>NC_133392.1:90967041-93467041 GCF_047511655.1 Castor canadensis | reverse complement strand
TATCTTTCTCTAGATTTGGGAAATTTTCCATTATTATTTTGTTGAATATATTACGCATTCCCTTCGCTTGCACCTCTTCTCCTTCTTCGATGCCCATGATTCTCAAGTTTGGTCTTTTGATGGAGTCAGTGAGTTCTTGCATTTTCTTTTCACAGGTCTTGAGTTGTTTAATTAATAGTTCTTCAGTTTTTCCTTTAATTACCATTTCATCTTCAAGTTCTGAGATTCTGTCTTCTGTTTGTTCTATTCTGCTGGATTGGCCTTCCGTTTTGTTTTGCAGTTCTGTTTCGTTCTTTTTTCTGAGTTTTTCCATATCCTGGCTGTTTTCTTCTTTATTGTTGTCTATTTTTGTCCTGAGTTCATTTATCCATTTATTCATTGTGTTCTCTCTTTCACTTTGGTGTTTATACAGTGCTTCTATGGTTTCCTTTATTTCTTCTTTTGCTTTTTCAAATTCTCTATTTTTATTGTCTTGGAATTTCTTGAGTGTCTCCTGTACATTTTGGTTGACCCTATCCAGTATCATCTCTATAAAATTCTCATTGAGTACTTGTAGTATGTCTTCTTTTAAATTATTCTTGTGGGCTTCATTGGGTCCTTTGCATAGTTTATCTTCATTTTGTTGGAGTCTGGATCTGAGTTTCTGTTCTCTTCATTCCCCTCTGGTTCCTGTACTAATTTTTTGCTGTGGGGAAACTGGTTTCCTTGTTTTTTCTGTCTTCCTGTCATTGTCCTTGGTGTTGTTACTGTCCCTGTACTGTGTGTAATTAAGTATTTTCTAGCTTGTAATAATAACAATGGTAATATTGAGAATGGAAGAGTGAGCTGAGATGGAAAGCAAGAAGTTAAAGAAAAGGGGAAAACAAATATACAGACAAGAGGGAGAAAGCAGAACAAGGTATCAGACAAGAGAGTTTCAAAGGTATAAACAGGGAGTGTTAGTGTACTAATCGACAGTAAGCTGAACAGACAATAGAGAGACAGAGAGAGGATTGAAAATCAAAGATAAAAAAAATAAAAAATAAGTATATGAAAGTAATATCTATTTATAAAAATGAATTAAAATAAAATGGAAAATAGAAAATTAAAAAAAAAAAAAAACCAAGAAACTTCCAAGTTTATATGCAATGCAATTTCAGTCTTAATAATTTGGATGTCCGTCTCAATCTCCAGTCCTGGAGTTGGTGCCTCAGATGTTGTTCTGTAGTTGTCTCATCAAAGGGGATGCATAAAGTAGAACAAAACTACACTCACACACACACAGAAGATAAAAAAAAAAAAAAGCCCCACCAAGTGTCCCCAGTTCAAATGCAATACAGTTTCAGTAAGTTTTTCGGCTTGCAGGTGTAATTCGGTTGTTCTCTCATCAAAGGTAGGGAGAAAAAGAAAAAAAAGCATCTGGAGGCAGTTCTGAGAGTGGCTTCTGCAACTGTGGCTTGCCTGCCTGCTGCTCTCAGCCTGTAGCTGGCGGCGTTATTTATGCAGATCTCTGGGGTGAGCTAGCACTCACCTGGTCCCACAGGCTTTGTTTGCTCAGAGTTCTCCTGTGCGGGGGCCTCTGCCACAGGCTTTCCCCTTTCCAAGCACTGGGAAAGGTGACACTGCCCCAAGTTGTCAGGCCTGCGTGTTTGTTTACATTTCACGTGGGAATTGGGTCTCCCCTCCTCTCACAAGCGTCCCTGCTCCTGGTTGCTGGGCGCGCCCGCTCCCGCCAGAGCCTCTCCGGCCCGCCCGGCTCGTTTATTTACAGTCCCGGGAAGGGTTCCCTTCCCCCAATCTTCAGCGCTCAGGGCGCCCCACCCTCTTTCCAGCGTGTCTTAACTGTTCTTATTGCTTAGTACTCAGTTTCTCTTTTTTTCCCGGGTGGAGGTCAGTCTGTCCAGGGGGCTATGCTGCTCTGGCCCAGGCTTGTCTGTGGGGCTACCGCGGTACCGCGAAGCTCACCTGGTCCGCGTCTTCCCAAGCCGTATGGGCGCCGGCCACTGGCGGCCCCGGGGGCCCTCCTCGGTTCTCCGTTTAACGTGAAGTGGAGATTCTCTGCGCCGGCTGGAGATGTGGAGGAGTCAAAGTTATGCCTTTTCTCCGTGATTATGCCTGCAAAGTGTGTCTCCAGCGTCTCTCCAAGATTTCACTATAGGAGGCTCGCTTTCTGCTTCCTACCTCTAGCCGCCATCTTGGAATGGGGGCCTGTCCTTCGATTCTTACTTTTGACCACTTTTACAACATTGTACTTGTATGTCATTGTTCACTCAGTTCATTCTGAAATTATCTATGTTTTTTGAACTTTGTGATTTTGAATATCACCCCCCCTTCTCCCTAGCCACAGGAAAAGGTCATGTATCAAGTTCTTTCAAAGTGCCAGTGAAGTCCAGCATACTACATGGATATACCTATATGAAGCACACTAATAGCCAGACATCAAGAAGACAGTAAGGAGAAAAATGAAAGTAGCTAATTCAGTTTTTTTTAATTTTGCTTATCATTTCTTTTTGTATTGTTCCATAACATTTTAAATAATGCCCACATCTATTTGGGAATAAAATTTTTATCTGATGATATGAAAGTTGATAAACTTACTACTTTGAATAAGATAGCTAAGTCAATTGTCTGAATAATTCACAAACTAATCTCTTTGTTTAAAAGTCTAAAATTGCATTAATTGTGTATTTCATTGGCGTAGGAAATCAGAGCACCCCAGAAAAGCACTCTTGGGATGCCCACTTTTCACACCTTGTTTTCCCAAGTTAACACTTCTGTGTAGTTTTAGGTTTGGAGCTGTTTAAAATTATCTCACCTTTGGTTACATACAAACCTTATTGTGGTTAATCTGTAGATAAGGAACTGATTTTTGTAAAAATATGTGTAAAAAGTGTTTATACATAAACGTTTTACTGTGTTTTTAGTTCTAATTGAATCAGTCATTTTGGAGGGGGTACAGAAAAATAGGCCAAAAAAAAGTTTTTCTTGAAGACCTTTTCTTTTTCCTTCTTATTCCTTCCTTTCCCCCTTCCTTCCTTCTTTATTGTATTGTATTTATGCATTTAAATCAACATTCCTGTAACCCATAAATTTGTTCTTATTAATTCTAAAATCAGAACCCAATTTGGGTGTATGACATGAAAAAATAAACCTTGCAAATACAACTTCTTAAAATAGTATCAAAATTTACTGTTTACTGGATCTAGGATAACTCATTGGTGCTCTTTACTAATGATAAGACAAGTCTTATGTAGAATATCACTGTCATACTTTGATTTGTTCAGACTTGTTTAAGTTCAGAAACTAAATTGTATTACAACTTAATCAATGTGCATTTTTTTAGCTATAGAGAATCTCAAAACAACAAAATATTGATAAAAAATAATTTGTGACCATCTTGTGGAGAGCATTATAAACATTTAAAAATATTATTGAGCAAAGCTTTTAAAATGTTCATGGGAAATATAAATTCTATCAGAGTAACTCTTTTGACATATAACTATCATTAAAGAATTACAGTGATAATATCTTCTATCTTTCAAAGGAGATAATATACAGAATATAATGCATAGCACTCTAATGAATAAGTTGGTCAAATTAGCTTCCTGTAATTATAAGAATTTCCCTAAATGTTTTTTTCTTTGCGCATAGTTTTTTCTAGTAGCACTCACTTGCATGAGTAGTTTAGGACTTGTCTTCCTAATGATGAGTAGATTATTTTGTACTTTCATCATTCCTTTCATCTGAGCATCTTAAAAATCTGTTTAATTATCTCATTTTAGATAAGGAGTACTAAAACTCTGAAAGTTTAAATGACTTGCCCAGGCTCACAGGAACAGGGATAGCTGAGGAATCATAAATGTCTGGAAGTTTGTTGCATTGTCCAAATACAGGATATTGCTATCATTCTCCATGAACTTGAATTTCATTTTGTGTACTTAATAAGGCAAGATGACCCATTGTGTTTGATAAACTGTAGTGCATATACAGTCTGTATTCATTTACAAGAGTTATTTGTTTGTCAGTGGAATGCTGCTCTGTTTACATCTGCCGAAACCACAGCTGTAACATATGTGTGAAATAATTAAACTTGAATCAAGCTTTATCTCAGAGCATTACAGAGCCACTATCATTTAGATGAGTAGATTTAGAAAAGTAGAAAAATGAACCTACTTTTCAGGGCTGAAAGGCCCCCATTATGCATCCTGGAAATTTTCTGTAATCTTCAATCTGTTATAGTAGAGTCACAACCTAATTGGTGACTGTATTTCTCTTTTTTCTCTTAGGAGAAATTTCTATGTGCTCATATTATCTCAAATCAATTGCCCTTTGGCCGCAATTTGTTCTAGCTTTTAAGCTGAATTTTGGTGAGAAGACAAAATTATTGTTCAAATTTATAATGTAATCTTTGAACATGAATGTTAAAGGACAAAAAGTGACTTGATCAAATGGGTAAAAAATAGTGATGATGAAAATAAAGGCTACATAACAATACCTGGTACTATTCAGTGACATGATTATAAAATCTTAAATAATGCCTAGCTGCAGTGATAATGTTTCCCAAATCCTATGCTGCATCTTGGTTTCTTTGTATTTCTGCACTTCTGTGGAGGGGTTCACAGAAGTATATATTAGTTAGTGTCCCAATTATATTCATCCTATCTTTTTACCTCTTGCTCATCCTTTGAAGACTGCTATGTGACACAAGGGGTGTGAGTTTACAAGCTTTATTTCCCAGAATTCTTCGGTTTTGTTATTAAGAGAAAGAAAGCTATGGGAGGTCAGAAGGCAAAAAGAGGAAAGAAACCATTGTTTTTTCTCTTTCCTGTTTCTCTCTCTCTCTTTTTTTCTCTCTTTTTTTGTTCTTTCTCTCTTTGTTCTCTAATTATATCGATGTTTCTGGAAGTGACTAAATTACTTCTATAATCCTAATTTTGGAGGCAGTGGCTCCTCCTCCCTGATCCTTTGCTTCATGGTCTCTTGCACAAAATGGCCATGATGATAGGAATTCAGGTTATATGTAAAGTAACTATCGTGGACATCCCTTAAGTGCTGCTGATATGGTTATTAGTACTTCTGTTGAGAGGCCAAACTATCCAATATAAAAGGTCAAAGTCTTGATTCCAGAGGAATCAGTTTTTCCAATGGAAGTTACAATTAGCTCTCATTTATCATAGAAATGGAAATGGTAGCACTTTGACATAACTTAAAAACTAATTCTGGATATGGATTTGCCTTTGCTGCCACAGTCCTGCTGCCATGGCCACCATCCATTGATTGTTGGAATGTTAGTCACCATTGTAACATCCCACACCACAGTGCTTCAAACTAAGGAAGTTACTTTACATCAGAGGAAGCATTAACAGGTAAGCCATCAATAGAAGGAGAATCACAAGATGGAAAAATGAAGAACGTAAAAGAAATCATTCTATATAAAAATATTCCTGTCAAAGTAAGGAAGAAATGTTCACAGATATGATAGTCCTCACTTGTGGTATTTATAACTCAGAATCCCAAACCTGTGAAACGTAGGTATGGAAGAAATAAATCCTTACTTTTGTTACTGATTCACAGTAAATATTGAGTGCTAGAGGGCATTGCCCCAGCCCTGCAAGGTGGTGTCGTCCATTTGGTACTGTAACTAACATTTCAAATGGCCAATCCATCATTCTGTCAGGCTAGCTGCTTCAGGGTGATGGGAAACATGGCAAGACCAGTAAATTCCATGAACACAAGCCCATTTCCACACTTCATTTGCTATAAAATGAGTTTCCTGTTGAGAAGCAATGCTGGGTAGAATACCCAGATGGTGAATAAAACTTTCTGTAAGTCCACAGTTGTGGTTTTGGCAAAAGCATTATAGGCAGGGAAGGCAAATCTATATTTGGTGGGAACAAAATTCTGTCTCTTCTATGATGGGAACGGTCAAATGTGATCAGCCTGCTACTAGGTATACAGCTTGGGGATCTCTATTAGGTAAAGAACCTACCATATGGGGTCTCAGTGTTGGTCCCTGCTGTTGACTGGATAGACACTTGGCAGTGGCTATAGTGTGTTGGCCTTGATAAGTGGAAGTTGATGCTTTTGAGATATGTGTAGGCTCCATTCTTGTCACTATGGTGCTTTGTTCACAATCCTATTGGACAAGAAAAAGAGTGGATGGGGAAGATGCATGATTAATACTCAGATAAGTTATTTTATTTAATGAATTGTAAGGCTCAGCCTGCACATAAAATATGATTATGTTTATATGTTTTTACTCATCAGAAATCTATGATCACACCATTACCATAGACTTTCTTGCTACCAAACTTCTACTTGTGTCTCTTCCAAGTTCCTGGTCAATTGCTCATGAATCAGCATAAAGCCACACCTCTTGTCATCTCTCTTTCAAACAAAATAAACAACCGGCATACTATTTGGAGTTTTGATGACTGGAGGGTTTTCTTCCAGAATTCTCCTTCAAGGTTACTCTTGAGTGGGATTGTGATGCTGTATCTATTCATTCAAAAGTAGTGCCAGCATGTAATATCAGAGCATTTATAAACCAGGGCTGAAATTTTATTCTCTTTTTAGGTGGTTATGAGAATTATGAAGTCATAGGTATGGTTTGAGAGAGATAAATCAATGTAGTAGTGAAGGATCATGGGAGTCTGAGCTCACGTGATTTTCCTGTGCATTTGGTACTGGTTCAACTGTCAAGTGTTTGACACTTCCCCTTCCACTGATGATGGGTTGCTTACCCAAATTGCTGATTGAGAAAGGCAACACTGAGTTTATGTTGGGGAACTGAAATTATACTATAACTTGATGTCCCATGACCAAATTTTGAGTGTCTCATAGGTCTCAAGAAGTAAACCAGAAATGAAGCTGTTTCTCAGTGGAGAATAAGTATTTATAAGCATGACTTCACTTCAAAATTCTAAATTTGCAAATTATAATCCACCCATATGGTATGCCAAAGGTAAGACGCGGTACTGTTGTCTGTCACAGACACCACTAGATAAGAGGCGGGCAGGGGTGGGGGAGAGGGAGAGGGAGAGGGAGAGGAGGGAGGAGAGAGAGAGAGAGAGAGAGAGAGAGAGAGAGACCGAGAGATTCAGATTCCAGTCTTCCATCCATTCTCAACAAGGAACCACACTTAAGGTGGTGCCATCTTGAAAGGCTTTTCCTGAGTTTGAGTGTAACTTCGTGATTGGTACCAGCTTATTCATGGGGAATCTAAAAGCTGTCTAGTAGAACCCTGCCTGAATTCTAGACCTACAGAATTATGAAAAAGTAAGGGTTGTTGCTGTAAGCTACTAAATGTAGGGTGAAAATAAAGACTTATTCAGTTGATTTTTGGCATGTTATATGGATATGCATCCCATATCTATGTAACAAATCCTCATTAAAATTTTTTCTCGTATACTACCAACCAAGTCCTGGCCTTTTCTATGTGGACTTACTTTCAAATAGTCTCATTTATTGTGAGAATAAATTTAATATTTCTTGTAAATTTAGTATTTCTTTCATAATATATACCCCTCCTCATATCTAGTTTAAATAACTTGATCAGAAGGCAAAATACATTTCATTAGATAATCACATTTAAATGGAATTAATTGGTAGGTAAAAGTAACTAAAGTATTGTTTATTCTTTATATAAAGCAAATATAATAATTTGATTTTCAAAATTTGATTTGTGACAATTTCTTACATAAGAAAAATTACTCCAGTTCCCCATGTTTTCAGCAGAAAGTTCAAAAGGATTTTCCTGTTTTCATCTTTACACAGATATAGACTGGTCTCTGCCAACTTTTTAATTAATTATTTAATTTTTGGCAGTACTGGGGTTGGTATGCAGGATCTCATGCTTATTGGGCAGACAACCTACTGCTTGGGCCACTTTTCCAGCCCCCAGTCAGTTTTCCTAAATGCTCAAAGAATACATTTTTCTTTGTATAAAAGGAACTAAAGGAGACTTCACTTTACCTCAGCAGGGCTGCATGGTCAATAAAATTAACCTCATCAAAACAAGAGGATAGCCTGTTCTCATGAAAGGTGCCATAGGTGAAATTCCTTTCCATTCTTTTCACCTACTTTTCTGTACTGCATCCAGATGTAATCTTTATTTAAAAATAAGAAGAAAAAATGCTCTAGAGTTTTTCTTGTTCAAAATTATACATGCTTTTGATGATTAATAAATCAAAATTGAACAAGACATTGAAAATCACCTAAGTTCTCTCTATAGAGAGATGATTACTATTAGCATTTCTTCATTTCTGTAAATTTCCTTTTTTGCATTTATCTTTGTGCATAAAGAATGGTCATGTGCGGACCACCTGCTCCAGGATTTTGCATTTTATATATATATTGTTTTATAACTGCTACTTTCCCATGGAAATTTATTGAGAATTGGTCTTTTTGTCAATGATTGAATATATGCATTTAGATTTTAATTGCCATATAATGTTCTCCTGATTGCACATACCATATTATGTTAATTAACTCCTTATTGACTTTCACTTAGGATATTTTCACATTTTTACTACTATAAAACTTATTTCAGTGAATACTGATACAAACAAAAATATATACATATATGTAAATTTTTCTACATTTGCTCATTTATTATTTTTTCAAGAAAAGGTGTTGGTGGTTATATTCACTTAAACATTGATACATGTTAAATTCATATAACAAGTAAGTTCCTTATTGAAATCCCATGCCAATTCATAACCATGCAAATTTCATGAGAATATTGTTCTTTTTAGTGTAGAATGTTATTTAAATTACAAGGATATTAAAATAAAAAACTTTTTAAACCTTTTAAAAATGGAATTATTTGTTCAGCTTTTTTTTAAAATTAAGATTTTATTTTAAATGTGCAATAGCAATAAATTTATATCTTAAATGGCTTTGGAGGGAAAATAACAGAGAAACTTAATATGCTTAAGACATTTTCTATTTTTTGGCATACTATAGAGATTAACAAAACTTTTTATAAATAATTGCCCAGTTTCTTTTCTTGGGAAGAGCATTATACTCCAATTTTCTGGTAAATAGCTGGAGCTTATCCATCTATTCCACATCATTTAGTAATACTCAGAGGTGCTCTTACCCATAGATGTGAAGGAATTGGATTTGTAAGTCAGCAATAGGCAACTTTTGAGATAAACTTCTTTTCTTAGCAATGTAAACTGAAAAATGTCCACAATTGTGAAGATGTATATGTAGATGGAAACAAACATATACATATATATATTATTCATATATGTACATATATATTATATTATATATATGGAGAGTGAGAAAGAGAGAGTAGAAAAATAGGGAAGAAGCATGCAAAAACTGTCAAAAGTAACAAAAAAGATGAAGGAATAGTCACCTTTCAAACTAACATACAAAGTTTACATAATAAAACAGTGAATTTACCTCAAGTTGTTAACGAAGGAAGTAAACATATTCTGAGGGGACAAGGGTAAAGATTGTATGCTTTTCAAAATTCTGATCATTATACTCATTCATGACTTGGCTGCTAAAGGCATTTAACAGACTCTTATTTAACAATGGCATTTTACAATCTCCATGATTGATTCTTTTCCTCCTCTTATGATTTTTCAGAAACAAAGTAGCATTCCCAAAGCCACTGTTCTTTAAACAAGAGAATATTTATTATATTTAGCTTAAAATATCCTTGCTTTGACAGGAATGCTTCATATTGGCAAAAATGGTTCCTTTGTTTAGTGATCTTGAAGGATTGTCAAAATTTGACCTCCCCTTGCTTCTTTTTGCCTATATTCTAATCCTTGAGAACACAAATATCTTTCCACATCCTCAAAAGATAACTCTGAGCCTGAAGCTTAGGTGATGAGATAATATATGCTTCTATAACTATGATCTTAGACAATTCTGTTTACATGTTTAGTTTGACTTTACATTTTTTTGGAAGGCTGTCATGGAAAATGACATAAGTTGTAAATACTTAAACACAAGAACAGAAGATCAGAGTGCATGGCTGCTGTGTCTTATTTCTCTCTATTCATCAGTCTTTGTTTATTTTCTTTTTTGGTGTCTTGGCCTCCTTGACTTTTTTTCTGTCTCAGTTGTCCCTTCCCAAACTTTATTTGCATCCTTGGTTTTGAGTCCTTCTGACTGTTCAACTCCAGAGCTGACAACAGAAGACTGAACATAGTCAATATCTCGAGCTCTATATTCATTTTTCTCAAGAGAGGAATCCGAGTGGGCCAGCTTCCAAAGTAGAAACTTCCCTGCAACTAAAAAAATTCAAACCAACATAGTTGGTCATCATTCAATGTGGTAGAGAATTCTACTACTTTTGGCATGTAGTTTGGGCACGAAGATGAACCAGATGACCCCCAATTCCTTCCAGCTCCAAGATTCAATATATCTTTGCTTAAAACCTTCTCCCTAGAAAATGTCTTCCAAAATAAACATCTGCATCATTATTCTTTCTTCAATCTCTGTCAGAAGATTTGCTTCTGTCATCACTGAAAAATGATGCAGAACATTCCAGCAATTATAATTCCTCAAAATGCCAGATGTTATTAATCACCTGCACAATATATAAATGTATATGCATTTACATATGAGTATTATGAGGTATGTATGCTTTGTGGTACTAGACAAATTGTTTCAAAGAATGAACTTTTAGTGTGTGAAACATTTCCTTTATAAAATAAGTGAAATCCTACATGTAGACCATGAGTTATAATCTAGGTAATTTAGAACTCATTGTTTGTGTGGTTACTATCATACATTTGAGCTTAATATATATGGGTAATATAGCTAAGGAGTCATTCCTTAGTATTCATGTGTATTTACCAAGTTTTGTCTTACTTTTGTATCTGACTTTAAGATACATACTTAAGATGGGATTAACATGAAATATTATTTTAAAAACTCAAAAGAAAACCTAAAACAAAACCTAAAGTTCATTTTCAATGAACTCCCTTATTAGTTGAGGTCAAGGTTTAAACAAAACTTAAATGGGACTGCTTTTGCATGTCTGGCTTCTGTCCTTTCACCCACACTCAGCTCCAATGGATTAGACTTGATCTGTGTTGTTTCAGAGAAAAGCAACTCAATATTTGTACTCTATTCTCAGAGCACAAGGATGATGTCAAGCGCATGCCATCATCTCTTGAATCCTTACAATCTCCACTTTCTCTCTTTCTAATCTAAGACTTTGGAAACTGCCTCTATAAAGCAACTAGTTCTCTCTTCAAAAATCTGTTCTGAAACCCCTAAAACAATGAAGGACAGGAATGTAATACAGGTAACGTTAAGGGGAGGGTTATAGCAGGAGGGGGTGTGAATAAAGAGGGTAAAGAAAGATGAATATGGTTGAGGTACTTTCTATACATGTATGAATATGGAACAGAGACCTGTTGGAGTCATTTTAAGAAGAGGGAGTGGAACAACTAACAAAAACCCTTGGTCCTTCCTAGTACTGCTTATACTTTCAAGGGAAAGGGTAGGGGGAAGGGGGGAGAAATGACCCAAACACTGTATGCACACATGAATATAATAAAAAAGGGGAAAAAAAAAGAAGAGGGAGTGGAAGAAGAGGTAGATTAATGAAGGGCCTGAAACAAGCTGGCGTACAATATATGTATATATGGAAATCTCACAATGAAAACCACTGATATAACTATCACATAGTAACTAAAAGGTTTTTTAAAAGATGCTATTTGGACTTTTTATTTTCATACAAGAATAATTTAGGAACAAAAGAGATCTTAGGTTCAGGTTCAGGTTGATACATCTGAACAATTATATATTCCTTGGAAACTTTCACCCCCAACATATGGAGCACTGTACATCAGTTTCTTGTCACTGAAAATAAGTTTTGCTGGGTCTAGACTTCATGTAAATTTAATCATTCAGTATGTTTTCTATGTCTGTTTTTACTCAAAATACTTTGAGATTCATTCATTTTGTCATATGTGACAATAGTACATTTTATAGTCATATCCCATATTGCAGCAGAGACTCCCAATTTTTACCTGTTCATTTATGGATGGATATTTCAGAACTTCTAGTTATTGGCTATTCTAAATAAGGCTTCCATGGACTTTTTTGTACAGGTCTTTTGTCAGATTTATTATTTAACTTACTTGAGACATAAACTTAGAAGTGAAATTTCTAGTGTATAATTACTTGTATACTTAAATTTATAAGAAGCTTCCTAATCATCTTCAAACTGAATTTACCATTCTTTACTCCCACCAGCCATATGGGAGAATCCCAATTGTTCCATATTCTTGCTAGCTTTTGCAATTGTCAGCCTTTTTGATCTTATATTTCCTAATAGAAATACAAGAAATGGAAAAAAATACAGGAAATGGTACTTCGCTAGGATTTTTATTTGTATTTCCCCCAATCAGTGCTCAACATCATTTTATTTAAAAATTTTATTGACAATGATCTTACATCTTTATGGGTACCATGTGATACTTTGGGATATCTTATATTATGTGTTGATCAACTCAGGATACTTAGGTTACCCATTATCACAAACATTTATCTTTCTTTGTGATGAGAATATTCAAAATCCTCTCTTCTAGCCATTTTAAATTGCATGATACAATATTGTTAACTATAATCTTCCTCCATAATAGACTACCAGAGTTCTTATTCCTATCTAGTTATGATTTTGTACCCATTAACCAATCTTCCTATCCTCTTCTCTCTGAACACCATTTTAATTGCTTACGGGTTACTCATACATCTTTTTAAATAAAGTGTCCTTTTGCTCATTTTTAGTTGCGCTTTTGCTTTTTTTGAGTTAAAAAGAATTCTTTATGTATTCTTTATATATATGAGCTCTTTGTCAGAAAAGTTTTATGAGCATTTTCCCCCAAAGTCATTTTAGTTATTTGTTTCCTTAATGGTATCTGGTTGTTAATTTATGTATATATTTTGCTAGGCAATAGAACCAAGTTATTTAATCAAATATTGACCTAGGTGTTTGTAGTTTTCAATACAAATGGACAGACCTGCATGTATCTGTGTGGCATTTTGTAGATGTGGTTAACATCTATATTTAGTTGACTCTAAGTAAAGATTACTCTCAATGATGTGGGTGGATCTCATCCTGAAGACTAGAAGAGCAAAAACAGGTTTCCCAGGGAAAAAGAAATTCTTTCTCAAAACAACAACATTGCAAACATGCTCGAATTTCCTATTGCCAGTGTGTCTTACAGTATTTTTCAAGTTTTTAATTTTATAGTTTGTTCTTTTTTGACTAGTCTAATGAATCTTTGCCTACCCAATGGTTACAAAATTCTTATTTTTCTTTTCAAAGTTTATGCTTCTAATTCAGTGATTCTGTTTTTAATCCTGCACATAATCTGTTTATTTCTAAGTATTGGTATTTTCAGACTCTTTTCAGTTGTTTTTTAAGAAAATATTTCCTAATTTTTCATTGTTAGCATATAGAAACAATTTATTTACTGTAGGCGGGAATTTGCTAAATTGGTTTCCTATTGTTGTTATATCAAATTATTCCAAGTTTATTACTTTAAAACAATACAGATTCATTCCCTTTTAGTTTTGGGATCAGCAGTTCTAAATTGGTTTGTCAGGGTTGCATTCTTTCAGGAAGCTCTGGGAGAGAATGTCTTTTCAGTTTTCTAATCCTTTTTTAGTTTCTAGAGACCACATTTATACCTTGACCTGTATTCTGTAGAAGCCATAGTCTCCATCTTCAAATACAGAAGCATGCATATTCCAGTCTCTCTCTTTCCTCTGGTTCCTTGAATATAGGAACTTTCATGACTTCACTCTTTGCTTATCCATGAGCCTTGCAATTTTATTATACTGCCTAGATAATCCAGAATAATCTCTTCATTTTCAGATTCTTACTTCATCATATCTGCAAAGTGCCTTTGCCATGTATATTAACGTATTCACAGGCTTCAGGGACATTTTATATGGTGGGTGACATTATTCTATTATAGCGTTTGCTTAGTTCCAGGAAGTTTTACTAAGCAACGTGAGGCTTATTAAGCTAGCACTTGCCTAGTACAACTTTTCTCATTCATTATTTTTTCAACATGTTTTTGTCTTTATATTTAAAGTGTGTCCCTTATAAACAGAATTTAGATAGGGTTTGCTTAAAAAAAATCTAACAGTCTCTGCCATTTAATTCAAGTGTCCATTATATTTAAAATCATTGCATTTATTGACATTCTTGGAATAAGGTAAAAAATATTATTTATTTTCCGATAGGTTAGGCTGTTCTTTGTTCCTCCATTTCTTATTTTCTGCCTTTATTCTAGTAAATAAAGTACTTTTAAAAATTCAAATTTTCTGCTCTATTGAATTTTTTTCTAGAACTTTGAAAGTGTACCTTTAACTTATCATAGTTTATGATATTTAAAATTATATTTTGTTATTCTTCAAGTGTAAGCTTGAAGAATAGCTTCCTTTATCTATTTCCTTCCCTTCTTTCCCACTGTTATTATATATTTTGCATATGTACTTCTTATTACTTTAACTTGAAATAGTTAGGTCTTTTAAACAGAAGTCTTATATTTGCCTGTATATTTTACTTTTTGTTCTACTTTCTTACTGATTTTTCCTCTGGAATCAATATCTTTTAGCTTGAAAAACTTCCTTTAACATTTCTTGCATGGTAGTTCTATTGGCAATTAATTTTCTCAACTTTTCTAAATACTTAAAAGTATCTCTATCTTTTTATAATTGTGGGATTTTTTCTTGGATATATAATTTTAAGATGATTTTTTTTCTTTCTTTCTACTCTTTTAGTATATTGCTCATCCTTCTTCTGGCTTCATGGTTTCTGATGATATAAGCCATCAATAGCTTTTCCTGTTACTACTCATTATGTAATTAATCTTTTTCTCTTGGATAATTTTTTCTTTGATTTTTCAGAATTTTGACTATGTGATTCTAAGTATGATTTTCGTTAAATTTATCTTATAAGGTGTTCACTATGCTGTTTAGATTCTATGATGGATGCCTGTAATCAATTTTGAAAAACTTCAACCATTTCTTTTTGAGTCAAACATGATTTATACTCCATTCTCTCTCTTCTTTATATCTTACATTCCAATTATTTTTAGTTAGACCATTTGTTATTTCAGTATTGCCCCATAGATGTTGTACATTCAGTTCTGATTTTCATTTATTTTTTATTCCAGTAATTTCCATTGACTTGTGTTTAAGTTCACTGATTATTTCTACAGCCTTTCTAGTCTTATGCTTAGCTCATTTTATGTGTGGATACACATATGTGTGCATAATATGTGTTTATTTGTTTAACTCATTTCTGATACTGCCTTTATTTTTCCATTTTTAAATTCCTTCCTCTTTGCTCAAATTCCCCATCTGTTCCTGAACGTTTTTTATCTTTCCTATCAGGTTCTTTAACATACACATATGAGAGCAGAGTATTAAAACTTTATCTCAAAATTCTAAAATTGGTGACATTTCTGATCAACTTCCATTGTATCCTCTCTTAACTGAAGATAGCATTTTCTTGAGCCTTTGAGACCTTTTGATGCCAATTATACAGCATTAGAGACTAAAGAAAATACAAATTTCCTAGAAATAAGGCAGGTTCCCTTGTGCCAGGCTGGTGGAGTGTCCAGTGGTTATTGTTAATATGTAATTGAGGGAGTCTTGGGGTATACTTTTAATTCCATGCAAATCATAGCTAGTTTAAATGATTGAAGAATTTTAGAGGCATCTTTATTCTTCATTGTCTTCTTGCTAGTTTTTTAGGTTGTGGGTAATCTGTCATTCCTTTATAAGCCCAGCTACTTGAGTTATTTTTTTCACCTCAATTCCACTATTGGCTTTCCATACCATGAAATATTCCTCTACTCTGTTATCTTGTACTGACTTTTAGAAGATCTCTGCATCATGTGGGTTAAGGTTCAAGAGTATCTTCAAGGTGTTTTTGGATCTTTTGCAATGATTACTCCGTATGAAGTCTCTGTGGGCACCTTAATGGAATTTAATTATCTTTCTTACTCAGTCTTGCCACTTATTTATATGAGGGTAAAGTCCTATAAGCCACAGTGGGAAATCTGTCTCAGAATCCCTCCCCTGTCCCAGTCTTTGACATATTATGTGTGTGTGCATCCTGAAGAGTCAGGGACAAGAGTTGCCAGGGAGATGCAGACTCATTCTGTGGATTCTGGTGATTCTCATCCATGACACCAGCCCATGAGTGGTCATTGTAAATTCAAAATTTGGCTGGCCATCCACTCCTACTCCTTTGCTCCCGCAACAGCATTGAAAACAGCTTCTGGATGTGATTCTCCTTCAGAAAGTCATTGCTTTTTAGTATTTAGCTTATTTTTATTCCCTTGGTTCTCTTCCTGGTTTAAAATCCATGAATTTGTAGTCTAACTGACTCATTGTGAAGGAGGGAAAAACAATACTTTGCAAATTTCTATATCCTAATCAAAATTGGAAGATTGTCTTGGTCTCTTTATAATATCATTTTAAAAACAGAGTAGTTTTTTGAAACTATAAGTGACCATGATTTCACAGTGTAATTTTATTTCTTCTCTTCTTTCCCTAACTGTAGATATTAAAAGAGATTTAAAGCAAAAATTACATGCAGTGAGGTGAATGGACGCTGCAAATGATTTGGGTACATATGTTGAATGTTCAACATGTGAACTTGTATTTCTATATGGTGCCCAAAAGTAAACACTCTCAAAAACAGTTAATTCACTTAATAGTATGGAACACTTCCTATGGAAACAAAGTAAGAGGTAAGCATGAGGTTCTTGTCCTTGGTGATTCTTCTGCATTACCAGATTTTGTCAACCGTGCTATAATCTGTGGTTAAAAGTAAAGCTGTTCTTACTAGAATGACAGCAACTGCTTTCTCATAAACAGTCTCTCTAGTAAACAATCTAATAAACAGTCTCTCTTTATTTTAGTAAAGTAAGATGTCATAGCAACTTCTGAATCCCCCTCTCCAAAAAAATCACCTTCTTTTTATGTGAAATAAAGGAAACGGAAAACAGAGGTGCTAAGTAGGAGGCAATAAAAACACCTGAAATCTGTAGGCGTGCATAAATCACTGATGGCATCCAAGCACCTCACTGTATGTAACTTGTGCTTTAGATTTCTCTTAATATCCACAGCTATAGAAAGAAGAGAAGAAATAAAATTACACTGTAAATGCCATGGTCACTTATAGCCTCAACAAACTACTCTGATTTTTAAAATGACTTTACGAAGAGACCAAGAGAGTCTTCAAACTTTAGCTAGGACATAGAAAGTTACAAACAAAAGAGGCAAGAAAGCATTAATGTTAATAGTTTGAAAATTCAGAGTAACTGAAAGAAGAGTTAGTTCAAAAATACATATACTATGAGGCATGAATGAAACAAGAAGAGTGAGGGTTATCAGGCTGAACAGGAGACTGAAGAGTTTAGCACATGTGGAACAGTGTGTGCAACATGCATGGTTTTAGAGAGATGAGAGATGACCTACTTCTGAAGAAAGGAGTTAAAATTTCCAGTAGCACATAGCTTGAATCAGTGAGCAAAAGCTGTGTATGGAGCCTATGGTAATAAGCGGTAGTTCAAGCCAGAGAATATACTTGAATCAAATGAGATGCTTACAGACTTTTAACTAGCAAGGCTTCTATAATACTTAACACATAAAACAAATTATAACAATATCCTTAAGATTACCACACAAGTAATAGTGCTATATAAGAACTCATAAAGCCAAAATGTATGGCTACAATAACCATATTAAAACAACTACAGTTTTCCCTTAAATAACTGTATAAGCCATGCTTAGAGGATATTATGCTATTTAGTGATTAAGCCCAAAAAGCAATGCCTTCTACCAATATTAGGCCAGAGAAGAAAACAAAAGGCTAATTTCTTCCTTCACTCTGGGTATCCATGACTACTGGGGAGTGCCAGGAGTTGGGAGGCCTTTTGGATGTAGGACAGGATGAAGGAACAGACTTCACTTCAATAATCTTTTTCTAAAGATAAGAAAGAGCAATTCCTTTGATCAAAACCATAAACACACATACATACACACACACACACAGACAAACACACACACAAACACACACACACACACACACAAAATAGTACAGCCATTTGGAAGTATGAGCAGGGAGACAATTATAGCTTTAGAAAGTGTGAAGGGGATTGCATTACAAAATGCAAAAAATAACATCAGTAGCCACTTATGGGATGCATGTATTTGTCTGCTACTTCATGCTGTAAAGTTAAGGATACATGCATCCCATAAGTGGCTACTTTCATGAAAGAGAGCCAAGAAGAGAATGAACAGAATAATTTCTTCTCTCAAATGCAACTATTAGGCAAGTCATTTCTTCCTCCCTAGCTGTCCATGAGAGAGTGGAAGGAAGTCAAGAGTGAAATTCTAGCAGAAGTCCCTATTATGGAAATATGGAGGTTTCCATACCCATAGACCATTTATCTCTCAGCACAACCTTATGAACAAGAAAATTTTGCCTAATTATACAGAAAGACACTCAGGTCAATAGCTTATTGACTTCCCAATATTGAAAGAGCTAATATGATGAAGAACATAGACCTAGGCCAAGGTAATATTTTCACCCCATACTGCAAAAAACCAAAACAAACAAAAAAAACCACCAAAACGACAGTGGTTTTCAACTGGCTTATTTTATTTACTTTTGGTTTTAGTCATTTTTCAGGTGAGGGGTCTCATGGTTTTAGCTGATGCTGGCTTCACACCTTGATCCTCTTGCCTATGTCTCCTGCATAACTAAGATAACAGATGTGTGCCACCATGGCTAGTTTATTATTCAGATAGGGTCTCACTAAATATTTATTTTCTGTGACTGGCCTTGAAATGTGATCTTCCTGATCTTTGCCCTCTTGAGTAGCTGGGATTACAGGTATGAGCCGCTGGCCCAAAGCAGGGATTTTTAGAAAGCAGTATTGTTGTTCTTGGATCTCATAATAAGTTATGCTTCCACATGCAACAGCAAACTCTGAAGGTCTTTCCGTGAAGGACCCTGGCCACCTATAAAATTATTGGTAAAAGAGAGCAGAGAACACAAATCCTATAAGCATCTTGCAAAAAGGAAGAAAAAAGAGGAATGTTGACAATATTTGTCTACTTCATTCTTTTCTCCAGCCTCAGCAATAAAACAAGATCCTCCTCCTTCCTTAGGGGAAATGAATGATGAAGCCATAAAGGGCCTCCAGCTTTCATTAGTGTACTTCTTTACTTGGAGGGAATAATCAAGTACATGTTGCAAAGCACAGCTCTAATGACACAATGGCTCTCCTCTAAATAAGGTTTGATTTGTTCACAAGTTAATTCATTATCTTCTGAAATTCAAATTTCTTAGTCTAATTCCATAACTATGTTCTAAGGATTCATTTGTGAGCTGAGGATTGTGGATCTCCTTGATGGTTAAACATTTCCTGTACTTTCTCACATTTGTGACTGAATTCTAAAAAAAAATATTTTTTTTTTGGCAGTCCTGGGGTTTGAACTCAGGGCCTCATAATTGCTAGGAAAGTGTTCTACCACTTGAGCTAGGCCCTAGCCCTTTTGGTCTCAGCTTCTTCTTTAGACAGGGTCTCATACTTTTGCCTAGGCTGGTTTATGACAGTGATCCTCTTTGACTTCTAAGCAGCTGGGGTTATAAGCCTGAGTCACCATACCTGGTCCAACTGGGTTCTCATTAATGAGTTGTTTATGTATCTAACATATGGTAGGTACAAGTTACGGCAGTTTGAATACAATGCCAAAACATCCAAAAATCCTTGACACTGTGGATTTTATATTCTAGTGGGAGGCAGATAACAAACTACATAGAAAATATATATTGGGAAGTGTATTTTATAAAGTGATGTGTGCTATAAAAACAGACCAAGTTAGAAATCCCAAATATAGCAGGAACAATGGGGTGAAGGGAAGACATTTTTAAAATGATGGTCAAGGTTTAGGTCATCAAAAACTTGACATCTATATTAGCTTCCTAGGGCTTCTGTAGAAAATTGCCACAAACCAGGTGGTTTACCACTTCAGAAAATGTGTTCTTTCACAGCTCTGGAGGTGAGAAGTTCTAAGCTGAGATACTGGCAGGACTACATTCCTTGTGTAGTTCCAGGAGAGAATTCTCCCTTGCTTCTTTTAGGTTCTGCTGGCTCCAGGCATCCCTTGGCTTGTAATTGCATCACTCCAATCTCAGTTTCCCCTTTCATGAGGACTTGTTTCTGTGAGTGTCTGCCCCACATGTATCTCTTACAAAGATACTATCACTAGATTTAGGACATACCCAGGTAATCCAGGATGTTCTTATCTCAAAGCCTTTAAATTAATTTTTATCTGTAAAGATTCTTTTCCAAAAAAAAGTGTACATTCACTTCTGGAGATTAAGACTTAGAAACATCTTTTGAGGGGCTACCATTAAACCCTATATAATATCTGAGAGGCGATTTGGAGCAGGTGAAAGAGTTACTCATGTAGTTATTTGGAAGAAGAAAAATCCAGGTAGAGAGAGAGGGAAGTCTTTAAGATGGGAGTGTGGCTAGCATATCTAAAGAGTAGCAGGGCAGGTATGGTTGGAGTACAGGAATAACCAAACAGGAGAGTCAAAGAGTGGGCAGCTGGCTAGACAGGGGGAAATA
This sequence comes from Castor canadensis, assembly GCF_047511655.1. Taxonomy (NCBI): domain Eukaryota; kingdom Metazoa; phylum Chordata; class Mammalia; order Rodentia; family Castoridae; genus Castor; species Castor canadensis. The sequence continues at coordinate 93,446,405 of NC_133392.1, read as the reverse complement.
AAAACATGTCTGACATGTCTGCAGTGGCCTGGGAGTTAAGTGAAGAGAAAGTCAGAAGGAATAGTCACCAACTGTGTCTCCTATTGCTGGTGAGTCAGGTAAGATGATGTTTGATCAATTGGAAAATCCTATGAAAGTTGTCAGAATAAAAATGGAGTAGCTTGTGTGAAACTCTATGAGAAACATAAACAAATAAAATGAAATGAATAAAGTTGGGAAACTACGAAGGAGAGGATCTTATATTTGATAAGAGAAATTTTTCACAAATGACTGTATGAGAGTCATAATTTTGCTCAAAGGACACCTCAACCTCACACAAAGAATACATCTGCAAAGACATCTGGATAGCAATTATCAGCTCAAGCTTGGACGATTCTCCTCATTTCATCTTTAAGAACTTCTCGTTGCTTCAGCTTCATTGAATATACTTATAGGTTCCTATAGCCCATATATTCCCATTGCAAAGATCTGCTATTCACTAGAAAAACTTACCACTCACTTTTAGACAACCGTTGCTTATATGTTATACAGATTAAACATGTGTGACTTTGATAAAATTAGTTTTCCTGATTGGAGGGAATTCAAATCATACCCATTACACAAAGCAAAATTCAACACATCTATGGAAGATACATCTATGCAGCATCCCTGATTTTATTATTTCCATAGTAATGAATTTAAATATTTTAGCATTTATATTGCACCTTTATTTTGGTGGTGTTTGTGAGCTTATTTTATTTCACTTGCTAGATAGAAAACTGATGGTGGATTGAGCTTATTTTGGATCATCTTTTTCCCCCCACTGGGTTTAGTGTACATACTAAGAGTTTTTTGGTAAATATTCGCTGTGTAAATGAGTGAACCATAATTATGATGAAATTACCATTTTGCTATTGGAAAAGGAGTTTTGTCTTCCTTAGGAATAAACCATGATAAAACTAAATAATTCTTCATTTTCTAATTTCCCCACTTTGTTGAGAAGTCTCTTGCAACATTTTGTTCAACATGAATCACTAGAAAAAATTAAAAGATGTTAGTCAGACATTTAAAACAAAAAAAAGAACAGTTTTTTCCTTTTCATTGCACCACTTAGTTTTTTGTCTTACTAAAGTCATAGTACAGAGTCCATTCTTACCGTTTTCAGTTACAGCAAGTAACAAAGACACATTTCCTAGAATGTCAAAGTTGCCTTAATGAACAAAATTACAGTAGCTTTATTCATATTGTGCCTAACAAAAAACGTTTGCTTATAGTATCATCATTCCTGGTTTGTCATTGCACAGAGGCAGAGTGTGATACAGACGAAGTCATTGGGAAGGGTGGTCCACATGGGATGGTACTGATCCTATAAGAATGCCATCACTGTCTGCCAAGCCAAGGAGAGCAAGATTATTTTTGGCAGATTCAATGACAGCCATGTCTGGGATGCCCTATAAAAGAGAAAGCTGTCATTATTTCCATGAGACTTAGTTATTAAGTCATAAATATAAATTATTTTGAGCAGGAGTCTTCAATTATTTTTGATAATGAAATCCTGTTAATTGTGTTAAATTTTCTGTTTTATCAGAACAGACACATCTATTGTCAGAGGCAGGTCTTTTTATTCCTTTGTTCGTGTTTGCTGTATTATCTCAGAACTTAACTTTAAAGATAGTTACCGACATGGACGTTTTCTACTATGTTGTCATTAATTGATATCTAAACAGTGCCATGAGTCAAAGCTGCCTTCTACATTGGGCAATAGTTGGTGAATAACTACCCCTTTGTACTGGGATGCTTACACTTTATTTATATATTGCAGTGGATCGTTAACTCTCAGCTTTGCATCACTACTCTCCCACATCTCAGATCTTTGTCCGGCAGAGGTAAAGTGAGGCTCACACTTTCCAACATTACCTTTAATGTTTCCAAGTTCAAGTCTGGCAAGGAGAAGGCAGAGTAGAGAAGTCATCATTTCCTGAAGATTGTGTGGGGTATCAATCTCTTTCAGCAAGGCGTAGCAAATTCTAAGACCCCTTTAAAAGTTCTTGTTGGTTCTGAGGTTGTTGAAGTTTCTCTGTGAGCTCTAAGGTCTCAGGCAGAAGTTCTGAGTGATGGCAGCTCTTCTTTAGGTGTAGCCCTCCAGCTCTCATCTCCAGCAGCTCTGTATTTATGTTTTTCCCACTAAACATAGTTCCAGAGTTCTCATTCTTTCTCTGTCTCTGTCTCTTTATCTCTCTGTGTCTCTCTCCTATAGCTGTCCCATAAACAATTTGTAGTAGCTAAGAGGTACCCTAGACTGGGCTAGGCTCTGGGACTGCGGAGCTAAAAACATAATCCTGGCCTCAAAATCTGAGTATGTAGCGGGAAGACTAACTGGTGAGCACAAGGTGCAATGAGAACATGGAAGTTTGCCTAAAGCAGACTGAGGAGGTCAGGAATAACCTTTAGGAAGAGCCAAAAATCTTTACTGTTCACTCCTTCATGTCAGAAACTTATCTAAATTTTAAGAATCAACATATTCTTAGTTGTCTCTGTGAATACAGTTTATTTTGTGTTACTTAAATATAAACATATTTGCCAACATAGTAATAACATTTTGCCTAAAATAAGTCTGACCAAAGAAATACCTGGGCATTTAATTTTTATCTTTGAATGCATATTTTTGGAGAATTCCCACAAAATGCCCAAATTTTTGTCTTTGTCTTATTTACAGCAATTCAATTTGTATCTAAGGAAGTCCTGAACTAGGCAGCTTCCAAGTTCACTCACTGACTGAGTACTCCTGCCTAGGAGTGTTGTCATCAGCATAAAGATATACACTACACTGAGAACACTGCCTTGTCAGCTCATTTATAAAGATCATAAATAACAATGGTCCAAGGATTGATCCCTGAGGAGCCCCCATAATGACATCCATTAGATCTGACATGACACTGTTTAATAACACAAGTGGTGTATGCCCTCTTAAGTAGCTAGCATACCAATTAATTAAGGATGATGCCATACCTAGTCCATTCCATTTATCCAGCAAAGAAGTATGTGCTACCAATTAGAAAATAAAATGAGGTTTGAAGCAATAGTATATTATTTATCTAAGAGCAGATCTTTGGACTTGAGCTGTAACCCTTATGTGACTCTGTGCACACCTTCTCCTTCTGTAAGCTGATACCACATGGTCATTGTATTTTATTATGGAAAGAGAGGCATGATTTTAACTTGAACATGACCTCTAGACATCAGAACCAGATCTTTTCAGTGATGGCACACTTAGAAATAATTGAAGTAGATGGAGCTTTGAAAGAATAATCTCACATGCTCACTTAAATAATTAATAGGACAATTTAGTGTATGGATATTTCACAGGAAGCCATTTCTACATCTTACACCATTGAGTGAAATCTAAAATACTGTCCAATGCCAGCTTTCCTTGCTCATTTAGTTTTAGTTGAGGAGCTGTAATAATTGCTGGTAAACAAATATAGGAAAGAAATAATAGAACTAAAATTGTTATACATATACCGTGGAAAGGGGAGAGAGAAAGAAAAAATAACTTTTCTTTTATATCCATAAACAAGAAGGTGGAGAGTAGGCATGAAGACTCTCTTATCTTGGGAGCTGTGGGAAAGGGAGAGAGGAAGGGAAGAACATGTTTGCCATCTCCAGCCACCCAAGGTAATGATGATGATAATGCTACATGATTGTACTTAATGATGTTGAATCAATTTATGATGAAGACAAGCTTTAACTTGAACCATGGAATGTCCCTTTATTAGAAGAAAGAAAAGTAGAAAAGAGGTGGGAAAGGAAAATGGAAAAAGGAGGCAGAGAATGAAGGAGAAAGAAGGCAAATAAAGAGGGAAGGTGAGAGTAGTTTAACATTTTGATTGTCAGTAATAATTAACTTACTGTTTTCATTATTGTATCAATATAGGCTTTTTTCAAACCTATGTGATAGATTTAGTAAAGAAGGTATTTTTTTCAAGAAATAATGAGGTTTCATTTATACCTATTAGGAAAAGAATAGTAAAACAAATAAGTATTGTCTTCATCTACTTGCTTTTTCTTAGTCAACTGTCCAGAAACAGGGTCATACTAGAGAATAAAACGGCTCTGGCAGAAACATGGTCAAAATGTTCTCCCTCATGCAGAAAAGGCCAACTGAACAAATGACTCTTAGCCCCACAGGGCAATTCAAGCCTGGTTGGAGTAAATCCCTTCTCTAATATCAGAAACGCTCCCATCCTTAGCCGCAGCTGCAGCAACCTCTTTAGTGGAGGAGGAGGCTCTGGTGAGTGCTTGACATTTGGAAGCTGCTTATTTCCTCAAAAACTTCAGCCTTTACAAATAGAAAAGTCATAAGTTTTCTATAATTACTATCTGGGGCAAATGTGAATTGGCTATAGATTGCAGAACTGCTGCTGCCGGATTTGGTTGATATTACAGAGGTTTTAAAAATAATAATAAGGACACTCCTGTGAAGGCACTTTCCATATTAGGATTTCAAAAGGGTTAAAACTTTAATTGTATAATTAGGAGCCTCACCTACAATTAAGAGTGCACCTAATTATCAAACCACGCTAGAAATTAAGGATAGCTATCTTAATGCCACATAAAGGGAAACTGAGGTGCATAGAGATTGACAGACTGATGTGAGATGTCTCAGCAAACTGCTCTGAATCTTAGGCCCCTGGTGCCTGCCTGACTGCTTGGGATATAGCTAAACTTATAGAAAAACTAAGTGTCCATGACATGGTTACACATTTCAGATCAGTGCTACTCAAAGTGTGGTGCACAGAACAGCAGCATCTGTATCACCTGAAAACTTATTCCAAATACAAAATCTTAGGCTCCACTTCAGAGCAACTGAGTCAGATAACCTGGGAATGGAGCCCAGAAATTTGTGTTTTGACAAGCCGCTCTCTAGAGGTGATACTGATGCTCACCCAATGTTGAAAAGCTGCAGATCTCTTAGAACATGTTTTCTACTTCCCTTTCTTCAAGACGTTGTTCTTTGTGTGGATTACAAGTTTTAATAATTCTTTAATCACTCACATTTGAAATTTCACAGAGTTAAAAGCTGTCTACTATTGTTCAGGAATTTCATGGAAATAAATTCAATACAAATGCTTCAAGGAATCAGTATCTGATTCTCATATGCATTTCAGCTTTCTTGCCTTATTTATTGGTTTGATTTTTTTGGCAGTTGACTTTACATGGTGACTTAACTGGACCAGGGCATGTCCAGATAGTGGAAAACCCTGACTAATACATCTACTTGTACTTTACTACTCCTGATATGCTAGTGGCTTTCTAATTTTTGTTTAATTGTTCTTTGCCCTTGCTTTCCTGAACCAATCTGATGTCCTCAGTGGTTGTTAGAAAAAAATAAAAAGATTACCCTCAGGCTTTGGTGGTGGGTGACTGTCCTGTGGGAAGCCTGTGACCTTCCTTTGCCATTGTCAGGGTTGCTGTGCTGCAGTAAGTCCCTCTGTAGAGATTTTCTTTAGTGGGTTTTCAAAGATTCACTCAGTAGACTGAAATTGTCCCTGCTCAATAGAGATTGATTGTGAACACTGATTCCCAGAGGCTCATACAGGAGAGGGACCCCTGCTGGGAATGCGCTGTCCTGCTGGGGGGAGGCGTGTCAGTTGCTATGATATCTGATCGGTTTCCTTTTCCTTTTTTTTTTTTTTTTTTTTGATTTCACAGAGGCAAATCCCTAGACTTGTAAGGCTGCTTTTAAATTTCTCTGTCCATGGGACCTTTATCAGTCAATTCACCTTTGTCAGTTTCACATGTATAGGAGTTAACATATCTCTCTTAGCTCCCATTTGCTTTTTTAATGCAGTCTTTAGTCTTTTTCTTTTGTCTCTTTGATTTTTAAGGAAAATATTGAATGCTAAATATTTACATCATCTTTACCCTTTAACATCTGCACCCTTTAAGGAAATTGGTTCTAGAAGAAGACCTGGTATTTTACTGAGCAACTATATGAGAATTCATGTAGGAAATGTCACCAGAAGATTGAATTATTTTGTAGGAAAAAAGGTGTGTGTGGGGGGGGGGGGGGATAGTTAGAGGAACCTGGAGGTGACCCAAAGGGACATGGATCAGAGAGGACAGAGTTTAGAGTGGCTCGAGAAGGAGCAATAGAGGAAAAGAAGTGTTGGAAATCATTTTGTCAGGAAAGTAAGGAGGAATATTTGAAAACAGTGAAATGAACGTTGAGGAAAATGAGAAGTAGCTAATGAAAATGTTCAGGAAATCTTATAATTGGATATGAAATGGATGCTCCCTATACCATTCATCTAAGGAAATGTCACAAAACAATTCAAGTTCCTCTTTAATGTTTGAAATTTGGTAAGTCTATTTCTGTGAAAGAATACTGAGACTTTCATCAGTTGTATTTGAGTTTATAATTTCATGGCAGAAAAAAAGCATACAATTAAAAAAAAGTACTACACAAATTTAATGAAAGACAGTGGTTTTGCAGTGAATTCTTTTTTGTTTTACCTTCCTGAAGTCTTTCCCAGGAAATTACTTATTCCTACGATGTGCATGAGTTTTTGATTGAGAAACCTATTATACATATACATACATAAAATATCTAATATTGCAAGCACATCTACACTAGTCAAATAATTGCAATCTTCAGGACTCTTGGGCAATATAATATCCTCGCTGTCTACATGAATGTTGAGACACTGAGAGTGTGTAACATTAGTTCCATGGAAGCCAATATGCAATTGGGCAGTCTGTGAATATCTATTAATGTTGATAAGGAGTTGTGGTTTTACAATCCTTATGACAACTGCCATAAATGGAGAAATGTTACTGAAATAATTCCAGTAGTGCAGAGAACACATTAAATTTTGCAAATAGGATGGATGAGAAGAATATTTGACTTCACTTTGATGTTTTTAATAGGTTCACTATTTTGATGTAATCATGTATTTCAAAATATCCAAACTACAGGAGTTAAAATTTTAAATTTGCATTTAACTTTTAACTTAGTCCCTAATCAATGATTTTAAAATATGCAGAATCCACTAATGCTGTGGTCATTTTTGGCAAATAAAGATGCACAGTGCTTCTGGAATATAGTTGATTATTTATTTGCATTGAGGACTGTTGAGGTTAGGATCACATGATTTAATGGTCATCTTGATTTGTGCCTCATATTTTGATATTTGCCTCAATTGAACTTGTAGCTCTGAAGAGTTATTTATCCTATGTAAGGGCATTAAAATGAAGCCCCTGTCAATTGAAAGGGACTCTTTATGATAGTTTTTCTAATCCTCTTTTATTTCCTCTGGCATTTGTGGCCAGTTGAACACTGGTGGCAGCCAACAGCAACATATATTTCTGTGTTAGTCACTAATCCTTGCTAATTGATGATTCAATGGACTGGGTTTAAGGCCCTAAGTCATCTAGATAAAAAGGAAAACAATTACATCATATGGATTGCTTAACCATTTTTCGAATTATATTTGCTATGTACTGCAGGAAAAAGCATTTTGTTTTTCTAGGTCTGAAAGTTATATTCATGTTAGCTTTGCCTCCTCAGCTCACTAAATAACCTTGTCAAAGCCATTTAACCTCTCAGCATTTGTTTTCTCATCTGTAAAATGAGGATAATTATCCCTACCTATCTCATAGGGATGGTGTTCAGATTAACTAATTAAAGATTAGAAACTGCTACAAAAATGCTCGGTATTATTAAGGAAAACCAAGCATTTTCAGTGCCTTTGGGTAAGAATACCACTTAGCAGCAATGACTCCCAACAAGTATTTGATAGCCTGATAAGCTGCCAGTTCCTTCCCTCAGGAAAGATGACTGGCACTGGGATCTTGCCTTCATTGCTGTTTTGTTAGCTGAGGAACGCCAATGCCGTCTACATCACAAACAATGCTGGGATCAATGATACATTTCCTAACTCTGACACATTTGAATTGCTGAAAAGTGATAGCAAGATATGCCACTTCAAGCTGAAGAAACTGTCTTTAACTACCTATTCAGAATGCAAAAATCCCTGTGGGATGTAGTTATTATAATTGCAGTTTGTAATATATCCTTACACAAAATGAATTCAGCTGCAGATTTTCTTTACTGGTTAGGAAATATTTGTTTACATCTTCAGATTTTACCTTTTGCCTGGCAGACTCATGGTCTCTGGCAGATTCATCAACAGTAGGGATTCTTTCATTACACATTTTACAAAGGTGTTTGTAGCACAATGGGCCTAATTTTCTCTTTTGCCTCTTTTTGCTCATTGAATCTTTTGGCAGTGAAAAATGAGAAACATTCCTTAGGGTTTTATCTGGATTCTTTCCTTGATGTAAGGAGTTCCTGGATTCTTTGCCCTATTTTATTCCTCCTTACCATTGCTCTGGTTGATATCCTCACTCTCTTTCCTTGGTCCACATCACTAAACCATGACCTCTAGTCAATTCTCTATATAGGCACCTAAGTTCTCTTTAAACACAAAACCTACTGTTTTATTCTGTTGCTTAAAGATTTAAGGTCTTTAAAAATAAAAGGCTTTGAAAATAAAGTGTTTCTTAAGTGGGTTCTCCTTAACTTGCAGGACAAAGGCCAAGCTGCTCAGGATGACAAGTGAGGCGTCTCACAAAGAGCCACCAATCTACCTTCCAGCATCATTGCTCACAATTCCAGAACTTTGGATTCTAGAATCTTCTATTTGTGGAAACATCTATACACAATTAAAAATGTACACTTTGTCTGGAATGTTCTTTCCTCTTGAGTTAAATGCTATTAGTACATGACTTTGTTCTAATATCAGATTTTCTGTAAAATTTTATCCTCCTTATCATTATGTTACAAAATTATTTTTTTCTTGTATGCTCCATAGTACATTTTAGGATAAACTTGACTGAATCCAAAACTGTGTCTTCTGTTTTCCTTTAAAGTTGAGGAGTCTAGCAGCCTCCTATATCTCAGCTTCTTGTCATTTACCTACTAAACAGTAATAACTTAAAGTTTTTGCTATCAGGATCACCTGAAATTAAACAATGCTTATGAAAATGCTTTGTAACATATTGTTATAGAGATGTAGTTATTATTATAATACTTACCATATAACTTTGCATTGTAGTTAGTTGTGTAAATGTCTGGTTCCCCAAATGAATTATGTATAGTCACATGGAGAAAAACTGATTTATATTAAAATTTGCTTTACTCAGCATCTGCAAACATGCCTTGGATAAACTAGTTGCTTAATAAATACTGGTTGAATGCAAGAGAGGAAGCAAGCAAGCCAACAAAATGAAGATTCCATATCTATTTCCAATTAAATACAGCTTCCTTCCTCCCTACACACCCTCTTTTATTTCCTATATCCATTATCCAAACACAGTGTAACAGGCACTATCCATTAGAAAAAGAAAAATGTGATATGTCTTTACCTGGCTATATTTCCAGTATAAAGAACGATTTTAAAATTTTTTTGCACTGCATCATTCCTGGGATTGTAATGACAAACACTTGTGACTTCCTTACTTACAGAATGTAATTATAAAAATTACTTGATAAAAAAAAAACTGTCCATATTGATGGAAAAGTAGATACTCATTTTTTATCAAGTATAATCCACTGAACCTGTCTTAACAGTGTGGTGACTAAGATTATTTAGTCCTTACGAGAATCGTTGTACTTGTTCCAATTACTAGTGGGCATAAAAAAAATTCTCCTGGCAACCGTACTTTTCAAATTACCAGAGAGACTATGGGAGAAAATGACATCAAAATAGAAACTTCTCCTTTTCTCTAGGTTCTGTTTACAAGCTTAGACTCAATCAGACCGTGTAACTGCTTTAGGTTTTAGATGACAGCAAATGGAAAAATCATTAGGAAATTCCACGCATGTAACTACTATTTTTCACTACTTTTTAAAAAATGTGCAGTATTGGAAAATTTTCCTATTGTCAACATTATAATTTATGTCTTTATCAACAATTTTTTACAAAAGACTTTTAGACTATTGTAGTTTGGTTTATCCAACATAAAATGAAACTGAAATAAAAAAATTTCAGAAAATAGGTTTGATGCAAGGGAAAATTTACTTCAAATGTATATTTTAAATCTTTAAGAATTATATTTTTCATAATCCAAAATGCTACTGAGTTCACCATTTGTAGGGCTACTGACAAAGCATTTTTTTCAAGATGGGAGTGTAATTTAAACTTTTCATTAAAAGCCTTTTCAATCTCAACTGAATAAAGCCAGCTGTTCTTTTCACTTCCTCTTCTATAGCAGCACATCATAAACATTTAGACCAGAGCTCTGGATGACACCAAAACTGCTTATCCACAACTGCCTACTTCCCACAAGTCTGACAGAGGGTAGGAGCTGGCAAAAGATGAAGAGGGGAGAAAAAAAAAAACCAGGTATCTTAATCAGAGCTCTGCCAGTCAATAGATCCAAGGAGGTTACCACCTGTGAATAACAAAGCAGCATTGTTTGAAAAGCAGTGGCTTCTGGGTGGAGGAAAAGAAATCAAGTAATGGAGTAGTAGTGGAGTGGTTGCTCTGGGCTGCTTCTCTGACCCTCTAGAGTCTCTTAGAATCTGGAGCTAAATCTAGAATCCACGGTTACAACGCCAGAGGACAGCAAGAGTGCATTTGCTGTGCTATTTTAGCTCTCCTCCAACTTTTGGCAATTCTTTTCTCTGGTCTCTTTCCTGCTGGACTTATAGAAGAAAAACTTCTCCTGAAGTCCACCACTGTTTGCTTTAGGGACTCATTCTTTGCAAGCTTGCAACTATAAGCCCTGAAGATGTGACTCCAAACTTTTTAATTCTCTTGTCTTGACTTTTCTTTGGGGCTAAAATCTTGAATAAGTCACTCTTTTGGATCTTTCTTCAGTGTCTCTTCAATCTAATCCATCTAACTGCTTGCTGTTAGATATAATCACACCCAAATATCTCTGGTAATGTCAGTCCCCAGTTCAACTCCTTAAGATTTCTTTTATTGCTTAGAGAAGAGATCTAAAATCTCTAAAAAGAGAGTTAAGTTGCTGTACAATTTGTCCTCTACTTTTGTTTCCTATGATCTTTTTTTTTCTTTTATGTTTCCTAGTTTAGTACTGTCCAGCACAAATATAATATGAGCCAGACAGGTAAGTTTAAATTATTTAGTAGCCATATTAAAAGAAAAGTAAAAATTAACAGGGGAAAATATTCAACAATCTATTATATTTATATTATTTATATATTTATACATACATTCATTTTATATTAGTATTTTATATTTTTGTACTTACTTATATTGATACTTAAATATCTTCACAACTAAATAAATGATACAAATCATGTAGTCATTGTAAAAATTATTAATTTTTCCTACTTAAGTAGTAGGCTGCTTGCAAAATGACCTTTAACGATGTTTGCCAATGTTTATCCTGTATGTAATCTCCTCCCACACTGTATCAACAAAGCTTGGTGTAACCAATGGAATGTGACAGGTAATATATTCCCTATTCTTTGGCTGGGTTATAAAAGACCTGTAGTTTCTATCATTTTCCCTCTTGCATTATTTATTTGGGAGAAGCTAGCTGTCACATAGGGCACACACACGAGCCTATGGACAGGCCCATATAGAGGAACTGAGCTGTTTTTTTTTTTTTTTTTTTGCCAACAACCAGGGAGGAACTGAGGTCTGCTAATAGCTGCATAATTGGTCCCATCATGGACCAAACTGCCTAGCCATAGTCAAGCTTAGAAGACAACAACACTGGCTGACAGCTTTACTGAAAATTCGTGAGACAGCTAAGTGCGAACAACCTAGCTAATATGCTTCCATTTTCCTGGCCTCAGAAACTATGTAGATAATAAGTATTTGTTGTTCTAAGATCTAAAATTTTGAAGCAATTTGTTAAGCAATAATTTTAAAGTAATACAGGTTTGCGTACTTGGCAGTGGGGTGGTAACCAACGCCCAAAACATGGGAGGCTTTGGAACGACACAGTGGGTAGAAGCTGAAAGATCTTTAGAGAGCCTTGTAAAAAGTGTTTTCAGAAACATGACACCCTTTGAAGAGCTGTGAATGAAGGATTAAGGAACATGGGGAAAGCTTTGTTATATGACAGAAAGTTTAGCAAGTTATTGACTACATTAACTTGGAAAGCAGAAAATGTTCCCAATAAACTAGGTGATCCAGCTAAGATTTTTTGGGCAAAGTAGTACAGAGGCTAACTGGTGTCTTTTTGCTGTTTATAGTAAAATGAGAAAAGAGGGAAATAAATTATAGGAATAGCTAATTAATAAGATGGAATAAGAACTTGATGGTTCGTAAAATTCTCAGCCTTTGATGTAGATTGGAATTAAAATTGAGAATTTTTCTATGAGCAAAGACCAAATCCAAAGCACTACCCAGAAAATATGATTTTAAAATGAAGACATGGATGGGACTGTAAAATTCCTTGTTAGGATCTCCAAAAGATCACAGGTATTTTATTGCCTCGAAGTGTTATAGAGTTCTGTCAAACAAAATCTCCTCTAAGGAGACTAGGTGTAGGCCTCACAGAACTTCACAACTCGTAGTAGCTCATAGTTCTTAACACTGAAAAGCATATTCCCTGTCATCTCAGAAGAAACCAAAGGTAGAGAAGAACTTGTTTACAGCCAGATAAACGAGTGCATTTATCTAATGGAATGAAGCATAATAGGGTCTCACAGACAAGCCACAGCACCTTAAAGAGAATTGAATTCGCCAAAACACTGTCAACTTGGATCAAGAAGTACAGAGCTAGGAGAAAAAGAATTTTAGAATTCAATGGGCAGGTAAGAGGCTGAGAAAACTACACAGGCACAAAGGTAATGTTCTTGGCAAAAGGAGGATGAGTCAGAGGTGGAACCAAGAGCCCTGAGAGTGGAGTTTAAAGCCCTGGAGAAGAATTATTCCCATGGAGGAAGTCAAAGAACTTCCACCATTTGCCTCTCTCAGCTCCAGAAATGCTGTAGACAAGTAACACATTTTGTGCTGCTTACCTTTCAGTTTTTGAACTGGAATTGGTGTCCTTGTTGCTGGGCATATATAACTATGTCTTTTGTTCACAAGTCTTCTTATAAAGGAAAACTACTGAAAGAACCTCATCTGTATGCAGACCTGATCTCGTTGACAAGGTTCTGGGCTTCAAGATGATAATGTGATGGAATGAGACTTTTAGGACCCTTGGAAGAAAGTTAGTGTATTTTGCATGTGAGAAGCATAAAAAGAATTTGAGGCCAAAGAGTGGAATATGCTTAACCTATGTCTACAAATTGCTTGATATTCTCCTTTTCAAAAAGTAGAATCAAATTCTTCCTGATGCTGACTGCAGTTAGTGAAACATTTCTAATGGATAGCCTAAAGCAAAAATGATGAGTTGGACTTTGGCGACCAAGTCATAAGATTTCTGGTTGCTTCCTGTTTGAATTCTCTCCCTTAGATCATTCTCACTGTGGGTAAGCCAGTAGCTATATCATGAGGACTGTAATCTGGAGAAATGCTGATGGGGCAAGGAACGGTGGCCAATGAGAATCTGAAGTCTCCTCTCAACATCAATGTGTGATAGCTAGGAAGTGGATCCTCCAGCCTTACTCCACTCCAACCTTCAAGTATCCACAGGCCTGACTGATATCTTTATTGAAACCTCAGCAGAGACCTTGTGTCACTCTCCAGTTCCTGAACCACAGAAATTGTGAGAAAATTGTTACTAAATTTGTAAGGTAATTCGTTATAGAGCAATGAATTACTGACACATTTTACAATGTTTCTTTTTAAAATACTAATGGCACATTAGTATACCCATGTCACATTCAACTTTGATTAACCTTCATTTCAAGTGCTCAATAACCATATTTGACTATTGGCTACCATATGTGATAGCATAGCCCTAGAAAAAAACTAATGCCTCTACATTAACATTAACTGAGTACTTCCATTTTCAGATGTTTGACTGCTTTTGGGGGAGGGAGGCTCAAATGATCTTCTATCTCTGTCCATTAGATAAGAGTCTCTTCATTCTTCAAAATCCTACTGTATTATTAATTTTTGTTTTATGTGATCACTTTTTGTTAGCAGTTTTCATAATTGGTAAAGTGTCTCTTTTTTCCTAGACTATAAGAATCTTGAGAGCAAGACATACATAGGACATAAAAATATTTGAATATGCTTACTTTACTCCTTAAAACTTAGTGTTGCGTAAATGTTGAATATATAAATTGCAGACACTAAGCAACTACTTGGCAGTGATGTTGGAACAGGGGATCTTATATTGCTTGAAAAATTGATCTGCAAAATTCCTAACAATAGTCAGTATCCTTTAAAGTGTGTCATCGAGAAATATAGTTAATCCCTACTTGAGAGTATCCAAAATATGACACATTTCTGTCCCTCAAATGACTGTGTGCCAATGTGTAGTGCAGAACATGGATGAGCAAGAGCGTTGCTAATACACACGGAATAATGTTTGAGTGAATAAAGTCCTGTTTTTACCATTCCCTTTTTGGTGCCTAGAAAATGGCTCTTATGCCAACCCCAAGCTGGTATTTAGGTTCTTCCTGTAACCCACCACTAAGTACTTTTAATATTTTATTGTAGATGCTTGATGCAGAAATCAAATAATACCAATGCTATGTTTATAAAGAATTGCTTTTCTTCTTTAGTTGATGAGAAAAAGAGTTATTTTTTTTCTGTTGGTGAATATCCTTCAAATGCAAGGATAACTTATGAGAACAAGATAAAGAAAAAGAGCACGAAGTTTCAGCTATAGCATTATTAAGCAGAATGTAAACATTGTGAAAATATTATTAAGGAACTGTCTGCCAGTAAATAGGTACCCTCTCCTTTCTTCAATTTTGCAGACCCGGGCAGATAGAGGCAGAGATGTGAGTCTCACCTTGGTAGATTTTTGTCCTAACAGCAGCATGACAGTGTTCAGCTGACCACTTCAACCCTAAGCTGTCTCTCAACATTGTGCAATGACCCAGATACTGAACTCTTGTCTTTTGCCTTTTACTCCTTTTCTGGAACAGACAATAGACTTTCAACTTTGGGATGATAGTGCAGCCTTGGGGATCACCAAATAGATTGATTTTATTGGCATATATTTTACTAATAAAGTACAGCGTTCAGATTTTCTTTTCTTTTCTGTTCCCCCAGTAGAAGAATACCAGGGGCAGCATTCTGTTTTCTTGTCACATTAGTGAACTGGAGAAATATTAGCATCCTGGAGAGGAAAACAATGGAAACCAGGGGCCAAAAACTCAGCACTCCATTTGGTTTATAGTACATACCCTTAAGCAGTGCTCTTGGATTGTGGTTGTTTAAAACAAAGACAACACACACACACACACACACACACACACACACACACACACACACACACACACCACAGGAGACATGAAGGGGACTTTCTTGTGTGTGAGACCAGAGTGGAGAGTCTGCCTTCTAGAGTTAATTTTCTTTGTCTTTAGTGTTCCAAACTTGTTACCCAATTACTTGTGGAGGAAGTCTGCACAGATTCACATGGACACCTCCACAGGAACTCGGAGCTATTTCCTTACACACCTCATATTAATTGTACAAGGGAAATTATTGTGGACTAATGGAGTACCCTCTTTATGTTTGTGGCTTCTCTGTTTTCAACAGGGAACGTATAAGACAGGAAATTTGCTTTGTGAAAACCACGTAATACTTTTCAAAGTACTCTAAATCCTAGCACTCAAAAAATAAAGGTCTTCTTCCTCTAAGTGTCCATGTTAGCTTGTTTCAAAGAATGTTCAGTACTGAATGTAGTCAGGACCTCTCAATGTCAGAGTGTGATGTTGATAATAATCATCTTGCATAGTTGAGTATAATTTCAACAATGAAGCCACTCAGGTTTCATATTATTAGGTTATGAATTTATAGCTGTGCAAATTTAGACTCATCTACGTATTGGCGATGTTAACACTTATTCTACTGACTTCCGAGGATTACTTTTATGTACTCTTTGCTACCTGTGACATGCGAGAAAAATAAGATTATTAGAGCAAGCAAAAGTCAATAATCCTACCTCTTTCAGAGGCAGCGATCAGGAGGATTTCCATTTGAAATCAACCAAGACAAAAAAGTTTTGAGACTCCCATCTCAACAAATGCTGGGGTGTGGTGGTGCACCTGCATCTCAGCTAAGGGAAGCACAAATAGGAGGATTTCAGTCCAGTCTGGCCTGGGCATAAAGCAAGACCCAATCTCAAAATAGCTAATACAAAAAAGGCTGGTAGAGTGGCTGTACCAGAAAGAAAAAAAATAATAATATTATTTATGCAACTGCTTATCTAGACTTTTGAATTCTTCTTTAAGTAAATTCTTTATTAGGACGTATTCGTTACATGGAGGGGATTTGTAGTGAAAATTCCAATTAGATTTACATTGTACATTAATTACATTGCCCCACCATCTGTCCTCAACACCCTCCCCACCCCACTTAAAGAAATTGCAAGTGGTTTCTTAGTTCTGTTTTATATAGGTATATGAAGTTCATGTGGCATAAACTGTGACCTTAATTTCCTTCTTTCACCCTCCTCCCTCCCATAGAGTACCTCACATAGTACCCCCCCAACACACACACAGTACCTATTTTAGTACTGGTTTTTGTCATTAATACTTAAGTTGATGTTCAAAAGGGTGTCTCAATGTATGCCCACTGTGGGTGTACTTTACTTTGGTCCATTCAACCCCTTCCGTTACTCTCTCCCACCCCTTTGCCTTACCCACCCACCATTTTTAAACACCTTTCAATACACATCCTTATATACTCTACCTTTACATACTATGTTGTGCAATATTACTGATGTTCTATCATTCTCTTTTCCTTTCCCTCTTTCCCTGAGTTCCACTGTTACAAACCTATTCTACCTCTGAGTTTGTATATGATCGTGCTTCTTTTTGTGTATATGTTTATCTTTGGATCTATCTTCCATATGTGAGAGAAAATATGCAGCTTTTGTGTTTCTGATCCTGGCTTACATCACTTAACATGATGTCGGCCAATTGCAACCATTTTCCTTATGGGTGAGTAATAGTCCATATATCTGTCTATCTATCTATCTATCTTACAATTTCTTGATCCGTTCATCAGTCATAGGCACCTGGATTGTTTCCAAAGCTTGGTTATTGTGAATAGTGCTGCAATGAACATTGGTGTACAAGTGTCTCTATTGTATCCTGTCTTATGTTATTTTAGGTAGATGCCCAGGAGTGTTCTTTTAGGTAGATCACTGGATCATATGGCAGTTCTAGCTCTAGTTTTGAGGAATCTCCATACTGCTTTCCATAGTGATTGTACTAATTTGCATTCCCACCCGCACTGTATAAGGGTTCCTGTTTTGCCACACCCTCACCAGCATTTGTTGTTATTATTACCCTTGATTATGGCTATTCTAACTGGAGTGAGATGAAATCTTCTTGTGGTTTTGATTTGCATCTCTTTTTATTAACCAGGGAAGTTGAACACTTCTTCATGCATTTACTGGCCATTTGTACCTCTTCCTTTGAGAATTCCCTGTTTAATTCATGTGTCCATTTCTATATTGGGGTGTTGATTCTTTGGGGGCTGAGTTTTTTGAGTTCCCTGTAGATTCTGGATATTAGTCCCTTATCAGATGAGTGGCTGGCAAAGATTTTCTCTAATTCTGTGGGTTGTCTCATGAGTCTGGTGACTGTTTCCTTTGCTGTGCAGAAGCTCTTGAGTTTGATGCAATTTCATTTGTTCATTGTTTCTCTTAGATGCTAAACCTTTTGAGTTCTGTTTAGGAAGTCATTCCCTATACCTATATGTTCCAGTGTATTTCCTACTGCTTCCTGGAGTTGTTTCAAAGTTTCTGACCTTATATTAAGGTCTCCTGATAGGGAGAAGTGGGAGCTCACCAGTGGTTGGGCATAGTGAAAAGTGCTGGGCCTTTGTGTGCCTTAGGTAAGCAGGTCTCCTGGCACCCACAGAATGGCAGATTACCACTCAATGGAAGAGTTGGGTTCCCTCTCTTTCACGGGGTAGTGGTTAGCACTGGGCCTCTGTGGAGGGAAGCCTCCTGGCGCAAGCAGAATAGCCAAGCATGGAGCCTGGGGTTCACTTGCATGTGTGGCAGTGAACTCCTGGCACTGAGTAGCAAGTTGAGGGTGCCTGTGGGTCAGCAAGCTGGCAGGCTGAATCGTCTGGTACCCACAGTGCAGTGAAGGCCCTGGGGTCTACTTGTGGGGCGTGGGCTTCCAGGAGCTACAGCAGCTGCTGCAGGCATGGGTGACCCAAACCTTTGGGGCCTGCTTGCTGGCACAGGTTACCAGAAGCTATGGCAGCTATTTTTCAGCGAGAATGGTTGGATGCACTTTTTGAAAATATGGAAAATCATGCTTATGTATGTATACATATTAAATATCTGTTGATTCTCACATATGAGAATTAAATGGAAATGCATGTTGTAGGACTGTAAAGCCAAATCAAGATATAGGAAATTATTTTTAATGTATATTGGATTTATTGAGATTTTCAGAAAGTAGTTTCCATCTCTGTGTCTTGTTTCTAACCTAAAAAATAGGATAAAGCTGATACTTTACAGAATCAAACTAATTTCTAAAGTATGAATGGGGAAATTTTTCTTTTCCTTTTTTTAAATGCCATATTGGCATAAAAAAACAAAGCCTTGAGTTTCCTACACAGACACTCTATCACTCTATCAACCCTTTTTTTGCTTTAGTTATTTCAGGTAGGGTCTCAGACCTTGATCTTCTTGATCTTTGCTTCCTACTTGGAATTTTAAACTTGGCTCAAGTTTTTAAATCATCTTATTTTTCCTTAATCTAACCCAAGCTGGCCTCAAACTCCAGATCCTCCTGTCTTAGCCTCCCAAATGCTGGAATTGCAGCATGTACCACCATTCCTCTTTTCTGTTTTTGGCATCTTGCTTTCCCAACATGGTATAAATCCTATCCTCTCCTCTCCATCCCAACAAAACAATGATACCATCCCCATTCTGTCTAATATCTTCCCACACATATCTGAAAACAAGTTCCCCACAAGATGTGAAAAGTCCCATCTGCATTGGAGTTAGGCTCCATAGTAGGCTTTGTCCCAAGGTGGATGAAGAAATGCCTGATCCACTACGGAAGGATTAGGTAGCAGGACTGCTTGATGTATGACACTTGTGTGCACACTGAAAAGCAAAGATGGACATCCTCAATTTTATTTCCCATTCCAACTCAGAGCAGGGAGAAGCTACTTCTTATATTATTTTAGAGGATTTGAGAGCTTTGTTTAATGTATACAAAGGGGAATTTTTAAACACAGCAGAGGACTAAACTTTATAGTAAAGTTACAAATAATTAAAAAGAGACCCATTATGTATACTTGTTTTGTTTATTGTATATGGTTTGAAGAGATGACAGGAACCTCCTTCTGCCCCTCCCTTAAGGTCTCTTGTTTCTCACTAATCTGTTTTTCAAATAGTTCCCTTTATATTCACTGCAGACAGCTGAATTGTGAATTGAGTTCTTATCAACCAGCTTGGCTTCCAGGTTTTATAAATATTTCTCTCCCATTTTCTTCTCATATCTTTAGAACCATTTAAAAACTCTTGTTGGTGGGTAAGTAATGATGAAAGGTGGCAGACAAGTGATGTCTTGTATATTTTTGGAGAAGTAATTAGTGAGTTAGCTCCCCCAAGACATGGGTGATATATTACAGCCTGTAGGTGGTTTGGCATGGCAGATATTACTCCACCCACACAACTCTAATCAACTATGTATTTTTAAGCAGAGGTAAGACAATGGCAGCAGATGGGAGAACATGTATTTATAAACAAGACCTGTGTGTTTTCTGAGTTGACACAGAGGATCTATCGTCATTCATTACATACTTAATGTCACACTGGTAACTGATGGTAGAAGTAGATAAATACCAATAAGTCCTTTAATGTATATTTCAACAAATACTGATAAAGAACTCAGAGCTTGGATTTCACAATAAGAAAAAAATAAATAATGCAAAGTATGGATACTGACTTCTCACCTTCCCCTGAGGGTAGCCAGGCTTGACATTATCTTCAGAGACATTTACTGTGGCATAAGTAAGACCTGAAAATTGAACTGCAGAGAAGCACATTGCTTAGAATAGTAAAAGTAGCAGTGCTTATTTCTATGCAAATGTTCTATTTCCTGTTGACAATGTCAAGCTAAATATTTAATTGATCTTATTAAGCATGTTCAGGTATTTTTACATCACAGGCTGTGAATTTAAAATAAGAGTATATTGATTAAGATAAGGCTTTGGAATAAAAATTCTTCTAACCCTGCCATGAGCTCTCATAAATATCTTAGTTGAAGCCACTTAGCATTTCTACATCTTACAGTTGTCAGGCCAATTTCCAGAGTGTTAATCAGGAGTGATGGACAGTATGCCTGGCCCAGGTAGGGTATAGATATTGAGATCCTATTTCAGAAATGTATTTCTTAGTCCTATAATGGGAACAAATGCAATAATAAATCCCTATCTTCTTATCACCTTTCTGGTCTCCAAAGAATGAAAGCAAATACCTAGTGAGCATTGTGACAGTACCTAATCCAAGCCTACTTGACATCACTAATTGATGATAACATTCCTGGATCTTTGGCCCAGATGTGGTGTCAGAATCCTTGTCCATATAGATCTCTGATAAGTCATTTTTTAATATTTAGAATGGGTTCCTGAGATGAAATCTTATTTCTCCATTGCCATTTCCACTCCAAACAGACTTGCTGGCTTTCTGGTTCCTTGTAGACTTTCACCTGACCTCTTTTATACAAGAAAAGCTCGTTTCTATATTCTTTTGGAACCTTCCTTGACCTCTTGATAATAGGAAGTAAATTCTAGCGTTTCTCTCTGGTAGAGGATAGAGTCCAGGCTATCTATCTATGCTTTGAGCACTATTCCATTTCTTAGTTCAGATTATTGGCACACAAAACTTGGCATGTACAAAATGGAAAAACATTAAAAGTCAAAATAGACTCTGCTTTAATCTGTTGGTCCTGTTAGCTATGGCTACAGCTGCCTATAGATCTCACTTCAGCAAAACGATTCGATCATCCACTGATACCTCCTATCTCCAAGGTTCTGCTGTCATATCTTGTCCCTGAAAAACAGAAATCAAACAAGAATCACCCATTTTATGATGTGGACAAAGCAGCATGGGAAATGTATAGATAAAGAGCAGTGAAGGCCTCAGCTTAGTTTCTAATCTTCCATCCATTTGTTTATTGCATATCTATTTGACATCTGTGATGTGCTTGTAGCGGAGCCCCTAACAGGAATGAATCAGTGAGCCAAACCAAATTAAAGAGCTTCTGGTCAAAATGAAAGAAAGAAATTAAATAATGCACAAAATGTAAATGTAAGGAAAAGTAGAGAGACTTTAAAAAACAGAGTAGAGGGCTGATCTAATCTGACAGAATCTCAGACTTTTCTGAGGGTGTGAAGTTTAAGCTAAACTCTGAAGAATGAGTAGGATTTAGCAGGAAGCAGTGAGAGTGGGAGAAGTAAGACAGCCTCCTAGACAGATGGAGGCAAGTACTCAAGGCAAGAAGGTATGTGGTACCTTTATAGACTTGAGTGTGAATAAAGAACAGAGTAAGGGGAGATGTGGGTCCGAGGAGGAAGATAATACTTTAGAGCTATGTGGGGCTAAGGCAAACCACATGGGGGTTGGCTGACCATGAATGTTTTAAACATGGGTATTTTTATTTGTTTGAGATTACACAAGTTTTGGAGAATAAATTTGAAAAGAATCAGCGTGGATAACAATAGACGAATGGCTATTGCACCTGTCCAGGTATGATTTGATAATAGCTTAAAAAATGTGATGGTGATGGAGATGAAGATATGTGGATGGATGGAAAGATATTTGGAAGAAAAGAACAATAGCGTTATATGGTGGTGGGGGTAGAGGGTGCAACTGGAAAGACAGGGGTCAATGATGATACTTGTTTGTACACCTGGATCAAATTTCCTGATAGGCATTGACAAAGAGAGAAGAATGACCAATTTTTGAGAATTTTGAGAATTTAGGGCATGGATTTTGCATAATTCATATGTTAATGAGTGTCCCAAATAGAGTTGCCGAATATTTGGATGTGCTGATCTGGATCCTCTGGGGGTAGAAATGCAAATATGGATCATTGTCATGTACCCACTCATTTTCTGATTGCATCCATAGATATTTATTGAACTTCGTTAAGATGTTTTTCTGTCTTAGTTACCCCTAGGCCCAATTTTCCTACTATAGACACCTGTTATATTTTGTAGTGATGGATTGGTCCATAAATTATTATATCAGCATGAAGGTAGTGGTATGTGGAGGGGTACGTTTATTGACATGTGGCAACAGTACTTAGCATGCAACATTTGCTGTATAGTATTTAGCAATACTATCTGCCATGCACTGACTAGGCTCTTTACATACGTTAATCTCATTTACTCCTTTTCACACCTAAGGAACATATACCATTACACAAGGGAGAAAACTGAAGCTCAGAAATTGAAGAACTTAGACAAAATCTTTCCAAAGGTTCTGAGGACCCTTGATTTTTCTGCTGTAACAAGTTCTTTTTCACAGATTGCATAATAAATGATTGCACGACAGTGTGTAAGAGATCCAAAGGCAATTATATCCCATTTTAGAACATAACTTAAGAAATTTACTTCTTTACAATTTCTGTGGGAGTGTCAATTAAAAAAATTTATCCATCAAACTTTTATTGAACACTAAGTAGTAAGGAATTTTTGTCAGGGCTGTGGAAATACAAACAAAAATATTTGACTCTCCTTACCCTAGATTTATTCTTTGTCTAATAGGAAGGACAGAGAAACATGATACTCATTTATCTACAGGTACCTATGTGATACACACTGTGCTAATTATTTTACATGTTTTTCTCAATTAATCATTATTATGTGATTATGAACTCAGTAGACATATTTTCCACGTTACAGATAAGAAAAATAAGGTTGAAAATCATATAGCCAGTAAATGGTACCCCTAGGTCTTGGACCCAGTTTTGTTGACAACCGTATCCCAAATTCATGATTAGTAGATTATTCCATTTGTGTCTCTTTTAGACTAATAGTTGAACAGATGATTTGAAGGGTTATACTAGTTTCTTACATAAAGTAGGAATACAAAGGATAGGTTACTCGTGCTACTGGAAATTTCTGGAAATACCTAGGAAGCAATGAATTTTATTTAAAAAATGATTTATACCTTATTTTTATTATGGGAAGCTAAATATATACATTTACTAAATGTTAAAACAAACCTTGTGTCATTTTTCAGAGGGTTTGAGAGTTGAAAACCACTGTTCTCATTAATTCAGAATCTAAGAAGAATGTGGTACATTTCTTTCCATATGAGGACATTAATTTGCTTTGTAGGTTTTGTGTCATGTTCTAATTTAATTCAACTTTTCAGAGTTTAAAATTATTTCATATTTGTTTTCCTTTGAAAAACACACATCAAATTTTAAATGATTTCTGCTTCTATTCATTGGGGTTAAATTTGAAACAAGGAATAGTTCAGTTTAGTAGCCTACATTCTGAAGTTTAAGTATTGGTTCCTTTTGGCTTCTGGTAGTCAAGAAAGGTTTTCTTCTGGCACAGATTGATCATCTGGCTATAGTGAATTTTCTATTTCTAAAGTAGAAAGGAAAATGCTAGTAAAGGAGGCCAAAGGTTTTAGAATAGCTTACAGATATAACTTTCATATTTTAAAAGTTCAATATTAATGCTTTACAAAGTCAAGAGTATCCTTTATTAGAGTCTGAATTTAAGGGAGCTTCTAGTTGCTTTTCACTGTCTTTAGAGGCAAGTCAACATGTATTTTCTAATATTTTGAATCATATGTATAAATGTACCAGTATGTGACATAATTTTATATTACAAAAAGGAACTTTGGGACTTTGTGTACCTTTCCCATTAGATACCAGAAACCATGCTTAGAAAATGTGTATAAAAACATGAATGTAGCACATTTGTGTTTTCCAGAACCTTAAAATCTATGGTGAGGCGAATTAATAAACAAACTCTAACACTGAAAGTTAAATAATTAATCAAACAGAGTGATCTAGTGTTGGTGGATAAAAGGAAAGGAAAGCAGAAATTTAAGAGTGAAGGGAATGAGAATGGAAGAAAGGGACAGGGAAGAAAGAAGGAAGTGAGATAGGGAGGGAGAAGAGGATGAAAGAAAGGCACACACAAACACACACACACACACACACACACACACACACACACACACACACAGATCTATGAAGCTCAAAGTATCACTCTTGCTCCCCCCTCCAAAAAGAAGGAATAAGTTCATTCATGATCATGTCTGGTCTAGAGTACATACACAGAAGCTATATTAATTGTTTTTAATTTATAAACATGCTTATTTAAACTGCCAACAACTTGTTTTAATTTACAACTCCAACAGTGTCAGTTTGTATTTCCCCATTCTACCAGCACTTGGCATTATTATTTCTTTTCTCTTACTTGTATAGTTGAGTAGCTTTTCAGATACATGTTAATCATTTTATTTCCTACAGTTGACTTCTCATTCATGCAATTTTTGTTTATCAATTATTGGCTATTTATTGTACAATTTTCTTTTCCCATTACTTTTACTCTATCTATGGTGGATTTTATTTTATAATTTTGATTATATATTTCATAGCCTGAATGGTAGAGTCTTTCCAAAGTTCATGTATTGAAATCTAGTACCAAAGACTGTGGAATTAAGAGGTGGGGCATTTGGGAGGTGGTTAGGACACAAGGGTCCTCCTCTTGTGAAGGAGACTATAAACAGAGATTTAAGAAATCTTGTTTTCTCTCCTTCTGCCATGTGAGGATACGTCAAAAAGGCACCATCTTTGAAGCAGAGAAAGCCCTCATCAGAGACCAAATCTGCTGGTGCCTTAATCTTGGATCTTCTAGACTCTAGAACTGTGAGCAATAAACATCTTTTGTTTTAAAGTACTCAATCTATGTATTTTGGTATTTTTACCCCAATGGATTGTTAGAATTCCTTAATATTTATTTTTTAATGATCTCTTTTTCTTTGATTTTTACAAACACATCCTGAAATTCTTTATCTATATCTAACAATTCTGTCTTTATATGATATCTTTGGAGGAATCTAAGCTTGTTGCTTTATATTCAAGGTGGTTTGCTGCCTTGTATTCTGGGTAGTTTTTGGTGTTCAATTTATCATATCTTAATCTCTAGAAATCCTGTAAATCTAAACGTGAGACACTTTGCTCCAGGAAAGATTTTTTTCATCTGCCTCTTTTTCAGGATGATTGCACAATTACTACAGAATGCAAAAAATGTTGAGTGCACATTTAAGTTCATTTACATTTTGGATATTTTCATAAAACCCAAATTTATCCTATTCTATAGAAATAAAACCTCTGGATGTAATGCAAAAACATCTGGGAAATATATGAAAAGGTGTTCGGTGGTAGCTAAGAGCCATAAATAAAAGCCATGTTTAGTTGGTATCAACTAAGCATCCCAAGTATTTTAGTGACTTTTAGAATTTCTTTTTGTAGGAAATAAGCAGCATTGTAGAAAAATAAACTTTTATTGAAATGATTTGCTTAAACTTTGAGATAGTGTTTTCTAAATTATATGATGATTTTGATGCTAATTTTATGTTATTTAATCTCATTTTAGATGGTGTTTGAAAAAGAGAGTATTGAAATAGAACAATGATATTTAATCCTTACATCTATTTAAAAGTCTTTAAGATATGGGAGCTCTTATAGCAAAAGACTAAGAATGATTCAAGTGTTCATGGCAGGCAAAACCCAGAGGATTTTAATCATGTGTTTTTCTCTCGTGACATTTGTGACTCCTGTTATGTTAGGTGTCATGTCTATTGGGGGTGTGTGTGTGTGTTGGCATTGACTGACTTTAGAAGGTACTATAATTTTTCAGAATGTGATGTCCAAGTGTTGTTGAATGGGAAATCATCAGAAAGGAGACAGTGAGTTCCTGATATTTGAGCATACAGTCAAGAATAAGCTATAATTTGAAAACAGTGCTAAGTACTGGAACGTCGATCATAATGCTTTACAGATAGTAGAAAGAAAAGAGGAGAAAATTAAAAACCTCCTGTTTTGGAGCAAGGTAGAAGAAACAATTGAAAATTTTAGCTTGAACTCAAAACCAATAAGGAGAAAGTTAAGTTTTTTGTTATTACTACAGTGATTTAAATTTTCTCTTCTTTTGTGTTGTTCTGCTTGCTTCCTTCACAGATAGGATCCTTGTAGAAGAAATCATTCCCTATTAAGGGCAGAAACGTCCAAGATGAATATTTAAGTGTGATAGATATGAGTTATGCCTACTGATCTTTCAATATGAAGAATTATTTGGTAGCCAGTGTTGCGTGTACAAACATGCAAGCACTCAAACACACAGGTTTGAGTAGGGAGGGTTCAAATCATTTAGTAAATGAAATAAAGAACTTTAATTTGTTTAAATGAGAAAATATCTTCATATGATTGGGTTGACAGGTATCTGAGATGTAAAATATATTTCCTTTGTTGAATATAAACTCTAAACATGTAAAATTGAAGGTAGTTGGGAAAAGAAAACTTCAAACAGATCTGAACGTTGGGCCTACGTTCAGTTCCTCCAGCCATTGGCCTTTGCCTCATCTAATTCAGCTAAAAAAGCATTTGGGAATGTTTTTGGAGTTTTTTTTGTACTGCTGCCTTGTGCTGCAAGAACAAGCAGGTCTGCAGTTAGAATGCTTTACTTCTCAGTAGAGAATTTTGGATTATGTGGGAAGCTGTGCTACTGGCTAGACACACCTTTTGCTATTTCTGGCTCTATAGATTTGCCCCTGTAGTTTTCTGCATGTTTTATTATAAGAGGATCTTTACATCTTCCGTTCACACTAGTGTCTCTCTATCGATCACATCTTTGTCTCATTGTGGCAACTAGCACATTGGATCTTCGGGTGGATTGGATACTAAAAATCAAGTTCAGAAGGAGCCCTGTTTTAAGATCAGAGGGAAAAAAATGCCATGATAACATACATTGTATGCTACAGTTAGGTACTGAGTTCATCAAGCTAAAATTGTGTAAAAACCAAGTAAGCAAATAAGTCTGCTCATATAGAAAATGATTCTTCTGAATACAAAGCCTGTCAGATCATGTGTATTTGTTAATTGTATTTGTGAAATAACATAAATCCTTAGAAGTTGAATAATGAGAATATTAATTTTTAGGAAAATAAAATGCTTATGTCTGGACATGTAATATTAAATGAGGTAAAAATTAAAAGTGACCATTGGACAGGAATGCCATAAAATATCAGTAAAGCCAATGAACAAAGGAACAACATTTCATGAATGTGAATTGCACTCCATTTAAAAACATTTTGTATAACTGGAACCTATGAACAGAGGTACAAATATAAATGTGAAAACAAAAACTGAGGAAGGGGATCGTGTTTGTTTAGCTGGAAGCAAAATGAATTACTTGCTTGCGTATTCTTCAAAGAAAAGGAAGGTGGTATTCCAGAAACTGCAATGTATTCTCCTTAGGGGAAAGTGAGATGTTAAAAGGCTTTACCATCACACTGAAGCAGATAATTAGGCAATTACAACTATTAAATTTGACAGAGCATTAGTTTAAATGAGTTATTCGCTAGAATTCTGAAGAAGTAACAACACAATTTTTAGTGAATGCTTTTGATAGTTCAGAGGACATCTCACCACAAGGCTGAAGGGTGCTAATATATTCCAATGTTTGTAAAACACACACACACACACACACACACACACACACACACACTCGTTCTGGGAAAAATCTCCTCAGGAAAGCATGGAACTTCTGAAGTTCTTTTCCTCTTTTATATGCAATTACTGCAGTGCACATATAGATATTAACTCACTAATCATCAAAAGACCTTTCCAAAGTAGACAGCCAAGTATCATTTCAGCGCCTCCTACTTTGATTTATAGGTATTAAAACAGAAACAAAAAGAAGTCACCTTGAAAGCTGGGGAAAAGACCAAGCCTAGGTTTTAAGTAAATGACAATTACAAAACATTTAGTAATGCATAATTTAGTAGTACCAGAGTCAACTTAGAACACTGTCCTTATCACCTTGCTATAAAATCCTTAAATGGATTACTGCTGCATTTTTAAAAGCATAAAATATTGTGACACTGAATAATAATTTAATACAATGCTTATCACTTCCTTCCCAAATTCCACATTTTGTAGGGCTCACTCAACTATCAGGAACTCACTGTCTCCTTCCTGATGATTTCCCATTCAACAACACTTGGACATCACATTTATGAACTTTTTAATGTATTTTTAATTAGCATTTAGGGAATTGTTCTAACTTCTGGAAACATGTTGCTTGCCTAATTTCTGGAACAGTGGTGCTTGCCCTCTCTGAGTACATAACCTGCTGTAAAATGAATTAGAAAGAGAGCTCATTACAAGGTTGTCATATGGGGTAAGCAGAATAAGGGAAAATTATGAGGCATGGCCTACATCTCACAATGTTTAAGGCAAAGGGAATCAGAACAAATCAGAAGAGTGAAAACTTTTATAAAAGGCAATACACAGACTGGGGGCAGTATATGTGTAAAACAAGAGAAGTAGAAGGGGGGAAGACCTTTCTGTTTGGTCTTAATGACAGTTCAGAAGGAATCTGGACATATGGAAGGACATTGGGCTTCTGTAATGCTGACGTGCCTCAGGTTTCTTTTACCACTAGTAGACAAGAATGATCTCTCTCTTTTGTCTGTTGGTCTTCTGGCTCAGAACAAGTCATCTGATACCCAAATAAATGTTAGTTTAAAAAAATAAAAAATTAAGGATGAACAAATGAAATATTTAAATTAAATGGCTGTATTTTTATTCTGAATCACACATTTCTAACAATTCATATTAAATAATTGCCCTTTTTGTTGAAGCTGTGCAACATTGTACTCGCTCTCCTCAATGATCTAGTATTGATGAGAAAATTCACTCAGGTTAGTGGAAAATGTTGCTGAGCGTTTAGTTTATACTGTATTTCTCCATTATGTAGACACACTCTTGACTTCTTCTGCAGTCTGACTGAAATATTGATATCCAAGGATGGTGATTTGGTCTGGGGCATGGCTCAAGTGGTGGAGCACTTGCCTAGCAAGCAGGCACCTTGAATTTGGAATCAACCCACAGAACCAGAAAAAAAAAAAATAGACATACACAAATGTTTCATGAACATAAGAAAAAAGACTTTTTTTTCTCTCTTTCCTTCTTTTTTTTCTTCTTCCTTCTTCCCTCCCTCCTTCCCTTTCTCCCTTTCTTCTTTTCTTTCTTTTTTCTTTATTAAAAAGATACTTTGCCATTTGAGATTCAAAAGCAATTCTTTGTTTTCTTGCCAGGACTGTCATAAAAAGCAGCTATGGTCTAACATTAGCACTAGGTAGTGCAGTGAAGTGAAGGCTCTATAAGTACTTAGCTGAACTTATTTGACAACAGCTGCATTTACCAAGTATAAGTTAAATGATCAATGGACCAAAATTATAATGTATTCTGAAAATTTATGGTGCTTAAAATATATTAGAACAGAAAAGAAGAAACTATCACACTTAGAAAATGATGAAGGGATTGAAATTATATTTAAAAAATGAACAAGGGGAATTGAAATTATATTTGAAGAAGTTCAGAAACCAAATAGAGATACTATCAGGTATGCTTTAGATCTTCATGTGTTAACTAATAATTATATGTTACAAGCTTTTAAATCTTAATTGATTTATCAAGTGAGTAGCCTTGATAATTTAGATGAATTTCCCTATTGTTTCTAAGAGATAGCTGTAACAACTGAGATGAGTTAGCACATGTTCCTAGAATTTTTCCAAGAACGTGGTTATGATACTTTATGCATTGGTCTATTCCTTTCTTTTCAGCTCTTTCTAATTAAATTGAGTATGAAGGAGTTAATACCACTCTTTTGGTTTCCTTAGAGGAATAAGATAGGATTTGAACTCATCTTTGACTTATTTAGCTTTGAATTGCCTAGTAGCACAGTATTTTAAACACTTAGTGATTGGTATCGTATCATTTATTCAATATTTTTTTAAAAGCCAATCATAGATAATACTGTGGAAGACAATGAAAAACTAGATGTATTACAATTCTAGTTCTAAATAATGTCTTTCTTTTTTAGCCATGATTACTTGTCAGGTCTTTAGAAACTCTCTCAAATAAAGAGACTTCAGGAATAATTTAATATTCCAAATTCAAAATGTACTTAAATAATGAATGGTTTAGAATGAGCTGAAGGAACAATAAAAAATTGGGGTTTGGGAGACCCAGGTCCCATCCTCATGTCTTTGCTGATAGACTATCTCTCTGGGTGAGTCATTTAATAGATTCTATTGTTGTCCATCTGCCACAGGGTGAAGACCTGCTTTATTTCTTGGTAAAAGGAATAAATAAACATTTCTTTGGTTTTTCAAAGAAAAGTGTGATCCAAGTGTTGAATGTCATTGAAAATAAGAGCAGTAAGACAAAAGAGGTTACTCTCTACTGTCTTGCTTTTTCTTATCCTGTGGTTTGGTGCTGCCTGCCTTTTCATGGTTAAGTTGGGTGTCACTTTCTGTGTGCAGGATCCCTTGCAGAATCTTTTGTAATGGTGGCTTTGTGGTCACATATTGTTTTAGTTTCTGCTTATCATGGAAGACTTTTATTGCTCCATCTATTTTGAATGATAGCTTTGCTGGGTAGAGTATCCTGGGGTTGAAGTTATTTTCATTCAGTGCCCGGAAGATCTCACCCCACGCTCTTCTTGCTTTTAATGTTTCTGTTGAGAAGTCTGCTGTGATTTTGATGGGTTTACCTTTGTATGTTACTTGTTTTTTCTCTCTTACAGCCTTCAATATTCTTTCCTTAGTTTCTGAACTTGTTGTTTTAATGATGATATGTCGTGGAGTAGTTCTATTTTGATCTGGTCTGTTTGGTGTCCTGGAGGCCTCTTGCATTTGTATGGGAATATCTTTCTCTAGATTTGGGAAATTTTCCGTTATTATTTTGTTGAATATATTACACATTCCCTTCGCTTGCACCTCTTCTCCTTCTTCGATGCCCATGATTCTCAAGTTTGGTCTTTTGATGGAGTCAGTGAGTTCTTGCATTTTCTTTTCACAGGTCTTGAGTTGTTTAATTAATAGTTCTTCAGTTTTTCCTTTAATTACCATTTCATCTTCAAGTTCTGAGATTCTGTCTTCTGTTTGTTCTATTCTGCTGGATTGGCCTTCCGTTTTGTTTTGCAGTTCTGTTTCGTTCTTTTT
Source organism: Castor canadensis (assembly GCF_047511655.1). NCBI lineage: Eukaryota > Metazoa > Chordata > Mammalia > Rodentia > Castoridae > Castor > Castor canadensis. Next base: position 93,415,067 of record NC_133392.1, on the reverse strand, counting down.
TCTGAGGTTTTTCATATCCTGGCTGTTTTCTTCTTTATTGTTGTCTATTTTTGTCCTGAGTTCATTTATCCATTTATTCATTGTGTTCTCTCTTTCACTTTGGTGTTTATACAGTGCTTCTATGGTTTCCTTTATTTCTTCTTTTGCTTTTTCAAATTCTCTATTTTTATTGTCTTGGAATTTCTTGAGTGTCTCCTGTACATTTTGGTTGACCCTATCCAGTATCATCTCTATAAAATTCTCATTGAGTACTTGTAGTATGTCTTCTTTTAAATTATTCTTGTGGGCTTCATTGGGTCCTTTGGCATAGTTTATCTTGGCCCAAAAGACCAAAAATCGTATGTTCTCCCTCATATGTGGACATTAGATCAAGGGCAAACACAACAAGGGGATTGGACTATGAGCACATGATAAAAGCGAGAGCACACAAGGGAGGGGTGAGGATAGTAAGACACCTAAAAAACTAGCTAGCATTTGTTGCCCTTAAGGCAGAAAAACTAAAGCAGATACCTTATAGCAACTGAGGCCAATAGGAAAAGGGGACCAGGAACTAGAGAAAGGGTTAGATCAAAAAGAATTAACCTAGAAGGTAACACCCATGCACAGGAAATCAATGTGAGTCAATGCCCTGTATAGCTATCCTTATCTCAACCAGCAAAACCCCTTGTTCCTTCCTATTATTGCTTATACTCTCTCTACAACAAAATTAGAGATAAGGGCAAAATAGTTTCTGCTGGGTATTGGGGGGGGAGCGGGAGGGGGTGGAGTGGGTGGTAAGGGAGGGGGTGGGGGCGGTGGGGAGAAATGAACCAAGCCTTGTATGCACATATGAATAATAAAAGAAAAATGAAAAAAAAAAAAGACAAAAGAGGAAGGCTTTGTCTTCATGAGAGTAGGAAAACACAAAGAAATATTGTGTATTTTACAAACAGTGTTAAATATTGCAAATGATTTCATTCACTGAGTGCATGCATTTACTAGTTTTGTGTAAACAAAACCAATTTTATTCTTTTAAAGAACATATACTACTTTTGCGCATTGAAATTGCTAACAGATTACCAGAGGAATGTTGACATTTGAGTCCTCTTACCTGTTTGTGGTGATATGTTTGCACTGAACCAACGGACCATCTAGAGTCTCAACTGATTCCTATTATGATTGAAAAGTTTCTGAGCCAGCTGGTCAGGATTACTGGAGGCATAATATGTGACTGAAAAACAGATGTCTTCTTCGTTTGAAGTTAACTGGTCTGTTCAGGTCTCAACCTTTGACCTTATCCTTATGAGTACTCAGAATGACTCTAATTAACTGGCCCTATTTTCCTTCTCATAGCCTCTAGGGAATATTCTAGAGAAAAAAACCAAAATGTAACAGGTGTTATATCTCTACTTAAAGGCCATTGATTATCTCAAATCCACTTTTTCTAAGTGGCAAAAACATAAAAGACAGTGAAATATTTTAGCATTAGGATATCAGTTATTTTACATGAGGTTTTGAATGGATATGGATTATTGTCTTTCAAACTTTCTATACCTGGAAAATAAGTCACCATAATTTGTCTCCTAAAATTTTTTGTTTTATTTTATTTCAGCTTTTTCACGGGACTGGGGTTTGAACTAAGGGCTTTGTGCTTGCAAAACAGGTACGCTACTGCTTGAGCCACACATGCTTATTTTGGAGATAGGGGCTCATGAACTATTTGCCTGGGCTGGTTTTGAACCTATAAGCTTCCCAAATTGCTAAGATTACAGGCATGAGCCACTGATGCCTGACTGTCTCCTAAATTTTTTTTTGATATCATTTTATTAAACAGCTAAAAATAAAATGATAAAAGCTCTTAATATACTTATGGGATACTAAGTTGCTTTACCTATTAATACACTTATGGGATATTAAGGTGCTTTACCTATGGGGAACTTAAGTCTTCCCTCTCCAGACTATGGGAACATTGAAATGCAATTGGAAAGTGCTTTTGCTCTACTTCTGAGGTAAGAGGAAATAAGGAAACTTACTTGATAAGACCCAATTGTATAACAATTATTTTATTAAATTAGATTTATTATTAGAGTGTTCCTAATTAAGAGTAGAGTATGGAAGGAGAAATTAAGTGATCCACACGATATATCCCTGGCACTGAAAGTGATTTGCAGCTGCCGGTGGCATGGCTATCCTCCAGGTAGTATAGTTCTCCTGCCTCATATGATTTATAGAGATAAAGTTGACAAAGAGACATAATGACACAGAGTACTTTAAAAAAAATGTGTTATCACCTTGATGGCCATTCTCATGTGTAAGCAGTTATGGTCAGATGAGGATAAAAGACTAAGAATTTGGAACATACTGGCATGATTCACATAACATCTCCTCAGATTTATAGCAAGAAGGAATATATAATTCATCTGTTGTGTGATGTGCTGGTATGATACTAAAGTGAATTCTAGGATGAATGCATTCACTTGGTGTACTTCCAAGTATTTTCAGATATGCAAACTTACTACTTATATCATTTATTCTGCTTTAGTGAGAGAACAATTATACTAAGCCTGCTTAATTCACAGATTTATGACACAGTTTTGATGCAGTTTTTACTCTAAAAAGTGAATAAAAAACCAAAAGAAAACTCAAAACCAAAAAGTTTAAATTTGCACACACGCATTACACAGCCCAGTTTATTTGGAGATGCTCTTAGTCAATTCTGCATTGTCATTAGTTGTTTTTAAATCATTGTGTGAGTTGGTGAGGGTTTCCTTGCCTGTGAAAATATCCCTCCCAAAAGCAAATGGTACCCAATGAGCAAGGTAAAGGTTAATGTGCTTAATTGAAGTGATAAAATGACAAGCTGAGAATTGTTGAAAGGCAAGATGTCTTTAGTGGAAGTTGGGCAGGGTGACGGGACAAACTTATCAAGCACTTACAGTACAGTGTTAAACTCTGTGGAGCCTATGATACAAAGAGTCTACTGTATAATCAATATTGAGTGTTACTTCTGGTTGACATTGATTCAAACCATATGAATCATTTTGTTTAAAATCTAGCAGTTTAATATGAATGTCATTGTATGCTTTTTATTTACATATTAATTCAATTTATTTTATGAATGAGTGCATTATTTAGGGTTTCAGTATGTTTAACCTCTTTAGAATCCTGTAGTCTATTTCAGGGTAGTGTTAATACTAGTCATTTCTTTTCACCTAAAGTAAGTATGGCGGCTTATGCTCCTTGATGACTTTATTCCATATCTTAGACTGATTTCAGTTTGAATTAATTGTTTTTAATCAACTCAGATTTCAAATTTTGAGAAAAAAAAAACTTCATGGCTGGTTTTCCTGAAAAACTAAACATTTCTTTATCATATATATTTTCATCAGAAACTAAACTTGTAAATGTAATAAGGATTAGACATGATTTAGTAAAATGATAAAATAGTACAAACTATTATTTAAGACAGACTCTTTACTGAATTGTATTATATGTGCTTTTATACTTTAACTGTGTTCTTTCACAGACACTGTGGAAGTTTAAAGAAATAAGAAAAGTAAAGAAGGTGATTGAACTATTTGTGTATGTGAGTGTCACTGAGGGAAATCCATGGCCAAATGTTAGACAAAAAGGAATTCAGATGCTGACTCATACTCCCTTGATGAGTGGTCCTCAGTTGCCTACTAAATTTTCACAAATTGTGCTAACATTACCCTCCAAATAGAGTTATTGTAAGGATTTGATAAAATCATGTATGTGAAGTGCTGAGTAGAGTATCTGTCACCATCACATCGCCATTTTTGCCAACTTTCATGTAGGTATTCCTTCAATTTAAGTGTGGTCCTAACACAATCTGTCCATTAGTGTACTATAGATTTGGGAAAATACAGAATAAATGTAAGAGCTCAGGTACAGAAAATGAAGAAGCAAACACACACACACGCACACACACACACACATACACACACCAAAACCAAAAAACTTGAAAGCCTTTATAAAAATGTGGTCCCATTCATAGATTTTCTATGATAGAAATTCTGCTAAACATTGTAACCCATGAAGAGCTATGGATGTCTTTTTCTCTCTTCTTTGTTCTCTGTCTCTGTCTCTCTTTCTCTAAGTGTATGTATGTGTCTGTGTAAGTAGAGGGATGGGAAAAAGGAGAGTGCAGGATGGGAATGATCTCTAATCCTGTCTACCACACTTTTTTTTTCTCCTATAGGAACATTAGGCCAAAGAGAGAAAAATAAGCTTAGATAAAAGCCAAAAGGCCAGTGTATTACTAATTGGGTAAATAAACAGTATGCTGTAAAACCTTGTTAATTTGATATCAGGATCATTCAGAATAGCATGAAATTTGAAGTAACTGCTATTCCCTAGCCTTATTAGATAAGATTTCTCCCATTAAGATCAGTCATTTAATCCAAAGTACAAAAATATGTATAATATGAGTTGGAAATTGGGTCCCAAGGGTACCTCTGGTTGCTAAATTGGTTAGATAACTTGAAGTGAATGTCACTAAACAGTGTTAGCCATAGTGAAAGAATGATCTGTGAACAGCCCTGATTATTTGTCAACAGCATAAGAGGGAACAGCTCAGACTGTAAAGGAAGTCACCTTTGCAGACGACTTCCTCATATTGACAAGTTATGTGGACAATTTACAGTTTTTCTTTAAAGGTTCATACATGCTTAGCTGTTGTGCAGGTTTAATGAGATGCAGACATCTAATACTCACACCCTTGTGCCTCAGAATTGCCCTTCTATTCTAATTAACTAGGTTTTATGATATTTTATTTGTTTTCTACTATCCTTTTTGGCCTTAATTAAAGGAGACAGTGTGATAAAATGGCTATTCTGCTGGTGCACACACATGCACTGATGTTTGCAAGTTTAACTTGGGCTTCTGGATAAGAGGATGGCACTTTGGGTAGAACATGCATTAGGTTCCAGATATCAAAGTTTGACTTTGTGAGATTCTGGAAGCAGCTGTGCTTTGTTGCACTTGCTTAGATCCCAACAGTGATTTAGTTCTGAGGAGTATGTATTTGTCTCTTATGTGTCAAAAGTCCTATCCCTTGTGACTTTACAACTCTGTATTTGTATTTAGTGTAAAAGCATGATAGCTTCCCATTGATGATTGTCAGTAGTTGCTATTTATCATCTGTCAAAAGTTTTTCTCATAAGAATGCAGAAAATCAAATGGATTGACTGTTTTTTTAGTTGCTTCAAGGAATCTTACATGACACAAGGTGCAAAAAAAAAAAAATGGTAAAATGACTCCTTGACAAATAACTTAGCATTCAGAGAAAACTGTGATTTTATGCACATAACAGAACTGTCACTCACCCTGACAAAATAGCATATTTTAAATTATTATGTCAATTTGCTTGCTTGACCTCCAGGTTCCTTTACCACCTGGACTGGTGGTTACATAGTTTTGCAGTTCCTTATATTTCTGGTGAAACTGTGTACTGAGTGGTTTGATGACACCTCTGAAGAATAGGAAGGGATGTAGGTAAAGGATTCAGATTTCCATCTGATTATTTTTAATTTTTGGTAATGTCTCCAAATCGGGGAGGCCAAACATAATGAAATGAAGACAAGTGAAACTTTAGTAATTCATTTATCTTGACCCGAAACACAGGTGAACATAGTAGGTTACATCTGGAGAAAGAAATCATGATAAAGTTGGATTTAAGTGGAACCACTCACATGGACACTTGGAAATAAGAAACACACCATCCTTATGAAAACCTATAAAATGCTAAATGTTCTTTAGGAATATTCGTCTATACCAATAGATAGGGAATTTATAGGAGTTCAGGTTATCTTGACTGTCTCTTGTGAATTAGGTTTTATTTGGGGGAGAAACAGAAATATGTTCTAGTTCAAAATTTTCAATATTAGCAGTACTGACATTTATAGGTAGACCTGGTCTCTACCCATTCAATGCTAGTAGTGCCCCTGCATTGTGACTATCAAAAATGTGTACTGAACTTGCTTCCAGTTGAGAATCACTCATCTGGAGGTAGGAAGGGCGAAAGAAGTTTCTACATTTCTTCATGACAGAGTTTTGAATGGAATTGTTTTTTCTTTTCTCATAGTTGTACCCAGTATGCTAAACAGAAAAAATGGCCCAAATATTCCAAGGGGATCACTGTAAGTTTGGCTAAATCGCTTCCTTGGAGGTCAGTTTAAAACAGATGCTTCCGCAAACCCATATGCATGTTATACTCTTCTCCCAACAACCTCTGCTCAACATGTAAGAAAATGGAAAAATGAGATCTGTTGAAACTTTTCTAAGAAGGGTGGGAGGGTGAGTAAAGGAGAATGATGGTTGGGGTGAATTTAACTAATATACATTGTAAGCCTTTTTGTACATGTCACAATGTACTCCCAGCAGAACCATAATATGATAATAAAAATAAAATTAAATTTAAAAAAGAGGACTGAGAGCAGAGGGAAATTTAGGGTTTCTTCTCCTCCTCTTCCTTCTCCCCCTTCTTTTCCTCTTCCTTCTCCTTTTCCTTCTTCTCTTCCTCCTTCTTTCTTTCCCTCTCCTCCTCTTCTCCTTCCTCCTCCTCCTTCTTCTTATAGCAAAATGCTAGACTCTCTTCCCCAGGAGTAAAAATATTTCTTTATCCTCATTTACAAGAAAGGACATTAAAAAAAAGAAAGCTTTCTCGAATAAGAATGTGTGGTAGCAATAGCAGATGCTATTATTCTATTCCTCACTTGTATGTTTTTTGAATTGTAAACCTTAAACCTACTCTTCATATCTCCCAGTGGAATTAGAAACATTGTAGCATTCTGGCAGAACATTCTGAACACCAGCAAGAGCATTGTCCTGTTCAGTCTCCTCCTTTAATATGGAAGGGGGGGAATAAAAGAAAGAAAAGAAATATTGGTTAGGTATTCTCTGAAATTTTAATTTCACTTTTGAATATCAAAACAATGTGTAATTCTGGCCTAATGACACCAACAGCTTGAAGGTCAACAGTACTTGAAGATATCATAATATTGTGTGCTTTGGAAAAGATGGAGGTAATCCTTACGCCTCTATTTTTTCACAGCCTTCTGTGGTTACAAAAGGAGTAGGTGATAAGATGTCCATCTGGATAGCTGCTTGCCAAGTGACAGAGAATTTAGAAGCCAGGAACAGAATGGCAGAGACCGCCAGGGTGATCTCACCATATCAACTGCTTCACATATGTCAAGAGTGGACAAGAGTGGATCCAGTGACATCACTCCACTGCCATATGTGGCCAGTAAGGCAAGGAGACTCTCCCCCACTACTATCATTGCTTGCTTTCTCCAACATTGAAGCAGAAAGCTACTAGAAAACTTAATTTCTTCAAGTACCTAATAATCACAGCCCCCAAGCTCAAATTGTTTTCTCAACTGATGGCAATCTTGCCAGAAAAGCAGCTTCAGCAATTGTCTATAATTATGCTCCCTAGTAGGAAAACATTATATTGACAATTTTGAGGTCTACAGTACTGTCTTTCTCTATTTAGAAGAAACAATTTGGTACATAACTGCTACTTTCATGACCATATGACATTTAACTCAGTAGTTATGTCTCCATTTCTTAAACTCGAGCATATCATTGGTTATTTAACTTTTTGACCAGCCATTGGATAATTCTTTCAGTATAATCTCTCTTTTCTATTTTTTCTCTTTGTCTCTTTTGTAATGTTAATTTTTCTAAGGAAAAAATCTTTACAAGCTTTATCTTTTCTTTATAGAGCATACTTGCACCATCTGGATATCATCCTTTTACTTCCCTTACCTCTTCAATCTGCCATTTCCCAAATTCTCTCTCCCTTTCCTCATACTGATGTTTGCATTACAAAGACGCAGAGAACCATCTGGCAAGAGCAGAATCCTCTTTGGAAAAGGGCAACAAACTAAGAGTGCAAAGGCCAGAAGCCTCTTTAGAATGTATAATTTGGAGCTGTAGTTCACTGACAATTCATCACCTTCCTTCTGGTGAGGATTTGTAGCCCCTGAACAGAGATGAATCGTACTTAATATGTGCTGCCCAGATACACTATTTCTAGTCCATTATCATTGGCAGGGTGCTTACTTCCTCCTATGCAGCCCTCTTTCTCTCAAGTGATCATAGCTGATTCCTACCTTGGGAGTAGGGAAGTAGTGTGTTTAATATTTTCTCTCTAACAATAATGGCTAATATTTCTTGAATACTTACTATGGAACAGACTGTTCTAAATTTGTGTGCATGTGTGTGAACTTTTAAGTATGACCTGCATATAGATAAATGGCTGAAGCATAATTTTAGAGCTTGATGAATTTTCACAAAATGAACATACCCAGGCTAATCTCCCCCTTTATCATGCTCTTTTAACACTAACATAGTTACTCTGTCAAGCCCCAAATGTAACCTTTATCCAGACTTCAAATACCATCTATTCATTCTGCTCTTTTAGAACTTTATGTAAATGGAATCATGCTGAATCTACTCTTCTGTGTCTGGCTTCAGTAATTCAACATTGCAGGTTGAGCTTCCCTAATCTGAAAATTTTAAATCTGGAATGTTTCAAAATCTAAAATATTTTGAACACTGACATGATGCTACAAGTGGAAATTTCCACACCTAGCCTCATGTGACAGGTTTCAGTCAAAGCACAGTTGCAGTACAAATACTGAATAAATTTGTCTTCAGGTTGTATATACAAGTATATATGGAAGATAAATTTTATTTTAAGACTTGGGTCTCATGCTCAAAATATCTCATTAAGTATCTGTAAATATTCTAATATCTCAAATCCAAGATACTTCTGGGCTCAAGTATTTCAAATAAGGAACATTCAATCTGAATTATTGTGAAATTCATGTTTGTATATTTTCAATGCTATATTGTTTGTTTATCCATTATACTTTTGCTATTATGACTATTAATGTATTACCATTCTTGTACATGTACTTTTGGTGAAAAGTGTCTAAACAAACCTGGGATTGATATTTCTGAGGCATAAAGTATACTACTAAACAGTTTTCCAAAGTTGTACCAATTTATACTCCTATATATAATGTACAACAATGTAATATATAGCAATATATAAAGTTCAGTTGCTCCATATCTGCTCTAGTACTTGCTATTATCTATCTTTTTAAATTTTAGTCTTTCTGGTGGATATTTATCTCATTATGATTTTAATTTGAGCATTCTTTATGACTAAGTTGTTGAGTTCCTATTTCCACTTTTCTTGGTTATGTGAATATTCTCTTTTGAGATGCTCAAGACAATTCTGACCAATAGTTTTCAGAAATATCTGGATTTTTCATATTGATTCAAATGCTTTTTTTCTTGAAGGGACGAACACTTCATCAAACATATATTGTACACATCTTCTTTACTTTTGGGTACTTGTAGTTTTCCACCACTATAACAAAATACCTAGGAGAGTGAACTTAAAAGGAGAGGAAAGGTTTATTTTGACTCAAGGTTTCAGAGATTTCAGTCCATAGTCAGTGTATCCACGGCTTTTGGGTCTGTGGTGAGGCAATTTATCATGGTGAGAGTATGCAGCAAAGGAAGCTGTTTACTTCCTGACAGGCAGAAAGGAGAGGGAGAGAGAGAGAGAGAGAGAGAGAGAGAGAGAGAGAGAGGAAGACAGAGAAAGGAGAGAAGAGAGAGAAGAGGGAAAAAAGGAAGGAGGGATGACAAGACTTATATTGTGGAATCAGCTCATGTAACTTGGGGTTGACAAGTTCAAAGTCTATAGGATAGGCCAACAGATTGGGGACCCAAAGAAGAGCTGACATTATAGTTAAATTTTGAAGGCCATCTGCTGGCAGGACTCATTTCTGCTAGGGGGAGGTTAGTATGTTTTATTAAAACTTTATTATTAAAGCCTTCAATGGATTGGATGAGTCTTACCCATTTTATGAAGGACGATTTGCTTTACTCAAAGCCCACTGATTTAAATCTTAAACTCATCCAAAAAGCAATCTCACCAAAACATCCAGACTAATGTCTAACCAAATTTCTAGGTTCTATCACCTAACCAAGTTGATTTCTGAAAGTAACCATCACTTAGAGTAAATAATATTTTCAAGGTGCAGTAAATATGAATATAAATCTTTGTAATTTTGCTATCGATAATATCAGAGATGCTACCAACACTATGGTGGTTGGGGTCTGTAACTGAAGAATAGGCTAATTTTATTTTGAAATCAATGAAAAAATAGTATAATTATTTTTCTCATCTAAGTTCACAGACTCCATTAATTCTGCCCATGGACATTAAAGAGTCTTGTCACTTTTTGGTTCTAGTTTTTCTTATTGAAATCATTGAGATACTTCAAGCCATTTCATCACAGGGAAGATGAAAGACTTATTAGAAATTGTTCTACAAGCCAGGTATGGTGGCAGGTCCTTGTAATTCTAATCACTCAAGAGACAGAGTAATCCAGAGATAGGGATCTCTTGAGTCTAGGGATTTGAAGCTAGCTGGACAACATAGCAAGATCCTGTCTCAAAAAAATACTTTATATATAAATTAATTAATTTAATACAATGAAATTATGCAGGGGTAAAATATGTTATTATTTTTGGTTTACATATTAGGAAATTGAAATGTTCAGAGAATGAACAGATTCACATATGTGGGTATTACCAGAAGCAGAATTCAAACTGAGGTTGGCCCTAGAACTTTTGGTTCAGAAAAATCTTGTAACATTAGTACATCTATCTAAACAAAGTAGGAATCAGGAAGACCTTTTGAACTAACTATGAGAAAGGAAACGAAATGAACCCTTTTTATTGATCTCAAAAGACACTTGATTAAAAAATAATATAAAATAATAAAATAAAAAGTCATGAGACAAAAATAATAAACTCAATGCCTGTTCTTACTGGGAAAACCTTTACCCCTAATTTGCTCCCTTCTAAAAATATTGGAACTATTCAGTTATTTTTTAAAAGTTTTTACTTAATTACATTGCCTTTTTTGTTTTGATGGTGGTGTTGGGGTTTGAACTCAGGACTTTTGGCTCAGATGCTCTGCTACTTGAACCAATCCTCCAGATCTGTTTTTGGAGATAGGGTGTCACTTTTTGCCCAGACCAATCTAGACCCAAATCCTATTTTATATTTTCTGTCTTGCTGGTATGACAGGTGCCTGCCACCATGCCCAGGTTTTTTTCTGTTGAGATGGAGTCTTACTGTCCAAGAACAGTAAGATTGAGATTTTCTCAATCTCAGCCTCCTGTACAGTTTAAGATGATAGGCACACAACACTATACCCAGGGTCCCACTGTTAGTTGAGATGAAGTCTGGCAAACTGTTTGCCCAGGCTGGCCTCACAACTGTGATCCTCCTGATCTCATCTTTCCAAGTAGCTAGAATTACAAGTGTTAATCACCAGTGCCTGGCTTACATTGACATCTTTTAATGTGTAAAAAACCATAGATGTTATGTAGTTCTCGATAAAATAGCACAATTTTGGATTTTTTTTGGAGTAACAGCATCTCGTGGAAAATAATATATATAAAACTTTATTTATTGATACCTTACATGAAATTGTAAATTATTGGAAACAATTTAATGGCAACTATCAGGAGATAATTAAATAAGTTAAGAAATACCTATTCAACAAAATTCTGTCTAATTATGGAAGTGAATAACAAAGTTCTTTATATTTGATTTGAATTATGTGAAAATGAGAGAATCAAAAATGCTTGTATAGGATGCTACTATTTGTCCAAAAAGTTGGGGAAATATAAATGTGTATGTTTTTACATATGTGATTTTTCTTTTTCTGCACAGAGCCTATTTGGGAGTATGGAAGAAATTGATGATTCTGGTTGTTCCCAAGGACAGAGTGGGTATGTAAAAGACTGAGAGAGAAACTTACCATTGGATATTCACCATTTGTCCTGTTTTTAATATTTAAAGTAACACACATATGCATTGCCTATCAAAAAAGTAAAATAAAAATATTTAAAAATCTCATTCAGTTTATAGCTCTTAACTATGGCACACATTTGCCATATGATTTGGGTCAAATAGATCATTTTTCTTCTCATGATCTGCTTTATTTTTACTTATTTAATTAATTCATTTATTTTGGCACTATGGAGTTTGAACTTAGGGCTTCACACTTGCTAGGCAAGTACCCTACCACATGAGCCACTCAGCCAGCCCTTTTGCTTTTACTAATTTTTCAGATACTGTCTTGCTTTTTTCTGGGGTCAGCCTCAGTCCATTTTCCTCCAACTTATGCCTTCCAGAATAGCTTGGATAACAGACATGTGCCATCACACCTGGCTTATTTGTTGAGATGGGTTCTCACATTTTGCAGGCTGCCCTACAACTGCAAATGTCCTGATCTCTACCTTCCAAATAGCTAGGATTATGGTTGTGAATCACTGTACCTGGTTCTTGTTACCTGTTTTACTAACCAAGAATTGGACTAAGCCAATTATTTGATAATAGGTATTCTATTAGATTTCATTAGTTCATGAATCCAAGACAAGTCAATTTGATTTTGACAGTCAAGCAATAACATGGAGCTCTCGTCCTTCAGATTGGAGATGTCCATTATTTCACTGGACTCTTTGCATGCAACTTCAAAATGGTTATATGTTCTGCCTATCTGTCTTGGGGTCAATTGTTTCTATCAGTCATTTGTGTTCTGAAATGTGCACATGTCAGAGCATTTCATATTACATGTCATCATTTTGCTCTCGTCTTTTCTTAGCTACTTGGCATTCTCTACAGAAATTTGTTCTAAGTCTGAATTCAGGCCCCATTTTTTAGGTTTCTAAAATCTGATGCAGAAAAGTTTGGACTTGTTTGCTGTATTTAACAAAAATGGTCTGAATATTTAAAGTCAATAGAAGTACAATGCAGAGATGAATAGGACTAAAACTGGAAATAGTTACTCTTAAGACTCTGAGGGCCTAACCAGACTCTGGACATGGGTCCAGTTTAGTGCAAGTTTTTACAAGTTGTGGCTGAACCTAACTCTCATCTATGAAAATGCCAAGTGTATGAGTCCAACTATCTTATTTACAAATGAAGAGAAGTTTCCTTTCCTTCTTATATCTGCAATGTCTTGCAGATTGAAAGAATAGATTCAGACTAGAGAGAGATGTATGTACTTCCATTAAGTTCTTCCTCCCAGGTAGTTATAAAATGGTAATAATGCGAAGGGGTAGTCCCGAGGCAGTCTTCTTCAAATCATGCTGAAGAAGAGACCTTGGTAATATCTAGATGTGCGCATCCCTGAATTCAATTAGATGGTTGGTTGTATTCCCTGAACGGGACATGTATTGATGCTACTAATAATGATACAAATCTATCATGAGGTATTACTAAGCAGAACATTTAACACTTAAATCTATGTACTCTGATTTCATTACCATCACAGTTGTCTCCAAGTACCATGTGTGACTATTTGCCTTACTTTGTGAAACCTACAAGACACACTTACTGATTTCTTTAAATGAAAGGGCAAATAAAGAAACAAATTGTTGTAAAGATGAATTAATGTTATTGCTACCAGAAAGCAAATGCTGGCAAATTTTAAATAACCACTTTCCTGCAAAAACAAAAATCAAATGAACCAAACAAAACCACAAGTCCAAAATCAATCCATCGTTATAATTCTCCTGTTTCCTCATTGCACCTGTTAACCTTAGGAGAAGACAGCTTTCCTTCTCTCCCATCTAAAACTCAATGCCTGCCTTTTTTCTGCAGCAGGCTTTTCTCAGTAGGTCATATTCTTTCCTTAGGGTTAGGGTCCTGTAAAGGAGACATTTCAAAACCATTTCACAAGAGGAGTCCCACTTGTGTGCGATTCAATATTTTTAACATAGAAAACGTGGATTACCTGACATTCCTTGTGTAATCACATCACATGGACCCTTCTTTTCCTATTTGATCACAGACACAGTCCAGTGCTCCCTCAGGGTGATGAACCTATCATTTTACATGTGTGTTCTTTTTATGTGACTTGAGTGTTTATTATTTGTAGTCACTTATATGTTTTGTTTTGTTTTTTGTTTTTTGTCCACAGTTCCTGGCTCATTACTCCCATTACTCTTGTTATTTCCAAAGTAACTAGAATACTATTGGGGTACTTCAAACCACAGAATCAGGCCTTAGAAAGCAAAGTTTTTCCAAGAAAACCCAGGAGGACAGGGTTTACAGCCCTTCTGAACAGTGAAACACACAGAGGCTTACAGAACAAAGCATAGGAACTCATCCATTCCCATTGGGAAGCTTGTGAAACCAATTCCCTAGAAATGGAAACTCCTGTGCTCCAGATCCTTCCAGATGCCACCTTATAAATACAATGTTTCTCTAAGTTCTGTGAGCTGTGCTAGCCAATGAATTCAACCTGAAGAAGGGGTTGTGGGAAAGGCCACTTTTAATCAGCCAGTTAGAAGTTCCAGGATTGTATGACTGAGCTCTCAACCTATGGCATCTGATACTGTCCCCATGGAGATGGTGTCACAGTTGAATTCAGTGGATTTGCTAGAATGGCTTTGGCTCATAGAGAGATGCATTGTAAATGTATATTGGGAGAAAGTGAGTCTAAATTTGTTTCTCCTACTCACCTCTATTGGACTATGCCAAGCACCTAGTTGGCACTTCCTAAATATTTTAGAAGAAATAAATTTTCATGGCATATCAGAAACCAAGAGGGTTATTGGACACTAACTTGGGGTTCTCATCCTATGATATGAGTTAAAATAAAATATCTAGAGCTATTATCTACAGAGCAAAAAAAAAAAAATTAAAAAGTGCATGGCATAGGCAGACATTCCTAAAATGAAGAATTGTGAATTACTGTGAAACATAGTAATCTGTGCACATTGATAGGTATGTATACATATTCTCCATGTCCCAAAAGATTTCAGATAGCTTATAGATGCACATAAAATGTAACATTTCACATTATTTCAAAACATAAGAAAAAAGAGAGGATGAAAGAATAGGGGCATTTAGTAATGCCCAAAGTCTTAATAATTATGAGTTAATTCATGGAGGAAACAAGCATTGATTTCAACCATTAAGAAGCAATTTAAATGTTCAAAGTGAGAAGGAGACAAAGAGGGAAACTTAAAAAGCTAGGGTAGTCTTAGGGCAGATAATGGAATGAATATGTTTGACATATGATCAAGGGAATATGCTGTTTTTGGTGGTCAGTTTAGGGAAAGGAAAACAAAATTTGGAAAAGTCTTTCATAGGGTGCAGGGTGCTGTGCAAGTGGGAAGCCCTACAATTTAAACTTGGTTAGCTTCTAAGAACATTCCTGCCTGTGTGTGTAGTAAAGTGGCTGGCCCAGGTGACAGTCAGGACATTTTGGTGGAGGGAAGTGAGACTGAAGAGAAGCAGTAGGATAAATGACTTTCAGATCCCAGGATGTTAAATTTAAGTTTGACTTCTATAATCACTGACAAGCTATCAGATGTTTTTCCCTCAATGCAATGACATATGGAAATTGGTACTTTTAAAAGACTAATTTAAGGGGACAGTAGGTTTAGAAAAGAATGGAGACAAGGAGACCATTAGAAAGATATATGAGTGACTCATAAGGTAATAAACATTTAACAGACTTCATACCATGTGTCATATTAGTAATTATGTTCTTTATGAAAATTACACGATTTGATTGTGCTAAAAATGACAAAATACAGCACTGCATTGAAAGAAATAAATTACATGGAGGAAGGAATATTTTTTCTATTAAAATGATTTTACTTAATGAGTCTTTGAGAATAATAATTAATGAATTGCAGCTTTTATATAGTCCAGTAGTTACTGGATAAATTAAACATAGCATTCTCCATCTGAGATTTTTTTAAACCAAGTATTAAAATTATTAAGAATTCTTCTTTTGTTCTGATTTTGATTGTCATGCTTGTGCTGGAAGATGGAGAACCCAAGTCTCCTACCTCATTCGCCTCTGTATTCAGAACTGCCATAGACTTCAAGAGCTTCCTGCAGTTATAGAGCCCTTGAGCCTCAGGGATCCTTCCAGGAACATTTATGTATGCGATCCTAGTTCTTCAATGGCAAATAAAGATGAAATTCAACTTTTTGGTATACCACAATAGTAGTATGCTTTCTACCAAAATGTCAAGATATCTTGAATCCGACAAAATCAAAATAAAAAAACATTATGTGAGAAAAGGAACTTTCAGATGATTCTTAAAAGTCTTATGGAACTGTTTTACTAAAGAAAAATAAACATGAATTTGTCAACATAAAGATTGTGTCCAGAGTTTTGGACAGAATGGGACAAAAGGTGAATGTTAAACTGAAAAGTAAAACATGGAAGAAATCTATTAAATGTTTGTGCCAAGAATCATTGTTGGATACTGAAGGCACTGGTGAAACCTGTTAGGGGTGCAGATATCCATTGGTGAGCAGATATCACACCTCAGATTACTAACAGCTGCCAGTAAGATACAACTGGCAGCATACATTGGAAACTTACTTTGGAAAAACAAAACAAAACAAAACATGCAGCCCAAAATTCTTTGGGAGGACACCTGGAAGAAGTTGAATATGAATTAGTTACCAGGAATGAAGATGCCAAGTCTCCTTTCACTCTGTTTCTCTGGAGGCCCTTCAACTTCTTTCAGAGCTGCCAGAAGAATACTGCAAATTCTCTTTTATGGAGAAAAATAATAGACATTCAGACTAACTTCATTTTTCACATCCATAAAGCATTTTTAAGTTATTTCCTAAAAAAGAAAAATAAGTAAAAGTACAAAAAGCATCTACCCTAAGTCTCCACCCCAATTTGTGTAAAAAGACCTCCTCTACCACCTACAGTCTTTGGGTCACAGGCTGGGGGACATAAAATCCTTTCTTTGCCTAACAAAATATTAAGTGTTAAGGCACCCTTGGCCCCTAATATTTCTAGGTGCTGCATACTGCTTATTTCCAAGAATTCATAAATACTATATGCATTTCTAGTCTTTGGACTCCATTTGCATATGACTTATTGAGTAGATAGACTTCCTTTTTATTTGTCATTGACATTTTGCTTGTGAAGTCCTGCAAATTTTTTTTACAATAAATACTGAGATCATAAGTCTTGCAACATGGTAGAGCCATGGGTGTGGTTGCTGGGTAGCAAAGATAAAGACAGTGAAGATCCAGGATGGTTCTGGGTCACTAGAGCATAGAACTGTTTTCCCTACTCTCCAGACAGCCACATGGCCATGGAATATCTGGAACATCGTCTCCTCTACATTCCAGGGCATTCATTTTCTTAGTGTTTCTATTGCAGACTAATTGGCCACGTATGACAAAGTCGTCATTCTCTGTCTCAGTCTGTTAATAAAGAGTTCATCACACAGTGGGAATCCTCCTTTCATACTACATCACGTCATTCCTTGCAGGTCAGTTTCATTGCTACTATCCACGGCATAGGGGAGAAGGTGTAGATCAGAGGGGAGTAATGAGCTAGGATCACAAATCACATCTGTCAGAAACTTAGGCACAAGCTCTGGGTTTCCCACCTCTGGCTTTTGTTATAGCATGAGGTTATAGCATGATGTTAAATTTTATTTGAAATGTTATCTTTGTGCTTGCACATGTTTCCTTCTATTATCTTTTTCAGCGCTAGCCTCAAGTAGGGTCACTTGACCCATCTACTACATTAGATAAAAGCATAAGGCGAGACACTCTTCTGTGTTCCTTTACCACCCTGGCTACTGTAAACAGGCACTGCTCCTGAGAGCTTCTCAGAGTTTGTGAGAATCTGCTCTCTGACCCCCTAGGGAAAAGAATCAGGTTCAACATTTTAACTAAAATGTCTTGCCTTTCTTCGTTTTACATGAAAATTCTCTTCTAATAAAATGTGAATTTAAGTTAAAATAAAATTTCAAGGTGATAAAAATAGCCTAGAGCTGCAGAGAAAAATATAACACATTTATTGTAAGTCAGTTATTCTTCTTCTGATACCATAACCTACCTTAATCCTAAGGGTCCTCACAGCCATACATTGCACTGTGTTTTGTCCATCTCATTCCAGAGATGGAGTTATTGAACTTGTCTTGGAATGTGAAGTCTAGAATTTCTGTAACTGGATTCAAAGGGTAAGAATTTCTCCTCTAACACATTGTTTGGACTTCACAAAATTTCTGGACTTTAATGAATCAGAATCACAAGTATTTTTGAGCAATGGTGAAATTCTCAGTATTGTGCTTGAGTGTACAAAAGAAGCAGAACACTGTGACTGCTTTTAAGGAATTTATAGCCTGGATTGAAAGACAAACAAATTCAAAAAAGAAAAATCAGATGGAACATTCTACAATAACACAGTTATGAGATGCCTGAGTTATTTTAGCTGCTAGAGTGAGAGAGGAAAAGATGTCAGTGATAAGAGACTGGGGACTATGGAGATAAAGACAAAGGAAGAATAACTTATTTGTAAAGCTTCTTACCTGGGGGATTGGATTTTTAGTGGTACTAGGAAGAGGAATATGAATACAAAGGACTGGAGTCAAGTTCTAATATTTTAGAGCTTGTGGGCTGTGAAAAGGATTACTGTACATTTTCATGATCTTAATGCCTGGATTTTCTTCGGTGTTATGTGGTCATAAAAGACAGATATCTCTCAGATAGTTTTCATCAATCTAGGGCTCTTACAAGTCTATTTTTGACAAGAAAATATGAGATTTGCAAGGTAAGCAAATACTTATGGATTTTTTTCTCCAGCTTTCTTTGTTAATGAAATCTAATTTGATAGCAGCACTGACTGGCATTGTCAATATCTTTGAAACAAGCATGTTTTCCCATTCATCAGACTACTGTTAAGAAAGAAGACTGATGGACCTAATTATTCCTCTCCATCTCAAGAAATAAAGGGAAAGCTAAATTCAAAATGTTTTTAGAGAAACTAAACATATAATTCCAGAAACCAGCATTTAGCATTCAAAAGACATAGCATAGTTCTGTATATTTTCTTCAAAAATTCTATAAATTCTCAGAAATATGTTAGTAGCATACTTCAAAAAATTTAGACCACTGTTAGTCAATGGACCAAAGTTTCACTGATGAACTGAAGAGATATGTCTTATGCTTTTAGTAATAATACAACACTTTGTACTTCTGAAAATCCTTTTATCCGAGCAGCTCAAGGCACATTAAAGGAAAAATAGAAATAGGGGAAATGGGAGGGATCATAGCACAGTTGAAGGAAGTATAGAAGTATTCTGTATAGATCAAGGTCAAGTATTTCAAAATTGGATCAATATTGTAACTACCTCATTCATGATCTAGTACACAAACACAGCAGTCATTGAAAATTTGCAGTAGAAAACAGTCATAGAAATGAAACGACAGAATAGTCCCCCAAAGAACTTAAATCTTACTATAGTTCATCAGAGGAGAGAATTATAATATATTTGGAATCCTGGCACAGTAACTTGTCTGTTTACTAGTGAAGTTTTGGACATTACTCTTTAAACAATAGCAAGAAAAGATATGTGCAAGTTAACATTCTTTAACAACATATGCTTCATAGAAATCAGGCAGAATTCAGCTACAAAGGGAGCTGATGCTGTTTTAAAGAAAAAATGTTTACTTGGTTCATGAATTTTGGGTGGGACAAACAACATTCAAACCATAGCAAAAGGATAGAGGTGGTTTCCCAAAGTGTCCTTTGGAACCCTGTGAAGTATTATAGGCATTATGAACACAATGGTTCATGGTCAAATACTTAGGAGAGTCTGTCCACACCTACCCTTTGTGGAAACTTAACACATACACTGAAACTTTTATACCTTTACTCCACCAAACAATAACATCTTTTGAGACACCTCTATTTTTTTTTTGTGAACATAATTTGAGAAAAGTGTGGTAATGGAAATAAAATGTCTCCAGACATTTTATAATATAATACTGTTCTAATATCAACTAGGATATACATGACTATAGGTAAAGCATTTTGATTTTCTAATCCTCTGTTTATTTGCCAATAAAGTGAGGATTTTGTAACATAATCTTTAGTTCATTCTGGCAATAGAATTATGTGATTCTATTTGAAGCATTCATTTGGAGCCTGACATCTGTAAGTATACCATATGGATATTATATTAAATTCACAGGAATTTGTATGAAACTGGAATTCATAAGAAAAAAGCATTATTCTAGTGATTCTGACTTTCCTACACTCTCTGTTTCAGGTGAAATTCTTTACTTTTGCAAGGAAAGAGTTCATTTATGCTTCCTCATGAACAGCTTATTGAATATAATTTCTGCAGCAATAAAATTCTATAAATGATTTGTGAGGCACATCTCTACCTGACAGCATCCTTATGGAAGACCAACATGTTGCATTCAATGATGTTTCCAATAGTGAACACTTTCTACTTAATTTCTCAGCAGCAGCAAATCAGCTATCTAATTTGTCAGTGTGTTGAGAGCACACAGCACCTGTCTACTATAAAAGCTGTTGTGGAATATGGTAATGGTCAAAAACCTGCAGTGCCTTTCTTGACATTTCATCTCCTTCTTCTGCTCAGTTCTATGGTTAGAAACAGTGCTCAGAGTTGTAAAGTTAAGGAGAAAAGTCTACTCAGATGACATTTGGAGCCACCAAAATAGAAAGCTATGAGACAAACTTTCCAAAACTTTTCTTAGGGCATTTCAGTGACCTGTTAAGAAAATACCCCTGTATTTTATTTCTGGCAGGATGGTCTGTATGCTGCTATAGTATTTTCTAAACCTGGCTGCATCTCAAGTCATCAGAAAGCATTTAAGGAAAGAATATAGGTTCCTGGACTCTAGCAGAACCTATACAATCAGATTCTATGAGAGTTAAACCCAGGGAATGATTTTGGAAAGCTCTCCAGGTAAACTTCCCAGTCTATGAAGCATATTCACCACAATGAGGGAGCAAAAACTATGTACCTTGTCTTTCCAGATGTAACCTTCTTTGAAATAGTTATATTCCTACTCAGTTGCTGGAGAATTGTGCAAATTCTGCTTATCATTTAGGGCAACCACTATTAATTCACAGTCATCTGAGGGTATTGTTGCCTTTTTAAATAGCTAGTTGTTGTCATAGCCGATCAGTTATATTTCCTACAAATTGAATACTCTGGGTCATTTGTATAAATATCTTTTTGAAGCCATAGTTGATTTACCTGTTACAGAAAATGGCAGCCCCAATTTTGCAACATCTTTACATATAAAGCTTTGAACTAAAAGACAATTACATATGGGTACATAAATGCAAGAAAGTGAAAGGTTAAAGTCTCAACCACAATGGTTTTTAGACAGTGACTGACATTTCTTTGACAATTATTAATGGTTTGTGTGCTCTCAGATAACTCATATGATCTCCTCTGAGCCTCAGCCTATTTATCAGTAGAGTATGGAAAGATGGAACTGCAAGGAAGAAAGGGTAAGATGGGAGAGGTGATTGAGGTTGATTTTTCAAAGAGCAGGGGAGCAAATATTTAATGAGTGCCTAGAATATGCCAGAATATGATAGGTGTTTCTACTCATATCATCTCATGTAATCTTCACAAGAGCACTGAAAAATGTTCATTAATACTCTTATTAACAGAGACTAATAAACAACTAATCTAGAAGTGTGGAGATGTCAGATTGGACATACATATTCATGTCTAATAGTATGATAGTAAAAGCAATTTCTGTAACATATATAAACACAAATCAAAGAGAAAGGAAATATGCAACCCTAAGACTGGACACTAGACCACAAATGGGTTGATGCTAACACAATCACAACAATAATAAAAAAAAGAGAGGGGGCTAAAAGAGAGTGATTGTCATCTTGTACAGCTGAAAGTTAATAATTGTTGCCTAAATCTGAAATTAACTGTCTAAGGGATGCCTCTGTGAGTAAGAAGCAGGGATAGAAGGATAAAGAGGAGGAGGAGCCAACCATTTTCAGGGAAAACATGTGATGTGTTAATTTTACAAGAAATCAAATTAATCAGTGCTATGTTTAAAAATAATTCATCCTTTCCAGTGTAGATTTCATTGTGATTTGGAGATCTTTTGATATAATTGACATTTTTTTCATTGACACACATCTATAGGCATTATATAAATGAATTTAGCATTAATGTTTATATTAGGAAATAGGTTGTGAATTTAATTCTTCTACTGAAAAATGATGCTTTCACAGATAAAGTCTTACATGTATATTTAATATTGCAAATGTTGATAGTCTGGTTTTTTTTTTTAAGAAGTAGAGATTGAATAAAAACAACTTTCAAAATGAAGGGTCAATTCCCAAGGATTATTGGCAAAAATTTAAGTCAGTTTTCCTTAAATTAATTTTCTCTGGCTGCATCTAAGTATAAAAAGCAGGATCTCAAAGACATGAAACAGCTCACATTACTAAAGAGAAGAATACACAATCTGTTTTGTGTACTTACAATGCCAAAATCTCATTGATATTTGGGAAACTGTCTAATAAGACCACAATTTTGCAAGTTGTTTAAATTTTAAATTAGTGCACAAGATTTTCATACCCTTTCTTCCCACTTTATTGTTAGATAGCCATGATTCTTACAGTGCCTTCTAGAAATATAATAGTAAACTGTGCTTTAGAATTCACAGCCACTGAAACTCTGATTATTCCACAGTCTGAATTTTATTAAATTATGGAGCTGTAGTTGCATTCATTTTTGTAGAATACTGGGTCCCAATGAGGGTTCCTGCGAGGGTTTCCGCTTTGATCTTGATTTCTGAGGATATCTGCCTCTGGAGTATTGTTCTTTACATTCTTCTTTCCAGAAACTTGTGACTTCGGTTTTGGCTTTCCAACTTGTTTTTCTTATTCAAAGTCTGGTTCAAGACTATTTTCACTTGTAAGTCATTATTAGATCATTCCAACTGTAAGTATTTCCTTTATATTTTTTTATAAATTAATCTTAAGTTATGCTGTGACTTCTCATGCAATGACACTGATTGTGTTTGCTTTTATTATACTTATCTTCTAAAATAAAATGTCAGCTTGTTGAGGGCAGGGAACAACTCCAACATATTTTTATATCACTCCTGTGGTACCTGCATACAACCAACTCTAAATACAGTTTTGTTCAGTTAGCGCTATCATTTATTAGCTTGTGCCAGTCAGTACCTGCTGATAATGGCTTTGAATAAAAGACATCATAGTTACTCTAATGCAGATTATAGTCCACTCAGAAAAAAGACACAATAAACTGAAGCATCTTAATTGCATACCACCCATGCTTTCAGATCATCAAGTGTCAGTGATGGCCATGTGATATGAAAAGGTATTGAAGCAAATAAAAAAGACTAGTGTGTCTTGAGTAGAGTAGAGAAGACGGTCACCTTTACATTATTACAATGAAATACCTGAGGCAATTGACTTATGAAGATAAAAGTTTTATATTTGAACATGGTTCTTGGGGTTCCAGTGTCAATCACTCTGGTGAGGTTGGCATATCATGGCAGATATGCATGGCAGAGCAAACAGCTAACATTATTATCCAGGAAACAGAGAGTGAGAGAGAATGAGAAGGGAATACAAAATTCCTTTTGAGGGCATAGTCCCAATGCTTACAGATCTCTCACAAGGCTCAAACTTCCAAACCTTCCATGACTTCCCAATTACACCAGGCTGGGACTAAGCATTTAACGTGTGGGCTTTTGGGGGATATTCAACATCCTAATTAGGATATCCTATCCCTGCCCCACCCAAGTTTATTTCCATTTTGTGATGCAAAATGCATTCATTTCCAAATGTCCCCTGAATCTTAATTGTTTTAGCATTACTCAGAAGTCTAAGTCCAAGGTCTCCTCTAAGACATAAAGCAAACTCAGCTCTGAGCCCCTGTAGGAATAAAAAGGAAAATCAAACATTTTGAAGATAAAATGATGGCATAGGCACAGGTGCACATTCTCATTCTAAAAGGAAAAAACAGGAAAATAGGTATTGGCCCATGAGAAGACCCAAACCTAGCAACACAAATATTAAATCCTGAAGCTCTACACCTGCCACTCAGAGCACATTGTTGGCTTCCAAGGGCTTAGAGAGTCCTTCCTTGATTTTGCTGTCTATACTTCATATACTCTCAACTTGTTGGCTTTGTTCTGACAGCTGCACTATGTATATCTCCTTAGGAGACTTCTGTTGAGATTCTATCCTTGGAGTAAACTTCTTGGATTCCTAGACTTTCTTTTGAAACATGGGCAGAAGCCATCATGATACCCTAACTATTACATTCTGCAAAGCCAGCATGGTGTAGACAATCTGAAAGTCTGCTGCTGGCACAAACTATACCTGTACCTGCTTGAGCTATGGCTACAATGGCCTTGGAGTGTCATGTCCACTAAACACAAGTAGTCTTGAGCATATAGAACACTCTGGGTATCTTTTCTGAAATGATTCTTCCCTTGAATGTCTTTGAAACAAATATGTATTTATAGATCTGTGTGCTTGTGATGGTGGGATATTCATGCAGATTCATGAGATGCTTTTGAGGCATTTTTCTCATTGGTCTAAGACAAAGTATTTCACTTCTTTTTATGGGTATATAGTCCTATGTTCTTTAGCAGCACATATATAGCCTTTTAAAAAAACTTATTTCTTGGCCAAGCTACTATTATTTCAAATTTTTGCACCTATCCTTTTTTGGCTTCTGATTTTCACTGTAGAACTGAAAAGCAGTGAGTAATATTCATGCGATAGCCTGAATGCATCACTACCTTAAAATCTCCTCTTCCAAATGAAATGGTTTGTTACCTTTAAGGTCAGGGCCCCCTCCCCTAAATTATCAGGGTATGGGCAAAATGTAGTCATTCTTTGCCACAGGGTGGCCTTTTATACAATTTCTAATAGAAACCTCATTTCAATGTGAAACCTTATTAACAAAGACTTCACTGTCCACATTTCTATCAGCATTCTGGTCTTTTCAGCAACCACCAGAACTTCATATTAAGGTCTACTTATATTTATTTTTTTGCTTACTGTAGCTAACTCCTCAAAATTCTTCCAAACTCTCTCCCATAAACAAATTTGCAATGGTACTTCTACATTTTTAGTTATAGCAATGACCATTCCATTCTTGTTACCAATTTTCTATAGTAAACATTGTATTATCGTAATGAAATACCTGAAGTAATTAGCTTATAAAAAGAAAATGCTTATTTTAGCTCCTGGTTCTGGAGGTTCCAGTTCAATTTCAATTCCTCCATGTGCTTTGTGCCTCTGGCAACAATGGCACATTGTGCAGGACTGTATGGTGGTACAAAGCACGTACACCATGGAGAGAGAGAGAAAGAACATGGTCCCACAATCTCTATTGAAGAGATAGACAGACAGAAGTTTCTGCTCAAATAATTCCATAATTTCTTTATCAAGTGATGGTGTAGACACATCTTTGGTATTCTTTTCTGAACACATTTTCTTATTTCTGTAATATAAATGAGTAGATAATTTTCTAAATATTGAAGTTTTGTTTCTTTTTCTGCTGAAAAATTCCTCCTTTAATTAATCGTTGTCCTCTTGCATTATATTGTAAGCAATCAAGAGAACCTAGATCATACTCTCAATACTTTGCTTAGAAATCTCTTCAGCTAAATATCCATTTTACCCACAAAACAGACAAACACAATTTACTAAAGTTTTTGTCACTTTATAACAAGTAGCACCTTCTTCTAGTTTCAGATAACATTTTCCTCATTTTAGAGACCTCACTACAATGACCCTTACCTATTATCCAGTTCCAAAGTCTCTTCCATGTGTTTATGTATATATTTTTTTATTGTAGCACCTCATTCCTGGTACCAAAATCTTTATATTTGCCTTCCCTCTCATGGAAGAGAGTTCTCATCGCAGAGAGTTCCCTAAATGAATTGATAGAGAAAGAGAAGACTCAGGCCTGGCTTACACATGCTTCTTCGTGATATGCACGAAGAAACCCAAAGTGAACAACTGCTGCTCTACAGCCCCTTTCTGGAGCAGTCTTGATAAATAGTGGTTAAGTGAAATACTCCCAATAGGAAGAACCTCTAGTATACGTGGTTACCTTTTTTTTGTTTTTGAATGAGAAATGGTCATATCTGTAACTATATAACAATTCATAAATTATGGACAATGGTTTGGTCAGATGATTAGGAACTTGGAAGAAATAGAACATGATTCAGATGATGAAAAGGAAATCTGGGAAAGAGGTTTGTGGATAGGACTCTTTGGGCAAAAGACAAGATGTTTCCATCCTATTTGAGTGCTCATCAGAGGGTGAACTCAGCAAAGAGCATTTTAAACAACTAGATCAGAAGCCTCTTTCCCCAGCCACTCCTGTCATTGCCTGGTGGTCTTATGAACAAAGTGGTCATGGTGTTGGGGATTGAGATTATGTATGGGTTCAGAAACATGAGCTTCTATTCACCAAAGCTGACTTGCCCATAGCCATTGCCAAGTGCATGATCTACCAGAAGCATAGACCAACACTAAGTTCTTGATATGATTTCTTTTCCAAGGGTGACCAGCCAGGTGGCAGGTTGATTACATGAACCACTTCCATCATGGAACTAGCAGTGTTTTTTCATATTAGAATAGATAATTTGGCTATAATTTGTCTTTCCTATGTCAATTATTTTACTAAAACTACCATTGTGAACTTACAGAATCCCTTATCTACCTCTACAGCATTTTGCATAGTATTACTTCTGAAACAGAAATTTATTTCATATCTGGAGAATTACAGCAAGGGGCTCCTTCTCTTGGACTTCACTGTTCTTTCCATCTTGTATATAATCCCAAAACAGCTGGCTTGATAGAACAGATAAATGGCCTTTTGAAGACTCAGTTACAGTGCAAGCTAGGTAGTAATACCTTACAAACGTGAGGCCAGGTTCTCCAAAAAGCTGTAAATATTCTGAATCACCATCAACTATGTAGGGCTAGTTCTCTCATAGGCAGGATAAATAAGTCCAGGAATCAAAGGGCAAAAATGAGAGTGATATCATACAATATTAACTCTAGTGAGCACTAGCAAATTTTTTGTTTCCTTTTTCCCATGAACTTAATCAATGATGGCCTAGAGATTGCGGTTCTGAAGAGAGGATTGGCAGGAGACAACAATGATTTCACCTAACTAGAAGTTAGTACTGTCACCCAGCACCATTGGGCTTCTCATACTTCTGAGTCAAAAGATTAAGAGGGGATCTACTTCTTATTGTGGGGTGTTAGGTGGGGTGACTGATCCAAACAACAATGGAGAACTTAGACAATGTTCCACAGTGGAGGTAAGGAAATAAATTTCTGTAATAGAAGAGATCTTCTGGGTATCTCTTAATATTACCATGCCCTGGGATTAAGGTCAAGGGAAAACTACAACAAGCAAATCCAGGAAGAAATTATAAATGGTACAGATATTCCATGGGTGTGGGTTACCTCACCAGATAAAGAGCCCCACCAGCAGAGGTGATTGTTGAAGGGAAAGGTAATATAGAATAGGCAGTGGAAAAGGAATTATTCATCTCAGCTATAGTCCTTTGACCAGTTCAGAAATTAGGACTATAATTGTTAAGAGTATTTCTTCATTTTGGTTTAAATATGTTTTGTGTATGTGTACATGTAGGGCGTGTATACACACACATATATATGTGTAATCTTTTTCTTCCCTTCATATCCCCTTATCATGTAACATAAGATACATTGATTTAATATAAGTCTTGTCAGTTTTACATCATAGTATTTAAATTATGAGATTTCAAGGAAAGGAGTAAACATCACTCTTTTGGGTAAGAAGTTAGAATGCTTTTGGTTGTATGCAGAATATTTGTGTCATGTTAGGTAGAATTATGATTATGTTATTGTTTTTATTTAGAGAATGGTTTTTTTGGAGTATGGTTTAAGAAGATGAGTATCAGTCCTAGTTAATAAGGTATGGATTTAGGATGACTAGACCACAGGCTGTCCAGATATTTGATTACACATATATCTATTTTTGTATTCAAACTGAAACATCAGTTTATCTTGCATCCTGAGCTTGCCATCTTTCAGTCTGAAAGTTATACCATTGACTCTTCAGGTTCTCATGGCTTCAGATTTAAACTAGAACCACATAATAGGGTCTCCACCTTACTATCTGCATATCTTTGAAGTTCTCAACCTCCATAATTGCATGAGCCAATTCCTTGTATTATTGTTTTAGAGAATTCCAACTAACACACATAGTTGTCAAATGATAGGTATCATTTCTGTTAGGGATAAGAGACTACTAGACAACTGCTAATTGAAATATGTGGTCATTTAGAACAACATTGTATTGGCTAATTAATAATTGTGTCATTATGGAGTTTGTATCTAAAGAAAATCTGTTCTGGAAATGAGGACACTTTCAAACGACGTTCTTCCAGTTGAATTTAAGGGAAATTGACGTTCTTGGTGATGCAGAAATGCTTTTTTTCCCATTGTATAACTTAGTTTATAATGCATCAAAAATTATTCCCCCATTTATGTTGTGTAACCAGAAAATAAACTTTGTTCAGTTTCACCAAAGAAATTAAAATATTAATTTTAAGGTGTCAAACAGATAATAATTGATAATACAGACAATAAATAGATAATAATTCATTTTAAGGTGCCAAAAGAAATGGTTCCTTAGCTATTTTTGTTTTTCAGTGGATGATCCTGTTCCTCCAGACAGGTGGTCAGACTGTGAAACTTTACTTCTTCTAGCTAGCTTTATCTGCTCTGCCTAAGTTTAAGCACAATCACCTGCAGAGAGACACTGGAAATTCTAAATAATACACCAGAATATCTGTGGGGAGCCATACACCATATGAAGGGCAAGTGAGTCTCATTTCTCAGAAACCAGTTTCCTCTAAAGACTCACACATAAACTTCTGTAATCAAAGATGAATGCTTGAAGATTTGCACAGCAATAGAATATTGCAGGTACTTTGATGCCTCCAATATTTGCACAAAAAAGTTTCAAGAGCAGAGATCCAAAAGGTCTGTGTCTGCCACACTCAAGACTTGTGAGACTGTGTCATATGGATATCTCACATTTTTATATAATTTCTTTCTCCCCAGTGACGTGTCTACAATTTTCCTTTCTGAGGGTTGAATTCAGAATCTTATAAATACAGAAAGTAATGACTGTGTTCTTTGTACCTATTATGGTGATGTCTTACCTCCAAATATCATTATACTGAGGACTAGGTTTCAACATATGAACTTGGGGAGTAAATAAACATTCAGTCCATAACAATGCTTTGTAAATATTCTCATAGTCTGTCTTGAATCTGAATTACAACATTAGTAAATAGCTGTTATAGACAACATAACACAAAGATTACAGAATGACTATCAAGAAAAGGATGTCATGCAAAATTTAGAGTGTATTCTGAAAATTGTGAGGTTAGTCTCACCAATTCAGAGTCAGACTATTAATGGAAATGCCAAGAATTTATAACTATAACTTAAAATGATTAACTCATAGGGAATTTTCAAAGGAAGAGGTACAAATGGCTAATAAATGCATGAAAAAGTGCTCAGCTTCCTTGGCTATAAAAGAAATGCAAATCAAACTACACTAAGATTTCAGCTCACCCTAGTTACAATGGTCATCATAAAAACACAAACAACAAGAAATGTTGGGAAAGATGTGGTGAAACCAGAACCCTTATACACTGTTGGTGGGAATGTAAAGTAGTACAACCACTATGTAAAACAGTATGGAGATTCCTTAAAAAACTGAAAATAGAACTGTCATATGATCCAGTGATACCACTCCTGGGCATCCACCTGAAGCAATATAAGGACACAATAGAGACACTTTCACACTGATGTTTATTGTAGTACTTTTCACAATAGCCAAGCTATAGAAAGAAACCAGATGCCCTACAACTGATGAATGGATTAAGAAAATGTGTTTGTATGTAATGGAGTTTTGTTTAACAATAAGGAAGAACAAAACTATGTGGTTTGAAGGTAAATGGATGGAATTGGAGGATGTCATGTTAAGTGAAATAAACCAGGCTCAGAAAGAAAAAGGCTCAATGTTTTCTCTCATATGTGGAAGATAGATCCAAAACATAAACATGTACACAAAAATAAACATGATCATGTGCACATCTATATGCAGAACATGTTTGTAATCATGGAACTACTCTATGGCACTCAGGGTAGGAGGGAAAGGAAAAGATAATGATAGTCTACAATATCAAAATGGAAAAAAAATCAATATCAAAATGCATTACATCTCTACAGGTAGAGGACATAATGATATGTCAAGAAAGCTGTTGAATAGTGGGTGGGAGTGGTGGGACGGTAACAGAAGGGGTTGACATGACTAGAATTAAGTATATTTACAGCTGGGATTCATCAACAAACCCCTTTAAACATTGACTTTGGAGTTAAAAATGAAAGATAAGACCGTAAAATAGGTACAGCATGAGGGGTACTTGTGGGAAGAAGGAGGGTAAATGAAGGAGACAATAGTTGATGGGCTTCATATACATACATATACATACATGAAACAACTTGCAATTGCTTTAAGTGAGGCAGAAAGGAGGTTGTGGGAGTGGGGGATTGGGGGATGGAGTGTCAGTCTAACCAATGTACAATGTAAGTCTATTGGGAATTGGCACAATGAAAGTACATTGGGACATTGTACAGAGGGGTCTATACAATGAATACATGCTAACAAAAATGGAAAAAAAAGAAAAAGCTGAAGCATTCATAATTAGTTTATAATCCAGGAAAATACACTGAGTTCAATGATGGACTCCTGGTTGTCTCAGAATAACAGGAAAGTGGTTTAAATAGCAAAATAGATTTTTGTATTAAGTAGAAAAAAAAGATACATTCTTCCACAATTTGCCAGTGAGTTAATTACATATATTAAAAAAAAAACAACAAATAGTCTGTTTGACTAAGCTTAAAGATTTATGACAAACTATTTTTTTCCTTGAATTGACTGGATAAATAAATAAAACTATTATCTTTTGAATATCTGAATCAACCTAAGAATTACTAAAGTCTCAATAAAATTTCCCTGAGAGACCATTAATTTAGCTATTGATGTGATGTTTGAGGAAAAATAATTAGGAAATCAATAGGAAGAACTTTTTCTATAAAAGATTAATTAATAGTGATAGGTCCAAAATTATTTCATTCATTCAAGTAAGCAGAAAAATAATTTATGGAGTTTCCTATTTAGCACCTTAATTTGTCTCTCATCTGGATGCTCTAGATTTTTTTCTTTATCTCGGGGTCTCAGAATATACTTTTATTCCTCAAACGTCTGTTGATTATCATCTTATCATGTAGGACACATACAATATTCCATGGGCCTTAAATATAGAAGCCTGTATTTGTTACTTACCTACCAATGAAATTTTGTAATTCACTAAAGCACTTACACTCAAAGCTAGAGCCTCTGTATGAAGCCAGGACTCAGTATGTTTTATATTTGATTGATTATTGCCTGGTTATGAATGATTAATGATATAAATAATTTTCTGGGATTAAAATGAGGGAATAAAAGTAATTTTAGAAAAAAATAGATGACATTAACAAATATTTGTAAATTGACTTACTGAAAGGTATCAAAAGAAATTTGAAGCAATCTGGACTAGATGACATGTACAATACTTAATATTTTATTCTTAATATTAATTAAGAAGAAATTACCTTTTATTGAATGCTTAGACATTTTATGTATGTAGTGAGATTATGTTTTTCTTCTTCAATCTACTGTTTTTCCCAATATTCCTCCAAATCTCTCTTCTACCCCACCTCATCTCATCCCCTTAAATCTTCCTAGACCCAAGTAATCCAAAACTAAGCTCAGTGAGTAGACTTATATCTAAAGCTAGAAGAAGGTAGGCATTCTTTTACATTGTTTATTACATTTATTAAGTGTTTATCACTTGACTAGCTCTGTTCATTAGTTATGATTTCATAACTAAATTACCATTTAACAAGTGAAGATGAGACACAAAAAGATTGATAACTGGCCTAAGTATACATAGTGATGGAGTACAGAACAAGGAATAACTAGTCACTGTGGGTCTGTGCCTTTTATCACTGTACTATTCTGCATCCAAGAAGATGAGTGTTTGCTGCATGAGAGATCTGGATAGGGAATGTCTTTTAGATCCAGGAGCCACATATCCAATCCTTGTGAGGACTTCTCTAATCTTCCAGGTCTTGACTTCAAAGTTTCCCTCCCTATAAGACAGGGACATTGCAAGGACAAAAGTCATTAGCATTTGACAGAAGAAGGTAAGCACTTCTGGGGAAATGAAGAAGAAGCTGTAGCTTGTAGTTTCTGTGGCTGAGGCGAAAGTGGCTGAGGAACAAGTCTGAGGGGAGAATCTTTTCCAAGCAAAAGAACAGCCACATACTGTCCTTTAAGAATCTAAAACAAAGGTTCCTACTTATATTAGAGCAGCATGATAAGTTTACTATCTAAAACAGTGCTTCTCAAAAATATTTGTCTCAAAAAACTATTTTATTGTTAAAATGTATCGAGGATCCCAACAAGCTTTTAAGTGCTTGTGTATATATGTATTTTTAGATATTAATAGTGATAGAGGTGAACACAGACTTTTTGAAGTATTTATGAATGACAATAATGAACTAATTATGTGCTTGACTATATTTTCTAAAAAACAGATGACATTCTCTTACTTTTTGCAGTTTCTTTAATACCCAACTTAATAGAAGATACTTTGATTATAATATCTTCTTATACATTGAATTTATTATGCTATTATGGGTCATACAGACTATAGAATACCCTAAAAGAATAGGGAGAAAGAGACTAAAAATGGCTTTACATTATCATGAAAATAGTTTTGATTTCCGGGATGATAAGGCCATTTTGAGAAACCTTTTCCAGGTTTTTCAGGGTTCCCTATCTGTTTGGATGGATTGCTTGTAAAGAACTGATAGAGCATTATTTAGTGTTCTGGGTACGTGCTTGACCATGTAACTATTTTATAATGGTGTACCTCCCTTTTCTTATCTGCAGAGAAAACTAATGATAGAAGTGGGCTAAGAGATTACAGCTTTGAATAACAAAGCAAAAATCCTTTCTATTATTAGCTTGGGATGTTAAGTCTTCAGAAAAGAAATCAAAAAGTTGACAATAGAAGGGAGGAAAAATATGTTATTTTATCTAGATATTACTGCATTTAATATTAGAACTACCAATTCAAGTTAATAACATTATCTTAAAATTTGAAAAATATTCTAAGATTTAGAGAAGTTAAATAGTTTATTCAAATTTATCCAAGTAGCTTATAAATGGAATTCCAGAGACTTGAACCCAGGTTTATGTAATGCTCATAAGCTTAGCTACTATTTAATAACATTTCAAAAAAAAATAATAGTCCAAGTCTTAGAAATGGATGGAAGTGATTCAAGAACTTCCTCACAATTCAGGGCTGGACATTGTACTGCAGACTTTTAGGGAATTTTCTTGTTCTAGAAGGGTATACATCATTGAGTGTTTTTCAGTTAATTAGGTTATGTTTTGTTCTCTAGTAGCAATGTTAAGGTGGAGACAAAGAACACTAAAGCAAATGCTCTTGTCCACAGAAATACAAATAAATACTTAGGATATAGATACACTTGGTTTCTGCCCTGTGGAAAAGAAACTCCCAAATTGCATCTTATGTTTATTACATCTTATGCTCATGCTTATAATAGTGTCAACAAATGACAACCTGCAAACCAAATCCATCCTATTTTTAAAAATGGCCTGTGAACTGAGAATGATTTTTACATTTTTAATGGGTTGTGTAAGAATTCCCACCCACACACAAAAAGACTATGGAATTAAGACAAGATAGAGTCTGCAGGGCCTAAATTGCTTTTGCAGGAAAAGTATACCAATCTGTACATCTCTCAGCAAATTCACTTCATTCCTGGTTGTTGACAGCTTTGTGTATCATTTGTAATTTATATAATTTATTCAGATCAGGAGAAATTGTGAATAAATTCTTGAACTATAAGCTTTTTAATTTTAGCTAGTATATTATGTAAAGTTTAAGCAAAATGATTTAATTTACACCATTTAATCAGCATTTTCATGATGATTCCTTTCAATGAAAAATGTTTATATCAAGCAATTCTCCTGTAATATACTTCTATTGATGAATAAGAATAATGCAATTTAAAAATCAATAATATTGGCTTTTGGCAAGTTAGTATTAATTCAAAACAAAATATGCAATTAATTTAATAAGCAAATTATGAATAAAAATGAAAATAGAAATTATTATGAGTTTTTTTATTTTTAAACATTTTTGTAAGCATGTTTTAGTTGTACAGGGGGGATTCATTGTGACATTTCTGTGTATTCTTACAATGTACCTTAGTCAAGTTTGTTTCCACCATCTCTCTCCTTCATCCCCTTTCCCCCTACTTAAAACAATTATGACAGGTTTCATTGGCCATATTCACCCTCCTCCCACAAGTACTCACCTGTCACAGAATCTGCTTTACAATTCTGTCCTTCATTTTTAAGTCTGTATTCATTGTTAAAAGGGTTTTATTATGATATTTCAACTGTGAATATACTGTACTTTAGTCAGCTTAACCTCCTTCATTACTTTCCCTTGCCTTTTCCGTTCCTACCCCATCTTATTCAACAGCCGTAGGTGTGTTTTGTTATGCCGTCTTCCTTTACAGACGTACTGAATTTTGATATTGCTCACGATCATTTTCTTTTCCTCTCCTTCCTTCCTGAGTCCCATTGAACATTCCCACTATTACAAACACATTCTCTATACATGTGTATATGATCATGCTTGTGTTTGCGTATATATTTATCTTTTGGATTTATCGTCCATATGAGAGGAGACATGAGAGTTTGTCTTTCGGAACCTGGCTTACTTTGTTTAACATGATGCTCTCCGGTTTCATCCACTTACCTGAAAACAACATAATTGGATTCTTCTTTAACCAAGTAGTCCCCACCACGTATATATACCACATTTTCTTAATGCTTTCATCAGTTGCAGGGCATCTGAGTTTTCATAGCTATTGTGAATAGTACTGCAATAAACGTGGGCATGCAAGTGTCTCTATTGTATTCTGACTTACATTCCTTCACATATATGCCCAGGAGTGGGTCAATTGGCAGTTCTCTTTTTAAAGGAACTCCATACTTTTTGAAGGAATTTCCATACTGTTTTCCATAGTGGTATACTAATTTACATTTCTACTAACAGCGTATAAGTGTTCCTGTTTCACCACAACCTCCCTAACATTTCTTGTTTGTGTTCTTGAAGATAGCTATTCTAACTGGAATGTGTTGAAATCTTAGTATAGTTTTGATTTGCATTTTTTATGGTCATGGAAGTTATATACTCCTTCATGTATTTATTGGCCATATGTATCTCTTTCTTTGACAATTGCCTATTTGATTCCTATGCCCATTTCTTCATTGGTTTGTTGATTCTTTGTGAGTTTAGTTTTTTAAACTCCCTATAGATTCTGATTAGTACCTTATCAGATGAATGATTGGCAAGGATTTTCTCCCATTCTGCAGGCTGTGTCTTATGTCTAGTGATTATTTCATTTCCTATGTAGAAGCTTTTTGGTTTTTAGTTTTTAGTTTGATAATCTTGGCTTTTGGCAAGTTAGTATTGATTCAAAAAATATGTAACTAATTTAATTGGCAAATTATGAGTAAAATGAAAATAGGAAATTATTCTGAGTTTTTAAATATTTCTCAGTATATATATTTAAATTTATAAAGTAATACTTTTTATTGGTAGGTAATAGATTTGTATTTCTGAGTTAGTCCAGTTATTATAACTGTTAGCTACTTTAAAAGAATGATGCTGCATTTTTGTCACCACTTTTATTGGCTATTCTTTTTATAGAAAATTGAGAGAAAGAAAAATCATAATTATGCTCAGTGGTTTCACAGAAGACTATGATTTTTAGCTCATTTGAAGAAAGCCTGGGCCATCCATTGCCTAAACCAATATTGGTGATTTATATAACGGAGAAATTCATAATGGTCATTTTGGGAGGCACCTAGGACATTTACATAGTATTTACTGAAGATGGCCTTTGAGGTTTTAAAAAAGAAGTAAATAATGATAATCTTATATTTTTAATTGCCTTATACAAATTCATAAAACCTCCTAATGATTTTTTATAAAATCATTTTCAAGGTTTTACAAAGAGTTCTGACAAAATTTGTATAGTATAAAAGCCAAAAAAATTTCCCCAAACCAATAGCTTATTCTATATGATATAAAGTGTTGTCTTTCATGTAATATATTTGTTTTGCAATTTGACATTTGTCATGATGAATCCCCCTATATAATGAATATATCCTGATAAAAAATTTATATAAAAAAAAGGTGGAATAAAGTAGTTCCCTGAAAAATAACTAAGCATTGAACACTTTAGAAGATGTGAGAAATTAAGTAAGTGGTGAAGATTTGTTCAGATTCTCAATAGTACATCAATAAGAGGCCTCATGAATTAATACGGTAACATTGATCTAGGAAAAAAGTAAACATAAAACTTAAACTTAAAATAAACTTTGAGAGCTTGTTTGGAGGTTCTAGCAGGGGAGTGCAGCTACTCGTACACCCTTGACCGAAGAACGGTCCTCCTCTATCGGGGATGGTCGTCCTCTTTGACCGAGCGAGCAGCTTCGGGAGGGACGCACATGGAGCGGTGAGGGAGGAAGGGGACACCCGCCTAGCCAGCCAGATCAGCCGAATCAACCCTGGCGATCAATGGGATGACAGATGTCGCAGCCAGATCGCCCTCACATCCTTAAAATAAACTTTGAGGGGGAAAGCTAGCAAAATTTCTTCCAGTGTGTTCATTCTTGAAAAACATAAAATCCTACTGTGAGAAACTCTTATCTATTTATAATTAGAGACAGAATAACTGAAATAGAACACTGAGCATTTTCCTAATTTATGTAGACAATATGTCTCTTATCCAAGGGCAAAAACAAGAAAATCCTACATGGGAGATAAAGAGAAAATATTAATAAGGCAGGTTGAGTGATTGAGGGAGATATGAACTTCTAAACATGTCCATAAATTTTCCACCTCACGCTGGACATTTCTTCTATTTGGAGGGTTGT
The DNA here is from genome assembly GCF_047511655.1 of Castor canadensis. Classification (NCBI taxonomy): domain Eukaryota; kingdom Metazoa; phylum Chordata; class Mammalia; order Rodentia; family Castoridae; genus Castor; species Castor canadensis. The sequence continues at coordinate 93,377,994 of NC_133392.1, read as the reverse complement.
TATTGTTTGAATGTGCTGCATAGAAAGCATGTGTTGAACACTTAATCCCCAGTGCAACAGGGTTGGCAGGTGAAGCTTGATGAATGATTAAGCCATGAGACCACTGGCTCTTAAACTTTCCAGCCTCCAGAGCTGTGAATACACAAATCTGTTTTCTAAATATTATCCAGTCTCAGGTATTTTGTTGGAGTTGCACAAAATGAACTATGGTCAGTCATTTAACTTATATGTTGAGATCCAATATGAAATCCAAGGAATTAAAATGGAAGAATGAAGCTGAGAGTCACAGTGATTGGACTGCTTTTTTTCCTAGTTTAAAGTTAATTAGGTGCATGAAAGTTGTTTACTAAAACTATTTAAAATGTAGCATTTAATTATGAAATGTCCTTAGTTCCAAATGAATGGCTAAAACTAGAATAGTGCAGGGGATAGTATAAAAAAACAATCAAGAAAAAGAATGGATTAATACGCTACTCCAAATTAAAAATATATCACATATTAATTAAAATTACATTGTAGTCATAGTTCCTGCTTTAAGGGATTTCATCTGTCTACTAAACTGCCATTGCATAATGTATAATAAGATTAAAAAAAACACAAAAATTTAAATTACAAAGAAGAGGCTCATTTTTGGTTTTAGGACTTGGGATAACACTCATTTGAAATATTTAGAATGATTTACAACTGCTTAATTATGCTCCTAACATCCCATGGAGTACTGGGATTGTAGGTTGAAACTGAGTAAAGGAAATTTAAGGCACTTCCTGACATAGGAAAATATTGGGTTACAAGAATAGTCTTGCAGGAAAAGTGAGTGATAGAAGCTTAATCACCAGGGACATAGTAAAGTCAACAGTGCTAAAATATTAGAAGGTTTATTTTAGGAAGCAATTTTCCCCTGCTGGAGTGGGTGTGTGGACTGGATTGCTTACTTGATCTTTCCTCCTCTTTATTGTTCACTTCCATGCCCAAATTTGAGTATATAAAGCAATATCCTTAGTACTTCAGATTGCATTACTGGTATTGTGCTGCCTGATTCAGTTGACCACCCAAGAAAAATATGAAAACAATTTTACTATGATTCTTTTGCTAGCTGCTGGTTTAAAAAATGCGTTATTTACCTGATGCTCACTACCTCTTCAAATGACAAAATAATACATAATTTGTGACCAAACACAGAAAACCATCGTAACAAGGAACACAATTTACTTTAGTGAATGCTTCTGCACTGGAAACTTTTTCATACTGTATGAGTTCATTAAGGTAATTATGCTTAAATTCTGGAAAGACACAACTAGGTTGGTCATGGTTAGTGTTAGTGATTTCCTGTGGTGTGGTGTTTATGATAGTAGCATAAACTCAGCATGAAGTTACATTTGCCTGGGGGCAGTTGTAACTTAAATGCTTGCTTTTCTGACGTTTGTTCCTATTCTACAGGAAGAAAATGTATTTTTGTTGGTTTGTTTGACCAGTCTTTACTGTCAAAAAAAAAAAAAAATGACGGTTGGAACTTACATGGCTTAAAAATGAATGTAACAAATGTACTTTCCAGGGAGGTAGATTCCTGCTGTCTTTGGACAAAGCAGCCTATTATTTTGTACAACATATTCCTGATGCCGAGATCCTTTTCCTTAAGAAGTGATATTCTCCAAATTGATGTTTCTCTTCCTTAAGTCAAGCTGTCATGAAAAAAATACTGGTATCAAAGTCAAAGAAATTGATAAAATTCTGTTTACTGCTATAAAATAAAGGAACTTTCATCATTCATCTCATTTGAGAGCCACTGAACAGAGACCCAGCTACAGTCATGTTAGTTTTATCTACTTGAGTCATATTTGCCACTGATAGAAAAGGCAGCTGTAGATCTTGTCTTCTTTGTATATGATTTTGGATTTTATAATGAAACTTTACCTTTTATAATGACATCTCTTTCAAAGATACCATTTGTATACAAACACGGTAAATACAGGATTGAGGAATTTTCTCGGTAAGACTGAACGAGAACTTAACAGCTACTGGCATTGCCCTTGCCGTTGACAATCTGTATATGTAGAACAGATGGGGCTTAGGAACTGCTCATTCTGCTTCTTTTTCAGTTACAGTCATTTCCAGGATTGTCTAAATCCTTATAGGTCTGCTTTGATCATATATCTCAAAATACTGTCAAATCATGTAAACATACCTCTAAAAATGACAGTAATTGATACACTGATGTCTACAGCAAATACTCCATTGGCTCAAAGTTTAGTATTCAAGAGTCTAGAGCTGGAAAGAAAGGGTTATTTTTTTCTCTTTGTTCTTCTGAAAGTCATTTGACACAATTTGTTTAGACATTACTGAGTTCCAAATACCAAGAATAGTAAGGGAGACATTTGGTGATATCAGATGTCATTCTTTATTTACATGTATTGTCTAATCTCAAATTGGATAAGAATACATCATTTTTTGTCGATCTTTTCATTGGCAGTGTTGAATGTACTAAACAGAACAGTGAAGCTTTAAATAAGCTCTGTGACATACTTATAATCTCTAGACTTAAAAGATTATGTATTATAAATCTTTTGATAGGGGCCAAAATTAAGTAAGCATGAATTATTCAGTGACAAGCTGAAGGATTCAAGTGTAGACTAGTTCACGGCACTGTTTGTTAAACCTAAGCAAATAAGAAATGTTTGGCAGTGTGCCTCACACTTAGTTTGTGGGTTGTGACTTTTCAAACACTGAACCATGCCCTTCCCCTTTGTGGCCACCAGTAGTAAGTTGTAAGGTAGCTGAACAAAAAAAGTGACATTGTTTTAGAGACTTTGGGGTTTTTGGACTGGGCCCAGGGAAATTCCTGGGAAATAACAAAGCAGTGTTGTTTATATACAAGAAAGAATCTAATTTATAACAACAGATTTAAAGTACTTGATCATGTTGCAAACCATAATTAAGTAAAATAAACAACAAATTGTAAAATGAAATAATAAATAAAGAAAAAACAAATTCAAAACTAATATGGTAGTGTGCTTGTAACCTACCTTGGGGTAAATTTGCTGTTACCTGGTATTATTCAAAAATGACACAGTAAGCAATTTCAAACAGACTTAGGTTGAATCCTAACTAGGCAACTTCCTAGTTTTGTGGATCTGAGAAACTTGCTTAAGTTCGCTGCATCTCAGGGAGTATTCAGTAGTTATTATTGTTAATAAAATATGATCCTGCTATTAGTTACCTGAATAAGTACCACCAATTGACTCAAAGACATCTGGGGCTGAGGTATACTTTATTATTTTCTTTTTGGTGATACTTAACACCATTGTCCTACTTTCAGAACAAGTAAGCAGTATGCCTGTTCCCCTCCTGTCTTCTCCATAATCGCTGTTCTTGATTTTTCTCTTGTTGATAGTGTCCTCTATCTACATTACTTTCTAGAGCCCATTTTTGAATATCTACATGTAAGTTTTCTTTGTAATATACCTGAGCGTGAGGCATTCATTCATTCATGCATCTACTGAGGAATTCAATTAGTATTTTATTGAAGACTTACTCTGCAAAATTTTGTACAAAGTGCTATGAAAGCTGAAAGAAGGATTAAAAAGTATGTTGAAAACTCTAAATTAAAATTTGACAAAATTTATATATATATTCAAGATAGTACTAAAAATGATAGCTAATTCCTATTGTCAGTTCACTGTCTATACTTTTCTAAAAGCTACACATGTATTGACTCATTTGAGTCTACCTGAAACCCGAAGAGAATGGCGTTATTATGATCTTCAGTTCACAGATGAAGAAAATGAGGCAGAAAGATTATAATTTCAAGGTAGAACAGCTAGTTAGTGGCAAAGTAGCTCTTTAGGAAGAAGCACTGTGTGTCTCGGTTCCAATCGAGCTTTTTGGTCTTCTATTCTCCACACACGGAATCCTCGTGCAATGCAGGTACCCAAAAAGGATTATTCCACAGTGGAATAATGAATTTGTACCAGTTTCTTGAGGCTTTTTATTTTGCAACAATAAGTGAAAAAAATTCTTAGTTACAACTGGGTTGCTCAGATAACATTTCTTGAAGAAGGTAGCTTCTAAAAGATGATTGAAACAATAGATGGAACTCTTTGGGTAGTATTTAATTTACTTGATAATAAAAACAATACAAGTACATTGTAGAAATTTTTTTAAATATTAAAAACACATAGAAACAAATAAAAATCACTTATAATATCTACACTTAGATTTAATAACTTACCATTTTGGTATATATCCTCTGGGTGACAGTATGGGTAATTTCTCTTCTTGCTTTGATGTATTTTTTCAAACATTTTGCAATGCAAAGAATTATGATTACAATAAGAAAAAGAAAAAAAGTACAATACATAGAAATATATTTTCATCCATAAATTCCTCTTTTGGAAATGCTTCCTTAGGGAGAAATCAGGAACAAATAAAAAACAAGCATTTATATAAGTATACTTGTTTGTATATTTATAATAAATCTTTTAAATACAAATTATAACTTCTTACAGATTTGTCAATATAATAATTCCTACCCAATACCACATAGTTTTCTATAACTCAGTAGTAGCAGATATACTTTGTTAGACAATATCTTGATTTCAGACATTTAAATGGAGTGGCAGAGATACTGCCTGAAAAGACTCTCTTTGTATGATACTGAGTTGTTGCAGGGAAGTTGTTGTTCAGACTGAACTCCATTTTCCCACATTCTCCATCTTGGTGAGACCAGGTGACTATCCTCCATTAAATAGTGTGCCATTTACTTTTTCAGTCACTGTGATCAAATACCTGACAAAAAAAACTTAAGAGAGGAAGGAATAATTTCAGTTTATAGTTTCAGAGATTTTAGTCCGTAGTCTGTTACTCCACTGATTCTGGGCCCATGGCAAGAGAAGCATGTGGAGGAGGAGGCTGTTTACCTCATGGTGGACAGGAAGCAGAGGAAGGGACTGGGGACAAGCTACCCCAAAGGACCCACCTCCAGTTCTACTTCTTCCAGCTAAGTTCTTCTTACCAAAGCTTCTAGAAGCTCCCACCAGCTAGGGATCAAGCCCCCCAACACAGCCTTTGTGGGGGCAGGGACACTTCATATCTTAACCAATTAGAACTGAACAGAAGTTATTTATACTTACAGATCTGGTTTTTAATTGCCTCTTTTCTCCTAACTCCTCAATACAGTCTTTCCCCATTGTCTGCCCATAGAGAGCAAAGTATCACAAGGCCCCAGACAACGGCAGTGCCACCTGATGGGAGGAACAGGGTCTGCTTCACCACAAGGAAGACTGCCACTGAACATCAGCACTGAATACGATGTTAGCAATAACATTTACTGCAATTCACTTTAATTTCAGAGCTCATGTGTTATAAGTAGTCAGTCTCACCATAATGGTAACAGAAAAGTTTTGAATTTTTGTTTTCTGAGATTTAAAAAGTACATCGATTCTTTTTTCCTTTTAAACTACAAAAGATATACATTCTTTTTAAAAATGCCTGGCAAAATAAAGATGTGCTAAGAAACAGGCAATAATCATTTTTTCCCCTCTACTGATTCCTTTTTCTTTTTCTTCCTCTTTCCCGCTCTATAGCCCAGGCTGGCCTTAAACTGCAGTCTTCCTGTTTCAGCCTTCTGAGTGCTGGGATTATAGACATTTTTCACCACACCTGATCCTACTCCTTCACTTTTCTCTCATCAAACTCTCCCTCCTATACTCACCAAGTACCCTATGATTAATATTTTCCATTCTTATCTTTTTATTTATTTTGAAGTTATACAAATACAAATATTGCTCTACTTACGCATAATTTTCTCCTCATTCTAAAAATCAAACTAAATTAAAAGTAGGCTGCAGAGAATTAAGTTTTCATCTATTTAAAAGAATGAAAGCATAAGCATTTCAAATGAACAAATGAGCATCCAGTTCAAAAATAATTCTGTATATGTCTGAGGAAATTTTTATTAGGATAAACATAACAAATGGAATTTAAAAGGATACTCATAATTTCAACTGTGTTGATGCATGTAACAAAATTGCCGTACTGAAAGCTGAGACTGATTTCACACCTGTTCAACAGTGTCAAGGCTGCTCTTGTTTCTCAGATGCATATTTAATATCACCATGAAATTGTTGGGCTTCATTATATCAGTTCTTAGTTCAGCTAACTTCCTTTCCATTTCAGTGTGGTATCTTATAATTATCTTTATTTCAGAGTGTTTTTGTTTATATTATATTCTTGAGAACACAGGTTGCATTTAAATTATGTATCAAAAATGTTTAATTAAACAAGCCTATCTTCTTAGTTTCCTATATAGAACATTCCTTTATCTGTTTCTAAAGGTTTTATTTCTTGGTTGGTTGACTGATATTTGCTTTTCTCATTACTCATTCTTGATTGTAGGCCTGATATTAGTCCGTGAACAGTGCAAGTTGATTGTTTTTCAGATTCCAGTGAACTCTCTGGGTGATATCATAGCTTCTCTCAGATTTCAAGCTATATAATGAACGCCCAAGTTTACATGATCAGAACATAAATGCCTGGGAAATGTGAAGGGGACCAATAGACATGGACAAGTCAAGCACCACTGTTTCTTCTCCATTTGAGAAGAAATCAAGGGTGTGAACAAAGTCATCAAAGTAGTGAAACATAAGGAATATTTGGCCAAAAATCCATGTCAATAAAGAGATAAGATAAAGTTCTAGGAGAGAACCTTGAAGATAAGAGAAAAACAAGGGCTAACATGTATATTATGCTTTACAATTTTCAAAGTGCAACGTTTACAGTTTATTTGTTCTTGCAATAATTCTGAGAAATAAGTATTATCTTTACTTTTCAAATGAGCCTTAGAAAGTTTATGTTTGTGCTTAGGATGTCCAATTTGTAGTTTAAAAGTTCGATTTACTCTACTGCCTCAACGAAAATTGTAATCAAAGATTTCCTTTGTCTGAGGCATAATTGATTAGAGATGCACATGACGAACTACAGAAAGGACTACCTCTTTCAGTCATCTCAGGCTACTATAACAAATTACTATAGACTGAGTAACTTACAAACAATAGAAATTTATGGCGCACAATTTTGGAGGCTGGCAAGTCCAAGAGCAGAGCACTGACAGATTAGGTGCTTGGCAAGGGCACATTCTCTGCCTTGTAGATAACACCAACTGACCACATCCTCACAGGCAGCCTTGGGCTTCTTTTGAGAATGTGCAAATTCACTCATGTCAGTAAAACCCTTGTAAAGTAATCATCTCTTATAACCCCAATTCTTAATATTGTTGCACTGGGGATTAGGCTTTAAAATGTGAGTCTTGGAGAGACACAAACAGTCTACAGCAGTACAATGAAGATCCTTTCTTCATTCTATTCCAGCTATTCAAGTAACTACTCATAATCATAGTGTTGAAATGTGCGTAAGAGAATGGAGGATTGATGGAGAATGCATATATGTAGATATGCATCCATCATTTCCAAACTGCATAACTTTGGGCAAGTTACTTAAATTTCATGTGTCAGATTCCTTATTTTTTTCACATATATTTTATAAAATTATTTTGAAATTAAACAAGGAAATATATATTAAGTGATTAGGATGATAACTATCACAAAGAAAACTTTTAATAAGTTGTGGTTATTATTACCATAATAAACAAGTTTTATGAGACATATCCTGTTTGGGACAAATTTGGACTCATCATTGCTAATCTCATGAAGTAGTTATTCCCTCTGTATTAGAGATAGTGAAAAGATCTGAAAGGAGAATTCTAGCATTTATTGTCTTAAAGTTTTATTTGCATTTAATTCCTGTAGTCTCAATTATGTTGACAGATGTTGGACAGGTTGCTCTTTTTTGCTTAGGCACCTGCTAGGATTACTAGTTCTTCTGGTCTGTGCCTCAAATATAGGCAGCACCTAGTGACTATTGAGGATAACAATGACTTTAATGATAGCACATAATGATAACATGTTAGAAATAGTATGACAGAAAGCATTTCTGTCTGACAAAAAAAAAGTACTTTTGGTAGGGAGTCCTCTAGACTCTAACTTCAAATAGTCTACACGGAGTGATTCTTCCTCATTACTATTCTATGCTCTAGAAGAACCATTATTTTTCCAGACTTTAAAAGGCAGTCTGCAAAGCTGACTTAGAATGTTGACCAGGCTACAAGAATTCAATGGGCTAATCTTTGTTTTTACTCTCTATTGATGGCAACCCATGTTGGGAAAAGAGACTATTTCAGAAGTAAAGGATATTTCATTGCATTTCATTGTTCATGTCATTTTTTACTACATCTGAACCTAAGAGTAAGTCTGGGACAAAAAGTGAGGGAAGACATCACTTATTTCTAAAGGCAACTAAACATACAAGCAGAGTAAATTTTTTGATATGTCTGTCATGATTTTCTAGACCTTCTAGGGATCTTCAATTGCGGATCAAGGCAGGGATGTGTGACATGGAGTGTTTCAAATCTTTTGAGGTACACAAGCTTCTTAGTGGCTCCTTTCCCTACTAGTGTACTTCAATATTTCACACAGGAGGTCTGAAAATGAGTGGTCAATATATATATGTGCACACACAGATGATGGCAGCACAGCCATTGATCAATGTGATTCTATGAGATGCTCCTATGTCTTACTTTTAAGAACATGTATGTCACTAGAAGAATTTAGATTATTGGACTTTCATCCCTCCTTTTGGTTACCTACTGCACATTGTAGATCCTTGTGCTTGCACTGTCAATATTTTCATATTCCTTTGTTGATATCAAAATCACTGCAATTATGAAGTCACTTAGGTTTCACAGGCTGGAGGAATAGATGAAGTGTGAAATTTTGGGTTCTGAAAGAATAAGAATGTCTTTATCAGTGAAGACTTTTTCACTTTCTTACATTGCCCAAGAATCTCTCTCCTGTGTGGGTGTGGGGGGGGGAGTGGTGGTGGTAGAGGGGAGCTTTTGAGTAGAATCCATGAAGGATCAAGATATGTAGTTATCTGGGAAAAAAGTGCTCCACAAAGGGGAAAGGGCAGAGTAAAGGCCCTGTAACTGGAGCTGTCTGTTCTGGAGCACCGAGGCAGTCAGAATGATTAGAGAGTAGCCAGTGAGAGAGAACCAGCAAGGGATGAGGTCTGAGAGGTAATTGAGAGATGGGAGAAGGAAACTAAATTGTGCAATTTTGAAAGCCAATGTAGAGACTTATGTTTTTATGGATAAAGTTCTGGAAATTGATTAGAAGGTTTTAAAAGAAGGTAGTAGTGTCATGATAGGTTCTCACATTTTAAAAATAAACCTTTAAATTTAGAGTAGTAGTAGATTTACAGGATTATTGTGAAAATAGTACACAGAGTTTACACATGGCTCACATCCTGTTCCCCCATTGTTTACTCTTACATTTTGTCACAAATCAGTGACAAATCAGTATCAACTCATTATTATCAAATAATGTTCATACTTTATTCACATTTCCTTATTTTTACCTAATATCATTTTTCTATTTCACATTCCCATCTAGGATATCACATTCCCATCCCCATTTAGGATATCATTGTATCTCTTTAGGCTTCTTTACATTGGATGTTTCTCACTCTTACTTTGTGTTGGATGACCTGGGAGTTTGTGAACTATGGATCAATTTTTGCATGAAAAGTCTTTCAATATGAATTTGAATGTCATTCATCTCATGCTTAGGCAAAAAATCTCATGGATTTTTGGGAGGAAAAATCCACAGAAGAGAAGAGCTATTTTCATCATACCAAGAATATGTGTTATTAACATGACTTATCACAGTTGATCTCGATCATCATACCAAAGAAGTGTTTTTAGATTTTGCCACTGACAAGTTATTCCTTTTCTCAGTTCTCTTTTCTTCGGAAGAAAGTGACTGTTTGCAGCCCACACTTACGTGGTCAAGAGCTGTACTTCTGGAGTGGAAATTACCTATGTAAATTGTTTCAAAACCTGCAGGGAACGTTTGCTTAATTCTCATTTATTTACTTATCTATGTATGGATGTTTATTGTATTTTTGTGTTATAATCCAACTCTATATGATTTATTTTGTTGCTCAAGTCATTCCAGATACAACATTGAGAACTCTTTCAGTTGACTCCCATGTACCTCTAATATACCTTCACTATTATCTGTATGAGTATGTGTTCAGGTGTGTGCCATCTGCCTTTATTTGTTGTCCTCCCTACTTTCTTGTACTGCAAGATGCTTCAGGCTGTCTTGTATGTTCCCACCCTAATTCTAGAATCATCCACTTCTAAGAAGCCCTACTTCATTTTGTTGGAGAAAGTAGAGCCTGGTTCTTGAGTGAGCTCATTGCTACTGGATCTAATTGCAGTATCTTCTCTCACCTGACAGAATAAGTAATACATATATGCAAATATGGGCCACTTAATGATAAGGATACATCTGAGAATGTGTTTGTTGGTGGGTGATGTCATCATTGTGTAAAAATAGTAGAGAGTAACTACACAAATTAAGATAACTATGACATAACTAAGCAATATAATCTTATGGAACTAATTGTATATGTACTGACTGAAATATTGTTATATGGTGTGTGACTGCATATCACTTCTACCTTAACATGAACACTGACAGTAAATGGCAGTTTACACTGCCAGTAGGCAGCAAAAACAGTGAAGAGGATACTGTCATAATCCAGGAGAAAGACAAAGATTTAGAGCAGGGAGGAGGTGGCATTAATAAATACTATTATTCATTCCACTTATTATTAATGTTTAAAAGTCTACTGTCTATGGAGACTGTCCTATATTTCTCCAATCAATTTTGTCACCAAACATTCAAAAACTTATGTGAGATATGCTAAGTGCTAATACAGAAGATACAATGAACCTTGTGTAAGAATGACATTTTTATAGTATATTCATGTGCTGTCCATTGTTTGATTTGGGGAATTGTTGAAAGCAATTATGCCAATAATGTAGATTGGGGCTTAGAGTGGTAGCAGTAGTCACAGGAAGGGAGGAGTGTATATGAGAGACAAGTCCATCGGGAATCAACAAAGCTGATATTTGACTAGGTATTGAGAAGTAAAGAAAAAGATTGGCCAGAAACGAGTTCAAACTTTGTATACATTTATAAAGGTGATGACAATCACAAAAGCAATGGATTTCAGAGCTGGAATTTTTTGGAGGGGAAGTTAGTGTGTATCATTTTAAATAAGCAGAGTTTATGACAACCTGAAGGTTTTTATGTGTACCTAAGTAGAAATATGCAGGTGTCATTTTTTAAAAAGAGTGAGGCCTCATTTGGAGACTAATCAAGATGGGTCATTCTGTTACCTTTCTTTCATTGCTGATTTTTCTAATTTCAGTATTCATTGAGCAGATTTTCTGTCCTCTGAATGGCTTTTTTTGGTCATCTTTTCAAAATATTTCCCAGTGGTCCATCTGTAAAGATACTCAATTAAATCTACCATTTTGTGTTTGGCTCTTTACAAAATTATCCATTTTTCCCCTTTTCTTTCTTTTTCTTCTTCCTCTTCTTTTTTTTCTTTTTTTTTGCCTTTGATGATAGCCCTTCAAACTTTCTTTGTTTTTTTTCAATTATAGATGGTCTTATTGGGTGTAGTTTAAAATAATTGAAAAAAAATCTTTAAATATCTGATACCACTCTTGTATAGAAAACTTTTTCACACATTGAATATGTACATGCATATTAAGAGCATAATAACATCCTATTTTCTAAGTTCCTCTTGACAGGTAATAATCATTATTGAATGTAATTGATACTAGCACTTATTGAGAGTGACCAAGCATTTAATAGTTTCACCCTTCATCTCCTTAGAGCTATATGGAAACAGAGGGATTATAAATGCCTGGGCTATTCTGGTCAAGTTTTATAATTCATTTATTATGAAAAATAGATTGAGACAATGAAGCTGTCATATGTTACCATGTTAGCTTCAAGGATCCAGTTAATGCTTAATAATGTTTACATACCTGACATGAAAAACCGTGGATTGACTTGATAATATCTAACAGCTGCTAAGATCCAGCACTTTTGTGTGGTTTCAAAGGAACTGGATCAAAAAGGAATTCTTTAATAAAGTACTTAACACATTAATATCCTAGAGGAATCAATTCAATTGACGACATTTTGTAGATAAATCCTCAAATTCATCTAAGAAACGTATGTAACCCATACTGTTGTTTAAAGGTAACAGGGATCTAAATGAGATGAAGAATATGTGTTCTTTGCTACTAGTACATGTGAGAGTTTTAATGTTCTCAGTTCTTGGGGGGGCTCTAAGACTTGTTTCTATAAAAAGATGCTAAGTAAGTTATTATGAATGCTACACTTGTGAAGATTTTTGCAATCAAAATCATTTATGCAAGCATCTCATTTAACCTTCATAATAGTTTCATAATATTAGTAAGGTAGATGCCATTACTTCTAGTAGTAATTATTATTTATAATTTAGGAAAATAAGTAATTTTTCTCAGATCCAAGAGCTAATTAATAATTGAAAGTCCAGGACTAAAATCCAAGTTTTCTGTCATTCAGGCCAATACATTCATCACTAAATTATTGTAGTAGTATTAGGACAAGTAAAAACATATCACATAATTACTACCCTTGGGCTTCAGTTTTCTCAAATTTAAAATGTGTATGAGATTAACTATCCTATATACTTCACAAATTACAATTACATATGAGTTAAATCCCTAAAATACATTAATTATTATTTCATCAAGGTTTATAGATTATTTAATTTTTGAGGTCCCCTTTTCTCTACATGGATCCATTTTCATCCAATTGACCTTGTACAATTTTGATAACTTAGCAAGGGATAACAGGTTTTGTGTTCATGTTTCATATAAAATAAAGTCTCTCCCCCAATTTAGATTTTAAGATTTGACTTGAAATTTAGTTTCCTAGCTGAATATGGTGGTGCACATTTGAAATCTCATCTATTCAAGAGGTAGAGATGGGAGGATTGCGGTCTGAGACTAGCCTGGGAAAGTGTGAGATTCTATCTGAAAAACAAACTAAAAGAAGAAAAAATTGATAGAGTGCTTGTCTAACAAATGGGAGATTGTGAGCTCAATCTTTAGTACCATCAATTAAAAAAAAGAAGAAATTTACTTTTCTGCCAAATCTCATATATTCCCAAATGGCATAATTATTATTATAATCAAGAACAATTTGTCTGGAGGCATGGCTCAAATGCTAGAGTGCCTTCCTTGCAAGTGCAAAGCCTTGAGTTCAAACTCCAGAACTGCCAAAAACCAACCAACGAACCAAATAAAAGAAAACCTAAGAACATTTAAAATAATGAAAATATCCATTTTAGGTAGTGAACATATACCATATGAAATTTCAAATTTCTACCTAAGATTTGAAACTTTCAGTACATTTTTGAAAGATTGTGGGATGGACCAATGTGGAAGCCATGCAGAAGAGACAGAAAAGTACTGCTTTTGTCAGTTTTGAATGCTGTAACAGAACACCCAAGACTAAGAGGATTAAAAGAAGACACATTTATTTTTCACAGATTTTGAGGCTGGACAGTTCAGGATCAAGGCACTGGCTGATCTCATAAAGTCTTATAAGGGCACTTTTTCTGGGTAGCAGATGGCTACTTCCTTATATTCTTTCTTGGCTGAAAGAAATCTCTCTCATTTCTCTTATTATAAGGTTTCAAAAAATGAAGCTACCCTCATGACCATTTTACCACCCAAATGCCTTATCCCTTGATACCAACACATAGGAGGTTAGAATTCTAACATGTAAGTTTTTGGGAAATACAAATGTTCAGTCCTTAACAAGTACCATTTCAAGGGAAGGAAGTATGGAGAAGAAAGTTTGAACCAAGAGATCAGAGTCAGAGGTGAGTATGTCTCTTCCTTTTCAGTCCAATTGCTCTCTAATCATCCTTAGGTCACCATTGCCTGAATCCTGAAAAGAAGAACAATTAAAAACACTCAAGTAGTTCTTTTAATAAATTCTTTATTATCCAACTCTTTATTACTCTTTATTATCCTAGATGCCTAGAGCTGAATCACAAGTGAGAGAAAGAGCTCTTTGTGCACCCTGTCTTTTCAGTGAAACCCATTGAACCTTAACTTGGAAGGAACCAGTGGAGTCAAGCAGTGGAGTAGAACATCAAGACAGGGCAACATATTCTGAAATTTCATGGAAAGAGTGCATGTCAGCTTTGGAAGCCACATCAAAATGAGAAAGTGGTGAAAGCCAAGAGACACTCAGGAGGAAGTTTCCCTAGGCTTTTGAGAACTACATTGTAGGAAGTGAAGGCCTTGCTTTCCAGCAGGTTGACTGGGTCCCATGTCTTTTTCCCCGGTCGCAAAAATTGGGAGAGATTTGTGGACAAAGAGTGTTTTGTGAGCTCTGCCTCACCCCTGCTGGTGTGACTTGTAAAAGTACTGATACCATTTTGGTTCACTCCACATTTGGACATATGAGTTAACTAGGGTGCCTTTAACTCACAACAAAAAGGCAGTGAATAAACTGTTTTACTAGGAGCGAAGAGATAAGGAAGATTGTAAGAGAGGGGGTTGAACTGAGTAAAATTAAGTGTATTCGCAGCTGATATACATCAAGAAACCCCTTTGATCCCAAAAGCAATCTAAATATTTAATGCAATTCCCATCAAAATCCCAATGACATTCATCAAAGAGATTGAAAAATCTACCATTAAATATATTTGGAAACACAGGAGACCACGAATGGCCAAGGCAATACTCAGAAAAAAGAACAATGCTGGAGGTATCACAATACCAGACTTATAACTATATTACAAAGCAATAGCAATAAAAACAGCATGGTACTGGCACAAAAACAGACATGAAGATCAGTGGAACAGAATAGAGGACCCAGATATGAAGCCACACAACCATAACCAACTTGTCTTTGACAAAGGAGCTGAAAATATACGATGGAGAAAAGACAGCCTCTTCAACAAAAACTGCTGAGAAAACTGGTTAGCAGTCTGCAAAAAACTGAAACTAGATCCATGTTTATCACCCTATGCTGATATTAACTCAAAATGGATCAAGGACCTTAGTATCAGACCCCAAACTCTAAAATCGGTACAGGAAAGAGTAGGAAATACCTTGGCACTAATAGGTATAAGGAAGAACCTTCTCAATGGAACCCCAGCAGCACAGCAACTAAGAGATACCATAGACAAATGGGACTTCATAAAACTAAAAAGCTTCTGCTCAAGAAAAGAAATGGTCTCTAAACTGAAGAGACCACCCACAGAGTGGGAGAAAATATTTGCCAGCTACATATCAGACAAAGGACTGATAACCAGAATATATAGGGAACTCAAAAAACTAAACTCTCCCAAAATTAATGAACCAATAAAGAAATGGGCAAGTGAACTAAACAGAACTTTCTCAAAGAAAGAAATTCAAATGGCCAAAAAACACATGAAAAAATGCTCACCATCTCTAGCCATTAAGGAAATGCAAACCAAAACCACACTAAGATTCCACCTCACCCCTGTTAGAATAGCCATCATTAGAAACACCACCAACAACAGGTGTTGGCAAGGTTGTGGGGAGAAAGGAACCCTCTTACACTGCTGGTGGGAATACAAACTAGTACAACCACTCTGGAAAAAAATTTGGAGGCTTCTTAAAATACTAAACATAGATCTACCATATGATCCAGCAATACCACTCTTGGGGATATACCCAAAAGACTGTGACACAGGTTACTCCAGAGGCATTTGCACACCCATGTTTATTGCAGCACTATTCACAATAGCCAAGTTATGGAAACAGCCAAGATGCCCCACTATCAATGAATGGATTAAGAAAATGTGGTATCTATACACAATGGAATACTACTCAGCCATGAAGAAGAATGAAATCTTATTATTTGCAGGTAAATGGATGGAATTGGAGAACATCATCCTGAGCGAGGTTAGCCAGGCCCAGAAGACCAAAAACCGTATGTTCTCCCTCATATGCGGACATTAGATCAAGGGCAAACACAATAAGGGGATTGGACTTTGATCACATGATGAGATGAGAGCACACAAGGAAGGTATGAGAATAGGCAAGAAACCCCCCCAAAAAACAAGATAGAATTTGATGTCCTCAATGCAAAGGAACTAATGCAGAAACTTTAAAGCAACAGAGGCCAATTGGAGAAGGGGATCAGGAACTAGAGAAAAGGTTAGTTCGAGAAGAATTAATTTAGAAGGTAACACACATGCACAGGAAAACAATGTGAGTCAACTCCTTGTATAGCTATCCTTATCTCAACTAGCAAAAACCCTTGGTCCTTCCTATTATTGCTTATACTCTCTCTTCAATAAAATTAAGGGCAAAATAGTTTCTGCCTGGTAGCAAGGGTAGGGGAGAGGGAAGGTGTGGGGTAAGTAAGGGAGGGGGTAGGGGGAAAGGGGGAGAAATGACCCAAACATTGTATGAACATATGAATAAAAAAAATAAAAAAAAAACCACCCTTGAACATTGACTTTGTAATTAAAAATGAAAGACAAGACTGTAAAGTAGGTATAGTGTGTATGTGTGGGAACTTGTGGGAACTGAAGGGTGAATGAATAGATGAAGGTGAGGGAATATGGTTGATAGGCTTCATATATATACATGAAATTAAACAATGAAACCTATTGCAATTACTGTAAGTGGGATGCGGAGGAAATGAGAGGAAGAAGTGGGGACTATCTAACCAATGTACAATGTAAGGCTATTGGGAATTAGCACAATGAATTTCCCCTGTACAATGAATACATGCTAACAAAAATGAAAAAAATAAACAAAATAAGAAAAACTGTTTTAGTAAAAAGTAATGTCAGTAAATAGATTTTAAATTTTTGAGAAGTTACCATTTGATCTAATTTAGTATGTTCTGTTTTAATCAATTTTTATCTTATTCATTCATTTATGTTTCCATGTATTTTCTTGAAACTAATTACTTCTTGAAATATTGGTGAGAAAGAAGTGAAAACTGACCTTTCAGTTTGCTTTCTAATTTGTTGAACTGTTACATTCAACAGAGGTTTTCTATTTGTGTGTGTGTGTGTGTGTGTGTGTGTGTGATGGTACTGGTGTTTGAACTCAGGACCTCATGGTTGCTAGGCAAGTGCTCTACCACTTGACATTCTGTGCCAGCCCCACCAGAAGTATTCTTGAACTAGTCTCTGAAGTTGAGACTTCAGTTATAAACAGAACCTTTTAAAGAATAGTAGTTCTCCCTTTTGAGGATGTACTAAGAATTTCTAAATTGTATTATCTTCAAAATGGTTATCTATAAGATAAATAAGAAATAAAAAGACTCTGTTTAAATTTTTGAATTCTCAAAGCTAAATTTTGGTTGGATAATTTGAACAAGTGCTTTTCTGAAAACTGTATATTCTAAAATAGCATGATAAACATTTAGCTAACTTTTATTTGGAAGACATATGTGGATTCTATTCTAAGGACTATAAATGCATGACTTTATTTGCATCACACAACATCCCCCAAGATGATAGAACTGATATTATCTTTATTTTTCTTCTATTCACACACTAAAAGAACAACAATACACAGAAATAAAAATGATTCAAGGGATCCTTCCCTATGGGAACCCTTAATATGTCACCAGAACATATCACACCATGGCAAACTCTCTTTTAAGTAATATTTAAAATTATGAAAAAGAATTAAAACATTTTGAGGGCAAACAGAGAAAAGAGGGGTTTTTTTTGCACATATATAAAAAATATTTATGAATTGTTTTCATCAGACATTTTTTCTTTTCCTGGAGATTAGCTATCATGATACTAATTTGAGCCACCCTATTTTCACATCTGGCTTGCTCTTTCTAGTTTGAAGCAAGTATGCTTATTAAATTTAAAATTACTTAGAATCATTTTTCTAATTAGCAATTGTATAAAAGTACAAAAGGCCAAAATAGTGCTACAAATGTGGAAATACAAGCTATCTTATGTTGTTGTTGACCTGTGGACTTTACTCATTCATTTATTAATAAATGTTTGTTGGTATCTATTCATACAAGTCTTCATTATGAACCCCAGTGGTGCGGTGGTAAATTGGTCAGTGTAGGACCCTGTTCTCTTGAAACTTAGAAAGACAAGAAGAAGTAATCACATAAACAGAGAAAGAAGAGTCCTTCTCTCATGGGTAATTGAAAGGAGAATATAGAATAAAGTAATGAGATTGCTCATTACTGGAAGAGAAACATTAGATTGTGTGATCAGGGAAAAACTCCTTAGAAGGGTGACAATTTAGCTTTATTTCAATGAAAGCTTTCAAGAACAACTTGAGCTAATATTTTTCTTTTTCAGAATTTTAGGGAAAATTGTCAAAAAAGATTAGGGAATTATAAAAGATAAGAGCTGAAAACTCTTCAGTGATTGTTTAATTGAATGTGTTCATATAAACATTAAAAAATAGGGATGGTGACTTGTCTACATGTTACAGCAAATTTATAAGAACTATTCAATAATACAGACTCTGTATTTCTAGATCTATATTCCTGTGTTACTATCTTGTTAGAAGAAAAAAATGTTTTTCCATACATTTTCAGATGCACCAACACCACCATTTTTAGTTGCAAAAGTATGAACTTTTAAGAAAAAACTCAATGGGTTGTAACTAAGTAATTATTAGGTAGGGTCTATGTACTTAGAAGAATTGTATCAGAAATTTGAAGCAAAACCATTCAAATGCTTTAGAAGTTGTTATTGATTATTGATTACTCAAGAGTATGGACAAATCTGGTATTGATCATCTGATACAATGTTGGAAAACATTTTAGAGAACTTTGAGGTGAACTTACATTTTAACATTTCTCTAAGAGAATCTACCTATCTTTGATCTATTAACTGTAACTGAATAATTTTGAAAAGAAATATGTCTCAAGCAGTAGAGTACCTGCTTTGCAAGGACAGTCTTGAGTTCAAACTCAAGTACCACCAAAAACAACAATGATAAATACAATCATATTAAATAAAAGAGGCAAAGTAATTTATTGCACATTCAGACACATCATCACATATCTGAAAGACAGAGCAAATTTACTTAAGGGATAAAGATTTTGCAGGTGAAGACTCACTTGAAAGGTAGGACTGTTAGAAGCATAAGCTTGCTCCAAGGATAAGGGGGGCAAGTCAGGCAGAAGATCTACTTCATTGTGGGTGGGTCTATACAAAAAGTCTTTTCCACCTCTCGTTCCATCTACTTTCCCAGAGTCCTGCATAGAGGAGGAAGTTATAGCAATACGTTTTAATCTTTACCATGTGTGATAACTCTTCTGCCATTGACATACTGATAGACTTACTTAGAAAACTGTAATTTCATCATTGGGGCTAGCCTAAAACTTTCTAAAATTTCTGTAAGCTCTTAGAAAATCATTGCTCTGACGGCTGAAACTATACCAATTTCATCCTGTGTCAAACTTAATACAGACCATTACCAATTCCTTAAAATAATCCAGTTAGGCAAGCCTTTTTAGCCAAGTTTACTAGAATTATCAGATTAAACTAAAGTGTGCGGATTGCTGAGGGAGGTCATCTAATACTGCACAGTCTTCTCTTGACTTCCTTCCTCTTCTTTCCTTTCATGCTACAGCTTTTTTCTTCTCTTTCCTCATCCCTTTATGGTCTTATATGTCTTCTGTTATTGAAAATGCCCTTGCTGGGTCTTAGTGCCCATTCCAATAAAAACTGATCAAAATATTTCTTCTTAATAATTGCAAGTTTATCACTAAAAAATTCATATGGAAATGTTTTCTCTCTATTCTATTACTGTGTCATATCACTAATATCTCATTTAAGACATTGAGAGGACAAAGCAGTACATGTTCTTTGTACCATATGGAACAGATCAAAATGTAACATAAATTTGAAGAAAATATTTCTCCTCCTTCAGAGAGATGATGTTAGCACAGAACTGAGCTATTACCATTAGCAGTTGCACTAGGAGACACTATGGCTGCAGTGGCCTATTCTAGACCCACTCATCCTGCTATAACAAACAGAAAACCAGGGTTTCTTAGACCAGCACGAGGGAAGGAGGAGAAGAGGTTCCTTCCTTCTGTTGAGCCCCAGCAGTGCCATGGGGAACAGGAGATTCAGGATAGTAGTCTTAGCAGAGGCTTAGAACTGATATCTGACCTTGAAGATTCAAAGTTACAGTACCAGGTAGGGAAAGAAGGGTATATATGTTAGGACAACTGCATCAGGCAGTAAACATAAGACATTCCCTGAGGACTTCCCGAGTTAGATGAAATTTGAGGGGGAGCTAAGGTTCCCACAATGCTTAGGGTTAGTCTTTAAAAAAAACCAATTATGTCATTACTTTTGTGTCATGATTCTACTTGTCAGTTTGATGTAGTCTAAAAAAAAAAAGGGCTACACCTGCATTGCACATATTTGACCCATTAATGAAAGACCTCCTTCTCATTTCAGTAAAACCTCTGCTTCCTCTCTGGAGTCACAAGTGGATTCCATTGCCAGGACCACCTTGTTCCTGAAGGAATTTCTGACATTGACTTTTGATCTCAGAGTTCTGTTATCATCATTTAATGTTGCAGTTGGAAGGGATATTTAAAACAATGGAGAATGCCACAAGCATGTGAAACACTTGGGAAAGTTGAGCTATATTTCAGGGAATCAGGTGCCATTTCTACCATCTTCTTTGTTACCACCTAGTATTTCCAGAGGGTGAGTGTTTTAAAATTAGTACCAGGAACTTTACAGTTATAATGAAACTTGTGGGTGACTAGGGACTGATTATTCAGTTTATGACTTACTCCCCTAGTCCTTCCCCTCCTCAGTCATTGTCTTCGTAATTTTTGGCATTTGTTTAACTTTCATTATTACATGGAGGCACTCACTGAATATAATAATAAGAATTCTAATAAGTTAACAATTTTGGCTATTTACCAGGTTTAGGTACTTTACATATCTTATATCTTTTAATCCTTAGAGCAATCCTTGAGATACTTACATTTTTATCCTCTTTTGTAGTTGAGAACTACAAATGGTTAAGTCTTTTAATCTCTCATAGATGGTAGATGTTAGTGCTAGGATGTTAAGCATGAGTTTGTCCCCGACCAGGGAACACTATTAATTGCTATGTCATGTTGTTTCCCCAATTTCAGTAATAGGGATTCGGTTGTGAAAAAATGAACAAAAAATTGTCTTGTGTGTTAATAGCCATGACGTTTTGTAAGATGACCACTGGGGTAAGGCAGAACTACATTTCCCAGAATATTTAACCTGTATGGTTGGCCAAAGAGTTAAGTAACTGAGACTGGGAACATAGAAGCAAAAGAACAGCCATGACTCTCTGAAAGTATCAATGGGCAGATTCAGGGAGAGATAGGGACTGAGGTGCTGGCAGATTCTACTCTGCCTTCATTTTTTCCTAATCTCTGTTCACCTATTCTTCCTGACTACTTGGCATTTTGTATGAGCGACAAAGACTCAGTGAAGAAAGTGGTTACAGTGTGTAAGTTAGGGGTCAATGAACAGTGATTAGATTAGGGATTTAAAAGGAAACCATTTTATTCATTTTGTAAGGGCTTTTGCTTTTATTGAAAACAAAATGCAAAGCAGTGCAGAGAACAGAGCTTTGCAGCACCAGGTGTTACTCTACTCATATTTTAAAGGCTGAATTTGGCTCTTGTGATGAGCCAAACCTAGTCACAGCTAAGGGTGGAGGTGTCACTTATTACTGGGAACTTTCAGCACATGCATGGTATTTAGTGTCAAGAGATTGGAGTGATTACTTAGGGAATGAGTGTGAAAAGACAGGTGAAAGGACAGAAACCTGAGGTATTTCATTCGGCACTGGGGTAAAGAGGAGAAAGATAACCAGAATAGGAGACTGAGAAGGAACATTGTGACATAGGAGAGAAAATAATGTTCTGGATGCCAAGTAGGAAGTATTACATGAAGGAGAGAGTATGGTCAGCTTTGTTAAATGTTGTCAATAAATCAAGTAAGATGAGTAATAAGAATTGATTAAAAAGAGTCAGTTGATTGCTATTAAAAAAAAAGAACCCAAACTACAAAAGTATTACGAGACAAAATATTTTTTAAAAATTGTATCACTATTTCTTCCTAGAAGGTTGCTTTCCACATTTCTGATTGAAGCTTCGATTCATCTGGAGTTATCAGATCAAAGAGAACATAGCTTTAAGGACTTTTTAAACTCTTGTTGGTAGAAATAGTCTATTTTCTGTTTTCCCCTGACATTTTCTTCATATTCCATTGTGAAGTTCATTACAGTGAATTACAATTGAATTTAAAATATGTTTTTTCCTTTCACAGAAGGTGATCTTCTAGGAAGCATGAACTACACCTTATCTGTGTATTCTTAGAAACTGGCATGTAAGAATTCAAAATTAAATGGAAATAATTTTTATTCTGCACCTAATATAAGCCAGGTATCTCACAAAGAGTTTAATATTTTCACAGTAAGTTATTTTATATGATTGGTATTATTATCTAATCAACTGATTTTAAACCACCATTTGCAAATTAAGAAGGTCTGGTTCATAGCATTTAAATGTGCACGCATTCTCACATGCATGCAAACAGACAAACAGATACACAGAACATATTCATACACCCAGAGTATAAATACTAACTGCATAACTGAGATTTGGACATATATGACGTCAAGACTAACGATATTTCCACAGAGTAACATTAAATACAGAAAGAAAGAAGCAAATGAATGAATATGCAGTATTTTCTTTCCTTGGTGATAACACCTGGGATGGCTACCTATCTTAAGGGTGCTAAATAGCAGCTCAGCCCCTCAACAGACATAAAGGTATTGCCTTGGTCAACAGCAGCAGCAGAATATTAACTTCAACATCCAAATCCTCACCTTCATATACTACATGCTTAGCTTTGTGTTTTTCATGGATATTTTCCAAAAATAAAAAAAAAAAAAAAGAAAAGAAGAAAATGAAAGGGATCTCAGTGAACTGGTTTATTTTACTACAGTACGAGAAGTTTGAGCTTCAACTTTCTTTTCTTTGTCAGATCAACTAATCACAGCTGCCACTTAAGTATCTTTGACTATTCCGCTTTGCTTTCCAACAGTATTCCGTTATACACAGCTCAGATTTCTTATGTTTGCGTTTCCCTCCATGTTGGATACTGTGATGTAACATCCAGATCTCTCTCCAAGAATGAAAACTTAGTCCCTCAGCTTCTGGGAGGGCTGCTAGCTGAAAGCTGTCAGGTGACAGCCCCATTCAGGGATGTCTAGGCTGTGGTGACCTGAATTACCCAAGGTCACATCCTTTTTCCAAGGTTTCTTATACCCAAATATTGACAGGTAGAAATATAGAAGGGGCCCCCCTCTCCCTTGAAGATCACTACATCATTAGAGCTCTTTATAAAGGCTAAGGCATGTGTTGAGTTTGCATTGCAGCTTTCCATCTCTGTCATATCCTGCTTTCTTCCCTTTCCTTCCCAGAACTATCCATTTAGATATAGTTGTATTTTGCACAGATATGCTTACTAATAGTTATATTGTCAAAGAAGTGAATATAGTTGTACTTAGGTTATGAATATAAGACTCTAGGATTCATTTAAAGTTTAATAGAACTTTTTGAAGCATTTATAATTTTTGGTGGTTTCTGCTTCTGATTCCCATTATATAGAAATGAAAGGGCCAGAAAGTTTTGGCTGAAAATCTTCCATATTTCTGAAATATTTTCAGTACACAATTTAGATGGATTGAAAATTATGGCTCTAGTATATACCTTATTGCCATAAAATAAGGGAAGTTTTTCTATTCCCCAGATGTAAATTATGCTTTATTTTTCCCCTAAAAAAATTAAGCCCAAGAAGTAGCAGTTTTAAGGAGAAAATTACCAAAGTCAGAAAAAACTTACCTCATTTATCTGGATTTTAAATTATATAACAAGTGACTATAACACCTAATCCAAAGAGTATTTGAAATCACAGTTATGACACAGCAAACTTAATTTTTTTCCTTGCTCTCTTTAGTCACTACTTAACCAATCAACAAGTATTTATTGAACACTTACTGTAAGCTCAGCAGCATCTATTCTTCTTTATTTCCCAGAGGAATAAAACAAACTCTTTTCAGGAAAATTTGACTCTCACTCTCTTACATCAGCAGAGGACATTTAAAGTATAATTTTGAGAAGCAATCAGAACAGTGTTTGCTTTGTATAAGCTTTAAGAACCTCCACCCTTCTATTAACATCCACTCAAAAGCAGATCTTGATATATAACAATAATTAAAGATATAATTGATAAGTCACTTCCTGAAAGTGACCAAGCATTTAATAGACTCCCTAATTCTTAAGGCTTGTGTTATGGATGTATGTTCCAAATATGTTTTCTAATTCAAGATTTATAAGTCAATTAATAGTAAATATATTTCACATTGAAATGGTGTCACAGGTGAGTGGAATTTTGATGCTCATTTCTAAACACAAAGCAAGAAATATTGACCCTATTACAAAGAATAAATATCAATAAAACAGCAGGTCTCTGATAAACAGATATAATTACCAGAAGGATCTGCCTATTTACACATCAGGACTGCTGTCTTCATATATCTTATCCTGTTATATAATTATCAAATAAAACAGTAATTCCAGAATAAGTAATAGCCATCACACAGAGTACTGCATGGTTAAACATTTTCATCTTGGTGGGAAGACATTTATACATAATATGTAACAAAGAATCACTTTGAATCTCTGAATAGTGAACTAATACCAAATCTGTGTCTGGAAAACCAACCAGCAGACATCAAGGGGCCATTTCTCTGGTGATTCTTACGTCCTATTCACTGCAATAGAAAAAATGCAGAACTGTCCATTTTAAGACGTGGTGATTTTTCATTTTTAACTTTTCATTTTGGGGGGATTCCTTTTGTAAAATCAGAAGTCCTTAAAAGAGTGCATTTGGCACTGTGACAAGAGCTTCTTTTACTTTTCAGGCAACTATCTCAGCGTTCTTTTTCTTCCAGTGCTGTGATGGGCACACTAAGAACAGTTTCTTGCTGAGCTGCGCAGCTCCTACAGATGAGGACAGCAGGAAACCAGGCAGATAGCCAAGGCAGAGTGTGAGAGGAGCTGAGATCACAGCCAAGGCTGCGGAAGGAGATCTGCTACACACAGGCAAAAAAGAAAAAAGTTCGCTCTGAACCCTAAGGTGCTCCTTAAAGCCTGCTGGGTTGGGTATTCACCCTCAATTGACCTGGGCTTCTATAGACTGGGGAAGACCTTTATTGGGATGCCTGGTTTTGAGTCACAACTTTACATCATAATAGGTTTGGTCAAGTGTCATTGACAGAAATAGTATGCAGGTGCAAGGAGCCCCTAGCTTGATTGACAGGCTACTTACTAGCTGTCATTCAGAACACTCTTTATGTTCCCTCATTGGAGGAGATTTTGGTCAGTTTCTCTCAAGTCATTTCCTTTTCTTAAACCCTTTATTGTCCTTTAGGATTTGTGCCACTGTCCTTCAGAATGAGCAAGATGGAGCATTCCAGTGTCACTCACAAGTCAGTCGAATTGTGACAAAAGGCAGTTCTTCCTGTCAGGACCTTGGGAAAGAAAGAAGACTTAGTTGGGCTCCCTGTGCAGCACTCAGTTCTAAGGTTCCTAGAAAGAAGGAGTGAGAAGGAGCAGGAAATTGGACTTAAATCATCTCCAAATCAACACAGAGTTCAATCCTACCCAGTGTTTGTTTATAAAATAGCTCTCCAAGTAATTCACACTCTGTATGCTACTGAACCTTTTGGACACATGTTTCTTGGCCTACCGATGAGTTTTTTTGGAGTCTTTCATAAAAGTGCTGAGTTTGACACTGACAGAAAGGAATTTGGGGTCAGAAATACTAGTTTAAACTTAGGCCTTTGGGATTTATAAAAGATGTTTCCGATATGCTAAAACAGCTGGAAAAGCCTTTGAGATCTGTAGTGTAAGTGAGAGGCTTCCTAATTTGTATTACAGGTGAGGAAAAATAGGCCCAGGGAGGTTGGCAGACTTTCTTCTCAGAAAGTCAGAACTTGAGGACTCCACGATAACATCTTGCAGTCCCCAGTCACAGAACTACTGGAGGGGAAGCAGACCCCCTCCCCACTGAGCTCCGCAGACCACTACCAAGTTGAAGTTGCTTTTGTGTGTGTTTGGGGGAGGGGTTGGGGCGATTCTCTGTCTGCCAGTCCCAGCTGAGGGTCCTTCCAGCTTCTTCAGATAAAAAGAGACATTCAAGGTCATTAGCTCAACTTTTCTTTGTAAGGGTGGGGCTGGGATTGGCTGCTGAGCTATTCTGATGACCCAGAAATTACATGTATTCATTTCTTTCTTTTAGATAAAAGCATTTCTATTCCAGTTTTCTATGGCTCTTTTTCAAGAGAAGAGGGAAAAAAGAAATCTAACGTCTTTCCTAGCAGACTCTCCTTTTCTATGTGCAGTCTTTTATAATCTATCTTGATTCTCAGCCCATACCTTACTTTTTTTTTTTTTTTTTTGTACTTTGTGTCTTTTAATCACCTAAAGAATCTGCCTTAGTGTCCTTCCTTCTGGATCACAGACTGTTCTTCCTTCATCTTTGTCTCCCAGAAGGAGAAGGAGGGGCCAGAAACCTTTTTTTCCTACATTGGCTCCTGCCCCAACAATATAACTTCCTTTTCTCCTGGGTCTCTTTTGGGCTGCTATTCATTTCTAAGGTTGTCTTTTTAGAAATACTTTTATGTAGCAACAGGAAAATCTGATAAATTGTCTCATTAGTGAAATAATTAAGAAGTTGTATCATATATGTGTCTACAAATGCTCAGAAATATATGTATACCCATATAAATGACTACATGATGATAGAAAGCATTTCATTAAGTATTTTAAATTATGTGTAATTAAAGACAAGCCAAAATGGAATAACCCCCCCCCCCAAAAAAAAGTGTATTCAATAGATCCTTTTTAATAAATTTTCTTTGGGAAGGGATGAACAGTTATATAAGAAAATATTTTCCATTTGTATGATATCATAATGTTTCATTATGGTACAATACATCTCTTGGTACAATAGATCTACAGTTATAAAGAAAATAATAGTAATACACAGTAAAAGTTACTCAAACATGAATAATGTCAATGGAAGGAAGGAGCAAATCTGGCCCCATTTTAGATTGTGGCCAGAGTTTCAACTCTAGGCCCTTGAATCATGGGTGGATTTCTTTTGAGAAAGAATTTTTCTGTTCAAATTTCACTTTTTTCCTTTCAAATTTTTTCCCCTGTATTCTAGTCTACATTCAAATATGCTTAGTTTTGCCAAATGTCTGAAATTTACACAAAACAATGAATTTTACAGTCCATAGTTTCCTTTAACATGGCGTTTCCAGTTTCTCTGATAGTGCCAGGTTTGGGGTTATACTCAGAATGTTATACTGTCTTAAAGTTTTCCACCAAATAGATATGTGATAAGAAATGCAGTTCAAATGGTCATGATGGTAGAAATACAACTTCCTTCTTGCATTAGCTGTTTACATCTTTGATTTATGTGTTTATTCATGAATCTCAGTAGATGAAATTTCACTAGTAAATTTCATTTGCTTCAAAATATCTGTGTGTATCTGAATTCTGAAAGTCTTTTGTTCATACTTGCTCCTCTTCTAGTACCAATAGTGAAAAAAGAAAGGAAGATAAATTCTGAAAACTACCTAAGGAACTGTGGGTGAGAGAGAGAAAGCGCTACTCTCACACTGCATTACATAAGACAGTAAGAACCATGTTGCTCCAGCTCACTACATTACAGAAAAATAAACCTTAATATTAGAGGTACAAACTTAATATTTCAGAAGTTTAATAAGTCTTCAGATCCTTTTTTGATATCATGTAGGATGATCCTTAAGACAGCCACAAGAAAAGAAGAGTTGCAGAGATTTTCATGTTCTTATGTCACATCCAGCAAGCTCCATCAGACTCTAACAAGTTCCGCCTTCAGAGGCTTTTAAAGTGCTCATTCATTTACATTAAAAATAATCATCAATTTGTGAGGGAATTAATGTACAGTTCTGAATGATTGAGGTGATGTATGTTGTTCAAATAGACATATGACAAAATGCTGTTCCAGAGGAAAGGATGTAGAATGATGGAATGAGAAAGGTTCCTTGAAGAAGTCAAAACGGAAGGGTAATCTAAAGAATAGGTAAGCATTAACTACGTCATTATCAGGAAAGTGAATACCTCTCCAGAAAGAAGAAGCAATGTATGCAGTGGCTTTTTGATGGGAGGAAGAATGCCACATGCTTGGTGCCTAAGAAAGTTCATAATGCTGGGACAGAGACAGAGGGAGAGTTAGTGCAGGTGAAACTTGAGAGGAAGGCAGTAATTTGTACTGCATATTGGTGAAATTACTAGTAGTGTGTGTAGTGGACAATGATGGGCAAGACTAGAGTGAAACTAGAGGAGGAGGTGTAATAGCAAAGTAGTATAGATTGAGAAGAGGTACTAGATAAAGAATATCCATGAGGCAAAACTGATTATATTTGGTGAGTTGAAGAAAGGGAAGAACTCTGGAAAACTCACAGGTTCTAAGTATGAGTGATTCAGATGCTCAGAATATTGGAAATATATAGAGTTCATGTAAAAAAGTTAATTTAGAAGGTTACACTTTCTTTCTGAAAGTGTGTCAGAGATGGTTAGCAGACTTTATGATAATGACTCTGAACATCTGGAGAGACTGTGCTGTAAATATCCATTTGGGAATTTTAACATTTAAATAGTGTTTGAAAGCTAGAAGAATGAAAGAGGTTTTTAGTGAAAGTGTGTCCAATAATAAGAGGAGTGTGCCAAGAATGAACATTTAAGGAAAAGGCAAAGAAGCAAGAACATATCAAGGACTCATGCATTGTCTGATTTGTAAGAGAAAACCTAGCTAAGCAGGGTGGTGATGACAGTCACACAGTGAAGCAATAGCAG
The DNA here is from genome assembly GCF_047511655.1 of Castor canadensis. NCBI lineage: Eukaryota > Metazoa > Chordata > Mammalia > Rodentia > Castoridae > Castor > Castor canadensis. The sequence continues at coordinate 93,349,045 of NC_133392.1, read as the reverse complement.
CATCAAATGTAGCAGAGCTGTCCTCTAAGACCAGGGAACTAGGGAATTTGGCAATCAGGAAATCATTAGTATCCAGATTGAAAGAAGTAGAGTGATAAAGGCAAAAGTCAGATTACACTAGACTGAGAAGTGAACGGGAAATGAAAAAGTAGAGAAGACAAGCGACATGAAACATGAGAGGGTGTGTGTGAAGAAGGATGAAGGAAGGATGTTGTTAATTAATGATGGGAGTTTTGTATGCTCATATTGGAAAGAGCCAAAAGAAGTAAAAGCTGAAATGATTAGAAAGTGGGGTGATAACTGAAGAAGCAATGATTTATGGGACAAATTTTAGGTTGATTTTGAGTAGAAGTGAAGTAGAAGTCTTTGGTAGCAGAAGAAAGTAGTTAGATACACTTAGATAATTGATGATTTGCTTGCTTCTTTTCCCCAGGGAGTCCATCAATTAGGTAAACTTTTCTGCTAAGACAGAACATATAGATGTAATATTATATAATGAAACAGATGATAGGGAGGGAGGAAGAGGTGATTTTGTGTTATCAAAAAATACAGTACATAATTTACTTTCAAGATTTGCTATTTTCTATCATTATAACCATAAAACACAGCATGCATGTGCATGTGTACACAGACACACACACACAGAGTTTATAGAACCTTTGCTTCTTGTGTTATTAATTATCCTGTGAAACAGGGATTCCTTCCTCAGAATTTTGTAGTTTGGGTTAATCAGGATAGTGTAAATGCTGATTATGTTAGCCAATATTCAAACAGAAGTAGAGAAACTATTCTAGATACTTCAAACAGATACGTTCATACAAAAAAATCAAGCACATTACTGTGGGTGTCTATAGGAGGAGCTGGCTGAAAATGGGGAGATGGGCAGTAGGAAAAAATATAATATCTAAAACACAATCAAGACCAAACTTGTGCTGATAATGTGCTATGAAATTGAGAATATAATTCCTTTCTCTGCTTCTAAGGACAAAAATAGACTTTAAAATGTTTCTTTTATTTACTTCTTAAAATTCCCTCAGAAAAAGAAGCATAAATCCCATTGAATGAAATAACGGAAAACAGCATCACATCAAGGAGATGCAGCAAGATGTAGGGTGGAGTGTGTTACCTAATATTCTAGACACGTGAGGTCCAGATGCCAGCTGAATTTTGGTGGAGAGACTGGGTTTCTGGTAAAAGAAGTAGGAATACAGCACTGGAGGAAGAGCCAAGTGTTAACATTTGTTTAGTGACCCTCAATTTAGAGAGCATAACTCATATCCACACTTTAGTAGTCTGAGGTGGTGAATATTACACGAAAAATGGGAAGATATCAAAACCATACATGTGCCAAAGGGAAGGGAAAAATGTATTCTTTCTGCCTCCCTTTCTGGTTAGCTCTCGCAAAGTCTGCAGATGTTTTCCTTCTGACTCTCATCTTTGCTTTCCTCTGTGACACTTCCCCTCATACTGATTTTGTTTTTAACTTTCTTTGACTCTCAGTCTCGGCCTTCTGACTTCCTTGTAACTAACACCACATCCCTTTCGGCATGGCATCCACTTGAAGATTATTGCTTTGCACTGGCATCTGAGAACTTCCTCTTCTCCTGACCCTGACAGCCAGCACTCAGCAATGTATATTTGGAAAAGGAGGAAGGGCTGAGGCTCCCACACAGAAACATCTGTGTTGGTGCCCATTTCCTTAGATCCACAGGAATAATTCTCTTCATACTATGCTGGCTATTAGATTGAATCTAATGTTGTTCTTTAATGGAAACCACCTTTAAATTTAGGAAAAATCACATTCATATATAGAGAGAGCATTCTCATGTGAGATCTGAATATTTATGCCCAGGTAGTCAAGTAGTCACAGGTCAGGAAGAAGACAAAAACCTGTATAGACTGGAACTTTGGCCAGTAAACTAATAGGGATCCTTTTATAATTAGGCTCTGAACTGCACTCTTTATAAAACCCAGGGAGGAATTTTCTTTGGATTGAGTATCTGTTTCCTGTTCTGATAATTAGCACCTGCTCCAAATCTGGATGAGAATGCCACGTGCAGGGCCAGCCTCTGGTGGCCCAAGCCAAAATGGGCTTACAAGACTCCATATGTGATCAGAAATGGGGAAACTTTCTGGCTGAGGTTTTCATTAGGCAAATGAAAGCTTTAGGGTTTCATTTTACTTCAAAGACAAGATCCTTCAAGCAGTATATCCTGTTGCGCGGGTGGTGATGTTATATTAATAGCCATGAGGTACTGGAGCAGAAGAATGGAACTCAAGGCATCCACTTCCGTGTTTTAAAATGTGAGCAGTAGGGCAGTGCTAGCGGGTTTTATGAAATTTAAGAGGTGATTAAAATGTTCTTAAAGTTCTCAGAAAAATTTAAGGTATGATGAAAATATTCCTAAAGTTCTCAGAAAGTTTCCAAAAAAAGAAAAATTGCCACTTTGTGATGGAAATATTTCAGTAACCAAGACTAACCTAGCTGTGTTGTATAGGCAGAGCCAAAGGTCACATCAGTTGTTATTAGCAGCTACTCTAATATAATCCTTTGACTTCTCATTCTGTCTTATCTTTCAGTTAACTATTGCCAGCTCCATTCATTAAAATGTAACCGAGGAATGTTCACATGCCTATAATTTGCATGATGCCTATTTTGCTCAGATTCTTTCTTGGCTTTTCTCCTTTGTGCTCTGATCTATGTGAAACTTTATTTCTAAGATGTTTTCCTCTGGCTTCCATTTGGGTTTGACCAGTAGGAAGCATTGCTAGACCAGTTCCCTTTCCTTAGCATTTCTGCCAGCATCTGAGACACCTCTCTTGCTTCACATTTCATCCTCTTCATTAAGGTCCCAATCACTGCTGGGAAAACATGTCTGGTTTCACCTTTTATCAAGTGACTCTTGACCTGAAGCTCCATAAAGCCACTTTGTCTCTTCGTTCTTCCAAGAATATAGGTGTTTGTGGCTACCTCCTGCATTTAATGTTAGGTTGTCCTCAGTTATCCTGTCACCTGGGTAAACAATTTATTTTTTCCTACTGCCCATCTCCCCATTTTCAGCCAGCTCCTCCTATAGACACCCACACTAATGTGCCTGATTTTTTTGTATGAATGTATTCTTATGAAATAGTGTCATTAGGACATTAAAAACCATAAATGGTATTATACTGTAAACTTTGTTCTGCTTCCTTTTTACTGTATATTAAGTTTGTATGTTCTATATATTTTATTATATGTTTTACTATACTTGTAAATTCTATACATATTGTTTTCCATATATGTTCTGTTCATTTTGTTTTTTATAGACATATAAGCTCTGTAAATTTTGTCAAATGTTACATGTACATATAACAAATGAGTAATATAATAATGGATATTATATCCATAATGTCGATTCATGACATTTGAGCTATCAGTTTACGCATCCTCGTGTTGATGGATTCCTAGGCTGCCTCAAGTCTCCTCTTCTGTAAAAGCAGTCATGATGAATAATCTCATGCAGGCTTCCTTAGCCCTCAATGCGAGAAACCCTCTGGGATTATGGCTACATAAAAACAGCTGGGATGTTGACTGTATGCACACATTTTCCTCACTACTATTGTATTGTTAAGGCAAATATTTTACAATTCTTTTAGCCACCTGGTTTTCATTTGACCTTCAAATTATACAAAAGTCTAAAATCAATACTCCTTAGTCTCATCACTTTCTGTGATGTTTTCTCTTTCTAACCTGACATCTTTTGCAGAACCACAGTATGGCCCACAGACATCCTGCTGTGTCAGAAACAAGACTAGGCTTGGTTTTGAAACACTTGAGTTACCTTTCTTAGAACTGATATGGATTGAGATATCACAATATGATTTTTAAGGCCTGATCATTAAACACTTCATTTGCAATATTTCAAACCATGATGACAGTCCCAGGTGAGATGTCCTCTATGTTGAGGCATGGGAGTGAAGAATCCGAGTTCATTTCAAAGTCCTCCAATTCTGCATGAAAGTCCTGAATTGATTCTTGTAACATGAACAGTTGTAACCTCTTAAGAGAATCAAACAATATTGTTTCACTAGAAGAGGAAAAAGCTATGAAATATGAACCTTTCACAAATGGTTTGGGTAAGATCTTATAAAACTTCTGCAACTCTTTCCCTTTGATAGTCATAAAATATTGGCATTTGTTGATGGCAAGTATAAATCTTCATATATAAATCTTGAGTAGGAAGGTCTGAACTACTAACTTCCCTGGTTTTCCTCCTTCTTTGCTGACTGCTTCCTTGCTGGCCTCACCCACTGCCCTCCAGAGCCCTTTGTTTTTTCCGCACCTTCTCCTTCAGCCTAAAGTGACCTCTCTAGAGAGAGCTTTCCAACCCAATCAATATGAAGTAGTCGTATAACCCATTTCTTTTTCCTTCCCTCCGTCATTGCTCCCTGCCTCTCCTTTATGTATTATGAATTCCACCCCATAAAACACATATTCCATAAAAGCAGGACTGTCATCTGTATTGTTGATCTCTGTGCCTAGAACAAAATATCTGTTGACTGAATGATTAATGATAAAGGGACTCTAGTGGTATGTGTTCATACAGAGTTTTAAAAGTATAACCAGAGGAAAGGTAATACTTGCATCCTACCAAAAACCTAACCATTTATTTTCACAAGGTTCTCAAGAGAGAAATACTTGAAATTGACCATGGCATAGGACTCACACAATGCCTGTATTGCTATCTGGGTTTATGCTCAGATCCCAAAGCACAGTTCTACTTCAAGTCCTAAGGAGATTCTATTAAATTTTAACCTTAATCCTGAAATATTTTCAAATTCTGGTTGGTATCATAGAAACTTAAGACCCTAAAAAGAAGAGAGAATAAATGTTGAACGTTGAAAGGATAAAGAGATAAGTTGCCCAAGACCACCTTCTTATGTTGTAGCCTGTGGAGCATGGAAGAAAAAGAGCAATGGCCTCCTTTGTATGCTTTCACTGAATCTCTGCCTTTTACCAAATTCCTGTCATTGTCTGTACTCTAGCTGTCACTTTGGACTTTTGAGTAGGAATGGAAGAGACATTTATTTAAGCATTCTGTATAAATCAGTGCACTTTTCATCATGAAATTTTATCCTTGGAGTGTTACTGCAGTCATCCCTAGCTTAAGGAACAAGAAACTCTTGGTTCCATGCTTGGGAAAATTTGCCACAGCCTTTGGTTAATTGTGCTAAAGTTCTGTCTTCTTCTTTTTTCTTTTTTTTTTTTTTGTAGTACTCGGGTTTGAAATAAGGGCCTACACCTTGAGCCACTCCACCAGCCTTTTATTTTCTGATGGGTTTTTTCAAGAAGGGTTTCATGAACTATTTGCCTGGGCTGGCTTTGAACCGCAGTCCTCCTAATCTCTGCCTCCTGAGTAGTAGCACCTGGCTTCTTCTTTTTTTCTAATCATTTCTCACATCCCATCAAGTAACTAGGATGGGGCACTGTACAAAGAAGGGTTTTTAATGTGTCAATTTCTATCGTTGATCATAGTAATTACTTGGAATTTCATTATTTTGCCTTTCTATAGACAATTCTGAAAAGTCCAAAGAAATAGTCTATATAATTTCTACTACCTGTCCATTTTATCATTGATGAGGTGTAACTGAGAAGACTTTAAAATAAATAAATAAAAAAGCACAAGGCCAGGCACCAGTAGCTCACACCTGTAATCCTAGCTACTTGGGAGGCTGAGATCAGGAGGATAGCAGTTTGAGGACAGTCCAGGCAAAATGTTAATAACAGCCCATCTCCAAAATAAACAGAGCAAAATGGAATGGATAAGTGGCTCAAGCATTACAGCATCTGCTTTGAAAACATGAAACTCTGACTTTAAACCCCACTCCAACCAAAAACAAAAGGCACATATACCTCTCTTGTAGAGATTAGAGAAGAATATAAAGGAGTTTACAGTTTATGTATTCATGGTTGAAAACTTTTAAGCTTTCCATTTTTTGTATGTTCATTTAGAGATCTTGTCTGCAATTTGCTCACAAAAATCTCAAACTTCCTCAGATTAACCAAAGCAATTCTCTTCTTTGAGAAGTGCAATGCTCACAATTCTGTAGGTAGAGGTCCTACATCAACTAACTTACTTAAGTGTGCATTAAGTTGCTTAATTTTAGTAGGAGTTTGAGTTCATACTGGGCTATGCCACATTTCTTGGCTCAACTGAAGCTAAGACAATAGGGAATGTGTTTTATCCCTGAGGATATTGCTGTGAGACACCCTATAAAAGTTAAATTTATTTAATACTTGCAGCAAGTCAACACTTTTTATGATTAATATGGCTATTGACCACAACTTTTTTTAATATACTATTTCTAGTTTGTGTTTGAAGACCTCAATAAATCATGTAATTTCACTCAGTTTGGGGCCCTGCCTAAGAAACTTTGATCCAGTTTATTGAACCACATACAATAGATTTGCCATAAATAACAATGTTTTATTCACAGCTTTCCCCACTCCACTTAATAAAACATAAAAACAAACGATGGAATAAACTTGGTAGAATAATAGTAAAAACTGGGTGAATTCTTACTATCCTACCTAAAATAGCTGTACAGAGTTACTGTATTTTATACTGCCTCTTTGATGTGCATGAATGGGTGGTGTGTGGTGTTTTTTTCTCTGACACTCAGTTTTGTTACATATGGATAGATCACACATGAGTATGGCTGATTATCTTTCAAGATTTCTTATGCTTGTTGATATGCTTTATTTTTTATTTTGTTGAAAATATTTGAACAAATAAATATCTGAAGGATACACTCAGTGATTCTGTTATAGACTGCCATTGCTGGTTCAAACACTCTTCAACCAATAATGTTTGTCTTTGTGTAGTCAGCATCTTCTTTAGTTATGTACAAGACTTTGAGAAAGACACAAAACAGTGCAAGGAATGGAGAAACACAGGAGCGCAATCAGTCTTTTTATCACCCTTCTATTTACTGTAACAATCTGAGAAAGCTGCATATCAGACACAAACATCTTGAAAATTAAATCACAAATGCTGTCTCTATTCTAAGGAAAGAACACAAAAACGTTTTTCACCTAATGATTTGCATTGATACAAAAATCAGCAACATATACTACCTGATAAGAGAAACAATATCTATTAGTTTTCTCTTTAACTTTTGGTTGCAATATCTAAAATAAATGAGCATTGTATTTTTTTTTTTTTTTGTGTTCCAATCTCTGCATTGGGTGCTTTCTCATTTGAACTTCTCAGAAACCCCATGAGGGGGAGTTTATATGTATTTTTTCTGATGAGTATTTTTTTTTTCATTTTTCTTTTATTATTCATATGTGCATACAAGGCTTGGTTCATTTCTCCCCCCTGCCCCCACCCCCTCCCTTACCACCCACTCCACCCCCTCCCGCTCCCCCCCTCAATACCCAGCAGAAACTATTTTGCCCTTATCTCTAATTTTGTTGTAGAGAGAGTATAAGCAATAATAGGAAGGAACAAGGGGTTTTGCTGGTTGAGATAAGGATAGCTATACAGGGCATTGACTCACATTGATTTCCTGTGTGTGGGTGTTACCTTCTAGGTTAATTCTTTTTGATCTAACCTTTTCTCTAGTTCCTGGTCCCCTTTTCCTATTGGCCTCAGTTGCTTTAAGGTATCTGCTTTAGTTTCTCTGCGTTAAGGGCAACAAATGTGAGCATTGTATTTTGAAGTACCTGGCACAAGGCTGAAATACAGAAAAGATTCAACAAAAATTTATTGCATGTGCAAGTGTGGTGTCACTATTATTACAAATCAGCTTGTGGAGCTGAGGTTTCCAAACAACAGCTTATCGTCCAAATTGTTTGCTTGAAGAAATGTGGCTGGTCTCACTACATAAATACATTGTTATCCTGTTTTGGTTCTACGGCTTCCAAACGCTGTAGATGATAGACCTTGTGTGTTTGCTATAAAAAGAAGGGTCCTATCTACAATTGTTCAGATCACTGTAACTAAGTGCCAAGCTTCCAATCTAAGGATGTCTTCTGTGTAGACCTGGATTCTCTCTGCAAGTTCTCTGCACAATGGATACACAGTGCATAGTGTATACTTCTTTAAAGAGTATTGCTTAATTTTTGTCCACTATAGGACTCCGTGTGGGAATTCTGCTCAGGTCAGGCTTTCTTTTACCTAACGAAGGCCAAGCCTTAATATTTGTACACAGAATTTCTTTGTCACCTTCTAAAAGTAAAAGTTTTGGGTAGAGAAATAAAAATGAACATCAACTCATTAGAGTTGACAGACTCTCACAGGTCTATGTGATAGGATGGATCAACGTTATTATCTCATTTTATAGGTGAAGAAATTGAGGCTAAAAGAAATTAATTGTTCAAAGGTATGAGGTATTGAAATGAGACCAGATTTGGGGATAAAATATGGGATATAATCTGAAATCTGTTTGAAATTAGTGGTACAGCTTTGAGGAAGTCCCCTCTGCAAAGGTTGAGGCAGGCACATGAGCAGGCAAGGCGGCCCTTCAAATCAAGCCTCACTTCCCTGTTTATTTATAGGAAAAACTGAACTATGATCAGGGTAACAAAAGAGGAGGAGGATCACCAGTAGAACTGCCCAGTTTGCATTCCTGCCAGCCTAATTTGAAATAAATGGATTTATCTCCATGGCAGGAAGCTTATAGGGCCTACGTAGTGGTTAATATCACTTGGTGGTTTTACTCTTCTTTCTCCATTCCTAAGCAATGCAGGCATTTTATTGCCAAACTATTTCCTCTGTAACCTTACTATACTCCAGAGAAGAGTTTTTATAGAATTTTTCTCATCCCTTAAAATTTTTAGTGCTATTTTAGTACCCACATTGTATCTTAGTATTGTGATGGATTAGTGCTTCCAGACAACTGATTGGTTGGCTATAAGTTACTCAACTCTTCCAATGGTTTTCTTACTTTCCAAATAGTATGATTGGATAAAAGCAATAGTTATCATGACTGAGAATAATAATCATCTAGGGAGATTTGAAAATTTACAGATTCATCGCTTCCACCTCCAGACAAACTATATTAGGAGATTTTGGATGGGAGAACTCAAGACACATGTTTTCATGAAACTTCTTTGACTGAAGCTTAATACAGTGGGTCCACAGGCTGCTGCATAGGACATGACCAAGTGATTTGTGATGGCTTTCTCACTGCAAAAGCTAGAACCCAGAAGTACAAGACACTAAATAGAATAAATTCTTGTTTAATTCATTATTATGCTCCCCAAGGAGATTTTATTTCTCAACAGATATATCATCATGGCTTTAAGGATTCATTGCAGTCATTACTACCCTTCTGTTGCACAGGAGGACTCAGAAGACCAGAAAAGGTAAGAAACTTGTGAAAGGTCACTAGCATTGGAAGAGGCTACAGAGCTCTTGGTTTTTAGTGCAATGATCTTTCAATTATAACAATTCTTATCAGTGAAACAGTACTGAAGACGGGGGCTTTAAATGTCAGTATCAACTAATTAATGCTTTCTCTTTCACTCAATTCTAGGCCAAAGGAAAGAAATGGCTTCTTCTGGGTATGCTATAGCTTTCCTCTTTAAATGAGCCCATTAAAATTGTCCTCTCCTCTTCCTGCCTAACTAGTCTTTCTTGGTTCTCCGTTGATGAAATAACGTACACTGCTTAAGATTCATATTTCCTTTCTAACTATGCCTTGAAGGAGCAGGATTAACTTTCTCTGCTTCTTCCCCAGCAGTAAACTCTAATTGGCTGACAGCTTGCTCAGGCAAACACACAGCCCCTAAGGGCTTTTATGGTAAAAGAAAAGAAAACATGGCCACAGATCCACCATTTTTCAATACATTTCTTCCACACACTATAAAAATAAGACTGCATCAAGAATGTTGAAACAAAAAAGTGTTAGATACCAGCCAATAAAATTTGAAAATGACCCAATGTCATTCCTTCTTCTAGGAATGCTTTTTCTATAATCCCATATAAGAAAATAGTCTCAACCTTATAAATTTCAATCAGGTATGACCAGGTATACAGTGCTGTGTTAAATTACCTTAGTCAGAGAACTTGCAACTGTCTCAAAACTGACCATTCAAATATTGCCTTGGTGCTGGCCTTTTTTCATGCCAGGGTCTGCTGGAGACATTGCTCCTCTTCTTTCAACTTCTACTGGAATCTTTTTATACCCCTAGTACCAATGGGCTTTGGCAAGGACTGCCACTGTCCACCAATGCAATCTCACGCACAGGAACACTGTGGTTAAGATAACACTGGCCTGAACAACCAGTGCATGACTTTCTGTGGCATTGGGGAATAGGGGTTGTTCAATCAGCTTACAGCCCAAGACTTTCCCCAGGATTTTGTCAGTGGGACATGCTTTGTTCAAGGACAATGTGGGCTTTTAAACTGAAACTGCTGCAGCTCTTTTACTATCAAAAGTAAAGTTATCACGCATATGATGATGGCACAACGGAGAGGGCAGAAACAAGAGGGTCATAAAGAAACAGCTCACAGTCATTTCTTACTATAGCTTTTAAAGTGATAAAATGCATCAGAAAAATAATTCAGATCTGGAAGTTATTCTTTCTATTCGTCATTAAGCCTAGCATAAAAAAACGTTTTAACATGATTATAAGATGATAGATAAAGAGGATCTTGTAGATTTCAGAAAAGATTTTGGCAAAATCTCTCATGAAACTTACAAATCCTGTGGGAAAATTGAGTTTGGGTGAATGATCAATCAAATCCCCAGGTCTCTAAGGCTCTTCCCAATGCACTGGCACAAAGTTTATGTATCTTGACTGGAATCAAGATAACAGAAATGAGCTTAGCAAATTTGCAGATTTGGTACAAGAGGTATTATGTTTAATGATTAAATCATAATTTTGTTATCACTATAGACTACGATAAAAGAGCAAATAGATTTTAGCGTATATATACTCAAAACTTGAGCGTATACATGGGAATTTCAATAGTGTTTAAATAAGTTTGGGTAGGCATAGAAAAATTATTTCAGTGATAAAATTCCTGGGTTTTTAGTTGACTACAAACTTCATAGGAACTCATAGTCTGGCATGGCTATTACAAGCTAGACATTTGAAAGCAGTGATTAACAGTAATATAAGGTCGCCTCACCCCAACCCTTGCCAAGAAAATAAAAAAAATTGTGATTTTCTTCTGCTTGGATGACATTTGGAGGTACATGTTCAATTTCAGCATTTTATCAGTTAGCAGGCCACACCTCAGAAAATTTTAAATTGGGGTTGTTAAAATTGTGAATATCATATAAAAACTACTTTAAAGAAGTGTGTGTGTAGGGGGGTTGATCTAGAAAAGTGAAGATTGATAGAAACCAAAATAGCAATCTTTGCACATTTGTTCATTAAGCAAACATGTATTCTCCCTGTTGAGTTACTAGAAGTGGAAGAGGTACTAGACTAGAACATGAACAAGGTGTAAAGACACAATTTAGTAAAGACAAAGGCACAAAGCATGGTGAAATTTACCTGCTACCATAAGGACACTAGCAATGAAGATAAGAAGCTAAGCTTCATAGTAGCATTGCTCCCCTTTTAAAGTTTACATATATATATATTTATTTTCTTTCTTTTATTTTATCATTTTTACATTTACTTACATATGTATACATTGTATACACTCTTCCCACCCCCAGCCTTCTTCTGGGCAGAACCTGTTCTACCCTCTTGTTCTCTGATTTGGTTGAAGAGAAAACATAGGAGATAATAAGAAAGACATAGCATTTTTGCTAGTTTGAGGTAAAGATAGCTATACAGAGAGATTCCTAGTGCTGCTTCCATGCACTTGTGTATTGCAACCCACACTGGTTCATCTCTGCCAAGCCTCTTCACTACTTCCTGGTCCCCTTCCCATAGTGGCCTCTGCCAATTTAAGATTACTTCATTTGCTCCTCTACAGTGGGCACATCAACCACATTCAAGTTTTAGGCTTCCTTCCCTTTCCCTATTCCTCCTATGTGTTTCTCCCCATAGTGTGTGACCTATATCCAATAATATCACTGTAATCCTCATATGAGTGAGAACATGAGATTTTTGCCCTTCTGAGCGTGGCTAACTTTGCTTAAGATGATGTTCTCCAGTTCCATCCATTTACTTGTGAATGACAAAACTTCATTCTTCCTTGTGGCTGAGTAAAATTCCATTGTGTATAAATACCACATTTTCTTAATCTACTCATTAGTAGTGGGGTATCTTGACCTTGTCAATAGCTTGGCTATTGTGAATAGTGCTGCAATAAACATGGGTGTGCAGGTGCCTCTGGAGTAATCTGAGTTGCATTCCTTCTGATATATCCTTAGGAGTGGGATTGCTAGATCATATGGCATATGTTTAGTTTTTTAAGAAGTCTCCATATTGTTTTCCAAAGTGCTTCTACTAGCTTACATTCCCACCAGCAGTGTATGAGGATTTCTTTTTCCTCCTCATTGTGGCCAACATTTGTTGTTGGTGGTGTTCTTGATGACAGCTATTCTAATAGGAGTAAGGTGGAATCTTAGTGCAGTTTTGATTTGCATTTCCTTTATGTCCGGGTTTGGTGAGCACTTTTTCGTGAGCTTTTTGGCCACTTTGACTTCTTCCTTTGAAAAAGTTCTGTTTAGTTCAGTTGTCCACTTCTTTGTTGATTCATTAATTTTGGGGAAGTTTAGTTTTTTGAGCTCCCTGTGTATTCTGGTTATCTGTCCTTTGTCTGATGTATAGCTAGCAAATATTTTCTCCCATTCTGTGTGTGGTCTCTTTAGCTTAGAGACCATTTCTTTTGTTGTGCAGAAGCTTTTTAATTTCATGTAGTCCCATTTGTCTGTCCTTTCTCTTAGTTGCTAGGCTGCTGGATTTCTGCTGAAGCAGGCTTTGCCTATACCTATTGTTTGCAGAGTAGTCCCTGCTCTTTTGTGTACTAACTGCAGTGTTTTGGGTCTGATATTGAGGTCCTGAAGCAACCATGAGTTGATACTAGTACAGGGTGACAAGCATGGATCTAGTTTCAATTTTCTGCAGGCAGATATCCAGTTTTTCAGCAACATTTGTTGAAGAGACTGTCTTTTCTCCATCATATGTTTTTGGTGACTTTGTAAAAAATAAGGTGGGCATAGCTGTGTGGATTCATATCCTGGTCCTCTACACTCTGTTCCACTGGACTTCATATCTGTTTTGTGCCAGTACCATACTGTTTTTTTTTCCTATGGTTCTGTAGTATAGTTTGAACTTGGGTATTGTGTTACCTCCAGCATAGCTCTTTTTGCTCAGTATTGCCTTGGCTATTTATGGTCTTTTGTGTTTCCAGATGAAGTTTAGGGTAGATTTTTCAATCTCTGTGATGAATGTCATTGGGATTTTGCTGGGAATTGCATTGAACATGTAGTACAGCCAGTTTTAATATGTTGATTCTGCCAATCCATGACCATGGGAGATCTTTCCATCTTCTGTTGTGTTCCTCAATCTCTTTCTTCAGTGGTCTGTAGTTCTTCTTATAAAGGTCATTTAACATACTTTGATAAGTTTATTCCTAGGTATTTGATCTGGTTTTTTTTTTTTTTGAGGCTATTGTAAATATAATTTTTTTTCTTATATTCTTTCTCAATTTTTTCATTTTTGGTGTATAGAAAGGCTACTGATTTTTATAAGTTGATTTTGTGATCTGTTACATTGCTGAGGCTGTTTATGGTGTCTAGAAGTTTTTGGGTAGAGTTTTTTGGGTCTTTGAGATATAGGATCATGTTGACTGCAAATAGAGATACTTTGACTATTTCTTCACCTATTTGTATTCCTTTTATTTTTACTTCTTTATTGCTTTGGCTAGAAATTCCAGGAATATGTTGAATAGGAGTGGGTAGAGTAGGCATCCTTGTCTCATTTTTGACTTTAGGGAAAATGGATTCAGTTTTTTCCCATTAAGTATGATGTTGGCTGTACGTTTGTCATATAAAGCCTTTATAATGTTGAGGTACTTTCCTTCTATTCCTAGTTTTCTTAAAGTGTTTATCGTGAAGTGGTGTTGAATCTTATCAAAGGCTTCTTCTGTATTGATTGAGATGATCAAGTGGCTTTTGTCTCTGCTTTTATTAGTGTGCTATACTACATTTATATATTTTAAGTATGTTGAACTATCCCTGCATCCTTGAGATGAAGCTAACTTGGTTGTGGTGAACATTCTTTCTGACATGTTGTTGGATTTGCCTTGCCATTATTTTATTGAAGATTTTTGCATTAATGTTCATTAAGGAAATTGGCCTGTAGTTCTCCTTTTTGGATGTGTCCTTGTCTGGTATTGGGACACGTTTTTTTGGGGACTATAAATTTGGTTTCATGAAATGAGTTAGGCAGTGTTCTTTCCTTTTCTATTCCATGGAAAAGTTTAAGGAGGGTTGGTATAAGTTCTTTGAAGGTCTGGTAGAATTCAGCTGAGAATCCATCAGGTCTTGGACTTTACTTTTTTGGGAGATCTTTATTGCTGCTTCAATTTCATTATGAGTTATAGATCTGTTTAGGTGGTTAATATCATCTTGGTTCAGTTTTTGATGGTCATAAATATCTAGAAATTTTTCCATTTCTTCAAGATTTTGCAATTTATTGGAATATAGGTTCACAAAATAGCTTCTGATGATTCCCTGTATTTCCTTGGTGTTTGTTGTTATTCCCCCTTTTTTGTTTCTGATTTTACTAATTTGGGTCTTTTCCCTCCTCATTTTAGTCAGATTTGCCAAGGGTTTATCAATCTTGTTTATTTTTTCTAACAACTGGCTTTTTATTTTGTTGACTCTGTATTTTGTCTCTATTTCATTAATTTCAGCCTTTATTTTTATTTTTTTTCTTTTATAATTCATATGTGCACACAAGGCTTGGTTCATTTCTCCCCCCTGCCCCCACCCCCTCCCTTACCACTCACTCTGCCCCCTTCCTGTCCCCCCCCCAATACCCAGCAGAAACTATTTTGCCCTTATTTCTAATTTTGTTGTAGAGAGAGTATAAGCAATAATAGGAAGGAACAAGGGTATTTGCTGGTTGAGATAAGGATAGCTATACAGGGCATTGACTCACATTGATTTCCTGTGCGTGGGTGTTACCTTCTAGGTTAATTCTTCTTGAACTAACCTTTTCTCTAGTACCTGTTCCCCTTTTCCTATTGGCCTCAGTTGCTTTTAAGGTATCTGCTTTAGTTTCTCTGCATTGAGGGAAACAAATGCTAGCTAATTTTTTAGGTGTCTTACCTATCCTCACCCCTCCCTGTGTGCTCTCGCTTTTATCATGTGCTCATAGTCCAATCCCCTTGTTGTGTTTACCCTTGATCTAATGTCCACATATGAGGGAGAACATACGATTTTTGGTCTTTTGGGCCAGGATAACCTCACTCAGAATGATGTTCTCCAATTCCATCCATTTACCAGCGAATGATAACATTTCGTTCTTCTTCATGGCTGCATAAAATTCCATTGTGTATAGATACCACATTTTCTTAATCCATTCGTCAGTGGTGGGGCATCTTGGCTGTTTCCATAACTTGGCTATTGTGAATAGTGCCGCAGTAAACATGGGTGTGCAGGTGCCTCTGGAGTAACAGTCTTTTGGGTATATCCCCAAGAGTGGTATTACTGGATCAAATGGTAGATCAATGTCTAGCTTTTTAAGTAGCCTCCATATTTTTTTCCAGAGTGGTTGTACTAGTCTACATTCCCACCAACAGTGTAAGAGGGTTCCTTTTTCCCTGCATCCTCACCAACACCCATTGTTGGTGGTGTTTCAGCCTGTATTTTTATAATTTTTCTTCTTCTGCTTGTTTTAGGTTTTGCTTGTTCTTGTTTTTCTAGGAGTTTGAAATGTAGCATAAGGTCATTGATCTGAGATCTTTCTATCCTTTTAATATAAGCACTCATGGCTATGAACTTTCCTCTTGGGACTGCCTTTGCTGTGTCCCATAGGTTCTGGTAGGTGGTGTTTTCATTTTCATTAACTTCTAGGAAACTCTTGATTTCCTCTCTTATCTTTCCTATGACCCACTGATATTGGAGTAATGTGTTAATCAGTCTCCGATTATTTGTGTATTTTCTGCTATTGTTTTTGTTGTTGAGTTCTAGTTTTAATGCATTGTGATCAGATAGAATACAGGGGGTTATTTCTATTTTCTTATATTTGCTGAAGTTTGGTTTGACCCTAAGATATGATCTATTTTGGAGAAAGTTCCATGGGGTGTTGAAAAGAATGTACATTGTTCTGTTGTTGAATGAAATAGTCTGTAGACATCAGTTAGGTCCATTTGATTTATGGTGTCATTTCTTACTAGGATTTCTTTGTTGATTATTTGTTTGGATGACTATATATTGGTGATAAGGGGTATCAAAGTCTCCCACTACCACTGTGTTGGAGTCTATATGTGTTTTTAAGTCCTTTTGTGTATGATGAAATTGAGTGCACTAACATTGGGTGCATATAGGTTGATAATTATTTCCTTTTGATGTATTGCCCCTTTTATTAGTATGAAGTGTCCTTTATCTTGTTTGACCAATGTCAAACAAGAAGTCTACTTTGTATGATATATAAGTATTACTACTCCTACCTGTTTTCAGGGGCCATTGGCTTAGTAAATCTTCTTCTAGCCTTTCACCCTAAGCCAGTGTTTATTTCTATCAATAAGATGGGTCTCTTGTAAACAACAGGTTGTTGGATCTTCCTTTTTAATCCAGTTTGCCAATCAGTGTCTTTTGATGGGGAGTTGAGTCCATTGACTTTCAGTGTTAATATTGATAAGTATGTGGTGATTCCTGTCATTTAAGTTTTTCTTGTTTAAGGATTTGATTGTGTGTAATGCTACTCTCTGATTACTTGTCTTTTCTTCTTCTGTGGTTCGATACTTCCCATCCTGTTGTGGTTTTGTTTGCTTTCATCTTCTGTGTGCAGAATTCCTTGTAGAATCTTCTGTAGTGGTGGCTTGGTGGTCATGTATTGTTTTAGTTTATGTTTATCATGGCAGTTTTTATTGCTCCATCAATTTTGAATGATGGTTTTGCTGGGTAGAGTATCATAAGACTGAAGTTATTTTCATTCAGTGCCCAAAATATCTCACTCCATGAATTTCTTGCTTTTAAGGTTTCTGTTGACAAATCCGCTGTTATTTTGATAAGTTTACCTTTATACATTATTTGTTTTTTCTCTCTTACAGCCTTTAATATTCTTTCTCTGTTCTCTGTGCTTGTTGTTTTAATGATAATATACTGTGGAGAGGTTATTTTGGTCAAGTCTGTTTGATGTCCTGGAGGCTTCCTGTACTGGAATGAGCAAAACTTTCTTGAGATTTGGGAAATTTTCTGTTGTTATTTTATTGAATATATTATATATCCCTTTGGCTTGTACATCTTCTCCTTTTTCAATGCCCATGATTCTCAGTTTTGGTCTTTTGATGCAGTCAGTGAGTTTTTGCATATTCCTTCCATAGCTCTTGGGTTATTTGACTAAGATTTCTTCTTTATTTTTTTTTCTTTAATTTCTATTTTATCTTTGAGTTCTGAGATTCTGTCTTCCATTTGCTCTAGTCTGCTGCAGTGGCCTTCCATTGTGTTTTTTGTTTGACTATAAGGACTTTTCATTTCCAGGATTTCTGTTTGATTCTTTTTTCAGAGGTTTCCCATGTCTTTGTTCAACTCCTTTTATAATTTGTGTTGTCATCTTTAATTCATATATCTCCCTTTTTATAGTATCCTTTGTTTCACCTTGGTGTCTGCTGAAGTCCTCTCTAAGTTCCTTTATTTGTTTCTGTGTCTTCTTATGTTCTCTATTTTTGGTGCTTTGAAATTTCTTGAGCACATCTTGTGCATTCTGGTTAACCATGTCTAGTATCTTCTCTTTGAATTTCTCTGTGATATCTTCCAAAATTTCTTCTTCCTCGAGGGTTTTTATGTGGGTGTCCCTGGGCTCCTTAGTGAAATTTATCATTGTTTTTTTGAGGTCAGGAAATGGGTATCCATTTTCTTCATTACCCAGTGAATCCTGTATTGAATTACTTTTTTGAGGAGAGTGGTTTCCATCCTATCTTCTCTTCCCATGGCTCCACTTGGTGCTGTGCAGCTATGTTTTTGATAGAATAGTTTGTAATTTTGATTGCCTGATTTCTTTCCATGATTTAATTTTTGTCTTGTGACTGACTTGGTTGTTTTCTAGGCTGATGTGCTCTTTCTGTCCTGGAGGTGTAATTTAGCAATAACAAATTCACAGGTTCAATGCCAGACCAGTTGTTTACATATTATATAGAAAACCCCATAATGATAATATCTATAAACAGTGGGAGCTGGGGGGGTAACGGTTATCAGGCTAGTTATAAATTTTGGGGAATTGGTAAAGGTGGCATTAAAAAGGGGAGAGTGGGAAAAGAGATGGGTGGGTGGGGGAAGATGTTTGGGGCTGCTGAGTTTTGTGGCTCTTGTGTGCATCTGGGTTTATTTCTGTTGTTGTGGTGGAGGGTGCTGGTGTCAGAGTATGCAGGGGGCTGGGGATGTGTGCAGTTGTATAGTAGGCTAGTCAGCAGGTGGTGAGTGTATAGGAGGGAAGTGTTTGGTTACAGGTTGGGGAGGATAGGAGAAGGAGGTGAAGACAAGGGAAAGTGTGGATGAGAAGGGACAAAATGAGTAGTTGGGAGGAAGAACAATGGACTGTAGCACAGGAGAAGGAGGGAAAGTGAATAGGGATAAGAGAAGAGTGATGGTGAAGTTCATAATACAGGAATAATAAAATAAAAATTAAAAGAAAAAGAAACACAGTAAAAAAAAACACCAGGTTCAGGAACCACAGACCATTTAGTCTCTTGGTAAAAATTCTGGAGTTATTTCTTAGGTGTCCAATCCTGGTAATGGCATACAAGTGGAAGCTCTGATGTGATCCCTCCAGGTGGTTGGCTTGTGAATAGTATTTGGTTTCTTCTGTCCACAAAATTATTTGGAATTGTGAGGTGAGGAAAGACTGCCAGCTCATGCATGGTGGTCAGAGCTGTTGTTTTCACCAGACAGCAGCTGTGTTGCCCTTCAACTGCAGTTCTGTTTGGTCAGCTCCTCCTCCAGCAAGGTGGGGCAATTCAGTTTTGAATGCTGCCCTTTGTCCTAGAGATTGGTTCCAGGATCTATACCACCTGCCCTGTTTTGGGAGATTGGCCTGTCACCCCCACCCCTCCTCTTAGCCTTTGTACTTTTTCTGATCTCCACTGGGTGTTAGCAGCTCCTTTGGGAGGCTGGTGTATCACCCCACTCCCACTCTCAGCCTTTATATATCTCCTGATCTCTGCTGGGTGCTGGTGGTTCCTCTGGGAGGTTGGCTTGTTGCTCCACCCCCTCTCTCAGCCTTTGTTGTTTTATCCACTTTGAGAGTTTGGTGCTGAGAGTTTGGCTCCTTGACCCACCTCTGTCCTCTGGGGAAGATTCAGCATTCCACCCCCACCTCCCCTGTCAGTGTTAGATTACAGCTCACTGTTTATGGTTTTCAGTTTTGCTGGGGGTGGGGAGTTCAGTCTGCCCAGGGGTTGTACTGGATTATTTTCCTTGGGGGTGGGTAGGGAAGTCACTTGTTGTGTGTGATGCTTACCTATTTGTTCTGCAGTTTCACACAGCCAGCTTTGGAGCCAGCTGGCAGGGAGAAATGTTTCTGCTTTTTTTTTTTCCAGTGAGGCACAACATAAGGAGGCTTTCCATAGCCTAAGGGCCCAGGATGCCACAGAATTTGTCTTCTGCTTGTTGGGAGAAATTTTAAAAAAAGAAAAGAGAAATGGCAGGGGGCCTTTTTCCCCAGGGCTGGACATGCCTTGCTGGCTGTGTCGCATGGGATTTTTGTGGCTGTTAGGTGCAATTAAAGACTGATTTAAGGATCAGTCTTGGAATTTTATCTGCACCTAGTGTGATGGCAGTTATTGTTTTGGCTAGGAGCAATCAGAGTTGCCCAAGTGTAGCTCTGACATCTCAAGGAGGTTTCTGGGGTCACAGAGTTTAGGATTTCTGATTCCCTACCCTAGCCACCATTTTGGATTTTCCCAGCATCACCCTTTAAATATAAAAGAAAGAGTGGGAGATTCCCTAGGCAGAGAGAAAAATATTCTAAGAAAGTAAATAGCATGTATAATATAAGGAGATATGAACCCTGAGTAGTCTGTTATGACTAGTCCACAGAGAAAACTTGAACAGGGAAAAAGGGGGCTTGAAAGAAAAGTAGAGAGTATATTATTTAATTGAGATAATTTCATTGGAATTAAGAAAATAGAATCCTAAAGTGATTTATTAGGGAGAGTAAGTTGTTAAAATTGACCAATACAACTTTGAAAATAAGAAAAATGAGGGCACTTAACCAAATTATTTAAAAGATACTTGGTAAAATAACTACATTAACAGAACAGAAAGAAACCCCAGAAGCATATTTAAGCTTATATAAATAGTACATGAAAAAAGGAAGATTTCAAATCTGTGAGAAAAGAAAAGAATTTATTCAATAAATGAACCATAATTTCTGAGATAGTTGGTAAAATGTTTAAGAAAAATTACAGTACAGTCAATGTTACATGCCCAGATAAATTCCAAATGAGGCAATCATTAAGTAAAAAACACAAAATCTCAAAACAACTAAAAATACAAATGGATAATTATTTCAGAGGAATGAAGGATTTTCTAAGTCCAAAAGAATGAAAAAAGTAACTATAAAGGAAAGAATTGATGTATTTGCTTCATTAGAAAAGAGGGAGAAGAAATAGAAGAAAAAAGAGAAATGAAATAAAATCAACAAGATATATCTGCCCTACTTTCTACCCTAGTATATCCATCTGTCCTCCAGTTTCTTTCTGTATTTCTCATTTCAGTAAATTGCATTCCCATTCTCCTAGTCACTCACATAAAATCCTTAGAAGTCATCCTTGACTCTTCTGTTTTCTTTGTTTCTGCACATTGAATCTTTCAGCAAGTATTATCTGTCTTACAAATTAAAATAGATTCTAAATCTGTCCACTGTTCACCATGTCTTGTGCCATGACTCTCATCCAAGTGACCATCACTCATATTCCTAACTGCTTTCCCTGGTGTTTGAAGATCCACTCTTTAATAGCTGCCAGCATTCTAAAGATGCTGCAGTGACATTCATTATCCACTAGTCTGCTAGCTGAGAAACTACTAGGTGCTGATATTATTCTGGGAGTCGGGGCTAAACCAGTAAACAAAAAAAACCAAAATATTTTCTGTCATGGAATGGATACTCTATTGGGAGCAGGGAGCAAGAAAGAATTGGTCAAGTAGAATTTGAAATGATGTGGACTGTGGAGAAACATAAGGCAGGAAAAGGACCTAGGGACACTCTGGGAAGCCATCTTTTTCAGTCATGTGCTTTGTGCACTGCATAAGAGCTTGGCAAAGAGGATGGAAGAGACTGAAATCCCAGTGAAATAATTTTTCTAATTCTTCTGCCTATATGGGTCATATTTTTCAAATATATCTGCCCACAGTGGAAATTTTTTTTTATTTACCCAAAGGCAAAATTCATGGGCTATACAGATGGTTTTGTTTTAGGATGACCAATGACTCATATATTAGAACAGAGTACAAGGTAGAAGCAAGCATATAATTTATGAGATTATTATAAAATTCCAGGTAAAAAGTTATAGTGACTTGAACTGAACTGCAGTGGTAGAAGCAGTGAGAAGAGGTAGATTCTGGATATATTTTGAAGATTTAAGACAAAAAAATTGCTGTTGCTATTTATATAAGGGAACTTTCAGATCTAAACTCCAACATATTCATACTCAATTTGAATTTTCAGTCTTATAAACATCTGCTTCATTGATTCTCTCTGATGCTCTCAAAATTGCAGATGCATTGCTTTTCTCTATGAAGAGCACCTCTTCCTCCAGATCTTTACCTGGCATATTCATTCTCCTTAGTAAGTGAGCTCAAATGTCACCTGCTTAAAAATGCCACCACTGACCACTCTACTTAGAATATGATTCATAGGCATTCATACATATCATTCTACCAATTTATTCTCTGTACATAACATCACTATCATTGATAATCATTTATTTGTTTGTTATTTATTTGTTTACTTGTTTATTGTCCTGGTAGAATGTAAGAACTATACAACTGGGAACAGTACCTTTGCCTCAAATAGTGCCCAATGAGCAGTAGCTATTCAGTAAACATTTGTGTTTCTTCAACTGGATTACCCCAAAGCATTCAGATATTTACCTTGGAACTCCCACTGACTCTCATATTTTTTATTATGCTTCATATAGAAATTTTCTCCACTTTGAAGGAAATTCAGTATTAGCGTAGTGGACTTACATCACACAAAGTTGTGAAGAGGGTGGAAAGTTTTTACTTCCCCATTCTCTCTGGAGGTTTTTAGGTAGAAAATGGCATCTGCTCATTTTACATTTCCATATACTTCACTTTTTCATATTTATCCTGAAAATTATTTTGTATTGACGGTGCCCAGTATGTGAGAGGTTATAAAAAATTGGGAAGATGAAGATAAACCAAGCTTACTTTAATAAGAGATAATCATTCAGAATGAGGTATGTTAGTTCTAAGTTGATAATATAATATTTTGTTATCACATACAGACATCAATTATGTACATGAAGGGTACATAATTGACTATTTATAAATCCTGCCTAGGGGTTGTTTAATTCTATTGCCAAGCTGCTAGAAATTCAATTGATGCAGTACAAATTAATGGTCAATGCTAATAATACAAAGTTTATGAGATTTAGATCCAAAACGGAGGCTGTTACAAATAACATTTCAATTATTAGTTCTCCTGGTGGTTTTTAATAAAAGAGATGAAATAGTTATCATTTCAAAGCTTTAGTTAGGTTCAAGTTTTCTTAATGTGCCTATATTAAAGAAATTGAAGAGATTTACAGTGTATTTCTTAATGTGACTATCTCAGTTATTTCAAATTCTTTTGTGTACTAATTGGCATATAAGAAAGTAATTTCAAATAATAAGCAATTATTCATATAAATGCAATAGAAGAGACAGCTTGAGCTTACTTCTTTCTGCTCTGTTCCAAAACCACAAAGCTGCATTGAGACTACTAGACTATGCACATTGGAAAACCACTCCTGAGCTGCCAGTCACCAGAATAGGGGTCAAAATGCTTCTGATAAACTCAGAAAAAAAGTCACTCAAAATACAGAATCAAGGTGAACTTTTATGTATTTCATTTGAATTCCTACAATTATTTAGCAGTCTGTATGCGTGAACAAGGAGATAGTAATACATATTCAGTCAGGAAAGCTGAGAAAGATGGAAAAGATGAGCAACTGTGACAGAGCAAGATCATGTAAAGTGATTTCACTTCCTGGGCATTCCCTTCACACCTTTCCAGGCTCTCTATTCACTATCTCACTACAAGAACCTTCTAACTCATCTCTCTGTGTTGAGCCTTACCTTCTTAAAATCTGCTTTTCTTCCTGAAGCCAAAGTCTACTGTACTGAATTATTTGACTTTACTATTTATACCATATCCCAGCTCCTTTCCCCAATACCAGGGCTAGATGGCCTATCTTAGAATTTGCTATATTATACTAGAATGAGGTATTTGCGTATCTCTTACTAAATTTCTCAAGGGTAGAAACTGTCCTGTTCATGATCATTTTTCATAGACCACCCTCCAGCTCTGTTTTGGGTGACTTCTCTTTTATGGCATACCTTCAGTGTCCCACCCATTGTGGGATAAAATTAGTGTTTCTGTTCATGGAGCACTGCATGGTTTCTGTGAGTCCCTAGAGCCAACTATTGACTTGTAAGTCTCTATAAAGCTTTACAAAGCCTCAGCTACTCTTGAACAAAAGCATTGTACATCCAGTGTCCCTAGAGAATGACTTTGAACAAACCTCGCCAGGAAATCAGAATGCCATTGAAATACAATTTGCACCTGGTGGCAAAAGTTGCAAAAGTCAATACTTGATGAGGGAGAACTTTGCAAAATCCTTGAAACAGCAGAGTGGCTCAAGGCTATTTGTTGTATTTGCAATAAAAGTGTAATACAATGTAATATGCAGCTAGTTACCAATGAGAGAAAGCCAGCTGTGATAGTATTGAACAACACCCTTCTCTTCCACCAAATGAGCTGTTAAAGAGAACAAACAGAAAGGTAAAGGACTAATAAGAATTTTGAAAGAAAAAAAAAAAAAACCACCCCTAAAACTTCAGAAAAGGCTTAGACTAGAAGTTGTAACAATTACAGAAAATTTGGTGATTCTGTAGTACAAATTTCAGGTACTTAATTCTAGGTTTGGGACATGCCTGAAGAGGAAAAGCTGTTTGTATGCTGAAAGAAACTTTGGTGGGGAAACATTCAACTATGCAAAACTTATTTATGCAAAAAAAATTGGAAGCAAGCATGTTTGTTAGAAATACTGCATTTTGTGTTTTTATAAACCTTATGTTTCTACCATCTGTAACACACTTTTCTGGAATTTAACTGGCTTAATTTGGAGTTGATGTTGGTTCACTACATGAATTTTCACACAGAACACTCCATAATCTGTAGTTACGATTTCAGGCTAATATTTCATTATTCCATTTATAGAAAAGATACATTTTCCTTTAAAATGTCTAGTGCCTCATTTATTCAATGAGTGTCGTAAAGACTCAGAAATGATTTACTGTAGGAAAGAAAATGAAAACCTCAGTCATTAATTCACATATTGATTTCTTTAGATTTAGTTAAGGAATGATTCAAATAAAACTTTAAAAAACTTAAACATTGTCTAGACTTTCTAGTGCTCATGCATTCTCTTTCTGTGGAATCTTAAGGCAGTGAAGACACTTTCCATCTTTGAGACTCTACAGTAGAGCACTTTTAAACAGTTACATTAGAAATCATTTTGGTCTCAGATAATTGATGGCTGGTTAATTTTTAAAAAAATATTGTCAGGTTATTTTGAATTATGTGGTATTTATTAAAATAAAACTGGGGGGAGGCTTGGATATGCTCAAGTGGTAGAACATCTGCCTAGAAAACTCAAGGTCCTGAATTCAAACCCCAGTACAGCCAAACAAAACAAGCAAAGCCACAAAAAACAACAACTTGATTAAGATGATAAATTTTAGTTGGGCACTGGTTGCTAACACCAAGAATCTAACTACTTGGGATGCTGAAATTAGGAGGATGGTGGTTTGAGTCCAGCCTGGGCAAAACGTTCATGAGAAATCATCTTAACCAACAGCTGGGCTTGGTGGCAAGATCCTGTTATCCCAGCAATAGTGGGAAGCTTAAAATAGTAGCATTGAGATCCAGGCCTACCTGGGAGAAAGCAAGAAGCTATCTCCAAAATAACCAGACCAAAAACCGTTACAAGCGGGATTCAAGCAACAGAGCTCCTGCTCTGTAAGTGTGAAGCCCTGAGTTCAAACCCCAGTACTACAAAAATAAACAAAGCAAAAACAAACAAAAAACCACTGGACACAGTTGTGGAATTGGACCTTTTTTCCTTTCGTTTTCTTTTTTTTTTTTTGACACAGGAGAAAAAAAGCAAAAAAGGAAAAAGAAGGCTTGAGATATATAAACCTAACTAATTTATAATAATCAGTATTTTTTGGCAAAGGTGGGAAAGTGAGGGAACAGAGTGGTTTGGATGGTCAGATAATAAGTTCAAGGGAGGAGATGCAGATCCTGAGTTTGAGATCTTGGTGAGGTTTTCAAGTGCAAATATCTGACTTGATAAATGAGATTCAAGAGGAGAACTACAATCAAAGTTGTGGTTTATTAGGATAAACTGTAAAAGTCAAACCCCTGAGGGAAAATGAGCTCTCTCTACTGGAGAGAGATGTATTTAGAATTTAAAAAGTACTGAATTTTAGAGAATGTAAACAATGGAAAGACTTGGAAAAACAAAACCAAACCAAAAAATATTAGAGAAACCTGATTTGTGTTCTGAAAACTAGTCACAAAAAAATTTTGAAGGAAAGAATGGCCCCTGTTAGAATACAAAAGAGAAATGAGTGGAATGATTAGAAAAAGAAATTAGAATAAATTAAAAGTTGTTTATCATCTTCAAGAAACTTTCAGTAAGATAGTGGGATTTGGCTTTTTTTCAGATACTAACTGCCAGGCAGAAAGCAGAGTTGTTAAGAGCAGATGTGTTCTCTCAAAAGGGTATAGAGAAAATGTCACTTATGTGTTTTTATTCTGTCTTGTTAAAAGGAGTGTATTTTTCGACATTGATTGTTAAGTCATTTAAAATATGAGGTTTTTCTTTACTGACTTGTTTGCTTTAACAGACAAGCATAACTGTTTCAAATGTCACCTGAAACTAAGATACAACTTTTTAAGCATTTTTATTTAAACAAATGAAAGCGAATGATAAAATTGGTATTACAAGTACATAGACATGACTTCATGAGCTGAATTTCCCCCAGTCTTTCAAAGGAGTAATTTAATTTAAGATTTTACTCAAAAAGTAGTGAACAGGTTGTTGGTTTTATATTAAAAAAAATTTCCAGAAAGCATGGTTTCAGATAATATGACTAAATTTCTTAAAATGAGAAAAAGTGATGACATTTTATAGATGATACTTATTTTCTTCTAAACTTTTCCATTTTCTACCAGCTTCTTTTCATATCATATTGGCTTTTATATTACTTGGCATTATTTTTAACTTTCAAAAAATACCAATATCATTTTTTATTAAAAATTTAAAAAGAAATTAGATGTCTTGACATTAGTTTCCTGGTACTGAAAGGTAGAGTAAAAATGATTTTTTTCCACAACTCTTCCATACATGTTTTTGCAAAGAAGACATACATTGTGCATATTGAAATTAGTGCTTTAGTTTTATAATATAGCTTAGTATATATGTTTTGCTCAAATATTTAAAATTTTATACTCTATTAGCTTGTTCTTCTGATATGATATTATGCAAAACTATCAGTTTTCTAAAAACTGCACAAAAATAGGTTTCACTGAAGGTCTTCAATAGCACTGACACATAATGATGCATGGAGCTGTTATCTCCTAGGCTAACCATGCCTTCCTTTGGATGCCTCCTTCAAGAGCTGCCCAAGGCTCTTCTTGAAGGTGTCATTCTTTTCAGCACTATGTCCATGGTGGTTTTCTTTGTTTCTTTTTTTTTTTTTTAAATCATACATTGTAAATAGATAACAAACCATGAGCATTTCTCTCTATTAATGAAAACTTTTTGGTTTTGGAGCCCATGCTTTTAAACTTTCTTTTTTTTTTTGAAATTAAAATATTTTATTTCTTTGTAAGAACATTTTGACAGTAGTTTGTGCAGTGTTTCCCTTCTAGCATAATTATGATGGGAAGAAAGCATCTTTTCTACCTTGTTAATTATCATCCTCTTCTGTAGGTTTCAATCAGCTTCCTGCATTTCCTTTGCATGTTTAATGTTGGGAGAGCTTTCCAAATGTTAATTTCTTTTTTTATTTTATTATTCATATGTGCATACAAGGCTTGGGTCATTTCTCCCCCCTGCTCCCACCCCCTCCCTTACCACCCACTCCACCCCTTCCCTCTCCTCCCTACCTCCTCAATACCCAGAAGAAACTATTTTGCCCTTATTTCTAATTTTGTTGTAGAGAGAGTATAAGCAGTAATAGGAAGGAACAAGGGTTTTTGCTGGTTGAGATAAGGATAGCTATACAGGGCATTGACTCACATTGATTTCCTGTGCATGTGTGTTACCTTCTAGGTTAATTCTTTTTGATCTAACCTTTTCTCTAGTTCCTGGTCCCCTGTTCCTATTGGCCTCAGTTGCTTTTAAGGTATCTGCTTTAGTTTCTCTGCATTAAGGGCAACAAATGCTAGCTAATTTGTAGGTGTCTTACCTATCCTCACCCCTCCCTGTGTGCTCTCGCTTTTATCATGTGATCAAATGATCTAATGTCCGCATATGAGGAAGAACATACGATTTTTGGTCTTTTGGGCCAGGATAACCTCACTCAGAATGATGTTCTCCAATTCCATCCATTTACTAGCGAATGATAACATTTCGTTCTTCTTCATGGCTGCATAAAATTCCATTGTGTATAGATACCACATTTTCTTAATCCATTCGTCAATGGTGGGGCATCTTGGCTGTTTCCATAACTTGGCTATTGTGAAGAGTGCCACAATAAACATGGGTGTGCAGGTGCCTCTGGAGTAACCTGTGTCACAGTCTTTTGGGTATATCCCCAAGAGTGGTATTGCTGGATCAAATGGTAGATCAATGTTTAACTTTTTAAGTAGCCTCCATATTTTTTTCCAGAGTGGTTGTACTAGTTTACATTCCCACCAACAGTGTAAGAGGGTTCCTTTTTCCCTGCATCCTTACCAACACCTGTTGTTGGTGATGTTGCTAAGCTTTTCAACTTTCTAAGAAGCTGCTTGAGGTACGCAAAATTTTCTGCTAAATTCATCACTGAGAATTTTCTTGGGGGGGGGGTCCTTCTTTTTCTTCTCCTGCAGTGTTCTTTAGCATTGCTTCTCCATCAGACATATGTTCACTAGGAAATAGGAGTAGTTCAGCTTCTTTATAATCTTATGGGACCACCAGCATATATGTGGTCTATAATTGACTGAAATGTTAATAGTGCATAATGCATGCATGCACAAGTGTGTCATTTGATCTGTACATCATCTATATGGATAGACAAGATAGATGGATATATATCCTGTCAATATTCCTGTGGGTATTTCCTAGTGCTACAGGAAGATTTCAATAAATATTTTAAAGTTTTTATTTAATGATCTATTTTAAAGAATATCACAAATAATCACTTTGGCTTCTTAACTCTCTAACCAAACCTTCTTACTCTTCCTACCCCACAGAACAATGTGCTTTCATATTTTAATTCCCAACCATTATTTTGATTCTGCAGATGATATCCAGTATAATTTAATTCACCTTATGTAGAACAACTTATAAGTGCCATGTACAATCTTTATTGAACTCTAAAAATAAGCTAGCACCCCAGTATAGAAGAGGTATGAACAAAGGATTAGTCAACTAGACTTAGGCTGGGGTCTCTGCTCAGCTAAGAAGTGTATTTTACCTTAGCTCCCCAAAGGAACATTTGAAGTTGTATGAGTCTTCTCAACTGCTTTTATATCAGAATTTAAGAAATAATCATAAAACACTGAATTCTCAGTAGAAACTTTGCTTGTATGCCTAATAAAAACTGTATGTCCTATATTTTATAAGGCACACCTTTTATTTCATTTTTGTTCATTAAGTATTGGACACATTTGTTCTGAAACACTCTTAATAATTTAACCAGCATGCATTTGATAAATGACTTATGTTTCTAGTACTAATTATTGCCAGAGGCAATGTTATGGATGATTGTTTCAGATCTAGAAACAAATCAAATAACATGCAATTTCCAAATAGGTTTATCTTTTCAAGAAAATGAATGACTTTTTAAAAGTTCTATTCTTGATTTATGTTGGAATGTGTATATTTATATTTGCTTTTATCTTTATAAATAGAGTTCTCATAATACAAGTTAGCATCATGTTCAGAGAGAATTAGAAATCTTGTGTAGCTGTCTAGAACTTTCAACTTCCTTAATATGCTTTCACACTTATTAACTCATTTCATTTTCTCAAAAAGACATGAGAAGTAAACAGAACAAGTATTAATTTTGTTGTTTATAAAATGGGGGAAAGAGGCAGAGTGGATAGGAATAATTGCTCTGAACAAAGCAGGGAGTGGAGTCTCTAAGCCTCCAGTGACCTGCCAACCTCAATACTTATTCCTGCTAAAATCATTTTGGGGCTTAGAGTCTGATTTTTTTTACAGTCCTGGTGCAGATTGGCAGGCTAGACAAAAGAACTAATAAAGACGGCTGGGTCAGACAGAAATAGGAGTTGAAGAACAGGAGACGTTTTGGAAATTTCCACAAATAAGGAGGTCCAACAGCCATTGAGGAGGCACCAGAGCTTGTTATGCTTGACTATTAATGTTTCAAGCTACTCATTTGTACATGTAGGCACAAAAAAGTTAGAATTATTTTCAATGATAATGGACAGACTTTGCAGATTATGAATTTCACTTTCTTCAAATAATGATCTCATTGTGAGACAAATTCTCTCTCTTTTGCATAGCTAGAATAATACTATTACCCTTGCAGTTAATAAAATGTTATTGTGCATTTTAAACTATGTTAAGAGGATGGATCCCATGTTCAATTGTTAAGTGTTCTTTAAGTACATACATGTAAACACAGACACACACACGGGAACACAAGTAAATTTTGGGAGGTGGTAAAAATATTTAGTACTTTGGTTGTAGTGATGACATTATGGGTGCATGTTCAAACATCAAAATGTGTACATTAAATATGTTTGATTGTTTTGTATATTAATTCTACTTCAATAAATGTGTATAAAGGGGTACTATTGTCCTTGAATTTTTCAGAAGATACCAAACACATTTATCCTGAGTATTCGCTGCTTTTCAAAAAAAAATATATAATATAACTAACTTAACCAAAGTTGACAGCAGCACAGTGGGTCTTGGCCACTCAAAATTTTAGAGTTGGCTATTGAAGCTGTTCCTGGAGGTTGCTTATGTAAAGCTCACTGCAACTACAGCCCATGAACCTTACACCTCATTGTGCAAAAGCTTATTTGGGAATGTTAAGCCTTTGGCAAGATACAGGGTCTGTAAATCATCCTTGCATGGTTTAGAAATTTTTGTTCATGAAAAGAACCAATAACAACACTGTGTGCCATATTTTCAGAATTGAAGCTATGTTCCATTAAAGGAAATAGCCATATCCAGATCCTGCAGGGAGCTATATTTAAGTTTCTTTAAAACAAAATGGAATGTCATGATTTCAACAGTTTTACTGAGAAATTATGTAAGTTGGAGAATGACCAATTAACACTACCAAAATTAGAAAAGCGATAATGATTTTATAGAATTTTCCTCTTTATTGCCGTGAACATTAGATTGTTTTCAACTATAAATGTACATAATGCACATTATAACAAATATCTACTTTTCAAATACTAGCATCTAGAAGGTTGAAAACAACCTACTGGAGTTTCAATCATGTGTTATATTATCATCTCTTCAGGTCAGATTTGTTGAGCACTTACTATATGTCAGATTCTGTTCTAGCTATCAGAGTTACAATGATAAACACCAGGGCACAGTTACGTGGGGAAGGTAATTAATCAAAATAATCCCTTAAATAATTTATAATTGCATTGTGAGAAATTGTTTGAAATGTAAGCCATGATAAAAAGACTTAAGAGACACAGAATTTCAGGGGAGTCTAGGGGAGGTTGACAGGTAGATACAAAATGCCAAGTTAAATTTGTATAACAAATAAATAATAAGTGAATATTAATATGAGTCTGACCATACTATTCCAAGGGACATGCTGTTACTAAAAATAATGCATAAATATGATGTACATGAATATATAAATTTATATATAGACAACATATTTATAAATGTATTATTTTCCCTAAATTTGCCAAAATTAAGTAACGAGTGATGCTCTCAGTTCTACGTAGGTGTTAAGAAGATCTGGAAAGTGTTCCTGGAGGAAAAAACACTTAAAACACCTCTAAGGTATGAATAGCAATTGGAATACAAAAAGGGTAGGGAGATGAATATTTTAAATATATGAAGTATCAGATTAGAAAATCCTAAAAGTGAAAAGGCACGTGTTGTCTGATAAGGTCAGAAGAAGGCCAGGTATGGAAACCCAGTTTGCCACAAAGGAAAACCAGTGGGAAGTGACAATAAAGGCTGGTGTGGCCAGACAATTCTGGGCTCTTTCTTACTTGAATTCTCTAATCCTTAGTGTCCACATATCCATATGAACACAAGAGTAATGACCTCTGAGATTTGGAGGATTAATGTGAGGAATAGACATGTAAGACTGGGTGAAGCACTGAAAAAATATTTGTTGATTCTTTTTCATAATATTCAGGCTGGCTATAACTCATCTTTTATCATGTCTGGAGGTTTTCATTGTTTTGTGTGAGATCTTTTCCCCTCTTTAATTTTCCCCCAGCTTTACGCTGACTTCTAAAGATATCCACTGTTTTGTGCTTCATTTGCCTGATATATTCTTATATGAAATCTGAAGTAAGGAACAATTTTGCCAGTGGGCATTTCTATATGTTAGAAGTGATCAGTCCCAGTTTCTCCATTTTCTTAGGAAAATATCTTGGTTACCAACACACCAGACCCAAAAAGGTTCCTCTTCTCTTCCCACCATATGGGTATTTTTAAATGCATTCTTTTTTAAAGGTTTTTTTCTTTTTTTAACCATATTGAAATGCTTTCTATGATTTTAAACTAGAATGGTATCATAATGAAGAAAAAAAGAATCACCTTCCCTAATATTCTGGCCTCCTCCCCTCAACTGCTCACCACCCCAGAGACAACTTCTGTCTAGAGCTCCATCACGCTGCTTTTGAGTGAGCATGTCGGCCTGGGAGTGGCAGCACCAGTCCAGATCTCTCAGTGATGAATGTCAGCACAGCGGCCGCAGTCTTTCTGCCAGACAGGAGGCTAACAGGCAAACGGCAGGGAGTTCACAAGCTTGGAGGGCCTTGTTAGACAGAGTTCAAAAATCTGGTGAACATCTCTCTGCCACTCCACAGAACAGCTGCAGCCTCAACAGTGGGAGTCTTCACACTGATTTTTCAAAAAGCTCCCTTCCAGAACTTAATGTCATGTGACACTGCTAAATGCCCTGAGTCACTGCATGTTGTGAGCCATCATACTTCACAATCATCATTTGTTGCAAAGTTGCTAATTTGGCAAGAGAATATTTCATGTATTAAAAGGAGTTTTCTTTCAATTTCTGCTTTTCTGAGAATTTGTCAACTTTCTGCTTAGGGAACTTGCTTGTGTGATGCAAACACTGTTTTTTTATTAATACTAATTTAGCTATTAGCCACTTTAAATGATTTCAGTCCACGAAGTACATGATTTCTTGGGGGAAAAAGTTTCTAAGAATTTAGGTTAGGCAAAAGTGATCTACTTATAAAGATATTTTATCTACAATAAAAGGCTAAAATTTGCTTATACAACACCTATGTTTGGAACATCTACCATTTATCTATTTTAGGGATTAGAACTAAAACAGGGAGCAACATCAAGTTCCTAACCTTATATAGCTTGCATTTGCTTGAGACAAACCATAAATTTATAGATAAGACATATAATTTCTGATTGTGATAAATGCTATTTGCTAAAAAAAAAAAAAAAGTGCAAGCTAAGTGCTGAGGTTTTTAAATCTTACTCAGAATTTACATGTTGGAAACTTAATCTCCAAAACGACACTGTTGGAAAGTGAGGTCTGGTGGCATGTGCTCATGCTATGAGGGCAGGGACTGAGAATAGATTACTACCATTATAAAAAGGATCATGATAATGAGATTATACCAGTGTGTTCTTGCCTCTCCACGTTCCACTATGTGATGATGCAGGAAAAAAGTCCTGTCCACATGCTGACACCTTACTCTTAAGCTTCCCAGACTCCAGAACTGTGAATCAACAAGTGTCTGTTCATTATGAAAGACCCAGTCTTAGGTGTTCTCTTCTAGTAGCACAGAAATGAGCTGAGAAAATAAGAAAGCCTTTATGGAGGCAATGAAAGGGGAATGTAGCTATTTTTTTGATGGGGTAGGCAGAAGAGGACTATTCTAGGAGATGATACTGGAACTGAAATCTGAAGGCATTAATGTGGCAGCAACATACACAACTTTAGGATACTTAAAGCATTGGCATGATAAATGCATGTGTAATAGTTGGGTAGATACTAAATAAATATTTGTTGACTATTTCTCAGAATGTACACATCCTTCATCTAGGAATAAGAAGTATTCTTGGCATAAGAACAGAATGTATAAATGGTGGTTGAGGGTAGTTTCTCTCATACTTGTAGGAAGAAATTAGTACACAGGAGTTTGTTAGTGAGTATTCTGAAGACCAATGGCACTAGAGGAGAAAATAAGCAAGCAGGTTTGGGCAGAGGGAGAAGGTACCCTGCAATTAAACTTCAATGGGAGCCTCAGGTGACATTGCAGAAGAGTTCTTGGACTTAGGCTTTAATTTACCCATACAGATCATTCAATATGGGCAACCAAAGGAAAGGGATGAGTTGCCCTGTTGGATAGGGTAGTTTTCTTCATCATAGGAAATTCCCTATGAAGACTGATAGCAACTGCATGATGGAAGTAATTCTCCATGGTCCTTTTACCTTTCTGTAGAGCAGAGGTACATTTTTTCATAATAAGTCTTTTAGGATGTGAGCAGTGCAGTACAGAGTCCACCATAAGGACAAGCAACTGAACATAATATTGGGAACTCTTAGACTCCTTTTGATCAGGCATTCAAATTCTACTTCTGCCAACTAAGACATACTTCTTTCCCTTCCTGTAATAGGAATCTTGGGTTACCAGGTAAGAGTTGTCATGTATTTAATTAAACAAATATTTTTCAAATGCTTGAGTGTGTTTGTCTTCAAAATGTTTAAAGCAAACCGGAAGAAAGAGTTACAAAGCTAAGTCACTGTAATCTATAATGCAACATTAAGTGAACGAGGAGTAAATAATAATAAAGTACTTAAAATATAAAGCATAAAATATATTTAAAGGTGGAAAGTAATTTAATTAAGTAGAGAAAATGTTGAAATGCAGAGGACATTCTTTAAGAATTTTGACATATTGCAGGGGGAGTCTTTCAATTTGAGGCATGGAAATTAATGGACAATGGGTTGGGTGACTGGACAGAAAGATTGAGGGGGATGTAGTGAAAGGTACGTGCAAAATATTTATCATACTTAGAATACTGAATGCTCTGAATTTCTTATTTAAATAATTAGGACCTGATTCTTTAGACAGGAGTCTCAAAATATGACTAATAGGGCTCCTTCATTGGGACCATGTGTGATGTTGATTAAAAATTCCAATTCCTATACTCCATCCCATGCGTTTTGTGTTAGAATTTCTGGGCCCTGAAGCTGGTGGGCTTTTTAAGTTTTTTGTTATAGTTACAGAATTTCAGCTTTAGACCAGGAGAAACTACAGAAGATGCAGTTGTTGGTCTCTAAGACTCCACAATTTTTCTAAGATTTTTCTTACAGTTAAAGTGTTAAGCTAAAATATTCCAGGAGTTTGGCCTTATAGTATTTCTTTTGAAGCAATAAATTATTTAATATACTAATTTGCTCATTTCACCTAAGGCAGAACACCCCAAGCATGTTCTCCTCTTCCTCAACTTTCTCATTTATTGTGTAGAATTGTCACTATGATAATACAAATATTGAAATAACAGTGTCCCTCTTTCCTCCTTCTTTCCCCCCAAATCATATCTATTTTTACAGCTATTCTCACATTTTGTTTTTAGAAGATGCTCAGAAATTGTTGTTAACACCATAGTTGTTTTTTTCCCTAGCTCTTAGTGAGAAATTTTCCTTTCTTCTGATCATAAGAATCATTTTACAGTAGAATAAAAGAAGCACCTTCTGGGCCCTTGGAGATTCTGTTTCTGAGCTGCAGTCATATCAGGGAGTTTATTTTTTGTTTATGATCTGTAAATTTGCTCCCAAATCTCTGATAAGTTTCAGATCCCTTAGCAGCTAGTCTAATCTTTTATTTTCCACATATAACTCAGCCAAATAACTTAAAATTTTTTTCCAAAGAACTATTTCCCTGTGTTTCAGTCATAAGCCCTTGTTTTCCACTTGCTTTATGTTAGAAACCCCTTGTTAATATTTTCTTTTATTTTAGTCTTCTTTACTTTAGGAACTTATGTTAGGACAATGTATGTTAATGGTGCAGTGATATATTTTATAAGTCATATCAGATTCCTCAACTTTCTCATTTATTGGTGTAGAATTGTCACTGTGGTAACACAAATATTGAAATAACCATGTCCCTCTTTCCTTCTTCTTTCCTCCCCAAATCATATCTAACTATTTTTACAGCTATTCTCATATTTTGTTTTCTCATAAGTCCTCTGTGGTAGGAAAAGAAATTATTATTATTCTCTAGAAAAAAAAAGTCAAACATACTTACTAGTGAGATTGAAGAATTGCTCCCAAAGCCATGAATTAAGGGGTTGAGTGAAAATAAGCAGTCATACTATCTCTGCCCTGAAGGTATGATGGGATCAAAATTAACAAGTGGGTATTTTCAGCCCTTTCCTATCCTGCTCAAGGAGGTTTCCACCTTTGTCAATTCTAAGAGGCAAAATTGAGAAAATGAAGATCACGAGGGAATAAAAACTTATAAATGTGGATAAAATATGAGAGAAATTGGTTGATTTGTTGTAGAAATATAGAATAAAGCTGGGTGTGGTGGAACACACCTGGAATCCCAGCTTTCATGAGGCTGAGGCTGAGGCAGAGGCAGGGGGAAGTCACAATTCAGAGGCCAGCCTGGACTACAAAATGAAACTTTGCCTCAAACAAACAAACAACAAAGAAATTTAGAATAGAGAAATAATGGATAGTCTACATGTGTTAAGTGTATGGAGGTAGGGGAATAATGATATTTTAAAAATGTTATTTGCTATCTTTCCTCTCTAATGTATCAAAATACCATTAAAATATTTAGGGACAAAAGCAGCTAGTAGAAATGGATGCACATGACAGTGATTCTGCTCTGAGACTGGCCTCGTGGATTTCTGGATTCATGGTTCTTAAAAGTGAAGCTAGTGAGACCATTTTAAGCAAAGAGACCTTGCACATCAGGGAATAAGAGAAGCATCTGTATAACGGTCTCTAGAAAAGAGAATTGGTTTATTCTTGATGGATGTCTTCCAAGCACAGTTAATATACAACAAACTCAAACTGCAGAGTAAGAACTACAGCACATGGAGAAGCCACTGACACTGAAAGTACTGCGGATGGTGTAAAATGACCAGGGGTCATAGGTGTAGCCATCACAGTATTAACAGTAGAAACATAAACCATCTATCTGAGATATGAGACCTTCTGGGGCCTAGAGGAATAAGAAAGTATTGTAGCAGGTTGGGAAGTAGTGGGCAGGTCAGAATTCTAGTCACTGTTTTGTTGGAGAGTACCTTAGTTAGGTCTCACCACCTTCCAGCACTGTTATATTGGGTATCAAACTTTTAGCACATAAACCTTTGGGAGACAAACCATATCTTAACCATCACCGAAACAGCCATAAATACAGGTTCTGTTGCCACTGCAGATGTAGCTTTTTAAGCATTACCTATGATGTAATAATTCATACTGTCAAATAAAACAAACTTCTGTGATTAGAAGCTATCCTTCCGTAGGCCTTATTTTTCTGCTCCTTGATAGTCAAATTTCTAGATAGCATTCTTTGTAGGTGTTGAGGACATTTCCTCAGTTGTCCTTGATCCATCATCACTGATAGCCAAACCCACTAGTAAAGCTGGAGAATTTGTCACCAGGCTCCATGAGAAATATGTTGACCTCTCTTTGGCTCTTCTTCTGCCATTACATTTCCTTTTCACATGGACTACTGCATGGCCTCAGACTACCTCTCTGGTGAACAACTATGTGTTCACACAGTGCAACTACAAGAATAATAAGAGAAATGAGTAAAAAATAAGAGTGCTTTCTAGATATTTATATTTGTCATGGTAAATTCATAAAAATGTGATTTTAGTTTCAAATGTCAGTCTTACAAGTTGATATAGATCTGACTTTGAGAGGCTATCTGTTCCTGATTTCCACAAAAAGACACAGGACCCTGAAAGGCTGAGGCTGTGGCCCAGAACTCTGGTGATAGCACTAACAACACGGGAATCTGAGGCCAACTAGTTAGGTGGCCCTAGTTCTGTATGTAGCTACCACTGTGTCTTCATTCTCACCTTACTTTACTTATTTGCATTATAGGTGTTCAAATCACTTGACTGCATTCTTTTGTTTACTTCAAAGTGTATCTGAAAATCACCTCTTTCTTTTCAAAGACAATTGGATGAATCTCAATAATACTAAGATGTTATTAAACATTACTCCATGGAATATTTAATACTTTTGAATATTGTCCCTATCTGCTTTAATGATGCTGATAATTGGCTGAGTTCCAGTAAAAACCTCATCTATGTTTTAATTTAATATTCCTTAATATTGTGAAGGAACCAATCATTTTGTTTCCATTTTTAATCGTTTTCTATTTTCTTTTTTTTATTTATTTTTATTTTTAAAATTTTTTTCGTTCATTTAATCACATGTGCATACATTGTTTGGGTCATTTCTCCCCCCTGTCCCTTCCTCCACCCTTCACCCCTTCCCCCCTCTGTCATCCTTCCCCTCTCCCCCCCTCCCCCGCTCAGTTCCAGGCAGGTCCCGTTCTGCCCTTATCACTGATAAAAGACATAAGCATAATAGGGAAGGCAAAGCGTTTTTGCTAGTTGAGTTAATAGCTATACAGAGAGATTCCTAACATTGCTTTCACGTACCCATGTGTTACAACCCATGTTGATTCAACTCTAACTGATGTTTATGTTAGTTCCTGATCCCCTGCTCATGATAACCTGTCATTTTAAGGTTTCTGTATTAGTTCCTCTAGAGTGGGGACATCAAACACTTTCATGTTTTGGGTTTTCTACCTATTCCTATATCTCCCATATGTGCTCTCCCCTTGTCTTGTGATCCAAGTCCAACCACATTGCTGCATTTGCTAGATCTAACATCTGCATATGAGGGAGAACATACGATTTTTGGTCTTCTGAGCCTGGCTGACCTCGCTCAGAATGATGTTCTCCAGTTCCATCCATTTACTTATGAATGATAGATTTCATTTTTCTTCATGGCTGAATAAAATTTCACTGTGTACAAGTACCACATTTTCTCAATCCATTCGTCAGTAGTGGGGCATCTTGGTTGTTTCCATAACTTGGCTATTGTGAATAGCGCTGCAATAAACATGGGTGTGCAGGTGCCTCTGGAGTAACCTGTGTTACATTCCTTTGGGTATA
Source organism: Castor canadensis (assembly GCF_047511655.1). Lineage (NCBI taxonomy): Eukaryota > Metazoa > Chordata > Mammalia > Rodentia > Castoridae > Castor > Castor canadensis. The sequence continues at coordinate 93,310,106 of NC_133392.1, read as the reverse complement.
TCCCCAGGAGTGGGATTGCTGGATCATACGGCAGATCTATGTTTAGGTTTTTAAGAAGTCTCCAAATTTTATTCCAGAGTGGTTGCACCACCTTACATTCCCACCAGCAGTGGATTAAGGTTCCTTTTTTCCCACATCCTCACCAACACATGTTGTTGGTGGTGTTTTTGATGATGGCTATTCTAACAGGGGTGAGGTGGAATCTTAGTGTGGTTTTGATTTGCATTTCCTTTATGGCCAGAGATGGTGAGCATTTTTTCATGTGTTTTTTGGTCATTTGAATTTCTTCTTTTGAAAAATTTCTGTTTAGTTCAGTTGCCCATTTCTTAATTGAAGAAACAATCATTTTTAATGGCTATTATTTCCATCAAGTCTTAAGATTTCCTTATCAATATGGAAAACTTCATCAAACACTCTCACAATCTCATTATCCTTATGCAGCTTCATAGTATTTTCTTCCATTTTTTTCTTTATTTACATTTATTTTCCTTAATCTATTTTACAGAGCATTTAAAAATTTTTAAATCACTCTCATTTTATTTAGTTGTTATGTTTTGAAAATGTATTCAACTTCATTCTGTCCAATGAGAAAATAATGCTTCTTAATAAAAACTATATCTAAGGAATTCTTAGCATTCTTTTCAAATGTTTTTTCCTGTGGTATACTCTAGCAGTATAAAAATTAAAAATATGGTGTCTTGCCCTATGTTAGTTAACTATGTCAGTTGTTCTTGATGTACAACTAAATATGTGACTAAATGTTTCTTTTATGTGTCTTAGGGTATTGCTTTTTTCAGGAGTTTGATAAAATTCTTAGCTTAACACATAGTATTAACTGTACACATACATTTGCATTGACATATGTATTTATATATTCATATGTATTTCACATGATGTATAGTAACATGGCTTTGTAATAAAGCCACGACACCAAGGAGCTTTAGCGTCAGGGTAAGTTCAGTGCATGTGCAATCATTAGCTTTTGAATTTCTTTCTATTTTGAACTGTTCTAAAAATTAATTAGCTCAATAATACCAACCATCTAAATTGACTGTAAGGTTCATATTACCTTGCCTATTTTCATAAGGAAATGTGTGGATAAATGCTAGTCTACTGTCACCTCATATTGCTGAAGTAAAACTATAATAGTACCTTTGATTCATACAGCCCACTGTCTCCAAGGAGTTAGAACTGTTTTACATTCTCTTATTAGTTCCTTTACGACTGCTGTGAAGTATAAGATGAAATCAGCGACATTTATCATCATTTTCATTTTTGAGTTAAAGAGGTTCACAGAAAAGGGTAAATTAGGAGAGAATATCAGACTCCAAATTTTCAGATCTTCTATCAGTATATAAACTACAGCAAGTGTACAAAAATACTATAAATAAGAATAGTTAATATAATTTATAATATACATATATATTCAATTCCATTCAAAAAATCATAAAAGCAATCATGTTCAGGAAGCTTTTTGGCCATTGTAATGAAGAATCAAGACTTTATATAAATATGTGTATGTATCTCCTTCACTTAACATCTTTACATTCTTGAAAACCCTGCATTTCAATGAAAATCCATTAAATAAAAAACAAAAAGTTAATTCATTTAATTAGGAAAATTATAAACATTACATCTTTGCACAAATAATCTGTCTATTTACATGTATTTGAAAGTAAATTAGGAAGAAATTTATTCTGTCCATAAAATATAACATACTGAAGGTTTCTTTTTCTTCTTTTTGTACTATTTTTATCACAAAAATTTTACATTTTGGGGATCCATAGCTATACATTTCAAAATAAAATATTAGCACAGAGAAACACTTTCAAGTAAACTAAAAATAAGACAATGCATGAGAAGACTTTGAAACATTAAATAAAAAAGTAATCACTAAGCATACATCCTAGAAGAAGATCAAGGAGAGCAAAAATACAAAATGCTCAGTGTATGTAGAAAGAGTTTCCGCCAGAATGGTCCTAGTTGGGCAGATATACCATTTAACACAGTTTGATGTTGCATGCTCATTTATGCTGCTGAGTTATTGAAAGTTATCGTTGCAGGCTATTGACAATCAGCTTTGACTGACCCAGGGTTCCCAGAGTTAGAAACTGATATTCTCAGTAAATAGATGTTTTCTGTAAATTTATGGAAGAGACTATGGCTCAGAGCACAAATCCAATCATTTTTCAGTGTAAGCAGTGATTCTGTATAAGAAAGGGCTTCCAGTTTTCCTTAGCAGGTAAGGTCAGGCAGTGATGCTGGGGATTTAATAGAAGTTATTCAATAATAATCTGAAGAGTTTGTGCACCTGACCCAAAGAAACAGTTATTCAAACATCTATGTTATGCAGGCAAAGAAGGGTGCAGAAAAAGCAAACCAAATTTGAACTATTGCATTGTGTTAGAAGGCAGTGCTCAAATCTATTAAAATGCCATGTACCACTGGGCATAGTGATGCACACTTGGAATTCTACCTCTCTGGAGGCTGAGTCAGGAGGATTGTGAGTTTGAAGCCAGCCTAGACTAAATAGCAAGAAAGCAAGAACCTGTCTCAAAAAAACAAAACAAAAGCAAAACCAAACAACCAAGCATAATACGTAATTAAATAAATAAAATGACATTCACTTAACAACTTAGAAACTCTTGGTTATTATAATGGTTGGGTTAAGTAATGCACTTCTAGAAAGCTTTCCATACGCTCAGTTATTTATTTGCACTAATGCAAAGGACTCCCAAATTTCTTATTTCTGGGTTTCATCAACAGGAAAATTATGGGTCCAAAAGTAAACATAATGAGTCTGTGTTTTATTTAAATAGATAACAACAAATTTTCTTCCATATTGCCTTGCAGTCTGATTCTTTCAAAGATATATAGAAATTTTATTTTCCAACTATGTTACTGGCCTCCCTGTGTTTTAGTGTGATCTTGTCTTAACTCTAAAATATTTATATAGAGACTTTCTATATTTTTCTGAAAAAAAACAAAGGGCTCTATTATATACTTCCCTGTAAAGTGTCTATCAATTAACATAAGTTTAATTATTTAAAATTATGCTGGAGGTTTAAACTTTAATTACATTAAATTTAAGAAATTCTAGCATTGTAACAAACATTAATATTTTTTCTGCACTATTATTCAAATATATAGAGAGATTAGTTTCTCAATATGGTATCAAGTAACAGCTATGAATATGGCATCAAACTTAGCCAGGTAAAGTTTGGAAATATTCTCTAATCATCCTTTGCTTCAGATTTCTCATCTGTGGCATAGAGATCATTGTCCCGTCCTGCAGGAAACATCAGCGTGGGTAGCGAACATAGAAGGGGAAGAATGAAGGGACAAGAGACACGAAGGAGACAGCAAGACAGGAGTTCTGATCAAGCTGCAAAATGTTATTGTTCACACAGGGGTATTTATGTGCTGAGGGAGTGAGGGGTATGACGAGGTGCAGGCTGGTTGGCTGGTTCTGCTATAGGACTTCTGATAGGGTGCACGTTCACGCCTGTGGCAAGGTAAACTCCCGGAAGAGAAGCAGGGACGGCGCCATGTTGTGCTGGAGATGGAGAAGTTGGGCGGGTGGCGCAACACCGCAGGGTATTTGCATGAACACAGGATGTTCGGAGAAACGCAAGATGTTCCAGGAAGACAAACAACCGCAGAATGTTCCAGGGCAAGGTCAAGACAGAATGGCTCACAAAGGGAGCCTTGTCTCCGACATTTCCCCCTTATTCTTATACAAACATGACCAGAATATGTCGGCTTATTGAGAGGGGATGACAGAGGCCCAGTTCCTCAGGGTGGAGATCATTTTTGCTTTGTAAGCAAGCGTCCTTGCTAAGTTCTCAATAGAATCTCCTTGGCATGTTTTTTGAGGAGGCGGATTTTTTAGGAGCATGCCGACCGCCATGCACCAGGGCATGTCATACAGAGGTCTTGGGTCTGGGGATCCTAGGATCCACCCTCCTGCAGTCTTACCTGCACCCTCGTTTAGAAAAGCCTTTATGATCACTCTCCCTGGGTGCTGCCTCCCCCAAGCAGAGGGGCCCAGCGGAGGAGGGCCCAATGGGCAATGAGTGGTCAAGAATGTTATATAAGAAGAGGGGGTGGCAGAGAGAAAATTTGGAAACCCAGATGGAGCATTTAGCGAGTTTCTATTGAAAGGAAGGTCTCAGGAGCACAGTCTTCCATTTCCAGGCGATGATAATGGGCCTGTATAGGCTTAGAGGCTAAGGTGTTAGTGGGGGGTGGTTACTGGGACCTTTTCAAGGCCGAAAGATTCACAATAGTTTTTTAAACAGTCTCCGACCCGGAGCCATCTTTTACCATCGATGGTTCCTTCAAGAGGAAACCAAGGACATAGGTCTCCTATGTAAGAAAAGAATGACTTTAAGTCCTTTTTTTTAACACGGGCCCCTCGCGTCTTGAGGGCCTCCTTGAGGCCTGATAGAAACAAATCATGTGACGACACTGCTTGTCCCATGGTGGGTCACTCACCGTTTGCCGTCCTCACCGTCCTCCTGGATCTGTCTCTCGGTTGCGTTTGCCGAGGCGGTCGCGAGCTCCGCTTGGGCCCAAGCCTTCCCGGAGGACGGTATTCTCCCCGCAATCAAAGGAATAGCTACAGCCACGTTGGGCACCAGATGTCCCGTCCTGCAGGACACTTCAGCGTGGGTAGCGAACCTAGAAGGGGAAGAATGAAGGGACAAGAGACACGGAGGAGACAGCAAGACAGGAGTTCTGATCAAGCTGCAAAATGTTATTGTTCACACAGGGGTATTTATGTGCTGAGGGAGTGAGGGGTATGACGAGGTGCAGGCTGGTTGGCTGGTTCTGCTATAGGACTTCTGATAGGGTGCACGTTCACGCCGGCGGCAAGGTAAACTCCCGGAAGAGAAGCAGGGACGGCGCCATGTTGTGCTGGAGATGGAGAAGTTGGGCGGGTGGCGCAACACCGCAGGGTATTTGCATGAACACAGGATGTTCGGAGAAACGCAAGATGTTCCAGGAAGACAAACAACCGCAAAATGTTCCAGGGCAAGGTCAAGACAGAATGGCTCACAAAGGGAGCCTTGTCTCCGACATTTCCCCCTTATTCTTATACAAACATGACCAGAATATGTCGGCTTATTGAGAGGGGATGACAGAGGCCCAGTTCCTCAGGGTGGAGATCATTTTTGCTTTGTAAGCAAGCGTCCTTGCTAAGTTCTCAATAGAATCTCCTCGGCATGTTTTTTGAGGAGGCGGATTTTTTAGGAGCATGCCGACCGCCATGCACCAGGGCATGTCATACAGAGGTCTTGGGTCTGGGGATCCTAGGATCCACCCTCCTGCAGTCTTACCTGCACCCTCATTTAGAAAAGCCTTTATGATCACTCTCCCTGGGTGCTGCCTCCCCCAAGCAGAGAGGCCCAGCGGAGGAGGGCCCAATGGGCAATGAGTGGTCAAGAATGTTATATAAGAAGAGGGGGTGGCAGAGAGAAAATTTGGAAACCCAGATGGAGCATTTAGCGAGTTTCTATTGAAAGGAAGGTCTCAGGAGCACAGTCTTCCATTTCCAGGCGATGATAATGGGCCTGTATAGGCTTAGAGGCTAAGGTGTTAATTTGTTCTTTAATAAATTGTATCAGCCTGTTTATAATGCAGGGCCCTATGATCACAATTAAAAGTAGACCCAGCAAGGGGCCTAATAGTGGAAGAAGGTAGGGTAGAATTCCATTAAGCCCAGTGACGACCCTTGCCGCAACGAGGGCAAAGAGTTGTGGGGGGTGGTTACTGGGACCTTTTCAAGGCCGAAAGATTCACAATAGTCTTTTAAACAATCTCCGACCCGGAGCCATCTTTTACCATCGATGGTTCCTTCAAGAGGAAACCAAGGACATAGGTCTCCTATGTAAGAAAAGAATGACTTTAAGTCCTTTTTTTTAACACGCGCCCCTCGCGTCTTGAGGGCCTCCTTGAGGCCTGACAGAAACAAATCATGTGACGACACTGCTTGTCCCATGGTGGGTCACTCACCATTTGCCGTCCTCACTGTCCTCCTGGATCTGTCTCTCGGTTGCGTTTGCCGAGGCGGTCGCGAGCTCCGCTTGGGCCCAAGCCTTCCCGGAGGACGGTATTGTCCCCGCAATCAAAGGAATAGCTACAGCCACGTTGGGCACCAGATGTCCCGTCCTGCAGGACACTTCAGCGTGGGTAGCGAACCTAGAAGGGGAAGAATGAAGGGACAAGAGACACGAAGGAGACAGCAAGACAGGAGTTCTGATCAAGCTGCAAAATGTTATTGTTCACACAGGGGTATTTATGTGCTGAGGGAGTGAGGGGTATGACGAGGTGCAGGCTGGTTGGCTGGTTCTGCTATAGGACTTCTGATAGGGTGCACGTTCACGCCGGCGGCAAGGTAAACTCCCGGAAGAGAAGCAGGGACGGCGCCATGTTGTGCTGGAGATGGAGAAGTTGGGCGGGTGGTGCAACACCGCAGGGTATTTGCATGAACACAGGATGTTTGGAGAAACGCAAGATGTTCCAGGAAGACAAACAACAGCAAAATGTTCCAGGGCAAGGTCAAGACAGAATGGCTCACAAAGGGAGCCTTGTCTCCGACAGATCATTATAGCTATATTTATAGTGTATTATCAGAACTAATGAACTAATCAATGTAAACATTATTGAAGTTATTGAAATACGGTAAAATTTTAAAAAATATAACTTACTATTTTAACATGGATGAATCCTTTCAATTATTCAACAGTGGAGGAACTGCTGTATTAAAAATTTGTTTTTGGATCAGCTTAATTTCAAACTCTGAGCTCCTATTCCATTAAATGTGGGAAATTTTACTCTATTCAGGTCTAGGGTTTCTGTCCATCTTTGAGCCATCATGTCAAGAGTCTAGGATTTTAGGTATTACCAACAATGAAATAGGGAAGATGATCTGATTTTCCATCATGTGTATATACCTGTTACAATGGGGTACCCTGTGTACCATCCAGTAATGCTCCTTCTCCACTGCTCTGTTGTAGATTATTTCAGGCAGAAGAATCTATGATGAAGCCTAGAATGAATACAAATTCCATGTTCTTGATACATCCCCTACTCCATCACTCTCATAGGTCCTTCTCTTCTTCAGTCTTAGGAAGTCCTTAAAACAAACAAGCAAGCAAGCAAACAAAAATCTATTAACTGCTTGAATGAAGAAATGGGAGAAAATTCATGGAGAAAACATCGATTTATCTAAAATGTCTTTCAACTTCATTAAAAAATTACTCGAAACTATGCACTTTATCCAAACTCTCACTTACTTAGTACCCCTTAGTTTTTCTTTATACCTAGGAACGTAGTAATATATTTTCTGTAGTGCATAATAAAGGATGTTGAAATGTCACTATTATGGTTAGATATGAGGGATTCCCACAAAAGCTCATGTGTTACAGGCTTGGTCTCCAGCTGGTAGCACTATTGAGAGAGATTGGATCATGAGGATGCCAGTCTCGCCAATGGATTAATCAGTTGATGAGTACATAGCTTGAATGGGCTATTAGGAGTTGGAACCTCGTTGGAGGAAGCAGCTTACTGAGGGGCATGCTCTTGAAGGACTTATCTTATCCCTGGATATTTCCATCCTCCCTGAGCCTCTTATTTGCCATGAGGTAAGCCACTTTGTTCCATCACATGCTCCCCATATTCTGTTCTGCTTCACTGCTTAGGTACCTAGAGACAATGGAGCCAAGTGACCATGGATGGAAACTTCTGTCATCCTTCTTCCCTTAAATTACTTATATGAGGTGTTTTGTCATAGTGTCTATGGCCATTTCACCTTAAACTTGCCTGATCTCATCTGGAATGGCTATTTTATAAATAAAAATTAAACTCTCTACTTCCTTATCTCCTTCCCCTCCCCTGACCAAGCCCAAGTGGTCCTCAGTGTACAGCAGGTTGACTTCACATCAGATGGTGGGGAGAGATGAGAGTTATACTTGACAAAAGAAAAAATATTTCTTAAAATACTGAAATAAAATGCATGTAAATATATGACATACTTACCTTGAATATTAAATGACTTTGAGATGCTTTGGTGACAAATGTCTGCTACAAACAGGTTCCAGAACAGAATTTAAATTTTCTACTTATGATAACATTTTGCAGTCCATAGTTGTAGTACACTAGTTATCAAAAAGAGCATGCCTTCATCCTGCAATGGCGAGAAGAGGTGTCAATGTCTCTAGAGAAATAACTCAAATATAATTATACTCCTAATGTTAAAACAGAATAAAATTCAATATTAAAATGTTGTTCTTGTTATTGGAGGGATTTTATCTTTGAGGTGACTAACTGCATTAATAATAAAAATTTTGCTTTATAAAGAGGCATAATATTTATGCATTTCTTTCCTAACTTCTATTATTTGATCTTTGTCACGGTTTTATGAGATCGACAAGAAGGTACTAAAATTAGCAATTTCTGGTTAGGGACGTCTAGGCTTGGAAAAGTTTAATCAGAGATCTGCCCAACATTATAAGTAGAGATTATAAGCGCTGGGTCCAGAATCTCAAACGTGGCTTTTTGATTCAAATCCAATACTCTTTTCAGTTATAACCTGCAGACAGATTATGATTCTAGGGTGCCAAAAAACATCTACTTTACACACCAACCCTGATAAATTGTAAAGTATGCTTGAGAAGAGTCCTGAAGGACACATAGGAGACAGCTAGATGAGCACAGAGCATTTCACACACAGATAACCACATGTATAAAGGTCCAGTAGTTTAAGACTGCATATAGTATTCAAAGATCTCCAAGATTTTTCTTTATTTAAACAAAAATGGCTTCCTAATTTTTAGATTATTTGCTTTGCCTTCTGCCTCTCTTATGGAAAATCCTCTTCTGATTATGCCAGGCTCCTTTGAGCCTCACCATGGCTCACTACAGCTGGGACTCCACAGTCATGTCAAGCCTCTGGATCAACTACTTCAAGTTACTGCCAGGCTAACCTGATGGTACTCACACAGTGATGTGTCTTTCTAGAAGTTTATTCTGGATAATTAGAGACAGGCTTCATCATTCCCAGTGACTAAAATTATTTTCTGATTTTATACCAAACTCTTGTGCTGGATGAATAATCCTACTTTGTAATGAAGTTCAAATTTTGTTACTTAATTAAAATATTTTGAAGAGTTTCCCTATTTTCATTTAGTAATTTATGATTCTTGTATCTCTGATGAAAATTGAAATTATTATCGTTACTGTTGTTATTGTCCGTGTTATTTTCTCTTGCTAAGTTTTATGAACTGCATTAAGCAATTTAAATGAATTATTTATATTACATGTAACCTTACAATAATATACTTACCTCCATTTTATAAATGAGGTAAATGAAGCTTAAAGGTGTGAGATATAACTTAATAAAGTCACAGAATCATTAAGAAATGAGACAGTTTGCATAATTGTGTTTTTGCTCCCAGGTAAGAGGTAAATGAGGAAAGCAGAAAGGAAAAAAGATGCTAACATTTTTCATAAAGAAAATCACCTTTCAATGGTTAAGAAAAAAGTAGTCTTTAGTGGAGCAGCAAGTCTTACACATACAGGAGAGATAGCTGGAGATCCTTTGGTCTGAAGAGTAGCTAGAGAGGCAATGGGGCAAGCAAGAAGTTCCTCCTCGGGTTGGCTAGCCAAAACTAGATAACTGTCACAGTGACCACCTGAGAACCTCTAGGTGCATTACAATCCATCTGTATTCTAAATGACATCCCCCACACCCAGCACTATGACAGCTGATAATTGCCATGGCAATTGGGAAGAGCCAACAAAGGCAGCACCCAAATTCCACCCATTCCTAAAGACATGAATAGTCTAACCTTTGTTAATCTATTTCTTACTCTCACTTCTTTTATTCTATATCTGTATCCTCCCAACCCCAAGGGTTGAGAAGTTGATTTGCAAGTTTATCTCCCACTCCTCCTATGATTGGCCAAGAATGAGTCTTCTTCACTGCTCAAAAACAAATGGATTTAGAAAATAGAAAATATTTTTTTTTCATTTTTCTTTTATTATTCATATGTGCATACAAGGATTGGTTCATTTCTCCCCCCTGCCCCCACCCCCTCCCTTACCACCCACTCCACCCCCTCCCTTTCCCCCCCCTCAATACCCAGCAGAAACTATTTTGCCCTTATTTCTAATTTTTGTTGTAGAGAGAGTATAGGCAATAATAGGAAGGAACAAGGGTTTTTGCTGGTTGAGATAAGGATAGCTATACAGGGCATTGACTCACATTGATTTCCTGTGCGTGGGTGTTACCTTCTAGGTTAATTCTTTTTGATCTAACCTTTTCTCTAGTACCTGTTCCCCTTTTCTTATTGGCCTCAGTTGCTTTAAGGTATCTGCTTTAGTTTCTCTGCGTTAAGGGCAACAAATGCTAGCTAGTTTTTTAGGTGTCTTACCTATCCTCATCCCTCCCTTGTGTGCTCTCGCTTTTATCATGTGCTCATAGTCCAATCCCCTTGTTGTGTTTGCCCTTGATCTAATGTCCACATATGAGGGAGAACATATGATTTTTGGTTTTTTGAGCCAGGTTAACCTCACTCAGAATGATGTTCTCCAATTCCATCCATTTACCAGCGAATGATAACATTTCGTTCTTCTTCATGGCTGCATAAAATTCCATTGTGTATAGATACCACATTAAGAAAATAGAAAATCTTTATTCAATATACGTCTTATTTATGAGCACATGCAAACAGGTCAAAATGAATACTTTACATTCAGATCTTTTCTTCTTTTGGCAAGTTTTCTTGTAGTGTATTCTCACCTAAGAGTTATTTTAGATCGTGCTCCCAGTTCTTTAAGTCTGCTAATTATTGTTCATAAGAATAGGAACATGGGTGAGAATTTTCACTAGGGAAAACTTGCCCCAATCCCAACCTGGCTTGCTTTCTTTAAAGAAGGCTTAAGTGTGGAGGCTCCTTTTGGCTTTTTATAGATTTTGATTTTGCTTTCCTATTAATAGCTATTGATCTGGTTTCCTATAATTTGCAGAATTTTGCATGGTAGAAGATTACTAGAATGACAAATTTTATATTTTTTCTCTAGTGACTATCTTCTGCCACATATGGGACTGTCCTGAGTCAGAAAGAGATGTCCAAAGGCTATAATGATTCAGAATCCCTAACACATCTCCTGCCAACACAGAAAATTGGTTTTCAATGTGTGGTTACCAGATAGTTATCTGAGAAATTTCATCTATGTCCTAATGTTGACGAGCAGAAAGTTGCATAAGAAAGTAGAAAGTGAAATAAAACTCCATTATTTTTGTCCTGAAGTTAACATATTGATTGATTTGGAGTATGAGATATAATTGAAGTGTTTAGCAGAGTGCCTGTCAGAAAGTATGTGATCAAAAACACTCTCCATTACTTTTAGTTATTTAAAAACAACAACAACAACAACACACATTTACTTCTTTTGGAGAACCTATGAAGTGTCCTTTTTATAAAAACCATTAGTATAATTGTTTTTTATTTGACATAACTATAAAAATAAATTAAACTATTTCATTATTTTACTCACATCTTTGTGCCTATGGAAATGTCTCAGTTCTGAGTTCTATCAATTTTTACACTATTATGCAAGTTTTACCAATTGTCTTTGGAGGCAAATTTAACTGCTCACTGAAAATAGGTTATAATAAGGTAGCTGGATAACGCATACAGAAATGTTAGTTTCCTTTTGACCTAGGAATTCCTTTTACCTTAATTAAACAGTAGAGGCATAACAACAAAGGTTATTGATAGAGGACAAAAAAATGCATTTTTTTCAAGATTGTTAATTTTTGGTCTAGGGCTTACCCAACAAGCGATTTTCCCAGTGTTTATTAAATCAAAAAAGCAGTATTTTTCATATGTTATAGTGCTTCTAGAATCAAATCAATTCAAAATAAGTGAAGAAGGGAAGTGTTTAAATCACAATTTACATTGAGAAATTGATTCCTTTCCCCCAAATGAAACCATGCTCCCTGTCAGTGTATAGGAACATCAAAGCAACTATGAACAATGAGAATGAAAACAGGTTTTGAAATGGAAATTGAACTTTTAATGTTTTGCTTATGGTGTACAGAATGTTATTCTGAGGTAAAACAGCCTCCCATCAGAATAATTTAATATTTTTATTGTCATTCATTGCTTTTTAGAGTAAGTATGCTTGAATTTTCTTACTGCATCCTTGAGACTATTAAAGGAAAACTAAGAAGTTTTAAGTTAGTGCTGGTTTCTACTTTGTTGGTTAGCTTACGTATTTTACAATAAAAATTTCTAAATAATGGTCTGGATTACAGACTCACTGATTTCAAGCCTGTGGCCTTGTTATACAGTTTGTAGCCCTGAAGGGCAAGTGTGTTCTTTATGCCTGTATTTCTTTTATTTGACTCTCTGATGTGTGATTTATAAATAAATTGTATAATATAGATTCCCAATGAAGATAAAATATTTACATCCAGTTATTCTTGCTTTTAACTTGTAGTTTAAGCATAAGAGTATAAGTTTTTTTTTTCTATTTGTAGAAATTCGTAGTATTATTCTACAATTTGGTGATTATAAAATATATCCTACAACTCAACACACATCTCTTATGTGGTGAAAAATGATTCTACTACTTTATGATTTGAATTCATAGTAATAGTACATGGTTTATTTTAGCTTTTGAAGAAAATTAGTTGTGTGTTTAATTTTGTGAAATGGGGTCTTTCATGAGGTATGATTGTGAAACTAAAAATAAATAACTGTGCTTTTAAGTCATATTATAAACTTGAACACATTTGGTGGTTAACCCACATTAGCAAATAAAAAAATTCTAGCTTTCGTTGAGTGGTTTTTGATTAAGAAAATGTGAATGTAATATACAAATGTTGCATACTATTTTTAAATTACTGTGTTAAGGTGTGAGAATAAAATGTTTGACAGAAGAAATTTTTAAGTTAGGTTGGCATTTGAAAATAGATCATAAAAAAGAAAATGTTTTTTATGATATTGAGGTAGGAACAAGTGTATGTTATTTTATTTTAGTGTTTTTATTGTAAGTACTTTGGATTTTCCAGGGCCAATCATAAATGATTCCATATACTGCTCAGTATGCCTTCTATTTTTTTTCATTCAGATATACTCTCTACTCTGTTCTGTGCCCAATGGGAATAACCTTATGGATGACCTGTATCGACAGGCTTCCTTTCCACTGGCTTACTGGTTGGTTAAACCAATGTGAGGAGCATCAGCAAGAGAAAAGAGAGAGGCAGTACAGTGACTGCCACATTGTGACTTCCACATTGTGGCTTTGCTGTGGACCAGCTGTATCACTTGATATTGATACCAGCTCCTACTAGGCCATCTTCTCACAGCTTTCTCTCCATTACCATTATTCTAGTCTTCTATTGAGGGCTGTATATGTAAGAACATCCACTGTTGGTAGACCCAGAATAGTGTAGTATCTTTTGTGTTTTTCGTATATCATATCTATACTTTTGAAAATGGTCTCCTTATTAAACTAGGCACACGTTATACAATTTGAGTGTGTAACATTTCCTGTAAGGACTCAAACTAATATACATACCCATTCAGATGGGTAAACTCAAGTCTTCCCTTATTACAAATGTCTGTAGGTCCAATTTCGTGAGTCAGAATGTTGAGAAAGTAAGCGAAGTAAATGTATTACTCCTAGAGAGGCAATAAAGATGAACAGAAGCCTAGGATCCATAGAAAGCCATTTCTCCAAGGCTCAGAAAAGCTGCCCAGGGCAAATGGAATCTTGTCTGTACATGTTGCATGTTGCACCTCAACTGAAGGACTGAAAGCATTCCACACTGGGTTTTAAAACCTGGACATCACTTGGTTTCTTCTTTCCTCACAGAATTTACTTATTCTGGCAGGAATAAAGACACAGCACAGGTTATATTGCATTAGCTCAGGATGCTGCATTCTTTGTACATTCTGCCTGAGAACTGAAAGAGAGAAGAGGAAGAACAAAGTAGGCTAAGGCAATCCAGGAACCTGTCCTCTTGTGCCAATCTGAGTTTCTGTAAACTAGGAATCGATGAACATTCATCTTAGAATGCCTTCCCTCTTCCCAATGACCACTTCCCTCTTCAGCATTGATTATCTCTCATAGAAATTCTAGTTTGGTGGATATTGGTTTGCTTTAGCCCTTTTCCAGTGACTTAAAGTCAAACTTAAATGTATCCTCTTCCATAAAGCCTCACTCACTCTTCTCCATCCCTGTGCTCAGGTCAGAATTAGATTCTCCTCCTTGGTGCTATTTTAGCTCTTTGTTTAAACACCACCTAGAAGTATTCTCATTTAACTATTACAGCTGTCATTACATGCATGTTTTGTGAAACCAAAGATTTTCAACAAGCATTTATCAAATAACAGGTAAGGGGCTGTGCTAGATGAAAAGGGAGGAGTATATGAAAAAGAACACAAGGTAGTAATTTGGAGAATCACAGTTCCTACCAACTGTTCTGAAAAGAAGGCTGACAGTACCCATTAGTTAGGTTCTTCAATAGTAATTTTCTAGTAACACAAGTGTAATCACATCACTATATCACTCCTCTGACTATCACTCCCTAATCCAGAAAACAAAACTCACAAGCATTAATGGCTCGATTTGCTTTCAATATAAAATTTAAATTCCTGAGTACCAAGTGGAAGTACTTAAAGTAAGAGACACCAGCTAATACAGATTTAGATTTCGTTTCACCATGTGACTATTACTAGCATGGCAGTTTATTGGATTGCTCAGCATTCCTTTCCATGCCCTCTGCCTGTGATATTGCACATTTTTGTTCTTATCCTGTCCTTTACCATCATTTCCATCTGACAAAAGAAAGATATTCCTAGCAAGATCCAAGCCAAATGCCAATTTTTCAACCAAACCCTTTTAACTACAAAGAATGGGCAATCTATTACTAGAGTTTGCTTCTACTAGCCTCAATGGTATGATCATACATCTCCATTAGATTCTAACCTCTTAGGTGCAGAGATCAAACTTATAAATACTTGTAACCTGATCGTGTCTAGTGGAAGACCTCCTTTACACATGTATTTTGAGCTCAGTAAATATTTCTAAAGTTAAATGACTTCTAGTGCTGTAATTAAACTTAGTGTGACCTTTCCTCTGGTTGTAGCAGTTAGTTAGCTGTGCAGCATAAAAGGTAATATCAAGTTAGGTAAATTTGCAAGTTTTAACCTTATTAATCTTCATTTAAATTAAAACCTGTGTTATTTTAGTTTCTACCTTTAATAGAAGACTATGTTTGGCTTCCATTTTCTCTCTTGCCTAGTAGAATTTCTCTCAAAACCTTCAAAAGTTAAGTTGTATGAAGTTATCTATCTTGCTTCTTTTGATTTGTGTTTGCTTTCAAAAAATAAACCTTAAGAATTATTTGCCTGCTTTTAAAAACAATTATGTATTTAAGCAAAATCTGAAAAAATATAATTGAATAAGATATAGATATTCACAACTCATAAAACAAAGGCTCACCTCTGACCCAATTATTAAATTTTTATGATATTAAAGAGGCTTTCTAAAAAACATCTGAGAATGTTCTTTTTTTTTTTCAAAAATAAATCTCCAAAGGTACCTATGGATTTATTGAAATATTTATGATAAAACGAAATCCAGAAGCTTTATGTTGGTGGCATCAGAAAGAGGTTGAGTGATAGGCATGATCTGATTCTTAGGGTGAATTATTAAAAATATATTCTTCTTTACAGATCAAGAATTGAAAGATCAAGCAGCACAGTTCAAAAGTTGAAAGAGATTAGATAAAAGATGGGTTGTGCAGAAGAACCCAAGGAAGAGATGAAACAACTGGTGAGTTGGTCACTGAATTTCGTTGCATGATATATAACGTGCAGGAGAGCTCACAGTTTTTAAAAGAGACCATTTGTGCATATCATTAGTGCCAAAAATTAAGTTTATAATTTCCTGTATAAATAAAATACTCATTTAATATTACTTGTGCTAGTAAAATAAATATTCTTTTTGAGCATTTATCAAAGACCAAACATATTATTTCATTAATCCACATAAGATCCCCATGGGGAATATACTATTATTGCTCTTATTTTACAAAAGAGAAAAAGGAAAGATTTCATAATTTGCCTAATGTCAAGCAGAGTATGTATAAGAAAAGTACTTGATTATAGATATGTTGGATTTCAAGGTCTCAATTATTCTATATACTCACTCCCTGCTTTCAGATGTATTATGTAAATAAAAATTAAATTTTGCCTAAAGGACTCTGACAAGTACCTCTTAGGTTAAATATACCTCACATGTTCTATAGTTGTGATATTCTGTAATTATTCACTAACCTATTCATAAGTATTGGGTAACTATCATGGCTTATGTGTGCTCTAGCAACTGGAGATGATACTGAACAAATTATAGTCTTCATCTGAAACAACTCATGGTCTAGTGTAAGATACAGACAAGTTAATATGTGGTTGTGACATCGCAAATAAACAACAGTGTAACAGTAAGTACGGGAAACCCAATAGGGAGCATCCAGCCAAGTCTCGTTTCTATGTGTGTGTTTGGAGAGGAGTACCAGATAAAGCCTTGTGAGGAATGATATCAAGTTGAGACTTGAATGATAAGGGTTGAAAGTTAGCTGGGCAAAAGGAGAGGATCCAAGCAAAAAGATGAGCTATCACAGCTTCAAAGTTGAGACAAAGGATAAGATATTCAGATAACAGTGTTTCAGAGTGCCCCGCACTACAACCAAGAAGGGCAGAAAATGGAAAATGGCTTCCTATCTCACTCAGTTCACACCACTGATCCCGAGTGTGGAAGATGCTGTCTCTTAAACCAAAACAGATCTATCATTGTTATTGCTGTTTTTTTACTGTATGTATTTATTTATTTTTTGGCAGTACCTGTGATTGAACCTAGGGCCTCCCCTGCTAAGCAAGTGCTCTATCATTTGAACCATGCCCCCAGCCTTTTTGTTTGTATTTTGTTTTTTTAAAATAGGATCTCACTAACTTTGCCCAGGCTATCTTCAACTCAGGATTGTCCTGCCTCTGCCTCCCAAGTAGTGGGATTACAGGCATTCAACACAATACTTAGCCTCATTTCCTTCACCAAACCTTTAAAATTTTCATGGATCCTTTATTTCATGGGCTATTTCCTAGGATTTGTAGAGTGTAAGTATTACCAATGTGATGTTACATGTAGAGTTTAGATCCCTTCAATCTACGTTCTGACAGAAAGAAGGAAAGTAGCTTTTCCATGGAGTTAGACCATAAATGTGTATTATTGCAGTATTGAGGGCTATGTGAATGCAAACCTGCCACATGCCATAAAGCTAAGGCTATTTTAATCTGCTCTTGCAAAGATTCTAGCTGTAATTGGGGTTATTACTTGATTGAATTTTTGTAATCCATTGTCATTTTCTGGGATCCATCTTTTGTTGTTGTTGTTGGATCAGTGCGAGAAATTAAATGGTATAATAGCTACTGTCATACCTAAGTCATTTAAGTTTTAAGGGTCTCATTAATTTTTGACCTTTTTCTCAGATTTTAATCTGGTTTTTAACTTTTAGTTTATCTTGGGTGCAGATGAACGCAGTGGTAAGGGATTTCCCTTGGTCCTCCCTACTATGGTATGTTTTATCTCACAAGCCAAAGAATTCTTTTAACTGTTCTGGTGACTACCAAACATGTCTATTTTACTTATAGATAATATATTTATAAATTATCCAGTAGGTTTGTCTTTGGAAAAACTGGTCATACAGTCTACTGGATCTGGGGCAAGTATCTGTTTATTATCTGGCTCCTATATGGCCACATTCTAACAAATGGAATGTTTTTGATCATCAGGCATCATGGTCAACTAGAACCTTGTGTCCAACAGTCTTCAAGTATCTGTGTTGCCCCATTTCCATTTCTGTGGCTACTTGAGCAAAAGATTGCAGTAGCTTTAGGGGTGCTCTGGGAAATTATTCCCATAAACAAAGGCATGGTAGTTACTTCCTCCTATAGTCCTAGCTACTCTGTGCAATGTATGTCAGATCTGAAAACTAGCAAGTCTGGAAACTAAGTTGGGGTTGTGACTTGCTATTATGGCAGGTTTTGTCAGCCTTCTGATCACCCAGTGTTTTGATTATTTAGAATGAGAACACTCTCTGTGGTGGCTCATTTTCATTGCATATAGTAGTTTTACAAGTCATGCCTCTGGCTCTCTTTGAGTTAACACTGGCCCACATGTACTGCCTCTCCAAACTCCTATTCATTAAACCAACTGTACCCTTCTTGCTCTGATAAGTAAGCACTCCTACCTATCCTATTACTACTATTTTGGATCTTATAATCTTCATTATTATCATGAAGCTCTGTTCTGTAATAGTCTTTCCTACGGTCATTCATAACCTAATAGGGTGGCTATTACTGAGATTCCTGAAGCATTCCTTGCTGATTTTATAAATAGAATGTCTTCTGGGAACTCCTGTGGAATATAGTGTTTGAACAGCATTTCCAAGTTTATGTGTAAAATAGGCTTACCACATTCACTTCCATGAGTCTTTTGATCACTTCTTTCACCATATTTCATACTAATTCTTGTGTTTCCACTTTGTATGGATTGTCACCATCTCCCAGTTTCCAAGAGACATTCTAGAGAGTTATTGCACCACCTCCCAGGATGTGTACCAAGGTATTAAATCCTAAACCAAGAGAGAATCCTCCAATATTGATAAACTCTGTCTTATTCAAATTTATGTTCTACTATCTCTGGACACTATACCTTCTTACCTGGCTTCTGAAGGTACATTTTGACTACATTCTAAAGTTTCTTTGGGGTATAGTGTCTTTCTTCCCTCCCAGCTGAACACACCCCCAGATAAGCTATATTGTTCCTTGATCTTATTTACTGGCCTGTTGATCAGGAGAGATAACATGCACTGTCTTACAAGACAGAAGTCTTTCATTTATTGTTAAGTGAGAGTAAGTGATGGTTAGCTTAATAGGGAAAAATAGGCAATTTCTGAAGGCCCACATGGTTCAGCAGTCTAAAGATTAAAATTTTGAACACATTGATCCAAATATTCCCATTTCAAAATGTCAAGTTCTTCTCCTCTGTCAAGGCTTGTTCTTGGACTAATAGACTTGCTCAGTTGAAATTCTACTTTTCTCTAACACTCAACTACCCTTATGATTAAGCTCTGGGCTTAATCCTCACTTTTCAGCCCTCTATCTACAGAAGATGAGATTATTTTTATGCTACTTATGCCAATTCCTGCTGAGAGATTTAGTTGTGAGCCCTCAGCAGTAAACATTATCTGGCAACTATCAGAATGAATGCCTGTGATCAGAAGGCGACAACTCAGTGATAAGTCACAGTCTCCACCAGAAGTGAATACTTCTTTGATTAAAATAGTGGATATTTAATCATTTACAGTATTGATGAGAAGGGTCAAAAAGGAAAAACAGGAATGATGACTGTAGATTCAGAAATGTTTTTAGGCTCCTTTGCAAGCATTTGGATGGTTCCTGTCTAATGAAAATTAAGTAGAAGGCAGAATCATCTTTTATGAATAAAAGTCCACGTTCATTGGTGATTTTATGAGAACATACAAGGGCTAAAAAGTGTTTATTAATTGAAAACATTTGTCATGTGCCCCTGCTGTATGTTATTGCGGAGAACAGAAATAGACTACCTACAGACACAATATAAAACTGACAGGCATTGTTTAAGGTCCAGACAAAGAAAGTTGTCAAGAACATTTTGTAGAAACAGCCTGCTTTTTTTTTGTGGCATTTACCAATAGTACCCAGTTTAGTAGCCCAGCATGGAAAAATGCTTACTTGGGTTATTCAGAATAGAATTTTTTCATACAGGTTTAATGAATACAAAGGCAAGGGGAATGTTTTCAGGGTGTTATATACTGAGTTAGGGGAAGAAAAAACAAAGATACTGATGGATTGACACATAATAGACAATCATGATTACATGTCAGAGTGTTGCACTAGGAATTGTTGAAATACAACCTAGAAACCGAAATTGTTTTTGAAACATGATTTGGGCTAGATCTCAGTTGACCCTAGGAGTAGATGGCTGTAGACAAGGCTGTAGTCACTATAGACAAGGAAATCAGTGAGATCTTCACCATATAATCAGAACAGTATTTTCTGGTTTCGTCACAATGGCTTCTCAGCAGTGTTCAAGGTCTAATACCTTTTGCTTAAAATATAGAAAACTGCTTTCCTTTAAAATTCTTTATCTTCTTTTTCTCTCACACCTTTGTTAGCTCTTCTCCCTTTCATTGACTTTTCATTGGCATTCATAAGCTCTTTCTATTCAGGCCTTTTCATCCTCTATATTCTCCCCTGTGGTGATCCCACCTACACATATGGATTTAAGTGCATCTATATGGTGATGATTCTCAAATTTATTTCTCTTGCCCAGAAATTTCCTATGATATCTGGACTCATATATCTAGTTAGCTCATTGACATTACAGGTGGATGTTTCATCTGCTCTTCAACTTCTTCAAAACTGAATTCGTGATCTTCCCCATGAACCTGGTCTTCTTCCAGACTCATCTATCTAATTAGGTCATTCATAGTTACATTTGAATGTTGCAACTTTATCTTCAGCATCCTCAAAACTGAACTCATAATCTTCCTTACTGTGCTGGTCATTTTCTAATTTTCTCTCCTTCAGAAATGATGCTAGCATTCACTAAATTGTATAATTCAGGCCCTAAAAGTCATTCTGGACCTTACTGTCCTATTGCCTATGTCCATTCAATAACCAGTTTCTATGACAATACTTAATCTCACTCAGAAGTGGTTATATCACTCTATATATCAGCCATCAACCTGGTTTAATGCTTTTCATGAAAAACTGCAATAATCATTCAAATGATATCCTCTCATTTTTTCTTATTTAGGTCAATGCAACCATGCAAATTTGATCAGCTTCACTTTGCTTGAAATTTTTTCATGATTTCTCTTCACTTTTAAGAACTAGAATAAGTCATGGACATCAGATCTTTGATTATCTGATTATCACCTAATACTTTTTATTCTTTTGGTTTCTGTGAGCAAGACCTCTCCCCAGCCTCTGTTTTCTCCCAACTAGATTTTGCTGTCATTTTCCATCCTATTTTGGGTACATTTCACATGTTTTATTCTGCCTGGAGTTCACCTAGTTAATTGTAACTGAGCTTTTACACTGCAGCTAAAATATCATTTCAAATGAATCCCCCATGATCATAGAACAGAACAGATTATAAACACTTAACATATTCTCTTTGCTCACATCATCTTTCACAATTTAATTTAGTGATTAATATTAATATATACCTCCCTGTCAGATTCTGAGTTTCCTGGCAACAGGGTCGTGAATGTCTTTTTTTGTTTCTGCATTCTAATGTCTTATCTAATCCCTTATATTTAGAAAGTACTCAACAAATATGGGCCTAAAGAATGAGTGAATGAACAAATAAACTACCTAAAGCTAAAAAGAGTGGTCTGAGCCAAAGATGTTGGCTTGGTAGTTACTAACAAGTATACCAGATGTTGCCATGCTTTTTCTCCTACCTTGACATATTTGATATACTCCAGAACTCTCTCACCACTTCCTATGTCCATGATTTTCAAGATAGGAGCAGAAAATATTGAATTACTTTTTCCAGTTCTTCTGCTGTCCTTGCGTCTTTGCATTATCCCCTGTGACTGTACAGTTCCTCCCACTAGGGATGGAGTACTCTTTCCTGCCTCTTAACTTTGGGCTCTGTATGTGATCTGCTTTAACCAGTGGGTTTTTAGCTGATGTGCTAAAAACAGAGATGTGAAATGTGTTGTCAAGACCAGACTTGCCCTCTTGCAGTTCTGCTATCAGCATGAGAACAAAGAATTTTGGGCAGCCTGACGCCCTCATCTTGCAGACTGAAGGGAAAACACCCTGTCAGCTCATAGACTTGAGAGAGGAAGGATAACTTCCTCCCACTTTTGAGTTTTAGGTGGTGTGTTATTCAGTGTTCACATGTAACATTAGCTGATTGATACAGTGAGCATATGAGGATTTTGGTATCGAGAAGTGTGGGAAAGATTAATTGGAAAAGGTACCCAGATGATTTGATGTACCTGTCCTGCCTCTATTAGGTGTTGAGTAGCCAAAGCTCCTTCCCTTACCACTATCCTACAAGTGCCCTAGGTTGGAAAACAGATATGGGTTTTAATTGAAATCATGGGAGTGGATACAATGATTCTGAAATAGAAAAGAAAACACATGGAGTGAATTTCAAGGAACATTAATATTTAAGTTTGGTTTCATTAAGAGAAACTTGTAAACAAGGGTAGAGGAAGATAGTAACCAGAAAAATAGAAGAAAAATCAAGTGCCATTCTGCACAAAAGAAAGTCAAATAGTAAAATGGATCTGGAGGGGCTTTATCATAATCAAGTAAAAAAAGCATACATGACCAACATTAGAAAGATAAAGTTTGCCTTATTCCCCTTTCACTATGAATGATTTAGGTAAGATACTGTCTTTCAGAAAAATACAGGATACGAAGGCCTAATATTCACTCTCCAGAGTAGAGTTAGGATCCTGTGTGTTTGGGGGGTAGGTAAAGTTTTGAAATAGTCATAGGAAACTGAGGCAAAAGAGCTATGTAGGAAACTAGGAGGAACCATATCTCTAGCATGCTGGTTCATAGGGTAACCTGAATGGGAGTGATGCAGCCTGGCAAAGTAGTGAGGCTATAGGCCCTCAGCATGGATTTCTATCCTGGTTTAGCCATTTATAAGCTTACCTTATAATTCATCAAATGGAAGTTTCTAATTCATGAAATGTTTTGAATATTATGTAAGCTAATATTAATAAAATGTTTAAAACTGAGACTGACTATACTGAATGATCAATAGTTGCTAGTCATTTTACTATTAACCTGTGAGTAGCTAGTTAAAATTTCCTTTTTTGCTGGGTACAGAGTTATATTTTACTTCTTTACAATTAGGTATGACCATGCATTCAATTGTTGCCAAAGGAATGCAATGAAATTATGGGTTATATAATCAACTTAAAACAAGCCTTTGAAGGAGAAGGTCTGCCTATTCCAGGGAGATGACAGTGAGTCCCTGAGAACAGTGGACCTATATGAAAGAAGCTTGAGTCTCACTGTTGCAGCGTTGAGTAGTATCGGAATGCCACCATACGGTTAAGTGACTAAGAAATAAACTTTTATTATCTCTAATCCAGGATATGTTTGGGGAGTATTTGTTATTCTAGTCTCTCTTAAACTAGAAAATAGTGGGGAAAAGTAACCAAAAAGCATTATACCATGTTCTAGATTTTGATACCAAATATTTTCCAATTATCATGGGGCTAAAAGATATTGACATGATTCTAAACAATTCACACATTATTTACCACATGAAAACAAATAGGACATTGCTTTTCAATTATTTAATATAGGTATAGAAAAAATTCTACATGTTTTGCACCACTTTGGAAATTTATCATGCACTGAAACATGGAAATTTTAGTAAAGAAAACTCCAGTGTTTCTCAAAATTGTTTGGCCAAAGAATATCCTTTTCTGTAACATTTCAAAAGCCAGTTTTGAAGATCTTGTCTCACAGACATCAGTCTGGATGATGTGGGGTAGACATTTTCAAGGACTCTGAATGGGAAGGTAAATTGGCAGACTTCTTTGGACGATAATTTGGCACTGTCTATAAAATCCTTGAAGTCAGTAATTCCATTTTTTGGAATCTCTCTTAAAAATTAAAAACTCAGAGAAACATGAATATAAAGGTTGTCATTAATACTATATTAGCCCAAAACTAAAAGGAAATCCTTCAAAAATTCTTTCAATTGGAGAGTGTACACATCAAGGAGAGTGAGTTCAGTTTGGAATAGATTTTTTTTCTCCCATTATATTTCCAAAAATAAGAAATGGCCTTGTATGTTAGGACTATTTAGGTGAATAAATAAATTTGTTATGTATTGTCTCAGAAAGTTATCAGATATACATTAAGTAGAAAATATAGAATATTTCAAGGGATAACTAATTTATAGCCAATGAAATAGACATAGAAATGATGACTCAGAATTATCCCCTTTAACCTGCCACTAGAAGTTCTCACTGAGATTTGGGGTATAAGTGATGGGGATTAAGGAAGGGAGCTTCGGTCCTATCTTGTGGACTTAGTTAACTATTGCTTACCTATTTTAGAACAAGTATGTGTTCATGCATTATTTAAAAATCATCATGATTCATATGAAAATCATTTGAAATTTTAATGTAAAGTAGGGCGTCTATGTTTTGAACAGGGAATAGTAATATTAGCTAAAATATTTGCTGAATGCTGATCACATGTCAGCCACTGTTTAAATAATTTACACGTATTAACTCATCTATTTCTGTCTCATTTAATCCCTGTGAGAGAAGGATTGATACTATTACCATTTTACAGATAAGGACAGGAGGAATAAGGTGCTTGTCTGAAGTCATAACGTTTTCAGGTGGCTAGTTCAGAATACAAACCCAGGCAGTGGGGCAGCAATAGAGCTTGAGCTTCAGAATCTACATTCATGGCCTTCCCTTAATGCTATGTTTGAATAAAATCAGTATTCCAAGCTAATGACAGCCTGCTCAGAATAATGAAAAAGATGAGAGGGGCAATAAACCTAGGAAGGTTGATAGCAAATCTTGAAATCAAATGCTGGAATGTTCAGATGGTTCGTTTAATATTCACCAGAGAAACAAGAATATGAGTTCCTTTCTGTATGCTGATGTTTTGTAAGAGGAATAGAGTGTGGAGTTTCTAAAAGATAGTAAATAAGGTCATGTCATCTTCCCTAACATACCACGAGGGGGAATCAATAAGGGTAAAGTATCTGAAAATCTGTTGTTGGAAACAAAGGTGATACTATTGGCAGCAGGTGATGATAGTATTGATGGTTAGTGACGTCAAAACTGACTAACTTGTCTACTTGCCAGCTGTTGTTGTAAATACAGTGATGGTTTCAGAAAGGATTATTTCTGCAGTAAAGCTAAAGTCATCGGGTCATCTAACAGGCTTACTTCACAGTTCCTGGCACAATGCATAACTGAATACCTTTGAAAAACTCATTGCTCATTTCTTTGGCTGGGAATTCCCTCACTGACAATTAGATTCCTACACTTTTGTTGTTGTTGTTGTTCTGGAGCTCAGGCCCAGAGCCTCAGGCATGTGAGATAAGCACTCTCCAACTGAGCCTCATCCCTAGCCTTGATTTCTACACATCTTCAGGGCAAACTAGAGAACTATCCCTTCTATATAATCTTCCTTGAGTAGTCCTTAAAGAATGATAAATCTTTGCCTTTTCTGTCTTTCCTTGCTCCTATTTTTCTACCCTTGTGCATATTAGGTTGCCTTATTATCAGTTACCCACTTAGGTATTCCCAAGATAAATTTCATATGTTCTTCAAAATCTAGTGTCTTGTTTTTATTAAATCATTGTTTGCCAAACACCAGCACAGTGTCTTATGAAATAACAACTGAATGAATTCATGTATTTTATTTACTTAATTATACTGCCACCTTACTAAAATAATGAATATTTCTCCAATAACTAATAATGAAATACAAATGCTATCTAAGACTTTTTAAATACTTCATAATGGTTATTCCAAAAATCATATATACACATACACACTCACACATACATCTACACATACACACAGTATAAATTCACCTTTGACCATATAACATTAGCATTTTACAGTGGAAAAAATTAAGGATAAGAAAGTCCAACCTGGGCAATGTCAAACAAGCAACTCTCAAAGTCAGACTTTAATCTCAGGCTTGTTTGCCTCAAAGCTTAAGATTACATTAAATGAAAATTAGAAGCAGTAAAAAAGATAAACAAAAACAAGTATAAGAAAAGATCTGCTAATTAGAGATATGTGATTTCTACCATTAATTGAACAAAACAGCTTCGTGACTCTGGCACATATAATGTACTACTTCAAACCTCTGTGCCAATATTTCTAAGTAAACCTGGGAACAAACCAGTGACTGTTGGTTACAGTAACACTGTCTTCTTCCCTATATTTATGTTTAACATCGCACTCATTTCATTTACTTCACAATTTTTTTCTTACATTCTCCAGAAACTTGCCTTGATTTTTGTCTACAAGTAAACATAATGCTAAAATAACTTTATATGTCTTATTTCCAGATTGCCAAGATAGAGACTGAAGCTGAAATACAGCAGGAAGGAGCATATGCTCTATTAACCATTACCTTCCAATCTAAAATAAACCCTAAGAATCAGTCACCTGAAGTTGATAAATTCTAGGCAACTTTCTATGCAGAAACTGTCAATGATTTTATAGGAGAAGATATTCCTAAAAAGAGTTGACTGATATAAATTCATTTTGAAGACCAGTGACAGCCAAGACCAGATTGTCTCACCTACAATATTTTATATTTAGATAGCTATTCTAACTGAATAATGAACAGGATGAAGAAAAATTCTCCAGACCTTATAGTCCTTAATCAACTTCTTATTACATATTCTAAGTTATTCAGGGAAGTATTTAGGAGCTGACTATTATTAATTTGCTTAGCTGATGACTGAAGCAATGTGGATCCTGCATGATAGACAGTTTTTCTTTAATTACCACAAGGTGAGCTGGAGCTTCATCAAACAATTTGAGGTGACTCCTCCCCAAATTGGCTGGGATGGAAGGGGCATCATTCTCTCATTTCCATAGGAATTGATCATGAGCAGCTGATGTTGCATCTGTCACACATAGGTTGTGCTTTAAAAAAAAATGACAAAAACTTGACAATCTGCTTACTGGATGAGATAGTGGTTGACCTGATGCAACAATAAAAATTGATCCTGGTCATTCTGCCAAGCATTAAATATTTGAAGATCCTTCTGCTGAGTTGCAAAAAAAAAAAAGAAAGAAAAGAAAGTTGGGTTTTATATTAAATTTTGCCTTGGGGCATTATTACTTTGAAAGTAATCCAAATATTTTGTTTATATTGGAAAGGTTCAGTGAGACACAGTTAACTGTGAATAGAATTCAAAACCATAACCCTGGAAAGAACTATTCCCTTTGGTCTGAGGCTGTTGTGTCAGTAGTTATGCCGAGTCAATCAAAAAGAAGAAAGAGAGGGAGAGAGAACACCAACTGTGAGAATGGAGCTGTCAAGCTGATTGACTAGGTAGCAGTATAAAACTTGAAATGTTCGCTGTGATAAGATAAATACTCAATTTTTATCTGAATGTTGGCAAAAACTAAATGCAACAACTTGAAAACTTTATGGGAATGCCATTATCAAGAAATATAAGAAGGCTAAATTACTGCATGAAATTGGAACCAATAACAAAAGAAACTATTTGTCTAATGGCAGTGTTCCATACTGTAAAGAGTTTTGAAGAGAAGCGTTAAGATTAATTTCAGAACTGAACACATGATTGCAATGGCTTTCTTCTTTTTGACAACTTTGTTAAACTAGTAGCCTGTCAGATACATAAGTTTTGTTTAATTATATAAAAAAGTTGTGTTTTATATAAATTATTTCTCTTTAAGAAAAAACGTTTTAGTAGTTGTATCACTAGAGAACATTGTTTTTCTGTTGATTGGAAGAATAATTCTGAAAACAATAGGAAAATGTAATTTGTTTGATTTGACTTTAATATCTATTGCTAATTACTATTGAGTTCCTTGCACTGGCTTCAGTTACTTCTGTAATGTTGCCAAGACATAAATAATGCAATAGATACCATGCTAGAAGAAAATAGGGCTGGTCAGGGTAATTAGTTACCAACTCCATTCAGTGGCTGGTATTTTCCTACAGTTGGTGTCTCTTTCTGTTCTCCTCTTCACATCTCAGCTTTCCATTCATTTTCCTATTTTTTTGTTTGGACTGAAGAGGTTTTTAATTCACTTGTCTCTAGGGAATTTAATTAAAATGGGTTATTTCATCACATTGCCTGTCACCGTTTCTGCTTCTTGTGTATTTCACCATTATGTCAAAAATTTTTCCTTCTTATTTTTAACGTTTTTACTTAATCTTTAAGTTATTTCTTTCCTCTTATTTTTCTTATTTATATTTTAGACATAATCTTACTACATAGCTAGGGCTGATCTCAAAATCATAATTCAATTGCCTAAGTCTCCCAACTGTTGTGGTTACAAGTGTGCACCACCATACCTGGCCTTCATTTAATCTTTTTAATCACATGTAAAATAATCTTCATTTGGGTTCCTCTAGTCCAGTGGCTCACTTAGCTATCTCCCTCATTTTTAATTCTTTATATAAACTTGAAGTTTGGATTTCAAGCTAACTACCATATGTGAAATATAAATCTCTTCTTCTACTTTTTATTTTACCCATTTGTTTAAATTGCCACCTGAAAACACATTTTGATCTATTTCCTGTTTTTCATGTTTCTATCGTCATTTCAGCATGTTTATAAAAATATTTTAAACAGCATTTACTTCCTCCCTTTTTCCCATTATTGTTCAGTACACTATTTACTTTTAAAAGTGTTTCTTAAGAAAACATGCTTGCTGTCACTCTGTCATTACTCCAATTGATGTCTACGTGAACACCGAACATGTCAATCCAGTGCCAGTCATCTATGTTACAAAGAAACTGAAAAACAAATCTCTAAAATTACATTCTTTATTGAAAGAATTGTAGCTGCACATTTGAAAAGCTTCGGTAAAGCAAGAAGTTAGGAAATAATATCTTAGCATTTCAAGTACATTTTTATTCATTTTTGGAATACCATGTTATTCACATTTGCTACTTGCATTTATTTTCTTGTGCATTGAGCTATAAAGTAACAATCATTTTAATGTCATGAGGAAATTTATTTATTGTAACTAAGCAGTCTTTCTTTTAGCCTTTGAGCACCATCTTTTGCTATATATTATTTATATATAATTGCATTATTTACATATAAAACTATATGCTACACATAATAAATCTATTTCAGTGATTACTCATACAACAAATTCTAAAATGATATTCTAATATGTTGTAGGTTAACTTATTAGAACTGAACTCCATATGGAAAACTCTACCTTTCCATTCTTCTCTGGATGCATTGTGGTAATCTGGGAGTCCTAAGAATCAGAAAAGTCCTCTCTGACAGTTGGTTTTGTGACCTTGAACAAAATATGTGTTCTTTCTGTTCTCAGTTTAAGATTAGATTAAATTACTTTCAAAGCTCTTAACAGCTCTAAAACTACAATGGCCTTACAGTAATGGCTTCATTTTTAGAGAATTCTGATAAGCAATATTTTGGAGACTCTTAAATTCACATATATCAAAACACATACAAGGCATTTATGGTACATAAGACTATAGGGTAGGCAAGTAGACTTAAAAAGTGTAGTATACTTTGCTTCATATCACAGCATTTTAAGTTAATAGTTTATATTAGCTTGATAAATTTGTTTGTTTTACTCTGGTTTTCATGCAACAATCTTTAATTCTTTACACTTGCAAAGACTTCGAAGTTTATAGTACAAAACTATGATTAGCCAAATAACATTACCAAATTAGTCTTTCTGTCTTTGCACTGAAAACTCATGTTGGCTGCTCTTGATTAGAAATGGAGATAAAATTAATTGCCTGATTTTTGATAGGGATTTTCAAAAGCTTAGCAGATTTTATTAGCTAATCCAAACAATGTCTGTGCAAGACAATTTGCTTCTTTTCTCCTTCTTCCTGTCCCTATTTCTCTGTGTAACCTGAACATGGCACAGTGGATTGATAGGAGAATACTGGGGTCAGAGGAACAAATACGTATGTTTTCACAGGATTCTTATTCTTTTTAGCTTGGCTTATATTCTAATAATAAGAAGAAAGGCAGCATTTCACAATCTAAGAGTATGAACTTCCTGCCCTGTTTTGACTCAGACAAGAACATTTCAGGGCCAAGTATTTCCTGGCAGAGAGTACCTGACCATTTTTATCACCTGGCCTGCCCTGCAGCCCCTCTGGAGTATGGTCCCATGATTAGTAAATGCACAGATGTAACAGAAACCTGCTGGTGCTTTGTAGTGAAATCTCGGAACATCACATCATGCTGAAAGCAATATAATAAAAACAGGTATTCAAGTCTGTGGAAATAAGAGAAGTGGAACACCATGAAGACTAGGACAGGATCTGTAGTTGGATGCCTCAGCAGTCAGTGTTGGTATGTGAGAATGTAAAAGAGGGTGGTACACCTTTTGCTTTGAATGTATTGCCAGTTGATTCCCCTGGCTGCTTTCCCAGAGCCTATGAGTATCATAGTCCCCTAATGAAGGCTTCATCGCATTCTTTTGAACTGATTCCTGCCAATATCAAAGAAACACAGCAGAAACAAAAACACTGCTGCGATGTTAGAAATCACAATTGTTCACTTTGAAAAGAAACCTTGGTATGTAGGTTAGAACAATATCCATGTGGTTCAAGCAGTAGACTGACAAATTCGCTGGAAGGCTCTCTAAGAAATGAAGTGGATGGGAAAGAATGCTGTTCTTTGTCTGGGATCCTTTTTGAAAGGGAGAGAAGGATTTAAATATCATGATGCAATTTCAAAATATTTTAAAGGATTTTAAAATCTCCTTGCAAGCAGAGCTATGTTGTAATAGAAATGCAAAGAAGTAAAAAAAGTTAGCATTTTTTATCATGTCTTTTTAAATAGAGCTGAAATATATAAAACGTGTAAAGAAAAAGTGTAGCAACTCTGACAAGCTGGTGTTATTTCTTAAAAAATATTACATAAACTGAGAAGTGTCATTTTCAAGATTTGTAACATCTGTTAATCAATGCTATTTTAATATCTCAGAAAAACTTTGACATTAAATATGATATTTCTGGATTTGAAGGGATCTTAAGAAACTATGAATGGTTTCTTTAAATATAATCTTGCTCTAGATTTCCCTCTCAGAGACTAATTATCTGCCTTTCTAATTTTTCAGACTTTCATGAATCTATTTTAGTGCACCGAACTAAATTTTCATATGCATTATTTACTGATAAATTCACTTAATAATTTTTAGATGTATTAGATCTGGTAAAAGTTCTTATTTTATAGAAATTACCAAATTTACAAAATAGTTGCAGTCTTCTAGTTCTGCTTTGGAGCTAGCCAGAGTACCTCAGATTCCTCAGGGGGAACTGTGTGATCAGTTTTCCCATCTTTATTCACTATACTGGGTCCCCAAAATAACTTTATAATGAATGCTATGTAAAGGCAACTTGGTTTCAAACAACACAACTGCCTGTCTTTGGAAATAGCTGTGCAAGACATAGCAACATTCAGCATATCTCTCTAATTTAATGTCCCTTGTAATGATGTATTGACTACTTATCTTCTCCACACCAGTCTTGTGCTCTTTAAAGATAAGGACCATGCCCTTCTCTCATCCTCCTTTTATTTCAACCCCCAAATACCCAGCCTGACACTTTATGGACTCTCAATAAATGCTTGTTAAACACATGAATGAATGAGTGAATGCACACACGGATGGTTGGAAAGACCCAGGGCAACCTGCAAAGGGAAAACTTGTTTCACTAGGCTGCCTCTTTCATGTTCCTTTACACCTGTGTTTATATTAAGGTTCCCATCATCATAAAAGCAGGGTGCGAATGACTGTATTCACAGAGATTACAGAATTGGATCTGCTTTGAAAATAAGGAAAAAAAATTGAGACAGAAAAGCTTTCTTAGGTGTGCGTAGTGCTATTTGGAAAAGAAAATAACTTTACTATTATTGCAAGCTTATTAATGTTAGCAGTTGTCCTGATTATTCTAACACCAGACCAAATGGCATTTAATTTGGAAGAAATTGCTCTGGACGTGCAATCTAAAGAGGCGAGAAATGGAACAGACTTTCTTTATGCAGTGTTTGGGATGTGGTTAAATTATTTTAGGATGTTCAACAGTGTAGTGCAAATTCAAATCCTGTGGGCAAAGCTAAACAAGCAGTGCTAGGCGGCTTAGCCAGTTAATCTTTTGGTGTTCAGTCTGTTGGGTCTGTGCTGTGAAATGGCTCCTGTGGCTTTCATGTGGAAAATGAGAATGTCCTGTAACAGCTGACATGGGAATAAAGAAGTAAATACAAGGAAACTCTTAGAAGCTCTTAATATTAACTGCACTAAGTAAGTGTAACTAACTGCATTAAGTTATTGATTTATCAGGGCTTGACCAAATACTATTTCCCTTTGTCCATTTTGAGGACAAGGACAAAAAGTACAAGAAAGTTAAATGATCCAGTTGTTAATTGGAGTACTGATAAATGGACTGATTATTCCTCCAGTTGTCTTAGGAGAACATCCATGGGGCCATTTATAACAGCTAGAAAATTGACTAAGACTTACTGATCCTGATCTTGTGATCAATAAATATATTTTTTTCTAGAAATTTTGTATAGCTCCAACTTACCTAATAAATGAAATATGATTGGACCATTTGGAATGAAACCCCATATTTGAAGGAGGTGCCTCATTGCGTTTTATTTTTTCCTTTAAAATATTACTAAGTTACTTTAGCCCTAGTTTCTAATGATGGAAATGAAGCTTGTTCTACGTGGCTAAATGAAATAAACTATTAACTGCTTTATAAACAGTCAATTGGTGTTTAGGGATGAAGTTAAGCACGATATGTTTAGGACGTGCAAATGATACCTTGATTTCGGTCACATTTGAGTGGGTTCCAGACCCTATTAAAGCTGACAGTGAAAGTGACTTTAGTTAGAGAAAGGAGGGGTCTTCTTGGCGTCTTCTCTATAACTGCCAGACTCTAAGGATCTGTGATATCCACTCTCTCAAGTTGGTGATTAGACTTCTGGACCATTTTAAAGGATGCAGAGGGTGTTTCTCTCTAAATTTCTGACTCTTTTAAGCACAAATCCCAATTGTGAACTTCAACACACTTGAATCCTGATTACCTTTTCAGTCCCTAATTATGCAGGAATCAGGTTATAGACAAGTACTGTTAACAAGGACAAAACAGGAAAGCACTGTCTGTTGTTTCCTGTTTGAAGAATCAGCTGACCTTCAATATTTGACCGTTGCAAATATCAATTATTTGGTATGTCAGAAACACCCCCAGATCACCTCCAGAATAACAAGAAGACAAAAAACACTTAAAAAAGGTTATCTGGGTGCCAGTGGTTCACGCCTCTAATCCTAGCTTCTCAGGAAGCAGACAACAGGAGGACCAAGTTTCGAAGCCAGCCAGGACAAATAGTTCGCAAGACCCTATCTCGAAAATAAGGCTGGTGGAGTGGCTCAAGGTGAAGGCCCTGATTTCAAGCCCCAGTACCACAAAAAAAAAAAAATGGTTTATCTCCCCAACCCTGGGCATATTCAGTAAGAAAAAGTGAAGTCTTCTAACCATCAAATACTTAAGTTCCTAGTGATGTACACTTGGAAAGCAGACCACTGAGTGGCTTTACTTATGGTATATCATTCCTAGTACAATCCCTTAAAGAAAATAGTTATTCTAAATATGTCACTTTTTCTATTAATCATACTAAAAGAATTTCCCCAAGCCAGCTTTCTTGATGATAAGGTGTATGTATTATAATTTTTATATATCCTCCCCAGAAAATAGTGAAGGGTCAATAGTAATTTGCTAGTTGATGTACATTTGTATGTTTGAGTATTTTTTCATCTACAACTCTGTTTATCCTTATAAAGATCACAAAGTAAAATGTTAGGTCTGGTTATATTTTAGAAATCATAATCAGGGTTAGAATTTTCCCTTTCAGAGTTAGGGTTATAAAAAAATATAAGAAAGAGGAGTTCTTTTTTCCTATTTTATTATTACAAAATATTTATATTTTATTTTCAAAATATACTTATTCACCCTAATTAAAAAGTTTGCTTTTTTTTGGCCTCCATATATTTGTACTTTAATTTTTCTTATTTGTTCCTACCATGGCTGTGTTACCATATGCAGTGATTCCCTATTTTAACCCACTTAAACACCATAGGTCATAGAGTTGTAATAGATTTTAAATTGATGAAATAGATTGAAAGAATTTTGAATGAATATTAGATGAGAGGATTAAGTGATTATCTAATTAAAAACCTTAAGGAATAATTAAATATTTATATTCATACAATTATATAATTGGCTCCATCCACTTATTTGATAAGATATTACTAATTTTCCCAATAAAAACAATGAATAAAGAAAGTTTGTTGACTTTCTCTACTGGATTTTTCTCAGTAGCATACAAACACATGATTACATGTCACAAGTAATAAAAATGAAGATTTTTCACCCTAATCCTCCTTTTTAAGATCTCTCTTCCCCCATTTTTTTTGCAAAGTACCTAGGAAAATATTTTTACTGACTGCGAAATTCCTCTCCTTTCATTCTCTTTTGATTCTATTTTAAGTGCTGCAACAAATGGCTTATGTCGAGGTCAATGTTGACCTCCACAATTCTAACTCCAATGACCATTTCTTGATCCTCCTACTTTAGCCTACTGAGTTAAAGCTTTGTCTTTAGCTGTTTCTCCTTTCCATCCATTATTATCCCTTTATTGAACTCATCAATATCAAGGGTCTCAAATATTTTACTCCAGTCTTACCTACTTCTGTGAATTTCAGAATCATATATTTAATTACACACTCAGCATCTTCTTATATCTACTTAGCATGCAAATTTAGCACATGGAGAGCAAAATCCCAGTCTTCTACCACACACCTACTCTTTTAGCAGATGTTCCCATCTTAATTAATGGCTTCCCTATTCTAGTAACTTAAGACAAAACCCAGGAATTCATTTTGTGCTTTCCTTATGGTCTTACACCACACTTCAGAAATTTCAGTGAACCCTGCTAGAACAGTATTCAAAAATACAGAATGTCATTTTCCCCACCATCTAACTATTATCCTGGTCCAGAGCACCATGACCATTCTTGTCCTATCATTGTGATAGTCTGTTCACCCACCTCCCTGCTTGTTCCCTTGCATCTCATTGTGAGTTGAGTTCCCTCTCAGGAACAGACATTGAAAGACAGTGGAAGATTATGTAGTCCATTTGAGAGGTGCTACTAGGAAGGAGGGAGAACAGAAATGAGAAAAAAGAAAAAAGAAAAAAATGAATAAATGTTTTACTACTGAGTAGGTTATTACAGTAGGAAACTGAAGTTTGATCTCTATAATCAAAGAGTGGTCTCATTGGCTATTCTGGGACTAGATCTGCACTATCATTTGCGAGGCCAAAGACAAAATGGAAATGGGAGGACCTTCATTAAAAATAATTAAGAATTTCTAGAAGATGGCAGCAGAGCAGGAAACTAGGGCTTCTGAGTACAGGTCTCCATGTGACTTTGTAGGTTGCTTGCCTGTGCAGTGGAATGTGTTGAGACAGGTTGAATGGGAAGGATGAATGCCTAAGGCATGAGTACCCTCAGAGTCGGCTATAGTCTATTTGAATGCATTTGAACTTCAACCACAAGTATGGTTATTTCTTTTAACTGAATGCCCAGAATGGAATTATGGGATAGCATATGAATGTGCTTATATCTCTTGACATCATTTTCCCTCCATAAAGATGACATAAGTGTTACTAACAGTAGCTCTGTTCACTGTTCACTGAATGCTTACTAGCAGTGCGTACTATTTTCATGTATTCTATACATTTGAAGTTATAAAAAAATGCATTTCAATGTTATTTCTACTATGCCTTGTTTTTGCTAAAAATATTATGGAAAATGTTTGCATGTATATTTGGCCTGCTATCTGTGTCTATAATTCATACGAAAGAATTCAGAAAGTCAGAACAATTTTAACAAAGAGAGCAACTTTTTTGGACTTAGAATATTTGATTTTAAAACTTATGATAAAGCTATGTAATCAAAGTGGTGTGGTATTGGAATAAAAATAATATCAATTTGGAAGAATGAGAATTCAAAAATTAACCCACATGTCATTGACTTTTTGGCAGAGGTGTCAAGTCAATACAATGGAAAAATGATAATCTTTTCAATATATGGTGATAGAATAATTGGATATCCATATGCAAAACAATGACAATACCAAACTTAACACTTACATTAAACCATATAGAAAAAAATTTATTCAAAATAGGTCAAAGCTAAAATAAAACTGAAAACTATAAAATATCCATGAGAAAACAGGACATTTTTAGAGAAAACAAACATTTCTTTTTCATTACTTATTTATTTTTAGCTAAGTTGGGTTTCTTTTTTTCTTTTTTATTGTATTATTGTTGTACTGGGAGTACATTGTGACATTTATAAAAGTTCTTACAATATATCATAGTTGAATTCACCACTTCCAACATTTTTCAATAGAGCATATCAAGCACAAACTGTAAAAGAAAAAAAAAAGTGAGTTGGACTTCATCAAAATTAATATAACTTTTAGTCTTCAAAAGGTAATTTAATGTAAGTA
Organism: Castor canadensis; assembly: GCF_047511655.1. Taxonomy (NCBI): domain Eukaryota; kingdom Metazoa; phylum Chordata; class Mammalia; order Rodentia; family Castoridae; genus Castor; species Castor canadensis. The sequence goes on along the minus strand of NC_133392.1, from coordinate 93,273,667 downwards.
CAAGTCTATAATCCCAGCCTTAGGGATGTTGAGACAGGGAGGATTATGAGTTCGAGGCTATCCTGAACTACAAATTAAACAAACAAATTAAAAAACAGATTTCAGGGAGTCTCTACTCCAATTTCCTACATGGGGAGCAGGAAATGTTTCTCTCTTTTTTTCCATTTCCCCCACTTTTATCCTTTTATACTAAACTCCTTTCCTAATAAACTCTATTACTTTTACTAAAAAACAAAAAAGCAAAAGACAAATTGCGGGTTGAGAGAAAATATCTGGAAAGTTTACATCTGAAAAGGACTTTGTTTCATGCTATAAGCATTTAAAATTCAATAATAAAATGATAAATAACTTAATAAAATAGATAAAGCATTTGAAAAGACATTTATCAAAACTGTATAGATTTCAAATAACCAACAGAAACAATTCTTAAATAGTTATCCATTAAATAAATTTGAAATAATGAGATAACCATTATACACCTCCTATTATGTCTCAAAATAAAAATATTAACAATGTCAACTGTTGGCAAGGATATAAGTAAAATTCTCATTTGTTACTGTTGTGAGTGCAAAGTGGCACAGTCACTTTAGAAATTACTGAGACAGTTATTTATTGAAGATAAAGCATATCCACACACAATGATTTGAACTTGACTCTTCACAGCAGCTTCTTAACAATAGCCAAAATAACCGAAAACAACAGAAATTTCCATCTGTTGCTGAATGATTTGAACAGATTAGAGTATATCCAGGCAAGATTCTAAATGTCACCAAAAAGAATATTGATAAGAGTACACATAGATAAAAGATTACATACTGTATAATTTTAAATACATAGCAAGTTAGGTTTAGTAACATTATTGCTTCACAGTGTCTGTATGCTGTATTAAGTTTGTGTGTGATATACACTAAAACTTGTTTTCTGTTTTATTAATCTCTAATCAGCTATGTGCCAGTAATAATTTTAATTGCATAGCTTTTTATTTAATTCTTTTTACATCATGTTTTCCAATGAAATATTTCTTTTATGAAACTTCTCATCATTCTAAACAGTGTTGATTTTTACCATTTTTAGTTTAAGATAATTTTATCAAATTCAAAAAGAAGATGACAACAAAAAACTACTCCCAAGTGACTTATCAATCAAAATTGCAGTAAATTGTGATTGATTTAGAAGAATTATAGTCTTTAAATCAATAAGTCCTTTAATTATGATATATATGGTATGCTTCTCCATTAGATTGAATTTTCAGGTTTTTAAGTAACTAGTTAATCAGCGTATACACATATTGTGGAGAACAGATTATGAGAAGCCTGTGAGGACATTAGCACAGCTGTGCCCAGTGGTCTTTAGACTGAGTTCAGCACAGCCCCAGCCATAGAATAAGGCGAGAATAAGATGCAGAGCAGCTGCTTTTCCTAAGATGTTTCTGCAGGCTGAGATTGGCACAGCCCTTGATGCAGAAGGGGAAAATGCAGAACAGCTGCTTTTCCTAAGTTGTTTACATTCAGAGAGGTAGAACACAGGTTGCTTTTGTTACAATGTCACATCCTTCCAAGAGAACTGCTGCTCCACCTCCTTGCTTACCATGGGATATAAAGGACTTGCTGAAGGAGGATGTGAGGCTTTGGCTTTTTGGCTTTTTGATGGGGAAGGCTTTTGGCTTTTGGATGAAGGGAGACTTTTTTATGTGGGAGGCTTTGGAAGGAAAAAGGATTGCTGAAGGGAAAAAGAATTGCTGAAGGGAAAGTGCTGGAGGGAGATTGCTGAAGGGGGAAAATGAATGGCTGAGTGAAATTGCTGAAGGGAGGATTGCTGAAGGGAAAAGAATTGATGAAGGGGAATTGCTAAAGGGGAATTGCTAAAAGGGAATTGCTAGCAAGTCTGAGGACTTAGATTTTAAGAAAGCTAAAGAGAACATGGGACAGTGCAAGTCTGCACTGAGAAATTTATATATAGGTTTTAGAAGAGCTAAGCTAAAGAAAAGCTAAAGAGAACATGGGACAGTGCAAGTCTGGGGGCAAAGACTTTAGGAGAGATTATGCTAAAGAAAAGCTAAGAGAAAACATAGGACAGAACAAGTCTAAGGAAAGAGACTTTAAAGAACAGAAAATGATATTTTAGAAGTGAGGTTTTAAAGAATAGAAAGAAGAAAGACTTTAGAAGTAAGGTTTTAAAGAACTGCAAAGGAGTAAGGCCTTAAAGAATAAAGATAAAGAAAAGAAGCAGAGTAAATGAAGAGAATAACAGAGAAAAGTAACAATGAGGTTGCTGTGCATCTCCATCTGAGCACCCAACACACATGGTCCCACTTTCTGTCTGTCTGTCTATCCTGTGTCCTTTCTGCATCTCCTGTCATCCTCTGTTAGGCCAGGTTAGGTTCAGTAGTAACAAGGGAGTGAGAGAAAGCTTGCTGCAGCATACTACTTATGTAAATTTTACATAGTGCTGCATATACAAGTGTGTGTATAATGCATACAGTCTAGCCTTAATATCCACAGATTTACATCTGTGGATTCAACCAAATGTGGATTGAAAAGCTTTGAGGAAGAAAACTGGGTCTGTCCTGGACATGAATAGACTGTTTCCTTCTCATCTTTGTTCTTTCAATAACACAGTATAACAACTATTTCTACATCATTTACACTGTGTCAGATACTATAGGCAATCTAGAGATGACTTAAAGTATGCAAATGGTATACATATCGAACATGCAAATACATGTCATTTTATATAAGCATTCATAAACTTCAGCTTTTTTGGATTTTGGTTATCCCAGGGAGGCCTGGAATCAATTTCTTATTGATATCTGGGATCAACTACATTTTCAATTAAGATTATCCACATGAGTTTTATAAATTTTGTTGAATTTTTTTTATTACATTTTTCAAATGGTTATTTACAACTATGTTCAAAAATTCTTGAGTTTTGTATATCTATTTTTGATGAAGTTAATCCAGTGTATCCTCAAAGTAGTTCTAAGTAATTTATCTGGAATTTCTCTTAATATATGTTATTTTAGCAATGAGGAAGAATGTTTGTATAGACTCCAGCTTTGACAAAAGTGATACCAGAAATGAGAATGAAGTGGCTTTCACTTTATCTTTCTATTGAAAAGAAAACAAAAGCTATAAAAGGCACACATTATGTTAAGGGAATGTGTGCACAGACAAAACTATGCTCCCCTATGTCATCCCTATTTATCGGAGTAAAGAATTAGTTACCTTGACCTTGCCCATGACTAAAGGATCCAAGGCTGGGGGTGAGGTAGCAGTGGGACTGGTACAAAATGACATGCCAACACTCAAAATCCATCCCCTTATCATGAAAATAATTCTCTGTGCCCTACTGTGATATATTTCCAAATTCTGTTTCTTCATTTATCATTATTCTTACTGGATTTTCATGAAAATAGATCTGCCCATGAGATTACCATAAGAAACTATTGAAGTCCTCATATTTATTCAGCCTACTTATATAATGTATTGCATTAATGCATTCCTTAAAATTAAATTTTTATCATTCCTGATGAAGGTCTTCTTGCTTGGTTAGTGTGGATATTTATTTATAACTAAAATATTTTATAAAGAATTGTTGAAAATGAAATTTTTTTTATTGTTAAAGCTTTACTTTTTTGGTTAAAGTTTGGGCAGAGATAGGCATGAGGGTTTTTTCCTACCTTTTGAAGTGAATTTTCAGCTTTTCATCATATTTGACCCCAGAATGGACGGTATGAGATGGGAAATATGTATTTCTTAGAAAACTTAAACTGAATGAACCTGGACATTTGTTGATGTTTTCAGGTTCTTCCATGGTTATCCATCATTTTAAATATTTTGCTACAAAACTAAGACCCTATTTCAAAAATACCCAACATAGAAAGGACTGGAGAACTGGCTCAAGTGGTAGAGCACTTTCTTCACAAGTGAGAGACCCTGAGTTCAAGCCCGAGTACCACCAAAGAAAAAAGTTTGCTCCTCTTAAGTGAAATATATTTCATAGAAAATGATTCTGCTTATTAAAAGTTTCAGGCTTTTAATATATGCTTTCAAAAGCTAAATGTACATTAAAATAATTTATCTATTTTTGTTACTTTTGCATTTAAAATTTACTGTTTCATTTCTACTTTTCAATTAGTTTTCATTTTTGTTGTTTGCACTGCCTTTTTTCCTTGCAATTGTGTTGCCATTTTTCTGTTTCAATCATTAACTGAACTTTAAATATTGATCTTAGTTACATTGCTTGATAAGTAAAATATTAAACAGGATGTTTTGTTGCTGAGTAGAGATTTGAGAATATCCCATAACTTTTATCAAAATGTTTTATTGTCATTATTTTCCACAGTTTCTAATTTCCTACTTTCTAAGTTTCTTTTTTACTCAAATTATATTAGAAAGTATTTAACCTCTATTTTATTTAGTTACTTATTCATTTTAATTTATTTTCATTGCATGACAGTTTAAAATGTAACCTACAAGGCCAGGCATAGTGGTTTATCCCTGTAATTTCACTCACTCCAGAGGCAAAGATTGGGATGATTGTGGTTTGAGGCAAGCCTGGATAAAAAGTTAGCAAGAACCCATCTCATCAAAGAAGGCTTGTATATAAGTGCATACCTGTAATCCCAGATACATGGGAAGCATAGGTAGGAGAGGATCAGGGTCTGAGACTGGCCTCAGAAAAAAAAGCATGAAACCCTGTCTAAAAAGATTACTAAAAGCAAAGCCAAGCTAGTAGTGTGAATCAAATGAGAGAATGTTTATCTAGTAAGTTTGAGGTCCTAAGTTCAAACCCCAGTACTGCCAAAAACAAAATACGTAACCTTTACATTTCTATCTTGCAGTTTTCCTTCTCAAGTCTTTGACAAATTATTAAAAAACATGATCTATGAACTTTGACTATAAGATCTAAACTCTATATTCCTGAAAGTTTTAAAGAAATCTATCAATTATAGGGCTTATCAAATATACTTTCTACCAAATTTTATTTTCAATATTAATTATTATCCCTGTTTAATTGCTTTCTATTTGCCTAATATCATTCATATCTTGTCTGCTGCAATGGTAATTATAATTCTACTGATTATCAATTATAGACAGGAGCTGTGCATGCAATTAAGTCTGGACCTTCAACAAAATCTGCATCCAAAGCAATAATGGATTGGATATTATCCGTATCCCCTTATTATTTAAACAATAAAAGGCACAGAAAGAAAAACATGAGAAGTCACAATTATTTGTAATTACTGTCAGTAATTAAGTACATCTGTATGCCGAGTGCATACATAGAGTAACGCATGTCATGTAGAGGGAAAGATAACATCTTAGGGTTTCTGCTTTCCTGCAAGAACTCAACTTTGGAAGAAAGATTCTGCACCACACCCTGCAAACAAAAAAGTGAAATCAAGGACAGAGTGCATGCACTAAATCTGTCTTCAGTTCTTTACGTGGGTCGATTCAATTTCATAGAAATATTACTGAACTGACATGCTCAACAAAGGATTTTGTTTCATCTTGTCATCTCATTTGACAATTGTGTTCCATTATAATAACAGGAATAAAATAGTAAATGAAAAGTAAGGTACTTTTTACAAAGTTGTCCTTGGGAATCTTCTATTTTCTAGTCTGGTTGTAGATCTACTTAAACCAGTGATGAAACAGTGAAAATCCAAACTTCGAATATTCACACTGTAGCTACTGATGAGATTGGACCTGTCCAAAATAATTTACTTATCTATGAAGCCAGACAGGGGTTGCTTTTTTCAGGTTTTATGCTGTAGAACAATAATGAAACTGTTATAAGAAGATCCTGGTGCTATTTCTAAGGTAGCCAAGTTGTAGCTTTTTTTTTTTTTTTAACTATTTTAGAATCATAAGGTAGTGCTAGTTCTAACAACAATGATGTGGCATTGCGAAAGTCACTTAACATTTAATTTCCTATTGTTATTTGTAATAGCAGAAACTTTGGAAAGAGAAACTGACATTGAGAACATCCTTTCTATAGTGAATATTAAGAACTTCTTACACATTGTTATATGTAATCTACACAGTAATACAAGTATTATGTGAATATTCCAGTTTAAAACCTAGAAATTAATATTTCAAGAAGTAAAGAACCAAGTCAACAGTCACATAACTACTAATAATTTATATCCAAACTTTGTCTGAGGACTGCTTTTTCTTTTAAAAAGTATAATAAATATGAATGAGTTCATTATTATTTTTTCAGCGATAAACCTCTTTGAAATGCACTATTGTTTGTTTCAATTCTGTTCTCTTTTAGATGATATGTAACATAGATGGTTGGAAATTTCTAAGGAAAAGCACTGTGTAAGTCTAAAATATTAGCAATATTATTTTACAACCTTCATCTACCATGAAAATCATAGTAATAGCAGTCAAAACAAAAGCTTATTGACTATAAATGGTTTAAACTTGTTAAACTTCTGGTTTGTAATATGTTTCCTACACTGTGGAGCTCCAACTGATCTGTAACATTTTACTCTAATTCCTTAGATATCCACCTTAGGCCCTGGAGACTTGGAGTTTGAATGCTATATTGTTTGGATGCTACTTCTGCAGTTGTAGTATGCCAAATGTTTTCAAATCAAATAAAAGTATCTGTAAAGTTCCAGAGGCAATAGAGTAACTGGCACTTCCTTTGCTCCCCTTCTGTGAATGCCATTATAAAATAGATCTACAAGTGGGAAAAATTTGTTAGAATTTATAAATATGTTGGAAGCTAGAAGAGACTTTTTTCTTTTAAGTGATAATTGACTTTGAAAAGCAAACATATTAATTCAGTACAGTGTTTATTACAAACACAGAGATAGATGTATAACAAAAATTGAATAGAGAAGCAGAAGCATTTGATTGTGAGTTTTTAAAATATATGTTTGAAGTGGATTAATATTGTTTGAAGGAAGGATGTAAAAGGTGATGTACATAATGTGAAATAAAGAACAACCCCATGACATTTTTTTTAAATCAAAAAATAATGAGTCTGTGCAGCAGGGCTATTGGAATACTAAAATATGTTTAATTAAGCCCAAAGAAGAAAAACATTGGAGAAAAGGGAAAATAATATCTTCTGAGGCAAATAGAAAATAGATATTAAAACATAAGACTTAAGTCCAAGTACACTGATACTTGAATTTAATGTAAATGGTCTAAACACTTCAATTGAAAACCAGTGATTTTTAAGTTTATACCAAACTATAAACCTTTATAAGAAAATTAAATAAGAAGTTGACAAAAAGGTAAGCATAGAAAATGTTATCACACAAACATTAAGTATAAAAAACTGGAATAGTTCTTTTAATATCAGCCAAAACAGATTTCAATAAAAAAAAATGCTACAAAGAATAAATATTGCAATGAATCTAATAATACAATTTCAAAATAAATATGGAAAATCTTATAGTACTAAAAATAACATAGTACTAAATGTAGAACATTACAGAAATCTCTTTTAGTAATTTAAAGAACAAACAGTGCAGGAGCCAGTTGTTCATACCTGTAATCTTAGCTACTCAGGAGGCAGAGATCAAGAGGACTGCTGTTCAAAGCCAGCCTGGGCAAATAATTTGTGAGACTCTATCTCAAAAAAATTCATCACAAAAGAAAAAGAGCTGGTAGAGTGACTCAAGGTGTAGGCCCTGAATTCAAGTCCCACTACCACAAAAGAAAGAAAAAGAAAGACAGAAAGAAAGAAAGAAAGAAAGAAAGAAGGAAATAAAGAACAAATAACCCACTAGGAATATGTAGACTTTAACACCACTATCAACTACTTTGAATGAGTTAAAAGTTATAAATCAGTATACACAAAAAATAAGGAACATTAAAAAATTTTCAAGAATACTAAAATGTTCACTGAGATAAACCATTTGCTGGGATAAAATCAAGTCTCAATAAACTTGAAAAGATAGATGCAATAGAGAGTGTTATTGTAATCACAGCAGGATTAAATTAGAAATTATTAGCAATACAATAGCATTTTTAAATTAAATAAAACACTTCTAAATAAATGATAAGCAAAGAAAAAATCTCCAAGAAAATTATAAAATACTTTAAACAGAATGAATTTTAAACACACGTATACATAAAGTTTGTGGGGTGCAACTGAATTAGAACATTCAATACTCATATATGAAAAAAAGAGAAAGTTTAAAATCAGTACTTCAGTCTCCAATTATGAAGGTAGAAAATAAAGAGCAAATTAAATCCAATGCAAGAAGAAGGAAGAAACTCATAAAAAAATATGAGCAGAAATCAATGAAACCAAAAATGAACAGAGAAAATCGATGAAACAAAAGACTATGTCATTAAAAAGAGGTCAGTGAAGCATAGGACGCTATAGCAGACTGATGGGGTGGAGCTACCTTATGAATATGCAGCCACAATGAGAGTTAGCCTTTTAAAAAGGAAATACTATGAAGAAATTTATGATAATAGATTCTATGACTTAGAAAAAAATGGGTAATTTCTTTGAAGTGAAAGTTATTTTTAAAAAATATTAAAAAAGAAGAAATCAGAATAGCTTAATTTTATTAAAGTATATTCATAATCAAAAATTTTCCTGGGCCCAAGAAAATTCCAGGGCACGATGGTTTCACTGGCAAATTCGCTCAGGGAAGAAAACAAAAATATTAGACAAACTATTTTATTTTTTTCCGTTTTTTATTTCATTTTATTTTATCATTTTTTACATTTACTTACGTGTGTATATATTGTTTGTGCCACCTCCCTTACCCTGCTTCTGGGCAGAACCTGTTCCACCCTCTTGTCTGATTTTGTTGAAGAGAAAACATAGGATATAATAAGAAAGACATAGTGTTTTGCTAGTTTGAGGTAAAGACAGTTATACAGAGAGATTGCTAGCTTCTATGTACATGTGTATTGCAACCCACATTGGTTCATCTCTATCAGACCTCTTCGCTACTTCCTGATTGCCTTCCCATAGTGGCCTCTGTGAGTTTAAGATTATTTTATTTGCTCCTCTTTACAGTGAGCACATTAACCATGAGGTTTTAGGTTTCCTTCCCTTTTCCTATTCCTCCTGTGTGTGTTCTCCCTTAGTATGTAACCCACATTCAATAATATTACTGCATTTGTTTTAGGTCTATACTACACATATTAGGGAGAACATGCAATGTTTGGCTTTCTGAGTCTGACTAACTTCGCTTAAGATGATGTTCTCCAGTTCCATCCATTTACTTGCAAATGACAAAATTTCATTCTTCTTTGTGGCTGAGTAACATTCCATTGTGTATAAATACCACATTTTCTTAATCCATTCTTCGCTACTAAGGCATCTTGACTGTTCCCATAGCTTGGCTACTGTGAATAGTGCTGCAATAAACATGGGTGTGCAGGTGCCTTTGTAACAACTTGAGTCGCATTCCTTTGGGTATATCCCTAGGAGTGGGATTGCTAGATCACACGGCAGATCTGTGTTTAGTTTTTTTTTTTTTCTTTTATTATTCATATGTGCATACAAGGCTTGGTTCATTTCTCCCACCTGCCCCCACCCCCTCCCTTACCAACCACTCCACCCCCTCCCTCTCTCCTCCACCCCCTCAATACCCAGAAGAAACTATTTTGCCCTTATTTCTAATTTTGTTGTAGAGAGAGTATAAGCAATAACAGGAAGGGACAAGGGTTTTTGCTGGTTGAGATAAGGATAGCTATACAGGGCATTGACTCACATTGATTTCCTGTGCGTGGGTGTTACCTTCTAGGTTAATTCTTTTTGATTTAACCTTTTCTCTAGTACCTGTTCCCCTTTTCCTATTGGCCTCAGTGTCTCCCAAAACTAATGAACCAATAAAGAAATGGGCAAGTGAACTAAACAGAACTTTCTCAAAAGAAGAAATTCAAATGGCCAAAAAACACATGAAAAAATGCTCACCATCTCTAGCAATAAAGGAAATGCAAATTAAAACCACGCTAAGATTCTACCTCACCCCTGTTAGAATAGCCATCATCAGCAACACCACCAACAACAGGTGTTGGCGAGGATGAGGGGGAAAAAGGAACCCTCTTACACTGTTGGTGGGCATGTAGACTAGTACAACCACTCTGGAAAAAAATTTGGAGGCTACTTAAAAAGCTAAACATTGATCTACCATTTGATCCAGCAATACCATTCTTGGGGATATACCCAAAAGACTGTGACACAGGTTACTCCAGAGGCACCTGCATGCCCATGTTTATTGCGGCACTCTTCACAATAGCCAAGTTATGGAAACAGCCAAGATGCCCCACCACTGACGAATGGATTAAGAAAATGTGGTATCTATACACAATGGAATTTTATGCAGCCATGAAGAAGAACGAAATGTTATCATTCGCTGGTAAATGGATGGAATTGGAGAACATCATTCTGAGTGAGGTTAGCCTGGCCGAAAAGACCAAAAATCGTATGTTCTTCCTCATATGTGGACATTAGATCAAGGGCAAACACAACAATGGGATTAGACTATGAGCACATGATAAAAGCGAGAGCACACAAGGGAGGGGTGAGGATAGGAAAGACACCTAAAAAATTAGCTAGCATTTGTTGCCCTTAATGCAGAGAAACTAAAGCAGATACCTTAAATGCAACTGTGTTTAGTTTTTTAAGAAGCCTCCATCTTGTTTTCCAAAGTGGTTGTACTAGCTTACATTCCCACCAGCAGTGTATGAGGGTTCCTTTTTCCCCATCCCCGTACTCACCGACATTTGTTGTTGGTGGTGTTCTTGATGTTAGCTATTCTAGGAGGAATTTTAGTATGGCTTTGATTTGCATTTCCTTTATGGGCAAGGAAGGTGAACATTTTTTCATGTGTTTTTTGTCCATTTGGACTTCCTCTTTTGAAAAAGTTCTGATTAGTTCAGTTGCCCACTTCTTTATTGGTTCATTAAGTTTGGGGAAGTTTAGTTTTTGAGCTCCCTGTATATTCTGGCTATCAGTCCTTTTTGTCTGATGTGTATAGCTAGCAAATATTTTCTACCCCTCTGTGGGTGGTTTCTTCAATTTAGAGACCATTTCTTTTGTTGTGCAGAAGCTTTTCAATTTCATATAGTCCTATTTGTCCATCTTTTCTCTTAGTTGCTGGGCTGCAGGAGTTCTACTGAGGAAGTCCTTGCCTATATCTATTGCTTCCAGGGTATTCCCTGCTCTTTCATGTACTAACTGTAAGGTTTTGGATCTGATATTAAGGTCCTTAATCCACTTTGCATTGATACTAGTACAGGGTGACAGGCATGGATCTAGTTTCAGTTTTCTGCAGGTGGATAACCACTTTTCCCAGCGACATTTGTTGAAAAGGCTGTCTTTTTTTCCATCGTATGGTTTTGGCACCTTTGTAAAGAATAAGGTTGGTATAGCTGTATGAATTCATACCTGGGTCCTCTATTGTGCTCCACTGGTCTTCATATCTGTTTTTGTGCCAGTACCATGCTGGCTCTACAGCATAGTTTAGACAAACTATTTTAGAAAATGGAGAAGATACATTATACAACTCATTTTATGAGCCTAACATTGCTGTAATACTAAACTCTGAAAGATGCATTACAAAGAAGGAGGAAGAAGAGAAAAAAAAAGAAAGGGAAGGAAAAAGCCATACTCTCTAGAACAAGAGGAAAAGTTCCTTAGCAGATCTTGCCAAATTGAATCCTTTAGTATGTGAAAAAGATAAATCTTGAACAAATGAGACTTATCTTGGAAATGCAAGCTGATTCTACATTTGAAAATAAACTAATATAATTTAGACTTAAAAAATATGTATGATTAACTTAATAGAAGGAGGAACAGCATTTGACAAAGATCAATATCTATTTCTACTTAAAACTTTCCACAAACTGTGAATAGAAGTAAACATTCTTAACATGAGGAAAGACATCTACAGATTAACTAGTAGATAACATCTTAATGGGGAAACTTAATAAGAAATACTTACTGGAGAAAGATAAAATGCTGGAGAAGACAATGATGTCATTATCTCTATCCATTCAACACTGTCCTGGAGTCAGCCAGTGCAGTAAAGCAGGAAAATGAAAAAAAAAAAATGCACTTTCACAGAGAACTTACCTGTTCTGACAGAAAATCCTAAAGAATACCCACAAAAATCAATGAGAACTCACAAGTGCAGAGTACAAATCAATAAAAACATAATAATTACATTTGTATAGATTATCAGCAAACAATTGTAAAGCAACATAAAATATGATTTCTTACATAGAAAGTTTTAAATAATCTGGGAAGGTGTTTTTAAAAAAATTGAGTATGATACATTCACTATAAACTTCAAAAGAGAAATTTGAGAGGCTCCAAATGTCCAATAAACATAGAATTCAATGATACTAAAATGTCAATTTCCCCCTAGTGATATATCTATTCACCTCTCCTCAAAATACTAGCATTATAGATTTTTGATAAGCTATTATAGAATTTGTATAGATATATAAAGTGATTAGAATAAGCAAAACTCTTCAAAAGTTCAAAGTTTTTGGGCTTATGCTACCGACAAATGACAATAATCAAGACAACTTAGATTTGGCACACTGGCACAATGGCCAATAGAATGTTTCTGTCAGAAGCCCACACATATAGGATCAATTTACTTTTGGCAGAATTTCTAAGTAATTCAGTGGGAAACAAAGAAAGTCATTGTAATAATAAGCACTAGAAAACTGGAAGTCAATATGGAAAATAAATTAACCTCAATGCTGATCTGACATATACAATATTTATTCAAGTGGATCATAGCCTTCAATGTAAATACCAAAGCTATTAATCTCCTAGAAGAAAACATGTAAGAAAATCTGAAAAACAAGGATTGGCAAATATTTCCTAGAAAGGACATAAAAAGCATTAAGTATAAAAGAAAAAAAGTAAATTAGATTTTATCAAAAGTAAAAACTTCATTCTTCAATAGAAATCATCAAGAAAATGAAAACTCAAGGCAAAAACTGGGACAAAATGTTCAAAATATGTATTTCATTAAAAAAACAAAAAATCTCAATTAAGAATTAGATGAAGATATATAGACATATAGTTCAAAAACAGAACTATAAATGACCAATTAGCATATTAAAGGTACTCTATGTCATTATTCAGCTAAATCAAATTAATTTCACAATATTAAACAATTGCATTCCCACTAGAACAGCTAAAATGAAAAATGATTTAACAATTTCATTGCCGGTTAGGTATCCAAGAGAAATGTTAATATATGATCATAAAGTTTTTTCATGGTAGCTTTATTCATCATAGTAAAAAATCTAGAAGAAATACAGTAATTTAGTAATAAGTGAATTAATATTCATATATGGTAGAATAGCACTCACTATTAAAAATACGTGCATTATCTTCATAGATATAATGGTTAATTTTGGGTGTCTTCTTGATTGACTTGAGGGCTGCTTAGATCACTGGTGAGGCTTGGCTTCTGGGGGTGTCAGTGAGGATGTTTAAAGGTAGGAGTGGCATGTGTGTCAGTGGATTGAGAAAAATACCTGGCCTCAATGTTGGTAGGCACCATCCAATCAGCTGAGGTCCCAATTGGACAGTAACAACACAGAAGTAAGAGAATTTGCATTCTCCCTAACCCCGCCTTCTCCTACCTTTGTAGATCAGAACTCTATTCTTTGACTTTTTGATTTTGGGACTTGCATCAGGGAGCCTGAGGGGCTCTTAGTCCTTTGACCTTGAACTGGGGGCTACACTCTTAACTTCTCTAGTCTGAGACTTCCAGACATTGATTGAGACATGCTACAGGAATCAATCTGGTTCTCCATTTTAGAGACACTGATGTTGGGACCTCTCAGTCTCCATGATCAGGTGGGTCAATTCCCTGGATGAGTGTCCTTTTATATATCCTATTGATTCTGTCTCTGGAGAACCCTAACTAATCAAACAGATTAATCAGCAAACTATGGCATAACCATATAGTGCAATATTACTCAGTAGTTTTTTTAAAGAAAGATATCATGCCATGAAAATATATGTAGGCAATTTAGATATATAATGCTATGTGAAATAAGTAAGGTTCTTTATAGAAACAGAATAAATTGGATATTGGAGATACATGTATCTATGTATAGAGAGAGAGAGAGAGAGAGAGAGAGAGAGAGTGTGTGTGTGTGTGTAGTGAGGCAGGGAGAGAGAGAGAGAAAGTATTTCAGTTGGTAATAGCCTATATATATGATGGTGGTCCCTTATGGTTACAGTGGTGCTGAAAATTTCTTATCACATAGTGATGTAACTGTCATGATATCATAGACCAATTCATTACTTCCGTTTGCAGTGATGTGATGCTGGTATAAGCAAACCTACCTGTGCTGCCATCCATATAAATGCACAGAACATACTATATTGTACACTACATAATATTTGATAATGACAATAAATATCTATGCTGCTGACTTATGTACTTAGTATACTATGCCTTTACCATTGTTTTAGAGTGTGCTCCTACTAGTTATAAAAATGTTTTCTGTAGAACAGTTATGCTGGCAGCAACCTTATACAGCTCACGTTTATTGTGTTCTTTTGATTGCATCAAGAAACCAAATACAGTGGTTAACTTATCCTACCTAAGTTTGCATAAGTGCACTTATGATATTCAAATAATGACACAATTGCCTTCCAACAAATTTTTCAGAATATATCCTTATTGTCAAATGATGCATGACTGTATAGACATCTAAAAAGAAATTTTTTGTGAGGTATTGGTCACTCAGTTATGGATCCTGACAAGTTCCACAATCTGCCATCTGTAAACTGTAATCAGTGAGGCTAGTGCTGTTCTAACACAAATCCAAAGGCCTGACAACTACAGGAGCTGATGGCGTAAGTCTCAGTCTGAGTCTGAAGGTCTCAGAACCAAGAGTGCTGTGGACCCTAGAGCAGGACAAGCCAGATGTCCCAATTTACAAAGAGAGAACAAATTCTCCTTTCTCCAACATTTTATCCTATATGGGCCCTCCACAAATTGGATAACGGCCGATAACATTAGCAAGTATGATATTTACTCCATTGCTGATTCAAATGCCAATCTCTTCTGCAAACATCCGCATAGATACACACAGAAAAAATGTTTTACCTGCCCCCTGGGTATCCCTTAGTCCAATCAGATTGACACAGAAAACTACTGATTCATCACATAAATGTGATGGTCACATACATAATTTCAACCAGGGGGCATTCGAGGAACTATGAAACTATGAAGACAATTAAAAGATTAGTGGTTTCCAAGGGTCTGGAAAGGAGGTAAGGAGATAAGAATTGACAGACACAGGGGACTTTTAAGTTTGCAACACTACTGTACATAATGCAATTAGAGTGGGTACAGGTCAGGTATTTTTTCACAGTCTACAGAATGTACAACAAAAAGAGTAAGCTATCATATAGACTATGGACTTTGGTTAATAATGATGAATCCAGATTAATCAATCAATTATAACAAACATACCACACTAATATTTGATGTTAATAAAAGAAGGACTTGTGAATGAAACTATTGATGCTTTCCCTTGATTTTTGTAAATCTAACACTACTCTAATTTTTTTTTGTGGTACCAGAGCTTGAACTCAGGGCCTATACCTTGAGCCAATCCACCAGCCCTTTTTTATTGTGATGAGTTTTTTCAAGATAGGGTCTCAGGGACTATTTGCTCAGGCTGGCTTCAAACCACAAGCCTCTTGATCTCTGCCTCCTGAGTAGCTAGGATAGGCATGAGCCACTGGTGCAAGGCCGTTATTCTAAATTTTTTAAGTTCATATTATTTATTTGTATAGCAAAGTGGAAAATTCTCAATTTCCACTGAATAAAGTAAACCAGATATAAAAGAGTGTATGGTCTATATTATTTACAGGAAGATTAGGGCAGATAAAACTAAATTATAACAGAAGTCAGATTACTAGTTTCCTATAGCTAGCAGCAGGCCGGTGTGTACATGCATGTGTGTATGTGTGTATTTGATTTGTTCACAATACGGACTATTTTTAGAATAATGAAAAAATTCTGTATCTTAATAGGGCAATGTTTGCAGGAATGTCAGAATTCATCAGACTGTATATTAAATGTAAATAATACCACTAAAATTGATTTGCAAGGTAAACAAACGAGTAAACAATTCTATCAATGAATAACATAGTCATTTGTGTCCCTAAAAATCAGACTAGGTCACTAATTCTTGGCCTGCCATTTCAGACTCATTTCATCTGAGTCTGCATAGAAATCTAAATCAATAGACTGCAAGTTAGTATCCTCAATGATACAGGAATTCAAAAAAAAAGGTTTCCAATTGATTACCAACATGTAACCATGGTACAAGTTGACATATTGACCTCTATTGAATTATTGCTGAATAAATAAAACATTTCTGCGAAGTTTGCTGAAACATGTTTATGAGACTTCTTTTTGGAACGTCTGATAAATTATATGTATATATATATATGTACATGTATATCTAAAATTGTAGCTAAAGTGATGGCAAAAATTAGGTATTCTATTTGGTACACTCATTGTTTTATTTTTTTCTTGTTATTTATTAGGGACTTGAAAAATTTTAAGTTTCCATCTTCAATACTTTTATCCTTCTCACTGAGAATTTTCCATTACACAGTTCTTCTCTTTCCTTAATCGTTCTCACTGGCACACATACCAGTCAAAAGCTTTCCACTATAATTGTGGTACTTGAATGATTCTAGAGCTGAGTGTGTGTATGTGTGTGTGTGTCCCTATGTATTACTGCAGTCAGATTACAGTCTAACAAAATTTTGCTTTGGAATGCCATGAATAAATCGATATGTTTACCACGTTGGGGGGACAATTCACTAGATTAGCAAGAGAGCTGAACTGGCATTTTAAGTACTGATTCTAATTTGTCATTGACCCTAATGTCATTAGATTGTATCTGCACATTGGAAAGAGTATATATAAACAAAATATAGTACAGATGTAAAATTATGAGCTTGCAAGAATTTTTCAAGCCTGATGTCTAAGCCAAATCTTCAGTGATATTATTGGTTGGTGAAATAGTTCAGGTTTTGTGGCTGAGAAGCCAGGTGTATGCATTTCAAAAGACTCTTGTCAGCATTTATAAGAAGAACCCTAAGGTATGAAGAAGAAATCACTTCTTAGGCATTAGCTAACATCTAAAACTAAAAAGAACAACTGTCATTTTAAATGATGGGATCATCTATGATAACATTCCCCCTGAGGTCACTCAGAAGTCACAAATCACTTAAAGTGTACATTTTTCTAGTAAACCCCTCATGTTGTGACTGAAATTAAGGAGTGGGAAAATTATTGCAGCTGCCAGGTGTAGGTGTGGAAAGTGAAATATTCATAACTTGACTCTGTTACTAAAAGGCAATGGAACTTGGTTTCATGTAGTTGCTAAGGTCTCCTTTAGTTTTATAAGACTAACATACTGTGTATCTCTGGTTGTGTTCCAAATGTTTTAACCATTAGGTACGAATCTTTTAAATTATTCTTAGTGTAAATTACTCAAGTGTTGATCTTTATGAATATTAGTCTTAAAAGAACATAAGCTAATTTAATCATTTGAATGTATGTTGTAGTTACATTCCTGCTTTATCTTTGAGTACTTCAATGTTATTTTCTAAAAGATGAGGTCAGTGTGATTTAACACAACTTACTTATCAAAATTAGGAAATTAAAATTAATGCTGCTGTAGATCCAATCTAAGTCTTTCATTTGAATTTTGTGACTAGTGTGAACAAAGTCCTCTATGGCAAAATGATGTTTTATAATTCATCATCACATGTAGGGTCACATGATGAATGTAATTTTGTCTTTTTATCTCAACTGCTTCCTCAACCTTTCTTTGTGTTTCATGATCTCAAGGTTTGTGGAGCCTACAGCTCATTTATTTTATAAAACATCTCTCAGTTTGGGCTTGTCTGGGACTTTCCCCATGATTATATTCAGTATATCCATTTTTAGCAGAAATACAATGGAAATGATGCATATCCTTCTCTTGGCACAATATCAGAAGGCATGTGACAACTAGTTTTCCTATTACTAGTGATGCTAACTTTGGTCACTTGATTAAAATGGAGTCTTCCAGATTTTATTCACCACAAAGTTATTACTTTTCACTATGTGATGAATATGCATTTAGGGGACGATCCTTCAATAATAACAAAATTTCCCATTATTCAACAGCTTCAACTGTAAATCTGAGCATCCAAGTATGGTTTTTGCTTGAAACAATTATTACTAGGGTGATTGCCAATGAATAACACTTTTACTTCATCACTCTACTAAATTGATATGATGGCATTTTGCTTCAAGGAAGAGCTATCCTTTCCTCTTCTCTTTAATTGTTTATATTAATGTGGTCTTGGGGATTTCTATTTTATCTTGTGTATTATAATTCACCACACAGTCATTACTTCCATCAGTGCTTGAAATGACCTAGAGTTGCTTATTGGAATCATATCAATCAATCCTATCACATCATGTGTGTCCTTCTGATATAGCCTTATCATTCTCTGAGCAGTCACCTTTTTTTTTGTTATACCAGATTTATGCTTAATAGCCTGGGCCCAGCCATGGAATTAGAAAATCTACAAGGAGTTCTCTTAGGAGATATTAGTATTTAAAACCAGTTCTTGGTTGTAGTTTGTAAACTTTGAACATTTTTTAGCAAACTTCGTGTGGGCTAACTAACATGACAGGTAGAGCTCCTAGGATCTCAGTTACAGAGCAAGTCCATAACCTCTTGTCAGTTCACTCCCATGGACTTTTCCTGAGTGCATGGGGTTATTTTGGGAAAGGCTGTAGACAGAGAAGGATCAGGAGAACAGTCAATGTTAAGTCTTCACCCAAGTGTGATATTATCATCCTCTGAAGACATGGTTCAAGACAGAGGAGCTAAGAGAAAGCCACCACAGGCTCTCTGTGCTTTCATGTATAGAACGATGTGGTAAGCAAGAGAACTGAAAGAAATCCTCTTGAGTCACTTATTATTTTATTTTTTATCTATCCAAGGGTAAGAAATCTTTAAGAAATACTTCTAAGCATTTTGAGTCCTCATACAATGTAAGAAATCTGCTTGCACAGGGATTAGTAGGGGAAAGGTAAGTTAGGAAAGGGAAATATGGAACAGAGATAGCTCCACACTAGCATAAACTCTATGGTAGGACTTGAAATGACAGAAAAATCCTCAGCTATCCAAAAAGCTTGCCTTAAGACTGGAAAGAAGAAAAAGAGTGTTCACATAATTTGGAAAGCTGCAGGAAAGGGATCTTTCCAGCATGCAAAGGGATCGCCTAAATTAGCATATTCACATCTTACACCTTGCTGAAGGGTAAGCCCATAGCACCCACAAAGTATGAGAAAAGTAGGTGGTAACTATATCAAACTAAAAACACAACAAACTTATATCCAACTCAACTACCATGGTATTGATAGGTATTGGTAATGCACTGGACACAAGTGGTCTAAAAGAAAAGGGCTATGCCCTAACGAGAGCAAATAGTATTCACTGCATTCTCTACTGCCCTGAACAAAATGCCCAGTAAACAAATTAAACAATTGTGGGACACATAAAAAGGGAATAGGCTATGTACTGTTAAAGAGGACATAGTAAATAGAAGTCCTAGGGATGGCCTCAGTGTTCAATGATCAGATAAGGATTTTAAAATAAGTATAGTGAATTAAGCTAAACAACTACTATAACATCATGTGTTATGGAATGAAAAAGCAAAATGAAACTCTAGAAATATGTGATAACATAAATGAAAAAAGTTCTGCTCAGCTTTAATAGCAGTCTAGATACACTGGATAAAAATCAGTGAACTTCAGAATAGGACAAGAGAACAAAGCATGCTAAAACATGAAGAGATGGTGACAACAACAAATGTCAACAATAGAATAGTGGATGAAATACTCAGGAAACTATAATATAAAAATTACTTCTATTTAAAATTTCAGAAGGAGAAGACAGAGAGAATGAAGTGAAAGAATAAATGTTTAATGGCTAAGAACTTATTATACATAAGGAAAACTTCAGCTTACAAACCTCAGAAAGTTATAAAACACCAAGAAGGATAAGTACAAAGAAATACCTTTGATAGAAAATAGTGAAGTTAAAAAAAAAAAAAAGAAAGAAAGAAAATAATGAAGTGATGTTTTGAAAGTGCTGATAATAAACAATTTTAGAAGCTATTAAACTGGTATTCTATACACAGTGACAATATCCTTCAAACATTAAAACAAAATTAAGCTAATTTCAAACAGAAAAAAATCCTGACCAAAATTGTTCACACTTGACCTGCAGTTTAATAAATATTAACTGTAATTCTTCTAGTGAAAGAAAAATTTTACCATTTGAAAACTTGAATCTGCAAGCAGTAATGAAGAATATTTGGGAAGATATTAAAGACACTTTAGTAGGCTTTTATTTTTGCAGTACAGGGGCTCAAACTTAGGGCCTCACACTAACTAGGCAGTCACTCTACCACGTGATCCACTCTGCCAGCCCACAATAGATCTGTTTTTTTTGTGTATATTTACATCTCCTGATTTAGTTATCTTTGTGTCTTACATGTTAATGGTCTCCAATTCACCCTGTCTTGTGGTATTAATGCCCTTATGCAATTGCCTCCCACATACACTCCTGGAACGGCCATGTGGAATTCTTTGGCCAATTAACTAGTATGACAAAATAGCTTGATATGAGCTAGCACATTAGGGCTAGTCCACTTGGAATTCTTCTTCATGGAGTCTAGCTCCATGTTATAATGAAGACTACTGAATAATTAGAGTTCATGGTGAGACGACCTTAAACGATGAGATACTCAGCTGAACTAAATTCAGCCATTTGCCCCGAACTGACATCACAAGGAGTAGAAGAATTGCCCAGTTGATCTCTGTCCAAATTCCTGTCCAACAGGATGTGAAGAATCAATAAATCCTTATTGTTTCCAACAACTAGCTTTTTTTTCTGATGCAGCTACATATCTTATTGACATGGAACTATATGTAAGAGTCACATCTTGCTCATGAAGTAGAATGTATTATTTAAGGTAGACTGTGTTAACTTAAAAATGAGTATTTTAACTTGAAGCTATCATTATCACTATAAAGAATTTTAACCAAATCTTGAACAGTTTACAGTAATTTCAAAAGAAATAAGGTAAAGAGAAATATATAAAAATAATTGAAACTCAGAGGAAAAATAAAATCAAGATGATAGTCATAAACACAAAATATTCACAAATACAAAAATAACCTAAACAGTCAATTGGAAGTTGAGAATGTCATATCAGAAAGAATAGAAGGGCCAAACTATACTCTGTAAGAAGTAGATATGGATGGTAATAAGAAATACATCATTTCAGATAAAGGTAATTTCAAAATATGTTGAAAATAAAATTCTCTAAAACACTTGTTTGAAAAGATGATAGTCAAGCAATTAATTAGCAAAGCACACAACTTAAAAAATTTGGGGGAAAAAAGCAAGATGTCCAGAGCATATATAGAGAATAACATACTAAAACAGAAAACAAAATACATTAGAGAGAATATAAAATGTGGTTCTTGGAACAGATAAAAAACCCTACAAATCTGTACATTTAAACTGGCTTGTCAGTTTTGAAACTGGCAACTTTCTAAAACATTATAATACTAAACAGACCCAAGTAGTATGAGTATAGAAAATCCTAGTGGACTTGCAACTATCATATAAATTGAATTCTTATTTTAGCTCTAACCTCCACAATGAAACTAACCTACCCAACACATAAACCTATCACAGGAATTTAGGCAGTTTGATAATGAAGCATGGCTAGAAAAGTAAACCTATGTAAGAAAATATAGAATCTTGAAACTGGCTCCTTATTGCAATATTGAAAGTGATTAGTATACTAGGTTGAGGTTCAAAGGCAGGTTGACTAGCATACACAGTGGAAGATCAAGTTTTGGGTCAGAAAAGATGGTTTGGAGTCCTAGACAACTTGGGCAAGCACTAGTTTTATTTCCTCTAGTGCCTTCAGGTATACAATAGGATTAAAACTGAGGTGCAGTCTTCCTATATATATTGAACTAAAGCATTTGGGAAAGAATAACTTAAAAACAAATATTCCCACCATCCTTCTTCAACTGAGATATTTATACATCACAGAGAAGGATTGATGCTGGATTAAAGAAGCGAGAGTAAGGGAAAAAAAGACAATTCCTATTTATCACTTTGTTCTTCCCACATTTGTGCATTTTCTTTCTTCATTTGCATATTTTTGAGCTTCACTGATTTAAAAAAAAACCAAAATCAGCAAAGTCAAACCTAAATTTGGTCAGTAAGAATATAACTAGTTTTCTCCCTGAGTTCTTATAATTGTTCTCCCCTCTCTTCCTTTCTTTCTCCCTCCCTTCGCTGCTTCCTGCTTGCCTTCCTCATTCCTTTCTTTCTTCTGAGTGATGGCTGTAACATTCACAAAAAGCATGTATTAGAAAGTCAAGTTAGGACAGCACACCTTAGGCAAGGGGACTTTGAGAAGTCTCATAGTCATAGTGCAATCCAGGAAGCTGTTTTATTGCTCACTTCATTGCATGCTAAAATAATCCCAGTTGAGATTTGAGATAATAACTTACAATGACTACTTGAATTAATTAATTTTTCTTTGGATTTTTAAAAATTATGTCTTTTGTGTTAAAAGCCCCATGGCACAAGCAGATTGTAAAAAAAATTATTAATTAAATATTCCAAATAACCAACAGCAACACTAGTAAAATGAAGAGGGGAAATTAAGCTTTCAGGAAAACACTGTACCCAGTAGACAATGCATCTTGTGTATTAAGATCAAGATCAGAAATTGTCAGCTTGCTTAAAATTCAATACTGGGCACCTGTAAATATGCCAGGGAAGCCTATGCAATGGTGTTATATTTCTGAGCTATTCAGTAATTCTTGAAGTCCTAAGAATGCCAAACTCTCATGTGCCAATATTTTGACAGTTATAGAGACCCTGAATTAACCTTATGAAGATATTCCTTCATATGTGTGTCTTTGTGACAGGGATAGATTTGACATCTTATGACTCTCTATTATCTGTTTTGTGAGCGTTTCAGCTCTGTGAACTTTTTCTACCAAGCTGAAGCAGGGAGTTTTCAGAATACATCCAAATTATATGTAGTAATATTTGCTTTTGTAAATAGTGGATACGACATTTCTGCCGGGCAGTGTAATATGACATGGTGAGATTAATGCACAAACATCTAATATGTTTATTACTTTATGTTCCTCTTTGAGTTAACAAAATAGAACAATGGTTCATCAACGCACTGCCCTCATTTTCCCCACATTTATCCCTTTCTCAGTCTCATTCCTGGCTGCTGTCCTTTTGTCCCTGATTCCCACCTGATACAAAGAATGAAGAAAAAAAGACAATTAATATAAATTTGGACCTACTGTATACCAGGTACCATGCTCCTTTCCCCTTTATTTTCTCATTCCATCCTTGAAGTGGCCTTAGAAGATAGTCCACATGTTGTTATTAATGTAAGGCTCAGAGAAGTTTTGTCACCCTTCAGTGCCACAAGGCTAATAAACTTCCTGGTACAATGTGAGTCCCACATTGTGACACTGCAAAGCCTAAGCAAAATACTTAAGTTACTCATTTTGTGCTCCCCATTTATTGTGTGATATTGTATAAATCCTGCATATTCCTGATTCTGACTTTGAATATTCCAAGAACTTAGGCCAAGAATAATAATTTCCACTTCAATTTTATTCTCTAAAAATAAAACCTGGAGGCTGATAGAATGAGAAGCATCTTCATGTTAAAGGTGAGAAAAAAGAGGTATAAAAAGTGTAAGAAGTTTACCTAAAGTTACACAAGTAGTAAATGCTAGAACCAGACTTGGTTTTTTAGCTATCATATTATATTCTGCCTTACATATGTGATACAACAAATAGAGAGAGTTTAAAAGGTGGCTAAGAATTTAAGCTTTTGTCTCCCTTCACACTATTTTATTTATTATTTTTGATAAGATACATAATATTTTGATGATTTCTGACAATTTCTAATTTTCTTATTGAGCATCAGAATGCAAGGTATTTCCTTCTAGAATTAAGATCATGTTTGAAGCAAATTCAGGTAGGCTAGCTAAAGGAAAAGGGAATTTGAAAAATAACTCCACTTAAACTGACCTGATGCCAGAAGTTGAGTTTCATATTTTAGACTTTGAAATTATTACCAGATTATTATTATCCCAACATGTTTTCAAGCAAATAAAAGAAGTTTTCATCTCTTCAATTATGACATATTTTAAAGTTATTTTTATATTTTTAAGTTTTCTTTATAAAATGAATACTTGTATATTATATATATGAAAAGCATAATGATTTACACAATAGCACCAAAGCTTAATGATAAGTAGCAATAATAGTTTGGTGGGAGGTTCTCTCTCTCTGTCTCTCTCTCTCTCTCTCTCTCTCTTCAGCTCATACAAGTTACAGTGGTAAAATGATAATGAATAGTTTTCCTTTGTCCTATGTTGTTTTCAACTGATGTAATAACATATGAATCTCCTTATTTGTTCAGTTATCTATTGCTGCATAATAAATTGCCTCAAAGCTCAGTGCCTTAAACAATAAAAATTACTTTCGCACAGTCTCTGCAGGTGAGGAATCCCTTAGCTTAGCAGGGTGGCTCTGAGTCAGGGTCTCTAGAGGGGTTTCAGTCAAGATGTTGCCAGGACTGCAGTCATTTGGCAACTTCACTGGGACCAGAGGACCTGCTTCCAAGGTGCCAGTGGCAGAACGATTGGCAGGAATTCTCATTTCCTCCCTGGATATTGGCAGGAAGCCTCAGTTCCTCTCTTCGTGCATCTGTAGGGCGGCTCAAGTACCCTCATGGCATGGCAACTGGCTTTTCTCAGAGGGGGTAAAGAAATAGTGCAGAGATGAAAGTCACTGTTTCTCTTACAACATTGCCTTGGAAGTCAGACTCCAACTCTTCAGTTCTATTCTCTTGGTTACATAAATTTTTTAGCCCTCTTCAACATAGTATAAGCCTACCTGAGTATAAGAATGTTAGACTATAGAGACCACCGTGGCCAACTTGGAGGATACACACCACATTTTTCCATAATTTAGTGATCTGTCAGGAAAGACTGTTGCTATTTTCCAAGAAATAGCTTCTCAAGTCTACAGGTAAAAATAAAGGCATGCCATTCTTATGTCAAGAATCCTTCAGATCCTGCCAACTGACCCACCTTCCACAGTCCTCTGAGAATTATTTTGGAAGAGCAGCACCACTGCTTGTTATCCTTATCCCCTGATATTTTCCAAGACCACTGCATTGTCCTCAGAGCATTTCTCCAAAGGGCCAGATGTGGGAGGGGGGATTCTTTTCCTTGGGGCTTCATGCATCTTAGCTCATTCTTGACGAGGGCTTAAAGAACAGCAAACAGGAAAACAACAATAAAAACTTTGCCTCATGTCTCTTTTTTTTCTCTATCCTAACCTCCTCAAAATAAGAAAAATAAATTCAAGGAGAGGAAGGGTATGTATGTAAAACAAACATCTGTATGTGAGCATCCTGTGGAAGTGTTCAGTGAAATCACAAGTGATATCCAAATATTATGTGTCAGCCTGAACGGGCACTTACTCTGGAAAGAAGAACACATCATCATCATTCCATTGCTTTAAAATACTGTATTAAAATATCTTGGACAATGAGAATGTGGAAGGAAGAACAAAGAGAATTTTTTGTGTGGGGTGGGAGGAGTAGTATTGAAGTTTGAACTCAGGATCTTGAGCTTGGCAGCACTCTACCACTTAAGCCATGCCCCAGTCTTTTGGTTTTCAGGGTTTTTCACTTTTGCTTGGCCTGACCTTGGACCTTGATCCTCCTATATTTGCCTTCCAAGTAGGTGGAAACACAACATGTTACCATCATGTCTGACTCCAGAGATAAATTTTAAACATGAAACTTAGAAGATATTTTCCCCTCAAGCCTATTCTTTATCAGTTTCTTTTCAGTAAATCACTTGGCAACTCTCTGCATATTGAGGAAGAAACACATCATTGTATCTGTTGCAGATGTATTAGCTTTGATCTGTTTCATAAGCTTGGATTGGTTAAAGAGCCACAGAAATTTGAATTTACTATCACAGACTTTGCTAAAGGGAAATTATTTTCAATGTCAATTAGGAAATAGATGATTTGCTAATTATAATGTTGCTAGTCAACACTGTGAACTTGTTAAAGGCAACTAGACAGAGGCAGTTTCTAAAAAAAGGAGCAGTATAGGAACAGAATTCTGAATTTTAGGACAAGCTCCTTGGTAAGTAAATCTTTGAGTTCTTGAATCACCATCTCTGAGAAGAACTTGATTCTCTTGTGTTTCAAAAGTGGATTTTTCTTTCATAGCAGGATGCTGACATATGCATGACAACAGATAGTTAATAGGGCTCCAGAAATGGGCTTCACACCAGAAATCCAGAAAGGTTGGTGGATGCCAGGTAATTGAGAAACTAGACACAAATTATGAAACATGGAGGTTACCATCTTGTTTGTTGTATTAAGTTTTCTACTTATGATTTTAATTTTCTGCAGTTTTCCATATCCGTCTTGTAAAATAACATTTCCTGAAACAGATAATGCAATGACATTAATTTACATACTAATATAATCCTAGCCATACATTATGTACTGCTGTAATTACTTTACACATATAATCTCATTTAGCTTGCCAAAGCCCCATGGTTTTTACCTCCATTTTATAGATGAAGAAACTGAGGCATAAGCACACTAAATTGCCCTAGGTAAACAAAATTAGTGAAGAGTAGATCTGGAATTCAAAGGATGGGAGAGTTTGGGTTCAGAGTCCAGCTCTTAGGAATACTTGAAATCAGACCCCCGTGGGTCATGCATATAATCCTAGTTACTTGGGAGGCTAGGACTGGGAAGATTGCAGCTTGAAGCTCACCCAGCATAAAGTTTGTGAAACCCCACCTTAATGGAAAAAATGGTGGGCATGGTGGCACGTGCCTATCATTACAGCTGTGGTGGGAAGTGTAAAATAGGAGGATGAAGATCCAGGGTGGCCGAGGCAAAAAGAAAGACCCTAACTTCAAATAACCAGAGCAAAATGGGTTGCAATTGTGACTCAACTGGTAGAGTGCCTACCTAGCAGGCTCCAGGTTCTGAGTTTAAATCCCAGCACCACCAAAAAACAAACAAACCCAGAATAATAGTATAATGCCTTTCAATTATAGGCAAAAGAGAGTCGTTTCAAACATGTAGTGTTTGTAGGACTTCAGTCATATGGTGATGAGAAAACTGTTCACAGGGGGTAAATGTTAAATGCCTGACCCTCTATCCAAGCATGGGGGTACATGCTTATAATTTCAGCACTGGGAAGGCTGAGGTAGAAGAATCATGAGTTTGAGCTCAGCCTAGGCTAATTGTGAGACTCTGTCTTAAAACAAAACAAAACAAAGCACCTTAACTTTCCATATTCTTCCATCATTTGGAAGAAATGATGTATTTTTGGTACGTAGTATTTCAGAGACGTACAACATCTTTCTGTTACATCTGTAATGCAGGTGCTCTTTGTACCCTTCCCACCACCCTTCCTTCCTAGGTACCTAATAACAGAATAACAGCAGTGGGCTTTCTTTAGAGTGAAAGAAACCAAAAATAGTTCATTTTTTTGTTCTGTATCTTTTTCATGAAGTCACTAATTTGAGGATGAATGGCTTTTTGTTTTTGACACAGCAGCCTAAGGAAATTTCAGTACTAGACAGAACTTGGATTTGTCTTCCCTTAGACGCTGAACTTGCAAATGAGGGCAAATACAGAAATCATTACATTTAAGAGAAGACAGATCTCTTATCAGTGTCAGAAAAAAATGGAAACTAAAAGCTCATAAAAATTATAACGAGCATATCTTTCTCAAAAGCTCTGGTTTAACACAAAGTTTCTTTTTGATAACGCCATATAATGCCCTCCTCCCTCTCGCCTGTTAATTTCC
Source organism: Castor canadensis (assembly GCF_047511655.1). Classification (NCBI taxonomy): domain Eukaryota; kingdom Metazoa; phylum Chordata; class Mammalia; order Rodentia; family Castoridae; genus Castor; species Castor canadensis. The sequence continues at coordinate 93,245,666 of NC_133392.1, read as the reverse complement.
ATTTCTCAGTGTGAACTTGGAGCAAATAACATACATCTATAAAAAGACACTCTGAATTCTTTTCCAAATATAATACTTATATAATAATGTGATTGTCAGGCAATGTAGCACGCTTTGCTCATGAGCAGTGAACTCAGAAGTGAATGGTCCTCAGCACAAACGCTTGCTGGCTCCCAGTGCTGGTCTCCAGAAGCCGTGCCTGCGAGCCTGTTGGCCAAGTGCTACGGAGTGGAGGCTCCTCTCTGTGCACTCCATTAGTTTCCATCCTTTGCTTCCAATAGAGCTCTTTGCAACATTCCTTGAACCAGACATGGAGAAGTGGTTTTTCTAATTGTGCAGCTATTGGCACTCATACAGTTATAAGCCTGATTTTGCTTACATGAATACACAGGAGCTTGTGCACAAAGGCTACTACATCCATGAAGAAGAAATCTGTGGCCTCATGATTTACACACAGGCTAGTTCTATAGCTTGTTTCAGTCACGTCCATGGCCTAAGTTGAAAAACATAATGCAAAGTAACCAAAGGCATGTATTATCTCTGAAGCAATGGGAAGTCATGAGATAATTTTTATTGTCTCCTAGCAATAAGCCTTTTTTCTACATAACAGGTATTGTCTTGTTCCATGAGATAGAAAAATGTGTTAATTCACAATTAGCCTATTTATTTAGATAACCTCCCACAGGTGACATGACCTGATTCATTTCCTGATAAAATGAAGTACCTGCTTACAAACAATCAAAAGCTCCTGTTTAATGAGATTTGATCTATTTTCATCTGTGAATAATGCTTTTCTTTTGAGGTACTGGGGCTTGAACTGAGAGCCTTCACCTTGAGCCACTCCACCAGTCCTGTTTTTGTGAAGGTGTTTTTGAGAAAAGGCCTTGGGAACTATTTGCCTGGGCTGGCTTTGAACCACGATCCTCCTGATCTCTGCCTTCTGAGTAGCTAGGATTACAGGCGTGAGCTATCAGCCCCCAGCCCATGAATAATTAAAAAAAAAAATCATCTAACTACACTTTTAAAAGCTATGAAAATGTAATGGTAGAAAAATAATATATATAACAGATTATTTGACATTTTATTGCAAATTGAGTGTAGAGTCCTATTGCACCTGAACTTCATAATTTTGTTTTTGTTTTAAAAAGGACTTGATGCAAAATAGCATAATAATAATGATAATTTGCTATGGCACCCAAAGATCATGTTTGTCTATAATAAAAAACAATTTTATACAAATATTTGATTGCCATTTTGTACACTTTTACTTTTCCTTGTTTTGTTTCTAAAATAAGAAAAACAAAGTGGATCAGGGAAGAGCATTTGACTTATCCTAGATAAGACAGCCCTAAATGAAATTTAATTAATGATTTAAGTTTCTAAGTATTAAGACAAATTCAATAGGCCTATAAAATTAAACCAAGGAGAAACATAGTTTCTATAAGTAGAGTTTTATAGTCAGAATTTTACATATTTTTTATATGATCAACATTCGGTGTTCTGAACACTGTCAGATTCCTCCAGTCCTTTGACTATGTGACCTTCTTGTTCTATTTGTGCTTCTGGGACATATTTTCTCCATTTATCTGTTCTTTCTTAGTTTCCTAGAGTCTTTCTTCACTTCCTTTCTGGAGCTACACAAAACAGAGCTTGTTTTCTTACTCTGCCATTGATCCAGTCTTACATATAGAGCAGACAGCTATAGACATTAAAAACCGAAGTAGCACAGATTTATTTTATCAGAACAGGATTAGTATGACCTGTGGATGTGTTTGCAATGAATTCAGGTGACCCCACATGAGAGGCATACCTAGATATAGGGCTGACCAACAGAACAAATAAATTGTCAGTGGGCCACCTTGGAAGCAGATCCTCTGGTCTCAGTGAAGTTGCTAAGTGACTGCAGTCCTGGAAACATCTTGACTGTAAGTTCAATAGAAACCCTGAGGCAGGACCACTGGGCTAAGTTAAGGACTCCTGACCCACAGAGATTTTGAGACATGTTTTATTACTTAAAGCACTGAGTTTTGAGTAAATTGATTAAGCAGGAACAGATAACTAAACAAACAGGAAAATCCAAATGTTAAAACATTAATTGAAAAAAGCACGGGGCAAAAGAAGACATTCGGTATCACTTTGTACCAGGGACTTAAAAGCTACTTTTGCGGAAAAGCATTGACTCCTTACTTGGGCCCACAAATTAACTAAAAAGCAGGAGAAAAGCTTGGCATTCCTATCTCCATATTGTATCTGTGTCTGTCCTATGCTCTGAACCATTCTCTCCTGCAGTCACCTTAGAATCCAGGAAGGATAGGACTTATTGATAGCATGTTTATAACGAAAGATGGAAAAAACATCCCCAAGGAAAGACACAGCACACATCAAGACAGACCACCCTCTAGGTATCCTGACCAGTGATGACGGTGATACTGCCTTTTCTGGAAACCCTTCCAAGATGAGGACTAAGATAATGATCTACCAGATCATACCTCTGAGTAGAATTGTTTATTTATTATGCATATACCTCTCTCCCCCGACCCCTCCCTTTCTTTGTTTAAACCTACAGCTCATGACTGTATCCTGAAGGTAGTTGAAGAAGGGCTGAAGTGCTTACTTTGTCTGTTCCTCTGCCATATAGTCTCCTTTCTCTGCCCTTCACCATGTCTCTTTATTTGGTGTGTAAGGGTCAGTGGCTAGACCTCACATGTTGAGTTCTAAGAGTTTGGGTCTGGGGTCTAACACTCAGGTTTCAATTTCACCACTATAACTTACATATAGAAAATAAGTATGAAAAAATTAACTCCCAGTAAGTATCCTTAGCTGTTTTCATAGTCATATCCACAATCTTTCACTTCTGCTAGTCCCATACTGTGGAGTTTGCTCCCACAGTGTACCAGAGTTGCTTAATGCAGTGTGGCAGAAGAGATGGTATGTCACTTCAGGGATTATGTTATAAAGATGCTTCAGCTTCCATTTCAATCTTTGTCCCTCTCCCAAATTACTTTCTTTGGGGAAAGCAAGCTTCTATTTCATGAGCAGCTTTATGGAGAGCCCACATGGTGGGGAATGGAAGCTATCTGAGTTAATGTGGAAGTCCCTCCCCAGTCCAAGCAAACCTTCAGACCACAATATCTCCATTTGACAAGAGAGCCATGCTACTTGTATGTTCCTGGGCTCCTCAACAAAACTGTGTGAGATTTTTTAAAAAGTTTGTTATTTTGGGCTGATAAATTTGAGGTATTTTGTTCAAAATAAGAGATAACTAATAGGCTTACCTTAGATATATAAAATACCGAGGGCTGATTTCTTGTACATGAGAATTGGCAAGACAGTGTTTAAAGCTACTGGAAAAGTGAGCTATGCTCAGGGAAATGATAGGTACAAAAGGATAGAGTCACAGGTCTGGTTTCATATGCTTGATGAGATCTTCACATCTTTGAGAACATACAGTTATCAGGTGGCAGACCTCAGGATTCAAGTTTAGTTCTATTTACGTTAAAAGACCATATTCTTAAGCTATTCAATTTATAGCCTCTGATAATTGTTAGTATTTACTGAGGCACAATATGTGCCCACACTTTGCCACCTCTCTTTCTTTCTTGTAAACAAAAATAACAACAACTCCTCTAATCCTAAAATCCCTGCAAGTTAGTTATTACTTCTATAAATAAATACATGGAAAGGTCCTTTTTAGAGTACAAATATTAATCTGGGAAAAGGAGTGATTTTTAAGAATTCATCTCCTTCCTCAGACTATCCTTTAAGAATACCTCCCAGCTACATACTTATTTTTATTTCTTCAAATAAAAGACTCTCATGCTGCTGTTAACAGGTTTACTGGATGGATTATATACTTTTTAAAATCATCCACTCCGCTCCTCCTTTCCATTAGCTGGGGTAATGAAACATTGCTGTGTCCCCTCTGAGTGAAGATAAATTTGAAAGAAGAAAGAAGAGTATTTGAATGTATCTGGGAATGTTGGGATGTGACACTGCAAAGCCATGCTGTACCATCACTACTGGAAAGATGATCTTAACCTCAGGGAATTGATCGTCAGCATTAAAACACACAATGAAAAAAAAGGAGAGAGAGACAGACGCCCATGGACCCAACCACTGATCACTACTGACACTTTATTTTGTAACATACTTGTGTTCAGGTGTGTTTAGCGCTGAGATTCAGGGAAGGCTCAGACTTATAAAGGTCATCTGAAGGGGCAGCCATTAAGCATGTTGACTCCCTCATTAAAATTTTCTGAAAACTCTGCCTCTATTGAAAACAGATATTCGGCAGGGATCTACAAATGCTAAAGAGATGTGAGATGAAAAACTCCCCCATATTAACTTTATTGGAGATTGCTTCAGATTCCTCTCAAAGTGGGGATATTACTTTGTGATAAAACACACACACACACATGCTTCTCATTCCTTCTCTCCTAACTTTAGGAAGTGTTCGCTCTATTCTCTCAGAGTATACAAAGAAGAGAGCCTCACAAATTATCATCCCCTGGACCATGTTTTCCCCTGGCTGTGGTCAAACTGGCATCTTACTCTGACTGTTGAGATAGAGCAGGCCTCTCCTGCCTGACTTGAACATTTACTTGCTATTAACTTCTTTTCCTTAATTTCAGTGTGTAAGAATTAGATACGTATAGTAGTAAGATAGTCTTCCCCTCTAAAGTAGAAATGACCTGCTGTTTTCAAATTTTTCTTCCTTTCTATAGTAGGTAATGGGTCCCTATCACCTTAAACTTTAACAACTTGAGAGGCAAATGTAATGGGGGCAAAAGTAAATGGTTTGAGAAAACATAACAGTAATATTCTCACACTCAGGCTTCAATATGATCAATGTTAACTATGGTTTATTTTTCAACTTAATTTTCCAAGGTATTGTAACATTCTTGGTTGCCATTAAAGGAGTCTTGCTACCTTACTCTTGATTCTGGTCTCGAGGTCACCCAAGAATTTTATTTTGGTGAGTCAATACTTTCCTTAATTATTAGCATTTCCTTAAATGATGACTGAAGCCATCAAAATGTAAAGTTAACTGAGAACTGAAGCATCCTCATATCACAGGGTAACTTATTTGGGCCATATGAGGGGGAAGACACCCCACTCCACTTATGAAAGTGGAAAATTAGTCCACAAACTGATAGGACTGTCGAGGAACATATCAAATATAACTTCTGATGACACCTGATAAGATACAACAAAAAGACATGATGATTACAGCAGCTATGGATGTTGGTGATAATACTGTCATAAAGATACTACTAACAACTCATGTACTTCTATGCATATATAAGAATATCATAATGAAGCACCTTTGTATAATTAATAGACCCTAATAAACATGTTTAAAAAGAAACCAAGCATTGTCAGGTTTCAGAAGCTGCCTCATATCCCTATCCAATTGTTACTTTCTTCCCGTTTTCCAGAGGTAGTCATTACTTAACATCTAACAACAGAGTTCAGTTTTTCCTAGGTTTCAATTCTATTATAGCTAGAATTATAACAAGAACTTAGAGGTTGCTTTTACTAAGAGCACTGACTCTTCACTTGGGCCTGCAAATGTCCAGTGGGTAACTAAATCCAGGATCAAAACTTGGCATCTCTGCCTCTATTTTGCATCTATCTCCTTTGCTCTGAGTCATTCTCTTCTACAGTCTCCTTTGATTCCAGGAACAATAGATATGATGGATAAACATCTGGTGACTAGAGTCACAACTACCATCCAGGAAACAATGAATTTCTTATTGATAAGCCCTTTCCCCTCACCAGTCCTCAGGTAATGATCAGGTGGACCAGTTTGACCAAGACTGATTAACTGCAACTATACACAGTTCTTGCTCCCTCTTCTGTCACTTCCCTATATAGTCTGGGAACACATGCTAGTAATGTGCCCCCTGCCCCAATACTCACAGAACTAAGGACGCTGGTTTGCTCTGTCTCCCTAGTATAATTATACTAGTTAAAGTTTCTTACTTGTTCTTTTACAAAAAACAAAACAGACACAAACACAAAAATCTAAACAGAAACAACAAACCCTCATGTACAAGTGAATCTCTGATCTCTAAGCTTTCTGGCAATATTTTCATTACACTGACTGCCCTCTATACATCTAAAAGGAGACTCGCTCACATTCAGAAGTAGCCCTAGCAGTGTAGTCTAATGAAACTGTAGAAGCCAGAAGTTCTATTTCCAAAAAGTTTCAAAATTTTACAGCAGTCCTATAACTGATCTGCTCTCCCGTCTTTCAAACCAGGTAAACTCTCTTTCAAGTAAGCTTAACTACTATGATAGGATATAAAAATAGTGTTATCCGTGCATTTTGAAATCTAAAGTTAGTCTTATTTCATTAGACGGTCTCTCTTCTACTCTTTGCTCATGGCATCACATGATTTGTGCTCTTGTCTGAATCTACTCCAACAGATTATAAGCTCCTTCGTACGTTAGTTTTCTTTATATCCTGCATTGGAACAAACACAGAATTGTATGCTGAAAATATGATAGAGCCCTAACCATGACAAGAGGTGCAATCAGCTTTATAATTGTAAAGCAGGAATCACCATTCTAGTAGAAGCATCAACGACTTCAAATCAAAATAAAAAGCTAAAATAAAAGACATCTAGGAATATTAGAGAAATTTCTGGTAGGTCCAACATGTTATGCTCCATGTCTTTGAAATTTTAGTCACATTAAACATAGTATATACAAATAATTTTGATGATGATAGACAGTAAGTAGATAATAGATAGATTTATATAAAGATAATACTTATATAGTAATTACGCGATTCCAAGTACTATTATAAGTACTTTACAAGCATTAATTCTCACGATAATACTTGAGTGATGATCATTACGATTATATCATCTTACAAAATGAAGACACTGAGCCACAGACCAGTTACTTTTAACACCATAAAATATGGTGCTTGGAATATGGAGATTAGGTAAGTAATATCCACTCAAGGAATGGAGGAGCCTGAGCAGAGCAAATACCCATTTAAATGAGCTAACACTTCCCTAGACTTCTGTAGTTCTTTCTGAGAGAGAGAACTCGGGGCGGGGCGGGGGAGGGGGTGGTAGTTGAGATCCAGGCCAAATAGATTAGATTTGTACTTTCAGTGTCTTCATTGTTTGGAAAGTGAGCAGAAGTTAATTACAAATTTAAATCCATTTGCTTGCCTATAGGTGTGTTTATTATTCTCCAGCTGGATAGCACATTGTTTAGTGAGTACTTCCTTTGCATCCCTAAATCAATGTGTCTGTTATACAAAACCCAATGATTTACCTGCTGTCGTTAATGCACTGAAAGGTCACATAAGCATTGCATGAGGTATGCTCCCAGAGAAAGCTGATCCTTTCTACACGATGTCATATTAGGAGAGGAGCTTGTAAGAGCATACCTCCATTTCATACAGCATCTGGCATTCACCCCAAGTGGCCACAGGACGCCATACTTACAGGAAGGATGCTGCTGCATTATCAAGTGATTTATGAGCTCCAGCTAGGATTGAGGCAGGAAATAACTTCTAATGCAAGAAAAACAAAGGCAGACTTTTAAAATTGATTTTAAAAATATTGAATTAGATCAAAATCCGCCATTTAAAAAATAAATTGATAATTTATTTATAAATTCAGCATTATTTTAAGTACGGGGGATAGAATAATGATGAAGGATTAATTGAACAAAAATTTGCCTTTCAAAACCAGTTTTAAAGCCAACCTAGAATGCAGATTGTGAGTGTTTGGGTTTATTTTTCTATTTTTCTAAATATTTGATAGATGTAATATATTTTAGTAGAGTTGATATTTTATAAGCACTGTTTGGGTCTGCTATATACATTATTTTACTGTTTTACGTAAAGTTTTTATAGGTATTGTTATCTTTATTTTGCAGGTAAGAGAATTGGTACTCTCTAAAGTTAAGTGACTTATCCAGGAAATTATTGGGACTGGTACTATGGACCCTCTACACCACATTTATTTCCATTACATCTATATGCAGCAATTATATTTTTGCCTAAAGATTTCTTTGAACCAGGCTCAAAGTAAAACTTGTTTCCTCTGTTGTATTTTTTTCAGAATTGTTTTTTCAACAGTCTTTCTCCTCAATCACCAATCACTTTATGCCTAACAACTTTGCACTTGAATTTCTTGACCTTCTTCTAAATAAAGAATTTGGTTATCACATTTCATTTTCCAAGGGAGACTTCCATTCCTATGCAGACCCCTGCATCTCTAGAGAATATGTTCTTGGCTATAGTATATAAGATCTTGTTCATCATTACATTGGCATTTAGCAGTCAGAGAGCCTCGTTATCTTTCCCTTAATACAGCATATGTAAATTACACCATTTCTTGCCATAAAGAAAAGAGAACTGAAATTTCTTTGAATTTGACCCATCTTCTTGGTGTTTCCAGGTCCAAAGCCTAGCCTAATAAGGCAGTAACTAACTTTAAATCAACTTCTTTTTTGTAATCCAAGAGGCAGTCATCAAATTCTATTGATTTTTTTCTGTATCTTTTTTTCCCCAGGGCTTTATTTTCAATAAAGCTGTTTTTTTTTTTTTGATGTTGTTTTTTGTTTTTTATTTATTTTTTTATTCACAAAGGTGCCAGAATTCTCTTTCTTTCCTATCGGACCCTATTTTTTCTCAAATGATGTTAAGGAGAATTATAACAATAACTGGCCTTAGTTTCTGAGGATTTGCCAACGTTTTTTAGAAGGAAGTGATAGTCTAGGGCTACAATCACTTCCACATGTCTTAGCTCTGAAACTGAGGGGAGTAAGTGCCGATCCCTGTTGCCTTATCTTAATATTTGGTGAGCCCGGGAGGCTGCAGACAAATTTGGTCTAGATGCAGACACTATCATACATCACAGCAATTTCTCAGCTCCTTCATCACACTCACTCACAGGTATTGTACTGATAGTCTGAACAGATGTTTTATGCTATATTCTAAACTGACTCAAAGAAAGCTCTGTTTGACATTAGGACAACAAAAGTTCAATCTGAGTTTTTTACACCCTTAGTCTGTTGGCAGATAATATTTTTGCAGATATGACCATATCACTAATTCTTATAAATTTTAATTTGCAGGATTCTCTTCTAATCTTTAGGGAAGTAAAATGAATAATGCCATCTATTTATTTAACCTACAGATACATGTACATATACTCCCAGGCCTGCCTTCTCTACCAACAGTATCCTTGTTTACCTGGCATGTTTCAACAGCATAGAATATATCCATCATTCAATTTTGTCTTCTGAGGAAGCACATAAGAAAGACTGAATAACATTGAATTTAATGACATATTTTATAAGGTAAATTTTATACCGTGCATAATAAATTTTGTTGAAGTCACGTTGTGTGCTTCTATTAATAATAATAAGATTTGTGATTCTGAGTACCCGTAATTTTTCATCTCAATTCTTAAAAAATCTGAGTGTGTCAAAGTTGGCAAACGGTAGTGTTAGTAAAATTTGCCATCTTGTATTCCTTTGCTATTCCCTTTCATGGTGATATTGCATATACTTCCGGAGGTTATTGCACTGCAAAATGCTCCTCTTTTTGTGGATGAGGCTATAAAAAGGAATTTATTTTCAGAATAGGTCATAAACTCATTTGGTAGTTTCTCTCTGATTTAAATTAGTACCTTTACATAATTATTAGAACTGAGGACGCATAATTCCTACTTTGCCATATGGAACAAATACATGCTTTTAATATTATGGACTTGATCAAGGTAGTTCTACTTGAAATAAATACCGTTGAAATCTATTCTAAAGGAAATGAACATCACTCAAGACAAAGCAAATTATTTCTAGTTCATCTCAACCTGAGCAGTATGTCTTTCAGGCTCAAAGGAGTAAAGAAACTCATTTTTCCTACATTGGAATAATTGCTTGAGAAAAAGTAAATTCCAGAAGATTCTTGACAGTGAGAACGGTTTGTTCTCATGTGTACGGAGTGGGAAGCTGGGGGACTGTTGTAATCTTGCGCCTAAGTGTTCATCTTTGCCATTGAACATTGCCTGGGTCAAGGCTCTTAGAAAAGCTCTTGACTTGGAAAGACACAAATGACAATATATCTATATCTTGAATGAGATTTACAGCAAAGCAGAAAACAATTTAAAGATAGTGAGAAGGGAGTGATTACATAGGCAGTATAGGGTGGAAATTACTGGGAATGTGACAGTGGCAGTAAGAATGGTGTAGAAGTGTGAAGGGAGAAGTAGAATTTGCATAAACTAGGAAAGAAGATAATGCTTCAACATCTTAGTACATCATGTGGATTTTTCCAAGCTCTGAGGGTTTTTTTTTTAGGGTACCACTTACTTGTTTCTAACTATGGTCTAGTTTTATGACTTGAAAGCTCAGGAACCTCACATTACCAAGTTCACAAGACAATTATATTAATTCAAGCCATGACTTCATTGTTTTTAATTCAGAACTCAATTGCAGAAATCAGATCACTCAATCATAATGATTTGCTCATTTTCTATATAGACTCATCTGAAAAAATACAAAAATAAAAATATATTAAAGATTTCTTCCTTCTTTTCTTCCTTTTTTCTTTCCTTCCTTCCTCCCTTCCTTCCTTCCTTCCTTCCTTCCTTCCTTCCTTCCTTCCTTCCTTCCTTCCTTCCTTCCTTCCTTCCTCCTGTCTTCTTCCCCACTCCCTCTTTTTCTATGGCAAGTAATAATTACGAAGGCTGGACAAGAAATCTATCTCCCCTATACATTTTCTCCAAGTATGTAAATCTTAAGTGAAAACTAAATAACAATTAGAAAACCATATTATACATGTGAACACAAAGTAAAGAGAAGTATATCAAATACTTATTGACATCAGTTATTAAATATACTACTACATTAGTCTTGCAGTAATATTATCAAAGGAACCAGATTTCTCAATACATTTTGGGCTATCCTTAGATAGGTTCTGCCAATATGTGCCTTGATGATTCATTTTTTTGGTGACTTAATTGGGTACCATCCTAATGACACAAAGGTGATAGTTGGTTCCTAGGAAGTATACTTAATCTGGGAGATGTTTTTGATAATTCTTCTACATAACTGTGTATAGCTCTGATTTAACCTGATACATGTCTCAGCATTCAATCTTTTTAATCCACTTTTTAAGTTCTAAAAGATAGCCTTTCTGGAATAGCAGTGTACTTGACTCAAAAGATAGGCAACTATTAGCAAAGGAACAGCAGAATTTAAGATTGACTCCAAGGATTATATCCTGGGAAAATTACCTATTTGAGCTAGGGGACATTAAAGGATTAAATATTTTTTCCAGGTAAGATAATGTATTCAAGATTGTAATATGTTGAGTTTAAGGTTCTTTCAGGATATCAACAGTAGAGATTTACAGAAGAAAGCTGGAAAAATCTCTCAAAGGACAATGTCTTCAGGGTAAAAAATAATATTATTCATAGTTTCTCAAGTTTTGTAGTTCATAGTCACTTCTAAAACATGAGAAAGCTCAAAGCTAATGATACTTATCTTGAAATTATTTGCACAAAGTTATTGCTTAATTCAGCATGGGAGAAAGACAATTAGGGGAGAACGTTGGCTCATAGTGATCTATCTCAAGCACTTATAATCCATGGATAAGTTTTGTCTTATTTGCATAGTGTTTAAAATTATGCATTGGACCCAAAAGACTGTGACACAGGTTACTCCAGAGGCACCTGCACACCCATGTTTATTGTGGCACTATTCACAATAGCCAAGTTATGGAAACAGCCAAGATGCCCCACCACTGACGAATGGATTAAGAAAATGTGGTATCTATACACAATGGAATTTTATGCAGCCATGAAGAAGAACGAAATGTTATCATTCGCTGGTAAATGGATGGAGTTGGAGAACATCATTCTGAGTAAGGTTAGCCTGGCCCAAAAGACCAAAAATCATATGTTCTCCCTCATATGTGGACTTTAGATCAAGGGCAAACACAACAATGGGATTGGACTTTGAGCACATGATAAAAGCGAGAGCACACAAGGGAGGGGTGAGGATAGGTAAGACACCTAAAAAATTAGCTAGCATTTGTTGCCCTTAATGCAGAGAAACTAAAGCAGATACCTTAAAAGCAACTGAGGCCAATAGGAAAAGGGGACCAGGAACTAGAGAAAAGGGTAGATCAAAAAGAATTAACCTAGATGGTAACACACATGCACAAGAAATTAATGTGAGTCAACTCCCTGTATAGCTATCCTTATCTCAACCAGCAAAAACCCTTGTTCCTTCCTATTATGGCTTATACTCTCTCTACAACAAAATTAGAAATAAGGGCAAAATAGTTTCTGCTGGGTATTGAGGGGGTGGGGGGGAGAGGAAGGGGGTGGAGTGGGTGGTAAGGGAGGGGGTGGGGGCAAGGGGGAGAAATGACCCAAGCCTTGTATGCACATATGAATAATAAAATTTTAAAAAAAGATACTGTTAAAAAAAATTATGCATTGGTATTCCTTCACATATGGCATGTACCTTATAGGGTGACACATTCTCTACTACTTTGCATTTTTCTATGCATAGTTTATTGAACTTTGCTTTGTCTTATTCTGTATTGAACCTAGGGCCTTGCATATGCTAGGCTTTACCACTGAACTACATCCTGTGACCTTATTTTATTCATTGTTTTTTTTTTGCTGTGTGGTTCTCTCAGGCATTAAAGCTTGTGACCACGGAAACAGGAAAACACAGTTTCTTGAACACTGAGCATTTTAACTGAGCAAAAAGATCTAAAGAGAGTGACTGTGAATCCTAAGAGGACAACCAGATGGATAGTTACTATCAGATGCAAAGCAAAAGAGAAAGATGAGGAAAAGCATGTGATTCAGCAGAAAAGTGAATGAAATGAAGGCTAAATGTAAGACATTAAGAAAGCAGTTAGTTGGGTATTGCTGAAATTCAAGAAGGAAATTTCAGAGATCTTGGAACAGATTTTGGAGGAATGAAAGATGAAAACTAACAAGGTTGATAGTTAAATAATAAAGTTGTCTAGATAGACAACTTTAAGAACACTTGACTATGGTCCACATAGCCTTTCAATCACAGTGACATTCACATTAATATATTCAACTGTCAACTGTCTGCTTGGCCAGGATGTCTGATTAAAAACTCAAATGAAATATGTTCTAAGCCTAACTCATGATTTTTCATGTAAAATATTCCATAAAAATATGTGCCATCTCAGTTAATTGAAACTTCACCTTTCCATTGGACAGACAAAAGTCCTTGGGTTCACGTATGGCTCCTTTGCATAGACTCATTTTCCTACAACATTCTGTGTCAGGATGACCCTGTGGTTTCTTCCTGTGCCCTCTTTCCAGAATCTAACCACTTCTTATCACTTCTGCTATTAGCATACTGGGAGCAATTATCATCTCTGTCTTATACTGAAAACCTTCCTAAAAAATCTCCCTACCTCTTCTTTTTCCTTTGTACACTTGCTTAAAAAGAAAATAGCCTGAGAGATCATTTACATGGAAAGTTTGGTCAGGTTACTCTTTACAGTTCTTTTTTAAAAACTTTTAAAAAAATTATATTATTATTGTACTGGGGTTATATTGTGACATTTACAAGGGTTCTTACAATATATCACAGTTGAATTTGCCCCCCTCCATCATTCTCCTTTATCCATCCTCTTATTTCTGGAGTAGTTTGAATATGTCTCGTTGTTTCCATTTTCATACGTAAGTATATAATATTTTCACTACATTCACCCTCCTACACTCAATTTTCACCTCAAGTAAACCTGAGAGTCTTCACAATGGGTTACAAAGCCATGATCTATCCTTTACATCTTTACCGCATTCTCAAAAATAATTCAGGTAATGTGGGAGGAGAAGGTGTTCATCCAAGAGCTGCGGTTCTCAAAGAGTAGTGGCAGGTAAATAGGATGCTGATAGACAATAGCAACAAGGGAAGAGAAAGTTCGATGGCTTGTTCTGAGAATTTTCATGGAAAACAAACTTTTAATGGACATTTCTGTGGAAGGAATCTGTTGAAATATACACTTTTGATAAACATCTGTGACAAAGAAAAGGAAGGAGGATTGGGCAGAGAGCAGAGTAGAATAACAATGAATAGAAGTCACAGAAAAGGTCTCCAAAAGACCTAATCCCTAAGGAGCACCTGATGTTGGAATGGCCACTCAGAATTGTCTACCTGAGGAAAGGAAGCTTGTTCTTTAACTACTCATCATTGGCTGTAGTATGTGAGAAGGCACAGCATTGGGGTTTATCTTGGCTGAAGGAAATTCAGTGCAGAGTCATCATCACCACTAGTTAGAGCAACTTGAAAGATGATTCCTCTGTGGCATGTAAATGGTGCATCTAACACCAAGTACAATTTGCTTAAAATTGTACAGCTGTATCTTTTTTTTTTTTTTGAGAAAGGAAAAGGAACAGTGAGTAGAAGTCGTGGAGAATAATAAGAACCCTTAACTTCACTTGTAAGACCTGAATTAACGTATTAAGAGACTTAAACAACAATATCAGAACTGTGAAGTGACTTGCAGGGAAAGCAGTGTCCTCCAGGGAGAGTCATATTTTGATTAAAACCAAAACCAAAACCAAATCAAACAAACAAACAAAACCTGTCCAAAGGTTGTGCTCCACAATAAAACTCCTCTGCCCCCCAAAAAGGTGAACAGAATGAAACATTTGGGAAGATTTTGAGAATATGCTTGCGTTTAACAAAAATTAACTTATTTATTACAGGTGGAAAAGTGGATCCAAACTATGATATATTTAATGAAACATGAGGGTACATTTCTGTATAATCACCCTGGGTTAGCTATGATTTTGGCCAATGTATTGGATCTAGTTGTGCCTCTACATCCTCCTGGTAAAACTTGGATCAAGACAGAGCTGCCTAATAGTTTTTTGTTTGTTTACCCTATGTGAAATTCTAAGCACAGCAACAGTAATATGAATATTGGTGGACTCTCAATAAATGACAGATATTTCTTGCTGCTTACCTTATCACTCATATACAATCTCATCTTTCCCTTACTTTCTCCATGGCTGATAGTGTATTCCAGTCCCTTTTGCATTATGACATTTGTTGCATATGTTATATTTCTCTCATATGTTGTAAGCTCTTAAAAGACAGGGACTTTTGCTTCTTTATTTCTCTTTATTACTTAATCCATGCTAATGCATTCAATCAATTACTTTACTAATTGCAATTCTTTTACTAACCTTGGGGAAAACTTAAGTAAATTACCTTTTAAATCCTCAATTTCTTCCATGTGATAATATCTACTGTGTACATTTTCTGTAAAATAACTTTCAATACTCACGCAGTATACTATGTGTTAGGTATTGCATAAGTGTTTATTCCCATCTCTTCTATGTTACATCCAATAAATAATTGTTGAGAGTGGTAATGACTATTACTTAAGAAGTAATTAGCATATGAGAACACAGTGGGTAAAGAGGAGATGAATATTAGCAAAGAAACCTAAAGGAGATAGCTTCTCTAATACATTCTTGTTTATTAAATAGGATGAAGTCAATGATAGAAAGACTTAGTTGCTTTAGGTGCCATGTAACATCTTCATTATTCATAAAACCACCATATTTACTGTATCCAAATGATGTTTTCCATTGTAGGGAAGTTTTAAATTTTCTGATTTCCCTCTAATGGTTCAATAATTCCAGTCAATGAAATAAACTGGCAATAAATATATTAAGAGGGAAAAAAGCACATGAGTTTACTAGTGTGTAGAAACACAGGAACCATATATAAAACAGTAGACTGAAATGAGGGCTAGATGGTTGAAACTTACCTATGTTACAGAAAAAAATTGCAGGCTGCTGGAGGAAGGTGATGACATTTGACAGAAGCATGAGGATAGGCAAGTATACAGGATAAATTTTGTCTTATTATATAGATAAACAGTCATCAGAAGGCTACCTGTTATCCTCTTTGTGTGGGCCAGGTGTCAGACCCCTAGCCTTTTTCTGTGCAAAGATCTTCCTAAGCAAATAGAGGGATGTCAGATATATCAACCTCTGCCCATGTCTGCTCGTTACTAGGTATAAATTTATGTAACATAGGGACAGATTTTCAGTCCCTCTAAAAGAAACATGGAAACATGGTAAAGAAGCATATTTGGGTAGTCTATTTTAATCTCTGTTACCCTAACAGAACAGTAACTGTAGATATAGAAGTATCTTTTGAAGAAAGCTGCTCTATTGTAATGTAATCATCAGAAGTTTTGTCTTAGTAATAACTTCCCCTCCACCTGTCTCAAATCATGAAATCCATGGCAGTTCATTTTAATCCACAAGCTTTCTGCCTTTTCTTTGGAACCAAGAGGTAAGAGCAATTCAGCTCCTTCAGTGGGAGCCAGTGAGCATCGCCTGCTGGCGAGGTGGTTTAGCAGCTCAGGTGCTCATAGCACATGAAGTTCTCTCCAAGCAGCAGCTCAGGCAGACTAAAGTGAGAAATCCATTATAATAACATGCTTTCTGAGGAAAGGGGATTACAGGTAATTTTCTTTTATTCCCTAGTAACAGGGTTTTAATACAGTGCTGAGGCAGTAGTTGAAAATCAAATACCTCATTGAATTAAGGTGAAAAACAGATGAATTGTCTCATTCCTTTCTCAAGGCTTTGGAAATGTGGAGGTTTTTTTTAGTGAGTGGATTTTTTGAACATCAAATTCACTTCCATATCTAGAAAGCACATTCCCCTCTCCTCCCAGGCCTGATTCTATATGAACAATGGTAAATTTCATGACATGCATATTAATAGGGTTTTGATAACAGAACACTTGAAAATGACCACACACTCTAGGAAATACACGTGTACTCGTACTTGCAATCACAAATCTATCATGTCTTTCAATGTGCTTCTCATTCTGAAATAAGGTTGAAGATATTTTGGAAAATTGTACCAAAGATGTAGGTTTGCCCTTCTTTCCCACACCTTCTTTTTTTTTTTTTTTTTTTTTTTTCCTTGACTTGCCTATGGATTGGAGACTGTGGCAGCTACCAAGCAAGTTTCTTCTCTCAGGTGACTTGAGACTTGGTTGTTGGCCTATGGTAACTGTAGAAAAGGTCACAAACTAGTTTTTTTTTTTTTTTCCAGTACTGGGAATCGAACCCAGGGCCTCATGCATGCCAGGCAAACACTTAACCACTGAGCCATATCCCCAGCCCTGAAAAGGCTTGTTTCTAAAGTGATAATTAGGAAGCCTATGCTGTTGATTCTCACAGATGAGCAACCTACATTTTCCTTCAGATTCTCATATGCAGGCCCCTGGATAATCATTCAGATTTCATTGTGCTACAAAGAATACTGGACCAGGAGCCATACGCAGTCTGTCCACATCCAAGGAAAATCACATATACCTCATGGGCCTTAATATTTTCATTCTACAAATTGGAGAGCTTAGTTCCAATAGCCTGTATGGTCCAGATCGGCCCTAAAATTCTATCGTATATCCACACACACATACTCACCTTACTGCCAGGCAGTAGCTCCTGCACAGCATGATTTGTAAGTTCCTGAATCTAGAAGATGATCAACAAATATCTGTTGACTAATTGAAAAGAATCTGGGTATGTATATTTTGTTAAATAGCAGAGCTTATCTAGATACCAAAATTCATTTTTTTCAAACACTTGTTTCTAGGCTTCCATATTGTGTACATAATGTCAGATCTAGTGCAAGGTGGAATTTGATATCTTAAACTCTGAAAATGGGTTTCTAATGGAAAACCAATTGGCCATTAAGGAGAGTGTTAGCAATCTCTCTTCTAATGGTACATTCAAAATGAATAGCTGATTAGCTTCATGCTGTGATTAAAAAGAGGTGAATAACCTTCTGCTTTATTCCCTTCTGAGGACTTGTATGCTATGCTAAATTGTTTGGAAGCCCAGCTTTGTATTATACCTGATTTTGCTGAGTGAGTAGAAACCTGAAATTATGTGGTTTTCATAGGAAATTACTCAGCTCATCTTTCATAACAATGTCAACACACAATGTTTTACTGTGGGGATTCCAAAAGTAAATATGCCATGATATCAATTTTTAAAAACAAAATGGAATAAATTCAAGGTCAAAAAGGAAGGGTCTCCTTAGCTAACTAAAATTAATCAAGGCAAACAGAGTCATCTACCTGCAGAGGACAGATAACATTTGAAATAGTGTAAATAAAAATTCTGATCACACTGTAAAACAATAGAAGAGAAAATATTGACATCACAGTTTGGCAAAAGAACATGTGTGATTTTTGTAGCAATGATGACATATCTTTGCTGTTGGTGAAATTTAAATGAACTGGAATGAAGGCTTCTGAATACAAAATTTCTCTTGACAAGTTTCCAAGGGACAGAAATGAGGAGAAAGGGTTATCTCAAGTATATGGGCAAGCTTCCTTTATTTCTTCTTGTGAATTCCAGCATAAATCAAAAAGCCAATAGAAACTGATTGAAGTGGAACTAAAGCCAGATGGTAACACAGAGGAGGGAAGGGTCCTCAGGTGGCACTCTACTACCCAACCATGCTATCATGACAACGCAGGGAGTTGTTGAAAAGAGAAATACTGTTTTTCTCCCTGTCAAATGCAATTTCAATTATGGCTGACTTAAGGCATATTACAGTTTAGTGGACGTTTCAATGTGCTATTTATCTGGATTTGTAAATTTCATTCATTTCCTTATAATACATAAAAGCATATATTAAAATTTCACTAAACTTGTCTCTCATATGAGATAATACATATTATTACTAATATTTACACTTGTCATTTTCCTTAGTCACCAGGGACAGAGCAACAGCTGGGGATTGCCTTTAATCTACCAGATATTATACTGAATACAAAAGCACAATCTTCAGAATCATTTCACAAGTTTCCAGAACAAGAGTAGAAACATGAATCATCATCTGTCACAATAGCTTTAAGTGATCAAGGCTTTGCAATGGATCAAAATTAAGCCATTAAGCAAAATTATAATAAAGAAGAGTATATAATAAAAGGATCCTTGTGTCTCCTGCAACTAGAATGACATTTCCCTGAGGGCAAACAGAGTATATTTCATAATGTACTGGGGTTCTCTATCATTAGATACTCACAACCCTGGGGCTAGAAATTGGGCCCAATACCAGTAGAATTGTTGAAGTTCCAGTGTAGAAATTCATAGGCAACATAGATATGAAATCTATTGACACATTTATGTTTTTGGTAGTTAACAGTATCTTAAGTGGGCGGTCTTTAATTGGTGATAATTTATGCAAAAAATGTACATGTACAGAGAGGTACTGAGCAAAAGGAGAGTCAAAGTTCAAGAAAACGTAACATTTTCTACTTAAAAGTCTGCTTCTTATGTTATCACATTGCAAAATGTGTTCACCAGGGAGAGTTGGGTAAATGGTACAAAAACATCACTGTCTTTAGGACTAGCAACTGAAGAACTTTAATCAGAATACAAATGAGCTTTTGACAGAACTTTTCAGATTGAACTGAGCAAGACCAAAGCCTAAATTCTCCTCCCCAAATTGCAATGTCAAAGGAACAATGTCATGAATCACCCACACTACCTTGTCTCCCAGAAAAATGGCTGAGTTTCATAGTAATTGAAATATGCTTATGGTACTAGAATTCTGAAGCTGTCAGGAGCCTATGTGAGACATTCTGAAGTTACTGTACTGGTAACCACTCAGCCAACTCTCAGCTCTTATTCCCTGTACTTGTTTCATTATGTGTTTCAAAAAACATTCTTCTCTGATTATCAGTACAACTGCACTCAATAATATTGACAATCAATCATTTATTCCTTCAACAAATTTGAATTGAGTACCCATTACTATGCTAGATATTGTGGATAAATAAGAGCAAGGCAGACATAGTCACTGCCCTTGTGAAGTTGAGAGTCCAGAGGGGAAGAAAAGGAACAAAACTAATTCCACAGTTAAAGTAATGGTAGAAATGAACACATAGGCTACTAGGACAGTAAGTGACAGGTGCTTTTTGCCTTGTGTTTTCTACTTATCATGCTTCCTACTAGCTCATGGCTCCTACCTATGCTCATCTTTTTGTGGGTCCTACTTTTGATTCTACCTATTCTGTCACTGAGAAATTGACTAATTAATTTGGCCATTATCAACTTAGAGCATCTGCTTTGGGAAGAGCAAACATTGCTGGTGTCTCAAAAGCCATGGAAAGCCTGAAAGTTCACTGATTCTGCAAAAGCCACTCAATTCATTTGTCTGAAGAGTGAAGAAGACATAGATTAAAAGCATGGGGATTTATTTATAAAGAACACAATGAAAGAAATATATGTGCTGCAGGTACCTTGCATGGCTTATTCAAACTTAGAATATAAACATCCTGTTCTCTTACAATGGTTGTCTGCCTCCAGAAAATTGCCTTACTAATTATATAAATTGGAGTTCATTCAGTACTCAGAAATTGCACCTATAATTTGAACAGGAAAAGATATAATATTCAGAAGTATTAAAGTGATACAAGAGAATTCATCACTGAAAAGAAGGTAAAGAGTGCCTTAAAGAACACAGGTATAGGAAGACTTGGAGAGTGTTACTACCTCCAGAGCTGAAGGCGAGAACACAAGGAAAATTAAACTTGGAAGTAGGTTCTTCCCACCCTCCAGCAGAAAGCAGTTTTAGACATTGAATGTGGCTGAAATTTCCACTGGTGACAGGGAAGTGCCACAGTGAATTGAGATACCACAGTGAACCACTCCTTGTCTAGATAAAACTCATTAGGAATACATTTAATTGGGCATCTATGAAAGCCACAGAGAAGCCAGTTGCTGTGATATGAGGAAGGTACCTGCTGCAGTGCTGTACTACAGTCAGGCTCACTGGGACGCAGTTATCAGAATGACAGTGCAACTCACTAGAAAGCTACATTGAGGTGTCCTTCCAGCACCCTTTATTATCACTGGGCTCCTGTGATAATAAACAACAGGTTGTTGTTGGGTATGGTGGTATATGGCTGTAATCCCAGATACATAGGAGGCATAGCTAGGAGGATCCTGGTCCAAGACTCGCCCCAGGGAAAAAATGTATGACCATACCTGAAAAATAAACAAACAGGTTAGGGATATGGTTCAAGTGGTAAAGCACCTGCATAGCAAGCATGGATTCAAACCAGCTCCAGCATCACAAACCAAGGAATGAATGGAAGATTTGAAATTGAAAGGTATTTAAATTCTTTGCAACCAAAGTTTTCAGTTGGCCTGATGAAGCTCTGATGAAAATCAGCCTTTATTTTCTTTACACTTATAGCTAGAAAGTAGGTTATTTTGAAGTTATTTACCCAATATTATAATGCCTGAATACAATGCTTTGTGACACTATGTAATGATGAATTCAACCATTTTATAATTTTATACATACTCACCTATGGATTTAGTAGATTTATACATCTTAGGAAAAATTCAATAGCTTGATTTAATTAAATAGTTATTCACTACCTGATAAGGATGTTAAAATTTAAAGTTGACCCTGTCCTCCTGAAAAACTTATACTAAAAAAATTAACTGCAGTACAGATTTTTATGTGTTATTTTAACCAGTCACTTTATACACATTGTTTGGCTTCCAAGCATGAGTCATGTATCTTATTATAGTTACAAAATATAAAGGCATTAGGGCATCTCCCTGAAGGTCTCAGAGATTCTTTGTAAAAATTGGGACTTGAATTATACTTTGATGTATGGAAATTTTCTTCAGTAGCTGAATTTAGGGGATGATAATAAGCAGACAAAGCTGAGATAATTTTAAGCAATGAACTGGAGAAAAAATGTAGAAATGATTTCCTGTATGATGTTGAAATCACAGTTTTCCTTCAGTATCTTTTACCTAAATAGATCTCTTTGTCTTCTCTTTCTTTTTCATAGTTTTCCTACACTACACACTAAAAATAGATTAATACTTGTACAACAAAGTTTAAGTTGTATCACTATTGCTCAACACATTAAAATCTTCAAACCACTGTATGCTAGACGAAGAATGAAAACCTTTTTCTAGATTTCCGGTCCCCTATGGTAACGTCTCAAACTCACTCTTCACTCTATTATCTCACAACTACACGATTCTGAACTAACTTACCTCAAATGCGATGATTCCAATGCAGTCCTTCATGTAGAGAATACTGTTTGCAATTCTATTGAGGAAATGCCAGTCATTTTTTTCTAAACCCATCTTAAAAGTCAACTTTTCCATGAAGGTAGTCTTCGTTTCCTAATGGAAATTTTAAAATGGAAATTTTAAAAAACTTTTAAAATTTATTTATTTGTTCATTTATTCACATGTGCCTACATTGTATAGGAAAGAAGAGGGTTCTTAACATCTATGATGGGGCCTGACTTGCCTTTACATTTTGAAGGTAGCAAAAAATGTTTAAAAAATTTAAAGGGCTATAGAATATGAGGTGTGTGCTGTTAAAAATGTTTATCAATACAGAGAATAATATGTTATGTTTGTATAATATCATTACCTATTCAGGTGAAAGCTGGGGCCAAAACACGCAAATAAGTAAAAAATTTCCTCTTAAAAATGAGACCTGTTGAAACTATTCCAGGAATGGGGGGTGAGGGATAAAGAAGAATGATGGAGGGAATGAATTCAAGTGTGATATATTTGATATATTGCAAGAACTTTTGTAAATGCCACAACGTATCCCCAGCACAACAATAAAAAGGAATACATTAAATAAAAAAAGAAATTTCCTCTTGCATCAGAGAAATAGCACATGAATTCTGATGTTCTTCTCAGATTTACTCTAGAAGTGAATGGATATCCACTTCATGTCAACTTGAAAGGTCAGGGACATGCCCACCCAATATTCTGGTTTTCCTCATGAAACTTCAGTAGAAAGACAGAAACCCAGAACAGATTTATTATCTATCTAGAGTTGTCTGATTATTTTTACTGCTCTATTCTTCCAGGACTTTGATGAATAGTAAATTTGCTGTTGGCATCTATGCCTGCATTTCAGGAGCTATAAATCTAAGCCCAAAAGATCCCACAGTTTAGTTTGTTTTTTTTTTTTTTAATGATCAAATGTTGGCAGTACTGGTGTCTTTAAAAAGATTATTTTTATCATCCAAGTGAAAAGTTTATTATGCATATTGAAATACAAGCTAGATTCCAGTTGTGTGCAACAAACAGGATTGGAATAAGAGAATAAAATAGCATGTAAAACCATGATCCCACTTTAATTTCACAATTTATTTTTCAGAGTAGCCTGTCTTTCTTGGCACACAGTTGAAATGTAGCATCTAAAGAAGCTTGATTCCTTGTGCTGCAAACCATTCCTTTTGAAATAAACTCTCTGTGGCACAGCAGAATTATATGGCCCTGTGGTCTCTGATGACTTGTTGTGGATGAAACATACTATACACCTCTCACTTTCTTTTCTTTCTAGAGAGTTGGGTTTATTGAAGTGTAACTGATTTTTCTTTATAATATGTCAAACTGGCATTTTATTGATGTAGGTAGTGTTGTAATACCATAATATTTTTGATGTAATTTTATACTGTAGTGGGATTTGGGGAGAGTTGCTAGCTTAACTACTTCCTCCTCCTTCTTCTCCTTCTTCTCTTCTTCCTCCTGCTTCTCCTTTTCCTTCTCATCCCCCTTCTCATCCCTCCTCCTTCTTTCTATTTTTCAATGAACAACAAAACAGATTAGCTTCTTTCGGTATATCATAGAAGAACATACTTAAATTGCCAGTGAGATAACCTTTCTGAACTTTATGCCGATTAGCCTCTGTAACTTTTAAACTTGTCTTGAGAATACCCTCACCAGTCACTTAAAACAAAATATAATTAACCCCTAAAATAATAAGCAAAGGAAAAGATAGCATTTTTATTTTGGACTGTGGTATAATTATTCTCACTCTTAGTTTTAGTTATTAGGACTTATTAGGAGCTAGGATCATTATAAAACATAAATTATACATTAAAGTCAATTATAGTGAATAATCCCTTCCCTGATTATTGAAAATATCTATTTTCCTCAGCCTTCTTGAAGGTTAAACTCTTCCTTGGTTAAAGGCCCTAGTTAAATTATTTAAGCTCAACTGACAAAACGGCTGTAGGCTTACAGTAGCATGGAAAATTTTCGACATCAACTCTTCACTAACTGAAAAAGGAATATTTCAAAGTATTAACAGTTACCTGCTTAACAATCAACTTAAAAGATCTGGCTTGAAAAGTACACGCACAGACATTTATTGTCTGCAGGACTGGCATCGCACAAGTGAGATCGGCTTTTTATGCTTTGCTTTTCACTCAGGGCCCCTTTGACTATGAAGACCATTTGTCACAGTCACCATTGTCTGGCACTTTAGAGATCTCACTACCAACAAGAGCAGCAGGAGACTCTGGTTTAGAAGAAGAAATGGTTCCAAAATCATTTTTAAAGAATCTGAACCATGTAAAATTCTTTGTATTTGACTCGTTCTATATTAGTAACAACGTCAGCGGCACTCCATTATCCATGTGCTCTGAATACATCCTTATTAGGGGGCAGCCAAGACATTAGAAGCTGCAACTCTTAGGTTTGGCCTCTTTTTGATTCTTTTGCCAAAGGGTTGTAACTGAAAGTCAAGGCGGTGGCTTTTAGCTGTGCTGCCTCCACAGCATCTAAAATCATTGGGCCAGCTGAGTGCAGGGACAAGCTGGGTAGAAGAGCCATCTGGTATCAGTGAAGATACCTAGACTCACCACAATCCTACAATTATCCAACTTTGAGTTCCAGCAGGAATTTTAACAGCTGATAACTTTTAAGAGACATTTTAAATGACAGTTTATTTCTCAAGATGAGTCAATGAAGTTGTCAGGACAAAGATTCTCTATGGCTAGAATGGCTGCAGGAATTTTGATAGATGTTTTCTTGATATTTCTTCATCCTTCTGGTAAATTAAGCTTCTTTTTTTTTGACAATACTGGGGGTGAACACAGGGCCTGGTGCTTGCTAGGTAGGCACTCTATCACTTGAGCCATGTCCTCAGCTCTTCTATCTTTGTTATTTTTGAGATAAGGTCTCACTTTATGCCCAGACTAGCCTGGACCATGACCCTTCTACTCATGCCTCTTACATCGCTGGGGTGACAGGCATGCACCACCATATTTAACCTTTATTGGTTGAGGTATGGTCTTGTGAACTTTATGCCCACTCTGACCTCAAACCATGATCTTCCTGGTTTCCACCACCTGAGTAGCTAGGATTACAGCTGTGAGCCACCGTGGCAGGCAAATGAGGTTCTTTTATCATAACAATCTGTTGTATGAGGTCAACAGATTAATGACTTTTTCCATCAAATTTAAAAAAGAACACCAATAAGCATAACGCGAGGACTTTTTTCACTTGTTGGATCATGGAATTAATCCTGAATGGTCCAAGTCTAAGAGACACAAATGGATTAGGGCCAAGAAGGCTGATGTCTGATTTCTAGTGTCATCTGACCTGCTACAAAAGCTGAGAGCTCCATGGTCTGCAGGATCAGGATTGGAAGTTTATGAAATCTATATCTTCTATATCATAGCACAACCCCTTGCTTTATCTTGGCTCTGCATAGATCTGATTTATCCTAGGTAAATGAGATTATTTATAAATTTCTTTTTAGTAAAAATACCATTGAGAGTAGCAGTGCTCTGCACAGAATATTGAACCCTATGGAAGAAGTTGTCATATGATACCTGGATCATTCTATTATATACTCTTGCTCGAACCAGCTGTCATTCAAATCATCCCATTACTGTACTTTACATAAAAATGTGTGCATTTATCCACTTACTGTCTGTTTTCTCTGCTGAATTCTAGAGAGCAAGAAATTCTCTCTCTCTCTCTTACACACATACACACACACACATACACACACACAAACATACACATGGGCTTGACTTATGTCTCCAGCCCTTTTTGCTTTAGTTATTTTTTAGATAGTGTCTCACACTTTTTGCCTAGGCTGTCCTGGACTGTGATCCTCCTACCTACATCTCCCACAAAGTTGGGATTACTTGGGATTACATACCTAGTTTGTTTGTTGATATAAGGTCTGACTAACTGCTTATCCAGGCTGGGATCAAACAGTGATCATCCTGATCTCTATCTTCTGAGTAACAGATTATAGCAGTGAGCCATCACACCTGGCTTTGTATCAGTCTTTAAACATATAGTATGAAGACTTAATAAGTACTTTTCCAATTAATAAATGGAAAGTTTAAGCTGAAAAACTCAGGTCTACATAGGTATAGGAGGGAAATATAAATGAGGAAAGAAAAGGGAACTTGAGTATTCTTTCCTTTGAAGTTATCAAGGGAGTCCATGGTTATTAGTAAGGTCATTTCATAAACTTTTGTTTGTACCTGATGAAAACACTCAAATAATTTTGGAAAACCTACTTTCTTTTATTTTAATGTAGCCAGTCAACTCTTAAATTTCTGGTTAAATGCAACACTGTCCTAGAGACTAGTCCTTCACCATTGTCAAGAAAGACACGAGTGGCTAGAAAATGACCATTGTAATGAAAACCAAGGCACTTTTTAGAAATCCAGACACTTGATTGAGTCCAATAAATATGGACTCAAATCCGAGCTAAGTTATTTTAGGTAGGCTACTTAACTTTTTGTAGTAGTGAAATAGCTCTAAGTATTTTAGAGTTTATTTTCTGTGAACAACAAAGTTTGTATAACTTCAGTGCCATCTTTAAAGGTTACTTCCTTTTGTTATAGAAACCAGACTATTTCTTTTTTTTTTTTTTCATTTTTCTTTTATTATTCATATGTGCATACAAGGCTTGGTTCATTTCTCCCCCCTGCCCCCACCCCCTCCCTTACCACCCACTCCGCCCCCTCCCTCTCCCCCCCCCTCAATACCCAGCAGAAACTATTTTGCCCTTATTTCTAATTTTGTTGTAGAGAGAGTATAAGCCATAATAGGAAGGAACAAGGGGTTTTGCTGGTTGAGATAAGGATAGCTATACAGGGCATTGACTCACATTGATTTCCTGTACGTGGGTGTTACCTTCTAGGTTAATTCTTTTTGATCTAACCTTTTCTCTAGTTCCTGGTCCCCTTTTCCTATTGGCCTCAGTTGCTTTAAGGTATCTGCTTTAGTTTCTCTGCGTTAAAGGCAACAAATGCTAGCTAGTTTTTTAGGTGTCTTACCTATCCTCACCCCTCCCTTGTGTGCTCTCGCTTTTATCATGTGCTCAAAGTCCAATCCCCTTGTTGTGTTTGCCCTTGATCTAATGTCCACATATGCGGGAGAACATACGATTTTTGGAAACCAGACTATTTCTGAAGACTCTAAATCCATCTGCTATCACATGAGGACACTTTTATCTCCTCTACTTCACAGATGGTGAAAATGTATAGGAACCTTGTTGTTTATTTACTACAGCTCTTGGTGCAATTCCTCACTACCTGTCAATCACAGTTTCACCAAAGAGGTGCATGCCATCAAATCATACTACTGATTATCTGTTCTTGTGCTATTATCTACTACCTCACCATTATTCCTCTCATCCATGTGTGTGTTGACTACTGACTCACTGTTTATACTGTGGAGAACCCATGGCATCACTTTGGCAAGTTTAAGAAGAACAAGGATGATTCAGACTAATGTTGGCTTCAGTTCTTTGACCAATTCACAGCTCTCTTTTCCTAGCCACCATTTCAGATATCCAATCCTATAGTCACATCTTCTAACTGTCCTACTTCTGATTCCAAGAGTCTTGCATTCTGGCTGCCATCACATGTTATTCACAGCTCACTTTCCCTTTATAAATTGAGTGGTAGAAATGCTTCAACCACACTCAGGCTCCAATGTGTAGCTCCCATCAATTCATGACTCTCTATTACCTTGTCCACATCCTCGCCTCTCTTACATACTAGCTTAGATGTCATCGCCCATTTTTAAGATCATGAAAATTTCTTGAAGATATTTTTATCTGTAAATTCCTTTTATACTCCTCACTCATATCCAATGGTCAAAATGGCTGAAAATTCTTATTTCAATGACAAAATAGCAGTAAAAAGAAAATGTTGTCCCCTTGCTATCTCTAAATTTGTAACCCACAAGTAGCCTTATTCTTCATATCCTTTTCTTTCATAATAAAGACGTTATTCATGCTCCCACAGAAACTTTTTCCTCAACATGGGCTCTCTCCTCTTCTTTATTAGTCAAAGACTTTGTTCCTGCAATTATTTTCCTCTCCCCTTTCTCATCACTGTTGCCTGCCTTTTTGATCATTCCCAAAAGGAAAAAAAATGGTGTTATCATTAAAAATTCCTCTACCTCCACTTCCCATCATCTCAAAGTAGCCTTTTCCATTAATTCTCCTTGAGTTTATGCTCACTGTCTAGGTCTTATTTCCCTCATTAATGTCTTATCATCGAGATTTTGTTGCTACAACACTACTGAGGCTTCTCTTAATAAAGACATTAACAAGTCCATGTTGTGAAAAATCCAGTGATCAATTTTATTTCTGCATCATGTTCAAATCCTCGGCATCAATGGACACAAATGATTACCCTTTGTTCTTGAGAAGTTGCTTCTCATTTAGTTGATTTCTATGACACTAACTGTTTTGTTTTCTTCCTACTTTATTGAATGTAGCAAATAAGTATTTCCTATATCTCTTTATTTTTCTCCCTCAAAATACTGTTAGGCCAACAGTTTTCTCATCATTTCTACCTAGTAATGATGAAAACAATACATCTGAAAACAATCTCCTCTAGCTTTTATGCCTTTGAACACAGTACATTTTCATGGCAACTCTGAAGCCCTTATCACCATCCCTGAACTTTACATCTAAACAAGCATTCACATTTTCTGTAAACAGAATATCTGATTATTACTCATTTATCATTTCAAATTTGACCTTCCTAGCTTTTCCCTATCTAAATAAACAGTGCAACCATACATTCAATTGCTCAGGCAAAAACCTTAAGCAGTTTCTTTGATTTCTCACTTTCCTTAATGCCCTTTATCCATTCAATCAACATGTTTTGTGAGTTTTATCATCTAAATATATTGAAGTTCAGTCTTTTTCTCAGCATCTCTACTGCCAGGAGCCTAGCTCCAGCAACAATTATCTCTTGGCTGAGATAATTATTAGTTTGATGTATTAGACAATTATTCGATAATATATTAGTCTTCTAATTGTTCTTCCTATTTCATTCATAACTCTGTAAATGTATTTCCCACAAAGCAGTTAGAGATGCATTACAAAAAGAAAAAAATATTATTTTCCTAGTTTCCATCTCTACCCACTCATCAAGCCAAAACCCTCGAAGGGGTTTCTATCCCACACTGAATAGCAAGGAAATTCTTCAGCATTGATTATAAAAGCCATAGATTTAGTGATTCCTAATACTTTTTCCTCATTCATTTATCAGACACCAACCACATGAGTAATGCTGGTGCTTCTTAATGGTCCATACTCAGCCCTACACCACAGTCTCCATACTGGCTCTTCTGACCTTAGGATTTGCTCTTTCCCAGATCCTCATGTGACTTGCTTCTTCCCATCATCTTAGTCTATTTAGATGCCATCTCCCTAGGGAGTTTCTTGATAGCTGTATTTGAATTATCACTCCATCTCTAATCATGAACAATTTTCTTATTCCATGCTTCTTTAAAAATAGTACTCAACATTGTCCAACTATAAACACACACATGTACACATGCATGCACACACTCCACATATATTTGTTTATTGATTTCTTCTAAAGGAATTTAAAATTCTTGAAGGAGATTTGTTTTGCTAAATGCTATAATTTCATATTGTGAATCGATGATTGAAATCAGCAATAAAAGTGAATTACATGGCTTTTGGATTTTGTCTAGCTATACAGTTGGTTAAAACAAAAATGAGGACGTAGAGTAAATATTGTGGTTAAACGCACAGAGAAAGCATACTCATTGAAACTTTTGAGATTTTCTAGAGAGAGTAAAGAATGTAATCTCTTTCAATCAGTGTGCTGTGCTGTCTGCCATGGCAACACTAGAAATATCTGCTCTTTGAGATCATTCTAAGGGTTTCAAAATCACTGACTTTTCCCATACCTAACAAAGCTAAGATTGTTGCATCAGAGAAATAGTTATGAAAACCGGGATAATTTGGGCTCAAAAATTTCACTTTTGTATTCAATTCTGTTTCCTTTGTCAAAGTTCTCTGATTTGTACAGGAGCAGCATTTGGGAGCTGTATTACTGCCCAACTTTACTGGGATGAAGTTTCTTGCCAATGAATGAATAGAATGGAATACATACCTGCTATATGTCAAGTACTCCTAAGGGCACTGAAAAAACTGCAGGGAACAAGATATACTCCAGTGTTCAAGGTATCATTAAGTTAACAGTCTATTGAGGAAGATATTTATTGTAGAAAAAATTCTAAGTGTGATGGCATTACAAAGGAGACTTCCTGGGTGCTCTTACTAATGGTCTTCTCTGCCTAGAAATGGTTCCTCCTCTGTTCTTGAGGATTCAGGTACTTGTGACTTAATGCTGCCAGCCTGCTTTCTCAGGCTTGTAGCGACTTGCATTCCTATCCACTCCTTCAGTGTCTTAAAAGTTCCTTATTCATGATAAATTATTTTTACCCTGGACCAATTATGTTCCCATAACCTCAAACACTGAAGGTCTGAAAAGCCAGACAAAAGTTTTGCTATGATTTCAGTGTCCTAGACACTTTTCCACTAACCTGATACTAATTCTACCATGGAACCAGAGATAATAGTTAAAACTTTTATCATTAATTGTTTAACACCCAATGGTGCCCAATCTTCATAATCAGCTCTTGACAGCAAGACTGCAGAAGCAATACTTTCTTGAACTAATTTCCTGAACTTCCCGAATTTCCTGAATTTCCTGAACTAATTCCAACTCTAGTTCCTATACTAGAATGTATCACTTTTGGTTTCCTTCTGGTTCTGGGGAAGCACTTGAGCCACGCCTCCAGATCTTTTGTTTGTATTCTGTTTTTTAGATAGTGTCTTAGTAACTTTACCTGGGCTGGTCTTGATCTTACGATCTTCCTGCCTTGGCTCCAGAGTAGCTGGGAATATAGACACGTGCAACCATGCCCAACAATTCTATGACTGTTTGATTGTATGTGCATTAACTTATGAAAGAGTGAAAATTGTAGAATAGTGAAAATTCCTGATGAATTTTATAAGGCTTATAAAACATGAGAGGTGGAAAAAGAATTTCATTAGATAGGAGCAGATGGTCTACTGTTTCTCATTTGGATGTTTTAAACAAGCTATTTTAATATTTGATAGATATGGGCTTCAGAGCTTAAAATAAAAAAGGAAATTATATTTGTTTCTTGTCTTTTATTTTTAGATATTGTTTCAGGGCCTCCATGACTTGTTATTTCTCAAGGTTAACATATTCAAACTAAGCTTCCCACCAAGTATTTGATTTATTGAAGCACATGCTACCTCTTACTGAGTGGAATTGCTGAAGCTCTTCTAGTGTACATTTTCAAAGTAAGTGTGGTGAAGCAGAGCAAAAATTGTGTCTCTTTTGTGAATGTGAGTGCCAGCTCTCCTGGCGGAATACTTAGTTTCTAAGATGAATGTGCAACTGATACTGGATGGAGCACATTTAAGCTTTTTTACCCCTCCTACAAAATAATGGAATCACACTGTGATTTTAACTTATTTCTGTATCTGCTTTAACCAATGCATTGTAATCTATGCTTTTCAGAATTTCTTGTGTCAAATGGGAACATAACAATTGCTTTGCTATTTATGAATTAGACTAATTATGAGACTAGATGGTAAAAACCCAGTGAAATAAGTAGTTTATTATAACCTAATGTACCTATGATGTATCTTTTTAATTGAATAAACTTAAAAATTAAGAAACATTTAAACATGCAATGCTGACCATGCATTTGGTCTATGGAAATTATCTAAATATCAGGTCCTATTTAAAATCATGTAGCACTAGATTTTTGTTTTCTAGATTTAGTCCTTATCTCTAAATACCAGTATTTGAAAAACATGCATCTTTGTTATACATTTTATGCACTAAGTTATAGTTCTGACTCATTATTTTTTCTGCATAACTAAACCCTGCAGAAATCTTCATCCTTAAACAATGAGATATTTAAGATATTTTTTGTGACTTGTACCTAAAATAATACTTTCTGTTCTCTAAGATTCACAACAAAAAATAATGTGCTCATTCTATTTTAACTGATAAATGTTATAAGCACTATCAGAAATACTAGCTCTTAGAAAAGAAACAATGTGTTTGCAATACATATTAATAATCAGTTACTAGAAAAATTTCTCACTGTGTTAATCTTTGTGTACTTTGGTGGTTTTGTGTGTGTGTGTGTCTTGGAGATACTGGGGTTTGAATTCAGTTCCTTGGGCTTGCTCCACCACTTGAGCCATACCCCTCAGTCCCTTTTGCTTCAGTTATTTTTCATATAGGGTCTTGTGCTATTTGGCCAGGTCTGTATTGGACCAAGATCTTCCTACTTATGGCTCCCATGGGCTAGGGGTGCCACTTTGTCTGGTTTGTTTGTTGAGATAGGATCTCATTTTTTTGTCTGAGCCAGCCTCTAACCATGATCCTTCTGATCTCTGTCTCTTGAGAACTGGGATTATAAGTATGAGCCACTGTTCCTGGCTCAGGACTTTGTTTGTTTATGTACAGTTATTTTCAGTTATAACTAACATGTTTGAAAGTTATGTTTTTCAAAAGATTCTGCTATGTGATGTTAGCTTATTTATTTTTTCAAAACATTTCTACTGTTCTACAGATTCTAGAAAGACTTCAGATTCCCATCAAATACTGTCCCGACATAAAACCCAGAGTTGAAACTCCCTTCAAAAAGGAGTTTCACAGTCTTACAAATGAGGAAACACACTTTTAAGGCTCTAAGGTCAACAAATTGAATATATTCAACTACCTGAAAAAGCAGATATATCTGCTGTAACACTTCTTGGTGAAAACATATTTTGAACTCATTTTAAGATATGAGTTGTTTTTTAACCATGTAATTTTCTTGATTGAATTGCCTCCCAGTTAATCTCCTTCAACCCCACCCACATCCACTCAAGATATATAGCCACTTTGTATAGCCTGACCTCAAGGACTTTTACTGAAGCTTTTATTACCCATGCTGCACCAGGCAGGATTCTGTTCATCTTCATATTCTGTATTTTATATTATAATAATAATAATATTTTTTAATTTTTATGTTATAAAATTGCATAATAACATTAAATGTGTTTTGTAAGCACTCTTAATACCCATGTTTGCTTCTTATCCTTAAAAAAAATGATTATTTTTTTATTATGAAGAGGAAAAAGTATTTATCAGTGATTATCTTCAAATTACTGATTATGACAGTCATTAAAAACAGCCTACTTTACCAGTTTTCTTCCTTTTCCCTCAAAAATCATTTTCTTATATATAAATCTCTATTAAAAGTTTCTATATGTTTTTTTAATGCTTATTGGGGTATCATTTATATCTTATTACTATAGAATTTATAACATCATAGATGATATTTATGATTCTCTCCACATTTATCTAGGAAGTTCCTCACAAAACTAGCATTTTCTTTGTTTATGAAGGGTTCATTAGTTTATAGAAAATAATTTTACATAAATATTGCCAATTCAATTAAATTGACTGAAAATATTTTAAGTGATTGGAATTTTCTGAATAAACTATCTCAGTAGTTCTACATTAAGGAGTGTTAATTTTGTGCTCACAGTTTAAGCCAACAGCTGCCTCAAGGAAAGGACTGGGAGAAAATGCCTGACAATTTGCAAGGTAAACACTTGACTTACCCCAACATTCAGATTCAAATTTCAGAGATAAAAATTTATTAAATATCCTCATAAACCAAAATGATTTTTCCTTTGGATAAATACTATGTGTGTTTTTCTCCATTCAATATTCTTCTACAGAAATAAACACACTTTATTTTGCTCTGTTGTACTATGACTACTTTTTTCCCTTTTGGTTTTTCAGTGTCCATCCTGTTAACAATCCTTGCCAGTAGGTTATGACATTGAGTTATTTTTATGTAAATTTTGAGAGTCACTTTTCCCAAAAGATTTTCTCTTCTATAGAGTCAGTAATTTCTGTAGCTATGCTAAGTTCAAACTTTACTTTTTAGCATTAATTTTTCTTCATGTGCAAGTAAAACCAGAGCTTTTTATGAAGAAATCTTACATGCTAACTATATGTGCAGGTGATTATAGGAATCACAAGATTACAGAAATAAGCTCACAGGTCTTTGGTGATCCTGCCTTCCCTTGGGTTATCTATTGCGTGATGTGCATGGAGTATGAGTTCAGCACTTTTGTTAGACTGTATAACCTTGAATGCACTGCTGCCTTCCTCAAACACTTGACTGTACAACCAAAACTCCTGCAAGAGATCACAAAAATATAAAGTCCATTCACTTGAGGAGGTTAGCAAAATACATATGCCCAAGACTTACACATAGAACTTCTGATTCCATAATTTTGAATAGAGTAGAGCAACTTTACTAATTTATTTTAAACTCATAATTGATTCTTTAAAAACAATGAAAATTAGAAACTATTTTTTGCACAAACTTTATGTGGCTAGATCATGTCAGAGAACCTGAAACTCCTATTACTAAAGCAAACTGCAAATTTGATTTGAAATTTCTTAGCAGGTAACACTCTCAGGAAGAAGACATAGGGTATTCTCAACTACCCTTCTGCAACCCACTGAGTTTTCTTAGACCCACTCGGGTCAGGATGAGCCTGAGCAACACAATCCTTCCACACATTGGGGTTCTTCATTATATAAGACAGTGTCTTGACAGGTACAGCAACAAGATTCCCAAACAATGCCAGTACCTTTTCTCTTGCACTCAACTCCAATAACACCCCTGAAATATCCCCTGTTTCCTCTGGCTCTGGTTCTCACACTGTTTTGTTTGGATCCTCATTAGTAGCTTTTATTATCCCGATGGGTTAGAATTAGCCATGTGCTCTTGGTTGCGCCCTTGGCTTTCCCCTTGAGTTCATGGGCATCATCTCTTTCAATACTTCTATTCCCATAAGCATCCAGCAGGAAATCTTTTAAAAAGATGTACCTAGTGAAAAGCTATCCCTAGATTCCCAATGCCAGCAGAGCCCTAGGAACATAAATGATATTATTTAGTTTGCAAAGTGAATATACGATCAAGTATAGCAACTATTACATTGTCTTAGTTTTCTATTACTGTTTCAAGGAACTGCCATAAACTTAGTGACCTCTAGGTCATAACACAAACTTATTATCTCACAG
Source organism: Castor canadensis (assembly GCF_047511655.1). Taxonomy (NCBI): domain Eukaryota; kingdom Metazoa; phylum Chordata; class Mammalia; order Rodentia; family Castoridae; genus Castor; species Castor canadensis. The sequence continues at coordinate 93,210,341 of NC_133392.1, read as the reverse complement.
TTCTATAGGTCAGAGGTCCATGTAGACTTGGCTACTTCATCTACTTAGGGTCTAACAAGGCTAAAATCAACATGTCATCCCACTCTTACATGGAGGTACTAGGAAAATCTTCTTCCAAGGTCATTTATGTTGGTCAGCAGAATTCAGTTCCTTACAGTTGTAAGCCCCAGGTCCTGCTTTCATGCTGGCTATAATCCTCTCTCTACTCCTTATGCTACCTACATTTGATGTCTTATAACCCCTTCATCTTCAAACCAGCAAGCATGAGTCCTTAAAATTGCAGTCTCTCTGATTTCTCTTTCTGATGTATGCCTTCTGTCTCTAGCTAGAGAAAATTCTCTGTTTGTAAATGCTCATGCACTTAGATTAGACCTCAACAATCCAAAATAACCTCGTATTTAAATTCTTCTGCAAAGTCCCCTTAGTCAGGAAATGTAAACTATTCAAGAGCATCAAGAATTAGGATATGGGTGTATTTTGGAGGTTGACATTCTGCACACTCAACAATTATACACCTATTAGCATTTTACTTCTACTTTCCCTCTCCATTTGATTTTTACCACTCTAACTCAAGGATTCCTAGCATCCTGCGTCACTTGTTTACTGTGCTGTCAGTCTGATTGTATTAGTCAGGGTTTTCTAGGGATCCTGAAGCAATAGCATATATGTGATACAAAGATAGATACATAGATACATAGATACATAGATAGATGACAGATGATAGAAACATAGATCAATGAGAGAGGATTTGTTAGAGGCACTGACTTACAGAATTATGGTCACTGAGAAGTTCCATGACAGGCTGCATGCTTTAGATTACAGGTTACCAACAGCATGACTCAATCTAAGCCCCAAAGTCTCAGAACTGGAGAAGTCTGAGAATGGTGTAATTCTCAGAGCAAAGGTCCTAGAACCTAGCGTGCAGTAGTGTGAATCTCAGAGTCCAAAGACATATCAGAGCCTGGAGTTCTGACATGCAAAAGCAGGAGAAAAATAGTGCCTGAGCTCCAGGACAGAGAGAGAATTTGTCTTTGTCATTTTGTTCCATCTGGGCCCCCAGAGAGTTGGATGGTGCCCAGTCCATACTGAGAGTGGATCTTCCACTCAGCCTTACTGACTCACATGCCAATCTCCTGTGGAAGACTTTCTCACAGACACAACCAGAAGAAATACTTTATCAACTCTATACATTCCTTAATACAGTCAAGATGACACCTAAAATTAACCATCACACTAATGCTCAATAAAAATGTTGAGAAGATATGACCACTTTCAGTAGATCTATGTCTACCTTGCCATTTTGTTAAAGATAGTCTCACTTTGTAGTTCAGGCCAGACTTGAATTTGTAGTCCTCCTGTATCAGCCTCCCAAGTGCTGCAATTAAAGTCATGTAACACCAAGCCTGCCCTGGCTTGGAATTTTTGATATCATAATATCTCTTTCCTCAGTAAGTTAAAAGACATACTGATGTTTTTAACTCATTTTCTTCTTTCTTATTCTTGTTCCATGTGAGCCTTACCACATTGTGATCCAGAATATTTGTTTCATGCTTAATTAACGCTGAGCTCATAACATATCTTCACCTTAAAAGTGGCAGAGAATATTTTTCTGAATTTATATAAGTACCCTTTCCTAATAGCTTACAAAAGCAAGTATGAGCAATTTCAAACGTGTGAGTCCCGGTGGACTTAAGCTATAATTTGTTTCTTTAAATGCAGAAAAATAAATGGGATATCTGAGATGTATTTCATAGACTTATCATAAGAAAACAAGGCACATTTAAACCAGGACTTCAAGATTTGTTTCATTGTTAAAACAGGCAATTCTGTCTTAAAACACAAAAGAATTTTGAACTGAACACTGAGGTACAAAAACACAGCCATTAAAAATACAATCATTGTAGTTTCAAGAGCTGCATCTTCTTACTAAAAAGCAGTGTTGTATACAGATGGCAGCAGTGATGTGATGTAACATATGTGGGAAGTCTTTATTAAAATATGATTGAGAGTGGAGGTTTTACAGCAGCTACCATTTTTTCTTGCTGAGCTTAGTTTTAAAAATTGTACCTCATCCATTCAGACAATTTTTTTTTTCCTTCTGAAAGTCTCCAAAGATGATTACATTATCCTACCTTTTCAATGACTTTCCATAAAGGAATACAAGATGTGAATCTGGCTTTTAATATGTACCACTTAAAGTAGTTATCAATGACACATTAGTCACTCCATCCAGTGCCCCTGCAGAGTAGGTGAGTGAATAATTACAGGTGACCTTCAGGCAAGTGAAGATCTAATCTAGACTTGAAACCTTCTAAGTATGGGTTGTTTTGTCTGATGGGTGAGTAAGCACTGAGTCATTAGTATGACATTTGAAAGATCATTTGGAAATTGAACTAAAATAAATCTATTTTTCTTAGTCAGGATAACGGGCTAATGTTCTTACCTTTAATGCTGCATTTTAGATTTTTTCTTTCCTTATTTCAAGATTTATCATTTAATGTGCCTATTTTCCTTGAGGAAAGTACACAGAATGGCTCTATCAGAAACAAAAATTTTAATAATTTTTTCAAAGCCATGAAATAAATATGAATCCATCATTCATATTTATTCATCAGTAGTCATTTCCTATGACTACTTTGAAAAAAAAATTAACAATCAATTCTAAACGTGTAAACCAGGTTTATGCAAGCAGTCTATTACTTAAGACACATCTCCCGTTCCAGTTTGCTTTAGTTATTTTTCTAATAGTTCTCCTATTTTTGCTTCCCAACCATTGAGCTACACCTGTGGCCCAAAACTTTTCTTCTTTTTCAGAGCACGTGTTCTCTTTTCCTTAGACATAAAATACTGGATACACACAACATATATATAAATTGAGCTATAGCTATTAAAACTATTAACTTTTAACCTCATCATTTTCCTCATGCTTTTTTAAGCTATTCTTTCAATTCTTCAGAAATAACAGTAAACATGTCATTTTTATGCTATCTCCAAAGTAAAAAATCTACTTCAAAATTAGCTTGAGTAGTTGTACAAACCTGAGTAATCATTGGGCATCAGTTTGTTCGGTGGTGGAAGAAAAGTAGTAGCAAGTATATTCGGTATACAGAAGACGTGGTATGGTGTTGATTTAAACTTCTTCATTGTAGTCGCACCCATGTGGAACTAAAGTTCCCTAAAGAGGCAGAATCTGTGTTAAAAATTCTGCAGAAGGCTTGTCCTTGGCTGACTAGACCATCCTGATTGTGGAGAGAAGGAATGTTGGAACTTGTTACTTAGGCCCTTTAATAGTCATTTACTTCAATGTTTACATATAGTCTAACATTTTCATGACTATTAGGTAACCCCTCAGAATGTGTTGCTAATCTGGGTAGAAGAATGCTGTGAGATAGCATTTGAAGCCTATAGAAAAGATTTCCCTGCTTGCTTTGCTAGAGACTGCCTACCTAGTGCCTCCACTAGTGTATTAGTGAAATGTGTTGACTTGTGAGTTCTTTGTTCTATGGGTAGAGAAGCTTGTGGAACCTCTTTCACACTGAGTTGTGTCACTGGAATCACTAGAATCTGTGTTCCCAGGCCATGGTCACTTTTGGCTTGGAATAAACTCTTTTCTTATTTCCTGTAAAGCAAAATTGTCATTTTGTGTCAATATCTAAAAACAAGCTTCCATTTAGGCAAGACACACTTGCAATTTATTGTAATTGCAGCAACTGTTTGACTCAGAAATTGCATCACAATTAAATTATAGTATTATACTTTCAGGTTTAAAATATGGCAAAAGATTGGCAGGGAAAGCCTTATCATTTCACCTGAAGGAAGCTCATAAAACTGAGTCCTAAATCAACAAAGCTCTTATTTATAACTTATTCGTTATTCATTCATTTACTGACTCAACAAATAAATATATTTTTTAACCTACCAGATGTACCAGGGCACATGAGCTAGGCCCTAAGACATTTTTCTCATGTGTATTAGAATTGGATAGATGTAAATCAAGATGTGAACATATAATCGAAATCCAATGTATATAAAATATGTTATAGATTTGTCTACAAGGAACACTGTGATGTAATGGTGGGCTTATTGTTAAAGAGAGAAGGAAGAATGGAGTCTAACAAGAAACTCACCAGTCCCTAGTGCTGAGTGGCCTTTAGTCCACTTCACCTTTGGATTCCAGTTATCTCATGTGCACAATATTTTGAATTGGATGACAAGAACAATAGCTAAATTTATTGAGCACTTCTTATGTGACAAGTGCTATCGTAAGAATTTTATGTACATCGATTATTTTTTTCCAAACAATCCACAGCATAGATACCATTATATGCCAGTTTCACCTGTGACAACCCTAAGGTCACGGAAGTTCAGTCATTTGGGCGGTCACCCTGGTACTGCGTGTAAGAGACCCAATAATGCTACTCTTCTTTCTTCTGAGACCTAAATGAAAACTCTTGCAGTAGAAATTTCCACATTCATTTACTAAAAAAACCAAGCTTAAAAGAAAATAAAATGGAGTTTTCTTACAGTGAATTTATCATTTATATTTTTTGAAAAGCTCCTTTTAATATACTTATGTTTAGTTTCCATGGAATCCATGAATCTGTGGGGAACATAGAATACTTTTGTAAGTCAAATTCTTAAATCCTTTCTGACATTTGTCATAGGACTTAGAGCAAGAAGCAGGGTGAATAAACAGAGAGTGGGTGGCACAATTGGTACAGATACTTCACGTGGAAAATTTGTGGCCGTAAATGATTTTCAAAGGCTCGTCTTGAGTTAGTTGGTGTGATCATTTCTAAAGTCATAAACTTACCATGCTAAGTGGAGTTGCTTGTAAATGTGCCTGGCACACCATCTTCTCTTCAGTAGAGTTTGCCTCTTGGTGGTACCTATCACATAAAAACACAACTAAACTCAGCACTAGTAGGAAATAAGCATCCAGGTCCTATTTGTTTCCCTTACTCTCTCAGAGTACTTCTCATTCCTTATTTCTGAAAAAAGAATCATGTTCCCATATATTTCATGCTATTACCAGAGGAGTGAGGAAGTAAGTTATTGCAAAGTCCTACTCGGGTATAATGTTATCAATTAATTTTCCTGACCCTCCATTCACAGGGGCAAACTGTGAATGGGAAAGTATTCCCCACTTAGCCAATGGGCCCATTAGAACTGCACTTAGTAACTTTTCAAACCAACTCATTTGTGATATGTTTGGTATAGTGGTACCTGTTATAAAAAATATTTTTAAGAAGACGTAAGTGAGAGAGTTATAGATATATTAACGAATATCAACATTCTTGAAATCAGCTATATAAATTTCTAGAGAATGATTCCTTCTCACTGTGTGAGTTTCTAATTGCCAATTTACCTCACATTAATAAGAACATTATTAAGGGTCAAGTATTTTAATGATATCATCTATATGCTTCCACATATTTTCTCTGAAAAAAATGTGAAAGCCAGTTGCCTGTTGGTCTTACTGTTTATCTGTCTAATATGAATTCTATTCATTTTAATCATTATTAACCCAAGACAATCTTCCAAATACCAGTAAGCATGTTGAAATTTAAATTTGAACACTATATTTGATTATTTCTACTAGGATGCTAGTTTTGCTTTTAGTAAAGAGCAATATTTAAACTCCAACATGACATATTTCAATGGGAACTTTTAAAGGAAATAATACTATGTCAACACAAATAAAGACAATATTATTTAGTGGGTTTTAGTGGTATCAATTGGTAATAAACTTTCAATGTAATAATGCCTTATATTTGTAATGGATTCTGAGCTTCACAATTTATAAAGTATGTTGCCTGAATTGTTTTCCCTACCTCCCAAAAGCCCGGTTAAGATAGGTAAGGCACAAATCCTGACTTTCCTACTACATATGAGCCATTCAACACTGAAAAATATGACGTGCCAGGCTCAAGCCCACACAGACAGTGTGGTTGAGGGCTAGATTCTAGGCCTGATCTAGAGAAGTATGCTCATTCCCAGTGTGTTAATTAAATCATTATTTATCAAATGAAGACCAAAATAACCTTTTTCTTGTCTTGCTACCACTAAATTTTCTTTTATTTTTATCCATAAACTTTAACTCTTGATTTTACTTTATAATCTAAACTCGTACTATTATATCCCCCCAAAAGCAAGTCACCAGAAGGACGAATTGTTGATTCTAAACGGATGGAGGACGTGATTAGCCAATTCAGCCTGACAACTAAGTAAGGGTTGTATAGGGAACTAGCATCTGAGTCTATTAAACCCCCCAAAATTGTGACAAATATGTTACCAGCAAAAGTAAGTTGTTAAATTTCTTTGCTTTAATGTTTTCTCAGCTATAGTATCAGCTATATAATGGTAGCTTCCTCAGATAACACTATGAGAACTAAATAATTTAGTATTTATGGTGATCTTATTAATGTGTCTGGCACACCATGATTGTTAAAAATATTAACAATTATCAGTGAATAATATAATAATAACATTTATTAATTGGTACTTTAGTTAGTCCAATGATCCTTTACATCACAAACATTTAAATAAATTTCTACGTTTCTTTTCCTTTTAGTGGTCTTCAGGATATCATTTTAAAGGCTGAGATGATAAAATAGCAGACAAGTTTTATTACGATTAAATAACTCCAGGGATGGAGGTCAGAAAAGAAGGTCGGAGCTACAAATCCCGAGTGTGTATTGGACTTAGAGGTTTTTGGACACTTTGACCCAGGAACATCCTGGAAGTTTTAGACTAAGCACAGAGTGCTCTCTTGCTTCGGTAATTGGCACTTATAGCAATAATTACATCAATCATGCTGTCAAGAAACATAGTATTTCAACCTAATGGGAAGAAAACAACTTATTAAGAGAAAATTCTGTTAATAATGTTAATCTTCTATACCAATCCCTATACCTACATCAACAGAAACATACAATCCTATCTGAGGGATGAATATTAAAACTTTTCCTGGGCCCATGACTCTGATTATTATGTTTCCGTAAGTGTGGCTCAGTCCTTTGGGAAATGATAATTTATTATTGGTTAGTCATTTGAAAATAAACTTTTTCTCTTAAAGGATATCCACTTTAAATACAAAATACATGGACTAATGTACAGTTTTAAAAGGAGTAATAGAGAGAAGTACGGGCAGTTGAGGAGAAGAGAAAGGAAGGAGTATGCAGAATTCTTTTAATTGTAAATCATGTAACAATCAAGAAATGTTGAACTTGTTTAAGAAAATTTGAGAATTCATTTTGTGAATGCTCATCTATCTCACACAACTAAAATATAATGTACTTGCATCTTAAAGACAGTTAGGACTAGGGAGCAAATATCTTGTTAACATGGGAAACAAGCCTGTGAACACTTCCTAATTCTGCATCTCTGAATCAATCATCCAGAGGACATTCACTTGATTTCTTTTTCCAGTGCTACAGTTCCTAAGGAAGGGACTAACTAGTATATTAAGTCTGTTTGGGGCCTCAGTGACTGGAGCAGGACCGGAAGGAGTGAGCATAAAATCTGCCCAGTTTGGGTGTATTGTCTGCTCTTGAGCAAGTCAGCTGTGGTCGGGGGTCAGGGTCACTGCTTAGTTGGTTGTTCTCATTCCCTCCATGTGAAAGTAAAGGAGATATTAGAAAAGGGGTACCAGGCAGATAATTCCATGGCATTCCACTGAATCCCACCTGTTTATTACATATTCATAAAGCTAATGTTTGCTTAGCAGCCTCTGTGTGCCAGACAGGGTTCTAGGGATACAATAATGAATGAAATAAGCACATCAAACCCATGTGCAATCCACAGTTTGCATTATTTTATAAGAAAAAATAGTTTGAAAACATTATAGAAACTATTACATCATTTTATATCCAACTCCAGAGAATTTGAACTAGCCAAGGATTGTTTTTTTTTAATTGAAGCTAAAGTTATTTCTTCTATCATTCAGTCTGAGCACAGGGAGAGATTTGGTTTTACTATTCTTCAAGGTATCTGCCGGAAATACCCAGGTTTCAATTTGAGTCTGTTAATCCTCTTTTTTCTCAGTCTTCTTTCTTTCTTTTCAGATCTCTCTAGTTGTTCCTCAAAGGAAAAGTCTATTTTCAATTTGTTAAGTAATAGTTTTGGAGCCTAATTTGGTAACATTTCTCTGGGATTCTAGAAGCCCAGTCTCATGCCTCAGGAAGTCTTGCATCTCACGGTCTCTGAGAAGTTCTGATTGTATACTAGGGATTTTGGCTAATATCCCTTTGAAAAGTGAAGAGAGGCCTATGGAACATTCAACAGGTAAAGGAACTGGATGTCAGTCACAAGGCCACATGGTGAGGAGAGCACTGCCGACTGCCAGACCCTGACAACATGACAATGCCAGATAGTGCAGCTGCTGGGACAGGAAAGATATTGCAGCTTAGTGGGAATACTTTGGAAACAGCACTCACTCAGTAAAAAGAAATGACACAAAGCCCCAGTTCAGCCAGGAAGAACCAGAGAAATAGAACCAACCACAAAAAAGGATTTTATTTGATTTCTTACATGGTGTAAATGAGCATTAATGCCTAAATTGTCATCTATAAAACCTCAAGTCCTAGTAAAAAGAAAAATAATGTTATTTATAATTTCATTTTATTGCTGATGTGTTAACATTAAAGATATTTGATATTCTAAGCCAAATTTTTGTAAAGGAAATTTTTAAGAATGCACTCAGCAATGATAGTCCTGGTAAATAAGTGGTTTTCAAAGTGCCAAAGAACAATATAAATTTGGAAATAATTTTAAAATCTAATACATGAAGATGAAAGTACAAAAAAATTTTTGGACAAATATTGGCATTGATGAGTTTGAACTAGTCTCTAATTCATGGTGGATGCTAATGAAAGTTTAAATTATCTGTAATATTTTGGTCAATGATCTTCTCTGGCTATTTAATAAAAAACAAATAATACATAGGACACTTGTGAGCTTTTAACAATGAAGCAATAGAAAATACTACACTAGACACATTATTTCAGATTTGAATCACAGCATTTCCATTTGTGAATCTAATGTACTTTAGCACTACATATGATTAAGCTTAGTGAGAGAGAAAGAGGAACTTTCAGATTGCCTGCTTCTTTGCATATAGAAGGTACTCAATACATTTATTTAAATAAATTGCACTGAACTGCATAACAAGAATTAATACAAACTAGATTCTTCTTGACCCACATATCTCTGAGAGTAAAAGTATTTTGCATGTTGGTTGGTATTTCTGCATTCTGCATGTAGCCATAAGATTGATTGTCTACTGAAAATAATCAGCATCAGTATGAATTCCTCTCTGTGGCATTTCTGTGCTTCACTATAAACAAAATTCTGTAAAATAAACAATGCTTATCGCATTAGATATGAGGTTGTCACTATCATTCTAGTTCGTATACAGTTGATATTAAAAATAGGGATTTTTCACAAGGTAAGCAACAGGGAAATTACATTTCCTAGATTCAGGTCCCCTGAACAATTTTCAAGTGATGTAACATCAAGAAGTTTGATTTTATGACAATGTTTTTACAAATATATTAAGCATGGAATTTTCAGTGCTCTGAATGGGATTTGAGATCCAGTTCTTGCTTATCACAACAGTGGATGTTTGTCTACAATTGTGCCTCTTGGTGATGTGATGAAAATGAGTCCAGTGTTTATTTTTGTTCCTCTTTGGTTTAAACTACCCACCCACTTGCACACAAAAACCTATTTAGATGATATTTTAAGTGTCAAAAAGACATATTAATTAAGTGTTACAGAATGAATGTTCCAGAAAGGATGTCACTCAAACAAAAGACTTCAAAAAAGAATCATTTTTGAATACTGAGAAACCCCAAATGAAATACAATATAAATTAGAGAAGCTCATAAAAACCAACATACACCTCCAAAACATTCAACAATTCTCCATCTCATGGTCTGAAATTAAAATCCATCTGTTTTTCTCTGAGGTCTAGTCCCAGTGATCTTATGTTTTTGATGGGTTAACATTACTGGGATATTACTTTATGTAACTTTCTTTTCCTATGTTTCATATAATTTTGTTTTATTGTATTGTAAACTTTTTCACTTGGCAAGGACTAATAAATATATGAAAAGTAGTTCAAAGTCTATAGTTTTCTTGAAAAAAATAAAAATTAAAGTCACATACATAGTAATTTTTTTTTTAGAAAATGTCCTGAAATACTTTTTATCTGAAAAAAATAGGCACAGGTTTAAGAATACTTGCTGCAGGTAGTGATACTTTCAACATAGGGAGTTTTCCTGAGTAAATGCAGGTATTAGAGAAGCAAGTAACCTCTTATCTTAGATTCAGTTTCAATGGTATTTTTGTGCCTTTCTCCTCCACATAGTCCATTTTCTTATTTGCACTGTGGTAGGTCTATGTCTGTAGTCAGTAAAAAGGAAATCAAAATGAAATGTCTTTCATCCACCTTAAAATCGCAAGTACATTTTTCTTCTATATCATCTAATTTTGCTAGCAATGTTGGAAGAAATTTGTAAAGTTTCCAGGAAATTTTCTCAGCAAAAGGCTGGGCTTGTCCAATTTAGAATTAAAACTTTGGTTTAAAGCTCGGGCAGTTTATTTGGAGAAACTGTTTTGAGTTCAGGACCAAATTGTAGTGCTGACTGGAAGAGAGCTGAAGGATTTTGAAGGTGCTGCAAACCTTTTGAAATGAGTGGAGTTAGGGCATTCATCTCTAAGCAGGTAGGAAAGAAAACAGCTAAACAGCCCAATAGAAAAAAGAGGAGTAAGAAATGGGTCTCATTTTTTGAGGAATTGTGCTTTTGGGGGGTACTCTTTATTCTACTTATGTTCATAGCCCTAATTTATAGCTCTTCTTTCTTTATAACTAGAAGCAGAATAATTAGCATTGCTTCTTGTTGTTATTTTTCTCCTGAACTAGAGAGACGTGAGTTTATACATTTGTATTTTGCTCTCAGTGTATAACTTTGGGCAAGAGAGCAAATCTCCTTAACGCTCACATTTCTCATTGGGAAATAGAAGCTAATACTGCTCACCTTGCAGGGATATTGGAAGGAAAAGAAGTCAAATGTATTAAGTGCTGAGCACATCTAAAAGTCAAATAAAAAGTTACTGTACAGCTAGTACAAATGTTATGGAAGTTAGAGATGGGAGGCAGGGCTCAGACCAGCCTGAGGGTGAATCTTTGTCACTAACACTCAGTCAAAACAGAAATAGTTGATTGTTGGTGAGAGTTTGCTTCTGGTTGAGAGAATAGATAGGCAAAGGGTTCTGCCTTAGGGTCAGGGGTTATATCCAGTGGTGTTGTGAATGTATGCCTGAGAATCAACCATGAGAGATTTTAGAGGCCTAAGAAAGCTGAGTTATAGCCAAGGGCACAGGCAGCCAAGGAGAAAGTCCAGCCTTCAGGACAGATTGAGTACGCATCAACTGGGAGCTCAAAGGCTAATGGTGTGCACAAATTGACCAGGTCGGCAAAGGCCGTACACTGCAGAATTAGCAGTAAACCTTTCCCTACTAGGAAAAGCAAACTTTTATGAAGAAATAGATTATCTAACACACCCAGAAAGGACCTCTGTCATCCAGCTCTGCTTACCTAGACAATCTCACCATGAGCTATTTCTTCTTGTCTCTGTGAGCGCCACTTAGGCTTTCTTTAAATAACTTCACTCTTCAAAATGTAAGGTTTTTTATTTACAAAGAACAGACATATGCCTACTCACCTTTAGATTTCAATTTAATGCTCCATTTTTAGGGAATTCTGTGCTCAGATCCCTAGGCCCTCCAATGCAATATCTTATAACATTGTACTTCTCCACACAGCTGAATAGTAACTTACATGACTATAATTGGCCATTTTAAGTTTCTTAATTTTTTCTGAAGAGAGGGATTTTGTCTATCTTATTCAGCCAGTGCCTATATCATCAGCGCTCAGCATGGCATCTTATTTGACATGAGAAATTAATCAGTATTTGTTAAGCGATTGAATGAATAATAATGAGACAGATTTAAGAGCCTTAAGTCTGAGACTAAGAGCCTTATCGGCAACAATAGCTGAGGATCAGAGAAATCCTAAGGGACAAGAGAAAAAGGGAATGGAATAAGCCAGTCTACCCAATGCTAGGACTTTATCAATCTATTGGTAAAATATCTTGCAGCTTAAAGATTCTACGCTAGAGTTAGGTCTATAATAAACCCATGGTTTGTTTTAATGTAGTCTTGCTTCTTTTCAACTAGTATGTCCTGGTGATTGCTAACCTCAGAGTCAAACAAGCTTTAATTTTAATAAAAACAGAAAATGAAATCAGTAGTATATGTTTGGTAATAGTGATGCTTATTTTGATTCAGGTATTGAGAAATTTCATATATCTTCTCACTTAATCTTAATAACCCTTGACGTAAGTAAGCATTCATTGTTGAAATTTTTCATAAGAAGAGAGCAAAGTTCAATGAGCCTGAATAATCGGTCTGGAGTTTCACAGTTGTTAAGGGGTAGAGCTGAAATTTGAACCTAATCACCTAATCATAGGTTATTGTGAAGCTTGTGTTTTTAAGGCTTATGCTGTACTAGATAGACACAGTATAACTAATGTCAGACTCATTTTTGCTTTATGAGTTTAGTCAAGATTTTATAAAATGGTATGAAATGTGAACCTTGTGTATGTGTCAGAGAGCGTGAGTCCTATAGCAAGACGACCCTTAGTCAGGATTGTATTTGTGCAACTTTCCTTTATTTCTCTTGTATTTTTAGGTAAATAAAATGAAAGACAGTTTGAAGTAGGCACTATATCTTGACAAGAAATAGACAGTCTCTGTATATTTGGAAACAAATCGAAGAATTTCCAAAGATACCAACAAATTGTAATAAAATTCACTACACTACAGACTATAACTAGAAAGGAAAAAAGACAAAATCTAAGGCATGCTAGTTTCATTTAAATTTAGCTGTTTTTTTCTGTGTTTGACAGTATTTTTATGGTCTGGCTTCTTTCATCTTAATTGCATTTCATCAGCTTCTTCTCTTTTATAGACAGAAGCTCACTTTGTAGCCTAGGCTGACCTCAAAGTCTGATCCTCCTGCCTCAGCCACCCCAGTGCTAAAATATAAGAATGTACCACCATGCCCAGTTCAACTGCTAATCTTTCTGTTTAATTTAATTCAGATAATTTTTAGATATATTCCTGTATCTCTTCCTAGAATAATAGCTGTACAGTCAAGCTTCCATGTTTATAGACATGGCCCTCTTTAGGGCCCTGCCTGTACATTGCTATGGATTTATATAGTCTCTCCTTCTTGCCAAGGACTGAATCTAGTAATGCTATATTATGGTTTGGATGTGGTTTTTCCCTGCCAAAATCCATGCTGAAATTTAATTGCCAATATAATGACATCAAGAGTTGGTGAGGCCTTTTAGAAGTGTTTTGTTGTGGCAGCAGAGCCCTCATGAATGGAGTAATGGTTCCCCCTGTGAGTTAGTTACCTATTGTGGGAGATCACCTTCCTTTTTTCAATTCCACATGCACCTGTTTACCCTTCTATTTTTTGACATGAGTTGAAGCCGCATTAGGTTGTCTGCAGAAGTCAGGCATATATCAGTACCATGCTCTTGGACCTTCAGAACCGTGAGCTAAAAAAAAAAAATCTAGATGTTCTGTTATAGCAAGAGAAAATGGGCTAAGACAGTAATTAATTACTATTTCTTAAAATTACATGGCTTTCAAGGAGACTGTGTTTGGCCTTTATTCCTAGCTCATAACCAATTACACACTACATAAAACTTACATTTAACTCTGCAATAAAAAGTTAGACAAAGTTAAAGGAGTCCATTGTTGGAATATTTAACTTATTTTAAAAAATGACATCATTTAAAAAAATTTGATGAAAAAGTGTACATAATATAACATGCACAAATCTTCAGTGAACTTTAAGATGTTTGCCAAATGTATACACCCATGTAACCTACACCCCGATTAAGATAAATCCATCACCCCCACATTCCTTCCTCCATTCTTCTCCATAAATCCTCCCTGGACTCAAAGGGAAACACTCTCTCAGTTTTTTTTCCATGTAATTTGCTCATTCTAGAGAGTCAATAAATGCAGTCCCCTGGTAAATACTCCTCTGTGAAAGAATGACTTCATACAGCATAAAATCTGTAAAATTAATTCATGTTGTTGCTTATAGCAGTAGTTCATTGATTTTTATTGCTGACTAACATTCCATTGTATTTACATCACAACCTGTTTTTCATTTTCCTGCTGTTGAGGTATGGATTGTGTACAATTTGGTGCTGTTAAAAAGTTAAGACTTATTTGATTCTTCTTATACAAGATTTTTAAAGAACAGATATTTTTATTTCTTACACATAAATACTTAGGAAATTGTTGGGTCATGGGAAATATATTTATGCAACTTTATAAGAAGCTATGAAAACATTCCCACCTGCACTGTAGAAGTGTTTGCTGTTATACATCCTTGTCAACACTTGGTGTTGTCAGTCCCTTCATTTTAGCCATTCCAATACATATTTGGTGATATTTCATTGTGGTGTTAATGTTCCTTTCCCTGATGTATAATGATGCTGAGGCCTTTTGACTAGCTGTATATCTTTTTTTCTTTTTCTAATTGTGTTGCCTTTTTATTATGGAGTTCCAGGAGTTATTACATATCCTAAGTGCATATTCTCAGTACACAAGTATATAGAAGAATGGCTTCCTTATTCATTTTCTTAATGTATTTTGATCATATAAAGTTTATATGTTGTCAAAGCATAACTTTTCTTTATGATTATATCTTTTTGCATACTATCTGCATAATCTTTGCCTACTTTCAAATTGAAAAGTTTTTTTCTAAAAGTTTTTAAAATTTAGCTTCTCTTCAATTTTTTGATTAGCCTAAAAAAAAGTTACACTTTGCAGTGTACTGCATGGATACCCCTTTTATCAGGTAACCATGGTACCCCTAAACCTTGGAACTACTTGACTCCATTTTTGCCTCTCACCTTTCTAGTCTAGGGCAAAAGTTTAAGGTGAAGACTGTGTATGACTTAGGATCTAATCATAATGTAGAAAACAACCTCCATATTTTACAAAGAGGGAATTTAACTCAGAACTAGTTATGGGGATGTTGGAGGAGTGAGAAGAGCAAGTTTACTTGAAGGTTAGTAAGTGTGGCAAGCAGAGTCAGAACAGCAAAAGGGAATCAGGACCTGCACTCTGGGCTTGTGTTCCTGCATCTGCTGAATGCTAACCCTGCCCCACTGTCACTTCAGATGTACTCAAAATGAAAGAATTTGTTCCTTTTTCTCTCCGTTCTCCCAGTTTCCCACCCATGCTTCTCATTAGCAGAACTAAAAACAGAAACTAATTTTTAAGGGAGTCTGGGGAATATAATCTGTGGGTTTCCGGTACTGAAATCCAGAAAAGAGTGTATAAAGAACTAAAAGCACAGAAACAATTAATCAATGCAGAAGGCTTCAGTTCTTATCTCATTAACTACTTTTTTGGGCTGAATGATTTTAAATTCATACTACTGTATTGATATAGATGAATGATAGATAACATATATTTGTTTGAGTCCTTTCCATATCTCCTTTAAGATTCTATGCTGCCTGTTTAAGTCATGAACCAAAATAAGCCTTTAGTAAAATGCTATTCTTAACCTTATTCCTCCTACAAAATATAAAGCAAGTCATAAAATGAGAGCCATCTGCTGAGGAAGTCCTGAGCAAGCAGGTTCCCAAGGTTCACCCTCATCTATATTCACAGCTCCAAGGCTTCTCTGGGGTTTGAGGTCACTGAGCTGCTGACTGGAGTAATCCTGCTGCCTGATGTGTCCAGAAAATATTTGTTGAGATAAAAATTATACTACAAAGAGCTCTTCCCATATAATTGCACCAAATTAGAGAAATCACAAGAATGGACTAATTACAAGCATCCTGGAAAGGAGAAGCTCTCCAGAATGGTGGCAGAAGGAGCTGTGCAAATTCTCCAGAAAAAATAACCACAACAGGTAAAAATTAAAAAAAAAAAAAATCCTCAAGAAATTGCCTTTGGCAAATGGGTATTTATTTATTCATTTGCAATAAATATTTATTTTGGAATTCCATATATGTTATATATATTTATTTGGAATAAATATATACAGTATAAATATAAAACATACAGAACTTTTGTGAGAACAGGGAGTCTATAGCATTTGGTCCATCATGAACTCCTTTTGCCCCTCCAGATCAAAATGATAGCAGTCTTACTTAGAGCAAGTTCAGCCAAGAGCATGGAGCATCCTAAGGGCCCTGCCTTTATTTGGAGTGAAGTGTGGGGAAGTTAAAGTCCAAAAGTACTGTGAAAAGAATGAGGATTTTAGCTAAGAAAAATCCCTCAATATATAACTAAACCTTAAACACTGGGCTTGAAAACTTCTTTCCAAAAGGGCCACATTTTACTTTGATCAGACTGTGGAACAATTTATGCTTCAGAGCATTGCTGAAAACCAGAGAACAATCAGCAGTCTGCTAGCAATTAGTGCAGAATGACAACTGGGTGTGAAAACAAGATGTAGAGACCAACTTCAAATTTCTAGCCAGATAGGGAAGATCAGTCAGAGGTCTCAGATGGAATTACCTATTGTCTCTAGGATGGGAGGAGGGCATCAGGTGCCCAAGGATGCACCTGTTGAGGAGCAACATAGTACACTGTGGAAGAAAGAGACTACAGTGTACAGAGCCCTAAAACATATAGAAAAATAGCTGACAGAATTAAAGGGAGAAACAGACATTTCAATTACCATAGTTGGAGACTTCAATACCCTACTTTCCATAATGGATAAAATAAGCAGGCAGAAGATAAACAAAGTTATATAAGATATGAACTGCAGTATAAATCAGCTAAATGTAACATACATCTCTAGAACACACTACTCAATAATAACAGAATATACAGTCTGCTATTTTCCAGGATCATTGCTAGTCTATAAAAGATGCTTTAGTAAATTTAAAGGGACTGAAATCACACAATATTTTCTGCCCATGGGAGAATGAACTTAGAAAAATAGGAAACTTAGGAAATTCGAGAATATGTGAAATTAATCAGCATACTTCTAAATAACCAGTGAGACAAACAAGAAATTACAAAAAATGTTGGAAAATATTTTAAACAAAAATAAAAGAAACAGTTTACCAAATCTTGTGGGATACAACTAAAAATGCTTAAAAATACAGTTAACAGCTATACACACCATTTAAAAAAAATCTCAAATAAATTACATAACTTGGAACTTAAGAAACTGAATTTTAACAAAAGAATCATCTGAACTTCATATATGCAGGATGAAGGAACCGATAATCATCAAATATGAAATTAGTGAAGCAGAGAAAAGAAATACAACAAAAAAAATCAATAAAACCAAAACTTATTTTTTCAACTTTTAAAAAAAATCAACAAAATTAACAACTTATTTGGCAAATGACCAAGAAGAAGAGAAGATTCCTATTACTATAATCAAGAATGAAAGGTGAGATCTCTTTATTAAAATTATAGAAATGAAAATGATTATAAAGAAATCAAAAATTATATGTTAAAAATACTTACATGAGATGGGAAAAGTTCTGGAAAGACGCACAATATCAAAACTAACTCAAGAAGCAACAGAATATTTGACTAGACCTATAATGCATTAAAGGATTGAAAAGATAATTCTTAAATTGTTCATTGAAAGAAACTAATGCCTGTATCTTTCACTGGAGGATTCTAGCAAGTGTTTAAAAGAATTTGTATCAGTTTCAAAAATACTTCACAAAATAAGTAGAAATACATTGCTTACTTATCCTGTAAGTGTTACTCTGATATAAAAACCAGACAAAAAATTTATAAGAAAAATACATAAATCAATATTGCAAATGAACATATACCAAAAATCTTCAATAGCATACTTCCAAACTACCCAATAATCAAGTACACTTCAAAGGGCATAACCAAAAATGTGTCAGGACAATCCACAGAATGGGAGAAGTGTTATGAATCATTAATACTCAGAAGACACAAAGAAATTTTAGAACTCAACAATAAGAGAACAAATAAGTCAACTACAAAGATGCAGAGAAATAATCTTAATGTATTGCTTGTGGGATTATAAAGTTGCATAGCCCCTTTTGAAAACTTTCCAGCAGCTCTCAGAACATTAAACAAAGACTTATCATATGGCTTTAGCAATTGCACTTCTTTGTACATACTAGAGAAACAATGAAAATATTTGTCCACACAAGATTTTGTGCTTGAATATTCTTAACAGCACTATGTATAATTGCCCCAAAGTAGAAAACAGCAAAATTTCATCAACTGATGAGTGAATACACAGATAGTGAAATATCCATCCAATAGAATATATTCAGCCATAAGAAGGCATGAAACTCTTACACACACTACAACACGGATGGAATCTTGACGTTCTTATGCTAAGTAAGAGCCCAGTAACAAAGACAGCCTATGGTGTAATTCCCTTTATATGAAATGTCCATAGTAGAAGACACAAATTAACACATGAGATATTATTTGGAGAGACTGATGAAAATTTTCTAATATTATATAGTGTGTTGACCTTTACAAAATTCTATAATAATATTAAAATCATTGACTTACATACTTAAACAGTAGAATTTCAAGTTATTTGGATTATATCACAATAAAACTTCAATACCAAAAAAAATAAAGAAACATTGCAGAAACTCCATTTGCTTCTCTTACATAGCAATACATATCTGGCTTGTCTCATTTACCTCAAAGCTTATAAGAGCCACCATGATGATACGTACTTTACACATATATTTTCAATTAATATCACTTAATAACTATATGAACACTAGGAAATAAAAGTATACTATCACCCCTGCTGAACAAATAATATAACAGAGACAATAAAGTTTAAAGCCATTAGTCAAATTTACATCATTATTAAATCTTACAATGATGTCTTTGTTTTTAACCATGATGTTGTACTGCCCATTCCACCCTGTCACTTCAAAACAGATCAGTTAGTGATTTTTACCATAAGAGTCCACCAGTATTTGAGATAGTATATAATTTCTATGTTCCTTGGGGGAATTAAAAAAATCTCAGTTCTAATATCATAGAGGAGATTCATTATTCTGGCAAATAGTAAGTTTGCAACACTAAACATTCCTTAGGTTGTTTGTGAGGTCTAACTTTTTTGGCATGAAGGGAAGTATGATAAGAATACAGCTTAAATAATTCACAGTGCTGTATGTGTTATCTTTTTAAAAGTATGACAACTTATTAAATGCCAGCAATTTCTACTTTGTCTTTAAAAAGTTTCCTTTGATATCTGTGCAATGGTTTATGGTGTAAGTTGCAAACACACAGATCATAATATTGAACTCAAGTACAAAGGAGAAATTAGCAATACCAACTAAAGACAATTGACAAAATAAAAAGTGATGAAAAGTGAAACAACAGCTTTTATTTTGAAGTTTTACAAGTTGGCAAACAATTTGGTTAGGGTTTGCATTTAAATAGAATTACTCAACTTATTTATTTATTTTTAATTGGTGGGTACATTGTGGTATTTACAAAATACCACAAAAGTTTTACAAAATTTTTTATAATATATCAAATATATTGTACTTGAATGCAACCCCTCCACTACACTCCTTCATACCCCCATCCCCATTACTGGAATAGTTTCAATAGGTATCATTTTTCCATTTTCATACATGTGTCCACAGCATTTGCACCATATTCACCCTCCCACATCCTTTCCCCACCTCCTTCTTGCTCCCACTGGTACGAATCAACTCCACCAAAGTATGCATAAGGATTCAATTAGAGTTTCATGAGGATGCTAAAATTGTGCAGATCAATTAAGTCTTTACAGATGAAGAAAATGATGACTCAAGATTATGTTTATCTGGCCACAGAATCAAACAGACATAGAACCACAAGTAGAATCCAGTTCCCTTTTAATGTTACTCTCCCCCATTGAATCTCATTGAACTAACAACATTCACTTTCTGTGTGTACATTAAACCTTTGTACATACTTGACAAAGTGGGAAAAATACTGTTATGTAATGCTGGAGTTAAAGGAGTGTTGCTTAGTCAACATTTTATGAAGATTTATCAATTTTGTTCCAATTGGTATCAGGTATTTTTGTAAACACTGCTTACCCTCTTTTCCCAGAGAATAATCCTTCTCTAGCTCTGTGTATAGTCCTGAACTATAGAACTTTATGTCAGTAATACTATAGAATTAAAGACAGTTAAAACTTAGGAAAAAAGAATGCTGCAAGAGAGTACCAACACCATGGATGCATGTGCACACACACATACACACACATGCACAAACATGCAGACGTTCACATACACACACAGAATGCTATATGAGGTCACAGGTGCAACCAAGAAAACAAGATAATAAAAGTCTGAATAATTTTCTCAACATACAGAGAAAAGCTCACTTAAAAGTAACTTTGAAATTTATACAAAACCCTATGTTTCTCTTCAATAATATTGAAATTTCATAAATCCCACTGTCAAAAATAACAAGGTAACCTTCCTGTACTATGACAGTATTAGCCTTTAAATTCTTGGAGCAGAGAAAAAATTATCATAAGAAACTCTTTAAGGCTCTTTTGGCATTAATTTTGGTTGGCTTTGGCATCATTCTCAATTTACAGTTTCCTAAGACAGACATCACAAACTCTGCTTTCTATGATTTCTGATTTTAAAGAACTGCAATGTATTCTTTTGGTTGGCACTTCTATTTCTTGATGTGTCCCTTTATATTTGGAATGCTTTGTGTCTTCACTAGATTTTATTCCTCTTATTATGAATCTCAGTATGTGTAATTGATATCAAATTAGTAAAATGTGCCTCTAATGGTGAGATTACGTATTTGCAATCACTTATTTGACCAGTTGAAACAGAATGATATTAGAATCTACTGGTAAGTATATTGTCTTGAATCCAATCTAATGAGAAGAATTACATAAAGAACAAAAGGACATTTTGGAAAGACATCTTCAGTCTGTAGTTGAGGTTTTAAACTAAAATGGAAAAATTGTAGTCATCATTCATACATTCATCACTCACATTGTGCCTTTTCCTAACCATAACAGTTCACATTAGCTCATATTTCCTGACTTGCTTCTCTCTTTCAACTTCATGAATGTTGAAATTAAGTAGCAAATAACCAGAAGATATGTATGATGAATATTTTCCTTATACTTCCAATATATTGATTTAGACTTTCTATAGATATTTTAAACCACATATATATGGTATATTTACAGGTATTATGTAATTTTTAATAAAAATTATTCATATTCATTATAGAAAATTCTGAAAAATACAGGAAAAAATCATCTATATTTTTACCACTTAGCTTTAATCAATCTTAGTACTTTTATTTTTTTCCCCTCTAGCTTAATATCAGAAATGTATATTTACTCTTCACGCTCATCATTACCAACTGGAATTCCTGACACAGAGTGAGAATAATATAAAGATCATTTCCTAGCACAGCAGCCAATTAATATGACAATAAGTCTAAGGGTGGCATAAAGCTTGATCTTTATGAATTTGAAGTGGCATGTTCAGTTAAGATAGATTAATTAAAACAACCAGGTACATGTTGTTATCATATTCGATTCACATCTTCCAGTATTAAGGTTGTATTAGGTTTATAAAATGAGGAATTAATCCAGAGAGGTGCTAATTAAATGTAAATAAAGGCCATTATGAATTTCTCAATGGAACTCAGTTGGTATTATTATATTAAATAAAAGTGGTGTCAATCAGATGCCCAGGTGCATGGCTTCTCTTAATTTTCAGCTTGAAATTTTTCAAAGAACTATTACTGACTAGATAAATTTAATTACATATTCACAAAAAATTCTGTTGACCATTTTCTTGGATCTGTGGAATATATTGCAATACAATTATTCATTCCCTCAAAGACATATTTCATCAACAAGATGACCTAAGACTATTGTTCATATTAAGTTGTTCATTTCACCTAGAAAAATCCTGGAGTATCATTTTAATGGTGCATCTTTTCCAAGAAACTTATCCAAGCATATTTCACAGTTTGCAAATGCATGCTATGGACTGTATTTATACTCTCCTTTCTCGTTTAATTTGGCTCCACCATATCTAAGTGTCTATAAGTAATAAAAACAAATTTAGTAGATATGGGGTGCAAAATTCTTTTTTCCATAAAAAGAAAAAATAGTTGAATGATAGAATTCTATTCTTAAAATGAATGTTTTTAAAAATATTCATGACATATTACTCATAATTAATCCTTAGCATGGACTGAATAGTAATATAATTTATTTGCCATTCTTCAGAAAAGTGGAAAAATGAGATTATATTGCTCTGCTCTGACTTCCATTACTCCATATTTCTTATACTGGCATATTGTTGATTGCAGAGTTGGATGAATTTGAGAAGTTCAGGCTCCCAGTACAAATATCTAGGACCCAAACTTTTAAAAACTTTATGACTTCTAGAAAATCTCACGATCATACTTAGTTGTTGCGATCAGCTAAGTTAGAGTGCTTTGTGTTAATGAAATTGGGTGACTTTCACATTTCCTCACATAAAAAAATCTGAGTGCTGAATATTGTTTTGAACATATGCATCAAAATACTAATAGTAGCTAGTAATACTATAAGTTCCTAACAATAGCTAGTAATACTGTAAGTTCCTAGCAAATGTTCATTATTTTGAATGAAACTTAGAAGATCCAAATAAACTGACTACTCTCAAGGAACTTAAATTCTACATAAGGACCCATCTATTTCCCAAATAAGCAAATGAACGAACAACAATCTTGATTCAAATAAAAGAAGTATCTTAAAAGGTAAAGTCTCTGCACCTCACAGCAAGAACCTGCCTCAAAAAAAAAAAAAAATGAAAACCAAATATGAGGGAATTTAGTACTCTATGGTATTAAGAAGAAATCTTGTATTTGTTCTGTGTTTACCCCCTCTGAATGTAGAAGTTATTATCTATATGCACTTTCTCTAGAGGTTTTTGGAACTGAAATAATAACATCATGTCTTGTTACTGGAACAATATATCAAAGGCAGCAAAGCTAATTCTCTGTGGAATAATACTTTCAAGTTGGAATTTATCTTACATTAGCCCATTGTTTAAGAGGTTATGCGTGATGTTATTTTTGTCTTTAATATTATTTCACTAGTGTGTATTTAGTAAGCTAACTATGCCAATAAAGAAATTCTGGAGTATTGTTTTTGTTACAGAGTCTGAAGAACATTTTTTCTTAGTGAGATAAGCTAACAAGTCTAATTTCTTCCAAGTCTATAGGCCATCTTTCAATTAGATTTTAAGCCAAATAAAACTATCAATAGCATGTCTCTAATCCCAGGACTGGAGAGTTGAGCTCACACTTCAGACAAGAGAAGGCCATGGGTGTTTTCTCCCTCAGGTCTTGTGTCTTTCCTAAGCCCATTAAAGAAAACTTCATCAGATGAGGACATGCCTCACTTGGTAGTAAATTCAAAATCAGATATTTTCACACGTAATATTGGTGTTTTATTCAAGATTGTAGGCATATGTTTATGATGCAAACCACTTTGTTTTTAGATTAGTTAAATCTAAGTACAAACTTTCCTTTTTTCTAGGTAGATAATTTCAGGTAAGTTGTTGACCTCATCTCAAGTATAAGAAGAATAATAACTACTAATTATTGTTGTGAAAATAACATATAACTGACTACTATGGTGACTGACATGCAAAAATGATAAGTAAACATCACCCATATTTTTGTTTGACCAATATATAGGAAGAATGTAATGTTTGGATAGAGGAGAGGCCACACTTTCATGTACACACAACTAAAAGCCAATCAATAACTCTCCCCTCCAAAAAAACACGTCTCAAAAAAGACTATAGAACATAGGACAAACCAAAGTATCTTCATGGTGCATTGGTATTTTAAAGAACCAAGTAAAGAAAATACAGGAATCTTAAGTAAGACACTATGATGGCATATTAAGAAGAACGGTATCTCTGCACTTGACTGGATGCATTAATGACCTTTGGAGACAGATCTATAGAGTGAATTGAAAATAGTTTTTAGTAGAGATGGGAGAGTCATAAATGTAGAAAGAATTTAGAATGTCTTAAAGAATCCTCATTGTAGGAAATATCAAGGCCAAAAACCTTATAAGTAAGAAAAGGAGAACACAGAAAAGAAAGACAAACAGAAAACATCTGAGCTCAGATAAGCCAAATTAGACCCAGATGCACAAGGCTAAGAGTGCCTTTTATGCAAAGGGCTGGGAGAAGGAGTGTGAACTTTGAAACACCCACCCACCAGAGAATCTGTGAAGATATTAGGAGACAAATAGAACCTCTTTTGCATCAATAAATGCATTTTGTATATTTTTATTCAACCTGGGGCTAATACACTATTAAGTCATAGAGTCACTTATGGTTTTATAATTATTGCTATTATGTGATTATACAAAAATAGGCCTTGGCTATACAGTTGGAGGATACACTTAGTCAAGTCTTACAAAGAAAGGTAGACAGCAAAAAGAAGTTCTGCTGAATCATGTAATTCTAGTTCTTGGGGATGAAAGGCCAAATGCAATTCACAACACCATTTGAAACTATACTAAATAACAAAGCTCACATGACCCTAGTTACTTTTTCACCTTATGAATCCTTTTATGTATTTGGGGAGTATGATCCCTCCTCCACTGAAAATTGTATATTTTTTAAAAGTCTCATTCAGTTCATCCCATCTTATTCACAGAGAGCTTATCATTCTGAACAATTCTTTTGATCAGCTGTGATGGATGCATTGCCTGAATGAGTTAGGTCATAGGAATAGGGAAGTGAATATTTGGAAAGTAACAGAGATTTTATCACTTAATTCACTATATTCCTGCAAGGTTTACTTTTTTATTTCATTAATTAAAAACATGGGTTTTTTTCGTAAATCATGGTTCATAACATCAAAAATGAGAAAGTAAAAGATCATGATAAATTGTGACACTCAAGAAAATGTTCTAAATAGAAGAGAGAGAATTGTATTTTCATTGACTATGACTAGGCGGTTTCATTTTGGAATGGTTGGGTAGTAAGAGCAAGGGATGCTACACTGATTTTGACTAATTTCTGCAAAACCACTGCTATATATTAATATTCTAATGTCAGGGTAAACTTCTCTAATGCTAAAGTAACAAGTACTTTTTATCAACTAATAACACTTTTATGTTGAATAATAGAATAAGGGTTCTTTACTATGTAAATTTCTATAGATAAATAGGGGCCTTCCCTCTCTGAAATAAGTGAACTATTTCTTCGGTTGATTCCATCTTTTCTGTTTGCATTTTTTGTTTCTAAAAAATTGATTGACATGTAATAATTGTATATATTTATGGGATACAAAGTACCATTTCAGTATATTTATACAATTGCAATGATCAGATTAGGGTAATTGGTCACCTATCACCTCAGAGATTTATCATTTTTTCTCCTTTAGAAATATTTAATATACTATCTTCCAACTGTTTTAAAATATATAATTAAATGTTGTCAACCATAATTATTCTATTAGGCTATCATTCTGTGAATTTTTAGCAGATCCCTTTTTCTTTCCCCTTGTTCCAGCATTTCCAATGCTTCTTAAATAAAAAATTATAATAAAACCCAACAAAGCTACATATGGAGATAAAACATACTAAAAGTTATTCACTAAATTTTAGAACCATTGGACTTTGGAATAATTTATAAACTTCTTTATTTCCATCAAAAATGTGGATAACACTTTGAAAAAGTATCATATTCAAGGGAGCAAATTACACTGAAATATAAGAGCAAAAACTTTTTAGCCTAAGAATAAGATTAAGTAAAAAGTGCTAAAAAGTGAAAGTATAAATATTTTAAACAAATAAAATGATTAATTTTTAAAAGAATGATTTAATTTTTTAATACTTAAGCAGGCTTTGGCAATATACTGCTGTGGTAAGAAAACTGAATTTGGGGACCAGCTTATCCAGAAGTTTTCTCTCCCTTTCTTTCTGACTTGGTGACAATGGAAAAGTTGTTTACTCTAATAAGCCTCAGTTTGCTTATCTTAAAAATTGTAATAATCACATTCTTTTTTTTTGGTGATACTAGGGCTTGAACTCAGGGCCTCATGCTTGCTAGGCAGGTGCTCCACCAATTGAGCCACTCCAGCTAATCATATCCTTGTATCTGTGTCAGATAATTGTTTTGAAGATAGAATGAGATGACAACTGGAATGTACCTAAAGTATGAGTTACTTAATACTTGCGGGCTAATATTAGTTTTCCAAATACTTACTTATTTACAAAAGGAATTTAGAAAACTAATGATAAATGAATCCTTAGAATGTAAATAAACAAAATTGAGTAGAAAAACCTATATAATCACAGAGGGATGAACACTTTGAGAATTCTGAGAGTAAGTATCCTAAAAGTTCTGGTTTGTTTTCTGTGATAAACCTATTTTATTTCCAAAATAAGGAAGTTTCTATTGTATTATTACCTTGTTTAACAGCAATAAAAATTACCTAATAATGATTATTTTTCAGGTAACTCTTCACCCACTAACATTTAGTGGTTTGACCCCAGAAAATCAGCAAGATATTATTCTTTGAAACTTCTGACCTTCCTCCATTTCAGTTGCTGTTCTTACATTTTTCAATGCTGCTATTATGTTAAAAAGAGAAAACAAAACTACTTCATGATGAGGAGTTAATGCAAAGAAAAGATTTTTATCTCTTTGCAGTGATTGTCACCCATTTTATATTCTAAAAGAAGGCTTCCAGTTTCAATCCTAGCTCTGCCACTCATTAAATGTCTTGGCCAAGTCACTTAACCCGTGGACTTCTATTTTTTCATCTGCAAAATGAGGATGATACTTAACTTGTGGGGTGTTCAAAGATAGCAACCATTATAATAGAGGAGAGTGGGAAAAAGAAAGGAAAGTAAGAAAGAGAGGATAGAGGGAAGGAGGGAGGAGAAAGAATGAATCAACCCATGAAGCAACTCATAACAAAAGAATGACTTCACAATTTTAGAATTTCTAGCTTTAACAAGAAGCTACTACTTATAAAGTGTCTTGTAAGACAGGCTATATCTTTTTTACTGCTGCATTCCTTCTCTTCCTGCCTAACAGTTAGCTAAGAAAACTCTAATTGAGTTCAATAACAATGAAGAATAGACGAGAAAATGAAGAGAACTCCCAGGATACAATGAGGTAGCTTTTAAAGTTAAAGACTGACTGAACTGGAGTGAACAATATTGTTGGAACGCTGCCCTTGGCCGGCTGGAGTTGCTGATATATAAATATCTCACAATTAGCTAAGTATGTGACATTTTCTCCCTCTTATTTTGTGTAATTTTAAAGTCTTTTTTAAGGACTAGGGTATATTTTTATTGGGATGCTTACCTTTCTTTGTTTTTCTATTTAAAATGCAATCTTCATATTCAAAGAAATAATACCAGGGTAAGCATTTCTGAGAAGTATCATTTGGAGTGGATATAAGAATTGCCCTTAATGTATGGTCTTCCAAGTGAGTACACATGAAGAAATAAACTCAAAATCAAAACAAACAAAAAACTTCCCATGGTGGTAGGAGACTGCAGGCTGGGACTGATTGAAAACAATATTGGTAATACAGAGGATGTTTGTAATGTTCAATATTTGAGAAAACTAATTTTCGAAACATTTTCCAATGAGCATGGTAAAGGGGCAAATCAAACAATAAAAACATTGGATTCATTAGAATGGACACTTAACCAATGAGACAAGAGTACGTAGAAAGGTATGAGGCCTGCTCTGTTTTTTTCTTTTTTTATTGTTGTGCTGGGTGGGAGTACACTGTGTCATTTACAAATGTTTTTACAATATACCAAATATATCATGCTTGGATTCACCCCCTCCCATCATTCTCCTTAATCCCCACCCCCATCATTCCTGGAATATTTTTAACAGGTCTCATTTTTCCATTTACACACAGTATTTCCTCCCTCCTCCTCTTTCCACTGGTACCACCCCCCGCCCCCGTCTCCTAGGCAGGATCTGTTTCGCCCTCTCTTAAGGAAGGCAGCTTCAAATTCATTTTATCTACTCCGTGCTGCTGGAGGGCATCCTGAGACCTGTGAGATGGGGCATGTCAACTGACTTCCATATACACTCTGTTTACCCTAGGACTCCAGAAAAAAACCAAGACTAATGAAACTTTCAGCAAGAAATACGTCTTTGTGGTTCGACAAAAACTATTAACTTTTACTTCAGGAATGTGCTTCCTCCTGTTGCCTACAATGTCAGAGTTCAAAGATATTACAGTGAGGCGGATCTGAATTCCCATCTCAATTTTGCTTTTTACTTATCTCTGTAGCCTTGAATAAGTTATTTAAGCTTTCCCAATTACTATTTTCTCATCTATAAACTAAAGATATTAACTATCCTTTAAGGATATTGAAAGTATAACATGAGATAGTTTCTATCTTACCATGTACAATCTATCAAAAATAAGTGAGAAAATTATTTTATATGTTTTTTAAGAAAAACATCCTTAAAATATTTTTCTAAAGCACAATTTGTAATAGTTTTGCTCAATATAATGTTTACCCCATGAAATTCCACTGGAATTCTGTTGTTTTCCTTTCTGTTTGTATCATTCATATCACTAGAAAATAACAAAATTGGATTGTTATTTCAATAGGAGTAACAGGAAATATGAAGATCAAAGCTTGAGATTAGCTAAAAGAATGAAAAATAATTATTTACACAAGCTATAGCTATTCATGAATACAGCTCTTATTTACTTTTTTCCTTTAGAATTTAAAAGATGTAGCTGCCTGATTGAATATTTACTAAATAAGGCAGCAATTAATGAGATGTGATTACTAGGCCATGCAATATTGACCTACAAAACAATGAAGCAAATAACTGTGGAAGTTTATTAACACAAATTAGCAGTATTTCTTGTAATTTTGGTATTTTCTAAAACTAAGTTAAAGTTTTCTTATAACAATAGCTCTCAGCTGATCTAGAGGACAAATGTCTCATCTCTTCCTAGAACCTCACCTTGAATTTGGTTGCCTGCTGAGTTTTAACTGCTATTTATTCACAATCTACTTGACATGTTCTTTTGTTGCTAGAAAAAAGCTCTCATATAGTCCTTGTTTGCTGACTTTGGTTTCACGTACTTTATGTAACATGCACAACAAAGGCAGCGTTACAACTTAAAATTGTATGTTCGTTATTGTTTATTTGCGAATCCGTGTTGACATCAGAAGTTTACTCTCTAGTTATCCTTATAACATGTAAATTCCTTTTTCGTTTTGTTAAGCCTGACACAACAGGATTACTTCATTGTAAAATTATGCAAACTTACTACTCTCTTAATTTCTCACTCTTGATTCAAATATGTAAATAGCAAGGATTCCAATTTAAATGCTTCATTGGTTTCTTTGTAGCTCTTAATAGGAGCTGGTGGGTTCAATCAGACTATTTTGGCTATCATTTTGGAAAATTAAAGATTTCATAACCCTGATAGTTGAAGAAGTGCTTCCTCTCAGGGCCTACAAACTTAGGAATAATATTGGAGTATAAACTTGTCCTTGAGGGTACATAAAGTCCAAAGATTTCACTCCTGGTTTCCAAAGGATTTCATGGCATTCAACAGTTCTCTGGCCTGTAAGAAAAAATCCATTCTCCTTACCACATCTTCCCAATTTCTTCATAAAATGGCACCAACACAACTTTGCATCCTCTAATTCTGCATTACATACTTCAATGCTATGGGAATATGCTTTAGAGCAATGAATAAAAATAATCTTTCTCTCATAGAGCTTACTTCCTAGTGTACATAATTGGATAATACACAAATAAGTAAACATATTGAGTAGTCTCTGGTGATATATTCTGTGAAGAGGACTAACTGAAGATGAAAGTACTAGAGAATACCAACTCAGGTAGTGGAGTGTTATATGATGTGATCAGGGATGTCATTATAGATTAGACAGTAACTGAGCAGAGACCTAAAAGAAGAGAGAAGATGAGACAGACGACTATCTATAGGAAGAGTGTTCCAGAAAAAGGAAGAACAAATCTATAGGTCCCAACCAGGAAAGCTGCTTGGAGTGTTTGAAAAACAGCAAGGTAGTCAGTATCTCTAGGGTAGATTGATCCAAAAATATGTGGTTACATTGCTACTAAATTAGGGAGTGGAGATTTTGTCGGCCTGTGAGACCATCTATAGGACTTTGATTTTATTCTAATGTAGTTGTTTTTATGTGATTACCATTATTATTATTTGATTTGGGGATCTTAGTCTGGTTATTTTGAGATACTTATTCTTTGATTTTACTATAGGAGTCATTGGAAAAGCATAAGAACTTTAGTGACACAATCTATCAACCGCATTCAGAATAGAATGCAGGAGAAGAGCAAAAGCTGGGAAAAAGTAGACCCCTTCTAAAGAGCTGAGGGAGCATCGATAATGGATCAATAACCTTTTTGTAGAAGACCAAATCTAATTTGAAAAGTTGTTTTTAAACTGTGAATTTCTTCTTTCCCCAAATCCTGACATAGGTGTATTCATCCTTCAGTACAGAGATCAAATGTCTCTTCC
This sequence comes from Castor canadensis, assembly GCF_047511655.1. NCBI lineage: Eukaryota > Metazoa > Chordata > Mammalia > Rodentia > Castoridae > Castor > Castor canadensis. The sequence goes on along the minus strand of NC_133392.1, from coordinate 93,179,675 downwards.
ATGTGCTGATATTCCAGGTAGGTGATGCTGTGCTCCATTAGCCCTTCATGCACTGTCTATCATATAGTGTCTATAGTATTGACTTTTGTTTGTTTGCTTATGTGTTTGTCTTCCTAGATAGATTATCAGCTCCACAAAAGTGTTTTTTAAAAGTCAGCATGTCTCAAAAAAAACAATAAAGGATGAAATTTTAGCTGGACAGTAGTGTGTGCCCATAGTCTCAGGTTCTTGGAAGCATCAGGAAGAAGGGTCATTTGAGCCCAGAAGTAGAGATCAACCTGGGCAACAGGTAACATAACACTATATATTCACATATATGTATATGCTTTGAGAGTTTCATATGTTCCTGTCAAAGGAATGAATACTTGCAAGTATAGAATGAAACCCATTTAAAGTGACTTTTTCTTGTCTATGATTTCAAAAATCCATGTTCTCTAGGGAAGAAATGTTCAGCCTTATTCTCAGAAACTTAGAACACACCAGAATGCAGAATAGGTTCCAGTGTCCCTCCTTATAGGTCACAATACAATGTAATTCTACGGGTAAGGGAATATGTCATTCTGTGAAAATTCACAGGGAGTCTTCCTTAAGTTTCCCTGTGATCATGCAGAATAAAGTGAATGATTTTATTTTTCCTCCACTGAGGCCAGACAAGTGAGATAAGTGGGAGGCACTGAAACATCCCACAAAGCATTTCTCCAGGTTTCTAGATGGAGGCTTATTTATTTTTGTTTGTTTTGGTATTGGGATTACTGTGAGCAAATTAAAGCAGGGCTAGAGCCAAAAGCATTTGCCTGGTGTTCCCATGAAATCTTTGAGTATAACTGACCTGGATTATACTTTGGGAATTTGTAATTGGTGAATGATCAGACTAAAAATATACTACCTAAAGTAGTAAAATCAAGCACTGACATTAACCACCAACTCTGTCACTTTCAACACTACAAATATTTCAAGGACATCACTGATAGCAAACTTCTCAAACTATGTGTAGGTGGTTAAAAAAAAAAAAAACTAGAAGAATTAACTAATAAGAACCTGAAAACAAAATGCAGTCAGGATGGGGGAAAAAAAGCTGAATTTAACAGGTTGGAAATTAGTAGGGATAAGTACACAGCCCTATTTTTAACCCCGTTTTTCTAAGACCCAGCTGCAAAAGTGCAAGCATGGAAAAATAAGAGCAATTTGTAAGGAAGATATTTAGGAACATCTTGACTATAAACTTGTGAAGCAGTCAAGTTTGTGAATTGGCTGCCAAGAATGCTAATTTGATCTTAGGCTACATAATGGAGATAGACTGTCCAAGCAGAGATATAAAATTTGCCCTTTATCAGATAGTGAAAGATATTACCTATGGAGTAGGTAGACATTACATTTCCATGGTGGAACACACTCAGAGAAAGTGAGAATGAGAAAGAAACTCAAAACGAAGTTATGTAGAAAGCCCAGTTATCTGCAGTTTAAGCCTGGGGTTGGGGAGAAAGTGCTTAATGGTGTACACTCTGTGGTTATATAAGGTATACCATGATATATGACATGAATAAGGAATTAGGAGGTTCTGAATCTAGAAACTAGAAAAGGACAGATCTAGGTTGAAAAAGAGTGAGTAATTTCAGGGAAATAAGTGTAAACATTTTGAAATGGTTTTACTTGAATGGGTAAGTTCATGAAGGAGTTATTCCTTGCTGGAGATATTCAAAGGTAGTTTTGGTGTGAGTTTTAACCACATAGAAAAGACCTGACAGAAGAGGAAGGATGTCCTGAGTTATAAAGTAGCATGAATATGCTCTAGATTTATGTTTTTGTTCTCATTTAATTTTATTTTAGTAAAATCTTATCATCAACAATGAGGATTATTTTTAGTTAATTTAGCAAATGGTAATAATAATAGCACTAATGGTAAGAGCTATTTATCACTCGAGACACTAATTTACTACAGCCATCTTATGAAATGAGCAGATATGACACTTGAAGTTTAGTGAGTTAAATTTCTAGCTAAATTTACCCAGGGCCACACATATCCAACTCTTACTATGCAACCTATTTCTTCATCTCCAAGCCACAGAGATTCATTTTTCCTCTTAACATTTGTGGGACTCAAAGAATAATCCTTAACCAAGAATAATAGCTAACACTTGTACAATGTTTATTGTGTGGTAGGCACTATTCTAAGTGATTTATACTTTGTACTACACAAGAAACACATATTTCATAGATGAAGAAACAGAGACATAGAAAGTAGCTTGATTGTGGTAAGATTAGAAAGTGAGGTAGCTAAAGTTCAACCCTTGATAGTCTGTCTACTTCTCACATGCTTAATCTCTATTTATAATACCTCTCTAACCAAGAGAAGACTTCTTACTTTTAATGAACAAGATATTATTGTTATTTGTAATAGGCAAAGTAGTCAAAATGGGTTGAAATGGTTAAGGGCCTTTACAGTATGTTAGCAGTCAACTTGCCTCTCCTTTTAGCCATTGAATGTCAATGACAATCTAGCATCCATCCACTACTGAGTCTGGGGCAATACATTCAGAAGATTGTACTATGATGGCGAATTGTCTACAGTGCCTAACTCTGGTGACTCCAACTGTTATTCACTTGAGTTAGTTTTATAGCTTCCACAAAAATGCTAGGTCGCTTCACAAAATGGCACCTGGACATTTATACCCCTGTAAGGCTCAGGATCAATTTTATGCAAACAAACAAAAAAACACATTGCAGTCAGCAACTGGCTAAAGTTCAGGCACCAGGATAAGTCTTTGGGATTAACTACTTGCGATGCCATGGCTTCAAATTGTTGAGATTAATCTGAGGTAAACATCATTCATGTTACTTCTTCAGGGACTAGCCACCTGGATTGGCTCCAAGCAACCTGTGAACAGTTCCCAGGCAATTCTGGCAGTAAATCCAATATTGACCTCTAGTCCCTCTGCTACTAGTAACCATAGTGTTCCACTATCAGAGGTTGCCAAGTTCATTATAGTATACCAAATTTTGAGACTGTACAAATATACATCAGGCTCCACATCAAACATTATTTGTGGTCCAGTAATATCAAGGCTCTTTGAAAACGCCTTTTGGCAAACAACCACTCTCTTTTTTGTCCTGATAACTGAAATCCAAAGAGGCCCTTTAAAATTGCAACCTAAAATATTTGAAAAAGTTCTTCAGTGTGCTCAGAGGTGCTGGCTTCCACTAAGCAATGAGTTCAGCCACAGCTTGGAAGTACTCTGGAGATGTTTCTCTGGCCCATGAACTTGATTTGGAAATGATTAACAGAGAGAGGCTGGAGACCACAGTGGCTCTTATGGAGTTAAAATGTTCAATTCCTAGAATAAAGATTTCATTAAGACCATAGAATCTGGATAAAGAACTGACACTTTAAAATGTGTTTGCTTGATGGCTTCCACTCTGATGGACCTTTGAAAGGCTTCTGTTCCAGAGCAGGAGAGGAGCAGAGCTGCCACATGATATTTTAAAGTGACAGGTCTGAATACTTCGTGTGAATGGAATCACTGTATCTTAAACCCCAAAGTAAATGTGAGAGCCAAGATGAGACATTCTGTCAGTCTAAGCTTTCAAGGAAAATTGTCACGGGGAATTGCCCAGAATAACCAAACCTAATTGCATAAAAGGATGGTAGCAAGACTAGAGAGAGAAGAATGAAGTAAGCCATTTATATTCCATGAATCACTGACCAGCAGAGATTATATGTGAAATACTGAAGGTCTGAAGTTAAATTGCCCATGATTGATTTAGCATGGTCATAGACTGCTATTTGTTTTATTTAATTCATATATATGTGTGTGTATGTGTGTGTGTGTGTGCGTGTATGCGCGAGCATGTAAGATTTCATTGATTCAGTGAATTTTGTAAAAATTGCTATGTAGAAAAAGCATAAAATCTCTTTATAGGTTATACATAGGTTCCATGCATATGGTAGTCTTTGTCATAGCTGTAATAAAATGGGGAAGGAAGTATGGAAAGGCAGAAGTTTGGAAATAATCACCGCAAAATCATTTGGGATGTACATAAATGGAAAGAGGCATTTTTAGACTTATGTGGAAATGCTAGAGGGTAGAGTTGGGACTGGAAAAGTATAAACAGCTTCCATTTCCATTTGTGAGGGGGTTGCAACTTTAATCTCTGAGCATAGCAACCCTACAGGTTGTATATTGGTGCATGCATAGGCTTCCGTCTGTTCACCTTTTGCTTAGGCAAACCCATCTAACTTGTTTTTAAATTTAATTTTTAAAATGCTTTAAAGTGACACAAAATTATATATGTTTACCAGGTGCAGAATGTTTTGAGGCATACATAATTGTGGAATGGTTAAATGTAGGTGATTCACAAATATATTCTCTCAAATACATATTTCGTTGGTGAGAACACAACATTCACTCTTGCATTTGTCAAAAATACAGTATATCATGTTGCATGTACAACTGAAATCTCAAACTTAGCATGTGTCAGAGTAAGCACTCACATATTGAGTCAGGAAGACAGGAAGAGGTCACAAAATTCTCTTTGAGGGCATGCCCCCAATACCCTAAGGACCTCCCATAAGCCCTACCTCCCAAAGGTTTCACCATCTCTCAATAACACCACTGCGGAGATCAAGTCTTTAACATAAGGACCTTTGGGAGGCATTTATCAAACCACAGGATCCACCAACCACACAAGCCTCTGGTGACAACTGTTCTACTTTCTACTGCAAGGAGACCAACTTTTTTTTCAATAAGTTCACCATAAGAGCTAGTATTTCTATACATAATGTTTTCCAGATTCATATATGTTGTCATGAATGATAGGAATTCATTCTTTTTATGATTGCATCATATTCATTGTGAATATACACCACAATTTCCTTAAACATCCATGCATTGATAGAGACTTAGATCAAGTCTGTATCTTGGCAACTGTGAATAGTGCTACAATAAACACGTCTGTTTTCATACTGATGTCTGTTCAGTATGAAATCATTGTGGGATTGCTGGATCATACAGTGGTTCTATTTCTAATTTTTTTAAGGAACCTCCATTCTATTTTCCATAATAGATTTACAAATTTACATTCCCAGCAATAGTATCTGAGGGCTCTTCTTTCTCCACATTTGTAAGTCTTTGGTCTTTTTTATAGTAGCCATTCTAACTAGAGTGAGATGAAATCTGATTGTGATCTTGATTTTCATTTCTCAGATGGTTAGTGATATTCAGCATTTTGTCTTATATTTGTTGGTCGTTTTGTCTATCTCTTTTGGGAGATGTCTATATAGGTACTTTAGCCTTTTTTAGTTAGTTTTTTTTTTTTTTTTATCTTTTTAGTGTTGCATTGTTTGTGTTCCTTATATATTGTAGATGCTAATCCCTTTTATAGACAAATTGTTTGCAAATTTTTTTCCCATTTTGTTGGTTTACTCTTCACTCTGTTCTTTCCTCTGCTGTGCAAAATCTTTTCAGTTTGATGTAATCTCATTTGTCAAATTTTGCTTTTGTTATCTGTGCCTTTGGAGTCATATCAAAATGATATTTTTGTCCCGATCAATGTCTTGAAGTATGTTCTAGGAATTTTAATATATCTCAAATGAAAAATATAAATTGGTATTTCCACCTCCTGCTGTCATTTCTATCTTTTTTAAAATATTCATTAACATTTATTAGTGTACAAAGAGGTTATATTGTGATATTTTCATATGTGCTTACAATGTACCTTGATTAAATTTACCCTCCTCCTTCATTCTCCATTACTCTCCCCTTCTAAGAATAATTTCAATGGGTTTCATAGTTCTGTTTTCATAAATGTATCCCAAGTACATTCACCATAGTTGCCCTCTTTCACCCTCTCCATTCACCCTCCACCCTCCAGTATTTCTCTTGCCCAAGTCTTAAGACTTGGTCAGAGTTTCTTTGACTTCTTTCTTAGTCTCATAAGTTACATACCGATGATGGGAAAATCTACTGGTGTCCTCTTAAAATATGTTAAAAATCAAACTGTTTCATAACATTTTAAATTTACCTTGCTGTAGGCATCTGTTGCTTCTCACCTGGATTAGTTCACTTGTTTCCTAAATTGTCCTTCTCATTTGACACTTGCACTATTACAGTGTGCTCACTCCAGCAACTCAAAAGCTCCATTAAAAGTAGTTTATCTTTCTCCTCTGCTAGTATTCTCCAAATGTCCCTTGTCTCAAAGGGAAAACATAGCCTTACAAAAGCCAATGCAGGGCTGGGATGTATCTCGGTGGTATAGCGCTTGCCTAACATGCATGAGGCCCTGGGTTCGATCCCAGCACCAAAAAAGAAAAGACAAAAAAAAAAAAAAACCTCTCCCCACAAAAGCCAATGCGTTCCTGTGCAGTTTGGCTCCCTTAACTTCATCTTCTACCACTCTCTCTTGTTAATCTGCTCTGGTTACTCTAGTCTCTTTGGCCTCCCTCCAATAGTAGTTAGGTCTCAGGACCTGCTTCTTTCAGGTCTTTAGTCAAAACTGACTTTGTCAATGAGGTTAACCTTAGACACAATTTAAAGCTTTAACTGACATTTCCTGTCCCTTTTTACATTAGAATGTGAACTCCAGGTAGAAGGTTAGTATGTTTTCTTCATTGTGGCATTCCAAGAATTCAATAGAGTGCCTGGCACACAAATGAAAGTGTGTGGAATGAAAACAGTTCTAATAAGAAGTTTGTTAACTAATCTGCAAAGTGGAAAACAAGGCATTTCTTCAAATAATAACTAGTAGCTGATAGATTTCCTTGTACTTATTTCAAATAAATTGGACATCATTTTCTTCAGTTTAAACAAAGTATGTATGATAAAGCTGTAATATAGAGTCCTTTTCTTCTCAAATGAGTTTTTATGAAAAATAAGGAAAGGCATTCAACAATGGTTTACATAAAAATGCTTTCTTTATAACAGTACATTTTTTTTTTTAAATATAAGGCATTAAGGTTTTCAAAATCATGATACGTGATAATTTATCCTCAGGAAGTAAAAACATATCTCTACTGTAATGCATTTATGTATGTATCTCAAAAAACTGTAGTACTGTTATTATACAAACATTTTATTAATTCCTATCTTAGAATTCAACTATGAGTTAGGGAGATAAAGGCTTCCTCAGGAACAAAAGCACATGTACAGGCCACACGTTGTGGGTATAGTTTGAAAACATGCATTTTGAAATTTAGAGTAAAGCTGCCCACAGTTTTAGCAATAATGGCATTGATAGATGGCTTTCATACTATACAGTAAAACCACTTTTCTTCACATGAAAAGGAGGGTAGGGAAAATGTGACATTTGAATAAAGTTTTACATTTTGAACAAGTAATAAAAACAAAATTAAAGGTTCCATTTCTAGAGTCATGATTGATAACAATTGCTCAGTTTAAGTGCATTTTATAGGTTAGGTAAGCAGTTTAAGTTAAAAAGTGACCTACACAAATATGTAGTCTTGAAAAGAAATGAAAGTTAATAGCTTTTCTTTGCAACTCCAAGAAACCTGATGGGATTTTGAACTTCTAGAGAGTTGAGAAATTAGAAGAATATATTTTGTAGTGCCTTCATATGAAACGTGCTCAGGGATTCTTTTTTCTTAGAATAATGTTTCTGTTATGACTACTAACGCATTCCCCTGGACTTTGCAACATGTTTGAAATATGTTTTATTACAATCAATTATATTGCAAGACACCGGAGATGGTCTCTGAGGATGAGTTTGTAAACTCCACCCTCTGTCTAGAGATCCACCACAATTAACAATTCCTCTGGAGACTCACCTGGTTTCCTCAATTAAGAGATGTAGCAATGTTTCTGTGACTGTGGGACAACTGAACATAGTATCATATTTAGTAGCATAAATTTCCAGTTGTCTGCTGTGTCATTGTGGATAATCCACAATTAAAGGTATTATTTTCCATTATGCTTTGCTTAGACTACTGTTAAAACCAACTTGCAGTAAAACACCCTACAGTTTAGAGAGATAAGCATAAGTGAGTTAAATGTGTATCTCCATATAAGTTATATATTTAACCTATGTGAAAGAACAAAATAATAAGTATAATTAGTCTCTCAAAATTGCATTTGGCCTCCACAAGTTTTGCTTATTCCTCAATATTTGTGAAGATTTAATTTCCTAATTACCAAGACCCTTTTTTCAGATATTTAAAATATTTCCTTCTTAGCTTGATTTATAAGTTCAATTAACACATTTGGACATTCTGGAAGAACAGGGTTTCCTGAAGGGTACATGTCTTTCTCTAAAGCTTATTCACTACCAAGTAAATAGAACAATTCAGAAAATTCCACAGAGACACCAAAATGAAATTATTTTGTTGCAAAAGTGAGAAATATCCAAATTCCTGACATTTTTGTTGAATATATTTAAAATGTACAACATGATATTTTGATATCTTGTACTTGATAACTGGTTAGTGTAGTCAAGGAAATTAACATAGGAGTCATCTTGCTCAATTACCTCATTTTTCTTAAGAGCACCTAAGATATATTATTTTAGCAAATTTCTACTAAATAGTACAATATCATTATTTTAATTATAGACCTTGTGAGGTACAGTAGATCTCTAGATCCACAATTTTATGCCCTTTTCTTCTTTAATATGTCTATGAAAATGGAGTCTTCTTAGACTTTCTCCTTTAATTGAACATTTCAGGAGGCATATACACACACCCACCACCGATTAAGCAAAAAAATAATATAAACTGTATCAAATGGTTTACTAGGTTATTAACTGGTATTAATTTCTTTTTAGTTTAGGTATATTCACCAGTATGTGTTTTTATAACAAATTAAAGCATATTGTACTTCAATCTTGTTTGTTTAAGACAAAGTGCACATGCATGTGTATACTATTAACATGGAAAGTAGACTGATTTGTTAGTTTTTCCCTTCTTAGAATAAATTGTATGTTATTTTATTTATGTATTTAGTGCAGATAATTGTATAAAACAAAATTTTACAGAATAAAATTTACTTTGAATATCTGTAGGAACTGAGTATTTAAAGTCATCTGATAAACATACTTGAACAACATGAAATCTTGTTATTTACCTAATTGTCTATTTATTTATTTATTGGCAGTAATTGGCTTTGAGCACAAGGCTGTTTACCACTTGAGCCATGTACCCAGTTCTTTTTCGCTTTGTGAGTTTTTCATATAAGGTCTTGTGCTTTTTTCATGAACAATGATCCTCCTACCTATCCTCCCACGTAGTTGGGATGCACAACTACTATATCTGACTTATTTGTTGAGATAGGGGTCTTGATAACTTTTTGCCCAGACTGGCCTCTAACCTTGATCCTCCTGATCTCTGCCTCCTGGGTAGAGATTACAGGCATGAACTACCACACCCAGCCTTAAATGTCATCTTGAATAACTCATGTTGTAAATTATTTCTTTTCCACCTTTGGTACTTCATATGTAGTACTTTCCTAAAGTGTTTCTTTCTGGAAAAATGGTATAAATAACTTCACTTAGTGCTATTTGAAATATCTTGGAAATATTCAGATTAACTCCATGAATTTTTCCTGAAGTTCAATATACTGAGCTTCCTGAAAGCCTGACATATGGGAGGAAATATTTTTTTCAAATCCTAGAAAAATATTTTCCTTTTGTATTTAATATGGCAACAAAATTTAAAGTTTTAGTTCTGTTTCAAATATAACATCTTTAATTTTTTTAACAAATGAAGGAATGAATATAAGCCTAATGTTTATAGGTTTTAGTTAATAATTTTATATTAAGTATATTACTTTTAGGAAACATAACTCTGCCTGCCAAGTTAAGAGCAAATCCCTAAGCTTCCCTACTCTATTCATACCTTATTTTTGTCATAAGTGATCTCTTAGAATTTAATTTATATTAAAAATAGAATGGTATCTGGAAAGTTAGAAAATTATTTATGTTCATCTAATTATATTGTCTAATCTATAATTTATATAATTTAAAGATGTTTCCTTACCTAGTTTGGACAGCTAATCTGCATAATCCCATTACAACCTCTGAAGGAACCACTCTTCTAGTACAGTGTCTTTTACATGATAGCTTTGAGAGAGTTCACTATGCCAAGTAGACTATGTGTCATGTCCCTAAAATAGTGTGTGTGTGGAGTTATTCTTTATTCATTCCCAGATTTGCAATTATATGCTAGTGTGAATTTTTATAAATCCCTAGTCACATATGTAGACAACAATGTATAAATACTAAACTGAAATGCTTTTGAAAGAGTATAAATACCATTATAGTAAATCAGTATTCAAGTATAGACTGTGATAATCATTTTCAAATTTTAAAATCTATTTTGAAGGATTCAGAGAAATGACTAGCTCTTAATATAAAGGAAATTTTATAGGTGAAAAAATAAACTAAGGGTAAAATTCATGCATAAATTGTTCCTTTAGTATACCATGCATTCTCTTCTATTATTTCATTTTTATGTAGTATTCTGTATTTGGGATCATTTCATAACAATACACACAAAACTATTCTTTCTTTTTATGGCTTTGTGATTTTAATGTATGTATTTCATTAACTTCCTACAGATGGACTTTTAGGTTGTGTGTAATCTCTGGTAATCTCAAAATTGGTATACTAAATAGCTTTATGCATATGCATTTTGCATGTGTACTTTACATAATGTTTTATTTACACCTCTGATAACTCAGGAAGCATACATATTTTATCTTTTGCTATAGATAAGAAATTGATACTCAATTAAGTCACTTATCCACCTACATATATTTAATAAAAGAAATGTTGCATATAGTCCCAAGCCTGTGTTATTTAAAAAGGAAAAGCTCTCTTTTCACTGGAAAGCAAAACAAAAGCAGAGTTAAAAGGGTAAAGTGTCATGAGTACTGAAATGCTATGCGATATTATCAGTTGGTATTTATACGATATCCAAGTTGTTTTAATAATGCTCGATACTCCAACATGCAACCAACATTGCATGGATGACTGTCAGAAACTGAATTTAGTGTGCTGCTTTATAAAAATGAAGGAAGATATTCATGCATATATAAGATCAGTAGTTACAAAAATAAAGCTCACACTTTTCAGTGCATTAGTTTTCGTATTAGGAAAGTTCAGGCTGGAGAAGTAATTACTGGAAGCCCTGTTATTTAGAAGTATCCTAATCTCACTTAGAGCTCATGTTCTTTCTCTTGGGAAGGTACTTCTCAGTTATATTTCTAGGATTTAATGTTTTCAAATAGTTTTCTAAGATATTTCTGAATATGATAGCTGTCTCTATTGAAACCTAATCTACATGAATAATTTAATTGTAGTAATTTGCTCCTCTGGAATACAGAAAATTATTTGATTACTTTAGTCTTCATCTGTTAAGTAGAAGCATTCACTTCACTGGAAGAACACTGGTATATTTGGAAACATATATGGCTTTTTGCTTTGACAACTGCCAGAACTACCATATTCAAAGGCTTCCTGATCTACTACTGAATTTGAAAAGGAAAACCACAAAAAATTTACAAGCACACTACAGAAAGATGTCAAAATTTCCCAGAAGAGGTAGATGTGACTGAATAGTTTAAATGCGTTGCCATGAAATTCTAGACACATTGAACTTAATGCAAACGAGTAAACTCATGAATTGGAATGAAGTAACACTTCTTTAAGGATGCAAATTAAAAAGGAAACATCAAAATAATGAAATCTGCCATTTTTTTCTCCACTGAGAAAATTCGTTACCAGCTCTCAGAAACAGGCTGGGATCTTCGGAAAATAATGATAGAATAAAGGTATTTGATGTAGAAATGGATATTGAGAACTCTCCCAAGACACTTCAGATGGTATTTTAATAACCTTATAGAAAAACTACTGTAATTAGTCTTATTCATTGCACTAGTTAAATATTCATTAAATCAGAGCACATTGTAGAAGAAAAATGAATTTATTTTCAAAAAATTGGAATGTCACTGATTATCTCTATAGATTGAAATAATTTCTTTGTCTGAATATATGTGCGTCGGTGAAACTTTCTTCAGGTAGGAAAAATGTTTAGGATTATGTATTTTAAATCCTTAGAGAAATTATCAAATTTAGGTTTAGAAATTATTTTAAAGAACATTTTAAAAAGTGCAAGGGCAATGTGCATGTATTATTGGTAATTTGGTAATCATAGGAATTTACAAAAGAGGAAATACAAATCCCTATAATGTATAATTGTCTTTAGTAATGATAATGTGTAAATATTCATGATAAATTTATTTTTTCTTCATATGACAGTGTTGAATTAGAATACTGTACTTTGTTGTTATATAGCAAATATCACAGAATAAAAATTTTAGAGAAAAAATTTTCCTATGAATCAGTTTCTATTCCTCTTGGGTAGATATCTAGAAGGAAATCTGGAGGGAGAAAGGTTAAAAATATAAGCAAGAGAAGTTGGGTGAGGCAGGTAGAGCAGTCCTGTGGGTCTCCATTGTCCTTATCTGCTATGTTCTTAGTCAGCTGGGAGTAGAGTCTCTGGTTCATTCATTACTTGGCAACAATGCCTATATCTGGGTCAGTATTTTCTAAGGCACAGTCTATCTGACCACCTATGCCAGCATTTACTTGAGTACGTCTACAAATGTAGATGTGAAAGTTCATCCAACATTAATTCTGAGAGTGGAATAAGTCCATCCATATAAATACTGCAAAACCTCCCTTGGATATTATCTTGTGATGTAGAATTTGGAACCATTCCTATTCTTGATTAATGGGATGAATCTGAAGTTTGATTTTTTTCTTTCTTTCATTCCTCTTTTTAACTCAGGATACCTGGCCAGTCATTCAGATTTGCTTTGGATTGCAGATTCACCACCTAGCTGTATGATCTTGGGAAAGTTTGTTTGAATTCCCCCCCTGTCTAAATGGTTTACAATACTGAAAATAACCACTTGAGTAATTTTTATAAGTTGAATTGTAGGCACTCAGCAATTAGTCTTTCTACTTCATTATGTGAGAGGGAACTTTAAAGTTCAGCCAGAGTTAACCTTAGAGATACAAAGGCAAGGCCTTTCCTGGGAGACAGGGGCCTCATTTGTTGTCTGATTGGCTTAAAGAGCCACCTAATGGCCTAGTTGAACTGCATCTCAATCTACGGTGTTTCCATTCAATCTTCCTTTGCTTGCTCCTTCATGAGGTTGAGCTTTTTCCTATGCTGATAGTTCTCTCAAATTTCTATGACTCCTTTCTGTTTTGTTTCAGATGTTTTCCCCAATACAGTCCTTTTCAATGAATCTCTTTGGTGTTTACAGTGCTGGGGATGGAACTTAGGGAATTGCGCATGCTAGGCAAGTGCTCTACCACTGAGCCACACACTCAGCCCTGCTTTTTTGAGATAGGATCTTACTAAGTAGCCCAGACTGCCCTTGAAATCATAAACCTCTTGTCTCAACCTACTATATGCTGGAATGCACGTGCACTGTTAGGCCCAATAGAATTTGGGCATAACTTCCCAGATGCTGATAACTAATAAAGCTTTCATTTCCTATGTTTTGGAATATGCATATGGGAGACTTATTCATTCATTAAATATTTACTAAGCACTATTACAGCATGTGGTTTATAGTAAATAGAAGAGGGAGTAAGCTATTTAAATTCACTGGTATCATGAACTCCATAGCTAATGGTCTTTAAATATTGTTGGAGTAAATGGAGCATATGTGTAGACACAGTATGTAAGTAAAAATTGATCTAAAAGTACAGTCCTGTTACTAACCAACCATGGGGTCAATAATAAAAGCATGAATGGGTTTAAGTGGGCAGAGAAGCAATGAGTGCTAAGGGAAGATAGAGTAAGGAGATGGACAGAGATTTCCACAGAATTAAAAAAAACTTCATATGATAATTGGCATATCTATAGACAAAATACACAACTGTATATACATAATGAGAGATTTTTCCCTTTATATATCTACATAATAATTTTATCTTTAATGATAATATAACTAATGGTAGTTTTTTTGTCTGTTTGCATCGTCTCAAGCACTAACTAAAATGATTATCATTATGGGAAAAACAAGTCTTGTAACTTTAAAAAGAAATCCTTTTCAAAAAGTTGAAACAATGCAAGTATATTACAAGCATGGTAAAATTGCAAGAAAGGTGAAATCATGAGTCTATATGAGGATGACTTCCAAGAGAATGTGGGATTTGAGTTTGGCCTATAGAAATGACTAGTGCTTGCCTGTCTGAGAACAGAAAAGATAAAAGGGCATTTATAGATGGAAGTGACATTTATATATTTTGAACCCTTAAGTGCTTTGTGATGCTCTAGGTATGACATATGATAACTTATGCATTCATATACACCATTAAGAGTGTCTGCTTTACAGAGGGAAAAATGACGTACAGAGGTGAAATAGAATGTTGAAGGTAATGTACCTACTAAATGATGGAATGAAACATGAACGAAGCCATTAAACAGGGCAGCACATGTTGCCTCTTACCTACCCAGGTATCTGTAGGTTTGGGGGTCTATGCAAGTTATTAGTAGTTATCGCTGTTGGAGGATATTTGTTTTCCCAGAAGTCAGCTTACTTTGTTATCCTCATTCTTTTCATTCACTTGTGGATGGTGGTAGGGAAGAGTGAAGGAAGGAAAGAAGGAAGGAAGGAAGATCATTGAGCACATACTTTGTGCAATGTACTATGCTATTGCCTGCTCTGTACACAGAGACAAAGCATATACAACCTGTGACTGTGGGGTGGCTTACAATATCCCTCTATTCCTTCTGTATTTGCAATATACCTTTATCCCAGAAATAGACATGGAGCCCTATCTGTCCTCATCATAGTCATCATCTGAACATTTGTCTGTTCCCCTAACCTAAATATATACATACATATACAATGTTTATGTGTGCGTACATAGACATATATGTATGTATGTGTATATATATATATACATATATACACAGAGAGAGAGAGAGAGGAGGACAGAAACAGGCAGAGAGATCTCTCTCTCTAATACCATGTGAGATGAGAATAGGAAATTGACTTCTGATGGGGAAGAGAGAGGAAAGATGCTATAGAAAAAGTGGAAGTCGACTTAAAACCCAGGTAATACAGACATAGGACTTACCAAAGGTACTCCAGGCAGCATGAATAAGGCAGAGTTTCCCTCTTGCAAAGTTTGCAGAAAATTTTCTCAGGGGAGCAAACTTTTAAGAACTGAATGATGATAGACATATGTTGATGTAATAAACCAAAAACAAAACCAGTTTTAATCTAAAGGATTCTTCACACTGAAATTATAGAATATTCCAGTGTAAAGTAATATTTCTGGAAATACCTTTTCTCTAAACGATCTGCTCTTTGTTATATTGTTTTAACTGTTTGTAAGCAAGAGCTTGTCAGACTGCTGAGGATGGACCAATAGTTTCTCAACAAGGGGCAGTCCTGTAATCTGTCACCCTGTCAGTCAGCAGCATTTGTTAAATGACCCGCATGTGAAAGCAACATTCAAAAGGGTATTATAAAGGGAGCAAGAAGCCCAGTGCTGCTTTTGCGGAGCTTACAGGTCCATGAAGGAGACAAGGTAGGCCTATAAAATCACAAACTTGAGTGACAGAAACATCTGCCAGATGGAAGCTGTAAAGAGACATTTACGTAAGTGTTCAGTATTCAGGGAAGTGGACAGGAAGTTTAGAGTGATTGAACTAAAAGTAGCCAAGAGGGGTTAGCATGGGGGTAGCTTCAAGAAGGAATGACTTTTGGGGGCTCAGTTATGAAAATATCTGGTTTCATCAAGCCTTTTTTTTTTATTGTAGTATTCCCCAGATGAATGCCCTATGAAGTTGGTATGATTATGGTTGTCTTTACCACTCTTCAGTCATTTCCTTTGAAGACCAGCCTTGTTACTAACTACATTGACTGAATAAACTGTTGCAATCATAGTCCTATATCACAGAGCTGTGTTCCATTTGAGTCTTTAATATTGTCCCCCTGTCTGTCTTAGATCTGAGCTTTCTTTTGCTACTATTCTAGGGCGTGCAGCCAAGATTCATCTTCCTACTTTCAGTGCCTAACAATAAACCCATTCAGTTATCTATCCTCCCTTAAATATCTCTAGAGAGGACTTTCTAAAAAACGTACATTGCGTCTGTGTAAAAAGATGGCGTAACGAAATGCACTGAAAACTGTTGAAGTAAGGGAAAGTAATAGAAGGAGTTAATCTGATCAATCTACGATATATTCAAGGTTAAAATGCCATGGTGAAAACCCTTTGATCAATGAATGTACACCTTAAAAAAGTGAAGGACACAAATGTAAAACAAGTCTTGTTAGGGAATGGGCACTAGTGGGATGGGGAAGGGTGAATGGACAAAGTGAAGGACGATGAATATGATTGATGTATTTTATATACTTGTATGAAAATAGAACAATGAAACCAACTGAAATTGTTTTAAGTAAAGGAGAAGGGGGATGAGGGAGAGTGATGGTGGAGGTGAATATAAACAAGGAACATTGCAAGCATATATGCATATATGGAAATGTCACAATGAAACCCCCTGAACAACTAATATCTGTTAATAAAAATGTTTTTTTTAAAGAACACTATGAATCAGTACTGTAGTGAATTTGTATTGGGTCATCTTAACTAGGTTGGGACTACATTTTTCAGAATTCTTCCTTGATACCTGTAGGTGTTTATGGGATTTGGAAGAGGAATATGAAACAGCAGCCATGCTAATCTTACATTTGGACATTTGATGCGGAGCAGGAAAATATTACACACCTCCAAGTCCATTCTCACACATTTCTGGTTTTCGCTGTTGATAAGGAAAAAGCAGTCTTGCCTACAGGCTCTCCAACTCTCTCTGGTCAGCCTTCAGTTTCTCTGAATCCTGGATCAGGTGTGTATTTAGCACTGTGAAGGAGCCAATTTTTTCTGTAAAGACACCAACATCATTTGAGATGGAGGCTGGATCGAAGTGAAATTAATAGTTTCCAGTTTAAAATCATCTAGCTCACATTCAGGGATGTTGTTTGTCCTTGCTGTTGCTTATGTCTGTCTTCCTTCTTGACTGCCTGCTTTGCACCACATGCCAAGACAACAGCTTCTCATAAGCTGTGCACCAACTACCACAATTGCTCAAGATTAAGTGCTCTTAATGAATTCATATCTGTATATGAAGATGCATATGCACACGTGTATTTATAGATGTGTGAATATGCATACATATATGCACACACATATGGATATGTATGTGTGTAGAAATGTATGTATGTATTTATATATGTGTATATACACAACTTGGTACAAGTTTCTCAGCTTCTTTTCTGCTTGCCAACATATTGTCTTTTTATCCTTGGTTCAGTGAAATAAAGAGTACTTAACTCGCCATGCCTGGGCATCAATTTTCCTTTCAGAGCTCCTTGAGTTCCCTTTCTTAGTCAAGTTTTGCCCAACCTCCTTACAGTTCTGTCAAAGAACACTGCTCCTTTATGTCACAGAAGTTTACACAGTTTATATTAGCATTAATACTAATTGAATTTATTATTTAATATGAGTTTACCTCAATGAATGATGAGTCACAAATGATAGAGAACACATTCATTTTCCTTGTCACCATTTCCCAGAGCCTGAGTTTTTTTGGTGGCCAATGTATGTTTATTTAAATTAGTATATCTTGAAAGCCTATTTCATCCTCTTTTCTTCCTTCATTACCATCTCTCTACCCATGGTGTTGGTCTGGAAATATATCCATCATGCACCTAGTGATGTTTGCTACACCTGTTTCTTCTACACCACTAATTCCTCCACTATGCAGGGACTTGGAACCTGTTGATTTGCAAAGCATCCCCTTCTTCATCCTTATATAAAGTCTTTCCTTTTTCAACCCCATGCTCTTCAGCAATGGCCTATCTATCTGTCTTCATCCTAGTCAACTTCTAGTCCTCTGTCTGTTCCTCTACTACTGCTCCCTGGACCTCACCTTTCCATATGTCATTTACATAGTTTTTGATTCAAGCAAGGACAAGTGCTGGGAGTTGCTCTTCCTTGTCCACTCTGACCACCTAAAGTCTGTGTTAACTAATTCTTTTTAAAATTTTATCAGTTTTACATTTACTTACATGTTTATACATTATTTGGGCTACCAGCCTAATTCTTGATGCCTACAACTTTCACAAGCTTTAGAGACTGGCGGAGAAAGACGGTGTTTCATACACTGAGAAGGCTTGAAGCACACATGTCTATGAAGCCCTGGCGATGTGCAGCCAGGTGTTGACACAGTGCCTTTACCAGAGAGGCACAGTATCCAGGCACATTTCCTCAGTCCCAGACAGAGCCATGTTCACACTGTGCTCCCGTATGTTAGCACAGCCTGACTCATCTTCATCTTACTCTGCTAATAATCAGCAGTAATATTGCAGGCTCTTACTGAATGACTCTCTTTTAATTTGCAAAAAGTGTTTGGTTGATGTCAACTTAGCAAAATGCCCTGTTTGTATAAATCTTCATTTTCACACATACATTGTTTTCCTGAAATGAGCTTTAAGATCCTAATTTAAGGTAAATGCTAAACATTGTTTTTTCGTTTTCACGTTAGAACTCACTTATCACAGCACTTGTTGGTAACTCTGACTCATTAGAAAGAAAGAGCATTAATCTATTTCAAAATAGAATATCATCGCACTAAGGCTCGTATGTGGTATGTAGTTAACTAAAGCTAAAGAACATGAATTTGTTCTGAGAAAAATTTTTAAAGTTGTGTGATAACTCTTGCAGCATTCAGCATCCTGCACACAGATAGCAGAGATTAGAATGGATCAAGGTTCAGTATTTTCTAGGGAATTAGGGCTAAGCATGAGCGCTCCTGGTTATGGAGAGCTATAGTGAGAATGGTTGAAATGATAATTCATGCAGTCCAAGACAGGTAAAGGAGAGGCCACAAGCAAGGTGAGTGACTGGGAGAGAGTGAGTTAGTCAATAGATCTAGGAGGATAGCATGATAGAATGAGGAAAAACAAGTGCAAGTCAAAAATTGGAAAATAATGGATAAAATTCCTGAAAATGATCGCTGGGGAATCTGAGGATGGTTTTGAGTGTGAGTGGATAAAGAGGGGTAGACGATATGGCCATTATAGGGCAGAAGATAAAGAAACAATGAAATTGAGTTGCATGATTATTACCACTTATTTCATTTTCTTCATCTGTAAAGCTCAAAATTCTTTGAAATGTACCATGTCTGTCTTATGCATCATAATATCTCTAATAAAACTCAGTACATAGCAGATAGTCAGTACTCAATAAAAATCTGAAGGGACGTAATAAATTAAGGACTCATTGATCAGGAATTGAAGATACCCAGAAGCAATAGGCAAGGGTGTTCATATTACACATGCTTTATTTGCCAATCAGACGTTGCAGGCTCTTTGTCCTCTGAACAGAAAAAAATTGTCCAAACATTATTTTGCTAAATCATATTAATAATTTATGTCTTGAATTAGTCATTAATTTTAAAGTAATTCTTCCTTACATAACCATGATTTAGTTCAATTCCTTTTCATTTTTTTTTAGCACACTGGAGTTCCTGTAGTCTCCGACTTATCCTACTTTAATGTAATTTCTTATTTAATTATCTGCTCTTCCAATAGACTGAAATTTCAGGCAGACAAAGGGCAGTGTCATATTCATCATCATTTTCATCCCTCATTTTAAAAGAAACAAATTCAGACAAATTATTTTCTTCTCTCCTAATGGGGCCAAACAATTTTACCATTTTATATTGCCTATTCGTGGTGAGGAAGCTGAGGAACAAATTCTCAGATTGCTGATACGATGCCATAAGTTAATATCATCAATCAAGTTTAACATGAAAACACTGTTTGACTTCCCCACCAGCAGCATGTATCCTTCAAATACATTTATATCTGCAAGTTTCATATGAGTACCCAAAACAACGTAAACAATTTAAAGGACTATCAAGAAATAACTGGATCCGTGATTGTGATGTATCAGTACAATGGTATTCCAAGTAAATATTGAGTAGAATGTGGATGGATTTCTGTATTTGTCTGGAAAACTAAAGAGGATGTTTATTATGATCTAATATGTGTCATTTTCAGTAGTATATGTGTTCTCACTATATAGTCAGAATATCTTTTAATGAAATGAGATGGAAATCATTATCTTGTAATTACCTTCTGAGATAAAAGACTGAGGATATAGACAATATTATTTATTTATTTGGTGATTAGTGAATTGTGCCATAAGTAACTTTTTATCACTTTTTACTTTCTGCTACTCTCCATTATTTGATATTTGTTTTTCAAACCCTGCAATTATTTGTTCATGTTAAATTATCTCACCTTTCACAACTGATTTATCTACCTCTGTAACCATTTTCCCTAAATAATCTTTGGCCTCAGGAGTTGTTGGCTCACTGACACAAATATTTCTAGTCTTCAGCACTTTTTCTGATGCCAGTTCTTAACCTCCTCATCAGCTATTGATTTTGTCTTCTAGTTCATCAAATTAAAAAAATAATAAAGGTAATAGGGGTCCAAATGGAATTGCCTTGAATAGTCTGCCCATTTTCTACTGGTGTCTATAAGATCATTCATCTTGTTCTCTAATCTTAGAGGACAAAAGGCTTCTCCCTTTGGAGCTGATCTAGCCCATAAATTACCCTTATAATATAAACATGCTTAATCTCTCTTCCTAAAGAAAAAAATGTATACAATCCTCTTCTGATCTTGAGTCAGTACTTCTTTATTGAGCCAAAAGTAGATGACACAGACCAAATCTATTTTCCTGATAATTGTCTTTTCTCAATTCACTGACATATGGTTTTAGTTATCAACACTACATTGAAACCTTTCTCTATGAATCTCCAAACACACTTTGCAAATCTGTCGGAACAAATTAATTTCTCATCCTTCCAACCACACTGAGCACTGTTTGCTCCTCTCTCCTATGGGAAAAAAACTCTACCCTTAGTTTCTTAGTTCTGGGACTTCTGATCATTCGTTCTCAGCATTCTCAGAGTTTTTAAGAGATTCATTCTCTTTTACCTATACTTTAAGAAGTACAGTATGTTAGCCATTGATGTTTTGTTATGTTATACAGTGTTTAAAAAGGATTTGGAATCATTACCAAATCTAAAAATGTTTACATTTTAAATAAAAAATGGATTTTAGTTTCTCTGGAGAAATCAGAATGTCTGGTAGTGACACTTTGCCTATGGATCCCCCATGTTAAAAACTGGTAGAACATGAAACCTGGCCTCCTTACATGAGTCATGCATGATCTGTTTCTCATTTATTTTAACTTTCAAACCACCTATTCCACGCATTTATATTTCTTGTCTTAATCTTGCAAACTAGAGAACTCTAAACATTTTGACTGCACAGCTCTTCAGTAAAAATGTCTTAACACTATTTGCTATACATGTACATTTTTACATATAAATTGAATCTCAATACATTTGCAATTTTTATAGTAGTTCTCTGACTCTTTTGCATTTTCAATTTTTGTTTTGATGATTTCACTTGTTTTTATTTTCTTTTTTTCACTAGTTTTTTTTTTTTCATGATTTTCTTTCTTTCTTTTTTCTTTTCAGTTGTACCAAAGATCCAACCCACAGCCTTGCACATGCTAAAGTGCTCTACCAGTAAGCTTTTTCCCCAGCCTTCTTTCATGATTTTGATAGTTTCTTAGATTCCTTTTCCAACTGACTGTTATCTCATGTTCTTTGACAATCTAAACCTTCTGTGTATTGTATCTGATGATTTTCAGTCATGATTGAATATTTCTTACATATATATGTCTATTTTTTTCCTTTAGGCAGTACTGGAGTTTGAATTCAAGGCCTTGTGCTTGCTAGGCAGGTGCTCTACCACTTGAGCTATACCCCTCAGTCCTATTTTGCATTTATTATTTTTCAGTAGGGTCTCATGTAAAAATGTCTTAACACTATTTCCTATACATGTACATTTGGATTGCCAGGTTTGGGACGCAATGTTCTTATCTATACCTCCCACGAACTGGGCCCATGGGCCCATGGCATCATGCCCAGGTTATTGGTTGAGATGGACTCTCACTAATTTTTTTCCTGGGGTTGACCTTCAATCACAATCCTCCCATTCTCTGCCTCCTGAGTAGTTGGGATTATAGACATGAGCCTCTGGGCCTAGCTGAATACTTTTTCATATGGTGTATGGCTGACTTTATGCATAACTCTAATGAGAGGTGTTTTGGGGGAGCGAGAATCTTATAAAACTTAAGTGGGATGACTGTCTGTCCAGATCATGGTTTTGCTTCTGCCAAAGTTTGAAGCTTCTAACTGGCTGGAAATATTTTATGGTGATTTTGTGTCTTGAGGGAATCAAGTATTACTAGGTAGTAAAAAGTCAGTTCAAAGTCAGATCATAGACTTGTGTATTGGCTGGCCTGTGGTTAGAGATTCCCAGGGCCAGCGTATTTGTTTACTTCCTTTCTGTGGAGTCTCTAGACTGATAAGGTTTTACAAGCTTCCTTAGTGTCTGCCTGGAATGCAGGTCACATTTTTTTCCTTGTTCATTCTTCACAATGTCTTAGATTCAGTTGGTGGCCTAGATTCCTGTCTCTGCACAGGCATTAAATCACCAACCCTGAACTTACAAAGAACTGGACCAGCATCTGTTCTTCACCCTGTTTTTGAGGGCACACTTCATTTTGTTAAAACCTTAAGTGTTTTCCTTATTTCCTGGGGAAGAGAGCCATAGATCTGAGAGGATATGACTTATACAACATCAACCTTTTTTAGACGTTCTGTAGTAAAAGCAATTTCAGGTCATTTAGTTCAACATATTTTCAAAAACAGAAATCCATATTTAAAAATGATGAATAGGTGCAATTGCACTAATATCACATACCTTACAAGTCACACACAAAATGGGAAGTAAGAAAAGGATGCAACAAATGTTAAAATTAAGTATTTTGTTTATTATTCATGCTAATTTTTGCTTTGCTTTTCACATAGTAATTTTGAATTGTTAGTAATGCAGTGAATATGCTTAATTACACATCAGTGTTTTAAAAGTCTGTTTTAAATCTTCACAAAGCAATGATTGAAAGGCCTATTTTCTAAATCCAGTTTGTTCCCAAATGGTGGTCAAGGCTGGAGAGGATTTTTTAAAATCTGTAGATCTAAGTAGAAGAAATACACCTTTATTAACACACTTTCCATATGCCCTCAAAAATTATTCTAAATTTTATTTTTAATTTTTTGATTGTAAATATCTCTCTTCTTTGATAGAGAATAGTTCTTCCTGTAATGAACTGAATAATACCAAATGATACATTTCATACGGGAAATTTTCTAAAAGCATCTTAAAAATCTGTTTTTAGCTTCTTAAATCATTCAGATATAAGAATTTCAATGGGAGACATACCATTTTTTGTTTACAAAATCATGCCTCAATCAAAATTTTCCAGATTTTGTCAGTGTTCTCTCCATAGCATAGGTTCTAGTCATTGATAAATGTCATCATTATCTTTTATCGTGAAGGAAGGTTTTTACATTTTAAAAAAGTAGTTGCTAAGATATATGCTTTTTTTAATGGTATTGGAGGTCAAACCCAGGGTCTCACACATGTGGAAGTATTCTGTCTGCCACTGAGCTAAATCCTCTGCCCTGAAGATATGTCATCCACAGATGTTTGTTAAATAATAAAAATCACCAATTTTGGCTTTTGGAGTTTTTGAGAAATAAAAATATCCAATAACTATTTTAAAACTTTGTATTTTGGAAAGTATTAAACTTTCATAAAATAGAGACAATGTATAAAGCACACTCTTGTATCAACCACATAATTTCAACAACTTTTGTCTTATCTTGTTCTTCCGATATAAACATTTTGAACTGAATCCCAGATATATGATCTCTATATAAATATTGAAGATTTACACCTAACAGATAAATATTTTGAGATAAAGGCAATATCCATCAGAAGTAATAAAATGAATGTAATTTTAAAAATAATTTTCTGTACTGAGATATACTTCACATACAATGTAATCAATTCTATGTATGCAACTGAATGAGTATTTTTTGTATTTTTTTATGATACTGGGGTTTGAACTCAGGGCCTTGCACTTGCTAGGCAAGTGCTCTACCACTTGAGTCATGTCCTTTTGCTCTAGGTTAGTTTTCAAGCCTGGGGCTGGCTTCCAACAGCAATCCACCAGGTCTCTAACTCCCTAGTAGCTGAGATTACAGGTGTGTACCACCATGCCCAGCTTGAGTGATGTTTACAAAGAAATGTTATTTCTGAATTAACTTAGTCTCTCAAAAGAATTTCTGGCAGTACAGAGAATTTACTTATATTATTCATCCACCTTCTTCTAATATGAACATATCACATAACCATGGAGAATTTATCAAAACTAAGAGTTTAGCATTGGTATAAAAGAATTCTTTATTCATATATCCCTATCCACTCATGTCTTTATTCTTTCCCAAATTCTAATCTGAGACCTTCCATTGTATCAATGGCCATGATGCCATTGTGTCCTCAAGTCAGTGGGTTTCTCAGACTTTCCTTGTCTTTTATAGATTCAGCCTTTTGAGAGAACAGGTCTATTACTTTGCAGAATGTTCTGCAGTTTGTAGTTTTCTAATTTTTTTCATGGTTAGACTGAGGCTCTACACCACGTCTGGTGTATCATTTTAGGATGTTGACATTTCCTACTACTAGAGATATCAATCTTTATCACTTGTTTAAGGTGGTACTTGCCAGGTTTTTCTGCATTAAAGTTTCTATGATAAATTTTGTTAAATGTATTTCTGGAGATGATTTTTCCCTTTGCTTTATTAAACGATAAATTACATTAATGGATTTCCTAATATAGAACCATCTTTGCATCCCATCCCTAGAATACACTTCACTGGGTCCTGAGCAACAGTTCTTTTTAAATACTTTGCCATGAGGCAATCAGAAAATCACATTTTAGTACAACAGATTTTCAAGGTCAATATCCATCTCACTAGAAAGTACCATAATTCTATCATTTCAGGTAATATAATCTAAACACCCACTTAACAAAGCACTAACTTAGCATATGCTTCAAGCAAATGAATAACATCGAGTTCCACCATCAACGCCTAGTCTTCTGGGAGCTTTCTCTTTCCTCCAGTTACCTGATGTTGCACACTTGTCATCTGATCATGAACCAGGTGAGTGGGATAAAGGTAATCTTCCTATTAAAAATTAGTAATGTTTAGCCTAACTATATCCCTCTTTGTTCACATTCTAACTCACAACCTTTACTGAATTTGGATGGTCACCTTCTTACTGAAACTAGTTTTAGTGTTTCACAATCCTCCAAAGGTAGGTGGCAGTGAACAGCAGTAATATTTCACTGACCTATGTCTGTGATGCTCAGTCCAAGCATTGTTGTCTCTTGTAAGTCTGCAGATTATCAAATTATGGAGGTGCTTTTGCTTTAGTGCAGGTCTCTCACCAGACTATAAGATCCTAGAGGGCCAGACAAGATTTTTATTATTTCAGAGCCAAATGCTAGCACAATCCTGGTACATAAAAAGTAAGTATTTAATAAATGTTTGTTTAATGAAATTGAATCAAACTTGTCACTTAGTAAAGATTGGTTGTTTTTGCTGTATTTGATTATGGTACAATTTTTTTATGATACTATCAATTAACTAGGAAAAATGACCACTCAAATGAGAAATATTTCTGGCATTCTTTTCACTGAACATTTGTCTGTAATTGACTAATTTAAAGCCTCTTTTGTTATTTGCTCCAGAAAAGGCAAGTCCCTTGACATCCAAATTCCTTTTAATTTCATTTTCTGAGTCTATAGTAAAAAAAAGAAAGCTCTTTATTTATGAACCTTACAAAAAATTCTTATAACATCTGATGCACAAATATTGATCCAAGAAAGTGTTACCTCCTGTGGATACCCTAGGGGTTTCCACTTTGAATTGCCAGGGAACTCTCACTAAAATAACCATGAAAGTCATATATTTTTTAAGCTCACAATAACAACTATAGACAACTAGTATCATAAAAATAGAGGAAAACAGTAAAGTTTAAGAACACTCTTGCCTTTAAAAACAACAGTTTTAGTTGACAAATAAGAAGTCAGGTAATTGATCCATGAATTAATCAGATTGAAAGTTAGATTGAAAAATGGTTGTACTTGTTAACAAAGAATTGTTATAATGCTTAGATGACCCTACAAAAATGGAGCATTGTTATTTTAGTCTGTGCATTTAGTCCAGTGAAGAAATATAATACTTATGTTCAGAGACAAGAAGAGAAACAGCAAGAGATTAAGTTTTTATCTACTGTCAATATCCATTTCACAACTACTGGGCATTTGGAAAGTCACAATCAACACTGTCAAACTATTTAAAACTTATTTCAAGATAAATTTGTGTTTGATATTTTTTAATATTGATAGAAAATTTGAGAAACATTCCAATTATTTTTACTGTAAATTTAGATTGGATAGATTCATGCTAGAATGAGTCTAGGCACTGAATTTAACCTGAGACAATAAAATGTAGAATTCTACATATAACCTCAAAACTCCAATTTTATAAGAGCAATATTAAATGAAGGAAAATGACACAATAGTTTACTATTAGACAAGGTAATCTGCCTTTCTTTTCCCAAAATTTCATCCAGTTAATTAAAACTTAATTCATCAGTCAAAACAAGTTATTGCACTAGAATCATATTCTCAAACTTTACCATAAGATCTTATAATTCAGTCATAAATATTATTAGAGACCTCAAAGAGCTTTTGCTTGTGTGGTTGAATTACTGATATGTACTACATTATAAAATAAAATGGAAAAATTAAACATCAGAGCATATTCATTTATTGAACTATAACAGTATAAATATAAACATCATTTTAGAAAATATGTCTACATATAAAATATTTAGGGAGAAGAGTATTGCTTCACCATTTTGCAAATCACTTTAATGTCTATTTTAAAGAAGATAGCTGGATTGCCATACCTGTTTCTGCACTCAGTTCATTGTGCTGTCACATGGGTAGCCTCTGAAAAACTCCACAATACATTTACAGGGAAATAAGAGTGAAAAGGCAAATAATGGAGTTGGGAGTGATGGTTCACGGCTATAATCCTAGCTACTCAGGAGGCTTTGTGGTTCAAAGCCAGCCCAGGCAAGTAGTTCTGGGAGACCCTATCTCTAGAAAACCCTTCACAAAAAAGGACTGGTGGAGTGGCTCAAGGTGTAGGCCCTGAGTTCAAGTCCCAGTACTGCAAAAAAAAAAAAAAAGGTAAATAATGTCCTAGTACCATTATAAGAATAACTTTGACTTTACAAGACCCCCAGAAAATATCACTGTTATCCATGGGTGTCCTGAGAATATGCACGAACAGACCACAAAGGTCTTTCTAGACACTCTTTTATTTCTATCAAGTCACTCTTCCACTTTCTGTGCCTGAACCACAATGACATATGGTTAACTGTTTATATTTTAAAGATAATTAAATACAAGATGGGGTAATTTCAGGTGCTCTTTTCCTTCTGGGGTTTTATAATATATGGATTTAGCCATGGAAAGAAAAAAATGAGTATATGTCTATATTATGCATATATTCATTTAAAGTTGTTAGAGTGACTTATGCCTTAATGAAAAAGCTCAGAATTAAATTTGTTTCCAAAATTAATTTGGAATATGACAGAAAAGTCAGTTAATCTAAATGAGTATATATCTCACATAGTTTTTGGCCAGATTAACAAAAAATAACTAAGGACAACTTCACTGATTCATATTATTTTGGTGTCGCTCCTAAAATGTAATAGTTTTGTGATTTCTTATCTAGGTGTTCTGTTTGACAGTTATGCTTTCCAACTGGTTAGTAAATAGTGACATGGCTTTTTGGTGTCTGACACAGGACCTAATTATGTATTCAGGCCTCCAAAACTTGCTTTTTATAAGACATATGAATAAAATGTTGGCAAATACATCAGCATATCATTATATCAATAAAAGCAAATTATCTGTCTTAACTGAGAGTGAGAGCCCTTGAAGCCAATCTATTTTGTATGCTATTATATATAAAATAATGGTTGCACAATTTCTACCTGTATTTATTGAAGGGATGAATAAATGAGTGGTAAATTAGTAAAATAAAAATTTATTTCCCAAATGACTATATCTATTAGCTTTTCAAATTTTGCTCTAGAATTTTCTAAGCATAAACACTACAGTTATTTTAAAAATAGTACACCCTATGATATTTTTTTATAGAAGGGACTTAAAAGATAATTGTTTTCTCAATTCAAAAATTTTCTCTGTACTAATCCTGAAAAATGGTCATCAGTTTCCCTGTTGATAACTAAATGGGGAACTCACTTCTCATAAATTTGCTCATTCCATTTGATAAAATGGTCTTTCTCATACTAAACACTCATCCCATTTGTTTTCTAATGCTTAAATATTAAGTTCCTATATATTCAGCTCCTTGCAATTACTGAGTAGATAAAAGCATTATGAGCATAATCTCAAGCATAAATCAACTATCTTGAATCCATAAAAGTAATTACTACTTGGTTATTTTTTATCTGTCTATATTTCTTTTCTGTAACCATAGGAGAGGCAGGTTGAACTATTTATATACTGGAGGTAGACACTTCCTGCACTTCCACAACCATGACTGCACAGCCAATATGCTTTCTCTAAGTTTCCATTCATTGCCAGCCATTATCATCCAGTTGGAGAAGCTAGAAGGGTAAAGAAAAATGTGAATAAAGTGAAGCTAACCTAGGTGATA
Source organism: Castor canadensis (assembly GCF_047511655.1). NCBI lineage: Eukaryota > Metazoa > Chordata > Mammalia > Rodentia > Castoridae > Castor > Castor canadensis. The sequence continues at coordinate 93,150,883 of NC_133392.1, read as the reverse complement.
TTTTTTAGTTCCACCATATGTAAAACATAGTCATAGTAGACAGGAAAAGAAATTGTTTTGCCCTGAGCTATTTGTGTAAGAAACAGACACTCATGAAATATAACTTTGTGACAATCAAAGAAGATTTTCAGAAGAAGTAGTGCAGCAGATATAAACAAAATGAGTGCAAAAGACAAGGCTTCATTCTAACTGGATGTGGAAGAAAAAAGTTTATGAATTGTTGGAACTGAGTATAAATGTAGAGAGAATAGTGACATTGATTAAAATAGAGATCTTTGACCATTGAGTCAATAAATCAAATATATTTTCATGCAACTGAAACTTCTTGCATGATGTGGCATGTTAACTGTCTGTTTCTTCCTATTTTTTAAAAAGTTTTTCTTTAATTTTGATTCCCAAGTCACTTTATTCTTATCCTCCCTTGCTTTTTCATAATAAACCTGATTCCCAACTCCCTCAGTTCTTTGGGTAAAGGGATTGTCTTCCCAAAGTGGTCTCAATGACCCATCCCAAGTCCTTCATACTTTACTGCGTTTTAGCAATAGTGGTATTTTGCCATAGTACCTTTTTTTTCTAAGTTAGCTGTCGAGGAGCTAATACCTACAAATTGGTTACATAAATTACAACATGTCCAACAAATTCTTTTTTGTTAATGAAATAAATATTGATAATCCTAAATAATTTGTTGTCTTTTTAATAAGCTATAAAATATACTTTTATCACTACAACATCCTCACTTACTCATACTCTAACATGTCTTAATAAGTGGAACACAGGCTATGTAATAGGGGGTTATACAGAACCCCTCAATATGTCACAGTTTATGGTGCACAGTTTGCTTTATTTTTCTGAATATTTGGAGGGCAGATTCATCTACATCCATGGGGATGTCATACACATGTGTTTGGCATTTTTCATATGTACACAGCATGATAACATCAATATTTACTGTCGTATCAAAATGGCTCTAAGTTGGAGCTTCCAATATTTTCCATAGCTTGCTTATAACAGTCTTACTCAATCATACATAATGAGGTTGCTATAAATGATTTAAACTAAGGTAATTTTATTTTGGGGAACAGATGAGACTATGACATAGTCACCATTGTTTATTTATCTATCTATTCTTTCTGGCATTTCATGCTACTAAATATATTTCCTGATCTTCCCTAATTCAATTAAATGAATTATCTGCCACCCAATTAGTCAGCCAGAGTCAAAAAGTCTTGAACAGTCTGTATGGGGTCTTTTGCTAATTAGTAAGGTTGACATCACCCAAATGATTAACAGAAATAGGTCTATAATGGATGTGTTCAGTAAAAAAAAGTAGTACAACAAATGAAACAATCTGAAAAAATTTTTTTCAAAGATAGAATTGACTAAGATTCAGTTAATTGCTAGAAATATATTAAAAGGCTTATCAGTGTCCATAATCATATGTTTACATCTGATTTTATCTAGTAACATCAGCTTGACAAATTCTATAGATATAACTTTAGCAATATAATTCATGATTTCTGAATCTCTATTTATAGACAGAATAAGTGCCTCTTTTAATATTTACTAATGAAGAAGATTGCATAAACTTTGGGACATTTTTTAAAACAATAAGAATTTAATATCAGTTACATTTCTAAAAGTGACGATCTTGAAATATTTCAATCACTACTTTAGCAGCAAAAAGTAATTTGCTTTTGAACAAGAACAATTATTATATAAAATTATGACATGTTTTTAATATTGTCAGATATGAAAAACTTTACTTTTCTCTCAGATGAAGCAAATAAGTGACAATTATTGTGTTTTTTAAACCACCAGAATTACCTAAAAGAAAACATGGCACCATGCATATATCCTAGAACTGTTCTGTGTACTGTTTGGCAATGAACTAATCACTGAATTGGATATAAAAATAAGTATAAATTACAATATAAAAGAATTGTTTCAATATCTTTCATAGATTTTCTTAAGCCATAAAAAATAGACTAATGCCACTATGATAAGATAGAATTATTGCCAGAGAGTTGTTGAAGCTAGATATGATGATTTGGGGAATTGATTATTACTCTGAAGCCAAATACATTTGGGAGTCGTCTATGTCTACCCAGGGTATTATAAGCTAGAAATTAGGTCAATCTACAGTCTACTTCATCAAGCTAGACAACTAGTCTAGAAAAATGCAGGTTCTTTAGTGTCTTGTTTAGCTTGACTATCTCCACTGATCCTATTATGAGAATACTGCCGGATCTGTACTTCATTTTGAGACAGTCCTAAGGAAAATGTATGGGAGTTATTTTGTTGTGAGGTTTTAATCTTTTAAGTTTTCCACTGAAACTTGTTTCATTAAAATGGAAGAAACCTGTCACAGAGCTGCCTCTGTAGTTTGTATTATTCTCTTAGATTTGGTGATCTGCTTTATGTATAGAATTCCTCTCATGACGGTTCATTGTGCTCTCCAAGCCATAAGCTTTTCTGGCTGTGTTTAGAATTTATGATGACATTGTTTTGGCTTAATTTGACATCTAATGCATGTTTTAGATTAGTTTGATTCTCATTTAAGGTGATATTTAATAATAGCCACAGAATGTGAAAGTTCTCCAGCATTCATATGTAGAATATTTACTAGAGATGCCAATTCATGCCACAAAAAGTGCTATGTATGCCTTCAGTATTTGCTAATTTGTTCTTTAAAAAATGAATATTTTGACTGGAGGCAGAATCTGTCCTTTTCCTTAGCAAAAGTTATTTTCAAATTTTACCTTTGATCAAATTCACAAATACTTTGAAAAGTGGATTAGTTTTTCTATGGCAATTTATATTCTCAGGAATATAAATGCAATGTTTCATTTTGTGACATTTTCTTTGGAGTAGAACATTATGGCATGGCAAATGGAACTTTCTGTGCTTTTATGACTCCTTTATATTCATTCTCTTTCTAGTGGTCAATATTTAAGTTAAGTTCTGGTACTTTTTTCCCCTAGGCACAGATTCTGGATTCTTCGATGCCAGAAGCATACAGGTTGTTGTTAAAAACATTTTTATTTATAACAAGTTTAAAAATTAATAACAGTTTAAATAATTCTTTTGCAAACCTTAACTCTTGAAGGGAAAGTAACATAGGATGTGGAGACTCATATGAGATGATTAATTCAAGGTCACACAGGGAAGCAAGAATGGGAGCCCTATATTCTTTTTAGTCTGCTAATCTTAATGAGGCTTCTCAATAGCTATGACTGACGGATTGCATTTATGAAATACTTAATATCTATTACAAATTGTCTTAGAACTCAGAATTTGGAATGAAATCCAATGGTCTTTTTGTATGGTCTCTATTTTCAACAAAATTTTAAGTCAGTGGAGAAAGGAAGATGCACAGAGAACCATAGATTGATCTTCTTTTGTAGGATGTTACATATTGCTAAAGACTGGATAGAAAGATAGATAAGGTAGGATATGATTTTTACCCTCAAAGAGAGAAAAGCCTAGTCAAAGAAATCACCATGGACCAATAATTACATTAGATAAAAGCAGATGAGTGATAAGGAAAGTAAGCTGGAAGATGGAAAGTGAACAACTCATCTGTAAAATAGCTTTTTGTCTATGTTGCATCAAAATTCCATTTTATCTAGATTGGAAATTCAATGTTTTTGCATCTTCTTTTGGACCTAAAAGATTCATACTATGTACAGCCATGTTTGACATCCACAATGATGGATTCAAATCACATCAATTACAAATTGGAAACTGTTCCCCAGAAAATACATTTGCCACTAGAAGTGACTGACAGCAATGCCACATATTTTCTAGCCAGTAACTCACTCTTATATGCTGATCTCCCATATGAGAAAAATCCAGCTAAGAAAAAATTCTCATTTTATACAAAAAGTCTTGGTCATAATTTCCAAATAGTCAAGATTCAAAATGTGGAGTAAGGGCAAGGTTTAAGTAGTAGGACAATTATCTAGCATGGCTGAGGCCCTGGTTTTGATCCCCAAGACTGAAAAAAATAGATTTGAAGGAATGTGTTAATGAATGTCCAATAAACTGAAGTGCTCCTGTATATTCAAGTGCTATTTATGTAATAAACTATGAGAAATGTGTAGCTAAATATATGAAGTATAAATAAAATTGTGAAACTTGGATGGTTTTATATCCAATTAAATTGTGGATTAATGAAGGGTAGAATTCTCTAGAATTCTCTAGCTAATGCTCTTTAATATGGAAATAAAAAATTTCTCATTGCTTTGACTATTATTTCAATTCCTCAATTATCTGCTTAATCATCATCACTTTAAAAGGACCAGTGAGGAAACAGAAATTAAATATTTTCCCTAGGTAGTTGCAGTGGCCATCCTGGAGCTAGCCATTTCATAAAATTATCTTGTTAGATTCTGTGCTCTCAATCCAACATCAACCCAACAGACCTTAGGAATAGGAATCACAACCCCGAATTGCCAGAGGGCAATCTAAATTTTAAGAGCAGAAGTGAGAATCAAATCCATGTCTGTACCATAATTCTATAACCCATCTACCTCCAGCACTGTACCCATTGTATTTTATGATGAAAAAGCTGGTGAATTTCTGGTTTCAAGAATTTTTTATTTTTGAAGACAGAAATGCAAATATGGCAGCTTGTTATAATCACATAAGATTATTGCTATCAACCTTACAACTTAGTACTCTAAAAGTAGCAATGTGTTATTGTTTAACTTGTTTTGGTAAACTAGAGGCCAAGGGTGACAAAACCAACTCTTTCTTGCAAAACTGTAAGAAAAATCATCTGTCTCACATCCAACTCAAGTGAATTACAGAAAGATAACTAACCACCAAATATATTTGCTACTTTACCTTGGATGAAGTCATTCAGAGAAAAGTTGTTGAAAAAGAAATAATTGTACACTTAACTTCAGATGATGAACTTATTATTTTTTCCTGGTGTTAGAATATGCTTAGGAGTGAGGGAAGAATTCATAAATCCTCAAGAGACAACATAGGGTTTCATGTTTTCAATTATTTAATAGTTCCTGGGAAAATACAAAGTCATTATGTGGTACCTTGATGTTGTACAAACTTCAGAATCACCCTTAGAATGCATTAAACTAAAATATCAGTACCTCCATACTCGCAGACTAAAAAGTCCTGTGTCTTATCTTCAAATGCAGTTATGTGTAGCTTTCCACTGGACTGATTGGGAAGGACAACACAGCTGAAGGAATTTCCTGAGTAAGAAAGAACAAGTGGCAATTATGCTATGATGCCAGAAGTGAAAAATAATTATTTTAATAGGAGCTTTGATATTGTGGAAAATGAAAAAGTTTGAGACTTGTTTTGAACATGTTCGTAAAATTTTATTTGAATTAGTAATTTCCTGCAACTCTGCTAATGTAGGTGGCATTTGCACACAGAATATCTGAAATGCAAATACAGTACTTCTTCATAACAATGCTTTAACCGTGAAGAGCTCTCAATATACAATTCTTCAATAAATAGAAGAATAAAAAATAATTCAGTGAACTTTTCTTGTTTTCTACTAAAAAGTACATTTCAGATTTTATTGTGTGGTTCTGATGAGCTCTTTTATTTTCATGGAACATATTTTGAATGTTTTACTCTCTTTTGTGGCAGAAAAGGCCCATTTGATTTGTTTTGCTTTGTTTCTGAAGTTTGCACATGTTGAACATCTGGATGTCATAGCATCAAAGTTAGTTGACACAGCAAGCCTGTAGACACTATTTCTGCTCATAACCAAATGAGATGCATGATTGCCTTTTATCAAGCTTCTTCTTAACTCAGTGAGCAGAGTCAGTCTCTGATCAATAAATAACAAATCATCTGTTTCATAAATCAGACCTGCCAAAGCAAAGCCATGCTTCGTGCTGGGTCCTCTCTTCTGTGCTTGTTCAGGCCTGGTAGCATCTGGTTAATAAAAAAGGCTTCTTATACTTTTGACAGTTGTTTGGATATTCCATTTCAGCACTGTTCAAGTTTACTAGTTATTTAGACTTATTATCCATCCTCCCCTTTTCTTCCTTCCTCTATAGCACTGAGATCCTCATCTCGTGTGAAGGGAGAAGGGCTGGAGTGGAGAAGAAGGAAGGTACATAAATGGGTGCTCAGTTGTCCACTGGATTTACGTTAGGATGACTTTTTGCTACTATCTTGGCATTATTTCTAACTGCATACAAATTCTTATGATTGAATTGTTTGATGGCATCAAGTGTTAATAACTTGGAATTTTTTCTTTTGGCTTATTTCCTTACAAATAATAATTATTATAGCAGCTAATATTTACTAAAACCCTTCTCACCTGTCACTGCTTTTGGCTCTCAAATTAAATTGACCTTCTTAAGGACTGGGGATGTAGCTCAGTAATAGAGTGCTTGCCTAGTATACTCAAAGCCCTGGGTTTGATCCCCTGCACCACAATAAATAAATAATTAATAAATAGATATCTTAAAATAATAAAACAAAATAAAATTACATCTTTTTTTGGCAGTACAGAGTTTGAACTCAGGGCATTGCACTGGCTGGATAGGCATTCTATCACTTGAGCCACTCCATAGCCTTGGATTATTTTTGACATGGACCTCACTTTATGCCTGAGCTGGCCTGGACCACACTCCTTCTATTTATGCTTCCCCAGGTAGTCGGAATGACAGGTGTACACCACCATTCCAAGCTATTACTTGAGATGGCATATCGTGAACTTTTTTCCCAGGTTGACCTACTGGTCTCTACCTGATCTCTGCCTCCCAAGTCACTAGGATTAAATGTTTGAGTCCCCTTGCCCAGCTAAAGTTGCCACTTTTAATTTATGCACAAATCTTTTGAAATAGATGCAATTATTATCAGCATTTGAAAGATGAGATATAGAAGTTGAATTACTTGCTCAAGTTTTCATGGATCAGAACCCAGAAAAATCAAATTTGAGTTCACACTCTAAATTACTATGTCTGTCTATCTACTCAGAAAAGTCTTTCTTCTCACCTTTTCCAGTCCTAATCCAATAGATCCTCCAACACCCAGATTATTTTCTTTTAGAAATAATCCTATTCATTCTGGATTCATTCGCTTCCTTCAGCCTTTACAGGTATTATATACACCTAATTATATCTTGTTTGCTCTTGAGTTGTTCCTTAGTTTATTCGTGCATGAATCCTAATGTACTATGATGTAAGTCCTTTTGGGTCTGGAACTACATTTAATAACTACCTAAGGAACATCATAGCAAGTAGAGAGTACTACGTGGAGTTTATGATTAATAAAGGTTTATGCGACATTTGTATTTCCTATTATTATGCTATGAATGATCCTGAATATTATGAAGAGTTTGGTTGGTTTGTGCTATGTGATCTTTGGTATACTTTGTGTATTTTTACTCCATATGCTAGATTTTGCCACAATTTTTAAATTAGAGCTATATTACTTAGTTAATTAAAGTATTTCTATAACATTAATTCAGTGACCAAGAATGGAATTTCTTGAAGTCCTCTACATACATTGCTAAATTTCTATTATTGCAAGTGTTTGATACTATTTGCCATGGCTGGAGATGATCTAAGCTTTCCCTTCTTTTCTTCTTTCAACTCATTGCACACAGATTTCATATTCAAACACTTTAGGATCAACAGTATAGTTTTTTGTTTCCTTGTTTATTTTTTCTGAAGCACAAGTAAGTCACTTGCAGATAAGCGGAGAGAATGGAATCATTTCTTTTTTTCTTCAGTATGTTCATTGATTTTCTTTCCTTCTCTCTACTATATCTGTATACATTACTCAATCTTTTGTTTCATTTCTCTCTAAATCCTTCCTTATATAATACTTCCTTCTCAGAATCTAACTATAAGCAAGGAGTTACCATTTAGATTTTTGCATACATATGTACACCACATGTATACTAACAGTGAAAATCATAAATTCAGGTCAGACTGCTGATTCAGCTGTGTGACTATGAACAAGTTGTTTAGACTTACTTTGCAGGGGTGTCCCTTCCTAAAATGAAAATTGCAATATTCACTTAATAGAACTGGATTCAGAATTAAGCAAGCTATTATTTTTAGAGCATTTCTACCCGAACCTGACACATTGCATTATAACAGTGTTTGCTGGATGAATAAATAATGTTACTTTGAATGGAGGATTTATTTAAAGCCTTCTATGCACTTGTAAACTAAGCTCCATAAACCACTACAGAGTCATTATATTGCTTTATATTTGTGTCACAGTAAGAGACAAAGCATAAATCTAAGACAGGACTTAGAAAAATTCTTATTTTTCTCACTGTCTTCCCTTTACTCCAATACTCTTACTGCACAGTTAAAGAGCTATTTTCTGAGGATATAGGAGAAGGTATCTTTTCTTTATACTTTTATCCAGTCTTTTATATCAAAACAAGCAGTTAAGTTTGATGAGTCTGTGTTCCTGTACTTGAGTTTATCTTTCATATATTCACCCAATGTTCTTTTTAAGTAGGGAGCTCAGAAGGGCTTTGGGATTAAGCAGTGTGTATTGTATGAACTCTGACAGGCAGCTAATTGTACCTGGCACAGGCTTCTCTTCTTATTAGCTTCCGGGTTTTGGCATCACTGGGGTTGTCTTCTTTCTCTTGAATTTAATCCATCTTTGGAGACAACACAACACAACTATTTCCTACTACTTATTGTATCCTTTGAATTTAATTTACTTCTTATTAAATTTGGCTTCTGCCTCATTCACTCCATTGATTGACTCTTCATGCAATCAGTCGGTTTAAGCAACATTATATTTACTATGTTTGGAAAATCAAAATTGATAGTTTCCCCTTCTCAGTCATAGAAGGTTTCAGCTATTTTTTTTTTAATTTGGAAAACTTCAGAGTTAAAGCTGATCCCAAAAGACATTCACAGTTTCACACAAATGACTCATGGCAGGTGCATAAATATGCACTCTCTTCTTCCAGTTCAATGTGCCAGAGCCCATTTTTCTTATCACTTATAGCGATGCTTTTCTACTGGGCCAATTTGTTCAGTATATCTTCATTCATTCAAAGACTGAAATTTCCCCTTCAATTTTCTGGGTCAGTGTTTTTCAAGAGAATGCTTTCTATTTTTATTCACCTCAAATACATATTTTATCTTCACTCAAAAATTTAAAAACATTGAATTAATCCTTTTGGTCTATAAAGGATGCATTATTATCATATACTAGTTGTTTCAGGCTTGATGTATTTGATGTTCATAAACTAGATTATAAACATTAAACAAATGCCTGAAAGTCTAGAATCCAGTAAAAAAAATGCTAAGGTTGCCATCTTGTTCTATAAAAAGAATATAATCAAATTGATACACTTAGATTAGAACTAGAGGTCAAAGCAGAATAGTACAATGATTTCTAAATTTTTCAATACTTTAAGATTTTTTTGGAGGGGATGTTTAGTCTTAACCTGGCATTTTAAAAGTATATGAGCATTCCTATTGCTGATTTTTCTCCATCCTTCAAAGTCTCTAACTTCATCTGATTTCTTTTCTATTTTCACTATAGAAAATTCCAAAACACAAAAAAGTTTTGAGAATGATTTGATAAATACTCGGATAACTAAGCTTTGTCAAATTGTAATGCTTGTCATATTGCCTTTTTAAGAGATAAAACATATAGGTATATTTTGAAATTGTTGTATTTTCTATAATTCTATTTTCCCTTCTTCCAGTGTACCCATTACTCTGGATTTCATGTACTCTGTCCCCATGTGTATGTTTAGATTTGACATGTATCTGTATAGCCATAATAATTGATATATGTATGGCATGTATGATATATATGTCAAATATTATATATGCTATTACTGATTTCCTTTCTTTCAAATTTAGACAATTTTTGCTATGCTGAATGTATTATTTTACAAATTGATTTTCATATTCATCAGTGCATTTGTGGTGTTTACTCACTAGGATATGAGAATCTCTAATCTGTTCATTTTAATAGCTTTATGGTATTTAATTATAGTCCCCCTTGGACATCCAGGGGAAAATGGTTCTAGGGTGTCCTATGAGTATCACAATCTACAGATACTAAAGTGCCTTAGATAAAAGTGGCATGCCATTTGCCTATATAACCTACTTACATCCTCCTGTAAACATTAAATGATTCCTAGATTTCTTATAACACAATACAATTTGAACATTATGTAAATAGTTATTATACTGTATTGTTTAGAGAACAATAACAAGAAAATAAATCCGTAGGTGTTTGGCATAGATGCAACTTTATTCTGAATATTTTTTTCACTGTGGTTGGTTGAATCTGTGGAAGTAGAATGCATGGATACAGAAGGCTGAGTGAACATGCATTCACCACAGTTTATTCATTTTCCTACTGAGAAATACTTGTTCTTAATTGTGACCTTTCTAAGCAATGTTGCAATGAATGTTAGTGTTTCCTTGTGCAAATGCTGACTGAAGTTTTCCCAGGAGTGGAGTTATCAGGCTGAAGCATATACAGTAGCCCCCTAATCTGTGGTTTAACTTTCCTCAGTTTCAGTTAACTCTAGCCAACAGTAGTCTAAAATAATTAAATGGAAAATTCCAGTTGTAAAAATTCATAAGCTTAAAAAGTGCATACTGCTATGAGTGGTATGATGAAATCTCACATCATCCCACTTTGACTCGTCCCAAATATGAACCATCCCTCTGTCCAATTTATCCAAGCTATGTACACTACTTGCCCAACAGGTCATGGTTCAATGACCGAGGACCACCTGACCAGATGTCCTCCTTCTAATGTGTTTTCAGAGGTCAGTAGATGTAAGACTATCCCAGTGTTTACGTCATTCATCTCACTTCTTGTTGTACAATGACAAAAAGGGGAAGGATAGTGCAATAGGATTTTGAGAGAGAGAGAGAGAGATCTTATTTAGATAGCTTTTGTACAGTATAATATTATAATTGCTTTTTCATTGTAAGTTATTGCTGCCAACCTCTTGTGGTTAATTTATGAATTAAATTTTATCATAGGTAGGTATATACAGGGAAAACCAGTATATATAGGATTTCATACTGTCTGCAGTTTCAGGCATCCACTAGAGCTCTTGACTGAACAATTCAATTTCTAACATATTCTATTCGCTGAGGTATGCCGTCATTATAGCAATATGACTTTATCACTCTCAAAAAAAACACCTTACCTACTAGCAATCATTCCTCAACTTCCCCATCCCTAAGCCCCAGGCAACTACTCAACTACTGTCTCTATAAATTTGCCCATACTGGATACTTCCTATTAATGAGGCCATATAATATTCTGTTGGATTCTTTTAATTCGCATAGTATCATCAAGGTTAGTCCATGCCGTAACATGTGTCAATATTTCTTTTCTTTTATTTCCAAATAATAGTCCATTAAATGTAGATAGCACACTTTGCTTATCCATATACTGTTAAAGAGAATTTTGTTTGTTTTCATCTTTGTCTCATGGTTTCTGTCAGGAATATCATGTAGAAATGTTTTGTGTGTACACATGCTTTCGTTTCTCTTAAGAAACGAAATTCTAAGAGTAGAATTGTCAGGTCACAAAATAACCTGATATTTAATTTTCTGAGGAACTACTGGACTGTTTCCAAGTGTTTGCACAACTTTAGAATCCTACCATCAATGCACTAGGACTCCAGTTTCTCCAAGTCCTTGCAATACTGTTTATTTATGGTTTTATTTCTTTGTGTGTATATCCACATTATCCATCCGTGATTCATGAGTGGATTCGACAAGATTTCATGGCATGTCTGTTTTTTTTTTAATTTCTTTTATTCATATGCACATTCAATGTTTGGGTCATTTCTCCCCCTTTCCCGCCTGCACCTCCCTTTCCTCCACCCCCTCCCCCTCCCCCACCCCCTCATTACCAGGCAGAAACTATTTTGCCCTTACCTCTAATTTTGTTGAAGAGAGAGTATAAGCAATAATAGGAAAGACCAAGGGTTTTTGAAGTTGAGATAAGGATAGCTATACAGGGAGTTGACTCACATTGCTTTCCTGTACATGTGTGTTACATTCTAAATTAATTCTTCTTGAACTCACCTTTTCTCTAGTTCCTGGTCCCCTTCTCCTATTGGCCTCTGTCACTTTAAAGTTTCTGCGTTAGTTCCTTTCATTGAGAACATCAAATACTATCTTGGTTTTTTTTTGGTTTCTTGCCTATCCTGATATATGGTTTATATTTTTTTCTGAAGCCTTCCTAGGATGTATGGAACTATTTCTAATTGCTTTGATTAGCATTTCAATACTGAATAATGATGATGTTGTGCATTTTTCATGAAATATTGGCAATTTGTGTATCAGTTTTTGAGGAATATCTATCACATAATGATCTTTTATAAATTGGGTTCTTTTTCTTGTTATTTTATTGAGGTCTTTATTATTGATGTTTTATTATTGACAAGTCACTGTATATTCTCAATATACATCCTTCATTAAAGGCATAATTTACAAAAAAATTGTCTCATTCTGGGGGTTATCTTTTCACTTTCCTTTCTTCCCTCCCTCCCTTCTTTCTTTCTTTCTTTTTTTTTTTTTTTTTTTTTGCAGGACCAGGGATTGAACTCAGTGCTTAGCACTTGCCCCAACTTGCCCTAAACTTTTTGACTATGTCCTTTAAAACTCAGAATTATTTAATTATGGTAAAGTACAATATATCTGTTTTGTTTTGTCTCTTGTGTTTTTGGTATCATAGCTAAGAAATCACTAGTTAACCCCAGGTCACAAGGATTTACTCCCACATTTTCTTCTAACATTGAAAACCTATCACTTTAGCACTTATATTTTTGTTTATGATCCATGTTGAGTTCATTGCTGTCTGTCATATACAGCAGGAGCTCAATTCTGTGTTTTGCATGTGGAATGGTGCCTAGCACCATTCTTTCTGCACTGAAGCATCTTTATACCATTGCAAAATATCAATCACCATAACTGGAAGAGTTTATTTCTGGGCCCTCAATTCTGACTCATTGCTCTATGTATTTATCTTTATGTCTGGGCCGCACTGTTTTAACTACTATAGCCTAGCAGTACATTTTAAAATTACAAAGTGTGAGGCCAGAAACATGCTTCTTTTTTAAGAACATTTTAGTTGTTCTCTATCTTTTGTATTTCCACATGAATCCGCATGCAGACTTGTTTTGAATTGCACTGGAATTTTAGAAGAGTAATTTTTGATCTGGAAATCAAGGTAGGGAATATTGGCATCTTGGCAGTATTAAGTTTTGGGATCCATGTAAATGAAGTAAATTTCCATTTATTTATATTTTAATTTGTTTCAGCAATGTTTTCTAGCTTTCAGGGTAAAGTTTTATACTTTTTAAACTGAATTTTCACTAAATATTTTATCCTTTTTGGGGGAGGGTGGAAGGCAGTACTGTGTCTCAAACTCAGGGCCTCACACTTGGTAGGCTAGTACTCTACCACTTGAGCCATATCCCCAGCCCCTTTTGTTTTATTTTTCAATAGAGTCTCATACTTCCGCCTAAGCTGGCCTCAAACTGCAATCCTCCTACCTGAACAGCTGGGATTACAGGTATGAACCACCCTACCCACCTTCTTTTTATGAGATAGGATCTCACTAACATTTTGCCTGGACTATTCTCCAACCATAACCCCCCCATCTACCTCTGAATAGCTGGGATTAAGGGCCAAGAGTACATCATCACTCTTTGTGATGCTATTGCACATGGAATTGTTTTTCCTAACTTCATTTTGGGATTGTTCAAACCTGTATGTGCAATTGTTTTTGTGTAATGATCATACATCCTGCATCTTAGTTGAATTTATGAGTTCTAACAGTGTAATTTTTTAGTGGATTTCTTAGGACATCCTATGAACAACGTATCTTCTGAGAATATAGTTTTACCTCTACACAATCTTATTTATTTATTTATTTGTTTTTGGTGGGATTAGGGTTTGGACTCAAGGCCTTGCAAGTGCTCTATTACTTGAACCATGCCTCTAGCCCTTTTGCTCTAGGTCATTTTCCAGGTAGAGTCTCACATTTTTTCCTGGGGCCAACCTGAAACTGTAATCCTCCCACCTACATCCTCCTATAGAGTTGGGATTGCAGGTGTGATCACTATGCCTGGCTTATTTGTTGAGATAAATTTCACTGTCTTTTTGCTCAAGCTGGCCTTAAATACCGATCCTCTGAATCTCTGCCTTCTGAGTAGCTGGCATTACTGGTACAAGCCACTGGGCCTGGCGCCTCCACATAATCTTCATATCTTTTATTTGTTGATATTGCCCTGACCTGAACCTTCAGGACAATACTGAATTGAAGTGACAAAAGTTCACGTCCTTGTCTTATCCCCAAACATAATGACAAAACATTCAGTCTTTTACATTTAAGTACAATGTTAGCTGCAGGGTTTTATAATGCCTTTTATCAGTTTGAAGATCAAAGTTTTCTATATTGCTAAGTGGTTTTCTTTACAAAAGGTATGGATATTGTCAATTTTTTTTAATATCTCTTGAGATGATCATGATAATTTTATCTTTTATTCTACTATTATGGGCGCTATTCTCCTAGGATTACTATAACAAATTTCTGTAAACTCTTGGGCTTAAGAGAATAGCAATTTATTTTTCACAGTTCTAGAGTAAGAAGTAAAAAAATCAAGGTATTAGCAGGACTTCATTCCCCCCAAAAGGTTTTAAGAAAGAAGCCTTCCCTGCTTCTTCAACTCCTTCTAACTTCATATCTTGTCTTGAGACTCTAGTGTCTGACTGCGTGACCTCATGGTTTAACAATTTTCTTTCTTCTCCTCTGTTATGTAACTCAAGGTTTTTTTTTTTTTTTTTTCTTTTATCTCTGTATCTTATAAAAACACTTGCCATTGGATACAGGGCTCCCTGGATAATTCACTATGATCTTATCTTAAAATTCTTAACATGTTTATATCTGCAAAGACATTTTCCAAATGAAGTTGCATTCACAGGTCCTGTGACATGGATAAAGAACAATTGGGGGGAGGGCACCATTGAAAACACTACATGTGGAACAATAAGTTAATTTTTGAAAGATAAAACAACATTCAACTTTTTCTTAATCCTTTTTATTTTTTATGGATTTTGTTTATTGGTATTTTGTTTAGAAACTTAGCGTCTCCATTCAAGAGAAATTCAAGTTTCACATTGCTCATTTCTTGTGGTTTATTAACTTGGTTTGTGTATTAAAATAATAATGACCTCATAAAATGAGTTCCTTCTTCTCCTTTTCTAGAAGAGTTTGTGAAAAGCAAGTATTAGTTCTTTAAATGTTTGGTAAAATTCACCACTCAAACACTCTCTTTTCTTCTGGGGAAGTTCTACATTACCTCCTCAATCTTCTTCTTTGCTATGGATCTATTCAGATTGCTTTTTCTTCTGCGGATAGTTGCTGTAGTCTTTAGCTCTTTGGGACTTCTTTCATCTCATCTAAGTTTTTCATTTGTTGGCATAAAGTTGTTCACAGAATTTCTTTGAAATCCTTTTTTTTTTTAGGGAAAAGTAGTGAGGCACCCCTCTTTTATTTTTTGTTTAATTGAAGTAATTCTTATTTATTTATTTTCTTTGCAAAGCTAGAGATTGAGCATGCAATGGGCAGGGCACTGGCCTCATTATTGATTTTGGTGATTTGAGTCTTCATTCTTTCTTCTTATTTAATCTAGCTAATGGTTTATCAGTTTAGTGATGCTACAGTGAACTAACCCTTTGGATTCACTGATTTTTCTCTGTTGCTTTTCTATCGTATGTGTTGTTAATTCTTGGTCTTGCTTTTAATAGTTGTTATTTTCTTCAACCTTATATCTTTGTATTTAGTTATTTTCAGCCTCTTAAGATGGAAGTTTAAACTGTTAATTTAAGACACATCTTTCTTTTTGATATAGGCATTTACAGCTCTAATTTTCACACTAACCACTATTTTAATTGCATCCCCTGGTTTTGGTATTTTGTTTTCTGTTTTCATTCATACTGAAATATTTCCAAATTTTACTTGTGATTTATTCTGAAATTTGTTGGTTATTTTGGAGAGTATTATTTAGTTTATGCCTAATTGTGGCTTTGTAAAGTTTCCTTCTATTATTGATTTCCAGTTTAATTTCACTGTGTTTAAAAGTGTACTTCACATGATTTCAATCCTTTTAAATTTATTGAGGCTTACAGTTAAACCTAAAAAAATTACACATTTAAAAATGTATAACTTTCTTTTGTTTAGTGGACTCTTCAACAGATACATTAGCTTGAGTTAATGTTTAAATCCTTGTTGGTCTTCTGTCTAATTGTACTAGCAGTTATTGAAAGTGGGATACTTAGGCCTTACACAATTATTGCAAAATGTTCTAAATCTCCTTTCAATGCTTTTGTTTGAAGTATTTTGAGGCTCTGCTGTTAGGTGTATGCATGTAAATTATCTACAGAATATATATATATATATATATATATATATGACATATGTTATACAATACACATGTAGGATATGATGCATTGATACTTTTAATTATTATGATGAATATTTTTGTCTATTGTTTTTGAATTTCACCATTCCTGCTCACTCTGCTTAGTGTTTGCATGATTTGTCTTTTTCTAATCTTTGTTTTCAATGTTTTTTGTCTTTGAATATTTCCTTGAACATTTGTTTTAGCTAACAGCAGTTGTATTATGTACTTTGCTCATTTTCCCAATCTGTGTTTTAATTGGACTGTTTTAATACCTTTAAATTTAATGTAACTACTGATAACTTTAAATTTACTTCTGCTGTTTTGCCACTTGTTTTTGATATTTCAATATGTCTGCCTAGTCCTCCTTACGTCTTTATTTTGTGTGAAATAAACATTTTCTAGTGCACTATTTTAGTTACATTTTTATTTCTTTACTTTATATTTCCTTTATTTACTTACTGCTTGCCTAAGGGTTTAATTAACACCTTAAGCCCAGAGCAACGTACTTTCAATAGTATACAGAGCTCTGGTCCCACCTTCTTTCTTGTGCTATTACTGTTTTATAAATTACATCTTTATATGTTATAAAGATTAAACCATTAAAATAGTTTTATAAAAATCCTGTTTGTGTTGCACTTGTTCTTAAACCAGAAGAAAAGACGTACAAAGGTGTATTCCTACTGCCTTCCATATCTACCAATGTAGTTACCTTTACTGGATCCATCAATGTCTTGTGTAAATTTGAGTTGCCATCTACTGTTTTTCCAATCCAACTAAGAGGTTCTTCTCAGCATTTCTCATAGGGCAGGTCTACCAGTGACTAACTTGCTATTTGCTTACCATAAAGAAGAGTTTTGCTCAACACAGAACACTTGATTGCCAGTACCCTCCCCCCTCACCCTTTTTTTGGCAGCAGTTTTGAGTCAACTGCTAGTTATAATGAAGTACTTTGTACAGTGTGTATTTTTTTATTTTTCTACTCTTAATTTTTTTGACTTTGGCATTTTAACTAAGTTGTGTCAAATGAATGGGCATCCTTAAGCTTACTCTATTTTGGGTTTGTTGAGTTTGATGTGTAGAATGTATATTTTAAAATTAGATTTCAAAAGCTAAACACCTCTAATAAACTTTTTTTCATTTACTTCTTGTACTTTTCATTCTAAGATTTCTATTTTGTTCTTCTTTTGCAATTTCTATCTCTTTGTTGACGGGACTGGTGTTAAAATTCCTTATATTTCATCAGACATTGTTTCTTTTAGTTATTGGATCATATTTATAAAGGTAATATAAAATCTTTAGTAAGTTCAACACCTGGGCTCCCAGACTCTCTCTAGAACAGTTTAGATATACTGTTTTTTCCCCATTGTAGAGACTATACTTTCCTGTTTCTTTGCTAATTTCTTTCCCTTTTTTTTTTTTTTTTGATGGTGTATGAGTTCAAAACTGGGGCCTTGAGCATTCTAGGCAACTGCTGTGCTACTAATCTACATCCCCAGTCATGAAAGCTGGATGCTTTAAATAATTTACAGCAAATGATAATGTGGCAATGCTGGCAGTCACAACCCCCTCTCCCTCCAGGTTTGGTTTTGTGGATGTTTTGCTGTATTTATTGCTGCAGGTTATTCAGTTCCTGACTTTCTTGGACTAAGTTGTGCAGTATGCATTCCTGTAATGTGCAGCCACAGAAGTCTCTGCTGGGTTAGCTTAGTGATCAACTAAATGATTGGTCACATTTCCTTAATTGTCCTGCATTGGTAAATCTTTCCCTTTGGTTGAATATTTCATTTGAAGAATGTTAGCCTTAACCCTCAGGTATATTACTGCTTCACCTTAGTTTTCACTTCTTGCAACGGAAAAGCCTCAAAATAGGTCAGCAGTGAGAGAGTGAAACCCTGTCTGTCTTCTCCTGGGCATGTACCCAGCCCTCTGGACCTCCAGGACTGCAGCAGATTTTTTCAAAACCCTGTAGACATCTTGTTCTCCAGATTTCCTTTTAAATTTTTTAGCTTATGTCCTGTTCACCTGAACTGGTATTGCAGCCTTAGGCAGCTGCAATGTTAAACAATTTTTGCTGAATGTTTTCTACAAACACTCTGGGGATAGGTCTTTTTCTGCAGAGGGAGTTCCCAGACAGATCAAATAATGACAAAATCCTACAAACAGGCTTTTCCCAAGAGCTGACAGATGGGTCAAATAGAGACTGTGCTCTAGAGACAGACCTTTTTAAAAAAAACTTTTATCTAAACCTGGTCTCTCCCTTCTAATATTTGCATAGCTTCTGGATTGCAGAAATTGTGATTTTAAGGCTGTTGGTTTTCAAGAGTTCTGTAGAGCTGGGAAGAAGGTGAAGGGAAGTGAAATGCTATAAGCCCTCATTTTCTTATCAAGTAGTTTTTTTTGGATAAACACTTCTCATATTTTTTTTTTTTTTGCAAAGCTTTGGCTAATTTCAAGAGATTAAAAATGTTTCGATGAATTTTGCTAATTTTTCTGTTACTTTGGAGTGGTAAATCAATGGATGAGCTCATGCCAGCATTCTAGAAAGTACTATATCCTTACCCCAGTACTAAACATTTTGTCTAAATAGCTTGTGCATATTAAAATATCCAATGACAACATTCTAAAGCACTACTTCAGATAATAACAATACAAATAGTTGTTAAGAGCATAGTCACAGCCTTTAGCAAAGTTAACATTCATTTAACTAGTATAAATATAATCTGATTTGTGATACAATCCTATAATCCTACGTATTCAAGAGGCTGAGGAAGGAGGATCATGAATCAAAGGCCAGCCCAGGCAACATAGTCAGACCCCAGTCTCAAAAAAGAATGTGTGTGTGTGTGTGTTTTAGTAGTAGCAGTAGCATATGTAACTTGACATAAATACTAGAATAGTAACGTAAGGCAACATACACCAAGTGAAAACACACATATATGTGTGAGAACACACATAATCTATTAGTCTTATATGTTTAAACTGGACTAACATGGATACTGAAGAAGAGTTTATATCAGATTTCTTTTAGAGTGAAAGCCAATTATGATCTAAGGTAGACTGAGAATATAACAAGTATTACAAAACACCTGAGGGAAATTATCAGCTTTTAGTTAGGACTAGGTATTATAAATCGACAGTGTCAAGAATAGATGTGGTTATGTGTGCAGCTTGTAACTACAGGTATTCTGAACAAATATTTCTGAGTTTATACACTAAGTCATATGATTTTCCCTCACATAGTCACTGCTTCTGGTTTGGAACATAACAGCCACTGGGCAGCCCAGAGAACATCAGGAGGTAAAGAAGCAATTTTCAATGAAAATCACAAAGGAATTTTGTTTCAGGATAACAGAATGAGGTTTTACCAAGAAGGCTAGACTTCTGGTCTAACATTATTATTCTTAGATGTAACATTGGGATATCTTGCCAGAAGAAATAGTCAAGACACAGGTATTAGTTATATCACAATGATTTAAGACTACATTTCAACTAATATTGAGCTTGTTACAGCCTAATGTGCTATATTCCTGAAATCACCTAGCCCCTTAATATTTGTTGCAAACTTTCTCTCCACCCAAGACCAATTTTTAAAACAATTATTTTGCCATCTCCTAGGGCCTTATTATTATTTTTTTTTTTTGGTCAATAGATAGGTAAAATTTTTCTACATGTATATTTATACATATATATATAATAGTTAAAGGCCTAATATAAAGCTAAATTTTGTTAAAAATATTTACTTAATCACAATTAATAAAAATTAATAACAACATAACTAATCTTTATCTTATGTGGGTAAATTACACACCAGCTTTGCTAAAATTAAGCATATATTAGCTCTTTGATTTGAATTTTATTTTAATTATATCATAATTTATCATTAACGATGTTTAAAACATCTGGCACTAGCTTTCAATTTCCATAGTCAAGACCATGAAGTGACAAAATTATAGAATTTCGAATGTTTTTTAGAGCCCATGCAATCAATTTACTTATTTCTTGTATAAGGCACAGCTGCCTAGAAAGCTTAAGAAAGATGCTGAAGCTCATATGGTGTAGTCCATTTCCAGGTCAAAACCATGTTCTCGCTCAAATTGTTTTCCCAAGTAATTAATGCCTTAAAAAAATATTATTAAAACTGAAAGGGTGGGGGCAGGGGGGAGAAATGAACCAAGCTTTGTATGCACATATGAATAATAAAAAAAAGAAAAAAAAAACTGAAAAAGTTCAAAGGTGAACTATTTAAATAACATTGGGTTTCTTTTCCTTAAAAGGCTGGGAATTAACTTGGAAATGTTGGAAAATTCTTTATAAAACTGTAAATTTTCAAATCTGAAGAACCAAATTAGGATTCTAAACATTCAATTGTATAACAATGCAGATGATTTAAAAGATTTAAATGCTAACCACAGCATGGAGCCCCAGTTATGTTCACCAGCTAATCTCTAATGCCTATAAAGCATTTTACCTTTCAGAGCCAAAGAGATTTTGCAGATCTGATTAAAATTGGGAAGCCTGAGATTAATTCTGGATTTTTTGGGTGGATGCCATCTAGTCACAATTCCTTAAATGAAAGAACTTTTTCTAGCTGCGAAGAACCAGAGATATGGTGACATGAGAAGAACTTGACCTGATGAAGCTGGAAAGTAAACTGTAAGCTAAGGATTGCAGGTGACCCCAGTAGCTGGCAAAAGCATTCCAAGGAATTCTGCCCTGGAGCATCTGGAAGAACTAGCAGCTCAGTTGATATCTGTGTCTTATTAACTCATTAGGAACTGTGTTGAGAACTTCTTTACTAGACAAATGTAAGATAATAAATTTGTATTGTTTTAAGACACAGGTTTAGACTGATTTTTAACAGCAGCATTGTATGCTAATACCACAAATTCCCATCTATCAACATGATAAGCATATTAATTGTTACATTTATTATATATTTAAATCTATCAATTCAGAAATATCCATCTGAAACATAATTTCAAAACACCACAGAGATACAAAAGAGTATGGCTACTGTTGATATGGGTGTCATTTATAAATACGCTTGTTTGGTGGGACCAAAAAAATCTGGAGTAGGAGGTCAGAATAGAACTAATAATGATACACTCAAGAAGGATTAGCTAGCATGAGGTAGTATAAGTTTTCACCCTCCTACTCTAGTCTACACTTTCACAGAATGTTCTGATAAGCCAGGACCAAGAAGTGAACATTTCCTGAAGCAGTCCTGGGTTTGCAGTAGAGATCATGGCATGTCCTTGCTTACATCCTCTGTATAGGCCACCTAAGTCAAGAGAGATGCACATGTCTCTTGTTAGCCATCATTGTGTTATCTGGATTTACTTTGAACTCTCATTTCAGATGTGTTGTGCAGGTGAGCTGGGTCAGAGGGATATTCTTAGCCATTACAATGTGACATTTCCAAATGTTTGAGTATAAGGGTCATTTTGCTTAAAGGGCTAATTTGTGTATTTGAAACTAAAGTGTTCACATTTTAATAAGAAATCTTTCTTTCCATGAAGATGTACAAAGAAACATTAATAAGGGATTTGATTGTTCTGAAATATTCTAAGTTTAGACTTTTCTCTGTCTTTTTTGTTTAACAAGGCAGATGGACAGAATTATATTGACTTGTGCTCTAAGTGGAAATCTGTAAGGCAGTTCATGTCAAACTATTGGTCTCCTTCGTCCCTTTCGATCTTTTTTTCTACCTTTCTTGTAACTGTTATGAACAGTTGAATTATGTGTGCAAATTGAGTTTATCTCAAAATCAATGCCATTGAAGTATGCCGTGTGATCTCTCAAACACTGTAAAAAATAGTATCGGTGACATCACAGCAGTATGTATTCTATTTAGGTGTATGTATTCTAAATATTTTAAATATTTAGAATATTTATTAAAACTTTGAATTTGGCTAAAAAGTTGTGCTTTAGCCTGTCAATTTTTACAGAAATGGGACACTTTGCACTGCTTTTATGTAATATGTATAGTAATACTTCACACATCAATATCATTTTTCACCAAAGAGTCTCAGAGCACTTTATAAGTATTTATTCCTGTATCTCATTCCCTGTCCACTTGTAAACAAGACATTATTTTAATATTAAAATTATATCATTGGTGGACTGGGCTAAAATATAAAATGGCTCAATGATTTTATTTACAATATCTATACACTCACTCCTATTCTGTTATGAGAGTGTTCTGCTACTTTGTCACAGATAAATGAATTCTGTTTATCTTTAACATTTTTTTCTCTTTTATCTGTTGGCATTATAGATAGATACAGGGGGCACTAGGTAAATATTTACATATCACTTCAGCTGGGCGAGGGAAATAACTGATATTCTAAGAAGAGGGGAGTTGTGGGGGAAAGCTGGGCAATTCCAAAGAGCCATGCTCTTAAAATTAAAACTATTACTTTCCTGCTTCCTTCCCAACATTTGTCACATCTATGCTCCAAGATCAGAAACTTAAGTACAGGCTAACTCAATTGCAGTATGCATGTCTAGTAGCCGTCTTTATATTATCTGGATTGAACAGTCTTCCTCCAGAGTTTTTGAGAGTTTGCATCCACTCAATCACAAAAAAAGTGCCCACTCAGTGTATTTCTGTTTCCAAACTGCTCTTGAATTGTATTCATGGAATGAAACTGCAATTGCAAACATTCATAGAACATTTGAAGTGGCTATGAAATATTAACTGTGTTTCCCTGGAAACTTACTTACCACCTGCTATGGCTGGAATGTTTCCCCAAAAAGTTTATACGTTGAAATCTTACTCCTCAATGCATCACTGAAGGGAGATGAGGCCTAATCACAGGTGTTAGTTCAGAAGGGCTTCACTCTCATGAATGAATAAAGGTCATTCTCCCAGGAATGCGTTATCTTGCAGGAATCGCCTTGCATAACACAGAACTCTTTCACACATCTATGCTCTCACCCTCTCACTATGTGATGCCCTCCACCATATTACGGGCCCTTGCCAGACCTCATTGCTATGTCCTTACACTTCCCTTATCTTCCAGACTTGTGGGCTAAATAAACTTTCTTTCTAAATTACCCAGTCTATGGTATTATAGTATAGCAACAAAAACAAACAAACAAAAAAACCAACAAAGGCACCACCCAATTTTAATGTCACATATTTTGGTAGTTTTTTTGTGGTTTTGTTTTCATTTTTTGCATTGGCTTACTTGTAAGAGGATCCCTTTTAATCTCTGGTCAAAAAGATGTTGGGTAGAAGCAGAAAATCACTGTGGTTTGCCTGCACATTGTAGTTTTTGTTTTTATTTTATTTTGGTTACAAAATATTCATTATTCATTAGCTCCAGTTTAGTTTGGTAATGTTGTCATTGCGTGAATCAATTTAGATTGGGTCTTTTCTGTCAAAGGACTTAATCAGTAACCAATGCTGTTACAAATGTTAGTCTCACTAACTTGCTTCCCATATGTCGCTTCATGAACTCTGCCTAACGTGATAAAAATTTCTATTAGGCACAAAGAGTTGTTATCCTCAGTGGGACAAAATTCCGCTAGATGCCGTGGTTCCATAAATGAAAACCTAAAACTGTTATTGCTTCCCTGAGCTTTGAAACTTTTCTGTCTTCAAAGCCTTCTCTCGATGTCCTCTTTCCAATTAGCCAACCGTGTAGACTGTGAACCCAAAACTTGCCCAATTCAGGGGAAGAGCAGCATTGCATCAGAGATAAAATCCCAGGGGACTCCCTGCTGAATGTGCTTGCTCTTTGTGGTGCACCCTTCTGCAGAAGTTAATTTTACCTTGCCTGTTGACTTCTGACTTGTGTTGTTTCTCTCTCTCATGACACCCCAAAGATATTTCTAACACCATGATTAGCAGACTACATTGGGTTTTAAGTTGACATACTTCAATTCTCATGTTTTGTAGTTTTTCATCTTGAACAAGAATAATTCTGATTTGCCCACATCCAAATTTGTTTTTTTAGAGGAATTGTGCCTTAGAAAGTTGGTTTAGCATGCACTTACTCCCTGTTTATGCATTTCTTAGGAGAACATTCTATTTCATGAGCACTGGAGATGCGTGGAACACTGCTTTTGTTTTGAGATTACTTATAGTAATCACTTGTCTATTACTAAAAATAGACAAGACAACACAAAAAGAATAGTCTTCAACTTTATTTCTTAAGAAAAATTGATAGGCCACAGTCTCAAGTTGCATTTTCTTGACAAATTTCTATCTCAAAGTGAATGAAGAAGGCATCATAAGTACAAAGAATATTTCTTTCTTACTAAACAGTCAAATCTGAAATTCTTATATGTCATAGAATATTATAGAAGAGGTGCTAGGACATTTTTTAATGGTTTAGTCACCAAACATATGGTGTTTTATTAGTCTCCTTACTACACACAACACAAGTTAATATTTTATAGGGTTCTAGTAAACTAATGGGCATGATTTCAAGGAATGGTGCAAGTGTGAGTACCCAAATATATTCATTACCAAAATTGGAAAAGTTACTGAAAGTGAAGGGTTTTACAGCAATGAAGTCAAAGTAATTCAAATCCCCTGTTAGAAATTGATCTAAGGAGAATTCCAACTAATAAAGTGAATAAACCATATTATTATGCTTGTGCTTATTCTCCTATGTTAAATGATGAAACCACACATTCAGAAATAGAACTACCATATTGACTGGAATATCTTTCATCATCTATTATGAAGATTTCATCACAAATATGTTTCCACTTATATCAGGTTAAATGCCACTGGACAAAGATATGCAAAAATACTGTTGTTTTCAATTTTAAGTCATAATGTGACTTCGCAATTTAGCATGAAATCCAGAAGTCTTTCTTTTCCAAATTCATTTTAAAGTAAACTAGGGAAGCAAACAAATGAATCCACAAAAGAGGACTTTTCAGGATGCTATTGGTAGTACATAAATGTACAAATGACACTTAGGCTCTGGGAAGAGGGTTCGCATTCACATAACTCCAATCAAAGCTAATCTTAATAATATGGAAGTCTCAAAGGAAGATATTTTCAGTCTAAATTCTCTATGGAATTATATCTTTCACTTGCGGGGGCATCACCCTGTCTTTTGTGACTAGAATTATTATTAAAGTAGAAATGGAAACATGGGGTAGTGTTATGATTGATATAACAGTCTTTATTTCAGGCTTCTAGGAGTAGAGACTCAAGTTCAATTTTTTACTCATGAAAGTGTTCAGTCTAAAATTTCAAAAGTAGTCTTTTATTTTTTACTAAATGTTCAGTCCTGCACCAGATCTATATATATGCATATATATTTCAAAAAATTCTCTTATTCCTACAAATGTATGGAAAGTTCTTTACTATTTCTGCATTTAAGTATCTGTCTGTGAATTTAAATGTCCTTGTATGTTCAGAGGGACCTATTTCTCAGATTCACCCAAAAGTGAATCCCTGGTTGCGCCCACAATGAACATCACAGTATTTTTGTCTTTGTCACTCCTTTGGGATGGCTGAATCCAAAATTGGAAGACTGTCATATTTTCTACACTGACATGATGTGTAAAACTTATGTTGAGGAGGAACATCTGCTATGGAAGGGTTTTACAAATGTCTGATCAAGCTCTGCCTATTTTCATGAAATTCTCAAGGTGGGATGTACTCCAATATTAATGTTTTAGCACCTTAGAAAAAGTTGATGCATTCTCAGTGCCACTACCTCCTGAAAATATGGTCCTTTCCACTGCATATATGAAAGCTTACAAAAACTTAAAGAGCTTCTCTTCTGAAGAACATTAGACATATACCATATACCAAGGTACCATGGTATATTTCTTTCTGATTTTATTTTATTGGGCAAAACACTCAACTTTTGGTCTGATGACATATTCCCTGTATTTAGGAAGTAGTTTTTAACTTTTCTTCTGTATTTGCTAATGAGTGTACACTTACATCATGATTTTTGTATTTAGGAAGTAGTTTTTAACTTTTCTTCTGTATTTGCTAATGAGTGTACACTTACATCATGATTTCTGTTCAACTGAAACTTTTAACATATTGAAGATAGATTTATGCCTGTGGAGGAAAAATGCTTTAGCAAGGGTGTAGGTGTAGACACATTTCTTCATATAAGAATTTCTCATAATCTACAAAGTACAGAGCTGAGTGCAAGACTGATTAAGACATTTGCAATGTCAATTAGCTAATCACTTTCTACCCTTTCAAACTTATGTTCCTTAAATATTTGCTCAGCACTAATTTAGAACACTGGCTGAATACTGTGTGTGGAATAATTGGCAAAGGAAGACTTTGTAGATCTCATTCTCTCTCCTCTCTCTCCTTTTTTTTTTTTTTTTTGTGCTACTGGGAGTTGAATTCAGAGCCTTGATTAATCTTAGTAAATTTCCAAATTTTTATCCTTATATCTATATATCTATATGTGTGGTAAAATTCTTAATAAGGTTTTTATGGTAAGATGACTAAACTTGACAAATCATGGCAAAGAATAAGAAGAGTTATGGGACACCTTAGCATTTTAAAGGACATTAAGAACTTCATATTAATGAATGTTACAAAAAAGAGAAACAGGAGTTACTTGGGAGGGGGGAAGCCAGGCATTAAGACAAGAGTCTGGTAAGAAATCAAATAAATATTTAGCCTTGTTATGAGTGTAATTTTGATGAGAAAAGGAGAAGATGATAGTATAGTAGAATAAGGAAAAGGATTTTTTTGGTTAACCAAGGTTAGTGGGGAAAACATTCACCAATGAAATAAAATCTGGATGTTAGGAAAAATGGATTTAGGTCAAACATCAATAGCATTTACTCTAACCTAAATGGCTAAACTATTTAGGGAAAATAATCATTTAGCTGGACAAATGTTTCCCACGCTCAGGCTTACATAAGTCATGGTCAAGATAACCAATATTTTTTTCATTTGGTCAAAATGAATCCTGTTATTATTTTCCCAAATGTTTTAGTTTTCTTTCCTTGGTAAAAAGAATTTGACTTTGACCGGATGGAACTCACAGTATGGCTGAATGTGGGCCAGGAGCTCAATAGAGGCTGTTAGGAATCAGGCCTGTATGTTGTTGAGAGGTCAAGCAGGTAGTAAACTGGCCAAGGTAAAAGACAAAGTTGCAAACACTGGATCATGGGAAATGTTCCTTCCTGTAGAGTTTTTGATGGATGGTAAATGAAGTCATGCATCATTTAGTAAGGAGGGAAGACTGGGAAAAGATTGCAACAGGCAAATATTTTTGGAGGATGGATTGAGGCAGAGATAATAAATGAAAGAAGCTAGAGAGATATATTGACGTGTTACAGGAAAATATGTAACTTGATGAATAGCATTAAATATGCTTAAACAAGTAATATAGAAGTTTTAAATATTAAAACACTAAGTATTCTTTTTTTTCCTTAATACTGGGGTCTGAACCCAGGGCCCCACATTTACTAGGTAAGCAGTCTACCACTTAAGCTATATCCCAACCCAAATATTAAATAGTCTTAATTCCACAACATAGAATTTAGCTGCTATTAATGTTTTGAGTGTCTTCATAGTTTCCTTTCAAGAAGGTTTGTGCATACTTTAGTAAGCTAAACTTCTGTGACCAAGTAAGAATCTAGGACAATACCCCCCCCCAAAAAAGAAACCTCAGCAAATATTTTGCAGGAACTAAAACAGCATAGAACTAGTGTGGATCATTTATTGGAAACCTATAGAGATCTCCATTAAGCCAAGATAGAATATAGAAAGTCAATTATACAAAGGCATAAGAGTCAGACAAAGGGGAAACAGTTAATGTAGATGTCTTAATGCTTATTGAAGTCTAGTGGTGGAAAAAGACTTATGTGGCAGGAATGCAAATGTACAGATATTAGTTAAATAATCCTGAATATTTTGATGCGATAGTCCTGTTTTATCTATGAGGAATATATTCCAAGATCCCCAGTGGATATATGAAAGTACAAATAGTGTTGCCTTTTCCTCTACATATACATCTATGATAAAGATTTTTTTCAATAAATTAGACCCAGTAAGAGGTTAATGATAACATCACAATCTCAGTATACAATTGTTTTTCTTTCCTTTTAAGTCTAGATGTTTCACCTTTTCACTAAAAATGAGCCCTTTACAGTCTTTCTTTGTCATATCTGAATTGCCAGCATCACTACTCTCAAAATTTGGGACCATTATTTAGTAAAATAAGGTTGCTTAAACACAAACTGCAGTACTGCAATATCTGATACCATGACAACTACTTAATAACTTACAGGCAGGTAGCATATTCAGTGTAGATATGCTGGACAAAAAGATGATGTATGTACTAAGTAAGTCAGAGAAGAGCACACAAGATTTGATCAGTATGACATGCAACTTATAACTTTTTTTTTATTTCTGGAATTTAATAATTTCAGGCCATGGTTGACTGTGGGTAACTAAAATCATGGAAAATGAAACCATAGATAAGAAAACAACAACTATATAACCAAAGTGGGGAAATCTCTGGGGCTTTGGACAGGTAAATTAACCCCAAAACACATTTAGATACATAAAATGTACCATAATATGAGGTTCCAATGAGATGGCAAATGTCAAATGCAGTGGTTGGCTAATAAATTGGATCAATAAACCCTTAGCTATTATAAACTCCCAACATTCCTCTTCATGATACAAATTCCACAAACCACTTTTCAAGCTGGGATAGCACTGAAGTATGTCAGTAAGTTTGTTCTTCATTTTACATGCCATTTCTAATGTTTAAAATGATGTGAGTGAATGTAGATATGTATTTAGGCAGGACAAAACAGATTGCTATTCCAACTTGAAGCCTTGAATCCTGATCACCTGTACCCTGCTCTTATTTTTTCTCTGTAGTGCTTGTAACTTTGCAACATTTTCTATGTATTTACCTGTGTCTGTCATTGTGTTTCTTCTCCACTAAAATGTAAGCTTCACAAGGGGCTGAGATTAAAGTTTTATTCACTGATGCATCCCAAGTGTGTAAAACAGGGTTTGGCATTTAGCATTGTACAATATTTGTTGAATGTTAAAAGAAAACAGTAATAATAATTGTTTTAAAAACTTGTTAAAAAAAACTGTTCAATTAGAAAATGGGCAAAAGAAATAAATGGATATTTCTCTTCAGAAGGATATACAGATGGCAAAAAGGCATATGACAAAATATCAATAAAGGAAAATACCCAATGAATTCTCACTATGAAACAGATTTTTTAAAATATTAGTAGGTTTAATTTTTTGCTGAAAAGAAGGCAGAGAAACTAGATCACTTATTCAATACTGACAGGAATTTAAAATTTTGATGGCACTTTATAGTAGCTGCAACACTAAATATGAAACTATAGGAAGACCCAATAGCTAGCTGTATTCCTGAAGATTCATCCCAAATAAATGAAAACTTATGCTCACACAAAAATCTGTATACTAATGTCTATACACAGCCAAATACTGATAATAACCCAGATATTCTTCAGCAAATTGAGAAACAAACTGTAGAATGTCCGTATTGTGGAATTGTGAGTTCTAAGTGAGAAAAGGATGTATGAACTCTTGATACACAGAACAATATGGGTTAATCTCCAGGGAATTATGCTAAGTAAAAATAAAAGTCAATTTCAAGAATGTCATTTATATAATATTCTTGAAACTGCTGAATTATGGTAATGGAGAACGGGTAAATGATGGTCAAGGGTTAAGGAGAGGGTGGAAGTAAGTGTAAATACAAAAGAGAAACAATGAAGGATCACTGAGAAAATGGAAAAATTCTGTGTTGTGATTATATCAATATTAATATCCTGCTTATGATACTGTATTATAGTCATACAAGATATTACCATTGGAGGAAAATGGGTAAATGAAGTAGGAGATTTCTCTATATTGTATCTTAGAACTGCAATGTGAATCTAAAATTATCTCAAAATGAAAAGTTTAATTTAAAAAGTGGACATGGAATGGAGAATTTTTTCAAAGGTAATATTCAGACTATCTTTTGTAAGATAAGCAATATCCCAAGTGAATTACATCAATTAACTCATTTAGTCATCGAAACAATCCTATGAGTCAGGTAACTCTTATTCTCTCTTGTATAAATGATGAACTGAGTTTTAAGTAATTTGCTGACGGTCACACAGTGTTATGTGATGTACCAAGTTTTATTTTGTTTCAAAGATTTAAAAAGTGGAGAGAAAATTGTATGAACTTATCATCTGGTTCCAATAATTGTCAATGCATGACCAGTCATGTTTTATACAAATCCCTACACTCACCTCATCTTCTGGTTTATTTTGAAGCAAATACTCCTTATCACATATTTCAGTTATAAGTAGTTCAAAATCTAGCTCTATGAGAGAAGGACCCCTTTGAAAAACATAACCCCAAAACCTTGACCACACCTATAAAAATACACATTAATTACTTAATATATCTAATATCCTGAACAGATGTTTTAACACAAGCCATATGACTCTGGAGTGATGTTTTAACCAATAAGTTAAATACAAGATCTAATATTTTCTAACCACCTATAGCTAGAAAGAAAAAAAATGAATGTGGTGTTTAAGAACATAAAATTATGATAAAACTTATCTTAGGACAAGGTTAATTTATGTCATTTTATTGATCAGAGAGGGTATAAGGTTAAATTTAAATCCAATTCTTCCCTGATCCTTGATTACTTATGCTGCTTCCTTGATGCCTATTTGTTCCTCCTTAGGTTCTGATAGGTTCCTAACTATTTCAATTTCCAAGTGATCTTTTTCACATCTCTTTGTTGTCAGCCTTTGAGGTTTCTTGCTGCTCCCTAGTTATTGATCTTGAAGTACATCACTACAGTGTTTCACTTTTGCTCAGATATAGATCACTGTTGGGACTCTATCTTCACAAGCTTCATAGTTTAGTAAGTGTCTGGTTCACTTATTCAAGGTAAGAGGTTGGTATTTTGAAAATTCATATTGTTCAAATTTTTATATATTCTGAAATAACACTATATTCCAAAAGACTAACAACAAAAAGTAAGAAAACTTCATAGCTGTATAGTGCTTTAAGAAATGATCTATCCTTAGGAAAGTCAAAAAGAAAAATGCTTTTCACAGCTACAGAAACTGAGACTGAGTGTTAAGGAGACTTATTAACTTCCTAGGTGACAGAATCCAAGAGTCCTGAGACTGAGTCTGAGACCCAGAATAGTATTTTAAAGCATATTCTCTCTCTCTCTCTCTCTCTGTCTCTCTCTCCCCTTCTGTGTGCGTGTGTGTAGCTGGGGATCAAACCCAAGGTTCCACACATGTTAGACAAATGCTCTAACCCTGAGCTATACTCTTAGCTCCTTAAAGCAATTTTTAAAATATCAAACTGAGAAATGGTAATGGTGTTAGAAAACATTAGAAAAAAAAAGAGAAACTCATAACTGTGATTTTGATATGATTTAATTGAGCTGTATGTAGAAGTTTAGAATACTCCCTTGAGCCAATAATATTAAATAACTACTTCTACTAAAGCCATGCAATGATCTGCATTTAGAGAGCCCTTTTCTATAAAAAACCTCCAAGTGGCTAAAAACCATTGTTCAAAGGTATGATTTGTATAACATGCTTGTATTTGAAAACCACTTCATGGTCTTTGCAACCTGTATATTTATATAAAGGCGAGTGCTATTTTTGTTTGTGTAGTGAAAGTATTTGGGTTTGGGATTATGTTCCAACCAGGCAAATGAATACCACTTTGTGTTCAGCTATTTCAACTGAGATTTCTTTTTCCAGGGAATTCCATTGCTAATTGCTTTGATTATGACTTATCTAACCTCTAATTGCCAGGGCCTTTTACAAGTACATTTTCAACTTAATGAGCCATACTAGTAAAGTTTACACTGTCCTTTTAATAGTTCTTTCTAAGATGTCCTTATGAATTAAAATGGTTTTTGTTCAAACTACGCTCCTTTATACTACATGAGGATGAAGAGTTGACACCTTTATCTTAAACTTTGCCATGTATTTGCATAATTATGCCTTAAAACATGTTTATGTCTCTGGGCATTTAAAACTTACAAATACTAAGGTTTTTCTTTCTCTCTTTATTAATTTCCTATTGCATTTCACTGATGATATAAAGATCCAGTGCTCAATAAGTACTAATTCAACTATTTGACCAGGAGAAAAAGGTGTGTAATTTTGCTTTTATGCCTGAAACCACTAAAATACAGGATAAATGTATAAAACAATAGGACTCAAGTAATTGGCACCAGGCAGTGAAGTTCAGTGGACCCTAAGAAATGAGAAGCTGGCAAAGTAAGTCCCATGATTTCCCCAATTTACTGCCTAGAAAAAGTTTTCAGGCTGTGGTACAAGAATTTGTCTTCCTGAGTTGAAGAGGGAGAGCTGAGAGTCCAGGGAAGAGAAAGCAATGAGGTCATAGAGCAGAGACCAGAGACAAGAGACCTGCACACAAGAGAGCTCTGCTGATTTGCAGAGGGTCTTTAGAGATAAATTGGTTGATAATTGGTGGGAACAAATGTGTAAAGAAGCAACTTGAAGCTGGATAAAGGTGGCTCACACCTGTAATCCTCTACTTAGGAGGCTAGGATTGAGAGAATTGCTATTGAAGTCCAGCCCAAGCAAAAAAGTTTGTGAGACTCCATCTCACGGGCTAAAGACTAGGTGTGATGGTGCCTGCCTCTCATCCCAGCTATTACATAAACATAAAATAGGTAACTCAAGATCAGTCTGGGCAAAAAGAGAGACTTTATCTCCAAATTAATCAAAGAAAAAAGAAAAAAACCTGGAGTCATGGTTCAAACTGTAGACAGCCTGCCTAACAAGTGTTAAATTCTGAGTTTGAACACCAATACTTCAGAAAAAAAAGAAAGAGAAACGAAAAGAACATATTTTCAGATGGGGAAAGAAGGATTGTGAAAAGTCTCCAGAGCAAGCAATGGAGCAAAAATACTGTCTATCCCTAACCCGTACAAAAAACCTTACAATTCACAAAGTAGTAAGGTCTTGCTTTCTTAGTATGGAAGCTTGCTCATAACCCTAAATACAGATCTTATCTCTTGTAATTAATGTTTAAAAAGGACCTGAGAGGATCACACTGATTCTAAGTAGCTTAGCCACATCTCAGAAAAAGATTATCATCAACAATTAAAAAAATATAAAATTCAGAATGTTTGGTATCCAATCTAAGATACCTAGGAATTAAAGACTAAGGAAAACACTAACCATAATAAGGAGAATAATCAACCATTGAAATGTCAAATGAATTGGGGAAAACCATATTTGAAGGAATAATGTGGCTAACACTTTTCCAAATTAGAAGAAAATAATAAACTCACAAATCCAGGAAGCTCACCAATGCTCGAGGACCAAAATATGGGAATGGGGACTTTACATCAAAATCCGTGATAAACAATTTGATTAAAACTTATGATCAAAAAGAAAGTTCTTGAATTTAAAGGTAGATACACAGAGGAAAAAAAGACTTTAGCAACAAATAAACAAAAATAGAGTAATATCAGAATTTTTGCCTGAAACTAGGCAAGCTAGCAGACAGTGGAACAACATTTTCCAAGTGTTGAATTAGGGCAAATGCAAACAGAAACAAACCAAACTCCCAACTTAGAATTCTTTGCAAGCAAAAATATTTTTCAAATGACCCAAGCATTATATGCACATATGAATAATAAAAATACATATATTTTTAAAAATGAAAATGTGCCAGGTGCTGGTGGCTAATTCCTGTAATCCTAGCTACCCAGGAGGCAGAGATCAGGAGGATCGTGGCTCAAAGCCAGCACCAGTAAATAGTTTCTGAGACCCATATATCATTCACAAAAATAGGGCTGGTGGAGTGGCTCAAGATGAAGGCACTGAGTTCAAACCCCAGTACCAAAAAGAAAGAAAATGTAATAAAGCTAGAAGAACTTATCACTAGCAGATCTTTCCTGTTAGAAGAAAGTTATAGAGTTTTCAAACAGAAGGAAAATGATACAAGATAGAAACTTAAATCTATGTACAAATCTACTAAATTTCACTAATCCTTTCCCCTGTTTTCTCAGTACTTCTTATCTAAATTGTGGTTCCCTAATAAGTTCACTAAAACATAAATATTGCTTTAAGAAGTTGTCACGATGTACCAGAGTCCATCAATATCTTTTAAATTAATTATTGCTATAGTCATCGAGCCAACAGAAATCCTAGTCCCCAACAGAAATTTAAACCTATCAGATTTCCTATACTTATTTTTTTTTTTATGAAACCTCTATTGATCATCCCATTTCCTACTCTTATTTTTTTTAATAAACTGCTAGGGAGCTGTAATCGCATACACTGTGAACTTCTTTGAACTCTAGCTGTCTGAGAAACTAATCCCACAAAGGTTCTGATATGAAATTATACTACTTGTTAATCGAAGTGGTGAATTTCTCATATCAATTCCTAAGATTCTACTGTCAATTATTGACGACTGCAGCATCTACTCCATTCTCTTTATCTCCATCCCCACTGCTTCCAGAGACCACAGTGGATCAGCCATTAAAAACATTTGGCTTCTCACTATCCCCAAAATAATTATAATCACATACATTCTCTACTTGTCCATGGAATACTATAAAGCACTGACAAAAAAAATTTTATTCATCAGTGTAAACAAATACAAAAATCAGGAAATAACTAGGATTTAACACTGGATATTTCTCAAGATTGTTATTCTTAATAGCTTAACTTTATTTCACCTGTAAGGAGCATCTTTTAATCTGTTCAGACTTTAAAGTTCAGACATAGACTGAAATGAAGAAATAAAATTACAAGGTTATTGTTTTCTTCTTTGTCCAAATTTCTTCACGTACAGGACAGAAAATTCCAATGAAAAGTACATTTTTAAAAAGAACTGTATATAAAAGAACTTCATAAATATATATTAAGAACTTTATGTATATGCTTAGACACATAGATATATAAACAGATAAAGATATGAATAATTGGCACTTGTGCAAAAATGGACCAAATTAGTAGGTCTTGTATCTAGTAATGCTTCTCAGAAGATCTGTTTATTTAAATCTGCAGTTAAAAGTAACCCAGCATAGACAATTCAAGTATTTGCTAAGTGTGTGATGTGTGCGCATCATTGGTATGTATGAAAAATCTTAATTGAGACGTATAGACGTGGGAGCATTCCTCTATATCTGTTTTCCAAACTTACATGAAAAATCCATACCTGCACTTTACACTTAATTCAAAAGAGTAAGCATTGTGTACATATATTAATTATTATAAAATCTTCATTACACCTCATTTTGGATTTTCTATAATTTTTATGGTCATTACCATAACCATGTCCTGAATCCTAAAGCAATGATGTCAGGTTCATATTTGTCCATGTTCAACAAATGTGTATTATATAAAAAGTAGCTCAAACAACAACAGAAAGACATAGTTTTAGTATAAAAAAGATAAGAAAGAATAATAAATGATCCATTTTCACAGTTAGAAGACACTTATTTTGATTTAAAAAACTGAGTAACAATTACCAAGTTCAGATAAGTGAGTAAATCATCCAAATTTTAAGACTGAACATACTTTAGAAGTCAAAACACAACTGTGTTAAACACACAGAAATAACAGAACTGAGTTTTAAAGTTGGTGTATGAAGTCAGCTCCCTGCAAGGGCAGGTAGACTGGAAAGACTGCACAACAATGCCAGCCACATGGATTCTGCTTGATGCTGAGCAGACTTAAGGTATATAGGACATTCTCCCAGCAATTGGGAAAAATAGAGTTAACTTGGTAAAAGAGAGGGACCATATGCAAATCAATAAATTAAGGATGAAATTGCTAACTGGCTGTTTAAGACAACTTAGCAATATAAAAACCAGTAAATGATTAATAAGCAAAGTTCCAAGTTAAGCAATCTTGTAATTCTAGATAACAGAAGAACATGGCTACATTGGGAGACTCTTCAGATGCTGCTATGACCATGGGGGCAGAGAAACTGCTGTAAGGACTGTACCTTTGTTGCAGCATCCAGCTGCCACCTCAGCACTTTTGGAATTTACCAGAAGGTTTATGCAAAGGCCAATGCTCTCCCTGGTTATTTTTACAGGCCAAGAGGTGAACATGGAGTGAGGTACCAGAACAGACCTTTGCTACCTTTAATGGGCAATCTTTGGTCTGGAGCTTTCAGCCTGGATGAGAGTTTCTAAGAGCTCTACAGAGTCTGAAGGTCTTTGATCTCTTTTATTCTTTCTCTCCCTTCCCAGGTTTATAAATCACTTGTATTGTTAATCCTGTTTTTATTTCAGCTCCTCCTAGGACCAGAACAGAAATTGATTCCTTTAAACTTTTAAGAATTTATAGGAAATTCATACAAATTTTTATAAGAAATAAATTGAGGGATCAACTGTCCAGTCAGAGATTTAAAAAAACAAACAAACAAACAAACACAAACTTATGGAAGACAGAGAGCAGATGAACACACGATAATTGTGGAAACAGAGCTAAAACAGCCACAGGTAAGCATGGAAGGAACCATAGGAAAGAAGTTGACAACAGCCTCAAGATTTTCAGAGAGCAGGGGTGAGGTAGAAGAATGAGTGCTGAGATAGGCAAGTTCTTATACAGAACTATGACTCTTATCTTCACCCCAGGTTGAAAAACCTTACCTAGCCAGACATCACCTCTTTTTTTCTTATAATGCCCAAAATTTAATAACAAGAGTGCAATAACTATAATTAAAATACACGTGCTTACCATGCAATGTAACATAGTGCAATGTGTATCTTTTAATACAATTCTGATGTTAAAGTTTACACATTATTATTTAATATATGGCACAAAGTTATTTCACTTTACTGAGAAAAATGAAAACAGAAGTTCATGATTACTTTTACCAGTAATGGATACAACTGGAAGACTTTTTAAACTTAACTTCTCAAAAATCACATTTTAATATATTGAAAGCTTGCTCTAACATTATTTGAACATCCAGACAAAATTATTTTTAGCATATAACAATTATTTAAAAGGGACTATCACTTCTTCAATTAACTATACACATAGTGCCCAATATTTGACATTATAGTGAAAGTTGGCCTGAGCTGCATTAACTTACAGTTCTTAAAGACCAAAGTCTGAAATATTGTCAATTTTTTATTCAACAACCAAGTCAAATAGTTATGATATGTAAATGGTATATTAAGTACCAATTTCTAAAAATATAAAGTATTTATTTATAATTGAGGATAACATATAATTATATGAGTAATAATCAAAATGATCACATAACAGTGCAATTTTAATTTTGATGATATTAAAGGAACTGTCATAATTTCAGAGTTGACAGGTAAGGAGAGTCAGAGGAAAGGTAAGGCCCGAATGTTTTACTTTTGTATGCAGTTTAAGGAAGACGGAATAAAGTGTGGCTATGTTATTCATAGATGCAAATAAAATCAATCGTGGAACAAAACAAAGGTGACATAACCGTGGCTCTAAAAAGCAGGAGAAGAATAGCAAGAATAAGCATAATTCTCATTTGTATAGCAGGAAATCAAATTATCTAAAATTTATAGTTCAGGAAAAGAGATATTAGAATATTATTCTAATTATAGTTTTCCCAATGGTGGGATAATAGGAGAAAAGAGCCTGGTTGGAGGTTCAGGATAGTTGGATTTTTCTATTACTCAAGCAATGTTTTTTTGCACAATAATGTTACAATCTAAAATATGACAATGTAAGGTGAAATCTTGCAAAGCAATTTTTAATGTTCAATGGGAAAGATTAAGATTATTTATATGACCTTTCACAATTTTTTTTCAAAACATGACAATTTCTTGGTTAAAACATACAGAAAAACAAAACATCTTAAAACTAATAGATTGATGATAGATGGATAAGATTGATGGCAGAAAGATAATTACACTGTAACTTAAAACACTGAAATTAAGCGTTTCATTTCTTTGTCAAAAGAAGTCGTATTAAGGCTTGTTTAAGCTAGGAATGTGATCCAGTGGTAGAGGGCTTGCTTTGCATGTGCAATGTTCTGGTTTGGATCCCCCAGCACCACTCTCTCTATACATATTTGCAGCACAGAGAGCACCTTTTCCATGCCTTGGCAAATTGTCATGCTCTTTTCTAAGTTTGTATCACTTTCCAACATTTTGTCCTCTGTGCTTTCAACACCATGACATATCTTTGAGAGTTAAGTAAAGGTTTTTGTTCACTTCCCTTACTCTGGTCATCTAAAACAATTTTCTCAAAATCATTTTTCTCATTTATGTTAATAGATTTGCCTTCATAAAATCCCCCTGGCTATGTACCTGGACTCTCAAGTTGCTGCACTGTCAACATAGTTGCCTGTTTCTTCTGTAACTCCACTTATTTTGATTTTGATTTTGATTTCACTATCAGCATTATCATTTATGCTTTCTTTGCTGCACTTTCATCATTTTTGCCCAATTCTCTTTTTCAAATATCATTTTTGTGACATATACGTGCTGTTACCACCAGGAAACACAGAGGCCACACAGAAAAAGGCTTCACTACATGAATGGAAGCTGAATAACTAATGAAGAGAAATCAATCACTGACAGATTTTGGAAGAAATGATGTGATTGGTTAATGATCATACTATCAATCCGTTACTTATGTAGCAATT
This sequence comes from Castor canadensis, assembly GCF_047511655.1. NCBI lineage: Eukaryota > Metazoa > Chordata > Mammalia > Rodentia > Castoridae > Castor > Castor canadensis. Next base: position 93,111,818 of record NC_133392.1, on the reverse strand, counting down.
TTTGAACTGAAGCGCCAGCAAACAATTTTGTACTTCATGCAATTATTTATATTATTAAAATGTAGTAACTGAGACTTGAACCATGTCTTTTGGAGATTGACTTTAATTAATTTCAATAACTGAATTTCACAATCTGAAACCAAAAAAATGAAGATGGCTTCACAATGAAGAAGCTTATTAGGTGTCATATCCAATGATAAATTTATTCATTTAGTTTCACTTGTTGATTGCTGTTATGCTTATGAAAGCAAGAACTATACTTGCTTTTGTCACTTATGTATCCCTTTACCACCCACATGTAACAAACAATCCCAGTATATCACTGTTGTATGAATGGGGAAAACATAGGGAAGGAGAGTTACATGTTGATTTGTATATTCTTGGAGGCAATACAACATAGAGAATAAAAGGGTGATGCCCAAAGATAAATTACCAGAATGAAAATTAAATTCTGAATGAAAATCCCAGTTCCATCATTTACTAGCTGTGCAAACCAGGGTATGTCACCTGACAACCCCAGACCTCTGTTTTCTTGTCTATAAAAAGGGAAGATTGATAAGACATATTGGACATCATTTTATAGTTAGTGAATGTACATAAAAATTTTGACAATGCCAGAATGGTAACCATTGTACAAATAGTAGTCATTGTGTTGGAGGAGACTGGAATATTAGAGCAACCGTACTAAATGTTATCAGAAGATAGTCACTAACTATTTCCATGTACAAAATGGCTATTGGGAATTGACAAAGATATTAAGGAACTTCACACTGGTGCTTCTGGGTATTTTTATTTTGCTGGGGGGAGAGTGCAATGAATACTAGAGGTATTTTTGAACATGGTTACATTGTCAATGCCTTGCTGGAAACCAGAATCTGACACAGAATTTAATTAACATTCTCTTATCGTTTTAAAAAATATTTTTATGAGAAAGGTGTAAACTATGTCTTTTTTTGGCAATAGACGATTAATTCAGAGCTTCTTATTGAATAACTGAATTGGAAAGTGGCAATGAGTTCCTTTTTGCTTTTACTTTTTTTCCTAAAGAGAAAGAAACAAATGTCAGGCTTCAGTTTTAATTAAGCAATTAACTAAAATGTTATGTAGAAAAGACAAGAAAAAGTTCAATTGTGTAATTTAATTTTAATTGAATAAAATAAATTAGTGAAGACTAGCTGCTGCTTCAAGAGTCTTCTCATAGGACAGAGAATGGATTTTGACAACACAGACGGGGTAACATTGAGTCTAATTCTATTTAATTAGCAATGTCTAACCTTTCTCAACAGAAAAGCAATACTCTTATTAAATAATACCAAAGGGCAATGGATTTTGGCCTGAAGTAATGAAGATGTGACCTCTACAAATAAACATTTCCCAAGAGTGGATTCTGTGTGCAACCAGAAGGGTATGTTAAAAAAAATAATAATAATCACATTGCTTTCAGAACTCAAGATGGAAGCAGCAGCATAGATGCCCTACACACTCAGATAAAATAGACAGCCGTTAAGATGTTAAGCACATTTCAACACTGAGGCATACTATAACCATACCAGCTATCTATTATTTGTATTTTCAGGTAAAGTTTTTTGTTAGCATGTATTAGTTGTACAGGGTGGTTTCATTGTAACATCTCCGTATGTGCTACAATGTATCTAATTAGGTTCAGCCTCTCCATCATTTTTCCTCATCCATACTCTCCCCTTCTTAGAACAATTTTAACAGGTTTCACTATTCTATTTTCATACATATATGCAAAGTACATCTACCATATTCACCTTCCTTCACCCTCTCTCTTCTGGCTGGTACCCTCTCTAGGACAGGACTTTGTTTCACCTTTCTGTCCTGTACTTTTTAAAGTGTGTATTGGTAGTTCAAAGGGGTTTTACCTTAGTATTTCACATACATTATACTTTAGTCATATTAACCCCCTCTATTACTTTTCTCTTTTGCTTTGCTTCCCTATTAATTGACAATTTACAATGTATTTCGTTATTTGCAGGTGCAAGGTGTTTCGATATTACTCTCTATCAATTCTTTTTCCTCTCCTGCCTCCCAGTAGTCACCTCAGACAGATCCAATATTAAACCATATTCTTTCTTCTAAATATACACATATATGTGTGGATGTATATAAAATCATATGTGCACTTATGCATACATTTATCTTTTAGGACTAGCTCCTACATATGAGGGAAAACATAAGACCTTTATCCTTCTGAGCCTGGCTTACTTCACTTAATAAGACAATCTCAAGTTTTAACCATTTTAAGTAAAAATTTTATTGACATATATCTTATGGATCATAACTGTACAGACCAGCGAATTTTCAGAGAATAAATCCACATTAGTGACAAGTGCTAACATCAAGAAATAGAACATGATCCTACCCAGACATCATTGTTCCCATCATTGCAACCATGATACTGACCTCAAGCAACATAGATTAATTTGCTTGTTTTCAAAGTAAATGGAAATGGAAACATAAACACGTAATTTGGAATCTATATGCCCAAAATCCTGGTCGTGAGACTTCTGCACACTATTGTGTGCATCTAAAATGATTCATTGCTACATTCTAGTATGTTTATAACCCATGATATATTTATCTATTTTAATATAGATGCACGTTTGTTTACTTTCAGTTTTAAAAAAGTGTCAGGAATAATGCTGCTATGGAGATTCTTGTGCAAATCTTTTTGTGAATAATCAAATGGGTTTCTGTTGGGTACACACCTGGGAGAGGATCTGCTGGCAATGCATATATCTAGCTTTCATTGAAACGTCAGTTTTCGAGTGTAACTGTAACAACTTACTTCCCCTCTGGCAGTGCAAATGAGTTCAGATACAGATTCTTGTTAATACTCAGAATGAAGGTCTCATTCTAGCCATTCTACAAGGTGTGTGAACACATTGCACCACATATTTAATTTGCATTTCCTCGATGACTAATTAAGTTGGGCACTTTTCTCATGTTTACTGTTTACTGGCCTTATGGATATTCTCTTTTGAGAAATGACTATTCTAACCTTTTTAACCATATTGTATGATGCTATCTCTCTTATTTATTAATTTGTTGACATTTATGCATTCTTAATACTTGGTTTTTGTCAGATATATGTGTTCCCACTATTTTCCTCCACTCAACTTGAATTTTCTTTAATTTATGGCATTTTCTGATTAGCAGTTCTTAATTTTAAAATAATATACTTTACCAAGTTTTACTTTATTTTAGAATTAGAGATCTTGTGTAGTCTTGAAAAACATCTTTGCATATCTACGAGATAATTGTTTTTTTGTTTTGAGCAACACTGGAGTTTGAATTAAGGGTCTCATACTTACTAGGCAAGCACTGTACTACTTGAGTCCTTTTTGCATTAATTAGTTTTTACAGGGTCTCATGCTTTTGCCCAGACAGGCCATGGACCATGATCCTCTTATCCTTGCCTCCTGATGATTATAGGCCGTTACCATCATTGATATGGTTTTAATTGTGATCATTAACTGTATTTGATTGAGAAGCCCCTAGGAGATTGGTAAAGAACACTTTGGGGTATGTCCATGGCATATCCTGAATATGGGTGGTGCCATCACATTGGCTGGGGGCCCTAAAGTAATAAAAGGGGACAAAGGAGAAAGGTCACTAGGAGAGGCATTCTCTCACTCTCTTCCTGCTGCCATGATGTCAATTTGTCTGTTACAGCAAAACCTTCTCACCTTGATGGACTAAGACCTCCTGAACCTGCAAGCCAAAAAAATCTTTCCTTCTTAAGTTGTTTTGCTCAGATATTTTCTCATGGCTACAAAAACTAACATACCTAAAGGCATAATTTGGTCTCCTTTGTTTCTTCCTGGAAAATTTATTTTTTGGTACTTAATACTGAGTCTATATACCTAAAAATGATTTTTATATATTATATGAGAGAGAGTAAGTACACATTTGTTTTTTTCCCACATTGCATGAACGCAGTGAACTTAAAAAATTCTAACAATTTCTCTGATTCTGAAGCACAGTAGCTATCCCTTGAGGGAAAATTGCTAAGAGTAGAATCCAAATTGAGAAAGAAAGGAACCCTGGGAGAAGACAAAAAGAAGTTTTTAGAGAACTGAAGAGAGCCTCAGTGATTCTAATAAGACCAATCTGAAAGACATCTTAAAAGAAAACAAAGCAGAAAAACAAAGAATTACAGCCCTATCTTGTAATGCAAAGCCTATAGTCCTACGAATCATGGTACTAGAATAGAAACAAGTCTCTTGACCCAGGCATAGCTACCAGATCTGTGACTACACAGGGCTTATTCATTTATTTATTTTCCCTCATAATGAGAACAATTAATGTGAGAGCTCATAACAGATTTTTAAGTGAACAGAATGATTGCCAGAGGCATAATGTACAACTGAACTTTTACACACCGAATATCAACTCTCAATTTACCCTTCCCACTGTCCTGGAAACCACCATTCTGGTCTGTGCTGCTGTAGGTCTGGCAATATTAGAGAGCAAATGCTATTAAGGGCTCCTTTGTAACAGATAAGGGCACTATAAAGTGAGATGCTATCTGGACTCATTCCCTATAACTGCCCAGGAATTCGGTTCTATTAGCCCAGAAAACCCCATCTTACTTAAACATAAAAAAATGGGGGAAAATGAAGGCTACAACTAAGGCCTAAAAGAAACATAAGAATATGTCTTAAAATGAATAGCATTTTTTAGTTAATACAAAATATATAAAAAGAATGAAACAACAAAGCAGTTGGAAATGAGGAAGCATTTCAAAGTGAGGTAAGAAAAATTTAAGCAATAATTAAAGCATTGAGAAAACAACATAAGTCAGAAATAGACGAGTGTACATACCACATAAGCTTTCTAATCTTGGATTCTTTGTGCACAAACAAATGAGAATTATTCTATAGAGTTGTTGGGAAAATAGATAACACATCATCAATTTCTTCTTTTTTTCTTAACTGACCATTACCATCACCAAATAAACATGCCAGAATTTCTCCTACATAGATTTAAAAACTCACTCCATCTTGTCCACTATTTAAAACTCCATTTGTTTGTTTCCCTTTGTTGTAAAGCTCCCAGTTCAGGCTACCAAGACTGTCTCTGATTCCTTGAACTTTAGCAAATCAATCTTTAAACACTGATACCCTTGTCAAGTCACCAAGAGAATCTATGTCAGCTAATTCCAGTGGACAATTTTCAGACTTCCTCTTGCTCAGTCATAGCAGATGATTAAGCTGATGACTTCTTCCCCCCTTACTGAATTCAAGTCACTACACTTTCTTGAATCTTCTATATTGTTGCTCTTTCATATCTTTTCTGGTTCCTTCTCTTTTTCCCAACTTATAACAATATTGGAACATTATAAGACTCAATTTTTCTCTGTCTTCTCTCTACACACTTCCCCATTCAATCTCAGAGTTTCATGACTTTAAATACTGTCAGTTTTCCTACGATTAATATGTTTATTTATAGCTACAGGCCCATCTCCAAAATTTTAAGCCCTTATAACCACTGGCTCTGAACAGCTTCATCTGCATGTCAAATAGATAATACAAACTTAAAGGTTCAGAACATACCACCCAATGCTGCTTTGGTATATTTATTATTTTGAGCAGAAATAGCAGATGCAGAAATTATTCTCTAGTTTTCCCTTTTCCACCTAAAAGCAGATCATAAAAATTCCCATGAGAGGGCAGAGTGGATGGTAAGGGAGGGGGTGGGGACAGGGGGGAGAAATGACCCAAGCCTTGTATGCACATATGAATAAAAAAAATAATTCCCATGAGAAAAGTACTCTATTTGTACCAAAAAGAACATGCTTCTTTACCAGAGACTGAGCATCAATGCCAAAAATGGATCCATACAAGCAGACCTACTAAAATAACCTTCAGTTCAGTTAGTTTCCCTCATATATTTCCTTATTGCTGGTCCACAATCTACTACTTGACCAAATCCCGTTGTCTTGATTCATTTCCACAGTTCATCACTTTTGTTTAAAAATTATGTATATTTTGGGGTCTAAGGTCTTCTTAGGGTTCTCATTTTCCTTTTGAAGACATATATGCCAAATATAAATAAGAAGTAAAACTAAAAACTTTTAAGCAAATCTCCTGTTACTCTGTTTGAGGTCAGGTTAATTCTTAGGTCTAGATACGGAACCTAACAGACAGAAGAAAGTTCTTCCTTTCCTCCAAAACCCATCATATCCAAAATTGGACATATGCTCTACTGAAATCTAGTCTACCTTCAATGTTCCTTATATCAATCAGTGGAAATTTCATCTTTGATTTAGTTAGGCCAAGAACTCTTGCCTTCCTTTACTTCCACTTTCCACCCAATCCCTACAATCAATTTGTTGAGAAATCTAGTGACTCTATCCCTCAAAATAAATCTGGATTATGCCTACATCTCATCAGAGATTCTGCCACCATTCCAAATGAGTCACCATCATCTCCAGCTTGGAATCTGCAATGCCTTTTCCTTTCCTATCTACAATCTAACCTCAATTCAGCTGTGACCAGACTACTACTGTAAAAACATGTGTGTGCTCATATCACTCTTCTCAAAACCCCCAATAGCTCTTCATTTCATTTAGAGCAATAGCCAAAACTCTGGCCTGTTCAATTTCATCTCTCCTTGCTCACACCATTCTCAGTGAAGTATAATTGTGAAATGAAGAAGAAGGCAGTGTTAAAATACAACACTATAACCATATTATAGCTGTTACAAATGTATAAAATCTATGTATTCATATATGTTACTCATATAAAAAAAGAGCTATTGAAAGGCAATTATTTGCACAATAGCTAACCCTTCTTTCTTTTCATTCTGATATTTGCACCATAATTGCTTGAGTAATTTGGGGGTCAATTTTACTCTCACAGGAACTAAAAAGAAATTTAAAAGGTGAAGACTACAAAGGATATAAAGTCTAAGAAATTTAGACTTCTGGTCCTAGCCTAGTTGAGATACCAGAAGGATGAACCATTGATATGACAGGAAAAAAATGCTTTAGTCAAAAGCCTAACTAGTTTATTTACCCTGTCCCTCTTCTTCCAATATTGCTGATACTCTAATATTAGAAATATTATCCTGATGTTCTCTCCCCTTGCTACTAGAGCTAGTGATTTATGAGAGGAGTTAGGAGCTGTGGAAATTCTAATAAAAGCAGTTTAGAAAACCATTCCCTCAACATCATACTTAACACATAATGTGATATAACTCCCTTCATGTTTTGTATGCTGTGTGCCAATAAAAATCTAATAAAATTCTGCTTCCAAAACATTTTTTCATCCTTTAGATTATCCAGGACCTTAGCATCCATTTACATGGATGCTGAGAAGGGGTTCCTCATATTTCCCTCTATACAAAGTAAATTATCCTTTGAAAAGAGGAGCTGACACTGCTTAAAAAGTACAGAATTGTATATATTAAGCATTGTTTTAAATATGAAATCAAATATCAAATACTCTTGATCTTACAATTTAGAATTATACTATTCCTCACATTTCAAACAGTTGAAGGTCATGATATTTAGTTATGAAAGTTAAAACATGATTCTACTTATTGTGCTTTTTATCCACAGAATTATTTTCATCCTCAATTTAAAAGTAATCCCTTTTAATTGTATTTAATTTTATGTTAAAATTTCCACTTTTAGTTTATTGAGGTTTTAAGTTTCTATTAACTTTTAAATGACATGTACATAAAAACATAAAAATTGTGCACATTAATGGAATGTGATGTTTTGATACATGTGCACATAGCGTATGTTGAAATCAGGATAGACATTTCTGTCTCCTTGAGCATTTATCATTTCTTTATGGTGAAAACTTCCAGTACACTTTCTTATAACTTTTAGAAGTGTAGAGTTTATTATTGTCTTGATTTCCTCCTTCAAGAATAGTTGTCTCTACAATACACACAAAATTTAGGTGCGTGGAGGATTATGATTTTAACATAATCAGTCAATATGTATCACTGTATTACTTGCTTAAAATTATCATTTCATAAACAATATTTTATACATTTAAAAATGTTTCTCTTTAATATTGACTATGGACAGCTAATATATGGCAACACATTCAACATTTAGATGAAAATAAACCTTTGGAATTTTTTTCTCCCACATCTACAGTAGGCAATGACATAATACTTAGAACTATTCACTCAAATTATAGATAGTTTGAAAATTTGGCTTTCCTAATAATGAAGTAATTATTTTCCATAGTATTATCATTCAAGATGGCTTTTTACATACTTTAATAAAAGTTTTGTGTTGAGTTTTATTACTCGCAATTAAAATTGTATGCATTTGTCATCATTGCAATTTCATTTCATTAAATTAAATATCCACATTAAAATAATTTATATTATGACTCAATATCTCAAGAATAAAGGGACAACGGAATATGATAGAAGACATCTTTGCTTTTTTTCCCCTTCCTCTTAGTGAATCGCAGTGGTAATTATTCAGAAGGGAATTTAAGATAAATTGTTGTAAGACTATTCATTAAATCTTTTTTCAAATGATAATTAGCAGAAAGTCTGTCATCTTTATAAGAGGTTTGGTTGGCCATTGTGAATCCAAGATGACAATGACATCCAAATGAAATACTTACTTTTGTAGGACATAAAAGATTAAAGGTTATATACCAAGTTTAATTGACTGGCTCTTGTCACAAAATATTGAGTGAATAATGGTGTTATTTCTGAAATAGTACTCCATATAAGAAGGGTTGAGAAGCCTAATGGTTGCACCAAGAGAAAATCATATTCACATCCAACAATTAAATTCTATTTCTACTTCTGATATAAAGAGTACTCATTAAGAAAAATGTAATACTTTGCCTCAAGGCTTCTATTTCTGCTGATGAGACTATAAGGACTATAAGATTAAGCATTATTTTAACTTAAAAGGTCTTATCCCAATAAAACATAACAATATAAACTTGTGATTAATTTCTTGGAAAAAAAGATCAACAAAGTAGTTTCTAGCTTTGTTCACTGAATGACTCAAACCTACCACATGCACCTAGAGTATGGTTTCTGAAAAAGGGCCTAAGGATCACTGGAAAAATAGGTCAACCCAGACTTAGGACCAGAATTTTTGCAAGATGAATCTGAAAAACCCTATTCTACCAGTCAGCATGGGAATCCTCTAAGACTTCTCAAGTCTTGTTAAAGATCCCAGAACCCAACTTCAAAAAATTTGACCATCAAAAAAGAGCAAGGACTACAATAGATTTAAACTCATCAAATGTGTTAGTATTCCTGAGTTGATAATGATGGTGAAAGGAAAAAATACTTCAATGATGGAATATATTTGGCTCTCTATCCTGAGTCAAACTCATTATTCTACAAACTAGTGAATGTAGGATTGAAAGTCAAGCATTTTAATCTCTTTTCTGACTAAACTCATGTAAGCGAAATGATAAGGACAGTTGTCCTTTAGAAAAAAATTCTGTTCAGAAGAAATGAAGGAATCAGTGTATTTTCATTTTATAACAACTCCCAAATACTGTTTAATTCTAAGCAATGATCAGCAATTGCTGCTAAAACCATTGTGGTAAAGACCAGTGGAAATCACCACGATCAGATCAGGCAGGTAGCACCTTAATCTCCTCATCAGTGTATACATACTTTCTAAAAGACAATAATTTCCCAGCACATAAGGTATTCAATATCATCTATCATTTAAATTTGAAAAAAAACAGGAGAATGGACAGTCACTTTTGATTATTTTCTTCACAGCTGCATCCCCCATGCCTGGAACAATACCTGTCGCATGGTACACACCAAAAGTATTTACTGACTGAATGTAGGCAGAGGGTGTTGTTGGAGCAATAGCAAAGAATCATTTTCTCTTTGTCACTAATGATTTAACCCAAAATCAGAACATCTCATATTGAATAAATTAAAAATTTTAGAAAAATGTGTAAAAAGAAGCCCTAATTTTTTTTTTTTTTTTGTAACTTGTGAACTCCCATGTATTTACGTTTGCTCTTTAGACCTGGTTTCAATTCTCTCAATTAAATAGATAGGACTGAAATTTTTTACTTACAATTACTCTAATCACTATTACTGTTTTAACATATTGCAGTTTTACAGATATATTTTATTTACATCTTCTTTCCACCCAATAGGATCTCGCATATTGATATCCTTGGAGAAGCATAATTGCCCCCAAAGCATTCTCTCTCTCGGTATTTTGTTGAATTTGAATTAAGATTCCTTATAGTAAATTGCAAAGTTGTTCAAAATTGACTTCAGGCATCGTAAGAACCCTAAAGCTTCCAAGGGACTTGGTAAAAATCTAAAAACTCAGTATCTCCTGAAGGAAATCCACTTGTTAGACATATTATTCTGTGTTACTGTGGTTTTTGTTCTAATTCAGTTTGAAGTAAAAACAAGTATCACATCCCTAACACCAGACATTTTTTTCTCTAATTTTAATTCTGGAAACTCTGAAAGCAATATTAGAATAACATATATCATATAATTAAAATAGTATAAAATTTGATTGACTATATATTGTATTATAATGGTTCTTGGTCATATTTCTATATGGCATAATCTTGGATGCTGTTTCTGGAATACTTACTCAGGAAAACATTTAATAATCCTTAATTATTTTAGAATTAAATGGGTAAATTTCATAGTAGACTTATTTTCCATTTTCATGATTAATATTTACTATCACATTATTTTGATAATGATATCATGCTTATATTTGCAAAGGCTAAAAGTCAACATTTTAATTGTGAACAGTATAAAGTAGTTTCCTTCCCCTAAAGTAAAAAAAAAAATAATTGTGACAAATTGATAATCTCAAGTGAAAGAATACTAAATTATATTTTAGCAGTCCTCCTCCAATTGGTTTTGCAAGTCATACATTGCATATTGCATAATGTGCAAGAAGAATGTAAAAGTCACAGAGGATAAATAAATTTCCTTTGGGATGAGGCATGACTCAAGCAATAGAGCACCTACCTAGTCAGCTCAAAGCCCTGAGTTCAAACCCCACTACTGTCAAAAAAAAGGGAAAGTTTCTTTGATTATGAGTTGCTAAGTGCCAGAACTAGGTAATGCACAGAGGCGTGGCTGCCTCTCCAGTCTCCACGATATCTCCACATTGCCTCTTTCATGGACTATAGGTAACCAAACTGGTCTTTGAGTTCTTCAATCATGCTGACATCTTCTTACATTCACATTCTGGTCTCTGGGTCTGGAAAGGTGGCCCAGTGGCCTGAAGCATATCTTCTCATATTAAAGAGACTTCTCTGACCAAGCAAAGAAACCTTGGTTTTCCTGCCTCAGTAGTTGTCACAATATTATGTTCATTTTGTTCACACTTCCCACTATTTGTAGCTTTGTAATTTCTTATTTAGTGTCTGTCTCCTCCACTGGACTAAAACCTCAATAAATGAAGAGCACATTATCACTCAAATAGTGAAGCAAAGAGCACATAGTCATTCAAATAGTTTCTGAAAGAATTAATGAAAATCCAATATTTCTGCTATATTTTGCATATTCTTTTTTTGGCAGTACCAGGGATTGAACTCATGACATATTTTTTTAAACCTAAGAAGTATGTAATTATGTGAATGATCTTATTTCCTTATCCGTATCAAATATTAGAACAGGTAGAACCTTTTAAAAAAAAGTCACTAGATGCTCATAAATACTTATTGAATGATTTAATAAATTACTGTAAATGAGTAGGTAAATAAATGAAAAGAGGCTGACTAGGACACAAACTTAAAACCTCAGGAAAAATCTTATATTAGAACTGTGATTTTTTTTTCATAGAAAATATTGCTTGTGGTGATGTGCTCAGGCCTTGACGGTTTTCAAATTCATCGTGCTTACCCAATTCAATAGCACAGATCAATTGAATATTGACTCTACATTAAGTATTAATAGCACTTCTCTTCTCCTACTACTTTGCACTTGGTCAGACAAATACCTCTCATGTACGTTTCTGAGTGTGTCCACTTAGAGCACACAGTACAAACTTCTATGGAAAGAGAAACCAAAATGAATTCAACGCATTTCTCATTAGGCCCACTGCCTGATTTTCATTAGGCCTCTTGCCTCTGACTCATTAGGCCCATTGCCTGGTTTTCATGAGTTTCACAGCCTAGGCTCCATTAGGCCTGCTGCCTGACTTTTATTAGGTACATTACCTGATTCTTATTAGGCCTGATGCCTGATTTCTTTTGGAACCCCAGCACATGGAGCCAATACCTATTGTCACGGCTGGCCCATTGGGTGGTCACCATCTTAACCCAAGAACTAATACATTCTTTATGCCTGATAAGTGACACAGGTAGAAAGAGATTTTCATAACAAAAGAATTTTAGTAACCTAAACATTCCCATCCATTATAATTCATTAGCTCTTTTTGGTTTGAAATTTATGTAATATTTATTACCTTTTTCATTTCAGTATATACCATATGAAACACCCTTGCAGTGGGATGAATAAAAATGTCATTAATTTGAATTCTTTTAGGTTGGAACAAAAATAATTTAAATGATGTTATTAGGTTAATCAAATATTTTATTTTCTATTACATTTATTTATAATACATTGGGAAATCAGTAATCTTTGTCACAATGTCTCTTTCATAACTATGAAGGAGAATATATAGTTTAGTGTCCTTAACTTATTTACTTGAAAACTAGATTGATACAGCCAAGCCATTTTAATCCAAATCCAGTGTATTTACAAGGAGAAAATAGTATATTATACATATAAACTTTTATGTTTTTCTTCAATATTACTATATAATTTACATATATAGCAGCCAGTAACAAAAAAATAGTTTTTCATCTCAAATAAGGCAACTCTTGGTACATTCTTAGATTATTTTAAGTATAATTTAGAAGATTTAAATATTAAAAGTCTTTATTCCTTTAAAATGTGAAAGACAATCTATAGCTTCTGTACTGAACATGCTCCATATAATAACTAATAAAAATCATATACTTTTAAAAGTATCAGTACGTAAATCCTTCATAAATAAATAGATTTATCTTATTACCTTCTGGTTTTAATTAATTTTATAATTTGCATAAATATTAATGGCACATTTAGAAAATATCTTGAATTCAAAGCACATTCTTCCATTGTTTAAAGTCACTAATTTTGTAATAAAGTTAATGATATTTCAAGCCAGAAACTTGTCCAGGTGAATACTTGGAAAATGTTATCATTCATTTTTATCTAACAAACATTAACATTTCCATGGCAATATCTGAGATTCTACTATTATGAAATTTCATATAGTCAAAAGATAAATAATTCTTATTTACTTAAAAAGTATTGGTATAATGAAAAGACACCCCATATTATAAGCCAGAAAGAACACATTCCCTAGTTTTGGATTCGGATCAACAATTTATCTTGAATTCCTGATTAGTACACTTTTGAATTGTCTTCCCTTTTAGTTCATAAAAAGACAGAAAAAAAACCACTAAAAAACAAAACTAAATTCACTTATTGAATAAAAAAATAAAAAGTGTTGTCAAAGAATATTCATTGATATTGTTCTTATAAATATGAAAGAAAAAGAGACATAGCAACTACAACTTTCTAATTTCCAGTGTTATTCACAAATACTGTAGGTAGACTGCTGAGGGAGCATATTAAGTGTTGGACATGACGCTCACCTGATCAGATCTGGAGGCTCAGTCCCTATTCAAAGACCCATGCGTCACACACTCCCTGCTAAATCTGTCCTAGACCTTGGGAGCTTTGATTTTGAATTTGTCACTTTATTAATCACTTGCATGTGGGAATCTGACAGCCAATCACATTCTTTCTTGACAGTGAGCTGTTCATTAAACATTTGGCCCAGAAATTATGACAGACATATTGGTTCAAAAGACATATTTTGATGAAATGTTTTGTTGGCTAGATTCATGCATCTCCAGTGTCCACATGTCTTAATTGATTCCTTGTCAAAACATTAGCTTGCCAACACGTAGTCACAGGCTTCTCTGGATTAAGTCATATTTAATCACTCTAGAAAAATAAGCACTCCTCCTAAAATTCTTCTGGGAAAATAGAATGCTAAACATAGGGGTAATCACCTATTGACATTGACTTTGACACTCACATTGAACTGCCTATTGTGCACTTTCTGGTCATGTTGATTTAAAGAACACAGTTTAGAACAATTAGACTCTTTTATTCATTTATAGAGAGCTTAAAGGGGCCAAAATGCATTCCTTAAAAATGCCTTTACCCCAAATAGGCAAGTATAATTAGTCTCACTTACTTTTCAAAAATTCTGTTTCTTTTTGAGACTGTATCAATGCTACTGTTTTTTCCTATTATATAATAATTGTGCCAGAGAAAATTTGTTTACAAAGATTTTAGCCTTTGACTTCAAAATAATTTGATAGGGAAAAAATTCTGAACGCCAATATTAAGAGGAAAAGTGCCTCTCACACCGCAGTTTAATTCTAGTAGCAAAGAACTTGTTAACATCAACCCCTATTGTTTTTAGCAAGACTTCCCTTTCATTTAATTCAATCATTCACTTTTATGTATTGATCAAGCACCATGTTCTGTATGGTTGTTGACAAGGCCAACAATTTCTTTATGCCAACCAGCTATCAAAGTCAATCAATTGATTGAAATGTCAACTAGCAGAGTTCAGATAATGTAGACACAAGGTGGCTCCTTGAGCTCCACAAGCACCTTGTTAGCTGTAATTAATTGTGTTGGAAGGAGTTTTGTTCTTATTTAATCTAATGCAGCTGAGTCTATGATCATTCCAAAGGGCTTCTCACTTGCTTCTGACCCTTAGGGAATGTTTTCAGTTTGCAGACATTAAGGTATACATTTTTAGAAATAAGAGAAAGGAAAACTCAAGATTCATGTATCTGCTTAGGCATTCAGAGATTGGAAATGGATTGTAGCTGTAACTTCAACCTTTTTTTTTTTTAAATATAATAGAGTTTGACTTCAGGGCCTACACCTTGAGCCACTCCATCAGCCCTTTTTGTGCTAGGTATTTTCTAAATAGGGTCTTGAGAACTACTTGCCCGGGGTGGCTTTCAACCATGATCCTCCTGATCTCTGCCTTCTGAGTAGCTAGGATTACAGGCGTGAGCCACCGGTGCCTGGCTTAAATCTGCTATGAACATTCAAGAACTCAACCTTAAATTAAGATTCTGTTCATATGGCTTTGAAAATGGGATGGTTTCATAGTTGTTGCTACTGGAAAATTTTGAAACCTTGATTGAAGTAAGTAATTCCATTTATATTGTAACTGTCAAGTTTGATATATTAAATAATTTGGCTATGGAGGAAGTGGTCTACCAACCCCTTCCCCAATGTCTGAATTTCCATTTCTTGGAACTTTTCCCAGGCTCTTATCTTTCATATTTCAAATCTGCCCATCAGCTCTTCCTACTTTCTACCATGCACTGGTGACTTCACCTCTCATCAAACCATGTGTGGAGCTTTCTCCTCCTACAGTGTCATAGTCATTGTTATTTCCTATTTACATCCTTTGATTGTACTTGCATCCTTCAACACATTCCCAACACCTCTATCTAGTGTCAGTTTGTAAAGAAAAACATGTTCAACTTCATTCTGTTCAAAGTTTTTAGAACCAAAGAAATATTCTAGGAACAAAAGAAAGTAAAACTACAATTTATCTCTTTTGACAGTTACCTACTGCAATCCTTTTTCCCCCTCTCCATAAAATTTAAATAAGCTTATCATTAGCAAATCGATGTGACTGAAAATCTTAATTCCTTCCATAGATACTTCTTCTTTGTTCTAAACAACTCTTCTGTCTTCCAAGTGAGGAGGTGCTTTCTTGGTTTAACCCAACAATGAGTTTAAAATCCCCCTTTCAATATTCATGTCCCTTTGAGTGTCCTTAAGATTTTCACAGTTCTGTTGTTTATGTGTTCTCAATAAACTTTTAGTAATTTTACATTATTTTGTGGATAGCAATCAGTGTCTAATCAACACTAGCTCTTTCCAACTTTCTGAATAATACTTAAATTCCCTCTTCAGTTTTGCTCAGAGCTACTTTAGACATATTGACAGAAGTTATGGCATAGGCAAAGTTGTTCCTCAACAACAACCTGAAATCCAAGAAATACTTATTTTCCACTTTGTCAGACTTTATGCTGCATAGTGCAGAAATGATAAATAAATGTAGAAGATGGAGTCCATGTAGGGAGGAAGTCACGATTTTCAAATAAAAGCAAGACAACATCAATAGGCACTCTTGGAAATTATAAGCTCATAAACTATTTGAATGAGTAAGGAATAATTTTAATCTTTACCCTGTAAGATTATATGGGAATCCAACTCATTTCAGGAGGAAGATCAAGAAAATAAATGTATTTTTATGTTCAAATAATCCTTTTTGTTTTGGTGATGGGATTCAGCTGAGGGTCTCTCATATGCTAAGTGCGTGCTGTGCTACCGCATAGCTACATCATAAGCTCACAAAAGTCATGCTTATTGATAACTGTCAGTTGTTTAATAAGGTGAAATTATACCTAGTAAGAGTCTTTTATGTTGAAATGTCTTCTAAAATGTTAATTTTACATGGATAACTCATTGTTTTGTGGCGCCTTCCTGTATCACCCTCCAGAATGAACCTTCTTCAGGCCATAAAATTCTAAAGGATGTTAGTGATTGCAAAAAATCTTGATTTCCTAATCTAGAACACTACATTAATGTCAGGGATCCTGGGTTAGGCAGTTTGACCAGCAAAAACTGAGCTTATGGAAGAAACAGAAATCTGGTTTTATAAATGTGAACTTAGAACCTATCAAATATTTTGGTTTCAGCAAATACTGCAGAATATTCATGTGCTTTCATCGCTAGTACGTATGTTGATTGTCCCACATTTCCTAATTCCATGTTCAACCCATGTTATTTTGATTCAAATTTAAGCAACACAAATTCACCCCCTTTAAAACTGGGTGCTATGATGTCCATACTGCAAACCATACGTAGTTGAAGCATGGATCTATAAAGTCTTGATTCATGATCTTCAAGGCATTCAGTGAAAGCTCCTCACTGTAGTTGGCTTAAGTTACAACTTTAATATTGTCTTCTGAGTGTGCTTTTTTGTTTTTTATTAAGAGAAAAAAATGCAAGAAAAATATGTCATTGAGATTGATCGTAATGGCCAGCTGTTATGATCTCAGTGGAAGTATTAGAGTCCCTGCCTAAGGTGACTGCCAAACCTCAGAGCAACTCTGCTCATCCTAAAAAGCACCGTGGCCTGGAGTGAAAGCTGCAATTTAAACATCTCCCCGAGACCCATTATTTGCAAATCATTGACACAACAAACTGTAACAACCCTGGTCCTCCTTGTCAATGCATGCTTTGGGAGCTTTTCATCCACAGAACCGTGCATGCTCAATAACTTTTCATACTAAAAATCCTTATGAAATTTCTGAAGAAAATGAACAACTGCGCATGGGCCAGAATCCACTTTAAGCACTAAAAAAGAAAATTAAAATTGATTAGACTGGTCGGCGGTATCATCTACGGAAAACAATCCTCACAAGTCCAAAGTAAGTTTTCATGTTTCCATATTGCTTAAAAGAAAGCCAACTGGTTATTCAATTTTCTAGCAATAAAAACCATCTGAAACATCTCTGTTGGCATTCCCTCCCCTTTCTTCCTGCTAAGATCTTAAAAAATAATCTAATGACTCTCCCTCTGAACTTGAGGAGAGGAAAATATCACTCCAGAGTGTCAACCTATCTGCCAAGTTTAACCACAAAAAGAATTTCCACAGCTGAGACCTTAGCTTTTAAAACAAAGGATTTATAGTGTAAACATAAAACAGGTTTAGCTGTTAGTAGCCACTGTAGGGATATTATTTCTCAAAGAGGAGTATATTTAGATTTGAGATTTTAATATTTTGTACATATTACTGGCTATTTACTGATAGGTAATTTGGTCAAATCTTATTTTATTATTTCCTCTAAATGTGATGTCATTGGGAAGCCTGTGCAAAATTTTGAAAATAGGAGAAATGTATTCTTTCACCGATACAGAATAGAAACTTGCAGGCATAGACAGGAAAACAATTAATATGTTAGATTGACAGGAAATGAGGATACTACCACTAAGAAAAACCAAGATCCGTAGCCAAAATGATTGAAGCAAAAGCCAAACTACAAGAGAAAGAAGTGTCTCAGATTTTTACAAGAAAGAGGTATTGTTCTGGATTCTTCAAATACTTCTTACTCCTGAACAGGTCAGTATTCTTCCATGTAAATCAGCTGTTATACAACTGATTTATTTCTTCCAACATTTCCACTAGGTTTCAGCTATTATCCCCATATTAGCAATTTAAGAAGCAAAACTTTGAAACCATGAAGTTATCAGCAATTAGCCAAGTTATGATTCTGAATCAAGTCTTCTTTTAGCTCATTTATAAGATGAACTGTTTGATTTTACATCTAACATTAATTTATGTTAGTACAATAGTTACAGCATCAGTTTGTTTTTTATTGTATCTGCTATTGTTTTATCTTTGCCTTGTTAGTACATTTTACTTTTCCAAAGATTTTCATTTCTATGACTCCTTTAACACTTAAAACGAAAGGCAAGGTAGGAATTACAAGTCTCCATTTTGCAGATACCTCTTAATTACAAATAGGGCTAAGTTGTTCTTCAAATACTGCACATAAACTCTCAGGTTTCCTATGTGTGGACTTCTGTAATGGGACAAGAAAAGATAAAGATATAGATTGTGTATTTATACATATGTACTGGGTACATATGTATGCATAGTGCTTCTCAATGGAAACAATTTTGCTGAGTCAAGATAAATTTTTCTCTTTTCTGTGGGGAAGGAGGATGCTAATTTCACTTAGTGGAAAGACCTTGGGGATTCTGCTAACCATCCTGTATGGCATGTTATAGCAACTTTTAACAACTGTCTGGCCCAAAGTATCATTGGTTCTGAGGCTGAGAAGTCTTATTACATATGAGGTGAATATAGTTAATGTGGCAGTAAGTGACCATCAGATATGGATAAAAATGTAGAGATAAATTTAGACCTAGATGAATCTATATCGTATCTACATCTAGAATTTGTTTTGCTTCCTCTGAATAGGTGGGATCAACCTTAATATAGTTTACTTATTTTACTGGGCTTTAGAAGAACTTATTTTTATCCATTATTCTTTTTATTTCATTAATTTCTGCTCTCATCCTGAATATCTTCTTGTGATTTTAATGTGTATTCTGTGCTTTTTAATTTTCAAACTGAATGCAAAAATATTTTAGCTGGTCTTTAATAAATAAATTAAGGTTATGAAATCCTCCCATTAAAAAATATCCACATATTTCGGGTACACTTTCTTTTGCTTTCTCTGTCAAATAACATACAATTTCCATTTCTTATTTAAACTGATGAGTTTTTTAAGAGTGAGTTTTAAGATTTTCAAATGTGCCGTTTCAAAATTCAACTTTTTTATACCAATTTCTTCTTAATTTCCAAGCGATCAGAGTATGATGTATAGATGGCAATTCTTCTGCAAGATGCTTTGTTAGCAGTAATATGCTAAATTGTTTTTCCCAGATGTTCTCCATGAGAATAGTTCTTAAATGCAAGGTTTTATAGGTGTATATGTGTGAGGTCAGGTTTCTAATTTGTTGTTCAAATCTCATCTATTTCGTGTATAACTTGACCTGCTTTTTCTACTTGTTTGTCAAGATTGTGGATTTGCTGATTTCTTCTTGGCATTTTCTCTGTTTTCTTCCTTCATAGAATTTGGATAACATGATTAGGGTAAGTGGATAACTTCAACTGTTATGCAGTATCCCTCTTCTCTGGCTCGAACGTGGGGCTCTGCCACTCAGCTGGGGCTGGTGGGACAGTATCATGAAGTAGGGCCTTTAGGAGGTTATTAGACCATGAGGGCTCTAACTGGGCGAGTTAGGGCTGCTTTCTCTTCCTTAGTGTATGCAAATAATTTTTATTTCTTTGTTTTCCTCTTTCAATGTATTTTCTCTTTTAGATATGAGTCAAGTATAAAGTGATATTCTTTTTTATTTTTTAACCAATGAGGTAATTCTGGGTTTTTTAATATGTGAGTTTAATTCATGTATATTACTTTTAGTTGATGATGATTATTATTTGTTCTGGAGTTTGAACGCAGGGCCTCATGCTTGCTAGGCAAATACTCTATCACGTGCACCTCAGCCCAGTTCTTCTTTTTTTTTTTTTAAACTGTAGCTATGTTTTTGGATAGGGCATTGCATTTTTGCTCGGGACAAGCCCCTACATATGCCTCTCAGTGACTGGAATTATTATAGTCATGAGCCACGACATCCAACTGGGTGGCTGAAAAGGGGTCCTGCTAAATTTTTGCCTGGACTGGCCTTGAAAAGTGCTTCTCTTAATGTCTGCCTCTGAGTATGTGGGATTACAGGCGTGCACCACCACCCCTAGCCTTACAATGGATCCAGTACTCCTTTTTTGAAAGCACTGAAGATTGAACTTAGGGCTTTGTCCTCACTGGACAAGTGCTGCTCTACCAGTTGAGTCACAAAACAGTCCATATGTATGTATGTATGTATATATGTGTGTGTGTGTGTGTGTGTGTGTGTGTGTGTGTGCCTCTCTCTATATATATGCAAATATAGACACATTTAAATATAGGTTTTCTTTATTGCTTCTTTTTCCTTCTGCTGGTTTGGACACTGAACATTGCATTTCTTCTACTGTGCAACCTAAATATTTAACATAGCAAATATTTCTTATAGAATCTAAAACCAGATGTACTTCTCATGTAAGTCAGTGTACCAACAAGTGAGTTGCCCAACTTCTGCTTATCTTCAAGTCTTCCTTTCATCCTCCAACTTCCAGGGTTCCCTGGGTCCCTCCAGCTCTAGTGCATAACTTCAAGTTTCACATTCTGGTCCCCAATCAATCATGGTGCTCTATTGATCCTCATTACTTGACAAACATTCAGTTCTACTGTATAATTTTGGTTTTGCAAAAAAAAAGAGACATATGGCTTTAGTCTTCCATTCTGAGTTTCATGTTTATTGCATTTAAGATTGAGGGAGGATACATCAAGCAGTATGAACTTCTTGTGCCGTCTTGCCTGAAGTCATCATCTTAAAAAAAATTAACATGCCTAAATAAGGTTGATGTTGCTCTTTTGAAAAATCTAGTTATAGTTAGTTTAATACAGAATGTGATAAGAGACCAAGGGGTTGATGTTGAGGCATGTAACAAAATATCTGTTTAGGATTCTTAATAGTAGCCACAGAGGGGATGGGAATAGTCAGGGAGCTGTTACACATTATAGAGTGATGAGCAATTGCCTCTGGAAATGGAAAAAGAAGAAATAATGGGGTATGCAACAACCTTCTACTGGGTGCAGAAATAAATCAACAGATTGTCTAGAACCAAGGAGATAACGAGGTAGTAGACAACAAATAATTTTCTTTCCTTTTAAAAAGAAATGTCACACTATTTACATGTCATACTGTTACAATGATATATCCACTTTGAGTAAATAGCAATTGTTTTTGAAGTTTTAGAGCCTGGGAATGATTTTGATATGTTTCATTGTGTTATATGTTACTTTTAAATTTAATGTAATTCTTTGTAAAAATAAGTCATATGAACTGTCTTTGTTTTTTTTAAAAAAAAATTGAGCGCATATGCAAATGTGTAGTCACAAAAGTTAAAGAAGTATTAGCTTCTTTCAAATTTGCAGAAAGTCAGGTGAGAATTGAAGGGGAGGACGCTTGAGAAAATTTTCCAGGTGAAGATTCTGGATCATATCAATTTCACAGCCCAAGAAAGTTCTTCACACTTGGGAGTTATATCTTATGACTGAGTTAAAATAAACAGTGAGAAGGTAGATCACATTACAAAATTTAAGATATTTTAAAACTTTTTCTCATGCTTAAGACCACATCCTCCTTCTTACAAATTATAAAATGAATTTCATGTTTACAAAAGATGGCAAACTCATTGCTCAAGATAAATCTGCTTTCTATTTGTTGAGCAGGTCTAATATGACCAGCTCTCTACTTCCACTCTCTCATGGAAAGTTTTGCCAGAGTTGAGATGACAGCACATTCAGAGGGAATTCTGAGCTTACTCAAGCAAAATATGAATAATGATCAGAAAGTGCACCCATCCCTGGCAGGATGTGCTCAGCCTGACAGTAGTATAGCTGGTGTAGCATGAGTCGTTGAACTTTTTGTGTAAAGCAAATAGTTTTGGCTTTATGAGCTTCATGATTTCTATTATAACTAGTCAATTCTGCCATTGTAACATGAAAGCAGCCATGGACAACATGTAAACAGATAGCCAGAGCTGAGTTCCAACAAAACTTTATTTGTGAAAAGAGGTAGCAGGCTAAATTTGTCACATGGGCTGTACTTTGCTGACTCTTGTCATACAACTCCAGTGGACTACAAAACAAGGCATTATGTGTCTTTACAAAGTGAATTTGCCAGCTTTTCATCACTGTCATGAAAACCCAGGGCAAATAATGTTTATAAAGAGGTTTATTTGGCTCACAAGGGCCTGGTGTTTTAGAGATTCAAGGACTTGGTGTCAACATTGGCTCAATTTGTGACTGCATCCCATCATGATAGGTAGCAATGGTAAGAACACAAGTGGAAGCAAGTAAGTGATCACACCTTGAACTAGAAGCAAAGAGAAAGGAATAGGAGGGGCCAGATTTGTTCCTTCTATATTAATCTTCCCTCAAGAACTGAAGGGATTGCACAAAAATTACCAAAGAATCATACATAACTTCTTAATGCCCCCAGTAATCTAAGGTCCTCACGATAGGCCCCTTCTTCCAATAGCACGACACCTGAACCAAACATTTAAGTACAACGGTCTCCTGGGGGACCCTTAGGCTGCACGCAAACCACAGTTAATCATACCATTCTATTGGTTATACAAGTGCACCAATAAAATGTGTACTAACAAGTAAAAAACAGATATGGGAGCCTAGTTTTCCTGAATTCTATAATAAGTACTAGGACACAGCCAAGACATGATATCAAAGTGCTACCAATTTGAGAAAGTTGAAGAAAGTAATTTTCAAAGCATTCGTGCTATGTCCCTTGTGACCTTTACAATGTTATCTTCACTACTTTCTTTTTAAGATTTCCCCTGCCCAGATTTATAGAGCTGGAGTAATGTGGAAAACTGGATAATTTCTGGTGAGGGAGGGGAGAGAGGGAACCAATACAGATACTTTAGAATTAAAAGTGACTACATTGTCCTTAAATTTCATGGTTTGCCTATCTTCATATCCCAAATGCACAGAATTTCCAACCTCCTTTTGTCCTTTAGTACATCATGTATTTTATACTTTAAAGGAGAGAGTCGATATAGTTGATCAAAGAATTTGCCTACCATACCACAGTCATGTTAAAGAATTGAATAGATTAATCTCTCAGTAATAGAGCACAACAAATTGTTGAATCCAAATATTTGAACTGTGGAGAAAAGCCAATATTAAAAAAAATTCCAGCTTGTTTCTCTGAGCAACAAAGTTCTAGCAAAGTTAAGAAAGCAGTAGCTAATTACTAGGTGGTTCATCCCACAAAGCTCATATTCTTTAATCAGTCTTTGCAAGGTCCCAAATTACAAAGAAATAATGCATTTTGAAAAAGAAAGTTAGACTAGGTGATTCTATAAAAAACCACATTTGCTATGTTGTAAAACACAATTTTATTTTTCCATGATATTTGCTATTATGCAGCTGGAAAAGAAATTTATGATCTGATATCCATATATTATTAAACAAATGGACACAGAGAATGAAAAGTCCTTATTCAATGCCTATGTTGTAGCATGGACCTCTGCTACAAAAACTGTGCTCTTCCAAGGAAAAAAAATGAAATGGCCAAGAATGTTAAAATTTAGGGAGAAAAATTTCAGAAACCTTGCTGTAACAGAAGCAACTGTTAAAAATCATTTTAATAGCATCTATTTAGAAAATGTAAAAATGGTTCATTTTTGTTTAACTCAGTTAACTGACAATACACCCATGTAATTATTGGGCTTCTACCTCATTTATTATCACACAGATTTTGTTTTATTAAAATAATCCAACTTTTAAAAGAAGTAAAACATAAGCTCAATTGCCTATTAAAGTTCTATAAGCAAAAGCGTTTTAAACTTACCTGGGTTCACTGGATGAATGCCACAATGACTTTTTGACAGGTGCCATTCCACACAAACAAAGCACAGTTATTCATTTCCACAGACAGCTACAGATATCGCAGAAGGATATGAAGTAAAGCTTACTCTATCAAAATATGTTAGAAAGGGATGGAGGCATGGCTCAAGTGGTAGAGTACCTGCCAAGCAAGTGTGTAGACTTGAGTTCAAATCCCAGGGCTGCCCCCCCTCAAAAAAAATGGTGGGAAATAAGGTGTGTAAATGGATAGTTAGAAAAATCTCCACCTTTCAGGTAATTTTACATTCTGTGGTTTATCTTTTTAAACAAATGGACATGCACATTTGTAAATATTATTTTATAGGTACATCTATAGCTGTATGAATAGAGTATCAGAGACTGTGAGTGCATGATCCTGTAGAACCTGTACTCTCCTTTTTAAATATTAATGATTTTTATCAGGACACATTGCCACCTTGGATAATAACTTCATTTCTCAGCCTCAAGTCACAGCTTGATTTTTTTGTATACAAGTCATATTGTATCAAAAAGTGTATTCTGGCCAATTAATAAGTAGAGCTCTACTATGTTAACCTCTCTTTTTTTTTTTAACTGTGCATCTTTGTTTCTCTTTCTTTTCTGCCAGCTGGATAGTAGATGTTATCCCAGCAGTTGCACTAGCCCACATCCTGCCATGAATTAATGCAGGATGGCCACACAACAGAGAGCAGTGGTCCTTGAATGTGAAAAGCACAGCATCCTTGAACTGATTATGCTAAGAGCGTCACATGAAACAGAAATAATTCTGTTCTCTTTAAGTCAGCATTTTTTAGTTAGGTACACACATATATGCAAACACATAATTGAGAACCTTTTATATAATATTTTATAATTACTATAGATTAAACTTGAGCACACTCTTGCTCTCTGAGCAATGCAGTCATCATCAATAAGGTAACTGATGTTAACAATAGATGTGTAGTCAGGGCTGGGAATGATTAGATGGGTCTCAATGGCTCTGAGAAGATACTTGGTTAGAATGTATTAGACTGCTATAGGCTCTGTGTCTTCTTAGTTTGGAGTCTTTGTGAACTTTCTGACTTTTCCTTGGAGCTCTCTTCTCTTCCCTCTTCCTTGGGATATCTTTTTTTGTTATTTTCCTCTGGTCTTTGTTTTAAATTGCATTTTCTTCAATTGCACTCTAAATTCAGGTCAAAAATGTTTCCTATGTATTGCTATGTCAACGTGAATTTCCTGTAAAGTAGCACATGCTTTTACACAGTGAAATTATCTATTGATGATCATGAGAGGAAACTTCCTAAAGGCAGGGTCTGTATCAGACAATAGAGCCTTGGTAAATATTATTGGATAAACTAATGGATGCCTTAAGTAAGTCTTGGTATTTTAGCTCAACCATTATATCAGAAAAGAGTAAGGATTTTTTTTTCTTACCAACTACTCTTACATTGCTTTTATAGCCTTCTTTTATGCCTCTTTGGAATTTCATTCCAAAATAATTTTAATTTTCCAATCCCATTTAACCTGAAATACATCTCTTTTTCAACTTCCCACAACAATAAAACATTATTTTAACATTAATTATACTAATTAATGTATCCTTTTCTTTTTAACTAAAATGGGGGGGGTGATGAAAAATTAAAGGATAAATCTAAACATCCAAGCATAGCACAGTTGAGCTGTATGAATGAGCATCTCTTCAGGGTCTCAGCATCCTGGCCGACCAAGGAGTAAGCTACAGAGCATGAGAAGGCACACAAGGAAACTCAGGAAATATGCTATCATTTTTATTGAAAAGAAGGAAGAAATTTTCCTAAGAAACTTTCCTGGTCCTGAATGCTGATAGAGAGGACTCACTTGAGGCAATTTATAGAGGGCATTGTGCAATGCCGAGGGCAATTATCAACCAATACAGAAAGAACAGAAATTTAATTTATATAGCCCATTCTTGCAGCTCCATTTGCTAGAAGTGAAAGGTGCAACAGGAAGTGAATTCAGTGAAGGTGACTGGGTGATGGTGTCCAATTTGATCAAAGAAGAACATTTGGCTTTCCAAATAAGTGCAGGAGTGGCAGCAACCTTGGCAAACTCTCCCTTGAGCTCGCCTTGAAGAGACAGTTATAAAGAGCCAGATAGCAATTAGTTCAAGGATTTCCTGTAGGACAAAAGGACTGAAGTCTTTTTGTTCTTAACAGGTTTTAAAGATAAATTCCTAAGCTTTGAAAAACCATCATATGCCCATGTGATGTGAGCACTGAGGATTCTCTACATTATTCTCAGTAGAATGGAGAAATCTCCAACTCTTCAAAAATGTACCTTCAGGAAAGACAAACAAACCAGAAACAATTTCTGTTTTGTTTCACATCTGGAGGCTTTGGATCGGAGCTCTTGAATATATCCTGTATAGAAGCTTAGAATTGTCACAACGTGTTAACTCAGAGAGGGACACATAGCCTGAAAAAGCCTCCTGACCAGGTGAGCTCAAGCTTCCACCAAGGCTAGAGAAATATTCAGCCATATTCTAAGGAATTGAGATTCTTCCTTATTCTTATTCTAAGAGTGAGATTTTGCCACAGTCTGGAGGAATTATTGGCCAAAACACTCCCACACTTCTCAATGGATGCAATGCTACATTCTGAGCACATCACTGTTAAGAGAATGTCTGACGGAAATAACCATCTTTGCTTCACCATGCCAACTTTTCCTAGCTAAAAGGCAGCTCTTCAACTACACAGTTCTTAAGACTACATCCACCTAGTTCACAATGAGGAATCAGTGTTGTCAACACATAGAGACATATTTATCTCCTTGTTTCATTCAAGCAGATAAACAGTGACTGATGTCCTCTTCCATATGGGACATCCTTAGAGGACAGGGCAACAACAAACTCAGTCTGTTATCATCAGTGGAAGAGTTTTTACTATCCCATTCTAAGGATAAATGACTCCAAACTCAAAGGACACTGATTATATTCCTGATGTCCAAATAAAACCATTTGCTCTGTAAAACAGGAAGAGATTTTCTACCATTTTGTGACGGTATGGGCTGCATTGTAGAAGTAAATCAAGGTATTGTAGTTTGCAAAGTATGCTTTAGTACTTAATGGATTTTATACAACATAGTTAGCATTTCAACAGTGATAGGGAAGTAGTGTAAATATTAATCTTCCTAGTCAATTAATCTAAATAGAATTGTCATCCTAAAGTAAGCGAGTTTTCATACAGGTGTTTTACTGTGTCAAAAGAATGATATAAACAAAATCTGCAATCATGGATTTAGCAGTGTGTCAAGGATCTTAGATGCAGGGCCTTTCTCACCTTTAATTTGTAGGGGGCTTGGAGGGCAGATTCAAATTATTTTGCATTTGGTACAAGCAGAAATACTCAATTAGGCACAGAACAATATAAGCAAACAGGGTCTCCTGTCTAACTCAAAGTTAGTGGATAATGTGCCTAAGAATACTCAGTAGCCTCTCTTTTTTATACTTATTATTAGCTTATGAGTAGACTGGAACCAATTTTGACATTCATATTTCTGCCCCAGTTGTAGCTAGAAGCAAAAGGTTGTGATTAGAAATCTGGGTAACTGGGAAGTTTGGGAAGCAATGCAAGCAGGTTAGGAAGCACTAGAAAATATGTGTAAGACCTATGAAATTTGGAGGGTTGATAGGGAGTAGAAAATACTTATCAATTTTTAAATCATATTTTTTAATTGAGTCTTAAAGTTTCCATGAGCTATCATGAATTCAACTTGTGGTACTACTTTCCTATTGCTACTGTAACAATTTACCACAAACATAGAGGATTAAAAAAACACAATTGTTTTATCCTACAGTTCTGGAGATCAGAAGTTTGACACTGGTTTCTCTGGCATAGATAAGATCAAGGTGTGACCTGGGCTACATTCTTTCTGGAGGTTCCAGGGGAGAATGAGTTTCCTTGTTCCAACTTCCTCTTTTGTGATGCAGTCCTGCACCTACCCATCCAACAACATCTGGCTGAGTCCTTTCAGGCTGCAATTTCTCTGGTTCATTTCACTGGCTTCGTTCTTCCACCTTCTTTCTTCTTTCTTTGTGTCTCTATCTCAAGACCATCTGATTGTAGATTGTTTCTTTGCCTAAATTAACATATTCCCAGAATCTAAGAACTAGGATTTGGGTATCTTTGTGGCAGAGGAAAGTCATTGTTTTGTTTGATGTACATATTACATGTGTCAACTATATATTCCTATTTAGTTTCTCTATTCTTAAAATCTTTACTGGACAAATTTCCTTCTACAAAATGTCATCTGGCCCCCTGCATGGCACATCCGTTCCCACTGTGCTTTCAACCCCAAGAAGCCTGGGACTAGGCTTGGTCCCCACAGTCTCTCACTTCTACAGATAATTGTTGCAATGTCAAGAATTTGTCCTTTGAGTTTTTGGCAAAGATTGCCCTTATCTACATTCAGAGGAAGCCCAAATATTATATTCTGCTCCCATTATTTTCTTTGTCCCATTTCCTTTACACATGGATGCATAATATAGTTCACTCACGAGAATATCTGAGCATAACTAAACATATAAGCTGCCTCCTTCCATAGGTTGGGAGATTCCAGAAGGCAGAAATTTTTCAGATTTCAATTTTACCTCTCCAGCACATAGTGTGCGTCTTTAATGAAATGATATTGTTAATAGGAACATCTATTCTGCAAAAAGTGACCAAGTCTGTGTTTCTTGCATCTGGACCAAGTCCTTATTGCAGAATATTATTCATGCCTGTATCATCCTTCAAATGCACTTTATTTATTGCATCACCACAGGAAATCAAATGGCATAATTAGATGTCACCTCATTTTAGTGTTCTTTCCTTCTGTTGTGGTAGAGACTCAACAGCATTCATGGTCAAACTGAATAAATGGATATGAGTGGCACAGACAGCCGAGAGAATGTAGAGGGTTAGGGGAATAAGAGCTACCAAGGGGAGAAAAAGGAATGAAAGGAATAGTATGAACAAAATGCCACTCTACAAGTTAAAAACCAAGGGTTGGAAGAAAATATTCCTATGTCTTGGCTAATGGGGAGCAGGAGGCAAATCTTAACCAAGCAGGAAGGAAAATTGAGACAAATATTTCATCTGCTTCCTTACTCACAGATAGATGTATTAATATTTTATTCAGGAAATTCTACCACTTTCTTATGAAATATATTTCTATCTAGTTTAAGGTCTTCATTCTATACCTTTTTGATATGTATTTGACGGAAAGGGAAGTGGGAGTAGAAGAGATGATTTTCATATTTACCTTAATGCATTGACAAAGTATTTATATTTGTCCCCAAAATGTTATTTCAGAACCATCTGCATAATTTAAAATGAAAAAAATGTAAAATGAAAATGTGGTGCCCAGTTAAAAAACGATTAAAATTTCAAGACACATTAAACAAAGCATGGGACCCTCCCACATACAGAGTACTGCACAGGTGATAAGCCTGGGAAGCTGATCTTGCATTAATTTTTCACTTATTTTTAAGCATAGCTACCCAGAAAAATGTAAGATTTTACTAATGCTCCAGAAGTTCACTTAGATCATTTATCATACCACCTGACTATAGTGAATGCACATAGACTTTGTAGCCCAAATAAATGTGTTTGAATTACATCTCTTATCATCTAATAGTTCTGTGATCATGGGAAACTGACTTAGCCTTTGTTTTGTTTTTTTTTTTACCTTATTTATTTATTTATTTTTCTTTTATTATTCATATGTGCATACAAGGCTTGGGTCATTTCTCCCCCCTGCCCCCACCCCCTCCCTTACCACCCACTCTGCCCCCTTCCTCTCCCCCCCACCCCCTCAATACCCGGGAGAAACCATTTTGCCCTTATTTCTAATTTTGTTGTAAAGAGAGTATAAGCAGTAATAGGAAGGAACAAGGGTTTTTCCTGGTTGAGATAAGGATAGCTATACAGGGAGTTGTTGACTCACATTAATTTCCTGTGCGTGGGTGTTACCTTCTAGGTTAATTCTTTTTGATCTAACCTTTTCTCTAGTTCCTGGTCCCCTTTTCCTATTGGCCTCAGTTGCTTTTAAGGTATCTGCTTTAGTTTCTCTGCGTTAAGGGCAACAAATGCTAGCTAATTTTTTAGGTGTTTTACCTATCCTCACCCCTCCCTTGTGTTCACTCGCTTTTATCATGTGCTCAAAGTCCAATCCCCTTGTTGTGTTTGCCCTTGATCTAATGTCCACATATGAGGGAGAATGTACGATTTTTGGTCTTTTGGGTCAGGCTATCTTCACTCAGAATGATGTTCTCCAATTCCATCCATTTACCAGCGAATGATAACATTTCGTTCTTCTTCATGGCTGCATAAAATTCCATTGTGTATAGATACCACATTTTCTTGATCCATTCGTCAGTGATGGGGCATCTTGGCTGTTTCCATAATTTGTTAGCCTTTGTTTTGTAAAAAAGGTAATAATAACAATAGTATCTGCTTTGTAGAATTTGGGGAGGATTAAATAAGGTAAGATGAATAAAGTATTCAAAGAGCTTCTAGCACACAGTAAAGACTATTTAAACATTAGCTACTGTTTATCGTTCCTAAATATGGAAAGATTGTTCCAACATTTACGTGACTTGCCTGCCATTTCACAACTAGGAAGTAAAAGAGAATGAACGTCTTGGTGACTATAATTACTTCCAGAACACTGATATCATAAAGTGCCTAACAATAAAAACTCACTCTTTTTAAACCATAGTCTTACGAGGGGAAGTAAGCCCTCAAAAGAAGTCCAAACTTTCAACTGGGATTCTAAGGCATAAAATTTACCTCTATTCATTTCATTCATTCTTTCGGCATGTGTCCATGTCTGCTTTGGGCAAGACTCTGTGATAGACTTTCTTCAAGACTTAAAGTTATAAGCACATGTGTAGTTAGTGTATAACTAGGTAGGTACAACTCATGGTTAGCTGTAATATCAGGTTATATGAACTATCTTAGAGGAGTCTAGAATTCAAGGATAGGAGAGAAGAATAGTATGCCTGGATTGATTAGGAAATTAATCAAGAAAGAAATGGCATATTGGCTGGTTTTTATAAAGCAATACATAAAATTTCAATAGGAAATATCAAGATGAGGGAATACTCCAGAAGGAACAGCATGAACCAGAGCAGAGAGCCAGGAAAATGATATTTTACCTATAAGAAAACATGAATTACAGCAAGGTGAACATGTTTAACAATTTTATTAAAGAATCATTTCAGGTATTTCTTGGTTGAGTTCAGGTTGATAATAATAAGTAAAGTTGGAAAAGAGAGTTGGTATCAGAGTGTGGTGAGTTTGAAATGCTGAACTAAGAAGTTTTATTATTATTATTATTATGTGAGGGAGGAGGGGTAAAAAGACAAGGAGTAAAAACATTTCATGATAATAGCATGACAGTGGAAATGGAAAGAAAAAGAAAGATGTGAGAAATAAGAATAAAAACATTTAGGACAAATGTGCATTAATTATAGTAATGGAAATGAAATGTCCAAATGAAATACTCCAATTGTTTTTGCTTGTTGAAGATGAAAATTCTCGAGGTTGGTGCTTCTAGTTGTAACCTTATGCTTCCCAGCACAAATGCCTCCAACCACGGTGTAGGAGATAAAGGGAGGTAGACAGGCAATCAGACTCTCTCTTCATTTAGGCAAGAATGAAAGACTTTTGGGGGATACAGATGTGTGCATGCAATCAATCTCAGCAGAGCTGTTCTGGAGAGAGTCACAGCCCAGTGTTTGGACTAGAGATGAAAATAATTCAATTTGGCATTCTGTAGTTATAAAGAACCTTTCAACTGAGAATGCCTGAATATATTCAACTTTCAATTAGCTATGCTAATCAACCATTCGCATTGTATAACACAAAATAGCAAGAGAATCACCTTACTTTAATATATGATTTAATATGCGATTACCATCATGTACATTTAAAGATAAGGCCAACCTGACTGACTGGCAAAAGTGGCTTATATTTTGAGGGTAGATTATAATTAAGTATGGATGTCTAAGTTTTACAAACATACTTTTCAAGGTAAAGAATGAAATCAAAACATAATAGTTGTTAACTCAAACTTCTCTAGCTCCCCCACCCAGACAGCTGTCCCTCCAGTAGGAAGCAGAGAAAGAAATCTTTCTATCTATTACATGAGGATAACCAACAGAGTCAGTCAAATCATTTGTGGAGTCCATTGCAAAGTGAAAATGTGGAGCTCTTGTTAAAATATCGTGCAGTATTTAAGATGACAACAGCAGAACTTTAAGCAATATGTGAGGCCTTCTAAAGCAGGGAACATTTTCAACTGCACAAGTTGCAGCCACATGAAGCCAATCTTAATAACTAATATGGCTTCTCCAAGCTGTGTCTTGAGGTGATTGTGTGGACTGATTGACACATGAAAGGTTAAAATGCTTGGTCAAATTTCAAGGGTTGCTCACTTGCAAAAGAGCTTCATATAATGAAAGATTCAAAAGACCTACCTGAAATATCCAGTATAAATTTTCTGCATTTTTAGTCTCATTAGGGTTAATAACCTATGTTTCAGGGTGGTGGTACATATGCATGTGGATGTGGAAGAGATAGAGTAAAATTATGAAAAAAAAAGAAGGTGTTACTACTACACATTTCAAATTTCAAAGCTTATGGATAACTAGAAATTTCTAGCACAACTTTTTTTTTAAAGAAAAATAAAGAACTGGTTTATTTTTTATTGGTACAAAGTGAAAACCAAAGGTGTGTTCTTGCTGTAGATGCAAATTATACCACCTACAAAAATGGTCAGTTATTTGTCAGGAGTTTATTTCCATACAATTACATATAACTCTTCACAATAACCTTTTAATTTTCTGTGACAAAAATTCCCATTAGAAAACCTTGTCATTTAAATTATAGAGGCTTTCACAAATGGAAGAAAAGTGATTTCTGTGAGTTCAGCTGAAGAAGAACTAGGCAAACATTTCCTGTTAGGTGGAAAGTAACAAAGAGGCTTGAAGTAAAAAATGAAAGATCAAAATTTGTGACTAGTATGTTGAATGTCATTCTTCTGAAGAATTATCTTTGGGGAACTATAAATTTAGAGTACTTTAAAATTTAAACAAAAATTGGGAGGCACTGTAACATGTAAACCTATTCATTTTATACAATTATTTGACTAACTGTTTTTACTAAAATCCTAACAACACTCCACTGTAAAAAACAAAATACACTGAAGGAACATTTGTCAAACCATAACATTTCCCTGTTGTTGTCATGAATGACAAGGTAACCTGGAAAAGAGTTGGATTTAACCATTTGTAACTAAAGGCAACATGTCTGAGCTAACCTCCATGATAGACAGTATGAAACCTTGTGCAACTATAAGCAAGTTAATTGAAGGGCGTTTGCACAATATTTTAAAATAGTCCAAAAGTGCAGTAGTTTAAACACAATAATTTGGACTAGTACTGTGGTAATCTTCTCTTAGAGAGAATGTTCTCTAAAATAACCATTTTTCACAAACAGCACCCCAAATGCAAACAATCTGTCAGTGCAGAAAACATTGAGATGAGATAAATCTTATGAGTGGAGGAGCTCTAAGTCACATCAGTCCAGATTTTGGGTCCACAAGTATGTCAATTTTTCTAAGCCTTGTTTTCTTTTCCTCATCTGCAACACAGAAACAATACCCGTGCATGGTCCTTATCAGAATTAAAGTTAACATACTTACTACATTCATTGATTCCAACAAACCATGGATTGCTTTCCCATTCTAAAAAATCAGGATGTGCAATTCAGTAAAATGCAGTTTATAAAATTCCTGGCACAATGAAGTACTCAATAGCTTTCAGTGACTTTGATTAGCTTTGTATTATTTCTTTTCATGTTTCTATTCAAATAGTCTCATATACTTCCAAGGTGTCACCTATACAATGAAGGTTTTCAGATTATCTAAGGTAGATACAAGTCCTATCCTGAATTTTAGCATAGTAGGTGGATAAAATTTCCAGGCTAGGTAACCAGGCATGTTAGTTCTGTAAAAGCAAAGTGGTCAGAAGATTCTCCAAAGGTTTGGTTTGATACTTACATGAAAAATACCACAAATGTATCTAGAAGAGTGATGAAAAATATGTGGGAAAATGTAGTGGAAAAGTATATGCTCTTTGAAAACCAACAGGTGTGCTTTTAAAACTATGCAATCCGTTCAATAGGTTTGTAAATTGGGATATTATTTACTTTTCTTTCTGAACCTCTCAGATTTCTGCTTTTCATTTGAAAAATGAGAATGTCAATAAAAACGAGTATAACCTGAGTCGTTTGTCAAGTATGATATGCTTTTAAATGTAAAATATGTATATTACATGTGCAATGTCCACAGCATATTATATGTAATGTATTAAACACACAGCACACATATATGTATGAGTGCATGGGTGTTTTAGTGAGTACTTTCTTACACACCAGGCACTCTTGTGGGTCCTGGAGATTCAGACAGTGTATTTCAAGCAATTGGCTTTACAACTTTCCTCCATTTCCTCATGTGTGAAGTCAGGAGAAAAATCTTACATATATCAGAAGATTGTTTTGCCTGAATAAACTAATATTTGTGAGTGTGTGGAAGAGTGGTCAGCAGGGAGTAAGGTCTTAGCTGTTGTCATTAATACCTATTTTCATGCCGTATTGTGTAGTAGTTAAGGTACAGGGTCTGGAGTCAGACTGATGCGCTAAAATTCCTGGTTCACCACCTACCAGCTATGTGACAGCTGTGAACTGAAAATAATAATATCCACCTCCTGGTGGTTATGGAGATGAAGTATCATGATATTTGTGTAACTCTTGGTGTTTGGCACATAGTGAACGCTACATAAGCAACTGACATGTCAAATTAATAAATAAAATTGTGTGTCCAGTTATATGAAGTCCTAAGGCATGCAAAACGTATCTCTAATGATAGAAATCATATCAGTGATTTCCTGTGACTAGTGATGGGGGAGAATTTATTGCAAAGGGGCAGGAAGAAAACTTTTGGAGTAAAGGCAGGGTGCTGTACCTTGATTGGAATTGCTTTTGTCAAAACTCACTGAACTTTACATTTAGAAATGCCTGCATTTTACAGGTATGTTATACTTCAATGAAGTTGAAGAACAGTTACTGACAAAAAATGCTTGCTCAGCAGCACTTAAGCTAAAATCAAAATGACTAGAAACAGCAGGCTTGCATGAGATCCACACGGTGGCCATATTTTGGGCGAGATCACTGAGTGTGTGTGATTAGAAGTGACGACTTTGCAATCTAATGAAACAAATTATGTAGTAGGAAACTTATTAAGAATGCTATAAAAGAGTAAATACTTTCAGTATAATAGATGAGACAACAAATAATGTGCCCTTGTGTTTATCACATTACTCTTCTGAACATTACTTTCCTCCTTTGTGAGTTTATGGGAATTGGGTCATATCTGTGGCATTCCACTTCTAAAATTGTTTGGGTCTATGACTTAAAAATAACATGATAATTAGTCCAAGACAGAACCGGAAACACTTTCCTTTTCTTTCATTCCTTTCTCTTTAAAAAAAAACTTTTAATGTTCACAATCAGCACTAATTAGGGGCAACAAATGAAGACAAAAAATGAGTAATTTTTCTTTGAATCACCACTTAGAAAAAAATCTAGCGTTTAAAGCTTATTTGTAAATTGCTATTTTTTAGTTATTTCTTAAAACTGCTATTGTCTGTGAATATGATGTCTGAGTCACTGAGGTTTAATTTGCTCTGGGGGTCTTAAAAAAATAAACTACACAGCAGTTCCATTAGATTCCTCAAATTCCATTTGATGTAGCACTCATTATCAAAAGGTTAATGCCAGAAATAAAGCTAGCCTCACACGCATTACTACATGTTTGAATGATGAGGCGGTGAGCTAGCACTTGTCTAAAGACAACTTATTTCTGTTTGAAAAATGTCCAGAAGAGCACACTGACCAAGTTTTTAGAGGTTATTAACAGGTTTTTTGTTTGTTTGTTTATATTTACACATACACACAAGCACTAAGATTTTCACAAATTGTGTCTGGTATATACAATGAAGTTAGGTTTTTAAATACCCATTGTTGATTTCTTCTTCTAGTGCTCAACAGCTTCTGTTCACCCTTGTTTGCAGACAAGCATTTTAAAAATTACGTATCACAGGTTTTTGCACAGATATCAGAGACAACCATAAAAAATGTATCCCTTGGCATATCATTATAAATATCTTACTATTGTGCAAAATAAATGAGGAATTTTAGGAGGGTACAGCCTTGTATATGAGACAATAAATACATACTAAGCACTCTTTTTTTTCCTTAATAGTTCCAATTACCTCATTAATATTTGTTTAGATGCAGCAAGCAGAGAATATATTTGAAAACATCTGTTTGTTGAATAGGGTTTTGACTGAATCACAATTGGCCCCTAATAGCTACAACAAAGAAAATTATGAGAAGATTGTTTCTAAAGCACAAATGTCTTTTTGCTGTTGTTTTCCAGCAGTGAACATGCTTTCAGAAAGAGAGAGAAAGAGAGAGAGAGAGAGAGAGAAAAGAAAGAAAGAAACATTAAAGGGAGTAACACTGTAGTTTCCCGGCTGTGTATGTCACATATTCTGTGAATGGCAACATCATTTTGTTACTGGATAGCTAAACAAATGCTTACGTGATCGATAAAGGACATTATCTTAAATCATAGCATGAATTCCCAATATCATACATAAAATCAATAAAACACACAAAGAACAAGACTGAAATTTTCCACTAAAACATTGCCTGCTGCTTTGGAAAATAATATTTAGTAGGTTGGATTTTTTTTTGTTGTTTTACTAATTATGAGCTCAGTGGCAGTTTATTCTGCAGTAAATCTGCTGGTGTGAGATTAAACCTGTTATTGAACAGAGTTTTGAATCTACTGCAAGGCACTCATCACTGCTGGAGAGTGAACATTGCTGTTATCTCATTTAAAAGTTGGCCAGCAAAGCAGCCCATTTGTTTAAAATGCAATTAAGCTGGTGTCTTGAAGAGAAATTAGCAAGGAGTACTTCATTTTGGAGGCATAAGAGGTCTGTTCGTAGACACATTAATCCTGCGATTTGGGACGTCGTTGCAATTTGGGTCTCTGTTCTGAATGGCTGTTTGGAACACTGCAGCACAGAAGGGGAAAGCTGGGTGAGAAGGGTCAGCTCTGTTCTTGATCAAAAGGAATCGCGTGCATGTGCTCACACCCTAAACCTTCAGCAAAGCCCTGCATTTTACGTGAATCAATGGAAGAAATTTAAAAGCAAGTTTAATGAATATTGCTGCTGAATTGAATAAAAAAAGGTCAGCCATTTTTCACATAAATGTATGTATGATAAAACCTACTTTTAGAAGAAAATATATAGTAATTTCACTGCTGAGTAATTGTTTTAAAAATGCTTAGTACTGAGTCTGTTTTAATTTCACGATGCAATGATTACTATAAAAACAATGGGTGAATATTTGTCATGAAATTTTCCAGAGCAGCAGTTTCATGAGGCAGAAAACTTTTTTTTGAATCAGTATACTTCCAGATTTCTTTTATGAATACTGTTTCTAATAGCAGAAAAAAAGTCATGTTTTGGGTGATATTGCCAAATAGGGTATTTGAAAAGTACAAAGATTGTATTTTGCAAAAAGCAAAGGAGCTTCACAATGTTGTATTAATTTCTTCAGGTGCTAGCAATAATAAACTATGGTATGAGACCTAAAAATGAAACAGAGGTTGGAGGTAATTACCTAGATGATTCAAGCAAGAAACAATCTAAATTACGGTAATTGTTCACAGAAACAACTGATTTTCTAATGTCTCAAATATCAGATGTTTATCATCTCTTCTGTTTGACTTTTCCTAAAGTGACAGCCATCTACGATTTTGTGTGTTGTAAATAATGAAATTTGGGCCACTTTGCCCAGCACTCAGTAGTACTGTGGTCTGTCCTCCCAAAGGCAGTGGCTTAAGAAGCTCATTTGAATGTTTCAATCAACCCTATCAATGAAGAAGTAGACAGTAACATTGCAGGTTGTACAGAGCCCTCAGCTGACTCAGACTGACACTGCTGCTGATCAACTCCAGAAAGCCAGAATTATTTTTAAATTGATTTTGCTACAAATATTTCTAAAATACACCATTTACTTACTGATATGTAACTAATTCAATTTCACTGCTTCTACTGAGTCAAGATCATCACTGTAAAGCTGCGTTGAAACACACATACACACACACACACACACACACACACATACAAACACATGCACAAAAAGCTTATGTTTTCAAGGCATTAGGTATAAGTGTTCCAGGCAAATTTAATAAAATTCTATTCAAGATGCCAACATCGTAACCACTTGGACAATATTTTCTTAGAATGGCCATCTAACCTGTCTAAGCTCCCTGAAGGCAGGGATAGGGTACATTTATCTTTGTCAGCCTAGCTTTAACCATGGTTCCGGAATCATTTTCAACACAACAAAAGATTTTTTTCATTGTAAAAGTGCAGGCTGCTCTTTATTCTCTACTTCTAATTAATAACAAACATTACCTCTGGTCTTCCCCCAAAGTCTTCGCTATTGTATTTCCTCTCTTGTTGGTACTGTTGTCTTTGTTGTTTTCTTTTTACACAGCCAACAGAGCGACCCTCTCAGAGATGTCACAAGACTATTTCAAACTTCTTTCTACGTTACTTACTAGCATGCTTGGGGTGGGGGTGCTTGCTTCTCTTTTCTTTCCTAATTTTATGTCTTGCTATATATGATGGAAACTGGATGTTTGCTTCTTCATAGTAGTTTTTCTTTCTTAGTTCAAACTACCTTTGATCTATCCTAACTCCCCTGCAATACTGAAAATGCAATTTTTAAAAAGATTAATTTTTATCCCTTTGACTATTCATGAATTTGAACTTTTTTCTTCCTTAACTGCCAGTTGAACCTTGTTGTAAAGGCACTACTTTTATTTTTTGCACTTTTCCTATTGAGTCCTTAACATTTCTTTTAGTTCTTCATGATCTTTACATATTAAAAATATGAATTCCATCTCATATGTCGTGAAAATATTTGGCTCAGTTTGTTTTTTGACTATTTACTTCTGTTTGCTTTTAGAAGTTTAAAAGTTTAAAATTATGTTTTAGCTGTTTCTATATATCCTTCCCATTGCTATTTCTTTTTACATAAAGAAATCAGAAAAATACCACAAATTTTTGTTTTATTTCTTCAAGGTTAGAATTTTTATATTTAACATTTGTTCCATTTGGAGGTTATTTTCCTGGATGTCTTGCGATCAGAACTTGAACAGATTTTTTATCCAAGTAACCAAACATTTGCTCCAGTCCTGTTTATTGAATCTTCCCTGTTATTCAACAAACAGGGAGGCTTGCTGTGCCTCCCTTATTATCTACAGTCTGTTATTGGGCTACTTGACAGTCACTCAGAGCTAACTCTCTTTGAAAGGATGGCATAGTGACTGTGACACACAGAAAAGATGGGGGCATACATCTTAAGTGTTAGAGTACTTGGGCTCTGCTGTAAGATATTGATCTGCCCTGTATTGCATATAGCTTTTTGTATGGTTTCATCCATATCACCTCAGCTGCATAAGTAATGTAACAAAACTTTGCCACCACATGCCATAACATTTCATTAAGAAAGAAAGTGGGCAGTCAGGAAATGGGAAGTATGCTAAAAAAGATCTGTAAGTTGCAAGGCAGTGTTTTACACTTTGGGAATGTTCTCAACAATGTAATTGCCTTATATCCCACAAAGTGGAGAATAAAGCATTTGTGATACATTTACTGACAAAAACTTGTGCCTAAAAATCAATGAGATAAAAGTAGGCTACTTAGGAAATATGGGGAATACTTTGAATGTATATAAAGATATACAACTAGCTTAATATCAGTGGTTACAGAGAAATGCACATGAAAACATCAACCAGATACCACTACCACCCATCAGAATGGCTAAAAATAAAATGAATATCAAGTATATTTTTGGTGAATCTGTTAAGAAACTGTAAATCGTGTATCCTCCTGGTGAGTAAAAATTAGTGAAACCACTTGGAAGCTGTATAGGGTATCTACTATATTACTAAACAAAAATGTATCCAGAAATAAAAGTTCTAAGAGTACATTCAGAAAAAATGATCTTGCATAACCACCAAAAGATACATGCTAGAATATTCATAGCTCCTCACAGTAGCCTTACCTTGAACTAGCCAATACCTGTCAGCAGCAGGATTATAAATACATCACAGTTTGTTTAGAGAATAGAATACTGCACAGCATAGTTTCTAAAAATTAGTGTGCATTAGAATCATCTGGATGGGTGAGAGGTGTGATCCCTTTCATAGCTGAGACCCCTATAATAAAAGTTAGGTTTACAAGAGAAAAGCATAGTAAATATATTTATTTAACTTTTTATGTGACATGTGAGCCTTCAGATATGCAGTTCCAAAGAACCTGAGGAAACTCTGTTTTAAAGCTTAGATTCAATGACACTCAGGCAGCTATGCAGAAATGGTGACTGGACTGAAGAGTATAAAGTAATGAGAATAGACTAAGGAAGCAAGGGAAACCCAGAAAAGCCTACCCAGACCCTTCTTGGCCTCTCTATGTATCATTCCTTCTTCTCTGGTAGGATCTCTCTGGAAGGGAGGTCTAAGGAATATCTTACAATCTAATTACAGGCAAGGTAAGTCAGAGAATTTACGACCAACTCCTACACAGAAAGGTAGAGATTAGAGTTATATCCCTAGCTTCTATGACCAGCCTTGAGGAAGATGAGTTCTTATTTCTATAATTCCCTTAAGAGGGAGAAAGAAGAGTCAGAGACAAGGCAGCAAGAAAGTCACAGAGAGATCATCTGAGGTCCTTCAAATGTCATTCAGTTTAAGTTACTCACTATGCCAGTTTAAGTATTCACTATACTTTTGAGTTATTTTTTCCTGAGGTCCAACATGTTAAAATGAAGATTTCAGTGCCTCACCCTCAGAGTTTTTAATAGAGCACATCAAGAGTGGGAACTCAAGAATTTGCTTGAAATTTACGTTTCTAACAAGTTCCTCCGATGCTAATGCTGATGTTCAGAGGATACATTTTGAGAATCACTGGACACAGTAATGCCACTACCGTATGTATAGCTCTCAGAAACCTGGTATTGATATAAAGGTGAAAAACTGGCAAAACCCAAATTCTTGGTGTTGCAAGACACAGCAATAGCGTCACACTAGGAAGGGTACTGGTGCTGCTATTGAGGAGTTTTTTTTTTTTTTTTTCTGGTACTGGGGTTAGCATTCAGGGACTTTTGCTTGCTAGGTGGTGCTCTGCCACTTGAGTCATACCCCCAGCCTTTTTTGGTTTAGGTATTTTTCCAACAGGGTCTCATCTTTGTGCCTAGGCTAGCCTGGACACCAGTTCTCCTATTTACATTTTCTGCATAGCTGAGATGACAGGTGCACACAACCATGCCTAGATTTTTATTGGTGGAAATGGAAGTCTTGCTAATTTTTTGTCCTAGCTTGTCTTGAACAGCAATCCTCCTGAGTGATACTCAACTCCCAAATAGCTGGGATTACAGATGGGAGCTACGACCATGCCCAATGTCTGATGTATTTCTTGATCTTGGGATTTGTTTTACATATAAACAATTAACATGTATAACATATATTCACATATATATTGCATATACATATGCATAGATTAATAAAAGTTTTAAATCAAAATATAAGAAGTCCAAATACTACACACAATCCACCCAGTTTAAATAAAATGACTATGACACTGATGAACTCTAATTCAAAATATATGATTTTAAACTTCAACCAAGGATTTCTCACTATTAATGCAAATGTGTGGAGAGCCACACTTAGCCATTGTATGCTTCTGTCCCAAGTCTGATCAAGCAAAGGCCTTTCTAAGTGCATCTGTGGAGCCCAGAGGACAGGTGCAATCTCTGGTCTGCAGCCCTCAATATTCTTAACCTACCAGCTTTCCAAGGTGCTGCAGAGTGAGGATGTGCCAGGTGGCAGCCCCCTACAATCAGTTTAAAAAGAAAAGAATAATTGAGGGAAGGCAAGAAGGAAGCAAGAGAAGGAAGAATTATTCCAAGAGTGAAGAAAAAGAAAAATGCCTTCCAGCTGAGGCAGGACAGCAGAAATATCCTTCATCAGGAGTAAGTGAACACAGAGCACAATCTTGAAAAGAGAAGAGAGAGTGGACATGTTTTATTATCCTTGATGCCTTTTTTTTAGTAGGCATACTTTAGTATTGCCCCAAACTAGATTCTGAAGATGGTAAAAAGGCTCATAGGAGTTTATTGCCCTTTATACTCAGTTCACTCCTAAGGTCATTCCTCTTCAAAGCCAGGTTAACAAGACAAAAGTAGATCTTTTACAAGGTTAATCTTGCTTTCACAAAGGGAAAAGAAAACAATTCCCTAAAGACAGTAAATTCTCTCCATGCACTCTCCCTTGATGCTCAAGGATTTTTACTAGCCTGAAGGTTAACTTCCTCCAGCTCCAGAGATAAAGAATCACTTTACCTCAGCATTGGCCTCTTCAGCATGTCTTTCATTTATTTATTCAAAGATGGGCTTATCAGACCTCATAGTTATAGAGGTCTAGCCTATGAAAGGAAAAAATCCTTAAATATGGGTACTTCTCTTACTTGCTCATTGTCCTGGCATTTGTAGGTAAGCTAGTGATGATAGTTACCAGCATTTTATGCAAGGACATTACTTCTTTCATTGCAGAATCAGTTACCAAAAGGAAAAGGTATGAAGAAGAAGCAAAGGAGAAACAATAAATTGCAATTATCAAATTTATATGCTGATGTTTAGACAAAAGATGTACCTACAACAGATGTAAACTCTGATGAAGAGTGAATACTCTTTGAATCAATAGCTACTGTGTGAGTAACTTTTCATGATTGTGACAAAATACCTGAGATAAACAATGCAGGGGAGGAAAAATTTATTTTGACTCACAACTTCAAAAGTTTCAATCCATGGTCAGCAGCTCCACTACTATGGGCCTATGGTGAGGCAGAGTATCATGGTGGCAGAAGCATGAGGCAGAGGAGGCTGCTCAACTCATGGTGGCCAGGAAACAAAGACAGCAAGGGCCCCAGGAAGGACCCTCAAAGCAGGTCCCCAGTGACCTACTTTCTTCAACCAGTTCCCACCTCCTAATAGCCCATTCAGCTGTAAACTCATCAATGGATTAATTCATTGATTACATTGGTATCTTCATGATCCAATTGCCTCTCAATAGCACCAGTAGCTGGGAACCAAACCATCAACATAAGAGCTTTTGGGGCTCTTTTATATCCAAACCATTACAACTACAGATTATTTAGAAACAGACCTTAGTAACATCCTAGATACCATAGTGGGGAGGAATCTAAAGAAGCATTGATAAGTGAAAGGCAAGATCCTTTCTGCAGTGAGTTTACTTCCTAACAGTAAGCAATTAAAAAAAAAAAGAAAAAGAGTTCTCAGATTAAGAGAAACAAAAGAGAAAGGTATGAGATATGGTTCATCTTTCATATCTTGAAAAAGACACTCAGCAGGCTAGAGATACCAGTACTTCTGTGACTGGTTCAATTCTAATGTGTTTAAACATGGAATTCTCTTATTTGTGAATTAAGCTGTAAGAATTTGTCTTATATTTTTTCTATCTTTCAAAGCCATATACTTTTTCTTTAACTTTTCAAATACTTCATAAATATTTTCAGAAGCATGATATATTCATTTTCAGTTATTTATTATACCTTACCTTACTTCTTCTCCTCTAAATCATATGGATTATAAAAATATATGCCAAAAAATGCTGATTAATAAAAATGGAGGAAAGAAAAAGTAAGTTTTAATTCATTATAGTTAAATGAGAAGGAAGGATAGAGATTAACTTAAATCAATGCGATTAAGTGTTACACATATATATATATATGTGGGCTAAAAGTTTGGTCTGTGCTTCCTAGGAGCCTATTTAATAAATAAAACACAATGTGCCCTTCACATTGTGTTGATTTGTTCTTTTGTGACCAGGCATTGAGCCATGTCACATTTTGCC
The DNA here is from genome assembly GCF_047511655.1 of Castor canadensis. NCBI lineage: Eukaryota > Metazoa > Chordata > Mammalia > Rodentia > Castoridae > Castor > Castor canadensis. The sequence goes on along the minus strand of NC_133392.1, from coordinate 93,067,512 downwards.
ATCATGCTTAAAACCTTTCTGCCAAGAGTTTGACTTTTTCCCTCACTTTACAAATAAGTCATTTCCCTTATGCTCCCATGGCACACTGGAACTCTTTGTCAAAGAACATACATATTCTCTGCCCCTCAACTATTAAAATCTAAGTTACATGAGGTTTGACCCCATGTCTCTGTGACATGCACAAAGTGAAGATTCAGTCATTAGGTAAGGAGGTAAGGTAAGGAGGAGGTAAGCATTTTTTTCATATTGAAGCCTGATAAAATTGTCCCTAATCAATCCTTATAAAAAAAGAGGAAAACACTTTCTTTAACAACCTCATGACAGTTGAGTGCAGGGTAGGGTATTCCCTCATGAACATTCCTCAGTGCTGACCTGCCAAGTGACTGAGGCATAGTTTTATAATAGCAGCTTGATAACAGTCCAAAATAATCCAAGGATTAAAGCAGAATAAAGAAAGACTCTAGATTTTTCAGCCAATCCATCACAACCAAGAATCAAATAGAACAAATATTTGGAGTTCAGATTTTTTTTTTTAAACCAATTGAGCTATGTGTAAGAGAATTAGTCAAGCTAAGATGAGATTGATACTTGTTTATGAAAACTGAAGAGTCCTACAAAACACTAGCTGAATAAGAACTATATGGTCTGGATCTTATATGTCCCCCAAAGGTACATATGCCAAGGTTTGGTCACTAGCCTGTGCTGCTATGGGAGACAGTCAAACTTTTTTCCTGCCAGGTCTAGAAGGAAGTTAACTCATTGAAGAGATGATCTTGAGTGGGATTTGAGTATAACTGCCACTTTCTGTCTGTCTTTGTTTCCCAGTCACTGTTAGGTGATCAGACTTTCTCCACCCAGTCCTTCCCCTTTCCACCCCATGTTATATTTCCTCGCCATATGCCCTAAGTAACAGGTATATCACCTGAAACCTCTGAAACTGTAATCCAAAATAAATCTTTCCTTCTTTTAAGTCATTTATTTCAGGCATTTTGTCACATTGGATATTACTACAATTATCTCCTATGTCAGGTTAGATATTTGAAATTTAATCTTTGCATGACTGAAAAACTTCCCTACTTCCTCTCAAAAAGCCATCTTCTTTTTCAACCTGTACCAAGAGAAGCTCAGAGCTCCTTTTCCTGAATGGACTTAAAAGACTGCTCGTTGGTTCTGAGAAAAGTTCTTAGCCCATTTCTTTCTAAAAACATGTCAGTTGAAATGCTTAAAAATTTATCTTGTGAATATTAAAGGCATAAACTTTCACAAGTCTTTTACAATAACTCAGATCTAAAATTATTTGCAATCAAGGAAAGTATGTATAAAACTAAACTTTATAAGAGAGAAGGTATTAATGAATGTCTAGAGTTCCCAAGGAGAGCTTTTTCTCAACTGCAGATGAGAACTCAGAGCATTTCACAGACCTCCGATGCTAAGCAACTTAAAATCTTCAGGAATGTTTGGGAAACAAAATATTCTCTATACTTTCAGCTTAGCTGTAAGGGAAGAAGGAAGGGAAGGTATGTCACACAGCAGGGATCATATTACCATTATGCTAATGTCACATGATGAATTGCTAAGATATTAATTTGTTTGCATAAGATAAATCTCTGATTAAGGATATCTCTCCTCCAAGAATGTAGCTGTGTAGGGTGGGAGTTGGGGTGAATAGTAAGTCAGGACTGGCCTGCAAATTTACATGTTCTGCAAGACAAAGCAGAGTGTATCTACATGAGGAATTTCCTAAAGATGGCAGTAGGTAGATGTTCACATTCTAACATGGCCTCCCTGCCAGCCTAAGAAAGTCAATGAACCCAATTCCTGAGTCCTGACACTGGGTTGAATCCTAACCTAGTGTGGACTGCACTAATCACCAAGCTACTCTGAGAATTTAGATGACAATGGAAGGGAAGTGGTATATTCCCTCATTTGTAGTCAACATTCTTTCTACAGCCCATGAGCTAGGCTAGTGGAAAACTGAAGTGAAAGGTATTTTGCATAAATCCAGAATCTGAAACCGTATCAGATGTTGTGCTCTGGCTAATTCAGGATCATGTAAATCCAGAGGTATGAATGTGAGTTTCTTGGAAGAATGATGGTTCTCTAGCAATGAAGACTGAAGTTTGCTGGCTTCTGAGGATGTCCAAGACTAGAAATCCTCTCGAAATAGCACTAGTAAGCTGTCCAGATCACAAGTTTTTTGGTTGTTTGCTTGTTTGTTGGGGGTTGGGGGGCCGAGGGAATCATGGAACACTAAGGATTGGGACTTTGCTTGCCAAGCTGAACAGTGTCCTCATGTCTGAGTTTGGCCCTGAGCAAGTGGTTATCACCAATGGGGTCACCTCAATTCCAACTGGCCATGTGGGCTCAAGGAAAGAGTCACACAACATAGTGTCAGGATGGAATGGAAAATTCTTCATTCTCCAGCAACATCAAACCTTTGGGCATTGTGTACAATCCCATAGAGGTAACAAGAAATCCCAGAAAGAGTGGTATTACAAGTCAATGCTCGTGACTATGTGCTCTGAGCCAGAGGTTTCATGTATTCCAGTGTTTGTAGATTACCTGTTACACAAAGAAGCCTCAGGGATTCAAAGCATTTCTTGAGAAAAACATACTCCAAAGCAAGATAATTAGAGATAAAATTAGTCCAGTGTATTCCAACATCAGAAGAGGGGTAGTAGATGTACTCAGGCCAAATGGCTCCAAGTTAAAGGAATCAAAAAAGAAAAAAAAATTAAAGTTTAGACATAATTAATTAATACATAGTTTCAGATAGGAAAGTACTTAATTTTGCTAAGGTGCTGGTATTTTTAATTAATTGCTAAACTTAAGCTCATAATTAGAGCATATATTATGGGGTTTTAATGCAGTATAATTTCTTGACTTAAAACTCTTTTTTGCCCATTACTTTCAGGATAAAGATAACGGTATCCTTAAGTAGTTTCTTTGCCATGCTTCCCCTGCTCCAGCCCCATCTTCTTCAACACAAAAGCTAGAATTAGCTATTTAAATGGGAATTAAGTGAAGGTACTCCTCTGCTCTCAATCTACTGAAATCTTCTTAGTCCACTTAAGAGTCTTAGTGGCCTAGGGAGTGCTACATGACTGGATCCTATATGAACACTATTTCTCTCATCTCCTGTCACTCTCTTCATTACTTAAGTCATACTTATGTCTCTAAGCATTCAATTACTATCTCACCTCAAGGTTTTTGCTTTTCTCTTTGCCCACTCTTCTCATGATAATCCCTTGGTTTGCATTCTCAAATTTACCTTAGATCTCTGTTTGACTACCACCTCACTAAAGCCATCGCTTAGCACCCTATGTAAACTGTAATCAAACTCCAAACTCCATGCTTCCTTCTATATTTTGTCTAATTTACTGTTCTGTATCATAGTAACCATGCTTCTTTATTGTCTCCTTTCCAAGGATATTACTTCCTGGTGTATAGCCAAAACCTAAAACAGTTCCTGGTATATAGTAGGCCCTTGTCTTTGTGCTACTATGATAAGATGCTGTAGGTTGAGTAATTTATAAAGGAGAAAAATTTATTTTTTCACAGTTCTGGAAGCAGGAAAGTTGAAAATCAAAGTGCCTTAGGTGAGGGCCCAGTTTCTCTGCTTCGCAGATGGAATCTCATTGCTACATCTTCCAGACAGGACTGTGTCCTCTCATGACAGAAGCTGAAAAGGTCAAAAGAGAGCAAGAAGAAAGAAGGCACTAAAACTTATGCTTTTGTAATATCGATAATCACACAAGTGAGAGTGGAGCTCCCAGGGCCTGATAACATTTTAGAAGTCCCACCTCTTAATATTATTACAGTGACAATTACATTTCAACTTGAATTTTGGAGGGTACACGCATTCAAGCCATAGCAGCCTTCAAAAGGTATTTGCTAGAAGGATAAATGCAAGGTGCTTTCTAAACTTCCATCTTTGTGTGTGTGTGTGTGTGTGTGTGTGTGCATGTGCGTGTGTGCACACGTTTGTTTTGTTTTTAGATCTCTTTTGGTGGTACTGAGGTTTGAGCGCAGGGTCTTATGCTTGCTAGGCAGGCACTCTACCACTTGAGCCATCCCACTAACCCTTTTGCTTTACTTACTTTTTGAAGAGGGGCTCACTGTTATGCCCAGGCTGCCCTGAACTGCGATCCTCCTATTGTGTTTCCCTCATAGCTGGGTTGATAGGAAAGTACCACTACACCCACATTTATTGAGATGCATTCTTACAAACTATTTGTCCAGGCTAGCCTCAAACCAGGATCCTCCTGATCTCTGCCTCCCAAGTATCTAGGATGATAGGTTTGAACCACAGCATGTGGCTTAAACTTCCATTCTTATCTCACAGTTCTCAGATTTAAGTTTTTGGAACATACTATTTTGCTTTTGACCTCAGGATTTCTCTGTGTTTGAATGTTCTTCCTTATTGTCTTCCCTATTTATCCTTTAGGGCTTAGTCTAAATGCTAATCTGTCAGAGAATCTTTTTTGTAACAAGCTCAATAAAACATCTTATGTTCTTCACAGAACTTAACACATCCGAAGTTCCTATCAACACACTGTCTTTGGAATTACTGTCCTAATTTTTCAATAAAATACACATTCTTTTAAGAGTTGATTTTGCTCACCAATGTGTTCTCTAAAAACTGGCAAGTTACTGGCAAATCATGATGACTAAGGCACTTCTATCTATTACCAAGGGCATCAGTTTCTCCAGTATGCATGTACTAAGAGAAATTATTAAATCAGAGGGCTGCTCAGTAATTGCAGGATCAGAATAGAGAGTGCTTAAAGTCTTGAGGATGCATTATCAAAGCTTATAAGGTCTTGTGACCCAGATGTTCATGATGTCCTGGTCCCCCTTCTTGTCTCTGGATTATGTAGGCAGTTGGATCCTCTAAAGCCAACTTGCTACATGGCTGCTCCTTTTGGATGATACACTCTGACTACAGATGTGTCAGTTTCACTAATTAAGCAATATTCTGATATGTTCCCATGAAACTAGAAAACATTTTGCTAAGTGTTGTTTTCAATTCATTTAATTCTCACAGGACAATCTTATTTCCCTTTTCTGTAAGTACTTGGGGAGTCTTCATTGCCCAATCCTATGGGCTTAGAATTACATGGAAATAAATTACCTTTATCCCCTCCTAAGGCAAGGGAAATGTGTATAACTCACTAGATACTACAGGGATATTTCTAAAAGTTATTGTTCTATATTAACATTTTCTTACCCTAATGGGAAAAACTTCTCAGAAGCCTCCCTATTCATTCTAAATAATGGCTGTCAGAAAAGTTAGATTATAGCCCAGGTGGGCAGAGATAGGGATCAGAGCCAATAGCAAATATTGAACCTCTGTACACACAGTCAACTTCTTCTATGCAAGAAGGTTTCTTCTCATTGTTCCCTTGGGACAGGAAATGGTGAGGTAGGGAAGTGTGTGTGTGTGTGTGTGTGTGTGTGTGTGTGTGTGTGTGTGTGTGTGTGTGTTTGTGTGTATTAGTGTGTATACATTGTGTGATCGCTTCTCTTCTGACACTTAGGTCACAAAACACTGCTTCCTAGATCCATTGTCATGCCACCCTCTTTGATGAAAATAAACCCCTGATTTGACATTATATTTTTTCTTAGCTGATCCTGACTAATAATAAAAGTTAAGGCCTCTTCCAGTGGGTAGAGGAGGGGGACTAGCTGTTCTGATCATGGATGTGGCCAAGGAAATGGCCTTTCCAGTCCTCCCAGTTTAAGTCCAGGCTATTCCTCTTTCACATAAATGCTATGACAAATAGCCTAAGAAACACCACACAGAGCCTCTGTCTCTGCCTTTACAGAGGGGCTGTGGCAGATCAGGGCATTTCAAAGCCTTTATGTGGCGCCTCCTGAGTCAGACTGAAAAGCTCTCAACTGAAATTGCCAATGGATAAAAGCTCTCTTTAGAAATGGCCCTTCGATGAAAAGTTTTGGAATTCTTAGGATTATAACCCTTCAGCCAAATCCCATTATGTTCCATTTCTGCCTTTGAACTACAGGGAACTACAGAGATAAAGTCATTCCACGGAGAAGGGAGGCGAAGTTTGCTCTGGAGGGGAGGGAAATGACTTGGTATCTTATCTTTGCAAAAGACAAAAACAAAGTCCAGTTTTTTCTTTTTGTCCTTAACAGAGGTCTCTATGAAATGAAAGCAACTCTTAGGGGTAAAATTCAGACACCACTGCGAATGGGAACTTGGCTATGATGGGAGCCTCACCATGATACAGGTGTGGAAGACCCTGTTGTCATGCATCATAAAAGCTCAGGCCAAGCTCCGAGTTCGAAGATCAGGTTGGCAGCAATTAGACAGTGTTAGGAGCTGTCTCTCACTGTGCCTTTCAAAGTAACCTTTAATAATTTTTCCAGCTGTGGCTGTAGGCTCTTTACTGTCCATTTTCTCCCTATTTACTATTTTATTAAGCATTTCCTTGCATTCAATCTTTAGAGACTTTAATAATCATTAATTGGGTAATTGTCACATTACTACAAGGAAATTCACTGCCAGTATCATGAGATGCCAGAAGAAGGAAATGGGGGCATGGAGAGGTTAAGTGAATTGCCCAAATTCACTTAAGCCACTAACTAGAGCAGAAGGGGGACATTCTTTGCATATGATTCCTTGTCTATGGTGAACTCAAGGAATGGATGGACACTTCAATTTAAATTTTTTACTTTGAGTGGTTTTTTGTTGTTATTCACATTTGCTATCCAGTTTTTCTCTATTTTCCAGGTGAGTAAGGATCTTTCAGAGGCTTATATAATGACCTTCAGAATCGGTGTATTTACAGCTATCAGATTCAGCAGGGTAAGTCACATTTTAGAAATTAGTGTTGACGGTACAAGTATTGCTGAAAAAAATGCAAAAAACACCTCAGTAGGAATCCTTTGTACCTCTTTGTACTGCCTAAAATGCAGACTTATCCCAAACCACCATTACAAACAAAGTGTATAGAGAACTTGCACACACACACCCTGATTTCTGAGTTAACAGGATGAAGGAAAGGTACTGATATTAAGCTGAAACACAAAACTAGATTCTTGTATCTAACTCCAGTGGTTTGCAATGCTGTCAATAATACACTACCAAGAAAATCCATCTTCCAGACTTTTTTCTCAGCCTGTTTTTCTTCCTTAGGGGAAAAATGATATATGAACTCATGGAGTTCATATAGAGGTGGCAAACAGTAATGGCTCTATATGAAGTATAGCTATTAATAGCCAATAAAGTCTTTTAAATTAATAGGTTAAACTTCCCCAGGTTGTACTTCATTATCTGGACTTAAGCTCTATTTTTGATTTGGATGGAAAGGATAGACAAGGAATTTTGGTAATTCAAAAAGATCATCAGCAAACCCAAAATTACATCCCAAGATTCCATTAACTTTCCAACTGTCTTGCCTTACTGGTTCTCAAAATAGCTCCTATAAAGGGTTAAATAAAACAAGTTTAAAATAAAATTTGGAAATCAGCTTATTGAAGTAGAACAAAATAAAACTGTTCCCATGCAAACAAATTTACTCATTATCCAAAAATAACTTTAGGCAAAACCCATGAGCCTAGAATACAGGAGTGGATATAACCAGGATTAACCTAAGCTCTTACATGGACATGGCCTTTGAAAAATAAATATAGGTACTGGCCACACCAGGAGCTGGAAGAAAGGGCTAGGAAGATAAAAAGGGGGCGAATTTACAAAGAAACACACAGTATGTCCTAATATCAGGAAGGAGAGCAAGACCAACACAGAATGGAAGAAATTCAGTGGTACCAGGGCATTGACTGTCAGTAGAAAGGTGAAGGGAGAGATACAAACCAAGATTGAAAAGGGAACTGGGATCTGATTAACATGGAAATACAGTCCTTCATCATAGGCAGTGATCACTGGGTAGGGGAGAGACAGAATGACCTCATCTTCTTCCAAGAACTTGTGAAGCTATACAAGGAATCCAGAAGACTGTACCACCCATTCTTCACTTAGACAATATGAGCCATCATTTTCATAGTCAACAAACTGATGGTGGTACAAAGTGGCTTTCTTGGTTTATTCAAAGTGGACTTAAGTTAATCTTGACATGTGTCCAAAGTGACTATTCACAAATACAGACAAGACTCCTTGGGCTATCACCATTATAGTCTCTTCCCCTTCCACACAGACTTCATCCTGGTATCATATCATCCCTGCCTCCTACCAAGGCTCTAAATCCCAAAACATTATGTCTCCCACCTAAGTTATTCATCAGTGTTTAGCTTACTTTTTGCCTGGTCCTTTCCAAAAGGGGCCCATCCTCTTTAGAGGTCTGTCACCTAGATCAAGTCTCAAAGTTGTTTGTAGAATTATACTTGTTTCAATACTTCACTTAATATAGCTTTCTTTCTGCCTATCCTTATTACACTTTTTTGTTTATACAGGTCAAACAATACCTTTGCTGACTGTCCACCTATTTCAACACTAGAAACACTGGGTTCGAGTATCACTGCCACAGTCCTTATATCAAAGTGGTCTTTGCAGATGTGCAACCTGAACAACTGAACAGGGCCCTATGTTCAGCAGAGCCCATGCCTGGTTTATTTCTAGTTTTGCAATCTTAATTTCTGGTGTATTTTAACAAGATTCCTGCACTTTCACTTTGCATTGGGCTCTGAACATTTTGTAGACAATTCTGCCTCATGTTTTAGAGCTTGTGAGATGCTATTACATGCCACTTTGCTTCCCTTTAGCATACAGCTGGTATGTCTCTGATGGTTAAGTGTGGTTACCTGGTCTCTGCCATTACAGGACTTTATTATCCCCATCTACTTTGGAAAGTCAATACCAACACCTTTTATTGTGCACTGTGACCAAAATAAAACAGCCAGCATTGAGCTCCTCAGCCTTGTGGATGCCTTTCCCTTGGATGTTTTCTATTGCTTCAGTGATGGGAGTATACTTTGAGACCTATGGAGCACACTTAGCTGGTGGAGTCTCAGATCTAATATAGCAAATACATTGTTGCTTGCTGTGACTCTCAAAACCTTTTAATTCTTTCTACAATATTCTGCCAAGGCAACCCAGGCATATCTACCTTTTATTGTAGGCTATCATTTTTATCCAAACTTCAAGGAGCTATCCAAGCAGCATATTAGGAGTGGCTCCAGGGGTCCTTGCCAGAATATTAAATCCTGAGTCACAGAAGACTGTCCCCATATCAATAATTCTCCCTCATCTAGTCTTATAATTCATCCCCCAGCTCCAGCCCAAAATCCTCCAGATCACTGTCAGGTAAATCATTCCAGTGTCATTACAGCATGTCTGTCAGATCCTTTAACCCTTTTAATGAATAAACCCTCTCTTCTCAGCACAAACAGTATTTCCCCAGAGGGTTGTGCTAGGAGATCATGAAGGACCTGAGCACCATCTTTTTTATTTTACTATTTTTTATTAGCATACATTAATAGTACAAGAAAATTTCATTGTGATAAAACCATAGATGCATATAGTGTCCCCCTTTATTATAGTCCCACTTTATCAAAATGTTTAGTGAATTTCATTATGTCATTTATGTATCTATAGGCATATAGATAGATATATCACATTTTGATCCTCTTCAATGTCTCCCAGTACTGTGTCTTGTAAGATAGTTATCCCGAATGCAGCCTAAGCATGCCCTTCAGGTAAAGAGAAGCTGTTCTATAGCAACTTGGGCATGTATGCCAAAGCAAACAGTTGCTAAAAGTCTGGGAACTAAAGATTTGCAAATGTACTGACCCAGATATCCTCACCTGAAATCCCAGGAAGCTTTGGAGGGGAGGATTGTTTAATATTCTACTTTTATATTCAAATCTTCGTCTTGATTTTCAAAACAATCTTCTCCCTAACTATAGAGATATAGTGAAATGCAGGAATATGTTTTTGGCATTCATATGCTGTAGACTGACACTTAGTTAACTGAAATCCATCATTATGGATCCTCCTTCAGAGGTTTGATGGTAGCTAACAAAAGCCAACCCCTCCCAGTTTCAATATGATCATTTCTACCACACCTCTGAAATGCATAAAACAGGGCATTCCTTCTACCTATATCTTATCTCACTACAAGTCAGAGTTTTAATAATTCTTAATAATCACAAGGCAGGCTGTATCATCACTCAATTTATGGCAATCATGTATTTGTTCCATATGGCCAACAAGGGATCCAATTCTAGGATTACATTCTAAGAATCTGCTGACTTGAACTACTGTCAATATCAGTAGTCTCCATCTTACCCTTTCAGAGAACCCTGAGACTAGAAATCAAGTTCAAGTAGTTTGTTTGTGAAGGCGATAACCAGGAAACACTACAGAGGGATGGAGAAATATGAGTAGAGAAGGGAGAGGAGCCAATTAAAGGTGAGTTATCTGAGTGTCAATATTCATTTCACTGGGTAACCCTGAGAGACAGTTTGGGACATGTAACTCAATTTTCCCACCTAAAGTTGAGCAAGCAAGAGTATTCATCCACTTCCTCAATGATTGTCAGTCATTGGTTGAGGATAGTCTTGGGGGTGGTGCATTAATTCCCTGGCACTTTTGTCTTATCCTTTCAGTGTTCTTTTTTATATACACAGAAAAAAAGGAAGAAAAAGAAAGTCATCAAACAAAAACTAGCAGGTACTTACAGTTGGAAATGAATGGGAAAGGGTTAAAGGAATCACATTTGAAATGAATCTTAATATCTAGGAAATGGTTTACATGGTGGAAAACAGTGAGAAATGGGATGCCAGTGAGATGGACCAAAATAACTAAGCTGTTGGCCTCTTTTGCAAGGCTGAGATTTTTCTGAGTCTAGATAATAAGGTAAGAGGATGAGAATGGTGGAAGGGTCAGCTAGACAGGTTGGTGGGAACCAGATTTTGTAGGACTTTGTAGTTTGTATATAAGAAAAAGGAAATATTTAATTACATGACTGGCTTGATCATATCCATATTTTAGAAGTTATTGCACATGAATTAGAACAGTTGAACAGAAAGGCCAACTGAGAAACTATTGTAATAGCTCTTAGAAGAAAACTGAGATAATTGAAGGAAAAGGCAGGATGTGGTATAAAAGATGATTTGGGAGATTATTTTCGGAAGGAATATATAAATGCCGTGCGGGCGGGTTCTGTATCTAACTTTGAACACTCTTGTATCCTTGGCATCTGCAACTCTTTCAGGTACACAGTAGTTGAAGGAATGAAAGAATAAATGAATGAAATGATTAATCTCTCTTCTAAGATTTCCCTGTAGCCCGGTGCTACCTACAGATACTGACTGTAATACTAATGATTTTTTAAATCTTATATTGCCTACTATTGTGTTTGCCAGCATGTTCATAAAGAGAAAAAAGCAAAAAATGACTTTTATAAACCACATTGGGTGAACTATTTCTAGTTCTAGATTAAGATCCTCTTATGGAGCTTGCTGGAAAAAATGATGACATTATTTTCCTTTATATTTGTAACTTATGACAAATCCATAAAGAATCAGGGAATATACCAGATGTGAAATTTGTATAAAATTTCCAAATAAGTTCTTGATTATATTGATGTATTCTTATCTCTCAGTTACCAAAGCATAAGATGGAGAGGTCTGTTCTGTTGAAGGCAAACCCAGGAATGGATCACATGAGCTCATACCCACAGCTATCCATTCAAGCAACTGTATGATTTGGAAAAAGCACAGGGATCAGAAGTGGAAGGACTAAACTTCTGAAGATTATTATTTTTTATTAAACATCCTATTTTAGTTTAAATACCTTTAGAATTCCCTTGTTTCTCCTTTAAAATACACCATTACCTTATAGTATTAATAAGAAAACACATGCAAATTCTTTCTTCATTGAAAAGTTTTATATCACAAAATTCTCAACATCTATTTGTGAAATGAATATATAAATGGCACCTGTGGTAATCCCACCTTTTCCCTAAATGGAGAGAGTTTTACCTTGAACTACTGTGAATTTTGAGACTCACTGAACTGAAGGGCACAAAAATAAGCTAGTCTCTGAGAGGTCATTAGCTGGGATTTTTATCATGTTTTGCTTTAACTCATCAAATGAATTACTAAGTTTTTTATACTTATAAAAATTTCAAATATTTTAGTACTTATGCAGAAATACATAGGAATTCATTAATATAATTGCATTTATTCAACAAATTTTGATTGGGTCTATGCTATGTGTTGGGAATTGGTGTAAATTCATGAGACAAAACAATGAATAAAACAGAAAATATCTTTGGGGAGTGTGTGTGTGGGTGTGTGTGTGTGTGTGTGTGTGTGTGTATGTGTTTACCCTTGAGATGTTTATCCCAACCACTGTACTCTAAAATGTTGCACTGTACCATATTTATTTAGAACCCAAAATTCAAATGGAATGACAAGGATTTACTCATGTTTACTATTTTTCAGAGAACAATATAAAACCTCAGAGAAATTATGCTCTATCAGTGAGTGATTTGGGGAAAAATGAACAAGACAGACAAAAGAGACTAAGAGACTAAGCAAGCTGAATGATGAGTGAGATGATACTAAAATTTCTGGCAGAGAACACAGGTCATACTAAGCACAGAAAGAGGATTCATTTGGGAACATAAAAATGTGTCATTTCCATTCAGAAGAGCTACTTGCTGCATTTGTTCTATTACAAAGCTATTAACTTCTATAAAAATAAAAATTAAATTCTCAAGCTGGAATAAGCTTATGAAATTAATTATGATGATATGTAAAGAGAAAAAGGGAAGTGTTTCCATAGTGTTGCAAATGTATGTAAGGAAAGGAATAGAAGCCTGTAAAAGACTTTCCAGGATGAAATATTCAGAGATTTTAAGGATGGAGTAGGTTTTTACATATACATTGAGTTTTCTCAGGTGATTTTATACAAATTGTAAAAAATACATGTTTTCTTTTCTATACCTTTCCATATTTTGATGGTCATTTCCAACAGGACACCCTCCCTCTGGGGATTTGTGAGTGGAGTACAGAAATTTTTCTGGTAGAGTGATCCCTTAGGATTATACTTCACAATGAAATGAAAATGAACTCTCTATGAGGCTTTCAATTAAAAAAAAAAGCAAAAATGTGTGATGCAAAGTATTATAGAAAGCTCTCAGAAATTTCTACAACAAACTCTAATCTCAAATCATCAAGGGGCAATATCTGAATGCTGATTATTACAATTTGTCTCCTTCACCCACACTCACACATTCACCAGCTGCCCCTCCACAATGCTCCTTGTTTGTTTGCCAAAAAGACAGATCAACTCATTATAAACAATGGGAGAAATAGCAGCTAAAAGCAATAAAGTTTTTTTAAAAAGCATGAAAAAGAGGAATTGAAATCAAAAGATGAATGTTTATAATACAGTGCAGGGCAGGGGGTAATCCAGGCAGACTCCATCAGACACAGGGCAATGAAAATAACTTTATTAACGTCCTCAAAAAGTCTTTGGGGCCTTGGACACAAAGAAGTCACCAGAGATTTGAATGTGTTAAATGTCATAACTAAAATTGAGTCTCACACCAGTAGGCTGTGGCTTATTAAAAACACAGACACTAGCCCAATTGTCATGCAGTGTTGCTGAAATGTGCATAAAACTATTCTGTGCCACATAAGAGTTGAAAAGTGGACTACAGCAATGTTCAAATCATGCAACAGACACTGTAATAACTACTTACAGATTATGTCAATTCTGCAAGTACTTCATAGAGGTGAATTTAATTTTCGTAATTTAATGAATTACACAAAACCTTAATAACGTGAGAAAGTGCAAGTATTCCAGAGTAAGAACTTCAAGTATAAGTCAAAATTACTCAAGGTTTAAGGATGGTCTCCAAATCTTAGAACTAACACCCCATGAGATCTTTAATGTCATTACAAAGCAAAGGAGTCTAAGTTTATAAGTTCTCATCTGAAACACCCCAACACAGTGAAGTACGTGCTGGTTGATTTATCCCTTCTGGAAGAATGAAAGGTTGTGTTGGACCTGGTGAGATTTTAACCTGTGATCCTAGAGAATCTTCCAGAGCTTCAAACCCGAAGTTTGATGTATAACCTACTGGTTTAAAGGGACCTACATATTAGTGCTGGAGAGTCTGACATAGTGGGTAGGTACATCAGACATCAGAAAGAGCAATTTAGTCAGCAAGACATCTATATTCCCTGTTCTAATCATAAAAAGATGATCTTTCCAAGAGCTACCACAAGGAGAATTTTGATAGGCACTGAGTGAAAGCAAGTCATGTTGCTGGGATTTTACTTTGTGGAGCAGCCTCAGTTTAGAAAGCAGTCTCAATTATCGCTGAGAATGTAGTGCCTTATTTTACCAATTAAATGGTTAAGGTATATATTGTGTAGTGCTCAAATTTGTAGAATTGGCTGAATAAGCATCATTCTTGCATTCAAAGTATGGTGATCTTATTTATCTAGATTTATTTAACATTCCTCCATATCCAAGTCCATTATTCCAGGGACTCAGGCAGACATACAACTTATCATACTAATTACTAGTTTTAACATTGCTTTTAGTAAGCATAGCTTTTATAAATGGTATTCCCACCCCTGCCACTCCCTATTATCTGCCACCATTGAGAGGCTAAATTCCCAGCCATTAGAACAGACTTTCCTGTCTGCTATTTGCAAGCCAACTCTCTCTTAATATAGTATTTTCCCCACTTTATGCTTATAGATTGTTTATTTGTCAATTGAGGAAAGAAGAGGGAGCTAGAAAGACGAGGTGGGAGAATAGAAACTTTTAGAGGATAAAAGACAAGATCAGTCTTTCAGCCTACGACATAGATCTCAATAAAACTAAATACTTTTTAAAAATCAAAAGCAGTATCAATTTTATAAATATCTACTGGCTAGATTACATTTTTGAGCCAATATTACCAATTTCTGATAATGGGATTAAATTTGCTTTAGAGTTAATGCAATTTGGTTTTAAAAATAGGCAAAACATGCAGATTGTTTTAAAAAAATCTAAATAGTTTTTTAGTTTTAAAAATTATTTTATCTTGCCTTCGCTTTATTCCTCTCTTCTTAACTCCCTTCTTCTTCATTTGCCATCCTAACACATTCTCTAAAACATGATCTGTTTTTAAAATAATGGGTTCTATAAGCCTATTAATACCAGAAATAAAAAGAAACTTTTGCTAAAATTTAAGATGCATAATGCTCTCATGTCCCCAAGTCTCTCTACGAGAAGGAATTAAGAATGTTCTCTTCTCCCAGAGAGAACAGTCATACATCCATATTTCATGCACTTATGCAATTCATTTTGGTAATAGTGGACATTAGACATCTTTATTAATTTAACTGCCTAGTGACAATGTCTTATTGTCACTTATTACACTTATTTTGACAACTATTCACATATGAATGCTTCTCTGTTAATGTTAAACACTGTGGATTAAAGGATTGCTGTTGTAACTCTGTATCTATGTCTAATGGCCTTTGTGATAAAACACAAATATTCATTTATATGATACTAGGCCAGATACAGCTGCCATCAGAGTAAAATGTTTTAGGAGTACAAAGGATCAGACTTTCTCAAGATATCTCCTTGACTCTTCTATTACTAGTTTTGAAAACCTAGTCCCACATTCTACAGGCAAGAACAGACACAAACTTCAGGCAAGGACACAGAAGCCAATTCTATGCTCTGTAATTTCCATCACTACTTTTCACAGTGTTGGTTTCAGTTTTTTACTTATGGACTGTTCTTGACTCTTCACTCCACTGATGAACCAGTGTCACCTGAAAGTTCTAACAGTAAACATATAGGTGGATCTACAATCACAGCCTTCATTTCAGTTCTAATGCCTAAGGAGTAAAAATTATCAGTGGCCCAGTTTGGAGCAGATAAACACCTTTGTACCAATAAGCTGTAGCCAAGGGGTGATATCCTCTGTTAAATGCTGGTAGTAGCTCACTTTTGGATTGGGAATAGCATCCATAGAACAGATGAAAGATAGCTCAATCTCCAGCCATTACAAACACTGAGAAATACACATCTATAAGTAGAGAAAGGTGCAAAATAAAGTAAGGCATGGAATGAGGTCAGGCTTGGGTAAATTGATGGAGCTAATTTAGTATCTGGGAATGAGGGTAGAGCAAGCACAAGTGAATACAGAAAGAAGGAAAACTTGGCCTTAAACCAGGAATCATAGAGATTGAAAACTTCAATGACTGGCAATGGCAGTATTTTAAACACTTACTTTCCCAGTGTTTTATTTTAATGTCAAACTGAAACCTCAAACTAAATTATTCTTTTTATAATTTTCAGCAAAAAAACCCAAAAAACTCCCCAAACACGTTGTGAATGGTTTATATGGGAAAGACAGTATACTAAGTGGTCTAAAGAATGTTTTCAAAAGAGTACTTGGGCATGAGGGGAGGTCCTGTGTAGATTTTATATTTCTAAATCCAGAGATTTATTGGTGGGGAAAGTTATATTTGCTGATTGCAACAATGTCCTAGTGATAGTTTCTTTTAAGAATTGTGTAGAGGAAAAATTAGCAGCAATCCTCATTTGTTTAAAGTAAAACACAGTATTTTTACTTTCTTAAACTTTCGAGGAGATTTTGGGTACTTTTAGATCCAGCATTCATGCAAAGTGACAACTTAGAATCTTACGGAATCTGCTCTCTCCAATATCTTACTAATTCTTATAGAAATTTGTAGTAATAATAGCCAAAGGCAGCTACAGAAGTTAAGGGGACTGAATTGAAATTTTTAAGGTGAGATGAGACTAATGACTCTTGAAATCAATTTTAGCTTTTTGGAGGAAAAGCAAATATATTTAATGACAACCCTATGCCAGTCACTATTCTAAGCACTTTCTGAATATTTACTCATGTAATCCTTAAAACAAAGCTTTCAGGTAGTTGATAAATATCCTGTGTTTTCAGATGAAGAAATTGAGGCACAGAGAAGTTTAGAGCTTTTCCAAGGACACACAGCCTGCAATGTGGAGCCAGGGTTTAACTGCAGGTGGTCTACTGCTCTGGCCTTTGTTCTCTACAACTCCTGTGTGGTATCACACATGGATTAATTAATAAGCACAGTGTTTTATGAAATATGCGATAAATAGTAACATGGCTATTCAGACTTCCAAATGAGCCCTAGGCTGACTTGTTTTAAATGTTTGATGTGTCCATGTTTGCAACACACTTCTCCTTCCATAATCCTTTACCTTTCCATACTTATTACACTAAAAGAAAGCATAGTACCCAAAAATTCTGTAAGCCTGGGATAACTCTGACTGAACATATTCAAAATTCATTCCTGAGAAGGAAAAGATATAAATAATTTTTAAAGGTCTCACAATCATTTCTTTAAAATAAAAATCAGAAGTACATTACTGTAGCAGGTTAATTGCACTCTTATATTTTTTCAAGTTGCTTTCTCCTTAATTAAGAGCTGGTGATGTTTATTCTAATAAAACTATTGGGCATATGACTGGGAGTTTCTTTTAACATGAAAAATTACATAGCCTGAGACTGTACCAAGAAATAATCACTTTAATAATGATATAAAAAATCTGCACATAAAATAATGTAAAGTAAGTGTTCATTATTTCCCCAATAGTTTTAAAATCAGTTCTACTTTAAATTCACTCTAGGTTGTAAAACTATCTTGGAGTAAGTCTATCTATACTCTTACATAATTTCTGTGTATGGAAAACCACCTTTCTCCCTCCCCTAAGCTTTAATAAAACAGGCAAATATACATCTCAATGGCAGATTAAGGCATTTTTGTAGCTAAGCCTAATTAAAATGGCAACAATCCAGTGGTTTCTTTACAGGGAGCAAGGCCATCTGTAAGGGATAAAAAGATACCAAGCATTTGGATGCATTTGTTTCCAGTGTTTAAATATGGCAACAGAAAACAGGGATTGATACTGGCTAAGCCACAAGCAACATTTGAGTTACATGTTTAAAAAGAGTACAGGCAATCAAGGTAGTTAAATGCATTTTGACTTTGGGTCGTTCTGCCTGCTAGCTCTGCCAGTTCTGTAGCATAGACTTCCTCAAATTGTTATCCCACCATATTACAGTCCCTCCCTGGAAAATTTTTATATAAGAGAATCTCTACAGAAAAGAAGCTGGTTCAACTTTAATTAACCCAGCATTTCCCAAACTTGCTGACCTTGGAATAACTTATTACTACTTTTTTTTAATCTTTCCTTCCCAGCAACAACTTCAGTCACCTTTTAGCTCCATTTGGGACATATTGCTCTAACACACTATTCCTTGCCATTTTAGAATGTTGTCTCAGTCCATTTGTGTTGCCATAACAAAATCCCACTGAGTAGGTAATTTAGAAACACAGAAATGTGTTTCTCATAGTTCTGTAGCCATGGAAGTTCAAAATCAAGGCATGAAAAGGTTTGGTGTCTGCTGAGGACCAGTCCTGCTTTCAAGATGGTGGCTGATGCTGCATCCTGCAGAGAAGAGCCTAGTGTCTTCATAAGACAGAAGAGCATAAGCCATGGGAGGCAAAGTGTCTCTGAAATCTGTTTTATAAAGGCACGAACTCATTCCTGAAGGCAGAATCTCACCTCTTAATACCACCACAGTGGGGTTAAGTTTCCACACATAAATTTTGAGGAACATTCAAATCATAGCAAATACCACTAAGTTGTAAATGTTTTAAGCCTTGTTTTATTATTTTACAGTAACCACACATATTCTATTAATTTGCCAATCAAAGTACCAAGACAGGAATGCAATGGGGAAGGAAAAGTAATGTTCCCTGCCACAGGGAGAAAATATTCCTGCAGTTATAATTGACTGCATACATTGTGTAGCTCCTATCAAGCTACATTCAAATTCATTCCATAAGTATTTTAATACCTAGAATAGAGGAATCTACCATAGACTGTTTACTGAATCAAATTAGAGCTGAGATTTCCTCAGGCTTCTGTGTGTGTGTGTGTGTGTGTGTGTGTGTGTGTACTGGAGCCTTGTACTTGCCACGTAGGCACTCTGCCACTTGAACCATGACTCTAGGCCTTTTGGTTATCTTTGGATAGAGTCCCACTTTGGGCTGTGATCCTTCTATTTGTGCTTCCCCTGTAGCTGGGATGACAGGCATGCACCACTATGCCTAGCCATTAGTTGAGATGGGATCTCATAAACATTTCACCCAGGTTGGCATCAAATTGTGATCCTCCTGACTTTCCTCCTGAGTAGCTAGTATCACAGGCATGAGCCACCACACCTGGATTCTTCAGCCTATTTTTGAAAATTGACCCAGATTTCTTCTTTTCATTTTGTGTCCATTGTGGGGTTTTAGCAACAGGTAACAGTGAATTTCAAATATTTAAAAAACATTGCTGGTACATATAAATTAGCATTTTTTAAGTTCTTAATTTGATTCATACACATACTAAGATAGACAAGTACTTTTCTGATAATCTTTCCATTTTTATGGTTTATTTTACAAAGATGAGACATCTTTTTTTTCAAAATGACTATCAACTCAGTGCATAGATTTTTCTTTTAATTTCATCATTTCTAAAATCCTAAGGATTTAAAAAATGATGAAAGAAAGGTACAGACACTGCCAGGGGCATTTTCCTTGGGAACAAATATTTCAGATGAAGAAAATTCACTTAGCAGAAATATTTGAAAGCAGAAGTTTGTTTTTTCTCAGGTTACATTTTTCACCTGTCATATGGCACATGATGAACAGATAGAAGGTTATAAGTGCAGGATTAGGAAAAGGGTTTCTTTCACACATACTATATAGCTTGTGCCCCAAGCTAGCAAACTTCTGCTCTGACATGCAGATAATGAATAGGTTCTTCAATGTAGTCACTTTCCTTTTCTCGGAGAAACTTCTATTCTAGATAACATCCTTTGAAAATAAAAAGAAAATGCAGCATTCTTTTAAAGAAAACTTTACTCAGTAGCATGGTAGTCTAAAATTTGCTGCTGGTATTTACTACCACTTGTATTTTTGACATATCGTTAACAGTTAAAATAGTTTAACATGTTTTCATATAAATATGACCTTGAATCCATAGGACAAAATCCTAAGCTTCAATTCAACACTGTACATGAAAGATATATATTTATTTATCCATAGGAAAATGTCTTGAGCATCTGTTAAGATAGTTGTATTAACACTTATAATCATTCACATATTTTAAGTTTAAATTTTAAACTTTTTAAAAATTAAAAAACTTTATCAGAATTTTTTCCCTTTTTTAGGCACATATTTTTTCCAAGTTTACTTACTTTATATAGGAATTACAATACATTGGAATATTTTGTATGGATATTTATATAACAAAGTATGATTAGCTTCTCGTTATGGAATCAAAACCTGCTCTAGATGTTAAGCAGAGAGGGATTAATATAGGGGATTATGATTGTAAACATGCACCAGAGCAGACATGAAGAAGATCTTTTTTATCTTCTTTCTTTCCTCTTCTAAAACTGTTGCCAAGAGCAGAGACAATTACCTGTAGGAGGGGGTAATCTTGGGTCAGAACAGTCTGATGGTTGCCTGAAATGTCGATGTGCACAAGGCTTATGGAAGGACAGCATGTTGGAACAAGATAACAGGGGCATCCCAGAATCCATCAATAATGGCAGCTTATGAGAAATGATGTGGTGGAGCAAGGAGTAAAGACAGTATGGCTGGCCTGGTGAACAGCTATATTAAAAGAATGAGGCAAATAGCAAGTATACTGAGAATGATGGGAGAAGATTGTCACGGAAGGTACAAATATGGAAACAGGAAAAATCTGGAATAGACCCTGTGATATTAGACTGAAACTGGAACTGTTGGTGAGGAGGGAGACAGAGACAGAGACAAAGAGAACAAGAAATATAGCTGAGGGTGTGTGTGTGTAAATATATGTGTGTATAAATGTGTGCATAGTCATATATGCACATCTCTCATTCTGGATGTAGCATAGCAGTGAGTCTCTCACCCAGATCCTAGCTTCCATATATAAAACTCTATTATGTAAATAAGTAATGCCATTCTCGAGGAATGAATTTGAAGGCCAATCATGAGGACAGAAGAATTCTGCATGAAGAAGTTTCCACTGTCAAAGTCTAAAAAGTTTAAGCATCAAAATAAATACTGATTATAATGGGAATTAGTCTACTTATTGAAATAGAAATCCACAAATCTATCTAGAGTGTAAGGAGAAGGAAAATCTGTCCTTACAGTAATGTAAACCATAAATGTAGAACAAATGATTGAGTTAGAAAACAATCTCCATTTTGCTACCATCAGAACACTCATTCAGACAAGAAATATTGATATTTCTTGTTATTGATATTGATAAATATTTCACTGCTGAGTGAAAGTAAAATGAGAAAAGGGACATGAATATCAAGTATTTCCACAAGAATCATTTCTTATTTACAAAACAAAACAAAAAAATACCTTAGAATGGAAAATGCTGATAGTCACAATCTCAACCCAGTGGTCAAAATTTAAACCAGCAGTAATGATGGTTGCATTTAATTGAGAAACAGTCTACAAAAGTGTTGCCCCATAATCTTCAAATTCATCAAGGCTGTGAAAATGAGGAAGACTGAATTCCTGCTCCAGATCAAAAGAGAGCAGAAAAACAACCAATGTGTCATTAAGAACATTAGTATGGATATTGGTGAAGGAGGAATGAGACATCTAGATGAAGAGTATATTGAAGCTTATCTTATTAATTTGCAACCTTCTGGGAGTTCGAAATTATTTCAAAACAAAAATTTTAAACACAGAGTACTAGAATGGCAATGACCGGAGAGTCACATGAACATAATGTTGATTTTCAGTTTACAGCTCGCATCCATGGGTTGGAAAGCTGCCAGAACTTCATGAAATTGCCAGCGATGACATAGAAATGGAGTATGAGACTCAAAACTAGAGAAACAGCAGAATTTCACATGGTAAAAACATCTGTCAACTGGTACCAAAGAAGCAATGGCATGGATTTTGGTTCTGTTCTTCCTTTCAAATCTCGATAGTAATTCCCTTTTGAGGAACTAACCTGGAATGCTGCTGGCCAGCACTTTTGGCAAGTGTCATTCCAAGACTTCTAGCCTCTGTGGGTATAGAAAGTGGATGATGCCAATAGACCATCTGTAACATAAAGCATTTTAGTAACATAAAGTTAGCAGAAAGTTAATTGTTTCTGGGTTACTTATTCATAAACAAATTTACAGTTTGAAGGTAATCCCATTCACCTTTTACTGAATGTGCACATTCATTGATTGTTCAGTATGTATGTATTTTTTGAATCCAGTCTGTGACAGCCATAATTATGGGTGCTGTAGAATTCAATAGCACACATGCCAGAGAAAGGTTGGCTCTCTTCCAGCTTAGAACTCATGTAGGGCCTAGGGAGACAGTAAGCAAGTGTATAAAAAAGAAAATATCAAATTCAGACAGGTACTGTAAATGAACTGTACAGGCTCATGTGACAGAAAACACCTGGGCTTGGGGCAATACTTTGTAGAAAATGGGGGGAATGATTTGCTCACACTGGAAGAGTACTATTCAGGACACATGCAATTGCAAATGCAAGAGTCCCAGAAGTAGGAAGGGTGCAGGGACAGATAAAAAGGATGGTATATAGGTTGGGAGTTTGAACACATTTTTAAGCACAGTGATAAATTAAGTGTTTTAGTCCTGTGAAATTACTTTTTTTAAAAAACATAAGGTTAGCTGAAGCTTTCTGTTTTGGTTTCTGCTTACATTCCAGTAACAGGAGAATAAAGTTAAATTCCTCTCTGTTTTTCTGTTACATGATGCGATCTATATTTTAAAAGAATAATTCTGACAGTGTTCTAGACAAGGGAGCATATGGAGATGGGGCAAGGTTGCAAGCTGGGAGGAAAAACTAGTGGCTTATTTGATGAAAAATGATGATGGACTCCAGAGACAGGAAATTAAGGAGATGGGAGGTATTTTTGGTTTTGTTTTTTTTTTTCTGGGTTGGTTGGCTTGGTAGCTCAGAAATTTTTCTTCTGTGCTTCACAGTGGATAAAGGCCCTGAGCAGGACAATTGCATTTCATACTTAATGTAATGAGTAGCAACTGGTTGTGATGATAAGGAATATTGACACCATCTTTGGGTATTAGAACCCAATTTTACTATACTTTTGTTTCCTTTGCTTTACTTACATCTCCCAGTAATACAGTCTTGGTACAACTATAGGTCAGGTCATTTCTAAGTCCCCAACACATCTCACCCTCACCAATGCACGAGCATTTGACCCAAACTAGTCCATTTAGAGTTTCCCTACAGGGAATATGAATTAAGAATAAATGATACAGGGTGTAGGAGGTGGAGCGAAGGAGTTCCAAGGGCTGTGTTCAAAACGTCTTTCATTGTGAATTCCCTATTAACTGAACCATGGTAACTCTTGACCTCCCTCAGGAGGAGGTGTCTGTGTGTGTGTGTGTCTGTGTGTGTGATATATCCTATTTTCTTTAAATATATGAAGTTATTAGCGTCCCTTCAATAAATTCTTCCTGTTTTTTTCTCATCTAGACTCAATTTCTGTTACTTAGCACAGATTTCTAATACAGCAATTTTTCTAATGCTTAGCTAGATTTAATTTCCAACAGAATTACTAATTTTAAAATGGTAGCATAGAGAAACAGGGAGGAATTTAACTACAATCTCCTATTACTGAAATCCACCTAGGAAATCAAAACAGAAGCTTCCATAAACTTTATGTTTAAAACATAAACAAATCCACACATAGCTAGCACACACACACGTGCACACAGGGCAGCGGACTTTGCTAGCAGAAGCTCTTTGCCTTTCCTCTCCAGCTCCCACTCCCCTCACAGATTCAACCATTTTGCACATTGTAGTTTTAGATGTTCTGATTGTTCTTAAGTTTTACATAAGTTGCTCATTCTATTATACCTGGTTTTTAAAAATTGTAAATATTATTTATCACATTCCTGTTGTGACATAAGAATTTAGATTATTTCCATCATCATTTTTAGCTTTTATTATGTTTTATAAGTATGACATTGTCATTTTTACCTATTTATCAACTCAGGAGAGAATACCTAATATTTAGTAATACCAGGATTTCATCATACTTAAATGTCCCTTCAATTCTTAGTATTTGTCATCTTTTTATGTACTTTTACATTTTGTAAATGAATGAAGTTTACATTTAAGTCAGTTATTTTCACAGTTCTTGAAATTTGCTCATAAATTTAATTTAAAAATTGGAAATCAATGTAGAGCATTCTCAATTATTATGAACTGCTCTTCTTTTCTGTTCTTCCTCATGTTCTTAAACACCATTTCTCTTTGTGCTAAACATTAATCTGCGTTGGACAGTGTGGTAAATACTGTTCATTACTCAGAGAGGTGACCTGTATTATGCTTCTTATGTTTATTTTCCTAAAGTTACTTTTGCCCACCAACTACAATGCATGAAGTTTTTTTCTTTATTTAATTCCCCACTTATCCTGTTTGCTATTGTTTGGGTATTGAATGTACCCCTGAGGTCCATGTGTTATAGGCTTGGTCCCCAGGCTGTGCTACTAGTATGTGCTGTGGACCTTATGAGGGGGGCCTTATAGGAGGTCCTTAGGTCATTGCAGGAATGTCTGGAAGGGGTTTGTGGAACTTTGTTCTCTTCATCTTCTCTTCCTGGCTAATGAGGAGATCAGTTTTCTCTACCTTGTGCTCCTGCCATGATGTACAGCAGCATCTGAAGCCCAAAAGAATGAGGTCACTCAGTCTTGGACTGGAAACTCCAAATCCATAAGCCAAAATAAACTTTTTCTCAGGCATTTTGTCATAGTAATGGAAAGCTGGATAATAAATGCCCTCGATATTGCATATTATCAGTTTCTCCATGTCATGCATGAATTGTTTCTCCATGCAGACCTTTGTCCTGAAAGTCTCCTTGTTTTTTTCCAATCTAGGGCTCTTCAAAATCTATCATTCTGGGACAACCATTCCTAAGTGTGATGATTTAGATCTCTGTCTTGCTGGGCCTCATGACTTCATTTTTATTTAATCATTTGCTATGCAGTGACACATCTTCAATTAACTTTCTACAAAAATCAGCAGGGCAATACCGTGTCTAAGTCTTCCTTCTGTCCTTATATATGATTTGATGATTTGGTTCAATGAATAATTTTTAGATCTAAAATTATTTTACCTCATAATTTTTAAAAGCATTTCTCCATTAATTTTTATTATCTAACATTACTAATACTGGTAGATGTGTGATTGTTGTCTGTTTCTTTTTGTTTTAATAAAGAAATCCCTTCTCCCTCCCTCCCTCTCTCCTTCCCTCCTTCCTTCCTTCCTTCCTTCCTTCTTCTCTGAAAATTGCTGAGGCTCTTTTATTTCAACATTCTCTGGTAGCCCAGGTTCTTTCCTTTCTGAAATAATTTCGTTGACTATTATACTCTATCTCAATGTTTTCTATTTTTTTTCTTTCAAATTCTAGAACTCTTAATACTTGGATACTGGTCCTATAGGATTGAATATTCCCATTGTGTATTTTTTTTCACTATGTTTCTTTTACTTTTTACAAAACAATGCAACTTTATTTTCTTGACTATATCTTTACCATTTTATTGATTTAATTGGGGAACTGTCAGTTTCAACTTTCAATGTCTTACCATGTCCTTTTTCACAGTGTCTTGTGTATATGTAAGACCTTAACTTTCTCAGTATATACTAAAAATTATTTTTTTTAATCTTCTTGAGAGAAAATTTTCAAAGAAAAAAATCCTGACTCTGCTGGAGTAAATGTCCTCATTTCTATTTGGATTTTTCTCTTCATGCATAAGTCTTCTTCAAATGACTGCTTATTTGGATAAATGAATTCATATTTGATTTAAAATGCATATTTTGGTGGGTCTTGTTATTGGCATGATGCATTTTCAAGATGTGGCTGGCAATGTAAACATGAGATTGAAGTAAAGTGGTACTTGGAGTTGCCTTTGCTTTCATGACTATAGTGCATGATTCATTTTCTCCAGCAAAGCTGTATAATTCTGTGGGGGGGAGAAGAAGGGGGATATTAAGGACTTTTGAGGTCTCACTGTTTTTTTAAATTCCCATCTGCTTTAACTTGCACTCCTATTGTCCATCTTTCACAGCAGCCATTTGAAGACTTCCTATGGTTCTTTCTTCTGGGCAGCTTGGGCAGCAGGTCTGCACATCACCGAAACTTAGTGTATTCCAGGGTTACATTTTGCCTCTCTGTTTCATCAGCTGTTTTATCCTATAAGCCTCCTACCTTCCTTTAATATACTGAAAATCTGCATCAGCTGCTGGCTCTTGTGTTGGAGTAATATCTTTCAAAATTCTTTTGCTACTAGCACTCTGCCTAAGGCAAGGGAAAATGATGAAAAGAAACTCATCCATGTCACATTCACCTTCTTTAACGAAGCCCACTCTTAGTACTTTTTAATTATGCTAAAGAAGTATATTTTTTTTCTATTTTATCTGCCACAGGGCATTAACCTTTGCTATAATTGATAATTCTGCATCTTTCAAACTTTATTTATTTTTAAAATATATTTCTATTTTCATTTGACACACAGTAATTGTACACATGGTGTATAGTGTGACTTTTCAGTGTATGCACACATGTGCCATGATGTGATCAGGGCACCTGACATGCCTGTCGCCTTAGACATTCATCATTTCTTTGTGTTGCAAACATTCTACATATACTTTGAAAAATCTTCAATGATTTTTACTATTTAAAATCATATGAAATATATGATTTTTAGTACTTTTTTGTTTGGAAGTACTGGGGCTTGAAATCAGGGCCTCACACTTGCTAGGCAGGCGCTTTAATCACTTAAGCCACTCTGCCAACCCTATGATATTTAAGCATGGATTTAACTATTAAAATAGCTTATAGTAATGTTTATTACTTTGCATTATAAAATGTTTCACTATCTGACTGGAGCAATTTTTCATATAAAGATAGTAAACAGAATCAGAAAGAATCAGTCATTCTTGTGAGCACTTTAAGATGTATAAAAAAAGAATTTCCCCAAGAGCCTCTCCTCCAATTTCATTGGCCCAATAATCCTTTCACCCATCATAGCCCACTCCTAAATTGAGAGGGACAGCACTGCCCTGATTGGCTGAGACAATCTGAAAGTCAGCCTATGTGGTGGGGTGAAGGTAAGAACTCCCATTGCATTTCAAGGCTGTCTAGAGAAATAGGGGAAACATGAAGAACTGAGAAAGCCTACAAGAAAGGAGGGATGGGAACATGAATGACGAAGAGGCAACCAAAATATGAATTTTACCTGCGATATTTACACAAAGCAGTTACTAGCAATGTATATTCAAGTTGTTTTATCACAGAAGATATCTGATAAACTCTAGTAAATAGAACAGGGTAATGGAAATATTTGTGATAGAATGATGAGAGACATGGCCAGATATAGGAGCATCTTAAAAGCGATCAAGAGGAATTTGGACATTGATTTCATGCATCTGAAATTGTTAAAGGGTTTTTACAATGAAAAGTGATGTAATATATTCTTGCATTTTTAGAGCGCTACTACGGGACAGCTTTTGATGGCTGGATGTGAGGAGAACAGGGCTAGAATCTAAGAAGCCTTTTAGGACACCCTGTGCATGGCTTGACTTCAGAGTGCTGTCCAACCTCTACACTGATTGTTTGATTATGGTTTTTCAATGTTAATGGCCAAAATGGAAGCCTATGTAATACAAATTAAATGAAATCTGCTAAAAACTTCAATGATCCCTTTTCTAACTTATTTTCTTGTCACAGATATATCAAAAATTCTATTACTGCCATCTAATTCACTTTAGGAAATGTTACAGAAATTATACCCCCATTTTCCTTGCTTCTACTTCAAGGGACATAAGCTGTTATTTACTCTATATTTAGACCTACAATGTGATCAGTTCACACATAGCATGTGATATACATAGACTCCTCTTTCTACATTTGCTAAATTTTCATAAATTGATTTACACTTCTAAATTCAGCAAAGTGTCTGCAATGTGGTAGTTAAATACTGTTCTAAAATAATAGAAAAGTCAAAGATAAATATAACCCATTTTACCTAATACTAATTATTTTTAAAGTACATTTGTATGGACTTCTGTAGGACTCTTACAAGCTGGCATTTTGGTTTTTGAAAAAATTATTTGAAATTTTGATTTGGCATCTGTCAAAAAAAAAAAAGCACTAAAACAAAACTCAACATTGTCATCCCATTGGATATTATATTATAGCTGTTAATGATTGCTGATATTTACAGTCACTTAGAACAACAGGAGAAAGCACCAGACAGAAACTTAATGGAATGCCTTCCTGGTATAGCAGATCTTGTTCAGATTAGCCCATGCAAAACTTATAGCACCAGATAATCTACAAACAGAGACACTATGATATTTTTTGTAAGACCCTGTCAGAAACTTTTATACTGGTCCTAGTAATATAATCCTCAGTTCCTGGGCCTGTCTGACAGTCTAGGACACAGAGAGCTGTCAACCCAGGCGTCAGCCAAAGACGATTGTTAAGGGGATTTGGTACTCCTTCTATTTGCCTAATAGGAGCCTTGTGCTCAGCATTTCCTGAAGCAAAAGAAGACAGATGAAATCTCTGGGCACTTCATTGCTACTGCCTCTCAAAGATTTCCTGTCAAAACGGGCCTATAAGGGGAGAAAGGTTTTCAATAACATTTTTTTAACCTGGCAGGATTTCTAGCCTTGCTATGAAAAGAGTTTGAAGGCCCTGTCTTTGTTAAAGGGGGAAAAAAAAGATGAAAAAAAAAAAAATCCTGCCAAACTACCAGATCTAGTTGTGTTTAAAAAAAAGCAACAGAGCAATACGGCTCATATTACCATAGCATATACAGAAAAATCAGCTTTGATTGACACTTTAGCCATACTTCACAACAGCGTTTTTTAAAATCTCCTTTCAAATGAAAAAAGTGACCATGATGTTCTCAACTGAAATATGGAAAATGTGTTTGGTATAAACTATTTTCACTATTCTTAGTAGCTTGTGTAGAGAATGAGGAACTAAGGTCTCATTCTTACCAAAGGAAAGTTTGTCAACCTGCCTCTGTCCCTATTACCACTTTACTCCTTCACTTCTACCATCAGTCAGTCTACAAATACTTTGCAGTTGGGAAAAGACAGAGCTTTCCCAAGGGCTTTCTATTCTATCAGGAGAGACCACCGCAATAGGGAGAACTTTCTATACTCCCAAACCTTCTCAAGCCTTCTCTACTAGTGCCAAACAAGCATGCACCACATCGCTTAGCTTTCCATTCTTTGCCCTCCTCCCCAGAGAAGCTATTGCTGCCAGTTGTTAGTACAGTTCATAGGCAGTCACAACTTTCTGTGCTCCTTTCCCCATATGCCATACCTTGACTAGAACAAAGGCAGGAGGGCCTGAATAAAGCTTTTAAAAAGATGATGGAAAAAGACAATAAGTAGTGGACTCAGAGTTTTCTAAAACTGTGATTCCCAGCATGGTCTGTGGTGCTAATTTGTACAGTTCGCATTTGGTCTTTTCAAAATTGCAGTCATGTTAGCAAAGTGACAACTGATAGCTGACAAAGAATAATAATAATGATAAAAAAATTATTTAAAAAATGAATAACACCTCAACCCTGTGGAAATTTAACAGAAGGGCACTCAAAAGCTCTATGGATAATATAGAACAGGTGATTTTCTAGTGAAGATTCTCAAGTCACCAAGTAAATGTCAAATTATATTCCCCATATTTTGTTATGATATGAAAACATGCCATACATTTAAGAGCATTTTGATTAAAATTTATATGCTGAAAATGGCAATATGAATAGTGGCTTTATTAGTTGGAAAATTTACCTATAGAATACACTTCATTCTAACAAATAAATTAGGCAAGTATTAAGATATGTAAAAATAAGCCATATTCCATTTTTGAGATTTATTTCATAATATTATATTTTTCCACATCGAAGTTTTAGAAATTTTGGGGTCAACTCACTGTAATGTGACCACACAAGTTAACACAATAGCTAACAAAAAAAAAAGTTTATCTCAAAAAGCAGTCTCAGTTATGTAGAAGACTAATTGGCAGCCTATAGGCAGTGTAAGGCTTTTTCAATGGAGTTCCCAGGTGGAAGGAGCTCACTGTTAGAGCAGCAGCAGTTTTCAACAAAGGATTTCTTTTTTTCCTAACAAGGAGGTGAAGATGTGAAGCGAGGAAGGTCACAAAGTACGTGGTCATGAATTAAGGATAAGAGAATATCATGGAAACTTTTGGGTAGTGCAGAGACATGAGTGAAAGTAGGATGTGATTTGATTATATGTGGGTGTATGAATAAACATATACATTTTATTGTTTAGAAGAGACTAGAGTCATGATGAAGTAATTTGTAGAAGCTCAAGACTAGCTTCTTTCATAACAAACCACAACCACAATGTCTGTGTAGAACAAAATTTTAGTAACCACTAGCAGGAAAATGCCTTTTCAAAATTACCTATTGAGATTCAGCAAGGATAAAAACAAAACAATCCAGTATAAGACTGGACAGTCGCTGGATGTTTAATAGGATTAAAGTATGGGCAATAGAGCCATGAAAAGTGTGAACAGTCAACAAGATCCACTCGGCCATTTCCAGATAAGAGCAGACTCAGACCTGTTTGTTCTAAGGAGGCACTAATTTCCCTACAAAGGCAGAATTGTGTAGAAATGAAAGGCAAGCTCTGAAGTTCATTTAAGCATCAGAAACTAAGAAACAAAGGCATTGGGGCTAGCACAGGAGATATGCAGTGGAACGATGGATCAAGATGAAGATCACTTTTCATTGTTAATTTTCCTTTCTTATGGGAAAGATAGTCCAATGGACGTATATTTTTTAAAATTTTGACTATTACTTGAGCTACAATTTTTTTTCTTTTGGCAGTACAGGAATTTGAGCTCAAGTCTTGTACTTGCCAGGCAGGTACTCTACCACTTGAATGACACCCCCAGTCTTTTTTCAGCTTTACTTAGTTTTCAGGTAGGGTCTCACATTTTTGCCCAGAGCCCACCTCAGACTGCCATCCTCCCACCTATAGCCTTACTCATAGGTGAGATCACAGACACTCACCAACCGACCTGGTTTATTAGTCAAAATCGGGTTTAGCTATATTTTCTGCCAAGGTTGGCTTCAAACTGTTATTTCCCTAATTTCCATTTCCCAAGTAGGTAGGATTACAGTAATGAGCCAAAGTACCCAACTCCTGAGCTGGATTTGACACTTTTTGTTGTTGTTATTTTTTGGTAGCACTGGAATTTGAACTCAGGGCACTTGCTAAGCAGGTGCTCTACCACTTGAGCTACTCTGCATTTGCCCTGGCTGGTTTTGAACCATGATCTTCCTGATCTCTGGATCCTGAGTAGCTAGAGTTATAGGTGTAAACCACCAAACCCGGGCTGGATTTGACATTCTACATGAAATGTTATCAAACAAAGATTAAAGAGATTAACATACCTACATGACACAATGCAAAAATTAGTGTGGTACCCTATTAAAAAATCAGGAAGTTTTCATGTCAATCCCTTAATCCATTTAGATCTCTTAATTCTGAGTGCAAAATAATTGTTGAAGAACTTTTTAAATATATATATCCACACACATACAAACATACATATATAATCTGCCCATTTATCGGCTGAAACTGTAGATACTGTAACAAAAACTGTGACAGAGAAAAAATGGACTTGGTAAATGGGGCTAGATACATAAAGAGCTAAAAATGCCTAGTTTCAATTCAATGGAAAGTTTTCCTTTCATAAATAATGCCTCAAGTGTTGAGAACAAAAGCATGAGAGAGATGTGGCTTTGCCCCTGCATTTTGATGCTTTATTCTTCTATCCATAACTATTCCAAGAATTAATGAAATATCAAAAGCAGGCTAGTGGAAGTGCTGCTAACTTGGCATGTAATGAAACAAGAGAGTCTAAAATGTATGTGCTTCCACTTTCACATGAAGAGAAGACAATAAAAAAAACAAAAGAACAAATTACACTCTGTATCATGGGATATGAAACAATTACAGGGGGCAGAAGGTAGAGGATGTAAGGCTCAATGGACCCTTTAATGAATAGTGGCAAAATATCCATCCACACAAATGACATTCTTCATACTTTAAAGATAGAAAATAGCCTGCTTCTATTCAAACTTTTGCAAAAGGATCTTTATAGATTTTCCCCCAATGACTTAATGTTAACTTTTGGAATTAATCGGCTTTCATCAGGGGATGAATACATGCATCACAATAGCTTTTATATTTTTGCAATCACTTCATCTGGGATTGAGCAAATCCTAGGGAGTCTCCATGTTCACCTGACATCAATTATCCCAGCTCCTGCTGATATCCAACTCATGTCATCATAATTAACTTGTATCTATTACAACCGAGTCTCATAATTAACATTTTATTTGTCAGAATTTTTTCATGCACATATTTAAGAAATAACCATCACAATACATTTCAAAAACTCATTTATTTTGTGGTTTATAACTAATAGTAAAAACTAAACCCAGTGTAAACAGTCATGATCTTTTAATTTTTTGTCCAGATTATTTAGTATTAATGATGAAGAGAATAGTGGCTAATGCATTTCCTGAAAATAGCCCAAGTTGCCTTAAATTTGAAGAATCAAAATTCTTGAAAACTTCCATTGCTATCTCACATTCCCTAAAGGAAAACTGTAAATCTTGTATCATAACTTCTTATCACCTTCAATTATGAAGAATTTTAGAAATAGGTGTTTAGTCAATATGTAATTCATAACAATACATACAAACAAGAAATGGAATCCTATAGCATTTTACAAATATATACTTACTACAATAGCATGCAAAGAAGTGGTCAGATACAAAATTTAAGAACTTTAGAATCTGTACAAGAACATACGTATGTATATTAAAACTTGGGTAGCTAATACAGCTCACAAAATTCTCTCATCAATTTCATCAATCTTCTACAATATACAATAAAATCTTAAGAAAGACATTGAACAGGATAAGGATCCTGCTGATGTGAATTGGGTGAATGATTGACAGTAAATCTGACAATAACCTATAAGCTAACAATTTGAGTTTTCTTTACAGATGATAACTTTATTTAATCTAAGGATAACTGAAAAACTGCAATTTTGCCTTTTTTTTTTAAAGCAAAAGTAATATGAGAGAAGGATGTCCTCTGAATCCTAAACGTATTTTTAAAAATGTCCACTGTAGTCACAGACCAGATAAAACATCTAAGACTAAGAATAGTTTCTTATCTGTTTTAAGCTCTATAATTAGGCTAAGATATGTTTATTTGTTAAAGAATTTATTTATTGTCCAAAATTCTAAGTGTTCTCAATTTAAGTTTTTCACATACCAAGAAGTTCCTTGAGCAAAGATTAATCTGTACTTTTGCTTTTAGACACTCACTGTAAAACCTATATATGGAATTAGCTGGGTATGTTGGCACAGACCTGTAATCTCCCAGCCACTTGGGAGGCTGACACAGGACTTCAAGTTTGAGGCTAGTCTGGACTACAAAGCAAGACACTTATCTTTAAAAATGTATAAAAGAAATTAAAGAAGTAATTGAAATGTCTTAAGAAAAATTCCTAAATGAGGCTTCTCATGGAATAGGCAATTGCATGATAATTCAGATCATTTTTACTTATGTACCATTCTATCTGGATATATTACCAAATAGAAATAAGAAAAATAGAAGTGACTTGTTTAAGGTTTCCTGTCTACAAAAGAGTTAATGAGGGACTCAAAGCCAGACCCCATCACTGTAAACCTATGCTATCATGCTTCTTTTCCAGGTGGAGAACGTGTAAACATACTGTCCAGAGATATGTGGTATGCAAACAAAAACCTTGACAAGCCCAGAATTGTATTAGTTTATGGTTCTCAGTTCCTGGGAAGAATTCCTTCTGGTTAGTCCTGTGACTGTCTGACTAAAATCTGAGCATCTATTCTTTCTGCACAGCAGCTCCACTATAGGAATAGGAAGCTCTTCATTCCTATTTACAAGAAATTTTCAGAAATGTGGTTCAGGGATCAAAGCCCCCCAAATCCTTAGTATCATTCCTTTTCCAAGTAAATGAATATGCTAGGAAGCTCCTAGAACAAAACCTAGTACTTAGACAATATAAAACTTTGAGGCCCACAGTGAAGATCTGACACTGCTATGTCTGAATCCATACCAGTTAAAAACGAAGCCTGGAAAACGCAACCCGAGACTTCAGGCACCTAATGACATCAATTGCTATTCACGCAGGAGGACAGACTGTTACATATGCTCACTGAAAATTTTGCTTCAGGGAAAAATGGAGGACCATTTAAGTGACTCCTTGTGTGTATTGAACTGTCAACTTACAGCAGTGCCATACTAATCTTTGGGAAACTCTACAAAGTTCACTTCAGTGGTGAGTGAATGAGAATATCCCTAATTATTAGTTTCTGCTTCATGCAACCTGGCAAAGGGAGGGTGGCTGATTTTATACTCAACTCAACCACACGCCCTTGCTCAGTTATGACTTTGCATTGTCTTCAGTCTGCCCAGTGTATGAAATAATTTTTCTTTTTCTTAAAAAGATAATAAAATACATTATTTGGGGGCATGTATTGGATTTGTCATAAGTAGTAAAGTTTTGTCTGCACAAATCACCTTTTAAAAACATATCTCAAATACCTTGCTTTAATTCTGTGATTTATTACATATATTCCTATTTACCTAATATATCATTACCTCCTGTAAGCATTATACAACACAGACTCAACACAGTGAAAAATGGAGCAACAATTCAAAGATAGCTTCTGCCATCCTAACTGTGACCCACCATATAAAAGGAGTATACAAATATAAGACTAACGATGTGCTGGAAAATGTAAATCAAAACAAAAGAACAACAACAGAAATAAAATTTAATCCTTTCTTTGATAGCACACTTATAGAATCTGAATTCAAATTATTCTTTCTGAAAGAAAATCTACAATTTAAGTTTTAGAAATTTCACTTCTTTTTTTCTCTCTCCCGGAAAAATGGATAGAAAAAACTTATAAAGAATGCATCTGCCAGGTGGGTTTTCCAAGCGTTGATTATTAAACAGTAATTTTCATCAGATTTTAAATGTCCCCATCAATAGCAAGGCTACTAAATCACTGCTGATGGACAATTAGTTGTGTCGCTGTCTCAAGCCAAGATTGGCCGACTCTAAAGCTCTCATAATCAAATTCCTCAGCATTCAGTATAGCAAGACCGAGTTTCCTAGTTAATACTATAAAGCAACACTGAATAAATACAAATGGCTTAATCTTCTTTCCCAGTCATATCCTCCCACAATGTTTATGTAATTAAGAAAATACCACATCTCATGTCCTGCATCGTGAATACAGCAGATTGTTAATTATTATATTTATATGGCTTACAGAAAAGGAGTTTAAATTCATGAGTATGCTAAGATTTCCTTCAAAGAACATTAATACAAGGACAATACCTAAAAGTGCATTACCATGCCCCCAGATTATTGATGCATTTTTAGTGTTTCTTTAGAGAATTGTTGGATAACAAAGATTCAGGTGCAGAAAACATTGAAGACAAAAGTACATATATACTTTCCTTAATATGCATATCTGTAGCTATACACATACATAAAAAAACAAATTTGATGGAGTATGCAAATTCCAAGGAAAAAACACATTCACATATATATATGAAAATACAATCTGAAATTCAAATAAGAATATGGCATATTAAAATGTATCATAAAAGTCCTCTAGTAAAGGCGATTTTATAAAATGCATTGTGTGCTATATTTTATCTATATTTTACACCAACGTAATATTGATTTCCTGCAAAAACACATTAAATAAAAGATTTATGGGGAGTGTAGCAAATCTCATTTGGCCAACAAACCATAACTCTTTTGTGTCTGCTTTATGAACAGGAACAAAAAATGGTAATGCTTCACATATTTCAATAATTTATCAGAAATGTACAAATGTTCATCATTTAAAAATAATTAAGAGAATGAGAATAATAAAAAGTGATTAATAACAAAAAATAAGGATTTGTTTCACTCCCTAGTAATCCTTACATATATACATATATACATATATACATGAGTATATATATATACCCATACCTACATATAGTATCTTTGTACATATATGAAGGGATGTGTGTTTGTACTTTCAAAGTTGAATTTACAAATAAGAAAAAGAAAACTAATAGGCAAAGAACATGGCTTTTGAAATAAAATAGATTTTTGAGACATATCAAGCAACAGCGATTACTTAAAAAATACAAAACAGCACAGCTTGACTCTGATTGAAGTGGTTACACACTGTGCAAGCCAAAGGATGCCAGAGTTTCGAGAAGTCTAGGCAGAGTAGAAGAAAAGCCCAAGTGGGAAACACAGAGGAACTGTTCTCTTTTTATCTCTATAACCTCCATCCTCCCTTTTACCTTCCAAAGTTGTAACCCTGAACTTGGAACAACAGTCAAGAGATTTTTGTTGAAGCTGTCCTCCCTTCCCCTAATCTGTTCTTTCATATAATTAACTGCCTGATTTATTTGTCCTTTGATTTTTATCTGAGGAGCACTAATTCCTGCAGTAACCACATATCAATGTTAAAGAAGTATTTCATTCCCAAAATGAAAAGCAAACATTCTGAGTCCGCCTATGTAGCACTGGGAAGCTAATAACACTTGCCCCTCTTGCAGCTCCTGTCAGTCAATGATTTCAAAGCCATTAAAAAGCAAAGGATTGCAACCCTCATTTTATTAAGCTGAATTGAAGAAAGGTTAAGTGATTTGTTTATTTATTTATTTGTGGTTTATTTATTCTGCCCTATCAAGTCAGTAATAGAACTGGGAATAGGAAATAAGACTACTGATTTCTTATTCTTTTTCACACCACTCACCTGCTTAACTGCTTGTGGTGAAAGTTAGTAACATTTACTTCAATAAGTCAAGTAGGCATCAATCATTATGGAACTGATATGCCTAATCTATGCTTAGGAATAATGAGAAAACCCAGGGCCACTACTTTGGAGCTCAAGATTCAGGGAAAAGTTAGTTGCCTCGAACAATTACAAAGTAAAGAATTATGGAGTTTCATGGAGACATTTATTCAGTTAAATCCCCAGTGTGATGTCACAGTCTTGTGTGTCACTGTGTGACAGGCAGTGTGCTAAGTGCGTTGAGTTCACTAAATCAACTAAGACACATAACAGCCTTTTCCATGGGTGCTATAATTATTCAGATTCCGGAAAAGAACAGTAATTTACTCACATCACTAGTTGAGTAAGTGGCAGTGGGCCAGCAGTATTAAGAGGCACAGTTTCTGACTTCAGAGTCTATGATATTTTCCACTAAATAATACTGCCTCTCTTTTCTGCATTCTTGTATTGCATCAAAAATTTGGTACCATGGGATTGGGTGTAGTGATACATGCCTATAATCCCCACTACATGAGAGGCTGTCCAAGGCCAGCACAGGGAAAAGCCGAGACCCTATCTGAAAAGCAAAAGGCCTGGGGGAAAAAACCAAGGTCCTGAATTCAATCCCCAGTACCACAAAAAAAAAAAAAAAAAAAAGTAAAATATACATTGAATAGAAATAAACAAAATAAAGTGCTAACCTAAATTTGGGTCTGTCCACCAAATTGTTTAATGAAATTCTTACACAATAATATAATGTACCAATGTCAATTTTTTTAAAAATGCAAAATCCAGAGTTTCCAAGGCTGAGCTGAAGAATTAAAGAAATAAGGTTGATTTGGTTTTGATACTGTAACTACGGCAACACAGTTCTATCTTTTCACCTTTGGGAGGAACAGCATAGGAAGTATTTTGACTGGGCTATTCACCATAAATGTGCATTTTAACTAAAACTAAACAGCTAACATTTTAACCAAAAATTTACTTCCATTTCCAAACAATTTGATTAGATTTTACCTAATTCTTGTGTTTATGTAAGGAGGATCTACAAAACATATGCTTAAATTAATATATTTATTCAATGATAAATAAGCAAATAAATTTTTAAACAAGCATTATTTGGAGAAACACCTATTTGTCTAGATCTTGCTTCAAATCTGTCCTAACCAAAGGCTGGTGTGACCTATGATAAGTTCCTCCACCTTGTTGATCTAATTTTCTCATTTTTTAAAAAACCCTTGGCAGGGTTATTGTAAGGTTCAAGTCTGAGAGACAAGACTCATATTTTTGGTTCATCACTTAAGAATATCCAGGCACATCATTTTTAGCTTCTTATGGAAACTAAGTATTGTTGAATGAATGGAAACACTTAGAATTTCAACATCATACCTGGCATATTAGATGTTCAATACATTTTACTTTATAACCTCATGATTATAAGTATTCATAATATAGATGTAAGAACTGGAAAAGGCCTGAGAGATTTGCCTTGTTTGGAAGCTAATACTGTAGCCTACAAAAGTTGAATGAATTTGTGTGGAAGACCTGAGACACCTGGATTGTAGACACAGTGCAATTTATTATCACAGCAATAGCCACAGTCAGAAGATGTCCATGTTCATAACGGTTCTCTGAGCAGTAAATCCCTCAGGGTGACAAGATTAGAGCCAAATAACACTTGCACAGCTAATGGGTTATGTTAAAATGAAATGACCAAAGTATGCTTGCCCTTTACGGTAGGGATAGACATTAAACCTATCTTCCAGGGCGAAAGCGAATTTGTCCGTTGGTTTGACATGCAGAAATAGGGGAAATCCATGCAGAACTGTCAACCAACAATATAAAAATATGTCATAAGCCAGGCACAGGCTGAGATCAGAAGGATCACAGTTCCAGGTCAGCCCAGGCAAGGATTTTGCAAGACCCCCATCTCAATCAACAGTCGGATATAGTGGTGTGTGCCTGTTAAACAGGGAGGCTAAAATTAGGAGGATTGAGGTTCCAGCAAGCGTAGGCAAAAATAAACAAACAAACAAATAAGTAAACAGTTTGTAAGACCCCCATCTCAAAAGAAAAATGTTGAGCATGGAGTTGTGTGCCTGTCATCCTAGTCATGGTGGGGAAGTGTACACTAAGAGCATCGGGTCAGGGAAGCTTTTGCAAAAATCGAGATCTTATCTCCAAAACATCCAGAGCAAAAAGGGCTGGAGCCAAGACTCAAGTGGTAGAGTACATAAGCTCAAACCTCAGTAACAGAAAAATAAAACCAAAAAAGGTACACTATATATTAACATGTGACCAAAATGTGACTTCCAATTATAAAACAGCTGGCTAAAAATAACAGCTTTTTTTTTCAAAGTCTAATGGTAGATTTTGCTTTGGTGTCTAGTTTATTCCACTTTTTAAATTATTTTATCATTTTGTGTGAACATAATCATTGTCTTACAGTTACAATTGTGGTTTTCTTGAACACTATTCTCCCCTGAATAAGGACAACAGAGTTGTGAAAGTGCTTTTATCTATCAGAAGCAGAAATCATGAGCTTGAGGTTAGTATTACAGAATTCTGTGTAGCCAGACTAGGAAGGAAGCCATATATTTTCGTATTACAAACTGAAGTACAGTTGTGGAACACCTAAGGCAGCAGTTCTAACAGTGACAAACTTGTAATATTCCCTCTCAATAGCTTTCTCAAATTATTTTTCTATTTTTCTAGACTTGTCTCTGCTAACCCTTGAAAGGAGTGGTTTACCATTATTGCATTCACTTCTTCAAATACTCATTCATTTACTTCTTAATCTCTTAATGTCGAGCTCCAGCAA
Organism: Castor canadensis; assembly: GCF_047511655.1. Lineage (NCBI taxonomy): Eukaryota > Metazoa > Chordata > Mammalia > Rodentia > Castoridae > Castor > Castor canadensis. The sequence continues at coordinate 93,027,713 of NC_133392.1, read as the reverse complement.
CAATGGCTCAAATGAAACCCTTTTAATATCAACAGGAACTTAAAATCATCAAATCCAGTGACTTTTTCTGAGACTCCTTCTATGTGTACCTTTGGTTTGGGCCTCTTCTTTTTGAAAGCCTCTGCCTTTTCAGTTCTAAGCCTTGTTCTTTTCCCATCTCTGAAAAATAGCACTTCAAATTTTTCTTACTTGGTTCTATTTCTCATTCCACCTCTTAAATGTCAGTTTCTTTGGAGTGCTTTATCATTTTCTCTCTTCAGTCTCCCTCTCTCAATGATCCTACAATGTTCAAGCTTTCATTCTGTATTGATGGCATTGAAAAGTGTATCTCCATTTCTATTTTTTTTAGTATTCTATTTTCAGGTATCTTCTAGAAACCTCCACCTGAATGCCCTGAAGATTCCAGTCTATCACTTAACTTCTCCATATATCCTACCAAATCAGTTCCAGCTCATAACTACCCAATCTCTTCTAAGTTCACTGTTGTCATGGAACATATTACCACTGTCTTGCCCTTGGCACCATTTCTGAATGATAATAGGATTTTCCATTCTGTTTCCACCACTGTGGTCTAGAGCACTGTAACCCATTCCTTGACAAATCCAATTATTTCCTGATAGGTTTTCTTGTTTAGGCTATACTTATATCTGATCCTGTTTCTGTTCTTTACTTCTAGGAGGAATAACTCCTCAGGCTCACTGGACAAATCCATGCCCCTTAGTTTAGTATTAAGTACCTTCACTACCTAGTCCTTGCCTACTTTTGTTCAATAGATAATTAATATAATAACAATAGTGTAGTAATCATAATCAGACATGATTTCCATATGGAGTGGCCACAGAGGAGGGATGAACTTACATAAAACAATAAATTAAAATATTATTATAAACCCAGAGAAGGTTGGGTTTGTACATTTATCTCTTTCTGCTGTCTTCCATATACCTGATGTTATTTACCTAGCTGGTTGCTTGAGAGCCATCAAACTTTTGTTTCCTTTTCTCTCTCAAAATAATGTATGTGTTGTGTCTTGTATGACTTTCCTTTTCTTCCTTCTTCTCATTATCTTTTGAAATCCTTTGTATTCCATGAGGTCCAGATTAAATGCCATTGCTCCTAGAATCCACCTTTGATCATCTAAGTTATTTTTGGACCAATTAGAGCTTAAGAGCTCAATGTTTATGAGATCCACGCTCACATATTACTCTGCAGTGCATGTGTACATGGCACCTTCCCTTGATCCACTGGAATAGAACTGAGGGACAAGCACAATGTTTTAATATTTCTTTGTAATCTCTACATGCTGAAAATATTAGCTAGTTCATAGTAGACCTTTAATATTTGTTGAATGAGTAATAAATTAATAAAAACATCTCTAATAGTTAGGTTGTTTCCTTTAGCAACCTGCTACTTCATAGGACAGCAGCTGGCTGGTGGGAGGGGAGACAGAGCCTCCACTGGCAAAGGCGTTAACAAGGTATGATGGGAGGCAACCTCCATTCTGAACACCAGTCTCCCACAGAGCAGTTAGGAAGGAAGTCAGTTTCCCAAAGGATTGGGAAGAACAGAGGTGCCCGTGGAATAACGTTATAAGTCCTTGGGAGGACAGTACAGGTAGGAAGGATGACATCAAGGTCAGTCACTCAATGGTTCTGCTCTTGCCATATCATTCTAGGAAATGCTATTTGCACAAACAGCAAAATACACAGAGCTTTGCTAAGTCTGCAGACACTCCTATACTAAACCAGAGGCCTCCAATTTTCTAAGCTCATTAAACCAGTCTCTAATTTTATGCCTATAGTATACTGCTATCTATGTGGTTTAAAATAATAAGATTTAGCATATTGTATCTTCAAATCTCTTTGCACACATCAAATAATTATCCAAATAGCACCCTTGTGATGCAGGTGTTATTATTCCCATTTTATAGATAAGGATATTGAGACACTAGAGAGCTAATAATTTGCCTAAGGCAGTATTGGTAGACCAGCTGCAGAAACTAAATTAAAATAGAGTTTTCTGACTCTTTGTTCTCATTTCAGACTGCAAAATCATACTGATATCAGACTGTCTTCTATTTGCATACATTACAATAGCCACATGGGTATGTATTAAATTCTATATAGGTTTGGGAAAATAAGCATCACTATTATATAACAATAATATATACACTTCCTTATTATGCTGCTTTCTGCATGCAAGATAAGAGAAATCAACATTATCCCTGTATGCTGAGGAATTACATGTCAGCTGTATAATTCTATTTAATAATATGTTCCTCTTCAAGATAGAACATTCCACACTGTTAGCAATTTTAGTGTTTTCACAATGAGATGATTAGAAACAAAATGGCTGGTTTGAAGAAAATTTCCGACCACGTTCATTTTAGCTGTACTACCTCACCGAGATGGGGAGGACACCATAATCCTGCACCTCATGCAAAACCAATCATGTTTTAGCTCAAGATCCTCAGTGGCTGAACAGGATATTATTTTATGTCCTGAACAATATGTTGTTCCAGTTACTAAGGAAACCAGTAGCAAAATCTAAGTTTACCACAATGCATTCTCAAGAAATTGACTACAATGTCAGTCTCTGGGGTATCATTACAAAGTGCTATTTGCATTTAAATTTCTTATAACCCATAAGCAAATGATTTGTTTGTTTATAAGCATGAGTATGCATTTTTTTAGCCATAAAAAAAATTTTAAAACATCTAACCAATACATCGATAATTAACCATTTAGAGAGCTGCCGGGTAAACATATGGTGTCTCTTGTTGAATTACACTGAGCTGATTGTCTTTCCCGGGTTTCCAATGAAACCTCCATTCAAGCCTCAGCTCTTAATGTGCTCCTCACTAATGAAAACTGTACATTCTGTTTCACACATGGTAACAAATAGACGAAGTCATATTGGCTTACACCGTTGCATCTCACAAATAACAAGATTCTACAGGAATCAGTAGGTCTATTTTGCCATAAAGGGAGTGAAATGGAGACAGAGCAGTGTCAAAGACACTATTTCCCATAGAGAAATCAACATCTATTCATTCTCTTGCCAGAATTCTTTTCCAGCAATATCTTTGTCTTCAGGTTTTGCACTTAGAACTTTGCAATTATTTTTGTATAAAAAGCATTTGTTGGGCTCCAAATTTATTCTACATTTAGTGAAATAAAACCACACAAATCAGTATAAAATGAACCTCTGCTAAACGAATCACTTTTATGACTACGCAATTGCATGCATTCACCCCAAGACAGACAAAAACTGAATGGAAGAGGCAAGATGTCTATACAAAATTGCAGGCAAGCAATTGCAAATACAACTCTCCACAATAAAACAAATTTAATTAAGTAACAGTCTAAGTTTAGAAAGTATACCCATTGATTTAGATCAGGTTTTTTTTTTTTTAAGCAGAAAATTATTTTAGCAAAGTAATTGTAAGCCAGTCTTTTGCATTACTCAGTATTTTCTTTCTTCCTACTCAGCTTGATATGTCATGGCAAAAATAACTATTCCTGAATTTTCAAAGTTATGAAAGGAAAGAACAGAGATCAAGCATTCTGGTGTGCTTGGGGAACCAGCACTTTGACGGCTAACTTTGTGTAAGGTTTCTTTTACCTCTCATCCATATACCAGAAGCCTGACCTGGAGGAGCCCCTAATTGAAGAAGGAAAGTAATCATTTCTCCAGGTTCATCACAACCTATGCAATCTCATGTACAAAGATTGAGCTTGGAGTCACACAACTTTCAGTTTTATGACAAAGACTCCTGGAATGTAGGGCTAAAAATTAAAGCCATTCACTATGACTCTCTTGTGGGACCTGATGCTCTCTGAGGTGTTATGACCACCCATCTCATTTAAAAGGAGTTGAGAATAAACCAGGTTTTTCTTCCGTTTTAATCTTTTATTTTTTGTCTTTTATTTATTTACTTAGGTCAGCCTTTCTTGCGTTTACCTGTTTAGCTATCTACCTTTCCTTGAGCCCCTTTTTTTCTTGTTATACTTGACCCCTATCCACTGGACATGTTAGACACATTTCCTCCTTGGTGTGAGCCTTGGAAAAATCAAATCCTCAAATAATGTGTGAGCTGCTAACTGGTTAAGATGAAAAATTTGGAAAGAAAATGTATCATTGGCAGGTTTAAAGAAATCTCCTTGAATATCTTTAGGGTATCAGTCCAACTGAGTTCCTACGAAAAGTGTCAATACATACCTATGTGCACATACTAAGCGTCTCTTTAGTGCCTTTTCTCACTAGCTTGTGTCCTGGTTTCACCATGTGGAAGATGCATCAACTTCATTACACAGGGAAGAGAACAGAAGGCTTGCTTTGCTTTCTCCCTTCTGCTAATGGGTGCCTTCTTCCTCCGCTTTGGACATCTGCTAGTTTTCTATGCTGGATCCACATCCTAAGAGTTCCATGTCTTTTTCTTTTTCTTTTTTTCAGTGCTGGGAATGGAGTCCAGAGCCTCATGCATGGTAAGAAGCATTCTACCTACCACTGAGGTAGGTTCCCAACCCCAATATCTATTTTAAAACTAAGATTTTTAAAATTCAAGAACCTTGTTTTGGGCCTAATAACTCGCACAGTTATACAGTGATTGAGTTAATAGTTAAGTTAGCTCATACGATGTATAATGCACATTGGGGTGGGGTGGTGGCTGGAAGGAGGTAGAATTCTTCCAGGAACACACACCACTGGCCTCTGGCAAGTCCAAGTCTATAAGAGGGATTGAGGACTAAAATAGTTCACTCAGATAAGCAGGTGCATTTTGAAAAGCTGAAGTATAGAACAATTGTTTTGTCTCATTTTTAAGGAGATATTTGGAATCTGAAAGAATATATAAACCTCAAAAAATTTAGATCATTAAGGCTTCCGTCTAGTGAACTTAAAAAAAAATTGACTTTTTCAACAATTAAAAACTATTATTTCAGAAGAGCAGAACTAAGACACCCCAGAAGGAAAAAAACGGTGAAAAAAAAAAAAAACAGTTAAGAATACAATTAAAAACATGTTGTCCTTAGCCAGCATTTCATAGCCAAACTATGCATCCTGAATGAATGACGCATCCTGAATAAATTAACTGTGTACGTCTGTATGTCATACACAGAGCATAGCCAGCCTCAGAGATCACTTCTGAATATTCTTTCAGCTCTATTGGCATTTAGCAGGCATGATTTTTGGTTTGCGCTAATCTCTAATCACTTTTTTTCTGGCATTTATTATGGATGAGAAGTGAGGACAGGACAGGTTTGGGGAAGAGTGGACTAGACACTCAACATGCAAACCTCCAAGAGTGTCTGAACCAGCATTTCACCTCTGTGTCACAGTCAGGACTCATCAGTTTGCATATGCAGTTGTTCAGGGCCCAAGTGCAACAATCATAACACAAACTCAGGACACAGATGGGAGCGCTCAGGGCAGCTCCAGGTGGCTTCCTTACGTGAGTTCTTCCCTTGAGTAATGGAAAGGTCCCAGCTTCTCATCTGTTTTCATCAAATTCTTTCACCATAACTCTATTTCAAAGTCATAAAAAAAAAAAAAAAAACCTTCCATCTTAACCTTGGCATGAGGTCAGGAGAAAAGACTTTAGAGGGCGCTTTTATAGGTTTTCATCCTTCAGTCTCAGGGGATTGTACATTTTCTAGCCAGCTGTACCTTTTGAAGTTTCACAGAGCTTCTATATTCTTTCTAGTTACAATTTCCTTCCTTTTTTTTTTTTTTTGCGGGGGGGTCTTTTTAAGAATCCAAGCTGATTAGTTAGCAACTTAAAAAACACCATATAGTCACATTATCTTTTATCAGCTATTTTCTTCACAATAACAAGATCATCTTTCCTGCAAATCTGCCTCTGATACCCTCAATATTGGTAGACTTATATTTCTTGTCATCTGGAGTATAGTGTTGGCAGTCAGGAATAATTTGCACAGGCAAATCAACTCATTTTGATTTAAAAGAAATGTGTCAGAGAAGAGAAAAAGTGTTTTCATTTTTAGAGGCAAAACCATTATATCCAGATAATTCTGTATTTGAAGCATGATATTTGAAGCAAGAAACATGTGCTATCATAAAAGAGACTTAGTCCTGTTTCAAATGAGTATTTTGCATGAGTCCTAATATTTATATAACATATTTTAGTTGAACATTTTTGTTTCAGTATGCTTGAAGTGTGAGGAAAAAGGAAATGATACTACCCCTCTAATGATTCTGGGCTCCATCCACAGGACGGTATTTCATGCCCCGCAGTCAAAGGAAGTGTGGGTTTCTCAGCTTCACCTTCACGTGTGTGTCAGGTGATAATACTGGTTAGTGTGCTTCCTCTCTGTAGTCTCAGCCTCTGCGCAAAATCCCACCCAATCCCACTCATGACACACCAAGATGAGAACTTGCAGTCTGTAATCACTGTTAAGAGATGACTGGGGGCTAATCCTTTATGACTTTACTGAATAACTGAATAGAAGAAAAAAACTGAAAATGAATTTATAGTGGCTAAGAAAAGAAATCATCAGTAGCTCTCAAATTCACTTGTCTACAGTACTAAAAGCAGGATAAATCCAAATGAAAACATGTACAGTTCTGGTTTTTTTTCCTTGCTTAATTTCAATGTCATAAAGCAGTAAGTAGAAGAATCACAAAAGCCCTCAAAATAACAGAAAAGATAGTTTCCATAACCAATTTCCACTTCAAATTTGATTTGGGGTTTATGTCCAAAAAAACTGGGGAAGTTCTATAGGAAGTCTGCCAGAGAGGAACATGAAAGAAAAGGCACCATTTAAATAGACCTTTCGGTTTATGAAACAAAACTTTGTGGTCTTCCAACAGATCCAAGAAAATGCAGCAGAGAGAAATGGAGAAAGGAGAAAAGCTTTAATCTCTTCAGTGTACATCAGGATGGGGTATACTCCCATCATCCATTATGACATAACTTCAGGGTAAGATTAAGTTTAACTTCCTACTCAGGAACTCGGACACTGCCAAGTAGTAAGAAAAACAGCCAAACTGCTGCTGCTGGCAGAATTGAGTGGTAGAAGTTCAGTCAAGTCCACTCTGGTCTGTGCTGGCCACATTGCCTTCCTCTCCACACACACAGCAATGGAGCAAGTTTTAGTGTGGGAATATCTTTCAACTAAAATGGGATTTTTGAGGGAACTATTTCTTTTGAATTTTAAAAAAATTTCTCTCACTTTATCTGCTAAAATATAGACACACACACACAATCTCTTTCCTATAACTTCCTAAAATTCCCCCAACCCTCTATTGGAAAACTTGACCCGTTTTATTTGAGATAGATGACAATGTTTCTCTACTCTAGTAAATGCAGTTCTTTCACAAACCAAACCGAGTGAGGTTGCGATCTAATGAGTGATTAAAACCACAGGCCTGGGATGGTGATCCAACCTTTTTGTATTTTGGTTAAGTCATTTGCATAACGCAGAGGGTATCTCCTGAGGTTGTTTTGGAATTAAATAAAATATTGCATATAAAGAGTCTAGAGTATAATAAATAATAAAGATGAACTTTTTGTATTATTAGTTTCTAGCAAAGTACCCACTAGTAATTTTACTATAAGTATTCTTTAATAAAGTTCAAATGGTTTGTATTCTCCAGTTTGTTTGACCTTATTTTACTTTTTAAAATATTCTAACAGCTATATATAAATAAAAATTTTAAATGTATAATATATACCTAGATAACAAAAATATTTTTAAATATATAAAAAAGTTTTATAGGAAAATTTAGGAGTCTCCAATGAAGATTTGCCCTAACTTGTAGAATATTAGAATATTCAGCTTAAGTGTCATAAAAAGTTACTTTATTAGTGATTTAGCATGTTGTGAGATAGTTAACATATCATAAAATTAAATTATAGTCCCACCAAAAAAAAAACAAAAACAATAAAACTAAATTAATGGACATCCTTAAAGCATACACAAAAGAGATACACTTCTGATTTTTTTTTTTCTGACATTTAATGTAATTGTTAATGAAGGTTTACATTTTGGATCATTTGAAATGAGTTGACAAAATAAGTCATTTTATTAGTTGGATAAATAAAGGGACCAACGTACTGCCAAAATATGACAGAATCCCTTATACTAGGATTTTTAACTGACAACATTCTTTCCAGAGATTGCCAAGAGTTGAAGAAGGAAATTACACAATAAAGTCATGGACAATGAAAATTGGAAGAGAGCTAAGAATTTCTAATTTTAATCATTTAAATGTTGAGGAGAAAAACCTAAGTTCAGAGACGTTAATGTCCACCCTAGTACTCATTAATTTAGGAATAAAGCCAGGTTCAGAACCTCCATCTCTTCACATTTTAGGTTATCTATTCCAGAAAGAAAAAAACATTAAATATAATTTTGTCACTTAAAAATTAATGTTGGACTAAGTTTAAGGGCAGAAAGACTATAGAAAATATTTTTTATAAATTTAGAAATTGCTATTTTAATAAAGTGCTTTACAATGATCTTTATTCCTATAGTTGGTTTTCTATGATTGCCTAACATTTGTAATAAAATTTCATGTGTGTACTTAACTTTTTAATATTTACATATAACTTGATGACTTGCATTATTAAAAAAAAGAAACAGTTCCAGCATGTGGAAGTTCAGTTTTCAATTTAATTTTTCACTTAAACATATATCTAGACTCCTCCATTTGAATTTTTGCTTTAAAATAAAATTCTGAATTTTCAGAATAGCTATAAATTCACCTTATTTTAAAAATCAAGCTTGTTTTCATAAAATAAAGCAAATAAAAACTAGCATCCGTTGTATTTTTGGATATTGGCATTTAGAATTACAAGAATTCTTCTAATCACAATAAACAGGATTCAAGTCATGTTTAAAAGAAAAAAGAAAAAAGCAATTCACAGATAAGGAAGAAATAATAAAACTACGACTTTCTGAAATGCGTCTGGAAGGTAAATTATATTACTAAGCAGGTCTTTCTAAAAATTCTAAGACATACCAGGAGGTGATTCAAAGTAATTCTCTCTTTCTGTGGTGAAGATGTTGAATGCTTTTTTAGTAGTTCAGAGTTTTTTTCTGCAATATTTAACACATTCTGTACTACAACTAAATTCATTTCATGTGTACTTTCGATATATTAATCTTGAGGCCTAAACACAGAGAAGTCTTACTTGAGTTAAATGAGACTATTGTCTGTGCCAGAGAAACAAAAAAAGGCCAGATCAGATAGTAAATTAATAGCAAGGGACAAACATCATCTCAGCAGAGCCCTACAGATGCTGAAGTGTTTTTACCATAAAGAACAGAATCGTATAATTATTGAAACAATAGATAGCAGGAAACCTGGCTTCCATTTGATTCTTCTGCCCAGCTTTTACATTGACCTCCATCTCAATTCTCTATCACAACAAAATCAAATGGCCAGTTACGTAGTAAGGGATGCAGTACAGTGTTGGGCCTAGGTACCTGTGGTACTATCACACAGTCCCCGCCCTTGGGAACATGGGTTACAGATTCACTTTAGTACACAGCAAGGAGCCAGAGTGTACCTTACTTCCTATGTCTGAACATTTGGCCGAACTTAAGAAACAACACCCCAGCAACCTTGTCATTTCAATTTTTCACACTTTGGTCTGTATGTGTTTTATGTCTCAACAAAGACTTATCTCCCCAACCCACTGCCACAGGATAATTCTCTGTAACAAAGCTCTGTCTCAGCCTCCAACCAAATGAATAAAGGGCAAATCCCCAAAGAGAAAAGTAGCGGTCACAGCCATTTCTACTGGTCCCAATCTCACAGACCAAGGAGGAGAACTGATGACAGTTCACTGCTACATAAACTGGCAGAATATGCCCCAAAGGGATTGGAGGTTTGTAAGGGGATTTTGTATGAAGAATATCTTTCTAAGCCCTCCAACAGAGAGAAGCATTTTTTACAAGTAAAGAAACTGTGTTGGCACAACAGACAACATTTTCAAGCTGGGCAAAGATGCAAATAGCCACCAGTGAGTATGTGGGCGTCTGTCATCCTCAGGACCTCCTGACCATCTATTTCCTTCTGTCCTTTGTGTAATAATGTTTGGAGGGAAAAAGAAAACACTGTGGAAACACCTTTGGTATAAATCACGGCAGCATTCCAAACATCAAGGAGTCTCAGAAACATTCAACCTGTTTTCCCTTCCGGGTCAGGGTTAAGATGCAATTAGTCAGCCAAGAGAGCAAAACAAGGGAGAAAAAAGTGATGGTTGACCATGCTTAAAATTGCACCTTGGACACCAGGGTCTTTGCCTGCTATATAATTCTGTTAATAAAATAAAACTTTATTTAATGCAGTGTGCTTAAGCCAAAATGCCTCCCCAAATACTTTACACATTTAAATAATGTATTTAGTACAACCATTGTGTGGTGACTTGGTGTCCCAGACCATTGGGAGTCCTGAATTAATACCCTGTAATGATCTCTCCTTAGAGGTGTTTGGAAGTGTCTTGTTGCTAGGCAGATTATGGTAAGGGATTTGGGGCTGCATAATTAAGGAGGAAGGTGCTTGATAGCTAGCATTCCTCAGAGATTATAATTTTCTGTTTTGTATTTGAAAAATCTGTAAGGGGCTATTCTGTGGTCAAAGCACAAACAAGAGAAATGTTTCAACACCTGAAATTTTCCTTTAACAGATGGAGGGACATTGGATGATGATGGTATGGATGAGAACGGTGACTGTGAGTTAACCTCTTGCAAACTCTTTCAGTAAAAAGACAAAGCCTTATTCACTGAAACATCTTCATATGAATGAACGCAACTCTGAGCCACAAGTGAAACTATTTCACCAGGTTCTTTTACACCTAGCAGGTGACCTTCTGAGCCCTCAAGTCCCTTGTGTATGGTATACTCCAACTAATATTCAGGCTTTTGTCTCTTTCCATATGCTGCACTGTCTCTGTAACACAATAGCCAACATTTGAAGTGCAAAATAAATGTGTTAAGGGGCTTTTATATGAAATTCACAATGATACAGTCATTTAAAGGAGTTGATGTAATCATTACCAGTAATTTGTCCTTGCCAAAGATTGAAAAATTAGTCCTAAAAAGGGAGTTAGAGCTGAAGCCTGTATCTTGACTAACGTAGAAAGAAAATGCCTCTTACATATTTTTGCATAAGTTGTTCCACTGCCTAATTGGGCATGAGAGCAGGATAGAATTTATGGCTCAGAGTTCTCCTCAGCCACAGGTGTAGAGTGAGATTGGGATAGCTAGCAAGCTAATATTGGTCTGGAACCCAGCATAAGCATCTCATGGCTAGCGTTTGGACAGATGTCACACATTCCCAGGCAGCAGAATGTGCGCTTCCCCTTGCCACAGAGATTAGCCACAGCCTGTGATGCTGGTACTTTGCTGGAGGGAATAGGACAGGCACTCACTGCTGTGTTATTATCTGGGCTCTATTGTATTTTTACATTTTTCAAAAATCTTTAAGCTAGATCTTTGACATTCAACTGCCTATAAAGATATGTGCCCCCTGATGAGAAACTTTGATGTGCATTTTGAGGATTAAATAATCTAGGTAGAAAGCAATGTGTTTCCAGCCAAGAAGAAAACTATGGAGAAAATTTTGCCGCCTGCAGCTAAGCCCTGTTGGCAGTCAATACCTTTTAGCTTACCCTCTATATTTGATTTCATACATATTTACAGACTATTTTTCCTCTTAGTGCTAATTCTTTTGAGACCAAATTAAGAACAAAGATAGCAGGAATAGGCTTCATCAAATAAAAATGTAAATATGCTGCATCTCATTTGTGCTTGAAGAAACTTTATTTAAATATTTTTGTGAAGTGGAATAGTCTGGCTCTATCATTATTATCAGTGACTGGGAAAGCAATAACCTAACGAATTGGTGAAAACCAGAGAGGGAAAAGCAAGTTTATGTATTCTGGTAATGTGGCCTACTTTGGCATGAGATTTTTTTATAACTTCCAAAAAGAAAGCGATAGTAGTGTTGTGTACATTTTGATGACAATTATCATAACTGTTCTTATTTTACTGTTCATCAAATGAAGAATTATTGACTTTGACTACTGGTATTTTGCAAAGTAGTGATAATATATTTTTAAATGAATGAAGTGGAGAATAATTTCTGGATTTTTGCCTATTATTTAAATATACTCTTACTTAGATTTTAGAGAATACTAAGAGAAAGCTCTGGATAGTCACATGCTAAATAGACTGTCAAATTTTATTTTCCCTAACTCAGTCTAAAGTATTATACTACATTATCAGCAGTAGCCAGAAAGTAAATCAAAGACTCATACTAGCTCCATAAAACATGATATTCATTAAATACTACAGAAAGAAAGAAACGTTTTTAAAAGACTTTCAAAGAAAAGAATTCTAAACCTCAGTCAGAAATCAGTTTGCATTTCCTCAGGTGTCAAAAAACATCACTTACAAGTCTCAAAATTGTTCTAATTTGTCTTTCCTTAAAAAGAAACATTTAATCGTTTCCAAAGGGGGGATCTTTTTTCTGATTGTGGGTTGACGCTTCGTATGTAAACAAAATGGATCTTTTAGAACAGCATTTTGAGTGGGTCAGTATGACATGTCAGCTGCCGGTGGTATAGCACCCTACTCTCCATCTCTGGGATCTTCCACCACTAACCCACCCACCCACGTAGTTATTTAACACAGGTTATTCTTGATGAGGGGCATAGGAGAAAAAAAAAACAAGTTCTCCTCTATTACTGGTTATTTTACATTGTCACTTTATTCATACATTTGCCCAAAATACTAATTGTCTAACTCCTTCAAATATTTTATCCTTACTGACTTTATAGGAATGATGAATAGCTTGTTAACTTTTAAGAACGAAGGAACTTAAGTGTATGCAATTGAACAGTTTATTAAAAAGTGTCTATGGTTATAGGAAAGCATAAAGTGCAACACAATGAACTCCTGCTATACAGCTCGGAAAAAAGACTGTCCTATTGTGAAGACAAGAACAAGGGAGCTAAGATTGTCCTCTGAGAGAAAAATGTTTCTTACTACATACTTTTGTGTATATGTGTGTATGTTTGAATGACTGTCCTCTATAGATGAAATGTGTTCATCCTAGTAAAAGGGAAAACTTTAAACATCTCAAGTATGAGAATAATGAAACTACCATTTCTTATCTACAGCATTATAATCAAAAGAGTTTGAAAATACTTTCCTAAGTGATTTATACAAATAAGTGTTTCAAAATCTCAAAGGTTCCACCACTGTAATTAAAGGTGTAACTTTTGCATTTATTTTTGCAATTCATATCTCATGAGGTTAATTTAGGATACTTTTTTTCACAACACTATTAATTTATTTCTTTGAGCTACATCTTACATGATTTAAAGTTAACATCTAGGATGTCCTTGCTTTCAAATGTAGATTTTTGTCTCTAAATCATGCTTCCTAGAAGAGCTGTGTATGACGTGCATTCACAATCTCATACACACTATTTTCACTCACCCCGTTCCATACACGCACCCTCATCACAATGCACACAGAAAGGCAGGCGCTCCTTTCTCAATGTAACGTTGGCATCATTTCTAGGTTTTCATGGTGACCCAGAAGATTTGAAATGAATATCTCACTCAGAAACTTAAATCTTGAGATTATCATTTGAATCCAAGTACACTTCAATATTATTTACCTGTTTGAAAACAGTAAGTATGTTTATTCACATATCTGTTTTTTTTTAAATGTTGAATTAAATCAGATTTTATACATGTTAGCTGGATACGAAGTTAACATTAATAAATTACAAATGGAAAAATGTGATCAAAATTAATACTTCTGTGTGCTAGACAACTCATTTCAGCCAACAGTCTTACCTATTGCTTGCTGGAGAGTTGAGAAAAGCTGGGATCTTCCAGGACTTTTGTTGTCTTCTGGAAGTCTCCCTCTTGGCCCCCGGATTCTAAGTAACCTAGTTAGCATATCCCTTTGCATGTAAAAAGGGATGCACACTGTAACCTGAGGCCAGGCCCACCTTAATTAACATTTCAAATCAGAGACTCTAAGCAGATATTTTACAGAGGTTAAAAAAAAAAAAAAAAAAAAAGGCAAAGAAACTGGCAGGGTGGGATAAAGCCAAGCCTATGGAGGCCTAATTTACGGAGCATTATTAAACAAAGATTTCCTAAAAAGATAGCAAAGGGAGAAATGGATTTCTATGTAGAGTAATGAGCATTAAGAAACTAAGTGTATGTCTTTTTAAATCAGTTGTGTCTGATTTTAGTTTTTTAAGGAATTGAACAACAACTTAATCGGGGCTACTTCCGATGTCTGGTATAGATACTCACCTCTACCGGCAACCCTTTCAATTCCTAAGATATTTGTCTAGAAATGTTTGTACTATGGACAAATAATTAATCTTTGGTATTAATTAAATGGATTGAATCAGTGTAGAAATTTTAACTGGATCAATCAGATCCCAATGTGTCTTGCTGATGTTGTTTGTAGCTGAAAGCATTTTGTTCTGGCATTTTATTAGTCTGGAGGAACTTGCAAATCCATTCTACTGTGGTGGTCATTGGATGGCCATAGCCAAAGTAAATGGGCAAGAAATTCTGAGTACCATCAATTAAGACAGTTTACTACTGTGCCTACATTATCAATCAAAGTATAAATTATTATTACTTTTTCTTTGGTGTAACACATATTTTGGAGGCAGGTGGACTATAAATTATACATAAATAAGTACACAAAATATTTGTCTCTGTAGAATTGGATCTACTAAATGTTTCACTCCCAGTATGGTGTGCCTATAGTCATAAACCCAGTCACCACCCAGGAGAATAGTCATGGAACTAAGTTTTAATTATTCAGTTCCTATTAAAAATTTAGTTGCCCAGGAGTTTCTCCCATTCCATACCACTGTGATTATGATTTTAACAATTTGTAGGTTTTTGATGATAGTTAATATTATAAACATACTATGTCTTCAGTTGTTATCTGTTAGGGTGAACAAAAGGAAGCCATATTAGAACTGGACCACCTTCCTGTTGAAGGGACTCACTGGAAACGCTCCACCTGGCCCTAAAGAAAAATTAACATCCACCTTTACCCATTTACTAGATTTGCCACTTGGCCTAGAAGGAATGAGCCACCTTTAAGCCATTATCTCAGGAGGGTCAGAGAGCCAGTGAGGATTTTACCGCCCAGTGACATTCCTGGACTTCTCCACCCACATACCATTTCTACTTCCCAGTCTGTAAGCAACTGTGGGCTCCAGCTCTCTTGCTGAGATCTCCTCTGCAGGGCTTCTTCTGAACAATAAACCCTGTGCTGGCATTGAGCTGTCTTCCAGCCTGTCTCTTCTGCACCTCTTTCATCCTAACACTATCAACTTCAGAGATTGACATGGTACCTGTTCTTTTTACACAGTGATTATGATAACACTGATAGCTGTATCATGGTCTTTCTTATTATACTAGAATCAAGTAATGAAAGGCAATGCACAGCAGGCCTACCAAATTGCCATTTTGCCAGGCCTCCACCCCTCAAGCCCACCAGTGCCACCCCCCCTGCCCGCCGCCCACCACAGGAAGGCTCCAAACCTGCCTAGGAGACACAGAAAAACAGGACTGGATACTAAAGGAGTAATACCAGAACAACTAAGACTGTAATTCTAGGGTTCCAGAACTGGTGATTTTTTTTTTTTTTGCCTTTCTTTAAGGGTTTGGCTGTCTGGTTTGCTGTTTGATTGTATACCATCTCTCCTGGTTGTTTTCTTTGGTTATCCTTTTTTTCTTTCTTTCTTTTCTCTTTCTCTTTTTTCTCCTTCTTTCTTGGCTTTGTTAGTATTACTATTATAACTCAGCTAATACTAAATTACACATAGTCCAGGGACAGAAACAATACCTAGTAGAAATATGGTAAGATGAAAAAGGAATGGAAACCATTCTCCCTTTCCCCCAAATAAATTAGTACAGGATTTAGAGGGAAATGAAGAGAATGGATACCCAGATCCAGACTCCAAAAAATCAAAGATAAACTATACTAAGGAACTCAACAAAGTCCACAAGAACACCCTGAAAGAAGGCAATGCACTCCATCTCAACTTCTGAATAGGAACAGAGAGATTTCTGCAAAAGCAGAAATGCTACCTTCCACCCCTGTAGATAGAAGCATTACTTTAAGAAATCCAGCTCTTATAAAACAGCTAAGGCAATATCTTAGGGCTTGAACTTTTCTCAGATTACTAAGCTATAAGGAAGGAGAAGACTAGGTATGATACACATCAGGCACATTTGCTTTTTTGGCCTTCCCATGCTTGTGCAGACATCATTAATCAATCACAACTTTTCTGCATCAGTAAAATGCTGCCTCAGAATCCTTTATGGTAGTTTTTTTCCAAATTGCAATTACATAGTGTGCCCATAACATTGCATAAACTTGTCATACCATTACTATGTAAGTATTCTTTACTCAATATTTAATTGAGCTTCACTTAATTGTGTTCCATATGAAAAATATATATTACTGTAGAATACCCATGAGGTAATGGTTTAAATATACTGTAGTTTTTCTACTATATGTTAAAATATAAAATGTTATTTTGTGTGCCATGTAAGTACCAAACTGCTATGGGAAATATTATTCTATAAGAAGATTCACTAATGGCCAGAGAGGAGAAAACTTATTTTTTTTTAACCCTAGAAAACATATCCACCAAGGGGGTGAGGGTGGGGGAGTAGTTCTCAAGTGATTTAATTAAATAAATACTTATTGTTTAGGGCCTCTCTATCTAGAGGGGAAATGGGAGAAAATGGTTGCTACATCCTAGAAAGAGCTCTGAGCTCTGTGGCGCTTATAGCTGGTATGCAATGCAGTCAAGATGACCAGGCATAGGAATCAAGTTCTTGCACCTCAACCTTACTAGCTTTCTGATCTCTTTCTAAGACATTCTTCTATTAGTAGCTAAATGAAAGTGGTGACAAGAGAGCCCACTGATTGTCTGGATCTGTCTCCAGGGTATAGAGGAACGTTTTATGTGTGTTAAGGGGATGTGGAGGGTAAAGAGTAGATATCCGGCCTTATTCTAGGGGTTGGAGGTAAATTGAGGACTATCACATAGAGTTGACAGTTTTCTGGGTAAGTAGAGAAATGAGCGAGTCAGCTCTGTGGAATGGGTATGATGCATGAAGATAGACAACTAACTAGCCTAGGAAGCTCATAGAAATCTTCCCAGAGTAAGTGAAATACAAATGAAATCATCCTGGAGTAGTAGATGTAACACAGCTAAAGGTGAAAGACAGGCATGAGATAGTTTTCAGGGCAATAGTGTTCTTCAGCAGATCAGAGATTGTGAAAAGGAAAGACAAGTAGAGGGTAGAAAGGAAGCCAGACAGAAACTCAGAGAACATGAAGTTGCAGTGTCATACAGAGGTATATTTAATTTTGAGGGTAATATGGAGTCACTGAAACAGGAAAGTAAAGACATATTTGTGCCTTAGCAATACTGCCCTGATAGAAGGGAGGCATGTCTGGAATCAAGACCAATTAAAGCCTGCTTTTCTGTAAAATAAGTGACAATGGTGTGCAGAATTGAAATCTCTCTGACAGGATGGACTCACAGACATATTTAAGAAGTATCATTAACAAGTATCTTTGTCTGTTTGTACTGGTGTGATAAAATAACCATCAACTTGATGACTTATGAATAACAGAAATTTCTTTCTCAGTTTTGGAATCTGGGAGTTCAAGATCAGGTAGGCAGCACTATCAGTTCTGATAAGGGCCCTTTTCCAGGTTGCAGACTGCCAACTTTTTGCTGCATTCTCACATAAGAAAGTAGCTAATAAGCTCCTTTCAGTCTATTTAATAAGGATACTAGTTACATTCATGAGGACACCTGCCTCCAAACTTACCACTTTTCAAAAGCTTTCACCTCCAAATATTATCGCCTTAGGGGTTAAGAATTTGGTTGGGGGGACAGAAATATTCAGATCAATGCATTTTGCCCTCCCCCCAACTCATGACCTTCTCACATGCAAAATACATTTATTCTATCTCAATTGGCCCCAATATCTTAAGGTGTTCCAGCATGAACTCAAAATTTTAAAGCCCAGTGTCTGATCTAAATATCATCTAAATTAGATACGGGTGAGATTCAAGGTACCATTCATTCTAAGGTCGATTGTTCTCCTGCTGTGGACCTGTGAAATCAAACATTACATGTTTTCAAATAAAAGAGTGGGACAGGCATAAAATAGACATTGCTATTTTAAGGAAAAAAAAATGGGAATAAAGAAAGAGGTAACAGGTCCTAAGCAATCCCAAAACTGGAGAGGTTAAGAACAATATTTTGACTCTAGGCTCTGGTCTGCCTTTCAGACTGACTGGCCTTGTTTCCATGGCTTTCAGCACCCTCCTTTGAAATGATTCTGTCTTCCAGGCCCTGCCACTTTTGACCTGTGATTTTGACCTGTGATTTTGAGTGGCATTCCTGGCACTCTCTGAAGCAGTCTTTGGGGTTATTATACTGGTGTTTTCACAAATAACAACTGATCCATTCATACTAGTCTACTCATCAAATGGTTGATTGACCACACTCTTTATTTCTCCACCGAACACACTTTTCATTTTTTTGGAAATATCGACAAGCTGAGAAGTGTCCAAATCTTTAGATCTGCTACTATTTTCATTAAAAATTCTGTTTTTAGTCACTTCTCTTTTCTTTCATTTTACTATAATCATTCAAGAGAAACCAAACAAAGCCTTTAACATGTTGCTTAGAAATTTCTTCCTCCAAATATTTCAATTTATTGCTTACAAGGTTTACATTGATGCTAGGACACAAGCACAATGCAGCCAAAGTCCTTAACACTTTATGACAAGAGTCCCCTTCCCTCCAATTTCCAATAAAGTATTCTTCAATTTGGTCTGAGATCTCATCAGAATGGTTTTTCCTGTCCTTACTTCCACTGACCTGTTATGACTATTCTAGATATCCCTCAGAAGACTGATGCTGTCTCTATCGTTCTCCTCTTACTCTGCACTACCACCAGAATCTCCCTTTGTGGCCTATCCATGAAAAGGTAGGCATTTACTAGAATCCATCTAAAAACCCTGCCTTGGGGACTTGGGAAAATGATGAAGGGGGGAGAATTCAGCTATGATATATCATAAGCACTTTTGTAAATGTCACATTGTAGCCCAGTGCAACAATAATAAGAAAATAAATAAAATATAAAACTAAGATCCTAAAAAAATTACATATATATATATATATATAAAACTCTTCCAGTCTCTACACATTACCCAATTTCAGACTGTTCCTATATTTGAATTATTTGTTAAAGCAGCACCCTCACTCTTTGATACCAATTTTTTTTTCTCAGTTCAGCCTATTTGGATTGCTATAACAAAGTACTATAAACTGGATATGTTAAACATAATAAACATTTATTTCTCAAGGTTTTGAAAGTAGAGAAGTCAAGGTTCGGGTGCTAAGCAGTTTCAGTGTCTGGAGAGGACCCACTTTCTAGTTTACAGGTGGTACCTTCTTGCTATGTCTCATAATGGAAAGAGTGGGGGTGAACATGCTCTCATGAGCTTATTTTATTAGTGCACTAATACCAATCATAAGGTCTTCACCTCCACGACTTGATCACCTCCTCAATGACCTCACCTTCTCATACCATTGTCTTGAGGTTTAGGATTTCAATGTATGAATGGGAGGAGGGGTGTTACAAACATTCAGATCAAGGCAACAGTTTAGATTATCAGTGAAGAATGAGAGAGGAAGAATAACTCCTTACCCATTAGCCCAAACCTAACCAAATCAATGTGGCAGACATGGTCCTAGTTGACATTTTTCACGAACGTAGTGGGAGATGAAAAGCAATCCTTTAAGGAGTTAATTGCCTATGATTTTTATGCATAGAATCCTTGCTCCCACTAAATTTCATTAAAAAAATTGGGAATATAGAGCGAGAAGGGAATGAGAAGGTAGGAGAATGTTCATGAAAATATAATGAAAAGTAGTCTTGAAATTTTTTAAAACATATTTAAATATCACTTACATAAAAAAAGGATTGCCCACAAATATTAAAATGTTCTAACATCAACAAAGGACCCAGTTTCAGTGAGTATTTCCTTATGGCTGTAACCTGTTATTTTCTAATAATACAGTCTTCAAATGGTGTGGCTATAGAGCTCTCCAAGTTCACAATACAAGGATACTTCAAATAAATATTAAAGATTATTTTAATGTTTAATAGTAAAAAGTATTAGGGGAAACATGTTATGCCATTCCTGAAACTCTGCCTTAGTGTGTTTTCTGAAGCTATAACAGAACACCTGAGACTTATTTGGTCCACTTATTTTTTTGGTTCATAGTTTTGGAGTTTGGGAATTTCAAAAGCATGGCACTAACATCTTGTGGGAGGCTTTATGCTGCATCACCTCATGGTGAAAGGCAAAAAGGTCAAGAGAGGTCAAAAGTAACAAATGGAGAGAGGGCTGAGATTGCATTTATAACAAATCCATTCTGATCATGAGAAACCACTTCCTGCAATAGCAACATTAATCCATTCATGGTTAGGCTTCATTTCTTAACACTGTTCCATTGAGAATTAAGTTTCTAACACATGAACTTTGGATAAAATACTCAAATCTTACAAGGGTCTCCTTATTCTCTTCTGCTGAGTAAGAACCTCTTGTTAGGTATGTGATTCTGACACATAAAGAAAGCTGCTAACTTTTGAGATAAAGACACTGTTGATGGGAAGATAAGACTTAGAAATAGCACTGGAATTGATTCAAAATGTAGCAGCAAGTAAATAAATTAATTGCGTTCACAGTAAGGCGGTGTATTAGTATAACACATTCAGGCTAATGTTACCTTTTTCATTTGTAAATGAGGAAGCTGAGACCCTGAAAAACAAAATAAGTTGCTCAAGATTAGGCTATTAAACTGGCAGAACTGAAATTTGAATCCAGGAAGTTAAAACATTTGTAGGGCTCATTGAGTAGTACAATATTGCCTTTCACATTCAAGAGTACCTGAAAATATTGTTACCCAATTTATTTACTAACATATTGTTTACTAATTGACACATACTGTCTATAACTCAGCACATATTTTTACATTCTTGAGACTGTCTAAACTTCCTAGCATCTCTGCATTGCTTAATATGATGATCTGCTGGGCACTGGTGGCTTCAACCTGCACTTCGAGCTACTCAGGAGGCAGAGATCAGAAGGATCTCGGTTTGAAGCCAACCAAGACAAAAAATTCATGAGACCCTATCTTGAAAAAAGGCCATTATAAAAAAGAGCTGGTGGAGTGGCTGAAGGGGTTTCCCCTGAGTTCAAACCCTGGTACCACAAAAACAAATAAATAAATAAATAAAATAAAAAACAATGATCTATGTGATTTTTATTATTGGACTAAAGAGCTGGTGTATGGAAGTTCTGAAGTGATGCGTAGAGCCCAGAGTTTCATGGCTACTATTTCATATACCAAAACATAAAACTGGCAATTTCAGCTGGCAAATTAAGGAAACCAATGGACCAAAAGATGTATCTGAAGAAAGGCACACAGCTATTAAAAATGTTTTATTTCTTTTAGCTATTAAAATTTTTTATTTCCTCCTTAGTAAACTTTTAAAAGGATTGTAAAAGTTAGATATTTTTCGTTTTGGTTCATCTGAAGAGAATGCATATTTTGACTTTTGACCTAAATTTGAAACCTGATACAACCTACTTTTCACTTGCCTACCACTTCTTTGATTCTTCATCTCCTTATCTGTGTAATGGACTTCTTTCCAAGGTTTTGTAAAAATTAAATAAAATACTTTGTTTTACATATCTAGCATAATTTGACAAATATTAGCTCTCTTTCTCTAAAATAGAGAGGACATGTATTGCCTTAATACTGAGCACATCTAGTATATAATCCAGCAAAGTAGTTAAAACGTTTTTCTTGTACACCTACCAATTATTAGGTGCTATACACTTACATTGGAGTAAGGAAATTAAGTGGTAAGTACTACTACATGTTATAAAAATCATAGATTTCAAGAATCAACAAATAACACTTGATAGTCTCATATTTTTTTCTGATTGTGAAGAAATAAAAGTTATTAAAGTCACACTGTGTCATGTGAATAAAAGCTCAGCAAAAGAATTCAAACTGAGCAGAAAAGAAAAGCCATCAGAAAGAACTACATTATTATGACAAACCAAATTGCTTTCTGGCAGATGGTACATACTAGAAAATAAATGCTACAAGTAGAATTTGGGAAAAATTTATAGGAATAATTTTAATAGGAAAAATGGAAGAAAAGGAGTAAATGCATGAAGTTCAGACTTTAGAAGTCCAAGTTATGAGTAACTAAAAAAATATAATAAAAAACATGAAGAAGTTCAAGAAATTATTCTCTGTTCTAAAGAGATTTTTCCAACAATCAAGATTACATATCATGTCCTATCAAACTTAAAAATAAAACCATATTTAGAAATAACCTAGTGAATTTGGAAACTTCCAAGACAGAAGAATTCTATAGGCATCTAGGGTCAAAACAGAAGTTTCTGTATAGGAAAATTGGGCATTCTTCAACATTAGTGCAGCCAGAAGGACATGAGAAAATGGAGCAGCAACTCCAGCAGCCTGAGGAAAAATATTTCAATCCAAGAATTATATTTCCAACTAATTTGTCATTCATCTAGGAAGACAGAGGAAGCAATTCCTTGATGTATAATGCCTTCAAACTATGCCACCCAGTTTGTGTTCTTTTCAGTGTAAACTGTTCCACTGCCAGAGCATCTATTCCAAAATGATGAAATATGAATAAAATTATAATGAGGACATTGTGGCTGAAAATGACTAATAGGATGAACAATAAAATCTGTTAACTATATTGCGATAAATTTTAATATTGCTTTGAATATAATTGAGATTTGGTAGCAGTATTCCTTCCAAATTTGTTTTTTTTTTTTATTTTTCTTTTATTATTCATATGTGCATACAAGGCTTGGTTCATTTCTCCCCCCTGCCCCCACCCCCTCCCTTACCACCCACTCCACCCCTCCCTCTCCCCCCCCAATACCCAGCAGAAACTATTTTGCCCTTATCTCTAATTTTGTTGTAGAGAGAGTATAAGCAATAATAGGAAGGAGCAAGGGTTTTTGCTGGTTGAGATAAGGATAGCTATACAGGGCATTGACTCACATTGATTTCCTGTGCGTGGGTGTTACCTTCTAGGTTAATTCTTTTTGATCTAACCTTTTCTCTAGTACCTGTTCCCCTTTTCCTATTGGCCTCAGTTGCTTTAAGGTATCTGCTTTAGTTTCTCTGCGTTAAGGGCAACAAATGCTAGCTAGTTTTTTAGGTGTCTTACCTATCCTCACCCCACTGAGGGTTTTCTTTTTGGTGTCATAGTTATTGAATAAAGACAACTAAAGAATATCTAATCTTCTAACAATGTTCAGGCCATTTATAAAAGGGAGTCGTGGAGTTCATATTTTCAACTGAGAAACAAGTATAAGAAGGTGTACATATCAGGGTCAGAATGAGGAAAAACTCAAAAATCCTTATAGTCAGAAAAGAAAGTGGAAATTTTGAATGATTCCAATAATCATGTACACATGTTCTTGTAAAATTTTACAATAAACTTTAGTGGAATAAAAAATAAAAATTATTGTAGAAAAAAGAGATAATGATTCTGCCATGTTTATGGCCTGAATAAAGCTGATTTCCTTCTGTCCCCTCCCACACTGATCATAACTAATCTGCCTTTCACTGTAATTCCAAGAGTGACTTTCATAAACCTCTACTGTTTTAAGATTGCCAAACACCTGGAGAGCCTCATCAGAGTGCCCAAGGTGAAAGTTACCAGGTATCGCATTTTTGGAATAGTTGACCTCCAGAATGGAATCACTTTCTCAAGATAACTACAGAATTACTTCTGCATTAGTATTCTGGTTCCTGCTTTCAGTGGCCAAGAAATAGCTGAATGTGTAAACTGAATGTTCTTTCACCTGTTTGATGCTACAGCTGGCACACATAGGACTACTACTCCATCTTCACTTTGGGGAATGCCACCAATTATGATTCTATAACATCCAGACTAATTAGCCATGTGTCTAGGAAGGAAAAATAACTATGTATCTTTAGGGTTAGCAACCTAAGATAGCAGTCAGAACAGGTAAAACACAGGTCCATTGATTGAGAATTGCTAGGGGAGATAAGTGTGAATGGTAAAAAAAAAAAAGGAAATGCTCCTTAAAAGATGAAAATGTAGCATTTATACACACACACACACACACACACACACACACACACATGTACACTGTTATGGTTTAGATCTAAAATATTCCCCAAGATTTGTGGAAAAGGCTTGGTTGCCAGGTCATGGGCTATAGGAAGCAAGGGCTCTGATCTCATCGATGGATTAGCCCATTGATGGTTTCATAATTTGATGGACTATTGTTGGGAGATAATAGAAGTGTAGGATGAGGGGCCTGGTGGAAGGGAGCCCTTGAGGGTGTACCTTTGGGGACTGTGTCTTATCTCTAGTTTCTTCCTCTCTCTTTTATGATTACTGACCTCTGAGGGGTGAGCAGCCTCCTCTTCCACATGCTCCCACCACCCTGATATTAACCCTTACCTCAGGGCTAAAGCAATGGAACCATCTGACCGTGGACTGAAACCTCTGAAACCATGAGCCAAAATGAATCATTACTCCTTTTAAGTTGTTTTTCTCAGGCATTTTGACACAATAACAGAAAACTGACTAACACACACATACATAGACTTGCTGGACCTCCCACAATGAATTCTTATCTGAATAATTTGTACGATAAAAATATGGATATGCCTGGCTTGTGAATTAATGAATTAAAAAAGTAAATCAATAAATTTAAGTTTGAAAAGTGAGAGCAACAAAATGGTTAACAAACAGGGAAATAAAAGGTAGCAAGCTCTAAGACTTGTAGGAGAGATTGAAAAAACTGACAGGAGATTGATCAATGTTTCAAGAAGATGAAAGTGAACAAATAGATGATGAGCAATGATTAAGAAAATCACTGCAAAATTTCCAAAATTGAGGAAAGACCAAGCTGGGAGATTGAAAGGGCTCACTGTGTTCCAAGTCACAAAAGATACACGTGTGGTACCAAACAGGTAAAATTTTTTTGAATTCTAAAAATAATGAGGAAAATGTTACAGACTTCTAAACAAGTACAAATTTCTGACAAAAAGAAAGCAGACTGGCATCAGACTTCTCATCTGCAACATTGTAAGTTACAAGAGCGAACATTACCTACAGACTTCTGAGAACAGAGGATTCACTCCAGTTGTCCTAGAAACAAACAAACTATTATTCACCTGTACATGTGCAATAATTTAAAAAATATATGATCCTTGTAATGCAAAGAAGTAATTGAGAATGTATGGTAGCTAAACAACCAATAAATCCTTAAAATTGGAGGTGTATTTAAATCCTCATTTTACAGATGCAAAAAGAATTAAGTAGGTCAGTGAAAAAACATTGAGAAATCAATTCAAATACATATGAGAATTTAACATGCTTGAAGTGATGTTTTCTATTCAGTGGGAAATGAGCACAATATTTAATAAATTGTATTACTTTAAAAGTTTAATGGACAGTTGTCTGAAAGAAAATAAAATGAAGCCCCATGTTGTACCTCATAAAATTGCATTATAACTACATCACTCTGAAGTAAATAATAAATATTCTATAAAATAATCTAGAAAATTGCATATAAATTCCAAGGAAGGAATCTGGAGTGACTATAAGGCAAAGGAAATTAAATCTTTTGAATAAAGTCAATAGACAAGAACATTGACTTAAAAAATACAACAAAGAAGAAAGGCAGAGGTTAGTATTTAGAACACATACAGACCTCCTACCAAAGTATTACAGAGATAAAAAATTCTACTAGAAAATTAGCTGAAAATATGAAGTAATTCATCATTATGCAAATCAAAATGAATGAAAAATACATGAAGTTTCCCAAATTTTTCACTAGCCCAAAAATACAATAAAGTGTAAGTGAGATGTCATCTTATACCTATTAGAGAAGAAAATATTCAAACAACTGATAATACTGCTAACGGTCCCTCACAAACACTAGCAGGGGTCAGGTGAGTATGTACAGCCTTTAAACTATCAAGCAAACTCTAGTAAAACTAAAGTACATAAATTCTTTGCTACATTAGTTCTATTTCTAGGAACCCACCCCACTGAAGGAAAATAAAAATCAGGTAATGATATAGTAAGTAGATGTTTCAAGGAGAATTATGTGGTCTGGAGAAAAAAATATAAAATTTAAAACTAAAAATGTCAAGATAGATTAGAGAAATAGTTTGTTAGTAAGGAGACTACGGCATGATAACTAAGTGTAATCTATTATCCCTGATTGGATCCCAAATGGAACCACACAAAGTTAAACAAGATATAAATGAGACAATTGAGAACATTTGCATAAGAATTATTTTAGACAATGGTATTAATGTTAAACCTCTTGAATGTGAAGATTGCCTGGCTATGTAGGAGGCTGTTCTTATTCTTAGGAGATATTCATTGAATTATTTAGGCCTGAAGATTAATAATGCTAAGAACTCTCAAATATGTTTCAACTAAATATTAGCATTTGATTAACATAAGAGGTAAATAGATGTTTGTTCTACATTCTTGGAATTTTTCTGTGGATTAAAATTCATCAAAATAAAGCATTAGGAAAAAACAAGGCTATTGACAAATCTGCTAAAAAGTATCTTTCATAAAACTTTCACTATGGTGCTATCCAATTCTAAAATAGTGATAAGAGATCAGAATTGGCTTCTGTTACTTGGGCAACTGTAGGGCTTTTCGTAAATAATGAAAAATGTAGCCCCAGTAAGTAGGAGAAAAGAAGAGAAAGAGGATAGTTTTCAGTTTTAGCCCCTGACTGCTGTATCACATCAAACCCTACATCATGCCACCAACTAGATTTTCTTTTTCTTCCTTGTCTCTGATAAGAGTGAGATATAACTTCTAGATACACTGAGTGACCACCTCTAATCTACCTTTGTTTATATAAGTTTAAAACTGATCATGAACCATGGAGGGGTATCTTAGATGTTCTCTAGTTAGTTCAATGTGACTGTACCAAGCAGTGAGATAAAAGGAAAGGAAACAGCACACTTTGGATCTATGTGCTTTGTTGTGTGGCCATAAGTATATTCTAAAAATAATCAAGTTTACACAAAATGTAATGAATTTGTAACAGGAGAGATGAGATAATTTATTTGGAAGTTCACTAAGTTTTCTTTGAGAAAATGGATATTATATATGTATATATTCACTGACACCTGGCAAGTCTGAGATCATGTATGCCAAATTTTAGCCTGGAGGTAATTTTCACCAAGAAATTATAAACCTCTGAAAATGTAGGTTAATAGGAAAAGCGGAAATATTCTTAATGACAATGTTGCCACGGCAACAATATAAGCTTACCACTAGCATCAAATATCTGCTACATTTAGGACTCCTTGTCTCCTTTGATAAGTTTTCCCTGAATGAAATAAAAGCATCAATTGACTAGCTCAGGAAGACTTTTCTTCCTGTGTCATAGAATCAGCATAATTAGCTGAGCTAGTCAGACAGGAAGATAGAAAATGCTTGACTATGTTCTAGCTAATGTTAATTAGAAGGTCACTATAACCTGTGTGCATTGTGACTTACTAAGAAGGGAAGCCAAGCCAGGGGATAAAAAACAAAAATAAAACAGCTGAAGTTGCATGCAAAACATAACCATGCACAGTCATTTCTTTGGGAAGTAGATCAAACAATAGGCAGACATATTTCTGCAAGATTTGCAAAAATCTATTTTCAGTAACTCTAGAGCAGTGGTTCACAGAGTATGGTCCACAAGGCTCCTCCAGGTGGTTAAAGCCTGGTCCCTTGTGGGGTTGATATTTTTCATGTGAATATGTGGTCCTTCTGTTTCTGGCAACTATTAATAATGCACTTATTTTATGTAATCAAAACCACCCATTGCTTTATTGGCACTCCATCCAAAACCTCATCATTCTTCTTGTTAATTCTACAAAGGGTTTTTGGGTATTGCAAACAGCATGGGGGTGGAATAGCTCATCTAATTGTTCTTTTTTTTTTTTTTTTCCTGATTGGAATTGTTCATTTAGAGTAATAGTAATACCTTTCTGTTCATTTTAACCCTTTAGCTGCATTCAATAATCTCAAAAGGCATTAGAAATATCTAAGTGACTCTAATTTTACAGGCAATGAAATTAAAACAGCAAAATGCAAATTATTGCCTCAGGCATAAAGTGGTGGGGCTAGGTTTTCTCTCCAATGGCTGACACACTACACAAAGTTGATTTCTAGGGCAACTCATCTTCAAGGATTTCACAGTACTTCTAAAAGCCAAGTAATTTTTGGCACAATCATGCCTATATTGAAAATCTGAATGACAAAAATGTCACTAGAATCTTTCATAATCTATAACTAGAAATTGATCAATTCTACCTAATAAATATGCACACAACCAGGGAACACCATCCTCAGTGACTCTGAAGAAAATGCAATCAGATTACTTGCCAGGCTCAAACATAAACAAATTGGGGGATACTATTTAGTGAGAAGGGGGTGAGCTTCAGGATTCAGTCCTATTTTCTATTTACTGACTGTGGGCAAGTTACTTAAATGTGAGTTGTAATTTTTATCATTGAGAATGTGGATTGACTCCTAGGTACTATGAGAATTAAACGAGACAAAAATATGAAGACTTCAATGCACTTCTTATATGTATGCAGCAGAATTCCATTAATATGTTTAATAGTGTTATTAGCTATTTCTGCATATGTTTCCATTCATATCTGGATATGTGTCCTCTGTCAAAAAAGCATGAGAAAAGTCACTTGATCACATGTAGAACATCATTTACACTCATTCAAAACCAACCAAAGCATCAACCAATCTATATAAGAACTTCCTATGGTAAAGTAAGTGCTGAGGTGTCTGAGACCTGGGATAAGGAAAACAGACACAGTTATATCAACTCATTCTCACACATTTGACCACACAGTATGATTGTGGGTCTACTTTCCAACACTGACATTTAAATGGATATCAGATTTCTCAGGAAAATGCAGTTACAAACGATCAGCTTGAGAGAGAGTGAAGAGTGGACCTATCTACGACACCACAGAGACTGTATGAGGCGACAAGACCAGACATGTCTAGTAGAGGGGTCTGTAGATTAAGCTTATGAGAAGCCTCGTGAACAAAGCTGATAAACACCTATGGAAAGAAGGGATATCTTTCATGACCATGTTCAGGTCAAATTCAGTATAAGAGACAATATCATTTAGGTTAATCTAGACTTTCAGTGGCAGTAACTTCAGTTTTGCAGTGAAATCTACCTTTTCATCATCTTCTAATAATAGCATTTTTAGCCTCCCTTGTAGGTGTGCCCTGCAGATGAAACTCAATTAGAATTGACACATGCTATTTTCTGAGTCTTATCCCTAAGATACTGGGTGCACACATATTGCTGTTCATTTCCTCTTTTGACAAACTGCACATGACTTAGCTTGAACCTCATAAATGAGGACAAAGTTCTTGGGAATGTTAGAGAAACAATGTGGAAGAAAGCTGGTTCTATTGGTGAACATGCCTCTAACCTGGCTATATAACTGAGGTTTATTGCAAGGGAAAAGATTAATCTCTATTTTCTATCAGCAACTGTGTCTTTTATATTGCAGCTTAGTCTTGCCTTCCAGTGATAAGATTTCTAATACATAAGAGAACTGGGATTGGCTTATTTCTATTTTTGGTGGTATCTAGGCATCACTATAGTCTCTGAGTAGTGAAAAAGTAGCAAGGAAGTTACTGTGGAAGCCCACTTTCGCTACTGCACTTCTTTTATCTGTAACTAGAAAATAACATGCCCCAAATCAAGCAGTACTTTTAAATGAATGTCTAGAATGATGGAGTTGAGAGCATGAGTGAATGACATTAAGTGAATGGTATCACTTACATCTTGGGAGCCAGGAATAGTTTAGTGTGAGCTTGATAAATTAGGGAAATTGGCAGGAAAAACTAGGGGAAAGTAAATAGGGCAAGGGCAAGTTGTGACACTCAGAGGCCAGAAATAAAACGAGGAGATTAAAGAGAGAGGCTGTCTGCATAAACACAACTACAACAGAAAGTCTGGAGTGATTGCAGACCTAACACTGAACACCAGTCAGCAAAATGGGGTTGTTATTTAAAGGCCTAAGATGGTAATATATTAACAGAAATATGACACATCAAGCCCAGGAAGTCATATTTCCTCTCTATTGGCACTGCTGAACCCTCTTAAAGGATGGTGTCTGGTTTTATTCTCAACATTTTAAGAAGAATGTGGCAAAACTGGAGAGAGTCCAATACAGAGCAACGAAAATGATAAAAGAGTTGGAAAATAAAGGCTGAGAGGAAAGGTTAATAACTAGGATTGTTTAGCCTGAAGGAGCAAGAAGGCTGAAGGGTGACTTATAATACATTTAAATACATGCCTGGCTATTATAATGAGCATGCTGACTAGCTATTTCACAGGGAATTAATGAGTAAGGATAAGAATTCATACTGCAGCCTTTGATTTTTGGGTAGAGACAGAAGAATATTGTGCAGGGGATTAGTAGGATAGTTTTTCTTCAAGGTGTGTAAGTCTGAAACACAATGGGCATTTACTTGACCTTAGAGGCAGGGAGTTAGCGAGAGGGAAGCAGATACAGTATTCAGTTAAGCACTTTTACTTACAAGTGTGTGCATATGGGGGTCATGGACATATATTCCACTTCGGGGGAACTGTTGTGTCCTTTAGACTTACTTTTCTTGGATTTCCATATTCAAACCATTTTCACCTGTGATTTGAGTGGAAAAAGGGATAAGGACCCTTTCATTTCCCCTGATGTGACATGAAACTTGATGACCAGTGTCACCCATGATACTGACTTTTGCCTTAGGGCACTCCTAGTCTAGAGCAGTAGGTCCTCATAATGTGATCTACACACCCGTGAGTCTCCACCCTTGAGTGTGTAGGCCAATCAGGTACTGCTTGATTTGGGGCATGTTATTTTCTAGTTACAGAGCTAAGGTATTTTCAGAAGTCTGAAAGACCAAAATTATTTTTATGTAAAAATCAAGATGTCATTTGTTATTTTCACTGTGATAATGTTTTGCTCCAAAATGTAAAAATAATTGAGGTTGAAAAGGCTGGTGGCCTCGTAGGAACTAAGTCAGTGACACCAAACCATAATGGTGGTCATTGCATTTTTCATGGGTACTTACTATTGGTATAAAAATAGTGCTGATTTCACTCAAAAAGTGTTGATGCAGCAATAATAATTATCAATTTAATTAAACCTTTTCCAGTATGACAAAATTGGAAATATGAAAAAAAATTCTACTGCACACTGAAGCATGTTGGTTGTCTCAAGAAAAAGTACTTATATGATTGAGTTGTGAGTTGAACCAGCTTCATTTTCTGTGAAACATCATTTTTATTTAAAAGAATGATTGGCAGACAAAGTTGCTTGTTCACACTTGGCTATTTGGGAGATGTTCTATCAAAAATGAACTAGGTAAACTTGTCACTCCAAGGAAACCATACATGTTGTTGGCAATGAAAAATTCTGAGCTCAGGCAAAAAGTCATATTTGGAAAAATTTAGAATTTGGACAGATTTCCAGTACTTACTTTTTGGTTGAGATGGATGGAGGTTATTTACAAATTCTTTGTTTTTAATGTAAAGAAATGTGTCAACATTTGGGAAATCAGTATTATTCTATGTATCAGTATTTTACAGATCACCAATGTATGATGTTAAAAATCAAACATTGAATAAAAGACACATTGCAAGGCAAATTAGTCAAATATTTTTTAATATGGCAGATTATGAAGATTTCACAATATGGATTTGAATTCCATATTGAAACCAACCTTAAGAACCTAACATATATTGAGTTGTGGTGTGGTTTCAAAACATATCTACAGTTATCTAAAAAGGTTACTAACATATCCCTTCTTTATCCAACTGCCACATTTCAGAAATTTGAAGCCAGATTTCTTTGCATACTTCAAAAAATAAAAGATTAGGTGCAAAAGTTGATATTTCACTCCTAAACATTTTTTCTGCTTTTTAGAAAAATGTGTTATCACTTTATGACTTTTTCTTGTAATTTTACATAAATTAATGAATATTTTTAAATTTTTTACCATATTCTCTATATAGGAAATATCAGGATATGTTACTCCAAAAATAAAAGCTATTATATTCCTCAATAAATTTCCATTGCAAAGTTGACTTGAGACTAAAGAGTTTAGGAACTGCTTACTTGGATATTTGCTTTATATCTCATACTTCCCTAAGTTATATTATTGTCAAGCAGGGTATTTTTGTTGAGCTAGGTTCTCCCCTGTGGAACCTATATAGTGGAAAGAGGAGAAGTGGTAACTGGTTGAATCATTTTTAACTATGATATAGACACCACCTCTCTGCACCCAGGCTTCTAGTTAAACAGGTGCCTGACAAATAGAAAGGTAATTATCTTATCAGGTGTGTTTTAATACAGAATGACCAGAAGGGAGAATAAGTGCTAACTTATTTATTAGATATTGGGCTTACCCATGACCCCCAACTGGCTGCAGCCATTTTGCTTCGGGCTCTATGAGATTCTAAGATACATCACATTCCTGTGAACACATTACCCCATCATGAAGTTTATAAGGTTATATAGTGTTGTTTTAAGTGTATCCCCCAAGGATACATTTGTTGGAAGCTTGGTCCTCACGAGGATGATGTTAAGAGGTAGTGGAAACTTCAAGCAGTAGGGCCTAATGGGAAGTCCTAAGAGCATGAGGAAGGTATTATTGGAAGGGATTAAGAGTTCTCAGGGGATCCCTGAGTTAGTTCCTTCAAGAGGATGGTTACAAAAGGTCAAGCTTGGCCACTCGCCAGTCTCTTTGGCTTGTGTCTGTCAATGAGCTGTCTTCTCTTATATGTGCACCCACCATTGGGCTGCCTCCATGGTTTGGGAAGACCTTCAACAGAGTAGAACGGAAGCACTGCTATGCCCTTGAACCTGCAGACATATGAGGTACATAAACCTCTTTTTCTTTACAAGTACCCAGCCTCCGGAATTTCATTTTAGAAACAGAAAATTGACTGAACTGAGGAATGAGGTCATAATTATAACTATTCCTGAAAATGTGTAGACAGTTTTGGAACTGAATAACAGGCAACAGTTGTAAAAGTTTGAAGGAATAGACTAGAAAGCCTAAAATGGTATCAATGGGAAGTTCACAAGTGATTCTGGTGAGGTCTCAGAAGATAAGGTGACTAGGGAATTAGCCCTCGATAAAAATAATGATCTAAAAAGAAATTGGAGAAAAGACCATTCTTGTTACACCATTGCAAATAACTTGGCTGCATTGCATCCATGGATGAAGATTTTATAGAAGATTGAACTTAAAAGTGATGGACTAGTTTATCTGATAGATGAAATTTCTAAACAAAATGTAAAAGTAGCTGGGTGGATACTTTTCATTATTTTCATTGGCAGTTTAAGAGCAAAAGAAAATGGAGTGGAAAAATTTGGAAAGTTTGTAGCCTGGTATAAAGCCTGTTTGAAGAAGAAGGGTACTGCCAGAGTAACAGGATTCTAATTGTCAGGACAATTGAAAAATGACCTTGAGGCCATCTCTGAAATCATTCAGGCTGTCCCGCTGTCACAGATCCAGAGCACTTCTAGATGAGAATTTGTTTAGGTACTGACCCTGGGTGTCTTCTGCAGGCTTGCTACCCAGGATGACCATAGGATATGTCTCCCTGCTTTTACTGGTGAGTTGTTGTGTGACTATAGCCATGATTAAAGTGGACCGAGGCACTGCTTGTGCTGGGTACAGACCTTGGTAGCATAGACATGGTATTGGTTCTGCAGGTGTTTAGAATGAAAGAGCATGAGCTCATGGTTGCTTTCACTGAGATTTTAAAGGAAAGACTAGGAGGTTAGGCAGAAGTTTACCACAGGTTAGAACCCCTGTAGAAAGCTCCCAATAAGGACAGACCTCAGGGAGCTGTGGGAGTGGTGCTGTAGTGGGGGCCTCAGGAACGTAGAGCAACCTGCAATGTGCAATATCTGTGAGATGCTGCACACAGTATGCATAGGCCTAAGAGAGTAAACGTGTGGCCTGTGATCAGCAAAGCCATAGGTGCAGGGGTATCCAAGGCTTTGCTGTTCCACAGCAGTGTGCAGAAGATGCTATACACAGAGCTTTAAGGTTTAATATCTGACCTGCTGGGTTTTGTACTTGCTTTGGGCCTATTACTGATTTTTTACTTATCTATTCCTTCCTTTTGGAATGGGAATTGTATACCCTGTGCTGGTTTCATCACTGTATACTGTAAGTAGATGACAATATGTCTTGATTTTCCAAAATTCATAGATAGGAGATTGCCTTTAGGATCAAATGAGACTTTGGAAATTTGAATTATTTCTGGAATGACTGAAGACTCTGGTACTGTTTGGACATACAGTTGTATGCTGTGTGCAAGAAGATCATGAATTTCAGAGAGCCAGGGATGGAATGATGTTTTGAATGTATTTTGTCTCCTTTAAAACACGTTGGCAATGAACCCTGATTATGAGTTATTAAGAATGTGGAAACTTAATCCAACTGTGGTGTTTAAAAGTGGACCCTCAAGGAGCAGATAAGAATTAGATAAGGCTATCAGGTTGGAGCCTTTATGATTGAACACTGGTGTATTTATATAAGAAGAGAGAAAGATACCATATACAATCACAGCCATCCTTCCTCCTGTCTCATCTTGTAAGGTCTTGTACTACTTCAGGACTCTTCCAACAAGAAAGTCATAACCATATGTGGCCTCTTGACCTTGAACCAGAACTGTGAGTCAAAATAAATTCCTTTTCTTTAAAATTTACACAATCTGTGCTACTGTGTTATAAGCAACAGAAAATGGAGTAATGTATATTGTATTCTCAATATGGTCCACATTCTATCCACAGACAACAAATAACTTTATAAATGGAGATGATCAGGTTCCTAATTATTCACAAGTCTTCAAGGTTATACTAGTTGATATATAAAAACTAGATAGGGTTCTTGTTTCCTATATGCCTAGTGTTCTACAATCTTTTTCCTGTTCTGTCCCCAGAAATTAACTGAGGTAATAGAAACCTGGCCATCTGAATGAAAAATGACTTCAAAACATTTGAAGGACTTAGTTTGGACTTTGAGATTAGGCAGAAAGTTTCCAATTTTAAAGTTGGTTGAGGAAATTGTCTCCCCAACTATTTTCCAATATTTGATAATAGTGGATGTGGTAGAATAGGTTTCCCAGGAAACAGACTCTGAAATGGAGAGTTACTTACAGATGCTTTATTTATAGAGAACAATACCTATTGTGGTGAAGAAGTCAAGATTAGCAGAAGGAAAAATTATAAGAGAAGCTTCCCTCAGTCAATTCCATGGGGATCACTGGAACTGTATGGTCATTGAGAGTAGCATTGAATTAAGGAGAGAGGTTAGGCCACTGAGTGCCGAATTTATCAGTAATTGAATACAGGTTGCTTTTGGAAAGGAAACTGTGTTTGGGAGGCTAGAGAAAGACTCAACTGTAAGGGTCAGTAGCTAATATTCTTGGCACTTGTGGAATGAATGCCTCCGTCCTGAAGGCTGAGTGACACACACAATCCTGTCCAATGGTCATTCTGTATTCTCTGTCATTTCCTTACAAATGAATTAAGTCAGCTGACCCTGATGATGAAATCTGTATGTCCTTTGAATGTTTTCTACTGGATGTATATTAATTGCTGCCTAATCTATTAGCAAAAAGCAAAGTTAATGTCATAAAATATGTTTAAAAGTTTTTTGTCACTGTGACAAAATACATGAGAGAAAGAACTTAAAAAGAGGAGAAGATTATTATGGCTCACAGAGGTTCAGTCCATGGTGGTTTGACCCTATTGCTGTGGACCTGTGATGAGGCAGAAGATCATGTGAGGGAGCAAGTAGTAAAGCAAAGTTGCTAATCTCATGTTTCTTCCACCAAGAAGCAGAAAGAAATGAAAGTGAGAGAGGGCGAGAGCGAGACAGAAAACAAAATATAGCTTACAAGGACACACTCTCAGTGATCTACTTCCTCCAACTAAGTTCAATCCCCTGAAGTTTCTACTACCTCCTCTTCCTTCAGCCCATTAAGCTATGAATTCATTGATTGGGTTAGAGCCCTCATGATCACCTCCCAAAAGTCCCACCTCTGAACAATGCTGCCTTGGAAAACAAGCCATGTGCACAGGAGATTTTAGGGGACATTTAAGATCCAAACATAATATAAAATATAATGAAAATAAGAGATATAAGATGGTTGATAAAAGGCATCCAGCACTCACTTCTTTTTGCGCAAGAACCAAAGTGATAGATTAGAGTTGCATTTTGAAGTAAGTGATTTTGGGAGAACATTGAAAATCAGCAAGAAAGAGACTGGAACCTTGTAAGTGGGACAAAAGCATAGTAAGAGAAACAAAATCTCACAGAATCTGCCACCTGGCTCACAGTCTTCCATTTGTAGGGTTAAGGATATAACAGAGAATCCCAGCAAATGCTGTCATTGTGAATGCTGGCAATCCCAGAGACTGAAAAGTTTCACAATCCTCACAGGCTTCCAGACCACTCAGATAAGTAACCTGAAATCTGCAAAGTAGCCTGGCTTTGGAAAAGGATCTCACATCATCTCCCAGCACATTATCATGGTGTGTAGCCAGGAGCCATCTTGAGAAGAGACTTACTGCCTGAATTTGGACTGCTTTAGAGGGTCAGAAATCCTTTCATATTCTCATGTCAGGGACCCAACAGTCATTATACTGTACTGGCTCAGCAGGTAGATCTCTTGTAAACCAAATTTGGCCTGGCCTGGAAACTTGCTGGTGTTTCCAGAAATTAGTTCCCTCTACCATAGGGGATAGGTGTTATGACACAAAGTGGGAACTGAGAGTGCTGCTCTCAGAGGCTGGGAGACAGGGAAATTGCCTGCTGACACCAGGAGAAGGGCCAGTTGCATGCAGATTAGGAAGTTGTCAGGACTGAAGGCAGATACCCAAGCCAATGACAACAGGGATTGCATCAAATTAAAAACCTTCTGGGGATTGGAGTTGTGGCTCAAATGGTAGAGTACCTGCCTTGCTTGCTCAAGGCCCTAAATTCAAACCCTAGTATAGCCAAGAAATCCCATCACCAACAACAAAAAATCCCTCCGCATAACAAAAGAAACAATCAATGGAATGAAACAACAGTTTACAGAATGGGAAAAAATATTTACCAGCTTCTCATCTCACAGGGGATTAACATCCAGATCATGTAAAGAACTAAAAAAACTTAAGAGCAAAAAAACATGTAATCTAATTACAAATGGACACATGATCTGAATAGATACCTCTCAAAAAAAGAAATACAGATGGTCAATAAATGTTTGAAAAAATGTTCAATGTCATTTGCCATTGGGAAAATTGTAAATCAAAATTATAATGAAATACTATTTCATCCCTGTTAGAATAGCTATTACAGAAAACATAAAATGCTTGTGAGGATATGGAGAAAAAGGAACTCTTATAGAACTTTTCGTGGAAATACAAATTAATATAGCCACTATGGAGAACAGTAGGGAAGTTCCTCAAAACTCTAAAACTAGCTGAAAGCCATGGCATACACTTGTAATCCTAGATACCCTGGGGCACAGATAGTAGTTTGAGACAAGCCCAGGCAAAACATTAGACTCCCATCTCAAACAAGAAAAGCTGGGCATGATGATGCATTCCTATCATCCCAGGTGTGCAAGTGTAAATAGTAGCATAGTGTTCAAAGTGAGCCCTAGGAAAAATGTGACACCCTACACAAACAATAGATAAAGCAAAAAGGGCTGGAAGCATGGCTCAAGTGGCAAAGCACCTGCCTAGCAAGGATAAGGCTCTGAGTTCAAACCCAGTAGCACAAAACTCAAACAAACGAAAAACAAAACAAAACCCTAAAACTTGAACTACCAAATCATCCAGTTATCACACTCCTGGGTATATATCTAAATGAAATGAAGTCAGTGTGCAAAAGAGATACCTGCATACACATGTTAATAGATACAGCATTCACAATAGCTAAAATATGGCATCAACCTTGGTGCCCATCACCAGATGAGTGAAAAAGAAAATACTGCATATATACACAATGGAATATTATTCAAACATAATAAAAAATGGTATCTTGTTATTCCTAGCAAAATAGATGGAAGTAGAAAACATTATGTCAAATGAAATAACCTAGATACAGAAAGATGAGTACATGTGTTCTCTCCCAGATGTGGAAACTACAAAAAGTACCTAAAAGTAGAACAGTGATTGCTAGTGACTGG
Source organism: Castor canadensis (assembly GCF_047511655.1). Taxonomy (NCBI): domain Eukaryota; kingdom Metazoa; phylum Chordata; class Mammalia; order Rodentia; family Castoridae; genus Castor; species Castor canadensis. The sequence goes on along the minus strand of NC_133392.1, from coordinate 92,989,266 downwards.
GGTGGGTGTGAGGTGGGTGGTCAGGGTCAAAGAACGGTGTTTGGATATAATCAATGCATGATGTGTAATATGTGGAAATATCACATTGAATCCCATTAATATGCATAATCAACATATGTTAAGAAAAATTAAAAATATAGTGAAAACAATGGGAAAGTTAGAGAAAAGGCCACTAGAAAACAATTTCTATATCAGAAGCAATGACCAAATTTATATACTGACTTGAAGATGCTATAATGGGAAATACTTTATTTTTTGAGATAGGCTAATAACTACGTTTTAGCTCCACAAATGTCTGCTAAAAGCCAGAATATCATTAAGATTGGACAAATCAGATTAGCAATGTCACCATTCATATTTCCCAAGGATCTTTAAGTTAAGGCACTAGTGCAGAAAAGGAGACCTTGGTAATGGCTACATAGACTGTTTATAAGGTTCAAACTGAAAGAGACTTCAAAATTTATGTAACTAGCCTTTGTATTTTGCAGACAAGTACTAATAACTATTTATTTAGTGTGCACATTTTTCCCAATGTTATATTCAAATATATCCTTTCTAATCCTCATCACTCTTCTGGAAGTTAGTTGGTATGCCCACCTTTTAAGGGAAGAAACTGAAACTCACAAAGCTCTGAATACCACTGGCAGGTTACATAGGAGTAAATAGCTAAGCTGGAATCAATACCCATGACTGTTTGATTTGACCCTCGACCCTCACTTAAATACTGAAGTACACTGCTTAGACAGATAACCCTGAGGCATTCTTTTACAAACATATAGAAAGAGTACTGCTATCCCATCTTTAAGTAAAGAGCTTGACTTCTGTCATCTGATAGTTATTTTCTTGGGCATTAAAGGATATTTGGAAACCTTTAATACTAAAAAATCAAGAATGCTTATAATTGCATATATCTCTCCAAACTGTCTCATCTGTCGTGCAGTCACAAGTCATGTCCAAGTACAAAGATTTCCCTAGAATATGGCTAATCTTGGTGTTCTGGAGATTCTAACACTCCTTTGGACAACACATGTATCAAAACACTCTGGGAGAAAGAGCATTAAATGAACAAATTAGTAAATCCCGACAAAAATATTTACTTGGTTTTCCTTTTTTAATATCGTTTTTCTTCTGTTAATTCCATTGCTAAGGTAATATGCTCCCATCTTTTCCCTTTCCTTGTTGTTTTAAGCAGTCCTTATTGCTGTTTTTTAAAATTATTGAGTTAGAATATATATTTTGAAAAGTATGCTATAATACATTTCATTGAAGCATATTATTCAAAGAGTATATTAAACATACAGAATAGCACATATGCCATATATGTATATGTATACATATATGTATATATATATATTGCTTAATGAGTTTTTGCAATCTTAGGACATCTGTGTACCCAGGGCTTTGTAATCTTTTTGATCAGATGTCACAGGTATCAGCAGTATTTGGCTTGGAAGGGAAAAAGACACAGAATGTGATTTGTCCCAGCCTCCTCTTCTCCCTCCCAGGTAGAGGTAAGTGGCTGGTAATGTCAGGTTTTATAAAAGGAAGAGTAAGGAGTTTCTTTTGACAAGATAAAGGTGAGAAGAGCTAAGAATAAAAAGTAAATTAGGACAGATTGAAGGACTTGAAAATCCCGGAGTGCAAATATATTGTCAGGAAAAAGACTTGAAAGAAAAGAGGTTAGGAGAAAATTGTATAAATCTGTTTCAGTAGTATTGGAAAATGTAATTTTGGTTAGAATATAAATGTGAAAGATATTGCAGAAATGAAAGCAATGGGACATGTCAACTATTGGTCTTCAGGTGCAGTAGAGAGTTAGGAGGCAAACATTGCTCTGGATTTTGAATCACAGGTGTCTGAAAGGTATAGGCACCACTGAAACAAAATTGGAGGAGCAGGTTCTGCAGGAAACATAATGGTGAATTTTAAGATACTGCAGTGTCAATAATGTTCATTGCTTTACAAAGAACCAAAAAGAGAAGGACTAAGAAAACATCATTGGGTTTACTTTTTTGGAATAGAAAACAGATCATAAGGAGGGAGTAGGTGGCAAGGAAGTAGAAATAGTTAGGTGTTGACTACTTTTTCATTCTTAATTTTACTAAAAAAGAAATAAAAGGACAAAACCAGGGAGTGCCTGAACTAAACTAGTTATGAATGTAAACAAAATTTCATGACAAAATCTTAGTGAAAGAGGAATAGCAGTGACTAAGGACACAAGCGAAGGCTTAGCATGGTAGAATAGAGCACTTCTCCCAGTAGATCAGAAGGAAAAGTTGAACTTTTAGGCAGAGAGAAGAAAGGAGAAGGAATCAAGCACTGACTTTGTCTTTATTTAGCCACTGGGAGAGCAATCCCATCAGAAACAGAGGGTGAGAAGAAATTTTGGAATTGACACTGTGGAGAATACAAAAAGCTGTAAATCATTGATGAGAACAAGTACTATCAAGCAACAATAATGGCCCAGCTGACTTTAGATAGTTTGGAACTGTAGTGGAACAAGTCAACCTGGCTTTGTGACTTTCTTCAGCAGTCCCAGTTTGGCAGCATGGGACTGGGAGCAGAGAAGGCAGATGAGGTATTTACCCATTCTTGAGGATTAGAATGGCAGCTCTGGGGCAAGAGAGTGTAAAAATCCAATAAACTGACTGACCCTAGTGTCAAGGCTGGTTAGGCAAGCAAATGAAGCCAGAAGAGGGACTGATGAACTGAGACAATAGTGAACTATCAGGGATGGGAGAGGAGGGGAAATAATGAGACTGAGAAGCAGATATCATTACAAGTGAAGAGATGAGAGACTTCTAATGATAGGAGTTTGTGCTCAGAGGCTATTGTAGTTTGTATTCAAACTGCATTAGAGAGAAAAAAGGGACAAGTATGATACTAGGGTCTGAAAATTTAGGGTAGGGTTGGCCTTAAACTAAATTTGTTGTTGCTCCTTGTTTTAAAGTCAGCTGTGTATCACCTTTAAAACACAATCACAAGGACTGTGTATCTGCTAAATTTCACAGTTATTGTCAGCAATGATCTTTTTAAATTGTGCACGAGTATTATAAGTTATGAAGGCATTTTTATAAGTAAATTCTCTTATAACAAGGATTCTGCGAATCCTTGCAATATATCATAGTCATTTTCCCTTTAAAGATAGTGAACTGTAAGTCAGAGCAGTGTAGTAATTTGCCTGAGGTCAACAAAGAGAGCAAATGGCAGAAGAGAGAACCCCAGACAAGCCGTCTGACTCTAAGGCCAAGGTTCCTTTGAGATTGTTGCCCTGGGTCACTGGTAAAGTCTGGTTATCTGCCTTTGGTTTACACTGCTTCAGTAGCTTCCTTAATGCTTGAGACCTGTGGGTATGTGCTAAGTTACACAGCTGGCTTATGCCTAGCTCAAAAATGAATACATGTTTAATTATACTCTCAAGTTTTGTAAATACAATTGTCAATTTGTACTTGATAAACAGATGCAACATCAATTTTCAGCATGATTATTTGAGTACATAAGATTTATCTTAACAATTGCTTGAGCAGGGAAAATAAGAATTAAAAGAAAGTATTTACGTACAATGTTACTGACTTGACTGATGTTAATAAAGTACGTACACTATAAACACACTATTATTTGTCCTTGTTTGGGGGAAAGAATGCACCACAGGAAGCAAGTTCTCATGTCTCTACCTGTCAAGGTGCAAGCAGATTATAGAAATGGATGAAAATCTCCATCCATATTGTACTCTGATGTGAGTTCTCTTCTGGTTGTTTACCTTGGTTTACCTATTTACTAAATGAAGGGCCAATTTGGAATAGTCTTGGTCATGATAGGCTGATGGTAAGACATATTTTACCTTTGTTTTCTAAGGTCCAGTTCTTGGGTGTTTTAAGACTTTCATCAGTCACCTGTTTTAGAGGATGTGGCATTTAAGCTATATTTAACCATCAGTACCTACAAGACTCCAGTAACTTGTCCTCATGTGGGCACATATGGATGCCAACTGATTTCCACATGTAAGGGATGCAAATGGATGACCATATCAAAAGTATAACTTAAAACAAAAAACTTTCCAAATTTCCTCATAGCCTGGGAAAACAGAAGGTTTCAGAAGCCAAAAAACTGAAAATGGTGGTAATAAGTAGACTTTCCAAGCCATGATGAGATCTGATAAATTATTCTTAGTAATTAGAATATTAACACGACCTTTCCTTTGCCTCCTCTTACACATCTCCCCAGCTAAGATTTCTTTTTCCCAGTTGATAGTGAAAATTTCTTTGTTAAACCTCATTTTTAAATGTTGTCTGCTTTTTTAAAAGTTTGTATCTCGATAGAGAAGATCAAGAACAAGTCTAATAATTGCTAATTAAAACTCTTAGCAGAGCATCTTTAAGTACTTGGTGTACTATTCTCACTGTTGACCTCTTTCAATATTGATGCGTTTTATAGAAAATAGAGGATGTTCTTCAGCAGAATGGGAAACTTTATATACTTAAAGACAATATGGCATTATTCTTTATTCACGCTCATGAAGTACAAAGTGGTAAGTTTGCTCTTCAGTGAAGTTCTAATTCCTTCTCTTGAGTTAAATTTTAGATTCCATTGACCTCTCTGATTTTGCCTTCGTGACAAGGTCTAACGTGGGCAATTACTCTCACTGAATTAGAGTAAAATGTACATCAAACTTAATTGGGAATTGATGTTAATTCTCTGAGTTGCACTTATTGATAGAATTGCCAGACTTGTTAATCTTTCCCCATCCAACATAAAAATTCAATGACATTTAATTCCAATAAATGTCATCTTACTCCCGTGGATCCATATGACAATGTGGATGAGTAACTTTGTAGGAGCCAGGGTATGAGACTGTAGATATTAGCCATTTGGTCCCTTCAGGTCACCTGTCTGGATAAATCAACCAAAATTGACAATTTATTCTCTGATACAATCATGGTCCTCAAAGCTCTCAAGAGCTATGTGTGTCATAATTTTTGAGTTCATTTGCCTCATCGGTAAAAGTGGGGCTTTGTGTTAGATTTCCCTAGTTCTAAAATGGCTGTTGGTCTAGAAAATAGCCATTTTAAAAATGCTGGTTTCAACCACACTCGTTTTATACTTTGGCTTTTTCCTTCTTTTAAATAGAAAATTATATGAGTTAAGATTTAGGTTTTTGCAACATGATAATTTCAGTCAACCATCAAATTATTTTTTATTATTTAATCATGGCAAGATGAATACCAAATGACTGAATCTTTCATGTCACTTTTCTTCTAGCTATTTTGAGACTGTATAATTAGTTTTCTACCACTATCAAACAAATATCAAAATCTGGAAAAAATGAAATAGAACTAGGATAGCTATGATATGTACCATGGTATCAAGCATCAAATTTACCATGGTAGATTTTCAAGAAAATACCTTTTTTTTTGCTTTAAAGAAAACAATTTTGGATAGTAAACATTTGAAAAAATAAACTATAGCATGATTGTATATTTATATCATATTGATAATGAAAAAATACTGCATGTACAGGTAATATCAGCATTAGTTTAGACATTTATCTGCTTAATGGCATATACGAGGTACTAGCTAAATGGCATCATGAATAGTATTTGTTTCTTTGCATTACTATAAGGGTTTGTTTTTCAAAAACTAATTCTAATGCTTACAATGATTACAACTAAGAGCATAGTATCCTAAAAAAGAATGATTACTGATGGAAAAAGATGATAAGAATTTCTGGGAAGTGATGTGCTAATTAAGAAATTTACTTAATAACAGTGAAAAGATGAGCTTGACATAAACCACATGAAGAAAGATGAACTTTGTATTTTTTTTTTAAAGGATATTGAGTCTAAGTGAACATTATTGATAATTTTAGAGTGTTTATTAATTCTTAAATACTAAGAATTAGCCAAAATAAGAATTCTAAAGTTGAGTTTTAAAGGATTTTGTATTGCTGATTCATTTGCATTAACTTATTTAATTTTATATTTAAATGTTTTTAAATGCATTGCTCTTGGTATATTATATAACTTTTTAATCTCTTTCTGGTATGTTAAGACTTGCTTTGAGTTCAAATACTAAAAGGATAAATTAATTTTCAGAGGTTAGCCTGGCTCAAAAAACCAAAAATCGTATGTTCTCCCTCATATGTGGACATTAGATCAAGGGCAAACACAACAAGGGGATTGGACTATGAGCACATGATAAAAGCGAGAGCACACAAGGGAGGGGTGAGGATAGGTAAGACACCTAAAAAACTAGCTAGCATTTGTTGCCCTTAACGCAGAGAAACTGAAGCAGATACCTTAAAGCAACTGAGGCCAATAGGAAAAGGGGAACAGGTACTAGAGAAAAGGTTAGATCAAAAAGAATTAACCTAGAAGGTAACACCCACGCACAGGAAATCAATGTGAGTCAATGCCCTGTATAGCTATCCTTATCTCAACCAGCAAAACCCCTTGTTCCTTCCTATTATTGCTTATACTCTGTCTACAACAAAATTAGAGATAAGGGCAAAATAGTTTCTGCTGGGTATTGGAGGGGGTGCGGGAGGGGGTGGAGTCGGTGGTAAGGGAGGGGGTGGGGGCAGGGGGGAGAAATGAACCAAGCCTTGTATGCACATATGAATAATAAAAGAAAAATGAAAAAAAAATTAATTTTCAGAGATTAAATTATCCTTACAATTACATTTAAGTTTTTTGATTGTAGCATAAGATTAGAGGGTTAGTACTTATGTACTTTTTCTGATAAAGTGTATATAAACTCACTATACACATATATTGCAGATGCTTATTTGTAAAAAATAATGTGTATATATACAAATTTATACAATAAATGCATACACATATATTCATAAATATAGTGAGTGTGAGTTTTCAGGATTCATTTCATATATTTTAAAACTGTAAAACACCTCAATACATCAGAAAATACCTGGCATTTGTGATTGTAAAATAACTTATTTTTATAAGTGCTAAAATATTACTAAAATGCTGAAAAATGTGAAAGATACATATACATGCTACATACATATAATGTAATTAGTTCAGAATTACATAATACTTAATTACTTATGATGGAACTTCGCAAGTGTCAATTTTCAGATGTTTTCACTTTAACACGTTTGCTGTCTCCAACCAAATGACATTTTGATATAGTTTGTCACAACTAGAAATATAAACTCGCTGGTGCCATGTGCCATTAGTTTCAATTCAGCAATTGTGATGTTGCTTCAATTAGAAGCAAACTTCTAGTGGTCAAAGCATCTGTTTTGTCCTGTTGACTTATTAAAATGCAATGCTTCAAAAAGACATTAAATAAAGATGTGCCCTCTGGTGCATATTCTGCAGTTTGCAGTGTCTAATAAACTATACATAAGATAGTCAATGATTTTTACTTAGCAATATTTCATTTTGTTATGATTGCTAATCACTATGAGTATTTATTACTGTTTCACCATGCAGCAGAAGACAGGGTATCTATGTAAGATATGAAAAGCTCTAAACATGAGAAAAGTTTCCTCGAGTTTGACTTATCTCAATTTCACATTCTTTTTGTGCTCAGTTTGTGGTGCCTGGTTTCTGTGTGAAATGATTTCCAAATTTTCAAATGAAAGCAGTTAAGAAACAAAATATTTACACCCTTCTAACTTGTGTTTCCTGTATGGCTAGATACAATACAGATGCTAAGTCACTGGTCTGAAAGAGCTTCCACAAATCTATAATAAAATAATTAAATTAGTGAGCTGTGTTTAGATCAGAGACCCTGGGTTGCCAACTCCTAAGAACTTGGGGAATTCAGAACCACAGAAGGATCATTTGGACTCCATTTGGCAGAGACGTCAGAAACTCACTGCTCTTGGGAACATCCTTTTCCAATAACATTTATAGCTCTAGATGGAAGCGAAAAGCGCCATATGTTAAGAGTTTCCTGCAAAGCTTCCTGGTAAGAGAGGAAATAAATTCAACTTGTCACATCTGCTCGTGGGCCAGTCAAGTAGGATTTTATCACAGACTTAAGTGGTTTACAAAACTGTCCTGTTATCGACTGAAGGAGCTTTACAGTTCAGGTTTTTTCATACTGATGTTCATAATCTAAATCATTAAACTATTTTTCTTCTTTAGACTTTAGCAGCATGCATCATCATTTGCTTCTAAGCAAGGAGAATTATTCAAAGCAATTCAGCTAAAGAATCACATTCTCATAGCTCAGTCTCCATAGCCCTCCATGGCTTAACAGTGAGAATGCCTACGGGTCTCAATTCTACCTCAGTTTCGACCCGTGGGTCCTTATAGTTTGCATAATTTAAGATGGGAGCTGCATTTAATCAGACTAAATTGATTATCCACCATTCCAAAAAGTCCCGAATGGTTTAAAACATGGCAAAGACCTCCAGGGTCAGAAAAGATTTTTCTGCCAAGGGTATAGGTAATCACAGGAAAGGTGTTAAAACTTGCATGGTGAGCCTCAAGTTCTCCCCCCTTAGTGATCCATCTTGTTACCCTACTGATTTAAAGAAAAAGTTCAAGACACTAAGGGCATTTCAGTTTTCTATCATGCACAAAATCCTTTTCAGTTTGCAGATCTACTAGAAATGCCAAGTCACATGGAAGCATCACCTTTCATAATTGAGACAGGTCAAATTGAGAATAAATTGTTCCAACTGTGCATAAGCTCTCAATTTCCCAGCTCACAATTTTTATATTCATGTCTTTTCAGAAGGGAACAAACTTATAAATAAATGTCCTATTATTTTAGTAATTAAAGATACTTTAAGTTAAACATTGCTACCTTCAGAAATGGCTATAATTCTATAAGCAATTGTAAAGTAAATGAATGTAACAGGATTTCTAAGTGACATACAATGGTGAAATTTCCAGCATTTATTTTTATATACAAATATCATTACTACAGGTGAAATATGAGAAACACTAAATGATTTACTTTTTTTCTATAAGCAAAGCTGTCAAAAAGGAGATTGTACTACCACCAAGGCCTAGAAGTTTCTTATGAGAATCCTCATAGAGTATTAAGAATGAAGTCCACTCCGTATCAACACCATCCTTTCCCCTCTCCCCCAAAGCACGAAGGCATATATTTCATGGAGCTACTTCCTGAACTATCACTCAGTGTAACTTGTGGGCCTAAAAGTAAAATGCAATTTAATAAAAATCTTTTCCACTGCTGTTGCTGCATTGTGCAATTCTCAGGGTACATATTAGTGGTATTGAAATATAAAGCAAAAACAATTTTAGTATTAATGAAATGCTGGTTTCATAAACATGGCAATGACTACAAAATTCGAGATAATTCTCTTCCAATACAGCCATAGAACTTTCTGCTACTAGTCATTGACGAAATATTTACTGTAAAAGACACTAGGAGACATCATCAGTCATACACTTAAGTTTGCTATACTCATTATGGATGAGCCTGACTGTTTCTATTCTCCCCTTTATCATTTAGTAGTAGAATCTACTGACTGAATATCCTGCCCACTTTTGCAGCTAGGTGTGGGCTTTCTGATCAATGCAATGGGTGCTGAAATGATATTTCTTAATTATCTCTTCAGAAGTCTATCTTCTTAATTATCTCTTAAAATGATTTTGCAGGAGCTTGTGATCCACTTTCTTCCTGCTGGCTGAAAAATGGCGATTTCAGGAACAGCTTTGGAAGCCATGTGAAGATAGAAGAGTTGTTCCACTCAGTGTGTTTTTCACTCTGTGAATGTTGTATGAGAAAGAAGTAAAAAAATCTATCTTGTTCAACACTCTGTCCTTTGCACAATTAAAAAAAATTAAGCATCACAATCTAATATCAATGTTATCATTTTCTGTTTACAATCTCATCACTTTGAACTAAAGAATTGAAAAGAAGAAAAACTGGGGCTTTTATAATACACTTAATACATTTAATAGAAGTAGAAAAGCTTGCACTGTGAATGAACTCATAATAGTCCAACGACAAGCTCAAGTTCAAAGTAGCAGCAGTTTGTGTGAAATCCCTACTGTTTCAGCATGTGTGCATGAATTACTTTCTGCCTCTTTCACTTGTGTATTTCGTTGGTATATCCTAATATCATTCGTAGAAAAAAGATAGTTTAAACAAAGCCTAGATTTCTTTCAGAAGACACAACCATCAAATACAAAGCTTGTGCTGAGGGATGTACCTCAGGGGTGGAGCACCTGCCTAGCATGTGGGAGACCCTGGATTTGATACCCAGCACTGCAAAACAAAACAAAACCAACAACCCCAACCAAACAGAAGAAAGGAACAATGCAAAGCTGTGTCTAGGCAAGATGAATCACTAGATGGAAAGTCTGACCACTTGTGAGACTGTTCAAGCACACCATAAAGTGATGGAAGTACATTCCATGTCATCTTACTCTTTGGTAAAATCAAGTTTTATCTAGACTATACTGAATATGAACAGAGCAATTTGCTGCTGAGGTTTTGGTACATATTTACAATCTCTCTCACCCTTGTACCTTTTCTCAACCTCAAAACTGATGATTACATAGTTTCCTTTCGATGCCTCAAAGAATTGATCACCTGGGTACTAAAAGCAGCAGGCATTCCAAACTGGAAAGGAATGTTGCAATATGTGTATAAAGTCACTGGATTCAGAGAGATGGTAGCTAATATTTCTTAGCTTACATAAGCATGTGAATATGCTTACAACACGCCAGGCATTATTCTGTTTCAAGTGTGTTAGCTAATTTAATCCTCCTAAGAACTCTGCAAAGAATGTAGTATTCTTATTCCTATTTCATAGATGAGACAACTTAGGTATAAAAGGAAGAAATCTACAAAGGCCAAATAGCTATTAAGTTGCAGTCTGGGATTCAAGTCTATAGATTTCTGTCTCAAAGTACCAATTTGCTATTGGCAGTATGGGGATTTGAACTTAAAGCCTCATGATTGCTAGGTAGGTGCTCTAGTATTTGAGCCATATTTCCAGCCATGTTTGCTTTAGTTATTTTTCAGAAGTAAAATCCTATCTTGTTTAACATGCTGTCTTTTGCACAAATTAAAAAAACAAAACCATTTCAGTCTTTGTTTTTTGCCTGGGTTTATCCCTGGAGCTGCTATCCTTCTACCTCCACCTTCCTCCTCTCCCAGCTAAGATTACAGATGCACATCACCATGACTTGCTTGTTTGTTGAGATAGGCACTCTAACTTTTTGCCCTCGATGTCCTCAAACTACAATCCTCCTGATCTCTGCTTCCCAAGTAGCTAAAATAAAGGCATGCACCTCCATGCCTGGTCACAAAAATACGTACTCCTAACCACTATGTTAGTGTATTTTTGTACAACCAGATAGTCTAAGACTGACTCTCATCTGGAGTAGAGAGCAAACGTGTTTGGCAATGCAATAGCTTTAAATCGGCCACGTCTCTATTCCACTGCTTTCTCTTTGCTCTTCTTTTTGTGCTGCTGGGATCACATCATATTCATTGTTCAGGACCTGCCCAACTTTGGCCTTGTCCTGCCACACCTCCCTTTTTGGTATAAAAGATCCCTGGAGTGGTTGCCAGAGTGACTGTAAGAATGGAAAGATTATGTTTTTTTTTTTTTCACCTAATTTTCAAAGCTGAGCTAAACAATGACAGTATTTTAGACTACACCATCTTTCATGTAGTGCCACCAGCAGTAGAAGAGTCACATGTTGGCTGTCTGCATTTATGCCTTTTTTTTCTTTGAACTATCTGGAATGTTAGGCCCATTAAGAAATAATATGTTCATTCAGAAAACACAATCAAAATAATTGAACATCTTCCTCAGGTCTGAGTATGTTAATTTTAATTTTGTCTTCTTTGCAAAAATGTGGTTGGAGATCATACTCATTCTACTAAACAGTGAAAAGAAGTCAGTTCAAGCTCATCTCTAAGTAATAACTTCAGAAATATAAAAGTGGAAAAACAAGGCTTGAGAGCAAACAAGAGACTGAATCCTAGGATTTACCACCCATCACAATCATGATTCCTTTTTTCCTTGCACTGTGATGATGCAAAAAAAAGACACATGAAGGTCAAACCCTAATACAAAGAATATCATACCACAACAGTTCTACATTAGAAGATGGAAAAAATCATGATCAGTGTTAGGATTTCAGAATTCCTGATTCAATGACAATAAAGGTTTGGGAAGTTTTACAGCACTCTGATCAGTTGATTTTAATATAACGTTAACTAAATACTTGTAGAGCTACAGGAGTCAGCCATGCTGAATGCAGTGGGAGTGCATATGCAGTTTATGACCTGGTTGCTACTGAGTGCTGATGACACACAGCTAACCACACCAACTCCATTACATAATGGCTGTCTTAAACCTTATTGTATTTAATTTTCACAACAGTACTGCACATCTCTCAAATCTGAGGTGCATGAAGTTTAGGAGATATGTCTAAATCACTATGGGAAGGAAGTCACAGAACTAAGGCCCAAGATCCAAAAATATGTGTGCCTGAGAATATACCATTGAGGCCTTCGAGCCTACTAAGAAGACAGTAAATGGCCCAAGTCAGTTGGCTCCCTCTGACTTTAAGAGCGAAGTGAGAACAGAGAACTATAATACCTGGGTCATTCACCTCAGATCATGCTAGATTTTAAATAAGGTACACAGCCAGATTCTGAGGGTCTTAAACTCACATAATATAATATAATAAATATAACATTACATAATAAACTCACACAATCAACACTTAAATAAATAATTGAGGTCTTGTTGTGGTTTTTCCTTCTGTTGTAACTTTGAGGTTCTCTGTTAGACATGGCAGTGCCAAGGATCCAAGAAACTGGGGGCCGCTTACATTTGGAGGACGATGTTTAGGATCCATTTCTAGACTTACTTTGTTGTATTCCTTTTTTTCTAATCTAGGTAAATCTCTTATCCTTTCCCAGCATTATTAAATAGGATATTTTCAAGTTTTTATTGGTATTTATTTTTCTAAGACTGCTTGGGTTTGGAACCTAGCTTTACCATTTAGTAGTCATATAGTCTTGGGGAAATTAAACACACACACACACACTCTTCATAAGGCTTACAGTTTCTTCATTAGTTAAATAATGTACTATCACTCATTAAGCTGTGAAGTTTGAATGATAAACTTAAGATCTGACCTATAGTAAATGACAAACAAATGCTAGAGATTGTTATTTCAGAATTTTCTAAGTTCTAATATTTTTAATCTAACTTTGGAGGAGACAGATTAAGATGAATGTTTAGTTGTATATCCACATATTAATCTGCATATAATTTCAAAGAAGAAAGGTGCCCTCTTGATAACTAGGGTATCCTGGTAGTTTATTTCAGGGGTATAATGTGACATGGAATAGTGAGGGATACATTACTTGGATGGTTCTCAATGTCTTCAAGAAGGGGATGCACCAAATTAAACTGCTTTTTGTATCAAAATAAACAATTACAAGAGTGAAGAGACAAGCTATAGAATGGGAAGAAATCTTTGCCAAATATTTATCTGACAAGAGAGTAATAACCAGACTATATAAAGAGTTCAAAAAAAATTAAACAGCAAAAGACTAAACAATCCAATTAATAAGTAGGCAAAAGAGCAGACAGTTCTCAAAAGAAGTAAAAATGATCAATAAATACATGAAGAAATATTCAGCATCCTTAGCCACATAGGAAATGTAAATCAAACTGCATTGAGATTCCATTTCATCCATCAGAGTGGCTATCATCAACAACAAATAAACAACAACAAACAACAACAAATGCTCATGAGGAAATGTAGGGCAAAGGAATCCGTATACTAAGGAAATCAATATGGAGGTTCCTCAAGAAACTAAAAGGAGAGCTACCATAGGCCTTCACTATACTAATCTTAGGCATATATCCAAAGGAGTGTCAGACATTATACAAGAGGGATATCTGCATACCCCTGTTTATTACAGCACTGTTCTCAATAGCTAAGCTATAGAATCAGTTCCTATCAAACACTGAATAGACAAAGAAAATGTATTATATATACACAATCAATATTATTCAACCATAAAGTTGAATATAGTTATGCCATTTGGAGGAAAATGGGTGGAACTAGAGGTCATGCTAAGCAAAATAAGCTTGGGCCATAAAGATAAATATCACGTTTTCTCTCCTATGTGAAATCTAGACCTAAAAAATATGATAAGTGTTTAAAAAGAGAGGGATCAGCAAGAGGAGGGAGAGGGAAATGAGAGGGTGATTGCAGGGTGAATATGATCAAAGTATTTTAAATGCATTTATGAAAAAGCAAGATAAAATCCATTAAAACTTGTAGAAAGGGTGGAAGGGGGATAAGAAAATAATAGAAATGGTGAATTTGATCGAAGAATAATTTGTGCATGGATAGAAATATCACAATGAAACCCCTTTGTACAATTTGTACATGATAAACCAAAGGAGGGGAAGGACTAGGAGAAGGAGGAGAGATACTCACTAGATTTATTCAGAACCTAATAACACATGGTGTGAATGACGTGCCTTATTTATTCCTTTGCTTGTTTGTTTGTTTATTGTTTACAGAAAGAGCTGGCTTACCATCATCATCTAGGAGTGGACAGAGGAGTGTGCTAAGACTAATGAACTTAATGTCAGTATTCAGCATATATATATATATATATATATATATATATTTATATATGTATTTATATGTATGCATATGGTTGCTTTTGACTGTTATGATAGTACTTTGTCCAATCAGATGCTCCTACAGCACTAGAACACATTTAACCACTAAAAACTTTCCCTTTAAGTATACAGTTCAATATGTACATGTAATACATGCACACACACACACACACACACACACACACACACACATACTTCTACTTTCCTCATTAGGAGTTGTGCATGTGGCAGGATCTTTGAGACAGTTGCTTAAGAAGAAAGCCTTGGGGGATGGGCAGCATTTCAATAGATAAATATAGGATAGTAAGATACCAAGACAAGTGCTATGCACATAGCCAATTCAAGTGTCAACAGACATAAATATACCCAAATTAATTTTTTTCTGTTACATTTAATCATTACTTAAAATCATTTAAAAAAAAAACCAAAAAAATTCAAAAAACTTTTGATTGCTACAGAAGAAAAAATATCTCCAAAAGAAGGTAATTTCTTAAGGTCACTGTATTATTTAGTAAATTATCCACAAATGTCTTAAAACATTAATGTAGCTTCTTCTTTATTTATGCTAAATATATCCAAATGGAGCAGTACATTCACTGGGGTAAAAAATTGTTTAGATAAAAAATAAATCAATCTTAACTTTCTCGAGTGCAGGGTCACTTGTATGATCACTTCCACCAGGTAAGCACTGAATTCCCTGACAAGTCTCTGAGGAGTTCTGACCATGAGGAAATTCCCAGCAGTGAGTGAGAGATGGGTCTGGAGTGGCAAGCAGCCTGTGGAAACATTTACAAAAGCACTCAGCAGTCCCCAGTGGCCTGAAAGCAAATGGATATTTTGCTGCAACAATGAAAAGAAACATCTCTATTTGGATGTGTTTGCTTTGAAACAAATGTTTACAACAGAAACCTCCATTTGGGTTGTTAGAACATGGTCAAACAAAGTATGTATTTACTGAAGATTCAAGAACAGCTTCTGGTTGTAAGTACTGCTTCTTTGGGGAAATGCTATATTGTAAGTATAATGTGCTGGATAACAAAAAGGAAATGGAGTTATAAGACTTTAAGGTAAGAGGCAGTATGCATAACATTGTAAAAGTGACTGCCAGGAAGTACATAGTAGTTAGGATGAAAATGGAGGGGCAATACCAGAGAAGGAACACAGTGACTTAAACAAGGCAACAATTCATTTTCATAGCTTGCATTTAAAGCTTGGATATAAACAGTCCAGATTATGTGGTCAGAGACTAGGCTCTGTTGAGCATTTGCTCCAGCATCCAGAGCATTTTGTTCCCACCGTATGGTCTATGATGGCTGCTTTGGCTGTTGATATCACATCTGCCTTCAAGTCAAGGGAGAAGAAAAAGAATTGAGGGAAGATTTCATTTTTTCTAAAGCAGTGGATCTCAACTAAGGGTGAGCTAGTTCCTCCCCAGAAGATATTTCATTTGCTACAACTTGCAAGGTTGGGATGCTATTAACATTTAGTGGGTAGAGGCCAGAGCAGAATAGTCCCCAAAGTGAAGAGTTGTATGGCTTAAAATGTCAGTATTTCTGAATTTGAGAAATGCTACACCGAAGCAAAAATTTGTTATCCACATACATTTGTAGATATAGAAGCTGGCAAGGATCACTCCCACTGCACTTGAATTATATTTCCAGTTATTTTCCTGCCACAAATGAGCATAATCTTTTGCAAAGACTGTCACTAGTTCCCAGTATCTCTTCTCATCTTCTTTCATATTAATAGAATTTTAACCTGGCGGGCAAAGAGTTTTCAAGGTGGTTCCCCGTTTGGACTACCAGAAGTGAGCTCAAATACTACTGAATATCTTCCAGAGATATTCTAACTAGAAACTTTTTTAGGTGAATATATTTGGGTAAGTTAGCTAAACCTTTGGAACTTTAATTTCTTCAAAGGTCAAAGTATGGATATTTGTCTCAAGATTATTATGGGAGGCAGAATTATAAGATATCCCTCAAGATTTCCTGTCCCCAATGAACACACACCTTCCAGTTATTCAATCAAACACCAACCTATGTGCTGCTATAAGGAATTTTTGCAGATAGGAAAGAAATACCAGTTGAAAGAAATGTCAGTTGAAAGAAATGATGTTCCATGAGCCTAATTTAATCTTATCTAACAAGGCAAACTTATAAAGGTGATGGAACAAGGAGGAATTTAATGTAAAGATTGTTCTCTATTGCTGCATATGAAGATGGAGGGGGCCATGTGCCTAGGAATAGAGGTGGCCTCAAGGAACTAAAAGTAGTTCCAAATTGTCAGCCCACTAAGAAAATGGAGATGTTAATCCTGCCATCAGGATTCAGATGGAAGGATTCAGATCATCCTTCCTTTAGAAGGAACTGATTTCTTTCATAACCACATGAACTAGAAAGGGACTCTTAGCTCCACATGAGCATACAGTCCAATAGATACCTTTATTTTAATATGTGTAAGACTGAACAAAGAATTTAGCTATTGCATGCCTGGACTTCTGCCCTATAGAACTTTAAATGTTATTTTAAGGTGCTACATTTGAAGTAATTTGTTACACAGCAATAGAAAACTAAAAGAGTTAATAAGAATATTGATTGTAGTAGTAGGAGTTATCCTTTAGCAAATGATATTGTGTTTCAAGCATTTCAAGGTAATTATTTTATTGCCTATATTGCAAGATAGGCATTATTTCCTCATTTTATAAAGTAACTAAGGCTTAGAAAAAGTATTCAGTTTGATTAATATCCACACCTAATATCTGAAATATAAATTTTGATTTCTATGACCTTTCTTCATTGCCTAATCTTGTTTATAAGATGTTAGAGAAAAAAAATCCAAGTTTTATTCATTTAATATCCCACACCTAATATCAGTTAAACTGAGGTATAAATTCTGATTTCTATGACTTTTCTTCATTGTGTAATCTTCTTTGTAAGATGTTAAAGAGAAAAAAAATCTCAATTTTCTTCATTTTTTTCTACATACACATCGTGACTGAATTATGGGACAGTGAACTTTTTGAGAGATACTAGCACAAACATTGAAAACAGAGCAAAGCATACATACTGAAGTTTAGTTCTGGATTTCACGATAGTGGTTAATCCAAAACAAGTCTCACTTTCCCGCTTAATGAAAACTTTCTTTACTTATTTCCTTCCTTACTTACTCATTCACTTGGTTGATATCTTTTTCCTTTCTATGTTGCAGGTGGAGGAAGGAGGCAAGACTTTGAAACCAAACTATTCTCTATCTTTGTTTCTTAAGGAATATTCAAGAAAAGATGTCCAAGCTTCCTAAATATCAATAAAACAATGACAGAAATACCTATCTAAATTTCTTCCTACAATGATAGCAGTTATGATAATTGTCTTTCAGTGGGGATTTATGATGTACAGGCATGGCATTAAAAGTAGGATGTTAGGCCTATGATGTAAACATTATTATTCTATTTTTGCAGATGAGAGCACTGCCTCAGAAGTTTCATTATCATCCCAGGCAAACTTGCAAACAGGTTTCAGGGACAAACTCGAATTCATGATGGGTTAGACTGACCATTTTACTTCTGTCCTGGGGATGAATGATTCTCTCAAGCTGTCTCCAATGGAGTCAACTTGTTCCCTTCAATTCACCATAAACAGTTTGTTTTTAGATATCAGCTACGTAGTACTTATCCCTCTGTTTACAAACTTAGATCTCTAACCAACTTATTTGGAATGCTTCATCTGGTCAGTTCTACACCATGAGGGAAACTTATGGCTGGTGCAGATCTGATGGTGATTGACTTTTTTTGCTTTACCCATGTTCTGTCATCCAAATCCTTAAAGGCTAGAATACTTCAATACAGCTGGTGAGGATTAGGGTAGATTGTAAGGCAGAAGGCTGAAAACAGATTTCTCCATGCCAGATGTGATGGCTATGCAGCTGCAGTGCCCATACACATCTGGAGAGCTGCTGTAAAATAAGAACTTAACATTTGGCAAAGGTAGCATATGGACTTGTTATCGAGTATAAATAGAAGTGGAGTCAAACTGCAGGGGAATGGCAAGTTAAGAGTAGGAAGAGGACTATACAAACAACAGAGTATACCAAGAGGAAGAACAACTAGAAGATTACAGCACATTACACAATAAAAAAGTGTATGGGGAGGATGGCAAGGTAAAATTTTATGAAGTTTTAATGAGAGATTTTTAAATGACTTGATCACCATGGTAATTAGAAATTGTCACAGTTGGTCTAAAATTTGGTTAATTTGCTAGACTTGGCAGTGGAACTAGTATTAAAGGTTGCCACAGTCAACACTTGGTGTGGTGTGTCCTGGGGGCACTCTATCATTGCTAATTGAGTAAATGACATTAACAGAAGAGATGGACAGGTCTGTCTTCAGCTCATTTCACAGAGCCCTGCTGCTTTTGAAAGGACTCTGCCAACTTTTGCTTTGGTTCAATTGAACAATAACAACAAAATAATAGATGCCGGAAGCAGCTCTAAGAAGAATTGGATCAATAAAAGATGGTGCAAAGAGACGGAGATCTCCTTTCTTCAAGAATGTCTACCCTGTGGTCAACTTTGTTTGTTGCTATATAACAGAACACCCCAAAGCCTTGGATTCTTCCAAATTTTCAATAAATCATTGCCAATTGGATCTGCTTATATAGAAGAGACAGATTTGAGAGCTGGGGAGAAAGACCATTACATGACAGAATAAATGTGGAATGAAAGCAGAGGGGCCACACCACAGTGTGCAGCTTGGTTTAGCTCAAAGTCATTGGCAGAGAGTTCTTATTCTGGGTCTTGGAGCTCTTTTTTTTTTTTTTTTTTTTTTTTTTTTGCCTTATGATAGGACCTTCAGAAGCTTTCTTTTTTTCAGGTTGAGTTGACATTGAAGAAACAAGCTGCTTTAGTTGGATCCAAACCAGACAACCAGATCATTCTGCTAATTGGATTTGGGGATCTGTGTTGAGGTAGCCTGAGCTGGAAGTTTATTCACCTTTTCTTAGACACCAGGTCCATTGGCCTGGAAATATATAGAACCTAATAAAATAAATTAGCAAAATGACTATGTCATGGACATTTTCAAAATGTATATCTTGTGGTTGCTCTCAGTTGGGGACTTTTTTATTTTTCACTGATCAATTAAACATGTCTAGCTACATGAGTTGTTCTAATTACTGAGTTTTCCCAGAATTAAACACTCTAAGTTAAATCAACTAACATTTAGCAAACGGGAGCTACTTCTTCTGCTTCTCTCCCTAAGAGCCCTCCATAGAATTAACAGTTAGGTGCTAATTGCAAATGATTAAGTGCTCACCGTTCTTGGAGTTCTTTCTTTAATATTAATGAGATGGATTAGTATGGAACATGTCTTCTATTAATATTATAAATGGAAGCCTGCATGGATCACTGAGTGCTGTTTTGTATAATAAGGAACACTTAGTTTAAAGGGGTAAAAAAGTACACTCTCAAATGTATCTTCTTTTCAATTGAGAAGTAAAATTACCGAGGAAAATGTTTAAATATCATTAATTCAGAGCAACCTTGTAGCATTTTAGCAATCACTGCAGTAGCAAACTTTTATATAAAACTTCTTTCATTGGTTTCTGTGAGTAGGCACTACACATTAAACCAGAGTAGAGCTTAAATTATTCCACAAAGAACACACAGAAACACCAGCACTCCATAATACTTAAAGCAATTACTTGGCAGTTCAAGACTATTTTAGACACCTGTATTCCCTTCCAAGATCACTACTTGCCTATTTAAAAAATGCTAATTAATTTCTCTTATTTGTTCAAAAACAGCAAACTGGCTGCTTTTTTTTTCTTTTTTGAAGAACTGTTAGTTAATAATCACTTCTTCCCACCTGCTTTCCCAAGGAGATGCTATATATATATATATATAAAGCTTATTTTTTATGCATTGTTATTTTAGAATCTACCACAATGGATCAACAAAGTCTCTGAGTTGTAAGAAGAGCATCAGTCTATTTTACTCCATAATGGCTATTCATTTAAATTGTTGTTCATTTTGATAAGTGCTATTTGAGTAAACCACCCTACACCCTAAAAAACACTGAAATTCAAAACACATGTTTTTGCTAAATAAATTGCCATTTTATCTTTTTTTTTCCCAGCTGCAAACCATTTCAAGAGAAAGGATAAAAGTTTATAAATTCAGACCAAGTCAAGGCCTGTGTTAATGTAGTATATACCATACTCTTAAGGACTTAAACTTCTGGGGTCAAACTTAGCTTTGTCCTTACTCTTTTAACTTAAATATATATATTTATCATCTACCCTAGGTAAACATGCTTGTAACCAAAGAATACCAAATCATGAGCACTTACACATTCATAGTAATTGAGCTGATACTTATGTTTTAGATTGTATATATTAAAAGTGATTAATGAGTAAGACAGGATTTATAAGATCATGGAAGAAATTGGAAATACACAGCTAAAACCTTGCATTCAATCTTGCACATGTTTGATTTAATCCAGGCTATGCACTATATGTTGGTCAATTATATTTTGATATGAATGTATTCAGATGCATTATATTTATAATAATGTCAGATTTTATGTAAAATTATCAGTTATAGGTAGCTATGATACATTATATATATAAACTTTCAATTGAAATATCTGACCTTCTGAGATATTTACTAATATTTTTGTAAAATCTGAGTTGCATAATATGCAATAAAAACTCATGAAAATCATAGCAGGCTGAATTCTAAGTTAGTTCTCAAATAACTGCCTCTCCATACACATGTTCCCTATCATCTCCTCCCTTGAGGATCACCAGAATCAGTGAATGGGATGACATAGCACTTCCATGGTTAAGTTATTCATCATTTAATTTTGAGTAAATCAAGAATAAAAATTAACTTGTGTGGGTTTGATCTTATCAGTGAGCTCCTTAACATGAAGTGAAGTATCAGAGATATTTTCTCCTGTTGACTCCAAAGAAAACAAACTGCTTTGTTGTAATGGGGGTTGACCATGTGGTAAGAACCCAAGGACAGCTCCTATTAAGTGACAGTCGTCTCCAGCAGAAAGCTTGAAAGAATCAGGGCTTCAATCATACAATCATTTCTATCTCAAAATGCGTTCCATCAACAATCTGTGATTTTGGATGACAGCCTTAAACTTCAGATGAGATAAAGCCCCATTAATGGATTGAACTCAATATGACAGACCATCAGAAGACACAGCACACTCATACCTGGACTTCTGAGACATAGGAACTATGAAATAATAAATTCATGTTGCTTAGGGCTACTGAAAGTTAGAGTAATTTGTTAGCAGCAATAGAAAATTAATACCAAAAATAATTTGGTTTGGTCCATGAAGAATAAATTTAACTGAGCATAGTTATTCTTCTCACTTCATGAAATCTGACTACAAACTTATAATAGCCCCCCAAAACATGATATCATTCATGGCAAATGAAAAAATTATGTAGCCTGAAGTAACATTGCTAATTACAAAAGAAAACAAGTGTTTCATAATTTTGCTTCCTTCTGTTCTTTGGATAAGATGCTATTATCATTGACAGTGACACTACCAATCATTCTTGGATGACTTTGCAAGAAACTGGCTAAGCATGTCTTGAAATTCTCTTCACCACTCAGGTTTCATAGACTCATAAAGGATGCTGAAAATCCTATTGCCAGATTGCAAAACTGTTCATTGTCCCATCCACCAGTGTGAAAATGTTTGGATTAATTATTTTCTATGGGATCACAGCCTCTGTAGACAATAGGCTCTATTCCCCAAACCCTTGGGAAAGGATTACAATTAATTGTAGCAGGGTTTGTGTTACTTCTCTGAACTCACCTCAGCATGAGCCCTTCAGTGTCAACAGCAGAAAGCATTAAATATGTCTCTGACAATGAATGTGCTCCACGCTTCCCCTGGTTTCCAAGGCTCTGATTGGCAAATTATTACATCGCATGAATACCTGCCTTTAACAACTCTTGGGAGTCCAGAGCCTATAATCATTTTGTATCGTATAAAATTGGTAAAGGTCAATAGCATGGTGAGCCAGTATTTGGAGGGAGTAGCTAAGGTCTGGCATTTCTTTTTTCTTTCTTGGATGTAGAAGAATTCAAAATTTCCAAGTTCAGGTTGGAATGCCATGTGTAATAAGAACAAAAAGAATTTACCCAAAAGAAACAATTTGGCCTAGTAATGCAATACTTATTGCAAATCATAATTAAAAGTGCAGCCAACACACATGTACACAAGCATGCATGCATGCACACACACACACACACACACACACACTCAATTTCAAGTGCCTATAGGCTCCTATTTAAGAATTCTTATAGTTGATGTTATTTTTGTCTTCTAGACCATGACATTATTCTGCAGTGAGAAGAACTATGGTTCTCTCTGTAAATAGTAACCCTACTTAATATTTTTCAGAGAATACCCATGAGACTATATTTATGTACATGGTAGCTATCAGCTAGTTCCAATGCCAGGACAGAAT
The DNA here is from genome assembly GCF_047511655.1 of Castor canadensis. NCBI lineage: Eukaryota > Metazoa > Chordata > Mammalia > Rodentia > Castoridae > Castor > Castor canadensis. The sequence continues at coordinate 92,966,148 of NC_133392.1, read as the reverse complement.
TAAGTCACTAGAAAAGTCTGTCTTTTACTTTCTCTGCCATAAAGACAAACAATAGTTTTAGCAAGAAGTTCTTCAAGACTACAAATGTTTATCATGCACTTAATTACTAATTTCAATAGTAAATTAATATTATTATTGCAAATCAATAGTTATTGATTTGCAAGTAGCATGTATAATCTCAATATGGTTAGCTGACAAATTCAATATAGTCTGCTTTCCCTATTTTAAGCCCACATCTACACAATGCATATCCCCCCATAAGTCTGAATGATGAAGATAGTGTATCAAATACTATCTTGTTCTTGAAACATCTAAAATTGAAAACAACCCATGTTTGAGGTGATCCTCAAACTTCTTGGTAGCTAGAACTTTCTAAACTCTAGTAATCTTATCTTCTGAAAAAAAGTACATGATCAAAAGAAGACTTGCAATACATTGATGATCTCATGAAGTTGTGAGGATCAATTGAAATAATGAATGTTTTGTGATTCATTGTCCATTTTTTACCTGCCCCACTGTATTGCAAGAAACTACAAATGATACCTGTTGAAACTGTTCCAGGAATGGGGAGAGGGGAAGGTAAAGGAAAATGGTGGAGGGGATGAATTCAAGTATGATATATTTTAAGAACTTTTGTAAGTCCTACCCAGCACAACAATAAAAAAAAAAATACACACACACACAAAAGAAACTACAAGTCCATGCTTCCTGGCTTTCTGACTTCTACATCATTTCAGTCAAAGGAAGTAGTTTTAGAAAATTCAAGGACATGTTAAGGAAAGGCCTGAATTTTTTTCTTTCTTTCTTCCTTCTTTAGTTAACATGTCTGGTTATGGTGCCTCCTTTAATTCATGGTCCCATCTCTGGTAGGACAGAGATCTACTGGGCTCAGATTCTTGCCAGATGATCCTCTTTTTCCTCTGGTATTACCACCTCTTCCTTGTCCCTGTCATTCTAGGGATAGCAATATCCACCTTTTCCCCATCTCTTAGTTGCTTCAACCTCTCTTTCTTGTTTTAAATTTTTCCTTTTGGTGGTATTTGGTTTTAAATTTAGGATAGGTGATCTACCATTTGAGCCATGATACCAGCCCCTTTATGTGTATGTGTTGGATATTTTTGAGATAGGGTCTCATAAACTATTTGCCCAGGCTGACTTTAAACAGGATCCTCCTGATCTCTGCCTCCTGAGTAGCTAGGATTATAGACTTGAGCCACCAGCTTCACCATCTCTTATATGGGCTATCAGTTCTCCCAGAGCTATACTCAAGTCATTGAATTAAATCGCTTCATTGTCAATAACAAGAGTAGTTTCTAGGTCCTGACTAATGAGTAAATACTTTACAGATTATAAGCATTCTGTAAATGGAGACTATTAACACTATAGTTATTTTAATGATTAAATCTTGTATTCCACAGGTGATATATTTAACCAGACATTTTGGCACTCTTCCATTATTACTTCTATTAATGGATGTGGAAATTCAGAATCAGAATGTGTATGAAATTATATGTAGAGACATAGAAATTTATGCTTTGTTAATTTTTTTATGTTATATAATTCTGTTTCTGCTTTATATATATTTCTATTAGTGAAAAAAATGTAGAATTACAATTGGAATATATTTGAGAATGTTTGGATGTCTTAATTCAAATTCACTTAGTGTACAACAATGCAAATGGTGGCAATTTCCTTTCAATGGCCTTGCCTTTTTCATCTTCTGATTTTTGTTAAAGAATGTATCTGTCTTCAGCAAGATACCAATGAAAGCAAACAAAAAAGCATTGAAAGGAAATACTGAAGTGGCTTCTTTTTTTCCAAGAACAAACTTATGAAAGTTTCATGCATTATTTATATACAATCTATGATCTATTTAACTATTAGCTTAGAGACTTCAGAAGTTAGGTGATTGTTATAAGCATGAATATTTATATATTTATTTGAATTGAACAATGAAATTAAAATATCGTGCTGGAAATTAAGTCTGATATGGCTGTTAGGTTTGAAAATGAATAGTAGCTCTAATTTATGGCAATTAAATCATATGAGGAGCATTTCCCCCAAATTGAATGAAACCTAAATATTAATTCCACTCTTTTAATGAAATTGCATTTAAAGGATGTGATGACATATGAGTGTTGTTTAAACTTTGTATTTATGAGATCAGACAAGATGCCTCTAATCGGAAGAGAACAGGTCTGATGAGTAGTTCTTTTGGTATTTGTAAACCATTTCCTGAGACAGAGGCAGTAAAAGATTCTGATGACTGAGTAGCAGAATTTATTGTACATTCATCGCCTTTGACAAAATCAAAGCAACACCTAAGTTGTCAGTTTACTGAGCATTAAAAATAATAATAAACCACAATGCAATTTTTTTTATTTTATTATTCATATGTGCATACAAGGCTTGGGTCATTTCTCCCCCCTGCCCCCACCCCCTCCCTTACCACCCACTCTGCCCCCTCCCTCTCCCCCCCACCCCATCAATACCCAGCAGAAACTATTTTGCCCTTATCTCTAATTTTGTTGTAGAGAGAGTATAAGCAGTAATAGGAAGGAACAAGGGTTTTTGCTGGTTGAGATAAGGATAGCTATACAGGGAGTTGACTCACATTGATTTCCTGTGCTTGTGTGTTACCTTCTAGGTTAATTCTTTTTGATCTCACCTTTTCTCCAGTTCCTGGTCCTCTTTTCCTATTGGCCTCAGTTGCTTTTAAGGTATCTGCTTTAGTTTCTCTGCGTTAAGGGCAACAAATGCTAGCTAGTTTTTTAGGTGTCTTACCTATCCTCACCCCTCCCTTGTGTGCTCTCGCTTTTATCATGTGCTCATAGTCCAATCCCCTTGTTGTGTTTGCCCTTGATCTAATGTCCTCATATGAGGGAGAACATACGATTTTTGGTCTTTTGGGCCAGGCTAACCTCACTCAGAATGATGTTCTCCAATTCCATCCATTTACCAGTGAATGATAACATTTCGTTCTTCTTCATGCCTACATAAAATTCCATTGTGTATAGATATCACATTTTCTTAATCCATTCATCAGTGGTGGGGCATCTTGGCTGTTTCCATAACTTGGCTATTGTGAATAGTGCTGCAATAAACATGGGTGTGCAGGTGCCTCTGGAGTAACCTGTGTCACAGTCTTTTGGGTATATCCCCAAGAGTGGTATTGCTGGATCAAATGGTAGATCAATGTCTAGCTTTTTAAGTAGCCTCCAAATTCTTTTCCAGAGTGGTTGTACTAGTTTACATTCCCACCAACAGTGTAAGAGGGTTCCTTTTTCCCTGCATCCTCACCAACACCTGTTGTTGGTGGTGTTGCTGATGATGGCTATTCTAACAGGGGTGAGGTGGAATCTTAGCATGGTTTTAATTTGCATTTCCTTTATTGCTAGGGATGGTGAGCATTTCTTCATGTGTTTTTTAGCCATTTGAATTTCTTCTTTTGAGAAAGTTCTGTTTAGTTCACTTGCCCATTTCTTTATTGGTTCATTAGTTTTGGGAGAATTTAGTTTTTTAAGTTCCCTATATATTCTGGTTATCAGTCCTTTGTCTGATGTATAGTTGGCAAATATTTTCTCCCACTCTGTGGGTGTTCTCTTCAGTTTAGAGACCATTTCTTTCCATGAACAGAAGATTTTTAGTTTTATGAGGTCCCATTTATCTATGTTATCTCTTAGTTGCTGTGCTGCTGGGGTTTCATTGAGAAAGTTCTTACCTATACCTACTAACTCCAGAGTATTTCCTACTCTTTCCTGTATCAACTTAAGAGTTTGGGGTCTGATATTAAGATCCTTGATCCATTTTGAGTTAATATTGGTATAGGGTAATATACATGGATCTAGTTTCAGTTTTTTGCAGACTGCTAACCAGTTTTCCCAGCAGTTTTTGTTGAAGAGGCTGCTATTTCTCCATCGTATGTTTTCAGCTCCTTTGTCAAAGACATGTTGGTTATAGTTGTGTGGCTTCATATCTGGGTCCTCTATTCTGTTCCACTGGTCTTCATGTCTGTTTTTGTGCCAGTACCATGCTGTTTTTATTGTTATTGCTTTGTAATATAGTTTGAAATCAGGTATTTTGATACCTCCTACATTGTTCTTTTGACTGAGTATTGCCTTGGCTATTCATGGCCTCTTGTGTTTCCATATAAATTTCACAGTAGATTTTTCGATCTCTTTAATGAATGTCATTGGAATTGTGATGGCAATTTCATTAAACATGTAGATTACTTTTGGGAGTATCAACATTTTTACTATGTTGATTCTACCAATCCATGAGCATGGGAGATCTCTCCACTTTCTATAGTCTTCCTCAATCTCTTTCTTCAGAAGTGTGTAGTTTTCCTTGTAGAGGTCTTTCACATCTTTTGTTAGGTTTACACCTAGGTATTTGATTTTTTTTGAGGCTATTGTAAATGGAATTGTTTTCATACATTCTTTTTCAGTTTGCTCATTGTTAGTGTATAGAAATGCTAATGATTTTTCTATGTTGATTTTATATCCTGCTACCTTGCTTTAGCTATTGATGATGTCTAGAAGCTTCTGAGTAGAGTTTTTTGGGTCTTTAAGGTATAGGATCATGTCATCTGCAAATAGGGATATTTTGACAGTTTCTTTACCTATTTGTATTCCTTTTATTCCTTCTTCTTACCTAATTGCTCTGGCTAGGAATTCCAGTACTATGTTGAATAGGAGTGGAGATAGTGGGCATCCTTGTCTGGTTCCTGATTTTAGAGGGAATGGTTTCAGTTTTTCTCCATTAAGTACAATGCTGGCTGTAGGTTTGTCATATATAGCTTTTATAATGTTGAGGTACTTTCCTTCTATTCCTAGTTTTCTTAGAGCTTTTATCATGAAATGATGTTGGATCTTATCAAGGGCTTTTTCTGCATCTATTGAGATTATCAAGTGGTTTTTGTCTTTGCTTCTGTTAATGTGGTTTATTACGTTTATTGATTTTCGTATGTTGAACCACCCCTGCATCCCTGGGATGAAGCCTACTTGGTCGTGGTGAATAATCTTTTTGATGTGTTGTTGAATTCGGTTTGCCATTATTTTATTGAGGATTTTTGCATCAATGTTCATTAAGGAGATTGGGCTATAATTCTCCTTTTTTGGAGGTGTCTTTGCCTGGTTTTGAGATAAGTGTAATACTGGCTTCATAAAATGTGTTTGGCAGTTTTCCTTCCCTTTCTATTTTGAGGAACAGTTTAAGGAGGGTTGGTATCAGTTCTTCTTTAAAGGTCTTATAGAATTCAGCAGAGAATCCATCAGGTCCTGGACTTTTCTTTTTGGGGAAACTCTTGATTGCTGCTTCAATTTCATTTTGTGTTATAGCTCTATTCAAGTGATTAATTTACTCTTGGTTCAGTTTTGGATGATCATATGTATCTAGAAATCTGTCCATTTCTTTAAGATTTTCAAATTTATTTGAATATAGGTTCTCAAAGTAGTCTCTGATGATTTCCTGGACTTCCATGGTGTTTGTTGTTATCTCCACTTTTGCATTCCTGATTCTACTAATTTGGGTTTTTTCTCTCCTCATTTTAGTCAGGTTTGCCAGGGGTCTATCGATCTTGTTTATTTTTTCAAAGAACCAACTTTTTGTTTCTTTAATTCTTTGTATGGTTTTTTTGGTTTCTATTTCATTGATTTCAGCTCTTATTTTTATTATTTCTCTCCTTCTATTTGTTTTGGGATTTGCTTGTTCTTGTTTTTCTAGGAGTTTGAGATGTATCACTAGGTCATTGATTTGGGATCTTTCAGTCTTTTTAATATATGCACTCATGGCTATAAACTTTCCTCTCAGGACTGCCTTAGCTGTGTCCCATAGGTTCCGGTAGGTTGTGTTTTCATTTTCATTGACTTCCAGGAACTTTTTAATTTCCTCTTTTATTTCATTGATGATCCATTCTTCATTAAGTAATGAGTTATTTAGTTTCCAGCTGTTTGCATATATTTTGTCCTTACTTTTGTTGTTGAGTTCTACTTTTACTGCATTGTGATCAAATAGTATGCACGGTATAATTTCTGTTTTCTTATATTTGCTGAGACTTGCTTTGTGCCCTAGGATATGATCTATTTTGGAGAAGGTTCCATGGGCTGCTGAAAAGAATGTATATTGTGTAGAGGTTGGATGAAATGTTCTGTAGACATCAACTAGGTCCATTTGATCTTTTACATATTTTAGATCTTGGATTTCTTTATTGATTTTTTTGTTTTTATGACCTATCTATTGATGATACTGGGGTGTTAAAGTCTCCCACAACCACTGTGTTGGCATTTATATATGCTTTTAGGTCTTTCAGGGTATATTTGATGAAATTGGGTGCGTTGACATTGGGTGCATACAGGTTGATGATTATTATTTCCTTTTGGTCTATTTCCCCTTTTATTAGTATGGAATGTTCTTCTTTATCTCGTTTGATCAATGTAGGTTTGAAGTCTACTTTGTCAGAGATAAATGTTGCTACTCCTGCCTGTTTTCGGGGGCCATTGGCTTGGTAAATCTTCTTCCAGCCTTTCATTCTTAGCCTATGCTTATTTCTGTCAGTGAGATGGGTCTCCTGTAAGCAACAAATTGTTGGATCTTCCTTTTTAATCCATTTCATCAAGCGGTACGGTGCCTTTAGATGGGTTAATTAAGTCCGTTAACATTAAGCGTTAGTACTGATAGGTATGTGGTGATTCCTGTCATTTAGTTGTCTTAGTTGTTTGAAGGTTTGATTGTGTGTACCTAAGTTGAGGTTACTCTCTACTGTCTTGCTTTTTCTTATCCTGTGGTTTGGTGCTGCCTGTCTTTTCATGGTTAAGTTGGGTTTCACTTTCTATGTGCAAAATCCCCTGAAGAATCTTTTGTAGTGGTGGCTTTGTGGTCACATATTGTTTTAGTTTCTGTTTATCATGAAAGACTTTTATTGCTCCATCTATTTTGAATGATAGTTTTGCTGGGTAGAGTATCCTGGGGTTGAAGTTATTTTCGTTCAGTGCCCGGAAGATCTCACCCCACGCTCTTCTTGCTTTTAATGTTTCTGTTGAGAAGTCTGCTGTGATTTTGATGGGTTTACCTTTGTATGTTACTTGCTTTTTCTCTCTTACAGCCTTCAATATTCTTCCCTTAGTTTCTGAACTTGTTGTTTTAATGATGATATGTCGTGGGGTAGTTCTATTTTGATCTGGTCTGTTTGGTGTCCTGGAAGCCTCTTGCATCTGTATGGGAATATCTTTCTCTAGATTTGGGAAATTTTCCATTATTATTTTGTTGAATATATTACGCATTCCCTTCGCTTGCACGTCTTCTCTTTCTTCAATGCCCATGACTCTCAAGTTTGGTCTTTTGATGGAGTCGGTGAGTTCTTGCATTTTCTTTTCACAGGTCTTGAGTTGTTTATTTAATAGTTCTTCAGTTTTTCCTTTAATTACCATTTCATTTTCAAGTTCTGAGATTCTGTCTTCTGTTTGTTCTATTCTGCTGGATTGCCCGTCCATTTTGTTTTGCAGGTCTGTTTCATTCTTTTTTCTGAGGTTTTCCATATCCTGGGTGGTTTCCTCTTTAATGTTGTCTATTTTTGTCCTGAGTTCATTTATCTGTTTATTCATCGTGTTCTCTGTTTCACTTTGGTGTTTATACAGTGCTTCTATGGTTTCCTTTATTTCTTCTTTTGCTTTTTCAAATTCTCTATTTTTGTTGTCTTGGAATTCCTTGAGTGTCTCCTGTACATTTTGGTTGACCCTATCCAGTATCATCTCTATAAAATTCTCATTGAGTACCTGTAGTATGTCTTCTTTTAAATTATTCTTGTGGGCTTCATTGGGTCCTTTGGCATAGTTTATCTTCATTTTGTTGGAGTCTGGATCTGAGTATCTGTTTCCTTCATTCCCCTCTGGTTCCTGTACTAATTTTTTGCTGTGGGTAAACTGGTTTCCCTGTTTTTTCTGTCTTCCCATCCTTGTCTTTGGTGCTATACTGTGTGCAATTAAGTATTTTCTAGCTTGTAATAATAACAATGGTAATATTTAGAATGGAAGGGTGAGCTGAGATGGAAAGCATGAAGTTAAAGAAAAGGGGAAAACAAATACACAGACAAGAAGGAGAAAACAGAACAAGGTATCAGACAAGAAAGTTTCAAAGGTATAAACAGGGAGCGTTAGTGTACTAATCGACAGTAAGCTGAACATACATTAGAGAGACAGAGAGAGGATTGAAAATCAAAAAAAAAAAGAATAAAAATAAAAAATAAGTAAATGAAGGAAATATCTATATATAAAAATGAATTAAAATAAAATGAAAAATAGAAAATTAAAAAAAAAAGCAAAAAAACAAAAAATCTCCAAGTTCAAATGCAATGAAGTTTCAATCTTAATAATTTGTGTGTCCATCTCAGTCTCCAGTCCTGGAGATGGTGCCTCAGATGTTGTTCTGTAGTTGTCTCATCAAAGGGGACGCATAAAGTAGAACATAACTACACAAACACACACAAAAAAACCCCCACCAAGTGTCCCAAGTTCAAATTCAATACAGTTTCAGCACGTTTTTCAGCATGCAGGTGTAATTCAGTTGTTCTCTTATCAAAGATAGGGAGAAAAAGAAAAGAAAGAGTCTGAAAACAGTTCTGAGAATGGTATCTCCGGCCTGGCTTGCCTGCCCGCTGCTGTCAACCTGCTGTTGGTGGCGGCATTATTTATGCAGATCTCTGGGGTGAGCTTAGCACTCACCTGGCCCCGAAGGATTTTTTTGCTCAGAGTTCACCTGTGTGGGAGCCTCTGCTACAAGCTTTCCCATTTCCAAGCACTGGGAAAGGTGATACTGCACCCACGTTCTCAGGCCTGCGTGTTTATTTACAGTTCATGTGGGAGGTGGGTCTTCCCTCCTCTCCTGTGGAGTTTTCCTCCCACTGCCACTTTCACAAGCTTTCCTGCTTCTGATTACTGGGCGGTGCTGCTGCTCCTGACAACCGCCATGTTTGTTTACAGTTCACGTGAGAAGTGGGTCTTCCCTTCTCTCCTGTGGAGTTTTCCTCCCTCCGCCACTCTCACAAGCTTTCCTGCTCCTGGTTGCTGGGCACATGCCCCCGCTCCCACCAGAGGCTCTCCAGCCGGGCCAGCTTGTTTATTTACAGTCCTGGGAAGGATTCCCTTCCCCCAATCTTTGGGGCACAGTGCTCCCCACCCTCTTTCCCGTGTGTCTTTATTGTTCTTATTGCTTATTCGTCAGTTTCTCTTTTTTTCCCGGGTAGAGATCAGTCTGTCTAGGGGGCCATCCTGCTGTGGCCCAGGCTTGTCTGTGGGAGTATTGTGGTATCGCGAAGCTCACCTGGTTCGTATCTTCCCAAGCCGTCTGGGCGCGGGTGACTGGCGGCCCAGGGGCCTTCCTGGTTTCTCCATTTAACGTGAAGTGGAGATTCTCTGCACCGGCTGGAGGTGTGGAGGGGTCAAAGTTATGCCTCTTCTCAGTGATTATGCCTGCAAAGTGTGTCTCCAGCATCTCTCCAAGATTTCACTATAGGAGGCTCGCTTTCTGCTTCCTCCCTCTATCCACTATCTTGGAATCTCCACAACCTGCTCTTGTGAAAAGTAACCCAATGACCCTTTGACAAAGCTATCCAAGCATTTATAAAGAAGACTAGCTCACGGCATTGAAGACAGACTGCCACCGGCACCATAGCACATGCCACAATGCAATTTTTAACATGTACCTTGGAACATGTTCAAAGAACTGAGAGCTGTTATCATGACAGAGCTACTTTAAGTCACATCTATTTATTCACAGGAGCAATTTTTCTTAGTACACCAATTTTTAAAGCAAATGAACAAAAAAATAGCAATATTATATTAATGATTCTACTAATATTTTACTAAAAGTTATATTGTTTTTATGATGTATGTACTCACTGAAAAATGAAAAACCTACTCATTTCATCCAGAAATTATTTCTAACTAAGTTTACTTTCAATCTTTAGTAAATATCAAAATATCATTTGATGTATTGAGTAGTATTAATAGTTGTTAAAGTAAAACAGTCTAATAGAAATGAAAATTTCAATTTATAGTCATATTTTTATGACAGGGAAGACAAGCATAATGCTATATTATAGACAACTTTGCATGGTAACCAAAATGGGAATACAAATTCAAGGAATGAAAAAACTAATACAAAGTTTCTGATTCACAGGAAAGCTTGTTTGCCACTAAATTGCCATGGTCCTTAGATTCTTTTGAATACTTTCCATGACATGATCCAGCTGTTTCATTTAATAAATGCTAATTCTTACAATATACCAGAAATTGTGTCCTATGCAACCAATTAAACATGATGAAAAGCCCTTTAGCCTGTATGTAAGCAAAAAATTTTAAGATCTGCCCATATTATGCTCTCTCTTCTCTGAATGAGGACTGCATGTGTTCTGTTTATATTCACGTATCTGAGCGTATTAATGCATCTCATCTTGTATTAATGAATTGCTTCCTCTTCATCAGATTTATCTCCATCTGGATCACCTATAATGTCCAGTCCTGTGCTGGATTTAGAACATAACACTATGGCCTCAATATACTTTAACATATGAATCACCTAAAAACCAAATGACAAACTCGTACACAGAAATATCTTCAGATTTTCTTTATTCTTCTTACCTTCAGAGGTAGCTCTATTTTTGGCCAGTTTCCTTTTCTTTTTTTCTGCTGACTTGAATAAACTCAGGTTCCATTTTACAATCTCTTAATCTCTTCTTTTTCAAGCATGTGCAGTTAGGTTTAATATTGAGTGACTACCAAGTAACTCACTTGGATTGCGAAACATAACTTGAGGTCAATTTCTCTTATTTCTTCACTACACTGTTCCAAGCCCAGTTTACTTCTCCCTTTATGAGGGTATCACTCTGGCACATATCCCAACTGATGAAGGATCTCCAGAAAGGAGTGTTAAATTAAAAATATCAAGTTACTGGCTTACCTCTTAATGAAGCAGCTGGCTTTAGAAACTTTGGATAACTGAGGCCAATAGGAAAAGGGGAACAGGTACTAGAGAAAAGGTCAGATCAAAAAGAATTAACCTAGAAGGTAACACCCACGCACAGGAAATTAATGTGAGTCAATGCCCTGTATAGCTATCCTTATCTCAACCAGCAAAAACTCTTGTTCCTTCCTATTATTGCTTATACTCTCTCTACAACAAAATTAGAAATAAGGGCAAAATAGTTTCTGCTGGGTATTGGGGGGGGGAGAGGGAGGGGGTGGAGTGGGTGGTAAGGGAGGGGTTGGGAGCAGTGGGGAGAAATGAACCAATCCTTGTATGCACATATGAATAATAAAAGAAAAATGAAAAGAAAAAAAAAAGAAACTTTGGATTTAAATTATCTGCCCCAGCACTATTACTCAGTCTTAAGTGAGGCAGTCCACCAACTTTCCTACAAGTAATTAGGCTGAAACTAAAAGTCAGAGGTGCGTACCTTAACAGGTTGAAAAAACATCATTGTTACTGGAAGAGACAGTTCTTTTATGCAAAGTCAGATTTGGTCCTCTGAATAGTAGTCAAATGGAAATTTAGAAAAATGAGTGTTAAATTAGTTTACAATTGAGCTCATCTTAAGAGAATCAGTGGCCAAACTGATTGGATGGATGGTCCCATTAGGATCTACTGCACATCAAAAATATTTGTATTGTGTGACAAAATTTCCAGGGTACTTATTTATTCTCCCCCATGCCATATATTAATGATACATCAATTTTTATTCTTTTAAATAGAGCATTCTTATTTTATACACAGACTTTTTATTTTTTTGGCAGTACTGGGGCTTGAACTCAGGATCTTCACCTTAAGACACTCCACCAGCCCTATTTTTAAGAAGGGTTTTTCGAGATAGGGTCTCAAGAACTATTTGCCAGGCTGGCTTTGACCTGTGATCCTCCCGATCTCTGCCTCCTGAGTAGCTAGGATTACAGGTGTGATCCACCAGCACCTGCTTATACACAGACATTTTTTCAGGTCAATACAATATCATTTAATTTTTCTCATGAATTAGAGAATTGCTGTGGCTTGAATGCACGTTCTCTTCTAAATTGGTATTGAAAGTTGATTTCTACTGTAGCAGTATTAAGAAATGAGACTTTAAAGAGGTGATTAGGACATGAAGGCTCCACCCTCATGAATAGATTATGCTGTTATCATAGGCATAATCTTAGGAGTGGGTTCCTTATAAAAGGATGAGTTTTCCCCCAAACCTTTTGGTTCTGTCTCTTTCTCTTATTCATCCCCTCCTTCTTCCTCTTCTACCTTTCACCATGGGATAGCACAGCACAAAAGTCCTTTCCAGCCTCTCAATCTTAGACTAGTTAGTTTCTAAAACTATAAGAAATAAATTTCTGTTCTTTATGAATCTCCCAGTCTCAAGTATTATATTATAGTAGCATGAAATAGACTCAGAATTTTCATGTAGTTGCTCCTTGAGACTCTGTGCTTTTCAAAATGGATGATTTACTTGTCATTAATCTGTCATTAATCCAGACTCTCTGAATCAAGCATGTTCACCAAATGTCATGGGGTTTCAATAGACCTAAATCAGGCCAGACGTGAATGAAACTGTGAAGAATATCGTAAAAGATGTAATCTAGTCAAGTGACAGCTTAGTCTGGAGGACCTGTAGAGATAACTATTATGAAAATGTAAACACTGGGATGCGTTCTGCTCTGCTGCCAACACTATTTATTGAATTGATCATAAGTAGCAAACAACTTGGGACTCCCCATACTGTTCCACAACTCATTGTTTCATAGATCCAGACTCCTGGTCATTGCTAGAAGAATCAAGTACGTTTTCAGTAAATGTATTGTCATGCATCTTTTAGTTTGACTCTTGAGACCTTGAATTTATCTCTCAATAATCCACCTCACATTATAAAATGTGATGATATTATGGTCCTTTTCACCTTAGTAGTCTGGTAGTGTCAAGTTCTCATTTAGTGACTAATATGTACCTAAACCCAAATACATCTTGGCCATCATGGAGTTTGCATTCCTGGAAGGAAGCGAGCAATGAAAATAAAGATAGAGAGGGAATGGGGAAGAATCAAAGGAAAGATAAAGGGAGACAAGAAGAAAGCACTATTTAAGTACTGACCACCCCTACTGACCAGTCTGCCGCTCCCTTAATAATGGCTTACAATTTATTAGCCACTTATCATCTGCTAGGCTGTTATATGTGCTTTACTTCTATTGCTATATTAAATCATCATAACCATTATATTGGCCCAAAGAAGTAGATAATTTTATTAATCCAATTTTGAAGATGAGGTAAAAGCTATAGGGAGGTAAGTAATTTGCCCAATGTCAGAGAGCCTTAAATGCCAGACCTGGGATTCAAAACTAGGCAACCTGAATCCACAGTCCATGATTTTTAACTTGTCTTGAAGTGTTGAAGTACTAGTTTTCAAGTTTATTATTTGTTATGAAACTTCAGGACCACTGTATTTATATAATCTCTTTGTCTTTGGACAAACTAAATTCTAAATGGAAAGTGAGAGTGGTTTGACTAGGTGATGCCTCAGGTCCTTGAGAATTCTAACATTCTGTGGCCATGAAGAGTGATATGGATGCTGATTTAACTCTAATGAGTTAAATTTAACAGAACTGCTGCCTGATAGTATTATTTAAGGAAGTAAAATTATCACACACTTAAGCTTTCTCTGCTCCATATTATGGAATCAATCTGTCATGAGGTCTAAAATTTCTCTGTTTGACTCACTCCTTCTATTCAAGGTATATTTTACCAGAAGGAATCAAATTAATTTGCAGCAGTTTTCACATTATTATCCACTGGCCGTAGACAGATAGTGGTGAAGACGTTCAAAAGAACAAACACTGCTTCAGACTTGACATGCCACAGTCCAGTCAGCCATACACTGCTGGTGGCTTAGGGCCAGAGAATGGTGAATTTTTAGGAAGTGTGTTGATTCTCACCATGACTTTGTCTAGAGACAGGCTTTCTATACGTACTTCCTGCTCATACAGTCTTCCCTACCTAATTCCAATGTATAGGAGAAGACAGGCAAGTATTTGATTAATAAATGTTAATTAGCAACATTTCTGAGAAGAAAATAATATGAAAAATAAAAACAAAGAAACAAAAAAATACACTAATGAAACAGCCTTGTGTGGTGATGAGTGATCAGGACCAACTAGAAATTAAGAAACTTGCTAATATAAGAATTGGTCAATAATGTCATAAAAACAGAGATATATTTGTTATCTTCAATAAAATGGACATGTAAGATACAGCAGCATTGGAAAAAAACAAAGTCACAGGGGCTAAAGGACAAATGGTGCTGAAATTGCAGCATCCTTTCCCCCTCCTGCTAGGCATCCTATCAGGTCATTAAGTGAACAGGGTTTTCCCTAAGGTATAGTCATCATCAATACCTTTGCTTACCTCAGTCAGCATGGTGCCCCTGCTGCTATAGATATTAATGATCTTCTGAACTTATTTAGTGTAAGTGTGGCTTAATGTACATTATTACATTATCCATCAGTTGTATGTTGCCCTTAGCAACTGGTGTAAAGTTATCTCTAGTCCACTGCTAATTCTATGTCTATCTTTGTTGGTTCAGTGTTACTGGTTTCTCTGCTTCATATTGCTTCTGGGTTATCACTCATAGCAGGGTTAAAGAAATAGCCACCTTATAACTGTGACCATAAGCACTCATTGCAAGAGAGCAATGATCCCTGGGTGCACGGCATCATAACAAAGGTTTTTGGTACCATTTTTTCTTTTGTTGTTCAAGTATTCTCTTGGCAATATGATCTAGCATAGATAAAGAACAGAGATTTATTCTGTATGAAATTCTCCCATTTACAGAAATTTGTGTATGGATGCTATTTTTTTTTAGATGAGCACTGATTTTGGGGGTGTGTCTGAAACACATATGCCTTTTCCATGTCATATGCCTTTTCCAGTATGAGGAACTAAAAAAAAAAAATACACTACAAAATAGTTTGCAGACCAAACTGACATGCAAACATTTTTGCAGTCAGATCAAGTTGAAAAAAATGCTATTCTTCTTACCTAAGGGTTGAAATCTGCACTTGATTGGTAAAGCTTACAGCAAGGAATATATTTTAGAGTCAATCTTATTGTGCAGAAATCAACTTCAAAAAATTATTATTTATTTGTTTGTTTGACTAGATTTGGAGCTGAATGGGTAGCTGGAGATGAAGTCATTAAATCTGTGTGAGAGCAAATCATCTCGATTTCACATTTCATTTTTTAACCTCTTTAGGTCGCTTCCCTCATCTATAAAATGAGGTTAGATGGCCGGTCTTCAGGTCTATTTGATGGATATACAAATAACTGTACTTTGTTCCCTTTTCCTTTCTCATAGGTTTGCACTGGGTGGAATGTTTAATACTTTATTTCTTCACAAAAATTGGATTTTGGTGAAAAAATGTGAGACACTAATAATATTATTGTTATTATTAGAAGATTGAAATAATACATACTTAGAAAGTTTTTACAACTAACTCAGGCTTGGTGGTATGTCCAATGCATAACTGTAAGTACTTCTAAGTACTACACTTATTTTTTTCTTAGTGACATTAAACAAAGATTGAATTATATCCTTCTATTGGGCAGGCTAATTTCTGGTTTAATGTTAGGATGCTCTGCCAAAACCTCCTGGTGTATATGTGCAGAGTAGTTTATCCATACTGGCAATTAGATATCTTTGTGTTTTATCTATTATTCCATTAATATACTTTGGAATCACATAGGTAGGAATTTGTATAATTATATTGAGTATTGTCTTACTGTATTTTAGGCTTATCTAGCAGGTTACTAGCTTACATTCAATATATATCTTGGTATAGTAGGTCATACGAAAATCCCCCTTAATGAATTTATGTTCCCTACTTCCCATCTTCCTGCTTTGACCCCTATAGTAAAAGCCTGAAGGTATGTTTCAGTTGCTTTATGAATCCTGCTTTGCATGTTTCTGCATAGATTTGCATGTTCAATTAAAGGAGTTTTAATTCCAAGGTTTGTAATATGGAATTCAATTAACAAATTCAGGGAATTTATGCCAATTATATTAAAACCAGTATTCAAAGCTGACATTTGAGGCTCAAGTTGAATATCTTACTTTACTTTTGTTTCTTACCATTTCAGCCCTAAGTAAAAATCCAAAAATAATGGGAAGAAAAAATTCTATGCCCTGATATAACACAGAATCATAAATCTCCCTTGTGGAAAGAATTCCAGAGATAATCAGCCTAAGTATTTCCCAATGACCCTATCTGATCTTCTCCCAAGCTTTACTTCATGATCTCTGCTATGGATTGAATTGTGTCTGCCCACAATTTATATGTTAAAACTTTAACCTCCAATGTGACTGTATTTGGAAAAATGACTTTTCAGAGCTAATTAAGTGAGGTACTAAAAGTAAGTTGTTAATAGCATTGGTAGAAGAGGGAGAAAAGCCTGATAGAGAGCTTGTCTGTCTGTGTGCACTCACGAAGGAAAATCAGTGCAAACACACAGAGGGAAGGCTGCCATCCACAAGCTAGGAAAGAACCCTACCCAAACCCTAATCTGAAACTGCTAGCCTCCAGAGATGGAAGAAAATGCACCTCTGTTGTTTAGGACATCGAGTCTATGATGTAGTGAAACCCAAATAGACTGAGTTAGTCTTATCTTCCACCACCTGCCACTGGTTTGTGTCATTCTAGAAATATTGGCCTCTCTCCTGTTTCTTGAGCGTACTATTTGTGTACAGATGAAGGACTTTGCACAAAGTGTCTCTTCCCCCTCTACTGCTTTTCTACCATGTATTGAGCATGGCCAATTTGATCACTACCTTCAAATATTTGATCATTTGTCATTTCTCAATGAATTCTTCTCAGATCATGTGCTACCTCCCCAGCCTGCATCCTCTGCAACTCTTTTATACCACTTCACATTTTACTCTTTTATTTTGATTGCCAGCATCACTTTTACAGCAATAAATATCAATTTACTTACTTCGCTTGTTTTTTATTATCTGTTCTTGTTTCTTTTGTTCACTGGTATATTCCAACTGTGTAGGATAGTATCCCAACACAATGAGTACTCAGGGTACATATGGTAAATAAACGAGCAGGTTTTTATGGGAAACCTGGGACTAGACAAGACAGGCATAGCTTCTACTCTTGAAGAATTTAGAGTTGTATGGTATCATGATGATGATACTGGCCAACAGCTTGCAAACAAATTTCAGGGGACGGCTCTTCAATCAAGCACTTTTACTTAAAATGTCAGATAAAATAAAAATCAACTCCTTAATTTGAAAATAAAGAAGGAAATAGGAGCCTCACTATCTGGGCCTACAAATCACTGATAACTTTTCATTTTATAGCTTAAATTCGTGTAAGACATGAAGGAGTTGAGTGATTTTTGATTTCTGTCAAGGAAAGCACAAACGTATCTGCATTCAAGGTTTTAGGTTATGACCTCTGTACTGTGATGTGTGAAAGGCACACATTCTTCCAGACACTGACTTTTTGAACCATTTGAAATAATTGAGAGACTAAAGGATTGTGGTTTTTCAGTGCAATTTGTTGCAGTGGTCATTAAGTACTTCACATGGAAAATATCATCTGTAGGGGCCCATAGACCAATGCATGCTAATCTGGTGCTTTCTGTTACAACCACAAATGAATTGTTTTGAGAGAGAATATTTTCTTCTTGTAATCTCTTAGAATATTGAATCAAAGGGTTTTCACATCCTCATATGACATTCTTCCATTGTGAAAAGCTACTGCTATGTCTAAGAAAGAAGGACAGGAATGATCCCAACCATGTTTCTGGGTCTGGTGACAATGACTAAAATTTCTCTATGACCTTTTATAGCAATTTATTTCTGAAACTTATTAAGACTTTCTCAAAAATTTCTACTGTCTTACCATATTTTACCATTTAAAGTATAGATTCCATGTGTTAAGAGATAATTCGTACTCACATTTAATCAGTATATCTATAAAATTGTATGGATAATAATATAATCATTTAATAATTATATTATTAAAAATTCTCTGTTATGTAATGCTCTGCTGTTAACTGGTGCCATAAAAATATAGGGAAACCACAAAAAAACAAGATAAAATGATCTCTGATTTGGAAGAAATTGGAATAGTCATTGAATATGATGTTACCTCTCCATCATCTCTGCTCATTCAGGCTGCCTAACTCTTGTTGACACTGTCATTGTGATAGAGACCTCATCACTGCAGGAAAACTCATCTGATGTTAGGCTATTGTGATGGTCAGAAAGTTCTTCCTTAGATTACTCCAAAATTCACCTCACTGTAGTGATCTAAGACTGATGCATTGAAGAGCCTGCTTCCTCTTCCACATACCTATGCTTTACATATTTAAAGGCCACTTTTCTCACCCTTGAATTTTTGTCTAGGGTAAATATTTCTCAGTTCATTTGACTCTAACTTTTGTAAAACTCTAACTCTCCCTCAAGTCTTCTTTCTTCATGAACCTATTTCTGATTCAAATTGGCTTTCTCTGAACCTTCAACTCCTGTTTTTCTTTCATATAATTTCCTGTGTTTTATTAAGTAAATTCTTTTCTTCTCTGATGAGATAGTACTAGAATGGAATTTTTGAAGTCCTTTCATCTTTTTATGACTTTTAACCAGTTTTAATTTGAAACATAAGTTTCCTGCCTAATCATCTTTGCAGTTACCAGAACTTCTCTTTCTATTACATCAAGTTAAAAAATGAATTATAGAACTTTATATTCCCCTTGGTAGCTCCTTGTTTAGTGTTGGGTCAACTGCAATATGCTATGCTTGATGAGGGACCTGGCTTCTGACCTCTCTCAGTCTGTGCACCTTCCTCCTCCACTCCCCAGATATAATCATTTTTGTTTTGTTTTTAATTTCCAAGGGGCTTAGGCCCTTTGGCAAATGACAGAAGACCACTAGATCAGTTCTTTCTAAAGCCTGAGCAGTGTAGAACACCTTCCTTTTAGCATACTTTTGGCTCTTTCTGGAATGCATTTCCTTGGTACTATTTTCTTGACTAACACCTGCTCTTGCATGTTTTGTTGTTTAATTTTCTGTCACATACATAAGAAGTCTTCTCTGAACCCATCAAACCTCAGACCCTAGTCTGTTTAACTATCCTTTCTCTGTGCTGGTCATGTAGTCCCCAGATGGTGGTGCTATTTCAGGTGGTTCTGGAAACTTTAGAATACGAGGCCTAACTAGAGGAAATATTTCAGTAGGGGCTAATTCTTGAGGATATATTATGTCTGACCCCTTCCTGTCCTGTCCTCTGCTTCTTGGCAGTCAAAAGGTATGGAAGAGCCTCTTTCCCAACTTCAACAATGATGAGGTAAAACTCCACCACATGCTCCCACCACCATAATGTTCTACCCAAGCAAGCATGTACCATCTGAAGCCATGAACTGAAACAAATTTTTTCTTTCTTAAGTTGTTTCTGTCAGATATTTGGTCACAGCAACAAGAAAAGTAACTAATACTAATGTGAGAATATAGTATTATTGTTTCTGGTATGCTTATCTATAACCTTTACTAGATACTAAGATTTGGAAATATTTACTCTTGTCTATTCAATTTAACATCTATTTAATGGGAATTCAATGACTATCAGTTAAATTAATATAGAACTAAAGTAATGAATGAATGACATTCTTTATTATGAAATATACATATGACAATATACAAATCATGTGCAGTGTAGTATAAATAATAGTAGAAACATGAATTTCCATTTAACCATCTCATAAGCTAAGGAAATAGAATAATAGCTAGAAATATAGAGTTCCTCAATCAAACTTTTCTGACTAGTAAGTTTATTTTCCTGAATACTATTAAAATCATCCTTTTACTTTTCTTTTACATTTTATTATATTTGTATTAAATAATATAGAATTTACTTTTGTCTGGATTGAAATGCATATAAAAGTAATTACACTGAATCCTGTCACATTGCAGTTTCAAAATTCTCTCTTTAGCTTTTATGTACATTGATATATGCAGCTGAAATTGAATTTTATACTACTATATAAATACATAAATTTCTACACTAAAGATATATATAAATACATTACTTTTTGTTTTTTTTATTATTTAGATTTTTATTGTTCTAAACAACCCTACCATTAATTAGGAAAAAAAAACCCAAGCAAGTTTTCTATAGGGCACATAACAGTGTATTTGCTGATAAGGAGAATATGCAATTGTCTGATTTTAGTAGAAGATAGCATAATATTTCCAAATGGTTACACCAATCATTTAAATCCCAAGGATAAATGAAAATTCTTGTTAACATACATTCCAACCAATATCAGCATTGTCCAACCTTGAATTTGCTCCCAAATCTCACACATGTGAGAAAATATAAATAGGGTTTGAATTTGAATTTCCCTGAACACTAACTAGGTGGAAATCTTTTCTATATGATTAAAACCCTGCTATGTTTCTTCTTCTTTGAAATGTCTGTTCTCTCTTTTGCCCAAATTCCCACTGGGTTGTCTTTTTCTTAATGATGTGTAGATATTAATGTTGTATACAAAGTATGTATAATAAATATGTTTTCAAGTTTCCCTTTTAATGTTTCTATAGTTTCCTATTCACATCTAAGTCTTTAATCCACCTAGAATTGATTTTTGTGCATATATGAGTTATGTATACAATTTCCTTTTTTATGAGTAACCAATTGTCTCAGAATAATTTATTAAAAAATAAATTAAAAACATGTTCTTACCATTTTAATCTATAATTTCTGCATTGCCATAAATTAGGTTTCCATATACACACAACACTGTTCTGAGGTCTCCCCTTTGTTTCATCTGAATACTTACTTAAGAAATTGTCAGTGCACTATCTTAGCATCTTTGCTGTATAATAAACCTTAATACATGTATCTTTTCTATCTTCATCCTTTTTATATTGTTATTTTCCAGAAATATTTAAAATATTCATGCTAGCTTGATTTTTCATGCAAATTTAAGAGTTAGGTCAAATTCCATGAATTTTTATGCAAGATTTTAGGTTGGAACTGCATTGAACTTAGAAAAAGTTTATCTTTTTTATGATACTGAGTCTTCTAATCCATAAACACTTAATATGTTTAGATTTAAGTAATGTTTTAGTGGCACTGTCATTTAAACTTCGTGCTTGGCTCTTGCTAGACAGGTTCTTTATCACTTGAGCTAAGCCTCAACCCTAGATTTAAGTAAATATTAAAAATGTATTTTAATAAAATTTTTATTTATGTTCACCAAAAATTTGTACTTTCAATTCTTAGGCACTTTCACCATTTAAATTATTTAAATGTAATATTTTAAAATCAAGTATATTATCTAACACACTGTTGCTAATGAATGCAATTTATTTATTGATTTTGTATTTATCACCTTGTTATACTCTTATTACTTCTGATAATTGATATATAGGTATTTCTAGAATTTCCTTAATTTTCAAATCACCTCTGAGCATTTTCTTTCTTTTTAACACAAACATATTGCTTATTTTTTAATACCTTATTGCACTTTCTAGGACTTCCAAACAAGATGGGAACTAAAGACTTAAGCTTACTATTGACTTCTTTATTTCTAATTGTCTTAGCTCATTTTCAAATGTACATGCTTATTCTTTACAATTCCTTGTTCTTGCTCATATTTTCAAGTTTGACTATCTTCTTTGTTGTTCACTTACACACTAAGTCTACATTTCCTCACAGCTCCCACCTCTATAGTGAAATTGCCTATTAGACTTTCCACCCTACATTGTATTTCCTGTTCACCACTGCATCCATGCAAGAATCAACACAGAAGGACAAATTTTCCAGAACTTGGCAAAACCTAGAAATAAAGAAGTACTTTCACAAATGCCATATTCTTAATTACTCTTTTTTTGTGAATTTTTGTGTACCAGAAAAGCAATGAAATGTATGTATCTCTATCTATCTATCTATCTATCTATCTATCTATCTATCTATCATCTATGTAGGTTCCTGTTATATACCTTGATACATACATGGAAACTAAATAGATGTGTGTAATATATGTGCTCTATATGTCTATGGATATGAACATCATGCCTACTAATATATATCATATGTGTAATTCATATGGACTCTATAATACAGATGATTTTACAGCACATGTGCATATGTATGCATACATATACATAATGGTAATTACTAATTATGATCATTTTAATCACAAGCATTCTGAATATCTGTCACACCATCAAATACATAAATCTAATTTACATTTATGAGATTCACGTGCTCATAAATGATAATCAAAAGGTCAATAGTTACCAGTGAGGCAGCATTGACTAGATGACCATGAAATAAGAAAAAAGTTCACTATATTGCCACTCACACCATCCATCATTTTGAACTGGCTGGATAAGCTATTTCTAAAGTTTGACATTGCTAAGTATTTCTTTTCACAATACTTGACAAGAGCAATGATTTGTAGTTGCATAGCAATCTCATGTGTGTCTGCTTCCATGATATTCTGCATATTCTTTGTCACAATTAGGTTAGCTTTATCACAGCTTTGCAAATCAGACATAGTCACTAAGTTCCTTGCAAGCAGACCAGAAAGCCTAAAGTCTTGGAGAGGACTTCTTTATAGTCATATGCAGATGTAATGGTTTTCTAACTTACCTGCTTATACCTATATGTTTCTTTGTATAAACAAGTTATTGCTAAATATAATAGCCCACCTATTATATTATAAGAATTATAAGAAAATATAACTAAACCATAAGTTTTAATTGTGAAGTAAGCTTATAAAGTGTGCAATGTTTTTAGCCCAGAACTTATTTCAAGTGCTTATTTCCTATCAACTTTTAACCACTTATACAATATCTCTCACCAGAGATCCCTACCCTGTGTAGCTTCAAAGAGGGCAGTTTGATCACTAGTCAATTAGATACATATGCACATCAAAAATAGACAAGAATTTCAAAAAAGAAAAAAATTCTTTTGGTCCAAGGGCAAAGGTCATTCACTCAAAGACAATATACTGTACATATGTTATTTATATGCCACCATTTTAACTGCTTTTCAATGAGAAACATCTTGTTACCATAGCAACTGCCACATTGCATGCTATCATTGAGACTACTAGCTCATTGTACTAGACACACAGAAAGGCACTCACATCCTTAAGTTATTTCAAAGTCTGTCATTTTAACAAAGTTTAAAGAAAAATAATAAGTGTTACTTATCCCCGTTTTATTGTTTTGCTTTAGAAGCACTTGGTTCTGCATGAAATGCATTTTTCCTTCATTTTTAACCAATAAAGGGAATGTTGGCAGTTTATACTTCACTGTGTTAGAGGAAGAACAGACAACAAAGCAGTTTAATAGGAAAAGAATTATGGCTGTATCACATCTATTTGTTTTTATACTGAGAAGTTCATATCCTGTCACACTGATGACACCTTACTGAGTCACAATGTGCTGCTGAACAAATGTGTGTCCACTCTTCAGTGCAGAATTTAGATAAGTACTTAATGTTTTTGCTTAATCCTCATTTTGAGATAATTTTTGTTAAGTCTTAAGAATAACATGTACCTTAATACAAAGAAGCATAATAGAAATGTGCTATTCTATATATAATTCCAGTTTTATCAACTGAATCATATTTATAGAAATTAGTGGAAAATTCTATTAATAATAAAAGCTAATACTTACTGAGTATTTTCTATATGTCAACCTCCATGGTAGAACTGTATTCATTATCTATTTTAATCTTTAGCTGATTTAATGACCCAGTTGCTATTATTATCCCATGATGTAGATGGCAGAACTGAGGCTCACCAGATTAAAAAATTTACCCAAGATCTGATATGTAATAAATGGCAGATCTGAATCTCAAACTGGTCTCGTAGCACTGGTACCAAAGCACAAGCTTTTCATCTTAGTGCCACATTGAGTTCGTTAGATTGACGGGTGAGACCCTCTGTAAACAGACAAGAAGCTTTTTATTTGTCTGATGCTCTTAATATTTTTAAGTTCTTAATTTGTTTTAAAAGCTCTGGTATTTTTAGGGAAATATCCTGTGAAATCACAGTAACAAAATGACAAAATTAAGTGCTTTTAATATATACTGAGCACCAAACAGTTAAAATATCCCTGATTTTATTCCACACATTCCCATTCAATTCTGGTAGTATTTCCTGTAATTCTTTACATGATTAACTTAAAACTGTACTTGTCATGATAATGAGCTCATGTTAAATCTTAGTAAAATTATTAGGAGGTCTTTGACTTTTGAAAAATGTTTGTTACTGTCATTAAAATAGCAAAACTTCTAACAGATAGAAATGACTTTAATTAACAAATAAACATAACAGAGCCCAAGGATTCCCTTTATTACCTAACCAGAACTCATTGAACCTCAAATCTGCATGACTACCATGGTAAAACTAGAACTCTTGATCTTTAACCACGAAACACCTGTTTGATATTATGTCTTCAATAAATTGTAATTTTAAAGTCTATTAATATTGCTTTTCTTTCCTATTTTACTTTTTTTTTAAATTTGAGGTTTTGAAACAAAAGCAGTAACATTTTTACAATATAAATATCTACCTAAGCAACCTTGAGATACTTACAACAACTAGCTAAACAATTTTAAAGTATTAAAATAACTGAACTAATATATTTTCAAAATTTGATCTCGCAGGAACGATGAAGACACCCAGTTATATAGGAATTTTGTTTTGGTCACATCTAAAAGTAAATTTTCCTTTGCCTTCATACTGAGAAAACAAAATAGAGCAATTATTATTCTAATAACTTAATTAAAATGAGATAAATTTATTTTAAGATCCATTTATTCCAGAAAAATGTATTCTTCTAGTTTGAGTTACGTAAAAGAATGGGTTTACATTGCTTTGAAAGTACAGAAAACGAAATTTCATTTTGAAAAGTAGCTATCAAGTATCTTAATAAAGAGCAGGTAACTAACATGTAAACCACAATGTCTCTATGAAACCCATATTCACAGAATATACATGCAAATGAATATTCAAAGCTAGTCTGATTTCTTGAGCACGTGTGCAAGATAGAGTTACATCTTTGTACAGACAAGTAAGTCTACCTTTAGAAGGTGTAGATGAGACAGGAAGAAAACACATACATAGAAAGTACTCTTGTATTTGTTTTTGTCTGGGGGAACAATTAAACTCAAAGGTGAATTGATAAACTGACTTAGGTGCCATGCATAATTATGTCTTTAACTTTTAGCAAATACGTTAAGAATTTGCAATGCAATGTGCTCAACACCACAAAAGCATATATACTTTACTTTACCTGAAATAACTTTCTGTATAATTATTCTTTATTTTGAAAGTGTACTAAAATATTTGGGTAAATATTCAGGATTCAATAAAGGATAATGATGGATGGATGTACACTGTGTAAGAGTTTACCAATAGGAATGTGTACTATTTGGGAGGTTAATATGTGTTAACCTCTCCAAAGGCTATAATTAAGCAAAAGTTTCCCTCCATCTCTTATGAAAACCTGTTAATTTTTTCAAGAAGTCATTGATTGCCTGCTATTGAGTCAAAACATATAAGGCTAGACAGATGGCTTAATGTCAGAAAGTTATTGGCTCATATAACTAGATTTTTATTACTAAGCTTCAGATGAAAACAAAAAGTTCTGTGAATATAAATATAAAGCAAAGTCATAGCCATTAGATCAAGCAATTCTCCCATATTAAAAAAAGTCACTAAAAGTTTTAAGTGAGCGTTTTGTAAGGGGAGGGGAATCTCAGATCAGAATATGTATGAATGAATCTAAACTCAGTGAGTAAAAGGGTGTGCAACACAGGGCTTTTTATGCATAACCTTGACAGATCTGCTACCCTTAGTAACACACTGCCTATATTAAATGATATACATGATTATTCTGAGGAATGAATTTTTATGGAAATTACTGTCCAAACTTACTAATAGGAAAATAATCACAGTGATGTGAACCTGTTTTCAGGCTTAAAATGTCTTTATTTTGTATACATATATAAACATTTTAGTGGAATAAATAATTATTGAAATTATATCAAAATTTAAATGTATGTATATTCATTTTTGTACATTTATTTCCAAAATATTAATAAAGCATGCTATAAAACATGAGTATATCACTGATTATTTTCCAATCAACAAACTTTGCAAACTGTGTATAATAATACAGTCGAAATGTTTATATCATTTAATTTTGGAACTAAGGTATGATCAGGAGACTCTTTAAGGTCACACACCACAAAACAGAAAAAGAACACTTTCACCTTTAAATGCCCTTCTTTGTTCCTCTGTTCTCTTCCTGTCCCATCTCCTTTACCAGATATATATTGGATTATTTACAGTGGAAGGATTAGCAATTTGGCTTACCTATGTTCCATGGAATTTTTCTTTTCTTTAAATGAATTCACACTTTCCCAGCCATTATAAGGAAATTATTCTCACACATGCATAAAGAAGAATAAAATACAAGGTAACAACAATAAAAAGAATGACTTTGTTATGCAAATATGTTCATCTGCTTTTAAAAATAATAGTTTTTCCACCTCCTCTCCAATCCCGTTTTCTACAAGGAAACTGATATAGTAAATACAGTACATATATATATTTTTTTTTCTTCTTTTGCCTTTGCATTACTTTGTAGTTTAAGACTTTTTGACTAGTCTGCTAAAAAATTTCCATTGTTAAGTTTCTTATTCTTAGTCCAATGTGTCCTAGCATAATTTTCACAGGATCTGAGATGAACCTCCCTGTTTCTCTCGCTATCTTTAAAGACTATCCTGCTTGTTTTTCAAGTGAAAATGCTTGACATCACTTTGTTTCTTTTTTGGTAAGCATGGGAGTTATATAATTGCTAATCCTTGATCTTGTCCCCTTGACTTCCTCCCAAGTTATCTTCTAGCTAAACATGTGAGTCAGACACATAAGTAAGGGAAGCAGAATGAACGCTTGGAGGAAAGCAGTTTTCCTGGTAAGGGGCAAGCATGTGAAAGAAGCCTTCAGAACTTCCTTCCCCACCCTTATGGTTTTTTGATGATTGGGATAGCATGGGTAGTGGAAACAGATGCTATCAGCTCTGCATTTTTTGGCTCAGGATAAAGGGAGCAAAGGCTAACAGAGTCATGCTGCTTTGCAAACTGACATGCACACTTCATCTTTCCAAAATGGATCTGGGTAAAAGAGCAAATTGCCAGGCTGAATGGTGCTGTGTATGGCACTCTTCCTTCAGGTAGGAAACAGAGAGTGAAGAGTCAGAAACCAGATAGATTATTAGTATATAGTTAGCAGAGTCAAGTTTCTCTACTATGTCCTGCAGCTGCTTTTTAAATGCTATTCCTGTGGATTTAAAATCTGTATGCAAAATCCTTTCATTTCCAAAGGGCCCCTTAGATGCTATTATTGCTGCTTATGGTAATGGAAGAGTTTTTTGAAAAGTCAGCCCAAGAAGAAGGAAACTCTAAGTTCCTTTCTGAATTTTGTCTTTAGTTATGGCTGTGTCCTTGAATGAATCACTTACGACATCTTAGTCTAAGTTTCTCCATTCACAGTACCAGGACACTAATGTGGTATGTGACTCACGCTGCTTGTCTTGTGTAAGTGTGATCTGAATGTTTGCATATTACTTTATAGTGGAGAATGCCTAATTAATTACAGTACCGTTGAGGCTGATAAGCCTTCCCATTAAACGTATGATAGACATGATTGGCTGATAGCTGTCATATGTTGTATCAGTAACCTGGTAATGACAGCAATTAAAAGTTATTTGGTTTTGAAGATGTTTCCAAGCAAGAGCGACAGAGACCCTGAGATTACTGTTTGAAAAATATGAAGAGAATGAGAGTCGGTGTCCCTCAGGATACTAGTTCTAACATCACTCCTTTCCCTGCCCTTGGTTCACCAGGCCACACATATCAAAATCAGAGAGCTGAAGTCATCTTTTTATTTAGAAGTTCTTGCTTCAGCTCTAGGGCTCCATCTACTGCAGTGC
The DNA here is from genome assembly GCF_047511655.1 of Castor canadensis. Lineage (NCBI taxonomy): Eukaryota > Metazoa > Chordata > Mammalia > Rodentia > Castoridae > Castor > Castor canadensis. The sequence continues at coordinate 92,938,106 of NC_133392.1, read as the reverse complement.
CTCAAGAGTTAATGAGCTCTGGACTTCTGTTGGTCTGACAGCAGGGAGACACCTCCCTGCTGGCTCTGCTTCCTACTCTGAACAGGCCCCCAAATGAAGCACTATGATCTGATAACTTGTGTTAAAATGACTTTGACCTTCCAGAGTATGTGTACAAAAAGAAATGGTAAGAACAATAAATGCTCCATTGTGAAGACAGGAGGTCATGGGTATTCAGAGAAGTCTCCACAAAAGTAACTAGAATTAGACTAGGCTCTGAAGAAATGTTTAGATTCAGGCCCAGAGTAACTGGCTGGTTCCTTTTGGAATAAAATTAGCTAAAAGACTTATTTATGGGCTGTTTGTGAGAAAGTTGGTTGCTGTTGATTCCATTGCTGTTGTTGTCATTTTTCTTGGTTATGTTTTGAGTTGTGAGCATAAAGGCTCAAAAAAATCTGACTTCATTTCCCCAGTGTCCTTACACCTTATTGGTTTACAAAGTGCAATTTCACACTTTTGGACTTGCAACTCCTGGCTTAGATAAATGGAAAGCAAGTAGTGGGGAGAGACACATTTGGAACAAAGTCAAGGTGGCAAGAACATCAGTGTTTTATTGAGGAAAAAAAAGTGGAGAAGAGCAGTAACACTGGAGAGGATTTTTTAGTAAGTGGAGTTTAGCAAGCATATTTGAGAAGATCTTCTTAGAATGTTTAGTCAACAGACATTTTGTCTACTGCAACAAAAATGTAATTGGATTTAATTCTCTGCTACAATTTGGGCAAAACTGGTGGTAAGCAGCAAAAGAGTTGAACAGGAAAATACAATCCCTTTATGTTTGCTTTGCTACCTGTGACATTGTCCCAGAGAGCACTATTCATGGGCTACTCCTCACAGATGACCCAAATGGCTCTATAATGGCTCTGATTGTCCAGAATGCAATAGTTAGGGTGTCTGGGTAGCCATACTGCAAGACAGACTCATTTGCTATCTTTTTAGTCTGATTTTTAAAAATGGCCTTAAAAATGTTGTCTTCCTGTGACTTAGCAAGAAGTAGTCTGAATGTTGCTAAATTACACAGATCATCAAGACCTTGGATAAAAGGACCTTTGCAATTAGATAAAACCATCATAATAAAAAAAATTTTAGTAATATACAGATTTCATGTCATTTCATTATGTACTTCCCTAAAATACTATTGTGTGAAATATAGTGTCACATTGAGCCAATTTACATTGTAGGTTTCCATTCTGAGACTTTGTAGACAAAGCTCATCCTGGGTTAAAATTAGTTTCTATGAAAAGTGTTTGAGTTTACTTTCCTTATAATGTGTATTTAAAAATTTATCATATTTTGTGATTATTATTCATGAGCAAGCTTAAGCAACTCACTAATAAAAGTAATGGCATGCCACAAGATGCAATTAAAATTGCTTAGGTAAAATAGGATGACCATTAGAAGCTCCTTTGGAGGAATAACAAATGCCCAGTTGTGCGAGTGGTTGTTGAGTATGTGAAAAATTGAATTTGGCTAATTAGTGACCTGGATTTGATAGGCAATTACTTTGGTTATGAGAGTTCTGTGGTTTCTATATTACCCTTTTTGAAAGGAAAATGATGTGATATAAGGACTATTAAGAGAAGATTCACTCAGAAAGTAAAGAAGGGAAAATATAAGGATATCATTTTCCTTTCAAACTGTGCTCCAGCTGAGACTTCTTATTCCATTGAATGCTGCAGGCTATCAGCCTTGTGGCCCACCTTTCACCTCTCACATTTTCTATTCAAAGGCAGGGAAGATGGCCATAAATGCTATCTTTATTGAATCACGAACCTTAGTACTTTATCTGAAATATGCAAGTATTAATCAAAGTTTCAAGATTTGAAAAAAAAATAAAAGGTCAAACTGTAAGAGTTGGAGGAACTTACTGCTACAATCTCCCCCTGTGTTTAAGGATGAAGGTTGTTTAGAGGATGGAAGGGAAGTTTTATGAAAGGACCTACTAGGTAATGGAAAACAGTAAGAACAGAAGTAGCTATCCAGTGGCAAAAACAAGGATACAGATCTCACAGAACTTTCCATCAAGTTTCTGTAAATCTATTACAGCCTCTCGGCACCCTCTTTCATCCTTAGAGGTTGAAGTCCAGCACTAAGGATGCTCTTTGCCAGGCTTACCTTCTTTTTCAGTGTCTTTGAACCATGGTGTCCCTCTATCTGCTGAAATTCCCACTCTTTAGAACGATGCCTGTGGTATTATTAAGTGGAGAATTCTGAAACAAAGTTGTGTAGGATTATATCTGTTCACTATAATTGTCCAGATGGGTTTGTCAGTTGTTATGAGTGTGTAAAAACGTGACAATTCTTTGGGTGGGCTTGCAAAAATTTTTTGGATTCAGGATGAAAAATACTTGTGAGCAGTGGTTTCCATTTTTTATAGAAAACTAATTTATTTTAATGGAACACATATACTGCAATTAAAATCTACAGAGCATTACAGTTACTTTATCTATCATTAAGTGAGCAACTTTCTCAATAGCCACAAAATAATGAAGAAAGATATATTTTTGACCATTTGTACTCACAACTCTCTGCTTGCACATAAAAACTGGCTTCTCCCACACAGCCATAAAGCTGGTAAGGACTTGCCTTTGCACATAGCCAGCACAGAAAAGAGGAAATCAAAGCCTTTGCATTCTTCTTGGTTTCCCCCATAGGGTTTCACATATTTGGCCACACATTTGACGTGTGAGGCACAAGAATTGTACCAAAGAGGAAAAGCTTTTTTTAATCCTTTTGTGCAGAATTTGTTCCAACTTGTCGCTACACATCTGCATGTATTGTAGATGAACGCAGCTTCTTTCATGAAATCCCATAAGGTGTTTCTGCAACAAGCAACACTCATTTAACAAGTGCACTCTGCCATGCAGGCGGGACCTGCCAGGAGCAACAGCGTGCCTGGAACGGAAATGTTGTTTAATGAATATTTATTGATTATGAATATTCATTAAATTAACAACTTTATGGCCAACCCCAGGCTTTGTAACTTATGTGGCAGTAAAGTGGTTAAGTAAAGTTTTCAAGCCAGTCTTGTAGTCCTTTGAGGTTCAGATAACTATAAAGATTATCAAGACCAAGTTTTCTCCAGGAGCAGAAATGACTCTGAGATAGATACTCTGATGTGGTTACATTTGGCATCAAGACCTTTGGATTTTGGATCACGGTGGGAAGTGACCAGCTCTTTTTTAAGATTTTTTGGGTATAATTCCAAAGCAGAATGATTTTGTCACTAGCCTTCCATGTTTTTCATTTTCTCCATCCTCACGCTTACTCTATTAGTCCTGGGTATCATCACTTCCACATGAGTAATTGCTTCTCCAGGTCTCTTTGATGGTACATAGGCTTGCAATTCTTCAATCCATTTAGGAGAACATGATCTTCCTAAATCACATTTTTTGGTCATGTAATTCTTCTACTTAAAATTCACCAAAGATTTTCCATTGCCTTTAGCATCAAATCCAAGGTCCTCACGCTAGATCTGGATCTTGCTATCTTTATAGCTTTATTTCTCACCAGTTCTCACTTTGAGTTTTAGGTGCCAGCCATAGTGAAAAATTACTCTGGATGACTCTTGTCTATAAGCCTTGGAACATGTTTTCCTTTTGGCCCAGGAAGCTGCTCCCTTCACCCTAACTTGAATCTGGCTTATCCCCTACTCATCTTTCCGATATTACCTTATGCCTCATTTCCCTTGGAAACCTTCTTTGGATCTCGAATGACTGGCATAGATGCTTCTTTGTGCTTTCACATCATGCAGACTTACTGCTATTTTAGGACGTACCACACTGGCCTCAAATTCCCTCCTTTCTCTTCTCCATAGTCCCCCCAGTCTCCTTAAAACTTGGGAAACTTACACCTTGTCCATCAATGAAATGCCAGCACCTAGATCGGTACCCAAACACATAACAGGTGCTTCATGTATAGGTACATTTGCTAAAGCAAATTAATCAACATGCCTGATTTTGCAAGAGGCTGTCTCTGAGGGGTTTCTGATACTATGTCACACAGTTTTGACTGACTACAGGGAGCATTGATAAAAAAATGATAGTGGATTTTAAGCCTCAGTATTTGGGAAAATAATGGAGGAAATTGGAAATTTTCATTATATGCATTGCAAGGTAAACGCAACCCAAAATTCAATTTTCATTTGCCTTTCATCACTTGTCCTTTAAAATATTAGCCTGTGTCAGGAACTCAGCTCTGTTCTACAGTATGTAGGACTCTGGCTATTAGTAACAACAACAACAAGAACACCTAAACAAAGTTAAAACAAAAGAGAGGTGTTATTAAGAGATGGCTCACAGAATGTTCTAGAAGGGAGATGGCAGGCCTCAGCTGGTAGGAAATTTGGAACTATCAATTAGAGCATAAGCTAAGAAGGCTTTCCTATGTCTCCTGTTCATCTCTTCTGCATGTCTGTTGCAGAATCTCCCTCTGCAGCTGGTCTCTGCATCTCAGACCACATGGCAGATGCCTCAGTTTATATCATCCCATTCAAAACAGTAGCCCATATGGAACAAGATTTCCTTCTGTTCAGTTTCCAGGGAAAATACGATTATCCTAACTTGGAGACAAGTAAAAATTTATTAGGGGTTTACTTCAGAAGGTAAAAGAAGTTATTGTACTTTGGTAGTTGACTGTACGCTGAGAAATCAACCCAAAAGTTGTGATTTCTAAGAGTAATGTTGCCTAGTTTAGTAACATATGAATCACCAATACCTTTTCCATTAAGACCTGTATTAAGAATTTTCCTTTCTTATTTGGCTTCACTTGCAATATTCTCTATTTCAATTGTAATAATATTTCATTGGTCATCACACAACATGGAACATCTCATTAGCTTTTCCTTTTATCAGTGCCATAACACCACTAGTAAACTGTCTTAGGTTTTTCCAAGAAACCAGAGCTAATAGGACATCTGTCTTTTACCTCTCTGTCTGCCTGTCTGTCTGTCCATCCATTCATCCATCTTTCTTCTATAAAAAGACTTACTACAAAGTATTGGCTCATACCTTGATCATGGGCTGAGAAGTCCCATAATCTTTGCCTATGAGACGAAGATGGAAGAAATCCAGTGCTGTAGTTCAAAGACCTAAGAGCCAGAAATCCATTGAGGGAGATTCCAGTCTGGGTCAGAATGCCTGAAACTAGACATGTCACAGGTAGGAGAAGATTGATCTCCCAGTTCACCCAGTTAGTCAGATAATTTAACCTTTCGTTCTATTTGTCTGTCAATGAATTGGGTGATGCTCATACCTCAGGGAGGACCTTCTGCTTTTACTCAGTCCACCAATTCAAATTCTAATCTCTTCCAGAAACACCTTCCCAGATACAACCAGAAATAAAGTCTAACCAGATATCTGGGCATCACATAAAATTAACCACTGATCTCAGATTGGATTTTTAGTCTCAAATAATGTCTACCGCTTCCTTTCACTAGAGTTATGGGCACGTCCTTCAGGATCTGCGAGGTTTTTCCCTTAGATAGAATTTCCCTTTCGATGTAATCATGATCTGTGTGTGTTTAGTCTTATTTGGGTGGTTTCTGGTTTTATTTGCCTTTTTTTCCTGTGCTGATTTCTTAGGCACATTGTTCTCTTCCTTTTATCCAGTGGATTTGAATGTGAACAATATTTCTAATCACAAAGGAAAATATGAAGTAGAACAAAGAAATCTCTTGCAAATGCTTTAAGTGTGTGTGTGTGGGAGGGGGAGGAGGCCAAGGGGGAGAGACAGGGTGATCTAACCAATGTACAATATAAGCCTATTTGGAATTGTCGTAATGAATTCCCCCTGTACAACAAACACATCCTAATAAAAAAATTTAAAACAACAGCAACAACACAAAAAACATGACTCTGATGCCACATTTCAAATCTTTGCTCTATGTGCCCCATTTCCTGTGTCATAACTTCAACAGTAGCTGCAACAAATCTGTAATTGAGTTTTTTTAAAGAAAGAAAGATTCCTTTTCAATGTGGCACACGCTATCCTCAGTCTAGGTTTCCTTCCTGTGATTGAACCTGTAGTTACGCCGAGATTGCTGTTTGCTGTTGCTGCAGAGATCCTCTCTCATTTTGAGGCCTGCCCATGAGCTGCAGTGGAACTCCCAGTTAGTCTGCTGGGAGCTGGATGCTCCATTGTGTTCGCCATCTCCCAGCCTCCTTCATTAATTCTTTAGTCCCCCATCTCCCTGCACAGGGCAAAATAATGCTTTCGTGTACAGACTTTCTGCATTAGCTGCAGTAGAATCAAACCATCGCACTGTTACTGAACCAAAGACTGCAAATGTTAAGAACTGACTTGCTAACTACATCAGAGGCATCAATCCTTTATGCTCATGTCAGAATACTTCTGCCTCAGGCTCCCTTGGGCAAGTCTGACCCCATTTGCAGTTTTTTCTGGTTTCCCTGTGGAGTTGGGCCTCACTGTTTAATATTTAACAAATGCTCTACAACACAGGGGTCCAGCTGCAGCATTTCCCTAATCAAAATGATGTCACAATCCTGTTCCCAGTGCTGCAGTCCCTTAAGGGGATGGTCTGCTTCTACGAAGACCAGGCATCTTCGTGGATCCTGAGTGCCCTCAGCTGCAGGGCTTCCTGAGAAGCTGCAGGACTTTGATGAGAAAAAGGAAGTAGACATGGCTTAGTAGTTCTAAGGGCAGAAGTAGCAACAAGAGCAAAAGGTACAAGAAAGCAGATTTAAACCCAACATAAAGAAACCAATTGTGACTAACAATAGCTTGATTGGACCTTTTGGGTTCTGTTTCACTGAGAATCACCCAAAAGAACATGGATAAATCAGTCAGAGACAGGAATAGGGGACTGATTCAGAATTCCAGAAATGGAGATTAATCTCCAGTGAATGGGCTAGACTGCTTTTAAGGTTCCTTGCAGTTTTAGAATTTTAATGATTTTATCATTTCTCTTTTTTTTTTTGGTGATACTGGGATTTAAACACAAGGCTCTACACTTGCTAGGCAGGTGGTCTACAACTTGAGCCTCACCTCCAGTCCTTTTTTTCTACTTTGTTCTTTTTCTGGTAGGGTCTCATGTTTTTGCCTGGGGCTGGTATCAAATAATGATCTTCGTACTCTGCCTTCCATGTAGCTGGGATTATAGCTTGTGCTAGAACACCTGGCTTATTGATTGAGATGGGGTCTCACTAACTTTTTTTTTTTTTTTTTGCCAGAGCTGTCCTTGAATTGTCATTCCTCTGATCTCCAGTTTTTGAGTAGCTGGGGTTATAGGCATGAGCCACTATGGCCTGCTAATGATTTTATCTTAAGCCTTTTCTCTTTCCTCCCTTCCTTCCTTCCTTGTCTCTCCTTCCCTCTCTTCCTTCTTTTCTTCTCTCCTTCCTTTCTTATTTTTAAATACATTTAATTAAAATTAAATTATATGGAAAGGCATTATACTTGCTTTCAAGATCAATAGAAAAACTAGTGATTGGATCTCATTCTACTTTCTTTTTTTCCTCCTTTTCTTTCTAAAGAAGTTAAAATACATAAGCTTATAAAGTGAATGATCCCATTCTCAGAGTATTCCACATTCAGGATCTTTACTTACTTTTAATGCATATAGCCAGTGGAAGAAAGCACATCTGTCTTTGAACTCCAGGCTGTCAAACATCTTCCCTAACACCAGCGCTGAGGTTTAGATGTCAGTTTTCACCACCTCATATCAGTTGAAAGTGTGAGCGGTTACCTTTAAGATCTTTCATGGTTGGGAAACACTTGCCCACAAGTGGTGCCGTGCTTTTCCTCATAGAAATTCAGATTAGCAGATGATCTTTTAAGCTTTCCATTACAGAGCTAGCACAAAACCTGCTTACTGAAGAGCTCCTATTTTAGAAGTTGGCTTGCCACCAAATTGGTGGAAATTCAAAAAAAACCTACTCTGATTCCTTCTTTTCTGCTGCTGTGTTTTGCTTTGCTTTGCGCTTCTCAGACTCCACAACTCAATTCAGTCCACTTAACTCAGAGCAGAACGCTTATTGCTGACTTCCTTGGGACAACACACCAGATCCCCTGCATTCGAACGTGGATCTTCAGTGCCAGCATGTCTGCATAATTTCTCTGAAGGAAATCTGTGACTTTGTGTGGGGAGGTGATACCTTATTTGTAGGTCAGTAGAGCAGGAGTGATCAAGCAGTGTCAAATAAAGCTCCTTTGGTATTTATCTTTGTGTTTTTTCCATGAAAAAGGGTAAATACATTTTGTTTGCCAAACCTACTCTGTTGATCTGTGGCACCAAAACAATTTTGAAGAAGCAATCCTCTGAAGTGCATTTTGCCACACGGGATTGTGTAAGATGAGCGTATGGCCACCTCTTGTTTATATTCAACACCTTCTTTGCCAATATCTAAAGATGCTCTTATTAGATTAAACTGCTTTCCAGCTACCATGATATATCAATCTTCTCTTTGGGGAAAAAACAACACAGCTTGTGATCTCCATCTGCAAATTTCTATGTCGCATCTCTGTTGGAGACCTCACAGGCATCTTATCCTGAACATGTCTGAAGCTGAACTCACGACCTTCCCTAATCAGCCACTTTTCCATACTTCTCCATCACAGTAAATGGCACTTTTTATCCCTTTACGCTCTCTTAAAGTTCCCCGAGCTTTCATTCATAAAAATCTGTGTGTGTGTGTGTATGTGTGTGTGTGTGTGATTATTTTTTAATGCTAGTCCCTCTAGTAAGTTATAAACTCTATGAGGAAAATGCCTGGAACATAGTAGTCTGTTGTTAAAAAGTTTGTGAATTAGTAACATAAATAGGAAGTTACTTTACACTTTTATTGTTTCAAAAATTATTAGTATTATATTTATGGGGTACAATGTGATATCTCTATACATGTTTATATTGTGTCCTCTTCAAATCAAGCTAATTAGCAGATCCATCAGTTCAGTCTTTTATCATTTCTTATGGTGAGAGAATTCACAAACCTCTCTTCTTGCTGCTTAGAGATATACAATGCATTACTGTTAAGGGTAGTCATTGTACAGTGCAATAGAACACCAGAACTTATTCTTACTATCTACATACAAGTTGGTATCTATATTAACTATTTATTAAGACATTATTTAAAACAGTTTTTGAACTTATTGAACTGTGTAATTCAACAAAACACACTGATTACTAGCAAATCCTTAATAAATATACTGATCCATTCCTAGTTGCTACAACGCCTCTTTAAGAAAAATTAGTAGGGTGGAGGCATTCCTACTTGTTCTACCCTATAAGAAGAGTCAATAATCCCTAGGGAAATGTAGTAATTCCTTGACTTACCGAATTTATATTCCAATTATATCCTCAATAAATGGAAAAGTAGGAAATTTGGGGTTTTCTCTCTTCCACTGTAAAATGAACTCAAAGTGAAATTCAATTATCATTTGGCTCTCACACTTGGTACGTGAAAACTGGTTATTGAGACCTCCAGAAATGGTTGGTAAATAAGATCCTATATGTGATCAGTTCTCAACTGTGGAAAACTTTCTTTCCACTCATGCAGTCTGTCATACAAGTGAGGGGAATTCTAAGAGTTGAGACAAGCAATGGTGTTGTTCAAACTGTCTGCTGATGGATCAGGTCAATTTCATGCCAGAGAATCCATCTCACTGTGCACATAGGGTGTCATGTAGATGAGACTGGGTGAAACAGGCTGTGAGGTCCCAGACCACATAAATTAAGCAGAAACTTACTTGGCTGTCCATTGTAAGAGCATAATTGTACAACAAAGCCACACCATGAATCCACATTCCCATTTCTCACGAGATTAGAAGATAATGTACACAAAGATTTTTGTTTTGTTCCCTGTATTTTAACCAGTTTTTGAGCAGAGTTTGATAAGCAGGGGGTATTCAACGTACATTTACTGGACAGATTAATATGAATACTAGAGTAACAATTCCTTAAGTTAGGCTGCCCCCTGCTTCTCCCAGTCCCAGGGTTGTTCATTACTTTGCTTTGGTCACAGCCTTAAACCTAAATCACATTTGTATGCTATTCATGACCATCGAGCTGGAGCTGGACATGGGGAAGGTAGTGATTCAAAAAGGTCAATGTGGGAAGCACCCCTAAATCTTTCAGGATCTCCAGTCTTGCCGTATGTCTCCAATTCAACAAGTAGAATCTCAGATTTTGACAATCGAGAACTATAAAATCCTCGGCCACAGCAGCTGTTTCTCAGTGTTCTCGGGGTGCGCACGATTGCTGTGAGAGAGTCATCTGGTAACCATGGTTGTTTTATTTTGTTTCTGTCCGTAGTCGAGCAACAAGGGAAGTAAATTTGTCTTATTTACTTACATAGTCTTAAGAAGCATCCTGGAAACTCCCCATTTCCTAATTGCCTGTATGTCTCTTTGTGTCCCATTAAAGTGTCATCTCCTTTGAACCTCAGTTACAATTTAAAACTCTCCATGTATAACAAACAAGAGCTCAGCTACCATCTGTGCCACTGAGAACCTCAGGGGGAAAGTTTTCAACAAGGGAGCAAGAGTAACCTGTTGGTCTCTTCTCCTTTGCCTCCTGATCTCTAAAGAGCTATGTATTTGTTTTAGAAACTACCTTTCAGTTCTGTTTTCAATTCTGGTCTTCAATTCTGGTCAGCAATTTTTTGTTCGGAGAGAATGACGAGGATCAATAGAAACTTGGGTAGAGGGGAATGCTAGAGCCATCTTAGATGAATCCATTCCCTTCCCATGCACTCTCACCAGTTCTGGTTTAGATCACTTTATAGAGTGGTTTTCAGGGTCTGCATGGTCTGATATATATATATATATATATATATATATATATATATATATATATTTTTTTTTTTTTTTTGTCTTGTTAGTCCATTACGAGCCATCTATTTGCCTTGCCACCCACTAACTCCACTGGCTTTTATTCCTCTGTTCATGCAAAATCCTTTCCTCATGGTACCTTTGCACCTGCTATCTCCTCTCTGCAATCAGACTTTCTTCATCTTCAAGCCAGCTTCCACTCAAACCTCCAACGGTTGTTCTTTAGGGAAGCCTTCTGTGATTGCACAGTAGTGACTCACTGCAAGCTCCCACAGCTGTCCATCACCAGGCCTTCCCAGAGCTTACACTGGGCAAGATAGTCATATTTGAAGGTCCTAGAAGCTCTATCCTATACCCAGGGGCCCAGCCAAGTACTGGATTCTGGCTTCAAATTGGAGCAAAAACATAAGAATGGCACTATTATCTCCTGTCTGGTCTAGCATCTGGTTACAGAAACTCAGTCAGATCAGCCAAATCGTGATCATAGCAGAATTAATATCAGCAAATAATATTTGTTGGCTGTTTACTGTGTGGAGCATTTATATGTACTAAGTTATGTGGATTGCATCTTTGTACCAATACGAACTCTCTATGGTAATAGTGATGTGTCACATTAGTCCATTTCTCACAGGAGAAAACTGAGACTCTAGAGTTCAGTAACTGTAAAAAGTCCCAAGGAAAATAAGGCCTTGATTGAAACCTAGAGAATCTTCCTGCTGACTTATATTATACTGGTATGCATTTTCTCAGATTGTGGACAATTAGCTAACCACAACTGCTTGCACAGTGGCAACTAAACTGGTGGATTTCTTAAAGAAAATCTGCAATCCTATTAGTCAAGTCCTATTAGTGACCACTCTGGGTGAGCCCTTTGCCTCTCATTGTGGTTTGGCATGCCTCAAGATTAGACCTCATAGGATGTGACCTATATAAGGTGTGTTCTTCCAGCTGGAAAAGAAGTGTTTGCTATTAAAAGGAGAGGGATACCCTTCTTATCCGAATAGGAAAGGTAGAGAGAGGGGAAAGAAAGAGAAAAAGAAAGCCATAGAAAGGAAGAGTGATTTCTTTTTGTCTGAGAAATATTGGTATAAAAGTAAATTGAAAAGTTAGTAACTTTATAAGTTGCTTTGAATATTTTCAGAAGAAAAGAGGTGAAGAGCTGCATTGATCAATGTCTGGAGAATGTCTTGGTAGGTCTTGGTAGAGGGACAAAGAATGAATTGAGGACAATAGCAGGACTTTGAAGTAGTGACACTGGGGACACGTTTGGATAAAGAGAGGGACAGACAGGGGCTGGTGAAGAATGGACTTGGTGTGAAATTCAGATACTAAAGAGTATATATGCACCCAACATTTGCTCTGGTGACCCTCTGCACTAAGCAAGAGAATGTTTCTTTTCTTTAGGTTATCAGTATTTCAGTACAGAAATTATTGTCTTCCATGCATTCTAATTAAAAAATCATAAATCTCACAACATTGTCTCCTGCTCAATTGCTGTTTTTAAAAATGTGTGTATGAAAGTTCTTTGTAGAAAATGAGAAAGCACACACAGATTCAATAAAGATACCGATATGAAACACAACAGAATTGAATACTTTGGCTATAAACGTTCTTTTCACATGTATGAATTGATTGGAATGTGTAGCTTGTGTCTATCTGAATTTACCTGAACAATGTATCTTAGTACTTTTCAATGTCAAATACTCTTCATAAACAAAAAATTTAATGGCTGCACAGTACGTGTGCCATAATTCCTTGAAATGGTCTCCTAATGTTGAACATTTAAATTATTTACACTTTTCACCATTCTACACAATGCTGTGTTCAAGTACATAAATGTCTGTCTCCACTGCCTATTTTTCCATCACAGCATATTTCTAGAAGTGGAAAGGTAGAACAATTCAAGACCGTGTGCATTGCTAAATTGCATTGAAAATGCTGTGTCAATTTTTGCCTTCCCTTGTCATTCACAAGAGTTCCCACATCACTGAAATCCTACCAATTAATTCTTACATAATAAATTTTATAATAAATGAAAAAAGTACTTGCTTTTTGTTTTAATATATATTCATTTTATTATTAGAGGTTAAACTGAAAAAAAGATCATGCATAAATGTGCCTTGGTCATGTAATTTGCCTGTGTTTTGACAGGAATATTTGAACTTATTAATTTACAAATAATTATTTACACATTATGGATGTACAGTATTTATCGTATTTGTCCCTAACACACTTTCCCAGTTGTCATTTGCTTCTAATTTTATATATTTTTAAGTCTTCTAGAAAAATGCAAAAATTTTAGAGGATTATAATTACTGAACTCATCATCATGGTTTCTCCTTTCCATTTGTGCCTACAAACTATTAAGAATTTTTCTGTATTCATTTTAACTTTACATTTGAATTTGTTTTTCTATTTTAAAAGTTAGAATACCACATTAGTATAGTTTTCATGTGACTAAAAACCAAATACCAACAGAAAAATAATGCTAATGCAATAACAAAAATAATATCTTCTCCTCCATTCCCACCCTATCTCTCAGGCCTACTCCTAAGACCAATAATTTTAGCTCTGTGATTCCGGAATTGTTAACTCAATTATTACTTCATGTATATTTTTTATGGGTATACTAACTTTGAGATAGTATCTATTAATGATTTAATGGCAAACAATGGTCTATTATTTGAATATATTCTACCTCTCACTACCTCATCATTCCAAAATAATTATATGGCTATTTTTAGTAAATTAGTAAGGTGTATTTTTATTATGATGACATGTATGTTGCTCTATGAAAAGAGAAATTGTGTATTATGATTCAATTTCCTTTCTTTTTCAGAAGTTTCCTCTCACTCTGCTCACATTTTTGTCTCATTGGTAATATCAAGATATGTCTTCCTTCTTGACCACCCAAGTCATCTTCCAATACAAAATGGCTGTTTATACAGTTTTTTGTGGGGTTATCACCCTGAGCTGCTTTTGTGCCTTCCTAAGATGAGTCATATTCTTTATTGAATCCCATACCCTACATTCTTTATTTTGTTATTATTAGTTACTTCTTGTTGCTGTAACAAATTACCTCAGAATGGGAGGCTTAAACAAGCACAGTATAGTAACTTACAGTTCTAGAGGTCTAGGGACCTCAGAAATCCAAAGCAGCCATAGCCTGTAGTTCAATGGACCTTGACTCTGTCCCCTGGTAAGTGAGCAGAGTTAGGTATCATGTGGGAAAAGCATAAAATCCCCTATCAGGTCATGAAGAGTGATGATAAATGGGGCCATTACTGCTTCCACTTTCGGTTCCCAGACATATTTATTCTTCCTTTTGAGGTCACTATGTCATATGGAGGTCTATGGTTTAATAACTACACTGAAACTTGAGGAATATCTCATTATTTCAGAGTGTTGCGTCCAATCTGGAGACAGCTGCCCTTTCTTCTGTTGTAGATGTTAAATAGTACCCTACATTTTTGGTAGTGTAGGGTGATCATACTCTGTGAACCATCTTCATAACATCTTAAAGCTCATTTCTTCATCCCCACCAGATTTATCAGTTATTGTAGTGCCACCTATTAGCTTCTGATGGTCATATCACCACCTAGCTTTTGTGACTCTTGAGCTCCATCAACCCATGAAAGCTAGTAACTCAGTTTCTGACCTATTCTCATGGTTAGTCTTTGCCAGGAGAAGAGAGCCACCATTGAACTTTTTTTTTTTCTTTTTTTATAGCTTTATTAGTGGAATGTCAGACCAAGTGCTGCTCTGTGGCAGCCACATTACAAGGTCCTCTCACACTGAGGTCAGGGCTGTCTGGGTTTTTCTTACAAGTTCTGATCTTCCTCTTACATCAGCCCTCCTGCCCTCAACAGCATGAGTTCATGTGCATCTTTTCTTAGAAAAGATGTTCCTTAAGCCATATGTGCTGACTCACACCTGTAATCCCAGCTATTTGGGAGGTGGCAATCAGGAGGATTGCAGTTTGAGGCCAGTCTGGGCAAAAAGTGAGAGCCCATCTCAGTCACTGATGCATGTCTGTGATCCCAGTTGGGAGGCAGTAGGTAAGAGGATTAAGTGCAAGGCTGGCCCTAGGCAAAAATGCAAGATCAAGCCTGAAAAATAACTAAGCAAAAAAGGGCTAGGCTCATGGCTCTAGCACTTAACCTAGCAAGTGTGAGCTCCTAAGTTCAAACCCCAGTACCATCAAAAAAGAAAGAACACATGTACCTTGACTTAATGGATTGAATTTTCCAACTAAATAAAATCTAAATTAGACTCTGCTTTATAAATCCACTTGAGACAGCACTAGGATTGGCAGAGCTAAAGGGTAGGAGAGGGATAGGTGAGCAAAACAGAAGAACTGCAATAAGAATTTAGGACAGGCTACTAGGAGATTCCTCTTCAATACCAATTCCACAATCTGGTTCCTTAAAAAAAGGTAAAAAAGTTGGGGAAAAGAACAATCCAGAAAAGCAGCCCTGGAAGGAGGGCAAGGGCTGGAAGTGCATGAAAATTTGTCTCTCGAGACCATAGTCTCCTGTGTGCAGAGGCCACTTAGGCCTTGTGGGGTAATGCCACATAGAACATCTGCTGCTGTCAGAGATGGGCAACACCCCCAGGAAATGAGGCCAGAACTTGTACAAAAGAAGAGTGTTCTTTTTGATTCTCAGAAACAAACACTTAAGTTGAATGCTGAGGGTCAGAGTCAAGCTTAGGCTAACTCAGACACCTGAAGTCCTCATTGCTTATGGCTCTAGACAGGATAAGGAATAGGCCATGGTGTGTCTCTGTGATCACAGGCCCTGTGCAATGATGGTCTGTTGAATGAACAGGGCAACCCAGAGGCAAAATGACCTAGCTGAAACCCACAAGGGACTGAGCACCAACTGGGTGCCTCATGGTCCACACTTGGGTCCTCACAGCTTTCTGAGCCCACCTGCAACAGACTCAGCACAGCAAATGTGGATACTGGAAGATTCTGAGGTTTTATTTCCTCTCAAAAGCTTTAAGAATCTTCCTGTCCTTTAAACCATCAACCCCACCTCATGGCAAGAATTTTAAAGAGAAATTTATATCCAGATGCTTATTTTCAATAGGAAATAAACTGAGCTCAGTGAAATGTAACATTAAGCTAGGGATGGAGATGTCCTAGCCTCAATCTGCTGGAGAAGGAAAGTTGACCACTAAAGAGAACACAGTGTGGGAGGGGATCTTAGTGCTCAGAGATGGGCCAGGCTCCTCACTTCATCATTAATGCTGATAGGAATACAGATACATGGATATAGATGCCAGTTGCAAAAAGAGTCAGGAGTTCTCAAAGCCACAAGTGTGTGTGTGTTTGTTTGTGGGGAAAGGACCTTGAACAACTCTTGCATCCTTCAGTCCCACACAAAGTGGCTATCTTATGCTGTACAAGAAAATAACTGTGAAAAATCAGATCAGTCACTGCAAGTGGTGACACTCTGAACAGCCCACCACACACTCAATATGTCCAAAGCAGAGAGACCCATAACACAGTCCCATCCCCTCTGCCCTACCCTCTCTCCAAATTCAGGCCCTCCAGCATCTCACCACTAGAAACTTAAAAAGATACATCAGACTCCTGAGCACTATCCTGGTGTAAGGAAGGATGAATCCGGAGCTGGTCAGAGCTCAGGAGATGTGACTGAAGGAAGAATTATGAGGTGGGTGAGATTCCCCTGTGGGATCCCATTTCCAACCCCAAGGGTATCATGGATCAACCTCTTGCATACTTAACAGGCAGTCTGAGCATAGGCTCTCTCCTCTTCCACCTGATAACTTTCTTCTTCTTTGTTTTATTGAGACAGGGTCTTGCTATATAGCCCATGTTGGCCTTGAACCTGTGACACTCCTGCCTCAGCCTCCTGAGTCCTGGGATTCAGGTCTGTGTTACCACACCAGGTTAATCTTGTTGATTGTGGTGCTTCTTTCCACAGTGTGGCCTTGATGGTCTTGGAGGGTAGCATGCCTACTAGGCTGTCTCATAGAATATTGTCTTCTGGAGAATTTTCTGACATCACAGATATGCATTCCAGTTTTCCCACTTTCCTCACCCTCTTTATTGTCTCTTCTAACATCTTCCACAACTCAGGGATTTCCACTTTGCTAATCTCTGGCCACCACTTTCTCAGGTTTCCAAAAGGTGCCCCACAAACTGTTTCTATCTTTGTCATCTTTAATTCTTACTTACCCAATCTATTTCAGCTATTATTTTACTTTGGTTTCCAAAAGGTGCCCCACAAACTGTTTCTATCTTTGTCATCTTTAATTCTTACTTACCCAATCTATTTCAGCTATTATTTTACTTTTTTTTTGGTTAAGATATATTTGTTATATAGGGGGATTCATAGTGACAATTCTATTAGGTTTATATTGTATATTAGTTACATTGCCCCCAGTTTTTCTCCCCCCCACACTGTACCAATTTTACAGTCCCGTTTTTGCTATTCATATTTAAGTTGATGTTGAAAAGGGTTGCTCAGTGTATCCCCACTGTGGGTGTGCTTTACTTTGGTCTGTTCAGTTTTATCTAGCACCACTAAAATTCAAATCAAGGGGTGCTTCTCTGATATATTGTTCTATATGAGTACCATAACAAAATACCATAGACTGAGTGTTCTAAACAACCAAAATTTATTTCCCACAATTCAGGAGGCTGGAAGTCCAAGATCAAGGCACCAGCATAGCCAGGATCTAGTACAGCCTGCCATCCTGGCAGGTGATAGCTGCCCTTGGGAGTATAGTCTCAGGCCTTCACAAGCATGGTGGAGGGGGAGAGAGAGGGAGAGAGAGAGAGAGAGCGAGGGAGAGACAGAAATGAAGAGAGAGAGAGGTAGAAAGAGAGAGAAAGAGATAAAGAGAGAGACAGAGAGAGGGGGAGAGAGGAGAGGGAGCAATATCTCTCTTGTTATAAGGCTACCAATATATTGAATCAAGGCCCGATTTTTATGATATCATTTAACCTTAATTACCAAGTTCTATATCCAAATGTAGCCACATTGGGGGGAATTAGGGATTTAATACATGGATTGGGGGTATGTGAGTCACAATTTAATCCATGGTACCTGATGGAATATACTTATTTTTACAGCTCTCTTGGTGTATGCTGTCTTTTCTCACGTATCAAGCCCAGCAAATGCCCAACCTAGATTTGACTCTAGCAATTGGCTCTGTGACAAGGTGAGAAAGTGGGAACAAGTTCTTAAGAAAATTCCTGTTGCCTTGTCGGGTAGGGAGGTTCTCTATAGAATCTTCGTAAGTCGTTCGTATTAAGGAAGGGTGGACCACATCAGTAAGTTCTAAGGGCTTGGAGCTTTAGCCAAAATCTTCGTAGATCTCCACTTAGATGCCCTCTTTCATATTTCAGGCCCTAGGATTTCTTAAGTACAGTCCTGGCCATAGCATAACATACTTGGCTTGCCTGGCTTTTAAACTTTTCTGGAACTCTACAATTCAAATCACCAGAGCATCAGTCTGCTGTTCATCTCTGTGCATCTATCAAGGAGGCCTTCTAGCTCTTACACCTGGCGGTTAATTACCTGTTCTCAGACCACAGTTTCAACTTATTCATTCTGTAGTGCATCCGTATAGCTTGGCAATATTGTTCATCTCCAGCCACTTTGCAGGCAATGTCCCCATCTCCATGGCAAAAGCATGGAACTTGCAATAGTGTTCCTTTCAAAAAGTACTTTGTTCATATTGTCACTGGTGAACTCTTTAGCCATGATGGCCTTATTCCAAACACTATTCCAACTCCAAATGCCAACTTCTTTGCCTGCTAGGAGAGTGAACTTGTCCCAACGTTCATCACCTGTGTTCTCAGAACATTTCTGGAACCATGTGTATTAGTGAGGGCTCCTGCAAGAAGCAGACACAGCAAGATTGTGTGTGTAACTGATTCATTGAAGGGTATGCTTTCAAAGGGTAAAAGAGATGAGACCACCACAACAACCCAAAAACAGGAAGAGACTTCAGAAAATGATGTAGCTTTAATGTGGGTACAGGACAATGGGAAGAAAGCATTGGGAAGAAAATGTCTTTCATTGCAATGTAATTTTGAGAAAGTTTTAGACAGATGGGACTTCTCAAGCCAACGATATCTGACAAGTCCCATATCTTGCAGTAATTGATCTGCATTAGGACACCAACTAAGCTCAATCATTGGTGGGTAGCAGCCCATGGGAAGTGTGACTGTAGTGTAAACACAGTGAATTTGGGGCCATCACTCAATTATGATTCCTCCAGCAGGGGATCTGGGTGGTGCATGTTCGTGGAAACCACAGGGTGAGTTTTAAAGATCTATTTTTTAAAGTTCAATTTTCTCTAATACCCTCTTATTCTCTGTTTCCTTAAGATAATTTCTCCTTGCTTCTTTATTTCAGTCTCTTTTTTTTAATATTACAAATTTTCCAATGTCCAGTGACTCTTGTTCTCCTTACAGTGTGTTGAATCCATTGATGGCCTGAATAATTGAATAGTTATTGATCAACTTGATGACTAACTTGGCAAGATTTGAAACTCAATTTTCCAGAAGAGAAAATATTTGCTTTGGAACATCAATATCCACATATTGCCCACAGTTAAACCAGTAGTTCAACACTCAAGAAAACTCCAAAATTTTACCTGGCTTCACTTCACAGCTCTTCCACATGTAAGTTATATTAAAGCATTAGTAAACTATATTTAATAATCAGTTTCCAATTAATGCCTATGGTTTTTACCCTATGGCTGTATCTGACCTTCCTTTGTATCTTTTATTATGAATTTTTAAGCCTGTCATTGACTGTGAAATGGAAATTAGCAGATGAGGAACTCATACTCTATCCTGAAGCTTTCTCTAGAGTATTCCTTGTTTATATCTCCTCCTGTGTTTTCTACACTCCAGAAATTGCCTAAAGTCCTCTGAGGTTTATTAATCATCCCCACCTCTTTCCTACTTCCACTTCCATTTTCAATTTTTTTGTCACAATGACTTAAATAACTTTATTCACTTATTATTTGCCACAGAGTTTGATAAGAAAGGAAGTTATGCCTGTGGCCAGACTGTTATTTTAATGTAGAAGTTGTCATCTTGAATTAAACATCTACACATTAGTTATAACATATAGTACGTACTTTTTACTATGGTCTAAGGATTAGTTTCTCTAACTTTGTCATTTTGATGTTCTTTTGAGCCCAGTAGTATGTTGGTGATAAACGTTTTTATTTCAAAATTCCAAAGTAGTTATTTGCTATTCTTCTTTTCTCAAGGCCACATCCTCAGTAGAGTTGGTTTCATAGTAAAAATTCTGTGAAGATAACCTCTATGGTTTGGTCAAGAATCTGACTTCTTTCCTCCGCACAAGCAAAGTATAGGTTGCTTCTAAAACACATGGAATACATTCAGTCCTTGAAATGTTAAAATTCAAATAGAAATTACATTAGTTGAACCTACTATGTCTCTAAAGTTTTCCTGTGTTCTTCCTCATGTCCTTTTATATCAATGAATGCAGAAACCTGCATTTCACATTTTTTGTTAGAGAAATAATCCTCAAAACTCTCAGACATGGAATTGTCTTTCAGTTGTACACTGACTGTTTAGAGATTTATAATACACTAGGATGTGTGATATACTAAAGGCATTTTGGCCCCTAGTAGTTTTATTCTCAAGCTAATATATCAGACATTTTGCTAGCAGATGGTTGATCTTTGCAGGTCCTGTAGAAGTTGCTTTGCATAACACAGTGAAGGCTAAAGGAAACCACCCTCCACCCCCCATCACCACACACGCACCCCCAAACCAAAACCTGTTTAGCCTCAAAATAAGTAGCAGTACTTCAACTACTGGATCTAAGAGGAAGGACTATTAGTTCTTTCAACACCTGACTGGCAGGGTTTTCTCAGGAGTTGAGTAGGGTTGGGTTGTCAAACAAGTACAACTAAAAAACTCAAGATGAAATGAGGAAACACCAAGCAGAAAGTGTTCACTAGCTCCTCAAAGCTGAAATCACTTTAGATCAATTTGAAATTAAATGTAAAAACAACAACAACAACAAAAATCCCAGAAAATGGTACAATATATTTTCCTCCGCTTCATTTCTTTTGCACAGCCTTCTCTTGGGTATTTTGCTATGTAGAAGGGTAATGTGTTTATACATTTTGGAACTAAGCAGTCATAAAACTGTATAGGCACAGCTTGGAACCACCATCCACAAATTAGAAAGTTTCTCTAGACTTGTCCATTTTATAAACAGTATATGAAGAAAGAAAGATAAACAAACAAAACCCCAGGAAGGTAGTTTAGTTTTTTTCATTGTTTCCTCTCCACTATTCCCTCATTTAACTCCTAAATAGTCTATTTTATAATTATACACTACAAAATAGTATGCAAAGTAATGTAAATATAATTTTCATCAAACAATGGAAAAGTCTTAAAAATTGCCTTCGGCAATGCCAGCTGGAATTCGATAGACTATGCATTTTTGAAATAAATACCAAAGTATACTCTATTCGTCATACTAAAAAAGCAAAGACTAATTGAAAGAAGCATCAGTAAACATATTTTTGTTTTGTTTTCAAATATTTTTCTTGCTGTGAACTATAGACTTCAGAAGTCATTAGTGGTCAAAAGTAAAATTATCTTTTCAAAATCTCTGTGATGATATTCTGTATTTTCTAAACAATCTTCTTGCTTGTTGACCCATGTAATTTCAGAAAA
Source organism: Castor canadensis (assembly GCF_047511655.1). NCBI lineage: Eukaryota > Metazoa > Chordata > Mammalia > Rodentia > Castoridae > Castor > Castor canadensis. The sequence goes on along the minus strand of NC_133392.1, from coordinate 92,916,568 downwards.
TATGCTGAGCATTGGTAGTTTGGACAAAGATTTTAAGGCATCACTTCTGATATACTTCAGAATAAGATAACAAGTAATTTGCATCAAAAAATATAAAACAAAGCACTGGCACTGTGTGTTGCAAGTGTAACTCCTTCAACAAAACTATGAATAACTTATTTACTTGCATCAGCAATAATTTCATCTGGATTGCTACTTCACCACCATAGGCACTGAAATTATATCAAATACAAAAGTATTAAATATTCCTTTTGCCTTAGATTGGGTGAAAACTTGTAAAGAGGAAAACTTACAAAATATACAAGTTAGCAAAATAAATACACATTTGCATCCTGCTATTATTGCACGTTATGTTGAATAAGTTTAAAGGGTCAATATCCTATTAGTATACATGCTTCAAATGAAAGATATTCTGTACATCGTATTTTGCCAAATTTTGTCATCTAGATCTATCAACAAATGCCAAATTACAATGGCAAGAGTATGACTGTGAATGCTGGTAAAGAAATAGCTGATGGTAAGAAAGACTGATTTTAAACAAAGTACTCTATCTATTTAAGACTTAATGTGTTCCAAAGTTAGACAATGTCTAATGTTTGGCAGATTGAAGTTATTTAATAAATATTTGTTGAATGAATGGATAAACTTTATTCATTTCAGCAAATGCCAAAATGCTCCCCAAGGACAGGAAAATACTGCTGAATATATTTCTGAACTCACGTTTCATTTCATAAGGTACTGAACGTGCTTTAAACAAAAACTGAATGTTTTATAGAAGTTGGGGTATAGGTAGATTGATAACCACCTTTGATGCTCAGCAGGGAACTCATAAATAGTTAAGCATATGCAAATTTCTTGAGAGAAGTTGGTCTTCATTTGTGGTTTTAGGTCAGACTAATGATTTTCTTTTTCAAACAGAACCAAATGGATGTGTCAAAGAGGTAAAATTCTTAATGGGAGTGGACATAAATAGTTTCCTACCCGCTGCTAAGGTTACAAATGTCACTGGTAGTTGTCATTATAGTAGAGCAGAGGGTTCTTCATCATTTCAAACACATTTCCATATCCACAGGTAGTCAGATAAGTGACCATTACCACATGTACCAAAAGGACAAACAGATGGTGTTCAGATCATTCTTTTTTTTGTTTGTCTTATAGCATTCAAGCATTTTAGAAGTCATTCAGAGTCATGTGTTTTATATCAACTTATGTAGAAACATTTACATATATTGAACCCTTGCCCTTCCACTTCTGAGTTTGTTTCCTCCATCTCCCCTTTCCCACATCCTAGGGGTTTAAGTGTGCAACTTAAATACATGCCTCTCCCCAAGGCGATTGGGAACAGTTCCCTAAAGATTCCAATTGAGAATTTTCTGTTAATCTTCTGATGTCCCAGCAACTCTCAGGCATAATAAATTGCACAATCTAGGTCACAGGCCAAGGGCCTGTCCCCCACCTACTTGAGTTTTGCCACAGAGTTGGAAATGAGGGTAGTGGTCATATTTACAGAACACAACCAGATTGCTTGGCATAGTTAACTCAGAACTTCCCTGTAGTTCTCCCCAGCAGAGTTTAAAACAGATTGTACCCACAATCTAAACAGACCATGGATATGGCCAAGGAAACTGAACTGGCTGGGCTAGAGTACATTTTAGGGCTGTTTTGTTATTTCCTGGTCGTATAGATAACTCCAGTTGGTGTTATTACACACTGCTCCTTCCCAGTCTGCTGTAATTACCTTACTGCAGACCACAAAGAGCAGGTGGTAAGCTATTTGGCTTAGCCAAAACCTACTTGTACAACCTGTGTGCTGGAGTCTTTCCAGATGTTGCTGAAATTTGTAGGGTCAACAGATATGTATGACGGCTCTATTTTCAGGATTGATAAAACATTTTTATCTGCAACTCTCTCCCATTCAACCCTCAAGCATACACTCTTAGAGTGCCCTGAATTGACCCGTTAAGTAGATTGACATTAAATCATAAGCTTCTATGGCCCAAATAGAATATCTTACCTTTTTTCCTAACCACAATCCTGTGTCAATCTATGCCCTGCTCTACTCATCCTTTGATTTGGATTTTCTGGTTAGATTGTTTGAGTAAGAATTGAATGGATTTAGCACTAGTGAGTTCAATTACCTCCAGCTAAGTTCAATTTTCAGTACTCAACTCCATGAAAGCTTGCTCCCACTTGGCCTTACCTAGCTGAGAAAGGATCAGCCTGAGAAACAGTTCATTTCATATTTAGATCCTTGGGAAATTAAGTTATAGAAATGACATATACACAAATCCTATGGTAATTATAGCTAAGTGTAGAAACTGATTTTCCCATTTCCATGTTTTTCCAATATATGACAGAATTTAACAAAATAAGTCCATACAGAAGTTTAATTATTGTAATAATATGCATCTCTGTAATTTGGGATGTTTGAACTAATGCACCATGAAAAGCATTAAAGAAGCCCACAGCTATGAGTAAATGAAGGTATGTGAAATTTCCTTACAGTTTTTGTTGCTACAGGATTTTATTTCAGTTTTTCAGAACTTTTCAGAGTAATTAATATTATCTGACTTTCTATCTCTGCCTTATGTGGAAGTACAATACTGTGACATTTGAAACAAGTGCCCCAAAGCTTGGTGGAATTATCCACACATTTCTTGCTTTAAACCTTTGTGGTCAAAAATTCTGCATTTACACATTCTTAAGTTACTGAGGCCTGGAAGCGTGCTTTCTGATACGAAGATCTTCAATGCTCAAAGTTCTTGTAGTCTTGACTAAAAGACTTCTCCTATGGTGTGATATTTGACTGGTGCAAAAAATTTTGATAATGTAAAAAGGGATAAGTCTCTTACATATCAGCAATAGCATGGCAGAAAATACAAAAAAAAACATATAATAGGGAAATTTCTATTGCAGAAAAATAATAATATGAAAAAACCCACAGATGTTAGGATTATAAAACACATTTATATAAATGTAAAATAAAAAGATACTGTATATTTTTTGTTAAGGAACTCAACAATTATTAATTTATAAATTAGCTCAATAAAAAGGTATAATATGCTATAAAACACATTTGTAAACATTGTTTCCTGAGTGTCATTAAAAAGATGCAATTGCAAGAATAGTCAGAAATTTTGATATTAGGATCTTACTTAATAGGATCTAAAGCCAGAGAAGTTAAAGAAGTTTATGTTTATGGAGGAAGAGACAAATCAATTGTGATGTTCCATGGAGTCAAGATATAGTGAGTTTGATTTTCCAAGATAGTTGAGAAAGGATGCATTGTTAAATAAATGATAGTGATTTGTTGGCAATCTACTTGAGAAAAATAAAATCTCCATCATGGCATACTCCATATAAATTCCAGATACTCTGAATGTTTATATTAAACAAAGCAGTAAAAATCCTAAAAGAAAATAAAGATGCATGATATATAATATCGAAGAGCATAAAACCAAATGTAGAAGTCATAAAACAAAACAAAACAAAAATCAGATTTTACTCCAACTATGTTTAAACACTTTTGTAGGGGAAAACATGAGAAAACTTAAAAAGAACTTTTGATTGTTGAAATTATATAGTATAGCTGTCAAATGCTATCTTTATTGTATCTTATTGCCTATTTAGATACCACAAAGCAAAAAAAAATCTCAATAAAAATGGAAAATTATATAGAGACAATTCATAGAAAGAAGTATAAATAATCACTAAACATATAAAATATGTTCAGTCTTACTAATACTAAATATGAATTAAAATAATAGTGATATACTTCACTAGAAGAATGGAAATGGAGAGAAGGTGTTAAGGTCAACTTGTATGCTGGTCTGGGTGATCTATTATTGTTTTGGCTTTTTTTTTTCACTAATATTTATGTAAATTTAGAATTTTAGTCCCTTTAAAAATTTGTCCAAGAGAGACTCAAGTGAATCAACAAAGGGTCTTTATTAAAGCAATGCTGGCAATGATGAAAAATTATAATCTAAATACCCATGAATAAGGAACTAGTTAAAAAGAGAAATACACTCATGAATGGTAATGCAGTAAAACCATTATAAAGAATTTACCTTCTATGTTACACTATTAAAAGATGACTATTAAATGAACAACCTCTAATGAAATCCCAAGAAACTAAGATGCATCCCAGCTGAACATTATCCAAATTCTTTATCCATATGATCTTGAGAAAAAGAATAAAGATGTCACTTTAAGCCACTAAGTTTTAGGATGGTTTAGTTACCCAAAAATAGAGACATAATCCACTAAGCAATGATGAGAACAATCTGCTTTTGGACACATAGTGAAGAGATTAGCCTAACTGTACTGTGGAGAGAAATAAACTTAGTATAGTTAGTGTGGGACAAAATATTAGGATCTTGAAACGTAGGTGAAAGACACTCTGTGTTCTACAGAACAGAGAGATACTTGTTAAATAGCTAAATGTAAATATCACAGATTTAGAGACAGAAAGAGGGAATTATATTCCTCTATCTATCTGTCTCATCCATAGATTCTTTGTTCCTGGAGAGAGAAGGAACAAGGGGTCTCATGGGAAGGGTGAGTTTCAGCTAGGACAGTGAAAACTTCTGTGTTGTTTTGCTGGAGAATCTGAAAGCTCTCCCCAAAAGAGCAGCTGGAGCAGATGACCTTTCAGAGTTCTTCCAATTCTTTGATTCTGTAGGAAGAGCTTCCTTTTCCTAAATTATTTAACAAATAGCATGGCCAGAGCTCCATTTTCTGTGCATTCTTTTTAGTTTGTCAATGGCCCTTTTCACTGAGCCATCTGGAACCCTGCACCATATTCCTGTCTCACTATGGTTTACATAGACTAGAGTGCACTGTAGCTCAAACAATCCCAGTTATTTTTCATGCTAACAACCCAAAAATGTCCAAATGCTGAAGGATGGTATTTACTGAATCCTAAGCATTAAGTAGCTAAGTATTGATAGTAATAGACAATATAGAGTCTAAGAACACAATATGTTCTTGACATATTTTTTAAAAGTTAGTCTCATTATAAAGGCAGTTTATTTTTCTTCAGATAAACCTATCTGATAATCCTTTTATTCTTCTGTAGCAGCACCCAAATAGTGTCTTGATCCTTTCATTCACAGCAGACTAATCCACTTCTCCTTCTTTATCAGAAAATTCACTTAATGTACAGCTTCTTCACTCTACCAAGAATTTTCTTTGGATCGTAGTCAGTCTCTTTTACCTTCTCCATCAGTCCCTTAAGTTTTATCTAGATTCTGCCCCATGTGTGTCCTAAGATGTGATCCAGTAATCACATTCCTGATTTCTCACTTTTGCCCTCTGTGGTGACACTTGCCACTACACTTGTAGACACATTCTTCAGACACTCTTGGGCTTTGTTCCATCAAATATCCATGACTTTTTCCTTCATTTCTCCTTCACTGAAATCTTTCTCGACTTAAATGTATGCATTTTGGACCTAGCTAAACACTTCTTCAAATGCCAGATAATCTGTTATCTGTACTTGGAAATAAATTCTTACAAGAAAGTAAAAACACCTCTTTTTCTTGTTAGACCAATAAGAATAACTAAAACCACACTGGGAGTTGTGTTAATGTGAGAGCTAGAGTTCAGAAAAATGGCTTATCTTTTGTAAAATTTCTTTCTACTAAGATATTAGTTAAGTAGGGCTGCTATTTGAAAGATAATGATATTTTAATGTTTTTATACTGTTATTATTATTTGCTTACCTAGTATGTGACCAAAACCTGATATTGAAAATGATCACTATTACCATTTTAAAGATAAATAAATGGAAAAAAAACAGAAATGGCAATACAGTGCAGCTATACTCCTGTATAAATTAATGAAAGGGTGAGGCTCAAACACAGGCTTACCTGTATCAAATCACATTGTAAGAGAAGAGAGGCAGTTTCTTACCAATCTTCTGGTGCAAGCTTTATCAAAAATATGTTTTCAGATGGGCATGGTGGCACATAACATATTCTGAATAAGTTGTGAGTGTAAATAAACATGAGAAAAGCAGTTTTGATGGGGTGATGGAGGCAAAAGCTGACTTGAGTGGTTTTAAAGAGAATGGAAATGATAATAATAGAAAAATCCTTCAGAGACTTTACAAAAAAATGTAGCCACAGAATTAATGGAAATATGGAACAGCAGAACTTCTTTAAGAATTTAGACATAGCTCATGTGAATTTACTGATTTCAATGACATAGAAAAAATACCAATGCAGGAGAAAGAATGAAAAATTGTTGTAGTATTGAAGTCTCTGTGTAAAGAGGGATTGGCTTCAGATAGAGATGTGATTAAAACCCATAGCTGACTTTCCTACATGGTTTCTATTCCATACTATACCAATGACTATAATGGAGTGGACAAACACTCACTGAGGAAAAAGAATGTCACATTTTGTGACTTCTATTTATGGCTATAGGATGGGACTGAAAAGTTTTATCAAGTCATAGAAGAGTATCCTGTGGACTATGTTACTTACTTTCTCCTTGGGCTGAGGATTGAACCCAAGGTCTTGCTCTTGCTCTGCATGAGAGATAACCCCAGCCCTGTATTACTTTCTTAAATTCTAGAAAAGTCCTTACCAACAGTGGGAATGTAGACATTAAAACTTGCTCCAAACCCTTTCAATTATTTATATCTTTTTATTAATTTCTTTTTTTGTTATTGGAGTTTTATTGGTTTTGTATTTTGCAACAGGGTCCCACTATATATTCCTGACTATCTTTATATTAATTTCATATCCACAAGACCACTGAATGTAAAAGAGTGTCGGAACTAATTAATCATTTCTTTAATCCATGGATTTCATTTCACTCTCAAGTCCCCAGTTAATTGAGGCTGGACTGTTGAAAGGGTATTAAATTAAACTACTAACATCAAGAAAGAATTAAAAAAAAATGAATGAGGACCTATTCCTGAATATAGCCTTCAAAATGATTTCCTGTTGTGAAGCCTTTTTATTTTTCCTTTCAATTTTTTATTTTAGCATTCTGTGTCTCGACTCTCTTTCTCCTATACTCCATTCATGAAACCATGGCCAATGTAACTTTACTGAATTAGTAGAAGTTTCTTCATGTCACTATTTCTACTTAAAAGCCTTTTATAGTTCATTTTATATAGAAGTAAATCCAATTTACCTTGGTTCTGTAGCTTGCTTTCATCTTCACTATGACTTTACCCAACTCCCATTAACTCTTATTGCAATAATCTGAAAATCATTCCACTCTTGTGTATACCGCACACCCATGAACAATCCATGCTTTATACATTCCACCCAATAGTAATATTTAAGCAGACTAACAAATGTCCATAGATCCTAATGGCTAACAACAGGGAACAGTTATTTAGTTCACAAATCTGTGTGTTAATTGGGTAGTTCTTTAAGACCCATCTGAGGAGTTCTAGTGCTATGAAGAGAGCGTGGCAAGATTCATTCACTAGTGACAAATCAGCGAGGCTGCTTTGCTGATCTTGACACAGCTCTTGTCATATATTTGACTGGTGATAAGGTAAACTGGATGGACCCGAATAGAGATGACTGCTCTATTCCATGTTTCCTCATTCAGCAGACTGTTCTAGGCATATTCTCATGGTAGAAGAAACACTGTACCAACTTGTATGTGCTTTTTCAGATCTCTTCTTTGGTCCAGTATATTACTGTCTTGGTGAAAGCAAGCTGTACAGCAGCTCAGAGTCCTATGGAAGGGCACTAGCAAAACAGAGTGGATTTAAAGAGGGATGATAAATTAGGATCATGAATGCAATAATGTGCTATTATGGTCTCTGGCCCATACACCATTCCATACAGTTCTCTTTTTTTAGCTGTCTGGCCATCACCTCCTTTGCTCCATCCGTTTAACTTACCCAATTCTTATTTACCATTTATCTCATGTCAAATATCAATTTGTACAGGAAAACTTCTTTTTTTATCTCCCAGGCTAGATCAGAATCTTTTGTCGTAACCCCTTGTAACCCCATTCCCTTGTCACAGAACACTTAACTTAGGTTGAGTTATTTGTGTGATTATTATTCTGTGTCCTCACTACACTGAGTTCTGTAAGAATAAGTTCTTTGAAATCTCCTGTGCAGTTACATCTTTTATCCAGTATCATTCATGACACACAAATATTCAATAAATCCCTGCTGAATGATATTACTTAAGGTGATTGGAGTTTCCTAACTGTTGCCTTTTTTCTTTTCTTGCAAAAAATAGCTTATTCAGTTGGTAAGATTTAGTAAAATATTTTTAAATGGGGAAACAATAATCTGTTATTCCTCACACATCGTACTGTGACTAATTTTCCTTTTAGTCTATTATCTTAGACATTCATTTTAACTTTGTTTCTGAGTCCCTAATCTCTCAGCAATGAGTCCTTGATTAAAATCACAGCTGAATGGAAAAGTAAGTAGAAAATTAATTGTTATCCCTCAGACATTAATTTTATTATAGTCTTTGAAATGGCAACAATAATGTTTAGATTGGTATTGTGAGTTAGGGATGTGCTACCACCTATTTTCTAAAGAAATGTCTGCTGTAATGAACAGAACACCAGATTTGGAATATGGAGATTTTGTATACTTGAGCAATGATCCCAGTATGAGTCATCTTACCTCTTTGGGGTTCAGTCTTATCACAACAGTTAGAGAGAACACAAAGTCAGAGGAGGGCTAATATACAGTCAAGCTGTAACCAAAAAAAAAAAAAATTCAAATAAGTTTTTGTATGCACAATCACATATCTTCTGTATTCTTACTTAAATGGTTGCACATTTCTCTGATTGAACTTAACTCATTATGTGGCTTTTATGCGTGATACAATTTTTTTTTTTGCATAAGAGTCATGTCTTCTTCTTGATGGTTGGCAAATTAGGTGCTGAAAATTTTTTTATTACCTCAGTGAAGACTTCTAACCAATTCTCATTTATGTTTATAGATTTCAGGGCACATATTTTCAGAGAAATCCCTTGTGCATTGTCTATTGCTTTAGGTATAGGTTAGACTCATTGAAGACTCCAACTGGGAGTTGTTAGCGCTCATTCATTAGTCCTTCCTTCAACATGATGAAGTTGTATTGAATAATAGTCTTGACATGCTAATTTAAGAAACAAATGCAGATTGAGGATGCAAAAACATAGAGAATATTTTGCATTTACAAACTTGCTTTTTGGAATCACACACATGGAGAGGGTGACCTTAAAATCAAATTTCATAATATTTAATATGCATTAAGTTGACATGGAAAATGTTAATTTCAGATTGTGAGAGTTCCAATTATTGAGGCTATCTGCTAATAATGATACTGAAGTAATGTCAAAGAATCCCAAGGGTGTGCCCATGGGAGAAAAAAAGAGTTTATTATGGAAAAACTAATGGGCCGTTTACTGTAGCTGCTCCTGCTGGTGCTACTATGATGGGTAACACACACCAAGTGAAATATCCTTCTCATATGTTTAACTACACATTTTCACCCCAGGGAAATAGAATGGGCTTCATCTATTAATGTTAAGTATGTTTGGTTGCTTTAGGATATTCTCCCTCCTTTTCTGCTTTTTCTATGTCTGTTCATATTTTTAATAAAAATCTTTTATAGCATTCATGCAGAAAACAATTCAATTGTATCTGTTTATATAAATAATTTAAGAATCCAGTTAAACGACTGTCTTGTGACCTTCATGTTGTTATGATCCATAGGTCATTACAGTATTGTCCCGAGGATGTTGCACTAATGAATCCAAAGCTTACCCTGGTAAGAAAGATATGCTATAGTGGTGTGAGCTAGGTATGTACTATTAGTACTATTATTTAACGTGTCCCCCCAAAAAAGAAAGATGTTTGATGATACTCAGTCTTTGCCGAATCTATGGTAAGTTATGTTGGTTTGGAAAAGTTATAGTTTTACATGTGTTTCCCATTAGTCATTCTTACAGGTAAAGAAAACAATTCCTTCAGGAGGTCATCATAGCTTTGATCATGCCAGAACAATAAAGAGTTAGGGAATTTGAATCTTCTGGATCCTGAAAGTAAAATCACAATATATGTCATTTTTCTTAATGTACCATGCAATTTCTTGCTCATGTGTATGTGAGGAATGTACCACAATGGAAAGCACTGCCATTTTTAATTCTACAGAGAATGGATTAGAGCATCAACTCTGCTGATGCCATTTCTGTGCCATTATGTACCTGCTCCATGGATGATTCCAATCTTTAAAGGGCAATCAATGAATCTACTTTGACATATTAGGTTATAAAGACCAATTCCCACTTTGTAAAAGGAAAATTACTTTATAAAGACCTGTGTTTTTTTCTTTCACAAAAAGGAAGAATTCATCATTTCCACTTCTAATTTACTTCATCTTGACAACTCTAATTCCAGCCCTTGCCCCTGAAGGGTTAGCAGCTGATTAGAATAATACAACACATAAAACCTATAAAAAGTTATTGCTGATTAATATTTAACCTAGTCTCTAGTGGAGAACTTTGAAAATTGTCTCAGATACATTAGAACTCAAATGTTTGCTCTAGAATATCATTCAAAATCAAAATTGATGGTTATATTATTTGTAACTCATTTTCCTGAAGAATTTTAAGTTGCAGAAACTTTTTCACTTTCAAGTTCAGCCAAAACAAGACCCAGAAGTCATTTGGCTTTGCAGTGTTGATTGCATTTTTTTTCTGCTGTTCTTTCATGGTTGCTTCTGGGTTCAATTCCACAACGTTTTTACTTACGATGTATTTCCTTGGCTTAATTCCCCTTTCTGTCTCCATGGATCACAGTGTTTGACAGAACTGCAGAGGAGAGAAAGCCTTACTACCAGATTTTCCACTTGAACTAAAGATTAAGTCAAGTTCAAATTGAAAATTCCTTAATCAAAGTTGTCAGCTTACATATGGCCACTGGGTTTAATATAGTCAAGAGAATCTATATAAAAGGTGGAAAAGAGCAAATTTAGAATTCAGTTACATACCTAGAAAACACTTTGGATTGCAAATCATTTTCATTTCATGAAAGTGAAAATACTGTTACTAATAAAAATAATAATAGGTATCATTTATTGTGTACTAATTATAGCTCCAGTGTGATGAGTATGGAGACTTACCTTTCACGGTAGTTCAGAGACATGAAGTATCTTTTTTCAGGTCATGTAGACTTTAAGTCACTTAATGTGGAAATAACTTCAGACATGTTTCTCTTTTTCTACAAGGCCTATATGGCTACCATTTTGCAATAGTGCTCATTGAGATAATGATGCTTTTATGTAGTGATATATAATTTACAAATTCAAGGAGTTTCCAAACTCAAAACTCTGTGAATCTGTGAGGAATCCTGTCTAAGGACTTTTTTGAATGTGGTCTCTGCCAGGATAGAGGATTAGACTACATTGGTTGGCAATATAGCAAGTGTATTTAGTTTGGACATTGTTTTCACTATTAACATAACTTTGAATAACTCTTCAGGATTCTCCCTAAATAGGACACAATAGAAAAATACCAAAAATCTGTCTTTTTTAATCTCCATTTTCTCAACACCTTGTAGAGTCATATCCTAAGTGATTAGACAGCTGTTGTAATTTGATTTTCTAAGAGAACCATGTCCCTTTGTTACTCTGTCCTCTGAGGTCCCAGACCAATGTAGATAGAACTCAACAGAGTATCATTCTAGCAGTAAATTCTGCAACATCTAACTCCTGACGCAAAGTATATAGAGATAAATGCTTTGTCCATATTCTCATATTTTCTACCAAGCCCCCAAATTAAATTCTCTCTATCTACCTAAACAAACTGCATCCAATAAATAGTAGTTGAGCCATTTGCAGGGTAAATGCAAACAAAAGCCTTCAATTGTATTGTCACTTATTCTTGAATAGTAATTCTAGGCTTTATCATTTCCTGTGAGTTCTAGCTCAGTGATAGTTGTAAGAGTTATCTCAGGGGGAGTGTAATCTCAGCACTCAGGAGGCAGGGGCAGGCAGGTTTCAAGGTAGAGGTCAGATTGGGATACACAGTAATGCACTGTCCAAAAACAGCAAAAAAAGGACAAAAAAGAATGATCTCTAGGGTGAGGTATATGTATATAATCTAAGGAGTATATGAAATGATGTATTATATAGTGGAAAAAAATTTGAGATACTTCATTAAGCTTATTTTGCTGCAAGCCTTAAAGCTTTTATTTCAGTGTATGTTATATAAAATGAATGACATGACAGTAATTGGTACATTTGTATTATATATAAACAAAAACAAGACTAGGCTAAAACGTTTGGAGACTCCTGGTTTACAATGTTAAATTGAGCTAAAGTAATTCTTGGTGGAAAGAATGTGGCTACTTACAAATACTACAAATCCAGAGGTATTGATATTTCAGTTATCCAAAGTTACATGGAAAGAGAGGGTAACACTGATGATTTTATATAGCAATTTCAATTGGAAGATTTACAAAACCACACAATGTAAGACCTCCAAGAATTCTTTTAAGGGAAAGGAAAATGCAGAATGAGATTTTCCATTTAAATGCCTTTAATTGTGAGGAAAAAGGTAAGAGAGTGGAACAGACTTTTATACCTTATTACTTCCCAGCAAGTGCTCCTGAGTGATAGGAGGTATTCTGAGGAAGAGAAGGGGTTTGTTAAACAGATCTCTTTATTAGAAAACTTCTTGGTGCTCTTAATGGGGGCTTCTAATGTGTATTATGAATCTCTTATACACAGAAAATATATTTAGCCAAACTTATTTGACCACAGTACAGTACTTCAAGCTCTTTATGAGGTTATATTGCCATTGAATATACTTGAAGACTGTTGCGTAGAGTAAATTGTTTTCTTTGAAGTTTTCCAACAAGCACTCAAACCATTACCCCTTAAATTAGTGTCAATTGCAAACTTGTTCCACTTTTTTATTAGCATATATTAAATGTATAAGGGAGGTTCATTTTGTTATTTTCACAGATGCATATACTGCACTTTGAAAAAGTTCACCCCTCCAATATACTGCCTTAGTGACTTCCTTCCTCCCCACTTTTTTAAACAGTATATTTAGAATACTGCTCACCTCCCAGTATCCTTTCTTACTCACACTGATTCCCCCCTCCAGATAGTTCTCACTTTATGGTCATGTCCCACTATTATTATTATTTTATATATATGAAAATATATGACATTTGGCCTTTTGAAATTGGTTTATCTTGCTGAACATGAAGAGCCGCACATCCATCAAATTTCCTGAAAATGACATAATTTCACTCTTCTTTATGGTTGAAAAATTATACACACATATATACATATGTGTATGTATATCAATATATATGTATATTTATATATATATATATACATATAAATCTATGTATGTGTATATAATATTTTCTTATCCATGCATCAGCTTTTGGGCATCTAGTCTGCTTACAAAGTTAGGCTATCGTGAAAGTGCAAGTATGCATGAGTGTGCAAGTGTGCTCATTTGTATGTTCATTTATGCTCCTTTGGATATATGCCCAAGAGTAGTATAGGAGGGTCATCAAGAATGTTTATTTATTTATTTATTTTTAGTAACTTCCATACTGATTTCCATAGTGGTTACACTTATTTGCATTCCCACCAAAAATGTGTAAGGTTTCCTTTTCCCCACATCCTCACCGGCATTTGTTGTTTGTTTTCTGACTGGGGTGAGATGGAATCTCAATGTAGTTTTGATTTGCATTTCCTTTGTGGCTAAGGATGCTGAATATTTCTTCATGTATTTATCAGACATTTGTGTTTCTTCTGAGAACTGTCTGTCTAATTCTTCTGCCCATTTATTAATTGCATTATTTGCTATTTTGGTGTTTAACTTTTGAGCTCTTTGTATATTCTGGATAGTAATCCCTTATCTAATGAATATCTGGCAAAGATTTTCTCACATTCTGTAATTCATTCTAGTAATTTCTTCCTTTGATGTGAAGAAGATTTTTAATTTGATATAATTTTTGTTATGGCTCTGTAGCATAATATAAAGTCAGGTATTGTGACAACTCCAAGATTGCTGTTTAGAGTCTTTTGTGTTTCCATATGAATTTTAGGATTGAGTTTTCTATTTCTGTGAGGAATGGCATTGAGATTTTGACAGGCACAATACCGAATCTGTAGATTGTTTTCAGCAGCATAACCATTTTCACAATATGAATTCCACCAATTCACGAACATGGGAGGTCTTTCCATTTTCTTGTGTCTTATTTAATTTCTTTCTTTGTTTTATAGATTTTGTTCTAGAGTTCTTTCATCTCCATGATTAAGTGTATCCCTAAGGTTTTGGGTCTGTTTTGAAGGTATTGTGAATGGAATTGTTTTCCTGACTTCTTTCTCAGATTGTCATTTTTGATATACAGAAAAGCTACTAACTTTTTGTATATTGATTTTGTATACTGCTACATCACCAAAAATGTTTATGAAGTCTTGGAGTTTTTTGATGTAATATTTAGGATCTTTAAAGTGTAGGATCATATAATATGCAAATAGGGATACCTTGACTTCTTCCTTTCCTACTTGAATAACATGTATCTCTTTCTTTTGCCTTATTGTCCTGACAAGGAATTCCAGTACTATACTGAGTAAGTGGGGAGAGTGTACCCCCTTGTCTCATTTCTTGCTTTAGCAGAAATTATTTCAGTTTTTCCCTACTTAGTATGATGTGTCTATGTATTTGCAAAACAGTTTTATTATTTTGAGGTACATTCCTTTCATCCCAGTTGTTCCACAGCTTTTAGCATGAAAGGATTTGAGTTTTGTCAAAGGCATATATTAAGATGATCATGTGGGTTTTGTCCTCAATTCTGTTTAGTACTGTATTACATTTATCTATGTGCATGTGTCAAGCCATTTTTACATCCCTGGAAAGAAACCAAATTTACCATGGTATATGATCTTTTTAAATTGTTGAATTGACTTGCAAGTATTTTATTGAGAATTTTTGCACCTATGTTCATCAAGAATATTGGTCCATAACTTTTTCTGTGCATATCCTTCTGGATTTTGGTATCATGGTGATATTGACTTCATTAAATAAGTTTGGTAGCATTCCTGCCCTTCCTATTTTATATAATAATTTGAGGATTATTGGTGTTAATTCTATAAAGGGCTGGTAGAATTTGGGAGAGTCCAGTCCTGGAGACTCTTTGTTATTGCTTCAGTATCATTACATGTTATAGGTTCATTTTGGTAGGTCAGATGAATCTAGAAATTTATACATTTCTTCTACATCTTCCAATTTATTAGAATATAAGTATTTGAAGAATTCCCTAATGACTCTTTGAATTTCATTTATGTTTGTTGTGATATCCCCCTTTTGATCTCTAATTTTATTAATTTGGGTAATGTCTCTTCTTTATTTGTAGTTTGACCAAGAATCTATAAATATTATTTATCATTTGAAAGGAGCAAATTTTGTTTCACTGATTATATTGTTTCATTAACCTCCATCTCATTAATTTCTGCCCTAATCTTTATTTCTTTCTGCCTACTAATGTTGTGTTCTTTTTGTTCTTGTCTTTTAGGAGCTTGAGGTGAATCATAAGGGTATTTATTTGAGATCTTTCCATTTTTTTAAATGTAGGTGTCCATAGCTATGAACTTTCCTTGGTATATCCACAAGGTCCTAGTAAATTGTGCTTTCAATTTCATTAGATTCTAGAAATTTTTTCATCTTTATTTCCTTGATGATCCACTGAACATTCAACAATGTATTATTCAGTATCTATGTGCTTCAATATTTTCTGTAGTTTCTTTGGCTGTTGAATTTTAGTTTTATCCATTGTGATCTGATAGAAGAAAAGCAAGTATCTCATTTTTCTTGTATTTGTCAAGAATTGCTTTATGCTTTAAAATATGATCTATTTTGGAGAAAATTCCATGAGCTGCTAGGAAGAATGTGTATTGTGTAGCTGTTGCTATAGTCTGTAGATATCTGTTAAGTCCATTTAGTCTGAGATGTAATTTAATTCTTTAGTTTCTGTGTTGATATTTTGTCTATATGACCTTTCTTTTGCTGACAGTGGGGTACAGTGTTCAGATCTATCTGAACATGTAAGTCCAGTATTGTTTGTTTCATGAAGTTGGGTACACCAATGTTTGATATGCATCTATTAATAGTTGTTATGTCATCTTAATGAATTATTATTCCCTTTATTTATATTAAGTGACTTTATTTGTCTGTTATGACTGATTTTATTTTGAAGTACATTTCACCAGATAAGAGTATAGCTACTTGAGTAGATAAAATGGAGTCCATTTTATCAGAAAATGTATTTTCACCCTTTCACCCTAAGCTCATTGTTGTTTTGGTCAACAAGATCCATTTTCTAATGGCAACAGATGGTCAGTTCTTTTTTTTTTTTTTTTGGCCTGGAATTTTCTTGTTTCTTTATGTTCTTTTTATTAGCACATTATTGTTGTACTGGGAGTATATTGTGACATTTACAAAAGTGCTTACAATATATTTTAGTAAGATTCATCCGCTCTATCATTCTCCTGTATCCTTCTTTCCCCCTTCTTAGAACAGTCTCAACAAGTCTCATTATTCCATTTTTATACATGAACACCCCCATGTTCACCCTCCTTCACTCTTTCCTTATGTCCTCCCCCATCCCACGGGTACCAACACCCCAGAAAGGACCTATTTCACCTTTCTGTCTTTTACTTTTGAAAAAGGACATTTTTGTTTGTTTACGATAACTAAACAGGAAGTTTTGTATGACATTTCTGTGTATGTAGTATTATATCCTGAATTTCTTCTTACTACCTTAATTTCCTTCTTAGGGTGATTTCAACAGGCTTATATATTCTATATTCATTCTTGTATAGAAAGTATATGAACCATGTTCACCTTTTTTACTTTCTTCTTTTTTCTTCCCACTCCCTCTAGTTCTCCCCTTAGTGTGACCAGTTTTTCATTCTTGTCCTTCATTTTTTTGGTGTTTGTTAGTTGTTCAGTGGGATTTTTGCCTTGGTATTATACCTGTACATGCAATATGCTTGACTTACACACAATGCAATTCTTTTAAAAAAATTATTACTATTACAATCTATCATTCTATGTCTTTGACTAGAAAATTGAGACCATTATCTTTCAGTGTTACTATTGAAAGGTATGTAGTATTTCTTGTCATTTTGTAGTTTTTGTGATGTTTACTTTTTTTTTAACCTAATCTTCATGTGCTAATCTACTAGTCTAGGAGATTTGTTCTTTCTTGTATTTTCTTGGTTTAATTTATGTTCTTTTTCTGTGTGTAGTATTTCTTTAAATATCTTCTGCAGTGCTGGTTTAGTGGTCATGAGTTCCTTTAGTTTTTTTTGTGTGTGTGTGTGTGGTAGAAGATTTTTATTTCTCCTTCAATTATGAAGGATATGTTTGCTGAATCCATTAATCTAGGTTGAGTGTTATTTTCTTTTAGAGATTGCTTTTATATTCTCTGCTGAGAAATCTACTATTTTTTTATGGGTTTGCCTTATATGTGACTTGCTGCTTCTCATTTTTTCTTTTTTTACAGCTATTTAATTGTATCCTCTCTGAATACATTCATATGGTTATACATTTAATTTCATTGATCATTCTTACTGTTGTTCTTTTGAGTTTCAATGTTTGAAATTTCCTTTGCTTTATGATCATCCAAGTCTTTTATTGTGCAATTGATTTTTTAAGAAGAGATGTTATTTTGTTTTTTTCATATTAGTTGTGTCTCTACACTGAGATTTATGCATCTGAGGCCAAGATTTTGGTTGGATGTTTGAATCTATTGTGTCCTTTTAGCTGGAGTTCTCACAATGTTTAGGAAAGAGTGGATAGTGTCTGGATTGTGGTACATTTTTCTGAGAACATCAATAGATGTGGGGGGTTGGCCTACTAATCTAATAATTAAACACAGTGCTCAAGAAACTAGGTCACTACATCAGACAAAGGACTGATAACCAGAATATACAAAGAGCTCAAAAAGCCAAACTCCTCAAAAATCAGTGAACCAATAAAGAAGTGGGCAACTGAACTAAACAGAAATTTTTTTAAGGAAGAAAAGATGCTCACCATTCCTGGCCATAAAGGAAATTCAAATCAAAATCACACTAAGTTTCCACCTCACCCCTGTTAGAATGTCTTTCATCAAGAACAATACCAACAACAAATGTTGGTGAGGATGTGGGGAAAAAGGAACACTCGTACACTGCTGGTGGAAAAGTAAGCTAGTACAACCACTATGGACAACATTATGGAGTCTCCTTAAAAAAAATAAACATAGATCTGCCATATGATCCAGCAATCCCACTCCTAGGGATATACCCAAAGGAATGTTACTCAAGTTATAACAAAACCACCTGCATACCCATGTTTATTGCTATTTACAATAGACAAGCTATGGAAACAGCCAAGATGTCCCACAACTGATGAATTGACCATGAAAATGCGGTATTTATGCACAATGGAATTTTACTCAGTCACAAAGAGGAATGAAATTTTATCACTCACAAGTAAATGAATAGAACTAGAGAACATTATCTTAAGCTAAGTTAGCCAGGCTAAGAAGGCCAAAAATCACATGTTCTCTCTCATATGCTGCTGAGTATAGACCTAAAACAAATGCAGTAATATTATTGGGCGTGGGTCACACACTTAGGGGAGAACACACATGGGTGGAATAGGCAAAGGGAAGGAAACCTAAAACTCAAATGTGGTTGATGTGCTCTTTGTTGAGGAGCAAATAAAGTAATCTTAAGTTAGCAGGGGCCACTATGGGAATGAGACCAAGAAGTAGCAAATAGGTCTGGTAGAAATGAACCAATGAGGATTGCAATACACATGTGCATGGAGGCAACCCTAAGAATCTCTCTGTATAACTGTCTTTATCCCAAACTAGCAAAAACGTCTTTCTTATGATCTCTTAAGTTTTCTCTTCAACAGAATTGGAGAAATTGGTGGAACAGGGTGCAGGTAGGTGGCACAAACAACGTATACACATGTAAGTAAATGTAAAAATGATAAAATAAAAGGAGAAAAAATAATTAAAAACAAAAGAAAGAAACTAGATCATGTCCCTTACTTCACTCAGGGAGAAGAAGCTTAGCCTCATAAGCAATTGTAGTTGATAGATACCCACCACTAGAATACAGCTACCCCTAATAAAAAACAATCACTGCCACTGCTCCACTGTCTTTAGAAGAATAAAGGAGTAAAGATGACACTTCATAAACTAAAATGACCTTAGTTAATAAAGGTAGTAATGAGAAGAAGACTGGAAGGATGGTGTTAATATATGATACAATGTGTATGGTGTTGCAAGGCTGGAAGGGGAGGAGGCTAAGGTTAATAGAGGGGTTAATGAGAAAGCAGATGACAGAAAGATCTACTTAATAGTGCATTAAGAAGGAAATGAGAGAAGACAAAAGAGGAAAAAAAACAAATAAAGAAAAAAATTGTCTGGCATTCTAACTACCTGCTAAGACTAAAGGCCAAAAAGAAGAATGATGGAAGGCAGACTAGAGAGAGAAGAACTCAATGCAGAAAGGAAATAGAAACAAGAAAGAGTAATACGAGAGGGAAGGAGAAGATATGGTTAAAGATGAATATTAAACAATGGTTATTGTTGCTCATATATAATAACTGAAAATAGAAAGGAAGAAAAGGTAGAAATAAAAAGAAATTGAGAGATCAAAAATATCCAAAGTGAACATACAAAAAAAATCAATTAGACAATGACAAAAATCAAAATAAAAACCAACAAAAACAACAACAATAATTTTTTTTATAAAGTCAGTATTGCATTTATTGCTCTCCCATGCAACTTTTTTACTTTGTTTTCTTTAAGTCTGAGCCATTTGTTTCAGTTATGGCAGTCTGGTTTAGAGTGAGATCAGTGGAATGGTGGCTGTTCTGATCCCTGGGCTTGTTCCCTAACACAGGAAGGTGGACTTGGTTTTGATTATTGAAGGGTTTCTGAATCCCACAATTCTCAATCATTCTCCACTTAACCTGTGGCATGCTCTGTCTCCCAGACCCCTGCCAACTCTTAAGTGTGTTATTTTCTGTAAATGCTCCCTCAGTTCCCAGCTGTGCTGTACTTTGGGTTTGCTGACACTCTCCCTGGTCACACTGTTCATGTCCATGGCACTAAGATTTTCTAGACGAATCTGTGACTTGTGATGGGGCTATGCTGCTCCTAAGGACTCTACTTTTTTCTCACAGGGTTTCTATAACATGAGTGGTGTGACCTCCTCAGTTTCCACCTCAGGCTTGTCCTGGCTGGACCTGAGATCACTGCTACTTGCAACTTCTTTTGCCCAGCACTCTCCCTACCACTTTCAGAATCCTTGTGGTCCTCACCTCATGGTCTATGGGTCTGCATCCACTGGAATCTGCTGATACTGATGCAATCAAATCTACTTTGCCACCAACATTAACTTCCTTAGTAGTTCTACAGGGTGTTTGATGTGATAATAGCTGTCAGTATGGAAGGTGTGTCCTTGAAGTCAGATGCTGAGTAACACCACTCAGCTACCACCTTTCCTCCAACCAATTTCATTTCACTTTAACTTAGGCCTTAGAACCAGTCAGGGTATTTTTTTTTCCTTTTTACCTCATTCTTCTCACATTCAATAAGTATGTATTGAGTTATTTCCAGTATCCAGTATTGTGCTAGGTGTAAGGAGAAAATTATAAACTTGCATATACTTTGTTCTGATTTAATTCAATAGAGTAAAAGAGATAGACACTACACATATAAGCATATACAGTCAATATAAATAGAAACTATAAATAAGTGATCTGGATGCTATGGAGATATTGTGCTTAGTTTGGCAAGTTAAGGAAATATCTATGAGGTGGTATTTCTGTTGAGACATGAAGGATGAGTTGGAATGGACGTTTGAAGACTGAATAATGAGAAAGATGACAAAAAGGAAAGATATGCAAATTTTAAGAGATTTAGTAATTGTAACCATTAGAAAGCAGGAGGTCCATGCAGTTGGAAAGTAGAGGAGGAAGAAGGCAACTTGGGTAAGGTAGCAAATTCAAGTAGGAAGTAGATTATACAGACCTTCAGATGTTAAAGAAAAACAACAGAAAATGATGAAAAGGGTTCAAAGAGAGACAAGGTCAGAGTTCCCTTTGAAAAATCACTCTGGAGTTCTATAGAAGACAAATAGGAGGAAGACACAAATGTGGCATTTCTATATCTTTCTGAATAAAAGGACAGCAATATTTCCCTTTACTAAGTTACCACAAACACTTTCAGCAGTGCTTGGCACATGGTAGAACCTCATCAATTTTTGCTGAATCAAAGATTTAAGGTATTCAGCCAGTTAAGAACCTATTTCAGCAATTCAGGCAAAAGATGATAGTGCATTGGACTTAGTGCAGAAAGCACTTGGCATATGTAAGAGGTACTTAGTTGATTCTATGGTTAAAATTTTCCCACCAGAATTTCTGTTGAATTTTAATTACACTATGATGACAAAGAGAAGTGGGACGTTTAAGAAGTGATTAGGTCATGAGGATTCCCCTGTCATGAAGAGCTTACTGCCTTAACAGCAGGAGTATACTTTCTTTTGGGTGCGTGTGATCTCTTGCCACTCCTTCTCTCCTTCTGTCCACACCCTTTCTTACTGTCTTTATGCCCTCTGATACATTGTAACGCAGCAAGAAGGCCTCACCACATGTGGCCCCTTGATCTTGGACTTTCCAGAACCATAAGCCAAATGAACTTCTGGTATTGATAATTTACCCAATCTGTAGTATTCTGTTATAGAGGTAGAAAATATACTCAGACACTTAGAGAAACAGCAGGAGTTTGTGGTTTTGGATGTTAAAGAGCCAGTAATTGGAAGAGGTCCATTAAGGGTAAAGAAAAATTTTGTCATTACCAATTGCGTTGACCTCCCTTTACTTTCTGAACGAGGCACATTTCAGTGTATGACAATCTTTTGGTGGAATATCAAATACAGGGAGCTAGAAATGTACATATTTTGGAGGTGTAAGGAATTACTAGCAGGAATCACAAACCATAAGCAGCTGTCTACTTTGCCTATGAACTCAAATGTCAGTGTTTAGTCACTATCAATTTGTGGGTTATTAGATAAATAACAGAAGTAAGCATTTAAAATTTTTCTTCATTAAATATGTGTGTCATTTTGTTATCCTGTTTCACTTGAGCTTTCAATGTGTTGGCATTAAAAGACTCAATCATTAAACTTAACTTCTCAGTATTTCCATTATTATTTTAAATCTATACAGTTTTGAAGAACTAGTTATTTTTCCTAATACATATTTATACTGCCAAGAGTGTTTATGAAGAAAATAAGTAAAATTTTAAATGATGATTCAAATAAAAATGTGGAAAGTGCTTGCTGTGAGTTGAATTGGGCTCCTCCCTCATCCTCATCCCCAGTGCCTATGTACATGACTTTATTTGGAAATTGAATCTTTACAGAAATTATCAAGTTAAAATGAGGTCAGTGGGTTGCCCTAATCCAATATGACTAATGTCCATGAAGAAAGGGAAAAGTTGAGGACAGTTACATGAGCAGGAAGAACAATGTGTGAATATGAGGATGACTATCTATAAACCAGAGAGTTGTGGAATAAGTTCTTCCCTCATCGCTCTGAGAAGAAAACAACCCTACCAACACCTTGATTTCACACTTCAGAAATGAAAGCAGTTAAATTTCAAATAGTTTGCATACATTGTTAAGGTAGCCTTAGTAAATTTAGGCAAAGCCTGTAATAACACCACCTTTATTAAGATTCCATTAGGACTGGAGATGTGGCTCAAATGATAGTGCATTTGCTTAGTGTGTGTAAATTTTCAATTTATAATACCAAAGGGTGGGGGAGGAAGATATTTAACTTTTATCAACTGCTACTTGTGTTCTCTATTCTGGTTGACTCTGCTGAATTTGGCAACACATGCAGTTGTCACTGTGCAGAGTGAATAGCTCTGTTATTTACAAAGATATACAAATTATGTTTAAAATATCTTATCTGAAAGTTAGAGAAATGTGGAAAGTCATAAGTGTTGGAATGTTGGAATTTTTTTTTTTAAGCAGAATGAGCTTTATTTTCTTTTGAAAAGATAATTGTTCTTTGTGTGGTTTTTCAGAATAAATCTTATTAGCAAGGTCACCTGAGCATGAGTTTGAGATGGGACAAATGTCATATGAACTCTCAGCATTTTCTTTTTCCCAGACAGGTTTTCTTCACATTAGTTATGAAGACACCTGCTTAGTTTCTTTTAAAAAGAAACCATTCTCTTCACTATGCCCAAATCACAACTTTTAAATGTATTAGTGGTTAAAATAATTATTGGGATTTTATAACTGAAATAGCAGAAACTAACATTCAACAATTTTCCTCATGCTGTTTTTCTTTAGAATTGGAACATATAAAAACTAAATAGCATTTTATACAAAGATTTTAGAGTATCTTGAATTTAATGCTGTTAATTCTCCAAAGTCTAAAACTGTACAAATTATGTTTGCATTTATCTTCATTCTTTTTTTAATCAGAATATTCAGTATTTCAAGTAAGTTTTCAGTAATATTTAATTTTAAAAATCATTGTCAATGCAGATACTGCAGAAATCTGGTCCCAAATTTGTAATTCTTCAGTTTTTGAAATATTAAAATGTTTGTTTCTGTTTATTACTTTGGGGAGCTACAACTCAGATAAATTCTGCTATAGATATTTATAGATTGCAGTGAGTAACAGTACATATGGAAATTGAAAATGTAATTCTTATTCTAATAGATAGAAATATTTTATAGAATAACTTTAACCTAAGTTAAAATAACAAGAATGTGTGTGCAGGCACAAGGGCACTTTCTAAAAGGAGAACATGAGCTAAAGCTCTCACACTTGTGAGTGTACTTTCAGTCAAGAGAAGTAGACACATCTGATTAGAACACTGATTTGATGATATTTGAGTTACATTAAAATGTGTGTACTAAAGAGACTACCTCAGAACTTAAATGACAGGAGTGAAGGTGTCCCTGAAAAGGACAAAAAGGGGGTTTGTGACAGAAGATGTAGAGGCCAACGCCTGGCTTCCTGTCTTGGCTCCACTTCTCACTGCTCATTGAATCCCATGCAGTTACAGTACTTTAATTTTAGAGCATGTATCACTCTTTCAGATACTGTTATAAAGCCATTCGTTTAAGTTGTTTTATTAAAATGTTTAATCATTCAGTAACTGTGAAGGAAAATGAAAGTCAGGCGAAGTGTCTTGATTTTGATGCAATAAGTAAAACATACTTGGTGAAATGTTTTTAATTGGTTTTATTCAATAAAGTATCATAAAATCCCCCAGGAGCATTCAAATAAAATACAGAGGAACTCAAAGTCAGGAAAGCTAGTTAGGAGACTGTTAACGTGATCTCCACCCCATCCTTTCTCATCTTCATCATCAGCTTGGCCATTCTGACACACAGACAGGACCACACACTTTTCTGCTTAAACTGTGCTCATTTCTTCAACCTTCAGAATCAAGTCTAAATTGTTAACAAGTCATTCAAGGTTCATATTAAACTAGATTCCACATCTTTCTAGCCTCAGCTAGCATCTCCTTCACACCTCAAATGTTATAAACCCTACACCCCCCATGGGCACACCACAATTCTTGAGATCTCTTTAATGGACTTAAAGAGCTTGTATTTCATAGCCATATGTCTTTCAAGACCTTTTCTAATATTATCCTGCTGCCACACTTCTCTGAGCTTCTTCTTTTCTCCTTCCACAACAACTTATACATCTCGAACTAGTAGCATTAAGTTCATCTTGTTTCAACTTTGTGTTTATATTCTTACTTTTAGTGTTAAATAGTGAGGTTCTTAAGGTCGATTGACTTTGTGTCCATAGTACCTGTACCATAGTAGCAGATTGTAAAGAATTAATAAATGGTTGAAGAATGATACATAAAATTGATCATGTGAAAGTATATACAAGAAATAAGAAAAACTTATATCCTGAATTTTTCTTAACTTATATTAAAATAAAAGTTTTATTTTCTCTGATATTTGAAATGAAAAATGGTGTTGCTACATAGAAAGGAAAGGTCATTATTAAATGGAGTTAGTTTAGGGTTGGTGGTAAGCTTAGACTTAACTTATTAAACTGGAAATATCAAATGGTATTTGAGAGAAAATATTCTGCAATATTTGTAAATATAAAGATGGTTCTGAAAGTGTAGAGATATGCCTACTGGGAAAGCATATTTCTGGAACCTATAACTGAAACGCAGAGACTAGGTGTGAACTATAAAAGAATAAACATGGAGGAAAACAAACACCAGACTAGGACATGGGTTTTTTGGCACTGGAAGAATAATGAAATCACCGGGTTGGGAAACAGTAATGAAGAATTAGGATGCTGGAGATCATAGTGCTGAAGAACATATTCAAGATCAATTCTATCAAATGCTTCTCAGAGATCAAGGGAGAGAATCAGAGAAATAATCAGAAAGGCATCATTGTTAATTTTAGAGAGAGATTGCAGCAGTTTAATGGGCATACAGGATGTGGAATTCAGATAGAAAAGAGAGTTGTTTCACATGAATTTCAATTTTCATAGATTCATAGGGAGTTTTAGTCATGTCTACAACTTCAAAAATGGGAAAAGACTGTTGTTATGCATGAGTATCCTAGTGTGTAGGGTATCTTTTCTTTTTTCCTTTCTTGTTTTTTTTATTTTTGTAAAATACTACTACATTCTAAAGGTTGAGTTTGCAATTTCAAGTTTAGTTTTGAGGAAAATGAAAAATATCTGAAGTTTAGGTACTCCCAACAGGAAATTATTATTCTCTCATAAGTCATAGCTGAAGACTTCAAAGTCAAGAATTCCCTTGATTTTTTTTTGTGTCTCTGGGACTTGAACTCAGGACCTCATTCTTGCTAAGCATGTATTCTACCATGTGAGCTACTCCACCATCCCTAGACTTGGTTTTCCTTGTGGGTAGTTCTACCCATTGACATGTTTTCCTATGTATAATCTCTAAAAGAGTTAGACTTGGGTGATTTTGCAAATGCATCAGGGCAGCAAAAAGTTGTTCTATGGAACACTGTGTTATAATCTGTTACTAGGAGCTTCATGATAAAAAGTTATCCTAGTCAAGTGTATTTTTTGAATGCAAGTTAAAACAAACTCAAATGTATTCTTTACTGCAGTACTCCTCTGAGCCTCTGTTGTGAGTACTATGAATATGGAGAAGTATTTGAGCTGTATTTCATTCTCAAGTACTTTTGACCAAGATACCATTTTGTCATAAAACTCATTTTGGAACATGCTGACCTGATGTATTTTACTTAACATTTGCCAGCTCTTTTTTTCCTCAAACTAAATGTTGCATTAGTCTATACATTATTTAATATAGCATAAAATCATTCAATAGTAAGGATGAGTATACATATCAGTAACAATCTGCACCTCTACATTCCTTCTTTCCTTTTTGGCTAGCCTTTTTCCTTCCTTCCTTCCTTCCTTCCTTCCAGTTTCTTCTAATTGGGAAAATATTTCAATGGACACTTTAATATTTATTTAAACTAAAGAACTTGTGCTAGTGACTTGGGTTTCAACTAATAATTATATGTGGAAAAATTATAATATAAATCTTGGGAAACTTCTTTAATATAATCTATAGGATTGGGACTTCTGAATGCCCTTATTTCCAATGTGCAAGCTCTCCTAATCTAGGGCTCTAAATTTCTTTGAAAACATGTGTGGGTCTAGGAATTGGCATGCATCAAATTCTTTAGCAGACCAGGGGTATTGAATATGCTTTACCATCAACACTAAGCAATGCTGTGATTGTCTCACAGCTATTCAATCAGATATTGACCATAGTGGATTCATGAGGAAGGCATTTGTCCTTTGCAACTATGTGGAGGATGACTGTGTTACATTACCACCACCCATCTTCATTTATGTTCAGGAGAAAGATGAGTCCTTCCAAATGGTTCCAGTTTTTATTCTGCATTAGTCTCATACTGATACCTCCCAGCAATGTTCTGATCTTATCTACCATGATTTTGTGTTTCTCTATTTTGTTTCTCTGCCCTTCCCCACAGTTGTACAATCAACCCATCCCACTTTGAATCCCCTCAGGGTACATGTTCCCCGTGCCTTACCTCTTACCTGCCCCCTCTTTTGTGGCAGTTTCCTCAATACCTAGAAGCTGTTATCTAGTTTCATATTGAATTTGCTTGTTTCCCCTGTTTTTGGTTTACAGAATTTACCTACTTAGCAAATGTTTTTCCTGGGACATGTTTGGGCTGCCCTATGTTTGTTAAAGCTACTTCCAGGAAGCATTGAAATCTATCTACCTGAGTCATTCAGACTAATTTTATACAGCCATTCCTTTTTGAGATCTCTTTAATTCCAAGCTAAATTGGCCACTTTGAATTCCTCATTCCTGTGGTTTGATATGCTTCTTGACATGATAGCACCCCAGAAGGACATAGAATGGGCATGATAGGACAATCCTTTCTATGCCAAGAGACTCATGCAACAACTTACCCAGAAAACCCTGACATTAACTAAGTCCTGTCTCTTCCCCATCCCCATTGTCTTCCCAAGAAACATAAAGAAAGAACACTCCTTTCCATCAATGCACAACTGCTTCAGATGCAGTTGTTTAGACAAAAGTCATAGAATGACTGAAAATGCCTGTGTCACAAGCATAAAATATTCTTAGTGATTGAGATATAAAAGAGTTAGCTTTAAGTGTTTCATTAAAATCACTGCAAATACTATGCATAACAATTTACAAAGAACTCATGAAGCTGCTTGTCTAATAAATGAGGTTCATCTATAGTAAATGGTTTGGTGCAACCAAAGTGGCTCTAATCAAATTGGGGACAGATGAATTCTGTAGATATAGCTTATTTCATTAATTTACTACTGTGTAGGGTTCATAGTCAATGGCCAATTGATATTATTTGTGACAACACTAAATAAAATAAGTAAAGGAAAATAAGTTGGGTGATATATTGCAGAGATAAATCACATCCCAGCATGTGGGGAGATGAAACCCTCCAGCAGAAGCACTTAACACACTTCATTTGATTCCCATTCGTCAGCCTCAGTGCCGGTGGCTCAAAAAGAATGCAAAGGTAAATGAACACCAAAATATGATTTACAGCCCTGGAAAACAGTCCTACCCAAATAAATCAAGGTTCCGCTTCATTTCAGGCATTGGTTTATTCATAATACAAGGCTTTTACAATCAAGCCCTGCCATTGTAAACAAACCCCTACAAAGCACACACCTGCACTAAGAGATAGGCATGATACTGTATGTGCATAGAGAACTAAAGAGGTTTAAAAATAACTGCAGCTATTTGGTGGATTGAAAAAGGAAACAGGCAGCACAATTTAAAAGACCTTGCTGGTTTGAGCAATAATGTTGTTGCAGTGTGCTTATGTTATTAGGACAGAAGACAGATCCACTTTCAGAACATGTAGATTTAAAATATTTAACCAGACTTCATATCCACATCTTTGGAAGGACTACTTTGAGGAGACTACCATGAAATTTCCTACTATATATACAATTTCAAGAATTGAGCCAGGATAGAGATAAATGAAAAAGAGAGGGATAAGCAAGAGAGAGGTAAGTCTATTAAATATGGTATTCTATAAACTGGGTTAAGATCCCAATTATTGAGCAGATTAAGATGGGAGGATCACTGCAGCTCAGGGGTTCGAGGCCAGTCTAGCCAACATGGATGCTGACTCAGAAACAAGCAAACAGAGTAAAAATAAAACCAAACAACAAAACCCCTCAACATGGTTTCATCAAGTTTTCATTTTAGATTTAATAGATAATAACTGCCATTTGCTATTGGAGAACATTTCATCTGATATAGACGAAAGATCATAAAGGATAAAACTGAAGATTTTCTTTCATAAATATCTCCCTTTATCTATATAATATGTAACTCAATGCCACAACTATTATTTATTTTGGTTTATTTTATTAATAAAAGTCTTAAAAGAAGAAAAACTCAGTTGAAAACCAATAAACAAAAGGAAAAGGTAGAATATTAGAACTAGAAAAAAATTCTTTATAGATCATTTATAAGTTCAATTTCCAAGTTCCACAGGAAAAAAAAAAAAGAATGTTTTGGAAAAAAAAAAAAAAAAAACCATTGAGATAGCTAAGGTCACTCCAGCCTCCATACTCAGTGAATTCTGTTAGTCCACCCAGGTTGAGGGCTTCAAATTCTCAGGAAATTTTAATATGTTTGCTCAAATCTTTTTATCCTGTGGTTTATTGGGATATGCAAACAAAACAGATAACTGCTCCCCTCCTTACAGGTCCTGTATAAGTACATGTGTACATATGTGTATGCATTTCATAGACTTTTGACACATGTGTGCATCATGGATTTTTCCATTTTTAGGTTTCCTGCTTTTCTTATAACTTACAAGAATGTTTGATTTGACTTTATTACATTCAAACAATTGTTTCAAGAAACATTTAGTGTGCTTTCCAACATGGAAGTGACCTCAGTGATATTATTTTAAGCATTGTTGCACTTAAGTTCCTTTAGTTTCTCTTCTTAACTGTGTCCTGGGAACAACACACTGAACTAATTGGTTGTCTCCTTAGTGCCATGACTCCAAAGGTTATAAATTGACTGCATTTCCTCTAACAAGCTATAAAGTAACTGCTTAGAGAAGCGTCAAAAACCAACTTGCAAAGCATTTTACATCTTTCCTGGAGATAATGTAACTCTCCCACACACACACTGAATTTGTACTGCAGATACTGCTTATATTATTGAAAATTAATATTTCATCCCTAGGTGCAGAAGTATTACAAATTACCAAACCTATGCAACCATGTTGCCTGAAGTTAAGATTGTACATTGCTGAAGTTTAAATAGATGTTTGCCTATGAGCAGCATTCACCACAGAAAACAAGTTTTCAGAAGGAAAGCAGAAACAGTTGGGTTTTCATTCTATTACCATTGAAATTGTACTTCTTTTTGTTAATGATTGAATAAATCAGAATTTCAGTGGTGTATTCTCAACATTTTCTTCAATTTATTCCATCTGTTATGGGAAACTCTAGCATCTTGAGAAATAACCCACTTTATAGTCAAAAACTATAGTCTGCAAATTTAAGCTGTTTATTGTGGGATAAAAACAACCATAAAACAAACAAGCTCTCCTTGAATATTTGTGCCCCTGGCTGAAGAGCTCTTCTATACCCTTGAAGGGGTTTGGCTATAAAACACTCTGAAAAGCAAGTTCTCACAGTCCTAGCTCATATGTAAGAACCTGTTTCTCTTACTCTGATTAGCTTGACTACAGGTTTGCCTGGGGATTAAATAAACTAGCTCACTTCCAAAACCCTTTCCAGGGAGAAAAGTTCTCTGCTGCCTTTTGTGGCTTTCAGTACCAGTTTTCGGTTGGGGTGATGGGGTGGGGGTTGTGTGTGGGTAGGGGAGGTTTACTTGGCTGGAACTGAACACAAAAGTAAAGAAGATAAAGGCTTCCTGTGGCACTGCTGGAAACTAAGATTCTAGCCCACCCCGCCTGGTTCATGTTTTCCCTACCTGTTACAAGTCATTTATTTTTATGACATCTTTAATGAACGTGACCTATAGAAAAAGCTTTTATCTGGGCTGTAGTGAACCAAGGAAAGAAAAGAAACTTGGAATTATACTGCTTTAGATAACCATCAAGGAAGTAAAAGAAATAAGTTTTCACAAGGATAGATGAGTTCTTTAAAAAAAAAAAGAAAAGTTTTCTAAGCAAAATAATGTGATTCATGCATGCAATGAAGCAAATTGAGTTAAATATTTTCTCCAACTATAATTGCTTTGACGAATATGCATTCAACCCCAAGCCACAAGCAAGCTTTACTTATCTTTGTCTCTTCACCATTCAAATACTACCATTGTTATAAATATATGTACTTCAAAGTTACATTTGAGTAACTTACTATATTCTATCAACCTACATTAAATATTCTCTGAAAATTTACAATCATTAAGCATGTTAGTATCATGAATGACAGAGGCTGGCAAAACAAATTCTTTTTTTCTTGTATTTATCTGATACTAAAGCTTGAGGGGAATCTCTAAGTTTTTCTTATAAATATGCTTGTAGATTATTTCCTTGTTTGGCAAGGGAATGGAATTTACCATCACTTGGGAAAATTCTGAAGTCAAGCTGTGAAATTGAACAAAATTTTCATCAGCAAAAATTGAATTTGAAAAACATGTGTTTCCCCTTTGGTAACAGGAGGATGTGAGGTAGATAGGAAGCAGGATTGGAGAGTTTAAGCCTTCATTATTCTTTCTTGTGTAACTGTTCAGCAGCAAGGACAAGAATGGAGAGAATGCCAGCTGCAATGCCCAAAGCAAAATCTTTATGAAAGTGAGTGATGGAACTCAGAGAAGCAAACCAGGTGTCCACCCCTTGATCTTAACACACAACATTTTTATACATAACAGAAAAGGATAGGAAAGCCAAGGACAGATCACTGGGAAATGAGGAAGAAAGGAGGGAGGCTGCAGACCTTGGTGGTGTGCTCAAACAGGCATATTGAACAATGAATTCAAAATTATATTTTCATAAAGAAAACAGAGTAATTAGCTATTTTCTGAAACCACCTACACCCAGCCCAGAGGATGCATTTTAACAGAGAGCAATAACTTAATTTTTGTAGTACTTTATAATATCTTGTTGCTCTTATCTGCTCCACACAAGACTATAACATAGGTTACAATTAATCAAGAACTAACGTTTCAGAGGTTAAATCATTTTTTCCCAGGGTCAGAATTAGTGGGCAGTCTGTCACTATAGGGTTTTTTGTTTTATTTTTTTGTCAGCACCAATCAAGCAGATTTACGTGTAAAAGTGAAATCCCACAGCCCTATCAAATTTTGAATAAATATGAGTTACCTAGCTTGCAATAAAGGAGACATCTTTTGTAAGTTTCCATATTATGAACCTGAATTAATATAGAATGCTAGGGTGAATACTCTTTCTAGGACTCATATTTTTAGGGTAGTTCAGTCTGTTCTTGTTATATACGATAACTTTCATGTCTATTGCTAAAGCATATTATTCACAACTATCTTTTTATTCCTGGGTACTAACGTTATTTTGTATATCTTACTTGTGTCAGGGAAAAAATCAACAATGTCTCCATCATTACCATATAAAAACATTTTGTGAGGCCCCAGTCTGTGCACCTGTTGTTGTTTTGCAAAGTGGGCTACCAGACGTGGTTCCTGTCCATTGGGATCTTAAGACAAAGGAAAGCAACCAAAAGGACATACAGACAACTAAACAAGCAATGAGACTTGTACACAGGCACATATGTGCTGGCTCCTATTTGCATATGGAAATGTCGACTTTGTAGATTCAAGTTAATGATGTTTTGCTTTTGTCAATCCATTATGAGTTGTCAGCTATTAAAATCTGGCCCCGAGTGATATCTCAGCACAGTGACTTGCCTGATCCTGCTGTTCTGTTGTGTAGGTTAAGATCCCAATGCTATGAAGCTTCAGGGAATTCTTAGCTTGTAAAGACCATGCATTCAGGGTCACTGATATTTCAAGAAACAGCTTAGCCAAACATCAGTTTTTCTTAAATTTTTTAAAAAGTTAGTTGAACAGTTAGGGAACCAAATTATTTGCTGGCCTCTTTTTATAAGGACAAGCTTAAAGAAACTTCACGAATTGAAAATGGAATTCAGAACCATTCTCATTTTGAATTCTGATACAAGACTTGAGACAAAATATAGCTTCCCTCATGTTTAAGTTTTTAGTTATGTAAGAAGACTTATTCCTACCTTAGGAAACCTCAATTCTTATTAAAAATGAATTATACTTCATGGCATTATTTAATGAATAAATTTGGGTAAAAATAAGAAAATAGAAGATTGTCTGTTGTCCCCTGTGCAGTGAAGAGCTAACACTTTTTTCATATAGTATCTTTACAAGACTATGGACTGCTTGTGTACATATATAACCTCCTTTAATATTTATAAGTGTTGTATGGGATGAAACCTATTTTACCACACACCCCACCCCTTTGTACTGATTAGAAAGCAAGGTATATTGACTAAGACCCCAGAGTAAGTAAAGATTAGAAAAAACATTCAAATTACAACTTACCTGATTCCAAAGACCATATATTTCATCTCTACTTCCCTATCCACTCCATATAATAATTTTAAAGGGATCCATTTTTAAGCTTTCTATTAAAATGTCTTATTTTCCTTGTCTTTAACCATTTTTCCCTCAGAGAAAATGTGTTTCTTTGTGGAGGCATTGAATATCGAGTGCTTTGAAAGTTCCTGTATCAGAAACCTCTTTCTCACCCCTTTATATCTTCTCAGCCTCATTTCTACCTTTAATTTCTGTTGCACCATGTACTCTAGTGATGGTTCTGTACAGGCTTACACTGGTGAGTCTGGGAGTGTCCCGCTTAGGCATCAGGAGGACTTTGTGATACTGAAGCTTGGGAACCAGTCATATGTATGCAACTTAGGAGCTGGGGGACATTCATACCCATGAGGTCAAATTTTACTACAGGGTAGTAGGAGCCAATGGAAAAAAAATCATCTCACTGTTTTCTTCCAGAAGAACAATTCTTTGACACATTATATAAGTCTGGCAGGGTGAAACCCCATTTGCTTATGGTGGTAGTTGATTCATTAGTTTCTCTCTCTTTTCTTCCTTGTTTGATCCCACTGTCTCTCACTCCTTCTCCCTGAGTTCTTGTCCATAATAAGTAATCTGGATGCAATTCTTTTCCTATAGTCTACATTTAGGGTAACTTAAGCTAAAATATAGGTAAGGTGTTTTATTTATTATTATGTGCTCATCTCTTGTTAGTATATTTTATACCATATACATATATGTATATGAATACATGCACAATTGATTGTACAAATGATTTTTTGTATTTTGTATTGTCTGATACAAGCGTGGATTAAAGGAAGTTTGGAAATTGCTATTTTTCACAGTTAAGAAGCGATAATGATGCATACTTGTTGCCATGGTTGTGTTGCCTTGGAGGCTGGGGAATTGGACAGGGTTGAATCCATTATTGTCATTTCTAGGGGTGTTAAGTGGGCATGCACATATAAAGAAATAGTAATTTCTAATTTTCTTGATGCCAAGATCAATGTAACTAGCACTATTGTTTCCTAATTGTAAAAGCCATATTCCTATTACTAAAATTTGTAATATAATTTCGATCACTCATTTCTTTTTCCCTTTAGTACAAAGTGAGTGCTTAGTAAATTCCTTGATCCTTCTGATATGAATAATTACTTTAAAGCAACTGGATAGCTCATATTCCAAATTAAAATGAGCCAAACTTGCTGGTCCATATCCAATTTGTCATCAGATAGATAACAGTCTTTAAAAATAGAATCATAATTAGGATTAATTAAAACAATTAAAGAAGATCTTGTAAGGGAAGCTAAACACTGGAAAGCAGTTGAAATTGAACCCTTTTTCTCTGTTACTTCCTGATCAATGTTTGAAATGCCTGTGGGCTTTCTGGCAATAAAGTGTTCTGGTGTCAAAGATTAAAACTGGGCTCCCTTCAAGAGCAATAAATCCACTTAAAAATATGTAAATGTGTTTCACTTACCACTGACCTGAAGGTGAAAAGTTCTATATCAAATTACTAACTGCCTGAGATACCCATTCTTCTATACTGATTCTAATTAAAAACAGCTGAGAAATGAACTACGTAAGGATGTTCATTTATATCACAGAGAAAAAGTAAAGAAGGTTTACTAAGTGTTTCTCACCACACAAAGCCGTAAATAGGCAAACAAAGAAAAAGAGGCTTCCATATGCCTTCTAAACAGTATATGCTTTTTAAAAATTATTCCTCTTTTTAAAATTTTCTTCTGTCAAGAAGAACTTATTGCTTCATATTGATCTTTTATAAAATGCCTCTGTAACTGAATTCCTAAGACTTGGAGTTTCCTTCTGTCCTTACACTGCTAGAGGAGCCATCCTAAGTGTTGGGATGCACATGGCACTCCTACATCCTCAAATTGGCAGCAGACCACCATTACTGAGCATAGATCATTCAACCCTCTTTATCCAAGCATTCTGGTTATCTTTCCAGGCTTTTGTCTCATAACTAATATGGCTGCTAGGAAAAGCAAAAAAACAAAAAGTCCTTGCTAACAATGAAGTGCCTTGTAACTCCCTGTGACATAATAGTCAATTTCATTTGCATTTATTTTCTTATTCTACTCAAAACTATGTGAGCCAGGAAATATTTTCTTCACTGCTTTTTTTTAATATACAAAGCAAGTGATCTTTTATTAATTGAATGGGAATTAGCTCTCGGGGCATTGTTTAGATTCTGCCTTACATATCATGCCTTTCATATCCCTTCATATGAAAAAAAAAAAGCATGTATTTCAGATATGGTTACCCTCAATCACTAGAGTAATTGGGGAAGCATGAACATGCAAAAGGTAAATCCTCAGACTCAAGGTTACACACACAACTATGCAAATGATATACTTTAGGTGATACCTTGAGTCTCAACTGAATTACAGTCAATGTCAATGATGCACCCTTTCCCAGCAGAAGTGTAGTGCAACACCTGCATACCTAATACAACATTGTAGATTTGGACAACTTCCCTAACCTTTCAACTTATGAGTGGGGAGGAATATGCCTCCTTAAAGGCCTGCTGAAGATAAGACTGCATTTACTCCTTCCCAGCACTGTAACTGTGAATTTGATTAATATCCAACTTTTCCACTATACAAACTTCATGAATTTAGGGAATGTGTCTGCTTATCATAATAGTACCATTTGCTGTTATGTGTCAGCTCTCAAAAACTATTTGTTGATGAATAAGTGAATGTATCAATTAAGTCATACAAAGTATCTGGCTTATATAACTGATGCTAAATAATGCTTTCTTATCTCACCTCTATTGTTTATTAAAGGTAAAAAGGTGTCTAAGGAAATGCCATTAAAACTGTTTGCCATTTTTAAACCTATATACATGCCTCCTTGGAATTCTAAGAAAATAGGAACATAGCCTTAAATAACTGAACATATATTGTTTAATACCTCGATTAAATTGTAAGTGCTAGCCTTTCTAATCATTGTCTTTATAATTGAGTAGAACTGATTCTGAGAGCATGCTCTGAATAGCATAACTCAAAAACTCTGAATTCACGTAAAATTAATAACACCTGTGGTCATTACCTGCCTCATAGGTTGACAAAAGGATAAATATAACATTTCACCACAGTGACACAGTTTTCCAAACTGTGGCCCCATAGAAATCCAAGGACTCGTGAGCTGAGTCAAGAACTTGTTATCACTAACATTTTAAAAGATTTATCTTTTCCTCATTTCACCAAAACACATAGACAAAACAAAACAAACAAACACAAAAAAACCAAAGCAATGCAAACACAACATAAAAACACTAAGTACACTAATAGAAATTTTATATTTTCATCTAAATTTTTTTCTTCAACCTTTGTTACTTTTTAATTACTTATCTATATAAATATCTTGAAATAGTATATATAGATACATAAAATTAGATATACTGGATATCTCATTTTACAAGATAATGACATTAATGTTCTTCTAGGTCCACTGCCACCTAGACACATTGAAAAGCATTGCTCTACCAAAAATGTGCTCTATGTTTGTAATGGCAATCACAAGTGCCATTTATTTTAAATATACAACTAGGCTGGTTATCCTGGGAGTAACTTCAGGAAGATTAACATCAGGTCAAAGACACAAGCCATATACAAAAAGGTAAATGACTAATGGTACAAGCTGTGATATTAAGTGGAGTGAATTGCAAGGCATGATATTGGAATTTGGCAGAACAAGACAGCATCGTAAGGCAGATTAACTAGGCAAAATTTTCTGAGCTAAGCTGTGCTCAGAAGCTTGCCAATAATTTAGAAGAGCAAGTGGGGAGGGGCAGGAATTGCATTTAATAGAAACACCAAGAGCAAAGAAAATCTCAGAAGATGAATGTAAAAGGCAAATTTTCAAGATGGTGGGTGATTAATTCATAGCAAATCATTACATGCCAAGCTCAGGTAGAATGTGTATTGGAAAACAGGGTTTGAGAGTGTGAGAACATCTCTTCAAAATTATTCATTAGCCAGGCTCCAGTGACTCATGCCTGTCATCCTAGTTACACAGGAGGCAGAGATAAGGAAGATCACAGTTCAAAGCCAGCCGGAGCAAATAGTTCATGAGATCCTATTGCAAAAAATCCTTTACACAAAAACAAAAAACAAACAAAAAAAAGGGCTGATGGAGTGGCTCAAGGTGTAGGTCCTGAGTTCAAGCCCCAGTACTGCAAAAAAAAAAAATTTACTAGTAAGCAGTAATATTTCTGTTATCACATAGCACATATGAATCATGAGATCTTAAGCACAAATCCTTAGTGATGGATATTATTATTTTCTCCTTTCTTACCCTGATTCACTTGGCTGTATGCCTTGTGAATTCTGGTCAGATCCCAGTGCTAATGCCTAAGCAAACTAAGCCAGATAGCATACCTTCTCCCCTAGACAACAAATATTGGTTTAGGACATAGAAAGATGACCTGTGTCAGGCCAATCATGAGTGATAATGATCAATTCAATCTGTTTTGAATGAATTACTAAGGGAGTAGGTTTACTAACCACGAAGCGTGTTGACTAGAAGTCATGGAGGAAAATGGGTCCAATACTGAAGAAATCCATCTAAAAGATGGATCATATTTATATCAGCTATCACAGCTTTTGATATAAACTGACTTTTTCCTCTATACCTATATATTGGAAAGTTTTAGCATTTAAAATTTTTCTCCTTTTACTAGTTAACACTATATCTCAAAATAGTGATCCATTGATAAAATATCCAGAGTTGTATGGAGGTTAGAACTCAGGCTTTGAAAGTGAAGATTATTGTTTGTATTTCTGCTTTTACTATTTACCAGTGTAATTCAGGTAAATTAATTTTCTTTTAAGTTTAAAAAAGTTTCAGTAATATGAGAATAATAAAATTAACCTCACAAAATTATTGATGCAATAATGTATACAAAGTGTTTAGCACAGTCTAGTACCTGGTAGTTATATCATTATTAAATATTTTTATACAAGTAATTAATAAATGATTATCTAAAATATCTAGAAGTTAATAGGGAGGTAATTGACTTCCTTATTCTTTAAATGATTAATAGGATAAAACAAGAGAAAAATACTCGATATATTTCCTAACCTAAGGCAATCAGAAGACAAGGCATACAACAATTACTCATTTAAACAAGGCAGAGAAAAAAACATTAAACAATTTTAGGTTTATTTACCATGATTTTACAGAATCATGTTAAAGTAGGGAAATATCTTGGGAAACTGTTCTCTATCTTTGAGGATGGAGAAGAAAAGTCAGGAAATGTTTATTAAGGAGTACAAATATGCAAAGTGGTAGAACATGGCTCAGGAGTGTTTCCAATTACTCCGAGCCTAACAACAATGGGATTTTAAAGACAATGTGTATGTTGCTAGAGGTGGTTGAGAGCTGCTTTTCTTGTACCTTTACGGAACAGACAATAAGTTTAGAGGGTATTTTGGATTAAGTCCTTAGAATTAAACTAACTGTGATGAATGAGACTGAATTGGGTAATTGACTCAGGTTTAATGTTCACCATACTAATTCTTGGGATCACCTTGGGCCAGAAAAGCCAGACTTTAAGAAAGATTTTAGGTTTCTTAAAACTAGGTTTCATGAGATATGTAAGGCCAAAATGTGATTGAAATAAATATCTGTCAACAAAATTCAACACTGGGAATGTGTGAAGTTTTTAAGGGTCACCGGAAAAGATTATATCAGCCTACTCTTACCAAACGTTTTCCTTTCTTGGATTTTGGTTTAAATTAAATGGAAGCCACACAATGGGAAATCAATATTTTGTTGTTCCAAACACTGCATTCACCTTAGGGACACAAATATTCAATTCTAGTAGGAGATTCTTTTGAAGGGGAGTTGAGAATGGCTAGAAAAATATTGAAACTGATTCAGAAAGAATCAATTGCACTCAATGCAATGTTGTCTTTTTATGTATGTAAAAAATTTTGAAAAACAAAGGCCCTCATTGAAGCTGACACTATATGGCTTTAATTTATGTCTTAAGCCTAAGAAAATTCCTGCCCCAGAGTTATAAATGCACACAAGTTTTATAAGAATGAGACATTTTAATAGAAAGGTCACTCTAGCCGGCAGGTCAAATTCCAGGTGGCACCCAAGGTCGGTGACTCACTCCTCTCCACAATCCTGGTGTGTATTTCACTTCCAGAACTCCCACAGGCATTCTTGGAAAATAAAGATATGCAGAAGATATCTAGAGTTTTTAGTTTCTGAAACAGCAATTGAGTCCAAGAATATCATTTACAAATGGCCTAAGGAATTCTGTTAAGGTATCCCATCTCAAAATATCTCTCATTCATTTGTTTATCTTTCCATCTAGCCTATCATAATCAACAATTATTTTTATAACTTAGATATATTTATTGTCATCATTACAATATAGCTGAAATTACATGTGGAAACTTGTGCTTTGAATCTTATTTAATTTTCAATAATGTTACCTTAGAAGGAAATATCTGTCAAAGAACATCTTGATGTAGGTGCTTGCCATTCATAATAGCTGGTTCTGGGTTGAGGGAGTAAGGAAGAAACCTCTTTCTTAAAGTGTCTCTACTTAACCATGAATGAAAGGTGGAATTTCGGAAAAGACCTTATGAATAGCTTTTTGGATAATAAGAATATTTCCAGATATTTGCTCAAGAGTGCTGAGACTTATGATTACTCTGGGGTGGTTAAAGGCTAATATTTACAAAGGTGAAACACACAACTGAGAAACCCAAGTCCTGTGATTAACCAGGCAAACCAGCTGTAAAACTAGACAGAGAGAAGAAACTTTACGGACTGAGAGGTAGTTGGGAGCATGCCAAGTACAGCCTTACTCACCTTAGCATTTTACTTAGAGCTTATTCCTGACAAGAGCTTTAAGAATGAAACCTGGCAAAAGAAGGGAATAAAAAAAATACTTCTTATTTTGTCATTTAGATCCATAATCGTTTTAATAAGTTGGTACCAATATTAGATGAGTGATCCCAAATTGTAGTTTTAATCTAGCCGCATAAGTCGTAGCAAATATAGAAGTGGGAAGAAAAAGAGTTCATAGGTCTACCATAATGATTTTATGTAATAAAAATCTTATCCCACAAGAATAGTAGTGAGTGAGCATGTGTGTGTGTGTGTTTGAGACTTATATTTTGTCCTTGCTTTCCTCTTTTTTTTTTTTTTGGTGGAACTGGGGTTTGAACTCAGGGCTTTACACTTGCAAAGCATGCACTCTGCTGCTTGAGACACACCTCCATTTTTCTCTGGTTACTTTTGAAGCTGGGATCACAGGCACTATTTGCCCATGCTAGCCTTGAACTGTGTCCTCTCAATCTCAGACTCCAAATAGCTAGGATTACAGGAGTGAGTCATCAGCAGCCAACTTGTCCTTGCTTTCTTATTAGGGTTTCTCCTTATAGGCTAGTGGTAGGCAGAGGCTGTAATGCCATCCAAGTGGCAAGGAACTTATTCTGTTAGAGGATGGATTGTGTGATCAGAAGATCAAAACCTGAGACTCAGAGAAGTAAGGTAGCTTGGGCAAGGTTATATAACTGAAAAGTCATTGTTATCTTAGACTGTTGTTTGGCTGAGTCCAAGGACTTGACTCTATGTGTTTTATAGAAAGAGCATCAAGGCATTGTTTGTATTAGTGGTGAGATTCTAAAGTTTCTCAGTGGAAACACAAAGAATTTATCCCACAGATTAACTTATAGCATTGATTCTCATTCTACAGCATTAGGGAATCATAATATAATAGTCAAATGTTCATTTACTCATATAATGTGCCAGATGCTGTAATAACTTTACATGAGTTATTTCACTTCATTTATTTATTAAATTAACTTAATCAATTAATTTGTCTTTTCAGTGCTGGGGTTTGAACTCAGAGCCATGAGCTTACTAGGCAGGCACTCTAACACTTGAGTCATATCCCCAGCCCATTTGCATTATCATCTCCTGCCATGTCTTATGGATAACACTGAAGTTTAGACAGAAGTAAAAAATCCAAAGTTATATGAGAAGGAGTCAGGACTTTAGTTTTCTTGCCTATAGTCAGAATTTTTCAGCCAGCTTGCCATACTCAGTATATGACATTAATAAGCCTGTTGAAAACCCCACTCAATTAAGACCAAAGATATGAACCAACAAAACATCAGTATTTTCTCTGAACTTCAGTAAAAGAGGAGGCAATCTAATAATTAGACTTCCAAATATATACAAAGCTCATTGCAAGGCAAATGGGAAAGCAAATTTCAACGTTCTATTTGCCAGCTGAATAGCACACCTTGTGCTGTGCAATAAGGAAACTAATGGTAGGCAAAGTGAACATTTTCATTAAGTTTTCTTACAGCCAATGAGATTTAGTGTAAACATGTAAAAGACATGAGAAGAATCATGCAACACACCATAGCAATTAAATAGGTGATATACCTATAAATATCAATGACGATAAATTTCAAAAATATGTTGTTTACAACAAGAATAGTATGACATTTCTGTAAATTCAAAACATATACAGTGGAATAGTATATTGTTGCTGACACAGTTTGTGTGTATTAGAACGGATTTGAAGCATGGTTATCTTTGGCCAGGGCCAAATAGGACTAGGGGACTAGGAATAGGAATAGACATCAAAGTGGGCTATACACAGAAGAAAACGTAATGCAATGTTAATTATCAGTGTGGATCATTTTGTTACACTCTTTAATTTTGGGTTTCAACTTGACTGCACTAAGGGATACCTAGATTGTTTGTAAAGCATTGTTTTGGGGCATGTCCGTGAGGTGCTTCCAGAAGAGAGTGGCATTGGAATCAGTGGTCTCCAAAAGGAAGATCCACTCTTACTCAGTGTGGATGGGCACCATCAGTTAGCCTGAGGTGGTGAATGTATCCATTCTCTCTCTCTCTCTCTCTCTCTGTCTCTCTTATCTCCCTCCCTCTTTCTCTTTCTCCAGAACTAGGGCACCTCTCTTCTGCTGTCCTTGTACATCAGAACTCCAGGACTAACGCCAGCAACCCCCTGGGTTCTTAAGCTTTCCATCTCAGACTGTGAGCGACACCATAACTTTTTAAATTCTTGGGCCTTTGGTCTTGGACTGAGCCACACTACCAACCGCCCTGATTTCCTGTGTGCAGATGTCCTATAGTGGGACTTCTCAGCCTCCTAATTGCATGGACCAATTCCTTCATTAGTCACCTCACACATCTCTCTCTATTAGTTAGCCTATTGGTTCTGTCTTCTTTACTCCTCTGTATGGGAGTAAATTTTTCTAATTAAAAAATTAGCAAAATATAGACTGTAACAGAAACACATAAAAAGAAGACTAGGGAAATCTGTAAAAAGAATGATGCTTAAGTTGGGACTTACAGTAAGAGAACAATTTCTGGGTATAGATAAGGGAAGCATATTCCAGATAAAAGGATAGCATTTTTAAAAGCTTGGAATTAGAACTACTTTGGTGTGCTTAGAGAATTTCTTCTTTTCTGGAGTTCTTTTACACTCACAATTAGGCTAAAAAAAATGGAGGAATGGTAAAAGAGAGGCAGCAGAGACTTGTGGGAAGGTGGTTTGAATTCTCAGGAAAAAAAATTTTTTTGTCAGTGCCTTAACAGGTCTGGCTAGTTTGCCACATGGTCCCCTACTTGCCCACACTTACTACTGAGCACAATTAGCACAGGGGTCTCTGCTGGCTGTTGCAAGCATGAACAGGAACTGTGAGTAAGACGAACGATGTGGGCTCTATTCCAGCTGATGTTAACACTAGACTATTTTCCCTACTGTCAGATCAAGGCTGGCAATATTATAGAGAATGCTTCTTTCTGTACATAAATATAATTCTGCCAATTCACAGGCAATGCCCTTTAAGATTCTTTTCCTTTTTGTTCCATTTCAACACTCTCTCATCCATCCACAAATAATGTAAGGTATATAATTCCATATTGGACCATGATTTTGCTTTGATGAAATAAAATACCTACACTGATGGCTGTCTGTGGTCAAGGATGTAGTTTTTGATTTGACCTTGGAACAGATCCAAATTGTTGGCCCATTCTCTGGTGCCAAGTTTTGCAGACTCATTTACAGAACTTGAATTGTCTAAGAATGCTGGTTAAGATTTTGAAAGGTGGTTTCTACAAGGGATTCATATGCAAATGTTTTGTAAAATTACTGATTTGCAGAAAATTCTAGTTGCTATAGAGATGTCATTGAGATTTAAGAAATCAGTTTTATAGACTTGATATAATAAGTTGAAATCACTTTCCAAAAGAACAAATTGTAGGTTCATTGAGTACTTATAGCTGGTGCAAGCTAGTACAATACTTCTTGATAAGGTTCAGCCCCATCTTTTACACTGGAATGTACTATATAATTATCAAGGGAATTTAGGATTGGGGTCAAAGGCAGGCTACCAGGAATGAGCCAAATTTAAACTAAAAAGTAATGATTTATGTACTATCAAAATGCCTTAGTGATACTCTAGAACATTTGGGAGTGTTCATTGTTTCCAGAATGTCTTATAAGGCAGTGTGAAGTTTAAGAAGCCTCTTTTAAAGGATTATTTTCAATGTACTATTTTGTACATTAAAAGATGAAGCATAGAAAAAAATCTACTTAGTGTCTCTGGAATTTTGTCTGCAGTTACTACAAAGTGTCACTGAGTACCTTCACTTAATAGTTGTTCATTTCTCCCAAGAACATTAAATATCTCATCAGAAAAGGTGTGTTGTTTGAATGTTGCTTCCAAAGGGATTAGAAGCTTGTATCATTCTTAGTATAATGGTTCAAATAAAAGACAATGAGAAATAATCATACAAAAGATAAGTGATATCTTTTACCCCTATATATTTTCCCTTGGTTAATTTTTACCTTAATTTCATTATTTTGTTTTAAAAACATTGAAAACTTATAGGTATCTTAATCATTTTAGATTTTCTTGAGCTCTAGAAAAAAATGTTCATCTATCTACTAAAGGTCATCAGGGAAGAATGGTTCAGATAAAGAAGATGGAGACACACTGCTTGGGCTTTAATCTCACTATAATTGTAGTGACTTAATAACTATGTGACCTTTGCAAGTTACTTGATCTCTAAGTGTCTTAGTTCTTCATTTGTAAAATAAGTATAATAAAAATAATAGTAATAACTCCTTTTCCTAGTGTTATTGTGACAATTAAGAAGTTGCTATTGAACTAGTCTCTAAACTGAAGAGACCACCCACAGAGTGGAAGAAAATATTTGCCAGCTATACATCAGACAAAGAACTGATAACCAGAATATACAGGGAGCTCAAAAAACTAAATTCCACCCAAATCAATGAACCAATAAAGAAGTGGGCAACTGAACTAAACAGAACTTTTTCAAAGGAAGAAGTCCAAATGGCCAAAAAACACATGAAAAAATATTCGCCATCCCTAGCCATAAAGGAAATGCAAATCAAAACCACACTAGATTCTACCTCACTCCTGTTAGAATAGCTAGAATCAAGAACACCACCAACAACAAATGTTGGTGAGGATGTGAGGAAAAAGGAAT
This sequence comes from Castor canadensis, assembly GCF_047511655.1. Taxonomy (NCBI): domain Eukaryota; kingdom Metazoa; phylum Chordata; class Mammalia; order Rodentia; family Castoridae; genus Castor; species Castor canadensis. The sequence goes on along the minus strand of NC_133392.1, from coordinate 92,871,867 downwards.
CCTCATACACTGCTCGTGGGAACGTAAGCTAGTACAACCACTTTGGAAAACAAGATGGAGGTTTCTTAAAAAACTAAACATAGATCTGCCATATGATCCAGTAATACCACTCCTAGGGATATACATGAAGAAATACAACTCAGGATATTACAAAGGCACCTGCACACCCATGTTTATTGCAGCACTATTTAAATAGCCAAGCTATGGAAACAGCCAAAGTGCCCTCAAACTGATGAATGGATCACAAAAATGTGGTATTTATACACAATGGAATTTTACTTAGCCACAAAGAAGAATGAAATTTCGTTATTCGCAAGTAAACGGATGGAACTGGAGAGCATCATCTTAAGCCAAGTTAGCCAGGCTCAGAAGACCAAAAGTTGCATGTTCTCCCTCATTTGTGGATTATAGACCTAAAACAAATGCGATAATATTATTGGACGTGGGTTATACACTAAGGAAAGAACGTGCACGGGAGGAATAGGGAAAGAGGAGGAAACCTAAAACTTGAATGTGGTTGATGTGCTCACTGTAAGCAATGCTAGGAATCTCTCTTTATTTCAAACTAGCAAAATGCTATGTTTTTCTTATTATTTCCTATGTTTTCTCTTTAACAAAATCAGATACAAGAGGGTGGAACAGGTTCTGACCAGCAGCAAGGAGTGGGATGGGAGGAGGTGGCCCAAACAATGCATACACATGTGAGTAAATGTAAAACACAATAAAATAAAATTTAAGAAAAGAATAAAAAAATGCAGATAAAAGTATTTACAGGTTAATAAAAAAGAACTTGCCATTTGCAAAACACTTAAAGTACTGAATAGGTAATAATATATTTGATTTACAGCTCTATCCCCAAACACTGATATTTATTATTAAGTTATTTTCATTCATTTTCTACTGGTACCATAACAAAGTAACACAATGTTAGTAATTTAACTACAATTTTATTGTCTTATAGTCTTTTGTTTTTTTTTTTTAGGTCAGAAGTCCTATACAAATTTCACTGGAATAACATCAAGGTGCTGACAGAGGTCTCCCATATTTCCTGATTCATGAAAGCTTCTCTTCCATGTTCAAGGCCAGTAGCATCATATCTCTTTGATCCTTTTTCTACAGTCATAACACCCATTCACCAATTACAGTTGAGAAAGGTATCTCTAATTTTAAAGACTTATGTGATTAGATTGAGCGTACTTGTATAATCAAAGCTGATCTTAAATGTCGATAACCTTAATAATTTCTGAAATCGCATTTGCCATATAAGGTATCATACTCCCAGGTTCTTGGAATTCGGGTATGGACATTTTTGGGATCCATTATTCTTCCTCCTGAGATGTCCTATTTCCTATGTAATTATGGGCAACAGTTTTTGTAGTTATTCATCTGGTAATCAACTCACTTTCCTTTCCAGCCAGCTTCTAATAGTAATTTCCTATTGCCCTTTCATCCCATATGGACAATCTTGTTGAAATCTTTTGGGCCTCTACCATTCATCCAATACTAAAGTTAATGCCAAGTGATCTAGGTTTTTGTTATAGCAATACCCCACTTCCACAGCCAATTTTTGTTTCTGTTATTAATTGCTTAGTTGCTTTAGATAATACCAAACATTTAGTGGCTTGAGATTTTTGAATTTGAGCAGGAGTTATGTAGGGATGGTTTGTCAGGTATCATCTGCTATGGTTGAAATGTCCAAATTTGGTTGCTTCCTTACTCACATCTGGGGGCTGGCTGGCCATCATTCACTCTCTCTCTCTCTCTCTCTTTGCCTCTCTCCATCTTGTCTTAGGGTCTGTCCTCCTCCAAATGGCTTCTCCACATGGTATATCCACTTTATCTCTCCAACTCTCCATTATAACCTCCAAAAATGAGTAGTGTCAAGCCTTTTTAATGCTTATGCTTTGAAGTTCCAAAATGTTACTTATGTCATAACCTAACTAGTCAAATTAGCCCCCAAACAAACTGAGATTTAGAAATATGGAAGTAGACTAGACTCTTTGCTGAGGAAGTAGAAGAGTCACATTCCACATGTGGGAAGATATTGTTGTAAACATTTTGAGAATTCTGAATATCACAGGCATTTCATTATCTCCTTTTAATTATACCTTACTTTCATTTTTACTTTATTTTCAAGCAACTAAAGTTGGAAATGCTTATCCTTTCTGATTCATTTTAAATAAGTTCTAAACTTTTAGAATTAGACTAAAATATCATGTTATTTAGTAAAATAATCTAGAGTAGTGATCCTTGACAATGTTAAGAAAAAATTAGACAGAGAAGTGGGGGAGAAGAATTGAAGAAGAAAGAATAGAAAATAACAGGAGTACCTGGGAGGAAAGGGAAAAGGAGGAGAGTGGAGGACAAATTGGAGACATTTTTGGTTGTTAAAACTAAGAGGGGATATCGGCATCTACTGGGTAGATAGCATGATGATAAGCATCTCACAATGCACAGTATGGCTTCCACAAAGAAAAATTATGTGGCCCAAATGTCAGAGTGGCATGGTTGAGGATGAGGTTGTTGATCTATTATTCTTTTTTAAAGATCACTTGCTTATGCTTAATAAGTCCATTTACTATAATATAATAGATAAGCTAATATGAATTATCAATGAGCAAATATTAGATAAATTAATATTATAAACTTTTAAAAACATGTAGACAGTGATATAATGTAAGCTAATTTTGACTTCAAAAATTCCTGAAATTTATCTGCCACAATAAAAGGACAACTTTCAAAATGCAAACAACAATAACAACAAAAACAAGTTTCATAGCAAACCACGATCTAATTAAAACAGTATATTACTTGCATATGGAAACATGAAGAATTAATGAAAACAACAATTCTGGAAACAGATACATGTATATTTGAGAAACAACATATGAAAGACATCATGTCAACAATGTGAGGAAAGAGAATAATTCTAATAAATTTTGTTGGGACGATTAGGCCATTCCTTCAAGGGAAAATTAAGTTAGATGGGAACAACTATGAACACACATACACACATACACACAACACACATACACACAACACACACACATTATTAACCAAAGGGAGTAAATGCTTACTGAAAGAAAACAATGAAATTTGAAGGAAATGCTGAAGACCTTATAATCTTTAATTCTAGAAACTATGGGAAATATTTGATAGTTGAATTGAATACGTTTTTGTATTCGCTTCCTTCATAATATATTGAAAATTAAGTCCTATTCATTGGACATGTGTGGAGGTCCATATGCTTCTAACACATTGTTGAATGACAGAACTCGTTGTATGCTGTTATCACTATTGACACCACTACTACATTTACTAGCAAAAAATTTAGTGAACATTACATTTGGTGCTGATCTATGTACTTTATATGTACCAACTTTGGTTAATTCTTACAGCAACCCAGGTGACAAGAATTATTATCATCCTTGTACTGTTAGAGAGAAAACCAAAGAACAGGAATTTGAATAAGTTGCCAGGATCACACAACCAGTGAGTGTTGGAGCTGGGACTGAATTCAGGCACTCTGGCTCTAGCATGCGCTTTTAAACAACACAGCATTCATGCATTACATAACAAATATTTGCAATGATAGGCACTTTTTTAGGGGCTAAGAACATAGTGGTAATAAAACAGACAAAAACAGAACAAAACAAAAAAACCTAAATGTTTCAGGATATTTATTGCACTCCATTGGACACATACCAAAAATATAAAATATGCAAGTGTCATTTAGAAGGTGATAAGAAGTATGAAGACAAAGAAGTCATGAACAAAAAGATAGGAGGGAATATGTGGAGAGAGGAGACTTCAGTTCTTAATAGGGTAGTTAGGACATCTAACAAAGGAGCTATTTGAATAAAACCTAAAGGAGGGACTAGAAGGAGCCTAGTAGATATCCTGAGGAAGAACATACTAGAATGAGGAAAGAACAAATGCAAGCCATAAACATATCCGGGTATAAACTCATGGAATGTCAAAACAAAGCAAACAAAAATATATTTGGGGTTAGTGACATGTATTTATTAAAATAAAGAAAATATTCTGAAAGGAAGCATATTAAACCACAGAAAATGATTATATCTGTAGAAGGAAGTGGAATTTGGTAATTGGATGCTTTTGTGTATACTTGGCAGGATGGTGAATATAGGAGGTCTTCTTTTTTCTTTCATGTTTCTGTTTCATTTTAACTTAGGAACGTTCTTGTATATTATTGATGTAATAAATGAAACTGTATGGTAGAAAAAATGTTTGGAAAACATCATAGCAAGTCTTGTATGAGCCAACATTAGCATTGTATTAATTATATCATACATTTGTACACCAGCACATTTTAAGATTTCTACAGAAACATGAAAGTTTCAATATCTTCTGCAACATTTTTATGAACAGAAAAATTAAGTATATTCACAAGTACAAAGATATAGATATATCACTGCATGCCTTAAAAAAGAACACTTGAAATAAGCATCTAAGGACTCAATTTGAATTCCCCCAAAGAGATTCATGGTTTGCCTTCGGTGAAAATGTAGTATTTTCCCCAGATCATATATTAAACTTTTAGTTCAATAATTCACCCTGACATATGCTACTGTACTTACAGATTTACTATACATTATTCAGGGCAAAAGGGCAACAGGCTGGGAAATTACACACATCTTGAATTAAGGGTGAATTCAGGATGATAAGTTTTTAAAAAAAAACCAGTTAATAACATGAATCATATTTGGATCAATATAGCTTGAAAACCTGGAGAATAATGCTTAAAATCTAATTATCTAAAAAAGTTGAGTGGATCTGGGGAAAATTGAAATAGGAAAATAAAAATCTATTAAATGACACATATAAGGAGTCGTTTGTTCTGACACTTATAAATCTATCTTTAGTAGAATAGGGTGACCAGGCAAAGTGTACATGTAAGTATTGGCAGAGAATAAGATAAAACTAAAGGGAAAAAGTGGCTTCTCTCCATAAAATGAAATTGAAAACTAAATGTTAAAATATCCTTTCTAAATTTTAAATGAGGTTGTAAGAACATAAATTGTGTGTCACATGCACGTGGTATAGACAGTTAAGATAAGAGTAATACCAGATATATCTATGAATATACAAGAGTACTCAGAAAAATATGAGGATTTTTAGTAAGCAATTAGTAACCATTTCTACACATTTATTTAATTTCAATGAGATCCTGGAAACTATGAAGGGGCTAATATAACAAATGTAGCTTTTATTTTGTAAATTCCTAGAGACAAACACAAGTAAACAAAAACCCTTAGACTGGCTAGTTTCAGGTAAAGCATGGAGAAAGTTCTGTAGTATCAAATGCAGCAATACAACTATGACAGAGACACAAAAGAAGAATATGAGCATCAGAAGGTGGGTATTGGTGGAGAGGATTATGGGCCATATCAGTTAGGAGCATTTATGGAAACTTTTTACTCCATAAGGCAAAGAAATGAGGTATTCTGTTCACTGGAATTTTGAGAGAGGTCTCAGGCACTCAGAGGAACAAGTGAAGGCCTATTTATTTCATCTCTATGTTGGTTGTGTCTGAGGGTGACACATTCCTTAGATAAGTTCACACAGGTGATTCAAAACTGGTGTTTTTTAATTGAAATACACTGTTTTCTCACAGTTCTAATTTAAAAGTGTGACAGGGTTAATTCTTGCACAGTCTATATAAAAACATTATCAGATTTTGGAATAATCAAAGTTCCATGCTATACTGGCATTGTACCGGTTTTAGACAGTCTCATTTTTATTCACATAAATCTGTCTCCACTTGACTTGAGGACAAAGTGGTATGTTAGCTCTCCACTTATAAACAGCACTCCTCCTTTGACAAGCAAAGTAATTCAGACCTCCCTACACATATGATTATAGGACTCAATTGGCAGGAAATATGAAACTTGGGGAAAATTATTAGTGGGTTCCATGGGCTAAAAGAGACAAACAGCAGCAATCTCCTCTTGCTCAGAAATCATTTCTTTCCTGCTGTTGTCTCCTCCTCATGCTTATCTGCTCTCCAATCAACCCAAATTGCCCTCTTCATGTTGTCTCCCTCAGCTGGGGTTCTTAAAGACACATTGTGGCTGCATGAAAAGCAATGAATTCACAAGAAGTCCATTGCTTCCCCATGTTGACTCTGTCGAGAAATAGGCTTCTGTAAATTGTGGACAGGCATCTCCTGGCTTTTTAGGCAAGTGATACTGCTAATATTGCTTTCATGGGCAATAAAACTTGACAGGTAACTTCAGTTGAGCTAGGACCAGAATGGGGACCAGGAGATTTCTTTCCCTAGATGAGCAGAGACATCATTTTGCTAAGTACACTCCTGCAGCCTCTCCAGAGGCACATAGAGGACTTGTATCACTTGGCATTCTTCTGCATTTGATAGGAATCCACCTCAAAGTCACTCTAGCAAATGGAATAACAGAAATGTATTATATAATTTAAAAACTGTGGAAAAACCAAACCTGGAGAAAGCAGGAACTGGGGTGACTTCTAAGGTTTTGGAGACTTGAGTTACTCCAGGATTCTCTTTGTTTCTACTCTCTGTTTTGTTTGCTTTTTGTTTGTTGGCTTCATCCTCTCAAAACAACTTGTCTCTTGAGACTAAACTAGGGCCATTTAAAGCTCCAGATTCATAGCTTCCCTGCTTTCCTTCCTGAGGGGGAAAGTTCCTCATGTATTTTTTTCTTATTCAGAAAATTTTAGGGAAAGTCTCTGACTAATCCAACATAGGCTCCTTCACTGTGGTGAGGAGTAGCTATATAAGAGTTCCACTCTCACACAAGAGATCACTGGTTGGAACTGAACACCAATTCAGATCTCATTAGAAGGCTGGACAGACAAGATTATAAACACACACTTCTGTCTCATAGTAGCCAGGCAATCAAAGGCCTAACACGAATCACACTTCTCTCACAGAGCTTTACAACTTTCAAATATTATTTTTTAATTTCAGTGCCTCTTGAATTCAAGATTATCTGCTAGACTATCTCCATTTTTCAAATATGTAAACTGGTACCAAGAGGTTGTGTCATGTCATCTTCCACAAACAAATGGAAGGAACTATTCAAATCCCAACCTTTTAAACACTGATCCCAAGCTAGTTCAATGAACATCATGAACTAAGGAAGGCATGCTGCTGGCAAGTCCTAGATACAGGATTGAGATGTTTTCTTTGGTAGAAACTGAATGCATCCAGAGCAACAAATACAAGTTAACCTTTTTCAACAAATATCAAGCCAAAAAGTTGAGAAGGAGGAGGAGGAAGAGGTGGAAGAGGAGAAGGAAAAAACAAACCAGTGTAGGTTCCCTTAGTAATCCTAACAATGATGATAGATTATCTGGAGAGATTATTTATACAACTCTTTCACATAAATTATTTCATTAAGTGCCACAATAGCATAGAGAAGAAAAAAAGTAATACTTCATCCCTATTTTGCAGATGAGCTTCAAGGAGGTTAAGAATCTTCTTCATATAAACCATAAATGTTGGGTTCCTCTGTTAGAATTTTTTGTTGCCATGAAAAAAATGCCTGAGAAAAACAACTTACTGGAGAAGGATCTATTTTGGTTCATGATTTCAGAGGATTCAGTCCACAGTTCCTTGGCCTCATGTACTTGGGAAGAATACTATGTGATGGGAATGTGTGATACAAATGCTTCTTTACCTCATGGCTAACAGGAAGCAGAGAGAGAGAGAGAGAGAGAGAGAAAGAGAGAGAGAGAGCAGGCCCAGGACAAGACATAGCTTCAAGGACATACCCACAGTGTCTTATTTCCTCTAGCCAGGCTCAATCTCCTAAAACTTCCAAACCCTTCCAAAATAGTTCCACAAGTTGGAGATCAAGACTTCCAAAATGAGTCTGTGGGAGACATTTCATATTCAAATCTTAATATTATGTTATTTCTAAATGTCAGACCATCAACCTTTAGCCATTAGAGAATGTGGCCTTGATTATTGAACCTTTAGTTTGTTCTTTGTCTATTTTTTAAAATATTTAAATCTAATTTTAAATTTTAATATTTTTAAAAAATTACACTAGAATCCTGAATGTGTGAAAATCTCCACTGAGGTTCATGACAGCACCTCAACAGTATGTGTGCAACAGAACCTGTTCAATTTTAACGAAACACACAAGTGTGCGTGTACCTGGGGTAGGTGTTTATCTTTTACTAGATTACTCAAACCTCTACAACAAATGCCAGGCAAATAAGCTTTAGAATTACAGTTCCCTTACTGTTCAATTTTCTTCAGTTAAACATGCACTGATTGAGTGCCGCTGTGGCCAGCACTAAAGGTGAGCACTAAGATGTTAGGAAATTTGGTTCCTTTCTTGAAAGATTACGATTGAGAAGACACTCAACACACACAATATTGCACTTTTAATTTCACAAGTTGGAGTCTACCTTGCTGATATTCAAAGCTACATGACTATATTCTGCTCCCAGATCAGTGTTATTTAGAAATACTCCAAACTGCTGCAAAAATGCCGCCATCTCTGTGCTCAGTGTTTACATGAGTGGGTTGACTCCTTAGTGTTTTTCTAGCACATGAATAGCTCCTTTTCTTCTGGCCGTGTTCACTTTAGAATTACTGCCTAGAGAACCTGCACATGTGATGCAGGAGGATTTCAAGTGGGCATCAAGAGCAAGGATGGGCAGAGCAGAGTGATGAGAAGAATAAAGGAAGCTACACAGTGCCTCTGTTGATTGCTTAAAGTGGCAGCAGTGGGCCTTGCTGGAAAGAGGTTGGAAGAAAGCCTCCAGCTGTGCCTCACCATCTCCGGATGTCAGGAGAGGCACCCTCAGTGTTAAGAATGACAGGCGTCATTGAGATGTACAAAAGAGTCTGTGCCTGGGTGGTGGTGGGGTCTGGCAAGAGGGGAGGACCGCTATCATAGCAGCATGAAGTCTGATTAAAGTGCAAATGCCAAGTGGAAAATTTCTTCAAAAGAACAGCACAGTAACGGCAATGTGTCCAACCTGTTTGGGGCTATTCATTTTCAAAATATAGCCTATTACACAATGAAAAATAGGGCAACCTGATAGAATAGACAGAGGGCCTTTTCAGACAGAAAATATCAATAGATAAGATCATACCTATAAGTGGAAAAGGGCAAAGGGATTCTGAGCAGCAAGTATTTGAAAAGTACTGTTCCAGCCCCTTCTTTTTTATAGTTCAATATTGCACCACCACATTCAATACGAAATTCAGTACAGTATTGTATTTCAAAGTCTGGCCATATTGAAGTCACCTAAAAGGCAAGGAAGCAAAGGCTTTCATCACCCTCATTGTGAATGTGACAGACTTTCAAAGGAAAGCTGCCTTCTGTCTCTGAGTTCATTCCCATTTCACAAAGATGTGGTGGGATCAGCTCACGTCCCTGCCCTTGTATCCAATGCTTCCCTGACTGAATCTGCTTGCTTTCTTGCTTTCACCTGCAGGCCTCAGGCTGGACTTCCTCAGGGACTGCAAGTTGTCTCAGTAGGAAATCTAATAAGATGCCTCTTTGCTGTGGCAGATGGTTTACTTCAAGCTGAAGGTGTTTTTTAGAGCTGCCTCATGCCCATTTCTTCCCTCAATGGTCAGATCTCTTGGCTCCCAGGTAGATCAAACAGTGGACATAAGTAGAGGAGAAAGACATAGGATTTAGGATAAGGAAAACAAATTCTCATCTAGCTTCTTTGCTAATTAGTCAGATGAGTTTATCCGAGTTACTTGTCTTCCCTCAGTCTCAGTCTCTTCTTTTTACAATGAGGATATGACTTTATGTTTAATTGGGTTTTAGAAAGAAGTAGATGTGATTATGTATTTAAAACACCTAGCACAGCATCTGTCTCTCTATGTTTTTTTTTTTTTTTTTGCAGTACTGGGGTTTGAACTCAGGGCCTACACCTTGAGGCACTCCACCAGCACACTCCCCCTTTTTTTTGTGATGATTTTTTTTTTTTTTTGAGATAGGGTCTTGTGAGCTATTTGTTTGGGTTGGCTTCTAACCACACTCCTGATCTCTGCTTCCTGAGTAGCTAGGATTACAAGTGGGAGCCACTGGTGCCAGGTGTTATTCACTTTAGTCTTTGACCTCATTTATGCCCACCTGCCTGGCTCTTGTTTGATATGCATTCTTTTGGTCCTAGCCACATGTCCATTGCTTTTTTGCACACGTTGATATTTTGTCCACTGAGTCTGGCTAAACTCTAAATAGCTCTTTCAATGATGCTGTGATCACTGCTTTAATGTATACAGTGGCCACAAAGAAACTGCTCAGATCTGCTGTAGTAGCCTAAGTGACCAATGGCCCCAGCACTGACTCTACTTAAGCCATTGTGCCGAAGCCACACTTCCTAGCAGTGGCTGCAACCAACGGTCAACTGTGATAGCTGAAATGTGAGGGAACAATTTATGTGACAATTTAAACAGATGTTTGGTCAGAGATTAGTTTAGATATTTCTGTGAATATAGCTTTAATATGAGATTCACATTTAGATTAGTAGATTCTGAGTAAAGCAGATTACAGTTTTCACAAATGGGCCTCATCTAATCAGTTTAAAAGTTTCAACAGAAAAACCTGACCTCCATGGAGGACAGCTTGTTGCCTTTATTCTCTATTTCTCTCTCATTTCTTTTTTTGTGGGATTGAAGTGGGGATTGAACCCAGGCCTACTGCTTGTGCCATGCCCCAGTTGTTTCATAAGTATTTGAGAATGGGTCTTGCTAATTTTGCCAAGATGGCCTCAAACTTGTGATCCACCTGATTCTGCCTCCCATAGCTAGGATTACAAGTATGCACCAACATACCCGCTGCATACAACCTTTAGATTTAAGCTTCATCTCTTTCCTAGATCTCTAGCCTGACTTGAAGACTCTGGAGTCTCCACAATCACATAAGCTAATTCCTTAAAATGTCTTTCTTTCTCTCCCGGTCATTTTATAACAGGGATACATTCTGAGAACTGCATAATTAGGCAATTTTGTCATTGTGTGAACATCATAGTTCATACTTACATAAACTAAGAAAGTTGCAATCACCCAGGGTGATGTAATCTTATGGGACCACCATTGGACATGCTGCTGATTTTCAACAGAAATGTCATTATCTGACATGAATATATATTATATATATATGAATTATGTATGTATATTATATGGACCTATTTATTCTATAGATAGATATAGATGCAGATATGTGTGTGCATATATGTCACATCCTATTGGTTCTGTTTCTCTGAAGAGCTTTAACTAATATACACACCAAAACAAGACCATTCCAGCATGATATGGACTCCTTCAAAAGGAAATTTTGGCTCCATAACCCCACATTTGGCTGCACTGAATTTTTATTGCAATGGCAATGTAGTCTAAGACTCTTTTTTTTTTTTTCATTTTTCTTTTATTATTCATATGTGCATACAAGGCTTGGTTCATTCCTCCCCCCTGCCCCCGCCCCCTCCCTTACCACCCACTCCACCCCCTCCCGCTCCCCCCCTCAATACCCAGCAGAAACTATTTTGCCCTTATCTCTAATTTTGTTGTAGAGCGAGTATAAGCAATAATAGGAAGGAACAAGGGTTTTTGCTGGTTGAGATAAGGATAGCTATACAGGGCATTGACTCACATTGATTTCCTGTGCGTGGGTGTTACCTTCTAGGTTAATTCTTTTTGATCTCACCTTTTCTCTAGTACCTGTTCCCCTTTTCCTATTGGCCTCAGTTGCTTTAAGGTATCTGCTTTAGTTTCTCTGCGTTAAGGGCAACATATGCTAGCTAGTTGTTTAGGTGTTCTAAGACTCTTCCTATCCAATTTTTCTTCCTTCCATGTGAGTCAGATCTGCATCATGGCCAGTGTCCCCACATATTCCTCTTCCTTCCACCAATAGATCTCTTGTAGCTCTAGTCTTGTTTCAGTGTCTACTTCTTGGTAAACTCAAACTAATGCAATATTCTCTTCCCTCTACTCCCAACTTGCTTTTTGTAACCAGCTTTGAGTTTCCCACTATTCTTCTGCACTTCCTTGAGTGAAAAATTTCAAGCACTAAGTTATTTTGGGTCAAATGTGCTTATCTATCTTTAATGTCAAAGCAAGGACTCACTAATGTGACCACACTGAACATCTATCAGATTTCACAGGGCATGGGCTCATTTTTTCCCTTGGACCTGATCCCAACTCTCCAATCTCCACTCCTTTTCTCTGTCTTTCATCTTTCAAGTTAAATATGAATTTCCTTAGATAGCTCTACTTTGCCCCTGAGTCATGGGTTAATGCTGGTTCTCTATGCTCCTATAACTCGTTATTTCTTTAAATTTCCCTTTCTTCTTTAACCCTTGGAAATGATAAACAGTATTTTGTTCATTGTTGTTTCTCTAATGGTTTCAAAGTATTCAATAAATATTATTCAATAAATGAACCCCAGAACACAGAAAATTCCAGAAAAGATGATTGTATATTTCTAAAATGTAGTAGGAACTGATTTCTTAAAAATAAATACTAACATGACTATGTATATTTGTGTATATTTCTTTGTTTTTTTAAGGTAGATAACCTTCAAGGAAAGCACTAAGGCCCAACTGCTCAAGAGGAAAGGAGAGGGATAAAAAATGTTTAAAACGAAAATCTCTTCTTTTCCTGACTTTATATCCCAGCAAGGCAGAAAGACACATATATTAACATGTACAAGAGAAACTATGAAAACTGCTTTAGAACACACATTAACACACTGTCTCTAATAGGATCCCATGGAGAAAGTTTAATCTCAGTCCACCCCTGTGAATGTGTAACCCATTTGATACCCTGCTCTGTCGTTGGTATTCAGCTCAATGACATTCCATGCAGGAAAGCTTTTAATGCTAACTATGAATTACATGAGCATTTTGCCTCATTTTCATTTAAACTTCATGTTATCTAATTTCCTTGAATCCCTAGAACTATGGGCAAGAGTGAATAGAAGCACTCAACTGGCCCTTTTGTTTTAATGTTTCATTTTTTACTCTCTTTTAACAAATTTCCTCTTACTTTCTCTCCTTGCCAAATGAAATAATCCTGGCCTTTTTCATCTTTTCTCATATGCATCTAATCATTGCACTTGCACTTCTGTAGACCTTTCCTATAGTCTTTTTGCTGTGAATAGATCCTTCATTGAGATGTTCATAATGACTGTTGGACCTTTCTCCTGAAAGGTTATAGTTAATTCAAAATCTATCAGTGTGCATCAGTAGCTTAAATTATTTCTTATAAAGTCGGTTCTCTTGTCCTGCCTCAATTTTATCTGACATCTGATTATAGAACTATCTAATTTTTGTTGGATCCTGTGGAGTTTCTTAGAATGTTCCCCACTTCTTACTAGCCTAAATAACTCTCTGTTACCCACACATTTTGCAACTTCATTATTCAGAAACGTTTCCAGATTGACTGTTGTTAACATGTACAAGAAATTTGGTTTCAATATCATTCTCCAGTGCATTTTTCTGTTAACCTCCTTTTAGACTAACAACATCATTTATTTCTACTTTCATTTTCATTGTTATCCAATCTTTTTTAGCATTAAGGTTTTACAAGACAAAATTTTACATCTCATCTCTTGGGTCCTACAGAAAGCTGAAATGGATCCTAAATGTCTTCTAGTTAGGGGCTTGATCAAAAGCCTTTTGAACGTCTAAATATTTAATGCCTACTATACCTCTAAACTTCACTATTTTGTTAACTCTTTCAAAAATTCCAAATAGATCAGAGAAACATGACTTATCCAGTTGGAAGCTGCACATGGCACCTGCCTGGGTGTTTTACAACCCTCAGTAATGATTTTATCAGCTATTTTTTCTCATCCTGAAAGTAACACTCATTGGTATGTAATTCCCTAGGTAACTCCAAGCTCATTATTTAAAGATGGGCACTCCTGCCTGTTTGTCCAGACAAACAGGCACCTAATGGAAATTCAGACCAAATAATATAAAACCTATTTTCTTTCTGACATATCCAACCACCATTCTAAAACACCTTGGGGCATGTCAGAGCAAAAAGAAAGCCTTAGTTCAACTATTAAATGAACACTGTGTACTTTGCCTGCCCTGAAAGGAACATTAAGCTAGATTTAGTTTAGATATAAGAAAAAATTCCCTGACAGGGCTCTTTAACCCTGAAATGGGTATGGTGGGAGGTTGTGAATTCTTCTTTCCCCAGAAATCTCTTAAGGAAGAATAAGTCTTCATTCTTTAGACATGACTTCCTAGCAGTCCTTCCAAAAAGGGGAGAATATACCAACCTCTGAAAGTCACCTTGCAGTCCTATTTTATGACTGTTTTTAACCAAATGTATCTGAGGGGGGAGGGGGCAAAGGATAACAAATTTGCAGAATATCTCATAGAGAAAACTGAGTGATAACAGCTGTCAGAGAGAATACAAGCAAGTTAAAAAATGTATTTAAATTACAACTGAAGTACCCTCAAGGTGACCCAACTAAATTTACTGAAAAGATAAGAGGAATTGACAAAACTAATCAACAAGGGTAATCACCTGAATGTACACTAAGTACTCCAGGTGCAGCTTTGCAAAAGGACTCTCCACTAGACAGGGGGGGCTCAAATGGATGGCAATCAGAGGAAAAGAGAAACACCTGAACGGGGAGTGGACACAGAGCAGGAAGAAGACAGGACAAGTGGCAGAAGATTGCTCTTTTCTTTCCTTTTCTGATTTCTAGTGATTCAAGTTTATAATAGCAATGATGATATGTTTGCAATAGCTGACAGACAGTGCTCTGTGAGTGCTTGTGCTAGTGCACTGCGTTCAGGTGGAGAAATGGTCACTAGAACTCACAGCAGGAGCAGGGACTAAAGGATGATTTTTCTAGAATGCAAATCTAAGCAGGCCATTTCCTTGATGAAAACAATTTAATGACTTTCTATTAAGCCGTGTAAGAAGAATCAAATATTAATGGGGGTGATTGTGTCTTTTATTTAGGCCTAGCTACAAAACTTGTGGGGTCCCTTATGCAAAAAGCAGGGGACATTGCCCTTAAAAGTATTGCAATATAAAACTCTCTCTTACCTGCTAAGGTGGGTTTTTGCTTGCTACTTGATGTTTTTCCTCAGGCATAAGTAGTTTTCTTTTCAGGCATTTGCACTTCTCATAGGGTCGATGCTTCAAGTCACCAGGCAAGCTGAAGGAATTATCATTTCTTTGCTAATACTTGAATGGGGTTGAACAAGAGGCTCATGTGTTGTATTGTGTCATGTCCCAACCCAAGGGGCACTGACCCCCCCCATGGACCCCAGGTCTCTATGTGACTGAGACAGAGAGAGTGGTAGCAGTTGATAGCCAGTGGCAGGCAGCAAGAGGGTCAGGAGGAGGCTGAGTGGAGCTTATGACACCTCTCAGGGAAAGGGTAGGAAATGTACAGGAAGATGGAGCTGCATAGGACCTGAGGCACTCAGCCCCACCCACCCTCCCATGTATTCCATTTCCATTGCCTTGCCAGCTTTGCTTCCAAAACATAATTCAAAGAGAACATTATTAACAACATCAAGACTGTGACACAGGTCATTAGATCCCTACCAAATATGAAGACCATCTGAGGGTGGGACCTTGTGTGATTGTACTTATCACCCACCTGTGAGATTGGCCCTGTTTTCATACATACTTTGGTTCACTTGGGAGTGGTAGGATACACTGATCATATGAAACTCCAACTTAACAGAAGTGGGCAATAACTGCCCCAGGCATACCAGGACAGTTTCACCACCCCAGAAAATTCCACTACACAATTATACAATTATGTATCTGCCCACTTTTTGGCATGATGACATTTAAGATGGTGATAGTATTTCATTATTTCCAACAGTGCTTCAATAAACACCTTTGGGCAATTCTGAACAAATATGAGAATTTCTCTAACAGGATGATTTTCAAATTGAGACCCACCAATGTTAAAATCAATTGAGTGGCTTGTGACGAGAGTAGAATTGATTTGCTTGAAACAGAGTGGAACAGAATGAAATGGGATTGAATGGGATGGAATAGAACTGAATGGAATAGGGTAGCATAGAATGGAATAGAATTTGCTCAAATGGAATGGAGAAGGTTCAAATTGTACTATGAAATTTTATTTCACTTGTGGCTATGAGTGTGCATGTGTATTTTCTGGTTTGCAATGTGAAATGAGTTATTGTTTTACTGTGGATTTCTGTCAAAAGAACTGAAAGCCACTTTACTGGAGTGTATAAGTCAAACTTGCCATGGGATATTTTCAACTTTTGTAGATGTGGACAGTTTCTCTCAAAAGCTCCCATTGCCCCTGCTTACATTATAAGAAATTTCTGGATTCTGTGACTGTGCTTCAGCAATTACCATAATTAGTGAGTTTGGTCAACTTAGTGGATAAGAGTGTTCACATTCTTTGAATGTGCACTGTTCTAACAAATATACTTATGATCAATGGCCACGTTGTCTCTTTCTTAAATCACCTGATGATACCCCTTGCCAAATTTTCCCTTGAGTTATTGGTGAATTATCTTCAAACCTGTAAATCCAATAAAATATTTTTCTATGCATGTATATACACATTTTTTCAAAGAAACATTTATGAAAATAATCCATAATTATAAATGGTTGGTCCTTTAAAATAGATATATTGTCTAACTTGGCATACTGGAATATGTGCCTATTGATAGTCACATACCTATTCTTAATATTTTATATAACTGATGTCTAAATTATGAAAAAAGCTGTGCTAAAAATTCACCACTATGATTAATTCATTGTGATTATGAATTTTTAAGTATTTCCTTTTAATTCTGTCAAATGTTATTTTATTTCTTTTAATTTTCATATTTAGGCACATATACTATCAGAATTTCTATTTTTTCTGTCACTTCTCCATTATATTATCAAGTAATAATCCTCTTTTTTTTTTTTTTTAGTGGCACTGGGGTTTGAACACAGGGCCTCAAGCTTGCTAGACAGGCACTCTTACCACTTGGTCCACTCTGCCCACTCTATAATCTTTTTGATTAATAATCATTTATTCTGGTGTGGTAGTCCATTGTAGTTGCATCATTCAGGAGGCTGAGACACAAAGATCATGAATTCAAGGCCAGGTTGCCTACATAGCAGACCATCTCAAAAACAAACAAATAAACAATAAAAAGAACGTAGCTCAATAAAAGTTACCTTGAAATCATTTCTCATTTAATATTCACTTGTGTTTGATATGTGTTGCTAATTCATCTTACTTTTGGGTATACTTTCACCCATTTCTTTATTGACAGCATATCTGTTTTATTACATACTCTATTTCTTGGAAATGCATCAAGATTGGTTGTAGGTTTTTTTGTAAATCCAATGATAGTATCCCTATTTTACATATAGGTAGATATAATTGTTTCTATTATTATGATTCTTGACATATTTTGGATTATTACTATCTTTACTTTGTTTTTCCTTCTTCCTTTTCTTCTTTTCCTATTTTGCTCTTGCTTTCCAGTATATAAAACAAATTCCCTAGTTGTCTGCCTCCTGTATTTTCTTCTACTTGGTTTTGAAGTTTTAAAGTTACCATTTAAAAATGTTTTTAAGTCTTACTATTTTTACTCTGATGAAAACAAAATGAATCAGTATTTTTATCCTTATAATATATAAAAGGAGTTCTGCTTCTTATGTAAGGTTAGTTATTTCTACCTTTTTTGTGCCTTTCCCAAACTATTATGATTTTAATTTATACAGGCCTATTTAGATTTATTATTATGTATACTCTCTTTTGTTTTTCCTCTCCATTATTTCTTATACATCATTTCTCTCTTCTTGAATGCTTCTTTCAGTAAGGGGCTGTGAGGGTAGAAAATCTTACCCTGTGCTGCCTTGCAAATATATTAATTTCATTCTCAAATTTGAGTGATTGCTTTGTAGAATTCTATGGAGACAGTTAATTTACTATAATTGTCTTTTAACATTTATTAATGTTGATGAGAATTTATCAGCCTGACACTTGTTTTTTTATAGGTAAAACTATTTTTACTCACTAGCAATTTTAGTATTGTGTGTTCATGAGCTTCTGGTATTTTAGCACGATATATGTGAGTTTGTATTTCTTGTTGCTTTTCCTTATCATCCAGTGTACTTCTTCAATGTGAAGATGCATATCATTTTCAACACTGAACCATTTGTTTTTGTCATTCTGTTTTGTTTTGCTATAACATAATACACCAAACTGGGTAATTTATAAAAAGAGGGAATTTGTTTTTCCTATGGTTTGGAAGCTGGGAAGTTTATTAATTATATGTTCAAAGATGTCAATATAATCTGTCCATCTGCTTTTTTCAGAAGGTTTGGTTGACTTTTTATAAGATACCTTGTAGTTTTTAAAGTAGTGAATTTTATATTTATGATTTTTTTCTCTAGAAACATGTTAGGTATGCTTATTTTACAGTTCTTTAAATTATTTCTGGGAGGGGTTATTTCTATTACTTTGTATTTTAATTCATCTTTTTTTTTTTTTTACTATTTATTATGGTTTGCAACTAATCCAGGTTTTGAGAGTCTTGATATTTCTGCAATTGAATTTTAGGGTTTTAACAACTCAGTCTTCCTTTATCTCTTTCTGAATTCTGGAAGTTTCTTTCTTCCTTTTGAGTTAGTAGTATAGTTAAAATCATTGTTTGTCAATGCTCAAGCATTTATATTTTTGTGGGTAAGCAGGCTGTTCTCATCAATTTCTTCCACCATACTGCTGTAACACTTTGCCTCTTTTTCTACTCTGACACCATTCTCCATATTCTAATACACTATGCTGCTGCCATGCTGACCTTCAATTTCCTTAATCCACCTTACTTCCTCCTGGATCCTGATCCCAACCATTACACTGGCAGGGAACACCTCATTAACTTCTAATCATCCTACTAATCTAAGTTCAAATGTCACTTCCTCAAGGGAGTTACTGACCCACACCAGGTCCCTTGGTTTCACTTTCCCATTTACCATGCATGTTTCCTGCCACAGTGTTTATCATCATTTACAATCATATATTGCAATGATTGACTAATATCTGTCACTAAAATGCATAGTGTTATGCATCAAGGTATAAAAGTACTGAATGAGATCTCTCCTTTGGTGACGGGTAGAGGGAGGACTCATGGCTGAGAACAAAAGCAGACTACATCTTAAGCTTGAGGCTCTGACAAAGAAAATTCAGCACAGCAAGTTAGAGTACACCAGCTACCACATGCATTGTAACTTTAAACATTTTACCAGCGTTTTTTCTTATAATCTGCATGGTTATGCTAAAATAATCAACATTTTCACCACTGAATAACTCCTGAGTGTTTAACCTTAATTATGTCTTTAAGATGAATTATCTTATTTAATCTTCATGAGCAACCTTTAAAGATAGGGCATACTTACTAAGAATTTTGACTAATGCAATTTATAAAATGTGGACTTTTAGATGGTGAAATTATTGTATTAAGTGTATAGGCCTTATTATTTTCATCTACAATCAGTTTGATGATTTTGTGGAAAGGAAGAGGAATATATAATATCCACTGTCAATACCAGAAAATCTGGAAGATGCTCTGTTTACTATAGGATAAACTGTGGTGTATTTTCTATACAAAGGAAGTTCTATGTTTGTTTAAGGGTTTGCTGAAAAATGTGTTAGCTTATGGTAGAGACCAAATTGTGATTGTTTGGATGGCTGTATATTGTGGTCCAAACTGTTTTGAATTTCACAAACTAGTAAAATTATAACCAACACACTAAAAATGAACATTTATTGTTAGCATCCTTTCATAAGAGAAAAGGTCTTTTTAACAACAAAAACGAAGGAGAAACATGATCTCAGAATTAAACATAGTCATTTAATTTGAATAAAATTAACTTCCAACAATTTTGCTTCATTTTCTTATTTCCCCTTAGCCTGGTGAACTCTTCATTATGGACTAATATTTAGGAACCACTAATACAGAAAAGGAAATTGAACCCCATGTGGCTCAGACAAAGGATCTTTAAGGTTAAGTATTAAGACCCATTCCTATTGAAGATCAATCAGAAAAGATGAATCATTTCTGGTTTTATAATGGGATTTTATTTGCACAGAGCTTTTCAGGAATGAGCTATGCAAAGAGAGGTGCAGCTGTATCTTTTTCATGTGTATCCCTATTGGCAATGAAGGAGCATAGATATGTAGATAACAATTACTTCAGTCTATAATAGCAAATGATATGCCCTTCCTAATTCCTTCTTAGAAAGGCTCCCTCCAAGTGTCATGTTATCCCCTCTCCTAACACATCTCTGAATTCGAGATGTACAATGTTGAGTGCCACCCAGCGCTTTTTAATGCTTTCTTCACAGCCAGCTATTTTCAGCATCATTCTTCACGTTTGTTTTAGCTCTCAGACAAGTCAACATGTTCCCTTCAGCACTACATATCATAATAGATCTCTCTGAAAGTGACAAAAAAATGCTCAGAAAAATTCTCATGCAAAATTATAATGCCACACTTTAAAATAAATGCTGTCTTGACTAGTTAACATATTTCCAGAAATATTCTCAAATAATTATCTGCATGCCCCAATTTCCTCATTTCGCTTCTAAGTGCTTTGTTCTCTGACTTTGTTGTGAGTAAATGTTTCACATATGTTCCATTCTTCTTTGAGAAGAGAGAGCATCATTTCTTTTCAAGCATCACAGTGATACGTGGATTGCTGTTAGGGAGGGCAGCAATTCTCCCAGGCCTCCAACCTTCCCCAATACCTCAGAAAGTGACAGTCATTTTTACAGGTCACAAGAGTGGCTTTTACCTCATAATACTGTATGGGTTCAGTGCATCTGAATAACAGAAGTCTAAGAGGAAGAAAATGGAATGCAAAATGTTATCAGTGCCATTCATTCTCAATAGAGTGCATACTATACAGGAACAGGAGTTGATGGACACCATAAAGAGGGCAGTCCACAGGGACAGATGGCCTAGAGTGGAAAACTACTGGATGTGTAGGACAAAACACCACTATGTGCTGCAGCATTTGATAAGGAAAACTAATTTGAGTAGCGTTTTTCATCTCAAAATTTTGTGGCCCTTTCTTTTTTTTTTTACCTTATTCTTGTTTGCTTTTCTAAGAATATATTTTGAATAGCTCTTTGAAAATAATCTAAGTTGTGAAATAATATAATGTTATTTCATCAAAAGAAAACTTATCTGATTCCAAATGTCTACCTTTATATTCTGTACTGTACTCACTAGGGAAGATATTTGTGTTATGAATGAATTGACCCCATAATAAACTCCTAGAGTTATAACTACATGGTCACAAATTTTAGAACCCCAACACATGTTTATGTTTCCGTGTGTGTATATACATATATCCACATATATAGATAATCATTAAGAGTATATAAATATATTTATAATATACATTTGTAAATGTATATAAATCTTTTATTGTCCTTAACCTCTGCCTTAGCTCCATCTAGTTAGTTGTTTATTCCCTGTCCAAGAGTATTTTGTTATATTTCCTACATTCAATATTTAAGAAACTGGTTTTCTATATACTTATGACACAGTTTTTAAATGAAAAATTATTTATTGTTTCTACTCTCCATAATTAGAATTTAATCTTATATGGATTTTTATATATAAAGATATACTAATATCTCTCTCTCTATATATATATGTATATAACTGAGATATTTTGGAGAATATAGTCATGAAAATATTAGGACTCTCTAGGCATGATCCTGATATTATTTGTATATTCCAAACAAACGTAAAAACCTATTTCATATTAGGCCCATCAGTGTGAGGATGCATTAAGCATGAAGGTTAGCTAAAGGTATATTGGTAACTGATTTTTCCTGATGGCTCACTGGAGAAGTTATTTGGAACATATTATTTCAGATCATCTCTTATAACTGAACATCAGAGAGTTGAGTTTGGCAAGGAGCAGAAGGTACCTAACTTTTGACTGTTTAATTAAGGTTCTTCATGCGCTGATTTATGTTTTCAGAAAGTGCTTATTAGCCAAGCACTGGTGGCCCACATCTGATTCCTACCTACCTACTTTGGGAAGCTGAGATCAGGATGATTGCGTCGAAGTCAGCCTGCATAAATAGTTTGCGAGACTCCATCTCCAAAATAACCTCCAAAATGTCCTGGAGATGTGGCTCAAGCAGCAGAGTGCCTGCAGAGGAGATGGCAAAACCCATAAACATTTATAATGAAGAGTCATCAGGGTAAACTTTGCAAATGAAGTGCAGATAGTTCTTTACCAGATATAAGGAAGCACAGCCAGTATTCTATTCTAGTTTATGAAGACAGTAGGAGGAGTATCAGGAGAAAGCATGTTTAGTTACATTCATTAGAGCTCTTTAAACACCTTGCATGGCAGGTGTCAATATTTGATTTTCTATTAAGGACTTGGAACTTGGAAAAAACATAACTACCATGAGGTAGATCCAGAATATGTGCTCAGATTTGAGTCACTCCTACAGTCTTACTATTCTTTCTTCTTTTTATTGATTCTCACTATGCCAAAATCTCTATTTAAGGAAGGGAATACTTAATGTCGTGATTAGTTTACAGAAGTACACATCTATATGCAGTTCTCAAATATTCTGTACTGCACATTTGCTGCACTCAGCAGCTATTACAGATACATATGTATGCTATGCAAGTTGTAAAAGAAATAATACAGAAATAAATTTACAAGGTGCATGCTATACTTTGATGATGCCAATTTGTTTTCTTTTCCAAATGCTGCTAATGTCACTGTCATCTCTATTGCCAGAGGCATTTCTGTATAACCTGTCTGCTGTTATGCTCATTTAGAAAAAGAAACCTATCAGTACAAGAAGACAGGAATTTCTCCCCCACTTCCCACTATGAGCTTCATTTTAAAAGGCTGTTTGTTTTGTCCTAATTGTAATTGAATGAGTCTTTGTCATCCATCAGTGTCTGCATTCACAATCTGAGGTTGATATCTCATATTCATCTTGGGCAAAGTAATGGCACCAAATGACACACATAATAACTCTGCTTAAAGCTAAGTTGGCTCACTCAGGGAAGGAGGGGCTAGAACTACAGAAGTCACCTGTCTGGCTTTAGTCTTGCATGTACTTTCACAAATGCAGGGCTCTTGCCTCCTGGCTCTAGACAGACCAGTGAAGGAAATAAGCAACCTGTATGGAAGTGTGCAGTATCAGGATACTTATGGGCAAAAGGTAGCTAAAATGTCCCAAGCCCTGAAATGCCAATGGCAAGAGAGGAGGTGCTGCTTACTCAAGACTTTTTAACTCTTGAATTAGAACACTGGGTACCCAATCAAAATCATGACTATATTAATGATTAATTCAGCACAACCTTATGAAAATGGGGGATCATTGAGAGAAGGAAGAAAATAGCATTTATAGATAGCTGTAGATATGCCAAATTGTGTACAGGGCAGTTTACATCAAAGATTGTGTTAAATCCTCTCATCACTATGAAGAAAGTACTATTTGGCACCACTTATTATCCAGAAGTTCAAAAATTGGCCATGATTACATACTATGAGTGGTCTCTGATTCTTATTTTAGGTGTCTTATTCAGCTTTCTTGCTGTATATAATAAGCACGTCATTTTCAGTGGAAGGTAAAACTTGTCCAAAAAATCCCATCATTATCTTCATTCCCATCACGTCTATTTCCCTAAAGTAAATTTTCTTGCCACATAGACACTTCAACCTCTACTCACATGACCTAGCCTATGATTCCAGTTTTTAGGCATGTTCAATTGGAAAATTCAATCACAAATCTTTGAATTTGAGAATTAGATCAAAATCCTGTATTTCCATATGATAAATAGAGAAAAAAAATTAAACTGCTATTGTCAGATTGTTAAACAAGTACAGCATAGAGAACACTCCAACCAAAGCCTCAGGCTTTGTTCTTGGCTGTGGTTTCTATCCTGAACCTACTATGCTCCCAAAGTGGACTGGGATGGATGACAATGAAGCTGCCAAAGAAACTTCCTTTTTCCCTCTTGAGGCTGAGCTCAGAACCAGATTTCTTGTTAAGCCTGTTCATATCCAGGTGCTTCTTTGAATTGTTGGGGACTAAAGTCATGATCCAAGTAAAATTCTGCTCCAACCCTCAGGTATAACCAGTGTAATAGAAAGTTAGCAAAAATGAGCAGAAGAAAAATCTAGAAAGTAGTTTGCATTTCCTTATCTGTAAAAATGAAAAACTTTTTGTGTTTTAAAAACACTACATGGAAAAAGTTGCATCCAAAATTGGGATTTGTTGGTTTCACTGTGGTTGCTATTAGTGTTGGAGGAAGTCCTAGTTTCAACTGATCCCAATCTCCTTGTCTCTTTTTTTTCCTGTCTTAAAACTTCAAACAGAAGGAATGCAATTATCAAATGCACTTTTTAAAATGCTAGTTTCAATTTAGACTGTCTGGGCTGTCCTTTCCTGCCTACAGGCCTGCCAAGATGATACACTTATTTATTTTCAAGGCTGCAATCTTAGCTTCCCCTGTTTTCTTGTCTGTCTGAAATTTACTGATCTCTTTTTTCAATGACTATTTTAAAAAATGGCTGTCTCCCTCCTTCTGAATTTTAACAAGTTACTTCCTTATTTTAAATCCTGTCTTACTACCTCTCCACACTGACAGCAATCCTTTACTAACTGCTATCCTCTGATTATTATTCTATAGATGACACACAGATCTATGTATAAAGGTCCCCAAATGCTGAAAACACTAGCACTGTGACCAGGAAGTCTTAATCATCCAGAGAGTGGCTGGGATAAATGTAGCCATTTCTACCATCCTGTCCTGGATGAGTTCTTAAGTCATCTTCATTTGTGGTTGTATTCTTTTTGGTTAGAATACAACTCTCAGAGGGGCAATTAAAAGTGATCATTGCAATAATGGAAATTACTGATGTGCAAGTAAGGCCCCTTTAGGTAAGCATTCACATACTAGTTTAGTCCATTTTTTTTCCTGTACTATATTTCTTTTCTATGCAATATGTGGAAAAACAGAGAAATAATGAAACCCAAGTAGGGTGGTTGTAACTCTCTGTTAAAATGCTCAAATATCTCAAGAAAAGTATCTTGAGAAAATTATTATATGTCTGGAATTTTGTCAGGTGATAAGAACCCAGAAATGAAAGACATATCTCAGAGTTAGGTGAGAAAAGTAAACTTGAAAACATATCATAATAATATCTGGTACTGATGCCATATTAGCACATTTCAAGGTGTCATAGTTATACAAAGGATTGAGAGGTCAGAGAGAACTTCAAAAATTCTATCTTGTGTGATAAAACATGACACATATGAGTCAGCACTAAAATACAACAATTTACTATATTGGAGAATCAGAAGAAAAGATTATAGAATGGATTCTCTGGAGAAAGAAAAGGAAGTATGTAGTGTATTGGAAACAATCAAAATACAAGGCAACTGCCTTCTGCCTTAAGGACTAGATAGGTGTTCAGAAACATGTAGTTGCAGGGTGAGATGATAGTTTAACTAGACAGGTATGATTGTTTGCATAAGTCGTGGCTTCCTAAAAGTCAGAAGAGAGAGAGAGAGAGAGAGTATCTACCCTTCTCAGATTAGTGAGTTTTCTGCATGTCTATAGATGTGTACTGCATTGAACTGGCTTGGTGAAAAATAATGTGCTAGAGATGTAGAGCATAGAGTGTTAGAGAAATGTTATAGTGGTTGGTATTATTATAAAGTTTGAATATGTAGGTAATAGTGGTCAGAAGGGTATGATTGATGGGAGCACAGTAGAAATTTGGGTTTTGTTTGAAGTCTAGTACTAACTGAGATCATAGAAGAGTCAAAGGAAGGAAGTGGAAATGGCAGAAAAGAGAACAACCTTACTGTGATGTACTAGAAAGTGTTTCCTGTGGTATAATTCAAGGAGACTGAAGATAGACAGTAAGCATGCAAATCCAGAAAGCTTGAAATTAAAGTAGTGTCATATGGGAAGAAGGCCCAGAAAAGACAATACTCAGTATTTCACCAGTGACTTCTACCTACAATCCCCATGCTTCGACTCACTAATCAGTAATATCATTCTTTCCCTTGAGTCTGAATTCAGACTGTGGATCCTTCTCAACACAGCAATGCAGTGAGCCATTAACAATTCATTGATATTGATACAAGAGATAAAATCTCATTGTTCTCTCTGACTTAGGCAACAATTCATTGAAATTGGATTGTGAGATGAAACCCCTTTGCTGTTTCTGACTTCAGGTGCCATGCAAGCAGTAGGAACTATTTATTTTCATTTCCTGTTCCATTTCCTTTTGCAGTCATTTTTGTGACAAAAGATTATTCTCCAAACTCTATTTTCTGCTGGTGCCAAAGTTTCACCTCTCAAACCAACCAATGTTGAAATATAGGGATTTGTGTCTACCCACTCACTTTAGGCAGGATTGATTGGGGAGTTTATACAACTTATTTCTCTAAGTGGATAGTGAGATTCACAAAGAAACTCTGTTTATTTTACATTCTCCTCAGTTGCTGGTCCCATTTGGAGTACACAGCAAGTACATAATAAATACTTATTGACTTAGTTGAATTTCAAGCCTTTCATACAAGCCATTATGATTTAGCTAAAGAATGTTAAAGCCTTTAGAGGGGCTAATTAGAGCCAATAATTCCACTGACCTGTGCTGGTTCTGAAGTACTTAGTGGTAATAATACTGTTTTTGCAAGATGGATATTTTACTGTTGAGCCTGTCTGGTTTGAGAGACTCACTGTTTTATGGTCTGTATGTGGTGATCATTTGGATGTAATGATCAAATGGGGGTTGCCCAAATTGATCGTTATAACAGAATTCTACTGTAATTACATTTCCATAAATGATACTCAAATTCACTAGGGAAATCAACAACCCCTTGGTGTGCCTACTTCCAGCACTGATTACAAGTTCAGGTTCTATAGCACTTTCTAAACAAAAGGTAATTAAAATTTTACAACCCATAGTTAAGCCAAAATGAAAAGGCAGCTTTTTGTTCTAGATTCAAAAATACAGCTCTTTGTAGACAACATCAGAAGACAATTCAATTTAGAAGAATTTTTAGATGTTTGATTGCATACAAATTAATACATGTATATTGAGACAAAAGAAGTAGGTTCGAGGTAGAATTAGGGATTTGCACCCAGCTCCATTATTTCTCTATATATGTCTTCTCAAGTATATCATTTACTCTTCTGAGCCTAAGTTTCCTCATCTTCAAAATAGTCATAATGTAGTTTTTTGGCATGTTGGCTTTTGAAATAATTAACCGACCTGCTTGTTGTAAAGTACTAACCACAGTGCTAATCATGCATATTAGTAAGTAATCAATATACCTTAATTATTATTGTCATTTTGTTTTGTTTTTACAAATCCAGTCACCATCCTTCCCTAGTGACACCATGAGAAGCACTATATTTTTCTCCTCTGCCTTAAAGTGAGTCCAATGTTAACTTCATGTATACCAATATCTACTATCCTTAATCTATTAATTCTTCTCTGCTGGAATTCTCTGGCTTAGCCTCCATGTCTCAGACAGCTCATTTCTATTTTCAGGCAATAGTGTTGACCTTATCAGAGTAAATTAGAAAATTTCCATCAATTTCAGATTGCCAACATCTAAAGTACCTATTGCCATTAACAGGCAAAAGGTCATTTTAACATTCCCTCGGTACATTTCCACAAAATATGCAAACCATGGGGATTTCATCCTAATCTAAATATCATTATGTCATCAAAGTAACATTTTCAATAATCTTCTTTTAGGCCTTTGAGCCCTATCCAATCAATGATTGTAAAGCATTGCACTTTAGTTTAGAAATTACTCTATTCAGCAGAAATTCAGCCAAAAAAAAAATAATAATTTTCTCCACATAGAAATAAACTAAGGGTAAATGTGGTATGTGTCGTCCTTTGCCACCCACATAATCCATATTCCAAAGGGAATCATCAAAGTTTATTGGTGAGCTATGTTACAAAATTCAAGTGTTAACAAACCCTCTTCTAAAAGTATAAGAAGGGTAGACTCTCCAATGTTGCCATATGCCACATTTTTGTCTTCATGAAGCATATTCAGTTTTGGTTTTATAACCTATAACTTTACTGAATTTGTTTATTAATTTTACCAGTGTTTGGTAGAGTATGTAGGTTTTTATACATACAAGCAAGTTTTCTGCAAACAGAGATAATAAAAAAGAAATTTTTCCAATAGTAACCAAGAGTCAGAAGAAGTATAAGTTGTAGTCCAGAGAGAAGTTCTAGCCTGTATACTCCTCATAAATTATTATTTCTGGATTAATTTAATAATAAAAACAATAAGAGACTGGTTGCCTTAAAACAATGAGCCCTCAAACTAGGAGAATGCATATTGATCTACATTATTTGTTCATATGCCTTGATTAGTTTTATTAATAGAGGAGAACTTCATAGGCAGACTTTTTGTTTATAGGGGGAAATTATTCTAATACAGTTTTGTTACAATTTTCTTCTTATAACATGTCTTTTTCTGCTGAGTTCTATTCTTTCAGGTCCCTTTTTAGTTCTTGGGATTTTTATTTTTATTTTTGACTTCCTGATAATCTGTATTTCTTATTGTTCCTCCCAGTAATTTTCCAGTCTATATTTCACATACTTTTATAAAGCTAATTATCTTTAAGCATTAACATAGTTTTGTTTCTGATTGTTGCATTCTATAACAAATAATTAGAATTCACCATGACCAACCCATAGGTTAACTTTTCTGTTCAAGGACAGAGGTTAATCATGTAATTTGTACTCACTAAGTTCCTTCTGTGTCTGTGGCTCTGTGCTAAGGATTGGAATTGCAGAGGATCAAGCAGGAAGTAATCTTATAATAAGAAGCAGAGAAGACCACTATGAGTTGAACTGTGCAAACTCTCTTATCACATTTTTATGGATAAATTTTCTTAAGCTTCAGCTTAGAATCCCTCCCTTCTGCCACAGAACAGACATCCATCAAGATAAACATCAGACTTGTTCTTTGGTTTCCAGTGTAAATCACAATGACTTAGACTTAGTTCTCTATACACTTTGGTATATTTTTCAGCAATATTATCTATGTTGAACTTCTAACTTGCCCACAAGATTGTGAAATATGGATAATAGCAAATGTTTGACTTCACTATATTTATATCATCTAATTTTCATATTCATTATATAATGCATCTTAAGGTCAACTGGAGTAAATTTTAAAATTATAAAACTTGTTTGGTTGTAATTAATTTATATAAATGAAACTATTTTTCACTTTTGAAAACATCTAGAAGTCATTAAAAGTTATAGCTGATTTCATGTCAGATTACAAACCTAGATTTTTTTCCCTTACCTGAGTCAAATTTTGTGCTAGTTCCTTGACCTTTGCTTGGGTTTATTATCATATAGGAGCCATTTTTATAGATTCAGTCTCAGCTTTCGTAATTTCTCCACACTGTCTCTCTCTCATTCTATCCATCCATCCTTTGTGGGAAAATTTTTATATGGATAGGAGCAGACAACTGGACATGAACGAGGGCATTTGTTAGGGTCTAGTGTAATACTTTCACTTTTTAAGATGCAAAATATTAAACTATGTTTATTGAGAGCTATGTGTCAGGCATTATGTCAGTTGCTTTAGATTAGCAAATTAATTTTAGCAATATCAAGAGGTAAGTCCTACTATTTGCATCTTTACAAGATGAGAAAACAGATTTGTTAAAAATTTTATTTTCCAGTGTCACATGATTACAAATCGGCAGGTAAGTTTTGGAATCCACAGTCTGACTTCAGGACCGTCATGTTGTATTTCCTCTTGCTCAAGTATGCTTGCATGCAGCAAAATGAATAAATAAGTAATAATTAAAGATAATAAAATATAGCAAGAAATACATGAGGAATTAGAATTATAACATGAAAAAATAGTTGACCATAGTAATATGGATAAAAATGAAGAAAATGGTTATAGAGTAACTTGCACACAGGTTTTATGTGAGGAAGATAAAGAAGCTGTCTCTAAAAGCTTTTGTGTTCAGAAGAGCAGAGGGAGTTTCCCTTAGTGAGAAGAAATTGGAAAAGGATGTGATAGGTTTGAAGATACACACACAGAAGGAATATTATTCAATTTTGGCTACCAGCTGCCATAACAAAATAGTCAGTGCCTTAAACGACAGAAATTGACTTTCTTACAGCTTCCAGAGGTTGGAAGCCAGAGATGAGTATGCCAAGGTGGATCTAGGCTTACAAAGTAGCCTTTTCCCAGTGTCCATTTGGGGGGTGGGTAACAAAGTAGCCTTTTCCCAGTGTCCATCTGGGGGGGGTGGGTAAACAAGAGGGAGAGAGAGTGAGAGCACTTTGGTATCTCTTCTTATAAAAGGGCACTGATCCCCTTACAGAGGTCCCATCCTCATGGTCTCACCTAATATCTAAACCTAATTATCTCCCAAAGGTCCCCACCTTTAGATGCAATCACATTGAGGGTTAGAGTTTCACCATATGAATTTTGGGAGGACATGAGTCTGTAGTAGTAGGAAATAGTCATTTTGGATAATGAAAGATCAAATTGAATAAATAAGCACAAGGGCAAAACAAACTTACAAAGAAATGGAAAACATGCAAAATAATATGAGATATGAAAGAGAGATCTGAGATAGCTAATGTCTGAATAATATAATTACTAGGGGACAAAAGGAAACAGATGAGAAATAATGAGCAAAGAAATAATAGAGTACCAGTTCACTGAACTGAAGAAAAATGAAATTTCAAAAAGGACCATTGAATTCCAGGCATAATTAACAAGATGCACATGCATATTGTGGTAAGGATTAGTAAAATTCAAAGCTACAAAAATATAGTGGTTACAAATTTCTAAAAGTGCAATGGAAGCCAGAAAATAATGCAATAATGTTTTCAAAATATTAAGAAAAAATGACAATTTATACATAATTGTGAATCCAACAAATTATTTTCTCTAAATAATGAAGGTAAATATGAACCTATTTAGAGAAACAGAAATTAGTATTGGCAACGAAAATGTATTGCAAGAAGAAAGCTCTAAAGCAAAGGAAACAATGAAACCAGAAGGAAAGTATACTGAAGATTGCTGTGACCACCCCATCTCCATAGGGAGGTAATTGCAGTTGGAGGGAACGCAGACCTCAGGTTCTAAAGAGCCCTGAGAAAAGAGGTCATGAGGGGACGTGGCACATGCAATCCCTGGTAGCATTACATATGATGGTAACATCATCATCATGGGCTCCTGGCTTTGAGCAGAAGCAGCCCCACTCACAGCCTTTTAACATGTGATGTGAGTGAGAAATCAATATTTTGAGATTTCAGGTTCACTTATTGCCTCAACATAACCTGCCTATTTTGCCCAATATAAAAAACCCAAGATCAAGAAGCTGATGAGGACAAAGCTATTAAGCATGTAGACAGTTAACTTATCATCTATAATTCTAGCTAAAAAAAAAAACAAAATGAAACACTGAAGTAGTGTTTTAGCTAATCCACAAAACCCATTATTTTTCCTTCCTGGCTCCTAGCTGAACCACATTTCCCAGCAACTCCTACCATCATTTGTGGCCATGCGAATAAGATGATCTCCAGGACTTTTGTCCCGTTGTAGGTATGAAGAATGGAGGTAACCTACAAGATGACCTTCAGAGTCACAATTTTTAAATAGTAGAGCTACAAGTTGGAAGCAGGCTGAATCCTGAATCACAGTTAAAAGTGACTACCGATGTCTTCTCCAGACTTCCACAGCACAGAAAATAAACTTATATTGCATTAATTCACTGAGGGTTTTCTTTTTGGGGTCATAGTTATTGAATAAAGACAACTAAAGAATATCTAATCTTCTAACAATGTTCAGGCCATTTATAAAAGGGACTATATTCCAGGCCATCAAGGGAGTGTCAACAAATCTCAAAAAACAGTGGTGTTGCAGAGATCATTTTCTCTGAATCAAACTACAATTAAATTTGTAAACAATAAAAACTTTGGTTAAAATAATGCATCATTAGAAAGGAAATCAGATTTCTAAATAACTGTTGGGTTACAGAAAAAGTACTATTAAAAGATTTTAAACACAAGTCGGGAAGACATGAAATTAAAATATGTTGAACTTGTTCTATGTGGCTAAAGAAGTAACTATAGGAAAATTTATAGATGTAAATGTTCATATTCAAAAAGAAGACACACAAAATGCCAAAAGGAACAAGTATATAACTTAGCATGTTAGAAATGGTGCAGCAGGATGAACTCAAATACAGTAGAAGAAACAAAATAACAAGAGTAGAAAGTCACTGAAATAGGAAACAAATTTGAAAAAAATACAATTAGGGATGAGCTTGTGATAGTGATAGTGATGGTGGTGGTGCTCATAATATCACTAACACAAAAGTTTCCTATGTAATGCACAAGTTCTAATTTACATGGTCGAGATAGATTCATTTTTTAATTGTCAAAGTAACCCTATGAGATGGATGCTATCAATATTTCCATTTTTATGGAAAAAAAACTGACACACAGAGAAATTTAATAACAAAGTCCAAAGGTAATTTAACAAAGTTCACAACTAATATAATAGGCAAATCTCTGATGAAATTAATAAAGAAAATGATAAAAAGAGCAAGCAGATGAAAATGGCTTAGACTACAGAAAAAAAGAGCAATTCTCAAGACACTGAGTGAAAAATCAGCAGAAATAGCACTGAAGAAAGAATGGGTGTAGCTTTGGTATTGACTCCAAATTCAAATTCAGCATTTTACAAGCCTAATAGCATAATGCCTTCCTCAGCATTTTATGTGCCATTCCTGGAATGCTACATTATCTATGCTTAAGAGATTACATAGTTTCCTATAATAAATAATTACCTTAACTATGTTAATAGAAATAGGATATATCATTTGAGTTTACTGTTAATATCCAATTGTTCATTTTCTTTCAAATATTGGCAAAATTTTAGAAAAAACTTAAGGTCTGCAGAATGGGTGTGGTCAGTTAATGTGTCATTAATTTCCAGAGATTAGATTATGGATCATCAATTCCTCCCACATTTCAGGCTGGGGAATTCTTAGTCTTGGATAGTCAGACCAGAGTTTTCACAAGCGATGGAGGCTGAGTTCAGCAAGACCTTGTTATATGTCACAAGTTGTTCCTTAATATCAGCAGTTCAGGATGTGACTCCTTATCAACATTCAAACCACCATTCTCAGTTATCAGTTTCTTAACTCCTTAATTCCTATATCAATACTATGTGCCAAAGGCAAAGGCATGTTTGTCAGTCCTTAATTGCATTTTGTTATACTAGACTGTTTGTTTTTTTAACCACACTGAACAGAGATAATATCTTGCTAGTCTCAGAGAGGCAAATCTCCTCTCATGTGGATATTGTCACATGACAGGGTACTGTGGTAGCCTCTTGGAAGTGAGGCTTCAAGGAACCAAGTTGTGCCAACAACCAGGGAACACGTGATCATACATAATCTATCAGGATGTGCTGATTTGGGCCCTGACACTCTCCCAGCATAGTATGGATTCTTGGCTGTGTGACTTAGTAGTTGTATGATTTATGGGACTTTTTTTCCAAGTCTTCAGTGTCTGCAAAGGAAAAAAAAAAAACGTTTAGCAGCCTTACGATGCTGTTGACATTGTTATGAGGACCGGAGATGGTGTTATGTAAAATGTCAGACACATGTATGATTCTCAAGTAAAATTATTGGAAGAGGTACTGAGAGGTCACTGCTCTCTCTAAGCCTCTCTTTTCATCTGGTAATGACATCTACATTTTCAGAATGATTAAAGAAGATGACAGAAAGGAAGATCCTCTTTTTGTCCATAGTAAGTACTTACTGAGAGGTGGCTTTCGAAATACTGACTCTGACATGGAAATGATAGTCATCCTGACTTGCTTATCATGCAAAATGTACACGTACTGAAAAATTATATTGTACACCATAAATATGTTTGATTATTATATGTTAATTTAAAAGGAAAATAAAAATGTAAAAATTGAAACAAATACTAATGCTGCCTTTTCTCTCATGTATATACACACATATATGCTTATGAAAGAAAATAGGTGCATAATACAAAGAGAAATAAAATACCAATGCTAACATTAGCTCCTTTGATGAACTTTCTTAACATTAAAGTTAACAAAGGAATTAAAATTTGTGAATAGTTCTGAAGGCATTTTTTATTCTCAAACCAAAGCATTCATCAAGATGTCTCAGAGAATAGTCTGTTTCTCTTATATAAACTATCATTGCTATTCCTCTTAAAGAAAAAGGAACCATCATTTCCTGAAAGGAAATGGATGCAAATCCACATCTGCCACTATACCCATCCCTTCTTACAGTTTTCTGCAATTCCATCTTTCATTCTCTCCTCTCAGGATTCAGATACACCCATTGTGTAATTATGTTTTTCAAGAGAAATGGATGAAAATGTGAATGCTCTGAAACAGTATCTTGTTTCCTTAGATAAAGTACAATATTTTCTATTTCTATGGATGGGTTGAAAAGCTGAAGTAATCACTCTTCATTCAAAAAGAATGTACAACCCCGCTGCCCAGAGCACACTAGTTCTCATCTGTGACCTTAAACAGCAAACATGGACTAAGATTTTTGTGTATATAAGCTTAATAGTTCTATTTTACCTATGAAGAGCACTTGGCAGATTCAGAGTACTTTTACAAAAACGATCTCCTCTGACCCTCTCAGGCATAGAAGATATTATTATTCCTGTGTTGTAGAAATAAAAATATATGTATACAAAGAAGTAGGTACCTTTCTCAAACCTACTTTACAAATAAGTGGCAGGGCCAGGCTTGGAATCCTAGCATCTCTTCTTCTTGATGATGTTTTAAAAAACTCACAATAGCTGTATCTGTAGATAATTATGAACTTCAGATTTTAGGATTTGTTGAAACTTGGGTTTGAATCTCAGTTCTTCCTCTTCTGGAGGCAGATTATTAAACACTTTTCAATTTAATTTCCTCTTGTAAAATGGGGCTAATAATTGGACATTTAGAATTACAAAAAAAGTTTAAATAAGATAATATTTGCAAAATACTCAGCACTTAATAAAACCTCAATGTTAGCTCTAATAATTGTCATATGAAAAATGTATTCTACTATCATTATGAATAATTCTCCATCTACACAGCAAGTATTCAGTATATGATACCAATTTCTTTTGAATAGAGATGGTTCTAGGAATAAAAAAAACCTTACTATTTGTAAAAATGGAATAAATTTCTTTTCCTCTGGCTCATAAAAAATGAAACACTTATCAAGCTGCACTTCAAATAATATAGGTTTTCCAGGCTCTCAAAAAGGCATATTTTCACAGGTAAATGAGGCAAAATCTGCTTTTTGTCATACTAAAAACGCAAGTGGGACACTTTTAGTGAAGGCTTAGGAATATATATATATATTTTTTTTCTTAAATGATGAAAATTGTTTCTCTAAGAACCTATCTACTTTATCTTCATATCTAGGCAATCTCCTTATATAGAATCCCAATCCAAAAAAAAAAAAAAAAAACCCGCAGAGCTATATGTCAGTACAGAACTTGGTAAATGGATGTTTTTTTCATTGATTTTTGGCTGATTCATCAAAATGACCTGGTATTTTGGCATCAGGTAGGTAACAGCTCACAACATGTAAGAAAAACATTACATTTCATCAAAGAGATTTGGACAAGCAGATATTAAGGTGAGTGGCTCAAATATTTTACATTAGTGACATTTTTTAGTTTGCTTTATGCTTATATTTTGAATGTTAATATGACACACATGGCAATGTTAGAAGAAAAATAGAAGTAATTGCATGTCAAGCAGCTCAGCGTAGCATAAATGTGACCATATTAAAATAGTTTTTCAATGATTCTCATAATGAAAATAAATCAAATCATTATTTTTTCCTCGGATATATAAAGTGAGGTGTCAAAATTATCTTGAAATATTCCAATTGTCTTTCTGTCATTATGGCACTCAGAAGCAGCAATCAACATACATGGCATAAATATGTATATATAATATATATATGGTTTTCTAATTTGTTCTAAAGTTAGAATATTAGTTTTTCATCAAATGAATTCAAAAGAAATGAATTCAAAATAGAGTAACAAAGTGCATATTGATCTGATTTCAAACTTCCTTGCTGAGAAGAGAAAGAAATTACTGAAGTCTGTTATTACCAAGCGATGACTTTATGCAGCATCGTGAATGAGTCCACTTTCTCGGAACATCATTTGGTTGACATGCATCATCACTGAGCTGAGATCACAATGAACAGAATCATTGAATCACCACTCATCAAGAGGCTCTTGGAGCCAATCATTTTTATCTTAAATGTAAATGAATGAAAAACACATGGAAAGAAATTTAATTCACAGGTGATTGAAGGCTTCTGGATGAGTGCCAAGAAAAAGATCATCTCCATGCATTATATATTCCAAGAATCTTTGGTTTCAGGCTTTATAGCCTCCAAGAGAGTTCACTGCCCAAAGACAAGCACAGGGGGTCCTGCTGTTTCCATTACAATAAATAGTGGGACTCTGTAAGCTTTGTACACAGTTAAATTTAAATTTCAAATATTTTGTTGGGCAAAGATCATGGAACACCTCTATGGAAGAAACTTTTATGATCAAATACTGTCACCAATGACCTGAGAAGCAGGATAACTATCCTTTGCTTTAAACTGGGACTGGTGGGAAGGGTATAAGAGGACTGCCTTGGGTCTCTGAGGGTCTTTACTTTTTCTGCCTCATTTCTGTGTAGTAACAGACTGATTTAGAAGCTCTTTTCCCACTTTGCCTCTTTTAATATTCTGTTTCCCTTCTGAGTTAGGTAAGGGTCTTTAGGTTACATTTAATAACAGAAATCAAATTGAGCCAATGCAAGTGAAGAGGAAAGAAATGAGAGAAGCAGGAAGCAAAAAGCCTTGGGGGATGCAGGGCATTCAAACTCTTCATCTCATATCTTTGTTCCTCAAGCAGATGTGCTTCACTTTGTCTCTCTACAGTCCAACCTTTTTCTTCTTTCACATCGTGAAAGGAAAACGAGTGGCAGACTTTCAGCCCTGGTTACTGATTCCTGAGAAAAAAGTCATCTGATCAAAGCATGAGTCCCAAAAACCTCTTACACAGTCCATGTACTTATGGCCAGGGGTACCAGAACCTATGTGACAAACACTGCTGTCACATTTTGAGTAAGCGGATGAGGTGTGATGAACAGTTCTGACATGACAAGGACTGAGTAGTTCCTCCAGAAGTTGTCATCTACAATGTATTTTCTATTGCCAGGAAAGAAACACTAATGTAGACTAAGATTCTATATTCTTTTATTTAGAAACCTAAGCTTCCCCACACACATCCAAGGGACACTGTTTTTGTTTTTGTTTTAAATATGAAGATACAAACAAAGAGTGATACAGGGAAATGTTTGAAAAGGGTTTGCAGCTAAGCAAGCATGAAGAAATAGCAGCTGCATAGGTTTAGTTATCATGTACGTGGGGTGCTCTCGCTCTTCCAAACACAGCTAACAATCAGAGTTGTGGTTTGGGTTATCCTATCCAGTACTATGGACAGAAAAGCAGAAGAGAGAGAAATAATGCTTCTAATATAGGTGATCTATGGAATAATGGTTTCTAGTAAAGGATATTCTAATGATAAAAGCAACAATGCTGGGAGAAGTTTTGAGATTATTTTTTATGCCTTCATTTTACAGACCATGTATTAACCTGTCAGATTTCCATATGATGCTATGATCTGCAGAGAACAGTTAGAATCAACAACAATAAACACATATCAGATAATTAAAATGTGTATAATGCAAAGCCATGCCTGTATAATTTATAGTGAATTTCAACAGTTGATATCTTATAGAGTATTACAAACTGCTTACTAAATGGGTATTGAAGTTTAATGGCCCTGGACTCCAAACCCAGGTGTGCATCTTACCAGTAGTATGGCTGGGGGACATTAATTAATCTCTTCAGCCTGGATTTATTTCTTTAGTATTTATATGTGACTAATAAAATCTGCTTCATAATATCGCTGTGAGGATTAAAATAGGTAGCATTTGGAAGTACACAGCATACATTTGACAAATATTAGATGCTATTAGTTTTCTACTTTTTTAACAACTCTGTCTAGCAAATGGGTAGATAAGTAGGCTAGGTATTATGCTGTCAATGCTGAGAAATTAACAATTATAATTTAAATTGCCCATGGATTCATGGGCAAGATTAGTACATAAGCTTCTTTAGTTCATTTAATGAGAGAAGTCAAATTCATTTCATTGTCTGAGCAATAATCAGACTGTCAGAAACATGTTAAGGACTTAGAACCAGGATCTAGAAAGCCATATCAGGTAGGGCAGGGTGGGTAGTCAACTTGAGTATCCATTCTTCTTTAGTTATCAAATTGTGACTTTTGACAGGCTTCATCACCCATTCAGAACAAGAGCTACATTTTCTATTCTTCCTTGCAGCTTTGTGAGGCCCAAGTTACAAATTCCTGCTAGCATTCCAAAATGTGTCTGGTATTCAATGATTGGGAAGATTTCAAATGAAAGGGTTTTCATCTTTTCTCTGTGCGTGTTTTCTGTGATAGACACACCATGACTGGTGCCCCAACAGTTTCTTGGACTGTAAGTTGTTCTTGGTATGTGAAATCATGTATGTCAGAGCAACGAGAAACAAGGATCCTAGAGGCTTGGCACTGTTGATCATCACACAGTCCCATGCGACAACATTGTTGAGGGTAAGGTAGAAATGCATCATCTTGGCCAATGCATAACTGTTTCTATATCATTTGCAACCAAATTTTGGATACTTCTAATCAAGTTTAATGCTAAAACATTAAAAAAATATATTCCAAAGGCATAAGTGTCTGTGAGAGCTAAGCATATGACAAGCTTTGAGTTCACTCATAGTGTCAGGTAGTCCAGTGGAATTTTCCAGTTAGTTAAGAAAATTATATATATATATATATATATATATATATATATATATGTGTGTGTGTGTGTGTGTGTGTGTATGTATGTATGCATGTGTGTGTATATATATATATATATATATATATATATATAGTTTAAAATAAGTCATGATACTACCATTATACAAAGATGACAGAGCTGCTACCACCATGACACAAACATAGAGGAGGATATATGAGGGAAATTTGTAAACATGGAAATAGCAGAGCACACATGGTGTCCTTGGCTTGTCTTGTTAGAGATCTATTTCACCCAAGTGTGTCTAGGCTAGAAACATCCTATTAGTCGGAGACCCATACTGTATTTGTGCTGTATATTATAGGGTCAGGTGCTTAAGAACAATGAAGATTACCGGAAGAGTAAGTGGAATTAGACAGGAAGAACTCAGCAGCTGATATTAGCCTGCAATGCTGATTATATAGTCCCCAGCCTATCTTGTTTGCCTTAGATGGTAATTTGTCTCATGAGGCACCTCTGGTTCAGGTGAACCATTGTATGTTGCCCCACACAGGAACATACTGTTTGGCTACTTACTTATAATTCTAGGAAAAACACCATAGAAATGACATGAACCACAACAAGATATGAGGAGGAAGATTGGACCAAATTCAGATGGGAAAGCTGTTGGAACAAGTATTCATAGGTTTATTTAACAAAATATATAAAATTCACTGGTTGTCATTTAATCTTCACAGTAGGAATGGGAGATAGAAACCATTATTTCCATTTTAGAAATGAAGGAACAAAGACACAGAGATGTTGATCAGTGTGCAAAGTCACACAAGTTTGGAGTGGAGTGAAAAATTGAACACAAGCAGCCAAGATGAAGATTACCCCTACCACGACTGCCTTTCTTACTATGCTACATTGATGCTACAAAGACTGTCCTCCCCTCAGGGGAAAAAAAGTAGTATTAACTGGCAAGTGTACTATGTGCAGTACTGTGCTAGACACTCTATACACATTATTTAATTTAATTCTCATAACAATCTGAGGAAATAAATACTATTATTAGACCCATTTTATAGATGAGAAAACCACAGATAAGAGAAACTAAATTCTTTACCCCAAGGTCCAATAACTTTAAAATAAATGAGCAAGAATCCCAATATTGGTTTTTCTTAGACTCCAAAACATCTCTACCAATAATCACCATGTCATATCACAGAATGAACAAGATGGATTAAGGAAAAGAGGGAAGAAGACATTAATGTAATTCACACTGGTTGGAGGAAGGAACTTGGTAAGCATGGGAAAGCCAACAACAATCAAAACTCTTACGTTCTTGTATCACTAATGCAATAATTTAATTTTCTTTTGAAAAGGGTATGTTTTATTCATTGGTATAAATATAATCGTAAGCTGCATTGCATGGGGTAGTTTATGAAAGAAGGAGACTCCAATGGTAAGAGATCTAAAATTAACGAAGACCTCTTCTAAAGCTTAGCTTGGGGGGTCCAGAATTTAAATTTATACCCCCTGGCTGGACTGGAGAAAATAAAAGCCACACTGCCAGGTTAGCCTTGGAATCCTTACATTGCCCACCAAGAAGCGTACATTCTGATTGAGTGTTCAGCACAGCAGGAAATGTCATTACGGACCTGGAATCCAGATTTCTACCAGAAAATGTGAAGCATCTGGCAGTTTTGAAAGGTAATCTTTCCAGATTTACTTTCACATAAACTCTACTCCACTACAGCACCAGAAATCATGGGGGAAGATTGTTTTTAATATAGTGGTTTAGAGACTAGCACAAGGAAACTTAAATGAATATAGCATTTCATCTTCAGCCCCTCATTAGTAAAAATAGTGCCCCAGACTTTCCTTACTTGTTAAGAAAGGGGGGTTCACTCGGATAGCCTGAAGACATTTCCCAGTTCCTCCTGTGTAGCACATTAATTTCCAGGGAATTCTGTAGGGAGCCTCTTTTCTGAAGCAATTGGCCATTGATTACCCATTAGTTTGGTGGTTGTTATTTTTCTCTACAGGAAGCTAACTGAAGTTTCAAATTATCTTCTATAACTTTGCTGTGAGCACAGCACCAACTTTCTTTTTTATTAGCTAGAAAGATAAGTTTCTGTTTTTGTTTTTTTTTTAAATTACATCTCCAGATTTATATCCATGTTAATTGAAGGGAAACACATTGTTCCCCTCCTCCTTTTTTTGAAATAAATGTAGATTGGGCCATGCCTAAATCATTAAGAAAACATAGCTCTCATTACATTCATCACATCGCTCAGAAAATTTGTCTTGGCATAATACCTATTATAAATAAACAATAGAAGGTCAAAGTACAGGTTAATCTGGAAGGGCAATGGGTAAGACAGAAACCAGGCAGCAAAAAGGGGAAACCTGAGAAATTCTCAGTGATCAATATATGTCGTGTTTCTCAACATAATGAAATGGAAACAAGAATGGTATTTTTTCAACTTAAAAAAAAACTCCTCCTAGAAGAAGTCATTTATAGCAGAATGCCCATGTGAAATGTTTGAACTGCATCAGAAATATAAAAGCCAAGCTGAAAATGTGGATTTATCAAGATTGTTAGACAACACTGTATTATCCTTTTTCCAAAAGCAGAGCATGAATTTGGATTTTAATTATAATGAAAGCAAATGTGTAAAAAAAAAGTTAGTTTCCTATTGTTGTTTGTGTATAATTTACAGTATGACAAATAATTGCACAGCTATTGTGTATGGCAGATAAGCAACTTAGGTAGAAATCTTGCCCTACATGGTAACCAAACAGCTGTTTATCATTGGCCTAATTATCAAGTAAATGAGATGTTAATTTCTGTATTCACAAGGCATGCATGAACAAGTACTAGTGTATGCAAAACAGGGATTAGTGACAAACTTAA
The DNA here is from genome assembly GCF_047511655.1 of Castor canadensis. Classification (NCBI taxonomy): domain Eukaryota; kingdom Metazoa; phylum Chordata; class Mammalia; order Rodentia; family Castoridae; genus Castor; species Castor canadensis. Next base: position 92,829,994 of record NC_133392.1, on the reverse strand, counting down.
TAAATAAAATAGCAAGGTATTGGTAAATAGATACAAATGGTTTTAAAAGCAAGGATTTAGTTTTTTGGGAAACTGCAGCTCCTGTAGTGTCTATAGAACTCCTATTACAGCTACTCTATGGGGGCAGAATCAGACACACCATGCAGATTTATGGATGGCCGTTTCAATCCCTATGGGACTGTCATGGCAGGCTTCCAATTTCCCCAGCACAAGATGGGATGTGTCTTTTTTTGAGCAAATTAATATTATCAGGAAAACCCTCCAATAAACATGGTAGTGAGCCATGCTTTTTCCCTTCTCCCAGTCAATAGTGCCACTCTAGGTAAAGTTTGTATAACACCCAAGTTTGATGTTTCCTTATTGACTTGGGGAGAAGAACCATTATTTAAAATAATAATAATAAGGCCAGATTTGGTAATACACACTTGTAATTCCAGCTACTAAGAAGGCAGAGGCAGGAGGATCTACAGTTCAAGGACAGATCGGGAGTTACCAAAACCCTATCTCAAAACCAAAAATACAAAGGGGCTGTTGGTGTGGATTCAGTGGTAATGCACTAGGGTTCAATCCCTGCTACTGCAAATAATAATAATAATAATAATAATAATAACCATAACCATAAGAAGAGTAGTGATAACACTTATGGAGTTAAATCAAATAGCAGAACACATTACAATTTTTCAAAACTTGAACTTAAGCCCTAGAGTAGCAGGCAGGAAAATGATCTTTTATTTTTTTAGGTAGCATGTCATACTTCTGAAATAGTTGGAAAATGCTGACTCATCCCATCTCCTTCCTGTCACAGAACATCTAGTCACTAATGTTGAGTGCTTTGGAGCAATTGATCTGCCATCAAGGGATCAGGCACCTTGGTGACCTACTCACATCTTTCTGTACACCTAATAGCAAGCTGATGGAGAAAGTGGTGAATCCAGAAAGCACGGTCCTCAGAGCACAGTCACACAGCCTACCAAATAGCTTTCCCTTCATTTCCTAGATTGTGGCCACAGGCATGGGGTATTGATCTGTTTCTAGTAAGTATATAGCAAAGACTGCAAAAGACAGTGCCAAGAACGCAGATGGCATGTCTCCTTTTAGTATCTGATATATGGCAATCCTGACTGAGAGGTGCGAAGCCATGTCAAATTTATCATTGCTTGTTTCCCAAACTGAAAATCTATAGTTGATGCTGACTGAGGGAAGGTGCAGATATTTATTCAGTGTACTATCAGGTTGGTATCTCCTTGGAACTGGTCCCAACTGTGTTTTCAATCTCTATTATTGAAAATTATCAGTCTCAGCAGCTGGTTCTTCCATTCTAATGACATTACTATGAATGATGATTCCATCTCATATTATATATTTACCACATGTTAATTTGTTGGGAGTTTACACTAAACCTGAGAGTTTAGGCTCCCTGTAAATCAATCTCATCATTTAGCTACTGTACTTCCTGACAATCAGGTTACAGTGATTGTCTGTGGCAAAGTTATAACTAGAATTCTGAACCTCTACTAATTCCCCTTCCTCTTCTAGGTCAATAATCAAGATGAACTATGATCAGAATACTTACCAAGGCATGCTTTACCCAGGTGTTTGTAACACACCAAACAGCAAAGTGTCAGATTTCTGATGTAATTACAAAATGTGAATTTTGACTCTTTTACGTCTAGTTATTAGGCATGTGTCCCCAGGGAATAAGAGCATGAGTCATCACTTAGAACTGAAAATTTCTACTATTAACAGAATATCTCATTTTCTTATATTATTTTTCCTTCATCATTCAAAGGAACTTAACCATTTTCTCATTCACGTCAACAAACACTGACAGAGAACTCACTACCTTCTGTAATCTCAGACTGCATCCTATGTTAGAAAAGATTAGGGCAATTTTCCAGGTGACTATGATGCTGTTGGAGCAAACAATGCAATGAGAACAATATGGTAGAGTCATTGCCTTGATCAAATTCAGTTTATTATAAAATGATTTCGTTCCGTTGGTTTGGGTCAAAACTGTATTAATGAATTACTATGGAGTGTTGTAATTCTAAGTGGTTTTAGACCCAGGGTGACGAGTACCAATATATGCAGAAATAAAGCCAGCGCTGGGATTACTGAGGTGAGATGAGGACCCACCCAGCAGTGATTTAGCCTGAAATTCTCAAACTTTGACATACAGTACATTCACTAGGAGCGTGTTAATAACGCAGTTACTAAGGAATACACGAAAGACCAGTCTCCAACTTCTTCACTCAGAATCTCCAAAAGAGTTGTGATCACCTTCATTCTTAATAGGCTTTATAGATAAATTTGACATTTGCTGTAGTTTAAAATTCCCCAGATAGGTCTTAGAACTCAAGGAAGACAAAGCCTGTCTCTCTCATGAAGTTCTGGATCATCGGCACCAAGAATAGAATCAGCACTTAATAAGTGCTCCATTAGTTCATGAAAAAGTAGACCTTTGGAGAAGTACTATAAAAGCGAGATATACTCAGAGTAAGATACAACAGAAGCGATGGAGATTCCTTACTTAGGACAAAACTCTAGAATGACTAAAAATGAGAATACAGCTAGAAACAAAGAAATCCCCCATATCAAGTCCAACAAAGTCAAAAAACATCCACATGGTCTTTGCAGTACTAAGCACATATGAAGACCGCTGTGCTTGACCAAGCAGAATCTCACACAAGATGTCTGATTTTCTCCAGGCTCTTTAGTCACATCTGCATATTTCTTAAATTAAGATGCTCCTCACATATTATATGTTTTATTACTTCTGTCCTGGATTGAACTCTCATTTCTCCCTCCAAGTGACTTTTCTGTTCTTTCTTTCTAGTCACCTGAGGACAGTATCAAGCTGATGCCACATCAATCCCAGTGTCATTGTTGAAATATATATCCTTCCTTAATGGCTCTGAATGTTGTACCTGATACTTTATTTACCCCTAGAATAAGGGTTCAGGATGGTTTACACAGGAATCAGTTATTAGAGTCCTAGTCTCTGCCTACCACTCTGTCTGTCATTCTCTCCATTCTCTTTAGTGGAATATTAGATAACATTGCATTTTTTTAATGCAGGGAATTTTATGTGATAAAATATAGGTTTCTTTTTTTTTTGCTGAAACTGAAGTAAAATTCACAGCTGAGCAATATTTAGTCTATAGAAAGAATCATAGGACTGACTATATCTGCCTAAAGGAAGCTGTAGCTAGTAATGTTAGATCCTGACAACTCTTTCTGACTCTATAGAATCCTGGAAATTGACACTCAGATTTCATAAGCCACTTTAGTTTATGTTACCACAATTTGCCAATTTTTAAATTTGTTGTGAGGTTGTCTTTCTAACTGCCTATTATAGTACCCAATATACTAGGTGATTATCTAGTCTTTACTGAACCCTAACATGTCTAACATGTCTGTCTATATCCTACCTGAGTTGGCTTAGCTCTCAAAACAGAAACTCTTGTTCACATTAATTGCCAAATCTGTCCAGCAATTAGTTCTGAACAAAATTAGGAAATTATATATGGCTAATAAGCAAATATTTTAATAAAATTCTTAACTTTGCAAAATTAAAAAAAATTGAAACAGGGTCTTGCTATGTAGCTTAGGGTAGATTCAAACACTAGATATTCCTGCCTCTGCCTCTTGAGTTCTGTGATTATGGGCATAAACCACTGCACCAGGTCTACTGCCTTTTTCTTGGGATCAACTGGATTTCTAAATTTTATTTTGCATTTGTTTTATATTTCCTTTGTAATAAATTTTTATAAATTCTTACTTAGGCCAATTTTTTTTTTTAAAGAGCATTAATTGCATTGTGATGATGGTTTAATTGGTGATTTTCTGGCTCAGTTCATAGTTTACTGATTCTCTCTACCCAACAAGACAAACCAACTTTCTATGAGTGGAGAGCTCTGGGTTGTAGACTACATTTTCTTTTAAGCTTGGTCTGTTATTACTCTATTAACACCCAAAACTGACTTTGACTTCAGTTCTTTTCCCTCAGCACTTAAATTTCACATTTGTCTTTCTTTTCCATTTTTTTTTTCACTTTCATGAGGTATGGGATCCATAAAATTCTGTGGCTCTGCAGCTGTCTCCTAAAGCTACCACTTTGAAGTACACTTAACTCCACCCACTTTTTCCTCACCAGTTTCCAATCCATTGGAATCAGGAGGGCAACTCAGAAAGCAGAAGAACCTGTTTCAGTTGTCAAGAGAGTAAATTGTCAAGTAAAAATGACCAATAACATTGTCAGCTCCACATAACTCTAGTTTCTCAAAGAAATGGCAAGCCTATTATGCTAGATAAACTAAATCTTCTCATTCCAACATATGAGTAATTCCTTATTCTTTCTCAAATTATTACAGTAACAGAAAACATAACATCCTTTGTCCTTCCATCCTTTCTGTTACATCTTTTCTTTCTCTCACTTGCTCTCTCTTTGCTTCTCTTCCTACTTTTTATTTTTTCCTTTTCCCAAATTCTCTAACTTGAACTAATTGAGTACCATTTTTTGGTAATGGTGATCACAAATCATCAACTGACAATGCTAACTACATATCACACTTTCTACAAAAGGCAACTATGTCAAGCCATGTTTGCTCATGGTCTTCATTTCTCAGGCTCCATATTCATCAGGTCTTGTAATGAGGTAAAACAAGAAACACATGTTTACGTGGCTGCATTTGGTCTTTTAGTCAAGTAATAGTAATGATAAGAATCTTGACATATTTTACAGTGATAACTAAAATTTTATCAAGTTCATACCTAGGTATGAGACACATTAAAAATTCTTTACATAGATTTTGTTACTTAATCCAAGTGGTACATACTGTTTCCACATTCTATAGATAAGAAGAATGAATTCCAGAGAAGTTAAATGGAATTTCCAAAATTACATACTACTAAGTAGTTTCCATTAGGATCTTGATGTAAACGTCTTGATTTAGGGAAGCATTTTGCCAATATAAATTTAAATGTTCGTGCAGAATATGTTATAAAAAAAACTTTCTTGAAACAAAAAGGTTGTTTTAATCTATATAGCTAAAAATGTATAGTTTGAGGCCACTATGAAATGAAAGTAGAATCTATTATCTCCATCATTTGATTCCATCACCAGAATCAGGAAGAGATTCATGGATATGTTATCTGGTTATCACTCCTTGGGAGAATTTGCCTGAAGTGAGGTTAATAATTTCTGCAGAAATGTGCACTTGGCTATTCAAAGTTTATGTTTAAGAATTTTTTTCCATTCCAGTGGAAGCTTAGTTCTTTGTCATTGGTGGCCCTTGATTCAGTAGTTACCAGATTTAAAATACTTTGCTCACCACCATATCATCCCTTCTCATCATGAGTAGTCTCGAATCTATCTTTCTTTCCCATGTTGATCCTGCTAAGTAGTCTTTTCTTAACAGTCCTTGAATGCTAGCTATATTGATAGCATTGCCATTTTTTTTTTACCTCTACTTATCACAGGCTAACAAAGTGTGATTCTCTTGAGTTTTTCTTCCAGTTTCTTGCCAATTTATCCCTTCTACATCCATCACTGAATCACTCTACCCTTCAAATCTACTTCTTTTTCTCTATTTTGACTCTTGCACAAACTTGTATCCACAGTGCAAAATATCCATGATTTTTCCTTACACGCCATTCTTAAATCAGTTCAGAGGCTCTTACTCAGAATAGACAATCCCAGTAACTAGAAAGCAGTTTCACTTGCTCAATGATTATGTTAGGTATGGAATAAGAGTGCCTTTACTATGCTTTTCTTATGCTTTTTTGATGATCCTGGTCTTGCTTTCTTCTAACTGCTCATGACCCCACAGAATTAGTTCTACCTAGATTAATGAGTCTGTCTCTCCACAGTCTCTGTTAACTAGCTCTGCCTACAGGTGGTTCCAAGGGGTGTCTATAGACGAGAACAAAAGCTACAAAATAGTGTTGGGATGATGTACCTTCCAGTGTGTTTTACACATATAAACCTATGTTCTGATTTTGCTGGTAAAAAAGACATTTTGTAACTTCTATCTTTCAGAGCCTCCAAGGTACAACATAAAAGTCACTGTTTGTCCTTCTCTTTTTTCAGCAGATCTTCGATACTTCCCATGGCAGAGATTACTCAGTTCCTAAAGTTTTAAAAATTATTTCATTAATAAGCATATGACAGTCCTGCTTCTCAATCCTCATCTATAACCTATTTGTTTTGATTATATAAACTATAAAAATTTCCTATCAAATATGTCAAAGGAAAATTAGGCAAACCTCAAATGTAGGAAGCTAATTTTTTTCTCTTTCTAGATAATGTCAAAAATTCTGTTTAGCAATGAACAAAAAAATGGAATGGAATCAGAATCCTGCATTATTTGACTCAAACAAAAAATGAAAGTTAAAAAAATTAAAATACCCCCAAGTAAAACAAAATATTTTATGTACGAAAAATATCCTTTTTATGCCTGCTACACAACTTCTCTGTGTAATGCATATGTGCTCAAATGTCATAGGAAGATGATTAATAAATATTTATTCCATGCAAGAGTTCTAATTCCCAAGGGGTTACTACTAGCAAGAATAAAGAAATAAGTACTTAAATACATAAATGAGAGATTGAAGTGGGAAAGGACTGCTCCAGTCAGTGCCTGTTCTCTAAGAAGGAAGGCATAGAGAAGGATTGACTGGCTTCTTGAGGGGCACCACCTGTGACTGTCAGAGAAGGCACTGGTGATGTCAGCAAGGTGAAGTGACTGATTCGACAAGACGAATAGGAGCAGCTGCAGTAAGAAAAAGGCTTCAATGGGATTTTTAGAAAGTTTTCCTATGGGAGGAACTCTGTAAATCTTTCATTAATTTTTATAACACCCTTCCAAGGAAATTCATAATAAAGGTTGAGCATTGTGCCAGGATGTTGGAAGGCAGTCTGTGTAACTATGAAGAAACACCTCTCTGAGATTGGCCCCCAAATTCCTGTAAGTCCCATCCTCCCTCCTCAGGCACATTTATCACACTAGTCTGTTCTCTGAAGGGAAAGAATTAGGTGTGCTATACTAAGGTTCAGAATTGCATCCTGTTTCCCAGTCCCAGATCAGACTGAGAGAAGCCGGTTCTGACTATGGGACTCACTCATTCTAGCAGGACCAGTCCTGGAAAAGCTCACTTAAATGCAGGTGTTTACAGGAAAAGATGAATCCCCAGGTTTGGTGGCACATGCCTGTAATGTCCAGACACAGAAGGCTGAGATGGGAAGATAAGAAGTTGGAGGACAGCCTGGGTTACATAGTGAGCTCTTGTCTCAAGAAATGAAAACAAAAACAGAAAAGGAAGAGTCATATGCATATACAAGGTACGTGGATTAAATCAGACCCCAGTTGCATTAAAAGTAAGTAAAATAGATCATTGATGGCAGTCTAAACAGAAATATTTGCTTGTTTTGGCAGATGGGGAGGACCACCAGGTCAGATGACACTCAGAAATTTTGTTGGTGACTATGGCAGTTGATAACAGGAGGTCTAGCTTGCTAGCCAGTTGTAGGGTCAGAACAGCAGACTTAAGAAAACAAGACAATTCTGGTTGGTTTCTTGGTGGCTGTGAACAAAATCAATTAAGCCTTGAACACTATGTCCAAATAATGGACACAAACACAGCAGCTGGGTCATTGCTGCTGCCATCGCTCTACAATGGAGGCTACACTATGGCTGCCCAAATGAATTCTGATTTGTTTCTGTTTCTTTGGACACTTACTCAAAGTGCCATGGCAGAAAGAGTCAAATGAGAAAGAGTCAAATGAGACAAGCTTATCAGATGAAACAAGCTTAGATCATTTCTGTTAAGAAATGATCTAAGCATGTTTTTCTATTTGTAAATGTAAAATTAAAATTTAAAATAATTTAATAGACAATTACAACTGAAATATTTAAAATAGAAAATAATTTTTTAAATAGAAAATGCCTTTTTTCCTCCTCCTTGGCTGCCCTCTAGGGACTCACCTTCCATCAAGATTTATGCACGGCAGATTCCATAAGCATATGAGATTTTAGATGAGTAAAAACAAATGTCTGCAATACTGATCAAAAAGAAGATGTGAAGCTGGGAACTGGTGGCTTATGGCATAAAGTAGGCTCTAAGCTGAGATTGGGAGGATTGGGGTTTGAAGCCAGCTAGGGACACATCTTACTGGAAAAAAGCTGATGCAATGGCAGGTGCTTGTCATCTTAAGCTACGCAGGAGGCTGAGATGGGCAGGGGTTCACAGTTTCCCATCTCAAGGGGAAAATGTTGGGTCTGGTACCACATGCTTGTCATTCCAATGATGATGGTGAGCATAAAATAGGAAGACTGTGGTCCAGGCAAGACTGAGCAAAAAAGCAAGACCCTATCTTCAAAACAACCAGAGCAAAAAGGGCTGGAAGCATGGTTCAAGTGGGAAGAGCACCTACCTAGCAAGTGTGAGCCTCTGCCCCTGAGTTCAAACCTCAGTACAATGCAAATAAATAAATTTTTAAAAAGGCATGACTACTAGGCCATTTACCAGAAATCACAAAATAATGGAGCTCAGTTGTAAACACTGGACACCTAGACTGGGCTGGGTCTGGGAGAGTGTTCTGTTGTCAGTGATGGATAACTGAGCTAAGACTCATCTAGTGGCAAGTAGATTCTAAGCCTATGGCTTAATTTGGAGGGCCACAGCATCTCCTGCCACATGGAACATTCAGTCTTGCATCTTAGGGATATTGCTGAGCCTGGGGGCTCCCAGATCAAAGCCAACAACAAGTGGTGCTGGTGAAGAATTTAACACAGGATTTTGTGGGATATATTGGCATTTTCATAAATGCTAAGGGAAATTACATCAAATCTACATTGACAGAGTGAGCTGGCAATTTAGAAATTTTATATATGATTTACTTTCCTAAGTGTTAATTTTTGTAAGGCTATTAATTCCTGAGGGACCTGCAAGAATAATATTATCAACTGCTGAAGTTCTATGTGATTGGAGGATTTTCAAGGAATTTTACAAAAGTGAAAAAACCCCGAAAAGTATCATTGATACAGACTAGACACCACGATTCTAATTTTACTGCAAAGAACACCTTGGTTAGACTTTGTAATAGCTCTAAATATCCTCAAGTTCTCCCACAATTCCTCGGCTAGATGCTGGAGCCTGAACTGACCACTGTCCAGATGGAAGCCCTCTGATATTTAGCAACATTCAAGTCTGTTTGCAGCTATAGGTTCCCAGGTGCATTCCTTTCCTCTGGGCCTAAGAATGCTGAGAGGGATGCTAAGAGTATCTTTATGACAGCATAAGATTCTTTGTCACAGGTATAAAATTCAGTAGACTTTTATGGCAGCAGCTGCTATACTAGAATTGGAAGGAATAATTCTCCAGGTAATCACAAAAGATAAAAGGAAAGGGGATAAGAAGAAATAGAAACAAATATATTATTTTCAGGCAAAATATCAACTGAGCAGGAGGGAGGGCTAAGAACCAACATTTATTGCATTGTGACTATGGCTTTGAGGTTCCCATTAAGCCAGGAAAGGAGAAATGCAGGAGTCACATGTGAATGTCACAGCCAAGAAATGCTGTCATCGGCATTACTGCCAGCTTTCTGGTCTCCAGGGCTAAAATTGCAGAAGTGGTTTTCTATTCTGAAAAATCAAAAGATGTAAAGCAAAAAGCATATTGGGTATTTCAAAATGTTTGATACCTGATGATTATGTAATGGAAAAAAGAAGAAAGCCCTTTGGATAGAACATTTATCCATATCCCTTAAATTGTGTAAGTTTATTAGGCAGAGTAAAAGTTTTTACAATAAAGGTGGCAAGAACCTGAAGGTGATGATTGTGGACATGCTTTATGGATCCAGGATTACAACAACAAAGACCAAATATATGTTTGCCTTGTTATTTCATAAATTTTGGCTATGAGCTGAATACTTATTGTAAAAACTGTCAGGGAAGTTAAATTCCTCCAATCCCTTGTGAAGAAACAATGAAAACCCCCTCCCTGGCAGGCAACCCACTGAAAATAAGTGGAATCATTTGTTTCAGGGGTTCCTGATACTGACATGATGATTTGGGTTGCTTTGAATAAAGTCAAACAAATAATTTATATTCTTCACGAAAAGCAAAAACCCATACATGACCAGCAATGTAAATTTCCACCCTGTTTGCAAATTTTGCCTGCCTTAAAGAAATTCTCTTCCAGGTGAAGCTTGTCTCTGGAAGCATGATGTACCAGTCATTACAGGGTCTTGGTGGCTCACACTAAGCAAGCTGCCTGCTCCCAGCTGGAACCTATGGAGATTGGTCTCTAAAGATTTCTCAATCTACAGATCTATGGTGTTAAAAACAAGAATAATTGATGTTTCTTTTTAAAGTGTTAAAAACCTTCTTGATTCATGAACAATACCAGGTAGCACCTCCCGAATGCTCATTTCTGGAAGCAAACTTTGCACTAATAAACATAATAATTTATCAAAACCTGCTCCTTTTAACCCACCTCTATGTATCACTGTGATAAAAATTCAGTTAGTATAACAATTTGCTAGCTTATACCCAGACTCTAAGTACAATTTGAAATGTGTGTATTTGCTTTCACTTATGGCACTTGCCATGTTCCACAACCTTGATTTCCTTGATCCTAGAAAAATGTGTGTGCTTTTTATTCTGGTGGCGTCCACTTACCTCATTTTTAGCTATGAAGGATGCTTTCCTTCGCTGAGATAACATATTTAATGGCTTTCGCCCTATAATTTACTTGCTAGCTCTATCCAAAAACTTCCCTGAAAATTCCCCGGGACTCCTCCTAAAACCTCAGGAATAGATCCTCCATGTCGTGCATATAAGATTCCTCCCCTTGTCTACACACATCCATCTTTGATGCTAATAGGGTGTGAAGAAGGGTACACTAACTAAGCCACTGATTGTTACTTTTCTCTGGCCTTGTTGTTCCCAGGGCTGTGGGGCATTGCTTCTCCTTTTAACAAAGTGTCTCTAAGAATGGTCATTTTAATGAGGGATGAGGGTGTGAGTTGCATCCAGCCTGGTCAACTACATGAATATGATGCTATTTTTTGAATTAAGGGTTGCAGGCAAGATGACAGCATGCTTTGGTGAATGGTATGAAATGTTCCATTTTGCACATTAGCTTGCATTGCATCTATGGATCTACCTAAGACAAGTAGGCAGTTGGATAATATATAAATGAATCTTGGAGGAGTGGGGTAGTCTAGAAATAAAGCTTTGGAAGGATCAGGTCATCATGATAATTGAAGTCGTGGGCATGGACAACTAAATCCTTTGTGTTTTAGTAACAGAAGAAGTCTCAGACAAAGGATTAACAACATTTAAGGTACAGTCAGGGATTTATAGTCCGAATTGGATACTGTTTCCATTTCAGAGGAGTAAGAAAAACCTGTAGAGGAAAGAACTTGGTCACTCCTTGTGTAGTGGGGTAACATATAAGCAGTTAAAATTGATTTTAAAGTTTTGACTACAGGCTACTAGTATCTATTGGTGATATGTAATATTTGTAAGTTTATTTGCAAAGTTAAATCCTATTTTAACAAGAACCAATATTGGGAAAAGAAGTTTGTGACACTAAAATTGTTTCTAAGCCCAGGCCAATGGCCTGCAGCATTAGTGCCTTGTTGATCTCATTACAGCAAAATTCTCCACTATGAATTATTTAGTATAATGACTTTGTACAGTCCTTGTCTATAGAGTAGTTCTTCACTTATAATGAAAAAATCATAAGAATACAAACTGTTCCATGAAGGTTGACTTAAGTTTAAAAAAATCGTTCTCTAGAGTCATAGTGGTTTATCCAATGTGAAATGTGTCGTGCTCTGCTGGAAACTGAAGGTGGGCTCTGGGGTGTGCATTTAAATGGAGCTAATGAATTTCCTCTGTGCAGTCCAGCCTGGGGAGAAATGGAGAAGTCAGTTTAATAAAGCATGCGGTAGAACTGCCCTCTCTGGTTCTCTAGATTCTAACAGTGGAGCCTGGTACTTTTCCCCTTTTCTCTAAATCTGTTCTTATTTTTTACATTAATTTCTTACACTTTCATCATCTCATTTTCTTCTCTGTTTTTTTCAGGTCTCCCTGCTTCCTTCCTTCTCTACTTCTCTGCCTCCCTCCCTCCCTGCCGTCTTTCTGTTTTCCTTTAAGGCTGGTCTCTCCATGATGACCTGAACAGGTGCTCACTGCATGCTCACAAATTCTTCCTCAGCATGCTGTTTTCAGAAGTCCTCATGGTGCTCACTGTCTTGCTAAGAGGTGCAAAGTAGGCTTTTGCTGGCTTGGTAAAGAAGGACCTGACTTTGTACAAGAAATTGATGTGGATTTTGTCAGTATTGTTTTCGATTATTTGTTTATTATTTTGGATTGCAGTATCTCTGAGTTCTGTTTCTTCTGTTTTTTATTTGAGTCTGGGGAGATGGGATGCAATCTGCTCACGCACTCACACTTTTTGTTCTGGTTTGTTCTCAGTTTAGAACCAATTGTTTTTTACTTCAACTCCCTTTTAAAGAGCCTTTTCACAAGAGTCTGAAGAGGTGACCAGCATCATTGTCTACTGGGGTGATAGAAACCCTGAGAAAACTTAGGCATCTGCCTTTTATTCCTCTTTTTGATATATTGTGTATTAGTTATACAAAGGAGTTTCATTGTAATATTTCCATATATGTGTATAATGTGCTTTGATCTAATTCATCTGTTACTTAGATACCCTACCTCCTAGGAGTCTACCTTTTTAATACATTTTTCTCATAATCACAATACACTCTAAAATCATTATGACCTTCAGGATGAGAAAGCATTTAATCAAAACAATCACATAAACTACCTACTGCTTACTTCACTGCCCTAGAAGTTTAGTTCATAAATAAGATGGCAAAATTCCCAAGGCAAGGAATGCCTCTTATTTCATTCTATCCTAGGCAAGCCAGCAGGCAACCCTGGAATGAGTGTAATCTTGAAAGTCAAAATTATCTGAATTCCAACTTTATCATCAGTGTCTCTTGATAGCTAAGTTGCTTAATATCCCTGGAGCTCATTCCACTCATGCAATAGAAGTATAATACTCACTTACAGGGTAGTTATTAAGCGTTGGTGTCCTGGTTAATTAGAACAATGTGGAATGGATCTCAAAGCATGTGCATGAGTCTACAATATGGTCAAAGCTTTCAAATAAGTTATTACTTTCATCTACACGTAGGTGAGACTCAACTTCTCTAGTTATAAAATGGAAATTTTACACCTGCCTCACATGTTGATGTGAAGGTAAGAACAGGAAGACATGTGAAAACACCAAAATTTGCTTCTATATGTGGTTATTATTGTCTCATTGAGTGTATTTCATGATGTCAGTAAATGAATTTAGATCATTCATTTTTACTGAATGCCTACTATGTACCTCCCCCTGGTAGGTGAGCTTGTGAATTCAAAATTAAAATCACAGGGTTCCCTAACTCCAGGAGCTTACAATCTAGTAAGTAACATGATTAAGTATACCTATGATTCTTACTGAAGGTAACTTATACACTATGCTCTCTGTTCAGTAGCTACAAACTAAAATCTATAAGAATTGTATTACAGGAGGAAATAAATTCTGATGGGAAAATTGGAACATCTCTCCACTTAATGCTGGTTGAATTTAAGAGGAAAAATAAAATTAAGGAAAACCCCATCTCTGCTTATTTAATCTGCTTGGGAGGGCTTTAATTACTCAGAAGTGAGAAGGAGCATAGTACAGTATAGTCTTGATTAACTTGAACACTCTGAATAATGGGATAATGGGATTTTCTGGCTAATTCTCTCTTTTTTATTAGCACTTATTATTTCTACACAAAACAGGCTAGATCATGTACTTTGAACATATTTGACCCCATTATCATCTCTTGTCCACCTACCTCTCCTTCTGGTCCTCTTCTTCTGTCCAAATAGTCCTCCTTCTGCATTTTTTTTCTAGATATGACCTAGAAGAGAAAACATGTGATACTTTTCTTTCTGAGTCTGGCTTATTTCACACAACATGTTCATTTCCACTTCCAATGGTTTTCCTGAAAATGACATAATAACATTCTTCCTTATGGCTGAATAAAACTCCATTGTGTATATGTGTGTGTGTGTGTATGTATATCATGTTTTCTTGATCCATATATTCATTGGTAGGCATCTAGGCAGATTCCATAACTCAGCTATTATGAATTATGCCACAACAAACATGTATGTGGATAGATAGATAGATACAGATATAGTTAATTATTTACATAAATTCTGACTTAGATTACTTTTATCACAGGAATAGTAAAACTGGATCATGTACTAGTTTTATTTTTAAGTTTTTGAGGAACATCCATACTGATTTCCATAGTGGCTTCATAATTTGCATTCTTACCAGCTGTGTAAATCAGCACTCCAGAAGATACTCAAAGTGATCTTAGACACAAAAGATGAAGATAAATACAGCCATGAAAGTATGGGAATAAACAAATCTCAAAAGATTAGCAGATAAACAAATGAAGAGTAGGAAGGAAACACACACACACACACACACACACACATACACACACACAAGCAACCAAATGGCAGGAATTACCACATACCTTTCAATAGTAACACTGAATGTTAATGTTCTCAATTCCGCCATCAGAAGACAGATTGTCAAGATTTGCTACCTACATGAAGCACATCTCACTGACAAAAACAAATATTGCATTAGAGTGACAGTGGAAAAAGATGTTCTAAGCCAATGGACCCCAAATAAGGCAGGACTAGCTTTGATTATATCTCATAAAGTAGATGTCAAACCTAAATTAGAAGAGACAAAGAAGATCACTCCATACTTATGAAAAAGGAACAATACATCAAGAGGAAATGACAATTGTTAACTTATTTGCATCCAATGTCAGTGCACTCAACTTCATTAAACAAACACTACTGGACTTAAATGCACAGGTAGATACCAACACAGTGATAGTGGAAGATTTTAATACACCACTGTCACTGATAGATAAGTCACATAGACATTAAATCAGCAAAGAAATCTCAGAATTAAGTGATACTACAGACCAAATGTACTTAACAGATATCTACAGTGTATTTCATCCAGCAGCACCACAATACACATTTTTCTTAACAGCCCATGGCAATTTCTCCAAAATCATATTTTAGGACACAAAGTAAATCTTCAAAAATATAAGAAAAATTGAAATAACTCCCCATGTATCCTATCATACCACAGGAGAATAAAATTAGAACACAACAGAAAGAAAACTACAGAAAATATTGAAACATACAGGGACTGAGCAGCACATTGTTGAATGACCTATGGGTCACTGAAAAATAAGAGGAGGAAAATAAAAAAAGTTTCTGGAATCTAATGAAAATGAAAACATAACTTACCAGAACCTAAGGATGCAGTAAAGGCAATGCTAAGAGGAAAATTTATATCTATGAATGCCTTCACTAAAAACTCAGATCTCATATAAATGACCTAATGCTTCAACTCAAGATCCTAGAAAAACAAGAACTAGAAGGAGGAGGAAAAGATTCAAATTAATAAAATTAAAGATGAAAAAGGGGCTATTACAACAAATACCAATGAAATCCAGAGAATCATTAAGGAACACTTTGAAAACCTATATGCAAATAAACCACAGATTCTAGAAAAAATGATAAGTTTCTCAATGTATTTGACCAACCAAAATTGAACCCAAGAGGCTATAAACAACCTAAATATACTTATAACAAGCAAATGAAATTGAACCAGTAATAGTGTCCCAACAAAGAATAGTCCAGGACACAATGAATTCGCTGCTGAATTCTACCAGAACTTCAAAGAAGAACTAACCAAAGAGTACTACCAAACTCATTCTATTAAGCCAGTACAACTGGACAAGTACACAAGACAAAAGAATTTAAGGCCAATCTCTTTAATGAACATAAATGTAAAAATTCTCAATAGAATACTGGAAGACTAAATTCAACAACATATCAAAAATATCATACACCACAATCAAGTTCATTTCATTCATAGGGATGGGTCAACACTCATACCAGTGAATGTAATATGGCATATAAACAGAAGCAAGGACAAAAAAATTCATGACCATCTCAATAGTTTCAAATAAGACTTTAATAAAACTAAACACCCTTTCCTCATAAAAGCTCTCAAGAAACTAGGATGAGAAGGAATATACCTCAACATAATGAAGGCTATATATGACAAACTTACAGCCAACATTACGCTAAATGTAGAAAAACTGAAACCATTTCCTCTAAAGTCAGGAATAAAACAAATGGTGGTGCTCACTCTCCTCACAGTTATTCAACAAAGTTTTGGTATTCCTAGACTTAAGAGTAGGCCCACAGAATGGGAGAAATTCTTTGCCATCTATACATCTGAAAACAAATTAATAACCAGAATTTATTCAATGCATTGTAAGAACTTTTGTAAATGCCACAATGTACCCCCACCCAGCAAAACAACAAGAACAACAAAATTCCTAAAAAAAAAAAAAAAAAAAAAAAAAACAGAATTTAATGGGAGATCAAAAAACTAAACTGCCAAAGATTCGATGTCCTAATGAAGAAATGGGCAAATGAACAAAAGAGAAAATTTTCAAAAGAAGTAGAAATGGCCAATAAACTCATGAAGAAATTTTGAATATCTCTTGCCACAAAGGAAATACAAATCAAAACCATATTAAGATTTTACCTCACTCTAGTCAAAATGGTTATTATCAAGAATATAAACAATAAAAAATGTTGGTTGTGGGTAAAATGAAACTGGGGGAAAAGGAACCCTATACACTGTGGTAGGAATGTAAATTAGTACAATCACGATGGAAATCCATGTGGACATTTTTTTTTTTTTGGGTGGTAGTAGTGTCTGAACTCAGGGCTTTATGCTTGCTAGGCAAGAGTTCTACCACTTGAGCTATGCTGCCAGCCCCAGGAAATCCATATCGAGGCTCCTTAAAAAGTCAAAAATAGAACTAACATATGATGCAGTGATATCACTGTTGGGCATATATCCAAATAAATGTAAGTCAGGATACAATAAAGACACTTGTACACACAACTTTAGTGCAACAATGTTCACAACAGCCAAGCTATAGAAACATCCCAGATGCCCTACAACTGATGAATGGATTAAGAAAATGTGGTGTGTATAAATAATATGGAGCATTAGCCAGCCATGAAGAAGGATGACATCATGTCATTTTGTAGGTAATTAATATAACATTATATATATATATATATATATATATATATATATATACAGAATATGTTTTCCTTAGTGGAACTGAGGAGACAAAGGGTAGGAGGATGAGGACAAGAAAGTGATATGAATAATATTAAAGTGCATAGCATCTGGGTAAGCAGGAGGCATACTGAAATGCACTGAAAGTTGTTCAACAATATGAGGTAGGGAGAAGGATAAAGAAGGGTATAAGAGGAGGCTAGATTGATTAAAACACAATATATTTCTAGGCAAAATATCATGGCAAAACTTCATTGAATAATGAACACACTCTTAAACAATGAAGGACAGGAATGTAAAGTAGGACCTGTGTGGAGAAGGGTATTGGTGAGAGTGGGAGAGTCAATGGAGCCAGTGATGGGGGTGACTATGGTCAATGTACTTTAAATATGTGTGTAGAAACAGAACATTAAAACCTCTTGAAATCATTTTAAGTGGGGGAGAGAGGAGTGAAGAGAAAGATGGTGGGGATGAACTTAACCAAGGTACATTGTAAGCATATATGGAAAAGTCACAACTCCCTGTACAACTGTTACATGCTAAGAAAATGTAAAAAATGTGAAAAAAAAACTAGCAACAAAGAACTGATATAAACAAAAAGAAGCATGTAATTAAACCAAAGACTAAAAAAGCTATGTTTTGTTGTTACTATTCACACTTTAATAATGCTAACTCAAACAGTCCTTAAAGAGTTGATATGGACTTCTGTGGTAACTTCTGTAGCAGATATGAGTGATTCATAATGCATAGTTTTTGACTCTGATAACTTTATTATCTTATAGATTAAAAGAAATATGAACTTGTGAAAATTAAACAATGTAAAGAAGCTTGTGACCAGCTGCAAATAAATGAATGATATATAGGTTAAGAACAATGGCAGTATTTGATATCCTGTACTGCACCTTAACTAGGCATATGTTGAAAATTAGGTTCACCATAGAATCCAAAATGAGATGAAATGCCAAAATATCCAAATTCACAGCACCAGAGAAAGCTTATTCCAAAGGCAGGGCCATGGAAGGGAAGAAATGAGACACTGAGGCTCCACCAAATGAAATACTTAATAACAAGATTTACTGGAGAACTTCCAAATCCTTCTCTTCTTCTTCTTTTTTATTTATTTATTTATTTTTGGTGGTACTAGGGTTTGAACCCAGGGACTCACAATTGCTAGGCAGGTGCTCTACCACTTGAGCTATTTCACCAGCTCAAAGAACTTCCAAATCCTATTTTATAGGCTGAATGATTTTGTCCTTCCCAAATTCATAAGTGGGGACTCAAATCACCAATGTGATAGCGTTTGGACGTGAGGCCTCTGGGGGATAGTTAGGTCTTAAGACCCTCATGAATGTGGTTAGAACTCTTACAAGAAGAGAATGGAGGGCTTGGTCTAGCTCTCTGTCCTCCACCATGTGACAATACAAAGAGAAGGCTACCACTTCTAAACAAGGAAGAGCATCCTCATCAGACACTACATCTGCCAGAGCCTTAATTTTGGACTTCTTAATTTTCAAAAATACAATAAAAATGTTGGCTGGTTAAGCCACACAGTTTTTCATATTTTTGTTCTATCAGTCCAAACTGACAAAGACATGTTATTATGCTTTTCAAAACTACCAGAGGAAAACACTGGTCCCCTTGCTTGAAGATCATTTAAAAGCTCTATTTGGGATAAATCCCTGGCCAAGCATGCTTATCCTCTTCAAACTCTGTGTAATTGTAGATTAATAACTAAGATCAAGTCTTGTCTTAGCATAACTGAGAAGCTTGGAAACTTCTCTGCCAGTATTTTAAATGCTGAATGGAAGAAAGAAGAAAGCATTTATGAACATGATCCTAGAAAGTTGTACTAAGAAAGTTTTCAACTTGTAAAGCAAGTCACAGACTTATTGAAAATTTGGTGAATTTTCTGTGAGCTATGATTCAGTATCCTCACAAAGACCTGGAATGGCCCTTTGAAGTTTAGAGATAAAGATAGCCTGTATGTGAGATAGAAATGCTAGAATCATCTTGGTAAAATATCAAGAAAAAGGTTAAAAGATTTAGAGATTGACCTACAGGAATGGGCACTAATTATGCAGATTTTTGTACCTTAGATCAGTGTCCACTACAATGCTCCCTCTACAGAGGAGATGTTAGACAACAAACTGGACAGAATAATTTAACCAGTAGGTGTGAGGAAGCCTCTGTTTATAGCCATGCTGTTGCTTGCATAATGGGCCCATGAGCAGAGCATCCACTAGTATCCACGATGGAAAAAGGCTACACATAAACTCTTCTCTTTTTCTATTTCCTTTTACATAGCTTGATGAGCTTTAAAAAACCAACACCGAGTGCTTAATGTTGTCCTTGGGATCTCTGCTAAAAAGACCAGCCAGCCTTGATTGATTAATTAACTTGGTAGCAAGTTAATTAATCAATACCAATGGATAAAGAAACCTACACTAGTACAAGTGTATTTTTAGGGTGAGGGACATTCAGAATGTTTAGTAGATGAGGGAGGTGATGAGCAACAGTTATTAACGTTGAACCAACTACCACAATGGGGATGGAATTGCAACTTCCCCCACTAACCCTCCTGTGGTGGGAAATACACATAATATTAAATGCCAGATTCATGAATGTGTGTTTTGCTTCTGGAAGAATGAAAACATCACCATATAGTATGAAAACAAAATCATATCTATAATTTTTACTAAAAGTCTTCACCTTCCCCACAAAGTGAACCAACACACACACAATTAGGCAGCCATGCACACATAAGTGTGTATTATGGAAACAACAACATGAAAAAAGTAGGAGACAAAAATTTGAAGAGTAAACTTATTAGGTAATTTTTCCTAAATAGTTACAATTAATTTAGTTTTCTATGGTCATTTCTCCAAAGCACAATGAAATTATGAATTTCAGGGCAACTGGTTAAAATACTGATAACTTTTCAGGTGTCTCCTCTCTTGTAGGCTCAATGTGAATACCTAAGTAACATTACCTTTCTCCGTCTTTCAAATATTCCTATGAAACTGAGGCTTAGAGAAGTTAAGGACTGTGCAAGATTGGTTAGGAAGTAACAGTCAGAAATTCAACCCCAGTTCCTTCTGACACTAAAATCTATGCTTCTAACTACTGTGCCATTCTACCCATTAAATTTTATTTCAAAAGAGATAGCAAAAAACAACAAAAAAAAAATCTTCAGCATTTTGGTAAGTTAACTATTTGTCTATGTTGTCTTTTGAAGTAGCAAGTCTCAAGGCTATGAGCAGTTTCTTTGATTTTAAAAGGGTCACAAAGGGAAAGCCTTATTTGTGTTATCCTATCTACTGCATTCCAGGTAATTACCGATAATCCAAATTGAAGTTCTTGGCTGCTGCAGTTTATATTAATGATTAAATGAAGTATAATAAACACAAATTTAGCTGTCCATCGTGTTTGAGGAATAATGAGATATTATGTTGTCTCTAAAGTTAAGGATCTAAAATACAGTATTGCAAACCAAAATGTTAATTTATTTCTAAGAAGAGATTTAAGCTAGAGGTAGGAAAATGTTTCAATGAACCATGGTAGAGTTACATTTGTAATAAGGGAACTGCCAACTTTATAGCTTTGCTCTCTGTCTGGTGTAAATCAGGAGCTGAAGAATATTTTATTTTAAATAGCGTTTTAGGACTGTTGAACTCCTGTTGCTTTATGCGCCACATTTATACCAACATGTTCTTTCCATCTCCATTTTCTCTGAAGGGAATATTAGTCTTTGATTACCTCCGTAATTGTGAGAATAATAGTTTTCTGGGGTATTCAAATAAACCTTTATTATTCTTCCTACCAGTAAACAAGACTGTATTGTGAAAAACCTTTCATTTACTTTATTTATTTAATTTTTTTTTACTTTATTATTCATATGTGCATACAAGGCTTGGGTCATTTCTTCCCCCTGCCCCCACCCCTTCCCTTACCACCTACTCTGCCCCCTCCTTCTCCCCTCCACCCCCTCAATACCCAGCAGAAACTATTTTGCCCTTATTTCTAATTTTGTTGTAGAGAGAGTATAAGCAATAATAGGAAGGAACAAGGGTTTTTGCTGGTTGAGATAAGGATAGCTATACAGGGAGTTGACTCACATTAATTTCCTTTGCATGTGTGTTACCTTCTAGGTTAATTCTTTTTGATCTCACCTTTTCTCTAGTTCTAGTTCAATAGTTTTCCTATTGGCTTCAGGTGTTTTAAGGTATCTGCTTTAGTTTCTCTGCGTTAAGGGCAACAAATGCTAGCTAATTTTTCAGGTGTCTTATCTATCCTCACCCCTCCCTTGTGTGCTCTCGCTTTTATCATGTGCTCAAAGTCCAATCCCCTTGTTGTGTTTGCCCTTGATCTAATGTCCACATATGAGGGAGAACATAGGATTTTTGGTCTTTTGGGCCAGGCTAACCTCACTCAGAATGATGGTCTCCAATTCCATCCATTTACCAGCGAATGATAACATTTCGTTCTTCTTCATGGCTGCATAAAATTCCATTGTGTGTAGAAACCACATTTTCTTAATCCATTCGTCGATGGTGGGGCATCTTGGCTGTTTCCATAACTTGGCTATTGTGAATAGTGCCGCAATAAACATGGGTGTGCAGGTGCCTCTGGAGTAACCTGTGTCACAGTCTTTTGGGTATATCCCCAAGAGTGGTATTGCCGTATAATATAGTAGATCTATGTTTAGATTTTTAAGAAGCCTCCAAATTTTTTTCCAGAGTGGTCGTACTAGTTTACATTCCCACCAACAGTGTAAGAGGGTTCCTTTTTCCCCGCATCCTCGCCAACACCTGTTATTGGTGGTGTTGCTAAAGAGGGCTATTCTAACAGGGGTGAGGTGGAATCTTAGTGTGGTTTTAATTTGCATTTCCTTTATTGCTAGAGATGGTGAGCATTTTTTCATATGTTTTTTGGCCATTTGAATTTCTTCTTTTGAGAAAGTTCTGTTTAGTTCACTTGCCCATTTCTTTATTGATTCATCAGTTTTGGGAGAATTTAGTTTTTTAAGTTCCCTATATATTCTGGTTATCAGTCCTTTGTCTGATGTATAGCTGGCAAATATTTTCTCCCACTCTGTGGGTGTTCTCTTCAGTTTAGAGACCATTTCTTTTGATGAACAGAAGCTTTTTAGCTTTATGAGGTCCCATTTATCTATGCTATCTCTTAGTTGCTGTGCTGCTGGGGTTCCATTGAGAAAGTTCTTGCCTATACCTACTAACTCCAGAGTATTTCCTACTCTTTCCTGTATCAACTGTAGAGTTTGTGGTGTGATATTAAGATCCTTGATCCATTTTGAGTTAATCTTGGTATAGGGTGATATACATGGATCTAGTTTCAGTTTTTTGCAGACTGCTAACCAGTTTTCCCAGCAGTTTTTAAATATATGCATTCATGTCTATAAACTTTCCTCTCCAGACTGCCTTAGCTGTGTCCCATAGGTTCCGGTAGGTTGTGTTTTCATTTTCATTGACTTCCAGGAACTTCTTAATTTCCTCTTTTATTTCATCGATGATCCATTGTTCATTAAGTAATGAGTTATTTAGTTTCCAGCTGTTTGCCTGTTTTTTGTCTTTACTTTTGTTGTTGAGTTCTACTTTTACTGCATTGTGATCAGATAGTATGCATGGTATTATTTCTATTTTCTTATATTTGCTGAGGCTTGCTTTGTGCCCTAGGATATGATCTATTTTGGAGAAGGTTCCATGGGCTGCTGAGAAGAATGTATATTGTGTAGAAGTTGGATGAAATGTTCTGTAGACATCAACTAGGTCCATTTGATCTATTGCATATTTTAGATCTTGGATTTCTTTATTGATTTTTTGTTTGGATGACCTATCTATTGATGATAATGGGGTGTTAAAGTCTCCCACAACCACTGTGTTGGTGTTTATATATGCTTTTAGGTCTTTCAGGTTATGTTTGATGAAATTGGGTGCGTTGACATTGGGTACATACAGATTGATGATTATTATTTCCTTTTGGTCTATTTCCCCTTTTATTAGTATGGAATGTCCTTCTTTATCTCATTTGATCAATGTAGGTTTGAAGTGTACTTTGTCAGAGATAAGTATGGCTACTCCTGCTTGTTTTCAGGGGCCATTGGCTTGGTAAATCTTCTTCCATCCTTTCATCCTAAGCCTATGCTTATTTCTGTCAGTGAGATGGGTCTCCTGTAAGCAACAAATTGTTGGATTTTCCTTTTTAATCCATTTTGTCAAGTGGTGCCTTTTGATGGGTGAATTAAGTCTGTAAACATTAAGCATTAGTACTGATAGGTATGTGATGATTCCTGTCATTTAGTTGTCTTAGCTGTTTGAAGGTTTGATTTTGTGTACCTAAGTTGAGGTTACTCTCTACTGTCTTGCTTTTTCTTTTCCTGTGGTTTGGTGCTGCCTGTCTTTTCATGGTTAAGTTGGGTTTCACTTTCTATGTGCAGAATCCCTTGCAGAATCTTTTGTAGTGGTGGCTTTGTGGTCACATATTGTTTTAGTTTCTGTTTATCATGAAAGACTTTTATTGCTCCATCTATTTTGAATGATAGTTTTGCTGGGTAGAGTATCCTGGGGTTGAAGTTATTTTCGTTCAGTGCCCGGAAGATCTCACCCCACGCTCTTCTTGCTTTTAATGTTTCTGTTGAGAAGTCTGCTGTGATTTTGATGGGTTTACCTTTGTATATTACTTGCTTTTTCTCTCTTACAGCCTTCAATATTCTTCCCTTAGTTTCTGAACTTGTTGTTTAATGATGATATGTTGTGGGGTAGTTCTATTTTGATCTGGTCTGTTTGGTGTCCTGCAAGCCTCTTACATCTGTATGGGAATATCTTTCTCTAGATTTGGGAAATTTTCCATTATTATTTTGTTGAATATATTACGCATTCCCTTTGCTTGCACCTCTTCTCCTTCTTTGATGCCCATGATTCTCAAGTTTGGTCTTTTGATGCAGTCGGTGAGTTCTTGCATTTTCTTTTCACAGGTCTTGAGTTGTTTAATTAATAGTTCTTCAGTTTTTCCTTTAATTACCATTTCATCTTCAAGTTCTGAGATTCTGTCTTCTGTTTGTTCTATTCTGCTGGATTGGCCTTCCTTTTTGTTTTGCAGGTCTGTTTCATTCTTTTTTCTGAGGTCTTCCATATCCTGGGTGGTTTCTTCTTTAATGTTGTCTATTTTTGTCCTGAGTTCATTCATCTGTTTATTCATCATGTTCTCTGTTTCACTTTGGTGTTTATACAGTGCCTCTATGGTTTCCTTTATTTCTTCTTTTGCTTTTTCAAATTCTCTATTTTTGTTGTCTTGCAATTTCTTGAGTGTCTCCTGTACATTTTGGTTGACCCTAACCAGTATCATCTCTATAAAATTCTCATTGAGTACCTGTAGTATGTCTTCTTTTAAATTATTCTTGTGGGCTTCATTGGGTCCTTTGGCATAGTTTATCTTCATTTTGTTGGAGTCTGGATCTGAGCATCTGTTTTCTTCATTCCCCCTGGTTCCTGTACTAATTTTTTGCTGTGGGGAAACTGGTTTCCCTGTTTTTTCTGTCTTCCTGTCATTGTCTTTGGTGTTGTTACTCTCCCTGTACTGTATGCAATTAAGTATTTTCTAGCTTGCAATAACAACAATGGCAATATTTAGAATGGAAGGGTGAGCTGAGATGGAAAGCAAGAAGTTAAAGAAAAGGGGAAAACAAATACACAGACAAGAAGGAGAAAACAGAACAACGTATCAGACAAGAAAGTTTCAAAGGTATAAATAGGGAGTGTTAGTGTACTAATTGACAGTAAGCTGAACAGGCATTAGAGAGACAGAGAGAGGATTGAAAATCAAAATAAAAAAGTAAAGAAATAATAAAAATAAAAAATAAGTAAATGAAAGAAGTATCTATATATAAAAATGAATTAAAATATAATGAAAAATAGAAAATTTAAAAAAAAAACCAAAAAACCTCCAAGTTCAAATGCAATGAAGTTTCAGTCTTAATAATTTGGATGTCCATCTCAGTCTCCAAATCTGGAGATGGTGCCTCAGATGTTGTTCTGTAGTTGTCTCATCAAAGGGGACGCATAAAGTAGAACAAAACTACACACACACACACACACACACACACACACACAAACCCCACCAAGTGTCCCAAGCTCAAATGCAATACAGTTTCAGTAAGTTTTTCAGCATGCAGGTGTAATTCCATTGTTCTCTCATCAAGGGTAGGGAGAAAAGAAAGTCTGGAGACAGTTCTGAGAATGGTATCTCTGGCCTGTCTCGCCTGTCCGCTGCTGTCAGCCTGCTGTTGCTGGCGGCGTTATTTATGCAGATCTCTGGGGTGAGCTTAGCACTCACCTGGCCCCGCAGGCTTTGTTTGCTCAGAGTTCTCCTGTCCGGGAGCTTCTGTTATAAGCTTTCCCCTTTCCTAGCACACTGTGAAAGGTGACACTGCACCTGTGTTGTCAGGCCTGTGTGTTTATTTACAGTTCACGTGGGAGGTGGGTCTTACCCCCTCTCCTGTGGAGTTTTCCTCCCACTTCCACTTTTACAAGCTTTCCCGCTCCTGATTACTGGGCGGTGCTGCTGCTCCTGCCGGCCACCATGTTTATTTACAGTTCACGTGGGAAGTGGGTCTTCCCTCCTCTCCTGTGGAGTTTTCCTCCCTCCACCACTCTCACAAGCTTTCCCACTCCTCATTGCTGGGTGTGCGCCCCCGCTCCTGCCAGAACCTCTCCGGCCTGCCTGGATTGTTTATTTACAGTCCTGGGAAAGATTCCCTTCCCCCAATCTTCAGCGCTCAGGGTGCCCCACCCTCTTTCCTGTGTGTCTTTATTGTTCTTATTGCTTATTAGTCAGTTTCTCTTTTTTCCCTGGGTGGAGGTCAGTCTGTCTGGGGGGCTATGCTGCTCTGGCCCAGGGATGTCTGTGGTAGTACCGCGGTACTGCAAAGCTCACCTGGTCCGCGTCTTCCCAAGCAGTCTGGGCACCAGTGACTGGCGACCCGGGGGCCCTCCTGGTTTCTCCATTTAATGTGAAGCAGAGATTCTCTGCACTAGCTGGAGGTGTGGAGGGGTCAAAGTTATGCCTCTTCTCAGTGATTATACCTGCAAAGTGTGTCTCCAGTGTCTCTCCAAGATTTCACTATAGGAGGTTCACTTTCTGCTTCCTCCCTCTAGCCGCCATCTTGGAATCCTCTGAGCCTGAATTTCTGACCTACACAATCCGGGGTAATAGCCGAGGCGCTTTACGGCGGTGGCAACTGGGTGAGATCCTTGGTGGCGGTGGAGGCGGCCACGGTGGTGAAGGAGGGGAGGTGGTGGCTGAGGAAGAGGAGTGGTGGCAGCAGCGGGGACCGGTGCGGGGTGAGCCGTGAGGAGAGGACCTCATTTACTTTAAGTTGGAGAGCAGAGACTCATGGACTCCATGAGATATTGGTAGTGATCAGTCATACTCAAACAAATCCCATGTCACTTTCTCTCATGACTACTTATGACATTCGGAACCATGAAGCAGACTTCAGGCTGACTAGGTTTCCCTAAGATCTAGTTTTTCTTCTATCAACTTTTAAACAAAAAGTTTAAAAGTTCTTGCTTCATTTGTTAATTTTAAAAAAAATCTATATTCTTAGCAAATATTAAAGTACAAAATAGGCTAAAAATATAATTGAATTTAATTGAAGTCTATTTCCTCAAAACTAGTTGGCACTTCTGAGAAACACAGTTCAGATACTGTTAACCATATAGAACTTAAGCATATAGAAAGATACAGTGGATTTGTGTAATCACAATCAATATTTACTTTTAATCATCTAAATTTCAATTCTGATAGTGGTTTTCCTGGATCTTGGTGATCCCAGTGTTAACTTGGGGATCAGACTGCGTTCGTCATATTTAGTTAAAATGACAGTCTTTAATTGATAAAGCAACGTGAGGATGTGAGACAGAGTAATCTTGGCAACTGTGTATTTAGGATAGAAAGATCACTGTAAATAGACCATATTTGAGCTTGAAATCTTAAAATTTCAAGCAACTTATGCAGGCATGGTGGCTTAAAGCCCATATTCCTAGCTGCTTGCAAAGCAGAGATCAGTAGAATCACCATTGCAACTAATGGCCCGGCACAGTGGCATGTGCCTGTCATCCCCAACTATGTGAGGAAACACAAATAGGAGGATCAAATATCAGGGTCTGCACAAAATGAGACCGCATTCCATAAATACCAAAGAAAAAGATCTGATGGGGTGACTATTGTAAGAGTACATGCTTAGCAACTTTGAGAGACCCTGACTTTCAATCCCAACACCCCCCACACCCAAAATAGATAAACAATCTGAAAATCATCAATGTTTCTTGGGCCCATCAGAAAACAGTAGGGGTAAATAGTTGCCTCCAAATCTGGTGACATCTATATAGAGGATAACAGCTGAGGTTTGTCAATCTGAAGCAGAAATCACTGCAGACATTAATTAGTACATAGAGTTTAGTGGTAATTTTGACAATTTGTTGCAGTCTGAATATGGACTAGATTGAGAATGAGAAACTATAGTTCATGGTGTTAGGGACACATTTTTTATAGATTCTGCTACCAGGAATCCCTGTCCCCAGATTACCATAGTCAGAATCAAGAAAGATGCCTTCCTGCCTCTGGTAGTTGGAGAAAATGACTAACTAATTGTGAAATACCCCTAGCTGCTTCTCTTTAACAAAGGCCTACTCTCAAGGGATAAAGATTTTACTCAGATACAGGGAGGGCACTCAGTCAATTCTGTCCCACTCTACCCTTCCTGAGGATGGCAAAATCAATAAATATTGTTGTATTTATATTATACTAACTTTTAGGTTCCTGGGGTCTGACATTTTCACTATAGCAAATTCAAGAGGAAACTTTAAAAACTTCACTATTATACTATGGCATTAACAGTAGAAAAAGATGCTGGTAAAAATAGGAAAATTAAGAAAAATAGGAAAATAATAATAAAATCAGCTTTCAATATGACAGCAATAACTAAAATTGATGGATTTCAGAAAATAATTGTATTTGATTTTCAAATACAAATGCTAGAAAAATTTTGGTACAACAAGGACTTTGTCTTCAACAGAAAAATCAAAACATTTAAATTGTTCATTTTCCAATTTTCTTAACTTGCAAAGCAAACTGCTCCCCTCCTTCAATCTGGAGACACTTGAATCTAGACAGAAACAGCTAAGGTTTGTCAACCTGAAGCAGAAGCCATTAGAACCATGAAGAAGTATGAACATTTCAACAGTAATTTTGACAATTTGCTTGATTCTGATTGTGAACTGGTTTGAGGATGAAAAACTACTGGAGGCCACAATTTTGGGATAGGACACCAATATATATTACAGATCTTTTCAGAGTTAGAGGGAAGAGTTAGTGGGTTATTCTTAGTAACTAGTTTCCCATATTTCACTTCTCTTCTTCTTTCCTGGTTGCCTCCTGTGGTAAATTGTGCTACCATTAAAAAGGTGTTTGCTGTCCTTCCCTTTGGGAATTATACATGGCATCCCCATTGATGTCAAGCTAGGCTACAATACTTACTTTGCCTAATGAAATACTAGATTCTGAAAAAGTGTAAGAATTAGGACATGATTAGCCCAAATTTTTTTTCCTTTTCCTATTAAAATGACAGGCAGTGTTAGCCAGTATTGAGAAGTGAAAATAACATGAGCAGAATAGCATTTTCTTCTAAACCAACATGAATTTGTATAAGAAATAAAGGTACTTTTTCTGTAAGAGTTTATAATTTTGGAGTTATTACTGTAGGCTATTCTTTACTTACTGATATGCTTCCTAAAAGGTGACAAAGGTCTCACTAGGCTTTGTTGTGTTTTTTTTTTTTCCAGTGGCTATTAGGTGACTCTATGCTCTGGATACTTTATAAGAGTTCACTTAATAATAATTCATAGTATTCCCACTGTACATGGGCACAGTCACCAAACTTATTCAGCATGGGCTTAAGAACCTTGACTACAATGAAGAAAAGCATATTCTGTCCATCTAACCATCTATGCACTTCATGAAGACGATTATTATAAATAAGAAAAAAAATTTATGCTAGAGAGTGGAAAGTACATGGAATTAAATAATGAAAACTGAATTTAATTGAGTAAACCAGAATATGTGATAGTGAAGCTTGTGATTAATTTCTGATTCTTCTCACAACACAGTTTATGCTTATCTTTGCTTATTTGTTATTACAGCACTCTCTCAGCCTTTCATTATTCAATCCCTACAGAAATTCTTCAGTATGTTATATACTACTTTTTCGCTAAGCTTCTATGCTAGTATGACACTTTCTTCTTTCTTTTTTTCTATTTGCAGAAAATTGTTCATATCTCCATTTAGAATTGCTCAAAGTGAACTTTAAATTTAATGATTATCATCTATATTGAAGGTTGTTTCCTTTCCAAATGGTCTTAAAATTGCCAGATGCTAGTTCTTATCACCAAGAATAGCTTCTCTTTTCATGGAGTGAAACTCTGCTTAATAATAAAAGTGATGATGATGATGATATAATGGCTGCCATTTACTTAGACTCCAAGTTCTAAGAACTATATTTGGTATTTCATAAGAATTATCTCATTTAAGTCTCACAAAAAACCCATAGAAAATGGTTGTTATTTTCATTTTACATTTAAGTGAACTGATAAGTAAATTTGATTGTGAGTAGAAAAGTCCATTGCGTTTTGCTGAGCTATGTTATCTTCCCATACTGTTCTGTGCTCTGTCAGACATCTGTCTTTGTTATCTGACAATTTTAATGAGGATGCTTCTTTGAAACAAAAATGCAATTAATGTTTGGGATCTCAGCTGAAAAAATAGTTCCTCAATTGAGCAGAAACATGCCTGTCATTTCCTCTCTTGGATAAGACCACTGGACACTCTCCCATCAACCTTTCATTTATTATATCATGCCTAGTATAATGCATGATGGACTACTCATTAGCAGTCCTGAGGACATAATGAATGAGCAAGAGTGGGCGGTAAGGGAGGGGTGGGGGCAGGGGGGAGAAATGACCCAAGCCTTGTGTGCACATATGAATAAAAAAAAAAAAAAAAAAGAATAAAGATAGACAAGATTAAGGCCTGGCCTCTAGGGAGAGGTGGCAACTCTGCTCTGTTTTATTTACCTATCGGTTTTTGATAGAATTATCTCAGGTGAATGGAAGAGAATTTCTAGGTGAAGTGAGATGGATTATGTAAAAATGCTTTCATTATTATTAAAATAGGTTGAAGGAAATCCCAAGATATTGGCTGAAGTTATGTAGATATCAATGTTAAATCTATGGAAGAAAGAGCCCAAATATATATCAGAATAAGTGAGATTACAGCTTAAAGAATGGAGCAGGATTTTATAGCCAGTGAGGTAAATCAAACCCTCACTAAACTAAATATGGGGTTATTAGTGAAGAATAAAGCTCAGTAGACATGTGCAAGCCAAATGACCCACACTTCATGTACTATTCAGTTTAGAGACACAAGACTAATTTCTGACTCTGAATGGCTCTTGACAACTTTCATTAGACTATCTCAAGAATTATGGTAGGCTGAAAATCTTAAACAGGAATTCCTTCACTTGATGTTTGGTCATGGGCTAGCAACTTAACTACTTTATGACTTAACTTCCTCAACTATAAATGGTGGTAATATCAGTATGTACCTCATAAATTTTTTCTTATTATATTATATATATAGAAAGTGTTTTCTAGTGGTTAAGAAAAAACAGCCCTTTACTAATGCATGAGTACTTGGTCCAAATGATCTCTACTACTCTTTCAACACCAGCATGCTCTGTGAAGTTAAATTATTGAAGTTATACCTTGAAACTATGGCAGGTACACAATTATTAACATTTCTTTCTCTAGCTCTCTGCTCCCCCTATTACCACTCCACTTGTGCCTGATATTACCATCTATCTACTGATATACTTATAGGTACAGTGTGCTTTGAATGATTTTGTTCTCTTTACCTCACACTTGTATTTCCTCTTATTTGTCAAATACTATTTATAGGAACACATCTCTAAGTGCATGAAGGGTCAAAATCTCCATTTCCTCCACTTCCATGTCTAATGCATTTCCAAATTTTGCTCATTCTATATCTGTAAAATTTCTCATATCTCTTCACTCTGTTCTTTTAATAGTTGACACCCTAATTGCCACTTTTGTTGTAAAGTATACACGTTAGGTTGACATTTCTAGTCATTATTATCATTATGTACTTATATTTAATATTATTCTTCTCACTCTCTTTCTTGAAATTTTATTTCCAGACAAACTATTCTATTTATTTCTAAGCATAGTTTCTCATGCGTCTTTATTTTGTACTTTACTCATGTTGTAGGTTATGTCTCCCAACATCAAATATTCATCAAATCTTACTCATTTTATAAATTTAATTAAAATAATTATACTTCAACATATTTGAGTGGTCCTCATTGGTCTTATTTTATTTAAAATCAAATATTTTGTTATGGATTAAATTTTGTTCCACAAAATTTTAAATTACTGCAAATTTATACATCGAAACGCTGACCCCTATATCACTGTAATTGGAGGTGGGATCTTTAGGAGGTAGGCAAAGTTAAATGAGGCTATAAGGGAGGGCTCTAATTTTATAGGACTGTGGCCTTATAGGAAGAGGAAGATGAGAAGATATATTCTTATTCTCTCTCTCTCTCTCTCTCTGTCCCTCTCTCCTCTCCTCTCCCCTTCTCTTCCTTTCCCTTCTTTCCCCTCCCCTCCTCTCCCCTGTCCTCTTTCCTCTCCACTCCCCTCTCCTCTCCTCTCTCTGGTCTCTTCCTCTTGCATATAAAGTCACAAAAATGTAAGCAAGAAATCAAATCTTGCCAAAACCCTTTCCAACCTCCTGAACTATGAGAAAATAAATTCCTGTTCTTTAAGCCACCCAATCTGTGGCATGTTGCTATGGCAGCTTGAGCAGACTAATATACATTTTCCATGGCTTATTAACTTAAAATGTAAGTTCCTCAAGGAGACTACCTCAGCTTCAGTAACCATTTCATTTTTCAACATGTATATTATAATTTGGTGCACAAAACTGGTGCTCAATAAATTTGAGCTAATAAATGAATGAATAGATATATAAATCCAAGACAGGGAAATGATACTAATGCCTTTTGGGGAACAAATGGGTAATTAAGAGGAGAAATGTTTCAAGAATGGCTTTTCAGGTCATAGTTGTTTTATTTACTTTATGAGTATCTTCGTTATCACACAAACTATTTTCCACTTTTAGGAATAGTTTTAAATAATTATGTAAAAATACACAGTTTGAGGTTTTTTTAAGTCAGATATAAATCTTTTCTCTTCCTGACATCCACACACTGAGGATGAAAATTCTGATAAAGCTGAAGATCAGAACTTAGACAATTTCAGAAGAAATTTAAAACTTTTCAGGGAATAGATAGCAGTTCCCCTGCAGCTTAGTTTTTGCCAAGTGCCAATCAGTATTTGTGATCTGAATAGTCTGAGTGTTTTTGTTTAGAAAACACTGGAGATGTTATGAATTTGGGAATGAGTAGGAAGGAAGTGTGTTGAATTAGCATATGCATGCTAACATCTGCTGGAGAGAGCACTGAGAAGGCTCAGAATATCAGATTCTTGCAAGAATGTGAAGGAAAGCAAGGGAAATAAAGTGAAAATGGAGATGTTGGAGGAGAAGTACAAGCCCTGAATCCTCTGTTCCTTTCATAGCAAAGTTCTACATTTTTCTGAATTGCCCTTTACAAAGTTAACTTCATGACTTGAATTCAATAAAATAAGTAATAATCACTATATAATAAACTATTAGATAATTTGTTTTTGAGGCACAGTTGACCTGAGCCAACAAAGAGGGGCTATCAGTAGCTGCTTCTTTAAGTACTTCTACATTTAAACAATATGAACCATGTGTTCAAAGCAATCACTCAAAATCATTGTTACCACTACTTATCCCAAAAGGAGAAAGTACTCCTGACTTTGTCCATTTGTACTACTATAATATAATATCACAGACTGGTTAACTTATAAAGATCAGAAGTTTGTTTGTTTTTTAATAGTTCTGAAGACTACAAAGTCCAAGATTAAGGTGCTGGCATTGGTGTCTGATGAGGAGCCTGGACTCTTCTTCCAATAGGAGACTTTCTGAGTCTTCAGAAGAGATAAATTTTGTACCCTCTATCTGGAAGGTAGAAGGACCAGAGAGAAGATGGACTCTTTCTGAAGTCTCTTTTATAAGGACATTAATCCATTCATTTTGTGATTTAATCATTCCCCCCAAAGCTTCATTCTTAATGCCACCACAATGAGCATCAAATTTCAACATGAATTTGGGAGGAGATATACATCCAGACCATATCATATCCCTTAGAAACAGTGCAATAGGAAAATGAAAGCTATCAGCAGCTACCTTTTGTGATGTTAAGAAAAAAAGAATATTATCATTTAATTGTGAAATTTAAATAAACTATTACCATGAGAAGTATTCTTTTAGAATCTCATTTTTTTATGAGAAAATTATTTATTAAACATTTGCATTGAGCTGGGCATAAGGCAGCAGATGAGGCAGAAAACCTTCTTATCCTTGTGGAACTTATATTTAGGAAGGAAAGGGAATGGGAGGGGAGGGAATGGAAAGGGAAGATAAGGAAGGGAAGGGAAGGGAAAGAAAAACAAGGCAAGGCAAGAGGGATGAAAGGAGATACTAAGGGATTGTGGTAAACTGTGATGTATTTCAGCAGGGAATTTGATGGGGAGTAATTGTACTGTTTAAGACCAAGGTTCTTTTTAGAATGGTTAGAGAAGTCTAGGGTGTCATGTGAAATCTGCAGTATAAGGAGGAACCAAGTGAAGAGCAACAGCAGGGAAAGAAATGTTGTAGAAAGACAGAAACAAAGGAGAGATCTGTAAAAGTGTGATATGAAAGGTCAGTGTGGCTGCAACCTGGGGAGAAGGAGAGTGACATGAGACAGGGCTAGAAAAGAAGGCAGGAGGCAGCATGGCACAACTTTATAGACCTGGGACTTAGTTCAGTGGAAAGCCACAGAGCCACCTAGAACAGGCAAGTGATGAGTGTAAACCCTCGCAGTGGAGAGGATGAGTTAGAATAGAAGAGTATGGACTCTATGTCTATGGACATAGAGAAACTTGTATACTAATTAAGCAGGGGTTGAAGGCAGAAATGGAGAAAAGTATAAAGATTTAAGATATGTTATAGACTTGGGAGTATCAACAATTGTTGATGGTTTATACCTGAGGGTGAGATGGAAAGGAGGGACAGAAACCATGCATACTTCCTAAGACTTTAGCTGAAACCACCAGGTATGTGATGGCCCTACTTTCTGAGACAGAAAAGACAGAGTATTAATTTTTTATCATCTTGCTAAATACGTGATATTTGTTAAACAATGAGACACCAAGTCTGTAAGACTATTAAACTTTTAGTTTTATGACACTAAAGATCAAAAGGTAGATATGGACTAAAGATATAAATTTGAAATTTTTTCAGAGTTTCCCTCATATAATGACAAAAGGGAGTACGAGTTGCATTTTTATATTTGAAAATGAACAGTTTAATAAAAAACTAGGAAACCACAGAATTATGGATTTTAAAATAGGAGGCACTGGAAACAGCATGTGTTTCAGTGTGCCAGAAGTTGCCAAAAGTGGCATAACACAAAGATATTTCCATCAGATTACAATTTATTTTTATTAAACAGTACATTTAGAATATAAGTTGTAAAATTAACATTTTTAAGGATATCTAACAGACTATATTTAACCCAATGCAAAATGATGGAATACTGCAATTTTTATTGTTCATTCATTTAATCAATAATTAGTATTACATACTATGCATTCTTAGAACTATTTTTGAAGTCTAAATTTGACTTACACCATAAATTCCAGATTTATAACCTTTTAGATTCCAATTCCATTTAAATTGCCTTCTGCAAAGGTAACAATCATAAGAGTTCCCTACTGTTTCCCGATAGTGTAACATTTCATATAAACTTCTCTTTCTCCTACCATTGATCCTGGCCATGAAATCACAATCAACTGGAACATACTTAGGAAAATAGAATCATTAAATTAGAGTCTAATGAAAGTCAGACTATTTTTTTTCTCACTTAAATCAATAATATAGAAAAGTTCCTCTGTTTAAAAAAAAAAGGGAGGTGATCATATGAAACAAAACAAATCAAAAGGCAAAAAACTTGTGATTCTAAACTTGTTATTCTAATATCTATTTCAATAGTTTGCATTTTTTGGATCATTTCTTTACGGAAATTAGGATATTGGACTAAAGCCATTGCAGAAATACAACAGTAGAATCTACTACGGTGGCGTAGAGCCAAACATCTCATATTATGAGTTTTGGCACAAGGCGTTACTTTGAGTGTGCAGACCTGTTTCAATGTATGTCAGGCAAATCCACCCTGCATTCTTTATAAGGCATAGTCTTTATTAGGCTTGGCCCTTTACATCATACATGGTCCCCATATTGGCATAGCATTCCAAGGCTTTTACTAAATGCATATTCTGCATGTTACTCCCAGGCATGGTGTTTATTAGTAATATAATTATCCATCCAGACTCAAATTATTTAAATTGAAAATTTTAAAGTTCTGTGTTTTACACATTATGAAAAGGAAAAAAAAAAAATTCCTTCTGCCTGCCTGCTTGTGAAAAGTCATGCAGATCCTTAGCACAAAGTCTACAGTTTTATCATCAGGATAATATTCATTATTGAACAGGGTGAGAAAAATAATATGAACACATTCTTACATGGAGGTCATAGTGCAATACTAAATGAAGGAAAGAGAAGACTGTATTAACAGTGGGAAAGTTCACATGATAAAATGTTCAGGTCTAGCAGTAGGTAAGTCTTTTAAATACTTTTGCTAATATTGTTGTTTTATTATCCTGTTATTATTTCAACTGAGGCTGCTTTTAGAAGTCATTAGCATAATTTTCATTACCAGTCTAGAGAATAAAAGGTCATTTATTTCTTTAAGGTAACACAACTTAAGTTTGAACCTCCCTCTACTCTTTTCCCTTGATGTTCCACACTTGGTCATCACTGATTAAAAAAAAAAAAGAACAGGTAGAAGTCAGAGTTGTGTTTTGCTCATTTTTCCTCCAAGAGAAGTTTGCATTTCTGCTTGTTAGCAAATTACAGCCTGTTGTGTTCACTTTCTGAAATAGAAGTGGAAAACTGAGATAAAGAGAATAACAACAGAACACATAATACCACCACTATCAACACCGACAGCTAACTCACTTCTGTGCTACCATCTGACTGTACTCAAAGAGAAAGGTGAAAATCCTGTCATGTCAGGTTGTAAGGATCCTGTTTAATGGGTTGATTAAAAAAATAAGAATTTTAAATTTTGTTGTGGTTTTAAAGCATACTCTTAAGTGGATTTTTGTGGTCTATTGTTTTACACATATTTAGAGGCACTATTGCTTGTTTCTTGGCAGCACTATAGCTGATTGTCTCAAAAACAGTGAGCTAAAGAAGCCCTTTTTCAAATTTTAATGTGGATACAAATCACTTGAGAATGTTAAAGAGTAGATTCATATTAAATTGGTATGCAGTAGAGTCTGAGATTGTGGGCTTTGGACAAATACCAAGGTGAAATGCTCCTGCTTCCATGGACCACAGTTTGAGTAGCAAGGAGTTTGAAGACTACAGTGAGTCATCTATTTATCCTATGTAAGGCACACACAAAGTACATCCATAACAAGAAAGTTTTGGATTTTTTAAAAAATTTAACAGTAATAGAACTTATTTGGTGCTTTATCTGGCTTATTGAGAAAAGTAGATTCTAGAACGTGATACTAGAAATTTACTAACATGATCATTCTTTTACATTGTATAAATTTTATCTTTCCAAGGATAAGGACACATTTAGAGTTGTCCTTCAATAAGTTAAAATTTTAACAGTAGGAAAGCTTTTAGCTACTTCTATTCCTAAATTGCTCTAATTTATGGAGTCTTTCCCAAGCAATCATATTGCATTTCTAAGACTTGTATTTTTAATGATTAACCTGATCACATAACAAGAGGATAAAGACTTGTGGTTGACCACTGGTTACTGTAATATCTACCTAACTCCTTTGACAAGTTAGAAATAAAGAAGTAAACCAATGGTTTTTCACAAAATATGGAGTGGTTGCAGTTGTGGTAAAGATCAGAATCATCTGGAGAACTTTAAAAAATTATATATTTCTCCCTCTCCTACACTTATACCTTTCCAAATAGAATCTCCTGGTGGGAATGTGGCTATTTTAATTTGAAAAATGACCCAGATGTTTCTAATTTGCCACTTCCACCCCCCCAAATTAAGAACTGATGAAATAAATTAATGACATATTTTGAGTTTCACCTTTCATTTTGAATTTTAAAGTCAAAGCCATAAAATACTTAAATTGTTTTGTATACTTTTATTTTTCATATAGTTAAGTAACACTAAGGGTTCTGTGTTACAATGTTCTCACAGGCCAAGAAGTTAAAGCAGAATTATATAGCAGCATATTCCATTGCATAGGCCAATGGTTCTCACCCCTGGCTGTAACCTTGGAATAACTTAGAAAAACAGCAAGGCATGAGCTCCACCCCAGACCAATTAAGCCTGAATTTGTAAGCAAGGAATCTGGCATTATTTTATGTCTCCCCAGGTAACTCTTATAAGCAGTGAGAGTTGAGAACCATTGATTATGGGCCAAAGACCCAGAAACCCTTTGTCTATAGAACAATCCAGAATAATTTACTTTTACTTAAAAAATATTGGATTTCAAAATATGCAATCTGAGAGGAACTTGCATTCTTCTGATGGGATTCTTCAAGTTGTATTTCTAATTATGTAAGATCCCTTAAACTATTAACAAATAGTCTCATTTTCTGAGACTAATTGATAATTATAATATCAAAGAATATGCATTCATGCCTTTCAACATATGTCCTAAGGTAAATAGAGCTGAGTGAACTCTATTTAACAAATTTAATGCTAATGACATTGGAGTACATAGAATATTATTTGGGTCCTTCACTTAAGAACCTGAATTTTTTTTGTTTGCTTTGTTTCCAATCCAATTCTTTGTAAAAAGAATAATAAGCACCTCTCAGAGGAAATAGATACATTAAGAACAGATCTACGAAATGTTTTTAGATAGCCTCATTTTTCTTGCTGGTGTTAACAGTGAGGACAGCCATGTGAGGACCAAACCCCCTTCCCTGCTTGCAGGTGGCTTACTGGAAACTCCCCACCCAACCCCAAAGACTGACAAAGGGACAGTTGTTAACCTCTATCTCCTGATGGGTGCCAAGGACAGTTGAGCAAACAGTAACCTAACCACAACTTATCTTTCTTGGTTGCCCAGTAACGGTATTCCTTTATGACCTTCCTGGTACTTTTCTACTAGCCCCCTATATCTAGCCCAAGCCTGTGTGTGACCAGTGTGCTCTAGCTCTCTTGCTGGTATCCCCCTCCATAAAGCTCCTGCCTGAACAATAAACCCTGTGGTGGTGGTTGAACCATTTCTCTGCCTCTTCCATGCCTCTTTCATTTCTAACATTTCTATCTTCTGATTTACTAAATGAAAGTAAGAATGGAATTTTTTCAAAGTCAGGTATAGTGCACATGAAGTAAAATCCACCCTTTTCAGTGTTGTAACTACTGCCAGTTCTCTATTGGTCCCTTGCATTTCTGCACATCTTGTGAGCATAGACACTGATTGTCATTTCTTCTGGGTTATCTTTCAGGCAAGTTTGCATAATAAACAGTCTTAGAAGTGTCTTTCCAACTGGAACAAGAAGACATCATATGAGTGACCTAGTGAAGGGTCTTGATGCTGTTTTCAGCAGATTTGTGAAGTGACTCTCCCAGCAGTCAAAGAGAAAATGTTATGTCTGTCTTCCACCACTAAAACAAGACCCAATGCTTTATTGTACTACTTGGGTTTCAGGCTAAGTATGAACATTCATTCTACTTGGTTTTTTATATTGGCTAAGTCATAGATAAGTGTATTTTAACCAAATATACAAATGACCATGTTGGAAATTGTCCAGGAAACTATGGCATGCTGTCTGGTTTGGAGCTCCAAGCCCCAGTGGCCTTTTGAACTGCAAATCTCTGTGACTTGATTTGACTGATTACATATCTATCAAAGGAAAGCAACTTGTACTCGTGGGGAGGGGTTTGGACTCATGGTCTCTGTGATCTAGCCACTACCCTTCTGAGAAGCAAGTATTCACATATTACTGAGCTCTTGTCAAAAGTGAACTCGCCCATGGAAGCCTGTGACTAATGGTGCTATTTGACTGACCATCAGCTTGTACTCAACATTTGTTAGGCTAGAAAATCTCCAACCATTCTCACTTGTCTAATGTCAATGGTATAGTTAAGAATACCTTTGATCTCAGAACATTTTGGCTTTAGAAGAATAAGTTATAGCCTTCCCTCTGTGGAAAATTTTATCCTCCACTCTTCCATTTGTAGAAAAGCTCATTCTAAGAGGTCCTCAATTCACAGAGGCTCATAAAAGCCTGGACCAATTTCACTGATGGTTCAGCTAAGCTGAAGGCTAATGTCTTTTAGGCTGCTGCAGTCATTCAACTTTAGTGATATCTGTGGAGAATCAAAAATGGATGTGGTTGCTTCATTCAGTAGGCAAAACTCAAGCCATTATGACACTTCTAGCTACTATTTCTTTCATGTACTACTCTGTTTTTACTGACTTGTTGCTAGTGGTTGTAGAAACCAATAGATTGGCAAATTATATCCATTTTTGAAGCTGTGAACTGCAGATATGTCATGGCTATGGATCACATTGTCACTTATGGTCACTTATGTGGACATCTGTCACAGATCTCATTCTCTGGGAAGACTGAGTAGAATCAAACAGCTGATCAAGCCTGAACACACCACATTGCACCATTATTGCCCAGATCCATCAAGCTATCAGATGTGGCAAAATATCTATCATTATTGGCTAGAAACAAAGTAAAAGACTCTGTCTCTCTGGTACAAAAGTTATCATGCATGTTAGAAATTGTTATTGCTGCCAAAGTTGCCTTTTTTTCTCGTGCTGAGGAATGCCACAAGACATTGGGCATAGCCTCCACCCATTCCTGGTAAATCACGTTGACCCTTTCACCAACTTGAGGGCTGCCGGCAGTGCCTCACCACTACCAACACTTTTTTGGGTCACTGCATTGCTGTTTTCAGCTTTCTGATCCAGTTACAGTCTGAAAATCTACTCAGTGGAGCTCATGGTCAAGGTATTTAAGAGGCTCACATACTGTGCAACATCTACAAGTATCTGGTAAGCTTGAGCATGAAAAAGTTTCCCTCAAAAATTAACTGATATGATGTTCTAACTAAACTTTCCTGAACTTTTCTTCAGTAGGATAATTTGGTTATGGAATATTGCTATCCCCTTTTGTTACTTTCTGGATAATAATCCAGATGGGTGGAGGAGGGATTCTATAGATCTATTTTGAAAAGTCAGAATTCTTTTCTGAACATTTCTAGGCATGATTTCTCTCTTTTCCTTAATAGCAATGTTACACCAGGTTGGTATACTCTCTAAGTGTACCAAAAGAGGCTCTAGATGATTCAAACTTAATTTTGGATCAGCTACCTAGATTCTCTTAGTAGACTGATTGCTATAATCCTGTATCATAAAGAGGTAACATGTGTTTGTGTGTGTGTGTGTGTGAGAGAGAGACAGAGAGACAGAGAGAGAGTGAGACAGAGAGCGAGAGAGACAGAGAGAGAGGCAGAGAGAGAGAGAGAGAGAGACTGAGATGTTAGAATATTAACTCATGAAATGTGAGGCTCTCTCAAACTGTTGTGAGAACCTTAATGCAAATGAATTCTGAGTCTCTTTTCTACCTACTGTATATCTCTGGCTTAACTTAATCCCATCTTCTTAACCTTAGAAACCTCTATTGGAACTATGGGGGTTTACTTCTGTCCCTCCAAAAAAAAATACCTTTGATCACCCTGATATCATTTTCACCTACAGTTTTATTGCCATTTCTCAGTCATTCTGCAGAGTGGATGAATGCCAGCTAGTTGATGATGTAGACATACATGAGAGACTCGATTACCACATTCACTGTCCCTCTAAAATAAGGAATAGTGTCAATTATTCAATTTGAGCTAAAGTTTACTAGCTGGCCAGTCATGAGGATAAAGTGGATGCACTGCTAATATGTGTCTTCCTATTGAGAAAGGTCCCATTTGGTGTGTAAGACTTGAGATGTAAACAATACCTCATTCTAAGGACACCATATGCAACCTTGGGACATTTTCTTTTATAGAATCCGAGTATTAAGTTGTTTCCCTCCACAAAACACAGTGATGTGTACTTCAGGGTGGTGATAAATGACCTTGAAGCTTTTAAAAGATGCACTATCAGTAGAATGTCATATGCAGCAAATAGCTGCAAAGATCTCTCTACAATGGACTACCTTTGGTTATTTAGCAGAGCTTCCTAGAGGAGTATACAATTTTTAATTCATGATCATGTCTTGGGCACTTATCTCTATGATGGTGTGAATCTAGAAAAGGTGGGAAGTAAATCATTCCTGATCTTCGCACATCAATCCACAAAGGCGTTCAGGTTACTCTCTACTCATGATCCTGGAATGATGTAAATGGTAGATTTATTCTAGGTTTCCTCCCTGTGGACCAAGATGGAGTTTGTGCAATCGCTATTACATCCTGCTGTACCTTAATTAATGCCTTGGGCCAATAGAGAATGCTAATTCAGAAATTTAAGGATACAACCACCTGGATTTAAGGAAGACCAGCTGCTTAGTCCCAGGAATTTAAGTTTAATACTGCTGGTTGGACTACCCTGCTGCTCAGAGTTCTATAGATAGCAACTTTAATTAAATGCTTTATGATCAAGTTGAAAAAAAATGGTCGTGGCTTCTGTCAGCCAGATAAATCAGACAGAGTGGCCAATAAAATGAAATAAAATAGAAGTAAAAAAAATGTACAAATGAGAGATGGATTTTTAAAAAAATTTTTGGCAATGCTGGGTTTGATCTCAGGGCTTCATGCTTGTTAGGCAGGCACTCTACTATTGGAGCCAGGCCCAAGACCTTTTCTGATTTAGTTATTTTTTAGATATAGTCTCTTTGATTTTTTTGTTTTGTTTTGTTTTTGGTCCAGGGCTAGCTTCAGACTACAATCCTCCAACCTATACCTCCAAGCACTTAATACCACACCTGGCTTATTTGTTGAGGTGAGGTTTCATTAGTGTTTTATCTGAGTTGGCCTCAACTTCAATCCCTTCAATCTTTTCCTCCCAAGTATCTGGGATTACATGTGTGCATCACCACACCTGGCCCAAGAGATGAATGTTCAATATTTTTTGTGGAGGATGTTGGTGTAAGGTTCTGCAGAATTAAGACCATGCCACATGTGGAAAGGAAAGATTTATTGGTCTTTTTAGGAGGGGCCAAGCCATGGGGGAGGGAGAGAGAGTCTCTAGTCTCTGATTATCTGCGATCACCAAATGGAACAGGTCGGCATGCCTGGCTAGTTGAGTAATAGAAAGTTCCTGAGCTGTTTTTCATTGCCTCTTTAAAAATTATTTTTGAATTAGTATACATTAATAACATGAGGAATTTCATTGTGATAAATCCACACATGCACATACTATGCAATTTTTTTTTTGTTGGGACTGGGGTTTGAACTCAGGACTTCATGCTTACAAAGCAGGTGCTCTACCACTTGAGACACTCCTCCAGTCCCACACATGCATACAGTGTACTTTGAACAAATCCACCCCCTCCATTCTATTTCTATTCCCCACTTTGTTCCTCCCCCACTTTTCAAGCAGCGTTTGGAGGGTTTCATTATACTGTCTTTGTATATATCTATGTAATGTACTTCTATCCTCTTTATGCCTCAGTATAATTTTCTTTTCCCCTTCTACCTCCCACTGATCTGTCCCAGATTGTCCCTCATTTACATTCATGTCATTACTGTTATTATTATTATTATTATCACCGTCAAAATTTCAAGACTAGGTTCTGAAAATGAGCAAGGATGTGTGATATTTGGTATTCTGAGCTGTCTTATCTCAGTCATCATGATAATTGCCAAATTCATCCATTTTCTTGCAAATGACATGATTTCAAAATTCTTTATGGCTGAATAACATTCCATAGTAAATGATAGATAGATGGAAGGAAAGAAAGGAAGGAAGGAAGGAAGGAAGGAAGGAAGGAAGGGAAGAAGGAAAGAAGGAAAGAAAGAAAGGAAAGGAAGAAAGGAAGAAAGAAGGGAAGAAGGGAAGATGGAAAGATAGATAGATGATAGATAGATAGACAGATAGACAGAGATAGAGATAGAGATAGAGATATCATATTTTCTTTTTCCCTTCATTGGTTATTGGGACCTCAGCTGTTTCCACAGTTTAGCTATTGTGAAAAGACCTGCAATAAGCAAAGGTAAACAGGTATCTCTCTTATATATTGATTTACTCTTCTTACGAAAAGTGATATGGTGGGGTCATAAGATAAGTCTGATTTTACTTTACTGAGAAACCCCCATACTGATTTCCATAATGGTTGTGCTACCTTACATTCCCTCCAACAGTGTATAATAGTTTTTTTTCCCCTGCAAAGTCACCAGCATTTGGTGTTATTTGTATTTTTGATGATTGCCA
This sequence comes from Castor canadensis, assembly GCF_047511655.1. NCBI lineage: Eukaryota > Metazoa > Chordata > Mammalia > Rodentia > Castoridae > Castor > Castor canadensis. Next base: position 92,786,012 of record NC_133392.1, on the reverse strand, counting down.
ATCTTACTGGGGTGAAATACAATCTTAGTATAGTTTTCATTTGCATTTCCTTTATGACTAAGGATGATGAACATTTTTTCATGCGCTTATTGATCATTTGTATTTTTTTCTAAGAACTGTCTATTTAATTCATGTGTCTGCTTATCAATAGGACTATTTGTTCTTTTGCTATTCAGTTTTTTTGAGCTCTTTGTATATTCTAGATATTAATCCCTTATCTGTTCAATAGCTGGAGAAGATTTTTATCCTATTCTGTGGATTGTCTCTTGATTCTGGTAATTGTTTCTTTGGATGCAGTCCCATTGGTCAATTCTTACAATAATTTTTTGGGCAATTAGAATCCTATTTAGAAAATAATTACCTTATCTTTCAGAGTTCTCCCTATTTTTTCTGGTAGTAGTTTCAAAATTGCAGGCTTTACATTGAAATCTTTGATTCATTTGATGTTGATTATCTTTACAGAGTAAGAGATAAGGGTCTTCTGTATATAGATAGCTGGTTTTCCCAACATCCTTTCTTAGAGAGGCTATCTTTTACCCATTGTATGTTTTGAGCTCTTTTGTCAAAGATTAGCTGATTGTTGTTATGTGGTATAATTTTCTGGGCCTTCTGTTTAATTGGTTTTCATGTCTGTTTTTGTGTCAGTAACATGCTGTTCTTATTATGTAGTTCTATAATAAACTTAAAGTCAGGTGTTGTGAAACCTCTAGTGTTGGTCTTTGTTGATCAGAATTACTTTTGCTATTCAGGCTATTTTATACTTTTATATGAATTTTAGGATTAATTTTTCTATTTCTGCAAAGAATGGCATGGGGATTTTGATGGCCATTGCATTGAATTGTAGATTATTTTCAGTAATTGCCATTTTCATGATATTAATTCTGCTAATCTATGAACATGGGAGGTCTTTTCATTTTCTCCTGGGTTCTTTAATTTCTTTCTTTAAGGTTTTATAGTTTTATTGTAGAGGTCTTACCCCTGGTTTTCTTTGTTTGTTTTTTTAAGGCTGTTGTGAATAGAATTGTTTTCCTGATTTCTTTCTTAGTTTGTCATTGTTATATGGAAAAGCTATTGATTTTTGTATGTTTATTTTATATCTTCCTACATTGTCAAAAGTGTTCAACACAGCTATGAATTTTTTGGTGTAATTTTTTAGTCTTTTAAGTATAGAATCATATCATCCACAAATAGAGATAATTTGACATCTTTCTTCGCTATTTGGATCCCTTTTATTTTTTCCTCTTGCCTCATTGCTCTGGTTAAGAATTCTATTGTTATATTAAATAAGAGTGGGGTAAATAGACATCCTGTATCTTTCCTGACTTTAGAGGAAATGATGCTAGTTTATGTCCATTTAGTATGATATTGGCTATAGGTTTGTCATATGTAGCCTTTATTATGTTGTAACTTCTTTGTATCCATAGTTTTTCAGTGCTTTGAACATGAAAGGATATTGAATTTTATTAAAGGATTTTTCTGACTCTATTGAGATGATCATGTGATTTTTGTTTCAGATTCTGTTTCTATGCTATAGTACATTTATTGTTTTCCATATGTTGTATCATCCCTGCAACCTTTGAATAAAACCAACTTGATCATGGTGTATGATCTTTGGAAAGTGTTGTTAAGTTCAGTTTGCAAGTATTTTATTGAGAATTTTTGTTCATCAAAGAGATGGCCTATAATTCTCTTCTGTTGTTGTGTCTTTGGTTTTGGGATGAGTGTAATACTGGCTTCATTGAATGAGTTTGGTAGTGATTATCCCCTTCCTATTTCATTGAAAAGTTTGCAGAGTTTTGGCATTAGTTCTTCTTCAGATGTCTGGAAGATCTAGCAATGAATCCGTCAGATTCTGGGTTTCATTTTGTTGAGACTGTTTACTACTGCCTCAATCTCACTGCTTATTATTGATCTATTCAAGAGCATCATATCTTCTTGCTTCAACTTCAGTAGGTCAAATGCATCTAGAAATTTATCTATTTCCTCATGATCCTCTGGATTTCATTCATATTTCTTGTAATATCTCTAATTTTGTTAAAGGTTAGGAAATGTTTTTTCCCTTCCTCCTTTTAGTCAAATCGACAGAAAGTTTATCAATCTTATTCATCTTTTTAAAGAACCAATTTTGTTTCGTTGATTCTTTTTTTTCTTTCTTTATTTTTTCTTTTATTTATATGTGCATACAATGTTTGGGTCATTTCACCCCCCTTCCCCCACCTCCCTTCCCCCCCTTCCCCTCCCTTACCCCTCACCCCTTCCTTTACACCCTCTCCCCCCTACCCCCTCACTACCAGACAGAAACTATTTTGCCCTTATCACTAATTTTGTTGAAGAGAGAGTATATGCAATAATAGGAAGGAACAAAGGTTTTTGCTGGTTGAGATAAGGATAGCTATACAGGGAGTTGACTTGCATTGCTTTCCTGTGCGTGTGTGTTACCTTCTAAATTAATTCCTCTCAAACTAACCTTTTCTCTAGTTCCTGGTTCCCTTCTCCTATTGGCCTCTGTCACTTTAAAGTATCTGAATTAGTTTCTCTGCATTGAGGGCAACAAATGCTATCTAGCTTTTTGGGTATCTCACCTATCCTCATACCTCCCTTGTGCTCTCACTTTATCATGTGATCAAAGTCCAATCCCCTTTTTGTGTTTGCCCTTGATCTAATGTCCGCATATGAGGGAGAACATACAATTTTTGGTCTTTTGGACCAGGCTAACCTCACTCAGAATGATGTTCTCCAGTTCCATCCATTTGCCTGCAAATGATAACATTTCATTCTTCTTCCTGGCTGCGTAAAATTCCATTGTGTATAAATACCACATTTTCTTAATCCATTCGTCAGTAGTGGTGCATCTTGGCTGTTTCCATAACTTGGCTATTGTGAATAGTGCTGCAATAAACATGGGTGTGCAAGTACCTCTGGAATAACCTGTGTCACATTCTTTTGGGTATATCCCCAAGAGTGGTATTGTTGGATCATATGGCAGATCTATGTTTAGATTTTTAAGAAGCCTCCAAATTTTTTTCCAGAGTAGTTGTACTAGTTTACATTCCCACCTGCAGTGTAAAAGGGTTCCTTTTTCCTCTGCATCCTTGCCAACACCTGTTGTTAGTGGTGTTGCTAATGATGGCTATTCTAACAGGGGTGAGGTGGAATCTTAGTGTGGTTTTAATTTGCATTTCCTTTATTGCTAGAGATGGTGAGCATTCTTTCATGTGTTTTTTTGGCCACTTGAATATTTGTATGGATTTTTAGTTTCTATTTCATTAGTTTCTACTCTCTTTATTATTTCTTCCTGTTTGCTAATTTTGGATTTGGTTTGTTCTTGTTTTTCTTGAAGCCTGAGATACATCATTAGGCTATTTGAGATTTCTCTAGCTTTTATCAGTGTAGGCACTCTACCTGTAAACTTTCCTCTTAGCACTGTCTTTGTGTATCCCCAAAATTCTGGTAGGTTGTTTTTCCATTTTCGTTCATTTTTAAGAACTTTTGGGTTTCCTCCATTATGTCTTTAAAGACTCACTGGTCATTCAACAATGTGTTGTTCAATCTTCATGGGTTTGAATATTTTCTGTAGTTTCTTTTACTGTTGAGCTCTAGTTTTATTACATTACAGTTTGATAGTAAACAAGGGGTTATTTCAAGTTTTTTATATTTGCTAATACTTTTTTTGTGTCCTAAAATATCTCTGTTTTGGAGAAATTTCCATGACTACTAAGAAGAATGTGTAGTGTGTATATGAAATACTCTGCAAGATACTATTAACTTCACTTGTTTGTAGATATCTGTTAACTCTATGGTGCTGTTTAATTCGGAGGTTTCTTTGTTGATTTTGTTTATCTAGATGTCCTATTATTTGTTAGAGTGAAGTATTAAATTCTCTCACTACCATTGTGTCTATCTGCTTTAAGGTTCAGTAGTGTTTGTTTAATGTTGAGTGCACCAACATTTGGAGAATATATGTTAAAATTGTTACTTCCTCTTGATAGATTGTTCTCTTTATTAATATGAAGTGACTTTCTTTGTCACTTCTTTTTAATTTCAGTTTGAATTCTAATATATTAGTCATGAATATAGCTAGTCCTGCCTGCTTTAGGAGTAAATTTCCTGGGAAAATCTTTTTCCATCCTTTCAACCTAATCCATTTTTTTTATTGTCAGTGAAATGTCTTATAGTCACTAAATGACTAAGTCTTCATTTTTAATACAACTGCCATTATATATTTTTTATTGGAGAATTGAGACCATTAATATTCAGTGTTAATATTAAGAGCTATGTAGTAATTTTTGCCATTTTGTTTTTTTAGTAGAGCTTGATTCTTTGGTACTCATTATTTTCTTATCTACTCATCTGGTGAGATATATTTTTTATAGTTATACTTATGGTCCTCTTCTCTGTGTAGGATTCCTCTGAGTATCTTCTATGATGCTTGTTCAGTGGTCATAAATTACTTTAGGGTTTTGTGTTGTTTTTAATACAGATTTTTTTTTCTCCTTCAGTTATGAATGATAGCTTTGTTGGGTAGAGTAATCTATATTGGCAGTTATTTTCTTTCAGTGTTTGAAACATATTAGTCCATGCCCTACTTGCATTTTGCTTTTAAAATTTCTGCTGAGAAATCTGCTGTTATTCTGATGGATTTGTCTTTTTTTGTGACTTGTCACTTCTCTCTTGCTGCTTTCAATATTCTTTCCTGTTCTTCTCACTTAATGTTTTTACTACACTATGACTTGGAGTGGTTCTTTCCTGGTCTTATTTGTTGGGTGTCCTGAAAGCCACCTGTACCAGAATGGCTATCTCTCAAGATTTGGGAAATTTTCTACTATTATTTTACTGAATATGTGTTCTATTCTCTTAACTTGTACCTATTCTCCTTCTATACCCAGGATTTATAGGTTTAGTTTTTTAAATAGAGTCCTAGAGGACATGCAAATTCCATTTGTACTTCCTTTTACTCCCTTTTTTTTCATCTGACTGTTAAATATATCTACTTTGTCTTTGAGCCCTGATATTTTCTTCAATTTGACTCATTTTACTGTAGAGAATTTGCACTGAACTTTTAATTTGATTTATTAAGATTTTCAATTACAGAATTTAAATTTGATTTCTTTCTGAATTTCTGTGTTTATATTTTAATTCTTCTGTCATACCCTGCACTGGATTCTTAATTTTGTTCAGGTATTTTTTGTATTCTTTTTTAATTCATCAAGTTTTATATAAATTCTTCATTACCTTTGTCATTCTTATAATGCTTTTGAGTTATTTGGATTTTCTTCCTATTCCCTGTCTTGGGTGCCTATTATTATGGAGTTTTTGACATTTGAAAATGTCATATTGCCATTTTGTCCATATTTTTTGTGTTTCTGCATTGAGATTTACACATCTGTGGCCAAATTAGTTTATTGGAAGTTTTAATCACCAGTGGACTAGCAGTCAAAATATTCTCAGTGTAGTTGTGGGTTGTGTAGTTGAAGTGTTATAGTGTAGTTTCTCACCACTGGACTTGGGGATAGCCCTGTAACCAAACTATTGCCTTTGTATCCAAGGCATTAGGACCAGTCCCAAGCACTCAGACAGAGAAGTAACTGGAGTCCTTTTTGTTTCTCTTGGTTGGTGCTGTATGCATGTTGAGGGCAGGACTGGTCAAGGACCATTTTGCTTCTGTGCCCTTTCCACCTTAGAAGCTTCCCTTCCTTGTGTACTGGAAGCCATAGCTGTCTGCATAGCATTTTTTAAGTCTATGTGCCAAGTAAATTCCCACTTGCTACACAGGTCGCCCCATTTGTACCCCTGAGGCAATGCACATGCAACTCTCAGAATGCATGTGCCTGATGGTGGATGAAACAAGTAATGCATATGCTCTGTGCTAGTATTGGAGAACTGAGGAACTCAGGTACTCTGCCTCCAGGTCTCAGATCATTCAAACCCACCCAGCAGTTTGCCACTATGGTAGTGATGATCCTGGGGGATATCACAGCAGCCCCCATGATCAGAACTCTCAGCCTTCCCTGTAAGCAAGCCTCCAAGGCCCCAGATTGTGTCTGGATGCTGAGCACTGCACCAGCCACAGGCATGTTGTTTCTGCAGTGATCTCTTGGCACTGAGGCTTGCTCTAGGGTACAGCCATCAACCACCATAGCCTGAGCTCCTAGTGCTGTGCTAATTTCACAATTCACTCATGTCAAAGTTGCTCTTTCTCCACGACCATGTCTTGTGGCTGTCTTTTTCCCAACACTGTGACTGAGTGTCCCAGAACTCCTTTAGATGCTATGGTTCCTTGATTTTCCTCCTTTCTCAGGTGACTCAGTCTTAAACCTTGCCTGACTGCAGGCAGTCTGGGAGAACTTCTGTTACCAATGCTTTCAACCACCAGAAGCTAGATGCTTTGTTTCTGAAATTGTCCACAGGCAATGAAACTGTTCTCAGCAGGTAGGGTGGGACTGCCAACCTCTGGGCCTTTCATGCTTCCTGAACTCCTACCCAAACCCTCAGTTCTCCCAAATCAAAACCTCTCCCATGTAAGATCTGCCTCTAGTGACAGTCTCCTACTTGGACATTATGGTGAGGAGCCCTAAACTGCAATTTTTCCTTGATTCTCAAGTCTGGTGGTGGCAAGCAGAGGCTATATGCTTTGTTTTTGAAATTGTCCTCAGGCAATGGAACTGCTGGCAACTGTGCCTTTCCCCATGAGCTCCCACTAACTTCTCTGCTCACCCAGAGTTAAAGCATTAAAGACTCTCCCACTCCATGTGCCTCTTATATCCATCTTCCTCTCACAGACTGTTGCAGGTGTCTTTGGCTTCCCCTCCCCATGGAGGAACTGAGGCTGGGGTTTTAACTGTTTCTTAATTTACCTCATTGCTTTTCTGTTTCACTGTACTTTTCAGCTGTCCTGTACCTCTTTCATGGCTGTCTGTGATCTTCCTGACATGGCCTGTTCTTCCATTACTGTAGAAGGGTTTTTCTTGTTTGCTTTCCCTACTGTCAATGCTCTTGTACCTATATAGGCCCAAGGAAGGTTTGTTGCTTTTTCCCCAGTGGTGTGAGACATTTGCTAAGAGAAAAGATAGGAGAGAACCACCCAGACAGGTTTTCATGCCTTTTTAGCACAAATGCTGTTCCCCTCTCCAAGGCCAGCACCACTAGAGGTAGCTGCCTCTGTTTTCTCACCAGCCTCCAGTTTTTCCTGTGAGTACATGGCTAGGTCTATGGGGAAGGACTTATGCCTGGCTAGGAACTTTCCTGTGACTGCAGCTCCAAAGAGTTCAGTACTTCACACTAAGTCATACACTGACATTAGCAAATCATTAGATATATTAACTGAAATCTTCACCTGCTTCTCTTCACCCAGATATAGTAACTGAAATCTTCACCCACTTCCAGGTTGCTGGCCTACTCCAACATGCCCATACTTCTGTGCTTTCTCTTGGAGAAGCCCATTTTTGTCTCAGATTTAAGGTTAGTTGGTTGTCCTGCATCTTCAGGTCTCTGATAGGTTTATAACAATTAGTGACTTTGTAGATTATTTAGTGTTTTCTTATTAGGATGACAACAATCTTCTTTCCGGACTCTATGCCCCAAGCAGAGTAAGAACTTAAATTGGTTTGTGGTATAATCCTAATTCACTTGGCTTTATGAATCTATGGGTTCTTTATTTGAAAGGTAATTTTACACCTTTTGTCGTCTAATTTAATGCTGTCACAGAGAGAATTTATTATTAATAAAGGCTCTATACCATATTTTATTTCCTCTTAAATTCTGAATGAATTGTGATAGTTCATTACACAGTAAAAGAGACATTTATGAAAATCTTAATTGGTGAAAGCACACTTACAGTTTCTGAAACATAAAACAATTTCCAAACTTGAAAAATTTAATAAATAAAGAATTGATTTTCTATGCTTTACAAAAAGTCTACTATGGCATATTTGATAGAGTGTCATACTTAAGTTGTTGTTTTATTATTTATTAATGTGTCATGAGGCAGGTTATTTTTCTGAGACTACATTTAACTTTTTGTAGAGGGTAAAATATAACCTGGCTCTTTATCACTCAGTGTATCTAAGAAGATCCAATGATGTAAGTATGCAGAAGTGCTAATATCAATATAAGAACACAGGATTATTTTTTTTCATCAGAAATATATTAGGAATAGTTCTCCCACAATATAATCTTAAGAAAACCTCTTAACATTTCTCCAACTCTGTTTTCTTATTGGTAAAAACAGTTTATGTAGCAAATTGTGCTATGGTGAACCTCATAAATTGAACTGGTCAGAATAAAAGAACTTAGTACCTGTGGAGGGTCATTGCTTAATATTGTACAAACATGATGTGTTCTTAATAATAATTCAAATATAGCATTCTCTTTACTCTTAAAAACTACTCAATGTGGAAGGAGTAAGTCCAATTATCCCTATTTTCTGATAATATTATCATACCTGAAAGACCCTAAAAACTCCAGAAAAAATCTTTCATCAACACACTTAGTAAAGTAGCAGGATACAAAATCAATATGTAAAAATCAGTATCATATGGAAACAGCCAAGATGCCCTACTACTGATGAATGAATTAAGAAAATGTGGTAATTATACACAATGGAATTTTATTCTGCCACAAAGAAGAATGAATTTTTTTCATTTGCAAGCAAGTGGATGGAACTGGTTGGGCTCAGAAGGCCAAAAGCTGCAAGTTCTCTCTCATTTGAGGATTATAGATCTAAAATAAATGGATCATGGGTCACACTAAAGGGAGGTAGTGCATGGGAGGGATAGAGAAGGAAAGAAAACTAAAAACTTGAATATGGTTGGTGTGTCCTCTGTACAGGAATGAATATAGAAATCTTAAACTGGCTGGGGCCACCATGCAAAGGGGACTAGGAAGGAGTGCAGAGTACTACAGGAGATGAATGAGTTGTGGTTGTAATATATGTATGCATGGAAACAACACAAGGAAACTCGCTGTGTGGCTGTCTTTATCTCAAACTAGCAAAAACATCATGTTTTTCTTATCATTTATCTCTTTTCTTCTATAAAATCAGAAAACAGGAGGGTGGAACAGGCTCTAGGGGGGTGGTTGAGAGGGAGGAAGTGGTGGAGAAAGTGGGCAGGAGGATGAATATGGTGCAAATAGTGTGTACACATGTATGTCAATGCAAAAATGATATCTGTTGAAACTGTTCCAGGAGTCAGGGGAGGGGGATGAAGGAGAGAGTGGTGGAAGGGGGTGAAATCAAATAGGATATAGTTGATACATTGTAAGAACCTTTGTAAATATAAATGCCACAATGTACACCCACCCAGCACAAGACAAAAGGAAAAAAAAAAGTAACATTTCTATAACCAACAATGAACAATCTGACAAGAAAACAATATCATTCACAATAGGATCAAAAATTAAAATACCTATGAATAAACTTAACAAAGGAACTGAAAGACCTGTACAATGAAAACTATAAGTCACTGAGGAAAGAAAGAAGGCATTAGAATATGGAAAGACATTCCATACTCATGGATCAGCAAAACCAATATTGTGAAAATGGTGATACTACAAAAAGTAATCTATATGTTCAATGCAATCCCCATCAAAATTCAATGAAGTTATTCACAGAGATAGAAAAATCAATCCTAAAGAGCATATGGAACAAGAGACCTCAAAGAGCCGAAGCAAAAAAAAAAAAAAAAAAAAGCAAAACAATGCTGGAGGTATCACAGTACCTAACTTCAAACATAATACAGAGCCACAGCAATAAAAACAGCAAGGTACTGGCACAAAAACAGACATGAAGACCAATGGAACACAATAGAAGACCAAGATACAAACCCACACAGGTATGGCCATTTGATTTTTGACAAAGAAGTACAAAACATGTGTTGCCTTTACAAAACATGTTTAGATAGCCTCTTCAAAAAAAGGTGCTGAGAAAACTGGATATTCACCTGTAAAAGATTGAAACAAGATCCCAATTTTTCACCTTTTACTGGTATCAATACAAATTGAATCAAAGATCATAATATCAGATCTGAGACTATGAAACTATTTCAGGAAAGAATAGAGTAAGTACTAGAATTTAGAGCCATCAGCAATAATATCCTGACTAAAACTCCAGTAGCTCAGCAAACAAGAGAAAGGATTGAGAAATGGAACTGCATCAAACTAAAAAATGTCTGCATTGCAAAAGAAATAGTCACCAGACTGAATAGACAGTATACAGAATGGGAGAAAATCTTTGCCAGTTATAATCTAACAAGGGATTAACAACCAGAAGATATAAGGAGTTCAAAATCTAATCTCACAAAGAATCAACAATCCACTTAATGGATGGGCAAATGAACTGGACAATTCTCAAAAGAAGAGCAAATGGCCATAAGAAATATTTAATATCCTTGGCCATAAGGAAGTGAAAACCAAAACAACATTGAGATTTTATCTCACTCCAGTGAAAATGGCTATTGTCAATAGAAGGAACAAAAACAAGTGCTGGTGAAGGTGCAAGAGCAGGGATGGAAAGGAAAACATCTACTATTGATGGGAATGTAAGTTAGTGAAAACTCTGTGGAAAGCAGTATGGAGGTTCCTAATAAAATTAAAATAGACTTATCATACGATCCAGTGATACCACTGCTGGGCCACTACTGGGCATATACCCATAGGAATGTAAGCCATTATACACCCATGTTTATTATAGCACTATACACAATAGGTAAGCTTTAGAAACAGCTCAGGTGCCTCACAACTGATGAATGAATTAAGAAAATGCAGTATATGTACACAATGAAGTATGATTTGCTTGTAAAAAAGAATGAAATTATGTTGTTTGCAGGTAAATGGAGATCATGTTAAGCAAAATATGCCAGGCTCAGAAGGACAAAAGTCACCTGTTTTTCCTCATATATGAAAGCTAGTCCCGAAAGATAACTGTTTACATAAATACACATATGATCATATTTATATATATATACACACACATACGTGTACATATATGTATACACACACATATATATGCAGAGAGAGACAGAATATGATTGTATGATTGTGATAGTGAGTTTAACAACGTGACTACAGGGAGGAGGGAGAGAAGAGAAAGACAGAGATTGACTAACGTTGAAACACATTGCCTCTGTGTATGAAGATAGTAAAATGAAATGCACTGAAAGCTGTTAAATAATAGGAAAGTAGGGTAAGAGAAATGGTAAATAATAGGGGGGGCTAATTTGATTAAAGTACAATATATACATGTGTGAAATACCAAGGCAAAACCCCTAAAAAATCAAAACTTAAAAAACGAAGTCAGGAAGGAATATGGTTATTGTACTTTGTATGTGTTTATAAAGATTAGATGATGAAATCTGTTGAAATTTTTCTAAGAAGGGAGGGAGGGAGATGAGAGAAAATGATGGAGGGTTTATAAATTTTAAAGAGAACACCAATGATAGTGAATAATGAAAAGCTAACCCCAGGGAGCTAACCCTGTCCCCTCCCTTTCCCCCTCACCCCTCTTGCTTCCAGGCAGAACCTGTTCTACCCTTTCCTCTAATTTTGTTGAAGAGAAGACATAAGCAATAATAAGAGGGACAAAGCGTTTTTGTTAGTGAGATAAGGATAGCTATACAGAGAGATTCCTAGCACTGTTTCCATGCTCAAGTGTATTACAACCCAAATTGATTCATCTCTACATAACCTCTTCACTACTTCCTGGTCACCTTCCCAAATTGACCTCTGTCATTTTAAGGTTACTGTATTAGCTCCTCTGCAGTGGGGACATCAAACACTTTCAAGTTTTGGGTTTCCTACCTATCCCAATTTTCCCATATGTGCTCCCCTCTTAGCCTGTGACTCAAGTCCAACATAACTGCCTTTGCCCTAGATCTAAAGGCCACATATGAAGGAGAACATATGATTTTTGGTCTTCTGAGCCTGGCTAACCTCACCCAGGATGATGTTCTCCAGTTCATCCATTTACTTGTGAATAATAAGATTTCATTCTTCTTCATGGTTAAGTAAAATTCCATTGTGTATAAATACCACATTTTCTTAATCCATTAGTCAGTAGTGGGGCATCTTGGCTGTTTCCATAACTTGGCTATTGTGAATAGTGCTGCAATAAACATGAGTGTGCAGGTGCCTCTGGAGTAATCTGTGTTACATTCCTTTGGGTATATCCCCAGATATTTCCAGAGTGATTGCATTAGCTTGCATTCCCACCAGAAGTGTACGAGGGTTCCTTTTTCCCCACATCCTCGCCAACACTTGTTGTTGTTGGTATTTTTGATAATAGCTATTCTACCAGGGGTGAGGTGGAATCTTAGTATGGTTTTGATTTGCATTTCCATTATGGCCAGAGATGATGAGCATTTTTTCAAGTGTTTTTTGGCCATTTGAATTTCTTCTTTTGAGAAAGTTCTGTTTAGTTCAGTTGCCCATTCCTTTACTGGTTCAATGCTTTTGGGAGAGCTTAGTTTTTTGAGTTCCCTGTATATTCTGGTTATCAGTCCTTTGTCTGATGTATAGCTGACAAATATTTTCTCCCACTCTGTGGGTGGTCTCTTCAGTTTAGAGACCATTTCTTTTTTTGTGCAGAAGCTTTTTAATTTTATGTAGTCCCATTTGTCCATCTTTTCTCTTAGTTGCTGAGCTGCTGGGGTTCTATTGATGTAGTCCTTGCCTATACCTATTACTTCCAGAGAATTCTCTGATCTTTCCTGTACTAACTTCAGAGTTTCGTGTCTGATATTAAAGTATGATCCATTTTGAGTTGATACTAGTACAGGGTGATAAACATGGATCTAGTTTCAGTTTTTTGCAGGAAGATAACCACTTTTCCCAGAAACATTTGTTTAAGAGGTTGTCTTTTCTCCATCCTATGTTTTCATTGCCCTTGTCAAAAATAAGGTGGGCATAGCTGTGTAGATTCATATCTGGGTCCTTATTCTGTTCCACTGGTCTTCATGTCTGTTTTTTTGCCAGTACCATGCTGTTTTTATTGCTATTGCTTTGTAATACAGTTTGAAGTTGGGTATTGTGTTACCTCCAGCCTTGCTGTTTTTGCTGTGTATTGCCTTGGCTATCTGTGGTCTCTTGTGTTTCCAAATGAACTTTAGGGTAGATTTTTCAATCTCTGGTTCTGGTAGGTTGTGCCTTTATTTTCATTAACTTACAGGAACCTTTTAATTTCCTCTTTTATTTCATCAATGACCAATTGATCATTGAGCAATATGTTGTTCAGCTTCCAATTTCTGCATGTTTTCTATTGTTATTTTTGTTGTTGATTTCTAGTTTTAATGTATTGTAATCAGATAAATGCATAGGATTATTTCTGTTTTTTTATATTTGCTGAGGCTTGCTTTGTGCCCTAAGATATGATCAATTTTGGAGAAAGTTCCATGGGCTGCTGAGAAGAATGTGTATTGTGCAGAAGTTGTATGAAATATTCTGTAGACATCAACTAGGTCCATTTAATCTATGGTGTGATTCAGTTCTAGAATTTCTTTATTGATTTTTTTGTTTGGATGACCTATCTTTTGGTGATAGGGGAGTATTAAAGTCTCCCACTACCACTGTGTTGGAGTTAATATATGCTTTTAAGTCCTTCAGAGCAGGTTTGATGAAATTGGGTGCACTGATGTTGTGTGCATATAGGTTGATAATTGTTATTTCCCCTTTTATTAGTATGGAGTGTTTTTCTTTATCTCGTTTGATCAATGTAAGTTTGAAGTCTACTTTGTCTGAGATAAGTATTGCTACCCCTGCCTGTTTTGGGGGGTCACTGACTTGGTAAATCTTCTTCTAGCCTTTCACCCTAAGCCAGTGCTTGTTTCTGTTGATTAGATGGATCTCCTGTAAACAACAGATTGTTGGATATTCCTTTTTAATCCAGTTTGCCAAACAGTGTCTTTTGATGGCATAGTTAAGTCCATTAACATTCAGTCTTAGTATTAATAAGTATGTGGTGATTCCTATCATTTACTAGTTTTTGTTATTTAAGGGTTTGATTGTGTGCAGTTGAATCAATGTTACTCTCTGTGGTTTGGTACTGCCTGTCCTTTCATGGTTTTGTTTGCTATAATTTTCTGTGTGCAGAATTCCCTGAAGAAACTTTTGTAGTGGTGGTTTGGTGGTCATATATTATTTTTAGTTTCTGCTTATCATGGAAGGCTTTTATTGCTCCATCTATTTTGAATGATACTTTTGCTGGGTAGAGTATATCAGGGTTGAAGTTATTTTCATTCAGTGTGTGGAATACCTCACTCCATGCCCTTCATGCTTTTAAGGTTTCCATTGAGAAATCTATTGTGATTTTGATGGGTTTACCTTTGTATGTTATTTGGTTTTGCTCTTTTACAGACTTCAATATTCTTTCTCTATCCTCTGTGTTTGTTTTAATGATTACATATCATAGGGTAGTTCTATTTTGGTCATGTCTGTTTGGTGTCCTGGCGGCTTCCTGTACCTGAATGGGCATAGTTTTCTCTAGATTTGGAAAATTTTCTGTTTTTATTTTGTTGAATATATTATGAATGCCTTTTGCTTGCACCTCTTCTCCTTCTTATATGCCCATGATTCTCAGGTTTGGTGTTTTGTTGGAGTCAATGAGTTCTTGCATATTCCTTTCACAGATCTTAAGTTGTTTGACTAATAGCTCTTCAGTTTTTCCTTTAATTGTCATTTTATCTTCAAGTTCTGAGATTCTGTCTTCCACTTGTGCTAGTCTGCTGGAATGGCCTTCCAATGTGTTTTGTATTTCTGTTTCATTCTTTTTTCTGAGGTTTTCCATATCATGGGTCACTTCCTCTTTAATATTGTCAATTTTCACCTTTAATTCATTTGTCTTTCTATTTATAGTGTTCTCTGTCTCACTTTGGTGTTTATTTAGGGCTCCTATGAGTTCTTTTTTTATTCTGTTTCTTCTCATATTCTTTATTTTTGGTGTTTTGGAATTACCTGAGTGCCTCTTGTACATTTTGGTTATCCATGTCTAGTATCATCTCCATGAACTTCTCAGTGATTACTTGCAGGATTTCTTCTTTGAGAAAGTTCTTGTGGGTATCTCTGGGTTCCTTGCTGTCATTTATCTTTGTTTTGTTGGAGTCCAGAACTGGGTATCCATTTTCTTCATTTCCCTCTGAATCCTGTATTAAATTATTTTTAGGGGGAGACTGGTTTCCATCCCTTTTTCGTTTTCCCATTGGTCAACTTTGTACTGTGAAATTATGTTCTTGATAGGCTATTGGTGGTTTTAGTCACCTGTTTTCTTTCCCTTGGTTAAATTTTGTTTTGTGGATGCACTGGATTTTTAGCATAGTGTATGTATGCTATTTCTGTCCCTGGTCTGGGTGTAATTTAACTAGTATTAACTAACTCATGATAGCAAAACTAACAAAACAAAAAAATAAAAAAACAAAGAAATCAATGGGGAGAGATGAACAAACACAAACAAATAAACAAACACACAAAAAAAAACCCTCCAGGTTCAGAAACAATACAGTTTCATTCTTAGTAGTTCTGGTGTTACTCCTTCAGCATTCAGTCTGGTGTTGATATTTAAGCAGAAGCTCTATCTTAGTCTCACCAGGTGGTTGGTGAGTCTCACCATTGTTTCTTTTGTCTTTCAACAGCAGCTGCTTAGTCAGCTCCTCCCTCAGTGAGGTGTGGTTTGTCCTCAGGTTCCAGATATCAGCTCTGTAGCCCACCAGCTGTCCTGTTGGTTTGATGAATGTCTCCCAAGCAGGTTTGGAGTTGGCATCTGGTGCGGGAGCCTTCCTGTTTTCGCAGTGTAATGTGGTGTGGAGAAACTTTGTACAGGCTAGAGGTTCAGGGTGTTGAAGTTTTGATTCTTCTTGGTGCTTTATTTCTGCCAAGTATTGCTCCAGCATCTCAGCAAGATTTTTGATTTACAGAGCTCATGCTGTCTGCTTCTGCACCCTAGTCACCATCTTGGATCCTCTGCCTATAATCCTAGCTACTCAAGATGCAGAGATCAGGTGGATCATAGTTCAAAGTCAGCCTGGGCAAACAGTTTGTGAGACACTATCTCAAACAAACCCAGTACAAAACAGAGCTGGTGGAGTGGCTCAACTGGTAGAGTGTTTGACTAGCAAGCATTAGGCCCTGAGGTCAAAGCCCTACATTGCCTCCCAAATACACAAACTTCTTGTCCCATCAGGAAGGTTATAAAGGTGTCTTTCCCTTAGCCTGGGCCTCCCAGATGTGTCTTCATTGGCACAAATTACACTCTGTCTAACCAATGACCATTTCCCACTTCTGACACCTCCAGGTGACCTCCCTATGGTCCTGCAGTCAGAAGAAATCAAATAGCTGCTGGAGCTGTGTAGCCTGAGAACTCTCCTGGTAGCAGACTCATGGCAAAAATGGGATAATGTGATAGGCAACAGTTGCTCATCTTTTTTTAAGCTGCTTTGGTATGAAAATGCTTGAAACATAAACAATAAATTTTCACCAGTAGTGCTGAAAATATTGTACCTCCAGAAGTTATTGAAAATATTGTTAGATATAAAAATAATTATGTTTGCTACTTTTAATAATAAGTCTTTCTTATTAGTTAGGAGAATAAATGGAGTCATATTAAATTATATATCTAATAAAATAATATAAGATACAGCATAGTTTTCTACATGGAGATAATCCACACAAAATGCATAAAATCCTTTTTAGATCTATACTTTTTCTTCCCCTAGCAAATGATTTTAAAAACTGCAGATATTGTTATATTTGATAAGTAAAAATCAAAATTCTATAAATTAATCTAGTATAAAGCAGGCAATACTTATTTGATTAAATACAATAAAATACTACCATAAAACTGTTGAAAAAATGAATAATCATAGTAGAAACTCAGTTAAGATTGTCAGATTTAACAGATAATGATACAGGCTATTGTATCATTAAAATTGGAATTTTAGGTGATCCACAATTACTTTTTGTATGAGTATGCCACAAATATTCTATTGGACATATTTATACTAAAAATCATTTGTGGTTTACCTAAAATTCCAATTTTGCACAGCATCCTCTATTTTATCTGGTAAACTTATCCTTTATGATCTCTTGAATTGTCTTTGCTTCTAATCTTAAAAATCCTTAGATGTCTCCTCAGTTCTTAAATCATGCCAAAAGAATAGCAGAAACACAAGTGAACCTCTTAGAAAATTTAGGAAATCTGTACCCACCAACACCCTGAATTACTCCTAGTCATCTGGGGGTACCCTGAAACTAAAGCCAAGCTGAGATTCAAGGATTGTTTGCTGGTTATGTGTTCATAAAAATTTTAATCTGGAGCTACACTCCTCAGGAGATTTCTTGGGCCTTGAAACAATCTGCTGACCTTAGCAGAGAGAATTTCTCTTTCCAAATATATTTCTTCTTACGACCTACACTTTACTCTTAAGGGGCTGCCCAGTTCCTGGAATTGTTACTCTACAGTCGATTACCCCAAGGAGCAAGGTCACAAACTCATGTTCCTTTTCTGCATAGTGAATCTCTCCATCACTTTTTTTTCAAATTTGGCTGCATCAGAGTCACTCTGAGGTGTCAATAAACACAGATTGCTGGACCCCACCTTCTCAGTGTCTGATTCCTAAATTCTGGGGAAAGCCCTTAACTTCGCTGATGACACTGCTCAAGGGGACCACATTTTTGAGGGAATTACAGCTGATTAATTGAGTATGCTATTCATTTGACACTTCTAAAAAAACTGTAGTAAGTAAGTTTTAGAGATAACCTATGTTCACCATATTGGCCAGGTAGCATTTCAGTTTTTAAATGCTTTCTGAATCATTAGAGAGAAATTGAATATATAGAATCTAAAGCTTAAACTTTTTTCTGTACAAATGTTTTGAAAATTGATAATACATGTTAGTATGTATACAAAACCTGTGTCTAAACATGCCAAAGAATACAGAAATGCTATATATTATATTTAAAAGTAAATTTTAAGTATATATTCTCAGACATTTAAAATTATATTTAATTGTGGACTCAGCATTTCTAAAAATACACAAGAAAAAGAAATAAAATCCTCCAAGTACTCAGATTCTTTATACTTGTAATAGTATTGCAGGGAAAGGGGATTGGGCATAGGAAAAACATTCAATGACTAAAATTACAAGCAATTCAGTTTTTGTTATTTCTCTAAATAACATACTTCCTCCAAGGCATTGAAGATATTTTAATAACTTTAACTTCACTTTCTCTGTGAAGTGGCTAATCAGCAAGCACTTCCAAGTGTAATTTAATGAAATGAGAAAAAGTAGTTAAAGAATTTATTAAGCCTAGTATTTTAAAGTGTTCAAAAAATTTCATGTTGGACCAGCTGCCTCAAATAAGTAAAAATGATATCTAAATTTCAGCAAATATGTATCCACCATATTTTGAAATTATAATATAAAAATGGCAGAACTTTAATTTTTCTAGTCACTGAGTGTCACTTGCAGCTCGAATTGTTAGAATGGATGATAGCAAGAAATTAAGCATAGATTATTTTTAAAGAACATTAAAAAATTAGAGCCCCTGCAGGCAACTAAAGTGTGTATCTTCTCTTAAGACTCTGTTACTCAGCACATTCTCCAATGACACACTTATTGAATATAGGAAATTACATCAAAAAGACTGGCATATTTTAGACAAAGTCTGCCCATAAAAATCAGTCTTTGAATCACAAACCAAAATGAAGAATTAAAAATAGTGGGTATGGGGGGAGAAGGAGGAGGTGGCCCAAACAATGTATATACTTGTGAATAAATTTAAAAATGATAAAAAAAGTGGGTATTATACAAACATCCTAATACAATTTTAAGCTCTAGGGTATCTAGCAACTTTATTAAGTATGACCAATATAAGGTCAAGAGATAGTAGGCATTCTTTATTAACTAATATATTTGGTTTTCTCCTACTAGGTTCTAATCCTATTTTAGGTAACCAACATATCTAAACTCTTTTTATCCTCAAGAAAGTAAAATGCATCAATGCAAAATTTTTAGATGTGTGATATATAGAAAGCATTCTTGGCTATGCAGTTGAATTTACAACCATTTCTTTCTGTAGCCTGTATAAATAATTACAGGTTTATCCAGTAATTGTTTTAAAGAATTTAGAATCACCAGTATATGTGAATTGTATATCCACAATTACCTACACCACTATCCCAATTGCTTAATCCTATTCCATCCTAAAATGAGAATATATCGTAGCTCATTTTTCTCTTAAGATGTCAGAACCATGAGGGGAGGCAATCCCTGGGCTGCCCCTCTTGCTCTCACAATCCCCCAGTGCCTTCAAATCAGTGATGCCCACATTTATGATTTTCTTTTCTATTTTATTTTATTATTCTTTTATTCACATGTGCATACATTGTTTTTTCTTTTATTAATAGAGAAAAGAAGATTTAGCAACTGAATCTGCTTTGAATTCTCTTCTAGAATGATGCTCATCCAGGGAAAAACACTATGTCTCTCCATGTGGATCTATCCCACAGCAATTCTACATTTGGATTTCAGGCTATAGTCTTGGAGTCATATTATTTTTCAAGCATTGCCTTTGGTACATATATTTCACTTTGGCAAATTTACTCCCCTTTGTGGGAAAATGTGATGACTTTAAATATTAGAAGGTTTCAAGTCCTTCTGTCCAAGAACTATTTTGATCCAATCTTTTAATGCCTTGCTAAAAGCTATGTACAAAATTTAGTATATCCTGAAGTTGGCTTGGATTGCATCCAAAAGTAGGTCAGCTACCTCAGATAATAGGAATATGTCATTGTCACATAATCACATATGTTAGAGAGTAAGGGAAAAACTATTACATGACATTCAATATTATTCTGTTGGAAAACATAGAAATAGAAGTATCTCACAGGGATGTTAGCCATATTACCATTAACTCTCACTTCATTACTCAGTTTTCATACTTAATAATTAAAAGTCTCTATTTTCTGTTTCTGATATGAGGATGCCTTGGAACCAGAAAAGAATGTGCAATTTTCCTGAGATATAGATTATAAATATTTATTTTCCTTTTAAAAGTAACAATTACAGTATAATTAGTACAAATTTGCAGTTAGTAAATGCTAAGCTTAAGCTGATAATTCTTTAGGAACACATGTCCTTTTATTTCAGCACACCATGCCTTTTTTATTTATGCCAAACTCAATTACCTCTCTAAGTCTGTTATCACTCAATTTGACCAATATCCTTCTCTATAATCGACCCTGAGCCTTGTCCTATAACCAAGTTTCCTGTCATTTAACATCAATGTAATTTTTACATTAAAAATAGAACTGTTTGCTGCATTTGAAGTTACAAAATTATTTCAGCAATTGCCCCTAACATGTCTTACCATTGGATCTTCCTTTGTCTTTCTCATGACAGAGGAGTGTATACTCAAAAAGATAATATAATGGTCCACTCATTTGGAAAGTAACACTAGTCTTCAGGCTTATTCCATTCCTTGCAAGCCAATCAAAAGGAAGTTTGGTGAAGGAATAAGAAGAAACTCATATTTACCCAGCATCTTTTGAAAAATGTGACTACAAGATTTCTATGCCAATATATAAAATTTATTTGTTTTCAGTCATGGAGAGCTTTGTCAAAGAGATAAAACAATTTTGTATCCCATACATGGCAAATTACACATTCCATCTTGCAGAAAAATTACGGCTAATAATACCACTGGTGGACTGGCACAAAGGAGTTAAACCATTTTGCCTCCTTTTTAAAGGCAAACTAAATGACCCCAAGTCATCAGGTAAGTGAATCTGGAAGACCCTCTATAGTAGACATTAGGGCTTTTCATACATAATCCAGACCTCTTCCTTCAGGTCAGTGAAGGATTATATCCTCTTTTAAAGGAGGCCATGAGATTTGTTTTGGCCAATGAAGTGAAAGCAGAAGTGATGTGTGTTCTCTCCCCTGTGGAAGCTTTAAGAGCCAAAGTTAGGGGTTGAAGAATTAACTCAGTGGTAGAGCACTTTCCTAGCATTAGCATGCATGAGGCCCTGGGTTTGATTCCCAGCATCAGAAAAAAAAAAAAAAAAAAGCCAATGCACAATATACAATGTTCTTTTTATCTTATCAATGATTGTGGCTGAATGTGTTGAGAAGAAGCATCTAAAACTTATGAAATAAGTTCCCTTGCATTGCTATGATGAATAGAGCTCTCTAGTTGAGTTACTTTGTTCCTATAGCCTCAGTGGAAAAAACCAATTAATTATCTCAGAACACTGAGATTTTTGAAGTTGTTACAACAGCAAAACCTAGCCTATCCCGACAGATCCATGTACCACTTTCTCTTTGACAAGAGTGAAGTTAGGTTTCACTAAATAAAATTTTTAGTTACCTTTGTAGCTCAAAGTATACTATAAAGTTACAAAAAAATTTAGTCTTGAAGAAAGCAGATAGTTGATGGCCTGACCAATTAGAACTGAATAAAGGGTAATTTCCCATTTTACTAATTTTGTTTCAAAACAACATAGCTTTTAGTAATGTTCTAACAATAGCTTAGCAACTCAGTAACTTCTACAAATTCCTGGTGAAAGAAAATTTTAGAAATGACTTCTAAATATCCCTCTGTCTTCTACATAGAAAAAGTTTACTCAAAATATATACAAGAATTTTAAGTAGAAATTTGATTTGATTCCACATTGAAAGCAAAAAAAACCATCAGTTATAACTTTATCTTTCTTCTAAGGTTGCCAAGAATTGGAAATGGGGATTAGTCAGAAGTATTATTATCATATAACCAAACTGATGCTTTGATTCAGAAAAAGAAGAAAGTATGTATTTCTAGTGTTTGGCACAACTCAGTCCACTTACTGAGACACAAAAAGCACAGTTCACTCCTTCAATCTTAGTTCCTGTTTCATGTAGAAGGTAATGGCACTCACTGTGGGAGGGCTGTAAGAATTCATTGCCATTATTATTGTTGGCTATGAGGCAGGTATAAGGAAATATATCACTCAAAACTTTAAGATATGGGAGTTCAGTGCCTGATGACTTAGATATTTTTCTTCCTATCCTTCTGTCAGATATTATCCACTGAAGTTTTTATTTTTTAGTGTACATTGTTTTTAATATATTGAAATTTAGTACAAACAGTTGTATTATAGTTGAAATCATGATCTTAACATCATCTGATAAAATGATGTGCTTGAGGGAGATGGATCTATAAATGGTACTTTAAAAGTGATTTGGGCCTGAACTCTAATAACACAACCTAGATTTCCCATGGTCAAAAGTAAATGCAGGTTTATCTGTTCTTCAAGTGGCACCCTTATCTTCTCCCTTTTCTACTGACTATCATACATTGCAGTGTTAAGATCCTTTATGAATAAATAGAGTAGTTTTTATTCAGTAAGTGTGGGGCAACAATGGAAAAAGAATCTCTTGCTCAGCAACTTCATTCCATTTTGTCTCCACATCCTTGACTGGACCCTCAGCATTTTAACGGTCAGTCAAGGGGCTTATGTAGCCTGCTCTTTTTCTTAATGAGTCCTTGAATTAAAAATCCTATGGCTGTGTGGGTAGAGTGACATACTTCTGTAATCCCAGCTACTCAACTCATGATCTGTCTATAGTACCATTCTGTCGTCTCTTAAGGAATTACAATTTACATAAATCATGCAATTCATCCTATCCCTGTGAACCCCAGTTACTTCTTATAGAATATAATAATAAAAATATTAAAGAGTAAGAAAAAGGAAGTGGGAGAACAAATAGGGATGATAATGCAATGATAGCTGCACATAGAATCTTCAGAAAGAGAAAAGAAAAGAAATACAACCAGGGATGTAGCAGGACACAAGCTTCAAGTTGCAATTGACCAAGCTTTTCCACTCTTGAATCTCAGAATTTTTTATTTTAGTCTGTGAGAAGAGATGAACATCTATTTCCAGGTCAGGCACAAAATGGTAGACAGATATAAAACCTGAACATAATCTGAATAATATAACTTTATCAGATTATTTCTTTAAGGATCTGCACATTGCTCAGGGTGTGGGCCAAATGCAGTGAACACATTAGAGACCTAGTTCTTCCACTAAATAATAAGGACCAAATATTATCTCATAGGGTCTTTCATCATTTATAAAACATTGATATGAAAATTCTTTCTTGCTTTGTGATTCTAAAGATGCAATGTAACAAAGCATTTAAGATCATGGACCTTGGTAGATGAAATTGCCCTTGAGTCCTCTCTCTGCCATAGTTTGCTCTCTTGTCTTAGAAAAAATAAAGCCTTTGTTCCAATAACTGTAGAATGAGGATAATAAATAGTTAATTACCCATAGGGTTGTTGAAAGGATAAACAATAAAGTACAATTCCATATGTATATAGTGCAAGGCTTTGTACATAGGGTTATAAAAGTTAAATGCAATTATATTGGATAATATAACCTTAGACATCAGTCAAGGCAAGATGTAAGTGTGGTATAACTTCCTACATTTAACAACTAAGCCATAGTCTCATGCTTTATGAGTAGAATAAGTAGTTGGGACTACTACAAAGATATGTGGCAAAGGATATCTTATATTATTTTTGGAGTCCCTTGGCAGAGGAAATCATGCTTTTTTGGGATTTGTTTGCATTTTGACTATTAAGAGCACAAGCTAACTCAGGGCATACAGTGAGGAATGCTGAAGGCAGAAAGGACATGGTGGGACTGCTTTCAACAGCATCTCATCTAGGGAAAAGGCACATGGTGTGTGTCAGCTTAGCCCACCTGGGAAAGGAAAAGATTACTAATGAAGTAGTAATGTTAAAAAGAATAAAAAGCAAGTCTCTCTTCTTTTGAGCCATTAAAACTTTTCAAAAATACACACAAACCCAGCTTGAAGCTCAATTAAGGGTTGCTGATAGGAGGAAAGGATGCCTCATTTCTAGCATCTGGACCAGAACTGGTACATGCAACATGCAATGCGTATCTGTCACTGACAGCTTTCTGGGCTATTTTTAATTCAGTCTAATTAGTCATGTCTTCTCCTGCAAGGAGAAGAATCAGTCAGAACGTGGGTAACAATTGTGAAAACTACGTTTTAGAGAGATCCTTTGCCTGTTATTTTGGAAGACATTCATAAAGTCCTATAAATGATAGTTCCCTGTAAATGTCAACCTAGATAATTCAGCCAGTGTCAACAAGCAGAGACTGGATGGGCTGTCACAGATATTGGGGTTGAATATAACATATGACATCAAAATCATGATTTTGTAAATATTTCCTTCTTTGCATGCAGATTTAATTATCTTGTACCCCAGAGAAGAGCAAAACTGAGGCCAACATCATTTCAAAGGAAAGAAAAATGTGTTCCTATTTTTATAGCCTTGTAAAAGCAAGGAAATGTCTGAAGAGAAGAAAAAAATATTGTTGAAGAAGAATGCAATATGCCTCTAACACAAACTTATTCAAGATGTCATTCCTGTGTAGAATTCTATGCTCTCAGCATTAGACAGGCTGGTTAAGCAAGGCAGATTCTACATAGATTGTCATCTGAACATGATATTGATGGATCACTCTTACAAACAGGCTGGACTGCAATGAAAAGTCTTGTGAATGTGCTAAGGCTGTTTTAACAGGACACTGGAGACCAAAGTGCCTGAAGGAAAGGATCTCAGCCAAGTCCTATGAACAGTTCATAACATATGAATAATGAAGCACTTCAGAAAAACATTATATATATATATATATATATATATATATATATATATATATATATATGATGAAGATATTCCCAAAGATATTTCTTATGTCATTAATATTTTCAAAGACTTCTAGCTGCAGCCTGATTAGGTGTTTCAGGATATGCAACATGGTTTTTTTTTTTCATGACAATCAGACCCACAGTTCTTTCTTTTAAATCTCATAGAACAGGTATCCTTTGTACTAAAGCAGGTAGAAGTCTTATCTGAAATAAGCATGAGGCAATCTAATGAAGCAATTCAATACAGAATCATTCCATGTATACATGTAACTGGGACTGCTAGGGCCTTATAGGGGCCACTGTGAAGTGAATGATATTAGCTGAAAAACAATCGGCCTACTTCTAAGTGGGCAAGCTACATCTGTTGCTAACCAACTCCACATGGAGCCTAATTTCAATACTAAACATATTACTAAGAGCAAAAGGCATTTAGTCATCTCTTAGTCACTTACCTGATCCAACTGTAATTTTTCTCTGAGTCTTAATATTCACTTGCAAGTCCTTGAGTTTAAATTTAAGGCATTAAGATATACTACTATAAATTTTAACAAAGTTAACTAATGATTCATGATTTAAATCTAGTTCATAAATAGAAATTTGTCAATGTGTATACTTAAAGATTTTTAACTTCAGTGAAACTTAATGAGGATTGTTTTAACGTTGCAAGTGACCTGAGGCAACTGTGTTTAGAGCACATCAAAATGAAATAAGTAGAGAACCATTATTACTCAAATATGATTCCCAATTATTGTTGCTGGCATTTGCTTTTTATAGAGTCATAGAGAGGAAAAGTAGGAAGATGTTTGAGTATCATTCTTTCAACATTTTTGCATTTAAATTTTTTATTTTTTAAAATAAAAGACAGAATCTTTATAGACCTTCTTTGCAAGACCTTTTTGAACTTTTGAAAACTTTTTCCTCTCATTATGTGTTCACAAAATTTTGAACATCACTGTTCCCCATCCTTAAAAGTAGCACTGCATGATGAAGATAACTTCATCTATTTATTGAAATTTTTTTTTATCTTCATAGTTTTTGTAAGGAAGATAGGAAGGTAAACCCTCAAAGAGCAAGGGCAGTGCTTATATTTTGCATCAATGATGCTGAACATTATGAATAGTATTTCCTGAGTAAATGGCTGAATTACTCACTTTCAAACAAAAAATGAAATTCAGTGATAGTCTCAAGGTCACAAAGGCTGGTTGTTTTGTTTTGTTTTTGTTGGAGCTGGGGTTGGAACTCAGGACTTCACACTTACAAGGCAGACAGTACTGTTTGTGCCACACCTCCAGCCATTAAGGCTGGTTGTCAGGATTTTTTATTATTATTACTAATTTCTGTGCACCAACTGACTTATTAGCTCTTCTTATGTACTATGCACACTACCTCCCAATATTTATAGGCAAACTTAAGGGAAAAAAACCCTAATATGGAAAAAATGATTTGTTTCTTTATTTTGAAATCACAACACCAAATTGTATCTTAAGAAACAAAAATGGGGCTGATGAAGTGACTCAAGTGGTAGAGCGTGTGCCTAGCAAGTGTGAGGCCCTGAGTTCAAACTGCAGTACTATCAAAAAAAAACAAAGAAAGAAACAAAACTGTATTAATATAGTACTCATTATACTTTCTTTTCAGAAGTTTCATTGTTCAAAGGAGAAAACACTGGCTCAAGAGTAACAACTATAACTAAAGCCTTCTTAAACTGTCTATTGATTGGTAATAATAATGTTTTAATTTTTTTGAGAAGCTCATTTGCTTATTGCTTTCACATACATCCCAAATCTATAAAACCACAGCATTCTTCCCATTTTACCAAAAAGAAAATGGCTGAAAGTCCAAAGACTACCCAAAGGTTGTAAATCTTATTCTTAAATTGTCTACCTCCAAGAAATGTGTCTGACACTGGATATTCATCTACTGTGATTCTTATTTTAAATAATGACTCTTTTAAGCCTTGTTACATTTCTTTAACCAGAATTTTTCTTTTTACTAAGAATTTTGAGATTAAAAGACACTTGCCAAAGAAGATAGAAGAATGCAGAACCTGATCTGAATAGTGGTGACTTGCATATCCTTCTATGTTCTTGAATAATTATGACAGTGAGTGCACAATTAAGAAAGGGATGAGTAGACAGGAGTCACCAACAGTCTTCTAATTAAAATATTTCCTCTAATACAATATTTAACCAACAAGAAATTAATATGGATTAGCAAACTTTTTTAAAAGCAAATATCCTGGGAAGATAAAATCTGGAAGTCACAGAAACAGTTACTTTAATAATCACATGAATAATTGAGCTGAAAACCAGTACTTTAGGACATGGGAGTTTTGCTGGGCAGAGA
The DNA here is from genome assembly GCF_047511655.1 of Castor canadensis. Lineage (NCBI taxonomy): Eukaryota > Metazoa > Chordata > Mammalia > Rodentia > Castoridae > Castor > Castor canadensis. The sequence goes on along the minus strand of NC_133392.1, from coordinate 92,758,962 downwards.
AGAATAGTAGATAATTTTGGAGACTTGAGAGTATTTAGCCCCTATCGGAAGGGAAGAACTTACACAATTAGAAAGAATTAGGAAGACGCAAATACTTGGAAAGTAGGAGGCAGAGCAAAAAGTGATCAGGTAGCCATACACTAGAGGCCAGTTGTACTAGTGAGCCTGTGATAGCAGCCATGTGTCACTGGAAATTTTTTGGGAAAATGGCTGTTGCTTTGGTTATCTGAATTCCAAGTAATATTAAGTCCTTTAAGTCAGCTCTGTCTCTGCATTCCATGCTACTTTAAAATTTTATAAGCCACTGCTTCATCAAGGCCCGTGTTATTCTAATCAGTAGCCACCATATACACACATACAAAAAAAAATACTAATGAGAAAGAAAAGAAAAAGATAAGTTTCTGGCACTTGTCTATTCTAATTTTAAAAATTCTAACACCCTCTGTCTTAAGATCCTTTCCTTTTTGTCCTTCTCAACTTCCCTTTGCATCCATCCATTTGACTAATATTTTCTCTGCTCAAATTATCTGCAAAGCATTATGTCTAATTGTAGAGATTTAAAAATGAACCTGGTGCATCAAGAAGCTCAAATTCTAGTGCAGTATGTATAGTATTGTAACTGAGCAAGAGATATAAGACTCAAATTTCTGAAAATTTTCAGTTCAGCTGTTTTGAAGGCTTAGGTTAAGTTCTTGCTAAATCCAAATCCTCCCAAAGGAAAATTCTGGGTAAATCTAGCCATCATTAAGCCATTGAATTTTAACCATCAAACCACAAAAGGGAAATCTAGTCATTTTTCTCAAAAGGTACATTTAAGACAAAAGTATATGTGCAGTTACTCAGTACCAGTCAACACATTCTTTTTATTTGTTTTTGTTTGTTTGTTTGTTTGTTTTTGTTTTATTAGACAGGTCCTCACTATGTAACACAGGCTTGAACTCATGATCTTCCTGCTTAAGCCTCCTGAGTGCCAGTCAACACATTCTTAAAGTAAAAATACCACAACTACTAATAATAAAATTAAATTTATGAAGAGAAATCTGGATTTTTAAAGTTGAATTGTTCTAAATTTTAAAATATTGTTAGCTTTCATATTTCTAATTCAACAAATGCAGCAATATATGAAATATTGGTCACACTAAGGGGAGGTCACGCATGGGATGGGTAGGGCAAAAGAAGGAAACTAAGAACTTCAATATGGTTGATACATTCTCTCCATACAAGAATGAATACAGAAATCTTAAACCAGCTGAAACCACCAAAATAAAGGGACCAAGATAGAATGTAGATAATTAGAGGATATAAACCAATTGGGGTTATAACACATATATGCATGGAAACAACACAAGGAAACTCCCTGTGTAGTTATCTTTTTCTCAAACTAGCAAAAATGTCACATTTTTCTTTTTATGTTTTCTCTTCTGCAAATTGGGGAACAGGAGTGCAGAACAGGTCCTGCCCAGAGGGGAGAGCTGGCACCAGTGGAAAGGGGGGGGAAAAGGGATAGGAAATAGAAGATAGAATACAGTGCAAAAAATGTGAACACATGCATAGCAAAAATGATACCTTTTGAATATGTTCCATGAATCGGGGGGAGGGGCAGATAAGGGGGAGAAGTGAAAGAGAGGAATTCATGTATGATATAGTTGATACATTGTAAGAGCCTTTGTAAATGCCACAATGTACCCCCAACCCAACACAACAATAAATGAAAAAATATATTAAAAATTTGCTTTTATCACTCTAACAGTTAAGCCTCATAGTTCTTTACTTGGTAAATATGAGCTGTCCATAATCACCTAGTGAATGAAAGATCAATTCAATAGCATGATCTGATTTGCCAACTTTTCTTACAGGTTAAGATTTGGTAGAAGACTAAGACAGGTTCTGGGTCCATTTTGCATGTTTGGTTTCAGGCCAGTTAATACCAGAAAGATTTTTCAATGCTCAAACTTAGAAATGATTTTATGTTAGGCTTTGTGGCACATACGCCTTATTAGGGTTAAAAACTCTTAGCCTGTGTCTAAGCTGTACTTCGACACAATATTAATCCTTAACATCACCTCCCAGGTCTCTTATATGCAGTTACCACTTGGTGTGTGTGGGAAAAGTCCAATTGTTTTGTTATTAGTTCAGTCAAGTGAAGAAAAAAAATGGTGACGATCTTTTGATTTGTTGGGAATAGAATATAGAATGGAAGGAGGGAGAAGCAGAATACTAAATGTTTCCCAGCTCTAACAAACGTGTGTGTATCAGGCTCTAAATTTAAAAAGCAAACAAAAATTTCCTGGGTGACTAATGTTGGCATAATGAACAATTAGAGCAGGTTAACAAGCCAGAGAGTGCATTCTTATTCGACTAGTCGAAATCAGTCATGGGTGCTTTCTAGAGAGTAGAGAAACTGACAGACTTAAGCAGAGCAGCTGAAATTACACAGTCACTCCACACTTTTTATACATTTGTCACTGGTAGATGTAAATATTTATGGCTCAGATGACAAACGACTTACCTTATTTGGTGATTTGAGGCTCTGGTGCAGTTCCAGGGTCACCAGGATGATATTAAGTTTCCACTGAGATCTGGGCTGGATTAAGGCTGGGGAGTTGCAGCAGCTGCAAATGAAAATGTGTCATAACCCAATCCACCCCCATAATCCTCCTCCTCTCACACATGTCCCCAAACCAGCTCTCCCACCACCAGGAAAAAAAAATTAAGAAAATCTGTGCCTGGAGTTGTAAGGAGAAAATTTTTCCAATAACTGGAATTTAGGAAAATGTGGAGTGCAGAAAGGGAGCTAAACTAAGCACGTTCAGTGTGCATAAAATTAAAACACACCAGCCTCATCTGTTGAACAGCATGGTGCTCTGACAGTTCATAGGCAAATGTTTAATAATATTTATAGTTCAGCTAAATAAGGAATTAATAAAGAAAAAAGTGGGTTGTCCTGGAGGAGATCAAATCAGCATGCTCTCCCAGATGTTGATCCAAGGATTAGGTGGCAGAGGATCACCTGTGGTCTCCAAGGGTACGGAACTCCATAAAGAAGCCCAGCCCAGGGAAGGTCTTTAAAGAAATATTCTTTACCTGTGTTTCATACTGTGGCAAACATTGTGTGCAACTGGTCGGGAACAATGGCTTTTTTCCTGTTCTCCAATTGTGATCTTCAGTTGCAATCGTAAAATTCCTAGAAAGATCTGTTTACAATGAATGATCTGTTAGGGGTAGAACTTTTACCAGATTATATAATAATCACAGAATATTAGAAACCCTTTCATCCAATTTCTAGGTTTTAAACTATTAAACTTGAGACTATTAAAATCTTAAGTAGATTGTTTGCTGATTGCTTGACAAATATGACCTTAAGTAGGACATTTTTGTAATATTTTTAAACAATTTGCTTCAGAGTTATTTTCTCATTCTTATTTGACAGATAATACCACATGTTTTATGGTATGTAAAAAAGAACCTTTGTAAATGCTGCAATGAACCCCCACCCAGCACAACAATAAAAATTTTTTCTTAAAATCACTATTCACTAGAGTAAATAATGCATAACAGATACTTTGTAGCTTATACACATTGAGGAATGGTTAAATACAGTTAATTAACAAATGTGTTACTTCACATAATTATATTTTGTGGTGAGAGCACTTAACATTCATCTCTGCATTTGCAAGAATATAATATATTGTCAATAACTCTAGTTACCTTACTGAATAATAGATCTCTTGAAATAAATTTTTCCTGTTACTATGTATAGTAACTATGTACAGATTTGTTCCCAAAACTATGTGTCTTTTGATCAGTTTCTCCTGATCTCCCCTCCCTTCAAAGTATCCCAGCTTCTTATAACTACCACTCCATTCTCTACTTCTATTTAGGTGGGCTTTTTTAAATCCCACACAGCATGAGATCATGAAGCACTTTTCTTTCTGTACCTGACTTATTTCACTTAACAAACGTCCTCAAAGTTTATCTGTATTGTTGCAAATGATGGAACATTATTCTTTTCTTAGGCTGAATAATATACTGTTGTAAGTATATATGCCACACTCTTTATCTTTTCACCTGTTGATAGACACTTGAGTTGATTTCATATTTTAGCTACTGTGAATAGTTCTTCTACAATTCATAATAGTAACAGATATCTTTTTTATATGATGATTCATTTCCATTAAATATATATGCAATAATAGGTTTACTGGATCTTAAATGGACTTTGAACCTTGATATATATATATATATACCACTCTGTTCAGCACACTTAAAGCTTCTCTGAGGTTCTCTTGATTGAAGTTTTCTCAACTGATGACTCCCAAATTTCTAAAGTTTGTAACTGTGAATTAATTGATAAATATTCTGATCAAGGCACTTCTCTACTACTATTTTACATGTATCCATTATACATATGACAGGGGCTCTGTGTGAGATTTCAACAATGTATACAGCATGCACTCACTGTAATATTATTCATTTATAAAGGAGAATGAAATCTTGTTATTCACAGCAAAATAGATGTAACTGGAGGACATGTTAAGTGAAAGCCTTCTTTTTATAAAGAAGAACAATAGGTAGGAATAAATATCAAATTAAGGTTTACATGCAAATTAAAATTTTTACATGATGAATTATTTTGTGCAACAGGAGGCCTACCATCATACATATTTTTTCTATCCAACTTAACATTAATACAAGAGAAAGTGAAATTGTGATGTTCATGGAGATACCCTCTTCAGATTCCCCTTTCACTCAGTACTCGCTGCTCAGATCTCTCTAGAAAGACCTGTTGTCACAGCTGCTAGGAGTGCTATTGGCAGGCAAGTTTCAATTGGCAACCCCTTCTGAGATGGTTTCTGCTACAGAGATCTTCTTTGGTGTAGGTCATGCCTTTATATGATCAGCCCATATCAAATGACTCAATAAGTATTTATACAAATGGTGGCTCTTTTCAGCCTAAGCAGGAAAATTTTGAAAGGTGGTTTTAGTCCAGAGTTTTTGCATTGAACTGGTGCTTGATGGAGGATGTCATCAGGCCAGCATCACAACTCAAAGGTAGCTTCTGCCAGATCTTGCTTCCTCCTTCTTTGTTCTATAGGTGATGATTCATCTCAGAGCTGTCTCAATCTCAGACTTAACACATGACATGTGGCAACACCTTTGTCAGGATATTAACTCCAGTTGCAAGGGAAAAAGAGTCTTCTGCTGATTTGGACTTCTCAATCAGGAAGATCATTATCCTTGCCACTGGACACGTAAAGGGCCAAATACATGTTCATCTCCCATAGATTCTTGATATTGAATCACTTTTAGAATTATTAGAGGAAATTATATTTCTTATAAGTTAGGTAGAAGTTTAAAGTGTTCTGAAAGTCCAGTTCTCTTCTGTAAATCCCACAGAAAAGATAGAGTGCCATATGTTATTACATAAAATGATTTTTCATGAAACTTTTTTAAAAACTACATTAAGATGACCAAAAACTACAACAAAATAATCAAATGAAAGAATCAACTCAAATAAACCCTACATATCTTCCCACATGTAGGAATCCCTGTTTAGAATTACAATCTAAGTGATTCTAAAAGAAAACTAAGATATACCAGCCATCACCTTTCCCCATGGCTACAATTAGTTCCTGTCAGCTGTTAGAATTTTGCCTAAGTTCTCTCCACAAGAAAAACTGTACAAATAGATTTTAGATTTCTTTCCTTACCTCTAGAGAGTAGATCAAGATAATATCAGTCAAATGAGATCATTATTCAAAAGTCCAGGACTTAGCATTCTTATCCCTGAAATGCCTGATTATGTTAGTAGAATATAATCTCCATTCTCACCCATTAATAATTCCTATGGGGGGAGGAAACAATAGATTGATAAGATTAAAAGGCTTGTGGAGGAAGGCACCTTTAAACTGATCCACCATTTTTCACAATACATGTCATTTTTCTCTCTTTTCCCATATGCAACCCCTACCTCAATTATAGATTTGATCAAGCACAAAAGAGAAGCAGATTTCAGTACAACTGTTGGAATTTTTCCAGCCGGGGGGAGGTGGGGAGGAGAAGAGGTCAATACTATAGTAAAATTCTCCTTGTTAAGAAGATTTAATAAGCAGAGCATAAACACCGTGTTTGCTAAAAGCATAGAATAATATGCACTTTAATATGTCCTTAGCATAAATGAAAGAGGATTATTAAATAGAAATGAAAAAGTTTAGTGACCTCTATCACTTCCAAGGATATTCCCAGAATTTAGCATAAAGAAGCAAAAATACATACATTAAGAGAGAATGTCTTTTCTTGAGATTCTTTCTAAGATGATTATGGCAAGATCTGGCAGGAAGGGCCATAGATCTTGCCATTCAGACAAGATTCACCCTAATGTTCACTTCTTTGCCTTATCTCTAAAAATTCTTCCTTCATTTCTTAAAAATGATGGTATGTCCCTTTCTTGCTTACATCTGTCAAAGCTAATTTTCAGAACTTCTCTATCCTGTTGCTGTGCTTGACTAAATGGAGTCTTAACCCCTTTTATCTTTTTGGAATTATATCATCTGGCTAGACAATTCTCTTTCTGCCTGGAGTCTTAGTGGCTGACTCATTCTTTATATTTTTTTTCATTAACCTTTTACCATTATCAATATTGGCAGAAGAATGTGCTTATAACAGAATGACTACATTTAAAATGTAAAATATATTTATCTTCTCTGAAGTTCAAACTTCATGATTCTGGGAAAGAATTCTAGCTGTCAGGGAGCATTGAGCTAAATGGCTTGCAAGGAGTCAAATATACTGGCTTTCTTCATACAGGCAATGAGTAGAGAGAAAGGTGTGGGTCACGGCAAAGAGAGGGCTTCCTACAACACACTTGCAGTAGGAGAAATAGGTTTTTTCCATCCATTAAAAAGTCCTTAGGCATTTAATCTTTGTTGTCAAATACATCTCTGGCAATATAAAGATGACAAAGGAATCTTAAGAATTAATATCTAAAAGAAGTTTCTGTCCCCAAATCTCAGTGCAGTGGTTGAAAGAAAAAGCAATCATCTGAGTCTATAGGTGTAAGTTTGTGAACAATTGAGAGAACAGCCTTAGCTCTTATCTCATTTTTATTTGGAATTCTTGCAATTCTGTCACTGAACATCTTGAGTTTGTTTTGCATGTCATCAATGGTATGCAATGGAGATTTTTTTATCCTTTATTAACTATACAATCAAAGTCTCAAGCTCTGCATGATTCCCCCAAATTTGTGGCTTTCAGATCAGCAATGCCCTAGTTCAAGAAAGAAATTGCTTTTAGTGAGTATTATTCAAAGAGTCTTGTTTCCATTTTATCTTTTATTTAACACTGCTGTGTCACCTGCAGCCTGTTCACAAGAACTCCAATTATTTGATAGGCAGCAGTCAGTGACACTTTTCTCTCTTGCTTTCTCATCTGATAGACACCAGTTAAAAAATTATTTTCATTAAAAAATTAGCCACCTGCTTAGGTGGTTGGGGCAGTTTACATGAGAGCCAGAAAGATTTTATTAAGAAGTAAATTAAAATTAAAAAAAATGTTCTCAGATATGAAGAGTGCTGCAGAATTACCTGAAGGATGACTACAACCATGATATATAAATCACCTAAATTATCTCTCTCTTGATTCCCTTGATGACTGATAGGGTGATAGTAGCATGAGATGCCTAATGTTTGAACAACGATCCCAAATGACTTCTTGTTAGGCAAGTACAAATAAACCATGGGGTTTCTCTTCTCTTATTGCTCTGTCTCTGCCAACCTCAAGCAAGCACTGGTTGTAAAAGCCAAGCCCAAATTTGCTTTCAAGTTATCCAATATTATCCTATCAGATGGATGATATTGCATAAAATACTGAGGCATGTCTCTGCTTCTTCCCACCTGTACCCAGTTCTAAATGTTGGTGATGATAAAACTTTTGAAGGTCCTACTGCGGCCAAGAGCTGAGTCCAGTCTTGGAACCCAGAAAGTCAAGGCTGCAAAGTTACACTCATGAGCATTCTACTTCCCTGCGGCTTGTACTTCTCCTCTATTTATCTAGCCTACTGCCAATAACATAAAAGAACAAAAATAAAACTAAGCATTTGCATAATTATCTCACTGGAACATTATTTTCTTAATATCTCATTTATTCTCTTACAGAATTCACATTTTCTTTGTCATTCAATTAGTCATTTAATATCCTAATTTTTAACTTAGCATTATATCATGAAACTTTTATGTCATTAAATATAATATTCTTTAAAAACTGGTCTTAATGATAGCACAATATTCCACTAAAAAGACATATTAGACATATGTTTTCCATTGAAATCTAAGATAGTTTTCCTTTTGAAAAGCACAAGTGTCTCCTTTATTCCCCAACACACTCTAGATCTGAGTACAAAACTCAGGTTTGGTCAAAGTGTCACATATTTTAGACACTTTTTGGGGGGATGGGGTGAATAGGTAAAGTATTTCAATGTAAGTAGAAAAACATTATTGGATCTACTAGGAAAAGACATAGATACTCTCTGTGAGTGTTGCAAGATGATAAGCCTAGAACTCTCAGAGAGATCAGCTGTCACTGAGGAGAGATGACTGAAGTATGAGGTCTAGATTCTTCAGTGTGTTGCTTGATACCAAGATTAAGCCATACCCAATGAAAGGTTTTTTTGTTTTGTTTTGCTTTTTTGTTTTGTTTTTTTGGTGGTGGTGATACTGGGGTTTAAACTCAGGACTTCACTCTTACTAGGCAGGCACTCTACCACTTGACCCACTCCACAGGCCCTTCTTGTGTTGGGTATTTTTGAGATATGGTTTCATGAACTGTTTGCCCAGGCTGGTTTTAAACCACCATCCTATTGATCTGTGCCTCCTGAATAGCTGGGATAATAGGTGTGAGCCACCATCCAATCTGATGGCAATTATAACTCTGAACTTTTACTTATATTAAGACAACAAAATTCCTTCTTTGTGCATATTCCAGGAAATAACATAATGCTTTAATGGCTGAGGCATCAAAGGAAGGCATGAGGAATGGCAGTAAGTAAATACAGTCAAAAAGGATCCTAAAGGGTATTTTGTTTTGTTTTAATGAGGAATTGACCTTTACACCAAGAAAGAGATCAGTCATTGGAGGTTTCTGTGCAGAGAAATGACACATTTTCAAAGATGACTGTATTCTCTCATATGCAGAATTTAACCTTAATTTAAATGATGAAAAAAATGACATGACTATAAAAGGAGTGTTTGGGGGGAAGCTGAAAGGGTAGGGTGAAGAAAGAGGGTGATGGAAAATGAATAGATCAAAGAACATTATATGCATGTATGGAAATATCAGAATGAAACCTGTCTGCAGAATTAATATACAGTAATAAAAATTAAGTAAAATATGGCCCATCATTTTGGCGGGAATATCTAGGTTAGGCAGTATAGAAAGGTGAATAAAAAGCTATCGCAAAGATAACTTTCATCAGGATGGTGGCCTGGAGGTAGTTTAAAAATAAAATCAGTAGGATTTACTAAGAGTTGAAACATGGTGTAGAAGAAAAAAGAGAAGTCAAGGATGACTCCGAAGGCTTTGCCATTGGCAGCTGAAGAAAGGTACTGTCATTTGCTGAGAGGGGGAAAAGCATAGAAAGACAGATTCCTGGGAAGGAGAAAAACCTGTTTGGCATTTACTAAGTTTGAGATCCCTAAAAGCATATCTAGGGGGAGATGTTGAGATATCTGTTAGATGTCAAAGTAGATATACAGGTCCAGATTTCAACACGAAATCTAAGCTAGGAATGTGAAGGTGGGTATTGCCATGGTAGAAATGCTGTTTAAATCCTTGAGATTCAGCAAAGTAGAGACGATGTCCCAGGCCTGAGCCCTGAGTCACTCCAGCTATTAGCACTTGCTCAGGTGAGGGAGGACCAGTAAAGAAGATTAGAAGGAAGAGTAAGTGAAGTGAGAACACACACTGAGAGTACTGAATTAAAAAGAATTCTGATGAAAGGATTAAGAAAATGTGGTATTTATATATATGGAACTTCATTTAGCCACAAAGAAGAATGGAATTTTGTCGTTTGCAGGTAAATGAATGGAATTGGGAGAACATTGTCTTAAGTGAAGTTAGCCAGGCTCAGAAGACCAAAAGCTGCATGTTCTCTCTCATATGTGGAATACAGACCTAATACAAATGCAGCAATATTATGAAAAATAGGTCATGCTAAGGGGAGGTCACATATAAGAGGGGGAAGGAAAAGAAGGAAGTTAAGAAGGTGAATAAGGTTGATGTACTTCCCATACAAGAAATGAATATAGAAGTTTTAAACTTGTTGAACCCACCATAAGAAAAGGACTAAGGCAGAGAAATGAAAAAGGAGAAGATGAACCAATTCAGGTTATAATACATACATACAAGGAAATATCACAAGGAAACTCCCTGTGTAGCTGTCTTAAACAAACAAAAATGTCAAGTTTTTCTTTTATAAAATCAGAGAATAGGAAAAAGGAACAGGTCCTGTCTGGGGGGTTGGTACCAGTGGCAGGGGAAAGGATGTGGAAAGGTGAATATAGTACAAATACTGCACACATGCATGCAAATGGAAAAATGATACCTGTTGAAACTATTCCAGGAATGGAGGCAGAAGGGGATAAAGGAGAATGGTGGAGGGGTGAATTCAAGTATGATATATTATAAGAACTTTTGCAAATGCCACAATGTACCCTGACCCAGCACAAGAATAAAAAATAAATAAATAAGTAAATTGTGTGTTTAGCGAAAAAAGAAAATAATAATAATATTGTGGACTAGTTGCTATGGACTGAATGTTTGTACCTTTTCCCTCCCCAAATTTATATATTGAACTAGCAACTATCAATGTGATGCAATTTGGAGACGAGAACTTTGGGAACTAGAGTTAGATGAGATGATAAGAGCAGGTCCTTCACAATAAGATTAATGCTCTTCTATAAAGAGGGGATCTTATTCTCTCCTCTCCCCATCTGAGGGCATGTGAAGAAGGCCTCCTGCAAACTAGGAAGTAAGCTCTTGCCAAACACTGGATCCTTCATCTTGGAGCCTTCAGAACTGTGAGGAATAAGTTTTTGTTATTTAAATCACCCAGGCTGTGGAATTCTATTACAGCTTTATGAGTTGTTGAAAAGGAAGGAGGGGTCAACTGTTAAATGTCATAGGGTGTGGAACTTGTAGAAAGCAATAGGGCCACTTCATGGGTATGACCCACGCAGCCTCACAAAGTCTGATGTTTGGGGGTTTATGCACTGTGGTGGCTACTTTGAATTTCTGTTACTCAATTTTCTTTTATTGTAGTAGGAACACTTATAACATGAGATAAAAAATCTTAAGTTTTCAAGTGTACAGTAAATACAGTATTGATAACTAAGGTGTGACATTACACAGTAGTTCTTTAGAGCTTATTCATCTTGCTTAACTGAAATATTATGTCCATTCCATTTCCCCAACCCCCAACCCCTGGCAACCACAACTTCACTATTTGTTTTATTTTTTTACATTTTTATTAGAGCAAATCAATTGAACAAAATAATGGGCTTATTTGTGCCATTTTCATACATGTAGATAACATACATTGATTCAATGAATTAAATACTTTAGATGACTCATATAAGAGGAACTATGCATTTGTTTGTCCTTCAGTAGCTGGTTTATTTCACTTAGTGTAATATCCTCAAGTTTTATTCATAGTGTTGCATTTTGCAGAATTTTCATCTTCTGTAAGACTGTAATTAATGCTCAATGTTACCCATGACCAGGAAATGCAAATCAAAGCCACCTTGAGATTCATAACCTTTATGTTTTTGAAGCTTTGGGGACTTTTTATTTTGTTTGTGTGATGTTTGTTGAGACATAAGTTTACTATATAGTTAGGTTGGCCTGGAACACATTACAAAGTTTAGCTGGCCTCAAACTCTTGATTGTACTGCCTCAGCCTCTGAAATCCTGGGATTATAGGGATGTACCACCAAGCCTAGTGTTTAACTTGTATTTGCAAGTGAAGTACAATGGGACATTGGAGCATCTACTTGGGGAAGGAACCTCAGTATACGTGCAATCAGTCTCCTTCAGTCTCTCTGCTTTCTTGCAAGAGGCTCTAAAATGTCACTGTCCCTTGCTCCCCAAACAACTACTGCCACTGCTGCCATTTGCCCCAACTATGTCCTGGATGTAGGCATGGGGAAGGTGGGAGTCAAGTACATGCCCTGTGTACTGAGATTTGGGGTAGCGCCCTACGCACCTGTAAGGGTGTGTACTTGTATGCCCACGTGTACTTGTATGCTTGAGGGAGGTGATATTAAATATCAAATAAAAAGGGAAGATAGATGCCATGGGTTAGAGAAGAAAAATGTTTTTCTTGCTTTGTGAACAAGGGCTTATGATTTCCTTTTGTATCAGGCCCCACAAATTATGTGACCAGCCCTGTATAAAATGTTCATTTCAATAGTTGAAGGAATGAGTGCAGAGTTAGGATATCAAAAGAGTGAGAATAGCTGTTGTATGTAAAGAAGGACTTTGAGTGGAGAGTTTTTATTATTTCTTCATTGTTGGAGGATGGATTAATCTGAACATTTTTGAATGTCAGTGGGCAGGAATCAGTGGAGAGGGAGATGATGAGACGGAAGTAATACATGAAGACCCAAAGTAGCAGGGAGGCAGGAGAAGATGGAAGAGTCTCAATATCTTGGTGACAGGAGAGGGGAACACACTTAACCCTGAAATAAGTAACCCTTCAATAGACCAGCTGAACATCTTTATCACGAAGTGCTGATGAGCCAGAAAACAGAAGGAGAAAAGCCGTGTCCTCAGAAAATGGGTGGTGATGTTGGAAAAGGGATATAAAGATAGACACATCCTGCTGATTAAGAGTGAGTGAAGACGCAAGATTAGGACTTGTGGCCTGAATATATTGTCATTTAAAAGGCAAAGTCATCATAACAAAGAATGAGCAGAGGCTAGAGAGAGAAGCTACATTTTAGAGATGATTTATAAGCAGTTTCAGGCAGCGGTAGCCTCCACTGGAGGCCATGTGACAGGCATTTAGAGTAGCCCAGGACTTTACATATAGCAGACATTTGGCAAAAGTCTGTTGAACAAATCTGTGATGGTGTTGACCCCATTCTGGATCACCACCAACCAGTTCCTTGTGACAGCACAGGACTAAGGATGACTTGTGTGCTTAGATACCCAGGGCTGACAATAGGCACAGGTGAAAACTTCAAGCTCTGCCCATTTCTCCAGACTCAAATTTTGTGGTTCCAATCTTCACCAGCAACTCTCCTGGTACTGCATACCACTCCCCATTCCTCAAAAACGTGGATGGTTTCATCACTACCACTTCTACCTTTGTGCATACTGTTCCTTCTGAATGTCATTCCTTCCCAGTTTGAAGGGCTCAAAGCCCAATTCCAGTTCTGTGAAATCTTCTCTGACAGCCTCCTGCATACTATTGTTGCCACAGTGTCCTGTCCATGACTCCATAGTCAGAACTTACGCATAGATTTTTAGCTAAAGTTTATATTTCTCCTTCCCACCACAGTAAGAGTTCCTTAACTATGGAGCTGAATTATGGTTAGCCCTAGCATATAGGACATAAAGTAGGTGCTCCATAATTGTTTCTGGACTAGCTAATTGGCTAAATGAGTGAGTGCCCAGTTAATCATTAATGAGGAAGATGAAGCTCAAAAGATAAAATGTGAAGAAGAAAGAACTAGAGTAACACAGAGTCAGCTGTTGATATTTCTACTTTTTCTTTCTGACAGAAACAGTATGACAGTATGTAACTTTTCCCTTGGCCCCTTTTCCCTGTAGAAGAAGTCATCTTAAATTTCACGGCTAAAGAGAGAGAACACGCCTGAGGTACAATCTACAACTGGCAGTCATCTTGAGGAGAGTTGGCCAAAGAGCAGAGCCAAGCAATGCAGAGAAAGACCTGCGACATTACTGGAGTAGCGGAGCAAGCTTTTCTGAAGGCAGCATTTCCTCTGAGCATTTTCGTCAAATACTGATTCTTAATTGCTCACAGTATTTGGTGTTGATGCTCTATTATCTATAGCCTAAGCATTCTGCTTGGATCAGTATCATGCTGGTCCTCTCCACCAGGTTTGGAGTCGATGAGAATCTCACCTCTTAGGAAGGTGGTCAAGGAACACATTTGGCTCAGTGGAAATAAGTCCTGGTGAGCTATGATGCTGACTGTAATTATCCTGTGACCCTTCTGCCCTTGGACAGTCAATAGTGGTGTAAGACTTATGCCTTCTCCTGCCTGTGTTGACAAAGACTTTTGAGTCAGAGCCTTATTATTCTCTGACTCAATCCACTGGCACATTCAGGCCCTTTGTGATCCTTTTGGAACAGTTATTGTTCTGTCTTTTTTTTGTAGCATTGAGGAAGGAGTGTGTGTGTGTGTAGCATCAACACAACACAATCAACAGAGACATAGTACACATTTCCCGTGCATACAAATTTCCAAATAGCCATCTTCTTTAAAAATAAAATAAATCAGATTGACTCACAAAGCTTCCAAATCTTCAACTGAGTGCTTCTGTTTGGACAAAGAACAGAATGCAGCAGCCCTGACTGGTCCTTTGCCCCTGAGTCACTCACCTCTCCCAGGCCCCTTGTCTTGTATCCATTACCATGCCAGGCACCGCAGGCTGCCAGCCCTCCTAACGGAGCTCTGTTAACCTTACCTCTTGTTCATGTAGAAGCAGTGCCTCTGGTGGGTCATGGCTTTCCTCAGGGTTTTTCACTGTACTACTGACTCCCCACCTGATTCTTCCTCTCACTGTAGCTTCCCTGAAGCATCCTAGAAGCCTCTCACCAACCAAACCAAGGGGCACAGGCGTGGGACATTAAATGTGACATTTCAGAAGGGAGAAAAAAGCTGTGAATGTTTCTACTCTCTTTTCCCTGCCCCTCAAGGAGGGCACTGGTGGAACCTTTGAAACAATAAATAAACTTAAAATCTCTGTGTGTTCAAAGGCTTCCAGGCTAGTCACAGAAGCCTGTTCCCTGGCACAGCCTCCCAGTGCCTGCTTAGAGGAAGGTTCAGAGTCTCCTCAGGCAAGTCCTGAGCAATTCCCAGCTGTGAGAGCAGCAAGCCCTTCTTTTCTCCTCCTTCAACAGAGAAGATCATCCTAGATGCAATAACCTTTGGCCCAGACTGAGGCATAACATGATTCCCTTCTGTGAGGGTCCTTGGAAGTCTCCTTGCTATAGGGAATGCCTAATAGCCCTGTTCAGCTTGATAGACAGCTATTTTGCCATCACACTTAATACCGTTTGTCTAAAACAGGTATCTTTTCTTTTTTTCAGATGAAGAAAATTGGCATATCATGTGCTGGCAGCTTTTAAAAATTTTAATATGAGGGGAAAATTAAGAAGAGTATTAAAAAGAACTCTGATATCCATCCTCCCCAAAATGTTATTGCAGTCATTCTTACCCTTCCAAACACTGTCACATATCCATTATGCTGTCATGGATCAGTGTACAATTGACAGAGAAAAAGATTGAGACAGTCCATCAATCTAATGTCACACCATGTAATAAAAGTCTACAGAAACCCTGTAAACGCTAGTTACACAGCCAGATACAGCTCCAAAGTGCCGATTGGTATAAAATATTCTAAATGGCTATAAATAGGTAATATGTCCTAAGGAAAATCTGAATCTTTAGCAGTATTGAAAAGAGAAAATAGCAGAAATTACAGATTATTACCAATGGAAATAAGGCCAGAGGGCACACGTATGAGGAGATGGGTCTAGGGAGATAAATGAAAAGGAGATAACCCTATGTCAAACAATCTTTCTGATTCACTATTTATAATAGTCTGTGTGCTTAAGGCCTTTTTGAGTACATGAAAAAAAAATTGCAATCCTCACTGAAATTGCAAGAATTTAAAAATCTTTTCTCTCTAGTCCAATCTTCCATTAGAGGAGTTTTTGTGCTCGATAAAAAAGATGAATTACAATTATGTTATTTTATTTAGTAATGTATTAAAAGCTAAAATTAACTTAGTTGGATAAATGTATTGCAGTACTTAACCATTATTCTATAACCTTTTGTGAATGGCTTTTTAATCCTTTTACAATAGACTCACAGAGGTGTTTGTTGATTTAGATTCACTTTTTGGTACATGTCTACTTTTTAGCACTTTGAAAGATCTCATAAAAAATCAGCACATATGAAAATATAATTAAGCACTTTAGGGGGAGACCAAAAGCAGACTATTAATATGTGTGTTGCCTTTGAATAATCAGATGAGGATTTGAGGGAGCAATTGAGAATGCCATGGCTTTAAGAGCAAAAAAAAAGTCTATAACCAAAATACAAACCCTTACATTAAAGTGAAAGAATGCAGTCAGCTCTTTTGGTCTATGAGGTTATATACTGATTTAACTCTCACTATTGAATGTAATTTAAATAAATGATTAATTATTTGCCTAGCTTAGTAATTTCATAAGGACAAACTACATTTTAAAGTCAGATGATGTATCAATCATGATTTTCCAGGGAAGAAGAAATGTGTGTGTATGTGTGTGTACAAATTGCTCCATGGGATTGTGGATTCTGACAACTCCATATTCTGTAGAACAGGTTGGAAACTCAGGCAGGAGTAATGCTGCAGTCTTGAGGCAGAATCTCTTTTCTAGGAAACCTTAGGTCTATGCTGAAGGCTTTCAACTTATTGGATGGGACCCACTTACATTACTGAAAATTCTTTAACTTAAAGTCAGTTGATTAGAGATCTAAGCCACAAGTCAAAATGCTTTTCCAACAGCATCTACATTAGTGTTTGATTAAAAAACCAGTGCTATTACATAGCCAATTTGATACATAAAAACAGCCATCACCAGTAATACGAAAGATACCATTGTAAGTGGTGGTATTATTACAACTATATTACCTCCTTTACCTAAGGACATTATTTGGCAACACCTCTAATTTCTGTTTGTGTATCATTTTTAGATGGCTCATTACTTGACTATCATTTACCTTAAAATCTCAGTTCACCAAAGAGGACTAAAACTGGTGATATTTTTCAAAAATTTATTAAGCTTTATCATATTACAAAATTTGTTTTTTAATTATTTAAAAAGTTTTTTCAGCAGTACTGGGGTTTGAATTCAGGGTTATATACTTGCTAGATAAGTGCTCCTTCACCTCCCAATTTTTTCGGACACACTCCTAATTTTTTTTTTTTTTTTAGTTTATTTTTCAGGTAGGGTCTCACATTTTGACCAGGACTAGGTTCCTCATACCTCATTTCCTGTGTGACTGTGATTACAGATGTGTATCCCATGCCCAGCTTGGTTTTTGAGATAAGGCCTCAATAAGACTTTTGCCTCAGCTGACCTGGAACTCTGATCCTTAAATTTCAGCCTCCTGACTAGCCAGATTACAGGTGTATGATGAGGTGCCTGGCTCTAGAATTTGTACATTTTACTGTGTTTAAAAAAACTTCCATCTCTTTTCATTGTCTTTTCTGAATTTACAAATATTTAATGATTAATTTCTTATTTTTGTGTTCTGTATAAACAAATATCTATATGAATATTTTGCATGTTTGAACTGAGGGTAAAAAGAAGTTTTCTTATTTTTAAATTGTTATACAAATGGAATTATGGAAACTGTACTATTTTATCTTGCATTTTCACTTAAACTTTTGGACTTCCTCCAAGTCAATACAGTTCAATATTATATATTAGCTATATAACATCATACAGATGGTTAGATTATAGTACTTCAAGTACTTAGTGAATGTTTAAAGTGTTTCAGTTTTGTTTCACCCTTAGAAACAACATTATAGCTTTCGTACTTGTACATTTTTTTACAGGTGTTCAGAGATTAATCTTATTTTGTTATTATTTCTGTGGGATTGAATCTCCTAAATGGAATTTATATGTCAAAGGTTAAGGGATTTTTAAATTGTAATTAACACTGACAGATTTCCGAAATAATTTCCATTTAAGCCCGAATAAAATGTGTTTAATCTTGTTTTCCTGTGTCCTTGTGAGATTTAAATGTTATTGTATTTTTGTCTGGCTGACATCTGAAAAACACAGTTTATTTTACATTCCTTGATTTAGAATGAGATTAATTGTATTTTTTATGTTTTTGTTATGTATTGGCCATTTTGAATGCAATGTTCTTAAAATTCTAACTGAAAGCTAGTTCAGAGTCAGAACCAGACCAATGAAAATGTTGCTCTTAATTCATGCAAATCAAAAAGAAAAAAGCTAAACCATTTGCTTATTTGATCTTTTATCTAGACCTCACTAAAGACTGCACCAAAAAGTCTCCTAGAACTAATGAAGAATTCAGTAAAGTTATATTACAAAATCAACATAGAAAATTAGTTGCGCTTCTGTACATTAACAATGGAATAGCTAAAAAGGAAGTTAACAATATAAAGTAATTTGCAAGAGAGTTTAAAAAATAAGAAAAGTTTAGTAATAAGATCTTTCAACCAAGAAGTTGAAAGATCCATATAATGAAAACTATAAGTTACTGATGAAAGAAATTCAGGAAGACACAAATAAATGGATAGATATCCTGTATTCATCAGTTGGAAGAATTAATATTATTAAATGTCCATGCTATATAATGTGATCTAGAGATTCAATGCAATCCCTATCAAACTCCTGATGACATTCTTCACAGAAATAAGAAAAACAACCCTGAAATTCTTATGAGCCATAAAAGTCCTCAAACAGTGAAAGCAATCTTGAGGAAAAAGAACAAAACTGAAAGAACAAAAACTGAAAACAAAATCATACTTTTTGATTTCAAACTGCATTACAAAGCTATAGTAAGCAAGGTCCTGTGGTACTGGCATAAAAACAGGCATGGAAAGAACAAGGGAAGAGTAAATCACTCAAAATAAACTCATGCACAGATAATAGAAATAAATGGTGTGGGTAAAACTGTTTATCCACAAGCAGGAGAATGAAAATAGATCATTATATTATAATAACAAAATCAAAATGGATTACACTGTAAGATCTGAAGTCATAAAACTGCTAGAAGGGAACATAGAGAAAGTACTTATTGATATTGGTCTTGTTAATGATAGTTTTGGACATGAAAGTCAATAAAAGCCAAAATAAACAAGTGGGACTGTATCACACTAAAACAGTCTATATAGCAGAAGAAATGACCTATGAAATAAAAAAACAGTCTACAGAATGAAAGAAAATATTTACAAACCACATTTTTTATCAGAAGTTAATATCCAAAACACATAAAGAACTTAAATAACTCAATAGTAACAAAACAAGTGACTCAACTAAAAGGGGCAAAGGACCTGAATAGGCATTTTCCCACAGAAGACATAAATTGACCAACAGGTACATGAAAGGTGCTCAACATCACCAATCATCAGGGAAATGAAAACCAAAGCTACAGTGAAACATCATCACACATCTGTCTCTGTAACTATTATTGAAAAAACAGTCATCAGTTACACAGTGGGAAAAGTGGAGCTGTTGAACAGTCAGCGGGAATACGAACTAGTATAGACATTATGAAAACAGTATAGAACTTCAAAACATTAAAAATAGAACACTAAACAACCTAGTAGTCTCACTTGTGGGTACATATATGTAAAAGAAAGGAAATCAGTATGTTGAAGAGATATCTGCACTTTCATGTTCATTGCATATTAGCTACAGTGACCCAGACAAGGAAACAACCTGTGTGTCTATATAGATAATGGACAAAAAAGGGACGTCCATACTCACACAATGGAATCATTTTTAGCCATAAACAAAGAGGAAGTCTTGTCATTTGTGAACCTTGACACTGATGAACTGGGAGGACTTTATGCTAAGTGAAATAAGCCAGACAAGAGACAGATATTACATGATCTCATTTATATAAAAATGTAAAAAATTGAACTCATAGAAGTAGGGATATAAAAGTGGTTGCCAGGAGCTTGGAGTAGAAGAAATGGGAGATGTTTTTCTTAGAGTACAAACTTTCAGTAAAAGATGAGTAAGTTCTGGGGATCTACTGTTTAGCATGCTGACTATTGTTACTTATATTTGTCATAGTTCATCACACATTGGGCAAGTTATAAATAACGGAGATTTATGTTGACTCAAGATTCCTATCCAAAGTCAAGGCGCCACATCCAATGATGTCCTTCTTGGTGTTGCTATCTGGAGGAAGCTGAGGACGCTACAGGTCTGAAACAGGGAGCCACCAGAGACCTAGCCAAACTGATTTATGTAGCAGACTTAAGCTCAAAATAACTTTTTAATCCATCAGTCACATGAATGGATTAATTTATCCATGAGGATAAAAACCTAATCTTCTCTTAAACTCAACTCTTAATAACTAATATTAGAGACTAAATTTCAACATAAATTTGAGAAGGTACAAACCATATTCAAACATGGCAATGCTGTACTATTGTTTAGTTGAAATTTGCTTAGAGAGTAGATTGTAAGTTTTCTGAACACACACACAACGATAGCCATTGTCAAATATTTTGATTGTGCTAATCATTTCACAATATGTGAATATCAAATCATTGTGTTAAAAACTTTGAGTGTTTACAATTTCATACATTTACTTCAATAAACCTGGAAATAAATTTTTAAAATGTCATTCTTGGTAAAGAAAAAAATAATGAAAACTTTTAAAAGAATCATTGATATCAAATGATTACAGGGGCCAATATAGAGGAAATGTTTCCCTCTGCCGTCATAGGTCTGTAGCTGGTGAAAGATAGGCTAGCAGGGGAAAAAAGACATACATATGTAATTCATATTTTAAATATTGCCTGAATAGAAGCTACACAGAAAAGAAGTGAGAACACAAAGAAACAGATCTACAAGTTTATACAGCATTTAAACAAAAGGCGATAATTTGCACAGAGGTGACTAAGAAAATGAAAGGGGAGTCTGAGCTTCCAAGGATGGCAAAGGGTAGAAGAAAAATCTATAACCATGGCAGATAAAGGCTATTTTAGTAAGATTTATTTCTGCAGACTTATCTTGGGGCTGACTTTTTCCTTCTTCATGGCTATAAAATTTCTGAGACTAGAGATTTAGGCAGTCCTGACTTCTCAGAAGTTTTTGCTTTTAGTCAGATAAGGGAGGCTCTGAGGAAACTCTTTCTACATCTATTGATCCTCGATTGAGTTCAACTCAAAATAGTCCCTATGCCAAGGGACATATTTTGGGATGACATACTCTGACTTGCTTCATTTTTCTGACTTTAAACATACTTATTTTTGGAAAATGAGAATTGCTGGAACTTGAGTTTTGTTTTGTTTTGTCTGTGTATTGATAATTTGTTTAGAATTAGATTTGAAGCCCAAGACTTCCCTTATTACCCAGATGACTTTGTGCAAATTTCTTTGCTGTCAGTATCAATTTCCCCATCCATAAACATAGGAGACTAAAACCTACTTGGAAATGTTGAACTCTGATTCACACACACACGCACACACACAAACACTGTCCACATGGAAATTTTCTAAATGCAGTAAATTTGAAGTGATAATTATGCATTGCATTTGCAGAGTCATACTTCATCATTTTAAAAACATTTTCCCTTTCACTGTTCTTTTCTTGATGATCACATGCAGACTGAGAGATAGTAAGAAATGTAACAAAGAGATAAACTGAGCCTTGGAAAAGTTAAATAACTTGGCTGTGTCCACATAAGTTGCATGCCATTGATCTGGTCATTTGAATCCGGGTCTAGTATTCTTATTGATTCATATTTTGGTAAATATATTTGTCACCTTTATGCCCACAAGGTTTTGAAACAATGTGTATCTCTCTAGTCCTGGATTACCTGGAACTTTCAACCCTCCTCCCTCAGCCTCCAAGTGCTTGTTTTTAATAGAATATTCTTAATAATATCTTGATGCCATCATTAAACAGTTTTTTCCAGTGCACATATGGCATTGTACCTATACATGATTTGATTTATAAGAATTAATTTATAGAGACTTTCATATGACAGACAAAAGTGAAATTTCAAATGTAAAGAAAATTATATTGCTGAATCAGTCCTAATGTTTATTTAGGTACAAGGTAAGAGTGTACACTTGAAACCCTGAACGCTTAAGGAGGCTGGCCAATATATTAAATGGTTTCTTTTCTGATGTTCTGAGAAGATCACTGTAATTTAAAGATAAAGTTGTTACAAGAATTCCGGTAACAATAGACATCATGATCTGAAGTCCATGCAGGCTGTCCCTTGGCAGACACTCAGCCTGCTGAGTCCTGTGTTCCCTTTCCTCCCTACGCTCCTTTGTCAAACCTACTATAACCAGTGCCTTGGAGCTGGTGTGCATCTGATAAGGTCAGGCACAGAAAGGTGCTGATGATAAACAAGAAAAATAATTTATCTTAAAGTACAGTGTCTGTACTTTATCCAAAAATAAAGTCATAAGGGAGGGTGTCCAGCTAAAATGCCTGAGCATTAGGGGAACCACACACAGGGGAATTGATATGGCCACTGGCTCTTCTCTCACTTTTCTTGAAATACAGTCTACTTTAGTTTTCCACTTTTGATCAGATGTATGTTCAGAGAGGTATGCTGCCCTCATCGCAGAGAAACTAACAGCCGATACCTTAAAAGCAACTGAGGCCAATAGGAAAAGGGGACCAGGAACTAGAGAAAAGGGTAGATCAAAAAGAATTAACCTAGAAGGTAACACTCACGCACAGGAAATCAATGTGAGTCAATGCCCTGTATAGCTATCCTTATCTCAACTAGCAAAAACCCTTGTTCCTTCCTATTATTGCTTATACTCTCTCTACAACAAAATTAGAAATAAGGGCAAAATAGTTTCTGCCTGGTAGTGAGGGGGGGGGGAGAGGGAGAGGGCGGAGTGGGTGGTAAGGGAGGGGGTGTGGGCAGGGGGGAGAAATGACCCAAGCATTGTATGCACATATGAATATTAAAAAAAAGAAAAAAAAACCTCCCTTGGGCTACTAGATTTGGTAAATTAGTTGAAATGGATAATGAAAAAAAAAAAGAGAGAGATATGTTTGATTGTTTTCTACTGTAAGACAAGCAAGAGGACAACTGGATAATATTTCACCTGATTCTCAGGCTTGCTGTTTAGGATTGTAAGAAACAATCAATCTGAGTTCCACTAGGTTCAAGCTCATCCTTACCACGTTGAAACTGAAGTTCAGAAAGTCAGATCCCAAAATAAATAAATAAGTAAATAAATAGATTTAAATGCAAATTATCTAACTTTTAGATTTTCACTCAGATGTTTATAGTAGGCAGTAAGAAAAAATCATGTCTGCAAACCAAATATGGCTCTTATGCTGCCAATTTATATCCTTGGTTTTAATTTGAAGAAGTAAAATTATGACAAGGGTAGATGTTATTAATAGGGCTTGAAAAGGATAGCCTTGAGTTAATATAACAGGAACCTGAGATGTAATGTCATGTGTGGTGAATCATTGTAGTGAGTACACAGTTGGCACTGTCTACATTGCCAATGGTGACCTCTAGGACCATGAGGGGCTCACCCTGCACAATGGCATGCAATAATCCTGGGAAATTACTCTTGGATTCCCCAAATGTTGCATAATAAGACCTTCTGTTCTGCAGCAAAAGGTTTAAGAAATTAGTTCTTGTACTTTCCTTAGTAGTAATACTGAGCACGGACCTGGAAGGCTCTGCTGAGGTAACCAGTAATCTTCCATATATCAAAAAATTAAAGAAGGGGCCAGGCATGGTAGGCAATGCCTATAATGCTAGCTACTCAGGAGTTAGAGATCAAGAGGATCATAGTTGGTGCTAGCCCAAACAAAAAGCAACAACAAACTATCTGGGCACAATGGGACATATGTATAACCCCAGTCACATGGGAAGCATAGATATGAGATCACAGTCTAAGACTGGCCCTGGGAAAAAAAGTGCAAAATCCTATTTGAAAAATAACCTAAATCAAAGAGGGCTGGTGACTTGGCTCAAGTGGTAGAGCACCTTGCCTAGCAAGGGCAAGGCCCTGAGTTCAAACTCCAGAATTGAAAATAAATAATGATAGCATTTTTGAATAATTATAGAATCACGAGGGTATGTATTAGTTTGCTATGACAAAATACTACAAATTCAGAGACTTAAATTACAGAAGATTATTGCTCTACACTTGAACAGTCTTAGAAGTTTGAGATCAAAGTGTCACAGGGTTGATTCCTTCTGAGGACTGAGAGGGTTCATCTATTCCATATCTCTCTCTTCTCTTAGGGTGGTTTCCTGGCAATTTCTGTGTTCCTTGGTTGTACGTGCATCAGCCTGACCTCTACCTTCATTTTGTTCATGGAGATCTCCAGGTGTGTCTACCTCCCTTTTTGATAAAGACACCAGTCATAGGATTGGGCCTCCCTAATGACCTCATCTTAACTTAATCATCCACCAAGACCTTATTTCCAAATAAAGTTACATTCTGAGGTACTGGAATTTAGGATTCCAATACATGAATTTTTAAGGATACTTAAAATATAAAGTATTCACAAAGTCACCATGTTTATTAATTCTAGATTTGAAAATGACTCACAAAATGTTGACAGAGTTCAGATGCCTTTATTTTGGCTTTACCTCTATAATACATATTTTCTTCTATGCCAAATACCCAGAATATGAGCATTACCCATTTTAAGTAAAAATATATTTTGAGATAAACCTTTTCATCCTTAGGGTGGAATAACTGCATTTAGTGTACTCATGGAGTGTGAACATGTGTGTGAGTGAAAGACAGGGGGAAGGGAGAGAAAGGGGGCTTGCATTCATAGTCTCAGTTCTCTCCTTTAGGTTACTGAGTGATGTCTCACTTGCCAACAACTCTTCACATTAAAAGAATCTGAACTACTCACATTGTGAAATCCCTTTCATTCTTACAGCTTATAAGAGTAATTGCCTGCCAGTATCCCCTTTTTTTGTAATTTACTTTTAACCATAAAGGAAAGCCTTATTTTAATTCTCTTGAATGCCAAATCACTCAGTACTGAAGGTATCATTTCAGTCTGCTGTATAATCTCACTCAAAGCAAAAAGTAAATGTAGCATGTCAGCAAGAAATAGTTCATTCCAAACCTTGATTTAAGGGACTCCACTGCTCAGATGATCCAATCTCCATAAGGAAATATTTGGAACTTTCCCTCAGGACAAGGTGCTTAGACACTAGCATTGATAGTAAGGTTAGTGATATAAAGAGTCAAGCTATCAGTGGGGCACATATTTGTGGAGGACAATGCTGTTGAATGCAAACAGCAGTGCACTAATAATCAGGAGTCCTCCAAAGGTCTCTTCCCATCAAGCCCCAACCTTATTCTATAAACGTTCATAATATGTATATTCATTTATTTCTCTTTATCTAAACTCCATGTTAGATGTGCAGAACACAGTAATGATTAAGGCATAGAGTGTGAAAGGTTAAATAAACATTTCAAAAATCACAATACAGAGTAATGAAGGTTACAATAAAGGAAATACAGGTTTAATGCTGAGGCTTGAAAATCATGATGAAAGCCACAAACCAATGTCTAGTGTGAAGTTTTTAGGGGGCTGGTGGAATAATATGTGGCTTTCTTGTCCAGATCCTTAGTGCCTGGTTTAGTTCTTATTATTTTTCTTCCAAAAGGAAGGAGGACAAGGGGCAGAGATATGTATTCATATTGCATTTTGGTAACATAAATCACAACCCATAGCCAGAAATTAATAACATGGAGACTAGGAATGTAGTCATTAGTAGAATTGCCATGCTTTTAGCTAAAAAAAACCAGAGCTCCTCATAAAGCTATACATATGTATATATAATGGATATTGGTTGAAAAATAGCAGTCTCTGCTTTGGAGTGTAATGGGAAAATCCAATAAGTGGCTGGAAGACATATTTTTGGGGTAAGACATATTTTGGTGGGAGAAAAATCCCCATTCTACTCTAATTAAGTGACATTAAACATAAAAAAGACAACAATAGTGCCTAATAGTTAGAGAAAGGAGGAGTTGGATTGTTTTAGACAGAGAAGACAACCTATGAAAAAGCCTGGAAATAAAGGAAAGCCTGAGCAATCAAGGTAAAGAAAAATAAGTACGAATATTGATATAAGAGTATTTGGCCAGGGGCACAGTCGCAAAAGATGGTTCTGGAAATATAAGAAAGAGTAAAAATAAAATGATTTTGATCTTCATCCTGGAACTTCAAGGAGGCATCAAAAAATCTGTACTAGGGAGAGACATTCATGAGATGATCCTTACTATTTGACTAAGGATGGGGAACGGATGCGGAATGAAGTGCAGCAGAGCACTGAAGTGGCTTTTTTGTAATCCAAATAGGATGTTTGTGATTGGTCTACCGCATTAATTCTAGGAATGAGCTTAGTAGACCTATGCATTATGACACATAGAAGATAAGTTTAGTGACTACTGGATGTTGGTTCTAAGGGTTAGAAAGTAGTCAAGGATGAGTCCTGGGCATTTGCCAAGAGAGCTAGACAGCAGTGACCAGGTTAGTGACCAAAGAAACTTGGGAGAGCAAGTAATAGAGGAAGAACTCAGTTTGAAATCACTGACTCTGAAGTACTTTAAGACATTTAAGTAGCTAACTCAGATGCCTTTTGAGTAGATATGCAATGAGCCCATGGTACTATAATGAATTATTAATTCCTAAATATTGTGTTTGTATCATGTTTGAGTTTTATTTAGGGATAGTTTTTATACCAAGAATGAAAAACATATCCTTTTCAAGCAGAATTGTTCTTTTGTGCATTTTTATTAGGATAGACCTAACAGTAAAACTTGTTTTGAATATTAAAAGGTATTCAACAAAGCTTTTTTTCCCCCGCACTGATTTTTGGCCACCTAACAAAACCAGCACAAGACAGCCAAATTTTCTTCATTATATTTGTAACTGAGAATGGATACTTAGGTTAGGAAAGTTTCAAATTTTGAGTCCCTGGGTAATATGTTGCAACGATAATGACTGAAAAGTCTTGTAGAGACCATGTGGCACCTTTATGGGAAATTGAAAATAAACTCTTAACACACCCTCCCCACCCCCCACACTCCAGGATATGAAGAAAGGGAGTTGTTCTTCATCAAAGAGCAACTGGAGTAAGTGTGCTGAATGATGAGGCAGATAGAGACAGAGAATCCAAACTGCTTTACAATAAGCTCAATTTTAAATGTATGTAATAAAGTCACAACAGTAATGTTGTAGCTCACTAATGTAGTCTTAAAATGCAGCAAGCCAATTATACTTTCATTTAAAATTTCATGTCCTTATAATAAGGTTTGTTCTTTATTATAAGTAGAGATGAGTTGGTTTTTTATTACCTGAGTTTTTTATTACTGATGGACTCAGTAAGAGACTGTTGGGTCTCTTACTATAATAAAAAGCTCATTGTGAGTATATGTGTGCAAATGTCACAGTGTGTGCACATTTGCCACAAGAATCTCTAACTACTTATGATTATCCTTTAGTCAGTCTCCCAAAGAGATTCCTAATTTCAAGAACAAAATTGTAGCATTTAAAAAATATGTATTTGTATATTATCTGATCCATTGTTTCTTTCTCTGGTTTTGTTTCCTTTCTTCTTCAGGCCATATGTCATCACATTCCAGGTAACTTTTAACATTTATTTGTTTTTCTAAAGTGCATTTAATAATCACCAGACTGCAATTTGTCTGTCATATTTTTTTTCAAAATGTATTCCCTTGGTTCTTTTGGAGATAAATACAATGATGGGCTTGAAACAGATCCAAAATTGGGTTATCAGTAATATTCCAAATTAGAATGCTATCTAGAAATTGATGCCATTTGGGAGCTCCAATTTTACCATATGGTCTCTGCACATATTCATTATAAAGACATTTACATCCTCCTCTACCTTCTCTCTATGATATATTATAGGAGAAAAGTTATGAAAACAATGATAATCACATTCCTCTTTTAGTTTTTCAACCCACCATATTTAATCTTGTTAGAATAATTTCCTCCCTCACATAACAAGAGATTTCTTTTTTACCAAGGAATGAAATCTGGAAGGAATGCCATAATCATTATACAAAAGGAATCTTTCTTGTTTTTCTTCTTGTATACCATACCTATCAAGAAGACTTCTGATTTTTCTGCATGTTTCCAAGGACGTCCTCTTGGTATTGCTGAATGTCATCTTAGGTAATTCAAAAACTCTCATTTTAATTACCTTTGTCCATTATTCATTTCCCACACTTTCCACAGATAAGTGAAAAGAGACTTCAATGCTTCTAAACTCTTCCAATGGACATCTTGTTTAATTAAAAAAGTATTGTCAAAAAAGCACTCCCTAGGTGTTTGAAGGTATAGCAATTACCTTATTGTCATATGTTTACTTTAATTAGTAAAGTGATTTAAAAATGAATATTTGTTTTAAAATAAGACCAATGGAAACATATGTAATTAAATCATACCAATGAAGGATTAGATCAGAAAAGAAATCCAGTAATGTTTTTGGGATGCATTTTTGTAACCATTTTTAATTGGTATATTTTTAAAAAAGAGATAAACTCACACAGTTTAAGAACAAAGAACAAAGATACAAAAAATATATACTACTTTTCACAATTCTCTGCCAATGTCCCATTTTCAGACTCCATTCTTGCTCTCTGTTGGGTCATCAGTTATTATGAATTACTTCTGTGTTCATTCAGTGTTTCTTGATATCAATATAATAGAATATGAACATAATATCTTCTCTTCAAAGTAGTATCTTCTGTTTCTTTGATTTCTTCCAAGTCTGCTATTGTTTTCTTCTAAGAAAAATGATGTCTCTGATCTTTATTTTTTCCTTGCTTCATTTATTAATGACATCTTTTTTATAAACTCTTTAAAAACTTCATAGTATGAGCTTGTTTATTTGTTCTTCTGGTTTTTTGTTGTGTAACTCATTAATTTCTATTGTGTCATTGTATCTTCCATTACCAAGTAACAAATTACAACTATTTAGAAGATTAAAACAAAACTTCTTTACTGCCTCACTGTTGTGTAGATCAGAAACCCAGATAAAGACAGCTAGGTTCTCTGCCTAGGGTCTCAGAGGCAAGTGAAGAGGTTGCCTGGGCTGCACTCTTTTCTGGTGGTTCTGGGATAGAATCACCTTTTAAGTTCATTCAGGTTTTTAGCAGACTTCCATTTTGGGCGGTTATGTGACCAAGGTCCCTACTAGCCAGAAGTAATTCTCAGCTCTTAGGAGGCACTCTGAAGTTCATTCCAGGTAGCTTTCTCCACCTTCAAAGATGACAACAGTACATCAAATCTCTCTTTTACCTTGACTGTCTGAATTTCCCCTTTTCTATCAGATAGAGAAAAGTGTGTATATTTAAAGATCCCTTGATTAGTATAGGTACATTCAGCTAGTCTCCCATTTAATTAACTGCTAGTGAACTTATTAGACTCCTAATCAATTTATCAATCAATAAAAACCCTTTTGATAAGTAGCATAACATAATCTGGGCACAGGAACTTATAAATTCACAGTCTCAGAGTTTAGTGTTGGAATATTGGAGTACGTTAGAATTCTGTCAACAATATTTACTACTTCCTATCTATAGGCTATTATAACAAAATACCATAGACTGGCTAACTTATAAATGAAAAATTTATCTTTCACAGTTTGCCAGCTGACAATCTGATACCAGAGAGCCAGCAGATTCATTTCCAATGAGGACCTCCTTCCTCAATCATAGATGGCACTTCCTTTGTGTGTCCTCACATGGCCAAAGGGGTGAGGAAGCTTTTTGGGTTCTCTTCTATAAATTCATTAATCCCATTCATGTGAATTCCACACTTTTAAGCCAACTATGACCAAAGACCCCATTTCCAAAGACCAACACATTGGGGTTTAAGATTTCAAAATACTAATTTGGCAGAGGAGGAAACACAACTATTCAATCCATAACACTATTATATATTTTTGTTTTTAAATTTTTTTGGAGAGGGTACTGAGGTTTGAACTCAGGACCTTGCAGTTGCTATGCAGGTACTCTACCACTTCAGCCATGCCTTTATCCCTTTTTGTTTTAAGAATTTTTCAAATAAAGTTTCACCTGGGTTGGCATGGACTATGACTCTCCTAGTTATTGGTTGAAAGGGGGTATTTTTGCTAAGGCTAGACTTTAGTCCCAATCCTCCCAATCGCTTCCTCCTGAATAGTAAGGACTATAGATGTGAGCTACCTCGACCAGATATTTTACAAATTTTAAAAAGAATTCTGAATTAATTTTTTTCCAATTTTCTTGATGTTAATTTTTATGGCTGTGAGTTTTCCTCTGGAAGTCCTTTTTGGTAGCACACATGTAGAAGCAGCAGGTAAGTTGGGATATATAGTATACCCATTTTTAATATAACTTTAGAAAGCCATATTAAACTTCATTAACTTAGTTTTAAATTTCTTTGTGAGTCAAGAATTGTTACATGATTGTAGTAGGGTTTTACAAAGAATCAGAACTGATACAGGAAGATAAATAGAGAAGATGTATTAGGAGGAATGGTTCAAGTGACAGTGGTGGCTGAGGAGTCCCACAATATACTGTCTGTGGGCTGAACAACAGGGAAACTTGTAGAGTGACTTGGGTCTAAGGCTAAAGGCCTGGTAACCTGGGAAGGCCACTGGTGCAAACCCTGGAGCTCCAAAACCAGAGAACTTGGAGTTCTGATGTCCAAGGACAGGAGAAGATGAATGTCTAATTTCCAAGAAAGAGCAACTGAGTTCCTCTTTCCTCTGGTTTTCTATTCTATCTAGATCCTACCCCGATTGCCTGATGCCCACCTCCATTGGGCAAAAGCTGATTTTCCTAATTAATCTAGTGATTCAAATGCTAATTTCTTCTAGAAACATCCTCTCAGACATACTTTGAAGTAATTTTTAACCAGATATCTGAGTTTTCCTTAATCAAATCAAGTTGACACCTAAAATTAACCATCACAGAGATGTTTTTAAATTTATAAACTGAGGATACTGTTAGTAATTTCTAGATTTGCTTTTCTGTTTTGCATTGTGGTGGCAAAATTTTGTCTTTTATTTTTGCTGGTAGAAATTTATTAATTATATGCTGAAGCACAAAGAAATATTTAATAAATATGACCTTCAAAGAGACACAGGATACAAGGACTTGTTTTCTTGAGATATCTAGTTTATCCAGCTCTCAGTAAGAAGCTATGAGACACACAAAAAAGGAGGAAAAAACAGCATGCTGTCAAGAGACAAAGTAATCAACAGAAGCAGAGTCAGATATAGCACAAACATTTAGATAACTGAATAGAAGTTGAAATAACTGTGATTGACATTCTTTTTTTTTTTCTCCCTCATACCTCATAGCCGGTCAGCACGTCTATATTGATGATGTGCCTATGTGATTGACATTCTTAAGTGGAGAAGGTGAATGCAAAACATTGTTAGAGAGAAAACTACAACAGAGAGATGAAACTTTGTGAAAGAATTTAATGGAAAAGTTAGATGTGAATAACACAATAAGCAGGAAAGAAAAAGACCCTAGAAAGGGTCATAAATAGACTTTGAACAGCTAAAGAACAATCAGTGAACAGAAAAATAGGTTAGAAAATTAGCCAAAATGAAGCACAAATAGGAAAGGGAATTAAAAATATAAAAATGAACAGAGCATCCATGAACTGTGAGATAATATGAAATGACCTAACTTAAATATGGTACTAACCATAGAAATAAATGGGTAGAGAAAAGGGTGAAGAAGAAAGTTTAAGAATTTCCAATTCAATGAAATACACAGAACCACTGGCCCAAGAGAATAAATAACAGCAAAACCAAAAACATCTTATTATAAAATATTGGGACACTGCTGAGAGTAAAAATCAAAGATGTATTTTTTGAAGATGCCTAGATTGAAAAAAAAAAAAAAAAGCCATCTTGAAAGAACAAAACAAACCAGAGAATTACAGCAGACCTCTAAAAGAAAATATGATCTAAAAGAAAAATGGAGTTGTATCATTAAAGTCCAAAAGAATACAACTGCCAACCCAATATTAAATACCTAAGGAAAGTATTTTCAAAAAAGGAGAAAATAAGAAGCATGAGGTCCTGAGTTCAAACCCCAGTGCTGCCAAAAAAAAAAAAAAAAAAGAAAAATTTCAGAACACAAAATAGAATTTATTATCCTCAGAGTAGTAAACAAGAAATAGTTATGGATGATTTTCTGGCCAAAGAATATGTTAGTAATAAACAATTGAATCCAAATAAAAATAAAAATCTGACAGAAATGGCATGAATGAAGATGAGTATATGCCAGTCAGGTTTTTTTTTTTTTCTGTTACAAGGTCTCATTATGTAGCCATACTAACCTAGCATTTCTCTGTGTATCCCAAGTTGGCTTTGAATTCACTATCCTCCTGCCTCAGCCTGCTGACAGCTAGGACAGCTTAGGACTGCATCACTAAGACTGGCTGAAGGTCATTTTTCTTTAAATTTTATTTTAGAAGATAACATGCTGACGAAACCAAAAGAACAGCAAGTAGTAGAAAGAAAAACTAAATAGCACTATAGCATAAGCAAAAATAGAGAAAATAAAAGGAATGGATCTACAGTATTTGTAAGGTAAGATCTTTAAATATACAAAAAGTAGTTACATATGTATACAACGTATGCATACACATATTTACATACCTATGTTACTGAGGTTTGAATTCAGGGCCTCATCTTGCTAGGTAAACACTCTATCTCTTGGGCTACACTCCCAGCCATTTTTGCTTTAGTTACTCTTTAGGTAGGGTCTCATGGTTTTTTCTGGGCCAGCCTGGACTGTAGTTCTTATACTTACATCTCCTGTGCAGCTGGGATTAAAGATACCCAGCTTTTTTCTAGGCTGGAGTAGAACCATTATCCTCTTGATCATGCCGGGGAGTATAGGCATGAACCACTTCTCCCGGCCCACTATAATATTTTTAAAGGGTGAGAGGTTACTTAAATACATATTTTAAATGTATATTGAAAATGCTAAGGGTATAACTAATTGTTTAAAGGAATTATAAACAATAAATCAAAGTTACACATAAAATGAAATAAAAACAATCAATGTAAAAGAAAAGTAATAGAGCAGGAAAGAGAAAATAAAAATAAATGAAAAGAATAGAGTACAGAAAAATATAGATATTAAAATCAATTATACCAATAATTTTATTCACATAATTACCTAAGAAAAGACCATCAGATTGAATTTAATGGCAAGATTCAAGTCTATTAGAAATTTACTTTTAAAATAAGGCATAGATTGGGAAAAGGTTGGAAAAAGTTGTAACATGGAAGCACTACTCAATCTGGAGTGACTAGATTAATATTATATAGTATCTTTATTTTATATGAATAAACAGATCAATTCATCAAAAAGATGTAACAAACCTAAACTTGTAGTGACACATCACAAGATATTCAATGTATATGACACAAGATCAGATAGTCATGAAATTAGAAATAAATAAATCCACACTTATAAGTAGAGATTTTAACTCCTCTCTCAGTAGTTAACAGAATAAAAAGAAAGAAAATTAATAAGGACATGGGAGAACAGGGAAATATCACCAACCAATTGGCCCAACTGACAATTATAGAACAGAATACACACTCTTTTATGTATAAATGTGCACCAAGGTCAACCACATCATAGACTACAGCATAAACCTCAACAAATCTTCAAAAATTAAAATCACACATGTACGAAGAAGTGTAGCTCCTCACCCCATAGTAATTCTCAAATTCAACAACATTCCAATAAAAATTCCAGCAAGTACTTTAGTAATTGACAGCCTGATGTAAAGCATATGTAACAAAGGCACTGATGTAACCAAAACAACATTGAATTAGATGATCAGTGTTGAAGACCCATGAACCTGGTTTCAAAATTTCCTAAAGAGAGCTACAGCAATCGATCCTGACGAAGATGTAGCTGTAGTTAAATAAAAGAATACAGAATATAAACAAAGACTAAAATATATAAAACCTACTGAATTTCCACAAAGTGCAAAGGTCATCTGATGGAGGAAGGAAAAGCTTTTCCAACTAAGATGCTATAAAGAAACTGGATATCCATGTAAGCAAAAACTGTAACCCATTCTTTGCTCCCTGCATACTAAATTAACTCAAAGTGGATT
Source organism: Castor canadensis (assembly GCF_047511655.1). NCBI lineage: Eukaryota > Metazoa > Chordata > Mammalia > Rodentia > Castoridae > Castor > Castor canadensis. The sequence goes on along the minus strand of NC_133392.1, from coordinate 92,724,807 downwards.
ATATACCAGAATCTGAACTCTAGAATTCTAAAAATCCTAGTAGATAACGTAGTAATCTTGAGTTAAGGAACTTTTTAAAATCACACAAATTCCAAAACCATAAAGAAAATAAAAAGATAAATTAGCTTCCCTGAAGTTAATTATTCCTTTTCTTTAATATACACTGTTAAGCCTGAAAATATAAGCTATAAAAGAAAAGAATGAAAAACCCAAACAAACAATACTCACAGTGCCAAGTACTGTGAGGATTCAACACTTGAAGCTTCATATATTTCTGGTGATGACTGGTAACTCAAAATGGTTCTGATCCTTTGGGGAAAATACTAGTATTTCTTATAAAGATATGTTTACTTGATATATGACCCAGTAATGCTACTTTTAATAATTTACTAAAGTAAAACATACATTCACAAATTAATGTATGAATGTGCTATAACAGCTTTATCTATAACCACCAAAAATTAGATGACAATGGAATGCTATTCAGCAATAAAAAAGAATGAGCTGTTGATAAATGATATAACGTGGATGCATTGAGATACATTATGCTAGATAAAAGAAACTATATGCTGTATGATTTCATTTAATGATAATCTGGAAAAGGCAGAACTATAGGAAGAGGAAACATCTGATTTCCATCAGTAAAGTGGAGTTGAGACATGGTTGATTACACACACATATAGTGATGGAATTATTCCATATTTCATTTTGAATATGGAATAATTTTACACAGCAGCAGTTATTTGCTAAAACTTGGAGAACTGTACCATAAAAAAGTTGGTTTTTCTCTATAGAAAATGGAAAAAAATAATGTTCTACTTACTAAACAAGAATGATCAGGAAACATACTGTATTTCTATTTTCTTTCTTATCTCCCCATTTGTATATAAGTTAGTTGATTGCTAAATTTTTATCAGTCAAATATCATTTGCATTGATTTTGTACTCTAGACTCCGAATTTGTTTTAGTTTTAATTCTTCAGTGAAATATATTCAGTTGTTATTATCCATTTGCCATACTCTTTCCAGTTAAAAAGCTCTTGGTTGCCTGAAACTTGATCTGTAGTAATTGTCTCAAAAATGGATTGCAGAAACTATTACCTGATGACTTTTATATTAAAACTTGTGTAGAATTTTGTATGATTTCTGATGCCCCTCCTTTCATGGTATGCATTTCTGATTTTAAAAAATTTCTAAAATTTTTCTTATGTATCTTTATATCTATTTGTGCCTGTATAGTTTATCTTTTATTGATTCTTATTGGAAAGTTTGGATCTTCCTAAACTGGTTATATGGAGTTAATTCTTGTGAAAGGAAAGAAAGCAAAGTTGCCTTCTATGATTTGTAACTCAGATGATGGGTCCTTCCCTGACATCACACAGCTTCTTCCAAACACAACTCTACTTTATGATTCCTGACTCTTCTCCTTCTTCAGCCCAAACTAATTCCTGGAAGGTTTTTGTCACAAACTCTCCTGTACTAGTTTTCTTACTCTTCTTGCACACAAGGCATATGCCTTGGCTTCAAAGTGAATCCGTAACCTCTGGAAGCAGAGTTTTACCAGTACATCCTGAGATCTGTCACCAAGCCCTTTGCCCTTTTCCATGTTCCTTCACTTGGCATATTCCCATGGGTCCAGAGCTATTTGGCAGCTCTTGGGAGCTCTTACATGGATTTTGGAGTCAGTGGATTATGTACTTCTTAGGTTCTTTGAAAACAAATTGTACACATTTCATTGTTGCTTTTGTATGATTTCCAGGAAAAAAAAAAAGAATGCTGCTGCCTTACCATCATAGTTACAAGTCAGACAAATGATATATATTTTCAGATGGGAGAAGTCAGACCTTTAAGACGTGTAATTAGAACTGTCCCATTGCTATCAGACAACAACACCCTCACCCAAATATCATCTGCTTTGTTCCTCCTACATGATTATAAGTAAGAATGAAGAATATTGAACAATGGTTTTTGATTGAAGCAAAACTGAAACAACCTAGAGATAATGTTTCCTAGAGATTTTCTTAAAATATCTTGGAAGAAAACATTGTCTCTTCCCACAATGATTTCTTCTTTCAGTTAAAAATCAGGTGTAAAGAATGTTTTCCTTACCGCCAATTTCTTGGATTATCTATATGCTATTTTTCTAGTTGCTAGGATGTACACTTATTAGCATTTTCCCCTTTTCTAGGTTACAATGCTCAATGCAGTTCTCAGAGTTAAAACAGTTACTTACCTTTCTCTCCACTTTCTGGTTTCCTTAGAGGGTTTGGTGCAATGCTGAATGTGAGTGGCAGTACCTAGTCTCAGGGACCTGACTCTCGTTTTGAAATAAACAATGGGTTAGGCAGTCCTCTGAAGTATACAGGCACCACTCCAGGCTATTATTTTGAATAATCTGCTCTGGCACAGGAACATTCATGCAAGGTGTTGAATGTTTTAAAATACGCAGTGCTACATGAGTGGCTGTAACACCTCAGGGTAAAAATTGAGCCCAGTGTAAGAATAAATGATGGAGCCTTTGTGTTTTTCTCAATGTTCAGGCAGGTGTGTTGGCATTTACACATGCCTATGTGATGCTGCATTCAGAGGGAGATAAAACTCTTTGATGATTATACATTTCTACTGTACAAAGAATTCATCGCCTCGCTAAGATGGTTCGTTTCTAATTGTTATGTTGTTGCCTCCTCTCTCACATTATCTTGTTTTATGGGAGAGATGATTTTTAAACAGCCACATTTGCTTCTCATTTAATTTTGCAAATATGCAACCAAATCAAAGGAAACTGCAGCATGTTCTCATGTTTGAGGCGAAAAATATACATTGATGTCTCAAGAAGAAAACCAACAAGACACACTTTGGAGGAGAATCCAATGTCAATGATAGGATTAAATAATTTTCATAAGTAGATTTTATTAAATTGAAGAAAATTATAAAGTTTCCTGAGGAAACTGTGATTGAATATGCATGTGAAAATTTGGAGGGGTGGAGGAGATTGATACAGGAAAAAGTGACAGGTTATAGGAAAGAGGTAAGAAAGTGACTTGGAAACTGATGTTGGAGAAAACTTTTGAAAAGAAGAAATAAAGGTCTTATTTAATCATTAATATGTACAGTGTGTGGCTGGGAGAGGGAAGGAAGGAAATAAAGGTGACTATATATGGCAGATGGTCTTCATATACCTATAAGAAACAGAAATAAGAAACCTCTTGCAATTGCTTTAAGTGGGGTGGGGAGGGGGTAGAGAGGGAGATACAATGGGTGTGATGTAACTACTGTACAACATAAATCTAATTGGAATTGTTACTATGAATGCTCCCCTGTATAATGAGTACATCCTAACAAAAATTATAATAAAAAATAAAAAAGGAATTGTGAGCTAGTGAGAATATTGAAATAGCAAACATAATGCAAAGTGGAGCAGTGTTTTTAAGACAATGAAAGAATGCTTTATTTTTGCTCAAATAGGTATCAAAGAACACTTCTAGAGGTAAAGTTGGACAGACGTATTTAAGAGTCATAGCTTTAAATTCTTACTTTTAGCCATTCCTGCCCTTTGAACTTATTTCCCTCTTTAATTGCACTTAAGTGTCTCTGAACCTCAGGGCTTCCTTCACAGAAGGTATTTCATCTGTATAGAGGATTATCTTTTCTCTCACTTACCTTAACCCATTAGTCTCTGTGAGGATGAATGAGTTTATACACATAATGGACTTAGAAAAGTATTTGGCACTAAGAATGCTCAGAAAATGTTTCTTATTATGAGTAGTAATAAATTGTATTAAACTTATTGTTATCTCAAGATCATGTTTACTATTAATAGTATATGGCTCCAAATTCCTAAGAAGAGCTGGAGACAGAGAACAATGGGAACAATGCTAGAACAAGCACATTGATTAAGAAGAAAGTAAATGTTTAAAAGAAATTTACAAAGCAATTATATATGGGAAAATTGAAGTTTGTAAGGTATGCAGCATAGATTTCTTATAACAGCTTTAGAAACATGATTATATCAAATCATTGTGCAATAACTACCATTTGTTTTGGAATCCAAATTATCTTATATGGTTCCAGAGGCCAGAGTATGGACAATGCAATTAAGAAATGTTTTCTTCCCAGTGATGAAAATAAACTTATTTTAACAAACATAAGTATTATTTTAAATTGCCTGGAAAATTTTCTCCTTTTTCTCAAAGTAGAAAAAGATATTACTGTTCTTTATATTCTAGTTTATTCACTAAAATAAAGCCTCAAGTGTGTCTAATCATAGCTTGTAGAGACCTCAGCTGAAGAGATTGAATTAAAACAATGTTGACCTGCTACTTAAATTTTTCAAACCCTGAAATTATATATACCATGAAAAGAAATTAATATGGAAAAAACTGATGAAATTGATTTGAAATATTATAAAATGCATATCAAAATGATTATTCATAATTTCTTATAGCAAAAAAATGAAGAAAGACTATCACATAACTCTTTAAAGTTTTTATTATATTTCAGTAAATATGAATTGTGAAAAACCATGCCAGAGAGGAAAATAAGTTATACTTGATTTCAGTACAATTGGCCCTCTGAAATCATGGTTTCCGTATCAGCCAACCAAGAATTAAACATTTTTTTAAAAGTCATCTGTACTGAACATCCCAAGACTCTTAGGATTATAATGACAGCAATATCATAAAGAACCTTTTTACATAGCATAACATTATAGCATAACAACTATTTACATAACATTTAAATTCTGCTTAGTACTATAAGTGATTTAAAGTGTATGGGAAGGTCTAGGTAGCTTATATACAAAAGTATGCCATTTTGTATAAGACTTTAGTATGTATGGATTTTAGTATCTGAGGGGTTCCTAGGACCAATCTCCCACAAATATTGAGGTAAGAAGCCTACTTTTGAATGATTGATTGATTGGTATGAATGTTTTGCTTAATTTGCAGAACTTCAGAATAAGGGAAAATTGTACTTGAAATGCAGAAGTATAGCTTTCTAAGGATGAAGAACTAGTAGTTCAGGCTGCAGTTTTCAACATTTCCACAAACATTTAAGATTAGAGCAGTAATCATCCAGTTCTTTAGCAAAGTTTTGAGTCCTCACTAGTGTCAGATCTTGTGCTAGGTACTGGCAATGAAAGATTAACAGAACACTGTCTACTACTAATGGACTTAAAACTTCATGACAGTTGCCAAATCTATGCCATAATCTTCAGAGAGAGAGAGAAAGAGAGAGAGAGAGAGAGATTTTAGGAGGAACACAGAGGAAAGCTACAAAGAATCGTAAAAAGAGGTGGAAATTGCACAAGGTCCTTGGAAGTGTGATTCAAGTATAGGAAACAATAGAAGAAAAACATGGAAGCAATAAAAGAACAAATATTTGTGTGATCTGATAAAACCTCTAGGAAAATTGGTAGTTCAGTGTGACTAAATATGTAGTACTAGGGTAGAAGGAAGAAAGAAGTTTAAGAATAGATTTTAAGGGCATTGTGTGACTTGATGTGCTTGACTAACAGACTCTAAGGTAGCCTGGTGACATTCACACCCTTTGTAATCCCTTCCCCTTGAGTGTATGGAGGGCATGGAGCATGCTTCTAACAAATAAAATATGACAAAGGTGATGATGGTCTTTTTAGAGCATGAAATATAGGATCGTAATCAACCTAACATACTCAAAAATTTATGATTAAAAGGAAGACACTCCAACATTTAGAAGTTGGAAAACTGAAGTAACCTTAGAAATTCACATGCAAATTCCTACAGATATTTCAAAACCAAAGATTACTTTAGAGCTTAAAACTTAGAGTGATGAATCTGATAGTACTAGTCAAGTCTGATATTGATAACATTGAACAATTGGTCTGTATTATGGTCAGCTTTAGCATTGGATCTGTCTTATCTACTGTTTTTTCATTTTTGCCTACCATAATGATCTGAGAAATGAAAGGGCACCCAGAATGGCCAGCATAGTCCAAATAACATTTCACCTCCCCAAGTTGTTGTTAGTACTTACCTGATTAAAATTCACTTGTAAACAAAACAGATCTTTTAAATCTAAATTATAATTCCTAATGAATTATTTCCACTTATTCAGTTCATATTAAGAAACACTTTATTTATTGATCAAAAACTTCTGAAAACTATTTTATGACAGGCATTTTGACAAGTAGTGGGTATATATCCATTAAGAGGCTAGGGATGTAGCTCAGAGATAGAATTCTGGTCTTGCATGATGAAAGCCTTATGTTTGATTACCAGCATTGCCGTAAGGAATAACCATTCTGTTTTCAAAAATATCTTACTATCTATTATGTATTAAACAAGCATTTGTTTACACATCAAAAAACAAACAAAAATCCTACCATTCATTCAGCTTTTGCAGTCTGACGAAGGAGATAGGAAACAATATAGACATGTAAATAGATTTCTAATATAATATCAACAAAAAATTAGAATCATGAAGCAAAAGAAACCAGCAAGAAGGTAAAACTGCTATCATTTAAATAAGAGTGGTCAAGTTAAGTCCCTTCTATGGAAGTGATTCTGGGATCAGAGAATTGAACAGTGAGAGACTGAGCTATGTCATATTTGTGGGAAGAAATTCATGGGAAAGTTTAGAAAAGTGCCTGGCAGGGAGGGACAAGTGCACAACTTTGAGGTAGGAATGTGTTTAATTTAACTAGAAAGTTCATGGAGCAAGCAGGGAAAAGAATGGAAATGAGACTGAAGAGGGTAAACATCCAGATTACATGTTTACAGTTTTATTCTAAGTGCAACAGGAAGAGGGAAAGCAGATTGCAGACACTGAGATGATCTCTGTGGTGAGTTTGTGGATGATGGCTCATAATGAGTAAGACAGAAGAAGGTAGAGGGCAGGGGGATATGATCAAAGTACATTATGTACATGTATGAACATGTCATAATGAAATTCAACATTTTGCGTAATTACTAGAGGCAAATACAAATGTTTTTAAAGTAAAATAAAAAATTTAAAAACAGAGTAGAAACACAAAGAATAGTTAGAAACTATTATAGTAGTTTTGACCCACACATGATCTTTTGGTCTCATTTAGACTGAGACAAATGTTATGAACTAGACAGGCAAGGTTATATTGGGATTTCTGTTCATGAGTAGAAGGAAGCTAGTTCGGATCAAAAGGGTAATCAGGATGCCTCCTCAATAAATCAGGCTTTAACTGATTTCCTGAAGTGAGTAACACTCACTTATTACCATTGATCATGGGCACAGTTTCAAAAGATGTTTTCCTTCTTTTGTCATGCTGGACTTCAGACTGTCAGGCTAATGAGTGGCCAACTTAGGCCAGAAACTGCTGAATCTGTCTTACTGTCGACATTTTCATCTTGCACAAATATCTTGGCCTTATGGTTTAGTTTGGGCTTTCTAATAGGGCTGAAACTTTCAGTGTTCGAGCTGCTGAGAAAAAGCACAGGGTGGGGAAGAAGAAACACACACCAATTCCAGTGGGCAATAGGCCAAGTGATCCCTGTTTGATATCCTGAGGGTAAACCTTTTATAAATAATCAACATGTCTATATTTGGTACTATGTAGAATCTGACCCATAGGTTAAGATAGCAAAGGAGACAACAACAGACACAACATAAAAACAGAAATGCTAAACCATTTTATTCCATTTTAATCATCTATCAGACATCTTACAGGTCCAAGTGAAGAGTCCTTATTTTGAGGAAAATGACCTTCTAGCTTCTACAAAGTAACTTAGGCCACTGTTATCATAACCCATCCATCAAAAGGTACTATCTTATAGCAAAGCAGAGTGGAAACTAATAATTATCCACTTGTATGGCCTCAAAAATTAGTGGCTTTAAGTCAACTAAGAGCAAGTATTGTGATTTTGCTCTGACAGATTGACATTGAGTTGATTCTGGATGCTTACTGAAAGTATTTCATGGAACAAGGTTTTTTTCTTGGTAACAATTTCCCTCACCCTTGTTTTTGTTTAATGCAAATCTTGAAGTATTTGAAATCTGTTAGAGGTCAGGCCATTTGTGTGGCCATCTCAAACCCCATCAGTTTTAGCTAGTCTGTTCATAGGGGTTCTGAGTCTGTAAACACTTTGGCCTTGTGGACAATCTGGTGCCTCACGACACAGCTGTTAAGAGGATGGAGGGAGAAGAAGACACATCATGATTTTGCTAGTTAATAGGTTAAAGGCCCAATGTAAATTTGCCTTTTGACTCTTTGCAGTAGTCCCCAGTTTTGTCAATTGAAGTTAAAAAAAGGTGACTGGGATAGGAAATAGAGAAGAAAGGAAAGTTAAATAGTTGAATTTCATATATACTTGGTTAAAAAATTGCTAAAGATGATTCTAATTTTATAATTTGTGAAATAGGGGTACAGTATCATTTAGAAAGATAAGAGTAGAAGAAGAGGTTTGATGGTGGAGGAGAAGGAATAAGAAAAAAGGTTATTATTTTGGATTTGGATGTCTTTCGTTAGAAATATAGATTTTGCCACTGGATATATGAGGCTTAAATTCAGGGAACAAAGTGGCCAACAGAGATAGAATGTTTGGAGTCTTTAATGCTGAGGTGGTGTTTAAGGGTGAGATGAGATTACTACTGAGTATACAAAAGGTGCTGTCTCTAGCTGAGCTAAGGTAATCCGACTTTTAGAAGCTCAGAAAAATGTATAACATTTATAAATGTATAAATGTATAACATTCTGGGTTGAATGTTGTTCTTTAAAAATGTAGATTTAAGGCCTAATCTCTGGTATCTGTGATTGTGATTTTACTTGTAAATAGGATCTTTGAAGATATAATGAAATTCAAATTAGAACATTAGGGTAGTGACTGAGGCCTGTGAGACACACAGAGCAGAAAGCCAAAGCCTTGAGAACGCACAGGTGTGGGAGGTGAGAATGCATGATGATAATGGAGGCAGAGATTGAAGCACTGCTGCCACAAATTGAGAAAAGCTATGGATTGTGGGCAAAAGGCCAAAAGATAGGAGAGAAAAGAGAGGACTCCCTAGATAAGAGATTAGTTGGAGGTTTCTGATTGATTTTACTGTTAAAATTGAGTTGGGTTTGTTTGCTTATGTGGGAACCCAAGGTGCTAGAGCCATCTCAGCCCAAGGAACTGCCAATTAATAATTTTAACATTTTTATTACTGGTTTATTGTAAAACTTGGGAATAGTCAAATCAAAACACGTGTAGGACAAGATATGGATGAAAGGGTGCAACACTTTCATGCCCTTTCCAGGTATTTCACCTCTGTTCATCAACTTGGAACAACTCTAAACTCCATCATTGAAGGATTTTCATGGAGATTCTATTACATGGGCATGATTGATTGATTCACTGGTCATCAGTGAGTCAACTCAATACTCAGTCCCTCTCCTCTGTCTGGAGTTGGAATAAACATCCTAACCTTGGTTTAGTCTTCTGACAACCAGCCCTCAGGTATTGTTTAAAGAGACCTGTTATGAATAACAAAAGAAGCTTTTATCACATTGGATACTCAAGAAATTCTACATGCTTTAAGAACTCTGTGCCAGAAACTAGGAACAAAGACCAAATATAAATTTATTATGCTGCAGAGAGGAACTCAGTCAGAATACAAAACTGTCTATGAGTTGAGGAGAAGGTTCTGGAGATCAAGGTAACTGTCATAACTGTGTTTAACAGAACACAAAAAGTGAGATCCAAAGATCTTCACAGAGTTGCCTCTGAACCTACTGCAGAGTGCCATTCAGTGCATGGGAAGAAACCGCTTGAGTCTGTGGAAAGAACCCCCTAAAAAGATGTGAGGGGAAATTCTTCAGAGCCCATAGAGGGCCAGGAATAGTGCTGCTTCCACTAGCCAGAATAGAAAACCTCATGATTTGCAGGACATCAAGCAATGGCTCAGAAGAATTTTGTCTAAATAGGAGGAAGAAATTAGCTCTCAGCTAAAAGAATCACTGCTCTTATGTAACAAAGCTTAAAAATAAGACCTGTGTAACATAACTGTATCAAAGAAGCAAGTTCAAGAATATTTATAGTAATCCCAAAGTAACCAGCACCCAATAAAATAAAACTCACAAATATTTGCATTATCTCCCAAAGATATCAGAAATGCAAAGAAGCAGAATTGTGTAATGCCCAGTAAGAGTGGGGCTGAGAATTAACAAGGTTTCACAGCTCTTGTGGGTGACAGATATATTTATCATCATAATTGTAGTTATGGGTTGGTAGGTGCATATGTAGGTTGAAACTCAGCAAACTGTGTATGTTAATTATATGCAATTTACTTTATGTCAATTATACTGCAATAAAACCGTTAATATCTTTCTTAAAAGAAAATGGGAGGTGAGGAAGTAGTGAGAGCAACTCAAGTTGATTTTTAAAATAAAAGATAATAGAAGAATGAGACAGCTGAATGGAGAGATAGAAATAAAAAAGTTTTCATGTGTACTTTCTGTGTTAAAGTAATAGGGTTCAGAACCTAGAATTTGTAGGATGTAGTGATTACATAGACATAAAAGGCTAGGATGAGTTGGAAAAAATAGGAGACATTAGAGTACAGAATTAGACAAACCTGGGTTGGAGTCCCTGTTATGGCAGGCTGTTGTTGTAATCTTACACAAGCTATGTATACCCCATGATCATCAATTTCTTCATCTTTAAAATGAGAATAAAACAAAATGTACTTTGAATTGTACTTGGAATTTTAAAAATCATGAATGCTTGTAGAGACAGAAAGCCCTATTGACACATAAATCATAATCTACTTTTCTGCCTTTGCTTTTTCTGGACAATGAAAGATATTCTTTGCAGTGATTTAACAAGTTTATCTTATGTAAGCACAGGCTAACTGTTTACCAATTATGCAATATTTTTATTTTCTTTCAGATCTGTTTCACTTTACTAATTGCATACAAATCACTGTCATGTTTGGAAAAATATTTTATGATATTTACTATTTTGAGAAAAGTTAAGGAACAAAAGAATATTTTTGAATCAAAAAACAAGAACATGCAGAGTAATTTATAATCCCATCTTAGCCACTTTTTGCCTGCACACACATACGTTGTTTCTTTATGTGACTCAATGTCTCCAAAACCCAAACATGCTCATGTCTCATGCTCTGAAATATTGAAGTCCCTCACCCCCCCAAGGACACATTCTTTCCTCTCCAGTCCCTCCATTCTTTCCATGTTGCCCCCACACTTGCTAAAGATATCCATTTTATCATCTTGATCAAATATCTACTAATTCCTCAAACTTTCTATTTTGTGAAACATTTTCTAAAAGCCATAACCATCCCCAGCATCATTGCCTTCCCAATAAGCTCTCTACCACAACCCTTTGATCACACTGGTAACCCAAAATCTGATGTCTTTTAGTCTCCTCAGGCATACTAGTATGATGCATTTACAATAATAATCAAAATATCAACATTCTGACCACTCCTCCCCCAGTCTCATTTCTCATTTCAATATCATGATGTCTTGTCTTCTAAGGATCTTCCACTAGAGAAAAGACAAACAGCACTCAGCAATTCTGAGGCCAATGCCTAAACACCAACAGTTTCCAAAAGGCTCCTGAGAAGGGCATCAGAAACCAAGCCTTATTCTAATAAGCCACTCCTAGGATTACCTGAGAGCCGCTTTTGAGTGGCTGCAGCTTTCTTACTCACACCTCCAGCTCTCTGAGCTGATCTCGCCTCCTGAACAAAGATTGCTGAAATGCCGCATTACCGGGTTGCTCTTCCTCTTGACAGTATGTGCAGAGCTGTTTCCACAGCCCTAATCCCTCCTTAAATAATTCAGCACAAATGTAAACCCTCTTAAAATTCTTACCTCTCCTTTCTGAGATGGCCTCCAGTTCTCTCCTGTTGCTTTCCCCTTACTACAAGGTAATGACCTTTATTTTCTCTTTATTTCTTAAGTTTAGGTGCATTCCTGGTGGTCTCTTGCCTGTGGACTTTAACATACTGCAGCTGTTCCTCCTGTGAACCCCTCAGTGGTAGTAAGTACAGAGATTGGCAGAAGAGTGACTTTGGCTAGGAAAGCAGAATGGTGGTCTTCTCATTTGACCCCTCTGTTCCTGACCCTAACCAGCTCCTCTGCACTGCCTTCTCATTCTTCTTTCACACCATGTGGTTGTTCACGCCACTGTTGTCCTCCTTCAGCCATTTCTATTTATTTAGTTTTCTGTACTTTCAGGTCAGCAGGAGAACACCTGCATTGCAGCCAGCTCTTTTGTATGGGCTCTGCAGCAGCATATTTGAAAAGTTAGTGACTCAACTCCTTTTCTGTTCTGTCCTCTCCTCCTTGACAGAAAACTAGGAACTGGAGGAAGACCTGGTGTATCAGGGAAAGCAAGACATCACCTTTCATTTTCACTGGAGGCAGGCCCTCTGAGTGGCAAGCCATGTTGGTAGGCTTGAGCTGTTAGGCTAAACTTTCTCTTCAGTTGCAGTGATTTCCATAGGGAATCCTCTTGTCTTTCCATACAGTTGATCTTCTCCAAGGAATCTTAAAACAACAACTAAATTTGTATGTGTTGGAAATTTAACTTATCAAATTCTGTTTCTACCCCTTGGAGCTCACTGATCTTTAGCAAATTAAGCAATGTGACTGGGCATATATGAGAGACATTCTAGAATGTCTAAGAATGTTCAAGAATCTTCTGTTAGAATATTTACCTATCCAAAGCTTACAGAAAATCTTTGAGCCCATGGGAATTTTGTCTTTATCTATGTAATCTAAAACATAGCCCTATAAAAATACAGTATTGAATTTAATACATATAGTAAATATAATCAATACAATATATTGATTTTTCATTTATCTTTTCTCTGAGGAGACTGTGATTATAAGCATCCTGCTGGCAAGAACTGGACTTGCTCATTTCTGGGTGAGTAGCAAAGAGTAGCAGTCAATGCAGCACAGACTTTGTTGGGAATGTCAATGAAGCTATTTGTAAAAAGGCACATAAAGTAGAATATCCAGCAAATTTCCTAACAGGTATATTACTTACACTACTCAATTAAACTATGATTTCCATTGCATCTTTATACAGGCTGAGATGTATTAACTTCTTGATACTATCATATTAAAAGTTGCCACACCGTTGAATTGGAGACTTGACTATGATTTGACAGTGGTTATATAATGACTTCAAATATGAATTCACTTCTGTACAAGATGTAGTCCCACACATAAGAAGTTGAATTCTTCTCAGAAGGCATTCATATATCCTTTGTCACTGATCTGAGACATCAAGAATAGTGATAGGATCCTTACTTCCGACCTCCTAAGTAACACCAATGATTTAATGTTCATCTTTAGTTTGGAACTCAAATGTGCCTCTTCAATAAATTATCCATTATATATGATGGACTACAAATCAATAAACTTTAAAACTGTTAAAGTATTTTGACAATACAATATTATGTCTACCATAATGTCATGTTACAATTCATGCAATATTTTTTGAACAGACACTGTTGGCTCATTATGCACATTAATACTCATAGTGAGTTGGGCACTATTATCACCTGCTTTTGAAGATAAGGAAACTAAGGCACAGGAAGATCAAATGACCTTTTCAAGTCCAGAGAGTTGATAAGCTTGCAGTCAGCATGCATATATTGTATCACTACCCTTTCAATACTCCTTCTATGCGCTATGCAGTATTTCCATGAAATAAGGTAAAAATGTTCCCAGAAGTATGATAGTAATATAGGATCTTTTGGATAGCAAAGAAAGGGACTAAGAGGTTGTCTAAGGTATTCTTGATGGTTTGCAGCAGTCTTTACAATGCAACTCAACTTACTTCAGCAACATCTGTCATTGAACCTATTTCAGCTTTCTTGTAAACTACTGTAATTTTGTTTTCATGATAAAATCTTCAGCCATCTAAATAAGGATTTTTCTCAATATTTATAGGAAAATGGGATGAATAAAAGAGTGGATATGAGACTTTTTCAAATAAGACCCCATCTTACATGGAAGCAAATTAAATTTCACTTTGGAAGGTTAACGACAATTTAACAAAGATGCTCCCTGGTAGCTCTAGGATGATATTATCCACAAAATAATTATATCTATGCATTAGTGGAATTAATTGAGGGTTGTCGTAAACTTCACTTTAAAAAGTTCTAACACATTTATAAGTTGTAAAACCTACATCAACAAGAACCCAAAGTCCCAGTTTAAAAAAAAAATCAATAACAACTTCCTCCTGAACTTTAAATCATACCATCAAAAGATACCTGAATCCTTGTCTTTTCATGGAATTGTAAGTTTCATAACTTTTGGGAATTCAATAGTCAGCCACTCTATATAGTATTTGTATGTGAGGACATCAACGGTAAAATGGATTGATATCAACTTTATTTCCAACAGGAAAATTATTGTTCAGAACTAGTCATAATTCAAACATTTTAAAAAATAATACTTAATATTTAAGAAAATTATAGTTAAGTTATGACAGGTTTTCTCATGCATTATTTATATTTAAGAAGAATGAAGAATCAGACTATAAAAATATGAAAATGGCAAAAGCTACACACCACAAAAGATTGGAAGTTTTTTCAGTTGTGTTTTTAGAATATCAATGTAGAGCATAAGATGCTTAAGTAAATAGGATAATGTGTTCAAAATAAGTTTGCATTAACATTTAAACAAAGGGAGTTTCATATATATATCTATGACTCAGCAAAGTTAAAATAATGTCTTGGTATTTATACTCACCATTGAGGTCAGAATCTATCTTGAAAATCCAGGCTTGCATTTCGAAGTGGAAAATTATGGCAATTTCTCCAATAATTTGAAGCAATGCAATTACGTTCTCATTTTGGTTTAGCTATGTTTCATATTGGGTCACTGATGAAACTGTAAATGAACCCAAGGTTCACAATAAATTCTAGAAGGGAAAGTATTTCTACATTATTCACAACAATTATAAGGACCACTTTTTACTGTGGAAGCACCTCATTATTGTGGATTTGTGAAGCAATGTTTACTAAGCCCAACTGGCAATACAGTCTTAGAATAATCAAAAGCTATAAAAATTGGACAATGTAAGACAAGTAATTTATATTCATAAACATCTCATTTATATAACTTAACTGTCATATTCCAGACCCAGACCCACCACCTTTTCTGCTTTGCTTGAAAATCTAACCTTTTTAACTCATCATTTTTATTTTTAAATCTTCATTTATAGATCAGTAACAGATATACAGTAAAAACTGGGGCTTCTCTTCCTCTCTCTCCTCTCTCTCTCTTTCTCTCTCTCATCATGTAAAGCTCCTTGCATAGCTTTTTGTATCTTGAATGACACTCACACACTTTCTTTCCCCTCCTCTGGCAGGAACCTGCATGGTAGGTCATCCTATGAAAATGTGCCGTGTTTTATGAGTGTGCTTTTACTTAACCAGGAAGTCTGGTAGGAGGAGAATGATCTAACCTGCCACATTTTCTTTATGAGAACATCTTCTTGGTGATCTATAGTTTCATGAAGTAGACATAGTTTTAAAGTTGCCCTTGAATCCTGGGTCAAGAAATGTGACCAACATATATTCTTTCCTCTCATACATTTCAATGAACTAGTAGTTTGTCAAGCCAATGCCATTATTTTGAATTTGATTTGTGAGCCTTATGCAAAAAGATGTATATGCCTGTATATGATAAAC
This sequence comes from Castor canadensis, assembly GCF_047511655.1. Classification (NCBI taxonomy): domain Eukaryota; kingdom Metazoa; phylum Chordata; class Mammalia; order Rodentia; family Castoridae; genus Castor; species Castor canadensis. The sequence goes on along the minus strand of NC_133392.1, from coordinate 92,709,136 downwards.
AGAATACTTGCTTTTATTTGCATTATTATATTTGAATTCCTCAGTGACTGCTTGAAATGGCCCATGTTGATCCTTACCTATTTTTCTTCCATCCTCCCTCCTTCTCTCCTTCCTTCTTCCTTCCTTTCTTCCTTTATTCATAATTTCTTTAAAATAATGATAATGACAAAAAGACTAGAGAGTTTAGTAAGAAGTGATCCTGAAATTTTGATATAAAAACAAAAACAAAAACAAGTATCCTTCTCCAAAACCTATTTTTGCTTACGAATCTCAGGGGACTGGGTAAAACAGTTGCTAGGCAGTCTGTTATTTAACTCTAAACTTCATTTATGCTTACAGAGATATCATGCTTACAGAAATATGTAAACTGAATATCCTTTTTATTTTATAGCTTCAAATTCCAATTTAGTTAATAGCTAATATTTTTGGTATATTTAGAATTGATTATATAGAAATATATTCTATAATGCAGCCATGGTTTGAGAATTTCATGACTTCTTCAGCAACTTTAACTTTAAAAAATATCTTCAAAGTTTACTGCCTTAGAGTTTGCTTAGAAATTATACACACCAAATTGCTCACAGAATATCTGCTCTAATTTTTCATTTTACGGAAAGACCTCTGTTTTCTACTATTTCCCTTGAGAGACAAGACTTGAATCTGTTAGCAATGAGATTATCAAGGAAATTATATTAAAAGCTAGAATGATAAATATACATGTATACAAATACACATGTATACAAATGCATGCATGAGTGTGTTTGTGGCACACATGTTCATTCTTACAAAATATATTCACATATATGATTTTCTCTATTTTTAGTTATAACTCCATTAACCATAAGAATATATCTTTATTCTCTTATTATTTAGAGACCTCTACAGACATTTTTCTCTTTTCATTTTGGGACGATATGAAGGACATTTAATTTTTCTTCACTTATTTCTTCACTAGATTATGCACATTTACTGATTTTCCTCTGAGTTTTTATTTTAGATATTCAGGTAAATGAAATAACCCAAGTATATTTTTCACTAGAAATGGAGAGCCAAGGGAGCCAATTGATACAGATTGTTATCTAAGCCTTGCTACTGAAGGAATATCATATTTCAAGTCTAAGCTCCTCTACATCCTTACCATTGGTCTCCTTGTCCTTCGTGACTCATTGTGAATTCATCTGTAACACTCTGTCATCTTCTAGTCTCTCAGTTCTCACTATGTTCCAGTGCTAGTACATTGATTCAATCCCCTATTCCCAGACTGGAGTTTCTTAGCCTATAGTGAATGAACTGTCCCATCTGTGCCTGCCCCAACTTTTTATTTCCTCATCATTTTCCATTTGGTTTTGTTTTCTCTTATGTTATTCTCTGAAAATAGAGAATACATCCCATCAGAGTTTAGAGGCCTCCCCCAGTACTAATAAAGGCAGTCCTAGATAATAGTTAAGATCTTATAGAAAACTATAGTATATGTATTAGGATGAGGGAGAAGTCATGGCCTGCTCAATGCAGTAAAGGGAAGATCTGACAACAATAATCTCACATTAAAGGGAAATTATTTAGAAAGTGTTACTATTATCTATAACATTAAAATTTATATTAACACTGACAAAAGATCTAGCTAATGACTTATCATTTCAATTAAGTTTAATCACTCCCTTAATAGTAGCAAGAAAAACCTTGAAAATTCTGAATCCCTATGTAATAAAGTGCTTAACACAGGAGCAACCAGGGGACATGGTTACCTGTAGCTCAGAAGTGCTTTAAAAAATACCTGCAGGACACTGGACAAATCACTTAAAAATGACATTCCTTAGCTACTTTACCTCAAAATTGGAGCACTAGGAGTTTCAGTACTTCTTTTGCAAAGTTACTTTGAGGATAAAATAGAATAACTGGAAAGATAATATGCAATTCATGTGCCTATAGACATGTATGAAACTTTCAAGCCTTGTAAGGGGATAAAGTAAATGTTCACTGTAGAACCTTCTGAACAAATCTGTTGGGTACAATTCTGATCTTTAATGCTCACCCATAATACAATGTCTCCATTTAATGGGAGCACAGTGGATCTGAGCTTTCTCAACATAGGATGTCCCCTGCTGTTCTTTAAATATTCTTCTTGGTGTATGGGAGGCTGTATATTTAAGTAGAGAAAAAAATATTCATTTGGTAGTGAGATAGACATAAACTTTTATCTCTGCTCTGTCATCTCCTAGATCTGGGTCCCTGGGAAGTCAGGAGGTCCTTTGTGAATGACAGTGTTCTTTGAAGTTTTGAAGATGTCAACTATAGGTTCATTTTCCTAACATCAGTTTTGTGTTCTTTAAGTCCCTTGATTGTTTTTATCTCACTCCTATCTTCTTAAAGCCTAATTATAGTATTGTCTTGAGCTTATTGATGCTTTATCATTTCTTCTAAGATCATCTAAGAATGTTATCAGAATGCCGATAAATTATTCCTTTGATAGAAACAAATCTTTTAGGATATGCTGATCCATCTGAAGATGGCTTTTTTCTTACAACTCTTTATAAATATCTCAATTTTTAAATCACTCTTCACAAGGTAAAACAAAGTACTCAGTGAAGATTGCTTCTAAAGTTCAAAATGAAGAAAAGCTACTGTATTATGTGTCTGCTCCTTCCAAATTTTGGTCCTGCCCATTTTTCTCTTCTATTTAGCTAATAACTGCTCTTGGAAGAAAATACATTCACTTAAATACTTATAAAATTTAATTTGAGATTTATATGGTTTAGAATATCTTCTTAAATGATCCTGAAACAATCTATTTTTTGTAGAATATTCAGAAATAACATCATATGAATTATTTCAGTTTATCTTTGTATAAGTTTCTACGAAACAAGAAGCTCTCTCATATGATTTTTGCTAAGTTACCTTAAGAGTATAATTAAACCAAAAGATAGGGGGAATTTTAATGTAAAGGAATAAAATGGATACCAGAAAGATATGTGCTTGTTAGTTTCATCCTTTCTTCTTTCCTTCTTTTCTCAGTGCTTAAAAAATAGTGTTGTAACTTCTGTAACTTGCTTTCAGCAGATCCAGAATGAAGAGAGAACAAGAAAAATAAGCAAATACGATAAAACTTAATAGTTAGTGGGCATTTGTCATGTTATTCTTTCAGCTTTTCTATAGGTTTGACATTTTTCAAAACACAAATAAAAAATATACATGCATAGCTAGTCCCTAGAAGCTTGGTAAATTTGATATTGAACAAAAGATAAAGTCCCTAACTTCATGGAGCTTACAATATTGTGTAGGTGTCAACTAATAAACTAATGCTTATGCAGTTTTAGAGATCAGTACTGACAGGCACTGAGTTTGTTGTGTGTGTGTTTATACACACACATATATACACATGGACAAATACATACATGCACATATATACACAAATGCTTACCACATATATAGGATCCATGTGGATCGCTGTTTCTACTGGTCTAGACAGCACTGGGAACCTCAGGGCAGGTTGTTTTTTTAGCTTCAATGCTTCCAATCATGGCCAGCCCACTGGCATCACAGTAAGAAAAGGAAACTGATCCTCCTAAGCCTTTCTCGCTTCTTCTCTTAACAGTTGGCCCCTTGTCACTCTGCCCATCCATGGAATCTGTAAGGTACTTCTTCATATTACCAAATATAACTTCAAACACTATTTACTCTGTGAGTACTGGATGGGAGTGAGCAACCTTTGGGCTTTGAGCTATCAAGCTTTAGATTCTGAATGGAGCATACTCTTGGAGCCATGTGAATAATGGAACATGAATGGATACAGTGCACACAACTCCAGGGTTTCCTCAATAGAAGGAAACTGCCAACTTTCAGCTTCCTCATTCCCTTATCCTAAGACTGGATTGACAAGTGACTAAGTGCCAGCTTTCACTATTCCACAACACTGCCTGGCCTTGTGGAGTTGAGTCATTTCTCTACTCTGATCCATGCCTCTACCTTTGGACTATTCCATATTTAAAAAATAAATTAGAATTCTCTCCTTTGAGCGCCTTTACTTTCAGATATTTTGTTATAGCCACCTTGGTTACTATTTTAACTACTATGCATCTTAATTAGGAATTCAAGAATCACAATTGACCCATTTCACTTTCTGATTTAACTTTCCTTTCCTCTTATAATTCATGTTTTATTGACTCTTTCAGAACTGACATAGTAACAGACTTAGTCTCAAAACTTCAGACTCCCTCCTCACTTATTCATCCTTCAAAATGCCATTGTAATTATCTTCCTAAAGCCTATGTTATATTTCCATTATTCATTTTTCTCAAGGACATTCACATAGTTTACATATTACCTAGAGAGCAAAATCTAAACTCATAGCTTGGCATCTGAATATCAGTAATTTGTGATTTTGCAAGTTGTGAAATTACTATATTATGCCCAGGTGACTTTAATCCTTATACTATTCATGCTTAAAATACCTCTTTCAGAGTATTTTACTCAGTCAAATATTATAATATTTTAATATATGTCTATACTACTAAAATATAAAATACTTGAGGATATTCATAGTTTATTATTTTTCTGTGTCATTTTCATTGCTGTCATCCATATATAATTTGTTTAGTCTTCCATAGATCAAAAATAACAAAAATGTTGATTGACTTGATCTGTAAAAGGTTAAATGGTGCAATTTGTTCCTACAAGCCAGGATACCAAGAGAGAAAGCTTAAGAGTGAGTAATTTCATATACACCTCCTTGAAATGGGCATTTGAGTTTAGTTACTTTAAGTAAGACATGATTTCTATTTTCTAAAAGGAAAAACTTAAATATAACAAAATGATAAAGCTTTCTGGACATCAAAGAATTCTTACAAAATATCTTTTGGATGAGTTAAGTGTAAAAGAATCAGAAACATACAAATTAAGTTTTACTTGAAACACACTGGACTTAAAAATAAAAGAAAATTCATGGTTAAAATTACAGAGTCTTCCTCTGAGGAAAGACTTAGAAAACAAAATACTAAACTTTAATGATGTGGCAAAATTGATATAGAATGACAAATTATTCAACAGATTTTACTGCATACTAACTTCCTCCGAATGTCAACCATTCTCTAAACGGTAGCATTTTTAGGATCATGCTTTGTCTCATTGAACTCAGTTGTATGTCTTATTTTACCATGAAATACTAAGAAGAACATTTATTTAGCAAGTGTATATAATATAAGTGTATTACAAATAATATGTCAATTAGTTTAAACAAGACCTGTGCTTCCATAGTGGCCGCTCTAGATGTGTATGTTTCTCCTAGCATGTCTGACCATGCTTCTTTCTGCCTCAATGTGCACTGGCATGTCTTGAAATTCCTTCTACCTCACAGATTATGATAAAGTGAGAGAAACCTGATAGCCACCCAAAAATTCTCACTATATCTGAGAGAGAGAAATAATACCTGACCCATTTCTAAATTTTGTTGTAGCACTAATAACAAATAAATTGTACTGAATTATAAAGATTAATTTGCCAAGATAGAGTATTAACAATAAAAATTACTTATAGAACACATATTTTGATCTCAGCCTTCAATTAAGTATTTTAAATGCCATCTAAATTCTCACAACCACATAAAACATTTACTGTTATTCTCACTTTGTACATGGAACAATGAAAACTCCGAAAGACAAAGCCAAAAGCCCAAAACCCATACATATGGATTTGAATCCATATATGTCTAATTCCAAATCTTATTACTCATTATTACTTCATATTACTTTGTTATAAAAATTATAAACCATTAGTAATGAAGAAAGATAATGCCATAATAATGTTTCATACATTTAAAATTTGGATAGTATACAAAATTAACTTATAAAGATATATGATTTTCCCTTGGAATTTTTGTTCACGTAGATCAGAAATTTTGTAACATTAAATTCAAATCAAACTGTGGCCAAAAATCCCTTGTAAGTATCTAGATAAGCAGAAAGTCTACCATCTTAGTTTTACTTCTAATCCTGACAAATGAAATCTTATCCATAGACAGGAAATCTCAAGCTTTGATTATTGCATTTGATGGAGTGAAATTTGTTAAGCAATCAATAACATATGACGTGATGCACACTTGAGCTGGTTTGGTGCTATACCAACATCCCTCCCTACTGGACACTGCCATTCTTTAGCAGTGGGGACTGAGGAACTAGCTAGTGATGCCCTCCATCACTAGGATAGAAAAGGTCAGATTTGGGTTGAGGACATGTTTGTGTTTTAATTCTCTACTCTTCAATTACTAATATTGTGAGTCAGCAATGTAGTCAAACTAAACTTTAAAAAATCAAAACAATAAAGCAGATCTATTATGCAATGAAGTCTTGTTCTTATCCTCTCCCATCTTTCCAATCTGCTACGCACATTGCCATCACTTCTAGCTTTCCACATTGTTCCTTCAGTGACTGACTATCCAAATGCAAACAAGCACAAACCTAAGCTCTCACTGAGTTATATGAGTGACAGCAAACTATCTGCATTATTTTGTGTTTCACTTTTGCATGTAATTTTAAGTCTTACAGATCTTTACAAACCTTTTGAAAGCTTCTCAGTATTCTATTATTTAGATAAGCCTATATTTATTTTACAAAGTTTCTTTTTGAACAAGGAAAATATCTGTGTTTGAAGAAAGCATATAAGAAAGAGAATGTAATACATACCAAATATTCTCTCCTCTGTTTTCTATCACATTTGCAGTTAGGGGCCAGGTGCCAGATGAACATATCTGACCAAAAATATGAGATTAGTAAGAGATACATGTCAGGCCAGCATCAGTGGTCATGCCTGTAATCCCAGCTACCCAGGAGGTGGAGACGGGGAGTATTATGGTTTGAGACTAACCTGGGCAAAGTGTTACCAAGACTCCCATTCTCAACAACACAAGCTGAGCATAGCGATGCTATGCTCAGTTATGTGATCAGGGTGGGGAAGGAGGATCGTGGTAATAAGGCTGGCCCGAGGCAAAAAAAGCACAAGACCTTCTCTAAAAATATTACTAAAGCAAAAATGTCTGGGGCATGGCTCAACTGATAGAGCACGTAGCTAAAAATATGAGGTCCTGAGTTCAAAATCCAGTAAGAGAGAGAGAGAGAGAGAGATCATTCCCAGTCACAAGGGCAGTGATAACCTCATGTGAGGTTCTTTTTTTTTTTTTTAAAGACAAACTCTAATTTTTTTATTAATTTACTCATATGTGCATACACTGTTTGGGCAATTTCTCCCCCCTGCCCCCCCTCTTCTCCAATTTTGTTGAAGAGAAGACATAAGCAATAATAAGAAAGATGTACTATTTTTGCTAGTTTGAGATAAAGATAGCTATACAGAGACATTCCTAGCATTGCTTCCATGCACATGTATATTACAACCTGAATTGATTCATCTCTGCCTGACCCCTTCATTACTTCCTGATCACCTTCCCATAATGACCTCTGTCATTTTAAGGTTACTATATTAGCTCCTCTACAGTGGGCACATCAAACACTTTCAAGTTTTGGGTTTCCTACCTTTCCCTATTCCTCCTGTATGTGCACTCCCCTTACTGTGTGACCCATGTCTATTAATATTACTGCATTTGTTTTAGGTCTAAAGTCCACATATGATGGAGAACATATGATTTTTGGCCTCTGAGCCTGGCTAACTTCACTTTTTTTTTTTTCATTATACAAATTTTTTTTTCTTTTATTATTCATATGTGCATACAAGGCTTGGGTCATTTCTCCCCCTTGCCCCCACCCCCTCCCTTACCACCCACTCCGCCCCCTCCCTCTCCCCCCTACTCCCTCAATACCCAGCAGAAACTATTTTGCCCTTATTTCTAATTTTGTTGTAGAGAGAGTATAAGCAATAATAGGAAGGAACAAGGGTTTTTGCTAGTTGAAATAAGGATAGCTATACAGGGCATTGACTCACATTGATTTCCTGTGCGTGGGTGTTACCTTCTAGGTTAATTCTTTTTGATCTAACCTTTTCTCTAGTACCTGTTCCCCTTTTCCTATTGGCCTCAGTTGCTTTAAGGTATCTGCTTTAGTTTCTCTGCGTTAAGGGCAACAAATGCTAGCTAGTTTTTTAGGTGTCTTACCTATCCTCACCCCTCCCTTGTGTGCTCTCGCTTTTATCATGTGCTCAAAGTCCAATCCCCTTGTTGTGTTTGCCCTTGATCTAATGTCCACATATGAGGGAGAACATACGATTTTTGGTCTTTTGAGCCAGGCTAACCTCACTCAGAATGATGTTCTCCAATTCCATCCATTTACCAGCTAATGATAACATTTCGTTCTTCTTCATGGCTGCATAAAATTCCATTGTGTATAGATACCACATTTTCTTAATCCATTCGTCAGTGCTGGGGCATCTTGGCTGTTTCCATAACTTGGCTATTGTGAATAGTGCCGCAATAAACATGGATGTGCAGGTGCCTCTGGAGTAACAGTCTTTGGGTATATCCCAAAGAGTGGTATTGCTGGATCAAATGGTAGATCGATGTCCAGCTTTTTAAGTAGCCTCCAAATTTTTTTCCAGAGTGGTTGTACTAGTCTACATTCCCACCAACAGTGTAAGAGGGTTCCTTTTTCCCCGCATCCTCGCCAACACCTGTTGTTGGTGGTGTTGCTGATGATGGCTATTCTAACAGGGGTGAGGTGGAATCTTAGCGTGGTTTTAATTTGCATTTCCTTTATTGCTAGAGATGGTGAGCATTTTTTCATGTGTTTTCTGGCCATTTGAATTTCTTCTTTTGAGAAAGTTCTGTTTAGTTCACGTGCCCATTTCTTTATTGGTTCATTAGTTTTGGGATAATTTAGTTTTTTAAGTTCCCTGTATATTCTGGTTATCAGTCCTTTGTCTGATGTATAGTTGGCAAATATTTTCTCCCACTGTGTGGGTGTTCTCTTCAGTTTAGAGACCATTTCTTTTGATGAACAGAAGCTTTTTAGTTTTATGAGGTCCCATTTATCTATGCTATCTCTTAGTTGCTGTGCTGCTGGGGTTTCATTGAGAAAGTTCTTACCTATACCTACTAACTCCAGAGTATTTCCTACTCTTTCTTGACTCTTTCTTGTGAGGTTCTTGACTCCCTCCCTATGCAGTGAACAAGGGGGCAGTGTGTCTCTGATGCTGCGTCAGCTACAAAATGAGGGCTTTCCTTATTCCACAGTCCTGAACAAATTTTAAAGCCAAACTCTGTCATACAACTATAGGCAATTATCGTTTTATTAGACCATTATGATTTGGGGTTTATTTTGATATTATATAGAGTTAGACAAATTAAAATTTGATGAAGATTTGATAATATTTAGTTGTCAAGGGGCCCTTTATTTGACTGTATGGAAATTTTGAATTACAGGTGCATTTTTTTCTGCAGAGTAATTAGCACTCATTAGATTCCCAAAAGGATTCTAAAATCTAAAGTAAGGTGGACATCAATCCTTTATAAACCATGAGACCAAAACGATTGGAATGCTGTGGCAGTTGTGGTGGCTCACACCTGCAATCTCAGCTCTTTGAGAGGCGGAGATCAAGAGGAGCATAGCTCAAGGCCATCAGGGCCAAAAATATCACAAGGCCCCATGTCAAGCAATAAAAGCTGGGTACAGTGGTGTGCACCTGTCATCCCAGCTATGCTGGAGGCCTAAATAGGAGGATCATGGTTCAGGCAAGCTGGGCATATAATGAAAGACCCTATTGGAAAAATAACTAAACCAAAAGGTGCTGGGGGCATGACTCAAGTGATGGAACATCTGCCTAGGAAATGCAAGGCCCTGAGTTCAAACCCCAGTACCAACCAAAAAATAAAATATTGGAGTAGTGTTCTAAAAAATGCTGCTAAGTTGCAGATCTTCTTTGGTTCTGCTCTGCACTATGCCTCATCATGTCCAGCCTGTCTGAGCACATTAGACACACAGCACTGAATGGAGCTAGCTATTGTTTCCTCATGGCTTCTTAGCAGCCATGGCAGTCTTACAACTTCTTTCCTCATCTACTTAACTGCATGTAATATGTCCATAGTCTTCTTCATCCCATCTGTTCAAGTACTCAAACCAAAAATTTACAATGTAGCCTTGATTTCTCACTTCATCATTTCCACTTAAAGCAAACCTTTCCTATTCCATTCACACTAGTAAAACATCCCAAACTTATCACTTGTCATTTCCATCAAAAATCTTCCTGTCTCTCTCTTAAATACACTTAAGAGCCTCCTCTCTGTTTTCCCTGTTTCCATTCATGAAGCCCTCTGGACTTATTGTGGAAAAAAAGCAGAACGAATGGTTTTTCCAAAAAGTAGAGCTCAACCTCTGGATGGCTTCTTACCACATTTAATCTTTCTCCATATTATATCACCAGTCTCATCTGGAAAATGCTTCCTGTGGACATTTGCAAGACTAAATATTCCCTATGGTTCAGGTGTCTGCTCAAAGGTCATCTCCAAGAGAGGCTTTACCTGACCACTTGGTCTAAAATACTTCTTACTTCCTCCCCTCTCAAACCATTTCTTATCTGCAGAAAGTACATTCCAATACCCCAGTGGATATGTGAAACTGTATATTGACTTTTATGTGATGTGTACTATTATTTTTTCTATACCTACATACGTAAATGTTTTATTGTAATTTTTTTTAATTAAGGAAGAAACTTATGACCTTTCTTTGGCATATTTAAATTTTCAGCATCACTACTCTTGACTTTGGGCCATTGTTAAGTAAAATGTGGGTTACTTGAACACAAACACTGTAATACTGTGATAAGTGGATCTCATGACCTAAGCAGCTACTAAGTGACTAACAGGCAATTTGTGTATATCAGCAGGTGGAAAGAGACATGATTCCCACCTCTGAATGAACAAAGAAGGCATGAAATTACATGATGCTACTTAGAGTAGCTCACAGTTTAAAACTTATAAATTGGTCATTTCTGATAGCTTCAATTTAATATTTTCAAGCCATAATTCAATCAGTAATTGAAATCACAGATAGTAAAGCTCCAGTAAGGGAAGACTACTGTATAGTATGTTTTTCTTTATAGATACTAACAAATTTTTGACTTCGTTGTTCTTTTACAGTTTGTCTTACTCCAACTATACCAGGCTGCATGAAACTGAAGATTTTTCTCTTTTACTCAAAGCTGAACCACAGTGCCTACAATACTGGGTAATACTTATTAGTACTTAATATTTATTAAATCAATAAATCTTAATTCCCTAATAACTACTATTACTAAACTGTTCTCTCTTCTGAACTCCTTTTTCTTTTCTTTTCTTTTTTCCTTTTTAGGAAATATGTTTGATTTTTTTTTATATCCTTTATTCATATGTTCATACAATGATTGGGTCATTACTCCCCCCTTCCCCCCACCCCCTCCCTTTTCCCTACCCCCTCCTTCACCCCGCCCTTGCTTCCAAGCAGATACTCTTTTGCCCTTATCTTTAATTTTGTTGAAGAGAAAGTGTAAGCATTCATAAGGAGGACCAGGGGTTTTTGCTAGTTGAGGTAAGGATAACTATATAGGGAGATTTCTAGTTTTGCTTCCATGTACATATGTGTTAGTTTCTAAATTGATTCTTCTCTAGTACAACCACTCTGGAAAAAAATTTGGAGGCTACTTAAAAAGCTAGACATTGATCTACCATTTGATCCAGCAATACCACTCTTGGGGATATACCCAAAAGACTGTGACACAGGTTACTCCAGAGGCACCTGCACACCCATGTTTATTGCAGCACTATTCACAATAGCCAATTATGGAAACAGCCAAGATGCTCCACCACTGATGAATGGATTAAGAAAATGTGGTATCTATACACAATGGAATTCTATGCAGCCATGAAGAAGAATGAAATGTTATCATTCTCTGGTAAATGGATGGAATTGGAGAACATCATTCTGAGTGAGGTTAGCCTGGCCCAAAAGACCAAAAATCGTATGTTCTCCCTCATATGTGGACATTAGATCAAGGGCAAACACAACAAGGGGATTGGACTTTGATCAATGATAAAGCGAGAGCACACAAGGGAGGGGTGAGGATAGGTAAGACACCTAAAAAATTAGCTAGCATTTGTTACCCTTAACGCAGAGAAACTAAAGCAGATACCTTAAAAGCAACTGAGGCCAATAGGAAAAGGGGACCAGGAACTAGAGAAAAGGGTAGATCAAAAAGAATTAACCTAGAAGGTAACACACATGCACAGGAAATTAATGTGAGTCAACTCCCTGTATAGCTATCCTTATCTCAACCAGCAAAAACCCTTGTTCCTTCCTATTATTGCTTATACTCTCTCTACAACAAAATTAGAAATAAGGGCAAAATAGTTTCTGCTGGGTATTGAGGGGGTGGGGGGGCGAGGGATGGGGCAGAGTGGGTGGTAAGGGAGGGGGTGGGGGCAGGGGGGAGAAATGACCCAAGCCTTGTATGCACATATGAATAATAAAACAATAAAAAATAAAAAATAAAAATAAATAAATGATTCTTCTCAAACTAACCTTTTCTCTAGTAAGCACTATCTGTCTTTCAGAGTTCAAAACCACTGGAATCAAGCTCCTGCCCTGATTTATTCCCTTTTGGGACACCTACAGCAGTGGCAACTATAGAACAGATCTTCCAGCTCTCAGGTGAGGCAGTGGCATAAGAAAACACTCTGCCCTATAATTAAGAAGACTCACTGACATCTGTTTTTGATTCCAACACTGTTAGGGATGACCTTAGAGGAGTAACTTAGCTTCTTTGAATCTCAGTTTTGTAAACTTTGAAATGAGAAGGGTAAATGTGATAGTGATCATAATATTTCTTTTGAAGCTTCCTATTCCATTTATATTTTATTTAATAACCTCAGAGAACATTATTCATGTTTATATGCACTGTAAAACAATGCCAAAGGAAAGAACAATTATTGTTATTGCTGTTGCCATGTATGGTATAGAGCTATGTTTTCCTCCCTGTTTCAATTTTCTGGGTGGTTCCCATTAGCACGAGTAGTAGTGTCAATAAGGAAAGTTAGGAATGAGCTCTTTTATCTTCATAATATTTGTTCCAAGAACATTATAATGGCCTTATGGGATCTCTTGTAAACTTAAACACTATTGCTTGTCCTATACACATATTTTATAAACATCAAAGAGCTTTCTTTTCCACCATTGCAAATATGATACCATTTAGCAAGAGTGGAATCTCCAAGGGCCAATATTTTTAAATCTCTCATCAATTTCCCATCAAAATCCATTGGCATTAACAATTAACTTAATGCCGCCGTCATAGAAACCTTGAATTTGTTCTTTCATCAGTGCCGAAAAAAGAAATTAGCTGATTTTATAATGTTTTAAACATGCTCACCAGAGCTAATTCTGTAATTACCCTCAATTTCGTCATATCAATTCATGCTATAGAACTGTATGCATCATGCTTGAACACGGGGCTGCAAAAGTACCTCTTCAGAAGCATATTGAACAACTAAGTGATGAAAACTTGCTAATGCACTCAGAATCACACACTGTGCAAGAGCAGTAAATTGTTTCCTTGGTGGTTTTGACAACATTGCCTCTGAACATAATTGAATGTCATTCGTTTATATGTTTGCAAATGAGGTCCCAGTGACATTACACCTGGGAATATATACACTCAGTCGTCTGTTTATGACAGAAGAGCCAAGCATATGGTCTGTGGACTTAGTTTGGCCCCAGAGCTCTTGCAAAGTCCTCCTACCAGTGTTCAGCCAGTCTGCCCCATCACTGTGAATCTGCTCTTTCAGAAGCAGTGCCTCCCATCAATAAATGAGGGGGAGTGCAGCTTTCTTCACTGCCAGCTCAAAGTCACTGAGCCCTGAGATTGCAAGAGTCCTTGTACCTGCAAGGGAATGTCACAAGTTGTGTGAATAAAAGAAAGTGGAGAGAACAAGGAGAAAGAAGTACTGAAATGAAACCTGAACAAGTGAAAATCTAGAAAAGAGAAAAACACATTGCTGCAAGGAAATCAGTAAGTGTGATTTTTTTAACACTTACTCTGCTGTAAATGATGAGTGTAATGTTAGGCAAAGCTCTTTTTCCCCATTACCTCAAATTCCTTCTCTGTAACGCAAAAGTCTTCAAATTGTTTTTCAACATTTTTTCACACCAAGGAATATTTTCATTTTGTTTGTCAGACTTCATATTGCAAAAGACTTTTCTTCTGTCAAACAAACTGTATTTATTTGTTTTGCAGTGGTTATTAAAGATATTTACAGCTACCAAATAAGAGTTTCTCATCAGCACTATCATTAACACAATAGGTTAGTATCGTTAGAGCAGTAAAATGTTATTTGATTTTCTATGTGGCCTTGAAGTATGAAAACTATCTTAAAATGCTCAGATATGCTCCATGGATTTGTGATATTCCAGTGAACACACACACACACACATTTGTATATCTTAGATATTTTTCAGTTTTTTTCTTCCAGCAAATACTCAATAAACACTGTGTTAGGCCCTGGCAATGGCAGGTACTGAGGTGATATGAACAGTTTACAATGTGGTGGAGAAACTGGCAAAGAAAAGTGAAAATAGAAAATATGATGTTAGAGTTACATATCAAACATGAGTTCAACAGTGAACCTAGAGGAGATCAAGATGGTGACAGAGACACAGCCACAGACCTCATGAGCTCCTGAATCAGAGACCCGGCTGAGAAGCTGGAGACATGCCTGGCTGAGGTAAAATACCAGGGAGAGCCAAAATACAGCACTCTAAACCCTTAGATCATGGAAGGCTTCTTCATGCCATGATCTAATAAAACAATAGCCGGCCTGGCAAATCCCCACTCTGTAGGCCTGAAGAACCACTGCTCTGTTCTGCCCGGCTCTCCACCCCTCAGGCTGGCCAGGCCATAGCCCTGTGCCAGACCTACACACAGCAGGATCCCCGCCTCTTGGTCTGCACCAGACCCACTCACCACCAGGACACCCGCCCCTCAGACGCCAGCCTCTACCCCTGAACCAGACCCACACCACAGCAGGATACCTGCCCTGTGGCTGGCCACTAGATCCATGACCACCAGGATCAGTGGACCCCAGATTTGCGGGACCCCAGCCTGGAGTCAGTCCCACAGCTTGCTGGGACCACCCCATTGCTCTTCAGGCCCTGCTGAGCCCCAGCTATGTGTGGGACAATCGGACCCCTGCCCCTTGGACTCTCTGCCCAGCAGGCCCTGCTCAGCTCCAGATCCATGTGGAATGACTGGAGCCCTGCCCTGCTGGGACAGGCACCAGCCTGGCCTGAGATAGCTGCATCCACCAGCCCACCAGGAACCCCACCCCTTGGGCAGAGCCAGCCCCAGCTCTACAGGCTATCCAGATAACAGCCCCACCAGGTTCTTACTCAGGCTGCTACTAGAGGGCTTCAAGCGAGCCTAAGAGACACACACAGACTGGACTGGACACTAAAGGAGTAAGAACAACTAAGCCTGCAATTCTACTATTCCAGAAGTGGTGATTTTAAAAAATTTTTTTTTCTCTCCCTTCTTTAAGGATTTGGCAGACTGGTTTGCTATTTGATCACCTACCATCTCTCCCAATTTTTTTCTTTTTTTCCTGTCTTCTCTCTTCCTTTTCTCCTTCTTTTTTTTATCCTTCTCTCATGATTTTGTTAGTAGTAATATTGTAACTCAACTAATACTAAATTATACATAGTCCAGGGACAGAAACAGTACCTACTGGAAATATGAGAAGAAAAAGGGATGGAAACTATTCTCCCCCTAAAAATAAAGTAGTACAGGATTTAGAGCTAAATGAAGAAAATGGATACCCACATCCAGACCCCAACAAAACAAAGATAAACTATACCAAGGAACCCAACGAAGACCACAAGAACACTCTGAAAGAAGAAATTCTACAAGTAATCAATGAGAATTTCACAGAGACGCTACTAGACATGGTCAACCAAAATGTACAGGAGGCACTCAAGAAATTCCAAGACAAAAACACTAAAGAATGTGAGAAAACACAGAAACAAATAAGTGAAATCACAGGAGCCCTAAACAAACACCAAACTGAAACAAAGATCACCATAAACAGAGATAAATGAATTAAGGGCAAAAATTGACAATATTAAAGAAGAAGTAACCCACAATATGGAAAACCTCAGAAAAAAAAAAAAGAAACAGAAATGCAAAACAAAATGGAAGGCCATTCCATCAGAATAGAACAAACAGAAGACAGAATCTCAGAACTTGAAGGTGAAATGGCAATTAAAGGAAAAACTGAAGAACTATTAAACAACTCAAGACCTGTAAAAAAAAATGTAAGAACTCACTGACTCTATTAAAAGACCAAACCTGAGAATCATGGGCATTGAAGAAGGAGAAGAGATGCAGGCAAAAGGAATGTGTAATATATTCAACAAAATAATAACAGAAAATTTCCCAAGTGTAGAAAAAACTACACCCATTCAGGTACAGGAAGCATCCAGAACACCAAACAGACCTGACCAAAATAGAACTATCCCACAACATATTATCATTAAAACAACAGGTACAGAAACTAGAGAAAGAATATTGAAGGCTATAGAGAGAAAAAAGAAATAACATACAAAGGTAAACCTATCAAAATCACAGTAGACTTCTCAACAGAAACATTAAAAGAAGAAGAGCACGGGGTGAGATCTTCCAAGCACTGAATGAAAATAACTTCAACCCTATCAAGGATTTCAACCCTTCAAACAATCATTCAAAATAGATGGAACAATAAAAGTCTTCAATGACAAGCAGAAATTAAAACAATATATGGCCACCAAACCACCACTACAAAAGATTCTCCAAGGAATTCTGCACACAGAAAAGGAAAGCAAACAAAACCAAACCACAGGAGAAGAAAAGACAAGAAAGCGAAGAGTAACACTGATTCTGCTACACATAATCAAACCCTTAACCAACAAAGACAACTACGTTGCAGGGACCACCATGTACTTATCAATACTAACACTGAATGTTAATGAATTAAATTCCCCCATCAAAAGACACTGACTGGCAAACTGTATTAAAAAGGAAGATCCAACAATCTGCTGCCTGCAGGAGACAAACCTCATCAACAGAAATAAGCACTGGCTGAGAGTGAAAGGCTGGAAGAAGATTTACCAAGCCAATGGTCCCCAAAAACAGGCAGGGGTAGTGATACTTATCTTGGACAAAGTAGTCTTCAAACCTACATTAATCAAATGAGATAAAGAAGGACACTCCATACTAATAAAAGGGGAAATACACCAAAAGGAAATAACAATTAGCAACCTATATTCACCCAACGTCAATGCACCCAATTTCATCAAACATACCCTGAAGGACCTAAAAACATATATAAACTCCAACCCAGTGATAGTGGGAGACCTTAATACTCCCCTATCACCAATAGATAGGTCATCCAAACAAAAATTCAATAAAGAAATCCTAGAACTAAATCACACCACAAATCAAATGGACCTAGCTGATGTCTACAGAATATTTCATCCAACTTCTGCACAATACACATTCTTCTCAGCAGCCCATGGAACCCTCTCAAAAATTGATCTTATCTTAGGGCACAAAGCAAGCCTCAGCAAATATAAGAAAATAGGAATAATCCCATACATTCTATCTGATCACAATGCATTAGAACTAGAAATCAACAACAAAAACAGCAGTAAAAAACATGCAAGCAATTGGAAGCTGAACAACATATTGCTCAATGATGAATGGGGATCAGCAACCTGGGTAAAGATCAGTTAGAGATAAATCAACATGGGTTATAACACGTGTTCACAAAACAATGCTAGGAATATTTCTTGATAGCTATCCTTAACTAAACAAGCAAAAACACTTTGTCTTCCTTATTATGCTTGTTTTTTTTCTTCAACAAAACTAGTGATAAAGGTAAAACAGGACCTGCCTGGAACTGAGGCAGGAATGGGAGAGAAGGTGGAGGAGGGAGGCAGGGGGGAAAAAGGACACAAACAATGTATGCACATGTGAATAAATGAATAATTTTAAAAAAACAGTGAACCTATTAATATCCTCACTGAAAGAAAACAAACAAAAAAAAACAATGACAACAAAGGCTTATTTGTAAACATTCACACCAAAGAAGGAACGTCTGTTCCCATTGCTCACCCAAGAATGCCCTATGGACCGAAGCCCTGGGAGACACTCATTCAAAAACAGGGTCCCAAACTTAACTCTACTTGACAAACACAGTATTTTCTGTTTCATTCTTAAAGATTTATGATTCGTATTCACACATTAAAAGCTCTAAACGATCCCAAAGGCAAAGAAACATATCTAACATGATTTTGCTATCATTTTCTCAAATATTTGACAAATGAATCTACTTTTGCAGGATACAAAATCATGGTTTTGTTTAGTAACCTCTAAATATGAGTTTTAGAACACCCAAACCATGGCAAAGTCAACTTTCATGATCATGTTGTTCTGTGGCCCATTGCCAGTCTCTATCTCGAAGCCCTCAAAGGACTACAGGATTGCTATAAGCAAGCTGCACTTTGGCAGTTTACATAAGGCATTTCAAAAGAAAAAACTCAAATTCAAATGCATTAAAGTGACTATCAAATAGGTTTAAAATGGCTGTTTATGGGTCATTCATAAGAGACAGAATAGGATTCAAATTCAGGTGCCTGTCCTAGAAATTATGTATATCTCTTGAGTAATTTGTTTGTTTTAAATCATGTTCATAGCATGATTTAATCTATCATTTTTTGCAGAAAATATTAACCCCATTAATGAATCATACTTACAAAGTGTAGAGAATTTTAAATGCCTAATTCAAATATTAACTTCACTCATGATTTCATTGTACTTTCCCTATTTTATATTTCCTTTGCCCTAATTATCTAGCCTTTAAAATTTATAAACATTATAAATTAATATTGCCTTCAGAATTCAAAAAAAATAAAATCAACAAAAAAATTCTACATTGGATCTTCTCTTTAAACCTCTTTTCCAGCCTAACTATATTCACTGTTACAAGTTATTTTAGTGTTTTTTCTACATGTACATATATATCTATGTATAATTTTGACAGAATTTATTTTAGACCAGTTTTGATTTCATTGCAAAATTAAAACAAATGTACAGTGATTTCTCTTCCACCCTTTACCTGTGCAAGCATAGATTTCTCATTATTGACATTCCACTCCAGAAGGATACAGTTGAGAAACCTACATTAAAGTTTACTCTTTGTGTTTTACAGTTTATAGATTTGGACAAACATATAATGACATGTATCTGCCATTATAATATCATACAGAATAATTTGACTGCCCTAAAAGTCCTCTGTGGTATGCTTATTAATTCCTCTGTCTTCCCTAACCCCTGGAAACCACTAATCTTTTTCTGTCACCATTGTTTTGATTTTTCCAAAAGATCACCTGGTTGGAATCACACAGTATACAGCCTTTATGTTTCATTTCACAATATGCATCTAAGTTTCGTCCTTATCTTGACAGATCACTTCTTTTCAGTTTTGAGTAATATGCCTTTGTTGGGATGTACCAGAGTTTATTCATCCATTCACCTCTAAAAGATATGTGTCTTCTTTCCAGGTTCTGGCAGTTATGAGTAAAGCCACTGTAAATGTCTGTGCGCCTGTTTTTGTATGGATGTAAGTTTTCAACTTCTTTGGGGAAATACCAAGGAATGTGATTACTGAATCATACGCTAAGTTTATGCTTAGTTTTTCATCTGTCTGCACCATTTTGCATTCTCACCAACAGTAAGTGCAAGTTCTTATTGCTACACATCCTCACCAGGATTTGTGCTGTAAAGTTCAGATTTCGCTCATTCTAAAGGTGTATAGCACTATCTAATTGTTTTTAAATTTGCTTCTCATATAGAGAAAAGAATCTTGCATGTTTACTTGACAATGATTGTATATGTAATTTTCATGCTTTGCATCCTTTTCTGCTTTCTGTTTAAAATTTATTTGTGTCTGGGGATTTTTCTGTTATCTTTTAGTGAATGTGTAACACCAACATATTGAATTAAACCTTCTTTAGCCATTTTAGTGGTGAAGAAACTGGCATTTCTGGCCCAGTACTTTCTTATTAAAACAAGCAAGCATCATACATCCTCATAAATATATGTTTTGCCCTACACAGTTATTCAATTAACAGGTATTCACTAATTCCAACTATCTTACTAATATTGCTACAGGATTTTGGTTTGATTCCTCAGTGAAAAAGAACAAAGCAATGGTTCTTATACTCCAGGATCTTAAAATTGGGTGGTAATAAAAGTGTAAATACTGGAAATTGAATCATACACTGTAAGTGTGTTATAGAGTGACAAGTTTTGTGGAAAAGGATAACGCAGAGCATTGTGAGGGTGATGAAAATGCAAGAGTGGGAATTTGAGTTATAATTGTAAGCAGGATGATTAGGGCCATTCTTAGTTAAGAAGTAGCACTTGAGCAAGGACTTGAATGAGATGGGGAAGTTAATCATCCAGTGGACTTTTACTTGCATGATGGGTGCGACAAGCACAGAGCATTCATGTAAAAAGGTGACAGGTATGTTGGAGAGACAGCAATAGCCAATCGTCTATTGCCTCTGGGCCAGAGGGTTAGCAGTAGGCTAAAATATCAGAGGTTAGAGATAGGGATGGGGGAGAAGTTACATAAGACCTTATAAGACATATGAGGACTTGAGAGTTTACTCTGAGTGACATGAAAATCCAGTGAGGATTTTAGGAAAGGATGAATATGTCATGACTTCTTTTTGAGAAAGTTCTTTCTAGCTGTTATGTTGGGAATATAGTGTGTATGATACAAGGAGCAAGTGCAGAAAGACAAGTTAGGAAGCCATTACAGTAAACAGAAAAAGCATAATGAAGCACAAACCAGAGTAGTGGAGATAACAGATGAAAAACATCCAGATCAGGAGATAACAAATAACTCACTAATATGCTGATGAAAATGACACAATTGGCAGGGGAGGTATGGAGTAGCAGGAGACTTCCTGGAAAACTTTCACTGGTAAATAGTAGCTGCTCAAATTTAGTGTATGTATGAAAAAAATGGCTTCAGATGGTACTAAAGTTTGTTCATCTTGGGCAATAAACCAAACAGCAGAGAGTGTGGGTTTCTCTGTGCTCAGTGGGCAACTATGATAAAGTAGCTATGTTTGTTTCTAATCACTTCAATTTGCTCCATGAAATTAAAGGTAGTCATCAAGTGAGAGTAAGAACAGAGCAGAAGGTATGATGTATGAAAAAGGAGGAGATAGTGTGAGATCCAAAGAGTAGAGTGGATGACTTAATGGAATGGGAAATGGTATTATGGCTTGGCCACCACTGAAATAGCTCATGAGGTTTGCAGTTATGAATTTAAACTGAGATTATTAAGGATGGTTGTAGAGTTTCTTGTTTATCTGAAGAATTATGTGCATAGAGAATAGTGATAAAAATTAAGCCAATATGTGTTTTTGCTAAATAAATGCAAGTCATAAAAGAAGACAGAATGTGAAGGTGTTTATTAGGAAGTGATTTTAAAGATCACCCAGAGATTATTTTAGTCTGCTGGAGTGGCCTTCCATTGTGTTTTGTATTTCTGTTTCATTCTTTTTTCTGAGGTTTTCCATATCATGGGTCACTTCCTTTTTAATATTGTCAGTTTTCTCCTTAATTCATTTATCTCTCTATTTATGGTGTTCTCTGTTTCACTTTGGTATGTATTTAGGGCTCCTATGAGTTCATTTATTTGTTTTTGTGTCTTCTTTTAGTCTTTATTTTTGGTGTCTTGGAATTTCTTGAGTGCCTCCTGTACGTTTTGGTTGACCGTGTCTAGTCACATCTCCATGAACTTCTCAGTGATTACTTTCAGGCTTTCTTCTTTCAGAATGTTCTTGTGGGCTTCATTGGGTTCTTTGGCATAATTTATCTTTGTTTTGTTGGAGTCTGGAACTGGGTATCCATATTTTTCATTTCCCTCTGAATCCTGTATTAATTTATTTTGGGGAGGAGAATGGTTTCCATCCTTTTTCCATCTTCCCATCACTCCACTTGGTGCTGTTTCTGTCCCGGTCTGTATGTAATTTAGTATTAGCTAACTTACAATAGTAAAACTAATAAAACAAAGAAAGAAAGAAAAAGAAAAAGAAATTAACAGGGAGAGGTGGTTGACAAACAAACAGGGAACAAAACAAACAACACATAAAAAAATTCCAGATTCAGGAACAATAGAATTTCAGTCTTAGTAGTTCTGGTGTTACTCCTTCATCATCCAGTCCTGGTGTTGGTTTTTAAGCAGAAGCTCTGTCTTAGTCTCGCCAGATGGTTGGGAAGACTCGCCAGTGTTTTTTCCTGTCTTTCAGAAGCAGCTGCTTAGTCAGCTCCTCCATCAGTGAGGTATGGCTTGTCCTCAGGATCTGTCCTATAGATCAGTTCTGTAGCCCACTAGCCATCCTGCTTTGCAGTTGGGTTTTCACTGCGTTGGTTTATTGGGGCCTTGTTTCTTTGCCTTGTGCCCTTTCTCTGGGGCAAAGTCAGAGAACTGTCAGCCAGCTCTCTACTGTCAGCTTGTTATGCTGGTTTGCTGACTGTTTTTCAATTTTGGAATGTTGTCTGACTTTGGATGCTGCTTACTGGCTCAGTAGATGAGCTTTGTGGACCACTATTTCAGGCAGCAGCTTGTCACCTGCCCACTGTTGGCCCTTCTGCCTTTCCAGTCTTTGTTTACTAAAAGTCTGTGGGAAGATCAGCTCCTTGCTCCTCTCCCTTTCTTTGGTATGCTCAGAGCACCCAGCCCCCTCTGCTTCATGTTCCTTTTCAGTTCCTTGTTTATTATTCAGTTTTTGTAGTTGTTTTTTTTTTTTTTTTTTTTGCAGGGAGGGAGTCAGTCTGTCCAGGAGGCTTTGCTGGTTTTTCTCAGGGATAGCTGTGGGAGTACCACATGCTGCCTATTTGCTCACCTGTTGGTCTGCATCTCCCAGGCAGGTTTGGAGCCAGTGTCTGGTGGCACAGGAGCCCTCCTATTTTCTCTGTGTAACATGGCATGGAGAAGCTTTGTACAGGCTGGGGAGTTCAAGGTGTTGGAGTTTTGATTCTTCTTGGTGGTTTTTTTTCTGCCAAGTTTGGCTCCAGTGTCTCAGCAAAATTTTTTATTTACAGAGCTCACGCTGTCTGCTTCTGCCCTCTAGTCACCATCTTGGATCCTCCAGAGATTATTTTAATTGACACAAAATATCTGTACATATTTATTGGATAGAGTATTATAATTGCATATATGTATATAATGTATAATGAACATATCAGGCCAATTACCATTTGGATTTCTTCAAACATTTACCATTCATATATTTTGGGAACCTCTTAACTTTTCTCCTTTATTTATTTTAACATATATTGTAAATTGTTATAGATTATAGCTACCAGACTGTGCTAGAAGACACTCAGAGCTAATTCTCCCTGTATAACTGTATTTTGGTGCCCATTATGCAACTTCTTTCTGTCCCTCCCACCTTTATTAGCCTCTAGTGACCAGTATTACACTTTATGCGACCTCAACTTTTTTAGCCTTCACAGATAAATGAAAATATGTGGTATTTGCCTTTCTGTGCCTGGCTTATTACACTTAATGTCCTCCATGTATGTTACTGCAAATGATAAGTTTTCATACTTTTGAATGGGGGAAAGGGACAGTGAAAAGCTGGTTGAATCAATTGATCAGAAATCCTAGTGGAATTCAGTACCTTCTGTTGTAGAGAAAGGAAACTGACAAGACAGATGATGATGGTCAGAGAGAAATAAATGCAACTGAAATTATGGAGGGGCTTTCATCTTTGATAATAACTTGTCATAGGGTACCTGAGATTGATGGAGGACAAGATCATTTGAAGACAGAATTCAGGAATACAAGATTTTAGGGTTAGAGCCATCTATGTGAGATACTGAAATCACCATGAATGAACACAGGGCTTATATAAAAGAGAAGGGAGACAAAAGCTAAAAGTTAAAAACAAACAAACAAAAAACTGATCAAGATAGGTCCAGAGGATTATCACTTTGAGATTCTAATACAGAGACTCTCAGGGAGGAGGGAAGAAGGATTTGTCTGACAAAAGCAAGAAAAACAACAAAAAAGTATAAAAATTACCTACCTTGAACTCCAGATCCAATAAGAGAAATGCTGTGAGGAGTAAAAATAGCTGTTATCTGACAAGTTTGCAGAAACCAAAACCTTTGAGAAAGCCAACTTTTCATTAACTAAGGCAAATTCAATATTAAAAGAGGTTTTAGATATAAGAAAGTTTGCTAAGGATCAACTATGAATTCCAGAGGGCACAATGGAAGATTAACTAAAGACAGAGTGGTATAAAATAGGCTTGAATATGAATAAAGTGTTATAGGATTGGGCTTGGGAAGTGAGAACTTCCCTTTGGAGGTTATGTCAGGATAAAGGAAGAAAAAAGTGAGTTCTAGTGAATTAAAAGCCCATGGTGGTGACAAGTCTCTCAGGTTGAGTTAGTAAAAACCATGGGAATTTGGTAGCTCCTCTTGAGCCATCAGTGGAACCAAGAAAGCCTGGAGATGTGCTCCTTTCATTAACACATAGTCATTGAACAGCTATTACATGCCAGGCATTGTCATAAGTGCTAAAGATTCAGCTCTAACAAAAGCATAATTCTTACTTTATGCAACTTATGCTGAAATGAAGACATTGAATAAGTAATTGGATAATGACAGTATCCATTACTAATAAAGGCTATAGAAAAAACAAAAACTAGAGGAGGAGATGAAGAAGAATGGGGGTGTTATTTTCTATAGGGTAAAGGAGGAAGACCTCACTGAGAAAATAATAGTTGAATAAACCACTTAAAATAAAAATGTAAAGTAGGCATATAACCAACATAAGAGTAAGTATGAAGACCTTGAGACATGAAAGTATTTTGCATATGTAAGTGACAGCAAAAAGGCTAGCATGATAGGTATAAAAACAAAAAGCAGAAATAGGAAGTTTTAGCAGTCAGGTTCCCAACTAAAATGTATATTGTGTGTGTGTGTGTAAGACTCATAAAAGAGGGATTTCTGTATCAATCAAAAGATTTATGCATTTCCAAAAGTTTTAAATAACCTGCTTAGCTATCCTATAATAATATTCCAATTTGCACAATCACTGACATTATGTAAACTAACCACTTCTTCAAACACTTGCCAAAAATAGTAATCTGATCTTTTAAAATTTACCCCACTCTTAAGAGGCAAAATTATTACAGGTTACTTAAGTAAATATTTTTAAATATCTATTGGGAACTTTATTATGTTAGATCTTTTTCTTACATTGTATTGACCTACTTTTTAAATTACTTTGACTTGTAGGAGCACTTTATTTGATGTGGGCATTAAACATTTATCTATCATATATGTTGAAAATATACTCCTCAGACCTGTCACTTCTATTATAATTTTGTTTGTGTTGCCTTTTAATACATAAGTAATTAAATTTATATGTAGTCAATTGTATTAATCATACCTTTAATAGCTACTTGGCTTTCTATGTGCTTAAGAAGCCTTCTTCTGAAGAACATATAACAATTAAATGTTTTCATCAAATTCCTTAATAATTTCTGTTTAGCTCACTTATCCATTTTTTCTCATTATACAATATATAAATTTTATAATGTCCTTCAGATTACTGTATGCATGAGATATGGAAATGAATAAATAGTAACAACAAACCTGTAGAAATTATTTGAAGGTTTCCAGGAACTGTTTTATAATCTTCATATATAACTGATTTAATGATTAGCAACCCAAAGAAGTAGGTACAATAATTAACTGAATTTTACAGTTGAAGAGCTGATATGTTTACCAATATCAAAGGCCTGGTTAATATTACAGCCAAGATTCAAACTCAGAAAGACTGACTCCAAGTCAATGCCCTATATGCTACTCTCTAGAAAGTAATTACATTAGACCCCTTCAAGTGTGGGAAGTAATCATGTTGGAACTGAGATTTCAAATGAGTGTTGGAAAAATGAAAAGAGTTTTGACAAAAGCATGTGTGAAGAAGAGCCTTGCAATACCACTGCACTGTAGGTGGATGACTTTTTCTACATCTGGAGAAAAAAAAATCATTGTCACAGGTGTACGAGATTCATGGAGTGGAGAGTGCAAGCTGAGCTGGAAAGGAAGATTTTTATTAAAGGACATATGTACCTTGCTGAAGGTCATGATTGTACCCTGAATGAGAAGACAACAGCTTGGCTGTCATTGCAGTAGAGTTTCAAAGTTTATGGCAGGTTTTCATTCTAACTCTATCAAGACCTAGCTCTCTGATACCTGGCAAGTTTCTACATTTATCTAACCATTAGTGGACTTGTCTCTCAAATGAGAATAAAAATCTTTAAAGATTTAAATAGCTTATCAAATGCTCAGGCCTTGAACTAACATCTGACAAATAATAGGCATGCAAGAGAGTCATCTGAAGTTGACTAGTCAAAGCAGGATTTCATGAGAAGCAGTGGGAAATAGAAGCAAAATCTATCTTAAGTGGTAGGAGGCATAAATTCTGATTACCATTAAAATCCAGAGCAGAAGAAAAGAACACATAAGGGTGGCACTGATGCTTTGAAGTTTGGTGACAAGGTATTCTGAGATATAAATTGGGGTCAAAATTGAGGAGGAAGAGATTTCAGACTGAAGTGCTCAGTTTATTTTTAGCAGCTTTAAAGTAAGACACTTGAAGCCTACCTACAAATATCTAGTATATATGTTACATATCAAAGACTATCTGTATCCCAACCATCTGAATGTTAAGAGAAGATACAGTAAAATTAGCTTATAAAACATTGGATCTACTGGAAATGTCAGTCAGTATCTCCATGTTTTACAGTACAATAAAAAATTATAAAGTACCTAATCTTGACTCGGAGAAACCATAATATCTTAAAGTGCTTTCTGAATCACCAAAGATTAAATTAAATGCAGTATAATTTTATTGTTTAATGCATTTTATTACACTCCAATTTATATAAAAGTAAGCAAACACACAAAAGCTATGGGCATTAAAAATACTTTCTGGATTCTAGGACAATCACAATTTTAAATTTATTTATTTTTGAAAAATAATAATAGAAACATTGAATTCATCCACTGAATGTCAAAGTAACTCTCTATCTGCACATGCAATATTATAGAGAGCTGCTGGTGGCAAGAGCAGAAATGGAAGAGCTGCCCAAAGGTAACATCATCAAGGTAGTAATATCTGTTTCTTGGAACAGTAGATCCCCTCAAATAAAAGCTTCATGGCTGTGTTTGACTCTAAAATCCATCTAGTTGATTATGCGAAAATGCTTTCTACTTACTCTATGGTAGGTCAAATTGAATTCATTGTGCTGTTATGTTTCCATTTTTATGATATCTGAATGCTTATACAGTGTTTTCAGAATGCTAGATTAGGGTTTCTAAATTAGAGTTTAAAAATCCTCTTCCAACATGAGGGAATTAATTTTATGAGCAACTTAAGCATCTACACTAAAAAGACACCTGCTTTCTCATGGTAAATATGTGACTTTAGGATAATTTAAAGAGCCTTTGAAAAGTTAAAAGAATCAGCGAAACCTAATAAAAATAGACAAGATGCTCAAGGGATTCAAAGTAGGTGAAGCTATCAAAATATAAATGCCATTTGAAAGAGATTCTAGCACTAAATTTAGGATTTTAGCATTTTGACACTGATAAATTTTGCAGCATGGTTCCTAAATCTGATGAGAACACCTGTTAGTGATGCTCAAATGCTTGAATTATAATGTAGTTTTGATATTTCAGTTATTAGATAAAATCAGAAACCTTTAAACATACAGATATTTACGTAGGAGTCTTTTGTGGGGGACTTTTAAAGTATAGATTGACTCAGTTTGATTCTGGAAAGCTAAATTGAAGACTTAAAGTGAATGTGCCTTGGACATATACAATTTTATTCCATATCAAATGGAGAAGTCAAAAAGTAGAGTATGATATCATGCTGTTAAGACGTAATGAGAAGATTTAAAAATTCTTTTAAATAAACTCTTAAATGGAAATAGTCATAGACCATAAAAATATTCAGATGGTGTGGTTTGACCTTTAGAGTCACATAAGAAAGATGAGTCCAATTCATTATTCATCCAGGTATTGCCTATTATAAAATAATAGAGGCTTCAATTGCTTTATATGTAGCTATTAGAAAGATCTGCACATAACCCAGTCTCCATAATATAATTGAGTACTGCAAAAAAAATCTGTAAGTTGAGTATCCCATATAATACACAACGCTATCATGAAGCAATTTTTAATTGATAGGAAATAAAAGTATTACAAGAATATTTTTATAACATGGGCAATAATAGTTTTAAAATCTCTTAGAAAATCTCTTTCTCCAAAGACTGTTTTCAATATTATTCAGAATTTGGGGTATGGATAAAAAAAACTTCCCTTATTTATATTAATGTTTTTCAAAAAATTGTCTTATATTAAAGCATATTATCATTGTATAAATAATGCAAAAATATATCCAAACCTAGGTCTTAGAATTTTTTGCAAAATTAGACTTCTATTTATAATTCCTTCTGAGACATCTACATGAAATATTTACTAGAGATCAGAAAAAAAGAAACTCCTTCTAAGTCAAAAGATTTTATTAGCAATTTGAACTTTAAAATTAATAAAGCAGTACACACATTTATTTTCAGAAACTGAAGCTGCAAATCTGTGTGTTACCCTCCTGTCATCCATGTGATGAGCAGGAGAGCACAGCACTGGCTTAGCAGCCTGTATTGAACAGATGTGGAAAATAGCTAGACAAAAAAAAGACAAATGAGCTGAATTCTAGAGTGAATATTTTGGAGTAGATTCTCAGAGTTCTTGCAATAATGTGTGTACAATAAGTTAGCAAAACATGAATAAAATGTCCATTTTAAAATACTTCTCACAGCTCTCTAAGTCTGGCTTATTTATCTGGCTAAAGGGAAGAAAACATACCAGCTCTCCTGTTGGAAAGATCACAGCAGAGCAAGTGCTAAAATTTACCAAAGTAACTCTAAGTGCTTTCCTGTTACTTTCTGTATATGCCACACTACACTAAGTTTCTGAGTATATTTCTCAAAAGTCTGCTTCACTTTTGGTTTTTCTCTAGTGTATATATTCTTAATTATATAAGGAATAATAATAATAAGATGAATTAATACTGTGTATGGTTCTTGGAATAATATGCAACCAGGAGGCTTTGCTCTTTAACATAAATGAATCTTAAAAAGAACCAACTGAAGAACTGTTGACTGGCAGGCACTACCTCATGTGACACTCCAAATTCATCATGGCTCTGCTTTGCACAAGGGTCCTCTTTAGAGAATGTAAGCCAACTTTGCAAGTGTTGTATAGTAAGGGGAAAGCGTAGTGTGAAATTCAAATGAAATGTTAGGACCGCCTGTATATCAGTGAAGTAAGTGTTACAATAAAGTGCTTTGGTTAGATTGATAGAGGACAATTAATCTAGAGTACGAATAAATTGGGAGAAGGTTAAGAGACGTCTTATGCCATGGAATTCTATACCAAATTCTTATAGTAATGCATGTAGATTAAAATTCAGTTGGAAAAGTATGAATAAAAGTATTCAATTTTTAAATATGTCTAACAGAGCTTTTAGTTCATAATTAAGGATATATTCTACTAGATAGTTTTATAAGCACAGAACTTCTATCCTGGTATCCCTGAAGGGGTAGAAAAGGAAACATTTTGTTTTGCAATAGACCAGTTTCATGGAGGTGGTAAAAACTTTAGAAAGCATTTTAATTTTCATTAAATCAAAGCAGGTTAATTTGGAAAAATTATAATCATATACAAATCAGCAGCAACTATGATTTGTAGGATACACTCAGAAAAATTAGCTATGTAAAAAAATGTCACCTTCTTATTCAGCATATTAGCTCCCTGGGTGTCTTCAAGACATATCTGCTGGAGTTCTTTCAAAATTTCCACTTTTCTTAACTAAACTGCAGTATTACATCTATGGAAGAGTGGGCTGCTTCCATGCTGCCTCATGCATCATCAACCGAACTGTCAGTAAAGTGCTAATTGCAAAAACTTTACTACTGGAGGTGATATTGAACCAGAGAGAACATGGCTTGATTTTTCATATTCTAAACTTTGCAATGAGAGCAAGTAGGGAAAAAAAACTTTCCTTTTTGTTTCAGTTTGTAAGCTATGCAAAATTGAAATGGATGTAAATGATAGTGAAATAGAAACTTTAAAATGTTGTCCTTCTAAGTGACTTTATAACTTAGTATAAAAATGTCTCATTAACTACTTCCTATAAAAATGTATTTTTGCAGCTTAAAAGCACTTGCAATTCTCCAACATAATTGCCTACCTGTAATTGGAGAAAGACAGAACTATACTTTATTTTGTGATTCTGCCATTCAAGTATTTCTGCAGAGGAAGTATGCTTTGTAAATACTATCTAAATTTATATAATATATTTCCTATGGGATACAAAATATTTAAAGCACTTTTTAAACATCATTTCAGAAAATGAGTTTGAAAGTAGCACAAGGAATTTCATCTAGAAATACAAAAATAGATGAAGATGGTCAAATGGAAAATTTATTGGAAAAGATTCACGGATAGTCAGCTGGAACCATTTCAGGGAGAATTGTGTAGGGAGTAATTAGAAAAACCAGCAAATATGATTCCATGTGAAATCCTTGGGGGAGAGTCTAAGTGCAGTAAAACACATGGGACAGACATCTAAATCAGACTTAAGGTTCTAAAGAAGAGGAAACAAACCTATGCTTGAATTTGAAGGAAAAGAAATAATTAGGAACGTGAAATTGGAAAGGTCGAGAGTGGAGGAAAAAAGAAGGGTTCTCATCGTAGGAAACAATGTAAAATGGCTTCGGGATTATTTTTTCCAAAGCTTTTGCAATTTAGAGACACTGTAAATTCCATAAGACTAAAGCCTGGAAATTAAATTAGTGGTGTGAATAAGAAGGACATTGGCCTGTGAAGTAAACAGTGTGAAAACTTGGAAAGGCTTACAAGTTATGCTAAAGCACTTCAAATTTATAGGAAGGGCAATGGGAAATCACATAGGGCTTTTACAGAGGAATTTAACTTGAGTAGATTTGTATTTTTGAAAGGTCAATCTTGCTGTACTCTGCAGAATTGCCTGGAGAAAGACAAGTCTGAAAATAGGAAGGCCACTTAAAAAGTTCTTGCAGCAGCCCATGCAGACTGTGATCTAGGGAACAGATAGGGTGGTATCAGGGGGAAGGAACAGATAGATTTCAAAGACATTTAGGAGATAGACTCAATAGAGTAAATGATGAGCTGCGTGTGGTAAGGGAAAAGGAGATTCAGAGTTGGCACTTAGGTTTTTAGCCAAGATAACAAAATGGATGGTGATGTTACATGCTTGAACAAAGAAAGAGGGCAGATTTTGGTAGCAACTATGAGTTCAACTGTGGAATTGTTGAATTGGTACCACCTATGAGATATGCAGGTAATTAATGGAGGTGAAACAGTGAGCTGTGAAATGCATCCTGGAGGACAACAAAGTGAAAAGAGAAAGGTGGCGATGGACATTAGGAAAAGAGAGGTGGGCCAGATCTGGAAATCTGCATAGGATACATAGATAAGCATAGAAGAGTGGCTGCAAGAGGTCTGAGTTGGTAGGAGATGGTGCTCAGAAAGTGGGGCATCTAAATTTACAAATTCAGGATTAGACAAATCCTGGCAAAGACAAGTGCACAGGTGGAGGTAACAGTGATTTCCTGAAGCACAGTTAAGGTAAAAGAGCTGAACTTAGTGTTGCACATCCACCTTGGGCAGAGCAATTTTAGATTAATATCTGTATTTTATTATTTATGCCCATACACACAAGAGGTCATATATAAAAATCATTGGCAGGTGATTCTGCTGCAGTTAATCATAGAGAGAATGGTGCTTTCAAAAAAGTAATAACCCTTTTACAAATAAATTGGCAAATAGACATAAGCTTGGAATACAGTGCTGTTGAAAACAGAGATGTGAGCTTGATTTATAATTAATTTAATTAACATATTTATTTACTGCTATTGGGATTCATTCAATTTAATAAAATTTAGCATAAAAATCCTAGCATAGATAAAAGTGAAATGTTTTCATAGATAAGGATTTGAAACACTGAGGGAAAATTTCAATTGCTCGAGACCAAAGGTTTCAGGGCTTTATTAAAGAGGTAAAATTTGATCTAACTTTAGAAAATAAATTAAAATACAATCTAAAGAGCCTATACCATCTGCTAATTAAACATTTAGTTGGTTTGGATACAAGTCCTGACACTGCCGCTTTCTGGCTGTAAGCCTTGTCAAATTAATTAGTCTTTCTAAACATAAACGCTTGCATTTATATGGTAAGAATATTAATAGTCATAGTTACAAAAGGTAAGTAGCTTAAAAGCTTTTATGCCATAGTAATTGATTAAAGTAAAAGCACTAAAATGTTAATCATCTAAAGGACAAAGATTATAGAGTGAAGCTATATGTAGAGAAGGAATTTCTATCTATAAATAGTCTATATAATTTTTGTTATGTAAAAACATCAAGTAAAAAGGAAAATTAACCATGACTTAAAAGGTAATTATTATATGCAAAATATTAGCAGATGTTATCAGAATATACTACTAGTAGAAACTGTCACTTAACCAATCATTTTTTCCACACCTCAGTACACAGAGAATCTTGATTTCCTGCCACTTAAAAAGTTACATGCAACCAGTTTTTAGTTCTAGCCATTAAAATATGAGAAGTATCTCATGAATTTAATTATGTACCTTTAATTCTCCAATTCTTTGCTTCTCTTGCCATGAAGATTAGTGTTGAATTGGAATAATCAAAACATGTTAAAATATTCACTAACTTGGTTATTTGAGTTAAAAGTTCCTAACCTAACTGCATTGAACATACAAAAGAACCATTATGGGGATTATTTGTTGCTTCTTCATAACTTAAACTTACCCCAGCTGATAAAGTTAATAAGAGAAAAAATTAAGAGAGGGGAAATTCATCTTCTCTCTAGCTCAGATAGGTAAATATTGACAAATCAAGAGGAAAATATTAAAGTTGAGATATATAATAAAATGTGGGAACATTTTATCCTTGTAACCAATATATAAGGAACAATGTATTTAATTACACATATTAAATAGTATATCATTTTAAAAACCATTTTCTAATCTCTTAACTTTATGTATCACAGAAAGCCCATCACTTTTATTGTTCTCTCCTTGCTAAGAGCTTAGGACCAATAATATAGCATAAAGCAAATATTCTGCTAAATATATATCTGTGTCCTAGGTATGGTGAAAGGAGGATAAAAGTCACAATTAAGAGCAAAAGCCAAATGATCGTGTGGACCTCAGTGCTCTTTGTACCTGGCCAGTGGTTTGATGGATGTCTTTTCACCAGTAGGAAAAAGGCATTTCTACAGGAAGTAAGAAGTCAGGACTGTTTAAATAAATAACAGAAGAGGGTTAAGAGACAAGAGGAAGTTTCTGGCAAATAGATTGAGCTTTGAAAATGATATGTTTCAGAGATTAGAAAGACGATTACAGAACTGAAGACTTCAAATTGTCATCTAGACTTCTAGGACATAAACTATGGACAGTAAAGAATGTGTCTTGATGTTACAGTGCCTTAGATAATCCCCTCACCTTGCCAGTAGACAGGTCTCTATGTCTGAATGCTTGCCATAGCTTTCTGATCCCTTCACTCTGAAGTTTTGGCACAGCAGTTGCATTTTGCTTTGCAGCAATGTTCTGACTCTCAGACCAGCCTCTGGCACTGAGTGTCTATGTATACTGAAAATGAACAAGAGATGTCACTGAAATTCTCAGTGATTCTTGAAGCTGAAAGGCCTCCAGAGAAGTAAAAATTTAGGAAGGCTGTGCAGAAAATCTTAAGAACGTGTTCATTTTCTACCTGCAGCGGAGGCAACTTTTTGAGCAGCTAATCTGCTCGTTTAATCCTTACTGCTGCAAAATCCTTCAACACCTTTCTCTTCCACGTAAATTGATGGCCTTAAAGAGCCTCAGAATAATAAGCTGAAAATGATCTAAAAGATTGTAAATGACGTGAACGTTTTCCACCTCTCCATCCGTCCCTCAGCAATATCTAGGAGGGCCACCGCCGTAGATATTCCCTGCTCCCATGTAGGTTTTACAGATGCAATTATCTCTACCAAGAATGTTTTCCTTTCCTTTCTTAACTGAGTTCAGCTCCTGCACACCACTTTCTATGAAGTCTTAGGTCAGACCTCTTGTATTGGGGTTTTCCATTACTATCTCTCCTTTGTATCATCGTCAGAGTAATTGTTTATGCATGAGTCGTTGATGGATGTCTGTTTTCCTCCCTGTATTGTAACTCAATGACAAGAGACCACCCGATTACAATTAACCTGACTTCACCAGTGTCAAGCAAATAGAAGACTTTTAATACATATTGTTTGAAAAATTAGTATTGTAGAGCAATGGTGATGACTCTCTGATGTACTGATGTACCTGCAATGTACTTCAATATTTAAAATAAAAGTCAAGGTATTTGGGGGGATTGTATAGATGACACAGACTTCCTTCAGAATGTTGTAGTTCAGTATATTCAGAAAAAATTGCCATCTGATGCCAGTCTGTTAGCTGGAGGTGATATATCCTATCAGCAGAGATTTTCATGAGCATTTCTTCTTGCTAATGCTCAGACATGAACAGAAAGGAATAAGTTGTCAGTATGATGATGCATTTAACTTTTCAGGAACTCTGAAAAAAAGGTTTATTAAATTATGGCTTCATTCAGATAATTAGATGATATGCCATTCTGATACTAGGTCGTCAATAAGTTTTGGTTACTGTTGCAGATTATATTTTGGAAATGTCTTAGTATTCTTTCCTTCCTTAATAAACACAATGATAGTGGGTATTATAGAACTTTTTTTCCTAATGATTCAGAATACTGTGATGCCTCATGGTCAACATTTTTATAATCAGTTATTATGGGAAATATGGATATAAATTTAAGATAAAACAAATTGGATCAAATGAACATTGGATATAAATTGAAAAGTTTGTTTGGCTGTTACATACCTTTTCAAAGTTGTTTTCTATGAGTAATGTTTGCCTCTACCATAAAGGCAGACGACAGGGAAAAAAGGAAGTTCTGGTTTTGCTATAATTGGCTTAGTAAACTGAAGAACTTCACCTTTTGTGAATCATGTGGAGTTATTTATAAACCTCAATTGATTATGTGAACATAGAAATTATTCCATCTGGGTTTAGTAATGGAAGTCAGCCTTCAGAATGTAAATATGAGTGATTTACTATTAGAGATTATTCTATACGGGTATAGGCTCCAATCTACATGAGAACTGTACTTTCTAAGTTACAATGTTAAAAATATGTTCCTTTGTAAACAAAGAAGAGATGCTTACAAAAAAAGGAAATATTTTTTTGAAGAAACATAGTTTCTATAAACTATGTTTCCAAAAACAAAGGCACCACAATAATAGTTCTATTTTAAAAAGAATGTTTTGTTAGTGAAACATTTCAAATGGGAATTAGTTTATATTCACTGAAAACAAATGTTTTTTATTTTAATTTCAGGAAATTTCACATAAAATATAAATTTTGTAATGAGATTAGGTAACCTGTTTAGGAATATAAAGAAGTCCTTGCCAAAACAAGCCCAGATGGTGATCAGAAGAGGGTCCAATACTGTTAAACAGCTTAAGACACATTTACTATTTTGTTCACTCTGGAAAAATAGTTCTATATTTTATATCTGAGGTAAATGGATGATGTTAAATTTATACGCAGAAAGAATTGTATGAAATCTATATCTTTACTGCTAATTTTGCCTACATTAAAAAACTGCCTTATTTTCAAATAGAACTTCAAAATCAGACAAATACAAAATTTAAATTGTTGGTGCTCTTTCATGCTAAAACCAGGCATCTTTCTTGCTAAAACAACTTCGTTCTTGGATACTTCTTCCCATAATCCCATTTCTTAAAAGTCAATATTGGAAGAGCTTTGGAAGGATGACTTATTTAAACAAATATTCTGCAGGTATAACAGGAAAGAAAACTTTCTAAGGGATCATGTGAAGAATCCAAAATCATGTGAAGAATCCTTCCAATTTTGCTACTTTGATTCTCACAGACCTCACAACTAATTAATTTCCATTCAGAGACTATAAATTTGGAGTTCAATCAAGACACAAAAAGTTCTAAGAAAATTCTACCTATATTCTCATCTATTAAAAATATTTTAATAAGCCCCATTTTCCTGTTGTGGTTGCATTGCAAGTCCTATAGAAGTAAGCAATTTAAACCACTTAATTTTAATTTTCACCTTTATAAAAGACCTATGATATCAGTAATGTCCATGAATTTGTACTGCTGTTTCCATTCTGGAAGACTTTCCCCTTCTCACCTTGATGATCCATCCTCCAACCAAACACTTTCTCCTTACCTTCCACACCATCACCTCCTGTGTCCTGAATAATTGCAATATCACCTTCCTAAATTCCTTCTTACCATCTTTTCCACATAGTAGTTAAAGGGATCTTTTATAGCTCAGTGGTTTAAAACCTCCAGGATCTTCTCTTGACACTTAGAATGAAATCCACAGTCTTTACCTATACACAGTAGATTATGTTCTGGCCCTGCATTTTTCCCTCAAACCTGTCAAATTCCAGTCCTCTTTCTAGAATAATCTCATTGGAACTGGACAAGCTTCAACCATACCATTTAAATTTCTCCTCAGTGGCTCTCGTTATGATCACGTCTAAAGTAACAGATGAAACCCTGTCACTGTTTGCCCTATTAGCCTGCTGTATTTTTTCACAGTTCTTACTACTTATCAAAATTGTATTATTCACCTTGTCACTTTTCATTGTTCATCTTTCTGGATTAAAAATAAAAGCTTTTTACTTTGGTTTCTTTTTATCACCTGTTCTTAGAAAAGCATATTGCCCACATTATGAATTCAGTAAATAGCACTCAAATGAAAAAAAGCAAGAAATTAAGAGTCATTAATTCCATGAATTTTTCTTCAGGTTATGTTTATTGAAATATGATTTCATGTCTGTTATACCTGAAAATAAATAATTTGGATGTGTACTTTGAATGTCTTTCTTTTTCATTCATTTTTCTAGAAGTTCACTTTCTTTCTTTACAAAACTATTTTCTCAGCTAATACAGAAACCTTAAAGCAACAGAAGTCAATATGGGAAGGTGATCAGGAACTAGCGAAAAGGTCAGGTAGAGATGAATCAATTCGGGTTGTAACACGCTTGTGCATGGAAGCAATGCTAAGAATCTCTCCGCATAGCTATCCTTATCTCAACTGGCAAAAACGCTTTGTCTTTCTTATTATAGCTTATGTTTTCTCTTCAACAAAATTGGAGAAAAAGGCAGAACAGGCTCTGCCTAGAAGCGAGGCAGGGGGAGAGGGAAGGGGTGGGGGAGAGGGAGGAGAAATGCCCCCAACAATGTATGCACATATGAATAAATGAATTTTAAAATTCCTATTTTCTCTAGGGATTTAGGGAAAACAAAAAACAAAAGAAAAACCTGATTCTTCACAAAAGATAGTGTGAAATGCATTGTTCTGTAGAAGGAATAATATTTATCTTGTGCAAACTTTCTTAGTATTATTTTTATACAGAAACTAGTTCACTACTCTGCCTGTGCTTGTGCTCATTTCAAACTTCTGGCTGAGGCATTAGGGAGAATTCAGGTTAAAGAATAGCAATTTCCAATGATGTATCAATATAGCATCATTTAAACCAAAATTACTTTATAAAAATTGTACTTAAAGTATCTTTATGAAAAATGTTTCTCTACCACTAGACTGATGACACTAGTTCTCTTTGAATTGTGGACTGAGCTATAAGATAATATTTGAACTTAATTCTCCAGACTTTTATCTCAATTATTCTCCCTTTTTTAGTGGACATCACTGATAAATATTGAAGAAAAATAAATACATAAAACTGTAAGGATACTGATAAAGTTTGAGTACCTGCTCATATACTTTAGGCTAGAGAATGACACTCCATTTCACCTTGCTTTTTGCCTTAACTGGTCAATAATTCTCTCTCTTTGTCCTAGATAGTTCAAGAAATGTCTCTGACAATTATAGCACCCTGAGAAATACAATAGACATATTTTCTTTTCAGTTGTTCAGGCACATAGGGCATATTTTTGCATTTTCACATATTCATTTATTCAGATGAAGTCTTTGGTGAGTCTGTCTCCATTGCATAATGTTGGCACAACAGGGTCAGAGGGCCCAAGTGTCGAAAGGGAATTGATGATAAAGGTCTGGGGTTACTTAATGAAGTCAAATTGTATTCCATCTATATCCCCACAAAGAATCATACACACACACACACACACACACACACACACACACACCCCACAAATCACCAGTATGAAATCATACCTTGTCTGAATTTAGCTTCTCAAAATTTTCTTACAAAGGTTAATATTACATTTCAAAAGTATGTTCTTGGGATTCTTCTGCCCCAATATTAATAATGTATACTCTGTTTTCATGAAAATAAAACTTACCTGTTTTTCACATTAACTGTAGGGTCTCTCACTGTTCTTGTTGATCAGAATCTGTAATTACACGAGTCCATTGGTTGCTGCCTAAGTATAGATGATTCTTTTACAAACCATTGTGCTTGGGCTATGTTAGATTAAGTCCTAATTCTTGACCATATGAGCTCTTAGTATAGTAATGTTAATATGCTATTAGTATTAATTACTTGTTTAACCATAGCAATATCCTGTGATGATTTCCCTAATAATGGCATAGCTCTGAAACCAGATTATCTGGGATTAAATTCCCCTTCTGCCCCTTGCTCATCGTGTGATATTGGCTAAGAATATCAATAATAATTGTGATTACCATAACAGGGTAGTTTTGAATTTATATGAAAGAATATGTAAGCTCTTTGGCACTTGCTGGCCTATAGTAAGTACCTCATATATGTTAGCTGCGTTAATCAGTCCATTGCTGTGACAAAATAACCTGAGAAAAACAATTTGCAGGAGAAAGGAGGGGTTTTTTTGCTCATTATGTCAGAAGTTTCAGTGCATGCAGGCTGACTCCATTGTTCCTGGGCCTGTGATGAAGCAGAGCATTTTGGTGGAGTGATTGTAGGGAGCTTATCTAATGGTGCCCACTAAGAGACAGCGAGAGAGAGGGAGAGACCACAAACAAGATACATACTACAAAGAGAGGCCCCTGGTGACCCAATTCCTCCAGGTAAGCCCCATCTCCCAATCGCTCATACAGCTATGAACTCATTCAGTGTATTAAGTTCATTGTCCAATCCATTGATAATGTCAGTATCCTCACATCCAATTACCTCTTAATAGTGTCATTAGATGAGGAAAAAGCCTTAGGGCTATTTTACCATGAACTCTATGCCATATTGGGATAAGTAAAGGAATGCTCTCATCTATTAAGGGTAGTGGACAGTTGGAAACATTTTCATGGAATTAATGACTCTTAATGTCTTTCTTTTCATATGAGCACTATTTACTGAATTCATAGTGTGGGCCATATGCTCTTCTAAGAACCAATTGGCAAAAATTTTCTTTCATTCTAATCATAACTACTAATCTTAACTCTCAGATCACACATTACATTTCACAATAATATAAAGATACAGAATTGCTAGTATAGAGTTAAAGTGGCCAGAGTATTCAAAGAGGAATCAGAGACAAGAGCAGAGAGCTACAGGGTGCTAGATAAGATATTAACATAAGAACATCAGTCACAAATCTGTGAGTGTGCTTCATTGCCTGCCAATCCATGACACCTGCACCTATGGTCTGATGACAGAGTCGAAGTGTCAAAGATCCAGATGAGGGGATGAAACCATTCCTGGATCTGGTGTATTTGATCAGTCCATTTGCCTAGTTTTTCTGATATGGTTTTGATATGCTCACAAGTTCATTTTTTCCTGACTTAGTTTGATAAGTTCATAGGTGATAATTTTTCATTTGCATAAATAAGTTATTTATCAGTGTATCTCATGGTTTGAGCTGGACAGATGGTGGTTGTTAAACAAAATACAGCGTCTCAGCATTTGCACTCAAAATTGAGAAAAATGCTCTTTTATAAAATGGAGTCACTGAGGGCAAATATGGAGTAACT
Organism: Castor canadensis; assembly: GCF_047511655.1. Classification (NCBI taxonomy): domain Eukaryota; kingdom Metazoa; phylum Chordata; class Mammalia; order Rodentia; family Castoridae; genus Castor; species Castor canadensis. The sequence continues at coordinate 92,668,950 of NC_133392.1, read as the reverse complement.
TAGAGCAGAATATTCCCTTATTTCACAATGTCGCAAATCCATGTCTAGTTTTGAGACAGTATGTTTAATCCTCCTCATGACTCAAACCTTTGATCTCCAGTTCCTAGTTTCTGGACCCAGATTTAAAGTGATTGTGTGATTAAACCAGGTACACCATCAGAGTTTCCTCTTAAGATCAATTGATTTTGAACATTAATTAGGTTTACAGAATCCTTCATAGCAGCATCTGAATTGGTATTTAATTAAGTAATGAGAGAACGTGTGTATACCAGAGCCAGAAATCTTAAGGATTGCATAGAACTTTGCCTACCACATCTCTATGGAAGGAATATTTAGTTCATTTATTTTTGTATTTCCTGTTTTGCGTATGTAAATTTTCCAGAGTGCATATTTTTCTATGTTCTTTACTTGTTGGCAATTCTGGCTTGAGAAGTTGATATCTTCTTTGACTAAGGAGTTCTTCAAGTTACTATTTTCGGTTCCTATGAGGTTTAAAATATTCCTTAAATAGTGCTTTTGTTATTAAAGCCAATTTTTATGTCAATGAATTACAATAGAGTGGACTAGTGATTTATTCTTTCTCTTTTGAGAATTTTTTGAGACCCAGGGTTTGATCAATATTTATAAATGCCTTATTTTCTGCCTAGAAGTAACAATATTATTAAGATTATTCAATTTCTCAATTTTCTCATTTAATTGATTCCTTCCTTATCATCATAGTGAAAGTTTCAAAAATAAATATGTTGTACCATTGTCTTTATTTCGAAAGATTTTTCTTAATATAGTTTAGAAATATGTTATTTGTTTAGAAATGTCTTTGATGATCCTTATATAACACCTATGGTAAACAAAGAATATCTGTGATGATGATAATGATGATGGTTTGTGTATTAATATTGCCACTTGTTTAGTCAGGATCTCCAGAAAGACAGAACCAATAGGATATATAGAGAGATAGAAGAGAAGGGATTTATTAAGGGGATTACCATATGTAATTATAGAAGTGAGGTCCCGAGACAAGGTGTTTGCAAGCTACAGAAGCTGGCCCAGTCCTGGTTGAAAGGCCTCAGAGGCAAGAATTTTGGCTGTTGATGTCACTCTCAACCCAAGGCTGATGACCCAAATTGTGCTGGAGTCCAAAGGGTGGCATGCCTGGCATTCTGATGTCTAAAACTAGGAAAGGAGAGTATCTCCAGATCCTGAGAGGTATATTCACCTTTGCTTGATTTTTGTCTCTGCCCCAACTTATTGGCTGGTGCTCCCCTCCACAATGAGGGAGGTTTCCCACCTACTCTACTCAGAGTCACATGCCAGCCTCCTCTGAACACCTCACAGACTCACTCAAATAGAGGGCCTTAGCAGGACACTATATATTCCTTATCCAGGCAAATTGGCACCTAAAATTAATTATTTCATTTTTTATTTTCATTATATCTTGTTTTTTTTTGTTTATTTGTTCTGCTTTAAGTGTTCATATACTTTTTTTGCCTTTTATTTTGAAATCTAAACAAGAGTTTTTATGTCCTAGAATTTAATACATTCATGTTTATCTGTACTTAATTGTTATTCTACTTTATATTTTATATTTGTAAGCTTTTATATTGTTTCCCTCACCCCAAGTTCATTATTTTGCTAATTATTCAAAGGGTGTATTTGGTATTTTTCTTTTCTAGTGATTTCAGAACACTATACTTTATTTGATCCCACCAGTGACTGCCTTAAAATTTGGAACATATGTACATGTGCCCATTAACTCATATTATTAAACTTATTTTGTTCTAAAAATAATCACAATTTTAACAAATCAAAACTGATAATCTTGCCAGGCATAGATGGCTCATGCCTTTAATCCTAGGAGGCAAAATTCAGGAGGATTGTGGTTTGAAACCAGCCCCAGGTAAATAGCGCAGGAGACCCTATCTCAAAAAAACCCATCACAAAAAGGGCTGGTGGAGTGGCTCAAGTGATAGAGTGCCTTCTAGGAAGCATGAAACTCTGAGTTCAAACTGCTGTACTGAAAAAACAAACAAACAAAAAACCCTGATACTCTCATGTCTTTGCTTAATATTCTGATTTTTCTTTTTTTGATTCAATGTTAGCATAGAAATGAAATTCCTTCATTACTGACTTATGCCTCTTTCTCTCTCTCTTGATCTGTTCTTTCCTTTGGCCACCAACATAGATTCTATAATTTTAGGTTTCATGCATTTATATGTACTATTCTTTACACAGGAATGCTTGTTCTTCTCTCATTTATCTGTTCATTGCTATTCAAACTTCAACATTCTGTTAAAGGTATCATATTCTCTGGCAAACATTCTCAAGTCACCTTCTCCATGCAAAGTTAGATTTAAAACATCTTCTCCTTCATTAGCGTGGCATTCTGTAGATACTCCATCAAAACGTGCCATCCTGCCACCTGTTCTTCCATAACTGGGAGCTCAGAAAGAGCAGGGGGCTTTTTCATATGTTTGCAGTTAATTTGTTAAGCTAACTAAGTATATTAGACAAATATCCCCAATATTAGCCTGTATTTTGGCTGAATTCCTCAGAAACTTCATTTTACATTTATAAAACACATAATGTAATCATTTTCTAATTTACTCAGAAAAAATTGAAAAACAGTGAACCATAATGTAAGCAATGAACTTTATTTAATATTAATGTATTAATATTTTGGCTAATCAAATTGTAACTTACTAATGTGAGATGCTACCTATAGGGAAATCTGGCAGAGGGTGAGGATATATTGGGGATTCTGTACTTTCTGCTCAATATTTCAATAAACTTAAAGCAGATCAGAAATAAAATTAAAAATTACTTTTATATATTTCAAAAATATAAACTATTGTAATTGACTATCATTGTTATTTAACAATAACTTTGTTTGTTTTGTATTTTTTTGAGACAGGATCTCACTAAATACACAGGATGTCCTTGAACTGGTAATCATTCTGCCTCAGCCTCCCTAGTGATGGGATTACAGGTGTGCACACCTTTAACAGTAATTTTTATTTACTAATTTGACTAACATTTTTGTATTCCTGCAACTAAATGCAGGATCAGGATATGGAGGCAAACTAGGGAAGAAGCTAAAATGATACAATGTTAATTGCTGTATATTCTGATGAGCATTGTGAAGACAGTAGAATAGGATGCTTTGGGAGGGCACAGCAAAGGTGCCACTCCTAGACTTAAGTGGGTAATCAAACAGAATCTATTATTGGAAGCTGTAACTCTCCAGAAGCTGGAGTGATGAGGAATAGTTTATGAATAGATTGGAATTGGAGCAAAAGGAAACTGGAGAATTATAAATGTGATCCTATTTCAGAGTTTGAACTTTAATCCAGAGGCAATATGATATCACTAAGGAGATTTTAGCATGGATACAACATAATCAGATTTTCTTTCTAGAATGATTACTCTGGATACTACAGGGAGGAAAACGGATTAGAAAGAGATAAGAGCAGATGGTATCACTGCTGGGAGACCATTTATGAAGCTCTTCTATTCATCTATGCTAGAAATGGTCTTTTCTAAAATAGGATAGAGTCCGTAAGAATAGGGTGATGAGAATTTCACAGTAGATTAGGAAATGGGTGATTGTACATGAGTGAGAAGCTAGCATACAAGGTGGTTCTTTGTCTCTCACTATTCAACTGAGTTGGTGTCCATGTTCCAGTTACAGAGGAAGAAAAGATAGAAAGAGTAAATTTGGGACTGGGATTTGAAAATAAGTTCCATCTGGGATCTGGGATATTTGCAGAGTATGTAAATGGAGACCTTCAGTTGAGAAATGGATGTGCAGATCTTGGCTTATGTTCAGGAGCAGGCCTTAGGAGATGTTTGGGAGCAGTCATGCTTTCTCAGTTCCTGAAGAAAGAGAAGTGGGAGATTGACAACTCAGCATTGTATGCTTTCCAAACTACAGAGCAATAGAGAATTAATATTTTAGAGATATAGCCTTTAACATGATATTGACAAACTTCATAAATGCTTATATCTTCTCTGATAATAATGCAACTTTAGAAGTAAAGCATATTTAGTTTTCAGTATGCATTATATCTTTCTGAAGCTATAAGGACATATATTCTAGAATCTTCAAGCTGTCATCCATATAATGGGCCCCAAGGACTTCATCAATTTCCTGATTGTAAGAATGTACATACTTCAATGAACATTCAACTCCATCAGAATTAATGCCTTTTGTTATATTGAATAATGTGGAGTGTTCCTTTCATTATCCTGAAATTAAATTCAAAGATAATACCTATACACATAATTAATAAAAATATAATGCTCCAAATTTTGTACAAAGGAAAGGTAAAGGAACAGTCAAATAAAATGATTTCTCTATATGAATGTTTAGACAAAATAATGCTAGAGGATGTAAAGCAATAACCAGTTATTTGACACCTTAGGTATTAACATGATGAAGCTACAGCTGCAAATGAAGGCATTTAACTCCCTGAAAAAACAGTTCTATTCTACTCAATTCACCACTGAAATCTCAGCATCTGGAGCAATACCTGGCACATAGTTTGTAAATAGTTTATTAAGTGATAGGAAGAATGAATCCAAATGTTTTGTGTCAGTTGACATAATACTACAAGTATTGCTTTCAGTAGTACAATATTCAAAAATGTGGAAAAATTCTTATATTTCCAAGAAAAAGTCCTCCTCCCAATTGCTGTATTATTACTGATTTAAGTATTATTGGTGAAGTAGTAATGCATGAAAAAATATAGTTAATCTGAAAGAATTTATTTAAAATAGCTTAATGCTATTCTCATCGGTAGTAACTATGAATCTGCACTAATTAGCTATTATATACACGACAGTAGAGATTGTGCATCTGTTTATCCTCAGTTTTTGAAAAGCATTTGCTAAATAATTTTTGAATTAATGAATTCTTTCAACAATTTTTGCTCTATCAGTGTTTTGACGTTGAAAAAATGTATCTTTTGTTTGCTGTGTCTAAGACGTGGTGAATGGCTGCTCTGTTCTATTATTGATATTTGAATAAGTTACCAGAATTATTTAGTTTATTTACAAAGATATGTTTTACCCAGGAATTTAAAACTATGTTTAAGACTATGTTAGGCAAGTAGTTGAGTTACAAACAGGTATGATTCTTAGTACTGATAAGACTTCTATGCTAAAGAAAGAAGTCAGGAGTAAAGAAATTGGGCCTTGGTGACCGGGGATGGAAACTCCTGAGGGGATACGCTTGTGAATGTTTAATTCCCTGATATTCTTGAACCCTCCAAGGTTGAAGAAGTAGCCCACATACTTTTCCTGAACATAACAGCCTTTTCTTGCACGGAGGTCTTACGAGGTTCAAGCTGAGATGGATGATCCTAAGTTGATAATGGACCTTTTGAAGTTTTTTTTTCCACTTCCCCTAAATTTTTGACTGAATGCTACTTTAAAGTTTAGTAAACTTCTGTACCTCTTCTGGGAGGAAGGGCATCATCTTCCCATATAGGTTCCTGCAAATATGTGCTGACAAGACTCCAAGATGGGATTTTGAGGGCACTAGGTGGATAGAGGGGAGTCTGTTGGGTGGCAAACATGTATGGCTGTGTGCAAAGGAGAGTCTGTAGGTATGGAAAACAATCTAATGACAAAATATCCAACATCTTGGCAAAGTCACCTCGAGCTTGCCCTGATTTGCTACTGGAACAGCACCCTAAAGTTTGGAAAAACTTTTGGCCTCCAATAAACCAATGGAGAAGCTGAAATTGCCTCAGCAGAAATGTAGGAAGACTTAAAATGCTTAGAGAGGGGGACATGTTGACTGAATTTATTCACAATTTGACCCATTTCCCCAAAGGGGGCCCAGAGGACTCTCCACTTAGTGAATCAATCTAAAGTTATGAGCTAGGAAGGATGGCACCAGCACCAAGTCTTTTCTAAGCCAGCATTGATAGAAAGGAAAGTGCTTTGGAATTAGGCTCTTAAAAGTCAATGGGGATTCTGGCACAGCAGATGCCTGAGGCCAGCACTAAACATTAAAAGGAAAGTATTCATAGCTTCCAAAGAGAAGCAAAGCTAGAATGACAAACAGGTTTTTATTTTGTGATATTTAATTATCTATAATTTGCAAGTAAAATTTATCATGGACTCATTTGTTTCAAGAAAATAATATATTCAACCAAATATTAGCATCATAAAATTATGTTTGTGTATTTGTTTGTGAAAAAATAAACACACCAGTCATGAGAGATCGCTTATAATAAGTGTGTAATAAAAGCAAATTATTAACATTTATTAGAAAGGTACATGCTAATTTTGTAATATAAATATCAGAAGTGAATATTAAATCTTTCCTTTCCAGATCAAACTTTTTTCAACTTTATTTTTAATTTTAGAATCTCCATTCTTTTCAAAATATTTCTTTATGACATTTCATGCTTCCTTTGATAGGAAAAATATGTGTAAGTGTGAATGTTTGTGAGTGAGAATATCACCATTCTTCATTATTAGGAGGAAATTAAGAATGCATATAATGAGCCAGCTCAGCCCCTTTGGGGGTGTTTCTTTCCCAGGAGTCACTTTTTGCCAAAAGAAGTGGTTTCTTGGACTTTTAGCTTTAAATGTTCCCCATCCTGCTTAAGTGGCTGCCTTTAAATGAAGCGGAATTTCTCCAGAAGCTGTGGAAGCATTAGCAGTCAAATGGGCCAGTGCCTTCCATTTCTCAGGGTGCATCTGGACAGTAGATGTCATAAGTGTGAACCTATGTGTGTCCCCAGACAAATATTTTTAGCTGCTTAATACTTTTTAGATGCCTAAGCTCTGTTAATGTGAAATGAATTTCTCATTTTTAAAATTAATATATTCTCATTTTTGGGAAATCTAGAAAAATATTAAGTTTAAAAATATCACCTGATTTTTTCATCACCTGAGAGTAATTTGAGAATATTTTATACTCCTGTTTTTTAAGTTTATATTTTTTCTTTCAGTCATGATTATAAAGCTTTTAAACCGTTGGTTTTCATTTTGAAAATGATATACACTTTTCCAGGAGCTAACAAGCATAATATTATTGAATTAAATAATCTTTATGGGCCTCATACAATCTTACTGAATGTATGTATGATATATACTCAATTATTTTATCATAAACATTGAGAAAAATAGAACTGCTATAGTAGCTAGGTAAGTAGATAAATGACTAGGTAGATAGAGATAGAAAGATAGATTGATAGACAGAAGTGATAGATAGATAGATATACAGGTAAAGAGATATAAAGAGATTTATCATAAGAAACTGTCTCGTGTGATGGTGAAAGTTGAGAAATCCCACTATCTGCACTTTACAAGCTGGTGACTGAGGAAAAAGAAACATTCTCACATATAAAGAAATAAAGTTTAACCAAATGCTTGTGCACCCAAGTCAAGTTGACAATAAATCAACCACCATAGATGGTTATACTTCTCATTTCTTAGGATTATTCTGCCATCAATATTTGTGTCCACTTTAGCTTTTGTTTTTATCTTATAATTTGTGGTTAACTTTTCATAATAGATTTCTGGAAGTAGAATTACCTTATTAAACTACATAAATATTTTGATTTTTATTTTGACTCAAATTATTACTGATATTTTATCACACTATACTTGACCACAAATTTATCATTTTAAATATATAAAATATATAAGTATATTAAAATATATTTAATGTAGACAGTAAAAATTTATATTTAATTTTATTTTCCTTTTGAACACAAATAAGTGAACATTTTCAATTTGCTTATTAGCCATTTGTGTATTCTCATTCCTTTAACACATCGTCATATCCATTGGCTGCTTATTTAGCAGAGTTAAAGGACTTCTTACGATGTCTTCATTTACTGATAGTGATATTATCAATAAAGTCAACACTCTGACTTAATGTGGGCTTTGAAACTACATTATTTGACTTTGGATTCTTTGTTGAATAAGGTTCCTATTTCATTCACAAGGTCCCTTAGTTCATTTTTATTATAATATCATATATAATTTTCTAAAAACTCATTATCTCAATTGACTTAATGAGTTATTATTTTCAATTCTCCCTGAATTCATCTTTAAACTTTTGTTTTTCATATCTTATTTTAGTATGCTATATGAGGTGAGTATACAAATTCATTATTTTCCAGTTAGGAAACTCATTTTTAAGACAATTTAATTAAATAATTTTCCCTTGTCTTCTGGTTTGTGATGCCTCTATGACATGTAGTATTTCTAATGGAAAAGAAAGTCTACTTCCCATCTGTATATTCTATAATATTTGTCTATGTCCATCTAATTGTGTTTCTGCCATGCCATTTGCTTATTGTAGTTTTTTAACTTAAATTTGGATAGATCTTGTTCCTTACTTTAATTATAGTTGAATTCTAGCTGTCTTCATATGTTTTTAACCTATACTTTAAAAATTATAATTTCAGGTTTCCCAAAAGTGCTTTGGCTTTTATTTTGAATGAAATTCTATTAAATAGGAAAGTAATTGAGTATGAAAACATATCTTTTTCCAAACCATGGTGTATCTCTTCTTAAGTCTACTTTAATCCTCTTTCTATTTGATGGTTTTCATCAAATATACATTAAATATATTTTATTGAGGGTATTTCTAGTTGTTCTGTTATTGCAAATAGGAGTGAAACTATAACCAAAGCAGCCAGAAGCATAAAAATGTGTTAAAAGCTCCAAATTCAACACTTACCATTTATATTTGACTATATTTATAGATTCTTAAAAGTTTGAATAAGTCACTATACCAGAATTCATTTGCTCACATTTCTCCTTTAGAAGCATGAGGCAAGTGTTCACAGTTATTTATGTAAGAAATAGCTTACATACAGCACTGGACCATGAAATCTTCTTCCTTCCTACATCCTTGTGGAGTAGACTGAGGGATGTAGGGAAAGATGGCTCACTTAATGGCTCTCATAACTCTGTAAAGGAGGTAAGAAAGGACAGCAGAGAAGTACTGTCACTGGTTCTCTGTCCCATCTATAAGCTTTCTCTTTCTCATTTCCTTCTCTCCTTGAGCATCCAAATGAATATAGGCAGTGTACAGATTTCAACTTCCAGTACAGATACTTTGAGAAACTATAAATACAGATATATCTTCAACTGGTAAAGCTCAGTTGTCAAAAAAAAAAAAAACCCTCATAGTTATTTTTGCTCAATAGGTTATTTCTTCCATATTCCATATCAGATAATAACATTCCTATGTACCCCACTGGTTATACCTAAAAGGGATAATTTTAGTTCTTTGTTTCTCAAAGAACATAACCTCCAAATCTCCTTAACATCTCTTTAGTGTGTACCCCCGCTGCATTCTTTCTGCTACTGCCTTGATTTAGGACCTTCTCATCACTCTCCATGTATCCTGCACTTTCTCCTCTCTCATCTAGTTTACCCAACATCCAACCCTTACACTTCAGGAAAGGGTGTTTGCTAAGGTGTAAATAGCTAGGTTGTTGTTTGTCCTCCCTTTAAATACTTTTTCAATGATTAATCATTGCCTTAAGGATAAAAAGTGTTCCATATACCTGGATAGTTATATAATATTTTACATATTAATTATTGTGCTTTCCTTTTCTTCATCTTCCTGAATAACATTTAGTGAAGCAAAAACATTTTTCACTGTTAGGATAGCAAGAGAGAAACAGAAAGAAAATAATCAATAATTAGCTATTGATAATCAAATTTGGAGACCTGTCTTTATGACAGATAAAAGGAAGAGTATTACTGAAGCTGAGGATAGCATGACCCTCTAGAAAACTGGTGCCCAGTAGAAGAAGAAATGAGCATTGGCTGAGAGGAACAGGAGGTCAGCAGGAAGAGAAACATGGCCAGATAACTATCTACATCTGTAGTGGCCAGTCTAGGAGTTGTGTGGGGCCACTGGATGGGCATCTCATCAATGGTGGAAGCCAAGCCAACACTTGATTTTTACACTTACCTTCATGCTAGCTGTTCTTCTTTTCCCTGTCTGCAGTTATGTTCCATTAATAGCATACCACCTGTGAATCATTCAGAAAGATGACAGTCTTACGCCAAGACCACTTGGCTTGTTATTTTTCCAGGCCCTCCCAATACTCTACGACATTTAGAAGACCAAGAGACAGAAAGTAGTGTGTCTTAACTCCTGAAGAGTCTCGTGTATAACGGGAGGCCTTGTACTTGGAAGAATTTTGTTTAATCCACTTCTGTCTGGAGTACATGTACTTGTTCTCCAGGTACCTGTTCCTTTGAACCCCTCCTCCAAGTTTTAACCATAGTGACCTGCTAGAGTTACCCCAAGAAACACCAGACAATAGGAAGTTCCATGACTTTACAAATGCCTTTTCCTCTAGGACAAACTCTTATCTCTGCTCCACATAATTTCACAGTGTGCATATTTATCTGGCAAGACCATTTTTGACAAATTTTGTGTGTTTTACCTTGTCATATATATGTAAATAATAAAATACAACAAAGTTTTTAGAATATCGCTTCTCACTTCATCAATGCCCACCTACTTGCATCAAAGTTGGCTGTCAGCCTCTGAAGTTTACCCATCACTTTATGTCAACAACTGACACATCTAGCAAATAATGAAGAAATGAATGGAAGTGAGTCGACAAATCTGTTCTTTCAATTCTTACTGGCCAGCTCAAGTTTTAAATGTAGAGATCTTAAATTGCGCCTAAAATAGTCATCATAGTCTTGCTACTCCTCAAACATTTTCCTTTTTCTGTCATTCTGTCTCTAACTGAATATTTAACTTTTATTCCCTACTCTGTGTCTCAATTATATGAAGCTTACCAAAACAAAAATTACCTTACCAATCAAGCCCATAGGGCCTCACAACAACACAAAAAATATTAAACTGATGCTATTTATAGATGAAAATAAGGGACAAGTAGGCAAGTTGCCAAGGTTAAGTAAGTAGACACAGTGGAGCCGATCATCTACCTACAGTCCACTACCATCAGACTTGCACACTCACACACCACTTAACACTGATCCTTTATGCTGTGAGAACATTTTAGATTTGTGGAAACTCAGATTCTTTAAAACTTTTTCTTGTGGTGCTAGGGATTGAACCCAGATCACACTAGGCAATCACTCTACTACTAAGCTATATCCCAACCCTCAGATTCGGTAAAACTTGAAGGATTTCTGGCTATGACTTCATATAAAACTGAATATACCTTCAGTCACAGTGACACTTTTATCTTCCTTTGCTTTTCTAATTATCCAAAGCCACATCCCCAGGTCCTAAATGCTTCAAATTATTTTCATATGAAAGTCACTGTTTTGCTTATAGGACTTTTATTTAATATCTTCAGGTCATACCATATTTCTGTTTATAATGGACTATACTGTAAAAGTCATAGCAAATCAGTCTCTGTGTCACCTGCTCCCCCTTTTCTTTACCACTGTGGAGCAGCTGATTACAAAAGAGACATATTTCTAAATCAGTACTTTCTGAATTGCAATTATTGATGTATGTATGGTGTAGAAAGGACTAACAAATGTCTACACATTACTTTCTCATTTCTGTGATTTTCTAGTAGAATTTAATTATTTTCTACACTCAACCCAAAATTGAAGTGCTTTGGTTTCATCATCACAGCATTATTCATGGAACGCTTGTAACCTCTAAACTCAGGAAGACTCTTAATTCAACTTAACTAAAGTTTATTGACCTCTAAAGCACAATATACAGTAAGTTTTAGGCATTCAAGTCTATATACTATACAAACATATAGTTTAAACAGTAGTAGGAGAATTATACAAAGAATGACTCATTTTCTAGTTACTATAGTAATTATTGAAAGTACTTGTGCATATCTCCCCTCCAGAATACAATGTGAAGGATTGGTATACTTAAATAGATTGTGTCTGTAAAGCATTAAATTCTCCAAAACCAAGACAATTCTAAGACTCAGTAAAGTAAAATTTATTTTTACAATATAATTTCAATTTCTTGCACAATGAAGATCAAAAAAAACCATCTTCTTTAAGTTTGTTTTGTTTTTTTTGGCAGTACTGGGTATTGAACTTAGGGCCTCATGTGCTTGCTATGTAGGCACTTTACCACTTGATCCACTCTGCCAGCCATTCTTTAAGTTCTTAATATTCTATAGAATATCATTAAAGTTAAGGAGGGAAACTACAGATATTGACATAATCAAATTTATAGGATGTCTCTATATATAATCAAATATATAGGATATGCCTCTATATTCTGCATATTTTAAAGGATTTTTTCTATCAGCAAGTAACATCTTATTTTGCAGGTTTGGGCATTAAGACTGGTTTTATAACAGTGTCAAACAGAACTGCTTCCATGGAAACTACTTCCACAGTTTGTAACTGGAAAGAAATCCTCTGCCTCTCAGTTTTACTATCTTTAAGGTACGTTTAATGGCAACCTTAGGGAAATAGGTATACATCGAGGAGAAAAGTGGCAAAACTTCAGGTGATAGAAGAGCTATAAGAATGTTCAAAGAGGGCATAGCCCAAAGGCTTAGAGAAAACTAGTGATATTAAATCCTAAATTGGAGTGAAATGATTTCGGAGACTTTATGAGACATGTCTACAAAGCAATGCCTGTAGGAATATTTATTTAGTTTGTCTAATTATGTAAAATACTGTGAATTATTGAGAAAGAACAATATTGCCTCTTCTGATATATATTTAACAAACTTAGGGAGTTGTGAGACTGAATATTTGTCATCTTACTGAAGCCCATAGCGTGGGTAATTCTATGGCATGCATTATCCTATCTTCCATATGCAAAGTGGAATTGGATCAAGGAGGAAGGTCAGGTTGCCTCACTTTTCCTGGGTTATTCAGGAAAATTTGTACAGCGACTTCAGAGAAATGCAAAACTTCCTGGGGGTAGGTAGAGGGTGGGTCAAGGGAAATTAATTTGAATTTTTTTTTTGTGTGTGGTACTTAGGTTTAAACTCAGGGCCTACACCTTGAGTCACTCCACCAGCCCTATTTTGTGATGGATTTTTTTCAAGATAGAGTCTCATGAACCTAGCCTGGCTTTGAACCTAGATCCTCCTGATCTCTGCCTCCTGAATAGCTAGGATTACAGGTATGAGCCACTAGCACCTGGCATTAATTTGAAATTTTAAGTGGCCATGTGCAAAGGGACACTGGGTACAAGAGTGTGATATCTTTAAAAGCTGTATAGCAGTATTCCAAGAGCAGTTAGTGTAACTTCACTATTTCTACTTTCATTCAGTTTTTCTACTATAGTTCTAAAACACATTTCAGTGCTAAGAGATCTTACATAAACATCATAACAAGGTAAAAATTGGTATGAGCCATAAAATCACAGTGCATACAGGGGATTTGCTATAAGAGTGTTTTGTAGATCTTGCAGTTGTTAGCTCAAAGTGAGATACAACTCTTTTCTCAAATTGATTGTTTTACTTGGACAGAAGCCAGTTATCTTCTCAGTCAATTAATGTCCATTTGCTGCCAATTTTCACTATACATACCTTGTGCCCTCCATGAAACTAACTCCCCAACTGTTTAGGAAACTAAATATTTCACACATAGCTTTTGGTAATAAATGAGCCAACATATTTCAACCAGGTCAGACTCCATAACTATACATTTTAAAGATTGTGAATTCACTCTTGACAAGGGAAATTCAAAACTATTCCGAGCCAAAGCCTGGGAAAAAGACAAAAGATGAAAAGAAAATAGATGAAGTAATGCAATAGCCAGCTGAGGAGGAAATGGTGCCAAGTAGCTGTGAGACAACAGCATGAAGTAAAGTGGCTTCATTAATACACTGCAAAGTACCAGAATGGCGCACAAGACAACACTTAGTTTCCAAACCAAACACAACTAGAGTTTACCACTATTGACTTTAAGTAGCAGCTGCCTAATTGCTAGAAAGCAGATACTTGAGCAGTTGTTGAGATTTGCAAATGCAAATAAGCTTCATCACAAATATATCTGTATTGCAGCTACTCTAGCTTCTGGTTAAGTCACACAATGATTGTGATATTTAGTCATCACACTAATTGAACTTTATAAAGTAATTAGTAGTAACAAACAGGTATATAAATAGCAGTTACTTAGATGATCGTCAAATCACAAGTTTAAAAAATTGTAGAGATTTGTTACTGTTTGCATTTCCTAATTTAAAAATCACTTTAAGATACTACCAACAATAATTCTTTTTAAGATGATAACATCTTGTCACCAAAAATGTTTATCTTATGAATATTTACTCAGCACTTTCTATAGTACATAAGTGTAATTCACAAAATAAAAACAGCCTTCTTACAGTAATCTTTTTATTGCTGATACTAAAATAATTCATACAATAAAGAGTTTAGAGAGAAATGATATGTACTAACCTCATAATGACTTAATTTTTAAATACATATCTAAAGAGATAATACTATATTATTCTACTCCCTCAAATGTAACAATCTAAAAATAGCAATATGTTCTGTCTAGCCAAATACTCATTTATGACTCTATATCTACTATGAATTATCAGTTTTCAAAGAACTATAATGCCAAAAACGTGTTGCAAAGAATAATCATGATACTGAACCCAATCTAGTTTTGTTTCTATGAATTGAAAATATGTTTCAAAGCCTTGGTCAAAAGGCCATCAATTTTTATTGAGCATTTGATCAATTCATGAAACATTTAACTTGTTCCTATTATGTACTAGGAGAACGAGTTGTGAAGATGAAGACATAATTTTCTTATGAATGGGGAGAAAGATGAATTAAGTGACACAATGTATGTTTTCCTAAGAGTTATAAGGAGCTCTAGGGCTCAAAGAAGGATTATAGTAAAGGTTTTCCCAAGAACAGGTATTTTCTTAGACCTTGAGACATGATTTAAATATAATTAGTGGGACAAGGATGGAATACATTTGCTTGGAAGATGATCTCAAGAAACACAAGCCTAAGAGTTAGGAAGTAAGAGAGAGATGAGATATAACCAACTAAAGGTGCATTATTTAGAAATATCAAGCATGGATAATTGAAACTTAGTCCAACAGGGAAAAATCTGAGAAATTGTACAGACAGGTTCAGATTTATCCCACCTAAGTAGAAAGAAAGCCAGAATATGTATATATCAATAGTCCTCAGTCTTCGGCTGAGGTCTACTTACAAGGTTTTAATCCTCCCAGCCTTCTAGCTTTCTGAGGAATAGAAAGTCATTAGTGATAAACAAATATAGATAAATAAATAAAAAGAACTGTGTGCTTTTATTTGGAAGTGTGACCAAAAGATGTGGCAAGGGAAGACTGATATTAGAAACCTTTTGATATCTTTTATAAGGTATACTATTATGGAGTTTATTTTACTTTCTCTTAAAAGTTCTTTCATTACATTAGATCTCTTCTTTTCTGTTCAGCATGGCATATAACTCACTTCCCACAATTTAGGGATTGTGAGGACAATCTACAAAATTGTTTATTTGCATATTTCCTTAATTTGTTTTCCCTTCATGATAGTGTGGGAAACTTCCACCATGGTTAAATCTAAACTTGCCTCCTATTTTACATCAACATTTAACATATCAGTGGCTGGGGAAAAGCACCCAATTCTGCTGCCTGCTGTCAGATAGACACATTACCACAAACCTCAAGTGATCTCAAACACAGGTTAACCATCTTCTTACTGCCCCTATACTCCATTCTGAAACTTCACTATTTCATAGCTGCTCGCTGTCACATGTCAGTAACTATTCCTCATGGATCTTATCCATAACAGTGCCTCAGCTGATGTTCTTGCCTATTATTTAATTGAACAAATGGATGTAAGTATAAAAGAAAACATTTTCTCATCAGTACCAAATTCTCCATACATACTAATAAACTTTTCACATGTAACATGTCACTAGGAGACTTCCTCTGTTGCTATGGCCAAACTCTCCAATAATACACTGTAGCACAATCACTCTTTTTTTTTTTTAATGGAAAAGCTTTTTTTCTAGAGTTATCCATCTTTTCTAGAATACATTCATAGCTCTATCTCTATAGTATTAGCTTCATCAGCATTTCAACATATTCAAGGAACTGTCATAGTAGTGTGGACTTCAGTAATCAAATAGCAAGTTAAGTAGCATTTACCGGTCTCAGTTCCTTCATCTATCAAAAAGAATGATAATAACACCTACCTCTTTGGACTGTTGTTAACATTAAGTGAAATGAAGCCTTAAACATCCCTTAAAATATTTGACATTGATTAATTCATCAGTAATGTTCAATTATATAGCTAAATATAATAAAACTAAAATATTGTTTTCTGTCAAGCATTTCTTGGTTTGCACATTCTTTCAGAGGCACAATCACATCTTCAAAGTTCATGATGGCAGAATGTGTTTTCCAAAAACAGATGCAATGTTTTTGGGTACATGCTGTCTTCTATAACTTGGCTACTCCTCCATCAAGAACCTGGGTAGGTCTTCCTGACTGTCTCAACTCTCACGGAATCTCACAGAAGCAAAGTATGTGACTTCAAATGCTAGGTAAGGATGGACATTAGCACATGTACTGACTTACTCTTGTTGTCTCTCTTAAAATGATCACCTTTGGAACTGAGCCAAGAAAACCCAGCCCATGAAGACTAGCCTATGTTGAGAGAAACTGAGGTTTCCAATCCTCAGGCATGGCTGAGCTTTCTAGTTCAGAGTCACTCCTAACCATGAGTAAGTCACCATGGATTCATAACTTCCAGCCTTCAGGCAACTCAGCCCATCTGATGTTGTATACTTATAATTTTTATATAAAGGCTCAAACCCAATGTTTTTAAGGGATTTATACATAAGGTAACACTGACAGCTTGGAGTAAAAGAGCAGAAATATTATAAAACACAAAAGCACCTTTGAATCCAAATATTTTAGTTTTATTTTTGAAAATTGCATAAATAATATGAGATTTCATTGTGATAATTCCACACATGCAAACAGTGAACTTTGAACAAGTTCAGCCCCTCCATTATTCCCATTTCCTCTTCCTTCTCCCTGCTTTTTTAAACAGTGTTTGGTGAGTTTTACTATGTTATCTTCATATGTATATATGTAGCACTTCAGTGCTCTTCCTCCCCATTCCAATACCCTTTCCTTTCCCCTGGCCCCACTCTGTGGTGTCACCCAGAGAGTCCCCAATATACATTCATGTTCCATCATCATCACCATTTTAAGTCTAGGGTCCACAAATGAGTGAGAATAGGTGATATGTGGCTTTTCAAACTTGATTTGTCTCATTTAGCATAATGAAATTACTGCAATCGACATTTCATTTTTCTTTATGGCTGAGTAATAGTCCATAATATATATATATATATGTGTGTATATATATATACATATATATGTATATATATATACACATATATATATACACATATATACATATACATACATATATGTATATATATATATATACATACAACCCAACAGTTGCTGTTGGGTAACTTGGCTGTTTCTACAGTTTGGCTGTTTTGAAAAGAGCTGCAGTAAACCTAGATACGCATGTATCTCTCTTCTGTATTTATTTTACTCTTTTGAATATATGCCCAAGAGTGGTATAGTGAAGTGATAAGGTAAGTCTATTTTTAGTTTTTTTGGGAAACTTCATACTGATTTCCATAAGACTTCACATTACCAACAACAGTGTATGATGATTTTTCTTTACCTAACATCCTCACCAGCAAGTGTTGTTTGTTTGCTTGATTGCCAATCTGACTGGGGTGAGGTAGAATCTTAGTGTAGTTTTTATTTGCATTCTATTTAAGACTAAGGATGTCAAACATTGTTTCATGCATTTATTAGCCATTTGTATTTGTCCATTTATTAATTTGATTATTTGTTCTTTTGCTGTTTAGTTTTTTAAGCCTTTTGTATATTTTGGATATTAATCACTTATCTATTGGGCAACTGGAGAAGATTTTACCCCATTCTGTGGATTTTTCTCTTGATTCTCATAACTGTTTCCTTTGTTGTGTAGAAAGTTTTTTATTTGAAGCAGTACCATTGGTCAATTCCTGCTCTTATTTCCTGAGCAATGTGACTTTTGTCCTTGATTCTGTTTGTATGCTGCATTACATTGATTTTTTGTATGTCAAACCATCCTTGCATCCCTGGAATGAAACCAACTTGACCACAGTATATGATATTTTTACTGTGTTGTCAAATTCAGTTTCCAATTATTTTATTGAGAAGTTTTGTGGCTATGTTCATAACAGAGATTGGTCTTTAATTCTCTTTCTTTCTTGTACTTTGGAATAAGTATAAACTCATAGAATGAGTTTGGTAGCATTCCTTTCTTTTCTATTTCACCAAAAAGTTTGAGGAGTGTTGATATAAGATTGTCTTTAAAGATTTGGTAGAATTTGGCAGTGAATCCATTGGGTCCTTTTCTTTGTTGGGAGACTCTGTTACAACTATAATCTCATTATTTGTTGCAACTCTGTGTAAGTGGTTTATATACTCTTGGTTCGATTTCGGTAGGTCAAATGCATCTAAAGATGTATCCATTTCTTCTGGATTTTCCAGATTGTTCAAATATAGGTTTTGAAAGTATTTCCTTATGAACTTCTGGATTTCCTTGGCATTCATTGTAATACTCACTTTTTCATCTCTAATTTTATTAATTTGGGTCTTTTCCCTTCTCCTTTTAGTCAGATTGGCCAAGGGTTAATTAATCATATTTATATTTTCAAAGAACCAACTTTTTGTTTTGCTGATCCTTTGCATGGTTTCTTGGTCTTTAGTTAATTAATTTCTGCCCTAATCTTCATTATTTCTTTCCATCTGCTGATCTTTGGTCTGGCTTTTTCTTATTTTTGTTGGATCTTGAGCAGCATCATTAAGCTATTTTGTTGAGGTAACTCTGAACTTTCAATGGAGACATTCATAGCTATAAACTTTTTGCTTAGCACTGCCTTTGCTGTGTTCTGGTAGGTTGTGTTTTCACCTTCATTAGATTCTAGGAACTCTTAGATTTCCTCCCTCTTTCTCCAATGACCCATGGTCATCCAGCAATGTGTCATTCAATCTCCATGTGTTTGAATGTTTTCTGCTGTTTCTTTTGCTATTGAGTTCAAGTTTTAATTCATTATGGTCTGATAAGACACAGGAGGTTATTTCAATTTCCTCAGATTAAGATTTGCTGGTGTTCTAAGATATAATCTATTTTATAGAAAGCTCCATGGGCATCTGAGAAGAATGTGCATGGTGCAGGTGCTGTCTGAAATACTCTGTAGATGTCTGTTAAGTCCATGTGGTCTATAGTGTCATTAAATTCTGAAGCTTCTTTGTTGGCATTTGAACTCTCAAATTTATATGAAGAGAAAGCAAGCTAAGAAATCTACTAAATTTCAAATATATACTTCTAATTATGAAAGAAGAAAGATGAATCAGAAAGCAGAACCAAGAATTTAAACAGATCCGAGAGTAATTGAGAATTAGTCCCAGGGTAAGGACTGAGATAAGATCAAGGAACAGGCAACATGTGCCCAGATGAATTTTAGAATCACTAAGGACAAGTGTCTGCTGTTTGTTCTCTGCTTCCCCCCCTCGTTCTGATTGGGAGTGACCCTGTTATGCCTGTTTCCCTACTATGGATATATACTGGGGAGCAGATAAATTATCTCTTTACTTCATAGAGTTTCAGATTGAGCAGGATGACATTCTGCACCTCAAGCCTAAGGCTGATGCCATAATAGGTAATATTTTTGTAGGATCCTAGGAAGGAATGAGAATATATTGCATGTGGGAATAACAAATAAATTTAATAAGAGAACAGGCAGTAGAGGTTTTAAAACTTGACTGAAAATGATTTGAGTTATCCTGAGTTAGATCATGGACCTTTTTATCAAGATTGATACTTTGAGACTTTGTTATTACCTACTTTGTTACTACTACTACAATGTATTTCAGAGGAAGTGACATTGTCACTTCTGAGCCTGGATTAGGAAACGGCACAGAACTATGGTTTCTCTTAGGACATTGGTTATAGGAATCTTTCTGTGTAATATGAGAAAATTGACTACACTAAGGTTGCCGTATGGGTGGTGGTCAGGAGGAAAGAGATAGAGATAATTGTGCACAAGGGGTCATCTGATCGCAATCACATGAGAGACTACAAGTAAGAACAAGCTTCTAAATCTTCTGAATTCTTACATTCAATAGCAATCTAAATCAGTATTATTATTTTACACCACTTAAATTACTTTGCAAGGACTGATATTACAAAGTACTGTGTGGCTTAAACAGCAAAGCCTTATTTTCCCACAGTTCTAGAGACAAGAAGTCTAAAATCAATGTGTGCCATCAGGATTGGTTTCTTCTAAGACCTCATGTTGGTTGTGGTTTATTGTCTTCTCCCTTCCTTTTCACATAGTCATTACTCTGTGTGTGTCAGTGTCTTTTTCTCCTCTTCTTATAGGATTAGTGCTTACCCATAAAACTCTTTTTCACTCTATTGCATTTTGAAAGGACCTACCTCCAAATATAGTCACATTGGAGGTACTGCGAATAAAGAGTTAAACATATGAAAAGGGGTGGAGGACACAATTCTTTTGGAGTTCCTTTTTACACTGCGGTAGATAACCAAAACATCACCAGTTTTCTAATCATATCTTAAACTTTATAGAACACTTGTTGGCCTCCTCACTTGTTTGCTTTTCTCACTCTTTGAACTATTTGAAGTCTAGAAACTTACTTTTCATTTCTGTAGTTCCATTCATAGAACAAAGATCACAGTAAAAGCAATCATAGTACAGCATGATAGACTATACTAAAATAATTAACAACTAACTTAAATTTTCTTTCCTTATGGATGTTAAGTGTATTGATTTCAAACAGTTTGCTTATTAGCAAAACTAAGAGTGAATAGATGTGGAAGGAAATATTTAGAAGTTATAATTAAGTATAGTGGATTTTCTCTAACTTTTGCAAACAAACTAATTTTTAAAAATGTTGTGCTGGGTAGGAGTACATTGTGGCATTTCCAAAATTTTTATAATATATCAAATATATCATATTTGAATTCACCTTGTCCACCATTCTCCTTTATCTGCCCTTCCTTCCATTCCTGGAATACTTTCAACAGGTATCATTTTTCCAATTACATACATGTGTCACGGTTATTTGTACCATAATCACCCTCCTATAAACTTCCCCCACCTACTCTCCCCTACCACTGCTACAGACCCCCAAACAACCCTGCCCCTAGGCAGGACCTGTTCTGCCTTCGTGTTCTCTGATTATGTAAAAGTAATGACATTTTTGCTTGTCTAAAACAGCTACACAGAGAGTTTCTTTGGGACACTTTCATGTATGTGTGTATTATAACCTGATTTGGTTTATATCCTCTATTTTTCTTCTTTTTCCTTAGTCCTTTTCTTATGGTAGTTTCAACCAGTTTAAAAATTCTATATTTATTCTTGTATAGAGACTACATCAACCATATTCACCTTCTTAATTTCCTTCTTTTGCCTTCTCCTTCTCATATGTGACCTCCTCTTAGCATGACCTAGTTTTCATAATATTGCTGTATTTATATTAGGTTTACATTCTGCATATGAGAGAAACATGGCTTTTAGCCTTCTGAACCTGGCTAATTTCACTTCAGATGTTGTTCTACAGTTCCATCCATTTACCTGAAAACAATGAAGTTTCATTCTTTAGAGCTGAATAAAATTCCGTTGTGTATAAATACCATATTTTCTTAATCCATTCATCAGTGGTGAGGCATATTGACTGTTTCTATAGCTCAGCTATTGTAAATAAGACTGCAATAAACATGAGTGTGCAGGTGCCTTTGTTGTAACCTGACTCATATTCCCCTTGTAGTGGAATTGCTATATCATATGGCAGTTCTATTTTTAGTTTTTTGAGGAGGTTTCATACTGTTTTCTATAGTAGTTGTATTAATTTGCTTTCCCACCAGCAGTGTGTGAGGGTTCATTTTTCCCTACATCCTCACCAACATTTGATGTGGGTGGTGTTCTTGATGTTAGCTATTTTAACAGGAGTGAGGTAGAATCTTAGTGTGGTTTTGATTTGCATTTCCTTTATGACCAGGGATGGTGAGCATTTTTTCATGTGGATTTTAGCCATTTGGAGTTCTTCCTTTGAAAAAGCTCTGCTCAGATCACTTGGCCATTTATTTATTGGTTCATTGATTTTGGGGGAGTTTAGTTTTTTGAGACCCTAATCTGATATGTAGCTGCCAAAGATTATCTCCAATTCTGTGGGCAGCTTCTTCAATTTAGGGACAATTTATTTTGTTGTGCAGACGCTTTTGAATTTCATTTAGTCCCATTTGTCAATCCTTTCTCTTAGTTGCTAAGCCTTTTGAGTTTTATTGAGGAAGTCAATGTCTATGCCTATTAGTTCCAGTGTGTTCCCTGCTCTTTACTGTACTAGCTTCAAAATTTCAGTCTTATATTAGGGTCCTTAATCCATTTTGAGTTGATACTTGTTCAGAGTGACAGACATGGATCTAGTTTCAGGATTTAGTTTTCTGAATGCAGAGATTTGATGCAGCTTTCCCAGCAACATTTGTTGAAGAGTCTTTTTTCCATCATGTTTTTGACACCTTTGTCAAAAATCATGTGGGCACAGCTGTGTAGATTCAGATCTGTGTCTTTTATTCTGTTCCACTGGTTTTCATGCAGTACCATACTGTTTTTATTGCTTTGGCTCTATAGTATAGTTTGAAGTCAGATATTGTCACACCTCCAGTGTTGCTCTTTTTGCAGTATTGCCATGGATATTTTCAGTGTTTTGTGCTTCCAAATAAACTTTAAATTTCATTTTCAATCTCTGTGATGAATGTCATTGGAATTTTGATGGGAATTGTGTTGAACATGTAGATTGATTTTGGTAATATAGCCATTTTCACTGTTGATTCTACCAATCCTTGAGCTGGGAAATCTTTCCATCTTCTGTAGTCTTCTTAGATTTCTTTCCTCAATGCATTACAGTTTTCTTGTAGAGGTCATTCACATTGTTTGTTAAGTTTATACTTAGGTATTTTAATTTTTGATGCTATTATAAATGGAATTTTTGTCTACATTCTTTCTCAATCTGCTCACTTTCAGTAATCAGGCTACTGATTTCTGTATATTGGTATATTGATTTTGTATCCTGCTACTTTGATACTGTTTATGGTTTCTAAGAGTTTTTTGGTAGAGTATCTTGAGTATTTTAGCTATCAGATCATGTTGTCTACAAATAGGGATAGTTTGACGGATTCCTTTCCAATTTGTATTCATTTATTCATGTCTTATTGCCCTGACTTTGAATGTTGAATAAGAGTGGGGAGAGCAGACACCCTTTTCTCGTCCCTGATTTTAGATGAAAAGTTTTCTGCTTTTCCCCATTTAGCATGATGTTGGCTATAGGTTTTTCATGTATTACCTTTATTTTATTGTGGAATTTTGCATCTATGTTTACTAAAGAGATTGGCCTGTATTCTCTTTTTTTGTCGTGTACTTGTCTGTTTTAGGGATGAGTATGATAACGGCTTCATAGAGTGAATTAGGTAGTGCTCCTTCCATTTCTATTTCATGGAAAAGTTTAAGGAATATTGGTATTAGTTCTTCTGGTAGAATTCAGTAGTAAATTTGTCAAGTCCTGGACTTTTCTTTTTTGGGAGGCTCTTTATTGCTACTTCAGTTTCATTGTGTGTTACAGATTTGTTTAGGTGATTAATATTCCCTTGGTTCAATTTTGGATCATCATATGTATCTAGAAATTTGTCCATTTCTTTCAGGTTTTCCAATTTATTTGAATATAAGTTTTCAAAGTAGTCCCTGATGAGTCCCTTGGATTTCTTTGGTATTTGTTGTTTTCTCCTCTTTTTCACTTTTAATTTTATTAATTTGGGTCATTTTCCTTCTCATTTTAGTCAGATTTGCCAGGGATTTGTTGATATTATTGATTTTTTTTCAAAGAACCTGCTTTTTGTTTCACTGATTCTTTGAATTTTGTTTTGGTCTTTGTTTCATTGATTTGGGCCTTTATTTTTATTATTTCTCTCCTTCTGCTAGTTTTGGGTTTAGCTTGTTCTTGTTTTTCTAGTAGTTTGAGATGCAACATTAGGTTGTGTATTTTAGATCTTTCTGTGGCAAATAAACTAATTTGCTGGGATATAATTCACAATTTATTGAAACATTTATTTCAAGATCTGAAATTATTGATTTGATTATTTTGTCTGTTTTACTACAGTTATTTCTTCTGGCATTCTATCAGTCATTATGATGCATGATAAACTTTTTCAACTTAATTTATAAAATACATGTCTTTCACTAGTCTAGCCTTCATCTCAAAAGTTGTTTCACATATCTGTTCATATGTCATTTCACATTGTCAAGAATTTAATTCTTTTGTCCTGAACCTGTGAATACTATTTTATTATGCTTATAAAAATGTATAAGAACTTCTCTATCTTAATGGAATATATTTTTGAAATATAATAATGAATAAAATTAGGATTCAGAAAATCCTAATTTTAAAAAGAGTTAGTTGGAGTATTTATAACTATTTTACTAACTACTTAATATCTAAGCACATCTTTTACTTCCAACAATCAAGGGGATTTCTTTGCCTAACACTAAAATTTCATGTAATTTAGTGAAACATTGGTGTATATAGTCATCCTTTAGTACCCATGAGGAATTGGTTCTAGGAGTCTCCCCCCCAACATATGCACATGCACACACAGATACTAAACTTCTTATATGCTCTAGTACCTTATATAACATGGTGTAGTGTTTTAATATAACCTATGCACATCCTCCTCTATACTTTAAATCATCTCTTGATTACCTATAATATCTAATAACCTAATACAATGTACACGCTATGTAAATAGTTGTTACATTATATTGTTTAGAGAATTGTAAAAAGAAAAACAAGTCTATACATGTTCAATACAGACGCAGTTTTCCCCCTGAATCTATGGATGCATAAACCATGGATACAGAGGGCTCACTATATGGATACTGACTTCACAAGAATGTTTTGGTGATTTTTCAGCAAAACAGTTCTGTGTTGGAGTTTTTCATGTCTCATGTGTTTATTACCATGTAATTATAATGTTTAACATGTCCATTATAAAAAAAATAAAAAGAGGTGAGTTGTTGTGAGTATATCCTACTACAGCTTCACACCTTGCCAATACTGAATGGTTTCACTGTGTGGAGTCACTCATGGATTGACTATGTAGAATTCCTTTCCTTTCCCTTCAGAGACTAATTAAAATGGTTATTTACGTAACATCTCTATTCTTTGTTAGATGTTACAAAATCACATTAGAAAAGTTCTTTAGATTTCATACATAGAAACTAGTTATAGTGACTCATTTTTACCTATATTTCATTACAATTATTTAGAAAGTCTCTCTCCATTGATATTTTCAGTTGTTGTTTTTTAAAATTTTTTCCCTTTATTATTGTGATGGGTGGGGATACATTGTGCCATTTACACAAGTTCTTGCAATGTATCAAATTTAATTCAATTTTCTATATTTTCTGAAAAAATGTAGCACTAAAATATCTCATTCCAGTCAACCACAATTACATGTTTGCCAATTGAAGAATCATTAAATGAATTAGCCTTTAAATTCAAGCATGAGCAAGAAGAAAAAGACTCATTGAAATCAGTTCTTCCAGAAAATTAAAAATAAGACTCTAAGTCCATATTTCTTGGCTATAGTTCTTAAATTTCAAATCCAAATGGCAAAGCAAACTGAATGAATAAAGTCTACCTGTCGCTAGCTAAAACTTCAGTTCATAGAATAGTAAACCCTGGCTGACTTACTGCTATGTTTCATTATCAAGTGTGAACTGAAGTGCCCATAGACATAGTAGCTGCTTGGTCTAATTCAGAGCTTTTTTTTTAAGTTTAGAAAGTGTAGAATTCTCCTAATTGGCATCCTGATAAACTGGTCTCTGACCTAATTGGTATAATTACCAAGAGGAAGGCACAGTGCAATACATTTAAAAGACTCAAACCAATTGACTCATGAAACAACATTCCCGGAGGGTTATTCATCAGCTTATTCACAGTCATCTCCTACTTCATATCAATAATGAGTTCCAAATATTTTCTAGCACATTTTATCTTCACATGTACTCTCATAGAAAGAATATTATAGGTATTTTGTATGTTTTAATCTTTTTGGAACAGATTAAAAATTTAGCAAACTAAGACAGATGCTTTTCAACTAAAATTTATATGAACAAGCCTGAATATATGCTCTGGTTAACCAAGAGTTGAGTGGTTAAACTTCAATAAATGGTTATTTTCATCATATGCAAAATATTTAAAGCCCTTATCTTAATATTTTCTATTACAGTCTTTTCCGATGTGGAGTATGATGAACAAAAAGTTAAGAGTTATTAGGAAAGCAGTGTCTTTTCTTCCCTTCAGCATGAGAGATGGATATTTCTCTCATAAAAGTTATGAGGTGGAAAAAATAGCTATCCCATTTTGTTTTTCACTTTTCACATGATATGAATTTCAATGGAGACCTTAGAGATTCATAGGAAAACAAATAGAAAACAAAGTCCTCAAATGGAGTTTTTTCAGAAGAGAATCATTATTTTCAAGTTTTTCAAACTTGATTTTCTTATCTCCAACAGTTTTCTCTGTTGGTAATTTTATAGAAATTGAGAATTATTTTTAATATGGATTCTAAAATGATGAAAGAAAAGAGGACCTTAGTTGAGAAGCTGAGGAGTTTGCCATGGCTTTTTCTATTGGCTTCCTGAATGGATTTGTTTGACTGTAATTCAGTCCTTTGTGTTGGTCAACTATCCCTTACCTCTGAAAAGTACTTTGTTTGTTTGGATAGTTTAAATTCATTTCTATGGAAAATAAAATGAAATATGGCTTTCTATGAGTTTCTGGTCTTAATTACAATTTTTTAAAATAAATTTTAGTGTGTATATTTCAGGTAGATAGCATGATTTTGTAAATCACGTCTATAGTATAATACTCTAATTACCACTACTGAAACAAATTAACATGTCTTCCATCACACAGTTTACCTTTTGTTTTCTGTGTGACAAGAGCAGATTTAATATATTCATTTAGCAAAAAATCCCAAATATAATACACTAACTACCACCCTTATGGTGTACATTAGCTCTTTGACTTGTGTGTCCCTCATATTTCATACTATGTAAAACTGATCTACCTGTTCTGATTTCCTCTTATCCCATCCCTGGTACCAACAGCTATATTATTTTTAATACTTTAAATTGACACAAGAATTGTATGTATTTATGAGTACAGTATGACATGTATACCACATTTAATGATAAAATCAGCATAATAGTTTTATATACATGCTTATATATGTATGTGCATATGTGTGTATCACCTCAATCACTTATCATTTCTTTGTGGTGGTAACATTCAAAATCCCAAGGGTGTGGAGGAGGGAATGGGGAGAGGCTGGTGGGTCTAAGAGTATATTGGAATATGACTTCTCATGTTCTATAACATAGTAGAGTAGCTAACAATTAATTTTATACATAAAAATAGCTAGTAGAAGGGATTTTGAATGTTACTTCTTCCATGTTGTAGCAAATGGCGAAATATTCTCTTTTTTAAAGCCTGAGATTCATAAACAGATTGATGTATATTCATATATTCCTATATGTAGGCATAATAATAAAATGTTACGTGTATACCATATTCTCTTTATCCATTCATATACTGATGGACACCTGGCTTGTTTCCATATCTTAACTATCATGAATAGTTCTGTGTTGAACACAGTTGTGTAGCAAAATATGTTTATAATATAGTAATTTGCTTTGTTTTATTTTACATAATGGCTGTGCCAATCTACATTTCCACAAATGGTGGACAAAGTTTTCCTTTCTCCACACTGTTGCTGTGTTTCAACAATAGCTATTCTAAGAGGCTTGAGACAGTATTTCATAGTAGTTTTGAATTCATTTTGCTAATGCTTATTGATGCTGAGCATGTCTTCATGTATCACTGGTGTTTTTGTTATATTTGAAGAAATGTTTATTAAAGTGTTTATACTTTTTTGCAACAATGAGGGGAAAAAACCTTTTAAGCTGGAGATATCATTCTTACTTATTTAAAACTATATTAAAAGCTACAATAATCAAAGAAGTATGAGACTGGCATTGAAATAGACATGTGGAACAGGGAACAGAATAGAGAACCAGAAATATACTCAAACATGTATGTTAAAGTAATTTTTGACAAGAGCACCAAAAAGACAGAGTGAGGAAAGGAGTCTCTTCAGTAAATATGTTGGGAAAACTATATCCACATGCAAAAGAGTGAAATTGGACTTCTATTATCTATAACATAAAATTAGATAAAATCTAGTCAAAAGGATTAAAAGACCTAAATGTAAGAGCTGAAACCATAAACCTCCTAAAAGAAAACAGACATAGCTCCTTGATATTGGTCTTGGCAACAATAGTTATCACGCCAAAAGCTTCATCCACAAAAACTAAAGTGACTGGAACTGCATCACACTAAAAACCTTCTGCACAGCAAAAGGGAAAAAATCAGCAAAATGAAAAGGCAACCTATAGCAGAATGTGGGCTATAATCCCAACTACTTAGGAATCAAAGGTAGGAGGATCGTGGTCCAAGGCTGAACAGGGCAAAAGCATGAGACTGTATCTGAAAAAAACACTAAAAGCAAAAGGACTGACCATGGCTCAAGTGGTAGAGGACTTGCTTAGCAAGTTTGAGACCCTATATGCAAGCCTCAATGCCAGAAATAAAAAGGAATAAAAAGCGGCCTATAGAACAAGAAAGAATATTTGCAAACTGTGTATCAAATATGGTATTAATATCTGAGATTTATAAAGAATTTGTATAACTCAATAGCAAGAAAATATATTGCCTGATTTGAAAAGGGTTGAATTTCTCCAAAAATGACATAAATTTCTCCAAAGGTGATGTAAAAATGGTCAAAAATACATTTGAAGGTGTTCAATGTCATTAATCATCAGGGAAATGCAAAGTATTCTTTCTTTTACTTTTGTTTTTCTGAAAACATTGGGGTTTATCTAACTTGGAACCTTGCATTCGCTAGGTAGATGCTCTACCACTTGAGCCAGGCCCTGATGCATTTTGCTACAGTTATTTTTCAGATAAAATCTTGCACTTTTGTCTAAGGCTGGTTTCGCAGTGTGATTATCCTACCTAAATGTCCCAGATAGCTGAGGTAACACAAATGTACCACCAAGTCCATCTTGTTGTTTGAGATAGGGTCTGCCTAACTTTTTGCCCAGGATAGCATCCAGCTATGATTCTTCTGTCTCTGACTCCCAAGTAGTAGCTGACATTCAGGTGTGAGCTAACATTCCTGACTTGTAAATCATTTTTAAATTATTGATTTGTATATGATGTTATACACCTTGTCATTATATGACATTTATGTGTTTCATATTAATAGCCAACATGCAATTCAACCCCTATATCTGAGATATATCTCATTTATATTTCTTCCTTTTCATATCAAATTCTGCCATGCATTGTACTAGAAACTCAATTCAGTTTGTTTGTTTGGTTTTTTTCTTTTAAAATATCTTTTCTTTTTTTCTTAATTTTGTATTGAAATTCTTCGCATGCAATTTGTCCATATAAACTTGTTATTACTCAGTTCAAGTTTAGAAAGTGTATGCTTTCCCAGTTAGTTTATTTATTGTTGTTAGGTTTTGTCATTTTGTTTGGGTGAACATTTTTGGTTGTGATAATTAATTTCTGAGTACATTAACTTCTTTTTGTTAAACTTTTCTTAATTATTTTCTCTTTAGAAAAAGTAAAACATTTATTTATATGACATTTCATTTCAATTAGAGCTGTATCTTATAATAATGGCTCTTATTCCAGGTTTTATATGTTTCTTAGTGAGTTGGAATTTGTGTGTGTGTATGTGTATAATTGTGTCTGTAATGGCAATGTTAGATACTAGAAAAAAATCAAGATTATTTGAATGCTATCATACTAGCCAAAGAAAATGGATATTTGTTTTTAAAAAATTAAGTCACATAGAAAAATATTTTCACTAGAAAATAATCAAGCAGAACCAGAAAGCGATCAAAAAGTATGATTCTATAGAAATAGATGTTTAAGCGACAAGAAATTGTAAGTTTCATTTTTTGATTCTGCTACCAAATTTCCCTAAACTTAAGATTTTCTAAAGTTGCTTTAGGTGCATGAATAAAGAGCAATGAGAAACATAGGAGAATCTGCTTCAGGAAGACCTTTGGAATTCAGTGAACATTATATACAATATAAATTGAGGCTCAAAACTGCATCAATCTTTAGCTGGACACCGTTGGCCTATGCCTATAATCTTAGCTACTTAGGAGGCCAAGCTCAGGAGGACTGTGGTTCAAAGCCAGCCCAGACAAATTGTTCAGGAGACCCCCATCTTAAGAAAACCCTTCACGAAAAAGGGCTGGTGGAGTGGTTCAAGGTGTAGGCCTTGAGTTCAAACCCCAGTGCCAAAAAAATACTGCATCATTCTTTAATGTCAGTCATTGGGTATCTTATAATTTAGTTCTAAAATATTAATATTTTGATAATCGCTAGTAAAACAATATAAAATATGTATTATGTTGAATTACCTTGTCAGGCTGGTAAACATCTAGAAAGCAAATTGATAAATGAAAATGATGGTTATGATGACAATGATAGCATTTGTTGAATTTTTACTACTTGCCAGAACTATGTTGAACATGTTATAGATATTTTCTCATTGTGTTTTACATAGATAACATGTTCAATAATCTTTAACAGACAAGGAAAACATAGTGTTACACAATTTTCATACTTTGTAATTTACAGATACTATATGTAAAATAAGTATAAAATTCTATTTTTGAACATACATTATTCACACCCAAAATATTTCTTTAAATGTCATGAATTTTTATTTTATTTTTTTAAGCTCACCATTAATTTAGAAGTATTCACCAGACCCTAGAGGTTTTGTTAGAGAACACAAACCTTTTCAATGCATTTTTCATTAGCAATATTTCATATCAAAATTCAGAAGAGAAAAGGACCATGATAAAAGTCACTCATATCCAAATAAGTCCTGATAAGCAACTTAATTGTAGATATTCCTTCAAATCAACTAATAGGATTGTATTTTCAGAATGCATTGTTAACTCAATTAGATAGAAAGTTATAACTAAATTACTATAACTTAACTATGCAAAAATAGATCTACTGAAATGATAAAGCTCTATAATTCACTCAGAAGTCAAAATCTTTTTCAAATCACCAACACTTTAGACCAAAGCCAATAAGTAATAAGTAAAATGCCTCTAATTGCATCAGAGTACTTCCTAAATTTCAATAACTAAATCTCATATGAAACAAATTAAAATAAAATTGTTAGAATATATATGAAGAACAAACATATTACTACAATTAACCTTCTTGGAAAAGTTTTAAATCTGGTGTGTTTGTGCATTGCTTTTAGAAACCATGTCTTTGTGTTGAACTTGTCAATTTAATTTGCCTGCTGTGCCCAATTCCCTCTGACATAACTTGTCTTCTTCCAACTCTTAGATGAGATATCCAGCATAGGTGATCCTTCCTGAACTGTCACTGCTAGTTAGATGGGGACATCTGATCCCAGGAAAGCCAATTAATAATCAACCAATTATCTGAAATTCCTCAATTGTCTGAATTCAGAGACACAGATCTGGAATCAGAAGGCAAAGGACTCTAGATTGGATCAGTCACATCAATTTTTTAGCTAGTGCCAGCATTATACTAAATTAAAGCAACCTCCAAGATTATGAATAAATACAGTGAATGAGAAACTCACCTGCAAATAAAATGGAACCAATTATAAAAATACAAGAGATCCATTGAAACAGAAAAAAGGTGAGGGGGAGCAAAAGTACTTGACCTAAGATGTGTTAGTTCCAATGATTCCAGTGAGAGTCCATCCTTTTTCTGAATTCTTTTAAAAACTCACTGGGTCTCTTTTCTTGCAGTATATTAAATGGATGTTTATTCTTTACAACTAGAAAAATTTGATTAGAATGCATTTTTGTTTGTTTTGCATTTATTAGATAAATATATGTATTTTGAGAAAAACTTTCCAATTTCACACCCATTTCCCTCAAAAGATGAATGGATTTTATTTTACATTGAATGCTAGCTGACAATAACTATTGTCCTTCTTCATGTGTCTTTTTTTTCATTATGGAATCCAGGCTAGAGGAAAACCTCCTATCTCAGGCATTGTTGATTTGGTAGCAGAAAAAAAGAGCAATTGAATAACCATGTGGTTAGGCTTTAAGTTGTTGCTCAGCAATATCCCAATTTACTTCTACTCATGTGACTTTGATGGCCAAAGTCAATCAAATGACAAAGCTGACTTTCAGACAAGGGTATAATGCCACAGGAACTAATACTTTGGGTCATGTGGCAGTGGAAGGTACAATGGGATGATCCAAAATAGGATTTCTTGATTGGGTAGTGGCTACTCAATTCTTTACTTGTTATGGAGCTTGGATCTGACTTCTGGAAAGACTTTTTTTTTCTGTTTTCCTTCTTAACCATATCTGAAGAGGATATTAAAGAATATACCCTCCTTGCTGACTCAGAAGACTTCTCATTTGACTTCCTGTCTGCAGAAATTTGGATCCCTAATTGAAGTAAAAAAATAAAATATTGTAGTGCGTTAATTTTGAAATCAGATAAACAATACATAGTAATTTAGTATAAGTTTGTTGCAAATATTTTTTGTTGTTTATCTGAAATTCAATTTTAACTAGGGTTACTATAATTTTATTTGTAAACGCTGGAAATTCTAGTATCCAAAGGGAATTTCAAGTCTCAAATAATTATAGTTTATTTAATTCAGAGTGTTGGCACAACTCTCTCAGTTCATAGTAATATTTTTATGTATTTGATTCCATCCAGTTTCCAGAGCCAATAGACATACTCTTTTTGTTTTCATTCTGAAAGATTACTTCCTCTTTAGATTTAACTGCCAATGTTTTAAATTTAGCAGGATCCTATACGAAAGTTCACTTTGAGTCTCTTTTCCCAAATATTTTGTCCAACTGGAAAGATACAATTCCATGTTAATCACTCCTGAGTTTTAATAATAGTATTTAGGGACCCTAAATCCTAATTTTTCCTAAAACTGAGTGCTAAGTGGCCTCTGTCATTAAAATTTCCTACTTTCATATTTTATGGGGATATAAAAAGGACATCTTTCATCCCTGTCAGTAAATTGGTCAATTCTTTTCTGGGTTCAACTATTGCTTGAAGTACCTCATTAAGTGCAGCCAAGGACACATGAGTAGCTTAATTGTTTTCAGGGTTGGGGATTGAACCCAAACCCCACACGTGGTAGGCAAGTGCTCTACCACCAACCCCTTTTCTCTTGTTTGCTTGTTTTTGAGAGGCTCTTTATAAATTATGCTTGGACTGGCATCAAACACTCAATTCTCTTGCCTCCACCTCTGAATAGTTGGGATTACAGGCATATGCCACTGTGACCAGTTCATCATTTGAGTTCTAAGTAATTGCATACAACAATTATGTTAAATGTTCTACCTGGGTATACGCATAGTGGGTTTCCATCCATACAATTAATAACGAATGCCCTCTCTGACAAATAACTGGTTCAAAACCAATAGAATGTACCTGGGTGTTTTAATTGCAGCCAAACAATACTTACATCTCCATTTTTTTATTAGTCACTTTTGCCAGGTTATTTCACAAAATCTTAGTGGCTTATTAAAAATAAGACCTATTTCTCATTCTCATTACCTGATGAATGTAGATTGAGTCAGTTACGGCTCAATTCCATAACATTCTGGTACCCAGGTTGAAAGAGAATCCTCTGTCCAAGACACTGCTATTTCATGCGAGAAAGAAACAATAATTAAAACTTCAAACAGGTATTTTTTAGCAGGTTGCTAATTACTTTCCTTTACATCTCACTGCCCAATGAAAACCACACAGCAAAGCTCAACATCACTGGTTCAAGCAGAAC
Source organism: Castor canadensis (assembly GCF_047511655.1). NCBI lineage: Eukaryota > Metazoa > Chordata > Mammalia > Rodentia > Castoridae > Castor > Castor canadensis. Next base: position 92,634,916 of record NC_133392.1, on the reverse strand, counting down.
ATTATCATAGATACAAAAATGGAAGATCTGCCATAGCTCCAAGTGAATCTTTAAACATTTAGCTTTATGACAATTTTAGATCCTTATTGATGTATTAGTATAAATCATCTATCACAATTAGTATCAATATTAATGCACTGTTATTAAAGTCCATATTTTCAGCTGTTTATAATCTTTGCTTAATATCATCTTTATTGTTCTAGAATCCCATTCAAGATATCATAGTATGTTTCTTTCCATGACAGTTTCTTCAATTTGCCTTGTCTTCGAAGATCTTCACAGTTCTGAGGAGAAGTGGTGAGATATTTTGTAAAATGTCACTCAATTAGGATTTCTTTGATATTTTTCTCATCATTAGACTGGGATAGTAGAATTTTAGGAGGAAGACCACAGAGGGCAAGTGTCACCTTCATCACGTCATATCAAGGGTACGTGACATTATTACTAACGTTCGCCTTGGTCACTGAGCTCAGGTAGTATTTATAAGATTTCTCCACTGTAGAGTGGTTATATTCCCTCTGTCCATGCTTTAGAGAAGCCATTATAAGTCAAGTCTTAAGGAACAGGGAATTATCCTCTATCTCTTAGAAAGTTAATATTTGCATAAGTTATTTAAAATTCATATAAATGAAAGATTTCCCATTTTTCTGATTTATTTGCTTATTCAACCAGTGAGGGTGTTTTCAAGTGAATTTAACGTTTAACTCTATAGGGTAGAATTACAGTTCATCCTTCCTAATATGGGTAGCACTCATCCAACTAGGTTAAAGCCTAAACAGAACAAGAGAGCCTGATACTCCCCTGAGTAGGAGAGTAAAAGACAATTTTCTTGCCTTCAGACTCTGACCCATGGCATCTTCCTTGGCCTCCAGGTTACTGGGCTTCAGAGTGGAGCTACACCATTGGCTCTCCTGAGTCTCCAGCTTGCCAACCCACTATGCAGATTTTGGAACATTCCAGTCTCTGTAACACATGCATTTTATCGGTTCTGTTTCTCCGGAGGATTTTAATTAATAGGAGTGAAGTGTTTGTTGCTTCTAGGCTCTTCCAGTTTTCCAGATTAGGAAGAAAGTACATACTTACTCATCCACATATGTGCAAATCTCTCAATATGGTCACACATTCCATTTGCAGCTGTATTGAGTTCAGCATGAGTTAATCTGTCCTCTCTAGCTAGAACCCATTTTCACCTGGATCATGCTAGCCTCCCCCTTTGGTAATGTAAACTCTCTTATTCCAACAGTGAGAAAACTGGCTCTCGCCATCCTTCATCCATTTCATTATCAGTGCTTTCAGAATTGTTCATCCTTTTTCCTCTGTGAGAAAAACCTGGCCAACTGAAATGTACTTCCTTTTCACTAATGTTCTACAGACAGCACTCATTTCTAAAGTGCTTAAGTCAGCAACTTATCTCCCCACCCCAAAATATTGTTTCATGTGTTCCTGATGCTACCGTACACATTCCAACCTGAAATTCCTCAACCTCCTAATTTATGCTTTTAATTTGCATACATTAAGCTATAGGTTTTAATGCTATAACATTATGTGAGATTAGACAAATGCTTAATATTTTGTATTTACCATTACAGTGTCATACAGAATATTTTCATCGCCATCAACATTTATGAACTCCAACTGCTCCACCCTGTCTCCATGCTAGCAAATGAAGTTGAGCAATTTTAATAGTTCTTTGTCAGATGAATATCTTTTTTGATGAGACATATGTCCAGATCTTTTAACATTTCTGAACTAGGTTGTTTTTTCCTTATTGTTGACCTCTAAGAGTTCTTTTTTATATTGTGTACAGAATCCTAAATGAGAATATATTTTACAAATACTTCCTGTCTTGACTTTGCATTCTCTTAATAGTGTATTTTGTAGATCACACACTTTTAATTTTGATAAAGTCTTACTTATGTTTTTTTTTCTTTCACTGATCCTGTATTTGATATTGTATCTAAAAACTCAAAATGAAAACTTATACTACATAGACTTTCTCCAATGTTTCTCCTCTATAAATTATATATTTTTTGCATTTTATTTTTAATGGTTATTTTAGTAAAGTGCAATCTTATCTAGTTTCATTTCTGGTACATCTGTGACCAATTTTTCTAATACCATTTGTTGAAAAGACTACCCTCTCCCCATTGAATTACCTTTGCACCTTTTTTCAAAATTAGATTGATTGTGTAGGTCTATATTTGGATTAATTTTCTGTTCCATTGATATTTGTTTCTGTTCTTTCACCAAAAGCCACACCGATTTGATTTCTGTTGCTTAATAGTGTATCTTAAAATTGGCAGTGATAATTCCTCAATTTTTTTCAATATTTTGTTGGTCCTTTGGGGGCTTTGGCATTCCATATAAAATTTATTATCAATTTGTATCCCCTTCTGGGATTTTGATTGGGATTGTGTTGAACAATCAACAGACAGAGTTGAGAATAACCGAAATCTTAATAATAATGAGCTTTTTATTCCAGGAAAATAAAACAATCTCCTCATTTATTATCATAGTTAAAATTTTTATTTTTGCTGTTATGTATGTAGATCTTGAATATATTTTGTTATATCTACATCTACAAATTCCATATTTTGGTTCTAAATTAAAATTCCATATTTAATTGGTACTACTTACTTAATTTTGTTTCTATTTAATGCCAAATTCTGATCCTTATTATTGACTATACTGGAAAAAATTGACTGCATATTTACCTGGTATTAAGGATGAAATGTTTCTGTTCCTTTGAAATTCATATATTAAAATCTTAACCACCGGGCTGGGATGTAGCTCGGTGGTACAGCGCTTGCCTAGCATGCGTGAGGCCCTGGGTTCGATCCCAGCACCAAAAAAGAAAAGACAAAAAAAAAAAAAAAAAAAGAAAAATAAAATCTTAACCACCAATGTGTTGGTATTAGAAGGAATGGTTGGGGAGGTAATGAGATCATGCAACTGGAGCCCTCAGCAATAAGGTCAGTGATCTTATAAGAAAAGAAAGAGAGCTTGGTCTCCCTTTTTTAATGCTGTGTGAGTGTATAATGAAAAAACAGTCATCTGAAAATCTGTCATGGCACCCTCACTAGACATTTCTTCAGCCAATATCTTTAACTTCTGAAGCTCTCAAACTGAGAAATAAGCTTATTTGTTTAAGCCACCTAGTTTGTGATAGTTTGTTGACTAAGGCATTTGTATTCTCTGACCTTGTTATACTTGCTTATTCATTCCAAGGGTTGATTTTTCAGATTCATAGAGATTTTATACATAGACAATCATGTAATTTGCAAATATAGGCTGTCTTCCATTCCCACCCTCTCAAACATGCATGCCTTTTCTTGCCTGTCTTGTCTTATGGCACTAGTTAGAACTTCTAGTATGACATTAAACATGAATGCAAAGAAAAATATATCCTTGTCATGTGTTCTATCCTGGACAGAAAAAGTATGCTTTCTGACTGCTAAGTATGATTTTAGCTGAAATTTTTTTTGCAGATGTTCTTTATCAACTTAAGGAAGTAATTCCACATTTTCCCAATATTCTGGGAATTTTTATTAGCAGATTTGGATTTGTCATGAGTAGATTTGAATTTTTTATGGCTTTTATGGCATAATTGATAGATCGTAGAGGTTTCTTTTTTTCCAGTTGAGTGAATTTTCAAATGTTTTTCTTTTTTTTTCCCTTTATTGGTACTGGGGCCTGAACTCAGCACCTCTCACTTGTTAGGCAAACACTCTACCACTTGACCCACACCACAGTCCTTTTTAGTTTTTGTTTGTGTTTCTGTTTTTAGTGCTTTTTTTGTTTGTTGGTTGGTTTTTAAATGAGGTATTGCACTTTTGCATAGGCCAGCCTTTGACTGCAGTCCTCCTTTCTCTGCCTAGAGAGTAGCTGAGATTACAGATGTGAGCAAAAATTTCTGGTTCATTTACTGAGATGGGGGTTCACTATGTTTTGATCTAGCTAGCCTCAAACCATGCTCACCCTATCTCCACCTTCTGAGTGGCTGGGATTTCAGATGTGCAGCACCATATCTGGCTTACTGTTGAGTGAGACTTTTTTCCTTCTCTTTTTTTTTTTATTGTTGTGCTAAGAGGGAGTACCTTGTGACATTTACAAAAGTTTTTACAATATATGGTACTTGAATTCATCCCCTCCACCCTTTTCCTTCATCCTCCCCACTCCCCATTCCTGGAATAGTTTCAACAAATATATTTTTCCATTTACATATATGTGTACATAGTAAATTTAGTTTTATTATTGTTGTACTAGGGGTACATTGTGATATTTTCAAAAGTTCTTGCAATATATCATAGTTGATTTCACCCTCAAATGAGTTTTGAAGAGGTAGAGTTAACATTGCAATCAGTAAATGGTGAAAATATGACCAGCATATCTTTCTTAGAATAATCCCTACTTGATTGTGGCATGTAATATTTTATTAGCTTCGATTGCCAATCTGCTAATATTTTGTTGAAATCTATTGTATTTATTCATGAGAGATATTGTTTTACTGTTTTCATTTTGTAATGTCTTTATATAGTTTTGTTTTTAAGATATGGTTGGATTTATAGAATGAGTTAGGAGCTGTTTCCTATAGTCTACTTTTTCTGGAAGAAACTGTGAAAACATTACTTATCCCTCAAATATATCATAGAATTCATCAGGGAAATACTCTGGCCCTGGTACTTTCTCTTTTGAGCAGTTTTCATTATTGATTCAATATCTTTAATAGACATAAGACTAATTAAGTAATCTATTTTTCCTTGTGTGGGTTTTATAGTTTGCATCTTGAATAATTGGTACATTTCATTGAAGTGAATAAAATTTGTAAAAATACAGTTGGTCATAACATTCCTTCAGAATATTTTTACTGTCTATAGAATTATCAGTGATGATCCCTTTTTCCTTTCATATATACCCAATATGCTTTTCTCTCCCTTTTGTGTTTGTTGTTTAGTCAACCTAGAAGCTTTCCAAATTTATTGATTTTTTTTAAAAACTGACTTAGTTTCAATAACTTTCTCTGATGTTCTGCTGTTTTTAATTTCATTTATTTCTGTTCTCTTATTATTCATTTCCTCCTGTTTGATTTAGGCTTAATTGAGGTTATTTCATTGTTTTTACTAAGGGAAAAGCTTAGATTATTGATTTTAGATCTTCAATCTTTTCTAATGTATAACTCTGGCACAGGAATTTCCATTTCAGCACTGCTTTCACTGAATCCAACAAATTTTGGTAAACTGTATTTTTATTTTCACGTACTTTGAAATGCTTTTAAAACATTTTAGGTCTTTTTCTTTGACCCATCAGTCATTGAGAAATACATCATTTTAATTTATAAATATATGGAGATTCTCCAAATTTCTTCCTGTAAGTGATTTATAGTTTAATTAAATGGTAATGTGATAACATACTTTTTATGATTTCTTTTCTTTTATTTATTTTTGGTGGTATCAGGGATTGAACTCAGGATTGAACACTCTATTACTTAGGCCTTGCCTTCAGGCTTTTGTGCATTTTGAAGATAGAATCTCATGTTTTTGCCTGGCCAGTCCTCAAACAGTAATCTTTCTGATCTTCACCTCCCAAGTGACTGGAATTACAGGCATGAACCACTATGTCTGGCTCTATTCTTTCAAAATTTAAATTTATTAAAGTATTTTTTGTGACTCAGAATGTACTCTGTTTTGGTGAATGCTCCATGCAAGTTTTGAGAATGAGAATATGAATTCCAAAGTAACAGAATGATATGATCAATAAATAACAATTAATTAAGCAGATTGATACTATTTTGCTCATTTCTATCTTTACCATTTTTTGTGTGCTTGATGTACTAATTACTGACAGATGTTAAAATTTTCAATGGATTTGCTTATTCTTCTTGTAGTGCTCGACCAGTTTTGTTTCATTGTAGTTTGTTGCTAATATTGTTTGGTGCATATAAACTTGGTATTGTTATGCCTTCCTGAATAATTAACCATTTCTCATTATGCAGTACTCTTCTTCATTCTTCATAATCTTTTCTGTTATATGTCTGAATCATCTGAAATTTATAGAGGTACTTCGGTTTTCTTTTGATTAGTATTAACATCATATAAATTGATAACTCTGTAGCCAGAGTATGACTACAAGGAGTATGGAGGAAGGAAGAAAAAGTAATAGCACTAGAGACACACATCATGCAATTAAGCAATTAATTAAATCACATTTTATTATAGTTATTATGGTTCTACCATGGTTAAAATTATCACTTAGCATTAAACCTTCCTTAAGGCAGTGATTATATCATAGTCACCTATTTCTTATGGTGTCTATTAAATTCCTTTGATATAGTATATTACTGTACTTTATATTATTCTATATAATTGATACTTAACATTTTAATATGTGTTTATGTGGTTGCTAAGATTCTTTTGCATATGTTACTCTTTGGATATGATGTGTGCCCCCCAAAAGTGTCATGTGTTGAAGACTTGGTGCACAGCTAGTAGTACTATTGAGAGGTGATTGGGTCAAGAGAGTGCTGATATCTTAAAGAGCAATGGAAGTAGTGGGAACAGGGGTGTGTCTTTAGAGGATATACCTTCTCTGTTTCCTTTCCTCACTTACTCTCTTTGCTTCATTGCCATCATTGGGTGAGCAGCTTTGCTTTACCAAGGCTTCCTGCTACCATGATGCTCTGCCTCACCATAGGCCCATAGTAATGGAGCAAGCTGACCATGGACTTAAACCTCTGAAACCATGGGCCAAAATAAACCACTCCTCCTTTTAACTTGTTTCCTTCAAGTATTTTGTCACAGAAAAGAAAAAACCTGACTGACACATACATGTTGTTTTGATAAGTAGTTTTGTACAAATAACTGACCTATTTATTATTAAATGTTAGTAAAACAACTTGCCTATATGGAGAAGAATATTTATGTTGGAGAAAAAAGATCTATAATATGTGAATAATGTGATGAAAGTTCTCAAAAGATTTCCTATAAATTTAGGCTTTTGCTCTCCATGAAGAATGTAAGTAAATAGTATCTTCATTAAACCAGGCTCAGGTGTTAAAATAGCAAATAGTGTACCACAAAGGGACATAACTAGATGATATTATACAAGTTCAGTGTATTGAAGAGGTTAGATTTAACATTGCAATTAGTAGATAATTTTTTTTTTAAACTTAGAAATTAGTGTATGGCTTATATGTATATTAAGCCATACCAAGAATGAGAGGTTCATTGAGTATTTCTGGCTAATGAAAATTAAATAAAATTAATGATACAAGCATACTGCTTATTTTTGATATTTTACCATTAGCAGAATTAGTAAAAATAAATGAAGTGACTGAAAAAGAATTCTGCAAACTAAACTAATAATTCAATGAAAAATTATCTCATTGAAACCCCCTTGAAATTTTGATTTTGTATTACCTCATTTTGAGTCATTATTCAATACACACTTACCCAAGGAAATGCAGTTTTCTTTGAGTAGAAAATTCAGTTTTGTATGTTGGGAAATATCTAATTTGGCTTACAAGAAAGAGAAATCAACTAAACCTTAGATCACATATCTGCAAATAAAGATATATTGAAATTATATTTTCTACCACATCTAACTAAATCTTCCTGAACATGAATGCCCCATTGTTGTTAAATGGGAACTAAGAGGAGGGTCTTGGAGTATGGAACCATCAAGGTCCATTGACTTTTAGAAGCAGCATATAAAGACTGAGATTATGTGTGCTATGTAACTGAAATATCAGTTTCCTAGAATCTCATATTTTGTATTCATACTTACAGCAGGACTTCACCCTAGAGGAATAGGGAGTGGAAATAATTCCAGACCAGAGTACAAGAGACCTGAATTATACTTGCTGCTCTGCCACTTACCATGTTTGGATCATTATCTCTTTGTCTTAGTTTCCTATAAAATGAGGAGGTTGGACTTAATTCTAAAAATCACAAAATAATGATGGAGATTTTACCTCATGGTTGGTTTTAGAATGGACTAAATAGAGACACACGATTAACTGAGGATTTTGGTCTGTATGTTTCACACCCAAAGATAAATTGCATAAATGCATCTTGTACAACATGACACTGTAAAGTATGATGCAGATATTTTAATTTCTGATGGTCTAAATTCTCTATCAAATTAATCAAATTTAATAATTAAATTAAAAAATTTCCCAAACATTACCCATAAAACCAGATACCACTTAAATAGTTGTTTCCTACATTCGGCTCTAAAATGTGCCAAATTTGTATTTATAAACAATCTTTGTTAAGTCTGACAGGTACTGCTTATTTCAGTTAAGTCTCTAATTCTGTGCAACCAAGGCCTCTGTCCCCTTTCTTCATCTTGTATTGTTTTCATGATGAGACGAGTTAAAATTCTTATTTGTTATGCATTTGGTATAGCACTGCCCTTCCTGCTCATCTGTGTTTATAAGATTTTACCCTGCTTTGCACAAGTGTTCATGAGCCCTCAATTTTGAACAGCTGTGAGGAAGGCTGGTTAACTATTTGTAAACATCACCCAACGATCCTTGACAGTAATGGCAGTCTTGCAGAATACTGAAGTGTTATTTTATTGGGAGTGATAATGAGACTGTCTTGTCCAGGGATCTGGTTATTACACCAAAGCTGAACATAACCATTTAGTTGTCTGATGTAAAGTAATGAATTAGTCACATTTTTTAATGAGGCTGTGTCCATGGTGGAAAAACTTGTATGTGTACAGCTATGGGTTTCATTGAGATCATTCAAACTAACTCTATTATTGAGTTTGCTGACTATCATGCCTTTGTTAGCTTTGAGAACAAATACAGAATTTATGTTATAAAACTCTCCTTTTACTAAGAGAATAAGTAGCAAATTTTCTCACTTAGTTATTGATCTGGATTTGATGTTTCTAATTAGTATTCATACACAGCAGCCGTAATCTGTACCACAGCAATAAGATGATTATATGAATAGTATATTATTCCTATACGTCATATTACATACAATATATAGCATAAGAATGCATTGTTATGAGATCCCAAACATTTTCCTTTATGTTCACTAAGCTTAGAAATCACAAGTGCTTTTATTGTATCAAATTGCAGGCTAGCTCTAAGAGAACACATTCAATAATGGGGGTTGATAAAGATAATAATTATTGTAAAAGATTCTGGAATCCATGTGCACATCAGAAAAGTTCTTGAATAAATTCACAGAAAGTTATGAAGCCTCCTAATTTTTCTCTGAGAGGATATAGCTTGTTAAGTCACAGGATGCAAATAAAATCTGTTTCTCATTGCAATTCAAGGTCTGTGCCACTTCCATATTTATTCATGTAACTTTACATATCAATATCTTCCTTTATATCACCCACATTGCTTTGTTGATTTCTATATACAGTTTGTGCACACTTTTCATAAAGTGCATATTGCTGAAATACTCATCAAGTTGTTGCCAAGATAAATGAGACACGTTAAAATTTTATTCCCCAGTTACGTTCAAACAGTAGGAATAAACATTATGCCATGTGTTCTAAATTCTCTTATTTATTCAAAAATATTTTTAAGAGCCTACTATGTGCAAAAGCTATTTTAGGAAGTGGGATATGTGGTAAGGAGCACAGAAAATCTGTCTTCAAAAAACTTATACTATATATAGATAGGTTAGGAACCATGTCCTGAGGTAGAGCAGAATGGAAGAATTCTAGTCGAGACTACTGGGGGACCATTCTCTGAGGACACTCTTGCATTTCTCTACATCTTGTTAATAGAGGCAGTGACTGTTTTTGTCCTAAGTTTATCTTTTCAATGATATTTGTATAGTAAATATGTTTGGAAGGTACAGTTACTTTCTCCCAGGGCCAATCACAGTAGCAAATGTATATAATCCAGATACTTGGGAGGTAGCAATCAAGAGCATCACAATATAAGGTCAGCCTGGGAAAAAGTTAGTGAGACCCCATCTTAACCAATTAGTTGGTTGTGTTGGTGTGTTCCTATTAATGTTGTATAACTAACATTATGTGTGAGGCTTAGGTAGGAGGATTGCTGTTCAAGTTCAGCCCTAGGCAAAAACACAACATCCTATCAGAAAAATAACTAAAAATAACTAAAACAAAAAAAGAGCTGGGGATGTGGCTAAAGTAATAGAGTATCTGCACAGCAAGTACAAGGCCAGGACTTCAAATCCTGGTACTGGAGATAGAGACATATGGAGATTTCAAAGCAAAGGGCCCAGTTACTATAGTTTGTGTCTAGACTGACCCCCCAGGTCCCTGTGTTAAAAGCCTGGTCCCCAGGTTGATACTGGTGAAAGGTGGCGTATCCTTTAAGGAGATGGGGTCAGATAGGTTATTTTTCAGTGATTGAGGGTGTGACCTCAAAGAGGTATTGGGACCACAGCCTCTTCTTCTTCATTGCTTTTGCCTCCTGGTGAGAATTTTTTCTGTTGCCATTGTCATTCAGCATGCCAAACAGAGTCCTAAAAGCAATGGGTCCAACTGATCATGGACAATAAACTATAAATCCAAAGCCAAAATAAGACTTTTCTTTTATAAGTTTACTTTGTCAGGGGTTTGTTAGAGTGGCAGAAGGCTGACTAGCATGCTGATAGTCTTACAGAATGTAATGTCTTCTTTAGCAGCAAAGCAAAAATGCTGATTGTCCACCATAAAATTTAGGTTCCAACGCTCAGGATTTGAACCCTCTCCCATAATATAACACACTGCATGTGCAGTTGTCACTTGACCCTCTTTGCATCACCCTGTGGGAATTTGTCATCAGTGAACCACAGCAAGGATTTAAAGTCTGCTGTTGTTGCCATGAATAATAAAATGTTTTAGCCCTGACCTATCTTCTGCTAGCATCTATGAAACTATTGCAAGTGACCTTGTTGTCTTGCAAGTAGAGTTAAATCTCAGACAGTTCATAGTTCCATACAGGAACGTGAAGTCAAAGTAGGAGATAACCAAACCACTGCCTGCTATGAGACAGGGTGGTGCAACTCAGTTTACTGAGTATTGCAGAATCAAACCTGATGAGGGGAGTGGTACAAATTGGAAAAACCCACAACTAAACAGATGATTCTGGCCTAACTTAGTGAGTGCTCACTATATCCTAGGCACTCTACTCTCTTATTTTATATAACTAGTCTTATTTAATCTCCACAGATGAGAAACAATGGGCAGAGAAATGTTAAGTGATTTTTCCAAGGTCTCACAGTTACTTAGATGAGAAATCAGGATTCAAACCCCAGCCAAATGATTCCAGGACCCTGGCTGTTAGCATTAGACTATAGCCCTCAAGAGTGCTTTGAGTGGAAACGGCATTAGGAAAGGCTTTGTAAAGCAGACTTGGGACAAGGGATTTTTTTACTAAGTAAAATGGGTAACAAGGAAATTATCTGATAGTGATAAGCTTGATGGTCTGGAAAAGGAGAAAGTCAGAGAGAATTTGGGAGCTGTCTCTGTAGTCTGGGCTGCAGATGATGATCACAAGAAGATAAAAAGAAAAATTAGGATTTTCTTCATAAGCCTGAACTTTTAAAAAAACCTGTAGCACCAACAACCGTGTCCAGTGACCAGTAGGCATTCAACAGATATATTTTAAAAAGAATTAGTTTAGTCACCAACCTGAAATATCTTTCTAATTCTGAGAACATGAGTATGCACTTGCTAAAATAAGCATGTGTGAAAATTGTAAGAGGTAGATTATGGTAAATCTATGTGACATTCAGTCCAACTTTCTTTGCAGCTGCAGATAATTCTGACCTCCCTAAACCTGAAATCACGTGAAGCTACCCTTGAATGTAATAGCAGTGCTGTTTGTCCCTAGCTGTCACATGTCCTGCTGCAGCCTGGAATTGCACCAAACCACTTCACTGTTTGACCCACATTATTTTTTTCATACAACAACCACTTTTGGAGCTTTTTCTTAAGCTGGAGCTTGCATCAAAAACCTAGATTTCCTGTGTTTAGCAGTCATAATATACAGCCATGAAAGAAGAAATAGAATAGAATAATGGGACTCACGTTATGACTGGACTTTGGCATATCCTCTAGCTGATGAAAGTTTTCTTGCATGGATGTAGGACATGGAGGTGTTAATTTAGGCCACTGATAATTATGAGAGAACTGAGATAAAAATGATGTGTTCCATCAATTCAATTTTTCTTTAATGTATTTTTATTAAATAATTTCTTTTAACTGATATATACAATTATTTAATTTAATCAATATTCATATCTAATAAAATATGATGATCTAAAAATGTGTAACATAGTTTTGTATCATTAACTTTTAAGGGAAAGTCATTTTTCACAAGTATTTGAAAAAGTACTGTATAGGATAATTTCACGTAGGACTTCATATTTATGTACTTTATGGGGAGGTTGGACAAGGCATTGGGGTTGTCCCATTGTTGTACCAACTTGAATTTCCTTATTAATTTTATTAAATTCAAAATGTTGAGTCACCATTGGATTTAACCTAAACTCTAGCTGGTGGCAAACACTATTTGTGGTAAAAATAATTTTATTAACCTCATTAGGACCTAAACTTGCCACTTCGTTCATTTTAATTAGCCTGATAAGTTATCTACTAGTTAGGGCAAAAACTGAGCTTCAATAGTAAATTCAGGTAAATCCATCTAGCAAAATTGTTCATTCTATGACAAACTACACATTCATCAATTATTGAATTATATTTGCCTATAGTCTTTAATATTTTCACAGTTAAAATATTTTCTTTGCATGATATTTGATAAAATTTAAAAATGAAAAACAAAATGAGAATACTTTGCTCAAATCTATGCAAAGAAATACAGCAAACTAAAAAAATGTTTATGTGATTTTTCTAAGGAAAACTAATTGCCAAAAAAGAAGAAAACATTGAAACATCAACATTAAATCTTCATAGAAGAAATTCAGACTTGGACAAAGGGAAACTTCCTAAAAGTGCAGGTAAAGAAAGGGTTAAGTCTACATTGTTTCAAAACATAAGCCAACAAGTACTGAAAATTGTACTTAAGTTATTGCAGAGAAATAAGCAATGTAATGCTTGCAAACCTTTCTTGGAAAGCAGATCATTGACTCCAACATCTGCCAAAGGCAGATTAACAAAGGAAACTTCAATCTCATTTTTAATATGATATACAGTCCAAAATAAAAATTAGAATCTGATAAACACTTTCCCCTGTTTTGAAAATAAATATACCCTGTAAAATCTATATAATTGGAATGGAAGGATGGTTCAACATTATAAACACAAGATAATTCATTATGTCAATTAATTACAATGGAAAACATATATTTCTCTTGACATTGTGTTAGTCAAGACACAGACTAAACTGCAAGACACTAAGATGACACCAGACTATACATATAATGGAAAAAATGGAATAATAAGGTGATGTTAAAATCACATGTACTATAATAAACAATTATCCTGGGTAAGTCACTGATTTTGAAGAATTCCAGAAGTGAAGAAAGGAAAGAAATTAAAAAAAATAATAAATGCATCTTGAATAACTGTGACTTTTATCTGGAAAAGATGAATAATCATGAAGGACTTTCTGTTTGTTTTGGCCTTTTTCTTAATCATAAATTTTTTTAAATGCCTTAACATATGATCTTGAGAAATCCCAGTAGCAAGATGGCTGCAAAGTGTTTTAAGCCCTCAAATTAAGAAAAAAAAGATAAATTTATGTATATATGTATTTCTTTTTATATATTTCCTAATATATTAAAATATATATGTATATTTAGAGGGAAAAAAGAAGAAGAAGGAGGAGGAGGAGGAGGAAGAGGAAGAGAGGGAAAAGAAGGAAAAGAAATTTCATTCTCATCCCTGATGTATAGGAAGGATGACTCCATGCATATGTTACTACATTTTGTTCCCTTGGACAAAAGTTGAATAAAATATGGGTTCATGATCAAAGCTAAGATAATTGAAGTTTCTTGTTTAATAAATTAAAAGGGGATAATGGTACTCCTGTCCCAGTTAAAGCTGAATTCTTGAAGAAAAAATGGAAATGTAAAAAACTGGAGAGCTAGCTAGTTGTAGTGGGGCCCCCTTATAATCCCACCTACTTGAGAAGTGGAGACAGGAGGAGTGAGTCCAAGACCAGCCCCAGGTAAAAGTGTGAGACCTTACCTGAAAAAACACTAAAGGTGTTCAAACCACAGTACTGAAAAAAAAAAAAATCACCACTGGAGAACTTTAATATCATGCACATATTTTTCATTTTGTAAGATAGAATGTAGAGAAATCTGACCTAGAAAATTAAAAAATTCTAATATTTAATTTTCTATTATGTGAAATGTGTATTTTTTAAAAGATCAAATCATATACTTTTTATTTAATTAAAATTACATCATCTTTGATTTCCACTAATTAAATCAATGAACCAAAGTAAAGTACACCCACAGTGGGCATACCCTGAGACACCCCTTTGAACATTGACTTAAATATTAATAGCAAAAACCAAGTCTATAAAATAGGTACAATGAGGGGGGAGTACTAGTAGGAGGAGGGAAGGTGAAGGAAGGAGATTAAGGTGATGGTATATGGTAAATGGACTTAATATACCTATATGAAACAGAATAAACCTCTTGCAATTGCTTTACATAGGGGGAAGAGATGATCGGGGCAATGTAAATAATGTACAATGAATGTATAATGTATATATCCTAATAAGATGTATTAAAAAAGAAGACACTGTCAAGATATTGAAAAGACAAGCCAAAACCAAGAGAAAATACAAAAGACATGAAGAATGGTTATCCGAAATCTACTAAGAATCCTTAAAACTCAACAATAAAAAACCCAACAACTCAACTTAACAGATAGCTCACCAAAGAATATGCCCAAATGACATATAAGTATATTATAATATGTTCCATATGCCAGATCATCTAGGAAATACAAATTTTAAAAATGAAATACCACTACACATTTTTAGAATGGTCAAAACCCAGAACACTGATAACACTAAATGCTAGAAAAGATATGGAACAAGCAGACTCTCATTCATTGCTGGTGGTAATGTAAAATGGTATAGTCAGTTTGAAAGACAGTTTTTCAGTTTCTTACAAAACTAAACCTATTCTTGCCATGTAATCCAGCAATTGTGTTCCTTGCTTTTTACCCAAAGGACTCGAAAACATGGCCATACAAAAACCTGTCTATGAGTGTTTCAGCAGTTTTATTCATAATTGCTAGAATGTGTGAGCAATCAAGACACCTTTGGTAAGAAAATGGATAAATAAACTGCAGTACATATAACAGAATATAATTCAACACTAAAAAGATATGAACTATCAATCCATGAAAAACTATGGAAGAAAAGTTGCACAGTACTATGTGAAAGAAGTCTGAAAAGGTCACATACTGGCTGATTCCAACTATATGACATTCAGATTATAGAGACTGCAAAAAGACCAAAGGTTGCCAGGTATTGTGGGGAGGAAGAGGTGAGTAGGAAGAGAGTAGGCCAAACACAGAGGTTTTTTAGGACAGTAAAACCATTCTGTATGATACAGGTATGGTGAATACCTGTTTGCCCAACCTCATAGAATATACACCTCCAAGAGTGAACACTAATGTGAACTGGGGACTCCGGGCGATGATAATGTGTCAGTGCAGGTTCATCAATTGCAACAAATGCACCACTCTGAGGGGAAAGCTGTGCATGTGTTGGACAGATGATAGGTGGGGAATCTCTGTATCTTATGTTCAATTTTTCTGTGAACCTTAACTGCTCTACAAAATAAAGCACATTGAAAATGTCAAAAAAAAGATCAAATCATGTATTTTTTAATTACTTAAAATTGCAACATCTGTGATTTCCATTAATTAGATCAATGAGTTTTGTGATTCAAGGAAAATTCTGAAATTGTGTGAACAAAGACATGAAGTGTTTATGTTAAATGAGAATTCAGTGACCCTATAAAAGCGTAATTGTAAAGTCTAGGCCTAAATGAAAGACAATATATAAATTGCAATTCCTCTTCCATGAAAATAAATTTCAAAAATCTGAAACTTACATTTATTCTATGTGTAGGATATATGTAGAAAGAAAGTAACCACAGAATATTATACAGAGAACATGCTTAAGTATGTATAGTGAAGAGGGTAGGAAAGAGAAAGTCAAACAGCAGAAGATCAGCTATCGGTGTCTTTAATTTTCTATTTCACCTCCATCTGGTTCACTTTATTATCAACCTCAAAATGAAGACTGGGCAAAGATAGAAAACCCCACAGGGTATGGGAGGAAGTGCTGAAAGAAAAGGAGATGGGGCCCCATAACTTGTTGGGTCTTGCCGAGAAGGCTACTTGACTAAATGTTCTACCACAATGTAGGGCAACTGTAGCCAAGTAGTGATGACTGAATGGCTGTAGAGAAGAGAAGATGAGAAGAAATGCAAAGGAGGAAGGAAGAAGGAAGGAAGGAAGAAAAAGGAGCTTCTACTGTCATTAAGGAAAATCCAAACTTCAGAAAAAATAATTTTTAAAAAGAATGTAACTTTTTACACATCCTATACTAATAGTATCTGTTTTCTTTTCTTTGTAACTAAAGATCTAACTAATACTAGCACTAAACAGGAAAAGAAAAGGCTAACCCTATAACAACATCAAAAGGAATGATAGATATGGTAGTTATAATTATTAACAATAGTGGTCACACCTACATTTCTATAAGGTACTAACTTGATCACTATTATGCAGTTAAATTGTTAGTATGTTTAGACATCTGTTTTGTTCTATAGATTTATCACAAATACCTTTTGGGTTTCATTGGTTTAAGACCATTATGAATTAAATAAGTTAAGTATAAATAATTCTTCCCTTTAAGCAATTTGTCAAAAATTCCAGTTTAGACTTCACTCAATTATGATTTTATAATACAAAAGTTGGGATTAACCTCATGGGAAAAAATAGTAACAATGAAGTGTACTTATGTCTATGGTTTACATCAAACTCAACTGTCTGTAATGAAAAAAAAAATCCTTCTCACAAGCACATGTAAAATAAGATGCCCATCTAATATTTCAAGGTGACTCAAACAACACAGATCACAAAATACTGCAGTGTTCATGTGGTAGAAGGTACATTGTTGAACAAGCATGGTAATACAACCTTGTTTAGTACTATTCCATCCCTGAAAAAAAAAATAAGATGAGCTCAGAGTTGAGAGACACTCATGGGTCAGTGTCAACGGAAAGTGAAGAAAGTGAGAGCATACACTTTTTGCTGTGCAGGTCACTTAGGTCTTGTGTCAACAAGGACCCAGCTATCCATCTCCACTGCAGAGGGAGATTGGCTCAGCAGGTCTTTGCAGACTCTGCAGGTCTTTAAGAAATGGGTTCTGCAATGTCCAATAATAGCTACTGTAATTAAAGCAACTGCTATTCTAAAATGCTTGGAGTATTTTGATGAATTGAGAAGTCTCTGAAACAATTATCTGTGCAAGTTCCCTATATTTTCAGATAGTAATGTAGATAGTTTTTTTTTTTTCCTTAAATCTGCTTTGAGTGACTGTGCTAGGCCAAACTTGATGCTTATTCTATCAGTTGTTCTCATTTCCTTTAAAAACTTCACATCTGAATCGAGAGCTGTGGGAGACAGTCTCTTTCAAAATTGATTTCATCATGTCTTTGCTATTAATGATTGCTATAATGTGTGCAACATTAAAATATGACTCTGTAGGATTCTAGAACTTTTGGTCAGCCAAAATGTCATTTTACTTTAATTCTTTATGTTTGCATTTTAATACTGACACAGGATTTCATGGTAGACGGTACTTAAACTATAGTCAATGGAACTAATGTTCACAAGCAATTAGATATTTTGCTTTTTTTGCTTCTTTACTGAGAATATGTGCTAGCTTTGTGAAATCACTCAGATGTATATCTCTGCCCCTAATTTTCTTTAGTTCCTGCTCCATGCAGAAAGAAAGCACAGCACTGTATAATGTTTTTATCCTGTTACTGCTTGAAATATCTACTTCACATTCTACTAGAGAACTTGAATGAGTATAGTAATATAAAGTACTATTTAAACATCTCTCTATGTTCCTGTCATCTTTTATATTTTTTCCTCACTGTATAACCTCCTACTCCTTCCTACAATTCCCCACCTTTCATTTTATGCACTAAGCTAAAAATGGGTGTATCTCAAAGGCCTAGAACATCTTACAAGAAGATACGAGACCTTTTGTGACATAACTCTTTGGAGATAGTCTACAATTTTTTAAAAAATAAGAAACAAATCCAATTCTGAATTTTAGATTCAAAATAACAAGGGAGTGGGCATCTGTGGCTATCAAGATAGTTCCACAATTGGCCAAATATTCCTTTTCCAAATTTATTTTTAATCACTTTCTTTAAAATATCAACACATGATTGTCATTCTTATGGCATGTGTGTAGTCTAGAGAAGGGATGTTATGAAAATCATTATTATTTCATCAGTAATTACATGGTTTTCATATCTGTGATTGAAATACCTGAAGAATCATTTTTATCACTGTATTCCTTCCCAAATCATTTCTTACAATTTAAAAAATTAAAATTAAAGGTTGCTGCCTTACTACAATCCCAAAGGGCCAAATGAAAAATACATAGATACATACACATAGAAATATAGGCACACACACACAAATTGATATATTATGTATTATTTTGGGAAGGTTGTAGTTGAAACCGCTGAGGCTCCAACCACTCTTGAGACTCTATGGCAACATTGTTTTGGATCAGTCAAAACCCCATAGAGACATATGTAAGAGTTCACATCTTTTATGCTGGACCTCCTCAGGATCCTCTAATTTGCCACAGCTGCGCCCATGCCCATTCACTCCTAGGTTCCTGGCAAGCCCAGCCTTGATGGTTGACAGGTGTGGGAGCGAATGGCTCAGGGGAAAGAAAATTAACCCTATTTCTCGCAGAATATTCTTGTGCCTGAATGGGGATAATCTTCATTTCTCACCATGATCAAATAGTATGAATTTTTAAATCAGTCGGAAAGCAGTCTGGTCCTAAAAGCACTGGGACACAGCTATGATGAGAGATATATTTAGAGCAGAAAATGAAGGTATGCAACTGCTGGTTTAATAACTATGATAGAAGACACCAGCATTTTTAGAAGGAAGGTACTTAGATGGTTTTCTTATTTGGAGAAGAGGAGAAAGTCATTGCTCTGTCCCTTCTTCACACTTTGCCCTCTTTAGAAAAACAAGATCTTACAAAATTTTTTAAAGGATCGAGTCATTCTGGAATGGCACACTTTTGACTATTTTAATTATTTGATTTGTTTTCCTTTCTGCTTGGTGCACAGTCAGAGGCAAAGTAAAGTGGCTGGTGCTGGTAGTGGGCCATCGTAAAAAGCTCAGATGACAGTGGGAAATTGCTTTTGTGATGAGAGGAAACATTAATAAAAGCTTCTCTTGTGTTTACCCTTTTAAATTGGCCCTTGAGGAATTGTTTAAACTACCTATTGGCAGTGGTTGATGACACATTGGTTGTGAAATGTTCTCTGTCCATAGGTGGTAGTTGAGTTTAGAGAGATCTACCTTTTTCTGACATGGCTTAGTATATCATTAAAGTTTCATTTAAACTCTTTTGTCCCCTTGTGATCTGGTAAAAACCTTAAGTTCTTACCCATAAAAAAATATTACTGTATGTTTAAGAAAATGTCACATTTTGTTTACAAGTCTTTCAAGACACTAAATCATTTTACCTATAGCTTCAGGGTTTCCATAGATAGACATAGCTAGGGATTTTATTTTATTTTATTTTTTAATTTAGAAGAGAAACAATCAATGTAAGGACAAAGTAGGATTTTTGTAAAAAATGTGAATTTCCTGAACTGCCCTAAATTTAACCATACATATGCAATACCTGAGAAAATGCACTAAATAACTTTTAGAGCTCACTGGGGAACCATGTTGAGTCAGAGAGTAAGGAAAGATTCATGTGGTTCAGCTGTCTGCAGGCAGGTCCTCAGCATGAGAAACCAGCTCACAGGCAAAGCTCCCCTTGGACAGCACATCTTCTTCCCACTGTCTTCTTGCCATCCACAACAGGACAGGCGCTCGAATAATCTGTAAAGGCAGTTCATAGAAGAGGAAAACTTTTGTAGAAACTCCAGTGTCTTCCCTATGGGATTCAGTTGATAAGGGAATATAGTTGCTGTTTTATTGAACTTTATTTTCAGTGTGGAATTATGACATTTTCTCTGGGGAAAGTTCAGGGGAAATTATATCAATTCAGTAGAAATTGAGGGACAAAGATTGTCATCACATTTTGTAACATTTACTTTTTCACAAGCAAATGAGCACAATCAAAAAATACAGATTTCATTCTAACTTTGTAAATAAACTGTAATCATAAGAGGTAGATTCTACTCACCCAACTAATACATGAGAAAATCTGAATGTTTACCCAATTCACAACCATCTTCTGTCTTCTATATAAAGCTTTCTGGTCTGGGAAAAAGAATGGGGAAAATGTAAATTTTCCCTATTATATCATATGTAATGTGATGAGTCATAAAGGTTTTTTAGTTCAAATCTTTGTGCCACATGGGAAGAAATAAAGATCTATAGAGAAAAATGGACTACCCCAAATCACATAATTTTTTTTCTTTTTATGTGAGTGTAAGTGGTATACACTGTTTTAATCAAGCTGTTTTGGTATAATTTTTTTGTAATTTAGTTAGAATAACAGTCAGATGAGCTTTGACTCTGTCATTATAGTAAGCATCATAATCAAGATACAGAACACTTCCAGCATCCAAAAGCTTTCCTTATATCTCTTTGCTACTTACTTCAAACATCACTGGAACATTTATGTCATTACAGATTGATTTTTTTCTAATCAGGAATTTTATGTAATTTTAGCAATATGGTCTATGGACACACTATAATTTGTTTATCCAGTCACATGTTGGTGGACATTTAGAAGTTTGCTTAGTGAGAATAAAGCTTCTGAGGACATTTAATGCGAGTATTTTTATACCTCATATGTAAATGCTTAGGAGATTAGCTTAGTTGTATCCTAAAAAACTGGCAATCCGATTTCTAAAGTAGCTATTTGATTTTTATTTCCACCAGCAATGTATGAAAATTCCTTTAGCTCCACAACCTCGCCAATACCTGGTATTTTCAGTATTTTTAATCTTAGCCATTTTAATGGATATATAATAATATCTCATTGTGGTCTTAACTTTCATTTCTATAAAGCCTAAAAACATGAACCATTGTACTTCTGTTTGTTAGTGATTCATGCATCTTTCATGGAATATCTGATAAAACAATTTTCCCATTAAAAAAGCAAAACTGGTTGCTAGTTTTTGTCTTGAATTATAATAATGACTTTTATATTTTGGATTTAAGTCCTTTGTCATATACGTGTAATGAAAATATTTTCAACCCGTCTGTGGATTGCCTTTTCATTTTCTTAATGAAAGTCTTTAGTTATTCAAATTAATTCTTGTGCTATAATAAAAAACATTATTAGGCTTTATTAAAATTGTAAAGAATCTATAGATTTAATGTACATTTAGTTCTTACTGAAAATTTTCTTTTAACTATTTCAGCAATATTTTGAATTATTCACTGGTACTGTGTACATCTTGATTTTATTTTGTTAGGTATATAGATATGTGTTACATGTTTTTGTCTGTCATAGATAGCATGTTGTTTTGAAATTTTATTTACTATTTGTTCTTTATTAATGTAGAAATACACTTGATTTTTATACATTGATTTTGTATTCTGCTACTTAGTTAAATTCCTTATTTTTACAGTTTTAATTATTATTTTTGTTGAGTCCTTAGAATATCTTATTTGCACGATAGTGTCATAAATTCACAAGGACAGTTTTATTATGGGCTTTATGAGTTTTTCTCTTTTTCTTTTTTCTTTCACCTTAAAGTGGTTAGAACCTCTCTAAATAGAAATGGAGAAAATGGCCAATTTGCCTTATTTCTAGTCAGAGGGGCAAGAATTCAGACTTTAGCCATGAAGTATGATGTTCACTTTAAGTTTTGAATATAAAAGTTTTGTCAAGTTGAGAAAAGTCTTCTTCATGCTTAACCTAGTAAGATTTTTTTATATTACATTGAGATCATCAAAGGATTTTTCTCCTTTATTACACTGTATATGCCATACATGCTACTTATCTTTTTCATTTTTGAAATATGAAACCAACTGTTTATTCCTAGGATATACCCATCTCAGTCAGCATAATTGTTCTGTTTGCATCTTTCCAAATTCAAAGTGCTCTCTCTGTGTATATGAAGGTTATTTGTTTGAAGCATTCCTTTAATATCTTGGTCTGATAGTGAAGACAGCATATACTCACCTTGCTAAATAAGTTTTATTTTCTGGAAGAATTTGTGTATAATTGATATGGACTGAAATCATTTCTTAAGCCATGTGAACTTAGATTGTCACTTATAGGGAGTACATAACTGTGGATTCATTTATTTGTATAATACAGAGTTTGGTTTGGTTTTCTTTTTCTGCAAAGTCCAATTCTTAAAATTTTATATCATTTGTGAATTTGTATATTCTAACACAGCTAGAAAATTTAGTGAGGCATAACTTTTAACATATCTATCCCTTACTATCTTTAATAATATCTTTCATTCCTGATATTAGTTATCTTGCAACTCCCCATCAGATCTTTCTGAAAACCGTATTTTGGTTTCACTTCTTTTTCTATTGCCTCCTTTTACTTCATCAATTCCTGCTCTTATATTCAATACTTTTTTTTAAAATTCACTTGTAGTTTATTTTGCTCTCATTTTAGAGATTCCTGAACAGTTTAAACAACAAATTTTACTCTAAGGAAATACTAGTCTTTACTTGCATTCCACACAATGGAATTTCATTTAGTTCAAATTAGTTTTGTGAAATTATATTTTACAAGATTATTCTTAAATTTCAAAATATTTGATGATTTTCAACATTTTCTTGTTATTTATTTCAACTGTAATTATTTTTTGTTCAGAAGGCATGTTTTGTATTATACGTTTATTTCAAACTATTTAAGTTTCTTGACACTTATTCATAGTTTATGACCTAACATAAAGAATGCTTTATGTGCACAAAAAATAATACACACTCTTCTGTTCTGGATGAATCCTTTTTTTCATTCATTTATTCATATGTGCATACATTGTTGGGGCCATTTCTCTCCCCTACATTCTGTCCCCTCCTACACCTCCCACTACCCCTCGCTTCCGGGCAGAACCTGTTCTGCCCTTATCTCTAATTTTGTTGAAGAGAAGACATAGCAATAATAAGAAAGACAAAGCGTTTTTGCTAGTTGAGATAAGGATAGCTATACAGAGAGATTCCTAGCATTGCTTCCATGTACAAATGTGTTAAGCCCAAGTTGATTCATCTCTAACTGAGCTTTTCACTAGTTGCTGGTCCCCTTCTCATTTTGACCTCTGTTGCTTTTTGCTGTATTAGTTCCTCTGCAGTGAGGACATCAAATACTTTCATGTTTTGGGTTTCTAACCTATCCCTATAGCTCCCGTATGTGCTCTCCCCTTATCATGTGACCCAAGTCCAACCACAATGCTGTATTTGCCCTAGATCTAAAGTCCGCATATGAGGTAGAACATACGATCTTTGGTCTTCTGAGCCTGGCTAACCTCACTCAGAATGATGTTTTCCAGTTCCATCCATTTACTTCAAATGATAAGATTTCATTCTTCTTTATGGCTGAATAAAATTCCACTGTGTATAAATACTACATTTTCTTAATCCATTCGTCAGTAGTGGATCATCATCTTGGCTGTTTCCATAACTTGGCTATTATGAATAGCGCTGCAATAAACATGGGTGTGCAGGTGCCTCTGTAGTAACCTGGGTCGCATTCCTTTGGGTATATCCCCAGGAGTGGGATTGCTGGATCATATGGCAGATCTATGTTTAGATTTTTAAGAAGCCTCCAAATTTTTTTCAAGAGTGGTTGTACCAGCTTGCATTGCCACCAGCAGTGGACTAGGGTTCTTTTTTCCCCACATGCTTGCCAACACTTGTTGATGGTGGTGTTTTTGATGATGGATATTCTAACAGGGGTGAGGTGGAATATTAGTGTGGATTTGACTTGCATTTCCTTTACGGCTAGAGATGGTGAACAGTTTTTCATTCATTTTTTGGCCATTTGAATTTCTTCTTTTGAGAAAGTTCTGTTCAGTTCAGTTGCCCATTTCTTTATTGGTTCATTGATTTTGGGAGAGTTTAGTTTTTTGAGTTCCCTGTATATTCTGGTTATCAGTCCTTTGTCTGATGTATAGCTGGCAAATATTTTCTCCCACTCTGTGGGTGGTCTCTTCAGTTTGGAGAAGATTTCTATTGTTGTGCAGAAGCTTTTTAGTTTTATGAAGTCCCATTTGTCCATCCTTTCTCTTATTTGCTGAGCTGCTGGGGTTCTATTGAAGAAGTCCTTGCCTATACTTATTACTTCCAGAGTGTTTCCTGCTCTTTTCTGTACCAACTTCAGAGTTTCAGGTCTGATATTAAGGTCCTTGAGACATTTTGAGTTTGATACAGGGTAATAAGCATAGATCTAGTTTCAGTTTTTTACATACAGATAAGCACTTTTCCCAACAACATTTGTTGAAGAGGCTGTCTTGTCTCCATCACATATTTTTAGCGCCCTTGTCAAAAATGAGGTGGGCATAGTTGTGTGGATTCATATCTGAGTCCTCTATTCTGTTGTACTGGTCTTCATGTCTGTTTTTGTGCCAGTACCATGCTGTTTTTATTGTTATTGCTTTGTAATATAGTTTGAAGTAGGATATTGTGATACCTCCAAGCATTGTTCTTTTTGCTGAGGTTTGCCTTGGTTACTCACAGTCTCTTGTGTTTCCAAACAGATTTTAGGGTAGGTTTTTCAGTCTCTGTGATGAATGTCATTGGGATTTTGATGGGAATTGCATTAAACATGTAGATTGCTTTTGGTAGTACAGCCATTTTTACTATGTTGATTCTACTAATCCATGAGCATAGGAGATCTCTCCACCTTCTGTAGTCTTCTTCGATCTCTTTCTTCAGGGGTTTGTAGTTCTCCTTGTGGAGGTCATTCACAACCTTTGTTAAGTACACCTAGGTATTTGATTTTTTTGAGGCTATTGTAAATGGAATTGTTTCCATATATTCATTCTCAGTTTATTTGTTATTGGTGTATAGAAAAGCTAATGATTTCTGTAAATTGATTTTGTATCCTGTCACCTTGCTATAGCAGTTTATGGTGTGTAGGTGTTTTGGGGTAGTTTTTTGGGTCTCTAAGGTATAGGATCATATCGTCTGCAAATAGGGATATTTTGACAGTTTCTTTACCTATTTGTATTCCATTTATTCCTTCTTTTGCCTAATTGCTCTGGCTAGGAATTCCAGGACTATGTTGAATAGGAGTGGGGATAGTGGGCACCCTTGTCTTGTTCTTGATTTTAAGGGAAATGGTTTCAGTTTTTCGCCATTAAATATGATGTTGGATATAGGTTTGTCATATATAGCCTTTACAATGTTGAGGTACGTTCCTTCTATTCTTAGTTTTCTTGGAGCTGTTATCATGAAGTGGTGTTGGATCTTGTTGAAGGCTTTTTCTGCATCTATTGAGATGATCAAGTGGTTTTTATATTTGCTTCTATTGATATGCTGTATTACATTTATAGATTTGCATATGTTGAACCACCCCTGCATCCCTGGGATGAAGATGACTTGGTCGTGGTGAATGATTTTTTTGATGTGTTGTTGGATTCGGTTTGCCATTATTTTATTGAGGATTTTTGCATCAATGTTCATTAAGGAGATTGGGTTATAGTTCTCCTTTTGGGGGTGTCTTTGTCTGATTTTGGGATGAGCATAATACTGGCTTCATAAAATTTTTTAGGCAGTGTTCCTTCCCTTTCTATTTCATAGAACAGTTTAAGGAGCGTTGGTATTAGTTCCTCTTTAAAGGTCTGGTAGAATTCAGCTGAGAATACATCAGGTCCTGGAATTTCTTTTTTGGGAGACTCTTTATTGCTGGTTCAATTTCATTTTGTTTTATAGATCCATACAGGTAATCATTATTCTCTTGGTTCAATTTTGGATCATCATAAGTATCTAGAAATCTGTCTATTTCTTCAAGATTTTCAAATTTATTAGAATAGGATCTCAAAGTAGTCTCTGATGATTCCCTGGATTTCTGTGCTGTTTGTTGTTATCTCCCCTGTTGATTTCTGATTTTACTGATTTGGGTTTTTTCCCTCCTCATTTCAGTCAGGTTTGCCAGGGATCTGTCAATCCTATTTTTTTTTTCAAAAACCAACTTTTTGTTTCATTGATTCTTTGCACTTTTTTTTTTTTTGCTTGTATTTCATTGATTTCAGCCCTTATTTTTATTATTTCTCTCCTTCTGCTTGTTTTGGAATTTATTTGTTCTTTTTTTTTAGGAGTTTGAGATGAAGCATTCAGTCATTGATTTGAGATCTTTAATGTTCTTTTAATATATGCACTCTTGGCTATAAATTTTCCTCTCAGGACTGCCTTAGCTGTGTCACATAGGTTCCAGTGGGTCATGTTTTCATTTTCATTAACTTCCAGGAAACTTTTAATTTCCTTTTTATTTCATCAGTGACCCATTGATCATTGAGCAATGTGTTGATCAGTTTCCAATTGTTTGCATGTTTTTTACCATTGTTTTTGTTGTCATGTTCTAGTTTTAATACATTGTGATCAGATAGAATGCATGGGAATATTTCTGTTTTCTTATATTTGCTGATGCTTGCATTGTGCCCTATGATATGATCAATTTTGGAGAAAGTTCCATGGGCTGCTGAGAAGGATGTATATTGTACAGAAGTTGAATGAAACATTCTGTAGACATCAGCTAGATCTATGGTGTGATTTACATCTTGGATTTCTTTATATATTTTTTTGTTTGAATGACCAACCTACTGCTGATAGTATGATATTAATGTCCCCCACTACCATTATGTTGGAATTTATATATATTTTGCAGTCTTTCAGAGTATGTTTAATGAAATTGGATGCATTGATGTTGAGTGCATATAGGTCGATAATTGTTATTTACTTTTAGTATATTCCCCTTTTTTTAGTATGGAATGTCCTTCTCTATCTCATTTGATCAATGTAGGTTTGAAGACTACCTTGTCTGTGATAAGTATTGCTACTTCTTTCTGATTTGGTGGCCATTGGCTTGGTAAATCTTCTTCTGGCCTTTCACCCTAAGTCAGAGCTTGTTACTGTCAATGGGGTGGTCTCCTACAAGCAACAGATTGTTGTATCTTTCTTTTTAATCCAATTTGCCAAATGGTGTCTTTTGATGGGGGAATTAAGTCTATACATTCAGTGTCAGTATTGATATGTATGTGCTGACTCCTGTCATTTAGTTGTCTTTATCAAGGGTTTAATTGTGTGCAGCTGAATCTCTACTCTCTACTTTCTTACCTTTTCTTCTCCTGTGGTTTGGTATTGTCTGTCCTTTCATGGCTTTGTTTGCTTTCATTTTCTGTGTGCAGAATTCTTTGAAGAATCTTTTGTAGTGGTGGCTTGGTGGTCCTTTATTTTTTTAATTTCTGCTTATCATGGAAGACTTTTATCACTCCATCTATTTTGAATGATAGTTTTGCTGGGTATAGTATCCTAGGGTTGAAGTTATTTTCATTCAATGCCCGGAATACCTCAGTCCATGCTCTTCTTGTTTTTACGGATTCCATTGAAAAATCTGCTGTGATTTTGATGGGTTTACCTTTGTATGTTATTTGTTTTTTTTCTCTCTTACAACCTTCAGTATCCTTTCTCTATTCTCTGTGCTTGTTGTTTTAATGATAATATGTTGTAGGGTAGTTCTATTTTGGACAAGTCTGCTTGGTGTCCTGGAGGCTTCCTGTACCTGAATTGGAATAGTTTTCTCTAGATTTGGGAAATTTTCTATTACTGTTTTGTTGAATACATTACAAATTCCTTTTGCCTGCACCTCTTCTCCTTCTTTGATGCCCATGATTCTCAGGTTTGATCTTTTGATGGAGTCAGTGAGTTCTTGCATATTCTTTTCACAGGTCTTGGTTTGTCTGACTAATATCTCTTCAGTTTTTCCTTTAATTTCCATTTCATCTTCAAATTCTGAGATTCTGTCTTCTGCTTGTTCTAGTCTGCTGGAGTGGCCTTCTATTGTGTTTTGTATTTCTGTTTCATTCTTTTTTCTGAGGTTTTCCATATCATGGGTCACTTCCTTTTTAATATTGTCAATTTTTGTCCTTAATTCACTTATCTCTCTATGGTGTTCTCTGTTTTGCTTTGGTGTTTAGTTAAGGCTCCTATGAGTTCATTTATTTGTTTTTGTGTCTTTTCATAGTCTTTATTTTTGTTGTGTTGGAATTTTTTGAGTGCCTCTTGTACATTTTGGTTGACTTGGTCTAGTAACATCTGCATAAAATTCTCAGTGATTTCTTGCAGGATTTCTTCTTTCAGGTATTCTTGTGGGCTTTGTTGGGTTCCTTGGGATAGTCTCTCTTTGTTTTGTTGGAGTCTGGAACTGGGTATCCATTCTCTTCATTTCCGTCTGAATCCTGTACTAATTTATTTTGCGGGGGAGAATGGTTTCCATCCCTTTTTCATCTTCCCATCATTCCTCTTGGTGCTGTTTCTGTCCCTGGTCTGTGTGTAATTTAGTATTACATAGTAAAGCTAATGAAACCAAGAAAAAAAGAGAAAAGAGAAAAAGAAAAAAAAATGAAGAACCAAAGAAATCAACAGGGAGAGATGGTTGACAAACAAACAGTGAACAAGACAAACACTTAGAGAGAAAGAAAAAAAGTTCCGGGTTCAGGAACACTAGAATTTCAGTCTTAGTTCTGGTGTTACTCCATCAGCATCCAGTCTTGGTGAAGGTATTTAAGCAGTAGCTCTGTTGTAGTCTCACCAGATGGTTGGGTCAGGAAATGAGGTTTGTGGACTGCTATCTGCTCTATTTTAGGCAATGACTCATCACCTGCCTACTGTCAGCCCGTCTGCCTTTCTAGGCTTTGTTTACTGAAAGATTGCATGGAGCTCAGCTCCTTGCTCTTCCCCCCTTCTCCAATGCAGTGGCTTGTCACCTACCTATTTTTCCACACTTTGTTTCCTGAAAGTTCACATGGAGAGCAGCTCCTTTCTCTTCCCCCTTTCTCCAGTGCACTCAAAGCACCCCGGCCCCTCTGCTGTAAGTTCCTTTTCAGTTCCTTGTTTATTACTCAGTTTTGTTTTGTTTTTTTTACACAGCAGGGGTCATTCTGTCCAGGGGGCTATGGGAATACCATGTGCCACTTATTTGCTCACCTGTTGGTCTTCTTCTTCCAAGCAGGTTTGGAGTTGGCATCTGCCAACGTGGGAGCCCTTTTGGTTTCTCAGTGCAATGTGGTATGGAGAAGTTTTCCATGGGGTATGGGTTCAGGGTGTTGAAGTTTTTATTCTTCTGGTGGTTTTTGTCTGCCACCTATGACTCCAGCATCTCAGCGAGATTTTTGATTTACAGATTTCAGGCAGTCTGCTTCCTCCCTCTAGTTGCCATCTTAGATCTTCCAGGTGAATCTTGATATAGATCTATCAGTTGAAATAGGTCAAATTAAGTGCTTAGTTAATAGAATTTTTCAAGTTATTTGTATCTTTACTCTTGTCAACTTACTGAGTTAAAAGTAATAAAATAAGAAAATATATAATGAATATGTCTATTTCTTCTTTCAGCTCTCTCAATATTTGCTTTATATAATTTGAGGTTCTGTTATTAGGTTCATATAATTTTAGGTGCTTAATAAAGATATGGTTTTTCCTTTAATATTGTAAAATTTAACTCTTTATCCTGATAGTTTTCCTTGCACTGCAGGCTATTGTAATATGAATTTAGTTATTCCAGCAGTCATCTTTAATGCCTGTGCAATAAGCCTTTCCCTAATTGTTACTACAAATTAACTGTTTCTTTTTATTTAAAGTAGATTTTTTTATATAATCATATGATTGGGTCAATACTTTTTAAAATCCAGTGTGAAAATCTTAACATTTTTAGTTAGAATATTTGGGCTATTTGTACTTAATGTAATTATTAATGATATTCATATGGATAAAAAGAGAGATAAAGACAGATTTTTCTGTGTCCATCTTTTTCTTTGTTCCTTTTCCTTCCTATAATTCAGAATCTTTTAAATTCCTTTTTATTTCATCTACTGGTTTATAAATTACATGTGTATGTATATGTGTGTATGACTATGTATGTTTATTTTGGAGTTTAAAATATTCATCTTTAACTTACAGTTCCACCTTTAAGCATTATGAGACCACCTCACATATATGAAGCATACAAATTTCCCTCTTGCTCCTTCTTATGCTGTTCTTCCACCACAGCCTCACTACTCCAGTTAGAAGCTACAACAATCATGAAGCCCTTTTATCTTTCTGAATTGTATTAGGGATCTTACTTCTAGTCCATCTGCTCTCCAATGTCTGAAGAGTTTTTTCATAATTCTTTCAGTATCATAGCTATTTGAAATATAAGTACAAATCAATCTTGTAAGAGTTATTCCTTCATGATCAAAACCAGAATTTCTTATGTTATATATTCTTAAGATGTAAAATCTTGCAAAACACTTGGCCCATTATCAGTATTACTTTCTTTGAGCAAATATTGTATTAAATGCAAAGGTTTGTACTAGGATTTTTAAACTTTATTCCACTTCAGAGCAGTGGAGCATTTAAAGCATTCTATATTACACATTTATGTTAGAAAAATATGCTTATAGGTAGAAAAATTAGAATATAGATGAAGAAAACAAAAATTACTCTTTTATTACCATAATTAGATAAGCATAGCCATACTTTACTGTACAGCTTAATATGCATAGACGATATTTTCTAGAGAATTTGTGTAAAATTGTCAAAAGCTATAGATAAAGCCTATGTACCCCTCTTCAAAAATAAACTTCTAAAATTCTTATCTCTGACTCCTCATTTCAAACTATCACCATTTTTAGCTAAATTAAAGCTAACCATAACCAGCTATCCAATTTTCCTTTTTGCCATTAGTTTTATTCCTTTCCTGCTAAATGCCATTTTGGTCAGAAGGTCATGGACCATATTTTGTCACCCCTTCAGTACTATTTCCTCAAAGAGTTTTCACCAAAATCAGATAAATTTTCAGCTTCTCAATATAGCACTTAACATTATTTTAAGGTTCCAATTTCAAGTCTTCTTATTGAGGTTTCATAAACTTTAGCCATTCTGAACTGTTTTCAAAATGGCATACATTTTTCTTACCTTTCTGTTTTTAAATGTACTATTTTCACTCTTTGGAACACTTTCTGTCCAACTCCAACACCAGCTCTCTTTCTTTCTCACATACTTGCCTAACCTTTTTCTTGAATTAAGATGCAGCTCAGGCATTATCTTTTCTGTTTGCTTTAGATTGGTTTGGGTGTATTTCTTCTTGGTTCCCACCACAGTCAGCACGTTGATGTTCTCATGATAAAATAGCATTCTATGGTCTAATAATTTCTTTATTTCTTTCTTGCTCTCATTAGGTAATGAGTTAATTTGAGTGCAAATAGTGTCTTCCTCTATTTAATCACTAGGGTACAGCGGACCACCTATCATAAAATGACTACTCAATCTATATTTGTTGAATAAAATATTTAAAGCTATTACTCATGTGATTGTTAAATTGGTACTCTTAATTTTGTTGGAACTTCCTATTAGATTTCCAAACTCTCTAGTAATACCTTTTCTACAATCAATCATGAGAAATGTTTTCCAATGATCTTATGTGATTTTTCAAGGTAAACTATACTCATGTATGGAATCTGACAATGAAAACTCCTCATATTATTAGAAATTAAAAATTAAATAAATAAAAAAAGAACATAAGAGGGATTGTAACTTTTCTTTTTTAAGTGTGACATCTATACAGTAGTTATGTTCAAAAACAAAAATGTAGCCAGTCACTGGTGGCTCCCTAGCTACTTGGGAGGCTGAGATCAGAACTACAGTTCAGGATCATCCCAGGCAAATAGTTGAAAAGAACCCTCCCCCCCATCTCCAAAATAACCACAGAGAAATGGACTGGAGATGCAGCTCAAGCGTTAGAGTGCCTCATTTGTAAGCATGAAAGCCCAGAGTTCAAATACCAGTCCAACCCCCAAAATGTAAAATATGTACTCAGTAATAAGCATTAGGATATGAATGTCTACTGATGTGTTTTCAACATCCCATAAAAGCTCTTCTTTCTTTTTGCACCTCCAAATTATGGCTGTTCTTGGTTTTGAATTCAGTTCAAGGTATTCAATTTAGTCTTTACACCTTTTGAGAATTGAGCCTTAATTATCTTATTGATCATCTCACTGTCTCTGCATCCTCAATTTAGCACTTGCTCACAGAGTTAGCATGACATAGCACTTAGACATAAAAGTCAATTTTAAGTTCTGAATATAATCCACTTACTGATTTGAGTATATACTATAGTCTGTGTCCAAAGATATTTTGTATTGTTAGAGACTTTTTAAAAATTCTTTTTACCTTCAGGATGTTTTCATTACTTATCAAAAATAATTTTTACTAGAAAAAAGTAAGTTTTGTATAAATTAGGAAACTTCATAGTTCAAATAGCAATTTAAAAAAAATTTTAAAGGAAACTGACCTAACATTAATAAAGGTGATTGACTAACATGACTGGTAATTCCAGAGGGAGATTTTGAGTTTATTTGCAGCTCAGTATCACCAACGAAGGTCTAATTTAATTTATTTTCCTGTATTCCATAGCACTAGTGTTATCTGAAAATTAACTCCCTTCTCAGTGATATCAAAATACTTATAGCTCTGGTCTTCATATAAGTATACCGTGTCATTTAGAATGAAACAAAAGTTAGCTACAAGTAACTTATTGAGAAATCCTCATAACTTCTTACATTTTAAAACAGAAATATAATCTCTTAAAGTTAGGGTTGACTAATGTGCTGAATACAAATTCATGGCACCCAGTTAAATGTACACTTCACACAGTCAATAAGTAAATTTAGTATAAGCATGTCCCATGAAATTATACTTGAAATCCCATGTGAACCTGAATGCTTTATTCAAAATACTTTTAAAAATGAGGACATTTTTTATGTGGGGAACAAAATAGGCAAAGATAAAATGAAGAATGGCTGTAGTTTTCCTAGAATTATTCCAGCCTATGCATGCATCCAGGTATTGTGAGAAAGCGTCAGGAAGGAAAGTTAGGTCAACACTCCTGGTGTCAATGAGGAGGACTCTTCCCTAAGTACTACAGCTCTCTGTCTGCCTCTTAACTAATTACTAAAATTGGGAGCAGTTTGCTCAGCTCTGCCCTATTTCCTTTTAGGAGGAAGCTGCCCCTCATATATCAATGAGTAGGCTTTGCTGTTGCAGGCTGCAGTTTCATGACGCAGGCTGCTTGACTGGATGTACAAGGCTTTTTAACCTTGAGTTTCTCACTAAAATTTCCCTTAAACCGATTTTTCTTAATAATAAAGATGATATTCCAGGCCCCATCTCCCATTTCTTTGAGGTGTTTATTTTTTCACCCTCAATCTATAGACCTTGAAAGGGAAGAGCTACTGTTTATACATCCTCCTTTGAAAATCCAACCCAAATTATGGCTGTTCATTTGTAGGTAGTAGCACTAAGGTGCCAATATATGCTAGTCATTTATATGAATGGCATGAGTTTTATTAACTTAGACTTTTTGAAATAAACTGTAACCTTTTGTAGGAAAACATCGGGCATATTCCTTATTTTTAATTTATTACCAGAAAGTAAATATAAAAATTGAGTGTTTCTTAGAACATTTAAAAGTATCTCTATCACGATTACTCTGAAGAATCAAAAAGAAGCAGTACTGAAACCTTAGATGAAAGATGAAAATTGGTGCATTAGAGTGAAATAGCCAAAAAATATAGATGATATATCATCTGAATGTCTTCAAATTCACATCTGAACTATTCAAAATCTCCAAAGCAACCATACAAGGCAAAATATAGTTCTAGAAATTTGTGGATACTATGTGAAAAGGTGAATGTGGAATGTGGCAGACTTTATACAGTTTGTCAGGTGATATATTTGAACTTTGGTTGGGTTTTGCTTCCCTTATCAGTGCAATATTAGATGCCACTAAAGGTTTGCTTTTCAAAATTAACAAACAGATACAGAGAAAAAGTCACCCAGAAGCTTCCATGGATATTACATTTTGGACATAGACTTCCAGAGATTGGAATCTTCTTCAGAAACGGAACCTTCAAAATAAAGTCTCCCGCTTAGCCCGTGGTGGGAGTTTCACCAAGCAAGTTGTACTTTACATCTCTGGGTCTAAGAAAGATTACATATCAAAGCTTCATGACCAAACTAATGTGTAGCTTATCCCCTCCCCAAGGTCTTTCCCTTGGTTTTATTATTACTGACAATATTGTAAGAGCGGTGTGAAATGGCCAATTCACACATGTGCCATGTTTTGCACACTGCCTGAACCTGCTGGAACATGATTTGCCTAAGAATGATGACAGTAATAAACATCTTCTGGCAGAGGCTTGCAAAATCTGCACCCATTTTAGTCACTCAGTAATGGCCCATAAAATTCTTTGAGAACTACAGGAGAAAAGCAATGTACAAACTCATGCATAAATTAAAACTAGAAATGCCAGCTCAATGGAAGTCGACTTCTCACACTAGGACTACTGTGGAGCAATTAAAAATAAACAAACTCATAACATGTGGGTGCAGCCAACGGTCATCAGAGAAAGTGTTCTCTGTTGGAGATCAAACCATTGCCCAGCATTTTCCTTGAGTTGATGCCTTCTTTGGTTTGTGGATAATCAGAATAATTTAAATAATCTTTTTTGATGGGTTCTCTTACAAAGGCAGTTCAATCTGAAAGGATGAGGAGGAAATGTTCATTTTGATTTCTATTTACATTAAGAATGATTCTTTTGCACAAACGTGATATAACACAAAGTCATTCTTGATTTCCTTCTTCACATCAAAGTTTCAAATTTGAGCTCTAACATTTTTACAGTGAACAATTCAGAAATGCCCTTTATTTTATTATGTTTTAATGAGTGTAGCCTGATTACCTTTGACATCCATCTTAAATTATTGAAATGAGTCTTAGTTCGATGCCAACTGAGAGATAGTCAATGAGAAAGTTGTTGAGCTGCTATATCAATGAACCTAAACCCCACCTACTTCTGTCTTCCTCTTATTTTACCTAGAACCATCCTATTCTT
The DNA here is from genome assembly GCF_047511655.1 of Castor canadensis. Lineage (NCBI taxonomy): Eukaryota > Metazoa > Chordata > Mammalia > Rodentia > Castoridae > Castor > Castor canadensis. The sequence continues at coordinate 92,599,643 of NC_133392.1, read as the reverse complement.
TATACTCACTGTTCCATGTTTTGCTAAGTTCACCAAGTTCAAAAGCTTTACAAAATGTTCTCTAATTATCAACCAGTGACATATGGGATGGAGAGTTACAGATGCTCAGATAATAAGTGTATGGGCAAAAACAACATTCCTGCCAAAGAAGTAGTCCCAGTTAGAATAATGAAATAAGAAAGATAAAAAACTGTCCATCAGAGAGCTGGTTACATATTAGCAAAAAATCTCAGTTTTTTCACATGCGAGAAGCCTATGCACTCCCCAACATTTTCTGCAATTTTCTACTTGCTTTCTTGGAATGTTTTTTTTTTCATGATATCCCCCCTATTGACTTTGCTCATGCTATTTTAATCATAGTCTATCCACCTCAGTGGTTGTATGTATATAGATGTACTGCCACACACACAGCCCCACCAGGCATTCTGTTATGGTGATTTTTCAGATGATTAGTCTATCACAGAAAGATGTATGAGCCCTCTTCTGTATAAATAGCTATACACAAACTCTTATTTCCTCTCTTGTCTCCTCTATCCAGAGCCACCTACAAAATTCTGTTCTAGTTTCATTTAGACAAGTTCCTGCCACTTGAGGACATAAACAACACACATAGAACCTTCCCAACAAAGGTAAATCCTCTTCTATAAGGACTCTGATTCCAATTGCAAACAATTGAATATTTTTCTATTAAAAAGTTGCTCTTCTCTTTTCAATTTTGTAACCTGGATTAGTTATGAAGGTACATTTGTAGGGCAATGAATCAACAAAATAAAATTTCAAATATGACCAGAAGCTTCTTTTTAAATCAGTGTTTCTCTTAGATCTCAATGAAGTTTAAATTCTGTTGGGCTCTTTCCTAAGCAGGAACTGCTTTTCAGGCAGGACATCTTTTCTTATGAGGAAGGTCATGTCCTGCTATTGAAGAGCAGTACAAATGAATGGTTTTAGGAGAAGATATATCTTTAGGTCAGAATAGAGGAAAAGTCCTCAGAACTGTAAGGATCTAAATCCCCAAACAGAATACAGACCAGTAGCACCCTCTTGGTAGAGACAGTGATGCTAGAGAGTAGGATTAAAGAACTGATGCCTGGCCAGAAAAGAAAGACCTCTCAGAAAATGTCACAAGTCATTTTATAATTTCTGCTGCAAAAAAGTTTCAAATCTCTTTTCCAATGTAATCAACTCCTGTTCTAGATATTGAAGATCTCAAAAGACTAGTTAAGTCTATCGTGTGTAATTTGGCACTTGAGGATCTTACTTCTAAACTACTTGTTAGAAAATTTATACATTTACTTTGGAATTAAAAATGAAAGATGACTATAAAATAGGTACAGTGTGGGGAGTCTACTTGTGGGAGGGGAAAGGGTGAATGACAGAGATGAGGTTAAGGAAAGGTGGTTTCGTACACATACATGAACTAGAACAATGAAACATCTTGCAATTGCTTTAAGTGGTATGGGATGCTGTTTGTGGGGGAGAGTTGGTGGAGACAGTTTAACCAATGTAAGGGTATTTGGAATTGGCACAATGAATTGTCCCCTGTACAGTGAATATATGCCAATAAAAAAGGAAAAAATCTGTTTGCATAGAACAAGAGTACTTCAGACAAAAAACGACAAGAAGAAAACAATTTATATGCATATATTAGCATTCAAAACATTAATTCTTAAAAAAGTAGCCTCACACTTTTGGGTTAGTTTTGCAAACTTTTATAAAGCACTGAATTATTTATTTATCACAAGAATTGTGCAAGAGTCACTATATAATCACGTATTTTCCTAATATGGACCCAATACCTATATATTGTGGGTTATTAATTGAAAAAGTCATAGAAGAAAGAGGAAGAGAGAAAAGGAGGAGGAGGTGAGTGGGTGAGGAAGTAGAGAGGAGAAGAAAAAGATGAAGAAGAAAATTAACATTCTGAAATTATTAGAAAGAGTATACAGTTAAGTAGCAAGAAATATATGCTTTTGTTTTGGTTCTGTAAGTTTAAAACTATCTTTCCTAGGAGTCCGTAGTCTTCACAATGGTGAAATGAAGTAGCTGGATATACTTTCATCTATGTAGCCCATACTTTTAAATTACTGGATCTGACTTTAAGGAGTTTAAAAACCCAAAGTGTAGCAGGTAGGAGGATCAGAAGAAAACAGACTAGACCTGAGTTCTGGTAAGGTAGCAGGGGGGAAGGGACAGCATAGCAGAGAGATAAAACCTAAAGAATTCAAAGGAGAAGGTCACATAGCACTAGGGGTAAAAGGGCACTAGCACTAGGCTGAAGTAGCCCATAGAATTGCATGTAACCATATACGGGTTAAACCTTGTTTTTTCATTTTATTGCCTCTGTAACCTGCTTGCAAGGGTACATAAGGTGAGACCCCTTTGTTCTTGGGGATCAGCCTTTGGACACGACTCTTCTGGGTCTGTGTCAGCACAATAAACGTTGCTTCCTGTTAATCTGACTCAATGTCTCGTATCTCAGCTAAAAGCCTCCCACAACAAAAGTACCCAGTCTCTTTGCCTCTCAAACTTCTTGTATGTATAAGAAAATTATGAAATACCAGAAGTGAGTGTACACATTCCAGCCCTAGAGCTCTTTCTTAGAGAACATGCCTATCCCCTCCTCAACTTCTGACCAATCACTTCCATCTCTGATCCACCATAAACACATTCAGGAGTCTTAAAAGAAATTTTGTCAAGGGAGACATTGACTCTGGCTGGCTAATCAATGATTAGCCATGACAATTATTACAAGAATAGCTATTTAATTCAGGCTATATCAATTAAGCTCTTCTTAAGACTTCGACTGAAATTAATGAGAAAGAAATTTCCCTTTTTTTGAGATTGTGAGCAAAGAGAGAAATCTTATCAACTTGCTTACTACTTGAAATAAGAATGAAGATATATTGAGAGTTGAGATAGAGAAAATATGCATTTTTACTTCTTAAATTCAAATGCCCAAAGCCTACTTTTTGTGTGTTTTATAAGTCAATATATCTTTTGTTTTAAAGATGATTTTTCTTGGCTTTCTGTTCCTAAATACTCAAACCACTGATGACACATTGCCTTAAAAATGGCTAAAAAATTTTTTAATGAGATAAAGCATGCAAAAGGTCTTTTTAAACCATGCAAATATGTGACAGTTACTATTATTTTATTCATTTTCTGCAATAAAGCATAGAAAGTGCTTATATTTAAGAATAATATACTACATTGACATTATTATGCAAAAAAATGCTGTCATAATGAAAGGCAGTTATTTAATGCTTAATTTTTTGTGCTCTTTCCTTGAAGTTTTTAGGAAAGTTTTCTCGTCTACCTCATTGTCAGGTAGCCTATTTAATAGCTATAGATTTGTTTCTATATTATGTGGTTGCTAAACAAGAAGTAGGAAGATATTCCCTTCACTTTGCAATGCAGTTTTCACTTCTTTTGCTCGTTTTTGTAACATTTTGAGCCTTTAGAAGAAATGTGCTGCATGCCAAGAATTAGCATTCAAGTGGCTTCATATGAATGAAAATAGAGACTATATGAGGTAAACTACATCTACAAGGTTTTTTTTTTTTTTCTCTCTCAGTTCTATTTAATTCTGTGTTGCTTTCATTTCCAGGCTGCTTCTCCATGGCTTGCTTTTTTTTTTTTTCTTTTATTATTCATATGTGCATACAAGGCTTGGGTCATTTCTCCCCCCTGCCCTCACCCCTTCCCTTACCACCCACTCCACCCCCTCCCTCTCCCCCCCAATACCCAGCAGAAACTATTTTGCCCTTATTTCTAATTTTGTTGTAGAGAGAGTATAAGCAATAATAGGAAGGAACAAGGGTTTTTGCTAGTTGAGATAAGGATAGCTATACAGGGCATTGACTCACATTGATTTCCTGTGCGTGTGTGTTACCTTCTATGTTAATTCTTTTTGATCTAACCTTTTCTCTAGTTCTTGGTCCCCTTTTCCTATTGGCCTCAGTTGCTTTTAAGGTATCTGCTTTAGTTTCTCTGCATTAAGGGCAGCAAATGCTAGCTAATTTTTTTAGGTGTCTTACCTATCCTCACCCCTCCCTTGTGTGCTCTCTCTTTACAAGGTTTTGAATAGAATCTGGTATCATTAATCCACAAATTCTGGACTAACCCACTTCAGTAAAGAGTAGTTTCAGGACCTAGTTTTGCAAAATGATTATATGGTTAATACAGGATTAAATTTTCTTTCAATTATAAGATTGAGTTGGAAAATGTTCTATAGAGAATGAAGAAAAAAGTCTTGCAAGAGGTACATTTGGTCTAAAGTGCTTTTAAATATGCTTCTTAATTGCTGGGGGCTATTTTGTTCTTCATCTAATCATTGTCTGAATTACTGAAGCTTAACTCATCTGGTAAAATAGGTGAGCTTTGTAGTAATGAAGTCAGATAATGTCTTATCTGAGTGTCAGGCTAGGCATAAAATGGGCAGTGTGTTTAACCATTAGTAAGGAGCTTGCCGATTGAAATATTTTCATCCAAGTTACTTGTTGCAAGCCAATTCATTGAAATAAGGAAAGGTTTAGAAACAGTGAGGCATTTGAGAAGCTGTGGCTTTAACTATTTAATAAAATTGCTTGTTATTTAAATAAGGGTAATTAAAAGTGTAATGCTCTGGAACTATGCATCTACTCAAAAAATGAGAGGATTTTTGTTTTAGGAAAGAGTCTTACCTTGAAGAAGGTGCAGGCTTCACAATGAGAATCCCATTGATACTTTTAAAGAGCTGGAGATTAACTCATTTAAATAAACAGTCATTTTATGGCTTTTTCATCAGGGAAGCCTGCATTTCCTTGGGGTTCTTGAATTAGGGAGTTCCACATCAAGGTTCTGTAAATTAGCTATGTGGGTATCCATATTACCAAGACCTTCACCCCTGCAGGAGGGCACACATGGGCAGAAATCAAAGAACTGTGGTAATCTCACTCTGGCAATCTTTTGCCCACAGTGCTTTTGGTTTTGCTTTGCACCTGTTTTTTCAAAAAAAAAAATTCTTAAGTTATTATTTGCTTCATTCTAATGAGCAACATGAATTGAAAGGCCATCTGCCATTTTTTTCAGGTGTTCATTCCTACAGAGGAATTTTTATGCACATTGCTTTTATATCATAAAGTATGAAAATTTATGCAACTGCTCAGTACAAGTTTAAGGACGGGTTAAAACAAAAAGATATTTTAAATGAAATATATAAATGTCTGGTTCTTCCATGTTTTCTTTTTTTTTTTTACATGAACTGAAGCAAAACTATATTCACATATGTAAAACATTCAAATTTATTTTGGGCTCCCTCCCCCCAACATATGGTAAGTATTTTCTTGGTTTCTAAATCTGATGCATTTCCAAATACACTTGGGGAAGAAGTGTAAGTTACTAAACTTCCATCCAATTTTTCTCAGGGAAATTTGTACACATAAGTTTTATAGAATGGATGAATTTTTTAAAAAAGGAGAAAGACTTTGTCCCTGCAATGTTGAAAGACTTGTGCAATTGCAAGCCATCAGAAAGAAAACATGGTATTATTTCCTAGCTTTTAGCCAACAACTGCCTTTTCCATCTTTATGCATCATACTTCTGCAGTCAGTGCACAGTTTTAGTAGCACTGGACCAGGAGAAAGGAATGGGCTACTCTGGGTGTCTGGGGCACCAGGCTGATTAATTAGAGGAACATGTTAATTCATGTTCCTTTACTTTATCTTATTTGTTTGATTTTGTCTTGTTTTTGTTTTTCTCCAGAAAGCCAAACCAAACAAAACAACTCTCCTCTTCACAATATATTCTGACATTGTCATTAACTAAGTTATATCTGTAGAAATGTCCTCTTCCTGGGTCAGTTTAACAAACTTTTCTACTTGTTTTCTAAATACTTCAGTTTCATTTTGCGTTAAAAACCAATGTTGCATGATGTATGCTACCTTTAACTACAGGGTTGAACTGCTTTGGGCCTGAAAAGTCATGAAGCATTAGTGGGTGATTGGTTCTTCTGTCTTGGAATTCAGCCTAATACATTGGAAATTTTAATAGGGAAACCACCATTGATTTTGTAATCCCTTGTGTGAAACTTGTTCTGTGAACAGATAAAGGGGAAATAGTCAAATACACATTTGTCAGAAAGTCTACACTGTCTCTCTTCTCCCCAATGGCAGGTACTGCCAGCATTTGTGACTTCAAGCTAGTCCATGTTCTAATATTATTGTGTACATTCCCAGAGGAGATTTGCTTAGAAGGACTTTTGCATTCATGTGAAGGGAAATTTCAGCTATTTTTTACAAGAACTGATTGCCCAGGACAAAGTGACGGACTGCTTACATGTGCTGAAATTGAAGGACATAAACATACTGTAACGTGTTTTGTCATAAACAATCACAGAATAAGGCCCTTTTCACAGGTGATTGAAGAAGATGAATAACAGAATGGAGACTTCTGATGCTTGTTGATCATGTAAACTCATATTCTGCATTTTAGAATTTCTTGAAGGCAAAGCTTTTGCTTTGGGAATAAGCCCCATTAATCAGGTCATTCCTCTAGGTATATTCTGAAGTAGCTACTTTTGGTGATTAAACCTCACATATTATATTAGGTAACAGAGCATGCTGTTAACAGCATGTTGTAACTAAAGGCAAGAAAAAGCATTCATTTTAGATAAGGCAAGCTAACAAATGTCAACTGTAACACTGCTCTCCTAAATCAGGTAAGAGTTAACTGTAGAATGTCTTCAGTAATAGGAAACATTTGCTGAGTGCCTACTTTGTGCCAGGCACTATAACAGATGCTAAGAAGAAATACATGATTTTATATATTATTATGTTATATTTCATAAGTAATACAAATAGCATGCAATTCAAGGTGATAAATCAATAATCTGCTTTATATCTTAGAAATGTTTTAAGACGTATGAAACCTATTTAAGGGTTAAAACAGCTGAGGTTCTTGTCCACAAATAGGCTTGATCAAGGCTGTTAAGACTATAACAACTTCGAATAAAGCTATCTAGCCTACCTTCTGTATAATAAGAAGGCAGAAAAGTATGTTAAGAGTTTTGAGATTTTTGTTCCAACAGATACCTAACCGCTTAGACACAGACTAGTCTTCCTGGTTAATTCTTCTGGGACTAGTACAATTTGCATTTAAGAGTTACAGGGAATCTTCGGATGATGATTCCAAACATGAGTTTTAAGCTACCATAAAGTATCTATTTCCAAGCAACCTGCATCCTGACATTGTTAATTACCTTTCATGTGATGGCACGAGTGAAGCCCAAATTCAGGTCCAAATGGTTCCATCTCAGTAAGACAGCACCTCAATGACTTTCTCGGGTAGATAGTGATTTCTAAAATATGTTTTTTTGAAAGAGGGAGCTCTGTCATGAATTAAATACAACTCTGCATTTAGTTAGTATTCCATTCCATTTTTCCAACAAATAACTGGATGAAATCATTTACAGAGAAAAGGCCTTGTCTTTAAGAAAATGGTTCCAGACCATTTTAGATTTCGCTAACAGACAAACATGAAATTTCGAGGAAAATAACCCAAACTATGTCAATGTACTAAAGGGAGCTCTCTAGGGAAACACAACCTCTTAACTCTGTCTTCATAGCACTCATGGTGCATATAGAGGGAAAGAAAATTGTGGTTTCAACAGAATTCAAACATTATTGTATCAGATCTGAAAGCATTTACTCATTAAGACAAAAATAAAGGGAAATATTTTGAAAAATAAGAGCCAGTAATTTAAGTCTGACTGGCGTAGATTTAAACTTGAGTTCTGGCCGTTTTCCTGTGCGTTATCGTGGGTATTTACCATGACAACATCTGCATAGCATTACCTATTCACTTCTGAGTATTTAATGTACATACTCTTAGGAAACATGTTCCTTGTGGTCTGTTACATATATTTTTAAGACCACATTAAAAGAATCAGAAGTGGGAAAGATGTGTTTCAAAAAACTTTAACATGGACATTTTTCATTTGGATTTTTGAAAAAGTACAGTATTCTCTTTAATAACAGAGACCATATTATGTCTGTAGAAACTTAAAGCAAATGAAAAAGTCACTAACTTTAATGGTTTCAACAAAGTGTTATATTCTGGGGAACAATGAAATGAAAGTCCCCCGAATATAGATAGTAGAATTGGAAAAATGTGTATATATTCATCACTTGATGGAGTCCTGGCATTTTCTTATAAAGTAACTAAAAAAGAAGACCTAATGTGAATGTGAAGGTGAAAAGAGAAACTGTAGCTTCGATCTCTCACAGAGTTTTGAAATGTTAAAACAAAAACAAACTAACACAACTGGAAAGACTAATGCTACTAACATTGACATAATTGTGTTTGAAAGCAAACTCACGCCCAAGATTTCTTGCCCTCAAAGTAAAACAGATAGGACAGTCACCAGACATGGGTATCGATTTGGAAAGATATTTGAATAAAGGCACTGAAAAGATAGAAATAATGGTGATTCCTCTTGTTGTGCAACTTCCTGATTGGAGCTCAGCTCTTAGAGGGCTCTGCTTCATTTACAGAAGGGCAATTCAAACCATTTTTCCACTGAAAATATTTTTCACAAAAGAGTTTCCCATAGCAAAAACATTTTGTTAATAAACATTTTTTTCATGTGGAAGGTCTCTTACATGGAACTAAATGGAACCATGTTTCAACCCATGTTTTATGCAGATCCAGGCCTTTCAATTCTGCAAGGTTGGCATGTCACGGCAGAGCCAGGACACACTGTAGTATGTGTCACTCTGCATCCGTTGGCTTTTCACGGACACACTGCAAGCTCTTGTTCCACTCTTTTGTGTTTCTTGATATGGTTCCAGTTTAAGGTCCCAATATCCAATGGCTTCTGTAGGAATCGATTAATTATTTTCCCTGTAAACAATTCCTTACTGGAATGACTTAAAAAAAAAATAAAAACTGAATCTTTGGTTCTTATTTTATGGAAAAACTTTTATTGGGGATGCTCTCATTTCATCTGAATCACCACCAGATGTAAAGTAGAGATCCATTTGCAGAAATGAACTCCACAAAACACGTTAAAATAAAAATAATAAAAGTGGACTTAAATAGGATATAAAAATTAAGGGATCAGTATAGGGGTTCTTCATGAAAAAATATTTTTATGTTTATAAAAGTTACATTTTCATAGTGTGAAGCCTTGGCAAGGGACAGGAGTAAGCAAAATGAAGAAAATAATATGGGTAATCCTGCTATTCAAAAATAGCCCCCCATCATTTGATTTATCTCTATCTATAGCTTGCATGCTACTGACATGTAATACAGTCTCTCTCTCTCTCTCTCTCTCTCCTCACACACACACTCTGCAAAAACTTTTTTTTTGGTAGTGTTAGACTTTGTACTCAGGGCTTTGTGCTTGCTAGTCAAGCACTCTACCACTTGAGCCACAGGTGATTCCAGTAGGATCTTGTGCTTTTTTTCTCCAAGCCAACCTTCCACAGCAATCCTCCAACCTATGCCTCCCATCTGGCTGGGATTACAGCTGTATACCAAGTGTATTTGTTGAGATGCGTCTCATAAAATTTTTTCTCCTGCTGTCCTTCAACTGTGATCTTCCTGGTCTGTACCTCCCAGAACACCTGTGATTACAGGTTTAGTCACCACTCCTAGCCCCCCAAAAATTAACATAAAATTATATTATAAACCTTACTTTCATTCATTAAAAATTATCATGCAACATTACTTTCAGGCCTTCTTATTGTTTCATTGTGGGATTATATTGTAATTCCATTTCTTTAAAGTAAATTCCTTGAAGAAGAGAATATATTTGGATACTGTTTGTGAAATTCTACCTAACTCCACCTCAGATTTCAAGTCCCCGTTTATACTCCTAAAGTCAGCATTTAAGAGTATTTCTATTTTTCTTTGCCAACTTTAGGTAATATCATTGACTATGATTTTTTTCATTATAACATATGGAAAATAGTTAAATATATTAATTTGCACTTCTTTAATAGCCAGTAAAGTGAAATGTTTTGTTATATGCTTTTGGTCATTTGAAATTGCTTCTGTCTTAAACTAAGCAATTAAAGAATACATGACATTTTTCTTTAGGGCTATTTCAATGAAATACAAAAAGTCAGATTGAATCATTTCTATAATCAGATAATTTCTAATTAAAGCATTTCACACCACTGCCCACTGGAGAAAGTATCTATTCCACTAGTAATGCATTTCTCTGTCACCTAAATTTTTCCTGTTTGAACATGAAAATCATGCATTATTCCTTTAGGACAAACTATCTGTAGCCTCAGGACAAAAACAAAAACAGAATTATTCAATGTACTTCACTAATAAATTTGGTCTCTTTCCCCCTATTTCTATGGTCTGTCACTATTGCTTTCCTCTTTTTCTAGTTCCTTTGTTTATCTCCACTTCAGATCGCTGTAGTCTCATGAAGTAACCTCAAAGTCTTGCTTTCTTGCATATGGAAGATTTCAAAATTGTTTTCCCTCATGTTTTGTTTCTTGCACCCATTGAGAACAACAAAGATAATGAAAGAATGAGAGATTGCATTTTGTCCTGCTGCAGAGAAATACTAAATGAGTAAATCTGGATATTTAAAAATATTTATTTTTTGGAATAATAAAGTGAAAAATGTTCAAAGTCATCTTAATCATGTGCTAAGCTCTTTTATGTATAGTTTCACTTACCCAAAAAGCCCTTGAGATTGATGCTATATCTCTCATGTTAGAGACTTAGGCCTGGAGACATAGGAAAATTTAAGTAAGAATATCTGACCCAATGTTTTCCTATTGAAGACTTAAATAAAACAAAAGAATCATAATGTATGTCTGTGTGTTTAGTGCATAATTAGAGCTGAAAGATCTTGTTAAATAAAGGTTCACTTTAAAAGTCTCTGCAGGAAAACAAAAATGTCCAAATCTTTATACATCATTCTTCTTCAATTTTGTCTCTTTCCCTCCCAAACCTCATTTGCTTCATTCATGTTCATAAAATATCAAAAGGTGTCCCCTTTTCAAGGCTGCTTCTAGCTGTAGTACCCACTATCCAAAAGCAAATTTTATGGGTGAAACATATTATATACTCAGGGCATATCTAAGAGAGTATGGCAAAAGTGTTAGGCTACATAATTGATGCTGCCTTCAAATATAGATTTGGGAAATAACTTTTAAAAATCACTCAAATAAAAATCTCTTTTACAGACTGAGTGTGGTGACTCAATCCTTTATTCCCAGCTACTTGGGAGATGGAGATCAGGAGGATCACTGCATAAGTCTGACCTAGGGAAAACGTTCATGAGACTCCCTGCTTCTTAGACATGTTCATATATAATATGCATATATCAGTTGATATTATCTATTAGTTGATATATTTTGTCATTATTATATTAAATGTATTTTGTTTTAGAGGGGGAGAAAATTGTTACGATTACATCTGAGATAGTGGAAGAATGCTCCTCGTCCTTACCTAAGCATTGGCTCTGAACACTCAGACTGTGAAGTTACGGAGTGGAGTGTGGTTTCCTTTGTCCTTATCCTTATTTTTTGGATCTCTTGTATCTGTGGTTTAAAACTTTAAATTAAATAAGGAAAAATTTTAGTCATTATTTTTCTGTATGTATCTTTCTGCTCCATTATCTCTCTTTCTTCTGTGACTCCAATTAAGATATATATATTCATATATATACATATGTTTGGATAAATAGATAGATGATAGATAGATGTGATAGATAGATAGGTAGGTAGTAGACAGATAGATGATAGATAGATAGATAGATAGATAGACAGATAGATAGACAGATAGATTTGCTTGATTTGACCTCATAGGTTATTCTGGCTTCTCTATTCATTATTTCCTTTTTATATATTTTACCTCTGGGCTGTACCTGAATATCTATTGACACTCCTTTAAGTTCAGTAATCCTTTTCTCTGTAGTATTCTGTGTACTTTCATTCTCCTTGAATGGATTTTTTTCATACATTATATTTTCCAGTTCTAGAATTTCCATTTAATCCTCTTTTGTTGACTTTCCATATCCAGAATTCTCAATTTCTTCAACCATCATGTATATTTTTCTTATAGCTTATTGAATATATTTTGGTAGTTATTTTTAAGTTCCTGTCTGCTAATTACCACACATGTAATTGATTTTGTAACTTTGTTCTATAATGTCTTTCTATCCAAGCAGACCATTAACCTTAGAACACAGGGATCATGACTGGCTGATGCTATGCTTTATCCAAAGAGAAAATAACCTTCTATGCATTTGCTGAGTGAGGGAGGAAATAAAAAACCAGACCACCTATGCACCACAAGCTTTATAAGAGCTACATCATAAAATGCTCATAAATATCTTTACAGGAAAATTTTGAACCAAACCTGAAATATAAAGATGGTTCCAATGGCATATATACTTTTTCCCTACCAGACTTACAGTTGTAGACATCATTTTACTCAAAGTATTTTTAAGACATTGCATTTGATCCTAATCTGGAAGTAGTTTTTGTCTAGTTATGCCATAGATGGAAGGAGTGAAATACAATGAAATTTCATTTTTTTTGTTGGCACTGGAGTTTGAACTCAGGACATCATACTTTCTAGGCAGGCACTCTACAGCTTGAGCCACTCCACTAGCCCTTTTTTTTTGTGATGGGTTTTGAGATAGGGTCTCATAAACTATTTGCCCAGGTTTGCCTTCGAACTGTGATCCTCCTGATCTCTGCCTCCTGAGTAGCTAGGATTACAGGTATGAGCCACTGGTGTCTGACAAGATGAAATTTCTTGATTTTCAGATACTTGTGATTGTCTTCAGTTTGAGGGACAGTAGTCATTGTTTTTATGATTCCCTTTTTCCAAACCTTCCACTATTTTCTAATAGCAATAAATCTCATGAGACTTACTTATAATAGACTATTAATGTTATGACCATATAACTTCAATTAGCTATTCCCCCCCCACACACACACCCATCTACACCTGATCTTAGAAACTTATTTCTTTTGAATAAATTATGAATTCTACCTGAATGATATGATTCAGAGTCCCAATCAAATGCCAAGAGGAAGTCAACCTATGTGAGATAATCACACAAATCTACTCATGTATTAGATTGTAGAGTCAGATGGCAAATCTCCAATATCCAGTATTTTTAATAATGCAAGTCAGTAATATTTGAACTAAAGATACAGAGCTAAGACCTTCCAAACTAATGATGGCCACATTCTGGCTGTATCTAATAATGACTCAAAGAGAATAATAACATCAACCCCTTTTATTTTATACCACAAATTTCTTTCTAAGAATCTTGAAAAATAAGAGACTGCATTTCTTTTGCTTCATTAGAGGCGAGTGTAGTTACTGTTTATAGAATATCAATAATGCAGTTTGTAGCTCTGCATAATTAAAGTCACCCTATGTTAATAAAATAACATGGAAAGAGGCTGCATACATGAGGCATAAATATGTTGACATATTTGGTCTTACTTTAGGCAAGCTTAATTACAAAGATATGGGTGTCTATAAAAATATTTTTCTGTCACTTGGAACTATCAAACCACATATCTATTTATGATAATAGTGAGAAAGAGCAGACATCATCATAATAGTCCACCAGTGAATACTCACAGCCCTGGCCATCAAGACTATTAATCAGCAAGTAGCATTGTAAATGGAGAAGGACTTCACACACACACACACACACACACACACAAAAATGATCAATTATTCTCTGAGTCTATGTTAAAATGCCAAAACAACAGAAAAAGCTGAGGAAATTTATTTAGTTTGTGCATCATTAGTGTCAGAGGCAGCAATTGTGATAATACAAAACCCACAGAACTTATAAATCAGATGGCCCAGATTTTCCACTCATTCTTAGCTACAGGTTATTGAGCCACTCACGTAATGTCTTTGGACCTTAACTTCTTAATTTATAAAACCTAAATTAATAATTCATAAGTCACATATTTAGTATGAGTATAATCTAAGAATAACAGATTTACTTATATCTGTAATCTTATTTTTGCTCCTGTCTAGTTTCTGGAATATATTATACAGTTAACAATATTTAGTCTACTCCCTCCTCCTTTCTGACAGAATTGTGAAGATCTAGTGAAATAGTATATATGAATAAACTTCATATAAATGAGATAAAATGTAACTATTTTTCTTCTTATTGTGTCTAAAAATATGAGCTCCCATTAATTTTTACCTAAAAAAAAAAAGATTGAATTGTAATTCACTTTAAGTTTGGGGCTAGATTTTCAGGTAGAGAATAGAAAAGACTACAATAGTCTTGGACACAATTGAATCCAGAGCATTCACCCAGAGAATGAGTTAATCCTGAGAAAACTAGAGGCAGCCGGGGAAACTTTCAGTATTCTAATGTTCGTTAGGAGTCCCAGGCAGGCTGTTTTTTTGACACCTAGAACGAACAATTGCTTACATCTGATGCTGCAGGTACATGCAACCCTTGTGTTTCCATAAGTGGTTATGTTCTAAAGTACCATATATTCTACCCAGAGAGATTCATCTTACCATAAGTAGGTGCAGTGGTACATAAGATCACAGATATGAAAGCACTTTGTGAGCAATCACTCACTCAGCAAATGAGACTCATTACCATCATCATCGCCATCACAATCAATTGATGTCATTCCCAACAAATCACTTCTAGCAGAGAAAACAGGCAAATTTCATTCACAATAAAATATCTGGCATAAGACAGGAGTGATCAAAATCATGATTTACAGTGCTTTGGAATAGCAGAATAACAAGTGTGACCTGTAATATGCAAGGAGTTAGAAGAAAAGGAACCAGTGATACCAACTGCTAGCATTTGTTAATATGTGCCATACCCTAATTAAGCTCATTATATGCACTGTCTTCATTAAGGAATTTGCTAAAGGATGGATTAATTAACACATTTATAAAAACTTTACAGAATAATTTTGAGATGCTAATGCTTTCTTCCTTGTAATAGATATAAGCCATCCTGAGTCCATAAAAGGAGCTATGCTGAGAAATATTACATACCAATGGGGCAGAGCCAAGAATGTCACAGAGATATATTGTCACAACCCTGATTAGGGTACACTAGAAGCCCACCATACCCTCTCATTTATCTTTAATGTTAAACCAATATGATTTATACTTTCATGACAACTATGAAAAAATAGCATAGTGCTTGGAATACTCTAATATTTTGTCTATATATGACTCTATTTTGAAGAATTTTATCTGTTGCTTGTACAGAAGTATTCTGCTGACCCCTTCCCCAATGTTCCACCCAATGATACATTAGATCCTTCAAAGAATAACACTATTAATGTCTTGAGGGAGCTGAAGATAAGAAAGAACAAAGTACTTGAGAACATTTTCTTCTTTCTCTAAACTTAAATCATCTATTTAAGGAGTATGATGGATAGTGTGCCAACTTGGCTGGGCTACAGGATATCCAGATACATCATTTTGGTTGTATCTGTGAAGGTGTCATAGAGGTGAAAAACTTTTTTTTGATATGCTGGGAATCAAGCCCCAGCACTGCTAGGAAAGTGTTCTACCAGTGAGCTACACTCTTAGTTCAAGATTTATATTTGAATTGCTGATTGCATAAAGCAGACTATTCTTCCTAATGTGAATGTAGATCTCATCCAATCAATTAAGGGCCCAAAGAGGAAAAATATAAAGCTAAAATAGAGCTGTTCTTGTCTATTTTGAGTTAGGGAATTAATCTTTTCCTACCTTTGGACTCAAACGGAAACATTTACTTGCTTTTGAACACAATTTACACCACTGGCTTTGTTGGTTCTATATCTACACTCAAGCTGGAAGGGCATCAGCATCATTTATTCTGGGTCTCCAGCTTGCCCTCTAATCTTGAAAGTTCTCAACCACACTTATGCAAGCTTTATTGCTTAAAATAGATTATTCTATCAGTTCTGCTTCTCTAGAGAACCCTGACTATGGAAGGACAGACTTCTGTTTATAGTTATGGTGAAGTTTCATTAGATGAATACTCCTGATGACAACTATCCATTATGAACAAAATAAGAAAACGAACAGGGAAGTCATTGGAAAATGACCAAGAGAAGAGACTAGAGATAGTGTCACCTTGAAAGAAATAAAACACATTGGGTAGAGATCCACAATCGATATTAACAGTTTCCCTAAGGTTTGTGGCACATGAGGGGATAATGCTTAGGCAGAAAGCAGAAATTTTATTGGGCTGGGAAGTATTTTATTTCTTAGTTAATTGTTACCAGAACCATGAGAATCTGAGAGGAAAAGAAAGATGAAGATGATACAGAATAAACAACTACAAATATGCTGAAAAATTTACTACAAACCCTGGGCTGACCGTAAAATGTATATGCATAAGTCAAGATTTCAGGGATAAGGCAGAAAAAAAATGGAAGACATAAGAAAATAAGAAGAAATTTTAGAAGCTGCTCACAGCCAGAAGGTTAGTTTGGAGTTTAATTCTTGCCAAGTTAAAGGAATTTAGTAAGGACCAAAAGTCTATATCCAAGTTCAAAATCAAAACTGAAAAATAGTTAATTAAACCAAGTTCTAAAACAATTATCTGCTGTAATAAATTTCATCTTCCTGAATATGAGTTTTAATAAATGAAAAGGTGATCATAATAGGTAATGAGATGAGAAAATTTTTGAAAAAGGTAAAAACTCCAGGATAAACCAAATGGAAATTCAAGGCTTAAAAAGTAAATATGCAAAATAAGAAAGGATTTTATTGGATAAGTTTAGCAACATATTGAAAACAATAGAAAAAAGCATGAGAAAGGTTGAATCATAGAGAAAAAAGATAACATAAAATGAACAAGGTCTTCATGATTTGTGGGACAAAAACTGAGTCATCAAAAATGTAAGTAGAAGAGATTTCCAAAATAGAAGAAAGAAAAAAAGGGGCAAAGAAAGTAATGTTTTAGATTAATAGTTTCAGAAATCTCACAAAACAAGCAGGAATACAGGAGACCCATCTCATTGACAGAAACAAGAACTGGCTTAGGGTGAAAGGCTGGAAGATTTACCAAGTCAATGGCCCCCCAAAACAGGCAGGAGTAACAATACTTATCTCGAACAAAGTAGATGTCAAACTTACATTGATCAAATGAGATAAAGAAGGACACTCCATACTAATAAAAGGGGAAATACACCAAAAGGAAATAACAATCATCAACCTATATGCACCCAATGTCAGTGCACCCAATTTCATTAAACATACTCTGAAGGACCTAAAAGCATATATAGACTCCAACACAGTGGTAGTGGGAGACATTAATACTCCCCTATCACCAATAGATAGGTCATCCAAACAAAAAATCTATAAAGAAATTCTAGAACTAAATCACACCATAGATCAAATGGACCTGGCTGATGTCTACAGAAAATATCTCATCCAACTTCTGCACAATATGCATTCTTCTCAGCAGCCCATGGAACTTTCTCCAAAATTGATCATATCTTAGGGCACAAAGCAAGTGCCAGCAAATATAAGGAAACAGAAATAATCCCATGCATTCTATCTTATCACAAAGCATTAAAACTAGAACTCAACAACAACAACAAAAAAAAACAGTAGAAAACATGCAAATAACTGGAAGCTGAACAACACATTGCTCAATGATCAGTAGGTCATCAATGAAATAAAAGAGGAAAATAAAAGTTTCCTGGAAGTTAATGAAAATGAAAACACAACCGACCAGAACCTATGGGACCCAGCAAAGGCAGTCCTAAGAGGAAAGTTTATAGCCATGAGGGCATATATTAAAAGGACAGAAAGATCTTAAATCGATGACCTAATGTTACATCCCAAACTCCTAGAAAAACAAGAACAAGCAAAACCCAAAACAAGCAGAATTAGAGACATAATAAAAATAAGGGCTGAAGTTAATGAAATAAAAACAAAAGAACCATACAAAGAATTAAGAAAACAAAAAGCTTGTCCTTTGAAAAAATAAACAAGATTGACAGACACTTGGAAAACCTGACTAAAATGAGGAGGGAAAAAAACCAAATCAGTAAAATCAGGAATGCAAAAGGGGAGATAACAACAAACACCATGGAAATCCAGGGAATCATCAGAGACTGCTTTGAGAACCTATATTCTAATAAATTTGAAAATCTTGAAGAAATGGATAAATTTCTAGACACTTATGACTACCCAAAATTGAACCAAAAGTATTTTAATCACCTGAATAGATCTATAACACAAAATGAAATTAAAGCAGCAATAAAGAGTCTCCCAAAAAAGAAAAGTCCAGGAACTATGTATTCTATGCTGAATTCTATCAGACCTTTAAAGAAGAACAAATACCAACTTTCCTTAAACTTTTCCACAAAGTGGAAAGGGAAGGAACACTGCCTAACTCATCTTATTAAGCCAGTATTATACTCATCCCAAAACCAGACAAAGACACCTCCAAAAAGGAGAAATACAGGCCAATCTCCTGTAAAAACGATGATGCAAAAATCCTCAATAAAATGATGGCAAACCGAACCCAACAACATATCAGAAAGATCATTCACCATGACCAAGTCATCTTCATCCCAGGGATGCAGGGGTGGTTCAACATATGCAAATCTATAAATTTAATACAGCACATTAATAGAAGCAAATATAAAAACCACTTGATCATCTCAATAGATGCAGAAAAAGCCTTTGATAAGATTCAACACCACTTCATGATAAAAGCTCTAAGAAAATTCAGAACAGAGAGAGAGAATGTGCCTCAACATTGTAAAGGCTATATATGACAAACCTACAGCCAACATCATATTTAATGGTGAAAAACTGAAACCATTTTCCCTAAAATCAAGAACAAGACAAGGGTGCCCACTATCCCCACTCCTATTCAACATAGTCCTGGAATTCCTAGCCAGAGCAATTAGGCAAGAAGAAGAAATAAGAGGAATACAAATAGGTAAAGAAACTGTCAAAATATCCCTATTTGCAGACGACATGATCCTATACCTTAAAGACCCAAAAAAACTCTACCCAATAACTCCTAGACACCATAAATAGCTACAGCAATGTGGCAAGATACAAAATCAACTTACAAAACTCATTAACTTTTCTATACACCAACAACGAACAAATTGAGAAAGAATGTATGGAAACAATTCCATTTACAATAGCCTCAAAAAAATCAAATGCCTAGGAGTAAGCTTAACAAAGGATGTGAATCACCTCTACAAGGAGAACTACAAACCTCTGAAGAAAGAAATAGAGGAAGACTACAGAAGTTGGAAAGATCTCCCATGTTCATGGATTGGTAGAAGAAACATAGTAAAAATGGCTATACTACAGAAAGCAATCTACATGTTTAATGCAATTTCCATTAAAATCCCAATGATATTCATCAAAGAGGTTGAAAAATCTATCTTAAAGTTCATTTGGGAACACAAGAGACTGCGAATAGCCAAGGCAATACTCAGCAAAAACATCAATGCTGGAGGTATCACAATACCCAACTTCAAACTATATTACAAAACAATAAAAATAGCATGCCCACTTTATTTTTGACAAAGATGCCAAAGACATAAGATGGAGAAAAGACAGCCTCTTCAACAAATGTTGCTGGGAAAAGTGGTTATCTGCCTGCAAAAAACTGAAAGTAGATCCATGTACTAGTATCAACTCAAAATGGAACAAGGACCTTAGTATCAGACCCAAAACCCTGAAGTTAGTACAGGGAAGAGCAGTGAATACTCTGGAAATAATAGGTATAGACAAGGACTTCCTGAATAGAACCCCAGCAGCTCAGCAACTAACAAAAAGGATGGACAAATGGAACTTCATAAAATTAAAAAGCTTCTGCACAAGAAAATATATAATTTCTAAACTGAAGAAACCACCCACAGAGTAGGAGAAAATATTTGCAATATTTGCCAACTATACATCAGACAAAGGACTTACAACCAGAATATACAGGGAACTCAAAAAACTAAACTCTCCCCAAATCAATGAACCAATAAAGAAACGGGCAAGTGAACTAAACAGAACTTTCTCAAAAGAAGAAATTCAAATGGCCAAAAAACACATGAAAAAATGGTAACCATCTCTAGCCTAAAAGGAAATGCAAATCAAAACCACACTAAGAGTCCATCTCACCCCTGTTAGAATAGCCATCATCAAAAACACCACCAGCAACCAGTGTTGGTGAGGATGTGGAGGAAAAGGATCCCTCCTATGGTGCAACCACTCTGGAAAACAATATGGAGGCTTCTTAAAAATCTAAACATAGATCTGCCATATGAGCCGGCAATCCCACTCCTAGGGATATACCCAATGGAATGCAACTCATGTTACTCCAAGGTACCTGCATACCCATGTTTATTACAGCACTATTCACAATAGCCAAATTAAGGAAACAACCAAGATGCCCCACTACTAACAAATGGATTAAGAGAATGTGGTATTTATACACAATGAAGTTTTACTTAGCCATGAAGAAGAATGAAATTTTATCATCCACAAGTAAATGAATGGAACTGGAGAACATCATCTTGAGCAAGGTTAGCCAGGCTCAAAAGACCAAACATCATATGTTCTCCCTCATATGTGGACTTTATATGTAGGGCAAATGCAGCAATGTTGTTGGACTTGGGTCACACGCTAAGGGGAGAGCACATACAGGAGGAATGGGGATAGGTAGGAAACCCAAAACATGAAAGTGTTTGATGACCCCACTGCTAAGGAGCTAATACAGTAACTTAAAACAACCGAAGTCAATAATGTGAAGGTGACCAGGAATTACTGAAGAGGTCAGGTAGAAATGAATCAATTCGGGTTGTAATACACTTGTGCATGGAAGCAATGCTAGGAATCACTCTGTATAAGCTATCCTTACCTTAATTAGCAAAAATGCTTTGTCTTTCTTGTTATTGCTTATGTCTACTCTTCAACAAAATTGGAGAAAAGGGCAGAGCAGGTTCTGCCTGGAAGCGAGGGGGTGTGGGGAGAGAAGGAAAAGCGGGGGTCACATATGAATATATGAGTAAAAAAAAGAAACAGGCAAATAAGATTGGTACATCCTAATCAGATTTGCCTAAATCCACAAAAGAAAACAAACATTTTTATTTATTGTCATATTATTGTTGAATTGTGAGTACATCATGACATTTACAAAAGTGCTTACAATATATCTTAGTTAAATTTGCCCCATCTATCATTCTTTTTTAGCTTCCCCCATCCCATTCTTAGAATAGTTTCAAGAGGTCTCATTTTTTCCCATTTTTGTACATGAATACATAATATTTCCAACATATTCACTCTCCTATACCCTTTCCTTTTATCTTCTCCCCTCCCACTAGTCCCAGATAGGACCTGTTTACCTTCCTGTCCTCCATTTTTGAAAAAAGACATTTTTTTAGGATAGCTATACAGCGAGTTTCATTATGACATTTCTGTGAATATATGTATTATAACCCAAATTGGTTATAAGCAGGAGTACAAACTATTGCTTATAGGGAAACATCAATGAGATTGACTATAGCACTGGGGGCTAAAAGACATGGAAATGTTGTCTTTAAAATATTGTAAGCAAGAAATGTTAACTTGAAGGATTATGTAATCAAGGAAATTGTCATTAACAGATGAAAGCAAAATGCCTTTGCAGAAAAATAAAAACTTGAAAAAATGTCTTGCTTGTGAATTTTCATTAAAAGAAATGTTTGAAGTTCTTTAAGTTGAAGGGAAAAAAACACAGATAAATGTATAAATTTACAAGAAATATGATAAATACATAGGTAACAAAAAACAGGTAGATATTCTTTGCTTCTGGGAAAGTTAATCATGGTTTACACAAAAAACAACATATTTATGTCTTATAATGGAACCACAGTAAAATTTGCTGTAATAATAGTAAAATAGACAGGAGAAGGTATAAATATTATTTTAATGTTGCAGGGTACTTATATGAACAGGAAGTAGTACAACACTATTTCATAGGAGAATGTTACACATCTGCATTGTAATATCAAGAGAAACTTATCAACTAAACATGGATAGAAAAGAACCTAAAAATAGAATAGGAAAATAAAATAGAGACTAAAATATGCTCAATGAAATCAAAATTAGGCAGAAAAAGGAGAGACAAAGATTAGAGGGCACATACAAAAACAGCAAGATAAGAGATAAATTTCACCATAATAAGTCCATTAAATGTTATGAATAAAACACCTAAATTTAGGCAGAGATTTCAATAAATCAAGTAAAATAGTGCAGTTTGCTCAGATAAAGCAAAGAATTAAATATAAACAACTTCTGCTCATCTCCTACCTAAGTCCACTAAAGCAAGGGTGAAGTTATTTTATTTTTCTTTTTAGCTACAAATGCTGTTTTGTGTGTTATTACTCAAATAAAAGAGGATATAAGAGGAGACAGCATTAAAAATACATATTCCAGAAGTGTAAAAAATAAGGAGAAGAAATCATCAATGAAATAAATCAAGAAAATGTCACTGACCTGAAGTCAAGTACTTTCAGATTTAAAAAGTCTGCCAGGCAACCAGAAAAATGGTTGTGAATCAACTCACATCATTATGAAGTTCAGATCATTGAGAGAAAACACAAGATGTTAACTGAAAATGGAAAAATGATACCTGTTGAAACTATTCCAGGAATGAGTGAGGAGGGTGGTAAAGGAGAATGATGGAGGGGGTGAATTTAACTATGAAGTATTTTACTTCTAACAGATAATTTTTCCAGAAGCAATTGTGAAACAAAATACAACTATTTAAATAGAAACAAAAAGGAACCAAGAAGGAGAAATATAAGCAATCTAAGAAACAGAGAACCCATCAAGATTTGGAAATTAAAAGTATTCCTGGATAATGGTAAGTGCAAACCCAACATAATTACTATAGAGCTGGCCAAAAATCTCCAGGGGAGTGTTTTTTCAAGGAAATGAAGAATAGGATATATATAATTTAATCTAGCAAGAGAAAACATATAAAAATTAAAGAAATTTTTGGTTTCAATATTCACAGTATATCAAATACTAAGCCAAAAAAATCCCACAAATAAACCCAAAATAAGTGATACACCCACAAAGGCAGATGACCAGAGAAAGCATATCCAAGTCTGTTAAAATAGAAACAAATCACTCAATAATGAAGTTAGCTAGTGAAGGAGAAATAATAAAAACTATGGAGACAGAAGCTGTAGTAGAAATTCAGATTCCTCACTTTTCATTGCATTCTGGGATCATTGCATACATGGGATCTAATGGAGCTTGGCGTCAGGTGTTTAGGTTGTGTAATTAAAGAAATTTTGATCCTTGCTAGTGTTCTCAAGGGCTAGGTTCCAAGTATGAGAGAGACACCAACCATGTTCTGTTATCAGAGTAATTATGCACGGGGATCAACTACCCCACTAAAATGTTGTAGACAGCCTCTCTCAGGACTATTAATGATTTGTACTTCCTGGTATTCAGTTTTGTGCATTCTTCTCCCTATGGAGTATAGGCTGAACTTATTGCTTCAGGTCTGAAGAAATACCATTTCCTAGATTAGGCTATAACAAGTTTGTGGCTTCCATCTTTGGTTCTCTCACTCTATCTGGATTGTTGTCTCTGGGGGAAGCTAGGTTCCATGCCATGGAGCCACCCTGTGGAGAAGCCCACATGAGTGAACTTAGAAATAGGTATTCTGAATCCTGCCAGTGTGGAAGTGAGTCTTCCTTAAATAAAACCTTGAAATGATAAGCCTGGTACAACTCCTTGATTATATTCTCAGAAGACTCTGAGCCATAAAAATCCACCTCATCTACTCCTTGATTTCTTACTCAGAGTAGTTGAGAAATAATACATGTTTGCTATTTTCAGTTGCTATGTTCTAGAATAATTTACTATGTGGCAATAGCTAATATACCTAGTATGACCACAGATCACCTTCTATAGCTAGGTAAATGGGTGAGTTGATTGACCTCTTCAGTTTTCTACCATATTTGAGTACCTTGCTCATTTAGCAATGATTTCATGGAATTTTATAGAAGATAAACTTTCAGGAAAGTCGTATACAAGCTAATCTTTGATTCTCAGTTTATATCTTCTCTCTGTTCATAACTTTACAGATCATATACTAATACATCAGAAACTTGTACAGAAACAAGTGGCAAATTATAAATGAAGGGGGAGACAAAGTGAAATATCAAAGATAATTCTCAAATATTTGCCTTGAGAAGAATCAAGTTAGTAATAGAAGAGTGAAATAAACCCTCAGTTTTTTTCTTTATGTAATATTGAGACATTTATTAGTCATTCAGAGAAAGAGGTCAGGATTGGGGTGCGATTAACAATTCAGGACTAATGATAAAAATTTAGGAGTTATGAACACATGAATGGTGTTTTGAATCATGGAACTAAATGAGAACAATAAAGGGAAACATCGAGTTATCATTAACAGAATCACTGAACTTTTTAATTTAAGGTAGAACAATTTCTCAACTTTTCATATCTGAATCATTAGAGTGTCAAAACAAAAATTAGGCCCCTCAGTTGATAATATATTTAGGTCATGGTGTCTTTGAGGACCTAAATATCCAAATACTTCATACATGTAAATTAAGTCCATGATATGCTGTCAAGGTGTTTTCCTTTCTGTAGGTGATAAGTTATTGGTATTTTCTCTAGTGTTATAATTTTCAGAAGAGAGGGAAAATAATTACTGTGTTAAATCTGTAACAGGAGCCATATATTGGCACAGCCAGTTGTATGGAGGCGTTACTAAATGACTTTTTAACAGAATGACTTTGTTCTGTTGATTCATTTGAGAAAATAGATTGCCATAAAATACATGGCAATTTGGAGAATCTCTATAATGACTACTTTAAATATTTTCTAAATAAGTATTTTCATGACTCTTTGCTCTTGAAGCTGTTAGTGCCTGCTAATTAGTACCTGTCTAAATATTCTATCTACCACAAGCAGCTGTTCACCAATGCCAAGTGCAGTAAAACTATGACACATTTCATTTCTGAGAAGTCTTGTGTCCTTTTCATCTATTTTTGGAGATTTTTCTCTTTAGATCCCTTACTACATTGGAAGGGGTATATTTCTCCCTCTCCTCCCCTCCCTCCCTTTTTTTGCAGAGAAAGTTCTAGGTGTTTTTTGTAGAATGATGATGATGATGGCAGTGTTGGAGGTTCTGATTCTGCAGTTATGGTAGTTCTGGTGAGAATGCTGTTGACCGTAGCTATTCTTCACTGAGACGTCACTATAGTCCAAGAAATGAGCTAGCAGCTTGAATTGTATTATCACAACTCTATAAAACACAAATTATTAATTTTACAAATAAAGAAAAGAAAGATGAAACACATAACTTGTTCGAATTTGCTTGGCTGGTACGGCCAATATCAAAGTCTTGGCCTGGCTAACTCCAAATCATTCATTCCTAAGGCTATGGAATTGATTGCTGAAAAATCCAAAGGAAAACTGACTTCACAAATTACTGCAGATGCCCCAAGTATATCTTTGGAGGCCTCACCATTTTTAGATACTCCTGGACATTCAACTACCAGAAGGTGCCAAAACATCAGATCAGAAGTATAAATCATTCTAGTATCTCCTCACAAACAACAGATTGAGGATACAAGTATCATGGCACTTTGGCCCCTGGTCTGAGCTAACTCTGAGGCACTTTTCCCAAGAAAACCCAGATTTCCCTATTGGGATTATTCTCTGCTTGCCCCAGTAGTAAATGGCTTGAGAATGTCCTCTTTATGTTCTTCCTTCTCCTTCCTGCCTTGCTTGTTCACTCTCATAACAATTTTTACTTGGATTACCTTCCAAGTTAACTGATACTTTTCAAACCCTAGTCTCAAAGTGTACAAAGGAAGCTCAAATTGATCATGATTCTTCTTTCTTATCTAAGTCTTTTTACTCTGGTTTCAAAGTTTTGAATCACCTATTGAGAGTGTATAGCAAAGAGAATGTTTAAACAGGTTGAAGGCAATATTGTACCCACTATGGTAATCTCTCTTCATATTTAAGAAAATTATATTTCTGCAATGTTCACTGCAGTCAGCATTTAATCCCTATTAGGTCTTCAACAGTTTTGTTTTCCAACTCAAGGTTATTTGTTTTTGTTCACTAACAGTACAGTGCCTGGCTCTCTAACTACTTCAGAGTTCTTTATGTGCAGTAAACAAGAGTGCAGGGTACAACGGAATCTCACATTTCATCATGGTTGCTCTAACACTACTGACCTAAATCCAGAATGTTGAGAGCATAGGGCTGCTCCCAAATGAAGAGTGGTTGAGTTATTTCACATAGTTGACACATTTGACAGAAATATTTTGTCCTAAAAGACTGGTTCCAGAGAGGTCTGATACAGTGTTGCACTTAGACATGGCTCTGAATGCCTCACATTGCCCATCACCCATGTTTATTCTGCACAATTTTTAACTATCATTTGATCATTTATTTTGCAAGATAGCCAGTGGGATTTTCATTACCTTATTTAGAGTAACGGACAATGTCTTGTTTACACTAAGTTCATTTTCTCCTACTGTATAATTGTTTTCTTTTCTGAACATAAGTTTCCTTAAAGGCATTATTGGAAATTTGCAGTATTTGTTTTTTGTAACTCCTTTTTTACTTTACTAACACAGAGAAATTGTATTCTCTTGACACATCTTGGATTTGGTTCTTTTCTTGTCTCTGAATCAAATAGAGATCATAATTACTAGAACACTTAATGTCCCGTATGAATTTCTTATGTGCTTTAC
This sequence comes from Castor canadensis, assembly GCF_047511655.1. NCBI lineage: Eukaryota > Metazoa > Chordata > Mammalia > Rodentia > Castoridae > Castor > Castor canadensis. Next base: position 92,572,905 of record NC_133392.1, on the reverse strand, counting down.
TCTGAGAATTCATATGCATGATTTAACTACAGGAAGAAATAAGCATTTCTTTGGATTTATAAGAAGTAAAATATTCAAACCTAGACAAAAGGAACCATCATATCATCTGGGCATGTTCAAAAAGAAAATGTGACCCAGGCCTTCCACCAACACATGAAAAGAGATGGTCATTTCTCTCATCTTATGCTGAAAATTACTTTTCCAATTGACGTTTCCAGCATCTGAAATATAGCTGCCATCACATTCACCAGATATACAGCACTCTGAACTGAAAGCATAAATTGTACACATCTTGCTCTTCGGTAGCTGTGAAAAGGAAACGTTAAGTGCAGGGTCAACAAAACCTTCGTCTATGGAAGAAGTCTACTGACTGAGAGGGGATCAGACACCCTGGTATTGCTGAGATGGTTCTGTTTTTTGTCAAGCAGGCTATGATATGGGACCGAGAGACTCAGAAAATAAGCAGGAAGATTTTGTTCTGGATGAAAAGAACTAATTCATGTGGCCTTTGACATGCCTGACAGGGAGGATTGGAACAGGGGAGAATTGGCATTCACTGCTGGCTTTACCATTTGCCAGCTGTGAAATTTCTTAAACACTTGAGTATTCATTTAAACACTTGACCCTTGGTTTTCTCAACTGTGAGGTGGAGGATAATCATGACTCCTTTATGTACCCCTACAGAGATTTTGTAGGGAATAAATCCAATGATATAAAATTGTGTATAGTAGTTATAATGGCTCACTTTTATTGAATGAGGAATATAGACATCTTTATTGGGGTTTTATACACATTATCTAATTAAATCCTTATAAACAAGTTTGACAAAGACACTGATATTATTTTCACTTTACTTTTAAGTAACCTGAAAGGCTATAAGTGGCATTCAAATACTGTCAAACATGGGAGGCTCTAAAGAAATGGGACCTGACAAGTGGTCTATTAAATTGTCCTTGTCCATAACAACATAAGTCTAGAAACTGGACACAAGTATTTGAAAACATTTACAACTTTTTGATATCATCTCAACATCCATGTACAGGATCATTTTTGTAGTAATTTGTGTTTATTGTGTTTTACAAGACATTGGTCCACAATGGATTGTAAAGATACTGTTCTAAGACACTATACTATATGGTTGTAATAGATTTTGTTGTTGGAATATTGTGTAAATTTGTGAGGCAGCCTTGTTAAGAAACAGAAGAGAAGATTTATAAAATATTATGTCAAATTTATTAATTACTAATAAAATATCCTTATAAATAGTATGAAAATAAAATTTATGAAACTAAAATTAAGTACTAGAAATCAGTCCTCCTAGTCTAGCCAAACTTCTGTTTATTTCCTTTTTATTCTTCCTGTGTAATTTAGATAGGGTTCTACTACAGTGGTAGTTTTTCTATAATATGGAATCACTGTGGAGAAGCACCTGGATGTTTGATTGTAGGAGAAAATGTTTTACATTGGCCAAAGTTGAAAATATTCCTCAAATGGAAAAGAGGGGAAGGGGAAATGAACATCCAATATTAAAAATCTTGTACCTAATCAATTATATAACAAAATACATCTTTCTCATGCCAAACAATGCTTGGAATTACATTGAAATTAAGTTTTTCTCCACCAGACATTTTCTAGGTCTTTTAAATCTCGTATATCAACCAAGCACATTTCATTTCCTCAAGTATTTGTCATCTTTTTTTTCTTTGAATTTTTTACAATAGTTTTTCATCCAAATCCCTTCTCAAAGGAAGAAATTCCAAGAGATCATTTTAAATATCTTCTGAGTTACATATGAAATCCATTGCTCAATTCTTACAGTGCACTTACATAAAAAATCAATTTTAGTCAGAAACTGAATTCACAAACACATGTTTGATAAGGAATATAAAAATCATTTTTGGTAAGAAAAACAAAGGACCATGTAAGTCTCTTAGACTAAAAATAAATATTAAAACTTAAGAAGTAAGTTACATTTGGAAATTTTGATCAGCTAATAAATGTCTCCATGCAGGATATAAAACAAATGGAGACTGATTCTATGAATATTAAGATTTATGTTCCTTTTCCTTCTAAAGATATATAATTTTTTCTCTGCACACCAGTCAAGACAGCAGCTTGGAATCCCAGAGACAGTAAATTCTACTCCTGAGTGTTCAAATAACTCAATATATGACCTTCAAACTTCCTCTAAACCCCTTGGTGCCTCAGTTTCCTTTCTTATCAGGTACACATGTCTGACATGACTCATCCAATTTTATACTTTCTTTAAGGAAAAATAGAGAAGGAAAAGAGTGGCAAATCTGAGATCAATGGAAATTTGCATGTCAGTAAGTAACCTTGTACTGACTGAATTATAAGATATATTAACCGTAAATGGGCCTAAGTAACAGTAATTAATATAAAATTATCATAAAATGCTTAACACTGGTCTTGGTACATAGTATACCTCAGTAAAACTTAGAATTTACTATTGTTTTTATTTATCACTACTACTAGTATTGCAAAAATTAGTGCAAAATTCTCCACATCTTTTTTTTACTGTGGAGAAGGGAATAACTTTAGCAGCAGATCTTGTGAAGCCAAAGATGGAGACAGATGGAAGAGTTAAAGTTTGGAAGTGGAGCTAAGGGCTGAAGAAATGATCAGTCAGGCTAAAAATTCAAGCAAATCCATCCACTTTTGCTAGAAGTATCATACCCAGTGAATAAGGAGTACAGGATATCAAGTGAAATGAGTACTTCATCTAACAATTTTTTGTTTCAGCAATGGAGGATTGCATGTTTGAGGTTAAAATGTCTAACTTAAGTCTCCAATCCATTCAGGGCTAACTTGATGAAATACTGCATTATCACCAGTGTTTCCTTGCCATCATCAGCTTTTGCAGTATGTGGTATGCACTCAGACAAGAAAAAAATTTGCTTTTCTGAAATCCTAAAATGGGTGGACTGTGTTTTACTAGTCAACCCTAGAAGATGAAGGTGAAGCTATTAGGAAACATGGAAAGTGTGTTCTCCATATCACACTCACCATTGGTAGGTCCACACTCAGCATTTTGTGATAAGCCCAGAACCAGAAATTGTGAAGAAAAGCCCAGTGTGAAAGTGCATCACTGTAAGTCCCTGAACTTGGAAGACCAAAGCAGGAAGACTGCACATTTGAGGCCAGTCTATATTACACAGTGAGACCCTATCTCAAAAAAGAAAAAAAGTTGGGAAGAAGATCTGGATGTGGAGCAGGGGAGAATAGGAAGAAAGAGGAACCCATCCCTATCTTCAGTGTGTCTATCCATTCCTCTATCTGACTATAAAAACCTTCAATGGACATGGGCTGCTGCTTCATTTCCATCATCCAAATAGCTGAGATTATAGGTCACCTGTAACCCAGAACCATATAGAGTGTGAGGTTCTTGGACTATCACATCTCAGCTTAACTGAGCTGACATAATACAAGTTATCTCCATAATAATGATGAGGAGGAGGAGGAAGATGATTGAAATAATGACGAGGGTGTGCTCTCAAGAGGAGCTACTTCTTGATGGTCATTCTGGAAGACATCAGGAGAGGTTTTATTGTTGCCAAGATACAGCCAATGCAGCTAACATGTGCCAGAGTTCATGTTATGTTCAATAGTAGATTCACATTGCACCAAAAGCTGGAAGACTCCCACACGCAGTCCAGGAATACATCATGGGGATATCCACAGGCTTCTGAATGTTCTACCACCTGCTTAATGGAAGTCTTGACATGGTAGTGTGGGCATTCTATCCTGAAAGCAAATGTAAATGCTATAATACAAGACATGTATATGAGGACAAAGTAACAAAATTAATTTTATGGTCTAGTTTGGCAATCCTTTTGGATGGGGTAAGTATTTAATAGCTGCACCTCACTCTGGAGTAAATAGCCTTAAAAATACATAGACATGAAAACATTACATTTGATTATTTTTAGTGTGGAGATATTAGAGTAAAAGGTAAAAATATTTGCAAGACAAATTAACATTTTTAAGGCAAAATATCATTACCAAGTTGTACTGCACATAGGTTTTACCAATTATACACCCACCAGCCCAGCTATGTGGGAATATTGAATTTCCCATGACCACACCAACACTGAGAATCATCATTAAAAATAAATTTTATTCAGTGGAAAAATGTTCCCTTAATTTTTATTTCTTTAGTGACTTCATGTTTGCAAAACATGTATATGCATGCTTATTTGAGATATTTGTTATGTTGTTTTCTGTTTTTCTGTTGTGGAATTTGTCTTCCTTATTAATCCATAATAACTTTCCTTGAGTTTTATGTCTCTCTTTTTTTTGTTTGTGATGTTTTGTAACATGGAATTTTCTTAAATAAGTGGCTGAAGTCAGATCTACTACTTTTTTGTCTTTGTTTTCAACTTGTGATGACATGTACAGAAGTATCTCTCTCCCAATAAATGTATTTCCAAAGACTTTTTATGTTCTCTATTTTTAAGAATGTGCATTTTATACCCCAGTCTTTAATGATTTGACATGTATTATAAAGAATAAAATCTAACAATACCTTACATTTTCTCAGATAGAATTCTAATTATCCTGATATACTTTGACTAAAAATTCTTTATCCTGACTTAAAATGTCACCATTATAGTAAGTGTTATATACGTAATCTTAGCATATATATATATACTTTATATATATGTATATATATATAAAGTCTTAGCAATTGGTTGGGAGTGTAAGCCCTGGATTCAGACTTATAAGGAAATTACAGATATCTTACAAGCTGTGTGACCTTAAGCAATTTATTTAACCATCCTTAGAGTAAGTTTTCAGATCTGCAAAATAGGGGTAATGTGAGGATAAAATTATGAAGATTATATAAAGATGAATTAACATGAGTAAAGTTCATAGAATGGTGCCTGGCACACCACTAGGAGTTAACTGTTGCATGATGAGATGTAAATGAGACATTAACCTAATTGCAGATGAGCATTTTGATATTTGAGGACTGGACCAGAGGGTGACCTTGGTCCTACTCCCTGCCTCAATGAGATATGATCATCTATTTGATGTGAAGTACCATTGGTGTACTTGTACGTCTATGGTTAAAGGAATATGGTAGACTTGAGTTACATATTTGAAAAATTAATGGCTTATAGACAAAACTCAAAGTCACTAGGGTGTAAAAGAAGAACTAGAGTCAGAATAACAAAATAAAAGGACCTTATACTAAACCCTAAGTGATTCCTCTATTTATGGGATAGAAGGAAAAAAAGACTACTGTTAGAGATGATAAGAAGAAAGTTTCCGGAAATGGAAACTACTATGGACTGAACTATGTCCCTCCACCCTCCAAAAATCCATTTTTTGAGGTTCTATTCTTCAATGTGACTGTATTTGGAGATAGGAATTTTGAAGAAGTTAAAGCAGGTCATAAGAGTGGGAACTTACTCCAATAGGATTTGTATCTTTAGAATAAGATAAAAAGACACCCCCAGTACCAGGAACAGAAAAAAGCCATGTGAGAACTCAGCAGCAAGTTGAGTCTCTGCAAAGCCAGGGAGACAGGATTAGAACAAATCAAACTTTCCAATACCTTGATCTTGGCCTTCCAACCTCCAGAATTGTGAAAAATAAATGTCTGTTGTTTCAGCCATCCAGTTTTTGGTATTATGCTGTAGCAGTCCTAGCAGAATAACAATGAAACCAAACGAAGTTTCTAAAACAGAGGAGTGGTCAATAGTGGGAAGTGCTACTGAGAGGAAAAGTCAGTCCAGAGCTTCAGTGCCTATTTCCTGTTCAAGGTCAGGAAAAATGAAGTCATTATGAATATTAGAAAAAACATTTCAATGGAAAGATGGAGGCAGATTGCCAGGGGTTGAAAACTAAAGAGTGTTTTCTTATGGAAAACATGACAATATTCCATTAATAAAATGGCAATTTCTGAGTAGATGCTGTATGTAAGGATTTCATAATTGAGTGCTTATTCACAAGTTTCAATCTGAACATCTTTTGCCATAGAGAGCCTTGGGAAATTGATTCCTTATAGGCTTCTCAGGCCAAATCTAAATTAGTTATGATTCCTATGTGTGTAGAACCTAATGATTTTCTTATTGTAGTATATATTGTAGTAATTTGTACTTATTTAATTTCCTCCTTTACAAGGCAGTAAGCAATGTGAGAACATAGTATACACTGAATAAAATTAAAACACATTCAACAATATGACTTTGCATGTCAAAAAGATTCTAATGACCAAACTTTCTGTGTAGGTTAATCATTATTTATAGCAGCTTTTCTTACCATAAATTATCCTGTCTGGAACAATTTAACAATTTCTATCTTAAAACTTTGATTGTTTTTTAAAGAAAAAGTATTTTTACCCTAGCATTTTTTGTGTTTTTTTAGTTTTCTAAAGATTTCATTCATGATAATTGCTTTAAGTTTCCAATTTTAGTTGTATATGGCATTCTCATTTTAAATCTGTGTTAAATAAATTAGTTCACATTGCTTAATTCCAACTCTGGTTAATTGATATTTTATTTTTAAAGAAAACTTTTTTGTCAAAATGTAATAAAATGTACCTATTAAGTTCTACAGTTTGATAAGCATTTACAAATGTACATGCTCATATATTCACCACTGTAAATAAGATATAGAATATTTATTTCACTCAGAAAATTACAGTTAGGCTCCTTTGTAGACAATAACCTCCAGCTCTGCCAAATGCAGCCAGTGGTTTACTTTATCACTTTAAGTAAAAATTTTGGATAAACAGAACCATAAGGAACCATATGACACATATTCAGTAGAACATGGTGACTCGTTCATTTATGTAGTAGCATGTATCTATAATAATTTGTTTATACATTCTCTAGATGATAAATATTTATGTAATCATCAGATGTTTAAGGCTTCTTTTTCTGACTGTTACTGGGGAATGAACTCAGGGCTTCCCACTTGCCAGTCAAGCCCTCTACCACTTGAGTTATCCCACAGTACATTTTTTATTTTTCTATTTTGTTTTTGAGATAGGATTACACTAACTTTTGCCTGGGGTGGCCTGGAATTTGGGATCCTTCTGCCTCTACCTGCTGACTTGCTGGGATATCAGACTTCTGCCACAACACCTGGCTCAGATGTTTCAGTTTCTTATTGCTGTTTTAACAAACAAGTATATAGTTGGATGCTTAAAACACCTATACTCATTATTTTAACATTCGGGAGACTAGAATTCCAAAATAAGTCTCAGTTCTAAAATCAAGATATAAGCAGGACTGGTGTTTAAAGCAGAATTTTCCTGGTGTTTTAGCTGCTTCTAGAGGCTGTATATATTCTTTGGTTCCTGCCTATTTTCACCCTGAAAGATGGAGAGGTAATCCTTACATTTTCTTATCTGTGATTTTTCTGCCTCCCTCTACATCTATGAGGATCACAAAGATCACTCATGAAAAACTATACTCACCCAGATTATCTAGAGTAATCTCCTTACCCCAAATTTTAACTTCATCACATCTGCAAAAATCCCTTTTTAAAAAATAGGTCATACTAAGGAGAGTCGTATATGAGAGGGTGAGGGTAAAAGAAGGAAACTAAGAAGATGAATATGGTTGATACATTCTTTATACAAGAATTAACATAGAATTATTAAGGTGCTGAAACCACCATAAGAAAGGGACTAAGGTAGAATGAAGAAAAATAGAGATGAACAAATTGGGGTCATAATACATATATACATGGAAATATCACAGGGAAACTCCTTGTGTAGATATCTTTATCTCAACAAGAAAAAAATGTTCTTTTTTTTTTTTTCTGTTTTCTTCTATGAAATCAGAGAACAGGAGGGCAGAAGAGGTCCAGCAAAGGTGGAGGGGAGGATGTTGGTACCAGGGGGAGGAAGGAGGTGGCAAGGAAAGGGGTTAGGAGGGTGAATACTGTGCAAAAATGATACCTGTTGAAACTATTCCAGGAATCAGGGTTGAGGGGGGATAAAAGAGAGAGGTGGAGGGGGTGAATTCAAGTATGATATATTTGATACATTGTAAGAACCTTTGTTAATGCCACAAATTTCCTTTTTTTGCGAGTAAAGTGACAGGCTCTGGAGATTAGGACATGGAAATCTTCGTGAGTCCATCATTTTCCCTACCATGCAAGGTAAAAGGTATTATGAATAAGGCCATTGTGAACATTCATGAACAAGTATTTGGGTGAACATACTTTTAAAAAATTTCATTTAGCACAATTGTTGAGTCGGCTGTTGCTGAATAAATATTTATTGATGAATAAAGCTTATTCAGCTTTATGAGAAACTGCCAAGTAGTTTTCTAAAATTGTTGCATTATATTACTTGCTCATAAACACTATATTATATTTCACTTACTCCATATCTTTGTCAACAGTTAGTATGGATGAATTTTCAAATAATAACCATTCATTGGGTATAGAGTAGGATCACGACTACCTTTTTTAAAATTTCCTTAATGACCAGTGTGTTGAGAATTTTTTGCATAATAACATCATACATATATTTTTGTCTGAAGTGCATGTTCAACTTTTTGCCCATTTTAGTTTTTTTGTTGTCTTATTCATTATATGGTGTGCATGTCTGTGTGTGTCTGTGTGAGTGTAACAAGCACTTTTTCAGATATATGTGTTTTTCAATGTTGTCTCCAGTCTTTGGATTTCCTTTTGTTTTCTTTAGTGAATGTCTTTCTATTAGCAGAAACTTAGACATATGGTGCAATCCATTTTTGATATTTTTCCTTGTGAGTGCTTTGCCTGTGATAACATCCCCAGAAGATTTTTCTCTCCCCTTCCCCAACCTGTTTTGTAGTTTTAACTTTCACATTTAGGTCTGTGGTTCATTTTGACTTAATACTTGTGAATGGTCTGAGGTAAGGGTCAAGGTTCATCTTTTGTCCAGAGGAATATCCAGTTGTTCAGCATCACTTATTTGCAAATATGACTTTTCCTGATATGTTTTGGAATCTATGCCAAAACTTAAAAAGATAAACTTAGCTTTGTTATGATATTTTAAATCTTTTAGTGAGGACATGCTGCTTATTTTTCTCTCTGTTGTCCTTTCAGTAACCTTCCTCAATATTCCCAAGAATATTGGGAACTCAGTCAAAGTTCCCAATATTCTTCAGTCTTGGATTTATGAACTTATTCTACAATTTTTCTTTCTTGCAATTAATAAAATTCTCCTTTAAATAACTCAATTATCCCAGGTAAAATTATCTATTTTAATGGAAAATATAAACCTTTTAGAAAAATATTAGAATTTAATAAATTGGGGACTAGAAAGTTAATATGTAAAAAAAGTCTATGTTCAAACAATAACTAGTCAGAAAAAATAATACTTTTCAATGAAACTAAATAGTTGTACTAAGTCTATCCTCAAAAATAAATATATAAAGTTATCTAGAAAGTTTTAAAGAATAATGGAAATTAGGAAAACCTAAGAAGGGGTTTATAATCCTCCAATTTAAATATAAAATAATTTTCTCAAATTTTAACACCAGAAATGAATAAGTATTTTATTTATTTATTTATTGTTTACTTTTTTAAAATTTCTTTTATTTATATGTGCATACAATGTTTGGGTCATTTCTCCCTCCTTCTCCTCACCCTCTCTTTTCCCCCTCACCCCCTTCCTCTCCTCCCCTACCCCCTCACTACCAAGCAGAAACTATTTTGCCCTTATCTCTAATTTTGTTGAAGAGAGAGTATAAGCAATAATAAGAAGATATAATTAGAATAAGCAATGGAACCAAGGAAAGGTAAACAAAAAGACTCAAATGTGGATGGCTATGGTTTATGGCAGTGATGGTATTTCATATTACTAATGGAAACAGGAATAACTCTATAAAGCATGTTAGATAAAAGATTCATAAAAATGGTTCTTTACTTCATTCCGAAAAAGAAAATAAATTTTTGATGGAGTAAAGATTTAAAGCAAGCATAAACTTTTGAGAAAGAAAGCACTACATATTCATTTATAATATTGAAGTTAGAAAAGTTTTACTATATTTGATATAAAATCTAGAAACCTTAAATAAAAAAGGTAACATTGCATATACAAAAAAACTTAACATAAACTCAGTGAAAAGACCCACAGCAAACTGTAAAAAAATGTTATAGCCTATGCAACAGACAGAAACACAAAGCAAATTTTCCAAATGCAGGTTCAAAATCTTGAAGAAAAATCAACTACAAAGAAAAGCAGTATCCATAGCTACAAAGAAGCAGTACCCAGAAAAATCAATACATAGTTGCAATAAGTATATGAGGAGATAGGGAACTCAGTCCACACTCATAAGTGTAAAAAATAATTCATCCAATGAGAAGTATCAAGCCTTTGTATGTTGAGGAGACAGCCATTAATGAAATAAACACAAATCTCAGTCCTAAGGGAGCTTATATTCTAGTAAGCATATGATAGACAATAAACAAAATGAATGAGTACAACACAGCTTATTAGAAGAAGATTGAGTTCTGTGGAGTAAATAAAGCAGAAAAAGGAGAATGGGAATTCCAAGGGGGGAGAAGAGAACTGAGATTTTAAACACAGAAATAAACGATGACCTCCAGAAACAGTAGTAACGAAGTAGTACATTTCATAATTTCACACCTAACAGAAATGCGCACGTGCGCAGCAAAAGACACATACAAAAATGTTTATACAATCATTATTTGTAACAGCTAACAACTTAAAACAATCCTATCTATGAAGTCTATCAACACTAGAATAAACTTTGTAAACTCACACAATGGAATCACATGCAGCAATGAGTATGGGTATATTGCAGTTACAATAGAGCAATCTGCTGAAATCGCAACAAATAATGGTGAGGGGAAAATCATATAATAAAGCTCCTTTGGATGGTTCCATTTAGATCAAGTTTAAAACTAGACACAATTTTAAACATAGGTTCAGAAGTCTGGCTAGTAGTAATCACAGGGCAAGGGAGATAGCGCATAATTGGGCCATGCGTGGGTATGTCTTTAGGGATGAATATTCCATTTCTTGATCTGAGTAGTGGTCACACAGTGGTTTTCTCATAGAACAATTCATTGAGCACTGCAATTAAGACTTATGTATGTTTCTACATGTCTGATATATTTATTTATTAAAAAATAAAAAGATCTATTTTTCTAGTCCTAGATGCCCAAGATTCCTTCATTATTCTGTAGTTTTAAAACCAAACCACCATATATCTAGGCATTTGTGTTTTTTCATTAACTTCTACTTCTCAAGGACTTTGATCTATACACTTGGCTCTTGAAACTTAGAAAAGTTTCATCAGTTTTTCTTCTCCTTTGATAAGAAATAACTGCATGCTTCATTGGCTCTTCTATTTCTGTCTTCCATATCTACCATTCTTTTTTTTCCAGTTCTGGGGATCAAATCGAAGCCCTTGCACATGCTAAAGAGGCCTTTTAGGCAAGCACTCTGCCACTGAGCTACAAACCTTAGCGCATTCTTTCATATTCATTCTTACTGTCTTAATGTCTTTAAATATTTCTTCTCTAATTTAGAGTAGTTATCCTTTCTCCTTCAAATTATTCACTTGACTTTTCAGAACTATCAATTCATTTCTCAACCTCGGTTAACAGTGATTTTCTTTCTGAAATTGAGTATTGCTTTCCTAATGTTATTTGTCATTAAGACTACTCACACATGTTTTTTCTTTTTCTTTCTTTTTTTTTTTCAACTCACAGAGATTTCACTTTCCCCTCTGAAATCAGTCCTGGCCGTGTGACTTGGTTTGATAATGAAATGTGAATGGAAGATAAATGTGAGTCTTATGAGCAAAGTCTTCAAAAGCAAGGACATAGTTGTCATACTGTTTTCATGACCCCTGTGCCTCCATGATAAGTTACATTTCATACAATGGCTTCTTCACGATCCTGGGTCTTCGGGTAGAGAAAACTTGGAACACATCCCATGGCCAACTGTTAGGTACATGGCATAGGCAAGAAATACTTGTCTCTGTTTTAAGCCACTGATATTTTGGACTTTTTATTACTGTAACAATATCTTGCCTTTACTGAATGATGCAACACTTTTCCTAATATTTCAGCAAGTAATTGATGTAACTTTCTTTCATTTGACAGATATTGTAAACTTAAATCTGTTTCTTCATATCTATTTTCTTATATTGTGGATCTTTCATAGGCTCAATGTGATATTTATCTAGCCCTTATATGGTGAATACACTTGACCTCCTTCTCTATATTTCTCTCTATTTTTTGAATTTCCAAACATGCTAAAAGAGGAGACAAATCTAAATTCACAGTAATAATTATATTATACAAGAACATAAGAGTAGAGAACCCAACTTGAGTAGAGTCCCACCAGAGGGCTATTTTCTCTATTTTCTTTCACCTGTATTTAATAAAGCTACTTCACCAGAGATCTATTCCATAGTGATTTCCATACTTCCCAAACTATGCTCCTTCAAACTCTGAATCGTATTCCCCAGAAACAATTTCTTTTTAACATGATTTTGTTACCTTCAAAACCCTAGATAATGTATATTTGCCTTTTTATTTAAACATACCAGATAAGTATTACTGATTCCTTAAAGCTAAAAAATAAATATTTTACTAACTAAAGTTTTAACCCACTCAACTCATTTTCATAAAATCACTTTTGGATTTTTCTACTTGCCATTTGTTTATATTTAGTATTTCAAATATTAGTGCCCTTATATTTGCTTTTATAATTTATCTTTCCTATTCTCTGTGATATTCTTTAACATTTATTATTTTAATATCACATTTTTGTTAATATTTACATTCTGCACTATATCTATAAGTAAGTCCTGTAGAATTTTTTTATGGGTTGATTGAAGGTGAAAACCAGAAGCACTAAGATTATATTGTCTTCTTATGTGCACAAAAAATACTATAACTTCTGAGTCTATCAGAAGAGAAGTTTAGGAGCATAAATAATATTGAACCCCAATAATTACTTGAAATCAATTATTTAGTATAATTTCTTTTTTTCCTGGTATTTGATGTTAGTTTCCTTTTATTTTTAATAACATTCTTTATTGTACCCCAAGTCCATGTCATTCCTCAATCTTAGAATCCCTTGCATAGAATCTTCCTCTATTTTCAGACACCTCCCTCTCCATCCAACCCACCCTTTTTCTCCTGAACTTCAGAATGGCTCAGCCACCTTCATGTCAAATGAACCACTGTCATCTTGCTTTTGCCTTCATTGCTATCTATTCTGCCTCATGTCTTTTTATTTATCTACTTCCTCATTTTGACAGAGTACATCCTCAGATACCTTTACAAAAAATGAGATTTGGGAGATATGAATGTTCATTACATAGTCTGGGATCTAGTGGTCTCCTCAACATCCTTTCACCTTCCAACTTCAAGGTGTACCTCTTGGATGAAAATAGCTGGTAAGCACTCCACAGACACACATGCATCTATATCTAAAACTGTAACACAGTTGTGATGGGAGGGACTGAAGCAGCTATTTGAAGCATGAGGCAATCTTCAGACTAGAAGCCAGGCACTAAGGATAATGAAACAAAAAAGACAAGGGAGAAAGAACCATAAACTACTTTACTAGTCCTATTATATATTGCATTCATAACTATGACTACCAGCTACTTATAAATGTATCTTAGAAAAGAAAGAGAAAAAAACCCTATTCATTTCAATATATGTTTATTTTTATTTTTCTGTGGTGCAGGGGATTGATGTCCTGCCTTCATGCACGTCAGGTAAGCACTCTACCACTGAGCCATATCTCCTGCCTTAAGTGTCAATTTCAATCTCCACTGCTATCTACTGTATCCAATAACATATTGAAAGCGGTGGTAAAATATCTAGACTCATAAACATGTAATCAGTACCTTCTGTTCTCATATATGGTTCCTACTCTTTGTAATTATGGAAATCAAAACTGAAAATCACTGCTGTAGACATGCCTCTGTTCTCTTATAGCACTCAGGACTGCTAGTGAGAATCTGGTGCAAGTCAAATTCCTACAGTGTGGTGGGAAGATTTTTTCCACTCTGAAAAATTTTAGGATTCTTTAGTTTTTCTCAATGTTCAAAAACATCAAGAATCTGTCTGAATATGGGACTTTTTGTTTTGTTTCCATCCATTGTTCTAGGCACTCAGTGGCATAATAACTTGGATGTAAGTTGTTCTGCAGCTCAGGAAAAGTGCCTCTTCATATTTCTTGAACAATGTTCTCTGCTCTTTTTTCTTTGTTCTGTATTTCTGGTTATTAGATATTAAGCCTTTGGATTCATTCTTTCAGTTAAATTGTTTTCTTAGTATTTTTTGACTGCTTCTCCTTCTCTAGGATCCGGTAGATCTCCTGTATTTCAAAACATTTTTAATAGTGAAAATGATAGCAAATTTTATTAGGAAAGGAATACACTTTCAATAGACTAAAAGAGTGTCATCTCAGAAAGGGAAGTTGAGAATGACATTATTAAACAGCTTTTTAAAATTTGTCAGTTATACTTGTAATGTCTAACATCTCTTTCTTATACTGTAACAGTTTCTTTTCATAGCATCCAATCTCACTTTTATGGACTGTAATGTCTTCTTAAATATCTGTGTAGATATTAATTAATGGTATTTTTTGGTGTTTACCAACTTAAAACATTTTTTACTCCTTGTTTACTCTAGAAAAAAAATTTTTTTGAATGTTTAGTTAATCATTTTATGCATTTTCCATGATTCTAAAAATTTAGATGCATTTTATAAGCCTTATTAGTTTACACAAATGAGGGCTAGCTAGTCATGTGGATATTTTCTACTGCTATAGGGAGCTAATGTCCTCACCATGGCTCACTATGCATCTCCCTTAGCAGGTGGCTCAACCAGAAGGATAGGAAGTGAGAGTGGTATGTGGCGGTCAGACATTAAACCCCCAAATACAGACTAAAAGAGTCCCCGATGTCCATGCTTAAATACTTCAAGTTTTCCTAATGGCTGTTTAATGTTGCTATAGAACAAGATTGCAGAGTTTTGACTCATGGTGAATATCACACCAAATTCACACTGAGAGCAGGAATGTGGGAGAGAGAAAGTATACCCACATGAGTGGTTATTCTGGAGAGAACTGTAACAAACTCTGAGTGTTTAATTCTGTTTTTCATTGTTGTGATCTTCTACCTATTGGCGAATGCCAAAGCTGGAGTCTCTCTGGGATTCATTGGTTCCCCTTTTCTCTGCAACCATGTTTGTACAATTAAGTCACCAGTTCCCTGTCCTTCAAGAATATACTAAAAAGTCTCATCCATTGAGATTTCCTATCTAATGAATTTCCTTTTGTGTTATATATTTTACTCCTATCTGTTTTATAATTCCTTTGTTTTTGTGAACAGAAGTTCATGACTGTACAAAATCTGATTTTTAAATGGAGTTGATGCGTGGCAGTAAAGTAGAATCCAAGTTTTGAGTTCCCTTAATACTTTCCTCCTCACCACCCTCTCTTATAGTTAATAACTTTCTTTCTATGTAACAAAAAACCCAACAGAATGTTATTGATCCACTTAATTGAAATATCCTGGGTTGGATAAATCCTTAGGCATGACTGTATCCTAGGCTCAGAAGCTGTCAGTCCCTTGATCACTCCATGTCTTGGATCAGTATTTTCCTTTGACATTACTCTTATGATGCTCAGCATCAGTTCTAGGCTTCCATCCAACAGGATCAAGTCTGGAAGAAGAGATTTTTCCCAGAATTCAGTAACAGCTGCCTTAGTTTTATTCTCCATTCCTACTACAATCTTCATGGTGAGAGTGATAGTGAGCTTGTAGTGAACCAATCGCAGGACCATTCATAGCAGACAAAGCATGCACCATTCTGATTGCCTGTTCTAAAACCACAAGTAGTATGACTGGCATTTCTGGTTTCACCGAAAATTCATTCTCACTTTCTTATGAAGACAAGCCTTGGGGTTTAGTATACTTTATGACTTCATTTCCCAGCCAACTTTACAGTTAGGTACTTGCAGGTGTATTTAGATCCATACCATGTAAGAAGTGGCATGCAAGTTCAGAGAAGTGAAATAACAGGGAGAGGATGGTAAAACAAAGAAGGTGATGGAGCTGAGATCTGGAACCCTGCACAACTTATTGCCAGTCTCTCTTCTGTCTTCATTTTTCTGGTCAAGGAAATATAAATGTATGCATGCAAGGCATACAGGTAGGATCAGAGAGAGGGAGGCCTCACTGCACTTTTAGTAAAGCAGCTGCTTTGCAGTATGAAGTACTGTGTGTCAGTCCTCATCTCCAGTATTCATTGACCCCTTTTGCACACACTTAGTAGATATTCCTTGAAGTGTCTGCCTTGAGGAAGTCACCCTTCTGTAGTTTCAACTGTAAATGTCAGTTTTCCCTATTTCAATACCCCTTGTCATCATAGATTGGATTTCGGTCCCATACTCTCATCCTTACCTGGAAGTCCTTGAAACATTTTCCCATAAACTTTTTTAAGCAATTCAATTATTGAAGCCAATTATACAATTTAAAGTAAAAGCCTTTAGAAGCCTGTCAAGTACTATGATATGTATAATATTTGAAGGATCTTCTTTCCTTTTTAGTTTCTTTATAGTATAATTAATTCTCTAGAAAGTGTGTATATTGGGAAAAGGAGGCTACATTTAATCTAAAATAATTGATATTCTTATACAGAAAAAGAATAAAAAACATTGTTTCAACTTTTGATTTATCTTTTCCTAAGGCATATATTTTTCTTGTTATGACAAATCCTAAAATTTAAACAAGTGTTAAAAAAAAAACTCATAGAGACAAGCCTAGAAATAGATCAAAACTGGCAATTAAGAAAGCAAGAATTTAGACCCAGCTCCCTTCTTACCATGCTTGTGACCACCATAGAAAAGTCACGAGGGAATTTGAGATGTTTTGAATGTCTGTCCCCTTTCATCACGGCTGGAATCAAACATTTCCAGCGAGTGATCCTTATCCCATGAAGGTAACTTCCATAATGTTCTGAGTTTCTTTCCTACAAACCTCTACTATTTGCTGTAACTTTTTCTTCTGAGATCCTTATTCTAAAAGCAAATAAATACTGTCCATTTTCACAGGCTTCTCCCTTCACCTCCTAACCTTTACTCACCTCCAAGTCTTCACAGCAATGCCACCTGTCCCACCACCCTAACACCTTCTCCCTGATTCTGTAATGTTTGTTCTTTGAACTCACAGATACGTGATTGGAGTCTTAGTTCCAGCCAATCTGTCAGTCATTTTGTTCTGTTCCTGGTCTTCTCAACTTAAAACTCATAGTCAGTCATTCTAATAAATATGCAACCAAGAACAGATTTTCAATGTAGGCCCCTTCTCCCTGAATACACCTGGAATATATCATCATTCAATAAGATGGTTTCTTTCTGTTGCTGCAAACAGAAAGACATTATGTTTGCACAAACTGATGCCACCAGAACCTCAAGGCTTCCAAACATAAGGGAGTTTAATCCTTTCAGTGAATCTATCTCCTTCCCCACAGTGTACTTCTCACTTCATCATGATCCAAATCCTGAATCCCTTCACCACAACATCTGCTTTAGGAAAAGAAGGAGGATGTAATATAGAAACCAGACAAGAGCTCTGGATGATGCTGTACACATACACCTCTGCAAACATCTCTGTTTCTCCAGTTCTTTCCATCACAGAAGAATTGCTACCCATATTCTTCCCTAATTATGTAGTCTTGGGTCTTGCTACTTCTTTAGGTTTCAACAACTTGGTCTATCAACTATTACCTCCTATAAGGGTTCCAATATTTCTTGATCTTTCCTGCTGTTATTTAGACATATTCAATTCTCTCCTATATCAGAACAAGTAAGTGAGCCTATTCTGACCCTGAGTGCTTATTTGTCTACATGTTCTTTTCCTCTCCTTCTACTTAAACCCTTTTGTAATGTTGCCTGTACTCATCATCTCTACTTTCTTATTTCCTTCCCATCTTCAACTAATGGACAAATATTTTGTCAATCCTTCCATCAAAATTGCAAGACCTCCAAATAGTCAGCAATTTCAGCTGTTAAATCCAGTTATTCAATCCTTTTCTTTCTTCATTTATGCACCATTTGAAATTATCAAGCACTTATTTATTCTTAAAACTGTTCATTGGGCCACGTGATCCAATCATTTCACTTTTGTAATAGTTTTCTCACTACTATTATAGATTTTCCTGTAGACTATCCCCTCCCTCTATATTTACATTTCTGACTTTATAATCCAAGGTTATCTACCAGTTTTCTAGTGTTCATCCTTGAATCTTGCTGCACATACTCCACATACTCCCTCATGCTCACATCTATTCTTCTAGCTTCAAGAACCCTTATAAATTCTTTACTCTGCAGCTATCTTTAGCCATAATTGCCTCTTTCCTACTAAACTCTTCACTTAGACACATTAGGTTCCTTATATCCAAAATGAAGCCCACCAGCATCCTCTCTATAAACTTGATGCCACTTTTACCACTAGAACTAAAGCTTCATGAACAAAAGGGTTTGTCTATATTTAATTTCTTTGTCCCTATCACCCAGAATAATTATAAGCACTTAATAAATTTTGATTGAACAAAGGAGTCATTCAGATCAAGGAATAGCTCTACCATCCAAGCACTTGACAAACCAAGAATGTGGGTCTACTTCCTTCCTTACAATGCAAAGTCATTTTTACTATAAATGACTATAACTTTACTATAACTTCTTAATTTTATTTTTTCTGTAACATTATAGGGGCTCCTAACTTCCTCTGTTCTTACTTCCTCCATTCTATTATTCATATTGTCAGGGTCATCTTTTTAGAATGCAACTTAATTTTTTTCCAGTGACTCTGCATGGCTTCAGTTAAAGTTCAAAGAGCATGAAAGACCTTTAATGGTCTCCCTGGGCTTTCCTTCCATTCATCCCTCACTGCTTTCTCCTGATACAGATTCTGTGCCTGACCTTGCACAGATCTTACTTCCCTGAAACTGTTTTGTTCTCTTCAACATTGGGGTATTGCTCATGACTCTCTGCCTAGTATATCAATGCATTTCTCCTGCCTCGCTCCTAGCCACAGCTCAGGGCTTGTTCCTTATGCCCTTTCCATGGCTGTTCCCTTTTTCTCACTCTCCAGTCTAGAATGAGATCCTTCCCTAAATGCACCATGGTACCTTAATCTCATCCTCACACCTGTCAATTTGTGATTTAATTTTTTGTGACAGACACTCCTCCCCACCCTGCTGAAGGGTAAGTTTCTCCATTGCAAAGACTGCATCTTATTTATGTTTCTCTCATGTGTATTATAGTACTGAATAAATAAACACAGAGTGAATTAATTCCATCTCTTTCAACTTTTGTTCTCTGAATGGTCTGATTCTTACAGATGAAACAGTCAGTGCTTAGGATTAGTTTCTTGCATTTCACTGTCACTTACCAAATAAACATGGGTCATGGAAGATTTACTTAAAGCAGGAAATGAATAGAATAAATGTGTACATAGATTGCATGCCATGGTAATTAAATCATTAGTGCTGAACACTAGTACTGAGACTAGAGCACGTTAACATATGTTTTTGTTTGTCAGAAGCAATAAGTAAAGATGAAATCTAGTAATTATAGGCTGAATAAAAAAGGAGTTTTCTGGGTGGTCTTCCAAAAGCCCTGAACAAAAGGAAGAAAAAGGCAAACGTTTGCCAGCATTTTTCCTGACTTCTTAGTAAATATAATTAATACTGACATTCTGACACTCTGTGTGATCTTTAAGAAACAAACTTGGTAGTACTGTATTTTGTGCAGTCCCATTGTTGAACATTCACCTGAGTTTGCTCACCTTTTTAAAGTTTCTTTTCTATCTTCCCACCCTTATCTTTCTCTGGTTTGCAATTACCCATCTCACAATACTGATAGCCTCAGCCCAAGTTCTCTTAATCTCTCCTTCTAACTCTCCTATAAGTCTTGAACCCTTATCTTTTGCTCCTCTCCCCAGGTTACAGTATAAAAGTTGTTGTGTTAAAATGAATTAAACATTTATGTTCACTGATCTAAAAAAATCATAAATTCTGAGTCTGTTATAAAAATACCAATATTGTTAATGGTATTTTAGTATTGAATAAAAATGACAATAAATAGTGTTGTTATTTTTTTCTGATATTGAAATCAACAACCTGACCTGAAGGACTGACATTGGTTCACTATAGAGTGATACCCTGTTGTGGGCAAGCTTAGTTGATCTTTCTTTTCAAGAATCAGAATAAAGCAGCCCACCACATCCATACTTGCCAACCAGATGTCAAGTTACCAATGCAGTTGCTGGACATTTGCTCTGAGATATCTGTCTTTATAGTAACAAAATTTACCTTGTCCCTAACTGGTATGCCTTCAAACCATGAATTAACTCATATGCTTATTTTAAAATAAAAGAGATGTGTTTGATATGCCAGCTCCTTGTGAGTGACAGGAAAAATTGTTACCCAGTAAAGCATATAAATAGGCA
Source organism: Castor canadensis (assembly GCF_047511655.1). Lineage (NCBI taxonomy): Eukaryota > Metazoa > Chordata > Mammalia > Rodentia > Castoridae > Castor > Castor canadensis. Next base: position 92,552,422 of record NC_133392.1, on the reverse strand, counting down.
ATAAAGGAGCTTCCTCACATAGAAGGTAGAAAAGTCCTAGTAGAATACTCTTAGACTGTCTATATACAACAAAACTGAGAACAATATTTTTAAGACATGAATGAGTAAGTTCAAAGTACAATAATTTTGACCATCCTAAACTTAATCCCACTGAGGAGATGAGGGCATGTTCCCCTTTAAAATCTCTAAGATATGCCTTCCCCTTTTTAGCTGGAAGAACTATAATTATGTTTGATTGCATACTTTGATTTTGAGGATCACTAAAGGCCCAGGTCATGGAGATAGTTGAGTGTACATTCCATTTGTTTAATGCAAAGGCAAAGTTTTCTAGGGATCTATTCAGTGATTTAACAAGTTCTGGCTCAATACTGTATAAATCACACACGACATGTCTTTTACGACAGCAGTATCAGGGTGTGAGTGGGCCCCCTAAGAGAGTTGTAGGGGCTTAGAAAGTTCGGTGCTGTGGACCTGAGCAGCTGGCTGGTGGTAGCAACAGCAGCTGTTAGGAAGAAATGCCTTTCCCTCCAATGTGCTTGTCTTGCTCTCCTGTCCCCTTTCTTGTCAATAGCCAGTCATCATTTATTGATTGTGCAGAGGCTAAGGGCCCATTCTTCTGTGCAAACTTATCCATCTGCCCCTTTTCTTTTGGCTTACATTATCTCTCCAGGGTTATGTTTTCTTTTTACAAACATCTTTCTATCTGCTGGCTTCTCCTCACCATATGGCAATTCTGATATGTATCTTTTTTGTTGGAGGGAGGGAATATGAGACAGAAGGAGAGGAGAGAGTGTCCCTAATGGAAAAATAAAAGAGTTTCAATACTTATCATAGGAGCAAATAGTTTAACAAATAACTGCTTTCTGATCTTAGTCACATGACTCAAACCTTTATTTAAAAAACCAGGAAGAATGATGCTCAGAAATATAAATGTCTACAACCAATGTCTCCAAGTCTCTTTTACCTGTCAACATTAAGCAATTCAGTCTAGCATCTTCCATTACTACTCCACTAAAACTGTTCAAAGCCACAAATGACTTCCACACAGCAAATTGTTCCACACAGACCATTGTTACTAGGCTTCTCAGCAGCATTCAAGACTTGCAACCACCTTCTTTTCATGAAATGTCATGCACTCCTACAACTTCACACTCTCCTATATTACCCATCCCACCTTTCTTGGAGCCACATCTTCTCCTGCTCTTTCATCAGCTTTCTTGTCTCCACCTGACCCGACAACAGATTTTCCAGAGTTTTTCCCTTACTCATCTCTTCTCTGCTTATTCTTTCCTCTAATTGATAACCAGTTTCAGGCCTGTAAATACTGTTTGCTTACAATTCCCAAAGTTCTATCTTTAGCTAGCAATTCTGGTTTTGAGCACCAGACTTTATATTTGACTGCTTCCTTGATAGCTCTATTTGATCTGAACTTGAATAAAACCCGTTCCTCACTCAGTCTTCTAATCCTGGGAAACTATTGCCTCATAGGTGTTCATATCAGAAACACTGGAGTAATTCTTGGCTTATTTTCCTTCAATCCCTAATGAAATGTTTCAGCAGTGAGTGGCTTTGACCTCCAAGTACAACACTAATTCACTTTGCTCATCCCATTTTTCAATTTTACCACTCTAGTATATATATACTGTCATCTCTCACCTGGGAGTTTTTGGTAGTTTTTCCTAAGTTGTCTCTCCCATTCTCATCCTCTATTGTGTTATATCTAAGAAACAACAATAATAATCTTTACATGTTTAGACTCTGAGAATGTTCTATTCAGCTTAATACACACCAAGGTCTTCCTGGGGCACTTGTAATGAAACACTTTCTCCTTAAGTTGCCTCCAAGTTCTTCACAGCTCGTGCCCTGCCTTCCTCTTCCTTCTGTGCCCCTGAATACTTGCTTAGCTATTCTCTATATCTGCTGTTTCCTGTATATAAAAAGCCCTTCCCTCAACTCTTCTTGTCTGGACTCCTTATCTTCCAAGTGTCACCTTAAATGTCTCTTTCCCCCAAAGGCCTTTCCTGATAAACCAATCTAAATTAGCTTCTCACCCTCCTCCTTTCCTCTCTATCATTATTTTCCTTCATAGAACTTATCACAATTGCTGGGTATGTATGTGTGTTTAACAATTATACATTTAGTTAACCATCATAAAACTAGTGCCAATTTACCTGGCATCAAAAATTCTTACAGTTCAGAGGGCAGGAAAGGATAGCACATACCTACCTGTAATCCTAGCTACTCTGGAGGTAGAGATGGGAAGGATCACAATTTGAGACTAGCCTTGGTTTTTTTCTCTATCTCAACCAACAAGCTGGGTGCACTGGTATGCACCTGGATTCTCAGGTATGCAGGAGGCACAGGTAGGAAAATCATGGTCCAAAACAATCCCTGAGCAAAAACTCAAGACCTTATCCAAAAAAAGAAGTAGTAAGTATAGCAAAAAAGAAGGGAGCCATGGCTCAAGTGGTAGAGCACTTGTCTAGTAAGCATGAGAACAAAGTCCTGAGTTCACACACCACAACCGCCAAAACAACAAAAAAAAAAACCTCAAAAAGCAATTCTTGTCTTTCTAATCTGTAAAGAAAGATAAGTCTATTGTTGTATTAACCCTGATATTGTATACTCAGTATGGATGTTAAGCATGTTTTAGTTTCCAAGAGAGGTTTGAATACCTGGTATCAATTATAAGGTCATTTGAGAATAAAAGGAAGGCCAACCAGAGAGAAAAACATAGAAAAGTGAGGGGAGAGCTATGTTGTATGGGAAACTCTGGGGACCAAGGTGAAAATAAAAGAGATGCAGCAATGTACAGAAAATCAATCCTAAAAAATCAAAAAAACCAGGGTCAAGAATCTTTTAGTATACTAAGTGTCTAACCAAGTGTTCAGGGTGAATGTAAAACATCACTCTGAAATAAGTCCAAGAATACTGCTCAAAATCAATTTAATCAGGTTGTTATATCCAAGATGCATATTCAATTTAGATCAAGGTAGATTTGAATTAGGAAAGTCCCTGGGACTGGTGTGGAGGAAATTCCACAAACTGAAAAAGTTTCCTGTCTCCAGATGGGATCTGTTTTAAGTTACTGAAGGTGCAAGGGAAATGGAGAAATTCTAGGTGTTGGTAGTGGATGTTAGGGAAATCATGCTAGTACCTCATTCATGCCAAGCCATTTGGGGTCTAACTCCAGCTAAGGTGGTGGACCCTCGCTACCCTAGACCAGTTATGTTCACTTCTCAAGATCTCTCACCTAGGCTAAAGAATTGGCAAGAGGAAAAATCATGTGGCTTTGTTCAGATCAATCAAATACAAGTAAATTTTTTGACAGGGGAGGGATTTTGGGAGATGGTCCTAATTACTAAATGAGGAATGTAGGAAAAGGTAATACTTTCTAGATTTTATCGCAGGCAGTAGTGAGGTCAGAAACCAGCCACTACCTTAGGGTAAAACTAGCACTCATTTCCTTTATGGCTAGAAATTGTGAGCATTTTTTAAATGTGTTTTTTTGGCCATTTGAATTTCTTCTTTTGAGAAAATTCTGTTTAGTTCAGTTGCCCATTTCTTAATTGGTTCATTGATTTTAGGAGAGTTTAGATTCCACCTCACCTCCGTTAGAATAGCTATCACAAAAAACACCACCAACAACATGTGTTGGCAAGGATGTGGGGAAAAAGGAACCCTATCCACTGCTGGTGGGAATGCAAGCTGGTGCAATCACTCTGGAAAAAAATTTGGAGGCTTCTTAAAAATCTAAACATAGGCCTGCCATATGATCCAGCAACCCCACTTCTGGGGATGTACCCAAAGGAATGAACACAGGTTACTCCAGAGGCTCCTGCACACCCATGTCTATTGCAGTGCTATTCACAATAGTCAAGTTATGGAAACAACCAAGATGCCCCACTACTGATGAATGGATCAAGAAAATGTGGTACCTGTACACATGGAATTTTACTTCACCATGAAGGTGAAATCTTATCATTTGCAGGTAAATGGATGGAACGGGACAGCATCATTCTGAGTGAGGTCAGCCAGGCTCAGAAGACCAAAAATCGTATGTTCTCCCTCATATGCGGACTTTAGATCTAGGGCAAATGCAGCAATGTGGTTGGACTGGGATCAGATGACAAGGGAAGAGCACATACAGGAGATATAGGAATAGGTAGAAAACCCAAAACATGAAAGCGTTTGGTGTCCCCACTCCAGAGGAACTAATACAGAAACCTTAAAGTGACAGAGGTCAACATGAGAAGGGGATCAGGAACCAGTGTAAAGATCAGTTAGAGATGAATCAACATGGGTTGTAACACATGGGTACGTGAAAGCAATGTTAGGAATCTCTTTATAGCTATCCTTAACTCAACTAGCAAAAATGCTTTGTCTTCCTTATTATGCTTGTGTTTTTTCTTCAAAAAATTAGTGATAAGGGCAGAACAGGACCTGCCTGGAATGGAGGGGGTATGGGGAAAGGAGAGGAGTGGGGGGGCAGGGTGGAGAAATGACCCAAGCAATGTATGCACATGTGAACAAATGAATAATAATAATAAAAAAAAACTAGCACTCAGGAGAAAGTAGAGCCAAGGCAATTTCAGGAGAAAGATGATTCATTACCAGAACACTAGCCTGTGTCATGCCCTGTTTTGGCTTTCAGGTAGGAGAACAGCAATTATTTTGGCAAATTTAGCCTTTTTTTTATTGTAGAAAAATTATCACTGATACAATGCCCAAGAAATATAGGTGTCAATAGATAAAACACATCAGGCAATCTTTTTTCTAAACGCAACTTTTGGAATATGGAAGAATGGTGTGTTACTTACCCTGCTCTTCAGCTTTTGGATTACTATGGGAAAAAGTCTGCTTATAACCTGTCAATCTCTTCCCTCACTGGTTCAAGTGAGAGTAGAGCCAGGATGGGTCAGGTAGAGACAGTTATTTCTCTCATATTTGCAGAACAAGAACACTTTATTATCCAGTCTTTCAGTGGGTGTTTTTGTTTATTTGGTTTTAATGAAGAAAAATGCAAAGAAACAGAAGTTGTGAGGCATTCATTAATTAATTCCTCATCAATAAGCATATATTTACTTATCATCAGTTAACTGTAAGGACATTGTATCAATAGTAGTAGCAATAATTATATCAACAACAAAAGAAATGCCAACAAGTCTTGTTATATGGTAGGCAGTATTCTAAGCAATGTCAAGGCATTAATTCTTTCAACCCACATATAAAGTAGGTAATGTTAGTCTTCCAATATTACTGATAAGCAAACCAATAAACAAGAAGGTAAAGTGACTTGTCCAAGGTCATACTGCCATTAAATGAAAAAGCCTTTTCCAACAATGACAAGTACTAGAAAAGCTACAGCTTTCATGCACTAACCTAATTTGCCAAGTATTTTAGAGCTATAAGTGGAAAGGGATGAAAAATTGATTTTGCATTCAAGGAGCTTACAGTTTGTTGTGCTCTCTTTAAGTTCAAGCAGAAACAGGAATATTTGCTTCCACTTTTAAATATAATAAAGATAACTTCTCTATCATGTCATGCATTCTACAATATTTTTCTGACTCCTGGTAATTTCTTATTGATTTCACTGTGAACATAATTTTACATTTATGTTACCTGAAACTAGTTCTTATTTTCAAACTGCATTAAAATGATAAAGAACATAAAAAAAATTTCTAAAGGTTAAATAGTTTCATCACTAATTTTATCTCATTAAAAAAAAAAGAAAAAACCTTTATCCCATTTAAGGTTTTAATTACAAAAAAAAATTCATCTTTGTTATCCCATAGACATATGAAACAAGGTTTTTTGTTGGTTTGTTTTTACCACATGAGCCCTAAGAATTGGCAGGAAGAGATCGTTTCTGAGTGTACCTAATGCACACCTAAATTCTTATCCATAAAATCATGCAAGAAAACCTTGTGTTTGACAGTATGGGTATGCAGAATATAAAATGTCAAAAGTGACCATATTTCATATGCTAACAGAACTAGTCCATGATGGAATCTAACCTAATTCATTAGGTAAGTTTAAAACTTTTGGACCTAAGTAAAGAAAGCCACTGCCCTCCCCCCCCACCCCCGTAAGCTGCCTTTAGACACTTCCAACATGACATCACTGTCATCTTTGAGAGAGGATGTAACTGTATCATTTCTCCAGCTGCAATAAACATTTAAGTACATTGGTCTTTTGTTCCCAGAGGCTTTCCAAGCTGCTCTGCCAAATCTGTTAATGTAGAAGAATGAAAAACTTAAAAGACCTGAGAGCAAGTTTTAGATGGAGAAAAGAAAATGAGGAAAAACATGGCTGAATATAGATTTATGTCATCATCCACAAAAATGGAGTCTTTCACATACCAAGAAATAGAACCAAAATATTTTTAAATGGGAAGCATGCTAAGCATTTTGCATAGATCTCCCAAGAGAAAGGATTTTGCATATTGACACCTCTTCTTAACTATACTGCCCCTTCTTTCCAGTGACAAATGTAAGAAGGATATATTTTTGAAAGCTCAGAGGAGTTCTTAGAAGTTTAGTTGTGATTTGTGGAAAAGACACTTTCCACAGCATATATAATAAGTATTAATTAATATTAGCTTATTTGAAAATATTGGTTGAGGTTACAACAGCCTCTCTGCACAGTTAACATAACCAGTTTCTTATAGATGAGACTAAACACTAGTCTCCCATGTGACTCCTATGTCTAACCCTTCCACTCTGCCACCACTGAGGACATCAAATTCCTGCTTGCTGCAGTGAAAAGAGCTCCAGTGTCAGACTTAGGCTACAGTTTTCAATCCAGTCTCTGCTAGTTGTAACTATTTGGTTTTTAAAAGGCTTAATTTCATGAAGCATCATTTTCACATCTGAGACAAGCTCCTGAAAAAAAAATATAAAAGTACATGGACATTTGATTGACCCTTAAGTCATGTTGTTATCATTTCTTCCTTCCCTTTTTCCCTTTTCCTCCAAAATATAGAAATAACCTGGCTTCAGAGTAACAAACACATGAAAAATGTAACATGTTTTTACTAGCTCCATTCTAGCATTGCAATTATCATTTTACATGTACACTTCGACTTCATCATTAAAGTAACCACTAACATAGCTACTGGCATCCCTCTGTTACGTAGCAGAAAAGTGAATCTTAACATATTCTAGTTCTACTAACCTGTCTTAGACCATTTATTTATCTAACAATATTTGCTTAGGGTTTACTATATTTTTGTCATGAAGCTATACACCATGGACACAAAGATAATAGTGGTAGGGTTTCTGCCCTTTATGAGGTTTCAATCTGGTAAAGAAGAGGGAGCAGACAGTAGTGATAACTCTATTAGAGGCAGAGGCCAGTAGAAAGCCCTCTGGCTCCTTTGGCAACACCAGCCTGACTTGTGTTAAGTAAAGATTTGTTATCCATTCCTTCCCACACTCTAAGTGTAACTGTGGTGCTGACTTTCCCCCCTGGGACTCGTGCTTTAGTTTATGTGTCCGATAGTGGTATTTTGTCTTAAAATGGAATCTTTGGAAACTTTGTTAGATTCACCTATCTATATAGCTGTAGTTGTTATCATTTTAGTAACTTACTCATACAACTAACCTTTTATCCTTTCAAACCATCAATTTTGTAATACTATAATAATTCCTGACCTATTCATTCTATTCTCAACTTACTTTGAATAAATATGCTAATCCTAAAGGAAAAATGAAGATTGTACTTATTATCTTCCCCTAATTAAAACAATCTGCTAGTTAACTTTCTGATATATGATTTGCTATTTTTTAAAATGTGATAACTTATTCCCAAGGGTGCAAGATGTTGTTTCAACCTTTTTACAAAGACCTAGCCTTTGAAAGAGAATAATTGGAAATAAAATAGTGGAAATAAACTACTAGGTGTTTTGAAGATTACTTAATGCACCAATTGTCAGCATCTGATACAGAGGTAATAGGAACCAAAAAAGTTCAGAAAGTTTTTTAAGTTAGAGAGTTTTTTATTGTAGAACTTCTAAGTCCTTAATGAGCTTGTATTCATGGCAAATACATTAGACAAAAAAATAAAAACACTAAATGCACTGATTTCAAGACCAGCATAGGCACATGACTAAACATGGCAGAGAACAATATGGATGTGACAAGGACTGCCATGTTTGGAGATTGACTGCATCACACATGTCAGAATAAAGGAAAAGCAGACACGGAACAAAAACCCTAGCTCAGGTGCATAATTGAAAGGAAAGAAAGAAGAAGGTGAAGGTTGATTTTGCCGCATTACAAATGAAGCCTATTTCTGACTCTAGGAAATTGCTATCTGCCTCATCAAAGTGTCACTGGTATCTTCCTTTCTCACAAAGCGGGAGGACCTGAGCTCTTGCTCTCCTTCAGTGCCCAGACAGCATCTGTTACAGAGAGAGTGCTCAAAGTTATATACCAGATAGGAAGAATAGCAAATACATGGTAGGAGAACCATAATAACTACAATTATACCATTTTGAGACTTCAGTGGATAGCCCATGTGCACAAATGAAAACTTCCAGGTGTTTCCGAATCCTGACTCTTAGAGATTACACCTAAGGGGGTTGCCATAGGAAAACTTTGCAGGGCTTTGGCAACCCGCCAACACACATGAAGTACAGTCAAGACTGGTTATTAGTGGGAAAACAATAAAATTTGAGAAGAGATTGACTTCCCTTTGCAAGGCATCTTCTTGCTATTAAAGAATGTTTATTATAAGCTTAACCCTAAAACTTGGATTTTTATGTTAATAGTGCCTCATATTGGTAACAAAGTTTCCAATTAGCCAGCTTCATTAATCCTGAAAATGATGACCTATTGTAGAAAGAGAAAAAAATAAAGCAAATCTAATAAATTATTTGCCTAAAGTCACAATTATTTTATGGAAGACAGAAAATTAGAAACTAGCTCTTCCAACTTCTGCTATAAAACACAGAAGAGTAAATACTATTTCCATTTAGTTTGAGAAATCCTCTGACTTGGAATGGAAACTTAAAAAACTCCATTAAAAAAAGTCTACATGACTAATTCTTCTAAAATAATAAAACAATCATAAGACCACATAAAAGTCATCTAAAAAGCTGGGCGAAGAAAAGATCAAAGATGCTCATGTAAGGACAAGATAGAAGCCAAGCTTCAGAATTCAAAGCTTTTGTGAGCTCTAATCATTTTGCTGGCATTCATAAAATCTTAAACATTTTCTTTCTGCTTTTTGATGTATAATATTCAATCAATTGTAATGAAATATAAGTGGATAGTGCTTGTAAAGGTCCTTATACATGAAAGTGAAAAACCGTGGTAACCATGCAGCACTGCCGCCCAGAGGGGAAAGTCAGCCTTTTCCAATGTTTAGGAAGCTTTCAGAAAAGAACAGACAAATAGTCTTGTTACTGGAGCCATTCTTACTCTTTTCCTACCAAGTTAATTGAAGTGAAAGGATTTTGCTGCTCTTTTCCACTGTGAAGTCAAAAGCAATGACTGGGATATAAATGTACATAATCCTCATTCAAGGGAATTATAAATTCCTTTATAAATATGTACAGTAAGCAATATATACTTAATAGATACAAAAGGGATAAGGATCTCTGCTGTGGTTCCCTGGGGAAGAACATTTTCCCAGTTTTCTGGGATTCTGAGTTGCAGGTGGAGCTAAAGCTTCATAACTGACCTCCTTTGAATGCTGTTGTAAACTAACCCAGAGAGTTGGATTAAAACCCCATGTGATTAAAAATTTCATAAGTCCTTTAAAATTATACTTTTTGACATCTGTCAAAAAGAGCACAAAAAATATTCACAAACTACTTACTGAATGGCAGCTTTTTTAAAAGAAAGTCAAAGAAGGCATCTTTTAAGGACTGGTTGTATGCAACCGTTATCTCAATTTTTCTGGTTCATATTTATAAGATTAAATATATAAAAGAGCTACCCATGTGTCATGGCCTTCAAACAGTTAAATAGCAAGCTCTTGAAAGAGCATTTAATTCCAAATTCTATAAATGGGTGGAGGAGAGCTTTTGATGGAGAGAAAAGGGAGAAGACAGAAGAAAGAACACTTGAGTAATGGTAGAGAGTATACGAAGTAGCATGCAACCTAGAAGGTATTCGTTTTCTGCCCTTAAGCTCAAAAAAAAAAAAAAAAAAAAAACCCATAAAAACACCTGATACTGAAGCCCCAGAAAAATTTCACAAAGAGCATTAGTTTTTCATAGAGAACAAAGAGAGTCACATCTCCTAAGTTTCATTCTTCGAAACATTTCTGTAGCAGCACTGGGGAATACACATCAAAATAGTTTCTATGCTGTTAATAATTGAGGCAGAAAGCATCTACATTTATATTACTGAGCACTGAATCATTGCTGATAACAAAGTATAAAGAGTATATCTCTTCATCACAAAGAAATGACTGGTTCACAGTGTTCAAAAAGTGAGAAGATGTAAACAACAGAACATACAAAATCAGGACAACAAGAGGGGAATTGGGTCCAGTCCTTTACCGTGATCATGGGGCAGGGTAATTTCTATAGTTTGGACATAAAGTGTTCCCCATTGGGCCATATGTTGAAGGTTTGATTGTTGGCCTCTGGTACTATGGTAGGTGATGGAACATTTAGGAGATGTGGCCTAGTAGAAGGAAGTTAGGTAATTAGGGAAGTGCCTTTGAAGGTGATATCGGGGGCCTGACCCCTTCCCGTCTTTTTGATTCCCACTGTCATGACATGAGCAACCACTTGTTCCCAGTGAACCACCACAAGCTCAAAGTAACAGGGCCAAGCCACCAGGGACTGAAACTTCTGAAACTGTGAGCCACAATCAACCTTTCCTCCTTATAAGTTATTTTATCTCCAGCATTTGTTACAGTAAGAGGTAGCTGACTAAGTAATAATACTTGTTCTACATATCATATATAACTTCATATCTGTGTGTGGTTTTCCATCTTGATTAATCCCTTTTTGTGCCCTTTTAAAGTTCCTAACTAAAAAGTTTCTGTCAAAAAAAATTTTTTTTAAGAAAAGTATTGTTAAGTGCCACAAGGAAACTGCCTGTGTTGCTATCTTAAAAAAACAAAAATGTCATTTTTTTCTTCTTTCTTTTCTTAAACAAATCAGAGAACAGGAAGGTAGAACAGGTCCTGAAGGGGGGCGGGGGGCGGGGTTAGTATCAGTGGGAGAGGAAGAAGGTGGGGGAAATGGTAAAGGAGGTGAATATGGTACAAACATTGTGTACATATGTATGTAAATGGAAAAATGATATTTGGGGAGGAAGGAGAATGGTGAAGGGGGTGAATTCAAGTAAGAAATATATGATACATTGTAAGAACTTCTGTCATGCCACAATATATCCCCATCCAGTACAACAATAAAAAAATGAACATAAAAAAACAAGAGTATTGTTTAGCTTTAAAAAAAAGGATGAATTTAGCTAGCATTGTTATTTTCATCCGAGTGTCCTAAGTGAAAAGAAAATGATGTCTAAGCAGTGATTTCACATCAATTCAAAGCACTCTGGGAGTTGTGAAATGCCACAACTTTATCACAGAGGCAGTGTGTTACAGGGAAATCATTCTTCAGCAACATGGGCAAAGTCGTGACTCTCAGTCCAGCCACTCATTGACTAGGTATGCCAACTGTGGGGAGGCCCCTTGTAATCTAATACTTTTGTTGTCTGTGAGAAGGGATGGAAATTATTCTGTTTCTGTTATTAACAATATAAATAATAATGTCATGAGTGATATAGCACTTTACAGTTTATAACATAATTTTAACTACTTGCTCATACTTAATTTTCATAGCAACTCTCTGAAACATGTTTATTGTGTCCATTTTTCAGATGAGAAAATTGAGTCAGCACCTGTATTACATGATAATGCAAAGGAAGTGCCAGGATTACAATTCTGACTTTTATATGCTCCACTACACAAAGCATTTCATGATAAATATTATAGCTTCATTCTACTTTAGAATCAATGAGCAACATATCTATTTGAGTAACCCAACAATGTGGATATCTTCTCCTTTACAGAAACCCACACCATATTTTGAAACCCTCACTTTTAGAAAGATCTTTCTCTTGATCTAAGATTGACCTTAAAATATAGCTTCCACTTACTTCTACCTTATTTCTGCCCTTAAAGAAGTTATAAAATAAATGAAATTCTGATTCAACTTTTAAGTTAGTTCAGTTTTATCTGTTTTCTAAAAACTAATTATTTCCAAAATATTTAAAGTAAACAATTCATAGTCCCTTGATCTTCCTGATTTTCCTACCTCTGAAAATACATTAGCTGTCAAAGACAGCTTTTTTCTTTTGTGTAGTACATTGTATGAAATTGCATTAGATTTTATGTTTATTTATCTGTCTCTTTTATTAGATTATGCACTTCTGGGTGAGTGTTATAACTTTATTTCTTTCTTATTTTTTTGAGACCTATTATGGACCTTGGAACATAAAAAGCCTTAATATAATGTGTTGAATTAGTAAAGCAAAATATTAATTGAACTTAGCACTAAGCAATATTCAAAAAGTTGACATACCGGAAATTCACTTTCTAGAGTCTAATAATTGAAAGCCAACTTGTTCCTTTATTCGATCAGTGCTACAGTATAATGAAGGGCTCATGATACGAACAGGAGAGGGAGTCACAATCCTCCAGAGCCAATGGAAGAATCTAAAGATAATTCTCATGAGAGGAGACAGGTTATCAGTTATTTAATCTGGAATTTGAAGGGCATGTTTCAAACAAAAGTAGTAAGAGGTTAGTCTTACAAACTGTGACCATACACTGGAAGATTTTGGACTTCACAAGAAAAATTCAGGAGTTTTTTCTTGCCCCTAGATAATGGTAGTCGGCAACAGTATCCAAGCAGAAGAGTTACATGAACATATCTGCAGATTAGAATGAAACCCGGGAAGATAAGAACCCCACTCTATGTGTTTCCAGTTGGACTGAAGCAAGATGATGAGGTCCAGAACCAGACCATTGATATTCTGAAGGGAGAGCAGAGGTGAAAGTAAAGTAACACAGAGAAGGAACAGCACATTTAAGGAGATGCATGAGTCTTCCACAAAGATTAAGGACTTCCATCAAATAACAGAAGGTTTTTATTATTGCATGTACTTATTCATTCAGTAAGTACCTATTAAATGTTTAGTATAGTCTCTGTTTTTATGTGGTTTAGGGTCTAGTGAAGGAACCAATACAATTTAAGTAGAATAAAAACAGGCCCACTTCACAGGTACTTGGTCAGTGCAGTCATATACATAGCTTAATGCTCAGAAGAGCCAAGATTTTAAAGTTTAATTCCCTGCAGTTGTTGTCTTCAAATGCTTAATAATTTTATCTTTCAATTGATGTTTTCTAGGTGAAATCCAATGAGACACTGGGGCTTGTGTCAGAGCTTAGAGCTTTGGCTCACACACAATCTACTGCCTTTTGCACTTCTCCATGAGAGTTGTTCTTCATAGTCTTTCTTCTGCATCATGGTGCCCCGGCCATACCTACCCTCCTTCTTTCCCAAACACTGCTACTTCCATGGTAGCAGAACTATCTTAGCAGAGAGAGGACTATGTTCTGTCATTGCCTCCAGGGGGTGTTTATGCATAAGCTCAAGAAAGTCAGGTGGACGCACATCCAATGGTGTCTTTCTCTGTAGTTTGGGATGGAGGAGGAAGCAGCAAGCATCCCTCCCTGCCTTTAGCTTGGTAATGCCATAGCATATTTGCCATGTAAATTGGTGGGTGCCTCACATCTACCCTCTATCAGTCATGTCCCAAGAGGGAGATTGCAATTCCTTTGGGGGGGTCACCTTTTAACCTGAGTTGAACATGAGTGTTTAACACAAGACAAAGAGCTTGTCTTCCATGGCCACAGTCGTGCACTTTCATTTTACACTAGGACCTGCAAATGATGCAGCGGGTTCTGGTTATAAAATAACTAAAGTAGGGGGACACTGTGTATGTACACAATGCACTGAAGGTACAAAGACCAGGTAGCTTCCCCAGACATTTCATCTGAAACTATGACTAAGAATAGATTAGAGTTACTAAGCAAAAAAGACGGTGAAGAAAGTTCCAGAAAAATAAAATAATGTGTGTGAAGAATTAGGGTCCAACTGGCACAGAAAGAGTTCCATGAGCTAAGAGAAGTTGAGTACGTGATGTGTATAAAGATGGTGAGGGAAAAGTGGGAGCAAAAGGGCAAGTCACAGTTAGAGAAGAGTCAACTGCTTGGGAAGGAGCCTAGTAGTAACTCGAGTGTTTCCAGTGTTTGCTATTATTAAGATCCACCTTAACTACCTGTGCAGCCCATTTTCAACCTTTAAATAAAGTATGTTAGACTGTTCTCTGCAAAATGTCATTTTGTTGGAATGAGACCATCATTCTTCATTGTAAAACTTAGATCCTGGGTCCTCTTTGCCTGTGACCATCTTGAGCAGGGGTCCTTCTTTCCTCCTCAGACCTGTGCAGACTGGATCTTCTGAAGAAAAGGATTCATCCTGAACAAAATGATCACATGCATATCTTGTGCTTCATTGAAAGCATCTACTGAGAGAAATACTTCAGTTATTTTATACAGATGCTCCCTAAGAGTTTGTACTACGCAAAAACTAAGTGAACAGACACCAAGAGGATTCCAAAAAGTCTCTCAAAGCTTCAGCAAAGCACATTTTTCACAACTGGCATGAAGTAATTTTTTTTATCTCAGTTAAAAAAAGTGATTACATTGACATTTAGTTTTATAGTGCTAAGTTTACAAGACCAGTTCCTGAAGAACTTTTACCTAAATCAGTTGCCATTTTATACAGATAACATGAGAAAATGCTGAAGAAATATGGCTTCCTCCTCAAAGTTTATTCAAAATAAAATCACATCAGTTCTTTACCACTAGGAAGCAGCCTAGTTAACTACAAACTTTCAAGGAGTCAGATACGACTACCAATAGGTTTAATCTAGGCTAAGAGGTATATTTTCTTTATCCAAATTGCTAGTTTATAATCTCCTTCTTGATGTCTTTTTTTTCAAATGATTGAAAGAGCATTTATAGACTCATTTTAATTGAAAAATTAACAAGGCTTTTGTGGATAAATAAGGAAAAAAAAGAACACATACCTAAAAGCCTCTAGAGTAGTGCTCATGAAGTGCCAGTGATATACAGTCCAATACATGACACAGAAAAAGGGAAAGCAAGCTAACTTTGTAGCCCTGTTAATACTTACAAACTAGCTAAAGATGAGAATCCCAAATTAATATTCACACCATCCTCAGTGCGGTATGATAATTTCCCATCCTTACCCAAAAGAAATTAAACTTCAAAGAATTCAAGGAATTTGCCCAATTTTATATAATGTAGAGGCAAGTCTTAAACTCAACTGTATCTCATTGCAAAATCTTTTCTTCTTTTCTGTTTTATGTTAACAAATAGAGAAACTGGAGTTCTGTGAATGAGATGTAATTTGGAAGAATAAAATCATGTTATTTATTTAGTCAATGAGGGAGACTTCAAGTCAATTTATTTTGCTTTGTTACAATAATAACTCTCTAGATAGTATTAACTAGCCATATCAATATCTGAATTTGGTAGTTCATTTTATGCCAGCCTTACCCACCCTGGCAGAAGTATGGTGAAGATCACTTGATAAAGATAAGGACAATTTCCATTTAGTGAATGCTGACCATTTTATTAAGTTCTATAATCTTGATTATCTCTTTTGTGGAAAGCAACAGTGCAGTTTGGGAAGAATTAAATAGTGCTACCTGAGAGAAAAGCGAAATGGGGTAGACTTGGAAAGAAGAAAAAACCTGGCAATGTGAACATAGAGGTTGAAGGTCAAATGTGCCCTCCAAACATGGGGGAAAAAATGAAAGTTTAGTATAAAAAAGGTCATGTGGAATTTAATGTGAAAAAAACACTTGAGTAACAATAGCATCAAAAAGCATAGCTCATGAGCATAATAGTGTTAAATCTGGAATTTATCCAATGAATTCGAAACCCAAACTTCCTTTTCCCAATCAAACAACCACTACAAGTTGTTTATCTCTGCAAATGAAATGCTCGGATATAGTGAAGAAAGCAGTACAGTCTGAAGTTCAACCTGATGTGAAAAATATTTTATGTCTGTTTACTACTTGCTATATTCTGGAGATAAAGAGAAGCAGTAGAAGGAAAAATCACAGTAGGGAAAGGGACCTTGGAGTTGAAAGGGAGCTTCCTGGAATCAAGCAAAAAAAATATATATATGGTTTCATGGTATTTGTGTTGTGTATTCCCACTGTAAGTCATAGATTTCTTGTTACCTTGAATATCAAAGCTACTCTGTAATTCGTTAACTTAATAATAACCAGAATGAGTGAGGGAAGAACAAGATTCATTTTAGAAGAAGGAACAAGAGGGAAATTTACTTTTTCACAGGTGGGAGCTTGTTTCAGGGCCCTTTACACTGGCCAAAAGGGAAAAGAAATTCATAAAGGGAGAAGGGTTGCCAATCACATAAATGTAAATGTTCAAAGATATATGGGATTTGAGGTGGAAGATATACATGATCATATGTGTGATTTCCTCAGTAAGAGGAAATATCAGATTTATGAATATACTCTGCCCTATCCCCATCTATAAGAGAAAGTTGAAAAGGAAATGTTATTTTGGGTCATGACTTATCTTCTGCATATACTAAGAATGATTGGATGGAGACATTCACTACATAACTAAAAAAGGAAGAAAAGAATTTTGTTTTTCCCTTTTCCTTTTATTTTGATGGTAGTGAAGGACAAAAATAATATGTGGATACAGTTATTTGCAAACAAAAAAGAGGATGTGGACACAAAGTCTGTTTAATAATTCCTTGTTAAATCACATTAGTGACTTAATATACTTTCTCCAGGCCTCAGCATCCTCATCTGCAAAATGAAAAGATTAAATTAGATGATCTCTGAGGTTATTTCCAATTAAAAAAAATCTATTTAGATAAACAGAGTAACAGTCTGCAATGTACTTAAAAGAAAAGAAAATAGCCCAGTGAGGTTGACAAGGCCTATGTAAAAGAATTATTGTTCTGCTATATAAAGAAAAAGATTCTGTCTTTTTTAATAAGACTAGAGTAATGAGTGAAATTAATTTCACAAAGGTTGGAAATGTGGCATATGTATATGGAGATGAGTAAATTGCTGTTATAATAGGGATGACTTAAATTACAATATGAGGATGATAAAGAAGAGAGAATATTTTTTGTCCTATCAAGATGTCAAAGCTTAACTGAACATGTTTTAAAAATGAAAATAAAAGTCTCAGAGCAAAGAATAAATTTACTTCTATGAAAGAAACTGTCAATTTCCTAATCCAATACCTATGTTTTCCTTCTTCATTCACCAAATCTCAATTATATTCAGTTAATAAATAAACAGTATACTTCTCATCATTCCTTGTAGCAAAATGAGATTATAAGTCTAAATCCTGGCCAATGAAATGTAAAATTATTACTTTGTGATAATGTTCTAAGAAGACTGATTAAAGGGAGTCAGCTAACTAAGATAAAGGGACATTCATTTATCCATCCCATCTCTTCCAACTAGCACAGAAGGAATGGTTGGGGTTGTAGGTGTCAATTTAGACTGTCAATAAACTCAAAGAAGGAAGCCCCATGGTAAGAATGGGCTACAAGAAAGAAAATAGACTGTATCCCTGGTAACATCTTGTTTCCATCAGAGTAGCCTTACATGGTTTGTGTTCAAACTTCTCTTTTACAAGAAAGGGAAATAAATTTTTGACTTCATTCAGCCATTCTCATGTCTACCATTATTTCTTTTCTTGATTATATGCAATCAAAGCTTATTCCAGCTGGCTGAGGTTTTTTACAGTAAGGTGTTTCAAGTAACAAAACTAAAATATAGCATTGTACTGACTCAGGACTGGGTAGGTAGATAGATAATAATGACCCAGGCAATGGAAACTGAAAATCTTATGATCCTTATTACACCCCTACAAAATGATTAGTCAAATCACAAACTTCTATATATTGGAATGGCAGTCATATGCTCACAAAGTTTATATAGAATATCAGTTCTCAAGAAATGGTGAAATCCATGAAGCATATTTGTTTGGGTTGTCAACAAAGTCCTAAAAGAATGATGAATTAAGGTGGAACTACTAGCAGGCCAGTCTGAGAGGTGAAATGGAAAAACGTGCATCTTTGCTAAGAGAGGCAGTCTTTGCCTATAACCTGCAATCTCAGTTGAATGAGATAGTCTGATAATTTGAAAACTTTCAGAGTTGAAAAAGGCCAACTGCTTATTCCTTAAATTGAAGCAGTTAAAAGAAGTGTCTGAAAATTCTAGTCTTAGCAATAAATATGACTGGTGCCATACCACACAAAAGTTGTTAGCCTGTTGGCAAAGATCATGCATTATTTCAGATGCCCTCAATGCAGCAGACAGCAAGCTGAAAATTATTTGGATGGGCTGTGCACAGAGGTCTATAAATAAAAGACCAGAGACATCAACCTTAAAAATTTCATTTATCCAAGATTTTTGGCTCTGTTTACTCACATTTGGAAATGACCAAAAAGCAATTTTGATGAAAGCTTACCCATTTTGAAGGTTTGCATGGTTTCAAAAACAGTCTACTAGATTGTGAACCCATATTCACAGGAAGTGGTTTGCAACATATGTGATTTTTTAAGACAGACATACTTTTTAGTGCTCACCCTAAATAAGGCCAAAGACTATAGTTAGGAAGGAAGATCCTCTCCCAAAGTGCAAAGACAGGGTTCAACAAGGAAAATGGCTCAAAGAGCTTTTATTGAACAACAGGACATGGATCTCTGAGTGATAAGCCGAAGGACTCACTGCACAACCAGGGCAGCAGATCCCTTGCCATTTCTGCTCAGTGAGTTGATGATGGCTATAGACCAGAGAGGCTGTTCATGTCTTTCCATTAATAAAAGGACCTAGGCTGTTGAACCATGAGAGTCAAATTGAGACTGGGTAGAAGAGACTGTACATCATCTAGAGACTGGGCTTGAAGAAGAACACAGTGACTGTGGGGAGAAATCAGAATTTCTCCGCTTCAAAATGAAGAAAAGCCTACACAGCCAGAGGAAGCCAAAGGAGCACACTATGTATAGGTGTTATAGGTTGCATGCTCATTCTCAATTTATTACTACCTCCTATGCAGAGGAAAGGAAGTGGCCCATGTATTGATTCAGCCAATGGAAGGTTAGAGGGGCCATGAGCAGAGGCTTTAAATGTGTCTCTGTGGGCCTTTTGTGCCTGCCTCACTATCAGAACATGCTCGATAACTGTTATTCAAAGAGAATGAAGAGACATGAAGCAGATCCAAAGTGAATCCCAAGACTTAACCAACACTTTCCTAGAGCAAAAAAAAAATGTCCCTTCTGACCACATTACTGTGGTTCCATTGGGAACCATTGCAAGTTCAAGACAGCTTGTTACACAGCACTATGATGCATAACAGCTAAGAGCTTCAGCTGAAAATGGAAATTTGGGGGACCTCATCAGCAGACATGTTTACTAAAGAGTTAGAAAATACGCAATGAGATAACTATGAACAAACTTTAAAAACCAAAGAATAAGCAAGTAGGAAGAAAGATCAAAAATCTTGAGAAACCTCCTAGAGTAGTCAGGAAGACTGGGACATTTAAGCTAAGAGAGAAAAATGTACAGCCAGATCTAGATACTGTTAAAGTGGAACTGTAAGTAAAACTAATTCTTAATGGAATTACTTCAGAAGTAAGAAATTAAATGAAAGCACAAAGTTTTTAACATACCATAAAACCTGATGAAAAGCAGAAAAATGGACACAATGTGTTCATATCTTAGAGTGGACTATTCAGGTTTTGAAAAAATTTAGAGGAATGATAAAAAGCTTAGAAAATTGAAAAATAAATGTAAATAATATTACTAAATAGACCCAGCAAAAAGAAAAAAAGGATGAACTTTTCAAAAGAATGCAGTAAATGAAGAATACAGGATGAGGTTCTTAAAGAAGTCAGGAAAGCATTACATAGAGAAATTGCAAAGGTTTTCTCTCCTTCCAACAAGGAAATTGATGGATTTGAGAATAAGGATATTAAAAAGATCTTTAAGAGTCTGCAGGAAATAGAAGAGCTAGGACAAAGCGTAGATGTCATGTAGAATATTTTATGACAAACTGCTGGCCTGAGCCAATAATTCTTGGGCTTAGCTGGAATTGTTGCTTTCTAGAAAGGGAGGTGGGTGTGAAGGTGAGGAGGCAAAACTACAGTGCTTGCCTTCCAGTAGATTTCAAAGCAAACTCAAAGAACAAAAAGAGAACTAACATAAGTATCTCTCTTTTTAAAGTTAGTGTTTTATTAATTACAAAAACAAAGAAAAGTGCAAATCACAAATAGAGTAATAATGAATGTGGTAGGTCATTCATGTAAAAGAAAGGGAAAAACTGGCCAGAACAGTGAAAGATGTTATAGAAGAGAACTGGAAAGCAAATTTTTAAAAGCAACAAAATATACAAACAAGTTATAAAAGGAGTGTAATTGTTGCAGATGTACAAGTAATTTAGCTGTAAGGTGTAACTAAAATATGCATGTATGTTAATCTTGCAATACTTTGCATAATCTGCCAAACAATTAAAGATCAGGTAAGATTACATATTAGAAAAGGTACAGAGCTTACTACAAATAAAATTAATGGTTGCAAGAATAACTCCTTAAGGATGAATAAGAGAAACATTGTTCAATGTGACTCAACAAATGTTTATTCATCCAGTACTATGCACTAAGCAAACATCTAGGAGGCACATCAGTAATGAAGATGGACATAGCCATTCAGTCTTTGAAGCAGGACAATAGCCACTAAAGAAAATGGGTGTAGCTTTCCAAACCACAACCCTTGCTGCCACTACTGAATATCTTGTGAATGTTCCAGAAACACATGTACATGCAAGTATATTTGCATGGTTATGCATTTGTTTCTGATATACATGTATATATAAATCAACACAATTGTGGATATGGCACATATACTATCCTTTACTGTGATTTTTCTCCTAACATAGCAATTTGATGATTATATCACAGAAAGCTACCTCATTTTTCCTAATGTCATATTTTATTACGCAATTATTCTGCAAATTATTGAACCACTGGCCTTTAATGAACACTTACAGTTCCCACTCATTCCTTCTTATATACAATGCTTCTATATAATGTGTTTCATGCATGAGGTAGTATATGGTTAAACAAATTGCTAAAAGTGAAATTTCTGTCAATCAACAAGTGATTTTTTAATTTTAATAAATTCTGCCAAATACCCTTCAAAGTAATACAGCTACTTAAATTCCCACCAGTAGTGCACAAAAAATGCTTTTCTCCTCACACCTCCTGCCAACGCATTTATCGTCAAACCTTTTGACCTTTACAAAGATGATAGTTAAAAACTATCTCATTATACTTTGAGATGTATTTGTCTTATTATAAGCAAACTGAGTATATTTCCATGTATTTAAAAATCTTTTAGGTTTCCCTTTCTATGAATTATCTGACCATAATGTTGGTTTTTTTTTAAATTAACAATTTAGAAAAAATGAGTTCATTTCCATATACCTTGGCATTTTTTCAGTAAATTAATTTTTTTTACTTTATTGCCTATTAATTACATTGAAATTTTAGAAAATTTTGATTTTGAGGTTATGCTCACAGACAATTTTAGGAAACAACACAAAGAGGTTTCACATACCTTTCACCCAACCATCCCTCACTGGTAACATTTTGCATAGCTACAGCTATCCCAATGAGGAACTTGTCTTTAATGCAGTTTATCCACTTCATTCAGAAATCACCAGCTTTATATTCACTCATCTCTGTGTGTGTTTGTCACATGTGCAGACTCCTGTGAACACCACTGCAGTCAAGATACATGCAATTTCATCACAAGGGTACTTCCACTACCCTTTTATCTACTGCTTCCCACCCCCACTTCCTATGCCTTTCCTTAATCCTTAAAAAGCCATAAATCTGTTCTCCATTTCTATAACTCTGTCAATTCAAAATGTTAGATCTAAATGAAACCATTTGATATGTAATCTTTTTCTCACACTAAATCTCTTGTGATTATTCCAAGTTATTGTTTGAATCAATAGTTCATTACTTTGTATTGCTGAATAATATTCCAAAGTATGGATATGTGATAGTATGCTTATCCATTATACAAATACTGACATTTGGGTTATTTCCAATTTGGAATTATTACAAATAAATCTGAATGATTGTGTCCAAGTTTTTGCATGAGCATAAAATTCCATTTCTCTTTGATAAATGCTCAGGATGGCAAATTACTGAGTGGTATAATAGGTACACATTAAATTTTATAAGAAACTGCCACACACTTTCCCACAATAGTTGTATCTGTATCATTTTATATTCCACCACCAACATATCAGTGATCCAACTTCTGGGCACAGCCACCAGCAGTTGGTGCCATCACTTTTCACTTTAGCCACTCTGAGAGGGCGGCAGTGATATCTCATTGTTTTCTACTCTTTGGAGACTAGTGATACCACATCTTTTCTCATCCTTACGGCTATCTCTATGTCCTCTTCAGTAAAATTCTCTTCATGTCCTTTTTAAATCATTTTACAATTGTTTCTAACTTATTTTGTTTATTGTTGTGTTTTAAGAGTTCTTTACATGTTCTGGACACTTACCCTTTGTTGAACATCTTTACTTCAGATTTATTGAGGTACAGTAATAAACAAATATCATATCTATGATGGGCAACATAAGATTTGGCTACATGTGTATACTGTAGATATTAAATATGGTGAAAACCTCTAAGGTCTATTCCCTTAGCAAACTTCCAGTATATGACAGACTATTATGGTTTAGTAATAGTCACCATGATGTACAGTAAATCTCCAGAATTTATTCACCTGCCTAACTGAAAGTTTGTTCCCTCCAACCCTCATCTCCCATTTTCCCCTTCCCCCAGCTTTTAGAAACCATCATCCTATTCTGACTCTGAGTTGAGCATTTTTAGAAGCCATACAAAACTGGAAGTATGAAGTTACTGTCTTTTTGTGCTGGCTTATTTCGTTAAGCCTAATGTCTTTCAAGTTCATCTTCATTGTCACAAATAACAGTGTTCTGTTTTTAAGAAAATAGCATTCCATTGTGTGTGTGTGTGTGTGTGTGTGTGTAAACACACATTTTATTTATCCATTTTGGACATGAGTTGATTTTATATAGTAGTTATTGTGAATATTGCTGTAGTAAACATGAGAGTGCATATAATTCTGAGATGTTGATTTGATTTCCTTTGTGATGTACATCAAAATATAAAGCTTCTGTGTATAAAGGAAACAAACAGAATAAAGAGACAAGCTAAGGAATAGGAGAAAAAGTTTGCAACCCACACATGTGCTAAGTTGTTAATATAAAAAAAGTAAAGAATCCAACCCAATAGTAAAAAAAAAAAAAAACCTGATTAAAAAATAGGCAAAGGAACTGAATAGACATTTCTCAAAAGAAGACATTCTAGTGGCCAACAGATATATGAAAAGATATCCAGCATCAAAACCACAGTGCAAACCAAATGTAAATCAAAACCACAATAAGATATCACCTCACACACACTTACAAGTACTTTCTCCCAATCTGAACATTGCCTTTCCATCTTCTTTGCAGGCCTTTCACATGCTCCAACTTATCATGTTTTTTGGTGTCAAGCCTAAGAACTCATTGCAAGCCAAAGACTTTTCTCCTATGATATTTTATAAAAGGTTTGTTAATTTCATTTTGCACTTATGTCTGTGATTCATTTTGAGTCAATTTAGTGTATGTGATGAGCTTGGTGGGGGGAGGATATAGGGAAAGTGTGTAGAAGGGTGAACATGGTGAAAGTATTATGTACTCATGAACAAAAATAGAAAAATAAGACCTGTTGAAACCATTTCAGCACTGGGGGTAGAGAGAGAATGTTGGAGGGGGTGACTTCAACTATAACATATTGTAAGAACTTTTGTAAATGTTGCAGTGCACCCCCAGTAAAACAATAATTTGATAATAAAAAATAAATTAAAAATGAGAAAAAGGTTTGAATTGAACACATCCAATTAAAATGCTCTGGCCAAGGAGGATTACAAAAATATTACTGGGCTGGCAGAGTGGCTCAAGCAGTAAGAGTGCCTGCCTAGCAAGCATGAGGCCCTGAGTTCAAACTTGAGTGCTACTAAAAATATTATTAGTGCATATTATTGAAGAAAGTAATGAGTTTTCATTTTGACATTTCTATAAAATAATAAATTTAAAATTTTGACATTTGTTTGCCTATGGAAGTTCAATTGCTCCATGTAAAGCCCACTCTTCCTCCAATGAATTGCTTCTATACATTTTTTTTTAGAAATTATTTGGGCATATTTATATGGATTCATTCTGAATGTGCTATCTTTAATATGTGACCCATGTACCTATCCATCTAACATGATCATCTTAATTACCATAGCTACAGAGTAAATCTGACTTTTTCCAACATTGTACTTTTTTAACGGCTGTAGCTACTTTAGTTCCCTTGCCTTTCCACATAAACTATAGAAATATGTCTATTTCTACAAAAGTTTGCCCAGCATTTATAGAAATCATGTTAAGCCTATATATCAAATTTGGAAGAATTAATATCTGTTTTATATTGATTTTACCCTTTCTCGGAAGCAACATATCTCTCCATTTGTTTAGGACTACTCTGATTTTTTTAATCAGCATTTTCTGATTTACAATATACAGATCCTTGTAAGTTTTCTTAAATGTATATAGCAACATTTCATTTGTTTTTGAGTGATCATATATAGTATTATGTATTGGAATTTAGTTTCCACCTCTTTATTGTTAGTATATAAAAATAATGTTGATTTTTATGTAGCTATCTTGTGTCCTGAGGCCTTGCTAAACTCACAAGTTCTATGGTATGAGGGAGTTGTTTGTTTTATATAATCTTTGTGACACCAATAGTCATGCAAATGAGGACAGTTTTAGCTCTTCCTTTCCTTTCTGTATGCTTTTTACTTTTCTTGTCTCATTGCACTGGGTAGAATTTCTAGTATTTATGTTAGATGTAAGTAGTAAAATATGAATAGATACCTTTATCCTCAGCCTGAAGGGAAGAGCAGTCAGTCTTTTATCATTGGTTATATCATTAGGTAGAGGCATTTTGTAGATGTTCTTCACCAAATTAAAGTCATTCACTTCTATTAACTCAAGAATTTTTACATGTATAGGTCAGGAATTTTGTCAAATGTTTTTGCTGCATAAATTGATATAACCATGTTTTCTGAATACTTGAGTTTATTGATCTGTTTTTGTATGATTTAGAATTTCATATTTATCTTGAATTTAATGGGAATGTTTCTTATGTTTCATCTGTAAAAATGATATTAGTGTGTATGTGTGTGTGCACATATATGTATGTTGAGGAAATTTCCATGCAGCTACTTATATTTAAGTTTTTTAAAAATTTAATTTTAGTAGAATGTGAGCTTTATTATGTATGTGTTTCAGAATCTATAGATGCAACCAGTTTGCTTTTTTTTTTCCTCCTAAATTTAAAGACTTTCCATTATTGAGCCATTCTTGCATTCCTAAGATAAATCATTTCATGGTCAGGATATAAATTCTTCTACAGGGATTTTGGATTCTATCTGACAATGTAATTTTTAGGATGTTTTGAACACTCTTTCTCTGCACTATCTGTTGGCACATGTGTATATGTGAGTGTGTGCTCTGATGTCAGGGCTTAGAACAAGGTCCCAGTGCCTCCTCACAAGGAAAATGGAAACTCCTCTTTCTCTGGCCTTCACTCTTTTCCCTGCTCTCACTGTCTTGTGTCTCCTCTCTCATAGCTTTCCTTCTGCTGCAATGCCTCCACCGAATATATCTGGAAAGCTATCTAGGTTAGTGTTCTTAGAAGGAGCAGTGCTCTGACAAATCTCTCTTTGATTATAATCAACATTTTAAATTTTCCAAATCTTCTGGCATCAGATTTGGTAATTTCGCTTTTCCCAGAAGATCATTTATTTCATGTAGGTTTTCAAAATTACTTATATAGTCTTTAGAAACTTATTATCTTGTAACGTGGCATTTGTGGTTGTATATCAATTTTCAGTTTGAACTTTGAGTATCTAACTTTCTTGGGTTTTTTTCCCATAATCAACTTTTCTCTGGGTAACTTTTTCATAAATAAATTTTTCATCTCAAAGAAATAG
This sequence comes from Castor canadensis, assembly GCF_047511655.1. Lineage (NCBI taxonomy): Eukaryota > Metazoa > Chordata > Mammalia > Rodentia > Castoridae > Castor > Castor canadensis. The sequence goes on along the minus strand of NC_133392.1, from coordinate 92,526,166 downwards.
TTCTTTGTTTTGTGCATTATTTTATTCCTACAAAAATGTTAGTTTACTATATTTCTAGCTTATTGTCTTAAGGTATATTTCATTTATTTATTCTTTGTGTATAATTTTGTATTTTTGCTAGGCTTTCTCTTATCTATCACATTAAACTTTAAAATCATTTATTTACTGTTTCAGTAATGTGAGCATTTAGTATACTACATTTTCTTTGAGCAATAGAACTATATCTATTTAAAAATATCTGACAGTTTCCAACTATTATTCCTATTTATTTTATAACATAATTTTTTTCTCTACCAGTATTGTTTTATATGGCTATGTATTTTAATTTCTATGTGGTTTGGGTTGGATTTCTGAAATAGATGTAGTTTCCTGATCTTATTTTATTATGGTTTGAGAATATGGTGTGCATAATATCTACTTGGTAGAATTTATTGAAAGCTTTCTTTGTGACATGAGACATGATCAGTCTATAATTTTCAGTGGCAAGTAAAAAAATTCATTCTAGCTGTAAATATAAATATTGACGTTTATCAGAAATAATAATCTTAACTATTGTTTTTCTCCAAACATTACTTAATGCTTGGCTAATAAATCTGTCAAGAACTGTTATAGTATTTCTGTCTACTGCTTATTTGCTAAGAATTTGGCATTTAAATTTTTGATGCTATGTTTTCTGATTAATGAACATTCATAACAAACTTTAATTGTGGATTTAAATCTTTTCATTATTAACTTATTCATTTAGTAGTTTAATGTGTTTTGCTTAAACTGGACCTTGCATATTTTTAACAAAATGGCACTTACTTATTTAAAATTGAATTTGCATGCCTATATTTTACTTCCACCCTTACATAATTTTAGATGAATGTCATCTGTAGCACTTGTGTTAACTTTGTGATCCACATTGAAGACCTTTTATTTAATGAGTGATTTTATTCAGTTTTTATTTACTAATATGACAACACTGACATTTTATTTCAACTTGAACTTTGAGTAGTTTAATGATTTCTATTTGTTTATTTATTTAGCTATAGTCTGTTTTCTTTGTATACATTTTACTCTTATACTTTGAAAACCATATTCTTTGCTATTAGATTTTCTGGTAATTACCTTGAATATGTTTTCCCACAGGCCAACTATGCATTAGAGATAATGTGTATATATTTCAAATATGAAGACATATTCCCCCAGGCCAGCTATGTATTAGAGGATAATGTTAGAAAGGCCTTCAGTGGAGTGAATTAGATAGCAAGGTAGCTTGCACTCAAATTTGTTACCTTGAAATATTTCACAACAAAATGCTGTCCCAGGATTTTGCTTCTTCCCTCGGTCAGTGTAAAATTTCCTTATCACATAAGTGAATTATACCACCAGATTCCCAATAGTGATATGGAGCTCATATTACTTTTGTGTATCAACTAATCGACTAAAAGACTGCTTGCCAGCAACGTTTTTCTTTCTACCCAGCTATGCTTGGTGGTTTTGTTTGATTTTGGTTTCAGTTTTTTGACAAGTGTTTTACTTGATTCCATCTTTCCTATAATTCCATGCTGGCCAACAGGCTAACATCTCACAAAGCAACTGAGCTCTTGCTATTTCACAGAAGAAGTTGCTGACTTGACATTCCACAAAGCACAATGTACCTTTGGATTATTCTGCATGCTTTCTGTGAATACGAAGGAACACACCTCCTACTGTTTTCCTCATTTGAACTAGACATAAATTTTATAACTGGCAGCCCTCCAGATTTTCATTTCTGCTTCTTTGTTTTGTGTTTTGGTTTTAAGTTGATTTCAAAGAAGAGGGAAGCAATGTTTTTACTCTGCCATCTTTAATTTTTTCTGTACTCTGTAATAAATTTTAAAATTAAAGCCCAACAAAGAACAATGAAGTTTCCATATTACAACTAATAGGAATTCTAGTTACTTGTGCAACTAGGCTGTGCATTTTTAGCAAGTTCTTTGAACTTTTAGGAAGATATCATGGTCTTCTCCACAAACCTGAGCTAGATAATGCTGTCAGGGTACATGGAATTTTGTTAACAATATGTAAATTCCCATGAAAATTATTAATGCTACACTTGTTCCTTCCACTGCTTTCTAAATGGTCTTTATTCTGATATGGTTGTTAATATGTAATCTGTTTCTTTTCACAGTTTGTATTTAGAACATTTACCATGCATTTAGTTTTCAGTAATAATTCTCAGAGTCTTAAACAAATCACTTACACTATATAGAATGGTATCTGTGGCATTACTGCCCTTGGAAATAGTGCTTATTTTTGTGGCTTCATTTCAGTGTACAGAAGAATTTAATCATACCACTATCCACTCTACATAGTTCTAGTAATACTAAATTAAGCAATATGAAACTCCTAGCTTTATCTGAACTCCCATACCTGAAATGCATCATTTTTTGGTGTTTAGTTTGCCTACAATATTTATTTACCCACTTCCTATTGACTAGCTCCCAAATCTTCCCTATGAGGTAAAAATGATACTGTATTTCAACCAAACAGTTGATAATGATACTGCATTTCTCGCTTGTAACAGGTGGTTCCCAAGTGGTCGTCCATCTTCCCTTGTGGTCTTTATTATGAACTGTAAATCATGTCAGGAAATGACAGCCTGTTAGTCAGTGTGATCTGTCATCATTGTGAGGAGCCACCAGTCACAACACCCACACACTTGATATATCTATGTGCAAGTGATGGATTTGGTCAAAAGATTTCCATTTCATATTGTGGAATACATGAACTGATGTGGATTCATAAGTGAAATATTTTAACTTGTGATCTCATGTAGATGTCATTATGTCATCTTTCCTGAAATTTGGCTGAAAAAAAAGAGGTTGAGGAGGTAATTAATGTCAGGTTACATGAGAATATCCCATAGATTCTTATTCTTCAGCAGCCAATCCATATATTAATTGGTTTTTCCACAAATATTTTGAGCACATATTTTGTGCCAAGTACTCTGTTAGGTTTTAAGATACAAAAGTTAATAATAATGATAAATTTAGAGTCAAAAGGCAGAATCAGCCTCATAAATAAGTAGCTACAAAAACATACGATGGACAAATAGTAGCCCCTTCAACAAAAACTGCTGGGAAAACTGGTTAGCAGTATGCAAAAAACTGAAACTAGATCCATGTATATCACCCTATACCAAGATTAACTCAAAATGGATCAAGGATCTTAATATCAGACACCAAACTCTAAAGTTGATACAGGAAAGAGTAGGAAATACTCTGGAGTTAGTAGGTATAGGTAAGAACTTTCTCAATGAAACCCCAGCAGCACAGCAACTAAGAGATAGCATAGATAAATGGGACCTCATAAAGCTAAAAAGCTTCTGTTCATCAAAAGAAATGGTCTCTAAACTGAAGAGAACACCCACACAGTGGGAGAAAATATTTGCCACCTATACATCAGAAAAAGGACTGATAACCAGAATATATAGGGAACTTAAAAAAATAAATTCTCCCAAAACTAATGAACCAATAAAGAAATAGGCACGTGAACTAAACAGAATTTTCTCAAAAGAAGAAATTCAAATGGCCAAAAAACACATGAAGAAATGCTCACCATCCCTAGCAATAAAGGAAATGCAAATTAAAACCACGCTAAGATTCCACCTCACCCCTGTTAGAATAGCCATCATCAGCAACACCACCAACAACAGGTGTTGGTGAGGATGTGGGGAAAAAGGAACCCTCTTACACTGTTGGTGGGAATGTAAACTAGTATAATCACTCTGGAAAAAAAATTGGAGGCTACTTAAAAAGCTAGACATCGATCTACCATTTGATCCAGCAATACCACTCTTGGGGATATACCCAAAAGACTGTGACACAGGTTACTCCAGAGGCACCTGCACACCCATGTTTATTGCGGCACTATTCACAATAGCCAAGTTATGGAAACAGCCAAGATGCCCCACCACTGACGAATGGATTAAGAAAATGTGGTATCTATACACAATGGAATTTTATGCAGCCATGAAGAAGAACGAAATGTTATCATTCGCTGGTAAATGGATGGAATTGGAGAACATCATTCTGAGTGAGGTTAGCCTGGCCCAAAAGACCAAAAATCGTATGTTCTCCCTCATATGAGGACATTAGATCAAGGGCAAACACAATAAGGGGATTGGACTTTGAGCACATGATAAAAGCGAGAGCACACAAAGGAGGGGTGAGGATAGGTAAGACACCTAAAAAATTAGCTAGCATTTGTTATCCTTAATGCAGAGAAACTAAAGCAGATACCTTAAAAGCAACTGAGGCCAATAGGAAAAGGGGACCAGGAACTAGAGAAAAGGTTAGATCAAAAAGAATTAACCTAGAAGGTAACACCCACACACAGGAAATCAATGTGAGTCAATGCCCTGTATAGCTATCCTTATCTCAACCAGCAAAAACCCTTGTTCCTTCCTATTATTGCTTATACTCTCTCTACAACAAAATTAGAAATAAGGGCAAAATAGTTTCTGCTGGGTTGAGGGGGTGAGGGGGAGAGGGAGGGGGCGGAGTGGGTGGAAAGGGAGGGGGTGGGGGCAGGGGGAAGAAATGACCCAAGCCTTGTATGCACATATGAATAATAAAGGGGAAAAAAAAAGAAAATAAATAACAGCAATAAATAAATAAATAAATAAGTAGCTACAAAATGTGCTTTGTACTCTTTGGAGGTATTATGTGAGCATTAGAGAGACAGCTTCATTCTTGGGTCAAAGGTGGGAGAGATAACATGGAGACCAAGATACATTTCATTGAAGGTGGGGTATGAGCTAAGACTTTTAAAGGATGAATAAGAAGTATGTTTGGTAAAGAAGTTAGGTTAGGGAGGTAGTGGAAGGGTATTTGTTATATAGAGGAATAAGCAAAAGTATAGAGTTAAGAAAGTGCAAGGAACTACCAGTCATACTGCAAGAGTTTACTTAGTGATACAAGAGCCAAATGAGATCTGAGTGGAGAAGTAGATGAGAGGTAAGAGTGAGGAGTCACCTGTGGACAATATGTATGAACTTAGGCTGTGGTTTGTGATCAGGAGCTCTGGAAGAGTTAGCTATTGTAGAATTTTGTTTATTTGTTGAGGTACAGTTTAACCATCTTAAAACATTATTTTAAGTGTGCAAGTTAGTGATTATTTTTACATTTATAGAGATATGCAATCATGAACACAATCCAGTTTTTAGATTGTTTCCACAATATCCTTCATGTCAATTTACAGTAATCACTCCTCATTTTGACCCCCAGATCCAGGTAAATACCAATCTGCTTTCTATAGCTATAAATTTCCCATTTCTGGATATTTTGCAAATGGAATCATCTACTGTGTGATCATTTTATGTGGCTTCTTTCATTCAATATAAGGTACTTAAAATTCATAGATGTCATAGCATATATTCATAGTTTGTTCCTTTGAATTGTCAAATAGTATTCTTAGTGTGGCTATACCATAATTTGCCTATCTCTTCACCAGCTGATGGGTACTTTGACTGCTTCCATTTTTTTCCTTATGATAAACAATACTGTTATAAGCACTCATACAAATTAGCATGCTCAGTATTGTTATGTGGCCCAAATTTCATATTCATAGCATATTACAAATATGTTAGGATATAGTAAATTAATACTTTGGGGAAAAGGCATTTAATAGTATCCACAGTCTTATCAACAACTCATTCCAGTGTTTCCCTCCAAACAGCCATAAAAGATTGTTGAACATGAGCATAAATGAAAGATGAGATGATAAGGACAATAGGATATTTGGGTACAAATATCTCTTGAAACTGAAAATGATTAGTAAGCAAGAGTTATCTGCTTCTTAAGGAAGACTGTGTAAAATTATTAATGCTAATTTTGTGACTGATATAATGCATGCAACATGTAACTAAAAACATGTAAGAACAACAAATATGAATATTAGAGAAAGTTAAGCAATATTAATTAAATTATATTTGTTGTCATAATAGAAAATATAAAATTATTTTCACTATAAAACTAAACTCACTCACATCATTACAATCAATAAAATATGAATTCTCTGATCTTTGGAAACATCTCTAACAACTTATAAATGATTGATTTTTAAAATAACTAGTAGATCTGCCACATCTTCTAATAACAATTTTAGATAATCTTAAAAGTTATATAATACAATTTTATTACTAGTGATGTAGCTCCATGTGAATAACTAAAATAAATACAAAATAGCAGAACAAAATAGCTTTCAAAAAATACATTTTTTAAATAAAATGATTCAGCACTTTGGTTTCTTGGAATAATGCATTTATAACTGTTGGCCTGTGCCCCATTTAGTTTAGCAGTTTTCCCTTGATTGCAATTATAATTGTGGCTGTTATTGTTGTTGTGAATGACAATAAATCTAGATGGATTTGGTAAGCCTCTGTTTCATCCACTGTCTTTTCTTGATCTGTCTAATGGTATATGAGGCGCATGCAGGGATTGAAGTTCTCACTTTAAATGGCAATTAATGTTAACAAAACCAGCTGTAGCCTGTTTCAGACTCAATGCAACCTATATCTCTATCAAGGGCAAATCATATGGAACTCAATGATAAAACACAGAGAGCATACAAAAGAGGAGATTTCATACCACCAACTCCTTATTGTCTTTAGTGGTAGTACCTGTATTACTGGAAAATGTGAGAAATTACAGGTCACAATGAATGAATTGAAATTAAATTATTTATTTTTGTTGTTATGACATGAATACAAATTTTGAGGAGACCAGCATTATGGCAAAAAAACAATTTTTAAATGACCAAGAATTTCCACAGGGAACAAAATTATTTAAAGGTTATTGTAATCAGAAAAGTGATATTGCAGAAAGTCTCAATACTCCATGCTTCTTTACCAAGAGAAGGCAAAGGTATAGTTTTCAAAATTTGTGAATACTTTTATACTTGTATAAATATACATGTATGTGGATGGATATGTACATATATGTGTATTTGCAACTGAAAAACAAATTTCACTGAGTGAGCTAATACTAATGTAATTTTAAAATAGGAGCTGAGGTAAACTAGACAAGGAAGTACATGCCTGTGGTTATAGCTGTTTCTTGTTTTGTTTTGTGGTACTGGGGTTTGAACTCAGGACCTACACCTTGAGTCACTCCACCAGCCATTTTTTGTGTTGCGTGTTTTTGAGATAGGGTCTCACAAACTATTTGCTCAAGCTGGCTTTGCACCATGATCCTCCTGATTTCTGCTTCTTAAATAGCTAGGATAACAGGAATGAGCCATTGGTACCTTGCTAGGTTTCTTTTTCTTATACACATTTTCATCCACAGCAACACACATCCTCTAAGAAACACAACTTCTTTTATTTATTTATTTATTTTTGTTTTATTATTCATATGTGCACACAAGGTTGGGTCATTTCTCCCCCCTGCCCCCAACCCCCTCCCTTACCAGCCACTCTGCCCCCTCCCTTTCCCCCCCACCCCCTCATACCCAGCAGAAACTATTTTGCCCTTATCTCTAATTTTGTTGAAGAGAGAGTATAAGCAATAATAGGAAGGAACAAGTGTTCCTGGTTGAGATAAGGATAGCTATACAGGGCATTGACTCACATTGATTTCCTGAGCATGGGTGTTACCTTCTAGGTTAATTCTTTTTGATCTAACCTTTTCTCTAGTTCCTGGTCCCCTTTTCCTATTGGCCTCAGTTGCTTTAAGGTATCTGCTTTAGTTTCTCTGCGTTAAGGGCAACAAATGCTAGCTAGTTTTTTAGGTGTCTTACCTATCCTCACCCCTCCCTTGTGTGCTCTCGCTTTTATCATGTGCTCAAAGTCCAATCCCCTTGTTGTGTTTGCCCTTGATCTAATGTCTGCATATGAGGGAGAACATACGATTTTTGGTCTTTTGGACCAGGCTAACCTCACTCAGAATGATGTTCTCAATTCCATCCATTTACCAGCTAATGATAACATTTCATTCTTCTTCATGGCTGCATAAAATTCCATTGAGAAACACAACTTCTAATCATGTGTAACCTTCTATTACTCACTGTTGATGGATGGATCACTGCTAATCATAATGCAGCTAAAAACTCCATCACTTTATAGAGAATGAGCTTGGCCTCAAGAAAATTAAGGGACTGTCTGAGGTTACACAGACAATTGGTCAGAAGTGGAACCAAAGCAAGTGTCTGGCATCTACTTTGCCCCACAATGGCCTTTTGTAATTCTTTCCCTAACTTTTAATAAACTCCATTTACACCCACTTGTCTGCCTGGATGCTTCCACAAGGGACACAAAGAATTTCTGAAATCTTGTGATCACAGACTGCTCACCTGTGGATAACATTACCACTTGAGTCACTCTGTCAGCTCTGTGTGTGTGTCTGTGTGTTGGTTTTTTTGTTTTTTTGGTTTTTTTCAAATTAGAGTCTTACAAACTATTTGGGCTGGCTTCCAACTGTGATCCTCTTGATCTCTGTCTCCTGAGTAGCTAGTATTATAGACATGAGTCACAGGCACCCTGCTCTAGGTCATAGCTATTTGTGAGGCTAAGGAAAGATGATTGCAGTCCAAAGCCAGCCCAGGCAAAAACGTGAGACCCTATCTGCAAAACAAACTAAAGGAAACAGGGCTGGAGTGTGGTTCAAGTGTCAGAATACATACCTAACAAGCATAAGGGCCCAAGTTTAATCCCCAGTACCAATAAATAAATAAATAAATAGGGACTCAGGATTTAGCTCAATGGTAGGAGTGTTTGGCTAGATTGTGCAAAGCCCCGAAGTTGATCCTCAGCACTCAGACATTTCTGCAGGCAAGATCCATCAATTAATGCAAAATGTAAGAAAAGAGATATTTGCACAGCTTCAAATTTCCTTCCCGTGCCCTAAAATATTTGGGCTGGTAATGATAGGTGCTTGCCTATCATGTGCAGAACTTGGTTCTATTCTCAATGCCACAAGAAAAGAAAATATATACTTGTGCATGCTAATATGTACTTTGTCTTTTTGCTGCCCAAAAAGACAATTTGATTTTAGAAATATTTGAATAGCTTCTTTGTAAATTAATTTAATCTACCAAAGTACAAAATATTTTGTAAATAAGTCTTCACAATTCTGATCGTGTTATTCAAAATTGTTGGATATCTTTAACTAAATGTTTGCAATCCTAGAACTCCCAAATTTCAACTGTGAAGCTTAAGGCAAATTGTATTACTTAGCAATAAATATAGCTTATATATAGGAACTAACCAAAGTGCTTAAAAGACAGAGAAGGGGGAAAACTGAATTGATCAAATGAAGAGCAAAACTGGGATAGAAAATGTACTTTCTAAATTCTGTAAGAGCGTATTGGAACATCAAAACATTTGGTAGAACTTTAATGGACCTCCTGTTTTTAATTTATTTATATTAAATATCATTATGTAACAAAACGAGATCTATTGTATAATTGCAATGAGTTGTGTGTAATATTGATAACACTAAAATAATGATTATATGAAAACTGATTTATAGGGTCACCAAAATAAGAACTGTTTTTACAGATGTTTTTATTTATTCTATCATTTTAATTATACAAACAACTAGTTTATTATCAATAGTGCCCTAGTTTGAGTAATAAACTATATGGTTATCCTAGTTTGCATTAAGGTACTATTGGTAGGCACTTTTGTTCAAATAGATACTGAAAAAATTAGAAGAAAATCTTTCCTTCACCATAGTAGAATAAATAATCCCTGTATGCAATATATTTTCAAGTATCTCTCCAGTTTCATCCTCAAGGAAATTCAATGGAAGGAATTATATATTACTGAATGATAAGGCTTGCAGTCAAATTTTGTCATTTTGTCATTAAATTTTCTTTTGAACAAGCTAATTAAATTAGTGCCCAGTTTAAAAAGCAATTTTAACTGCTTATACACCAAAATTCATCCCCACCAAAATTGAAACAACTATTTTTTCATATTTAAAAATAATTTCTATGTGTCAAAGATAATTAATAATTTTATGAGAACTGATAAAGATTATAAATTTGCACATGTTCTGGCAAATGTGAACCTCTTTGAAAGCAAACCATATCCTTAAATGATAAAAAAAATCAGAGCCACAAAATTTGCTTATATTAGACCTTGCAACTGATAGCATCTTAACTGCCTAAACTTTTTTTTACAAGCATGTTTTGTGTGAGAATAGCATTGATTTTATGAATAATTAAAGCAGAAAATAGAAAGCCAGACCTTATTTTCTTCTCTATACTCAGTAGAATGTTTTCAAATTAAAATTGGCAAACACCATTCTTACTAAATTTCTTTAATTGTATGTCACTGTTTACTCTGCTAAACAATTATATTCTAAACATTAAGTGGGGGTTAGACACTGATTTTGCAAATATCTACTGAAAATTCAGTCAATTACCCAGTTGTTTTCCAATGTTTAAAGACTATTTTGCATATCATTCACAAAATTTTGGTGATATAACAGACATACTTTGTTTTGTGAAATATTATAAATGTCAATTCATTTGGTATGAGAGAATTAAATAATATAAATATATACACAGGATTAAAATAGCTTCATAAAAACTGTGTTTCCAAAATTAATCAACGAAGTGTTAAGAACTATAAATAGCACATGTAAGTCAATGTGAAATACATGCCACAAATAATATGAACAAAAAAGACTCAAGTTATAAGAAGCTTAGATGCTAACTATATACGTGAACAATTCAAGTCACCATGGTGCCCATAAAGAAATGAAAATTAGAGTCTAAGTGTGATAATAAATTTTATTTTTCAAATTGACAAATAATTTATCATCATATTTCTAATTATGGTCAAGGGTATGGAAAGGACATTCTTATATCCTCTGGTGAGACAGTAATTTAGTACAATCTTTCTGAGAATCAATTTTAAAGTATGGATCAGTAAAATTTGAAAATCTACATGTCTTTTGATCTAGTAGTTCTACTTATGGAAAATAACCCCAAGAAATAATCAGAAATGCAAACATAGATTTATGCACATGGATTTTTTTCTCTCTTTCTGGTTATAACAATAAATCCTGAAAATTACCTAAATGTACAGCAATAGAGAAAAAGTTTAAATAATTGAGAGGTACTCATGGAATGTTCTTTCTGATAGATGTTTAAAAAGTCTTTAATAATATGGAAAATTTTTATTGTAAGTAAAAAATTAAGATGTCTAAAATATATTCACTCAGTCTATCTGTATGTCTTTCTAAGTATGTCCATTTATCAATTATCAATGTATCTATAATCTTTTAAATTTACCAAACTAAAATAAAATATCTCAAATTTCCAATTTTCATTTATATAATACTTTTGGGCAATGAAAATGTATTTCCTTTTATATTTTGAGAGATGTTTTAGAAAAAAGAACAGTTAAAAATAATTTTGAGAGTAAAAGTTTCGAAGTAATATAAAAGTAGAAAGTAAATTAAGGTTTTCCATTAAATAGAAAATAATTAGCTATTTTAACCCACACAGCAAATTCAAAATATTTTGCTGCTGGTTGGTTTTGTTTACGTTTAAAGAATGTGGATTATCTAAGTCCACTCACATTACTCTAAAAAAAAAAAATCAGAAACTGAGTAGTTTATAAAAACAGAGATATATTTCTCACAGTTCAGAAGAATGAGAAATCCAAGAGCAAGGCTTTAGCAGGTTCAATTTCTGGTCAGGACCCTCACTCAGATTCATAGACAGTACCCTTCTTGCTTGTCCTCATGTGGTGGAATAAATGAAAGGGCTTCCTCAGGTCCCTTTTTAAGGTCATTAATCCCATTCATAGACAAAAAAAAAACCTCTCCCCCCCAAAAAAAAGGGCTGGGATGTAGCTCGGTGGTACAGCGCTTGCCTAGCATGCGTGAGGCCCTGGGTTCGATCCCAGCACCAAAAAAGAAAAAAAGACAAAAAAAAAACCACCTCTCCCCATTCATGAGGGCTCTACTGTCATGATCTGTTTACCTCCTAAACATCCCATCTACTTACCATCAACTTTGAGGTTAAGATTTTGAAATATGAACTGGGGGAGACACAAGCACTTGGATCATATCATGAAACTTTTGTTTGTTGCTATCATCATTTAATCGAAAGTGTAGTCAAAGGAAGCAATAACCAGTTAACGCAGCCAAGATTACACATATCTGAAAAACCTCCAATGTTAACTGACATCATAAAAATGTCTATTTAATCACTGTTTAATATGTTTATATGCTGTACTTAAAAATCACTAATTTTTTGCCAGTGGTTATGTCAATATTTGCATGAGTTATAATCTCATTTATTTCAGCATTTTCTTATATATCAGACATAATATGAGAGGGGCTTTTGTCCTTATAAATATAATCAACAGCTTAGAATTTAAACTCACTAAAGTACAAACAAGATAGCTAGATAGCACTAAAAAACTGGTTGGAAAAGAACTTAAATTACCGTTTACTTGAAGTTTTTTCCTTCACTGTATATAAACATTTAAATAAAAATTGAAATAAGTAACTTCACATTTAAATAAATGGGTTTCATATGCAAGAAAGGCAGTAAAAGCAGTAATTAATAGAGCTGGATAAGAAGCCAGAATACCTGGAACTGAACTCTGCTTTGCATGTATTAATTGTATAATTAGAGTAAATTATTTAACTTTCCTTTTCTTCAGTTTTCTCATCAATAAAGTGAGAATAATAATTACAATTACATTAAGGGATTATCTTGAAGATATGATGAATTAATAAAACATAAATATCATGAACTACTATATAGGTAGGACACAGTGACAGCTTAATTGATGCTAACATTGATTGTTATGCTCTTAATCTGTACCCACTCCTTTCATACCAAATATCCTGGGATGAAGAGTCTATATTGATTCGTCTCTGCATTCATTTAGAAAGCATTTGTTGGGCACCAAGCCATTTTATAGTTTTGAAGGTAAATATTAGTGTAAGCAAAGGGAATAAAAGAGTGAATGCAACTTATTCTGATTTCAAGAAATGCATAGTTTCATGATAGAGAGCAGTCATAAAACGAACAAAAAAAACAAAAGTTATGTTGGTACAGGGCCATATTGCCTGTAGCAAGTGCATGGAGATCCCAAAATAAGATGGGAGCTGAAGCTGTAGGGAGGGTTACACTTGCTTTCTTGTCTCAGTGTAGAGAGATAAGAAAATAATCAGGGATCCAAGAAAGGATTTGGAATAAGGGAATATTGAACATTCACCTGCTGGGGTTTGAAAAATGCACGGGATTGTCTTGAAAAACAAAGTAAAAAAGAGATCTACAGAAGAATATAATCTGCAAAGTCACAGGTGCAAGAAAGGTTGTGATACATTTGACAAAAAAGAGTAAGATCAATCTTGTTAAAATGAAAGACACAAGTGGGGCAGAAAATTGTGAGTTGTAGCTAGATAGCCAAGAATGGATTAACACATGAAGAATCTTGAGATAACTGAATAGTTTATCAATCTAACCAAAATATTTTGAAAGTAAAAGGGATAATAACTTTATGTATAACACAGACCAAGAATCTTCCTAGTGCCTTGAGGTGTAGAATATTTCTAGGCCATGATTACTTTCAGCAATGTTTGTGGCATCATTTTGCCTTTAGCTTAGGTGTGTGTACCTGGTGGTTGGATCTCTGGTAGACAGTTGAGACCGTAGATACTCATCCAACATCCTTTCTGAAATAATGTTTATCTTTTCTTCCCTTAAATTATACTTCATTTATTTTCTTGCGGTGTCTCTGATTACTTTTTTTTCTAATTTCCTCCATGGCTCTCTCTTCCTTCAATATGACATGTTTTGTTGTTGTTGTTGTTGTCATCATTGTTGTTTTTCATGAGAATTCTTTATTTGATTGTTTTCTTCTTTATATATAGTAAAACAAGAAAACAAATGTAACTTTCCCTATAACTTCAATTTCCATCTTATTTTAATGATTTCCCAACATTTGTTTTAGTGCCAACCATATCACTTCTAATTTCCTAATCTGTGCTTCATATTCATATAGGCATTGCAACATAGATTTCCTACAACCGTCTCAGACTCAACATATCTAAGACATGATCTCAGTTTCCTCTATGTAATTCTGCTCTTTCTCCCATATTGATTACTGCAGTGAAAATGTAAGTCTTGTCTGCATCAGCAGCCTGAATGTACCTGTGGTCTTTATCCTCATGTACCAACACCAGAAGAGATCAGATATTAAATGCTGTTAATTCTATCAGTTGCAGAGTTGTGGAATTATTTCAATTTGACTAAGGTCAAATTGCATTCTAGTTTACTCAAAACATTCTGACTTGAAAATTTATTTCAGTTTGGATAATACATTTATGAGTTAAAGAGTCCCTCCATAATTAACTAATCCTATGACAAATTCCCCCTTACTTTCAAGCATTTCCTCACTATTTTTCTCCAGTTTATAATCTGTCTTCTACTTACATCTCTAACTTGATCTCCTATCACACTTCCAAACTGGAAATGAATTCCATCTACCTCAGCTATTTGCAGTTACTTGAGTGCCTTCTTTAAGATTCAGATCAAGTGCTTCCTTCTTTGAAACTTCTTTTCTCTAACCCACTCTTAATCCACTACCATCAATTCTCAGCCAGTTAGGCATCTCTTCAAGTACTGCCTGGCTCATCTCTATTTAGTACTTATGGCTGTACAATATAACAATACAATTACTTGTCCACCAATTTCCATCTCCATGTGGTCATCACTGTGGGCAAAGATTACATTGCTTTCCTCTTTTTATATATTAAGCATCTATTATAGTGTCACATGACAAATGATAGCAAAATATGTCTTTATGGTACAATCTCTCCTACAGCACTGACACATCATGACTAAATATCAGAACAATGCAGTCTATTACATATGCTTAAGAAGCTATTTTCTTATTTCTCTTTGATATTTTTATTTTCTACTAAATACATTAGCCTTCTAGGTTTACAATAAAATTGAATAAAAGAGAATTTTTTATTGATTTGCCATCTACATTTGTATAGCCAATTGACTTTATTGTCACTGACTCCTCCTGTTTTGCTCTGAACTTTAAAACAGTCAGACATGTTTCCAGATAAGTTGTCTTGGGAGATAATTTATAAGTCTCTCAGAGTGTCTTATATGTGTCCAGTAACTACAGTCTTTTCTCACAAATTAAGATCAGATACCTACTGCTGTACATATGTGAATTTAAACTTCATTATAGACCTTCAAATATACTTTAGTTTAGATCTTGAATGTCTCCCAAATGGCAATATGTTAATGGCTTAGTCTCTAGCTTAGTACTGTTGGCATGAACCCAGTGTAATATCCCCAGAGATGGACCTAGGGTAAGGTTTTCTGGTCACTGGGGGCATCCACTTGAAGGGGACAGTGAAATTCCAATTCCTTCTACCATCAGTTTCACGTACTGGTCATGAGGTGAACAACAATGTTCCACCATGCAGTCCTTACTAGGATTTGCTGCCTTGTCATAGCCCAAAAGCAATTGAACCAGCCAATCGTGGACAAAAACTTCCAAAACTATAAGCCAAAATAAATCTTTTCTCTTTATAAGTTGATTATCGCAGGCATTTGTTACAGTAATAGAAAGCTGACTAACACAGAAAATTGGTACCAAGAAGTGGAGTTGTTGCTGTGATCATAAGTGATTGATGATGTGGTTCAGAAGGCTTTGTAATTGGTTTATGGGAAAATTTGGAAAAGTTTGGAAGAGCAGGCTTCTTCTGGAAGATGAGGTAATGCAATAAAATTCTTTGTGATAACCCAATTTTGTTCTGCAATAGTTTGATTATTTTTGCCTTTCCCTTTTAACATTGTTAAACACTCTGGACTTTTTTTAGTTTTCAATTCTACATATAAGAAGCTTAAAAGTAAGCACACTATCCTAAGAAGAACTAAAAATCCAGAGATTGAAAAATAAACAACTCTTCTTGGATCTATAAGAGAAGTTAAGCCACAAGGCAAACCACTGGTCCCAAAATTGGAGAGAAGAGAGGAAAACAGAAGGAGTCATGATTTCTCTAAACAGAGACTCAAAAGTGGAAATGCTGCAAGAACCAGTGTGGGGTAAGAAAACTTAAGCTATAATTGATGAGTTGCAGGAGGTTCAGTGTGAATAAGTCTAACCCAAAAACTCTAATAAAGGCCCAGGTATAGGATTCCCACATTTTTGTCATATTTGCCTCCAGAAACTGGACAATGTTGTTGCAGTAAAATTGGAAGAAATTCCTTCATATCTCCAGCAGGAATAAGAAAAAAGAAAGTATTTTTTCAATACTCCAGAGCACCCTCTGTCTTCCTTTTTTGTGTGTGTATGTGGTTCTGGGGTATGAACTCAGGGCTTACACCTTGAGCCATTCCACCAGAAGTTTATTTGTGATGGGTTTTTTCGAGAGAGGGTCTCACAAACTATTTGCCCACACTGGCTTTGAACCTGATCCTCCTGATCTTTGCCTCCTCAGGAGCTAGGATTGCAAATGTGAGCCAATGGTACCTGGCAACACTCTGTCCTTAATAAGGTCTGCCCTCAGAAGAAAGTAGTCTACCTGGGCCTAACATAATGGTTTATTATCAGAGAATAAGTAAACCTGAAGAAGGGATGTACTCAACTCCTGCTAACTGCAGCATTCAATAAGGGAGAAGAGAAATAACAAAGTCTAGCCCACTGTAGTCATCCTGTCCCACCAAGAAGGGGAGAAGTTCAGTCTAGTGGCATAAGCTCACTGAACGACTGAGACTTAACAGTGAGACTGCAGAACACTTCTCTTCCCCAAACACTTACCACCAAATGACTAACATCTTATTTGTAGCAGTTTTACATAATACATTTTGTCTGTTTAGCAAGAAAAAAATAATAAATTGCACATCAAAAGAAAAAAACTCCTATAATTTGACATGATAGAGCAAACATTAGATTCAGATTTCAGAAGGATGTTAGAATAGTCAGACAGATAGCTTAAGACAGCAATGATTAACATGCTAAGGAATCTAATGGATGAAGGGGAGGCAAGCAACAGTAAATGGGCAATGTAGCACAGACACAGAGATCTTAAGAAAGAATAAAAAATAATGCTAAAGATAAAAAACACTGCAACATAAATGAACAGTATCTTTGACGGCTTGTTAGTAAGCTAGAGATAGCTGAAGAAAGAACCTCTGATCTTGAGAACATCCCAATAGAAACCTTCAAAACTGCAAAGCAAAGAAAATGAAAACTGAAAAACAAAACAAAACAAAAAACCCAAAATATCCAAGGACCATGGGACAACTACAAAAGGACAACTACATATGTATAAGGAGAATTCCAGGAGAACAAAAGAAAGTAAAAGAAATATTTGAAACAATAATGACCGAGAATTTCCACCATATTAATGTCAGACATCAAACCACAGACTGAGGAGGCAGGAAAAATACAAACCACCATAACAAAAAACAAAACAACAACAACAGAGCACCTACATGTTGCCACATCATTTTCAAACTATATAAATTAAAGGGAAAAACCTGGACAAAGACCTTTACAGGACCAAAGATAAGCATTATTTAATATTTTTTCTCGGAAAACATGAAGAGTAAGAAAAGAAAGGAACAAAACATTGAAAATGAGAAGAAAAATACCTCTACCAAGCTAGAACTCTGTTCCTGAGAAAACAAAGGAGCTCCTGATGATGGCCATTCTAACAGGGGTGAGGTGGAATCTTACTATGGTTTTGATTTGCATTTCCTTTATGGCCAGGGATCATGAGCATTTTTTCATGTATTTATGGCATCAACACCACCACCAACAAATGTTGGCAAGGATGCAGGGAAAAAGGAACCCTCATACACTGATGGTGGGAATATAGGCTAGTACAACCACTGTGGAAAATATGATGGAGGTTTCTTAAAAAACTAAAAATAGATGTGCCATATGATCCAGCAATCCCACTCCTAGAGATATACCCAAAGGAATGCAACTCAGGTTATTACAAAGACACCTGCACACCCATTTTACAATAGTCAAGCTATGGAAACAGCCAAGATGTCCCACTACCAATGGATGGATTAAGAAAATGTGGTGCTTACACCCAGTGGAATTTATTCAGCCACAAAAAAGAATGAAATTTTGTCATTCACAGGAAAATGGATGGATCTGGAGAACATCATCTTAAGCAAAGTTAGTCAGGCTCAGAAGGCCAAAAATCACATGTTCTCCCTCATATATGGATTATAGACCCAATATAAATGCAATATTACTATTGGACATGGGTCACACACTAAGGGGATAATGAGCACTGGAGGAATAGGGGAAAGGAAGTAACCTAAAACTTGAATGTGGTTGATGTGCTCCCTGTAGAAGAGCAAATATAGTAATCTTAAACTCACAGAGGCCACTATGGGAAGGGGAACAGAAAGTAGAGAAGAGGTCTGGTAGAGATGAACCAACCGGGGTTGTAATACATATAGACATGGAAACAACACAAGGAATCTCAAACTACCACAATTCCATGGTTTTTTTAAAATTATCTTTTATATGTATACACATGTAAGTAAATGTAAAAACTGTAAAATAAAGTTTTAAAAAACCAAAAAGCAAATATAAAAAAAAAAGGAACAATAAAGACTCTCTCAAACAAACAAAAATTAAGGAAATTTGTTATTGTCAGTAGACTTGTATTATAGAAAATGTTAGAAGAAATTCTTTGGAGAGAAGGGAAGTGATTTAAACCAAAACTGTATGTTGACACAAAGAAAGGAAGAGCATCAAAGAAGGAATAAGTATAGGTAAAACAAAAACTTTTAGTTTTCTTAATCTTAATTGATTTAATACAACAGTTTGTTCAAAATAATGATGGCAGCAATGAAATCAAATATGTGTGCTTACTTCTATTCGTTTATTTCTTATATATACATATATGTTTATGCAGGCTTATATATACAGTACTCCCTCCTTTACCTGTTTCATATTCTGTCCTTTCAGTTATTTACTGCCAGTCCCAGTCCAAAAGTGTTAAATGGAAAATTCCAGAAATAAATAATTCACAAGTTTTAAGTTGTGTACCATTTAGGTAATATGATAAAATCTTGAACTGCCCTGCTTTATTTTTCCCAGGATATGAACCATCCCTTTGCGTATTGTATCCATGCTATATACACTATACTCCTATTAGGAATTTAGTAGACATCTTGGTTTTCAGATTGACTGTCAACCTATGATAGTGCTTGTGTTCAACTAAGCCTTATTTTACTTAGCAATAGCCCTAAAGTTCAAGAGTAATGATGCTACTAATTGGGATATGCCTAAGACAAGTTGTAAAGTGCTTCTATTAAGTTAAAAGGTAAAAATTCTTGACTTAATAGGTAAAGAAAAATAATTGTATGTTGAGATTACAAAAAATCTATTGTAAAATATAATATTTGAAGGAGACAGCATATTCATATAACTTTTACTGCAGTATATTTTTATAATTTTTCTATTAAGTTATTAGTTACTATTATTAATCTCTTCCCATGCCTGGTTTATAAATTAAATTTTACCATAGATATGTACATGGGAAAAACTACAATAGGATTTAGTACTATGTGAAGTTTCAGACATCCACTGGAGATATTAGAACATGCCATGGGTAATGAGGACTACCGTAATTGAAATGAAAGACACAAATGTTCCATTGGAGGGTAGGAAGTAGGAATTTGGATCACTTTGCAATCATAAGGAACAAACACTATCTGTGAAGTGGTATAGTGTTATTGGAAAGTTGACTGGGATTTGGAATATTCCAAACTCTCAGGCAACCATTTTAAAATTAAAAGAAAAATAAATAATAAAACATATTGTTAACAAGGTTAACAAATAGCAAAGAGTAATAAATATGGTAGAAATTAATTCAGCTATATTAGTAATCATTTTGACATCAATAATCTAAATACACCCATTAAAAGACAGAGATTAAATGGATAAAATAAAGAGATTAAACTGCATGTCATCATCAAGAAATCCACTATAAACATTAAGATGGAAATAGATAAGAAGAAAACTGATGGGAAAAGCTATACTATGCTAATACCAATAAAATGAAAGCAGATTTATCTATATCAATTTCACAGACTTCAGACCCAGAAAAATTATTAGGAATAAAGAACGGCACTGCATAATGACAAGCAAGACATAACAATCCTTAACTGCATAAGCTCCTCCTAACAGAGCATAAAAGCTGGGCTCTGTTAAAAACACAATTGTAATCCCAGCACTTGAGAGATTGAGGCAAGAAGATAGTGAGATCCTGTCTCAAACAAAACAAAACAAACAAAAAATAAAGCATCCAAATACATGAGGCAAAAGGTGGTTGAACTAAAGGGAGAAATAGATGAATCCACTATTACAGTGAGAGACATCAAGGACCCCTATCAGAAATGGACAAATCCAGCAGACAGAAAATCTGTAAGGATGTAAGTTAAAATCAACAATGTCATCAATCAACTTGATACAATTGACATCTATAGACTACTTCAAACAAAAACAACAGAATACACATTCTTCTCAAGGACACATAGAACATTCAACAGATAGACCACATTCTGAACATGAAAACATCTGAACAAATTTAAAAGAATAAGAATTATATAATTTTTGCTCCCAATATGCAGTGAAATTTAACTAGAAATCAATAACAGGAAGATAGCTAAACTATCCCAAAACACATGGAGATTAAGCACATTTCTAAATAACTCACGGGTCAAAGAATAAATCTCAAAAGAAAATTTTAAAAATGTTTTGACTAAATGAAAATGTAAACAAAACTTACAAAAGTTTTTGAGATGTAGCAAAAACAGTGCTTAGCACTGAGAATGTAGCTCAGTGATAGACTAGCTTAGCTTGCTTAAGGTCCTAGGTTTAATTCCCAGCAACATAAGAAAACAAAAGAGGTAAATTTAGATATTTGAATGTATATAGTATAAAAGAAGAATGATTTGAAGTTAATCATCTTAGTTTCCTTTATAAATTAGAAAAAGAAGAATAAATTAATTCAAGAGTATATAGAAAAAGAAATATAATAAGAGTTTGAACAAAAATCAATTAATTTTTAAAAAAGAAATCCATACAGAAAAAAATGCTAGTTCCTGGAAAAGATAAATAAAATAATTACATCTTTAGCCAGGCTAACTAAGAAAAAAAGATAAACAACTCAATTTACTAATATCAGATGACAGATGAGTTTTCACTTCAGATCTAACAGATATTAAAAAGATAATAAATATTATGAACAATTCTATATCCACATATTTGATAACAAAGGAAATAGATTAATTCCTTAAAAGACACATCTCCCAAAACTCATGCAAAACATAGACAATTTGAGCAATCCTATGTTTATTCAATAAATTGAGTCATTTATTAATAACCTTCCCAACCAGAAATCATCAGGCCTGCATGGATTCATTCATGATATCTATCAAATATTTGAAACAGAAATTATAGTAATTCTCTACAATCTCCCTCAGAAAATATCTGAGAGAATACTTCCTAACTCAGCCTGAGGTCAGCATTACCTTAACACCAAAACCAGTCAAAAACATTACAATAAAAGAAAATTATATATGAAGCTCTTTCATGAACATAGATACAAATCAATATATTAGAGAAAGCAAATAATACATAAAAAGAAGTATGTACCATGACCAAGAGGGATTTATCCCAAGTGTGAAGGGCTGGTTCAACATTTGAATATCAATTAATGCAATCCATCCCATCAACCGGATATAAAAGAAAAATCACACAACCATATTAATAGATATAGGAAAAGGATTTTAAAAATCCATCACTCATTCATGATAAAAACTATCAGTAAACTAAGAATAAAGAAGAACCTCATTAAACTGATAAACAGCATCTACAAAAACAAACTCACATCCTACTACATGGTGAGAAATGTTCTCACTATGAATAAGACAAAACTGATCCCTTTTGCCACTCTTTTCACATTGTATTGGAAATCTTAACTAATGCAATATGATAAGGATTAGAAATACAAGAGTACATATAGGAATGAAGAAATAAAACCCTATCTTTGCAAACAGCAAAACTGTCTATATAGGAAATATAAAATAATGAGAAAACTCCCTCAGGGTCTGGAGGTACAGTTCAGAGGAAGAAAAATTGCCTAGCATATGCAACATCCTGGCTTCAATTCCCAGCACCACCAAAAATGAAGTGTTTAGGTATACTACTAAACAAATATGCATCATCTGTAAGAGGTAACTCTAAAACTTTAATGAAATAAATCAACAAATAGCTAAATAAATGGAGAGATATTCCATGTTCATGGATAGGAGCACTCAATATTGTCAAGAAGTCAGTTCTTTCAAACCTAACCTGTACATTTAATGTAATCCTGACCAAAATCCTAGAAAGTTATTTTTTGGGGTATCAACAAGTTGATTCTAAAGTTTATAAAAAGAGGTATAAGATCTAGAATAACCAATGCAATCTTGAAGGAAATGAACAAGTTAGAGGATTGACACTACTAAACTTAAAGAACTACTATGGAAATACAGTAATCAACATATGGTATTGACAAAAAATAGACAAATAGATCAGTGGAACAGAATGGAGAGCCCAGAAATATACTCTCATGAAAGTAGTCAACTAATTATTGATAAAGGACAAAGGCAATACAATGGAGAAAAAATGTTTTTAAACAAATGGTGTTGGATTACCTGTCTACCCCTATGATAATAATAATAGTAGTAATAATAGTAAAAGATATTTACCTTAGACCCTCAGAAAAACTAAGTCAAGATGGATCACTGACAACTGTAAAACATGAAAATAACAAACTGCTAGAAAACATAGGAGAAAATCTAAATGACTGGATTTGCTGATGATTTTAAATACAACACTAACCCAAAAAAGAAATTCACAAACTGGGCTTCATTAAAATAAAAAGCTTCCACATACTTTGTATACATGCATGAAAACTGAACCTTGAAGCTTGTTGCAATTGTTCTACAAAGTGGGGGATGAGGGAGAATGATGGAGTGGGTGGATCTAATTAAGATACATTGTAAGCAAATAGTAAACATCACAATGAAGCCTCCCTGTACAACTGATATATGATAGTAAAAAATGAAAATCTTCTTCTTTACAAAAGACAATGTCAAGGAAACAAAAAGATAAGTCACAGGCTGACAGAAAGTATTTGCAAAACACACATTTAATAAAAGACTAATCAAAAGAATGCAAAGAATTCAAAACACAACAATAGGAAAACACACAACTCCATCTTAAAATATGCCAAAGACCTTTGGTGAGACATCTCACCAAAGAAATATACAGGTGGGCAGTAACACTGGGAAAGATGCACCACATCACATTATAAGGAAATGCAAATTAGAACAACAAAAAGATACCACTAGGCACCAATTACAATGGCCAATATCCAGAGCACTGCCAACACCAGTGGTGCTCAGGATATGGGCGAACTGGAAATCTCATCACTGCTAGTAGGAATGCAAACTCGTACAGCCACTTTGGAAGGCAATTTATCAGCATCTTATAATACTAAACATACTCTTGCCAGACAATCCAGTAATTTCTGCAATTTCTTTGCATTTAAACAAAGAAGTTGAAATTTTATGTCTACAAAAACCTTGCACATGGATGTCCATAGCAACTTTATTCACACCTGACAAAACTTGGAAGCAATGAAAATGTTGCTTCAGTAGGTAAATGGTTACGTATGGTACACATAGACAACAGAATGTTATTTAGACCTGAAAGTAAGGAGCTATCAAACCATGAAAAAGACATGGAAGAAGCTTAAATGCATATTGCTAAATGAAAGAAGCCAGTTTGAATAGGCTACATGTTACACAACTCTAATTCTATGATATTCTAAAAAGGCAGAACTATGGAAACAGTAAAGTGATTAGGTATAGTCAAGGATTGAGGGTGAGGGATGGGCACAGGGTTGAATAATAGGAAGATAAAGGACTTCTAGGAAACATGAAAGCAAGTGGTATGAAACCGTGATGGAAGGTACACATCATACATTTGTCCAAACCCATAGAATGAACAACACCAAGAACAAGAAGCACTAAGTGTAAATCATGGATTTTGCGTGACTATGATGTGTCCACACAGGCTTATCAATTGTAATAAATGTACCAGTGTGGTGGGGGCTTGTGATGTGCATGAGGTTATGCCAGAGAATATTTGGGAACTCTCTGTACCTCCTCAATTTTGTTGTCCACTACTCTAAAAACTGTTTTTACAACTAAGGTTTTATAAGCTGGTAAAAAAATATTTAGTTAAGAAATTTGTCATTTTTGGTATATCCCTAGCTGCTAATACAATGGCAGAGTTGGTGCCCCATAACTGCAGGTAGTTAACAAAGGACTCTGTTAGAAAGATATTTATTGGAGCTTGTTACATAGTATTTGGAAGTAATAGACATTTAATAATTATTAAGTCAGCACTGGTGATTTGACTGTCTTGACAGAACTCATTACTATTTGCATTTAAATAATAATAATTAAAATGACAGGTTATTGGAAAGCATGCAATATGCACAAAAGTGAATACAGCTGGAGTCAAGTCCTGCCTCCTTCACAATCAACCTTGAAAAATTCTTTCTCTTGCTAACCCGAGGTTTTCCAACTTGTAGACACAACATTCTATAGTGTTAGTGATTATATAATCACTTCAATAAAATACATTTGAGATGCTTCATAATAATGACAGCCTGAGAATCACCAAAAGTATTGGCTGCTTCCTAACCAGTTAATAATAACCTAACTTGTCTGTGATTTTATGTGACTTGACTCACTAGATTCCATTAAGTTCAACATAAATTTTATTTATTTGAAACCCACTACTCACAGCACTAGCTAGCATTTCTGGGGGCTTACTTCACATGAGGCTGTTTTCTAAGTATTCCATGCACCCACTCATGAAAATATTTTATTAATCTTTTTCACAGATGGCAAAACTGAGTTTTATGTGGACTGAAATAATTTTCCCATGGGAAATAATTATCATGCACAATCATGCATGGTAGTGTATGCTTTTAATACCAGGAGGTGGAAGAAGGAGGAACATGATCAGTAGGAAGACACTATCTAAAAAATAAACAAGTAAAAAGGGCTGGAGACATAGCACAAGTGGTAGAGGGACTGCCTAGGGAGTACAAGGTCCTGAGTTCAAGCCCCAGTACTGCCAAAAAAATTCCCCTATGATTATGCAATTAGTGAGAGACAAAGGTAACTTTTATATCCAAGTTTCCCTGATTCCAGAAATAGGATACTTATCTACCATATTGTAGGACCCTTGAGCTTGTATGTTTATCTAATACCAAAAATGGCACAAAAAAGAATCAGGTAATGGGCCATTTTTGACTCTGTCAGGCAGCAGTAATTAAACATTTTAGTTGGAATGTCTCTTTATAACATAATGTCATTTGTTAAATCTACTTTGGTTTCACTGTTGAGGCATGATCTCCATTTAACACATGTCATTTTAAAAATTAAGTTTATCTTAATTATAACACAAAAGTGGTATTTTAATCCACAACTAACAGCCAATAAAATCATTTAAAGTATTTTAATGATGCTAAAGATTTTAAGCAAAATCTTTGGGAGATGATTCAAAATTTTTCATTTCTGGTTCATAGAAGAATAAGATGTCCACTCAATAGCAGAAAACAATGCACAATGGTACCCATCAGGACTAAGACATTGAAATTACACATCATAAATGCTATAATCTCATAGAAATAATTTCATTATGAAAGCATTGCAATAGACCACATTGGTCAGATTATTCTACAGTGGGTTTCCATTAGAATTCTTAGCTTTTGAAACAATTGCTGCTGTGTTAACAAGGGTATGATGTTTCCTTGTGTCTATGAGCCAGCATCTAGGTTACTGTCATTCATATGGCAGGTACTCAGTAGTGCTTCCTGAATAAGCAAATGAATGAGTGAAGAAGGGAGAATGCAAAATTCTCCCTTCTTTGTAAAGGACTCAATTTCTCGATACAATACAGGCATAGTTTTTCTTATATTTTTATTAGCGTATATTAGTTGCACAAAGGGATTTCATTGTCACATTTCCATACATGCATACTATGTTTGTCATATATAGTCATATATGACATATACTTCATATTTTGAGGTATGTGCCTTCTATTCCTAATTTCTTCAAGGCTTTAGCATGAAGGGATATTGAATCTTGTCAAAAGGTTTTCTACATCTACATTGATGACCATGTGATTTTTTTCCTTTATTCTATTTGCATGCTATTCATTCATTAATTTGTATATGTTGGGCCATGCTTGCAACCCTAGGATGAATCCAACTTGGTCATCATATATGATTTTTAAAATTTTTGTTTAGTTAAGATTGAGAATTTTTTAATCTATGTTCATCCAGGAAATTGGTCTATAGTTTTTTTTTTCATATCTTTGACGTGTTTTGGTATCAGGGTAACACTGGCTTCATAGAATGAGTTTGGTAGTGTTTCTTCCCTTTCTATTTTATGGAATAGCTTGAAGCACATTTCTGTTTCTTCTTTAAAGGTATTAGAATTCAGCAATGAGTCTACCTGGTCCTGGCTTTTCTTTTTTGGGGAGACTCTTTATTACTGTTTCAATTTCATTGCTTTAGTATAGATCTGAGTGGGTGGCTTATATTGTCTTGGCTCAATTTTGGAAGGCCATATGCATCTAGAAACTTATCCCATTTCTTCATAGACTGTTTAAACATCTAGGGGCAGACATGACTCGGAGCAGACATGAAAGTAAATAACTTTCTAAGTAAAACTTTGAACTTTAGCAACTGATGGAACCTTCTTCAGGTATCAAGGTTCTGTAGGACAGAATGATATTGTGAAAAACTTTTACCCACTTATAGACTCTTCATTAGCAAAGAGAGGAAATGGGGACAAATCACACATGAACAATATGAAAACAAAAACTAATGGTAAGGCAAAGCTTACTGGCCAATTGTTCCTGAGATTGGAATCATTTCAAAGATGTAGAAAAATGAACATAGTTGAGACATCATAATTGTAAGTACTATACTCTGCAAGTTTAAAAGTTCCATCTAAAGATAATTATTGCAACCTGGTGACTTTAAAATTCTAGGCATCCCTGGTTCCATGAAAACTGTGTCACCCTTTTACAAAGTTACAGTTCAATCTGCCTCATACTGGGTAAAACAATACTCAAGGTACAGAAGTGCTGAAAGGCTTAGTTATTGTTAGTCAAGGGAGTTGACAATCTTGGATAAAAAGCACTCTTAGTGCAAAGGAGAATTGTAATCAATGTCATTGTCATTTGAACCACATTGTTTTCAGTGTAACCAATTGTGAAACCAACATAAATTCAAAACTAAATTAGAAAAACAGATGCTTCTTTTGTTTGGAAAATTTAGTTCCATCTAGCCCTATTGTATATCATTTTCTTTGACTTACACCACATAGAAAGAAAAATCACAGAGCATAATATAAAAACACAGAAACATATTTAGCAAATTTGTGGATTTCATAAGTCATTTATAAACTTTGGATTTGCAAACAATTTCAAAGCCTTTTGAAAATATTTATAAACACAAGAATTTCTATAATGCTACATATAATTACACCATGATTTTTCAAAAGCATATTTCAGAGCTAGAGTTTATGCAGAATATCAAGTTTCTTATTTGGGATTTGTCTTGGAGACAGTGAAAAATTTGTTTTTCAATCTGTCTCCAGTGATGCTCGTGATTAAGCTTCACATTGGTGCAATGAAAGGAAAGAGACTCATCTTGTGCATAATTTCTAAATGGACTTGTGACATTAGGAAGTTGATCTATAGAGTGAGATTTATTTATTCAGTTCCCTAAGTTCCAACATTTTTTTATTTCTCCACAATCTCAACTATTTTGAAGGCAATTAGGAAGTTCACTTTTAATGTTTTTAACTACCAGACTTCCTATGAGTTAAAAACTGACATTTCCAACTTTGAATGCAATCATTGGCATTATATTTTCAATAAAACCTCAATTTTAGGCCTATGTACAATAGGATTTGCATAGGAAAAAATGCCTAGGAATATTAATATTCTTTAAAGGGGAGATATGATACTGATGCATGTTCCAGAGGAAATAGGCACTCCAGACATACATACAAACAAACACATACACCCGATAAACATTAAAGGGGAAAACACACTTTTGAGTTTATAATGTTAATTTGAGGCAATCAAAAGCATAAACAATAAAATATGCTTTGCC
This sequence comes from Castor canadensis, assembly GCF_047511655.1. Taxonomy (NCBI): domain Eukaryota; kingdom Metazoa; phylum Chordata; class Mammalia; order Rodentia; family Castoridae; genus Castor; species Castor canadensis. The sequence goes on along the minus strand of NC_133392.1, from coordinate 92,497,907 downwards.
AAGTTTACAACACATCATGGTGGGTATAAACAAAGACTTAAATTCTGTTTTAAATCCTATAGTTTGAGGTATTCCATTCTGTTTATATCAACAGCATTTGACTTCCAGTAACTTTTTTGGAAAGAAAAGTCATCTGGTTTTGCAGATCAAACAGTTATCAATAAAACACTAAACCTCTTAGTGAGCAGAGTACAAATGATTCAGAATTGCAATGAGTAAATTACCTATTTCTTTTGAATGGAATAAAAAATGCTTTGCTTAGACTATGGAGCTCATTAACAAGGTTGAGTAAACCTCAACTTGTCCCCAACCCAAAGCTTTCATTTTGCTATAGGAGTCAGAGCAGATAACAGTAAGATGAATGTCTTTCTGGAGCTTACTTGGGCTTTGACTTCTGCCATTCTACCTACTAATGGATTAGCATCGTGCATATTAGACATATGAACCACAAATGATGTTGCCTTAAGTCACATTTAAATCCATGTCTTTTCACTTCACAATTTTAAAGCTTAATTCACATTCCTATCCATGAAATGGGTGAAACAATGCACTTATATGAGATAAATTTAAGAACTTGATGGAGATTCCAAGATGGCGGCTAGAGGTAGGAAGCAGAAAGCGACCCTCCTATAGTGAAATCTTGGAGAGACGCTGGAGACACACTTTGCAGGCATAATCACCGAGAAAAGGCATAACTTTGACCCCTCCACATCTCCAGCCGTTACAGAGAATCTCCACTTCACGTTAAATGGAAAAACGAGGAGGGCCCCCAGGGCCGCCAGTGGCCAGCACCCATACGGCTTGGGAAGACGCGGACCAGGTGAGCTTTGCAGTACCGTGGTAGCCCCACAGACAAGCCTGGGCCAGAGCAGCATAGCCCCCTGGACAGACTGACCTCCACCCGGGAAAAAAAGAGAAACTGAGTAATAAGCAATAAGAACAGTTAAGACACGCTGGAAAGAGGGTGGGGCGCCCTGAGCGCTGAAGATTAGGGGAAGGGAATCCTTCCCAGGACTGTAAATAAACAAGCCGGGCGGGCTGGAGAGCCTCTGGCGGGAGCAGGGCGCGCGCCCAGCAACCAGGAGTGGGGAAGCTTGTGAGATGAGGGAAGACCCACTTCCCACGTGAACTGGAAACAAACATGGCAGCCGGCAGGAGCAGCAGCACCGCCCAGTAAGCAGGAGCAGGAAAGCTTCTGAAAGTGGCAGTGGGAGGAAAACTTCAGAGGAGAGGGGGGAAGACCCACCTCCCACATGAACTGTAAATAAACACACAGGCCTGACAACGCGGGGGCAGTGTCACCTTTCCCAGTGCTTGCAAAGGGGAAAGCCTGTAGCAGAGGCTCCCGCACAGGAGAACTCTGAGCAAACAAAGCCTGTGGGACCAGGTGAGTGCTAGCTCACCCCAGAGATCTGCATAAATAATGACGCCAGCTACAGGCTGAGAGCAGCAGGCAGGCAAGCCACAGTTGCAGATACCACTCTCAGAACTGTCTCCAGATGCTTTTGTTTCTTTTTCTCCCTACCTTTGATGAGAGAACAACCGAATTGCACCTGCAAGCTGAAAAACTTACTGAAACTGTATTGCATTTGAACTGGGGACACTTGGTGGAGCTTTGTGTGTGTGTGTGTGTGTGTGTATGTGTGTGTGTGAGTGTGTAGTTTTGTTCTACTTTATGCATCCCCTTTGATGAGACAACTACAGAATAACATCTGAGGCACCAACTCCAGGACTGGAGATTGAGACAGACACACAAATTATTAAGACTGAAACTGCATTGCATATAAACTTGGAAGTTTTTTGGTTTTTTTTTTTTTAATTTTCTATTTTCCATTTTATTTTAATTCATTTTTATATATAGATATTACTTTCATTTACTTATTTTTTATTTTTTCTTTGATTTTCAATCCTCTCTCTGTCTCTCTAATGTCTGTTCAGCTTACTGTCGATTAGTACACTAACACTCCCTGTTTATACCTTTGAAATTCTCCTGTCTGATACCTTGTTCTGCTTTCTCCCTCTTGTCTGTATATTTGTTTTCCCCTTTTCTTTAACTTCTTGCTTTCCATCTCAGCTCACTCTTCCATTCTAAATATTACCATTGTTATTATTACAAGCTAGAAAATACTTAATTGCACACAGTACAGGGACAGTAACAACACCAAGGACAATGATGGGAAGACAAAAAAAACAGGGAAACCAGTTTCCCCACAGCAAAAAATTAGTACAGGAACCAGAGGGGAATGAAGAGAACAGAAACTCAGATCCAGACTCCAACAAAAGGAAGATAAACTATGCCAAAGGACCCAATGAAGCCCACAAGAATAATTTAAAAGAAGACATACTACAAGTACTCAATGAGAATTTTATAGAGATGATACTGGATAGGGTCAACCAAAATGTACAGGAGACACTCAAGAAATTCCAAGACAATAAAAATAGAGAATTTGAAAAAGCAAAAGAAGAAATAAAGGAAACCATAGAAGCACTGTATAAACACCAAAGTGAAAGAGAGAACACAATGAATAAATGGATAAATGAGCTCAGGACAAAAATAGACAACAATAAAGAAGAAAACTGCCAGGATATGGAAAACCTCAGAAAAAAGAATGAAACAGAACTGCAAAACAAAACAGAAGGCCAATCCAGCAGAATAGAACAAACAGAAGACAGAATCTCAGAACTTGAAGATGAAATGGTAATTAAAGGAAAAACCAAAGAACTATTAATAAAACAACTCAAGACCTGTGAAAAGAAAGTGCAAGAACTCACTGACTCCATCAAAAGACTAAACTTGAGAATCATGGGCATCGAAGAAGGAGAAGAGGTGCAAGCAAAAGGAATGCATAATATATTCAACAAAATAATAACAGAAAATTTCCCAAATCTAGAGAAAGATATTCCCATACAGATGCAAGAGGCCTCCAGGACACCAAACAGACCAGATCAAAATAGAACTACTCCACGACATATCATCATTAAAACAACAAGTTCAGAAACTAAGGAAAGAATATTGAAGGCTGTACGAGAGAAAAAACAAGTAACATACAAAGGTAAACCCATCAAAATCACAGCAGACTTATCAACAGAAACATGAAAAGCAAGAAGAGCGTGGGGTGAGATCTTCTGGGCACTGAATGAAAATAACTTCAACCCAGGATACTCTACCCAGCAAAGCTATCATTCAAAATAGATGGAGCAATAAAAGTCTTCCATGATAAGCAGAAACTAAAACAATATGTGACCACAAAGCCACCATTACAAAAGATTTTGCAAGGGATCCGGCACACAGAAAGTGACACCCAACTTAACCATGAAAAGGCAGGCAGCACCAAACCACAGGATAAGAAAAAGCAAAACAGTAGAGAGTAACATCAAGTTAGGTACACACAATCAAACCTTCAAACAACTAAGACAACTAAATGGCAGGAATCACCACATACCTATCAGTACTAACGCTCAATGTTAATGGACTTAATTCACCCATCAAAAGACACTGTTTGACAAAATGGATTAAAAAAGAAGATCCAACAATTTGTTGCTTACAGGAGACTCATCTCACCGACAGAAATAAGCATATGCTTAGGATGAAAGGCTGGAAGAAGATTTACCAAGCCAATGGCCCCCGAAAACAAGCAGGAGTAGCAATACTTATCTCTGACAAAGTAGACTTCAAACCTACATTGATCAAACGAGATAAAGAAGGACATTCCATACTAATAAAAGGGGAAATAGACCAAAAGGAAATAATAATCATCAATCTGTTCGCACCCAATGTCAACACACCCAATTTCATCAAATATACCCTGAAAGACCTAAAAGTATATATAAACGCCAACACAGTGGTTGTGGGAGACTTTAACACTCCATTATCATCAATAGATAGGTCGTCCAAACAAAAACTCAATAAAGAAATCCAAGATCTAAAATATGCAATAGATCAAGTGGACCTAGTAGATGTCTACAGAACATTTCATCCAACCTCTACACAATATACATTCTTCTCAGCAGCCCATGGAACCTTCTCCAAAATAGATCATATCCTAGGGCACAAAGCAAGCCTCAGCAAATATAAGAAAATAGAAATAATACCGTGCATACTATCTGACCACAATGCAGTAAAAGTAGAACTCAACAACAAAAGTAAAGACAAAAAACATGCAAACAGCTGGAAACTAAATAACTCATTACTTAATGAAGAGTGGATCATCGATGCAATAAAAGAGGAAATTAAAAAGTTCCTGGAAGTCAATGAAAATGAAAACACAACCTACCGGAACCTATGGGACACAGCTAAGGCAGTCTTGAGAGGAAAGTTTATAGCCATGAGTGCATATATTAAAAAGACTGAAAGATCCCAAATCAATGACCTAATGATACATCTCAAACTCCTAGAAAAACAAGAACAAGCAAATCCCAAAACAAATAGAAGGAGAGAAATAATAAAAATAAGAGCTGAAATCAATGAAATAGAAACCAAAAAAACCATACAAAGAATTAATGAAACAAAAACTTGGTTCTTTGAAAAAATAAACAAGATTGATAGACCCCTGGCAAACCTGACTAAAATGAGGAGAGAAAAAACCCAAATTAGTAGAATTAGGAATGCAAAAGGGGAGATAACAACAAACACCATGGAAGTCCAGGAAATCATCAGAGACTACTTTGAGAACCTATATTCAAATAAATTTGAAAATCTAAAAGAAATGGACAGATTTCTAGATACATATGATCATCCAAAACTGAACCAAGAGGAAATTAATCACCTGAATAGACCTATAACACAAAATGAAATTGAAGCAGCAATCAAGAGTCTCCCCAAAAGGAAAAGTCCAGGACCTGATGGATTCTCTGCTGAATTCTATCAGACCTTTAAAGAAGAACTGCAACCCTCCTTAAACTGTTCCATGAAATAGAAAGGGAAGGAAAACTGCCAAACACATTTTATGAAGCCAGTATTACACTTATCCCAAAACCAGGCAAAGACACCTCCAAAAAGGAGAACTATAGGCCAATCTCCTTAATGAACATTGATGCAAAAATCCTCAACAAAATAATGGCAAACCGAATTCAGCAACACATCAAAAAGATTATTCACCACAACCAAGTAGTCTTCATCCCAGGGATGCAGGGGTGGTTCAACATACGAAAATCAATAAAAGTAATAAACCACATTAACAGAAGCAAAGACAAAAACCACTTGATCATCTCAATAGATGCAGAAAAAGCCTTTGATAAGATCCAACATCATTTCATGATAAAAGCTCTAAGAAAACTAGGAATAGAAGGAAAGTTCCTCAACATTATAAAAGCTATATATGACAAACCTACAGCCAGCATTATACTTAACGGAGAAAAAACTGAAACCATTCCCTCTAAAATCAGGAACCAGACAAGGATGCCCACTATCTCCACTCCTATTCAACATAGTACTGGAATTCCTAGCCAGAGCAATTAGGCAAGAAGAAGGAATAAAAGGAATACAAATAGGTAAAGAAACTGAGAAAATATCCCTATTTGCAGACAATATGATCCTATACCTTAAAGACCAAAAAAACTCTACTCAGAAGCTTCTAGACATCATCAATAGCTAAAGCAAGGTAGCAGGATATAAAATCAACATAGAAAAATCTTTAGCATTTCTATACACTAACAATGAGCAAACTAGACCCATGTATATCACCCTATACCAAGATTAACTCAAAATGGATCAAGGATCTTAATATTAGACCCAAACTCTAAAGTTGATACAGGAAAGAGTAGGAAATACCCTGGAGTTAGTAGATATAGGTAAGAACTTTCTCAATGAAACCCCAGCAGCACAGCAACTAAGAGATAGCATAGATAAATGGGACCTCATAAAGCTAAAAAGCTTCTGTTCATCAAAAGAAATGGTCTCTAAACTGAAGAGAACACCCACAGAGTGGGAGAAAATATTTGCCAACTATACATCAGACAAAGGACTGATAGCCAGAATATACAGTGAACTTAAAAAACTAAATTCTCCCAAAACTAATGAACCAATAAAGAAATGGGCATGTGAACTAAACAGAACTTTCTCAAAGAAGAAATTCAAATGGCCAGAAAACACATGAAAAAATGCTCACCATCTCTAGCAATAAAGGAAATGCAAATTAAAACCACGCTAAGATTCCACCTCACCCCTGTTAGAATAGCCATCATCAGCAACACCACCACCAACAGGTGTTGGCAAGGATGCGGGGAAAAAGGAACCCTCTTATACTGTTGGTGGGAATGTAGACTAGTACAACCACTCTGGAAAAAAATTTGGAGGCTAATTAAAAAGCTGGACATCGATCTACCATTTGATCCAGCAATACCACTCTTGGGGATATACCCAAAAGACTGTTACTCCAGAGGCACCTGCACATCCATGTTTATTGCGGCACTATTCACAATAGCCAAGTTATGGAAACAGCCAAGATGCCCCAGCACTGACGAATGGATTAAGAAAATGTGGTATCTATACACAATGGAATTTTATGCAGCCATGAAGAAGAACGAAATGTTATCATTCGCTGGTAAATGGATGGAATTGGAGAACATCATTCTGAGTGAGGTTAGCCTGGCTCAAAAGACCAAAAATCGTATGTTCTCCCTCATATGTGGACATTAGATCAAGGGCAAACACAACAAGGGGATTGGACTATGAGCACATGATAAAAGCGAGAGCACACAAGGGAGGGGTGAGGATAGGTAAGACACCTAAAAAACTAGCTAGCATTTGTTGCCCTTAACGCAGAGAAACTAAAGCAGATACCTTAATGCAACTGAGGCCAATAGGAAAAGGGGAACAGGTACTAGAGAAAAGGTTAGATCAAAAAGAATTAACCTAGAAGGTAACACCGACGCACAGGAAATCAATGTGAGTCAATGCCCTGTATAGCTATCCTTATCTCAACCAGCAAAAACCCTTGTTCCTTCCTATTATTGCTTATACTCTCTCTACAACAAAATTAGAAATAAGGCCAAAATAGTTTCTGCTGGGTATTGGGGGGGGGGAGAGGGAGGGGGCGGAGTGGGTGGTAAGGGAGGGGGTGGGGGCAGGGAGGAGAAATGAACCAAGCCTTGTATGCACATATGAATAATAAAAGAAAAATGAAAAAAAAATAAAAGTAGAAATTACCTCTATGTCCCAAAAAAAAAAAAAAAAAAAAAAAAAAAAAAACTTGATGGAATGATACAGGCATAATTGTGGACAGAGAAAATATGCTCAACAAATCTCCATTATTTGTTCATTTTTCTTCCTGTTTACAGTTCCTCATTTCCAAATATAGAAAAAACTGAAAAACTTAAACTGCATTATGAGAATAAGTTTAAAAAAGGATATTTGATTTTGCATCAACATTCAACAAATATAGAACTATCAATGACATGCATATATCATTTAGAATAGCAAAGCTTGACTCACACTCACAATTTAGTAGATTCAGTTGTTTCTTTGAAAAAAGAAAGGAGTAAAAGCAAGCTAATAAAAATGACAAACAGAAATTTAATAATTAGAGAAGATACTTTCCACCATCCCAGGATTTGAGTGTGACTCTTTTACCAGGCAAGAAGTGGAAGGCAAGACTTGATTCTACCTTCAATCATGCCTATTACAGAGTAAGCACAATTTTTTATTTAAAGATACTTATTTTCAGTACAATATCACACCTAAATTTATGCCAACTATTTCATCTGAAAGTCTACCAAAGAATCAACAATCTGTTCCTATGATGAAGAAAAATAATGCTTTTCCAGTCTTCAATATGACATTTTACTGAGAGATTTTCAATGGTTTCTTCCATTAATGAGAAGAAATTTTCTTCTCACTTAGTGATTTTAGAATTTAGTTCACATTTAATTTGTTATTATACTGCATTAAGATTTAAGTACCTAGCAGAATTTGATACTGCATTATTGCTAAGAAATATATAGGAAAGTGAAAATATAATAAAAATAAACCGCATCAGCATTATATATGTGTTCAAATAACTATTACATAGCATTTTTTTTAAAAGAAGATCTTTACTAATGAGTTATCAAATCTGAAGTTGAGAAGTTAAAGAAATATTTTTAGATTTCATGCTTTGGAATTGAAATTGATTAACAAAGATACTGATAGTAAACATTAGTAAATGTTGAACTAATTAGGGAGATGCTGATTAACTTGGAGTGTTCTAAAACAAAAATTGAGTGTATTTATTACATTTGTAGGGTAATGAGAAAGCAAAATAATTATTGTGAGTTTCAGAATAAGTGTTTATACTGGAAAGCATAGAAAAATATTTGGAGAAATGATAAGCAAGAGAACTACCCCCTTACACATATGTACCTGCACCACATCCATCAATTTCTTAAGTTTTCAGGAGTAAAGCAAACTAACAATTAACAGTAGCATAAGTTATATACTCTTGGAGTAGACCAGGGATAAATGGAGGTGCTTGAACTCTTTGGATTATCAAGAGCAAAGATAAAACTTCCTTGAAGTTTGTTATCTAGAAAATCAGACAAACGCTACTCTTCCCAAGTTCTAGGAATCACGTGACAGCTTAAAATAAATGACATTTGATATTAATCATTCATATTTAGCAAACTAGATCTTTGACCTTTTGAATAAGGTAGTTGTAATCATATTTTTGAAGTGCTATATGTAATTAAAAGTAAAAAAGTGTTGAGGGACATTTCATCAAATATTATTGTTGAGAAGTCAAGCATACACATGAGATTCAAGATATCCTATCCTTCACCGTCAAGGCTACATTCCAGTCCAGCTGAGTCCTTAGTGAGACATGGGTACATGGAACCAACAGAGGAAGAAGAGACAGCAAAGGAAACTGAGAAGAAATAGCTATTGTTTTCAGAAGCACATTTAGAAGTCTGAGGTTATAATGTGTCCATTCAGGAGTCTGGTACTTCTTGAAGAATGCTCACTAGACTCTCTGTTGTCTATAACTGCTTATCATGAATGCAAAGGAAAACCAATAAGAAGAGGATTAGTCAATACATTCAGATATAATACTGAAGGATTTGGAGCCCTAGGTAAAATGAAAACTCTACCCTTCCATTTATTTTTATGCCAGATTCTAAGAAGAAATGAGGTTATATGCACAAAAGAGTTTTTTATGCTCAAGGCACCAAAACAATAGGAGAAGTTGTCTAAGAACTTTACTCAAGATATTACAAGGATGGTTAAGATAACCAAAGAATGAGTAGTTCAAGAGCTGCTTAAGGTTAAAATAAAGTATAAAAAAAAGAAATGGAGGACACTTTTAATAAAGCTGTCAAAAAGGACAAAGAAAATGAGCAAGAAGATGTATGATAATTGATAAGAAATAGCAAGTGACAAAAGAGGTCAGAATCTATCTTTGAGGTCAGTCTGAATAATAACTCTAGGGGTTAGGTAGTAAATAGAGTAAATTTACAATCTTAGCAGGAAAAGGTAAATATATAATATGAATATTTAATTAATTATGCCGTCTGTCTCAAGCTTAGAATCCAGAATTGAAAGGGCATATCTTAAGGGAGAAAGTCCACATAAAATACACAAAGTAAGACAAAATAGTATGTCCATAAAATATAAACTGATAGGGAAATAAATGAATCAGAGAATGACTGCAAACTGGCAGCATCTATTGGAAGCAAAGACAAGAAAGCATGCGAGTAAAATTTATTTATGTAGGGTACTGAAAGCTGTTCAGCCAGAAAATGGAAAATTCAGTATTGATAAATGTCACAAAACACATATAAAAACAAAATATGATAAAAATGGTGAGTTTTATTTATCTGGATTTAATAATTTCTATTGCTAGGTAATGAATTACCACAAAGAGTTGCAAAAAACAGAAACAGCCATTTATTTGCTTAAGAGTTCTGAAGATCAGAAATCTCACACAATGTTGTTAGATTTTTCTGTTTAGGATCTCACAAAGTCACAATTCAAGGTGTTGGGCAGACTGAAATTTCATTTGAATTTAGTGAGAAAAGATCTTCTTTCAAAATCAGTCAGACTTTGGACCAAATCCAGCAAGTTGTGCTCGCTTTTTGGCCACTAGTCAGTGGCTACTCTCAGCTCCTAAAAGTCACCTGCATCTCATTCCATGTAGCCCCTCCATCTTCAAGCCAACAATGATGTTTTTTTGAGTGTATCTCTTGCTTTCAAAATCTGATTTACTTGTCTGTGAGCACACAGACAAAATTCCTCTTTTAAGGAGTTTATGTGATTCTATAAGCATCACCTGTGTTAAGGTCAACTGTACCAAAACCTAATCACAAGGATTGTGCCCAGGGTGAACATAGGGAGTGGGAAATCCCAGCTGCCATCTTAGAACTCTATCACAGTGGACAGCTGTCACAAGTCTTCTTCAGCAAAAGCAGAACAAATGATCCCTAAAGATTTTGTCTATAGGGGAAGTGAGTCTCCTCTGCTCTATACTGTTCTAGCCCTTGAGGCATTGTACCCCTCTCCAGTACTACTCTTAATAGACACAACAGCAAATTGGATAATATATAGAAATGGAGAATGTTCTTGTAACTGTGAAGAGCTGGAGTATCTGAGGCATTTACAGATACCAGATAGTTAATGTCTGGAAAAAGAGTTGTGGGGGAAAAATTAGTTCTTTTCTTGACATGAGATGTTTGCAGTATTGCCCTAAGGTCAATATTGAGGATTTTAAAGGCACACAGTAACAGTGGGTAGTTGAAGGGAACAAAGAAGCATTCCAATTAAGGATATGAGAAAAGTGCCTGAAAAAATCTGCAAAATCTCTGGATGTTCATACCAATGATACCTAACCACTTACTTAGAGACTTTGTTCTTTAAATCGCAAGTAGTAGGAATTAGGGAGAAAGTGGATGTATGATCAAATTTGTATAGGAAACTCTAGATTAAACAAATAAACAGTGCTTTCCTCCCATGACAGGATTTCTCAGAATTTATTATGGTAAAATTCTCTAATAGAGGAATATAGAATGCAAAATTTTCTAAATTAATTGAACACTAAACTCTTTTGTTTTCACTTAGATACCCTTCAGACTAGTGATTAGCCAACTTTACTGGGTAAACTGCTATGTGTTATGGGGAATTCAGGCATCAGAGAGCGGTTTGAGAACCAGTGTAGTCTCTTCCATGATTTTAGGACACATTTAAGCGTTTTCCTAGAAATGGGTCATCATCATCAGTGTGAGTCAAGTACATAAACAGAAGCTATAGAAAATGAGCAATGTCTGTTTCAATGCTTAGGGGACTTAACTGAAACATATACACGTATATATATGTACACACACATATATTATACACACATATATGCATGTGTGTGACTGTATGCTATATGCCTATGTATACATAATACATAAATTCACATATAAGAAAAGATAGAAAGCAGGCTCAGAACCTTGCCTCCACAAAGTACAAGTAATTGAATGAAGCATCACCTGCATAAAAATATCCTGGAATACTAGTCCCAAATTCAAGGTAGGAAATAAGAAATTATTGTGATTTATTACTCTTAGTAAATAATTCAAGAAAAACTTCTTGGTCTTTCTGATTTTAAATAGTTGGAAGCAAATGCAATGCACAAACTAAGAACTTGCATCTGTATTATTATTCTGACTTCTGTGTTGAGAAGTTCATTTTTATAAAAATACTAGCAGTTTTCCCCATTGTTTCATTGAATACTAATCAACAAATCTGTCTTCTTCTTATATGACACTGTAACCAAGTGAAACTGAAACTATCCTTTTATGATTAAATATTTTTTATATAGTTCTCTAAGGTTCATTTTGGAAAAGGCTGAACTCCAATAAATTCAGCAGGTTTCATCATTTTAGAAGTTAGTCACAATATCACTTCTATTAACAAACTTAGAATTCTCTATTTTTGTGTCTCTTTAGTTATAATTTTGAATTTGTCTACTACTTTCAACTCCACAATATATGGAAAATCCATCACCTCCAAAGATCAATCTCAGAGAAATTTTCAATGGAAAAGTACTGAAAAAATTTTCCACAAAAGTAGTAAGGCTCCTCCTACATATTTTACATGAATGTTGTGTAAATAGCAAGGCTATCACAATCATTTAACTGTAGTGAAGAAACAATTTCCCTTTTATGCTAATCCTATCTTTTGGGTCACGACAATGTCTTTAGTTCAGGTTTCTAATTTTAAGATGATAAAATTCAATAATATTCCTGTTAATCATTATAAGTTCAAGAAGGACCTGGAGAGTGGAAAGGGGTAGGGAAAAGAGACCTGTTATAATAAGACAGTTCTAAATAGGATGCATTTAAAACAACAAAAAAAGAACTTGCTGCCAATATAATATATTAAAAATAGAACATCTCAATTCATCCAAAGACAGGTAATATCTGTGTAAAAAAAACTCATCTTAACCCACCAATGTCCTTCATCCTGTGCTGAGAAGCACCAACTCTCAGGCTGGGGAATAGTTTATCCTCTCAGGTCCACTCAATTCTTGGCCTATAGGCTGAGATTACCACCAAGGGAGCCAATTAGTGCCAAACATGTTGGTGGTTTTTTGATGCAGGAAAATCTCCCCTAAGAACTGGACTGAGATGAACCATCAGATGATACTGATTTTTAGTCACTAATGATCTGGGATTTAAATAGAGACTTTTAATTGGGTTACCAGGCAACCTGCAAATATTTTGGTGATACCTGCTGTGTCAATTGGGTAGTTTGTAACCCACTCTCCTCTGATTATGTTATCTTTGATATGAGTACGTTACATATTATCAATGATCAGCATGGGTTTTCTTTCTTTGTCATTAGCCAAGAAAAGACATCCTTGAGTCTTTTGTTCATCCTTCGCATGATGCTTCCGTACGTCCAAAAGAGGGTGAGCTGAATAAAGGGTGGCTACAGGGAATATAGAAAAAGTATTCATTAAATTATCTTCTTATGCCCCAGGCTTCTTCCAAGTGAAGTTAGACCTCAGGAAATCAGAAAGGCTACAAAGGATTGTTTTGTAACTCATAATTCCACTTGATTAACAAAGCTAGAATCTTGTGTTTGTCTCTTAGATCAGTTTCTAAAACATAAAAAGTGAAATGTTGAGGGTATTGTTATTATGGTTTTTGTTTCACTGGAGAGTTATTTTCAAAGAAAACTTCTCAAGAAAAATAAATTCTGCCTTTCATTGTTTCCAGATGCCTCCATCAGTCCCTGTGGCCAAACATACTAACTTTCCTCTGACTGCTACTGTCATTCCCTTCAGTCCTTCTTCTTCAGCAGCCTCACACAGGCCTCTCTCAGTTCCTTGAACTACAACCTTCAGTTGGCTCACCCCCATTTGGGGGTTGGTATTCTTTTTCCCAGTATTATTGTTCTGCCCCTCTGGTTTTTTGGTAACATTTCACCTTGGCTTTTAACCTTCCACTTTTCTAATGACACAGTGGGCTCTTCAGGAATGCTGTCATTTCCCTTTGACATATGTGTTTGGTGTGACTGCCTCACTGTACATGAAGCCTGGGTCAGACTTTTGCTTCTGTTGGCTTTTCTTCCATGGCCAGCTTTTCCTTTCTCTTTAGTTACTCATTTGAAGTCTTTGTTAGTAGGCATCCTGAGGCAATGAGTGCTCTGATGGACTGGCTTTGTGTTTCTCTGAGCACCTCCTTCTTTCCCTTTGAAAATTGTCCAGCCTGAGAAATTACATCACTAGATCTAACTCTGCCATTTCTAGCTCTCTTCCAAATGCAAACAGTTGAGTCAATGGTACCATAAGTCATGGAGTTGTTTCAAAAATCACTTTATCCGGATCTTTATTGCTCCTGATTGCATTTTATAAATGAGGAAACTGAGAACTGCATATATTTCAAGGCTGCCTACATTACATCAATAGTAGAAAATGTCTGGGAATTAACCTTGCCTAATAAGAACTAATCATATGTTCTGTATAGTGTGTTACAGTGTCTCTCATTTGATCAGTGACTCCTGGCCCAGCTTCATTTGTTACTTAGTGATCTAAATAGAAGTAAAAGTGACAGCAAATTTCACATGCTTTATATAGAAATATTTCATTCATGAAATAAAAGTTAAATGATAATATTATTGAGAAAGGCATTTGAAAAATAACTAATGGGAAAATTATGAGAAACAATTTAGTTATGAACAGAAGATCTCAGAGAAGAGAGTGTCCCGTGCTATTGGGGGTATTATATATCTGTGAATCAGTGCCATCTTACACAACAAACTATCAAAAACTTGAATAGGATAATAGAAAGAGAAACCAAAAACCATAGGCCTAACAAGTGCTTTTGAAAATATTATCCTGCTTTAAAAGTTTATGGTTGGAGAAATACCTTTCTGTTATATTTGAATTTAGCACTGAGGCTTGGAAAGGTATCTAAAAATAGCCCATGCATTCTTCTTTACAAAGTTTTCCAAATGTGGGTTTATGTGTACCTCTGATAAAATCATTTTTAAGTTCCTTTTGAGCTGAGTGGTCAGTGAGTTTTCCATAAGAGCCTCTGCAAGACAACTCTTAAACGTGAGTTTGCTGAAGTGTGAAATGTGATTTCTGGTTGTTTTTTTCTTTTTTTCATTTTTATTTTTCTCCAGTCTTCTTCTCTGACCAACATGAAGAGTTATATACACCAGGCTGAGAACGGCATGCTCACAACATAGTAATATCCTAATTATCTTCCTCTTAGTAAGGGCTCCTTTTGACAGGTGTCAATGAGATTTAAGTGGTTGGCTGCTGGGTTTTTTCTTTCTTTTCCTTTTTTCTACATTGTCACATCTTGAAGTAGGGTTAAATGCTGACATCCCTTTGTGCTTAACTAGAGACAACTATCAAAGAAATGCATAAATTACAGCTCCGTTTACACTGAGCTTAACAGGCTCATCTGCCTCTAATGACAAGATACATATACAATTGACCTGGGCTATATATTTCTGAAAATAGTTATAAAGTTTGGTCTATGAAATCTCAGATTCACATGGTTTATGCCTGCTTTTTTAGGTACCTTTACAAGTGGAATATCCTAGTTAGTTATTCTATCTTTTTATCTCTTGTATGAATAAATTACAGAATTCTGTTTCTTATCAAAGAAAACATTCACTCACCAACTAGGGAACACAAAATATTTTTTAGACCATGAATTATTCTTAAAAAAAATCTTAGATAAGTCAGGCACCCTTTGTGGTATATGTATATGTGTTTGTGAAAAACAAAGCGAAGTGTCTACCTGATGGCGTTAGTTCTACATCTGATAGACAGACTATCATATTGTAATCTTGCCTGTCAATCCTTCAAGCAAACTCACCTAGAGAAGCAAATAAGCAAGCGACCACCATAAACACCCTTTGCTACTCCTTGACCAGCAGCTGTTAATGGCAAAACACTCCCAGTTCTTCTCCTATGGTGTTTTCCTGCTGCTTATTGGCTGAGAATGTGATTTCATGGCAGAAGGTTGGAAAATGACCCCTTGTAATGGTGGAATTTACATAAATAAATGCTGATAGCACAAAACAGATAATATGCTGTGGGTATCATCACAATAAGTTGTCTCCTACTGACAGAGTCTAAGTTGGAAGCACACAATTATGCAAATCAAACTAATGCCGGTTGCTCATTGCTGTCATGGTGGTAGAGGTAGCTCAAAGCTGGGCCACAGCCAAAATGTTTGGTTTTGCTGACACAGTAACTGAGTCAACAAAAATCAGATATAATAGTAATACATCAGAGGAATCCACATCAGGACAGACCTGAAGCTTAATGGACTGTGAATCCTGTCTGTGTGGAGCGTCCTTTCGCTGGTATTGACCCACAATACGTCTGCTTCCACATTTGCCTATTCTATAGAAATAGGTTGCAGAAGCAATTTTTTGGGAACCTGAAATGTCTGCAAGATATTCTATTAGCTTTTCCTAAAACAGATGATAGGACATTTATAAATAGTTAAATAATGTCACAGATCCCAGGCTTAAACACTTTCCAAAATATTTCAGAGTACCTGCTGCTATTTGATCTAGGTTTGTCCTAAGTTCTCATTATAGCACTGGAGTTGTTTTCAAACAATAGAACATGCATTTGCCATGTAAGTATCTTTCTATTTTTAAAAAACAGAATTGCCATTTTTAGGAGAATACTTAACCCTAGAGGGTAGTTTATGGATCTGTTTTTCACACCATCAAATGTGAGAGCAAATACAGCTCCAGTGAAGGAAGTCAGTGAAGCAATGCCTTATACCCTCCCATATTCGTCCGTCTTCTGAATGATACATATCATACCTTGTGGTTGACTAATGTCATGAATGGCCCCAGGGATTCATCGCTGTCTGTATCTGTGCCCTTTACCATAAGCCTTAGCTGTTCTTCACACTAAGAAGCATGTTTCTTGCTCCTTGGTTCTGAGTTTGGTCACATGATTGGTCTCAGTCAATGAGCATAAGCTACAATGCCTGAAGCAGAGGCATAGGGAAGTATTTGCATATTGCCGCATCTACTTGGTCACTATCTGGGAAGGACATGTTTGGCTTTCCACATATTTGGGAGAGCAGGAGACAGATGGAAGAGAATTGAGTTGTCTTGTCAAAGTCAATCACGGTCAGTAAATAATATGCCACTCTTCAGAGAACTGGGAGCTCAGGTCAGAACACCTAGATAACCCCAGGCTAAACTGTCCTCTCACAGATTCAGAAACTAAGAGATGCCTATTGTTTGAAGGCCCTGACTTTTGTCCTTTCTGTTAAGTAGTGTTATTATGTTAATGCGTGATTAGATGGTTTTCAAGAAGTTTTACAAGATTAAAATACAAATGCATCTAAAAATGCAAAGGAAATACAGTCTATAGGTACTGGAAAAAGTTTATTCATTGAATCACCAGACTTACAATTCAACTACATAGGGAAATGTAAATCAAGCCGCAATTAGATAATACTTCATAACCTCTAATCAAAGACAGAAGATAGCAAGTATGAGCAAGGATGTGGGAAAAACAGAGCCCTCAGACATAGCTGGTAAATATGTAAAATGATGAAAACACTCTGCCAAACCATATAGCAGTCCCTGCAAATGTCAAATGTAGTAATTCTACTCCTAGGTATATGCCCAAGAGAAATGAAAACCAAAGTCTACACAAAATCTCATACAGAAATGTTAAAAAAAATTACAAAAATGGTCAATAAAAGGAAACAGCTCAATTATCAATTAACTGATGAATGAATAAACAAAACATGGCCTATCTATATAGTGAAATATTACTCAACAATAGAAAGCACTGATATATGTAAATCTTGAAATATACATATAATTTATGTATATAAATTTTTTTATATTTATAAATATATAAAATTTATATATAAAATATTTATATATATGAATCTTTTTTACATGTAAAAAGATATTGATATATAAAACATATATAAATGTTTTTAATGTATAAATTATGTTTTATATAAAAAATATATAAATCTTGAAAAAATGATACTAAATATAAGAAGTCTGCCATTAAAGACTATATACTGTATAATTCCATTTGTATAAATGTCCAGATTAGGGAAACTTATAAAGAAAATAGATTGATCATTGCCTATATCCAGGGTGGAGGGAAAGCATGAAAAAATAACTGTTAATGAGTACAAAGCGTTCCTTTTTAGGTAATAAAATTGTAAAATCAGATCTTGATGATGGTTGCACACCTCTGTGACTATACTAAAACTCATTTGTCAACTTTAAATGGGTGATTTTTATGATATATTAATTTTATCTCAATAAAGCTGTTGAGAATATAGAAACACTTAAGCTCCATCTTCTGCTCAAAGCATGGCTTGATGTGTAGCCTCTATTTTTTTCCTGTCTTCCAAATTCCTAGATTTTCATTATTCATTATTTAGCTCACAGAAATGTGGGCATTGAAAGAAAGCACAACAAAACTTAGTATTTTTTCTTTGAAACTACACGTTTATTTACTGTATTTGACATATTAAAAAGTAAAATAACGGAGTATTTTTGACAGTCAGTACTAGGCACTGATTTTCACAGAACTCCAGCTCTGTCTTTCCTTATCATGCCTCCTGTGATACTCACTCATGATCCACTTGGTCTTGAAATTGTCCGTGAAAAGGAAAGTGCACCACTATTTCTTTCTTAGGGTTTGCCCCTTTGGTGGTAAACTTCAGCTGTACCAGGTATACATGGAGCTGATTCAACTTCATCACCTCTTCTCAAGCTGCAGTTTGAAGCAGAACTTAAATGCATGGGAAACTCAGGAAATGGACAGCCTCTAGTCTATCACCTACTCTGCCTCCTCTGGCAGTCTTCTCCCTCACTCCACTATATCTTTTGCTCAAACCCTCATTACTTTTGCTTAAATTATGACTTTTTCCAGACTGGTTCACTTGATTCTGGTTTTATCTCCCCCTCTAACCCACTTTTCTAATTGTCTCACAATGGTGATTATGAAATGGATATCTTGACCATTTCACACATTACACACAAACTTCCATTGGCTTCCTCTTCACATAAAGTCAAAATTTTCAGTCTAATTTGCAAGCCCTTTTATAATCTGACATCCATGTGAATGTTACATCTCCACCCTTTATACGATCAGCAATTTGATGTTCACCTTCATGGCTTTAAATAAGTGCTCCTTTATCTTTGAGGGTGCTGGAAGGGGAGATATATTAACATTAAAACTACATCAACTATACTACAGAGAAGGGGAAGTGGACAGCTGCTTTTCAATGCATATAAAGTATCAGTCTTTCAAGATAAAAAGGTTCTGTACATTTATTGTACCATATTTTGCTTATAGTTAGCAATAACACACTGACCACTTAAAATTTTGTTAGCGGGAGATCACGTACTGTATGCTTTTACAGTAATAAAATAGATAAGTACATAAATATTTATATAGATGCAGAGACTTCTTCTCTGAGCTCTCTGAACTCTCTTTGCCTTATACACCCTGTCAACCTCTGGAAATTCTTTGTGTGCTGACTCTGCCAGGAAGCCTTTTCAAAACTTGAGATCCAAATGGTTATATATTGGGCTGGAGGAGTGGCTTAAGTGATAGAGTACCTGCCTTGCAACTGTGAAGTTCTGAGTTCAAACCTCAGTACCCCCCAAAAATTTATATATATATATGGTTTGAGGGGACAGTATTGGGGTTTTCGCTTGGGGTTTCATGCTTGCAAGACTTGAGGCACAACTCCAGCCCCTGTTTCTCTTTTTTATTTTAGAAATGGGTCTTGATTTTTTCCTATTTTGTGCTTCCCACCATCACTGGGATGACAGGTGCATGCTAACACACCCAGCTTTTTTCCACTGAGATGGAATCACACAAACAGTTTTTGCTCTGGCTGGTCTGAAACCACAGTCCTCCTGAACTCAGCCTCCTGTGTGACTGGGATGACAAGCACACACCTCTGAGCTCAGCTATTGGTTAAGATGGGGTCTCAAGAACTCCCTGCCCAGGCTGATCTCCAACCACAATCCTTCCATTCTTAGCCTCCCAAGTAGCTAAGAATATAGGCATGAGCCAGAGATGTTCAGTTCAAGAGATTTTTTTTTTCTTTTTTTGGGGGACTGGTGTTTGAACCAGTACCTAGGCAAGTATTCTACTATTTGAGCCATATCCCCAGTCCTTTTGCTGTTACTTTGTTTTTCAGATAGCATCTTATGGTTTTGCCTGTTAGGGTCCGAGAATCCTATTCCTCCGAGAGACAGAGAGTCACGCGTGAATGAAATCAACAAAGCAGAGTTTATTGAGCTGGCAAGCCAGGGTCAAGCTCCCACACAGACTCGCGAACATGGTTACATTTAGCAAGCGGACAGGGCACATCTTGCATGTACTTCTAGTCGTCTTTCGCAATCTGCTCACATTCCTCACATTCCACCTGCCCCCATCCTGTTTATCTTATCCTGCACGGGGCATCCTGTGCTGGCTTTACTGGTTTCTGCTATGGGGATCTGCTGGGGCAAAGGGCACATCCTTTCATGCCCAGTTGGCCTCAGATCATAATCCTCTTATCTCTACCTCCCTAGCAGCTGGGATTACAGACATCTACCACCATGCCTAGCTACCTCTCTTAGGTGATGGAGCCTAGTTGAAGGAAGCTAGCTCACCAGGAGGATGCCTTTGAAGAGGCTATTGAGACCCCAGGCCCTTCCTCTCTCTCTTCACTTTCTGGCTACTGTGAGTTAACAGCTTTCTTCTGGTCATGAGCTCCCCACCATGATGCCTCCCCACAGACCCACAGTGATGGAACCGAGCAACCATGAACTGAAACTTTTGAAACTGTGAACCAAAATAAATCTTTCTTCCTTTAAGTTGTTTATCTCGGATACTTTGTCACAGCCACAGAAAAGTGACTAACAGCAGTAAGGTAACATTTTCCAACCAAAAACACTAGCACCATGTCTGATACACAGTAAGAATTCACTCCATTTATTACACAATGCAGAGGACAATACATTAACAAATAAGGGCTAAATTTTAGTTGAATTTATAATGATCTTTGGTGAACTTTCCAAGATTCTCTTGTCAGGAATCAATCCAAGAGAATTTACAATGAAGGCAAAAATCTTAAAATACACAACTATTCAAATCTTAGCCTCTTTTACTACCCATTCTTTTCTTCCCTAAAATATCCTTCAAGCACTATCTCTCTACTGATGGTAGATGTTATAGACCATCTAGTGGATAGTAGCTCACACATTTGGGAGATTTTTACTTCTCAAAATGGTTGCTGATTAATAACAGAAGTGATCAATCCCAGAGGGAACCTGAGGGATCTAACCTACCCAAAATCAGTTTCCTCATTCCTGTTACCCACCAGAGGACTGCAAAGATTTTCCCCTTGACTTTGAACCATCACTTGGTTTTACAGTCCACTTGCCTGTGGTTTAGAAATCAAGCATGTCAACATTCTTTTTTACTGCCTTAGTATAGCAGCAAATGTGTGTTGTTCTCTGCTTTCAAAAGTGAAGATTATATTTTAAAATCACTCTTGCCTCTGGGGAACCACTCACTCCTACCTCCCTGACAGGCCATGAGGACCTCAAAATTAAGAAAGATGTCCAGAAATGTGAGTTTGTACAGAAAGGACTAGAAACCAACCAGACATGTAACAGCTCAGTTACGTGCCTGGCTTCTGTCAGGAGAAATGTGTGTCTGAATTTTCAGGCTCATAATAGACATGTACAGCTAACTGACTTTTATCTTGCCTCTGTCACATTGATCTATCAGTGAATCTATAATAGAAGATAGGAGCCTGGAACAGTAAAAAGTAATAACCATTGAGACGGATAGCCCAAACAAAAATGTAGTTTCATGGGGACACTTAGTGTAAAGAATTGTAGATTCATGTCAAGGGGGCATAAGTATCCCCTCCAAAGCCAACTGTTAAAAACACCTAGTGCACAGATGACCTACCTTCAGAATTTGATATGTTTCTGTATTGATTTTCAGAGTTTCAAAACAACAGGAAATAGCCAAGTGAAAGTTTCTTTGCAGAGCACTAAAGGTAATTTACCTTCTTCCTTTGATTTCAGCTTCAGAATTTGTTTTATGGTTCAAAGTACAAGTGCTTATTTTAAAAAATTCATTTCTAACTTATGGTAGAAAGCAGCACTGGAGACCAGGAAAGTGTAGTGCAAGAAATGAGTCACAAAAGGAAACAAAACAAAACCCCCAAATTCCATTAATGGAGTTAGCAGTAAGTCATTACACAACGAAGTTTGTCTTTTTAACACATACCCATTGATGGGCAGGATTTTGCCATTCCTAGAGTATTCTGAAGAAGAGACTGAGAACCTATAAAATGCTCTCTATGATGGCTTTAAATTCAACTGTGTTTAGTTTCTAAAATTCTATTTTTTTCTACATCCCTTCTCATGAAAAAAAAATGGTTGTATTAAAAATTTGGGGCCTTCAAGGACAGAAGGAAAACAGTTTGTTTTCCAGTGTAAATTAGTACCACCTGCCTATTTTTTGATGCATGGTAAGTGCTGAAGATGGTACAATGCTAATCATTTGCGATTCCTAAGTAGACTTCCTTTTTTTCAGAGAGTGTGTGCTTTATATTCACATACATTTGCTTAATATAGTGCATTGAGATGCAGGAAAACAAATTTAAGATTATTCAGTGCCCAAATTTGATATTTGTTCCCACACTTTTCTTTCTTTTTGGTTTTAGTAATTTGTATTAGAGTCCCAGCAAGAAACAGATGGCATACTCAAAAGAAGTGATTAAAGAACATTTTAACCAAGGTACAGAGGGAGGTCAGGGTTAAGGGAAACCAATTAAGGAGGACTAAACAAACATTCCTGAGACTCCCGACCCCCACCAAGTGTAAAGCAACAAGAATAGGGAACATTTAGGAAGTTGAGGTCTGAATCTCAAGGGAAGGCTACCCACCTGGAACTTGGGTCCAGACACTGCCAATCCATGAATCAAGGAGGAGATAGGGAAGACATCGAGGTAACAAATACCCAACTTTTTATTCCTCGTAGCCTCTACTTTTCTACCAAGAACTCTCATTGGCTGAACCCCACTGAAAGTCAGAGGAAGAAATTACTAGTTTCACAATTCTTTCATATCTAACTTCTAGGACATAAAGGAAGGAGTGAAAGCCCCACACTGATCTAGAAAAGAAAACTGGAAAATATCACACCACGTATATTCAGTTGTATTTATTTTAGATATCTGTTCTATGCTTTCATAATTGGCATTATAATTGTGGTTCTTCAACTACAGAGAAAAAAACAGAAAATGTAACTGCTTGCTATACTTGTGACATACGTTGGCCAAGTTAAGAGACACATGCAGTTTGAGATGTATGAGTATGAAGTGCAAATATTTGTAAGCATAATAGAAACTGTCAAGATCTTAAGGAATAGAAGTTAAGAAAAATTAAACAAAGCAGCACAAAAGAGATAGGAATCTGTTAACCTCTGTTGTCTATCTCTTAGAAAATATAACATTTCAGCAAATACAAACACTGTGATAATATTCCCAGGAGATAAAAGAATGAGTAAACCTCTTCCTCACCTTCTCTATTTCTCCACAGTTCTCTATCCCCCTCCCAAAAGGAAACCCTTTTAATTCAGATTGTGGAAATATGTCCTATAGTTCATAAGAAAAACAGTGGGAAACTGGGATTTGCTTTAAAGACATTCAAACATAAACTGCATCTTAAAAGAATGAATTGTATCCATAAAGAGAAATATCAGTCATATGTTTGTGATAACAGAATTAAAATGTTTATGAACTCTAGGCTATTTTTTTTTCTAAATCATATCCTTATAAAGAGACCATTTATTGTAAACATTTAAATCTGTTAAGTATTAGATATGGGCTAGGTTATTTTTATTTTGTGTTTGTATTTTTTATTCATAAATGTTTTTATTGTGGCTTTTGCAATCAAATCATCTGGGTTGGAAAATTAGAATATTACAGGATCTCACTTAAAATACACAAATTTTATTATTTTTATTTTGTATCTTCATTAGGAAAGTGATGCTCTTGGCTAGAAAATTTACATTCTATACAGAATCTAGGTC
The DNA here is from genome assembly GCF_047511655.1 of Castor canadensis. NCBI lineage: Eukaryota > Metazoa > Chordata > Mammalia > Rodentia > Castoridae > Castor > Castor canadensis. Next base: position 92,474,376 of record NC_133392.1, on the reverse strand, counting down.
TTATATTATACATATTGATTATATCTTAAAAGAAAAAGTAATAAGTACTTCCCCATATAGGTAAATTATCTACCTACCATCCAATATCCATCTATCTGCAAATCTAAATTTACAATAATTCAAGTGCAAAAAGTAGCATACTGGCAGAATTCTCTCTACAAATTGCCAGAAACTGGAGCAATATTTATAGTTCTTCAAGTCCGTTAGGATGGTTGTTTCTCACTGCAGATAAAATGATAACTATGTGCTACCCGAGTTGGCTTTGCTTTCCTTCTTTGCTTGTACTCTGTCTCATCAAAGACACTTTTTAAAGCTTTAATATTTTACAAACAGCTTTAATGGCTTAGCTCATTCTGTCTTAAAAAAAAAGAGCTAAAGTTAGATAAAAAATATAGCTTAAGACTTCTCTCAAAGTATGTTAACATTTCAGTTCCATTAGAACAGGATTATATTGTATTCACACGTTGGTTATAAGGAAAAGATCTAGCTTTGAGTCATAAACAGATATGTTAAGGACTCATTTGACATATGACTTACATAGACACACACACATGTGCTGAGCTGGGATAGGACTGTGATGATAAAGGGTAGGATTTCAAATCAGGAAATCATATTCAAATCTGATTCCACTCCTACTCTACTTATCACCCCCAACAACTACTCCTCTAGGTATCTAAAGGAATCCTGAATTCTCATCCATGACTTACATACTTATAATTCCTTGAATTTTCCTTATGGCAGCCTAACATTACTCTTTTGCTGCCTAAGTATTGTTGCCCTAACTTCACTCATCATTTCATTTTACTAATTTGTCCCTTCTTTTAGTTCTCAGCTACATTTTTACTTTCTCCAGGATCCCTTCCTCTATTTCCCCAAGCTGAGTCCCCCAGCTCTGCCTTCCTATTGTCATCATACAAACCACCTATACAAAAGAGTTGTGATTTTCTGTTACCTTCCCATTTTCTCCACTGAATCAAAATTCCTTGGAGGGCATGTTTATCTTTGAACCTCTAATATCTTATAATATGAGTTACACAGTAAAATTGCAATGAAAGTTTTTGTAAATGAATGAATCTTGAGCTTAATTTGACTCTTGACTCCTAGTATCAGCAAACCTTTTATCATCCATAAGCAACTGAAGAAAAATAAAGCTCTGAAGTTTTCAGTAACATGCAAAGGTAATAGTAGAAAAGGCAGGGTAGAAAGTAAGCCCAAGGCTGTCCAACTTCATACCCAATTTTCCACCTCTGCCATATTTCTTCTCCTGGTAACACTTCCAGGCCTGTTTGTCAAAGAAATGGGACTAGAAAAACTGGCCATCCCACAGGGCTGATAAAAGGAACAAGAGAAATCATGTTAGTTAATAAGATAGGACAGACTAATAGAAAAGTCTAGCGTCTTTGTTTTTAAGAAAAAAAAAAATCTTTCCAAATAAAAAGAATAAGAGAATCCTAAGGGATTACCTAGTCACTGCTCCTTCCCTCATCCTACACTGAAGGTTCTCTTTAGAACCAGCCAAGCTCTATGCAGTCACCTTAAATTAGAATCCCCTTGCATGTGTAATAAACACAGGTGCACCTCTAGAGTTTCTATATACCAATACTGACAAGAAAAGCATATCCTAGTAGCATAATGAAAGAGCGAATTCTATTAGCCTATAAAGTGCCATCAGCCTACAGTTTAAGCAGAGAACAAAACAGGAAAAGTTCAATTGCCCTCTCATTACCCTTAATTAGCAGATAGAAAGCTGTTTGTATATAACAAAAGGTAACTTTTGGTTTGTATCTGTGATTCAGAAATTGAGATGAATAGACCAAGTGGAGAGTACCTACTAGAATATAAAATCATTTGGAGATAAATACATACAATTTTAGTACTGGGGCAAATAATGAATTATAAAAAGATTTAATCAATTTAATAAGAATGAAGAAGAATTTTGACTAACATGGAGACTGAATAAATATCTAAAGTTATTAAAATCCAAGGCCACCTATGGAAATTAGTACATCCAGCCCTTTTTCTGAAAAAAATAATTTGCGAACCAATTGTATTTTCCAAAGCTCTGTTGAAAAGAGGTATTTTGTAAACCCCAACTCCATTATTTCATATTGGTAATGCTATATATGATGTGACAACTTAACATTTAATAATTCTGACTAGAGTCTAACAGAGTTTTCAAATGAAAGTCTTTGAGGAACCTGCAACCATCTCTTCACACCTGTGAGTTGGCACATGTCAGGAGCAAGCCTGTCTTGGTGCTGAAGCACCAAGGTCTTTTTTCTCACCTCCCACCCCTCATGTAACTTACAGGACTGAAATGTGCCTACCTTGAGAGAGGCCCTGGATTTGTTCCCTAGTTACAACATAAAATTTTAAAAATTCAAAATTCAAAAAAATAAAGGATTGAAATAAAGTATTTAAGGACAGGATGCTTAGAATGAAGGCAGGAACTTGGGATGGGTCTCTGAAAGGAGGAGTAACCAAATGAAAGTGAAGGGATGAGCGATGAGGACCTGGAGCTATTTGCTTCCTTTTTCATTATATAGCCATCAGTAGCTTTTGCCTGATTTTCAGTCATCTTCTATCTCTTATAACCAAATTCCCAGCCAGCTCAGATGAGCTGGCCTTGAGTATCACTTTCTCTTCTAAATTCTTTCTTTCTTAACCAACATGTTGTGGTTGAACAGATGAATCCCAGATGTGAGAAGAGTAGCTCACATTCACAAGGAATGAACTCCTGGCTAATTAAAGGAAAGATATCATTCCTTTCTAGCTCCAAATGCTAAAATAGCATTTCCTAAAGTTGAGAGGGAATAGGGAAATTTAACAAAAGCCATAAGGAATACTTCCTGGGTCACCAAGAAAGTCATAACAGGAAAATACCAGTTGATACGCTGCTTAGCTCCATATGGCTCCTTAGTTCTCACACTCCTGGTCATCCTTCACATTCCCTCTTTATAGTCTTTTAGTTAGACCCCCATCTTGGGTTTTAAAAAGACTGGCTCATAAAAAGCAATATCGGAATATCAAGTCAATATTGACTTTTGAACTGAGAGAAAAGAATGATGAAGAAGAAGAGGAAAAGGTGTATGCCTAATATTTACCCAGGAAGTGATTATAGAACTCCAGGGGAAGAGAATAACCCTGAAAATATTTCAGGAAGAAAATGCCACCATATGCTGCAGCCATAATCAACTCTTGTAGGACTGAAAAAAGTCTGGGCTTATTCCTCCAATTATAAACTCATTCACAGCTCAGGAATTCTCAAGAGCTTGCTAGCTTCTCTATGGCCCATACACTTCATCTTGCTCAGAGCATTGCTGGAAGTGCTGACATCACACTTGCTGGCAAAGGGAACATCCTCAACGGACATCTTGGGGGAAAAACTTCCTTCCCTCTTTGCTGCACATTTCTAACAAAATTCAATTACATGAAATGAGAAAAGAGTTGAATAAAGAAGTCCTAATAAAAAGAAATCATTGTAAAAGACATGCTTTTAACTGGCCAACAAGCTTTGCTTTGATTCCCCAGTTCTAGGGAATTCAGACTTTCTCAGCAAAAAACCACACTGCCCAATGAGAATATAGCAAACTTTCTAATGTCACAGCATGTCCTGAGATGAAAATGTGTGGGGCAATGGCTTTACATGCCAGACAGAATCCTGACTGGATACAGTCTACAGTTTTCCACATCAAAGTCTGAGAAATAGCTAATGCTTTACTTTGTGATTAAAAACAAATACTTTAAAAATATGACTTGTATTTTTCTGTATTCTGAAGCCCATTGCCTCATTTATATTTATCATATGGAGAATTTTGTTGGGACAAGGATACCAGATAGATCTGAGCAATAATCTAAAATCAAAATGTCTACAGATAGATTATTTGTGCTTGGAACTATGGGGAAATTAAAGCATTTATTACAATCCCCCTATAATTGGGCACGTAGTTGTGGAAAAACAATGTATAAATAACAGAAGAATGGTTGACTGACACCAGATATTTGGTAGATCGTGATCGAATGCACGAATGTTCTATTATTGCATACTTTTTTAATGCTTTAAGTGAAAGTGAATTTCTATGCTAACCAGACATTTCATTCACTCTTATAGACCTCATCACAAATTTTTTTTCCTACTTTAAAATCTATTGGACTGCTATGAAATAAAACCCTGACTCCTGGAACAACAATAACAGAAAAAAACATTTTATGCTTTATTCTTTCACAGGCCCCTGACACCCCCAGGAACAGGTGCTATAGATTAGGGTGCCCAAGGCCAGCAACGCCTGGCTTTATTATACTTTGGTAAATAACAGTCACTGTTGTCATCAGAGTTTTCCACACTTCCAGAAAATGTCACTAGCCACATGTCAGCAGGGTTCTTTGTCTAATTTCTACAGCTAAGGTGGCTTCCAAGAAGGTTATTAGAAGTAATAGCAAATTTAAAGTTTTATTAGCGGTAAACTGCAAAAGCTAATGGTGATGCCAACACTAGATAAAATCATTGTCACAGTTAATTCTGAACTCCTTATTTCAAGCTTAATAATAGGAAACTCAATGGAAAGGATATTACACGCCCCATATCACTCATGAGTGCCGCAGGCCTGAGTAACTTGTTATTTTGCTCATGAGTGAAATAAAATGCAGATTATACTGCCTGCTATCAGGGGCATTGTTTTAATTGCAGTGTATGCATGGCGATGAGGTGGGATCCAAGTAGGCTCTCATTTTTGTAAATGTTATAAGAATGTTCTCGTTTGTATCTGTGGCTCTACATATCACCTTTAAATTATTATTTTTTGTGCTTTTAAAGTTACCTTTGTCCCAGCTCCAGAGAAATGAAAGTAAAATGGGGAAAGGGGATGGTAGTATTCATTACTTCTCACCAGTATTTCTGCAAAAATGCTTCTCCAGCATTCTAGCTCCTTTGTCTCCAGCCCCTCTGTCTACAGAGGCAAACAATGGGATATTTGCATTGTTCTGTATGTCTCATTCTGATCCTATATGCCAATACAAAAAAGGCCTTCCACTCTGATATCCAATCCTGGCCAGGAATAAATAATACAAGATGCACTCCTCTATACTCTGCATTTACTGAGAAAATAGGTGTTTCCAAGAATCAAGATCACATGGGATTTTGTTTTCTTTTTCTAAAGTATGTTGCTCCTTACTTTTAAACAAGTTGAAGCGATGTCTGATCCTATGCCACAAATCATTCAAATATGCTGCCTCAGGAGGGAGCCACATGTGCATTCCTGCTTAAGGGAAGCCTTCCATTGACATGACAGGGACTGTCTGTGATTATGCAAGTCTAACGTCAGGCTGCAGTGTGTGTGAAGATGACTATTTTTAAGCAGGTCTTATTCCCTTTGATTGAGGTTGAAATCCTAAGACTTCCAAAGCCAAGATCATTTTTGCTTCTTTAAGTTTCAATATTCTCTTTGAAATATTTGTCTGATGATAAGCTATATATGGACAGAGCTACCTATCATTCAATTTCTGAGCAATTATCATTTCATGGTAATTTGACTTTATCTAGCAGTGGAGAGCCAAAATAGTTAAGACTGCAGCCAGTCTGCCTAACAAAGGTTTTGCATAAATTAAACATGCATAAAAGAGTGGGGGAAAAGCAGTCAAATCTCTGCTTTATCTCTTAAGTTTGTAAAACATAGAAAATCTGAGTCCAAAACCTTGGTGCTTATGAGCAAGATCATCATTAGCAGATGAAATTAGCCCCCAAATTACAATCTTGATTGGTTCAATAATGCTGTTCAACTACTAGTGGGATGAGTTTCATTTCAATAATCTCCTCACTGCTGTTTCTCTGCATTATATTTCAGTTTGTAGGCTCTGTCCTTTAAATGGCATTTCCTTTTATCCCTAGTACCAAATTGTCAATGTATTGAGAAATGTGTGTGCTCACAAAAAGATGATGCCATTACTAATAAGTCCTATCCATTTCAGGAAAAATAAAACACTATTTTCCTAAATTATAAACAAACAGTCCTAAATTCCAGGGATTATTATTACCAGGAAGGCTAAGTGCAGGGCCAAGAGTATTTGTAAATACGTACAACTTCATCAGATTGATACAGACACCAATGCACATTGTGTTCATCTCCACTTATTTCCTATTCATATATACCATACTTCTGTTTGACAATGAATATGGTATTGTGACACTTAAAATCCTTTTTTTATTAAAAAATAAAAAAGATGTCAGTCAGCTAAACATGATATTAAAATTTCATTTTTTTTTTGTTGTTTTCAGCTTCAAATTTAAGAAAACTATCAGTCTTCTCCAAAAGACACTTTTAACGAATTGTCATACCTAACTTTGCATGGGTGCTGAAATGCCTGGCTGCTTCTATCTGGAGTCCCTTGGGATCCAAAGAGATTTTTAATGTTCATGAGAAATTGCCTTATATTGTGGATTATAGAACAGTCTTGTATAATAAATAGCCAACTACCACTCTATTTAAAACAAAACTTTCTTTTTCCATTTTCTTGAGATTATTTCTTTGTGACTATATTGAAATCTGTTGATAATCATGCTATCATAGATAGCCGACATTTTAAACTAAAATTATATTTCCACAATAGTCATTTATGTAATTTTCTCATGACTTTAAATATCATACCTTTAAACTAAACAACTTCATATAAGCAAAAGTCATGGTCTTTCAATCATCTTATGAACTTTAACTGTCTATGATTTCTTCAAAGCTAAGTCCAAAGCAGTTCTCATTATGACACACAGCTCACTCAGTTATTAAATGTGTGATAGATGTGTTTCTTAGTGTGTGCAACTCGGTTAATTTTTTTTTTAATTATAGTTTCACCACAGAGAAATAACAATGAATAAAATTGCCAAAAATCTGTGTCCCAGTGGGATTCACATTATAGCGGAAAGTACAGTACATTTGCATGTAGTATGTTGGTTTATGATGACTGCTGTGGAGAAAATAAAGCAGAATGCAGAGAATGATTAGGGAGAACCTCTTTGCAAGGGTAACACTTGGGGAAAAGGCAGAGAATGGAGTGAGGAAGCAAACCCTGAAGCTGAAAGCTAGACACAGAGTTCCTAGCAGATAGAAAAGCAATTGCCAAAGCCCCTGTACCGGAATCTTTCTGCAGTATTTAAAGAATATGGGGTGTGTTGGGGGCAATACGCCCGAGACAGTGCGAACAAGGAAGGGAGAACTGTAGTTGATGAAGTCAGAGAGATGATGGTGGTACGTGCACATGAGGGAAGGTGATCATCCATTGAATAACTTTTATCCTGAGTCAGAAGCCCAGGCATCAGAGTGTCTTACACAGAACAGTGACATGGTCTTCCTTATGACTTAGTACTCTAACTACCTTGAGAATAGACTCTTGGGAGTAAAAATGGAAGCCAATGAACTAATTGAGAAGTTACTGAAATAATGCACATGACAGATGAAGGACCCTTTTATCATCAGTGGACCAGAGTAAAGAAATTAAATTTTGGATGTATTTAGTAGTAGGTAAGATCTAGCAACAAACTAGATTAAAAAGTGTGAGAAAGAGAAAGTCAAGGAGGATTCCAAATTTTAAATCTAAGCAAATGGAAGGATAAAGTTGCCATTTTCTAAACAGAAAAAACTCTGGGAAAAGTTTCATGGAGGCAACTATATAAGGAGTTCACACATTAGGTATCTAGGAAAAAAGCTTGAGTAGACAGTTTCATGTAGGACTCTGTTCAGAGAAATCCTCCCTGCAGACATCCTTAGCTTTGGGATTTGTCCATGTCATAAACACAAACATAGTAGTCCCAAATCTGAGTTGTTGGGCACTTACTACTTAGAGTTCAGGGAGATAAGGAGATCTTGAAAAGGAGACAATGAAGAAATGATCAGGGAGGAAGGAGAGCATCAAGGAAAGTGATGTGTCTTTCCATCACTTTCTTTCCAAGCAAAGAAAGAAATTAAGGAAATTAAGAGAGATAGTATTTCTATTATCTTTAAGCATTCTATGGATTTCTAAATAAAATCACCTCTTCAGCCCCAAACAGCTTGACATTTAATATATCAGAGAATATGTACATTTAAATTGAAAAGTTCTAAGCTCTTTGCATAGTTGATATAATACGAATATGCTTTGTCCCCTTCAAAACTCATGTTATGGAGTTTAATCCCCATTGTGAGATATTAAGAGGGTGAAAATTTAATTCAACTATGGTGTTTAGATACAGGGACCTTGGGAGGTGATTGAATATTGGTGTCTTTATAAAAAGAAAGAGAGATCAGAGAAGACACATACAGATGTTCCTCGTCTCTTGCCATGCGATTCCTTGCTCCTCTTGGACTCTACCAGCAAGAAGGTCATTACAAGAGGCAGCTCCTCAACCTTGGATCAAAAGCATGAGCCAAAATATACCTCATTTCTTATAACTTACCCATGTGGGGGTATTGTGCTAATATCAACAGAAAATAGACTGATACTATGGTTCAGTCATTATTTAAAATACTCAAGAAATTTTTATAATGTCATGATCACTCAAAAGTTTGACCCAGTTCTGTTCAGATTTCAAAAATAATTGTCAAATTATTTTGGTATATTATAGGCACATACATATGTAATGTCAGTCAAATATAAGAATATATACATATGTTTGTTTTGTGGTACAGTATAGTTTTTAAAGCTTGGCGTTCTAAAATTTCTCAAAGTTTAGAATTGCTCTTTGGTTATCTTTTTTTTTAATTCTTGGTTTAGATTTTCTGATGCCAAAGGTTTCATCTTTGGAGTTCTTATTCTTGGCACAGTTTGAAAGCATCTGAGTTTTGAAATATTTAGATCACAAAAGCCATTTTATGACGTAGACTTTATTTACTGCCTTTAATTTTATGTGTCAATTTGGAGTTTTATCAATAGCCTTACAAATTGAGGAACCACCAAATGTGAGGCTATGTTAGTCATCTTTCTGTCACTGTGACAAAATACTTAAGAAAATCACAAAAGGAAAGAAAGAATTATTTTGACTCAAGGTTTCACAGATTTCAGTCCGTGGTCAGCTGACACCATTGCTATGGGCCTGTGGTGAGGCAGAATATCGTATTGAAGGGAATGTGTGGTGGAGGGGGTTACTCACCCTGTGTCAGCCAGGAAGTGGAGAGAGAGAGAGAGAGAGAGAAAGAAAGAAGGCCCTGTGACAAGATAGGCCCTGCAATGCCATGTCCCCAGTGAACTACTTTCTCCAATTAGGCCCGCTTCCTAATAGTCCATTCAGCTCTGAATTAATTAATAGATTGATAAAGTTAGGGCTTTATCAATCTCATGATCCAATCACCTCTTAAGGTCCCACCTCTTAAGGTCCCACCTCTAAACATTGCTGCAGTGAAACATTTCATATGTGAGTCTTCTGGGGACAGTTTATATGCAAACCACAAGAAGCCAATTTTACTTAAGAAAGTGTTTCTATTTCATCTGGTTTTGTTTTGGGTGTAAATATAGAGGGGGGTAGAAGAGTACAGTAAAGGAAATAATTTTAACAATGATTCCATTAGTTTAATTCCTGATTAAATCCAACTGCAAAATTAGAAGCTAGGTTGAGCCACTGAACAGCCCATCTTTAAGAGGCTCCTGGATTCCTCCATTACAGAAGTCATATACTGAACTACCTTCATTGTCATGTTGCCTTATTGCTGAAAGCAGCTCAATTTTCTTGACTTTTTCCAGTAATTAGTAGCAGACTTTAAGTTGAAAAAGTATGAAGGAGGGCTAGAGCTTCACAGAACTGCTGATGCCCAGCCAGTTCCTCAGTTATTAACTCCTTTAATCTCCATACATTTCACTTGCTGGTGCAACACATTCACATCTACTTTTCAATGCCTTCACCCTAAGACTCTATTTCCATGGAAACTCAAAGTTTTATACACTAATATATGCCTGGTATATAAATGTGATACTAAGCCAGACATATTCAGATACTTGTTGAACTAAAGAATGAGAGACCTAAGTGTCTTAGTAAAAAATATCATCAAAACTTTATGGAAGACATTGACAAGATATGGATATTTTCCAAGCCACATCATAGCAAGTTTTATAACTCTATAAAATTAAACATTATCTGGCAAAAAAATTAATGAGTGGATTTCATATAGACTATAAGCAATACATTTCATGAGATTGAGCAGAAGTGAAGTCGAAATACAAAGTGAACTAATATTTGATTAGACAAAAGTATGTCAGGTGAAGTAGCATCAATAGATAAAGCCTGTTGCTATAGGGAATGTCAAGTAATTTACACATAATCAACTTGTTGTAACTTATTCATAGTTACCTGACTTTTCCCCAGAAATGGTGACTCGCAATTCTTCTCCATAATCTGAATAAAAAGACTAACATAAAACAAGTTTACTAAGTGAGGGTCTTTCTGGCTACCAATAATATATGATAGAGCCAAAGTTCCATGAGTTTTATAGGCTCCTTTAGAGTCCCTCTAAGCAATCAGGACACGTGTTTTCTTCATAGCACAATCATTTTAGGCAAAGAGATTACAGAGCTCAGCAGACTGGAAGGAAGCACAGGATGAGAAAAGAGGGCAAATGGTATGATGAGGCATATGCATTGCTGCAAGGTTCAACTACTTGAAGGCTTTCAGCTCTCCAGCTGCCTTCTGTGATACCCTGTGGCCAAACTGACCAATAGCAGACTGTGTATCAACAAATGCCACACAGAGAGAGCAGATACAAAAGAATAAGAAAATTAATAGGCAAAATGGAGATAAATGTTGATGACAGATGTTAGGCAGATGGATAGATATATAGACTATACATATATAGATAGATAAAGATGTAGATGGATAACAGGCTTCTTCCTCCTAGGTACTACATTCTCTTGAATACTTTCTAAGACAATGTGAAGTCAGCATTTTTAGCTTCATTTACAAACAAGAGCCCAGAGGTGCTAAATATTCCAACATAGGTGCAAAAAGCCTCTATTCCATCTGGTCCAATTGTCTCTATAAACTTACTTCCTATTATTCTTTTCCTCATTCATTCAGCTCCAGCCACACTGGCCACCCTGCTGTTCCTCAATTGTACCAGGCAAACTTTCACAAGATCTTTACACTTATAGTTCCATCTGCCTGCAATGTTTTTCCAATGAATATCCAAATGTTTCATTCTTTATCCTTAGGTCTCTGCTCAGATGTCACCAATTCCTTCCTCTATCTTGATAGTCCTGGACCACAAAGAAAGCAAGAATCTCTGTTGCTGCAGCTGCTCTGCAGCCACAAGTGACCATAAGTATCTTTTCTTCCACCCACAACCACTCAATCTCCTTCCCACTCATTTCCTACCAGCCAGTCTGAATTTCAGTCTTAGAAGCTCCTTATGGGAATCAGATTCAGTAGTCATCCTCACCAACACAATGACTTCCTTCTCTGAAAATGAGCAAACAATAATCTGTTTTAAGGTTGTGAAACACAGTCTTCTACTGAAGTGCATACATACCCCAGTAGAAACCAAAACTCCTAATATGGCATAGTTTAGTAGGGACAAAAAGGACAAATTCCAGAAAAGGTTCATTCTGAGTGATGACAATGGAGCCAATCTTCTGCTTATTTAGTCCTGACCCATGTATTCTTCCATTGTGGGTCACAGCACCATATAGATATCCAGATCATCCCAACCCTACAGAGTACAGTTCTTAAATTTGCACCTTTAATATGTTCTTCCACTACTCTCTGAGGCAGCTGCGTTTTTGGAGTGTAAGAACTATACACTTCCACCTTTGTTTTCCCAGCACACCAATTAGCACCTAGCACATATTAGGCATGCAATGCACATCTCTGAATTAATGAATGAATGAATCAACCAGTCTCTTTATATTATGTGCAAGTACCCAAAATCTCAAAACAAAGAGATTGAAATTCATTATAAACGAGTACTTCACATGATTAAAATATGAAGAATGATCCCTCAGATACAAATATAATTAGAACATATTATGTCAAGAAATAAAATTAGGAAAATTAAATAATTCACACTTTTATAATGTATGTAGAATTAATCTGCTACTGAAAACCTTATTTATTTACCTTAGTATACCAACAAATCATAAACATGGCAATAGAGAGGGGCAAATTCACTTACTTTTCTTTGACCTAAACACTAATGAATTCATGTATGAAAAGCCTCGTTAACATTATGTTCAATAATAAATTGTCAAACCCCTACTCTACCAGATTAAATGTATGTTAAAATATTGAAAATGACATTTATTGCATCAATTTTTTAAATAAAGCTACAGAAAGCTGTTAATATAGCTTAATAGTCCAAAACCTTGTTCTTTTTCCATTTCTAGCATATTTCTCCTATAATGTACTTTGCCTACTACCACTAAAATATCAGAACATAAACCTACAGGACTAAAACAAAGTTTTGCAGAATTAAGGGGGAAGTTGTAAATGTGTAATGTTTTATATGCGTTTTAGTCAAGTGCTTGATATTTCAATGTTGGATTTCCTGCCAGGAGGATTTCAAGTGCTCAGGAAAAGAAAGTCTGTATAACTTCATTTTTGAGTGGAGTAACTTTATTATTATTCACGGGACACTTATTGATCTCTGATAGCTCTGAGTGCTGAAAAAAACCAGAAGGTCCAATTATGGGATCCAATTATGAACTGTATATAGGTGATGAGTAGCAACGGAATCTATTTACCTGGAGTAATTTTTTTTCTTCCTTTTATTTTGTCATTTTACATTTACTTACATGTGTGTACATTGTTTGGGCCACTTCCCAATAACCCCTGTACCCGCTTCTTCTCCAGTTTTGTTGAAGAGAAAACATAGGAGATAATTAAAAAGACATAACATTTTTGCTAGTTTGAGATAAAGGTAGCTATACAGAGAGATTCCTAGTTTTGCTTCCACACACTTGTGTATTGCAACCCAAATTTGTTCATCTCTACCAGACCTCTTTGCTACTTCCTGGTCCCGTTCCCATAGTGGCCTCTACCAGTTTAAGATTACTTTATTCACTCTTCTACAGTGAGCACATCAAACACATTCAAGTTTTAGATTTCTTTCCCATTCCCTAGTCCTCCCGTACTCATTCTCCCCTTAGTGTGTGACCCATGTCCAATAATATTATTGCATTTGTTTTGGGTCTATAATCTGCATATGAGGGAGAACATGTGATTTTTTGGCCTTCTGAGCCTGGCTAACTTTGCTTAAGATGATGTTCTCCAGTTCCATCCATTTATTTGCAAGTGACAAAATTTCATTGTTCTTTGTGGATGAGTAAAATTCCATTTTGTATAGATACCACATTTTCTGGATCTGTTCATCAATAGTGGGGCAACTTGGCTGTTTCCATACATTGGTTATTGTGAATAGTGCTGCAATAAACATGGGTGTGCAGGTGTCTTTGTAAAAACTTGAGTTGCATTTCTTCAGGTATATCCCTTGGAGTGGTGTTGCTGGATCATATGGCAGATCTATGTTTAATTTTTTAAGAAGCCTCCATATTGTTTTCCAAAGTGGCTGTACTAGCTTACATTCCCACCAGCAGTGTATGAGGGTTCCTTTTGCCCCACATCCTCACCAACATTTGTTGGTGGTGGTGTTCTTGATGCTAGCCATTCCAACACGAGAGGTGGAATCTTAGTGTGATTTTGATTTGCATTTCCTTCATGGGCAGATATGTTGAGCATTTTTCATGTGTTTTTTGTTTATTTGGACATCTTTCTTTGAAAAGTTCTGTTTAGTTCAGTTGCCCACTTCTTTGTTGGTTCATTAATTTTAGGGGAGTTTAGTTTCTTGAGCTCCCTGTATATTCTGGTTATCAGTCCTTTGTCTGATGTATAGCTGGCAAATATTTTCTCTCACTCTGTGAGTGGTCTCTTCAGTTTAGAGACCATTTCTTTTGTTGGGCAGAAGCTTTTGAATTTCATGTAGTCTCATTTGTCCATCCTTTCTCTTAGTTGCTGGGCTATTGGAGTTCTGCTGAGGAAGTCCTTGCATATGCCAATTATTTCCAGGGTATTCCCTCTTCTTTCTTGTACTAACTGCAAGGTTTTGGGTCTGATAATAAGACCCTTAATCCACTTTGAGTTGATACTGGTACAGGGTGACAGGCATGTATCTAGTTTCAGTTTTCTTCAGGTAGATGTCCAGTTTTCCCAGCAAAATTCATTGAAGAGACTGTCTTTTCTCCATCATATATTTTTGGTTCCTTTGTCAAAAATAAGGTGGGCATAGCTGTGTGGATTCATATTTGGATCCTCTATTCTGTTCCACTGGTCTTCATATCTGTTTTTGTGCCAGTACCATGATGTTTTTATTGCTATGGCTCTGTAGTATTGTTTGAAGTTGGGTATTATGATACCTCCAACATTGCTCTTTTTGCTCAATATTGCCTTGGTGATTTGTGTTTCCAAATGAATTTTAGGGTAGAGTTTTCAATCTCTGTGATGAATGTCATTGGGATTTTGATGGGAATTGTGTTGAACAGGTAGATTGCTTTTGGTAGTACAGCCATTTTTATTATGTTGATTCTGCCAGTGCATGAGCATGGGAGATCTGTCCATCTTCTATAGTCTTCCTCAATCTCTTTCTTCAGTGGATTGTAGTTCTACTTGTAGATGTCATTTATATCCTTCGTTAAGTTTATTCCTAGGTATTTGAAATTTTTGAGGCTATTGTGAATGGGATTGTTTTCCTATATTCTTTCCCAATTTGTTCATTGTTTGTGTATAGAAAGGCTACCGATTTTTGTAAGTTGATTTTGTATCCTGCTACACTGCTGAAGCTGTTTATGGTATCTAGGAGTTTTTGGGTGGAGTTTTTTGCATCTTTGAGGTATAGGATCATGTCATCTGTAAATAAAGATACTGTGACTACTTCTTTACCTATTTGTATTCCTTTTATTTCTCCTTCTTGCCTTATTGTTCTGACTAGGAATTCCAGAACTATGTTGAATAGGAGTGGGGGAGTAGGCATCTTTGTTTCATTCCTGACTTTAGGGGAAATGGTTTCAATTTCTCCCCATTAAGTATGATGTTGGCTATAATTTTGTCATAAATAGGCTTTGTAATGTTGAGGTACATTCTTTCTATTCCTAGTTTTCTTAGAGCTTTTATGATGAAGTGGTGTAGAATCTTACCTAAGGCTTTTTCTGCATTGATTGATATGAGCAAGTGGTTTTTGTCTTTGCTTCTATTAATGTTCTGTATTACATTTATTGATCTGCATAATGTTGAACCATCCCTGCATCCCTGGGATGACACCAACTTGATCGTGGTTAATGATCTTTCTGATGTGTTGTTGGATTCTAGTTGCCATTATGTTATTGAGGACTTTTACATCGGTGTTCATTAAGGAGTTTGGCCTATAGTTCTCTTTTTTGGATGTGTCCTTGTCGGATTTGGGGATGAATGTCATTCATAGAATGAGTTAGGCAGTGCTCCTTCCCTTTCTATTCCATGGAAAATTTTAAGGAGTTGCTGGTTTTAGTTCTTCTTTGAAGGTTTGATAGAATTCAGCTGAGAATTTGTCAGGTCCTGAATGTTTCTTTTTTGGGAGACTCTATTGTTACTTCAATTTCATTTAGTGTTATAGATTGGTTTAGGTGGTTAATAGCCTCTTGGTTCAGTTTTGGATGGTCATAAGTATCTAGAAATTTGTCCATTTCTTCAAGATTTCCAATTTATTGGAATATAGTTTCTCAAAGTAGTCTCTGATGATTCCTTGGATTTCCTTGGTGTCTGTTGTTATCTCCCCTTTTGCATTTCTGATTTTGCTGATTTGGGTCTTTTCCCTCCTCATTTTTGTAAGATTTGCCAGGGGTCTGTCAATCTTGTTTATTTTTTCAAAGAACCAGCTCTTTGTTTCATTGAATCTTTGTATGGTTGTTTTGGTCTCTATTTCATTAATTTTGGCCCTTATTTTTATTATTTCTCTCCTTTTATTTGTTTTGGGTTTTGCTTATTCTTGTTTTTATAGGAGTTTAAGATGTAACATTAAGCCATTTATTTGAGATCTTTCTGTCCTTTTAAAATATGCACTCATGCACTTTCTTCTTAAGACTGTGTTTGTTGTGCCCCATAGGTTTTAGTATGTGGTGTTTTCACTTTCATTAGCTTCCAGGAACCTTTTGATTTCCACTATTATTTCTTCTATGACCCACTGATCATTGAGGCATGTGTTATTCAGCCTCCAATTATTTGTGTATTTTCTGCTGCTGTTATTGTTGTTGAATTCTAGTTTCAATGCATTGTGATCAGATAGAAGGGGGTTATTTCTATTTTCTTTTATTTCTGAGGCTTGCTTTGTGACCTAATATACGATCTATTTTGGAGAAAGTTCCATGGGCTGCTGAGAAGAATGCACATTGTACTGCTATTGGATAAAATATTCTGTAGACATCAGTTAGGTCCATTTGATTTATGGTGTCATTTAGTTACAGGATTTCTTTGAGATTTTTTTGTTTGGATAACCTATCTACTGGTGATAGAGGGGTATTAAAGTCTCCAACTACCACTGTATTGGAGTCTATATGTGCTTTTAAGTCCTTTAGTGTATGTTTGATGAAATTGCGTGTACTGACATTGGGTGCATATAGGTTAATAATTGTTATTTCCTTTTGATGTCTTGCCCCTTTTATTAATATGAAGTGTCCTTCTTTACCTTGTTTGACCAGTGTAGGTTTGAAGTACACTTTGTCTGATACAAGTATTGTTACTCCTGCCTGTTTTCAAGGAGCATTGGCTTGGTAGATCTTCCAGACTGTCACCCTACGCCAGTATTTATCTCTGTCAATAAGATGGGTCTCTTGTAAACAACAGATTATGGGATCTTCCTTTTTAATCCAGTTTGCCAAGCAGTCTTTTGTTGGGGGAGTTGAGTTCATTGACATTCAGTGTTGATATTGATAAGTATGTGGTGATTCCTTGTGTTTTTGTTTGCTTTCATCTTCTGTGTGCAGAATTCCTTAGAGAATCTCTTATAGTGGTGGCTTGTTGGTCATATATTGTTTTAGTTTCTGTTTATCATGAAATAGTTTTATTGCTCCATCAATTTTGAATGACAGTTTTGTTGGGTAGAATATCCTAGGGCTGAAGTTGTTTTCATTCAGTGCCTGAAATACCTCACTTCATGCCATCCTTGCTTTTAAGGTTTCTGTTGAGAAATCTGCTGCTATTTTGATGTGTTTACCTTTATACATTATTTTTTTTCTCTCTTACAGCCTTCAATATTCTTTCTCTGTTCTCTATGCTTATTATTTTAGTGATATGTTGTGGGGAGGTTCTATTTTGGTCAAATCTGGTCCTGGAGGCTTCCTGTTCCTGAATGGCCAAAACTTTCTTGAGATTTGGGAAACTTTCTGTTATTATTTTACTGAATATATTATGCATCCCTTTGGGTTGCACCTCTTCTCCTTCTTCAATGCCAGTGATTCTCAGGTTTGGTCTTCTGATGGAGTCAATGCATTCTTGCATATTCCTTTTACAGTTCTTGATTTGTTTGACTAAGATTTCTTCTGTTTTTTATTTAATTTCTATTTTATTTTAGAGTTCTGAGAGTCTGTCTTCCACTTGTTCTGGTCTGCTTGAATAGCCTTCCACTGTGTTTTTTGTTTGACTAAATGGACTTGTCGTTTCCAGGATTTCTGTTTGATTTTTCTTTCTGAGGTTTTCCATATCTTTGTTCAACTCTTTTATATTTTTTGTTGTCATCTTTAATTCATAAGTCTCCCTTTTTAAAGTGTCCTTTATTTTACTTTGGTGTCTGTTGATGTCCTCTCTGAATTCCTTTATTTGTTTCTGTGTTTTCTAGTGTACTTTATATTTGGGGTCTTGAAATTTCTTGAGTGCATCTTGTACATTCTGATACCATGTCTAGTATCTTCTCCCTTATTGCCCTGCTCCTGCTCTCAGACTTTGCAGCTTTGTTTGCTGAGAGTTTGGTGTTGGGAGTTTGGCTCTTTACCCCACCCTTATTCTCCAGGGCAGGTTCAGCATTCCACCCCCACCTCCACTGTCAGTGTTAGGTTATAGTTCACTCTGTGTTTTTCAGCTTTGCTGGGGGTGGTAGTGTTCAGTCTGCCTAGGGAGTGCACTGGTTTATTTCCCAGGGGTGGTTGTGGGAGTGGGTAGGGGAGTTGCATATGGTGCGTGATGCTCACCTGTGTGTTCTGCAGTTTCACACATGTAGCTTTGGAGCTGGCTGGTGGGGAGAAATGGCTCTGCTTTTTTTTTTTTTCCAGAGCTGGACATGCCTTGCTGGCTGTACTGCATGGGATTTTCATGGCTGTTACGTGCAATTAAAGGCTGATTTAAGCATAAGTCTTTGAATTTTATCTGCACCTAATGTGATGGCAGTTATTATTTAGTCTAGGAGCTAAATAGAATTACCCAAATGTAGCTCCAATATCACAGGAAGGTTTCTAGGGTCACAGAACTTAGGATTTCTGATTCCCTACCCTAACTGCCATTCTAGATCCACCTACATAGTGTAATGTTAACGCTTCATTTTAGCAGATATGTTGACATTTATTGGCCAATGCACATATTTTGCTAGCATCCAAAATCTATCATGGGTTTGAAGTTTTTAAATGAAATGTTAGATCCTTGGAAGAGAAAGATTTAAGAATTTATACATAAATGTGACAAAATGGTTTATGTTAAGATATACCTATCACAAATATAAGAAGTTCCTAAAACATAGGGAACTGTTATATTTTTTTTTCTATTGTCTCCAGGTTCAAAATGTAATGTTCCTGTTCAAATGAGAAGCATGCACAATCTAACCAGCTCATGTGAAGCCCCTTCACTTCTCTACTGCTAGACTCTTTTGAAACCAGTCATCTTTCCTCAAATGGTGCCTTCCTAATTTTTCAAAATTCCTAATTTTCAAAATGGTGCCTATATAATTTTCAAAAGTTGACTGAGTATGAGTTTGTCATTAATATTATTGAAGGGTAATAACAATTTAAATTATAATAACAATAACTGACATACATTAAACTGCTATATTTTTTTGCATGATTATCATAACTTTGCTCAGAAAAATTCCAAAGCATGCCATTGATTCATATAGGACTTTTTAACAGTTATTTTTCTAATTTCTCCTTTTATTTTCTAATGAGCACACCTTTTTAACTTGACTTTTTTGGAAATGTTTTGTTTTTAAAAGTTCATGTTGAGTCCAAAAATAGTGGTATGAGAAAGTTCTGAGAAGGACATCACTGCAAAGTTTTACAATTCATCTCAGCTCATCAGCTGTCTTCAACCTGCACAGATAGGTTCTAAAGAATTCTTTTGTTAATGCCACAGGGTACTTGATGTAAAATTTGTAGAATCTGCCCTAGCAGAACAAGGTTGAATTCTGGAAGCTCTTGGGCCTCCTTTACTTCAGCTATTATACACTGTGGAGTCTAGATTTTCAAATGACAGAGAAAAAGAAAATCATTCTAAGGTTTACCATGGCTTTTTTCTCTAAGGACTTCTGGTAAAGAATTCACAAGTTGCAGTTATACCTCAAATTAGAGACTTAAGTTTCCCTGTCTGATCAATTATAAGACCCTTAACCCTAACAGAGAATACATGCTCTTGACTTTGCAAAGGTCTGAGTCAACAGCTTGTTGGGCTTTGAAGAACCTCAGCCTTTTTTGCAGCTGGGCCTTTTTCTCCTTTGCTATGATTCAGGACCACTGCTGGTTTTCATTCATCTCCCTTCTGTGGGTTTCAGGTGACATTTTAGGACTGGAAACATAATGTGTCAGAAGATAGCTGCAGCTTCCTACTGTGTTAGTTATTGTTTCCTTTGTCAGGAGGTGAGTGAGCACAAACATTTTTCAATTGCTCTGATTTTCAGACAGTTTTAGATCTACTGAGCCATCACTGATGTACACGCCTATACCATTTAGAAACACTTGATAGAGATTTCACAGGCGATGTCTGAGTTTGGTCCATACAAATACAGGCACTATCATTTTTCCTTTTTCCAGAAGAGGCAGATTTCATATCCTCTCTTTGGTTTACCCTTGCTCAGTACAAAAGAAATAGATGGAGGGCTTCTGAAAATGCTTCTCATTTGGGTTCAAAAACAGCAGCTTACTTTTCTGCTACAGGCAAAACATTATCATGATCAATAGAGTTTGTCTCTTGGGATTCAGTCCTGCAGTCCTTTTTAGTGTAAAATTCCCATCAGAATCAAAATTAAGTCCTTAGTGAAAACTTAAATTACATTATAATATTCATTATAATATTATAAGTTCAAGCAAGACTTTGCCAAAGGCGTTGAATGATTTATGATAAACTTGAAAACCTCAGTCCCCTCTTCCCAGGGTGTCTTCAATTATTTCTTTGACGAACTCTACTCTTGATTCCTTGTTGAACTGAAGTAATAAGGGGTTTAGGGCCTCTTTATTCTTCCTCAAACTTTTTCTTTTTAACTTAGAATATCTGCAAGTAAAATATCATTGATTGGATCTTTTTAAATGTACTTCTTATAAAATTATGATTAAATATTATCCAACTCTTATAAAATTTGTATCACTTATAAATGTAAATTCCCTATAATATCATTTTAGTTGTAAAAGCTATATCATTTAAAAATTGCACAATCTCGTTTCACTTAAGCCTGAACAATTAGTTCAGTTAGAAGGTACGTCTTGATGAAATTCCATCCTGGTTTCAATTTGCTTCCCTGGCCACTTGGAACACAAATGCATGCCATTGACCATAATGAGATAGATTGTAGAATTTAGTTTGAACTGTCTCCTCATATAGGAAAACTGAGGGACCTATCCAAAGTCACACATTTCTTCAAAGGTAGGATGGGTCCTACATTCTACTATGGGCTGTGAAAGCAGAGGGATGTGCTTTATACACTAGATAAACTGCTTAAGAATATAGAAGAAATCTATCTTCTCAGATGGCTAAGAAATAAAAAGATATGTATATGCAAATATATCTGGCCCCAAACTGGCATTCAATGATGACAAAAATAACTATAATTGGTAGTTTTATGCAACTAATGTAAAAGCATCCTTTTGCCTGTCTTATACCATTTTATAAAGGCTAGTTTAAAAAGATTTTTTCCATGTCTAGAGGCTGGGAAGTTTAATATCAAAGTGCTGGCATCTAGTGAGGTCCTTCTTGCTGCATAATGGGATGGAAGGAGGTGAGATGGTGAGAGAGGGGAAGAGAGAGACAGAAGGGGACTACACATATCTTTTATAATAAGCTAACCCCACAACATAAATGTTAGAATATAAGTAGATGTACCTGATGAAAAAAAGCATAAAGTATTTCTTACTGAATTTCAAAATGCACTTTCATTTTAACGAATAATTTTTTTGCCACTAGTAATGACAAATTCTAAAGCTATAGAACAATCATTCCAGTCCTCCAATACCATGAGGTTCACAAGACTGTAAACTCTGAAGCAAAGTACATAACTGTTTTTCTCACTAGTGATACTTATTTTCAAGCTCGATGACAAGAAAAATAGACTCCTTTCCCCAAAATACAGGTTTTGAACGAACCCAACTGGGTTTCAAAATGTAGACCGCCCTCTATTAAACCTTAATAATCTCCAAAATAGAGCTTACAAATCAAGACTTAAAACAATAAAAATTCACATTATAAGAGGGAAGACAGATTAAAAGCAAAGCACAGGTCAAGCAAGTGGAAAAGTAAAATGCAAGGGAAAGGAAAAGGCAAAGGGAGAAGATATTTAGAAGGGACCCTCAATTTATCTTCAGTGTGCAAAAGAAAAGACACTTGGAATAACTCTGTTTTCAAGAAATCAGCTGACCCACTGGAAGGGGATCCCTACTTTTCATTGTTCCTCTCAACAGAGGGGCTTCTGCGAGCACCTACTCAAGGAAACACTGAGTTTCATACCCTCCTGATAGCCTGTTATCTCTCCTCTTTTATTGAACAGAGCCTCTCCACATCCTGGGAGGAGCTGACATTAACTGTTTCAGCTCATCCGGGTACCATTTAGAAAATCACTAAGCACTTTAGTCAGTCCGCAAGTCAGCTCTTGGGAGAATCTGGATCAATGTGTTCTATGCCACTGAAATTTGGAGAGCAAAGGAAAAAAACATGTGAAGACCATATTTCTCACCATCCTTCTGTAAGAAATAGAAGCTCTAAACCCAGTGGGCAATCCAATTACAAAGTCATTAGAGCCCATTGTAAGGTGATTCGGGGCATTTCTGTTTTCCTAAGAAGCCTTTTCTTGTGTTCTTCCAACATATATTCTGGCCTCTTGCACTTAGTTTACAAGGTTTCTAATTAAGCTCCAGAGAGAATTACATAGTTCACTGAACTGACACTATCCTGCAACTGGGAAAGAAGTGGCACTCCTACTTTATCAGAAAAATAAACACTTTAGTTTCATTTCTTCTGCCACACCTGTTATCTCTTTGTCCTGTCACAACATTTTTATAAGTTTTTATTTCAAAGGATTACCTTGAGATTACTGTCAACACAAGCCAGAGGGAAATCTCCATACAGAATATAGTAGGTGATTTGGCCTTCTAAAAAAAAAGACTCACTGCAGACAATACCATATAATATCTCTAAAATAATCTCCCATATGAAGAACAAAAAGACAGTTTTCCAGCATTACAATGGCTCAAACTTTAAGGAAAAGAAAATATTTATCAGTGACAAAAGCACAATTTACCAA
Source organism: Castor canadensis (assembly GCF_047511655.1). Classification (NCBI taxonomy): domain Eukaryota; kingdom Metazoa; phylum Chordata; class Mammalia; order Rodentia; family Castoridae; genus Castor; species Castor canadensis. The sequence goes on along the minus strand of NC_133392.1, from coordinate 92,451,703 downwards.
TTTGATGTTTAAGTCAAAATTTTAACCTTTTAAGTTGTTTCAGAAGCTCTGCTAATTTCTACTGTTCCTTGTAACATCTGCAGGCAAAATATAACATGCTGGATCACAATTCAGAGTCTGGCAAGAAAACATTGCTTAAAAACATAAAGGTCTTTCCCTTTCTTATCCAAGGAGAAAACACTTCAGTTATTATTCAACTCAAGTAAATGTTCATAACCATAGAATTAAATATTTCTGAGGGGCTCATTCCTGAGCTCTCTGTATTGAATTAGGCTTTCCTCAGAACTATACTTCATGTCACCCACATGTCTTATGAACTGGTGCCTTCTGCTCAGCTGTGCATTTTTTCCAGACATGCCGGATGTCTATGCAATAAGTGCTTTAAAACTTCAAAGAGACACAGAGCATTCTGTGCTTTCTCTTCCCACCATTCCATGTAAACACCATTAGTAACCAGACCACACTTATGCCAGAAGTCCTCATGGCTTGACTATAGTCTGTTATTGTTCATGCTCACTCCTGACCTTTATTGTGCTTGGTAGAACCATCTATCTGCATCTGAATCCAGCTTCTTACCACCACTTGGGCTTCCTACAGGAGCACAGACAATGACTGGAGCCTAGAAGATTGTATGCATGGCACCCTGCCTCTTACTCTTTACGGCCACAGGCTCCCTTCTTCCTCAGAGTATGGTTATTCAGAAATTAAACCAACAAGTATTTAGAGTCTACCATGTATCAGGCATTTGAGTCAATTTTAGGTAAATGTCAGTGAACAAGAAGAGAACTCATTGACTGAGGATGTAGCTCAGTGTTAGAATGCTTACACAATACACACAAGACACTGGGGGTTCAATCCCCCCCCATAAAAAGGAGATGAAGAAAATAGAAAAAGTAATCCATCTTTTCAATTCTGGTGGAAACAAATACAGAAGATAAATACATAAGTAAGTGAGTAAGTAAATACATACCTAAGAGAATTTTAGATAGTAATAAGCTATCTAGGAAATAAATCTCAAGGCTGATTTGATAGGCAATAGCTAGGTGATAACGGACACATATGGAGAGCTTATAGGAGGCTTTTCTAGGCAGATGGCATTTCAGCTGAAATCTGAAAGAAAAGAAGAAATCTGAAAAGCCTAAACACTGGTGAAAAGGTTTTCAAATCAGAGAAAACAAAAACAAAGCCGCCAGGGGATGTTAGAACTACTGAGAGAAGTCCAATAGAACAGAAGTGCAAGTATTCCTACATGGGAGAAAATTGCAAAGCACAAATAGTTCTATGCTTATGAAAGTTCCTGATGATTCTTCTGTATTTCATTGAAGAATATTTAAGATAAGTTTTTCACAACAATCTCACACCAAATATGACTTTTTTGGGTACAAAGTTGATTTTTTTAACTTATTTGAAAGGCAATTTAACTTCTTAAAGCAGATTTCAAGGGAATAATCTCACACATCTTGAAGAATTTTCATGAAGACTACAATGGATGGCAGACCTACTTAGTTCTTACTCAACATTCTGTCTCCCTTTCCTTCTAAAAGAATCCAGATTTTGTTTGTGGCAGCAATGTGTTCTCAAAAATACATGCATACATGCATATGTACGTTCTACATACAGACATATAACTCCATCCTCCTTTGTAGCTAGGCAGTTGGCAAGTATGCCATATGCAGCACACTGCGGGCTAAGATGTAAGCAGAAGAATTTTTTAAAGTGTTTAAAAAATATTTTTAAAAAGGGGACAGATCTGATATGTGCATTCTATTTTCCTTTATGATTTCCTCTGTTCTTGCCTGGAAAGAAAATGTGATATCTGAACACAAAGCAGCCATCTTGTAACCTTAAGGCAGCTAAGACAATGAAGTTGCATGTTTTCCATAGTTGTGTAGACAGTTTATAGGAATCTAGATCTCTAATGCCATCATGGAGCCGTAGATGAGCTTTGGATTCTCTCTCAGCTTCTTGTGTTTGAAGACAATAATCCCAGACTAAATCCTTGCTTTTTATATGGCCACATGGCTGTGTGTGTATAATTACTGTATGCAAAATGCCATGAAACAGATATATGGGAATTAGTAGTTTTAATACCTTCTTCATCATCTACATTACTGATGTGTTTTAATAAGCATTGTATTTATTTACAGAAGAGGATGTGTGGAAGGTGGAAAATGCTGTTAAGGTATTTCAAAGTCAAGCCATGAGGGAATCTGCAGTTATTAAACATAAAAACTCTTTCTTTTTTTTTTTTATAACATATCCAGTAGCTATTTATTTCCATCACCATTATATTATGTCACCATGCCAAAGTATCTGGAATTCTAAGAATGCACAATTAATCAGCATTTATGGGCTGACCTAGCCTCTTGCTAACAAAGACTAAAAGGGAGAGATTATGTCCTTTTACTTCCTGCCAACATCACGGTACCTAGAATTTCTCCTATGTTCTGAATAAATAATCAGAAATACTTTCAAAGTTATCTAAGCATTTGGAAATTGTCTTCGGAAGGTGACAAATGCAAGTAGTTTGACATGGACTGCGGGGATAAGAAATGAGGTAGTGTTGATACCCTAAACTTGGAAAGGGGCAAGTCTAAGATCTAGGATGCTGCCATGATTGGAGGAAGGCTTCTTCCACACTAATAATGCGTGTTGCTAAGAGTCCCCAGGTCACTGCTCATTGTCTCCCATAGGGAACTTCTCAAAGAAGTCTTTAATAAGCAACTAGAGAGTACTGTTAAGAATAAACAGTTGCTACTTGTCAATGACTCATTATTTCACCAAACTCACAGTATTGAAATAATAATTAGCAGATATTTTTCATGAAACTCCTATATGTCCAGCACCATGCAGTATGGCATTCTAGGTTATCTTTAATCCTCCGATTTCTTAATAAGATAATCAATAATTCTGAAAACTTATAAAAGTGAAATTTGAGCATGCATATGAGAAATGTGAATGCATTTTAAAATTCCATATTGCATTAGGCTAGATAACTATAAAATCAAGTTGCTCTCATATACTACTGACACTGACTTATTGATGAATGTGTGAAGATGCTTTGTCACTGGGACACTTGTTTCTTAGGGCTGCTTATCCATGTCTACAGCAATTTTGCACACAGTTCTTCCAGGAACTGCCAGGTTTCCTCAGGATAAGATATGTCAGATGCACTCAATATGATCAGATGCAGTAGGATGCTTTTCACCCAGGGGTGTACCTGCTGTTTGTGAAGTTTTGACGAATGCTATTTCACACAATCCCCATTAAAATACATTTGCTGAGATTATAACTGAATAGACCTCAGGAATATTTCTAATATGAATGATCCTCCATTTTGACTAGGCAATTACAAAAACTTATTTCCACCCGTCCCTTATAATTTTACACATCTGATGTTTCAAAGTGTCTTCTACGGCATCTAGCTCCAGTTACTTCAAACTTTGTTTCCCTGCCACTTCTCGAATATTTTATCCCCAAACTCTGTTGTTCACATTCACAACCTGATTTCCACATTCATGACATGATGCTACTGTTAGCACAGCAGGCAGTAGGAATCTTCCTGAAAGCTGTTCAGCTCAGATCAGCAATAACTGTATATTTGGAAATGCCTCCCAAATCCAAACTGTGTGACTAACTTGACTTTATCCTAACAAAATGCCAAAATTTAAGGAGAAGGAGGAAAGGGGAGAGGAGGGGGGAGGGGAGGGGAAGGCAGAGAGAAAAGAGACAATGGTCTCACACAACCAGTGGTTAAAGTATTTTACTTATATACATATAATAACAGTCTACAATCAGGTGAACACTTTGCTAGGGCCCCATCTAGAGACCTTGAAAGGGGCCAAAGAAAGTGAAGAAACCAGCAATTGAGGCTTCTTTATAGTAAATATGCTTCATCCTTCAAATCACTCTGTGTTAACAAGACCCCTCACTGGGGAGAGCATTGCCTCCAGTCCAGTTTCCTCAGTTGCATTCAACAGGTAAAAAGAAGGACACCCTTTTTGAGGTCAATGCATTGGAACACCTGTATAAGACCTATTGATGATGTGAATTTACAGAAAGCATCCAGAAAAAAAATTTAAAAAGAAAGAAAAGAGCTGCCAATGTACCACATATAAAGACTCATTTTAATTCCCAAGCATTTGCTGCTGGGAGTGAAGGAAAGGGAGTGAAGAGGGATCTTCTGGGAAGAAGGAATTTTTCTGTATAATTACCTGACAATGACACTGGCAATGACAACTGCTACCACAGTACCCTGTTCTAGTACTGTCACCTTATTTAATTCATGCATTAATTCTTCACGGTAAGTACTTTATTATGCTCATGTTTAAAACTCAGATTTATTAAGATACAATTGCTTATCTTTTTCACCAGAGGCCTTTAAAGTCAGGTAGTGTGAGTGTATATGCTTTGTGCTTATATTTCAAACTTGCTTGCTTAGTCTTGGCCCTTTGTTTCTCACATAAAATTTTTTATCACATGGACAAGATCTACTAAAAAGCCATCTAAGATTTTAATTGTGATCAAATTAGGTCTATAGATAAATTTGGGGGAAAACTGATATTCTAAAAATACTGAGATTTCTGAACCATGAAATTTTCCTCAATTTCTCTTAGCACAATTTTTGCCATTTTTAGTCTACAAATCTTGCAGATATATGGTCAGACATGTCCATAAGTATCTAATGGGCTTGATACTATTTAAATGATATTGTCTTATAAAGTTCAATTTCCAATTGTTTTTGCTAACATACATTTAATTTTTATAGTGGCATATCTTGTGAGTTTGATAAACTCATTTATTAGTTTTAGTATATGTTTTTTAAAACTGTGGGATTTTCTTTGTAGAGAATTATGCCATTTATGAAAAAAATTGCTTTCTTTCTGATCTGTAGGTCATTTATTTCTTTCTCTTGGTATGTTGCACTGAGTAGAACCTCCAGGACAACATTGAAAAGAAGTAATGAGATTGAAATTCCTTACCGTGTGCCTGATCTTAGAGGGAAAACATTACTCTTTTACTATTAAATCTAATATTAGCTTTACATTTCACTTAGATATCCTATATTAGATCAAGGGAGTTTTCCTCTGTTCCTAATTTACAGAGACTTTTATAGTTGAAAGAACCAATTTGGGATATAGTACATGTATATGTGATAATGTTATCATCAAACTCCCTGTATACCTATCTTAAATAAATTAAAATGCATTTTTTTTCAAAAATGGAGGACAGAAAGGTAAAGCAGGTCCTGTCTGGGGGTTGATACCTGTGAGAGGGAGGAGGATATAAGGAAAGGGTGAAGGAGGGTGAATATTGTGGAAATACTATGTACTTATGTATGAAATGGAAAAATGAGACCTGTTGAAACTTTTCTAAGAAAGAGGGATGGGGGAATAAAAGAAAATGATGGAAAGGGTGAATTTATCTAAAATATATTCTAAGTACTTTTGTAAGTGTCACAATGTATCCCCAGCACAACAATCACATGATAATAAGAATTAAAAATAAAGTAAACACGTTCGAATAATTGTTGTATGATTTATATTTTTTAACCAGAATATGGTCTGCATTGGTAAGTATCCCATAAGAAGCATGTGCTTTCTGCTTGTGTTGGATGGAGTACTTTATAAAACATCGACTTGATAGTGCTAACAGGTATGTTAGTGTTTTTAGATACTCTTATCCAGATACATTTTTATTAAAGCTTTGTCTACCTGTCCTATCACTGAAGTAGGTAAGAATATTAAAATATTCAGCTATATGTTACCAATTTTGTTTTATATATTTTGAATCACTATTATCAAGTTCATACAAATGTACAATTACTATTTCTTCTTCATAAATTCACCTCCTTATGTCATGAAACATCGCTCTTTGTCCCAGGAATTATTTTTTGTTAGTATTTACACTGTGTGTCTTTTCTCATTCTTTCACTTTTAACACAACTATAGAACACTTCCCACCAATGTAGATTGCAAGTTTCACCTAGAATTAGATTTTAGTTTGAAAACTTACATGGACATTGGTTGTAGTGCAGATGCATAGGCAATGGTTATCTCAGATTTGTTGTTTTGAAAAGCCCTTTTTTTCCCAAACATATTTTTTTCCTGGATTTCAGATTCTCAGTTGACTTGTTTGTCTCTTTTACGTATTTACAGCTTTAAGTGTATTTCATTTTAGTTTATATAATTTCTTTTGGGGGGTTCCTTTTTCTTTTTTCTTTGGGGGAGCATTACGAAGGCTTGAAATCAGGGCTTGTGCTTGCTAAGAAAATGTTCTACCACTTGAGCCATGCCTTATCTCTTTTTTCAGATAGGGTCTCATGCTTTTTCTCATGCTGGTTTCAGACCCTGATCCTCCTACCTCTGCCTCCTGAGTGGCTGAGATTACAGTCATGTATCACCGTGTCTGGCTCCTTTGTGATAGTGTCTCACTAACTTTTGCCCAGGTTGGCCTTGATCTACAATCCTCCTATCTTCACACCCCAAGTAGTAGCTTGTGCAATTTCTGTTGAGAAACATCTGCTATTCTTAGCTTTATTACCCTATATGCAACGTATATTGTTATTTTCCCCTTTGACTACCATAAAATTTTCTCCACATTTTGAAGTAGTTTAAGTATGATGTGACTCGGTATATTTTATCTATGTATCCATGTGTCTGTCCATTTCTCTGTGGGAGACCAAGGCAGTAGAAGTAGGTCTTGACATGAGCATGGCTATGTCATGGGCCTCTTGGCTGACAGGCATGGACCCAGCCAAGGGGAGTCAAGGTTCAGCAAGACAGCCTTGCAAGAAAAACAGGACACACTGACCTGGTCAGGATAGTCTATACTAAATAACAGCATACCACAGCTGCTCTGTTCCTGCCACTTACACGACTGGACCCATGAGAACTCAACCTGCATTTCAACCTGCTTTCTCATACATGCTGTATAAATAAATGCACTTGGAGGTGGAAGGAGTCACCAGCACCTCTCATCAGGAGTGTTGAACCCTCCCAACCCCAGTTTTTCTCTGTGGCTATCTTTGTGTCTTTTTCTTAATCCCCAGTCACCCCCAGTCAGGTCAATGGACCCTCTCACACAGGTCATAACATTTCTTTCCTTCTTTCCTTCCTTCTTTCCTTCCTTCCTTCCTTCCTTCCTTAGTTCCTTCTTTCTCTCTCTCCATCAGTATTTATGCTGCTTAGAATTACTTGAGCTTCTGAAATGAAGAATTTGTCAAATTTCTTTCTTTTGAAAATTTTTCTACAAATTTTTTTCTGATAAGTTTCTCTTTTTTTCCTAGGACTACACATCTATCAGACTGTGTGATATTGTCCCACCGAACTTGGATGTTCTGTTCTGTTTCCTTCCCTTAATGTTTTTACTGATTTGTCTTCAAGTTAACTGAATTCGTTCTCTGTTGTATCCAGTCTGTTTATTTGGTCACTGAAGGAATTCTTCACTGATGACCATGTAATTCTATTTATTTATAGTGTTTTTATTCTATTCTTGAAATTTCCCACCTGTTTGTGCATGTTGAACACCTATTCCACTAAATCTTTTGCTATATTAATCACAATTACTGGAAAGTTACTGAAAATCTCAACACGTAGGTCATCTTTAAATCTGGTTTTGCTGGATGCTTTATGCCTTGACAGTAGGGTCTCTCTCTCTCTCTCTCTCTCTCTCTCTCTCTCTCTCTCTCATTTAAAGACAATAACACTGAAATATATGGTATTTATTCTGAAAAATTATGCATGCCTCTTCTCTCATGTCATCCGTGTGTATGTTAGATTGGAAAAATTTAGCCATTCTAGTTGATTGTCAGCAATGGTTTGCGTTTTGATATTGCCATGGTTACCTTCATTCCAAAAATGACTTCAAATTCCTCTAGTAGCACACTACTGATTCCCTATGCTTAATTCATATTTTGTTGTGGGAGAATTTTTAAGTGTTCTTGTTCTAGCTTGAGCTTTTAGCAGTTCGTATATTCTTGAGCCACTGAAAGGGTCTGTCTCCATACTATTGCCACTTAATGGTTATGAGTGCAAGATTCAGAGTAGGTACAGTGGTTAGTTTGTTATTCTCTTGACCAGGCTTAAATAGCCTCTGTGTGACTTGGCCTAGGGAATAATTCCTGCCCACTCTCATGATAGCCAAGTGCTCCCTCATTTCTTGGGTGGGAGAGAACATTAAATTATTCTCTGAATTGTATCACTTAACAATTGTGGACTCTATCATCTTTCTTCCTCACTTCCAATGTTTCCATTCCTCCTTCAGTTACAATTTGCTCCTCCTATTCCTACTCAATACAAACCTTCTGGTAGGAACAAACAGCTTTTGGATCTATTCCTTCCTCATCACTCTTGTATGAGAAAAGAAGCAAGAGCATTTTTCACCTTTTTCCCAGAAGAATACTTCTATGCTTTTATCTTCTCCTTGGGGCAGTGGCTCTTTGCTTGGGTGCTAAGAAAGAACAGCCTACCCTTTTCTTGGGAACTTATATGAGTTTAGCTTCATGAGAGAGAAATAGGAAGATGCACCACTGGGAAGAGGGTCACTTAGTTCTCCCTTGTCCTGAATAGTTCTTGTGAGCACATATGGGCCATAAAAAGAAAAAAGAAAAAAAAAACCTGACAAAGCACAGATTTCACTCATATGTGAACTCCTGGGAATTCTCCTCTGTTATATTAACTCATGCTTAGCCCTTAAAAATGTGTTAAAATTTTGGTTATTTTTTCCTTACCAGCTGTTATTGTCAGTCACCTCATTCTTCCATAATCCTCCAAGGTGAAACAGTTTATTTGTCTCATCTGTCTTTGGAGAGAATTTCTCAGCCTTTGAAAATCAGTTCACAAGATCAGAAGCCTCATTTCTTCAATGAACTTAAAAAGAGTAATGATTTTGTAGTCTTTTTTTTTCTTGATGTTAAGGTAAAATGGTATCCTCTTGCAACTTTCCACGTTCTTAGCAAAAAGAAGCCTAACTAGAACAATTTTATGTGAGAAAACTGAGACATGGGGAGCCAGGTAACTGGCTCTGTATTACATATATATTAAAGGCCATGGCCAACGTAAGCCAGGTTTTACTGAAATAAAATCTTTTATCTTAAACATTATACTATAATATATTCTGTGTGATCTTTTAACTAAAAGATCATATTTAGAGTGTCTAATTCTAGTCAGACCCAACTACTTCCTTTTTGATTCTGATGGAACTCTGGGAACATTACAATGAACAAATATCCTACCTAAGTGAACTATAAGTACAATTTTTTGTCTTTTGTTTTTTGTTTTTAGGTGATCATGCTTGGAAAATCCCTGCCATTCTCAGAGGTTTAAACCATTTTGAAAAAGATGTTCAACCATTATTAAATAGGGTTGGATAATTCTAAACATTTCCAGGATCTGCTGCCTTATAGGAATATACACATAAGCTCAATGAAAGCAATCTTGTGATCACAAAAGTTTGAGTCTGAGAGGGTAGACATCTTCAAGCAGAAGAATCCTGCATCCAACTGAGAAAGGAGGTGGGCTACAACTTCGTTTGGGTAGCATGATAGAATGTCTCTTAGAAAGAACTGATATTGTTATCAGAGAAAGTATCTAATTCAAAGACAGAAGCAAAGCTGAAATCTGGAGCGCAGACGTCAAGGTCAGAAATGAAGACAGAACTGGGCTTTTGATAGAGGAAGAAATATGGTTTGGAGGGAACTATGAATACAAAATACATCCTGTAGTCACCTGCAGAAGCCATCCTGGTAGTCTAGGAACCTGTGAGAGCATGATGTGCATCCAGACACCTTGGCCAGACGTGAATTTTCACAGTATATTTTACCTCATAAACCACTTTCTCATATTATCTTATTTGAAATTTATGGCAACCCTATGTAGCAGGAAGGGAAGCTAGTCCCGTTTTACAGATGAAAATCCTGAGACAGAGTGCTCAAAATATGTCAGATTTTCCAACCATACCTGCACTCATAGATCATGATACAGCAGCAATGCTATTTTTTCACCTATTTGAACATGCATATGCATGTGTGAATACTTGCTTCCAAGCTATATACAGTGTTGTCCATACTCCAGAATGTTGCTAAAATGATTATAATATGATATAATACATATATATATGATTACTTTAAAAACCACAAGTCAGCCACTAATGAATCATTCCATTTCATAAATTGCAATATGATAAAAGGGAAGAAATTCAAAAGGGAAGAATCCTCTCCAAAGCTCAAGCAACAAATTTTCATGTGATGTTGGGGAAAGCAAAATGTTTTATAGTTTTTAGAAGCATAAATCAAAACCTTCTCACCAACACTTGCAGCCGTTTTGAGGTTTTATTAAGGTAAAAATCTATCTGCAAAGTCATTACTTAGAAGATGGATAGGATTAGAAAACAGAGAGACGGCTGCATGTGGTCAGTGGAAGGTATTGGGGGTATTTGGAACAGTCTTTGCATAAGCCCTTCTATGAAGTATTTGCTTGCATCACTGTTAAACTGCACTTAATAGGTTTAGAAGTCTGTCCTCCCCACTACAGGATGATATTCAGCAAAAATTCACTTTTTGCATCCTGTAGGCCAAGCAGAATGCCTAGACACAGTAACCATTTAATAATATTTAGTCAATAAGGGAAGGGTATTATCACAAAACAAAATAGACATACACACATGTATGCTCATAATGACAGCATATGGTAGTGACCATACCACTCTAAATGTACATATGCAATTTTCATATATGTATATTTCATATGTATGTATATTTTTCCATGGATATAAAATGTAATGTACTTATGTAATAAGGAATTGTACAGGTGTTTCTAATATGTGAGTATATGTGTGTGTGAGTGTAATATACAGATATCTATTGCTTAATAATGGGGAGATGTTCTGAGAAATACGTTGCTAGGAGATGTCATCATTGTTTGAGTATCATCAAATATATTCACACAAACTGAGATGGTCTAAATCAATCACTCAATGTGGTCTCTTGGTGTAATCAAGAGACATGGTAAATGCAAGATGGATGAGGCCGAAGCCATTGCAACATGCCATAAAGTTTCACAGCAAACATTTTTCATGTAATTAGGAGTTTGCTCTAAAATAATAAGTGTGTGGAATAGTGAATACATAATCCGTAATGTATTCATTTCATATGATTATCAAGTATTATATCCTGTCCATAGTTCTAAATGCTCTCCTTTGATAAAATTGGCAACACAATAGGTTTGTTTATAGCAGTATCACTGCTAACACATGAGCATTACATTGCACTTTGATGTTAGGACAACTGTGATGTCAGCCACATTGTAATCTTATGAGACCACTATCGTATGTACAGTTCTTCACTGATCAAAATGTCATTATGGAAATGTGATAGTTCATCTTAATTGCCACCTTGATCGAATTCAGAAGTGCCTAGAAGCTTAGCAAAGCACACCTTTGGGTATGTCTGTGAGGGCATTTCCAGAGACAATTAGCTAAAGGTAGAAATATCTGTGGTGAATGAAGGTGTTACTGTCCCACAGAATGAGGGCTTGGATGGAATAAAAGGGGGGGGTGGAAGACAGCCCATTAGCATAGGCATTCTCTCTCTCTCTCTGCTTCCTGTCCTCGATGAGGTGAGCAGTCTCTGCCACATGCTCCCCCACCACGATGTTCTGCCTCACCAGAGCCCCGGAATCTGACTGAAACCTCTGAAACTATTAGTCAAAATAAGTAATTACTCCATTTAGGTTGTTTTGCTCAGGTACTTATCACAGTGATGGAAAAAGTGATTAACACAGGAGCTCATGACTACATATATATTTTTTATAATGATGCTATTCCCTATTCACTAATGTATAAACATAGTGTGTATATGTATGCACATAAATGTAAATAAGTATATATGTATGTGTAATATGGAGTTGTATGAGAGTTGCTGTTATATGGATATGAGTGTATGCTAATATAAGGGAATTGCTGTTATATGAATATAAGTTTATTTCATATGTGTATATGCACACACACACATATATATATTATATGTATATAGTCATTTTGATCTTTAAAATTTTCACTTCATGTTTTCAATCTCAGATGACCTTTAGTGAAAGTATATAAAACAGTGAGAATAACTGATGTTAGTCTTGACCTATGAGAATCACAATTAAAAATGCAAATTTGAAGCACAGAATATCAAAGCTAATACAAATGATTTTGAGGGTCCCTGCTATTTTTCTCTACCTAATCACAATACCAGGCCATTCAAAGTTATTTGAAACTTATCATAAGTTACTGATACCACAGGTCTTCACTCCAGCAGTCAGCTCCAATCAATCACCTTCTGATCAATGAACCCCATGATCCTGGTGGCCCTCTGATTCTCCCCTGACTCCCCATTGCTTGCCACAGGCCAGGTGATGACTTGCCTATACCATTTTCTGTAGCCCACCATTTGACTGAGGTCTTGTTGTGAATCATGAGGGAGTACTGAACAAAGTCTGTCTACAATTCACAGTGGATGCATTCAGGAAATTTTCATTCTCATTCATTAATTTATTGCTTCATTCCCAAACATTGGGCACCTGCAGCTTGACAAGTACTGCTTTAGACACTGGGGGTGAGTAAAGCATCATCCCTGTCTCACCACTGCTGTATTTTCCATGGTGACATTTTCTTAAACCCCACTTACACAGGGCTTTTTCAGAGTAGAGTTGTACGTATTTCGAAAAGATATATAATGACCTAAAACCCAAGTGATTTTGTTTACTAATTTGGGCCATCAAAACCCTAGTTTAGAAAATATAACAGAACATAAATATGCAACACTTAAAAACAAGGAAAAAATAAATGCATAAAATTAAATGAAATATTTCATGATTTGAGTGGTTTGACTTCAGAGGTAATGTGAGCATGATTTAACTATGACTACATAAAACAGAATCTGTACTCAGTTCAGCACTGACTAGAACAAGTTTTAATTCCCTCACTTAAGGTAAGACTGGAACTCCAAGGCAGAGGCTGGACACAGGCATGCTATAAATGAAGTGCTAACGAGATGGAAATTCTCGGGGTTGTTTTTGAGTCTCATTGCATATATGTAGACCTTCCTAAAATATCCAAAAGCTGAGAATCCTTTTGGAATGATCCCAAACTCCGAAAACTGAGCTGGGAATTCCTTCCTAAAAATCTTATGGGTTATTTTGGCACTTTGGTTTATAGCCCTCATTGGACCCCATCTGAAGTTCTGAAGCCCATAAAATAAGAGTGAATGGTCAATGTAAATAAGCCAAATTTGAGAAACTTCAGACCTTGCTTGGCTGAACGTTTCTGGTAATCTACCTTGTCGACACTGGTTTAGATCCTTCTGGCTAGAACTGTCATTCTGCCATAACTCCTTTGCAAATAAGAAATTGTCCTTTTCATCCTGTGGGGGATCTTTCTCTCCAAAGGCTGTGATGCATTGTACTATATTGAAACTAAATTGTTTGGATATATTTCGTGGCTGAATACTGATAAAAGTATGATATAAACTGCATTATCCTTAATCAAAGGTTACTTTTATTTGTAGATTTTAAGGGCAACTAAAATTTTTATTTGACAGGTTCCAATAGTTCTGGTCTGGCATACCTGCACATTTTTATTGTATCCTGGGATCAGACATAAATCAAGTGATTTCCCACAGACAAATAAAAGTGCTGGAGTAATATAGTTCTTGGAATTTAACACTTCACGGTCAGGAGGTCACATATGCTAAGTTGCTTATTTATATGCCTCTTAAAATTTAAGTCTGTGGGCAGGAAACATGAAGCAATGTGACTTACTATATCAATGAAGAATGTATTGTTCTTTTTCTTCATGTAAATAAAATTAGCAGGGTTGGAGCAGAAAATCATATAAGAATGTCATCAGGAAAGCAGTATTTGCTATTTTTTTGAAATGTGCTTATTGTGTGATCTTCCCTTTTTTTAAAAATTACAATCATCAGTTCTAAGCAGTGACTTGGAATAAGCATTTTTTTTAAATTGTGGGAGAAAGAGTGTATACCCATCGTTGCCATGCTCAGCCAGATCTCTCAGAATAATTTTTTTTTTTTGTGGTACTGGGGCTTGAACTCAGGGCCTACAACTTGAGCCACTCCACAAGCCCTCTTTTGTGGTGGATTTTTTCAAGATAGGGTCTCATGGACTGTTTCCCCTGGCTGGCTTTGAACTGTGATCTTCCTGATCTCTGCCTCCTGAGTAGCTAGCATTACAGGCATGGGCCACCTGCACCCAGCCTAATTTTATAGTTAGGTTGGACCAATGTAGCCAAAGTGGTGGTGATATATGTCACTTCTGGGTTGGAGCAGCTATGAGCCCAGGTTTCTCCTGCAGCCTTCTCTCATGCCACCAAAAGTAAGTGTACAGACCACAAGTTTCAAATGGTGATTGTACAATAGAAATAACCATTTGACTCATACTTAACTATGAGACAAGAGATGGATTCTTGCACAATTTTCTATATAAAGAATTAAAAGGGAAACAAATATAGACATAAAGTTTTGTGGGATAGCTATTTCATTTATACAACAGAAATATATTGCTTTCCTAGCATGTAACTAGTACTAACCATTATCATATATTTTATCTCCTTTGACACATTCGTCCATTTCAAACTTCACAACATTCTTCAGATCAGTATACCAAGACTCCAAAAAAGATTTGACTTGCTTAAGGTATATGGTTAAGAAGGAAATGAGTCAAGATTTGAACCCAGACCGCCTAACTCATCTAGACGTTTGTTCTCTGAAGAGGACATTCGAAGCCTGAGCTAATCATGTTCTATTAAAACTCAAGTCATTTTTATGCCAGAGCCCTAGTTGCTTTCTTTCGAAACACATTTCCCTTTAAATGCATCTGGAATTTATAGGTGAAGCCCTGGCAAATTAATAATAAAGAAAATCACATTAGTCCCCTAAGAAGGACAAGCCAAGGGTGGTGGTGGAAACCTGGCTGAAGCAAGACACCCCTGCAGCTTTATCATTACCCACATGTGGTTACTTATTGCAGCATTTAGAGCCTTGCTCCTTACTTGGTGGCCTCACAGGCTACCAGTGACAAGAAAGGCGGTAAAAGGAAGGAGGGGCTTCCTCCCCTCTGTGCTAAGGAGGTTAGATGTATTGCCAAGACTCCCCTTGAGGCAAGCTGGAAAGATGAGGCTCTTTGTGTTTTTCCATCCACAGAACAACACTGAACTTTCTGAGACCTGGTAATGCAGTCATGTGTCTTGTTTCTGCATTCAGAATATTATCATTTCATAGTCCTTCAGAATGTGTTAAGGTGGTTTACTGTATATCACAGGTCATGGTTTAAATTTCAAAGCATTAGATAAAAATTACCTTAGACTACATTTGTAGATGTCTCTCAAGTCATCCCAATGTAGTTTCCATGGGAACTAATATATATCAAAGGAAGAAGAGAGAGAAGGAGAGAGACTATATAAGAGGAAATAGTTCATCCCTGCTTTCTCTTTCTTTGGCAAAACCAAAATGAGTTCCATGCCAAATGCTGATGAAATAAGATGCTAAATAATATTTTTGATGTGAATGCATTTTTCCCTAAGAATCTAATCTTTTGTACTACACATGCTTATGTGAACATTTTCCAATCCTTTCATATAATATATGTTACATTATATGAATTTATACTTATATAATTATATTATGTTCACATATATTACATTACATTTAGAGCCTTAGAAGACACATACACTTTTTTTAGGAGAAGGGTTAGCATCATCCATTGTTATTACTATTTTGCAGTTGTTTTTAGAAATTTTTTCTTAAATTTTGAGACAGGGTCTTGCTACCTAGCCAAGGTTGGTTTCAAACTCACAATCCTCCTGCCTCTGTCTCTCAAGTGCTGAGTTAACAGGTGTATATCACCATGCCTGGCTTCAGACTAATTAATTTGTAGAGTTATTATCTGTTGAGAATCTACTCTATGTCAAGTGCTTGAATGGCCCCATGGATGAAAGTTTGCAGTCCCATAAGAACATATACTAAGAATGTGTTATACACACCCCCCCACACACACACAAAGGGAGAGAGAGTCTTTCTGAGTTAGCTTTCATTAATCTCTCATCAAAAATAACTATTAAGAACTATTAACTATTAAGAAGCATTGTTAAAAAGAGCAAGTTAGAGCTATTATTCCTAAACCCAACCACACTTCAAGCCACCTTTAATTCTGTCCCCTAGGGCTCACCTGGATTGTAAACTAAATAAAACAGCTCAATTTGGGGGTAGCTGGAAGGAGGTAGTAATATGTTATGTCCCCAGTTATTATCACTGTGATGATATAAATTGAAATTGTAACCTGTAGAAAGTTAACTAGAAAAATAGTTAGAGAAAACCTTGGCTACAAGAGCTAAGAGAATATTTAATCACGTGACACGAAATGACAATTATGTTAGAAGTTCCAACCACAAGTTTTTTTCAGGCTAAAGTTGTTCTATTCTTACAAGAAAGCCGATTTAAAAATTCATCACCATTATTATCATCATCAAAATCTTTCCTTAACATACACTGTTTGATAAATACTTTATGCCAGGCCTTTGGCTCGGGCACCTGAGATACAGCAGTGAAGAAACTCCATGTAACTTACATTTGGTTAAGGAGAGAAAATGTGAAGAAAACACCAGGAGCAGTGGGTACAAGAGTGCAGGGCACAGATTGGACATTATTCTTGGAGTCATGGTAACAAATAGACTCAAGAACACTAGAGTCTGTGAAAGGAACAACTAGAACTAGAAAAAGTAATGGACATTTTGCTCTTAGAAACTGAGCAAGAGAATTTTCTGCAAGCAAATATTCCAACAGGAACTGCCATGGAACATAGAACGTTATGAAACACAGTGAAGACCAATAAATAATACAAAACAGGATGATGAAAGAGGATTCATAAAAAAGACATATCCCTTAGCCACAAAGGGCCAAGAGCTTTTGAATTTCCTATGATAAGATGCAAGCTGGAAGGATCACATTTTACTTTACCTGTGTTCTTGCATGTATCATGGTATGCACTTCCAGGTGCTCATCAACAGCACTGTAGAGGGTGTACTGGTAATCACATTTAAGCAATATTTTCTTGGTATTATAAAAATCCAAATTTAAAAATTAAAGGAAATAAGATCCATTCATACATAGATAGAGATATGTTTTATTATTATAGGAGTTTTGAGGTTGTTTGGTTTTGGTTGTGAGTGACATGTCATCACAGAGTACTTTGGTAGCAAAAAAAATCCTCTTCGACTTACTGTTGAGTGACATCAGATAAGTTAGTTCACTTCTCAGAGCTTCAGATTCTTCATCTTTAGATTGAGGGTGGTAATTATACATATATCACAGATTTGTTTGAGTGATTAGAGAATATATAAGTAAAACACAATGGGTATGTCCATTATAGATTACATGTTGGTATTTATCCACTCTCCTCTTTCCTTTCTTTCAGGTAGAATAGCTCTCGGGACCTCTCTTGCACTCTTTGACACATGGTAGGTTGAGGGAGCACACAGTGCATAAGGTGGTAATAAATCTCATTGGAGATTTGGAAGGAATTAGGCATCCAAAACTCTTTTTCATTAGTACTGGGCATCAATAGAAAGGCCCACTGTCTCAGCTTTGTCTGGGGCTATGTGCAAAAGCTCAGTTCTGAGCTGAAGTGTTGGGAGGTCCTTCAGTGCCATATTTTCCAACAGTGTTGTCAAAAATGAAGCTTAAATTTTAAATTCTGTATATTAATCCTCATGTACATCTTGGGTTCTAATCTCTGGTTAGAAAAGGGACTTACTTACTAAATCCCCAAACCATACCTATATAATTCTGGCTCAACAAATAACAACTCACAATAATAATATTAGTAATTATAAAGATAATTGCAAATAAACAATAACCATTTAATCTGTATGTGCCCCTGCTGTAAGGATTTATCTAATTTTGTCTTCACAATAACAGTATAAATTAGAAATTCATATTCCTGTCTGACAGATGATGACATGAGAGTACAGGGAGGCTAAATAAAGGACTCAATTCATGCAAATTCTAAGTGAACCACATTGGTCCCAAAACCTGCCTCCATAGCTACGAGTCTGTACATATCTGAGTAATATTTATATGCACTAATGACTATCAAGTATCTAGAACTTATAAAGAACACAATAAGAACAATGGCTTGAAATATTTATTACCAAATAGTTTATTCCTCTCAGAAATTGCTTATTTAAAAATGTTTATTTGTAGATAATAGGCACCAGTCATTGGAAAATTCAGGATGAATAAGACAATGGCACAATATGAAAAATACCATTGTAGCAACAATAAACAAAAGTTATAGGAAAATGTAGAGTGGAATGATACATTTTGAACAAGAGGTAGGGCTTAGGTGAAAAAAATCAAGAAAACATACAGAACCATGAATGTTTGAACAAGTGAGCAAGTCGCAGGCTGTGGGGTCTGTGACAGAGAGGATGACAGACACACTGAAAGGGAACATGGAACATCCCTAATATGAAAAAGGTCTGAAATGCAATTCTGAGGATTTTATGTGGAAGAAATAGAGACTTGGCAAAATATCCGATAAGTGTTTATAGCACTAACTAGATGGTACAAAGAGAATGGCTTAAATACAAGAAACATCGCTGGCAGGTTGACTTATTAGGGTGTCATTGTAGGTTGTATTGTGTCCTCCCCAAAGGTATGTTGAAAGTCTATTCTAATTAAGATGGGTCTTTAGAGTGAGTCCTAATAATTCTTTTCATGTAAGAAAAGAAAATAGAGACATAAGGAGGCAGAATTTGTAATTATTCAGCTACAAAGCAAGTAACAGTAACACCAAGGATTGTCACCCATAGGAACAGATTCTCCCCTAGACCCTTCAGAGGAAACACAGCCCTGTCCTTGATTTCTGACTTTTGGCTTTCATCTCCATGAGAGAATAAATTTGTGTTGTTTTAAGCCCCTTAGCTTATACATTTGTATAAGCTAATACTAGGGCAGACCCTAGTAAAGGTCAGTAAAGTAATACTGTAAAGGAATTTAAGTATTACTAGTAAAGTAATGTAAGTATCATAGATTACTTCAGTAAAGGGGTAGTAAGCTCTTGAATTTAAAATGGAGAAGAGGTGTATGATAGGCCAAGGCTAGAGTTGATACAGAACCAAAGAAGCATTGAGAAGTACAAATGGAGTGATGAAATCACAAAGAATCCCTTAAATAGGAATAAGGTATATGCTTGAGTGCTGATGGGCCCCTGTACACATTTTTCTAAAACTGCTTCCAAATCCCATTAGGGCATTTAAAAACAGGGTTCTTAGGAAGGAAGCCCCTTTGAGATTGCCAGTTCTGCCCCAGCTAGTCTAGAGTTAATATCTTGAGGCCAATCTTGAAGGTAGTTTAGGTTAAATGAAGAACCCAATACTCTGGTCACCAGTCCACCACATGGGGCATAGAAATGAAGGTGGACATTGGTTAGATAGTTCCATTTTCATATTTTAGCAAAGTGTGTTGAAGAACTTATTAGAAGAGGGAAACCAGAAGCATTAAGTTTAACCTGCTCCTTGCAGAAGTTGGGAGGTAGTAGAAAGGATAGAAATGGGCAAGTCACTCAAATGCAAGGCCAGTGAATCAGAGAGAAAAGGCCCAAAGCAGCAGAACAAGCTTCAATAAAGAGATATTGTTACTTGGAGAGGTGGCCTTTTGTCCTTTGTTCTATTACTGGTCAGAGGACTGGAGAAAACGGGAGCCTGAGACAAGAGCTCTGCTAAGTGCCCTTGAGAGGGTGCACTGGGGTCATCAACAAAGCCAGAGCACTAAAGGAAAAAAGGACTAAAGAGAGGATTGGAGAAGACAAATGAGAATGATGGGGAAAAAAAAAAAAAACATTTTCTAAGAGAAAAAGAATCACACGAGAGCAGAAGTGCCTGTAGGATAAAGCACAGCAGGTAGTTAGGGAAAAGGGTCCGTGGTGCTCTTTGAAGCTCTGACTACATTAGAAGACCTGGCAAGACAGTCCTTACTTTCATGGGCCAGTAGAGAACCTTTCCTGTCTATTGTTCTTGTGGATTATAAATCATTGACCTCTTTAGGATTTCTAAAGGAAAAATGACTTTAGATTTCTGAGAGTTTCCCAAAGCATTCTTTATTCTCAATATCATATGGGAAGCCTTGAGTTTGTCTTGGTACATTTTATCCATAGTGACTTAAATTTCCCCTCTCCCTCTTCCTTTCTCTAATTATCAAATAAGGAATGGTCAGCACAAGGATTAGTGAGAGAGGGAGAAACCCAAGTACAGTGAGGAGAACATTTACACCATATGACCACATAGCTTTTGATGGGACATAGTAAGCAGCTCCATACCAATAACCTCCATGAATGAGGTGATCCACTATGGCCAGACCCTGTACAAAGTTGTTTCGCCTTCATAGCAGCCCTAGGAAGGAAGTACTAATGCTAATTCCAGTTTACAGACAAGGAAAATGCCCTGATAAAGACAAAGTGATTTGTCAAAGGGCCACCCATTAAGCCATACAGAATCAGTACGTTCTATTTCTCTCCCAAACCCATGAGTTTGCCCACCATACAGTGCTGCCTGCCTAAAGCACTGGTTGGTGGGCAATTTGACAGAATGTCAGGGCCCAATATCACGTACCTCTGGAGAGGAATCTCGTATGTCTGGGTTTTGGCTGTTGTCTGTTTGCCCTTCTTGGCTCAGCCAACCTGCAAGTTCACCGCTTTTCTGCAGGTCTTCCTTCTAGTAGCTCAGATGCAGCCCACAGAACCGGAGTGACAGGTGACACAAACAGTAGCTGTAGTTGTGACAGGTTTGTAGAACAAGAGACAGGAGCATTCACAAGGCCCCTCTGTCTTCACAGCATATTATGACTTTGATGTTCTCTGTGCTTAATAACCTCTACCTGATCCACTGTAAAAATTCAGTGCTCAGTAGTCCTCAAAATTTCTAATTTCATACCTGTGGCAAAGTGACTTGTAGCGGATCACAGAGGGCATGTTTAAAGCCCACAGTGGAAAAGGTACTGGCTCCTAACCTTCTGTAGAACTGTTTTCAATACTTCCTACAAACTGTTATTGCTGTCTTTATTTAGGTTGTATTTTTTCATTTCAGAGTCTATGTTTAGCAGATACATAAAGGAGCAAAA
This sequence comes from Castor canadensis, assembly GCF_047511655.1. NCBI lineage: Eukaryota > Metazoa > Chordata > Mammalia > Rodentia > Castoridae > Castor > Castor canadensis. The sequence continues at coordinate 92,430,528 of NC_133392.1, read as the reverse complement.
TGGGTTTAATGACCTAAAGTGGCAAACCAATGATATGTGGGCCTCCTAGGAGCAAGAAAAGATCAAAAGACCATAAGAGAGACATCCTGTTTCTTGGTGACTAAGAGTCAAATTGCTTTTATGTGTGTGTGCCAAAGGGAAATTCATGGCCACCCAGCATGCATTAAGATCTCTCTTTGAAAGCTTCCTCTTACGGGTAGAGTATGACAGAGTGGGGTGGGAGATAGAGAAGGTTCCTTAAAGGATTATGCAGAAAATCTTCTCATCTGCTGATTTTGTTTGTCTCACTTCTCAGTGAGTGTGCAGACATTCTGTTACTAGAGAGTTGAGGGGTTTAATTAAATAGATATTCACTGGATGTGAGCATCTATACAATCTAGGTACTATAGGCTTCTTAAAGCCTTTGAATTCAGCATCCCAAAGAATACTATGGGCGCCAATTTGATCTATGTTGTTATCACTTCCTCTGCTCTCCAGGACTTCTCATTTACACTCCTATCAGACGTGGTAACCCAGGTGTGGCTCTGACTTCATGGTTTTTTTTTTTATTGACTATGTGAACCCCACATAAGGTATTCAATTTTCCAACTTCTAGTTCTTCATCTGAAAATAGAGACAATACTAATGCTAGCATTATATATTTATTATGAAGATAAATATAATTAAGTATATATTATTATTTGGATAAGAACTGTGTACACATTAAGACCCAAACAAATTGCCTCCACAGTCTGAAAAGCAATTCTCAGCTTATGCATACTAGACTCAAAATAATCAGGTGAAAGAAATCTTTATTCATCATTTCTTAAGTCTCATTTTTCTATGTCCACCCTGAAGCAATATTAAATAAACCGATCTCATTTTTACCATTTATTATACAAATAATAAAACATACTGGGAATAAAAACCCAGTATGTCTCCTACTGTATTTTCTGATTACATTATGCAATTAAGTACTCTTTTAAGTCTGATTATCTCCTTTCATAAACAACACATTTTTCTGAGCATGGACTATAGAACTTACTCTTATCATATAAACTCTTATTTTATTGAAGCTGATCTAAATTCAATCAACAGATGATGGAACTAGCAACTCTGCAACTTTGTCACCATCCTTGGCTATCCCCAACTTTCATGCTACTTTTGAGTCTTTGTCGTTGGATAGATACAAGTATCCATAGCCATTCTGCCATGGGTCTACATTGCTCAACCAAGAGATGTTGGGGAGGGAAGGACATGGATCCTTTTGATCATTGTAGTTATTTTTAAGTATTTAGTTTACAAAATTTCCAGTTCTTGCCTCTGGACATCTCTCTAAGCAGAGCCCAGTTCACTAAGGTAAAGGTGGCCTATTCCTGAGTACGTATCTAACTCGTTGTAACCCAAAATATTCCATTAATGCTTGTATTCACAGGTTACTTAAGTTATCATTTGCATTTAGTATGGACCCTTTGGAAAGGTTTAGAAATATGAAAGGGTATTCTTGGTCTTTACAATACCATGGCAAGGTGCTCTGGTATTTTTAGATGGGTTCAAGGGAGGTGAAAAATCTTGGAATGAAAATACTATGACACAATAAAAGCTGTCATGTCAATGCTTCCTTTGTTGAGAAAAGTAAAATTATTTGTAACTTCTCTCTCTTAGAAAAATTAACCAAGTCCAATTATTTCATTTAGTTGGTGCCCATCCTTAAAACTCACAGAGGAGTCTTGACTACAGAACACCTATCCCCCTCTTAAGGCTTTTTCACTCAATATCTCATTTAGTTTCTTAAAAGAATTAAAAGTTTCTGATTATCTCCTTACTGGTAAAGAAACTAAAGGTCATTGGAAGCAAATGATACATACACATATTCTGACACTAAATTCAGCATGATTCTACTACCTTACTCTGCTTCCATAATATTGATTTTATAGCATTATCTGAATTACTAAAAATGTATAACCTTGAGTCCTATAATAATAAAAAGAGAAAAATATGTAGGGAAAATAGAAAAAGTAGCTAAATCATATAAAAAATAAAAACTGGAATACCTTGACTACAGATAAAAGAGCCTTTTTAAAATGCCTCCATGAATTTGTTTCTATGTATCTATGTTGACATCATAAAAAATAACAGCTTTCAATTCAAAATTCATTCTTTCTATATATTTTTCTCATATCTATTTTAATTAAAATGTTCAACTTGAATATTAAACTGTCATGTCCTCCTTCTCTACCCAACCCTCCAGAATACTGCTGAGTAACATAGCACTCACACACAGAATGCCACAGTGTCCGCTTATGTGAATTAAATGTATTCTCGATAGCTAGAGTGCTCTCCTAACTCTTTGAAATGCACATATCCTGTATTTCATAGGGCCTTTCAAATCATTGTACAGACAACTCTTTACTCTCCTTTATTTTATAAATTGGGAAATAGATCAAATAGAAGTTAAGTGACATAAAAGAGGTCAATGCAAATTGCTGGAAGACAGGGAAAGGCATCACCCTTACTCATGGATAGCAATCACTCAGGTAGCCTATGACTGTAGGAGGCAGACTTCAGAGGTTCTCTTTTGATGAAGATTTCTCAAGCAGATTCACAATGGACTCTCACTCAACCAGTTATTTCCTTGTCCCATAATATCTATGTTAAAATCAGGTTGGTTACTCATCTTTTCTTCCTATTTGTTACATCTGCCAGGGACCAATGAAGATAAAAATATTTGAACTTAGCTAAACGTAAATTTTTGCATGCAGTTGCTTATGAATTCAAGAATGATTTTACAAAGAAGTAAAGAACCAAAATATTTTTGTAGTGTTTCTGGTAAAAAGACTGCTGTTTATAGGTACTCATCTTTCCACTTTTAATTGACAGAAAAAAATCTTAAAGAAAGTACCTGTATTCTAAAGTTATTCTTGATGGCACTAAATAAATGACATTCACATAGCCATTTGGCTCCCGGAACTTGGGCCCAGGGTGTAGCTCAGTGGTCCAGCTTAGCAAGCACAAGGCCCTGGCTGGGTTCAATCCCAGCACTGTAAAATAAATAAATAAATGTTGGAAATTTCTAGATCAGGGGTCTACAAATAGTCTTTGCTTCTACATCTATAACCTAGGACAAAATACCACTGTTATCTATTTTATAAATAAAGCCTTATTATAATGCATTCTGATTCATCCACTTACATATTGCCCAATTGCTACTGTATGGCAAGGTTGAGTAACTGAGGCAGAGATCATATGACTTACAAAGTCTAAAATATTCATAATCCTACCATTTATAGAAAAAGTCAACAATGGCTATAGATTATACAATGTATCAACCCTGGCAGATGTGAAAAGTAACCCTGACTATCTCATAACAGTAATGAAGATCAATTGCCAAGATCCAACACAAAGCTCTCCAAATGTCCTGCCTTGAGACCACACACTTTGGAGTCAGACCTATCAAGTTTTAGATTATTCTCTGAACAGATGCATTTTGCAAATGTCAAACCTGTAAAGTAGATGATGACAATTTTGCTGAAAGATCACTCCTCCCCATCAGGTAAAACAAGTGAGTGTGAACATATTTGGGACCTCAATTTTCTAAATTTTGCTGTAATTACTAGAATGCTGTCGATGTATAACTTTGATTTATAGTCTGCCAAACCAAGGTTTCTGAATTTCTTGGCATGAGTTTGGTACTGAAGCATTACTTTGATTATAGTTTCTTATATTTGGCATAAATATATTCCCTTTGTGCATATTCTTTTTAGATGCAGCAGAAAAATGCGTGACGCTTCCTTTTTCTCTTTCTCTCCTTTTTCTTTAGGAGAAGCAGCTGTGAAGTCATAATTATGTTCACTTCCCACTGGCAACTGGCAAGCCCTTTAGTCTGTGCATTTGGAACTCACCAAGAATAAATAAAGTCCATTCCCTCCTTGAGGGTCTATTCTGCCATTCCATCTAGGATTTCATGCATTTCCAATTCCTAAAACATCTATTATTATAAATTTTAAAAATGGGCCTTGTAAAATGAGGTGAGAGAAAAAAACTTGAGAGTATGAAAAAAAATCAACATAATCTCTAAGATACAGCAACAAATTTGCTAGCTTTTAAAAACTTGTAATTATCATTGTTGGTTAATTAGCACCACAGATTACCCGGTACTGACATGCAATTTTCTTAAACAATGAAGTTTTTTTTGGTGTTTTGCATTACTTAATGCTATGGTTTTAGGAACTTTTTATTTTATTTTTACACATTGAAGAATGAAGGGCAAAAGTCTTGAAGGATATAGATAATGAATTGCAATCTAAATTTAGAAAATACATCAGACAATACAGAATGATTCATGGTAGGAATTTGTAATCCTAGAAAGGCAATTCACTGTAACTTTTATTTATAAATAAGCCAAATTTTCTTGGCTCAAATCTGGATGAGACCCAGAAACATCAACAAATATTTCTTCTGCTTTACATAGACCTTCAAAAAGGTCAGAATCTGGGTATATTATTTATGTTTTATAGAAAGAGATATTTAATATTTGTAGAACCATTTAGATAGTAACATTAATTTTAATAAGTTGATAGAGCATTTGTCTTTTAATATCCATTATAATAACTATCACCTAAAGCCTATGAAAAATTCAACATTTACTTGTTGGTTAGTCTGTTTTTCATTCATAAGTGCAATTACTTCCTAGCTGAAATTTTCAAGAAGTGTTAGCATCACTTCAAAGGTAACCCTGTTTGTTTGAGAATGTAAACAGTCTATAGATTCTAGGGCTTCTCACTTTGTGCTCAGAAACAACCCTGGATTTTTATTTAATGGCTTCCTGGTTACCTAATCTGTGAGAAAATGCTTCTGAGGGGGAGAGATATTTGTCTAGGACTATATTGTTTAAAGAGCTGCGCTCCTTCTGAAACAGCAGGTATGAAGTTCAAAAAGAGAGATTGGGAGTCCAAATGAAGGTATTAGGACTTTATAAACATGGCCCTCATGCCTCAGTCTGGGTGTATTAATGATAACACTACAAAGAAAAATGTAGCAAAGGAAACTTATGATGAACCCAAAAGACACAGTTTTAGTAAACTTAAAAGAAAGTAAAGGGAGACTTTCCAAGCCCACTGCATTGAAGCCGAGAGTTTCTCTTTTGAATTCTATTCCTTATAGAATACCACACACAGAGATGAGCTCATGGAATTTGCATTAAATAATTGATGACTTTTTGACATTTATTTGAAGTTTCCTTCAAGGAAAAGGGTCCAACTGGCATTTTGGAATTACTTTACAGTTAAGTAGGTCTTTGCATGTATCACAAGCAACTACTAAATCTAAGGTCATATATTAGACAGTCTTTCAAACTTTTAAAAATCTTACATTTTAGGGCAATTTAATATTTTCTTTAAAGAAAAAGACAGTGAAAGAATGTATCTATTTGAGCAAAACAAATGACCTCTGCCCAGTTCCCAAGTCCTCTGGTTATTCTAGTAACTGCAACCAGGAGTCCAGTGACAGCAACTCAATCAACAATAATGGTGGGTGGGCAAATCCTGCCACAACAGGCTTAACTGGAAGGCAACAGATTTAGCCAAGTGACAGACAAGGAAAACATCAAAATCAATAAATAAAATAATTGAATAAAAATAAAGGGTAAGGCAGGCCTGGTGGCTCACACATGTAATAATAGTTACTTAGAAGACTGAGATCAGGAGGATTGTGGTTCTAGACCAACATGGGCAAAAAATATGTGAGACCCCATCTCAACTGATAGCTGAGTTAGGTGCTACATGCCTATCATTCCAGCTATGGCAAGAAGCATAAAATTGGAAGATCACGGTACAGGCTGGCCTGGGAAAAAAAGCAAAAATAGCTAACTCAAAAATAACCAGAGCAAAAAAGAGCTGAAGGAATGCCTTGAGCAATAGAGGACTTACCTAGAAGCCCTGAGTTCAAACCCCTCCAAAATAATAATAATTTTTAAATTATATAAAAGTTAATGACAACAGAGCAACAAATCCCTATCCAAATGGCATATTTTGCATAATATTTGAAGAATTAAGTAAATAATGTACAAAAAGCCCTCAAGGCCTTCCCTACCACATAGAGAAACTCAGGGAATGATGGAAATTTCATTCATAGAATGTTGGCTAAAAGCAAAGAAATTGGAATTAGCAGTGTACTAGCAAAGATTGAGTCCTTTAAAAAAAAAATAAAACTTCTCTGAGTCCCAGTTTTCTCATCTGAAGTAAATAAGTAAGGTATTTAGCTCATTACCTCACTTGCACACTTATTCTAGTTTGCAAGGAAATGATACATATAAATAAATGGTTGAAATGGAGTGACAGTCATTAGGTAAGATCTAGGAATAGGAACTTGACACAGTAACCTATATGATCACCTGCTTAATTCCCCTTTTCACTTGTTCATTTATTCAACAAACTTCCTTTAAAAGCCTACTATGATTCAGATTTTGAGTGTTCCCTTAAGAATTGCAAATTGTACATGTAAGAGAGTGATTTGAAGGTAAATCACTGTAACTGTTTTTACTCTTTAAAAATTATTTCTTTTGTATTAAGAAAGAGATATGTTTTTTCAGATATAGGTAGACTAACTGGTACATTTATAACTCTGACAGCAACATTCCAGAATGTTTTGTGGGAAGACAGAATTTATCTTTGTATTAACTTCAAAAGGTCAGGTGTGTATGAGAATCTTCATTTGCTCCCAGTACAAATATGTTAGGAATCCAAAAACTTGCAAATACTCAGATTTGGTGAGCAAAACCTTGTTCATAACCTTGATGATATGCCAAACATCAACAACTTTGTCTTCCACAAACGAAGAGACCGTTATTGTACACTAAAAAACAAAAGTTCACAGACTTTAATAAGAGTTTGTAAACAATCTCACTTGAAACTGATCTCTATTTTTGCCATTGTGTGTTAAAGAAATCAAGTCTATTGAATTGTCTTCATATGTACAAGTCTATAAAAATTACTGTTTAGTCTTTGAAAGAATGTTACTAAAATCACCTGAATTTTCAAGAAGGCTGCAGATGGTGACTTCATGAGTAGAGGCATATTATGGCTAACCAGTCTATATTTCAGTGTAAGGCAGTCAAGTCATGTTCATATATATATTTGTGTGTGTGTTTGTATGTATGTATGTATGTATATATGTATATGTATTTCTTGACCATAGAAACAGAATGTCATAGAAATAATATTTTTCTCTTTAACAAAATACATTTAGCTTATCTGTCATTAAGCCAACAAGCAAACTCAGGATCATAAGAAAAATAACAAAGTAACAAATCAAACATCAGCCTGTAAAATCTAGTTCAGAATAAAATGTTGCTATTGAAAAAAAAAAAAGGGAAATTCTTTCTGATATATCTAGTTTGGTCTCTGCTCAGAAAAAAGTGATATTCATTTCAGACAAGAAAGAGAGGGGGTAACAACCATTTTTTAAATATTCATTTTATGTCAGGAGCAGAATGTCCCCCAAGTTAAGTACTAGATTCTCCATGAGTGGATTAGACAAGGAAAGAAACAGGCTCAGTAAAGCTAAGAATCTTGTTTATTGTTATCTGTGCAGTATGACTATTATAGCTAAAATTTCTCATTAGATGTCAGGTGTTACCTATTCCAACACTTAAAACAGTAGACAACTGAGGTTTAGAGAGGCTCTTTCCCCTGCCCAAGTCACTTCAGATCACTTCATCTCTTTGCTCTACCACTTGCCTCCCATAGCAAAACTAACATTTTTTTCCTCTAGTCTGTCCCTTAGCAAAAATGTAAAGTAATTAGAATCTAGTCTATTTGTGGCCAGCTTCCTTTTTTTTGTGTTTATTTCTTCTCTGCACAACCAATTGACTTAATTCTCCACCTAAAGGTGGATATAGCTCAGAGACAAAGAAGAAGCATTAGACATCATGTACTTAACATTGTGGAATAGGTTTAAATCTGCTCGACAGTTGTTCACTGAGTGCCTGCAATGGGAAGGAGAACTGAAGGCTGGGGATTCAAGATGACCAGCACAGGTCATGCTGGGATGGAAATCTGCAGGCACAGTGATGGGACAGACAGGATCAAGTAAGCTCAAATGTGGGGTAATGCAGTCTACATACAGACAACATGCTCTTAGCTAGTAGAGGAAAGTATAAGTTCAACACCTGGCAGCAGAATGGATGGCAGATCCTAAGAGAAGGTTCTTGAAGCCTGAAGCATTTGAACTGATGTGATTATAAAGGATTTCAGTTGACAGAGAAACAAAGGTGGAAGAGACTGCATGAGTTAATGCATGAACATTCATATATTCTAATTCTAGTCTTAATTTTTTGTAGTCTTATAAAACATCATCTTTACTGATGTAAAGATGATAACACAAGGTAACAAAAATACACCACGATCCACAGAAATGAGTCTGGGAATAAGTGTTCTGCTTCTAATCACTAAAGGTATTGACCTAGATTGAGAATATCAACTCTCTGTCATGTCACACCCCCAACTACTTATTGAGGATAAGAGGAGCACATCCCGCATCTTCCTAGTTATCTCCTTAAAGACTTTTATGCACAAGAACTTGACAAGTGATCCTGATGTCTTTCTTATCATTAGTTTTAGCAAAACATGCACATGTAATTAATAGAAATAATTATTTCTCCCCAACATCTAGAAAAAATTTTAATATACAACAAAATTTTAAGTAAAGGTATCTGCCTTTAATAGCAGGATGTTTGACTCAGCTGACAGAAAAGGATTTAGAAGGAAAACATTCTAACATCATTCCCGTTGCAGTTGTAGCTGGCTATTTATTACAAAGGCTTATGTGCTTTGCTCAGTAGCAGTCACACTGCCACAGAGAAGGTCAGCTGGCCCTGGTGCATTATGCTAATGCTTGGACAGTCCTCTATGTTGTGGGGTTGTAAAATTATTCCACCACCAACAATATGATTCTCTAGGTTATAAAGTATGAAATGAAACAAAGAAACATACTATCTTGTTCGCTAAATAAATGATCACGGCCTGTTAAGCGCTATTAAAACAAACTCCACCTTGTATTTTTGAAAGATGTGTTAATTCTTTACTAAGTAGGAAGGAGTGGACTCTCAGGAGCCTTCAAGCACATGGACTGTTCTGCAGCTCACAGAATGGGTCTAACACCACCTGGAAGAATTTGAAGAAAGCATGCTAATCCTTGCCACATTGGTGGTCCTCTCTTAACTACTGTACAAGCTGTAGCATGGGATTGGCTTCTACTCTCACCTGGCCTCACCTCCATCTCCAACTCTCTCTCATCTGAATGTTATTCAAAGAGAATTCTATAGTTTTCCCTGATATCCATATCAGGCTCACAAACCTACCAGCACACAATATCAGCACTCAACCTGCCAGCCTATTCCAGAAATTCTGGAAGCATCAGCCTTATTAAATCATTATTCGATAACTAGGTCAATTCATATTTTTGTTTGCAAAAACATCTACAGGCATCCAATAATATTTATTTAATTAACATAATAAAAACAATTCTAACTATACTCGGGAAAATTTCCCCTTTGCCACGACATTTTAGAGCATTTACTTGCATCATCGTAGAAATACAATTGTGCATTTAGGTTAGCAGTTACTAACTGAGATAAGAAAGCATACTTTCTATAAGTTTATTTTGTTATATCTGTGTTTGTCACATTTTCCAGTAAGTTTCTGCTCGGAAAATGTGGAAAAAATAATCTGTCTCAAGACCTCGGTACTCTTAACTATTCAAAAATTCTTTCAATAAAATATAATATGGAAGCTGTGTTCTGCATGTCAAGAGCATTTCACTGTTGAAATTTCACCACCAGAAAACAGACTCAGAATAATTAGACTCGAACAAAACCACTTTATCCACTTTTATTCCTTTAATAAGAAGGTGATTATTATTAAAAAAGAGAGAGAGAGAGCCATGAATACCCAGGTAGAAGATACAGTATCTTTTAAAAACTAATTCAGAAGACACGCACTATCTCCTTAAGTATCTCTTATATCTAAATCATATATGTATATATAAAATATGGAACTTAAAGTTTATGAAGAAAAATAAATGCAGTCTATAGAAATTTAATAACACATTTCTCTGAATAATCACATTATTCATAAATAGCTCACTGGTGGCAGTAAAAATCAATAGAAAATGATACCAATATGGAGATGTGTTTGTCTCTGATATTCAGGGAAGATTTTTCTGTTAATTACAATGAGAGATGCAGCCACTCATGATGGACAACCATCTGGTGCTCTTAAGAAACATAGGGACAACCTAGGGATGCCTCAATAAGTTTTTACTGGACCAAGGCTAATAAACTCACAGACAAAAACAAGTTTTTCAAAATTGAGGAAAGTATGAAAGGTTTAGAACAGTGGTGATCATCACCAAGGGAACTGTGTTTGAATAACAATCTCTTAAGAAGATACCAATACAGAGAACATTGTCTTTAAATCACCCTAAGCTAGAAACATGCTCTGTGTCAAACTCAATTCTTTCAGATGTCAGCAAATTACCTGTTGTAAGGCTGTCCCAAGGGAAGAAGTGATCCACTCCCCAATTCCTCCACTGATGCACTAAAGTCCTAACTGGTACATTTTATATGCTGTTTTCAGAAACATGGACATGTGGTAGATTATGAAAATTTGACTGCTAGACATCCCTTAAATGTGAACAATTAACATGGGACCATTTCCCTCAACCTCTATACCTCCTTCATTCACAGGAGACATGGAGTTGCTCATCCCAGCCAAGGACATCAACCATGTAAATGTAATCCAGTATCATTCTATCAACATCTCCTGTCTTCCTTCTCAGGTTGTTATGCTCTGCTCTTTTCTGATTTTCATCATTTAAAACTTGTTGATTTCACCCGAGGTAAACTCAGAAATATTTAAACATCATTCCCGTTTCCTATCCTTTCTCCATATTTCCCCAGTTACCTAATTAAAATTCCCATTGCATTTCCTCTTTTTTTTCTATGTATCCTAGAAGTGGCCCTGGATTGAGCAGAAAACATAAGCATAATGCTAAGGAAAATATAGCCATAGTTTCAAATGTAGTTAAATACATTCAAAAAAAATCGTGCTCAAACATCATTAGAAATATCTTGAATTTCATTTCAGAACTTGTACAAAACATTTCAACATGCTTCCTTCCCCTTTTAGTGAGTGAGCTTTATATCAAGTCGTATACATTCCAAGTAAGTAAAACACTATGTGACCCCCAAATACTATCCATGCTGCCATACTATTACTTGCTCATTCCATTCAAGCTGCTATAACAAAATACCATAGATGGCCAGAAACAAAAGAAATTTATTTCACACAGTTTTACAAGTATGAAAGGCCAAGATCAAGACACAAACTGATTTGTTATCTAGGGAGGTCGTCTTCCCAGTTCATAAGCAGTAGCTCTTATTGTGTCCTCACCTAGTACAAGAGATGAGGGGTCTCTTTTGGTCTTCTTTATAAGGGCACTAATACCATTCATCAGGGCTTATACTCCTGAACTAACCATCTCCCAAGTTTATCTCTTAATTTCATTACCTTAGGAGTTGTAATTGTGGCCTATGAGTTGTGGGGGAGCATAAAAATCAGCCCATAACCATGGTAATGGCCTTTTCTTCACTACATACAAATTCTTAAACTATGTTATGTTAATTGGACTTTGAAAGCAAGTTTAAATATCTAATTACACTGTTCAAACAACTAAGTCACTAAGAAACTTCTAGAAAATAATATCTAAGCTGGAGACTTACTCTTTAACTACATTAAATCACAATTTTTTAAATTTGATTTCAGTATCAAAATACTTTATCTTTGGCTAGGCTACCCTCCATGTTCAACTTGTCACTAATGACTCTATCAAAGTAATCAGATCTAAAAGCAAAAGCAAAAACTAAGCTACAAAAGTGAAAATAGTAGTGAACAAAATGTGTTATAAAACTGTATGTACAATTTATAAGTGTGAAGATGCATTTTCACAGAAATACTGAATGAGATTAAGTCACTTGTGAAAAAAAGAGAATAATGTAAAAGAACCATTAATAAGATCAATGGAAATTCTTCACTCTTTTTATCTCTAGATGCCATATTCAGCCTGGACTTTATTGTTGTTGATTTTTCTTCATTCCAGCCAAGAGAACTGAAGTGAAATAAAAAGTAGACGACCAAATGAAGTCCAAACCAATTAAGTCTAGCTCCTAGTATAATTTATAGTTAATATAAATTGAATGTCCTCTCTGTGTAACAGAATTTTTCATCATATGAAGTAGGCCCCAACTGACAGTCAACATGTATTGCAAGAATGAATTGCCATCAGAACCTATTTACTAATGAGACATTAACTTTTGGTTCACAATTCAGGGCACCTATAAAAGTTGACCCACAGGTTTCAGCTGTGATGCAAAATCTTATTTATTGGTATCTGGAGGCCCATTGAGCTGTGTTAAGGATTCTTAAGTCACCTGTGTGATGAACGATAAAGAATGTTGACAACACACTTAGTAAATGTTTAGCTGATCCAAGACTCTTCTGGAATTAAAATCCATAGTTGCAAGTAAACAGAGTTCATATCCTACCATCTCCTCTGCCTATGGCATGTAGCAGATGGAATCCCTGCCATAGGCCCAGAAAAAGACAATATGGCATAAGTACCATTCATTTGCCTCCATTGAGATAGTGAGTTGTTGAAAGGTGTTTTCTGTTATTCAGAGGTTCAGAGGTCTTTCCTTATGTGTTTAGCTGCCTGCATCCCTCTATCCTTTGTGGAGACTGTTCCAGTGTCACTAGGAAAGGCACTGCCACCATTGAAAAGCAAAACATATTTACTTCCCAAAGTTAGGATTAACAGCTTTTTGTTCCACGAAATAAGACTATGAATGACAATTATTTGTCAGAATATTAGTACACATATCAGTAGTAACCAGAGTGTATTCTTTACAAATTAAGCAGGTATATATTTAAGTTTCATGATAGACTTCATGATTATTTCAAGTTTAATATTTGAGCTTTAGATAAAATTCTCCTGTAGGAAAACAGACAACACTGTGGATTTTTATATGAAGGACTTCTGGCTTTATCATTTACCAAAGCATATTGCATGTCACTTTCCTTCTTTGAGTCTTTGTGTTTTCAAAATATCAAAGTGCTTCAAACCTCAGGGAGCTGTATAGGACAAATGAAATGGGATAATAAAATAATTTATGGGCTGGGCACTGGTGGCTCATGCCTATAATCCTAGCTGCTCAGGAGGCAGAGATCAGGAGGACCGCAGTTCAAAGCCAGTCCTGGCTTATAAATAGTTCATGAGACCCTATCTTGAAAAACCCTTCACAAAAATAGGGATGGTGGAGTGGCTCAAGGTGAAGGCCCTGAGTTCAAGCCCCAGTACGGAAAAAATATGTATGGGCTATAAAATGCTAACATAACTATCCTTACCAATATGTTGTGTTCCCATTCTAACTTCTACTTATCTTGCTTTTATTTAAATCCTTACTTGTGTTTGACACTGTCCAAAGAGGCTCCTCAAAAGCTTGCTTTCCATCTGGAAGTTTCAGCTGAGGCTTTTGGGTGCATACCTTTTCTCCTGAGGACAAGCTTAGGGCAACAGAGAAGATGACTTAGGTGGACTTGTAGCCTGATGACACTTGGGTTAGCACTACTTTCAGGAAGTCATATGGAGAAATAAAGAGGACCAATAATAAAAATGATCCTACCTTCGCTGACGGATGCAGTGAAGGGGACTGTTAAGGAACAATAGGTCAGAACTGCTTAAAGAACTCAAATAGTAATACCAGGGCATTACTCTAAAGTGAGGGGAGAGACTTATCCTAATCAGTGCCTTGTTAACACCAAGTAAATTGTCATGAGAGCAAACTGCAATCCACTGTAGTTTGTAATTTGTAATCACTGCCTATAATTTCAGTTAACAGGCCATGAGAGGGGCAGGCACAAATACAAGGTCAATTCAACCCAAAGTGAGCACTACCTACACAGATACAGGGAGCACATGAAACAAGTCACAGGACACATACTCAGGAGAAAGTCCTCATTGTTAACAGAACGTAGAGTAGTTTTGATGATATCTACACCAGTGGTAATAAAACTAGGCCTGCAGGCTGTCCTTGCTTTTGTAAACAGAGTTTTATTGGAACACAGCCATGCACAGTGGTTTACTATACTGCCTGTGGCTGAGGTGCACTACCCAGACAAGGTTGAGAAGTAGTGACACAGATTGCTTGGTTTGAAAGACCTAAAATAGTCATCATTTTAAAAAAGCTAGCCAATGTAATCTAGCCTGTAGCTTTTAGAGTCAAAATAATCAAGGATTTGAGACTGGAAGGATAATTCAGTAATTCCATTTCATTGTTATGTGATTGCCATTGTTTCATTCAATCAGCAAGTAATGGTGACAAAAAGACGCTAGTCCTGGTAGAAGATGAAAATGTATAGTGAAGAGAGCTTGATACTATGCAGACCTGAGCTTGGAAGCAAGTTTTAATGAATTAAGTGGCTTTGGAGGAGTTACTTAGAATCTTAAATTTCTGTTTCCAGTGTCTAAAATGGAGTAATCATGGCCATTTTCAGCAAGTAGTGCTGTCAAACATCTCTTAATCCTTTCTGTCTAGTTAATATGCAGGTGACTGCAGCCTCAAAAGGAGGAGGTTGCTACTTAGAGTCTGGATTTAGAATTTCCAAGTAATTTATCTATAAGATTGATGCTCTACTTAGTGGAGCTTGTGTATTTTAGCAAGCAAAATACCTTATGGTTATTATTATTATTGGTTATTTCTATTACTTACATAGTTGAATTATTCCCCAATCAATTTCATCTTTCATATCTTTATCTTCAGAAGTTTTTGGCATTAAGAAACGCAAGAAATTTTAATAGTGATATTTTATTTTCAGGTTTTTTTAGCATATAACAGTTGTAAAAAGGTGTTTCATTGTGATAGTTCCATACATGCATATAATGTATTTCCATTGGGGCAGTGCTACCAAATGGGTTGCCTTTTGTTCTAGAGCACAGAAAGCAGTCATTAAATTAATTGAATTAATCATTTACCTCAGCACCATGTAAACCAGCCAAAGATAAGACAAACTGACTTTTATAAAAATCCTTGCAAATCTATCACTACCAACATTAACTGGGTTAATTTTGCCTTCGGGC
This sequence comes from Castor canadensis, assembly GCF_047511655.1. Lineage (NCBI taxonomy): Eukaryota > Metazoa > Chordata > Mammalia > Rodentia > Castoridae > Castor > Castor canadensis. The sequence goes on along the minus strand of NC_133392.1, from coordinate 92,415,357 downwards.
AGGATTATTCTTTTCTCATGCTGCTTTTGTATTTCCTAGATTAACCTATTTGTCATTTGCAAGATCAAATTAACAATATATTCAAATGTCTAAAGCATAGAAACTGCTTTAGAAAACATATTCAAAAGTAAAAACAAGGTTTTAGAGATGCAAGGGTAGAAAGTATGAATGAAGGTTCACTACATGTATAACCTGTAGAGCCAACATCATCAACCACCATTGGTTCAAGGGTGTAGAGATAATAGGATGTGCTCTAACCCCACACAAAGGCAGAAACCATTTCCAGTGTAGTCTCCAAGCAGAAAGATACTCCAGCTGTCTGTCTCTTGAAGTGCTTTGCTTCTCTTTTCTGAAGCTTGAGCAGACATAGGGTGATGTTTCTGTGCCTCTTTGTGCATTTTGATTGGCATATAAAGATATTACTAAAGGACTCTGGATATGTCAGTTTCTTTGCCTAAACTATGCTTCTAAAATTAGAAAATATGAACTTAACTTTTATAATAGTTGAAGAAGAGTTTACAACCTTAGAAGTCAAAGCTATATAATTCTAAAATAACTCAAAAACTGTTTTATATTTCTCCTTTCCCAGACTTCCTTCTTCCAATACATAGAATTTTCCCAAGAGAAGAATGTTGAAAGTTTCTCAACAAAGAAAACTCTAAGAGACAAATCGAAAATTATAACTATATTGATGAAATCTATAATATCAGGCAAAGTATACAAAAAGGAAAAGGATGCTGTTCCTCCACACTTATACACATTCACATCTTAAGAGAGAACAGATTCTCTGTTCCCCTTCACCCATGTGAATGAAGGCACAGTAAGATCAGAGTCCCTTTGCTACTTCACTCAGCTTAGCACAAAATGGTCATTGAGTAATATGTGATCAATGAATGAGTGAATGAGATGCTCCATGGCAGTGGACATCTCCCACATCTAGTTGACATTCAACTCCAGCATGGCTGTGCATTAGGGTGAAAAACACCCTAATTCTACAACTGAAGAGCATTCTCCCCTGGAATACTGCAACAAGTTTCCTATTAACATATGTGGAAAGCAATTTGAAAACTCTAATGCACTGGGCAAATATAGGTCTTTTAATGAACATTTTTAATTAATACCACAATGGCCCTTAGATACATCTAATTTGCTACCCTTTATATATATGAATAAAGTAAAAAAGTGATTTTTTTTCTTTGCCAAAGTCACAAAATAGTCTTAGGTTAAGTCAGGATGAAATAACATGTCTCCCAACTCTTAACCTAGTGTGCACTCTACTACAACCAAGGAAGCACCATCATGCAAAGGAGTAAACTATTGTTGCATATCTATCATGTTTTCAGGCACTGTGTTAATTGTTTCAGGTAGATATGTATATTGCCCACCCAACAACCATTTCTTCTTCCTCTCTTCCTTACAGAACCCAAGGTTTTCAGGTGAGCAATCCATCAATAGTTCCAGAATGTAATTCAGGACTCTGTTTTGCATAAGCCAATTCATGTTAGCAGGCCCTATAGCAACAGTTACTAGCCCAGTGGTGGTCACGTTATTTGGAATTTGGTCTGATCCATCTGAAGGGGCAGACATGGGCTATCCCTCCTCTGTTAGTTATAAAAAGGAAGACCTGTAGCCTTGATCACTGCTATAATCAATCTTGTGGCCATAAAGGATTTCATACTTGGGATAAAATTACTGCTGAGAATAGTAGTGTCACTGTTTATTACAGGGTTCAGCAAACTTTTTTTTGCAAAAGGTCAATTAGTAAATACTTTAACTTTGCCAAACTGAAGGTCTGTGATTCTCATGGCAACTATTCAATTCAGCCATTACAGTGCAAGAATGGCATGGTTATGCTTCCGTAGAATATTATCTTGAAAAACATTCATTGGTCTATTTATATCAGTAAACCATTTTACTTCATTGAGCCACAAATTACATCATTTCTACAACTCATCCTGCATATTAATCTCTAGTTTTGTAGATGATAAATTCCTTTATCATTTAAACCAGCTTTATTGAGAGGGTTTACAAATGTTATTAAACTCAAATAATATCAACTTAATTGATTTCATGTACATTTTTACTTATAATATTCACAAAACTATAAAGTTAGTATTAGTAGACTAATTCTTAAGATGAGAAAAATGGAAGTAAAGTCTCAATTACTAGTTGTCAAACCAGTATTTTGAACTCAAGTATGTTGAACCTCCTATTCTATGGTGATTGATCTCTCACACTCTATTCCTCAGCATTTATAAGTAGGGAGATCAGCTGTGGCTTCAGTCAGGTTCCAAACATACCACAAGCATATCAAACAGAAAATAAGCTAATACAAGGGATGTGTGCTTACAGATCTTCAGAAGGGATGGAAGACTGGGTATCAGGGCATTGCCTTAGAATCTTTAATTTCAAGGTCATACTATATAAGATATCTAAAGATTATTCCCAATTTAAACCACTGTAGCTACCAGAGCCTCCTCACACCAATGGCACTGGTGATTGCTCCCCCTAATCTCATCTTCAACCTGTGAATCCTCACCATTGTCAAGCTTACCTTTCAGAAGCTTTAGCTCCAAGAAAATATTTTTTGCCTCACTTCTGAATTCTGGCTGTCCTGTAAGTGCATCTAAGTGACCGAACCTAGCTGCAAAGGAGTCTTGGAAGTATACGTTTTAACCTTTTCAAATAGGAAGGTCCAATGGATATTGGGGAAGCTTCTCCTCAACAGATGGAGTAAGGATTCTCCGCAATTTTGTTTATATGCATAACTCACACATCTTAGAAGATTGGGCTACTAAAGTCAGGTAATTTAAAAAAAAAAAAGCTTTAAAGGACTATTTTCTTATCCCCAGCTCATCAGCTGAGTCAGAATATTTATTTCATAGTAATTTTTCACTGTACACTTGAGGGAAAGTAATGCATTCATTATTGGAATAAAAGTGGTTCATGCATATAAATATTGCCCTTAGCAAATTAAATTATCAAAACCTATGCCAATGGGAAAGATAGCAACAGCCAAGTTCCATAAAGTGATAAGGAAGCAACTTTCTTTTATCCAAAAGAATTTATGTTTCATGGCTCAGTATTGATCTTTTAAATGAGCCATTGTGGTTACTGTAAGTAAATTAGATAGGTATTTAATTGGCATAAAATACATCCTCAGTTAATTTAAATCATGTTATATGTTGTGCAGGAACACATTCCATTGGTGCTAAGTGAAGGAACAGAATTGCCATCCAGTTCAAAGAACACTCTAGGAATTCATGTCTAAGCTCTTCACACAATGCATGCTATTGGGAGAGTAACTCCACTTCTCTCAATGTCAATTTCCATAGGCCTGAAATTTGGCATGAGAGAATTAATAAGAAAATGTGTGTGGAATGAGTTGCACTTCTTGAAAACTACTATTATATATACTCAGAAATATTGTTATCTATGATGAGATAGTGTCAGATGCATAAATTTGGGTACTTTGAATTTTGGGCATACACGAAAACAGAGAATCTAGGTTAGTGGAGACCTTTTTCTCAGAGTGCTTCTATTATGAATAAAACACAAAGAAAACTTTTCTAACTTTCTCAGAAAGAAAATTGTAAACTTCTATAATCATTTCAATAAATAGTCTCCTTCCAGGAGGATACAATTTTAAGCTAGGTATAGTGTCCTTTTAAAGAAAGGTTCATAGGTCTCAGTTTTTTACATTTCCCAGCTATCCTCTGGCAATAAGAACTGTTTATGTGTGTTATTAAACAAGCTCCTCAGCTGTGCAGAGAATTCATTCCTGTGTGTCTTACTTTAAACTGATTTTACCAAATTTCTCACAAACTGTAAAAGAAATATCCATAAATTTCATGTCCAATGAGATTTTCACTTTTCCTGAAAATTAGAGAGCTGGACTGATCTTTGTATTGGATCGTCCAGCAGCAAAATTGTCTTGTTTCAGAATTCCACTGAATGGACAATTATCTTCTGAAAACCAGCTGACAGTCAAAGAATAATTTTATGTAAAATTTTGCATGGGTACAATTGCAAAAACAGGTATTGGTTTAGTACATACAAACTGCTGGTATATCAATGGAACTATAACTTAAAAATATATCTCAAAAGTGTATTTTTTGTGCATATATTTGTGTATATTTTTACCAAATATAGATCTCTTTAGCTCTTTCAAGACATAGGTCCAACCACTGAACTATGGCTAGTATGAATTTTGGAAATTGTCCTATTTTTCTACATCAAGAAAGAATGACTTACTAGCATATATGATTTGAAAAAGAGGCTTAAGTTCTGGGTCAGTGGCTATTTTGATTACTGCTAACATAGTTTTTAAACATCACCTTCCTTTCCAGGATGGATTAAATAAAATAATAACTCTGTTACATCCTCTAAAGAATCTAGGTACAGGGATAAGATAATGGACTGCTTCCTGATAAGTTTTCTCTTCACAGATGCTCATAGTAGGAAAGATAATATCCACCATGAGCTGGTCATCCATCAGCTCTAATATTTGTCAGCATCATTACAAAACCTGTTTGAGAAGGTGGGACATTAGAAGGGAGTAGGATCTCACTTGTTACTGGTAGCAGGATACTTATGCAATCCTCCTTATCCCACCCCCCAAAGCATGGATTGTGTGTCATCACCCTGGATACAAATACTACTCATTGAGCAAGTCTCTGGTAGGTTCTATATCTTCTACAAGGAAGGGATACAATGATGCATTGGACACATGGTGATGCTTAGAATCTAGTTGAGGAACCACCATGCAGTGTAGGAAACACTGAATGCATAGCAAGTTAATTTCATTCTAAAAGGTACCACTGGAGGAATAAGGAAAATGGCAGATTGCTGACAGTCAGAATGTCCCTGAGTCTTCACAAACCTGAAAGAAAATCTCAGGTTCATTGCTGACTGGGTAAGTTGACAGGTTAGCTTCCTAAAAATGAGGTTGCCTCTAGAAGGAAGATTACAGCTAGAGATACTAACCTCTAAAGAAAACTTTGAAAGTGTGGATCCACTGCAGGCACAAGGTTGCCAGCAGGATCCACTGCATCTGGCAACAATGCAACCACCAGAATTTTCTTTCCCTCTCTTTCTCTCTCTCTCTCTCTCTCTCTCTCTTTCTTTTTCTTCCTTCCTTCCTTCCTCCCTCCCTCCTCCATTCCTCCTCCCTCCTTCTCTCTCTCTCTTTCTTTCTCCTTTTTTAAAATCTTTCTATTTCTGGGCCTGAGTTGCTTCCAGTTTAAAAAGACTACCCAGCAAATTAAACATTAACACACAGGGCTAAGAGCCTTGCACGAGTCACTTGCCAACCACAGAGCCACAGGACAGTCCCTGACTGCTGACCTGCACTCCCTTGGATACCAGAGAGACAAGAGCTCAAAAACCATTCAGGCAAGCTAGCCACACTCTAGTGAGGGCTATGGCACAGGCCAGCTCAATTCATGGGAATTTAACCACTCCCTCCCACCACACACACACACCTTGAGAAAGCAGTTGGTTAAACAGACTGAGAGAAGGTGCTTAGACCTGACAGGCAGGGGAGGTTTGCCAATGCTCACCACTTAGCCCAGCGCTTCTTGATCCAAAGGATTGGCAGGGAGCAAGCAGGCTAGTCAGTTAGAGCTCAGCTCCTGGCAAATAATAACTCTTTCAACCACCCCCAATAAAACTTATAGCCAACTGATCTGAATCTGACTGCCTCCTCCCAAATTCATAGTCTAGACAGATGAATGAAGGCCACAAAGTGGGAGGGGGTATTGCTGCTGCTGCCCAGTCCTCTGCTCTATCTAAAAGAAGACCAGAGAGGGAGCAGGCAAGCTGACTAGAGTTCAGCATTCTAAACCTCTAATCAAAAAAAAAGAGTGCAGTGATGCAGTGGCCAGCTAGCTGGAACTCCCAACAATGCACACACTCACACACACACACATGCTCCTCATGGTAACCAGAGCAGCCATTGAATTTCTTGGATAGAGAAAAGTGTAGGCTGTGAAACTAGCAGTATGCTTTCAAACCCATTAGCTATGTTCAGAGAAAAGACAACTGACCCACAATAGCTGCCTCACACACCTAGAGCTGCCCTCCTCCCTCCAGCAGCTGCCCTAATCAGAGCTTCTCCCCTCACCACATTACACATGGACAGCCCAGTGCTCAGAGGGTACATGTGAGGAAATACAGCAGGAGAATTGCAGACAAAAAACTAAGGACCCGAAATTGGAAAGGAGCATCTAGTGTACTGAGAGAGCACAGAAGACATCTTCTCTTCTCAACAAGGAAAAAACTTGGGCTTTAAAATTTTTTCTTTTTTGTTAAAGTATCACCTTGTCTACTCCACTTATATTACCAATTTTTTTCTCTTTACTTTTTTCAATTCTCCCTTTTTTCTCTTCTTCTTCATCTCTTTTTTCAACTTTTTTCCTATCTCTTCTTTACTAACCACTCAACAAGCAGTTTATTCTACCTCCTCTTATATTACTCTCAATCTTTCTATTCTTCTGCAATCCATGACAATAGCACCCTTCTCTACAATTATATCTCTATATACTGGGTTCTTTTTTACCTAGAGCCCTTACAGTTCACACCCCTTCCTCCCCTCTTTCTTCTTCTTTGTCTCTTCTACTCCCAAACACATTTTATTTTTCCAATCCTCTTCTGTTTATAGATAATACTGCCAAAAAGGTTTTATACTTCATGTAAATATCTGATTTGGTACTGAATCTATTTTTGATAACTTATACTCCCAAGTCAGTGGTCAGAAACAACACAACAACCTAGCCAATACCAACCCTGCCAAAACATAAAAAAAAATCATTAAAGAGAAAGACTCTCAACCAACTAATTGACTACAGGTAAGCAAATCTCAAAGCAGAGGCAAAAGAAGCATAGGAAGGCAGGAAAATATGACTCCTCAAATTGTGAATAACCACACAACAAAGGATCTAATGGAGACTGGAGAGGTTGAAAACTCAATTTTGGAACTCAAAAGAATGATGGTAAGAGCAATTATGACATTTACAGAAAATGTGCAAAAACAAGTCAATAGAATACAAGAGACTATGAATAAATAAATTCAATGAGAAGGCAAAGAAACAAGCAAATGAACTCAAAAAGGATGCAAACAAATATCTGAAGGAATTCAAGCAAAACACAACAAAACCAGATAAATGAAATAAGGAAGATACTACAAATCAAAAATACAGTTGAAAAACCAAAAAAAAAAAAAAAAAAAACAGCTGAAGGCTACTCCAGTAGACCTGAACAAATGGAAGACAGGATTTCAGGGCATTAAGACAAAGCATGCACAGCAGAAAAAAAATATTTAAGCACATAGAAAAAAATGAAGAAATATGAATGGAATATTTAAGAACTCTGCAAATCCATTGAAAGGTCAAATGTATGAATCATAGGAATTGCAGAAGGAGAAGCAAGGCAAGCCAAAGATATATGATACATATCCAACAAAATAATAGCAGAAAACTATGCAAATATTTAGAAAGAGATGCCCATCAGGTATAGGAGACCTATAGGATAACAAATAGACATGACCAATACAGAACCACTCCATGGAAAACTATAGTTTACAGAGAACAAGAAAAGAATGTTGAAACATCAAATTACCAATAAAGGCAAACCCATTGGAATAATAGCAAATTTGTCAATAGAAACTAAAGCAATTTATGATCACTAAGCCAGCACTCCAGAAGACATTCAAGGAGTCTTAACACAGAAGATGATGATAAACATAGCCACAAAAGTAAGGGACTAAATAAATCTCACAAGATGAACCAATAAGTGGATGAAAAGAAAGAATCAATCATGCACACATGCACGTGTACAAACACACACGTAACAAAATGGCAGATTACTGCACACCTTTCAATATTAATGTTGAATGTTAATGGTCTTGATTCCCCTATTAAAAGACATGGATTGGCAAGCTGGATTAAAAAGAAAGACTCAACAATTTGTTGCCTATAAGAAACACATCTCACAGACAAAAACAAACATTGGTTTATAGTGAAAGGGTGGAAAATGATTTTCCAAACAATTAGACCACAAAAACTGATAGGAGTAGCTATAATTATATCTGATAAAGTAAATTTTAAACCTAAACTAGTCAGAAGAGACAAAGAAGGTCACTCCATACTAATAAAAATAAATAACCTATACCTCATGAGTAAATAACAATTGTTAACTTATATGTGCCCAATTTCATTAAACAGACATTACTGCACATAAAAGCACAGATAGATTCACAACACACTGAGAATGGGAGATTTCAATACCCCACTGTCAGCAATAGATAAGCTGGATCATCCAGACAAAAATTAACAAAGTAACATCAGAATTAAACCAAATGGACTTAAAAGATATCTACAAAGTATTTCACACACCAACTATACAATACACATTTTTCTCAGCAGTTCATTGATACTTTCTCCAAAATAGATCATATTTTAGGACACAAAGCAATTCTTAACAAATACAAAAAAAAATTGAAATATCTTCCTATATCCTGTCAGGGCTCAACAGAATAAAATTAGAATTTAACAACAAACTACAGAAAATATTCAAATACATGAAAACTGAACAACACATTGTTGAATGACCAGTGGGTCACTGAAGAAATAAGTAAGGAAATCAAAAAGCAACTGGAATCTTATAAAAATAAAACCACAACCAACCAGAACTTATATAGATACAGCAAAGGTGCTAAGGGGAAATTTTATAGCTATGAATGCCTACATTAAAAACAGAGAGATTTCAAAAAAAAAAAAAAAAAAACTCATAGAAAAACAAAAATAAGTTAAACCCAAAATTACCAGAAGAAAAGAAGAACTAAAAGCAAGGAAATAGAGACCAAAAACGATACAAAAAAATCAATGAAAAAAAGTTGATTTTTTTAAAAAGGTAAATAAGATTGATAAACCCTTACCCAATCTGAGTAGAGGGAAGAAGAAAAGGATCCAATGGATTCACTGCTGAATTCTACTAGATATTTAAAGAATAACACCAACACTTCTCAAATTTTCCATGAAACAGAAAGGGAAGGAACACTATCAAACTTGTCCTAGGAAGCTAGTATTATACTCATTCTAAACCAGACAAGGACACAACAAAAAAAAAGAAAATTATACACCAATCTCTTTAATAAACATAAATGTAAAACTTCTCAATAAAATACTGGCAAACTGAATGCAACAATACATCAAAAGATCACACAGTAATCAAGTCACTTTCATTCCAGGAATGCAGGGATAGTTCAACAGACACAAATCAATAAATGTAATATAGCATACAAACAGAAGCAAGGACAAAAACCACATGATCATCTCAACAGATGCAGAAAAATGCCTTTGACAAAGTTTAACACCCTTTCTCAATAAAATCTTTGAAGAAACAAGGAATAGAAGGAATGTACCTCAACATAGTAAAGGCTAGGTATGCCAAACTTATAGCCAACCTCATACTAAACAGGGAAAAACTGAAACAATTTCTTCTAAAGTAGGAAATGATACAAGGGTGTCCACTCTCCCTACTTTTAACATAGTGTTGGAATCCCTACACACAGCAATATGAAAAGAGGAAGAAATAAAAGGAATTCAAATAGGGAAGGAAGAAATTAAATTATACATATTTGCAGATGATATGACCTTATACTGGAAAGACCCTAAAAACCACCCAAAACTTAGACATCATAAACATTTTAAACAAAGTAGCAGGATACAAAATCAACCTACAAATATCAGTAGCTTTTCTATACACCGACAATGAACAGATTGAGAAAGAATTTAGGAAAACAATCTCACTTACAATAGCTTCAAAAAATAGCTAAGAGTAAATTTAACAAAGGAAATGAAAGACCTCTAAAACAAAACTACAAAACACTGAAGAAGGAAATCAAAGGAAACATCAGAAGATGCAAAGATCACCCATGCTCATGGATCAGCATAATATTGTTAAAGTGACTTACTCCAAAAGCAATCTATATGTTCAATGCAATTTCCATCAAAATTTCAATGACAATCCATACAGAGATAGAAAAATCAATTCTAAAGTTCATATAGAAGCACAAAATACCTCAAATAGAGAAGTCAATACTGAGCCAAGAGAGCAATGCTAGAGGTAGCACAACACCTGACTTCAAACTGTACTACAGAGCCACAGCTATAAAAACAGCATGGTACTGGCACAAAAAGTAGACACAAAGACCAATGGAATAAAATAGAAGACTCAGCCATAAATCCATGTAGCTATATCTATCTGATTTTTTACAAAAGTGCCCAAAACATATGTTGGAGAAAAGACAGCCTCTTCAAAAAATGATGCTTGGAAAACTGGATATGTGCATGAGGAAGATTAAAATTTGATCCCTGTCATCCACCATGTACTAGTATCAATTCAAAGTAGATCGAAGATCTTAATATCATATCTGAAACTTTAAAACTACTACAGGGAGGAATAGGGAACACACTGGAACATATAGGCAAGGCAATAACTTCCTGAACAGAACTTTAATAGACACAGAAATTAAAAGAAAGGCACAGCAAATAGGAATACCTGAAACTAAAACCTTCTGCCCCACAAAGAAAACTGTCACTAGATTAAAGAGGCAGCACACAGAATGGGAGAAACTCTTTGCCAACTATACATCAGACAAGAGATTAATGATCAGAATTTATAGGGAACTCAAAAAGCTAAACTTCCAAAGAAAGAATTAATGACCTAATGAAGATATAAGCAAATGAACAGAAATTTTTCAAAAGAAGAAGTACAATAAATTCATGAATAAATGCCAGCATCCCTGGTTATAATGGAAATGTAAATCAAAGCCACATTAAGATCTCACTTCACTTCAGTCAGAATGGCTAACATCAAGAACAAAAACAATAAATTTTGGCAAGGATGTGGGGAACAAGGAATAATTATAGAATATTATTGTGACTATAAATTAGTACAACCACTATGGAAAGCAGCATTGAGGTCCCTCAAAAAAAACTAAAACCCAAACTATTATTTGATCCTGTGATACCACTCCTGGGGCATATATCAAAAGGAAAATAAGTCAGAATGTAATAAAGACACTTGTACACCCATGTTTATTGTATAAAATACACTAGCTAAACTATAGACACATTCCAGATGTCCTCCAACTGATGGGATGAATGGATTAAGAAAATGTGATACACACACATAATGGAATATTACTCAATCAGGTAGAAGAATGAAATTTTGCCACTTGTAGGTAAATAGAACTGAAGACAATCATGTTAAATGTAGTAATCCAGGGTCAGAAAGACAAAAGTCATATGTTTTCTCTCATATGTGGAAGATAGATCCAAAAGATAACCTTATACCCAAATATAAGCATGCTCTTATGGACATGTATATATGCAGAACCTGTTTCCTAATAGGACTGTGTGAGGATACTAGTGTGAGAAGGGAGAGGAAAAGAGAATGATAAATAGTGAATAATACTAAAATACATTTCATCTGAGTAGGAAGAAGGCACATAGAAATGCACTGAAGGTTTTTGAACAACACAGGGTAGAGAGGAAAGAGTAAGGTGGAACAATAGAGGGGAGTGGGCTGATTAAAGTACAAGAGATTCACAGGTGAGTTACCATGGCAACACTCCTTGAATAATGAACGCACTTAAACAATGAAGGAGAGGAATGTAAAACAGGTCTTGTTAAGAGGGTGATACTAGTGGGAGGAAAAGAGTTAATGGACAGTGTAAAGGAGAGTGAATATGGTCAATGTACGTTATATATGTACATGGAGAGAGAACTCTGGAACCTGTTGAAATCATTTTAAATAGGCGGGATGAGGAAGCATAAGGGTGAGATGAACCTAACCAAGGAACATTGTAAGCATATATGGAAATGTCAAAACGAAACCTCCTGTACAACTATTATATACTAATAAAAATGAAAAAGTAAAAAAAAAAGAAAGGTGCCACTGGACACTCTCTCTGGGTGTTGGTAGGAAACTCACACATGAGAGACTAGAGGAAGCACTGATTATGCAGCTTCCAAGGCAAGACTTCCATAGGCGGGGAAAGATAGAGAAATGGCTAAATGACAAAAAACAAAAAACAAAGTCTATTCCATCTCCAAAAACTAGGTTTCTGAACATGCATTCCAATATTTAGAGTGAAAGAAAGGGCAATTTGCTACTAAAAGCAACAGTTCAAGTAGCAAGGAAAAGACCACACCACCCAGGACAGGAAGCAAAGCAGATTCCATCTGGGATCCAGGAATGTCTTCCTCTAAAGCTAAGAAACACAACTGAGATTTCATTTCCTGCTTAGATACATCTTCAACAACTTGATAAACTTCCACAAAGTCAAAGTTTCCAAATGTGGGCATGATAAGTTGGTGTGGCTTCCTATTTACAAACATTGAGTTCTATTAATTATCTAAGTTTTAGAAGAATTAAGCATGCTAATGTAATATTTTGGAAAAAAGTGCTTTCAAAGCACAAATGTGTGGAAGAGACACCAATTAGCTCAAAGAAATGAATATCCCTGAATACAACATATTCATAAGATGTCAACACTGAAACTTGAGGCCACCAAGCCCAAAGAGAGAGGACACATACACTGCTTTTGGGTAGAATATCACATTACAGATTCATTCAATAAGGATGATATGAATTTTCTTTTTTCTTTTTGCCAGAGAGATATCTCTGTTTGAGAAGGTAAACAAAGGCTTTGTAGAGATGGGAAAGAATTGGCTGAGCTTTTAAAAATCAGGGGCATCTAGAAAGCAAAAGAGGAAATTGAGCAGATACGGTGGGTGAGAGAGGTACCAGTAAATCCTCTTTTGTTGTGGGTTATTTTTAACCAGTAAATCTTAAACTGAGATAAGAGCTCAAGCAAAATCTCCAATATTCTTTGCAATGCTCTGGAGGATGCTTATATATGATTTGCAGATAAAATACTGAATTAAAAAAAAATCTTATCTTGAATTTCCAAGCCATCTGTAGAATGAGGTATAGCACGTTAATGTAGTAGAGGAGACATAAACAAGCAAATCTCTATACGAACACCCATGGGAGATGAACAATCTCACAGAACTTAAAAAACGAAAAAAAATCTGTCTTTTCCAGTGTATGCAAACATGTATTTCTGAGCAAGGACAGGGTTATAAGTAGGCGGACTATAAGATTTTGGAAATAATGTGAAGAATTCCATTTGCACCCCCACTTACCACTAATAAACTAGCTCATCAACAAGTAAAATATTCATTCTTTTGGTTTAAGTGTTGTCTTCTCTTGAGTAGCAAATAATCTAAAGATTTAACAAGCAACTTTATGAGATATTTATACATTAAAGAGAATGAATTTTTGTTTCTCTTAAGGTAGAGTTTTGGTGGACTGGAGGATAGAGAAAATATAATAGTACTTAGGGGAAGGTGTCACGGATAGGGGAGGTATTTAGCTTAAAGTGAAGACAGGAGCTCCTAGGTTACAAAGAAGACTTCTATTGAAATCTGACTATAGTCAGGAGCCAAATGACCCCTTCCTTGATCAAAAATATTTTCATCTAGTCTTTTGCAATGGAAACTTATTTACTTTATTTTAAAGAATTCTTTAAATACCAATTATGTATTTATTCTCCTGTTGGTATTTACTTTGCTTCAAATAATTTCCTATAAGAAAAATGTTACATGAAAATACTGTGCTTTTTATTCTTGGACATTTTTGCAAATATTTCTGACGGAAAAAAATCCTAGGAGTGGAATTACTGAGTCAAATTGTATTTGCATAAATAATTAACAGATCTTGTTATATTGTTCTCCATCATAAATGTGTAGCAATGGTGTACATTCTCACCAGCCTAGCAATGTCAAACTTGTTAATCTTTGCCAATCTGATAAGCAAAAGCGGAACATTCTTTAGAGTTTCAACTACCTTTTACACTTGAGTGATAGCTTTTATGATTAGAAAATTTAGGAATCATATTGTCTTTTCCAATGATAGCCTCTACCATGAAGTCTAGCATTTTATATTATTGTGGAACTAATAAGCCTGCTTTGATTTTTTTTTTTCCTACTAAAAAGGACTTCAAATATGTGTCTGGCTTTTAGGTCCTGTAACTTTAATAGAATATACCCTTCAAATGTAAAAATTTTAATTTTCTTTTATTTAAAATTCTCTTAAATCAGATATTCAAAAAGTATTTTAGCCATGTGCCTCTTTTCCAAATCATCAGTTGATAATGCTTTCTTTGGTCTTACCATATCTATCCTATACTATTGTATATCTTCTTCATGTTTTTGTTTTATGAAATCAATGGCTTTAAATCCTATTTTAATGCTATTAATAGATTGAGTGAAAATTTTCACTATTCTGTGAAAAACAGTTTTGTATTACAGATTATTTTTTATCTTCTACTTGTTCTTTGATGTTCTCTTTCTTTTTTTATTTTAAAGAATACTACCTTAGGTTTTTGTTTGTTTTTGTCTTTATATCTCATGTTTTTCATTTGACTAAAAATTCTCAGCTATATCTTTTCAAAATATATGAAGACAGACAGAATCATGTTTGAACTTAGAAAGAATGTTATACATTATTACAGCCTTCCTTTTCCCTGATTTCTGAAAATCAGTTCTGCAGAGCTACTCACACTGCAGTTTCTCTGATCTCTATCTCACTGATCTCCCGGCTACCTGCAAATACAGCACTTGCAACGTTACCCATGAAGGCTCTCTCCTTTCGTCCCCAGAACCAGATCATGAATTCCCTGCTGATTTTTCCCAGATCCTGTTCTTGTTGTAAAGAAAAACATGTTGCATGTGCAATAACCATAGGGTCCGGTAAGCTTGAAAGCTGTGTTTGCCAACATTCTCTGAGCTCTGAAGTTATGGGAATTGATTTCATGTGTCTTTCTTCTGCCCTGTCTCTCTTTTACTGGTTTGGGTAGTCCATTGTTATTGTTTCAGTAACTACAACAAAAACTTATACTTTTGTTTCCTGTTTTTCTGATTTTCCTAATATTTGTGAGAATAAGTAAAAATGGTAATTCTATTGTCATGTTAAAACAGAGTTTTTTGAGGTTCTTTTAAGAGAATATCTCTGGCAATATTTTGTTTCTTCCAAAATAATTGATCTGTCAAGATTACTCATCCTGAGTTAATTTTAGTATTTAAATTTTTCTGGAAACTATGCATTTCACTGAGATTCTACATTTAAAAAAATGTATGCGTTATTCTACACATGCAATTCTTTTCTATTGAAAAAGTTTTCTTATTCCTTTATCTTCTTTACTTCAAAAAACTTGTAGAGTAAGTTGCAGATATTTTCAAACTAATATATTTTGAATTGCTTAATTTACTATTTTTTCTTTACAAGTTCTTCTGGTTTACCTGTGTGTTTCTTATTATTTCTCTATATTTTGAATATAATAATCTATTATTTTACACTGTATTCTTTTCAAATAAGTGCTTTAGGAATTGTAAAATTAATCTGAATATTGTTTGCATTGTCTCTCACATGAACTAAAGACTAGTAGTCTTACTGTTCATTTTAACTGAGTTTCTAACATCAATTTTAATTCTGTTTAACTTTAATTTTATGTTTTAAAAATTTCTTTATGGATAAATTTAATTGGTCATTATTTCATTGTTAATTTCTTAATGTCTTGCATTGTGGCTTAATATAGTTTGAGGGATAAACATTTTTAATTTCTATCTGTGAATTTTTACTTTACTTAAATTAATTGAAATGATTAATTCTTAATTCAAGGTAAGCTTTTTGTAACTATTTCAATAGTGATAGAAAATAATGCAAATTCTCAGTTTGGGTTACACATTTCTATGTCTATTAAATAAAAGCTCACGTGTTTTTAAAATCTTCTATATTCTTAGTTTCTAAGAAAGAAGAATTAAAGTGCTATAGAATATTAAAAAGCAATTAAAAGAACAAAGATCTCTTTATGTGCTACTAAGAAAAACACTGAAATATGTTAAGTGCTAAAACCATGTTTTGGAACACATCCCACAAGTTTTTACAGAGATGCATTCTTTCAATGGAGCTTGCATGACCATACTATTTAAAATTGCCACTCTCCCTCAGTGCACACAGGGCTTTTACACACACACACACACACACACACACACACACGTACACACATACACTCCACTCTACTTTTTCATATTCTAAAGATTTTAAGTGATTTAATTGTACATTATACCATATTATATTTACATATTATACATTTACATAATTATGCATTCTACCATATTCTAAAGATGGTAAGTGATTTGCTTATATATTTCATTTATTATTCATTGTCTACTTTTCCCCAGTAAGAAGTAAACTCCACTTCACTTGTTTTGTTCACTGATATAAATGAGTACCTACATTATGATAATTCATGAAAAAGCAAAAATCCACGTTATTTTGAAAACACAACATGAAAAAACATTAAAAAGGTTCTGCAAATACACTCACCAAATTAGTGACAAAGATTTTAGGGTGAAATTAAAGAATCAAGAAACCTTTTTGCTTTACCAGTTATCCTGCCACATATGCTGATTTTTCTGTTTTAAAAAATAAGTGTTATATCTGTAATTATTACTAAAAGTTATATTTGGAATGACAAACAGCTCAGGAAAATTAAAATGTTTGGTTAAAGAATGGTAATAAGTGAAGACCATCCTTACCATATATGAAAGTGTACTCTAAGATTCCAGCCACTGAATGAGAATGCCACTGATAAAAGAACAGACCTACAAATTATATAACTAGAAAGATAGCTAACGCATATTATTCAATATATATAAGAATATACTAAATAACAAAAAAAAAGCATTTCAATTCCCGAGAACTAGAGGGGTGTAAGAATAACTATTGAACTATGGGAAGAAAGGAGTGAAACAAGATAAATTTTCACCTTACATCAAAAAGTAAAATATAAATAGATTTGTGGATAAGAAACATTATACCATTCACCACAGAAAACACCAGAAATAAAGTTTTAAGCCCATATTGTCTTGAAAAAAAAACTTTGAACAAATCTAAAAGAGATTGGGTTGAGATCCCTATTAAATCAAGGTCACATGCAACCAAAAGAAAAACATTAAACCCTAGGAAAGGCACCAATCTCTTAAAAATTTAGGAGCAATTCAGCTATAAACCACCAGTTTGGTTCTTCAACTAAATGGAACCAAAAGGCTAGTCTGTATTAACTGACCCCAGAAAAACTGCAAAATCTACAGACAGCACACTCACAGAATCTTGAAAAGGCTTTGAGATCATGGGAGTATTAGTCTTTGTAAAAGAGAGATTTCCCACATTTATTTTTATTGTAGTTTAAACACAAATCAAGGGTGCTGGTTCAATGACAGATCTGTGTGAAGTAAACTGGGACAAGAAGTCACTCAATTGCCCAGAGCAGGGAGAATCTGTCTCTCTATCATCCCTGTCAAAAATAATTAGCCCTTTCTGAAAAGGACGTTGTAGACACATAGTTAAAATGACACTTTAAGGGAGGATATAATTTGGCTTACTAAAATCTATTACCGACAAATAACTGCTTGTGGAAGAAAAACAAAACAAAGCCTTATACTTGGAAGTTATAATAGCAGCAAACAGCGTCCTGAGCCTAAATTGGTTTTAATATAAAAAAACTATATATTAATCTCCATTTAATCAGTATGTATGTTCTCAATGTGATAACACTTTCAAATGGCTAAATACACAATTAAGAGGAGAAAAGGAGTTGCTCACAGTGTCCTCCTTATCCTTTTTCCCACCTCCACTGGCCCCTAAACAAGCTACATAAGAAAAACTCCAAGAGTCCTGTAAGAATGATTTTCCTGTTCAGCTTCATAAGAGACCTGGAAATAATATAGCATCAGTTTATAAACCAGACAGGTCTCAGCCTGCTGTGTCAACACAAAAAATCAATCCAGGAGTCTCAACCTTGCATTGTGGCCTTTAAGGCTCCTTTCAGAAATCAATCCCAGAGAAGAATAAAAGAGCACTGACACATGGCTGGAGAACACACACCACAAATCAGAAGCCACTGAGCCTGATTCCCCCAAGGACCTCACAATTTGGGCTCTAACTGTGGATTCATAAGGGAAATCCATCCTGGCTAGCTCACATGCTCTTTTAAAGTGACTGTTGGTTCGTTTGGTTTTTTTTATGCTGATACTATTGATGACCTATTGTGGGTTAGTGCTGAAGGAAGGCTTTGCAAGCATTATCTCACTGAACCTCCACAATAGCCTTCTTAGGCGAATGCTATTGTTCTTCCCCTTTACAGAAAGGGAATAAAGAGACTTGGAGAATGTCAACCAGCTGGCCAAGGTACTGGCAGAATAAGTGAAATCAGAGCTTCATTCCTAAGTGTTTAGAAAACAAAACCTTTTTCCTGGTATCCTTATACTAGTTTGGTTGGACTACCTTAACAAAGTAAGAGTGGCTTACTTTGCTGGGGCCTAAAACAACAAAAATTTATTTCCCATAGTTCTGGAGGCTAGAAAGCCAAAATCAATGTATCTTTTCTGATCTCTCTTCTTGGTTTGTCTTTTTTTCTGTCTTGATGCGGTCTTCCCTCTGTACTTGCTTGTGTTCTAATCTTCTCTTCTTGTAAGGACACCAATTATATTGAGTTACTGCTGCCCTAACACTTTCTTTTAACCTTAGTTACCTCTTAGGTCCTAAGTCACATTTTGTGGTGCTGGGGGGTCATGACTTCTTCATGATTTGGAGAGCAGGACAACTTAGGCCTTGATAATCTTTATTGATATAATTTGCACAAACATCATTTTATTTTTTATAAAACAATGACCATAACTTCTAGGTCTTATAACCTTTAAATCCAACTTGCTTCCTACTCCATCAAAATGCCTGATTGTGCCTGGAGAAAGACCTATAAAATACTGACTAATCTTCTTTTGCATATTTTTGACCCTCGAGGTCAGGTTGAATCACGAGCAACCATAAGGTTGTAGTGACTTGCTGGTGTAGCATGTGTCAGAATCTCCTTCCTAAACTTCAGGTTTCTGGGCCACCTCCAGAGTTCTTGTTTCAGTGATCACAATGAAGGCCTGAGAATCTGCATTTCTAGCAAGTTCCTGTTGAGGGGAAATGCTCTGAGGGTTCTTGTCCTCACTGGGATTAGGAATAAACTCACAACACACAAAGGGTGCACACACAGGTAGATTCATTAGTGATGGAAAAGGCTGCAGCTAAAGTAGTACAGTGGAGCCCGGAAACCAGTACCTCCCTGCTGCAGTGGAACTTGGACATGAAATCAAGGGCAAACACAACAAGGGGATTGGACTTTGATCACAAGATAAAAGCGAGAGCACACAAGGGAGATATGAGGATAGGTAAAAAACCTAAAAAATTAGCTAGCATTTGTTGCCCTCAACATAGAGAAACTAAAGCAGATACCTTAAAAGCAACTGAGGCCAATAGGAGAAAGGGACCAGGAACTAGAGAAAATGTTAGATCAAGAAGAATTAACTTAGGGATGCTTTAATTCTGGGTTAGGGTAAGGGTTAGGTAGGCCCTTTCCATTGGTCATAGATTAGCATACACAGGCTCTTTGAATAACCCCCCAATAAGCTGCCTTGTATTACATGCCATTTTGAAGTGTTGCCAGCTGGTGTCGAGGGTCCTTGCCTTCACAGGCCAGAGAACTGGCTCCTGAGGCAGTTGATCAATTTGTGAGCCAAAGCCTATAAAGTAGGATTTGTTAGAGAGAAAGGAAAGGCTACAGCTAAAGAAGGGCAGAAGCCCGGAAACCAGTAGCTCACTACTCAGGTGAAGGCTGGGGTGTTAATGGACGTTTTAACTCTGGGTTTGGGTTAGGGTTAGGTAGGCTTTTTCCACTGGCTGTGGATTCCTGGGCTTTCTTAGGTGAACTGGTTCGTTTGCCCCTTCTGGGAGAGGGGAAACAATCTTGAAAGCATTTTGCTCATCAGCCCTGTGGCAGATCTATGAGACCCTGCATCTCCTCAGCGTGCAGGAATGCAAGTTTACAACTCCTTCTCAGGATGCAGGAATCACAGTGCTCTTCAGAGGGGTGGGATACTCACTCATCTGCCTTAGGTCTCCAGAACTAACACTTGTTTGCCCCTTATCAGGGTAAAACAATCGTAAGAGCAACCTGTTTATCGACTTTGTGGCAGATTTGCTAGACAGTATGTCTCTGTCTTGGTAGATCTCACAGTGCTCCCATGGGGGATGGAGGCACTGACTTGCTTCTCTATCTTTAGATTCCCAGACCCAACATTCCCAGGCAATGACAATGTTGCTAGTCTGGGGACTACCCAGAACCACTCTTCTAGATCATTCCCGATTCATTATCCAAGGTAAGTTTTTCACACCTACTTTTTCTTTAAATCTCCAATATATGCTTTATCATCACCACTCTCAACTCATGAGCTTTCTCTTTCACTGAGAGAAATGAACCAATTAGAAAAGATTTTACTGGACTTCCACCGCTGCATCTCCTCCTCCTACAAGCATCTGGACTCCCTCTGCCTTCCTGGATATTCTGAAAGATGAATTATCTGAGGTCTTCCCCTCACCCTATTGCCCACTCAATAGCATCACTCAATATCTTCCTTCTTGTCTTTCAGATACTGTCAACCTTTTCCTCTGATTGAGTCATCCCCATCAGTACCTAAGCATGTTACTAATTCTCCAATCTTAAAAAGCAAAAACTAGAGCTGGGCATAGCTCAAGTTGTAGAACCCTTTCCTAGCATGCCTTGGGTCTAATCCCCAATATGAGGGTTAAGAGCAAGTAGAAACTAAACCAAAACCAAAACACAAAACAAGGTGCTTTTACTGAGCTCTCTTTTCTCCCCAGCTCTCACTCCATTTCTTTTTGACTTTGCAGCAAAACACTTGGAAAGGGTAGTCTATACTCAACCTACCCAAGTTCTCTCCTCTGATTCACTCATAGAGCCTCTGCAATTAGGCTTTAACTTCTACCGTTCCACCAGAACTGCTCTTACTAAGATCACAGATAAATTCCAGAATGCTAAATTTCTTGGCCAACATTTGGTCCTCTCATAATTTACCCCATTTGACAGAAATAATAGCCATTCTTGATACATCTCTTTTGCCTTCTATGACACCATAGTAGGTCTTCCTCCTAATTCACTGGTTCCCTGATCACAGGTTTTGATTAATGTGTTATCTTCTCTAATTATTCTTAGCCCTGGACCAACTTGCCTCAAACTGTGGCTCCTTTTCAGTCTTCTCTCATTCCTTTGGAGACCTCACCCAGTTTCCATCTACTTGCCTATGGGAGCTAAAATTGCATCTACAGTCCTAGCTTCTCCTATACCTAAACTCTAAATTTACATTCAATGTTTCCATTTAGATCACTCTTCATGTGTGACTCCTGATCTCCCCAAAATGTAATCTTCTCATAGTTTTCTACCTCAGTAGAGGAAAACTCTACATTCCCAGTGTTCAAACAAAGAACTCTTTGAGACACCCTTGCTTCCTCTCTTTTCCACTTCCACTACACATCTTTTCAAGATGACAGGAAATCATCTTGTGCTTATTCAAAAATATATCCAAAATCTGGTTGCCCTTCATTACCACCATTTCTAACATTGCAGTCCATGCTTGCTGGATTTGAGCAAGTTTCATGACTGTTTCCTGTTTCTATACTTGACCCCTTCCATTCTGTTTTCAATAAAGAACTCTAAATGATCCACATTAAACATAAGGCAGGTCATAGAATTCCCTGCTAAATAAATCCTAGAAGTGCCCCTCATCGACTTCAGAGTGAGTCTGGGTCCTTCAAATTGCCTTGCAAGGCCCTACATGAACCCTTCCCCAAAACATAACCACACACTAGCTTTCTCACCTTCCCTCGTTTTTTCTTTTCCTTTTCTTCTCTGCTCCCGTCACACTGCTTTTCTTAAAGTTTCTAAAACATAGAAAACTGTTTCCTCCTTTAGGTTTTATCTTATTTGTTTCCTTTGTCTGGAAAATCCTGTCTGAAGTTATCTTGGCTCGCTCACTTAACTTTGCAGAGCTCTAGATAAAACTACTCTATTTTAAATAGCCACAGACCTCCCTGGCATTCAAAATTCAAAATCCCCCTTGCCTTTTTATTTTTGAGTATCCTGCATGGTCTATGTATTTAGTGTGTGTATTGCTATCACCTGTCTTCTGCCACACACTAGTATGTAGGCCCCACAAGATAAAGATTTTATTTGTTTGTTGACTAGTGTATACCAAGGACCTAGATCAGTATTGACTTGTGGCAGTATTGTGGCAATACTAGTTACTAAGTATTCATCAAATGTCAGGATAAATGAATATGAAGATCAGTTTAAGATTATTCTTTATAGTCACTATAGAAATTGGTCTCTGACATTTCCAGTAACATCAAAGTTCTCTGTAAAAGTTAAATTTTAATGATTTATAACTTTTTGTACCATGGATCCTCTTGATTAAGCCCCCTGGTTTCTTTTGGTTTTTATTCTTTAAAAGTTTTATTAGCATATATTAGTTGCACTGGTGGATTTCATTTTGACATTTACATATGTGCTTACAATGTATTTTAATTAGATTCACTCCCTCCATCATTCTTCCTCATCCCCTTTCCCCCTCCCCTTCTTCAAACAATTTCAACAGCCTTTATTGTTCTATTTTTGTACATCTATACAAAGAACTTAAACCATATTAGCCCTCCTTTACCCTCTCCATTTACCCACTGGTACCTACCCCCAGACAGGACCTGCTGTACCTTCCTGGGTTTAATTTATTAAGCATGTATTAGTTGTTCAAGTAGGTTTTGCTGTGGTTTCACACATGCATATATTGTGCTTTAATCAGATTAACTTTCTAGAGAAAGTATTTACCCTTTTTCTATTGCCCTGCTCCACTAATATGCAACACCTTAAATGCATTTCATTATACTGTCTTTATACACAGACACAATGTATCTCAATATTACTTACTTCCTTTTTATTATTTTTATTATTATCATATTATTATTGTACTGGGGATACTTTGTGACATTTACAAAAGTTTTTACAATACATTGTAGTTGAATTCACCCCCTCCATCATTCTCTTTTATTCCCCCTTCCACTCTCCCCATTCTTGGAATAGTTTCAGCAGGTCTCACTTTTCCATTTACTTACGTATACCACATTCACTCTTCTATGCCTTTCCCTTTTAACTTACCCCATACCACCGGTACCAACCTCCAGAAAGGAACTGTTTTGCCTTCCTGTTCTCTGTTTTTGAAAAAAAGACATTTTTGTTTGTTTTATTTGTGTAACTTGAATTGGTTCATGCCCTCTATTTTTCTCCTTTCTACCTTAGTCCCCTCTTATGGTGATTTTAACAGGTTTAAAAATTCTATATTTATTCTTGTATAGAAGTAGAAGCCCTTCTCGGACAATATTTTTAAATAGACAAAGTAAACTCTGTAATCTACAAATGGAATAAATTATATTATCATATTCTTAATAATAAAACTAATTTGTACCTTATAGTAATAAATATATTTCATTATTCTTTAATGAAAACATCTAGCAATGGATCTAATAAAAATCAAAATTTTAAAGTAGTGATGAATATAAATAACACTTCAAGATATCTACAATACTGTAATATAGTATGAAGGTATCTATTATTCCCATTGTTGATAAACTAACAGGTACTGCCAGTAACACCATGGTTCATCCTGTATATTAATAAATGAAAGAAACACTAAATTTTAGTTAACAAAAAACAAATAAAAAAGAGGTTCTATTTTCCATGAAAACTTAATTGTATGCTTTGAAAAGACTTCTAAAGAGTAAAAATAAAAATAAGTTTCCCCCTTTTGACTCCCCATAAAGGAGTCCTACAGAATAGCTATGAATAAAGTAGTCATAAGTGATTTGAAAAAATAATAATAATCTGGAAGAGTTCTGTGCCAAGATTGTTACTGCAAATGTCTAAGTTCTGTTCTACTTCATTGAAGTCAAATCTGCAATATTGAGGAGTTATTACATATATATGGCTTATGTAAAGAAGATTCTGTGAAAATCTGAGTAGCTGACAAATCAGATTAAAATATTTCAAGAGAGCAGTGCCTCTCTGTGCTTCAGTGTGTCTAAGTTTGGGGGGGTGGTTATTGGGCTTTTTTGGCAGTCCTGGGGCTTGAAATCAGGGTTTTACCCTTGTTAGGTCTCCTACTATTTGAACCGTATCTCAAGCTTTGTTTCCTCTGGTTATTTTGGAGATGGGGTCTTGCTTTTTGTCTAGACTGACCTGAACCACAATCCTCTTATTTTATGCTTCCCATCATACCTGGAATAATAGACACGTACCACCAAATCCAGCTTTTTTTCCCATTAAGATGGGGTGTCAGAAACTCTTACTAGGGCTGGACTAGAACTGCAATTATCCCAATCACATCCCCCCAAGTAGCTAGGATTACAGGCATGAGCCACCAGCACCTGGCTTAAATAAGATTAAAAAAGGAATTTAAAATGTGTGTATATCACTTTCTATCATTTTTCACTCAGATTTTTGTTTTGCTTTTATTGTACCAATTTTTTGTAGTAAAAGTACTAGTAAAGTTTATTAGGAAGGGATTTTAGTATAAAAGTGGGGAGAAAAGAGAAAAAAAGGAGGAAATGGGAGTAAAGACTTTTATTTTACTGATTTTTAAATTATGTTTATTTCTGTTTTTTTTTTTAATTCACCAACTAACTACCAATCCCAAAATATAGATCAGGAAAACTTTATTTCTTTTTCCTTTTCCAATTTATACCAATGCTTCTCCTTCTCAAACCACACAGATACCATTGAAACTAATAACTCTATTTCATGTCTGAGTGGATCAAGTTGAATTCCCTTGTATTTTCACTCTTAAAATAACACCCGAACTTTTCCTGTGATCAGGATAAGTGTCAATACCTCAGGAGACATCCATCCAATGATTGCTTGTATACTCAAAACATTGAACAGGGCAGAGCAGTACTGTTGTCTTTTGCTTAGAGCACACAACAGTGTAATATTGTATATCTACTGCTTACTGTTGCATTATCACTGTATGAGTGTACGTAACATTATATCGTTATTATTATATACCAGATGCATAAGTTAAGCTGTATACTCACTGCATAGAATAGCATAAAATTGTTGTATGTGCTCAACACAGAACTGAACAGAACACTTACTACTTGTTGAAAGCATGCAGCACCTTCATGCCTCATTTACAAAGGCTTAACGTAGTGGGATTATTTTTTTGAGTTAATTGATGAATAATACTTTGAGAAGATCATGGCTATAATATACATCAGTAAAAGTTCTTTGGGGGTCTTCAATCATTTTTTTAAGACTATGACAAGGTTCTGAGGCCAAAAGTCTGAGAAGAGTTGCAGTCCTCTATGCTTTGCTTTCTAAGCAGGTCATAGTGCAAAGCCTTCCATATCATTAAAACTCCAGTGTTTACATGGGAGTTTTCCAAATTGAGTCACATGTTTGTCACATGGTTGATGAGGATGTGGTCTGAGAAAGACACAACTGGATCAAAAAAAGATACAAATCTCTTCAATGTGACTGAGGTTTAGATTTTCACCCTCAAGGAAGAAACAGCAACATAAAGTTTTAGATTTTCACCCTCAAGGAAGAAACAGCAACATAAAGAAGGGACAATACTTATCAGAGTCTCAAGTCCTACATATCTCCCAGTTGCCAAGGGTGATGCTTCATTGCGTCTTTGAAAAATGCTTCTAGGACCCTCTAAAGTGCTCCAGGACTTTGTAAAAACTGTGCCTGCTCAACAAAAGCAAGTAGCCAGCAACTGGATGAAGGAGCTGCTGAAAATGTGGGAAAGTAGAGTTTGTGTTTCCCTGTGAGTGATTCCCCTGGCAAGCCTGAGTTTTAGAACCTATAAATAATTACTAGTTGAGAAATGAAAAGAAAAAAGCACAAATTTAAATCAAGGGCATGAAGTATATATAAAATTTTCTTAACTGGCAGAAATTTCCTGAAAGAGACAACTGGGTAGTGAATGAAGTTCTTAAGTATATGCAATATTAGAAAGAAATAATTTAAGATAAATCATAGCCCCAATAATTTACAAAATTACCACAACAATGTTAAGTATCATGAGATTATGTAACTCACAAAACCACATGTCCCATGTCCCTTAAATTGTTATAAACTGGAATGAAAAAGATTCAAACAATCAAGAAATTTTTAAAATATTCAAAAGTAGTCTCATTTTAGTTGAAAAAAAAAAAGTCCATACAGTACAGACCAAGAAAAATTTAGTATTCTGTCATGCCATAACTCTAAACTGCTTTTCTTCAGGGAAAAAATTATTGATAGTTAAATTATAGTGAAATACTTCTTTTTTTTTTCTTTTTAAAAAAAAAGAATCAATGTATGGGCCAAGCTTGTGAGTATTTTCTCTCAAGTGTCAAAACATAATTCAGCCATTATTTCTTTTCCAGGAATCCATACAAATATCAATGTTTACAAACTAAGCAAATAACATCAAAAAGAGAAAAAAAATCATACTGTATATCTATTTACTTTCTTTGCCATTTAAGGTCTACCTACATTAACAGGTGTTATGGCTTGAATGCACATCCCAAAAGTTTATGCATTTGAAAATCAGTCCCTAAATCCATATGCTAAAGAAGTAGTAAGGATTGGATGAGGTCCTGAAGGAGGGGTCTCCGTGATGCCACTTAGTGACTTTACAAGAAAGACCTGAGTTGCATGCTTGCTCTGTATTGTTCTGAAATGCTCTTGCTATGTTACAGTGCAGGAGGAAGGCCTCAAAAGATGCTGGTGCCCACGACACTCTTGAGCTTTCCAGCCTTCAGATCTGTAAGAGACAAATATCTTTTTTTCATTAACTACCCAGTCTCAGGTATTTTACGATAGCCACAGGGATAACATTAAGACAGTAGGATTTGGTATATTTTAACAACTTGTACCCCTAGTACAACAATAATAAGAAAAAAAAAGATAAAAAAGAAGGAAGAAAAGACAGCAGGGAAAATCTATTAATAAATAAATAAAAATTTAATTAAAAATAAATAAAAATTAATACTCAGTGAGTTTTATTATTTTACATGAATCTAAAGAAGAAAATTATAATTCTTTAGACCACTCACCTCTTTTTTACCATTGTTTTAAAATATATATTTACATTAAAACTTTCAGGGTCACAATATTGCAATACATTCTTTCTAAATAAAAACAATATTTGCCTATGAAAAGAAATTCCACCATGTTAGAGACATTACCTTAGGGAAATTGAATACTTTCTCTTTCAGATGAATAAAGGAGCTTCTGTACTTTTATACAACATCTGTATGTGAGCAGGCTTCTCAATCTATATCTATATACTACTAATTGTGTAGTCTTCCTACTACACAACTGAACTGTACAAAAGCAGAGGCTATGATTCCCATGCTAGACCTAGCCACCCAGTCATCACTGGATCAAAATAAACTCAATTACTACTAAATTGCAAGATTAGATATTGGCATCTAAGTCCTCAACAAACATCACAAGTTCAGCATTTTTTGTCTTGTTTGTACAAATCTCTGCTGATTGCTTCACCACCTACCCATTAGTCAAAGCCAAAGATGTTGGCTTCATCAGTGACTACATTTTCCTCCTTAAAATTCATATCCAGTTAATTGCCAAGTCCTATAGAATCTTTGCTATTCTCTAAGATGCACACAATTGAGTTTCACCATTACTTACCCAAATGTTCCTGTAGAGTCACTGACTGTCCCCAATAATCTCCAACCATTTTATTAGAAAGCTTGCTGTGTTTGCTTTTTAGAAAGGGAATATGGAATATTACTCTGCTTTCTCCCAGGCTTCCCTAGGCTTGGATTTTTAATGACTCCCTTTTATGTTTTATTTTATTTTATGTTTCTGAGATCCTGGGGTTTGAATCCAGGGCTTGGCACTTGCTAGCCAAGCACTCTACCACTTGAGCCATGCCCACATCCCACTATTTTCTGTCTTATCCAGATGTTCAGCATGCCCTACTAGGCTTCGCTATCTCTCTCAAAACAACAGTTTCCCCATGAGCTCTTCATATGCTATTTATATAAACTATGTTCCCAACATATGTCTCTGTTTTAAGTGGATCTTCCCAGAAGCAAATATTGAGACAAAGATTTGAGTACACACTAAACTTAGTATATCCAAGGAAGCACCAATAAATGTCTGGGGAAGGGAAAAAGGAAGGAAAGAAAGACAATAAGGTGTACATTACCAAGCAGATTATAGAAGTAAGGCAAGAGTTCAGTTTCACTGGGGAGTCTTGGAAGATAGCAAAAACACTCCTCTTATTATCTATTCCCAACCCTACCTTCCCTCAAGGGCAAGGAAGGTAGGGTATTCTTTAGTCCATTTGTCACTGGCCAAGAACTGCTGCTGGTTGCTTTCATCACCTATCATTTCCAGCCTGCTATTGCATGCACAGAGAGAAAGTCTCAGATAAGGGAGTTACTAGTACTTCATATAGAATGCATATAACCAGAGTGGTAAAAGTCAAGAAGACATGGGTGGGCATTAATGAAGCACTTATTCAGAGCACATGGAACATGGTATCACTTATACCACTACAGCACATGCTTATGCTGCTGCTTGTGTAGCCACCACCCTTTGTTACTTTTTGTTGTTGCTGTTGCCAGTGAAATTCTACTCAAACTTTAACTGCAAGGTCAAATGTCACTTACTATGATTCCATCTGTAAGGAAGAATTAGTGGTTCCTTCCTTATTCTTCCCCAATACTTCCTGAGAGTTTAAAATATCTTCTACCTATGGTTTCCCCTCTGTATCATCATTTTTTTCAAAATAAGGAAACACAGTCTGAGAGTCATGTCCAACACTAACTCCTCAAAGATGGAGCTTATACTTTGACCTAGTACTCTTAATTCAAAGTAAACTACTTGGCCCAACAAGCCAAATAGTCTCAACCTACACTGTATGTATCTGCTATATAGCATAATTAAAAGCCAAGTAACCCAAATAAGTCCCAACTTTTAGAGAATCAGCACTGCAGTGTATAGCAGATCTATGTGAAGGCAATCACTATATAGAAATTGTGCCTATATGAATTGTTTCACAAAACCTAAGTATAGTATAAATTTGACTATATTTTAAATAAATAATTCAAGCAATACCTGCCTTATAAGCAAGATGTCCATTTTCTCCCTGTCAAAGTTCCTTGTTCTCCTGGATTGTTCATGATCACGATGGTTTACGTGAACAAACAGATGTTAGAGACTTCCATGCCATTTCCATTGTATTCTCCTGCTGCATCATAGAGGACAACAGAAAGTGGCCTCCATAGTCCTCTGGTAAGTATTGGTCTCTTGCTGTGATTGTTTCACTGAACTAGATGTTACTCCACCAGCCTTCAAGGAAGCACATCCATCCTGTGCCCTCTTGCTCAATTCTCTCTGTCCTGCACAGTCAACTCAGGACCTTCACTAACCCCAGAGAGCCAGGATAGGATAGGTCAAGTACCCATCGCCAAATTTACTAATCATCCTTTTCCTTCCTTCTTTTCTCCTCACCTCTAACCCCGACACCATCATGCTAATATTAAATTGGCTATTCTTTTCAGCCTCATTAACAAGTGTGAGCTGTGGACCACAAATTCAAATAAGAAAAAAATATACAATCCGTTACATTACAAAATTCATTTTTTATTCACAGACCCATCTTTTGCACAAGGATAGTAGGAAACTTAAGCTCAGTTCCATTCATGTTTTCTATTTCTTTGTAGTTCTTAGTGCCCTGGGATTGAAGAAAAGACCTCTGTGTTTCTCAAGCACTTGTTCATACACAGAGAAAACCATGGAGATGCCCTCTGACCCTCACCATATAGCCACTTCTAGCCTGCTACCTCATGCCTATTTTCAGGCACACTTGAGGCATGGAAATCTTTATTCTATGGCTTATGCATGAACAAGTCACACAGTCGTTTACTCTCAAGGACTTTGCCACCACTCTCATTTACTGTTGACACTGAGGCCCAGGTCCATAACACACAGTGGCTCACACAAGCTACCTCACTTTCTCTGTACAGGAGAGGGTTCATCTCTCTAGTCTTAGGGGGCTACATCAAGCTCTCTCCAACTTGCCAACAGTCTCTCATCTCTAGGAATTTTGAAGAACAAACAGATAAACTAAAACAAATCCTGAAATATTAACAATCAATTTCTATTTTTTTGCATTTTTTTAATGCTGCTTCCCTGAGTTGGATAGAAGAGAAGGTGAGAATGAAAGTGAAAAAAAATTATGGACTACGAGTTTTAGTTTTTTCTAGATATACATAGAAATATAAAGATATAATTACAATCCCTTCATCACCATGGGGATACAAACTCTTCCCTTCATACTCTACATGAAGTTAATACACTAAATCCTTGTATGAAAATACTCCTTTTATACCTCATATTTTCTCCAAAATATGCCCTTTCACCCTGCTCCTGTCATATATGTACAATAATTTCAATGATTCCAAAAGTCCCTGCCCTTACACCTTTTATAAGAATTTCTCCTTAGAAGTCTAACATGGTTTTCCGTCTACTAATTTATTCTCTAATGGGATATCCTATACAAACTATAAAAAAGAAAACTTATGAGGTTTTCAAGTGACCTACCTTGATAAGCTTTAATGTAAATACACTATTTAGTGCCAACAGGTAGAGCTGAGGTGAGGCTGGCAATAACCAGTGATTGCAAAACATAATTCTGACTCAAAACCTGGTCATCTGGTTCTAATTATCTTGCATTCAGTCCTCTGTATCCACCAGTTCCATAACCATGGTTTCCATCGACCACAGATTAGAAATATTCAAAACATTTTGTGTGTACTGAACATATACAGATTTTTTTTCTTGTCATTCCCTTAACAATACATTATAACAACGATTTACATAGCATTTACATTGTATTAGGTATTATAAGTAATTTTAGTGATGTTCTAAAGTAAAGGAGAGTATGTGCATAGGTTAAATGAAAATGTATCATTTTACATAAGCAACTAGTGCATCTGCAGATGTTGGTGTCTGTGGGAGATCTTGGAACCAATCTCCAGCAGATACCAAGAGGTAACTATACTTTATAACAAAAGAAAAATATTTCTATTGTCAAAAGACGGAAAAATATTTCTAGAAGTGTTTGCTCCTATATCCTAAAAAGTGTCATATTGGAGAATAAAAGGAAGGATCAGAAAATTTCTGAAAAACTACACTGCTATTCAGGGAGGAAGATCATAGTCATCCTCATTGTGAGATACACTGAAGATACTATTCAAAGTCTAGTTGGGAAAATAAAAAGAAAGGAAGAAACTGCAAACTATTAGATCTCAGTTAAATAACTGTCTTTATTGCAATTTAAGCTAATAGTTATTCATTATTTAGTCAACTATTTGGTACAAACAGATAAATATTCTCCCACTTGTTCATCCCTGGGGGCTTTCTTAATCCTATCTGGATTTACTTTCTGTGAATTTCTGAGTAATCAGAAGTTATAGGTTGGATACATCTTGTGCTAGGGACACCCATGGTGTAACTGCTTCATTTTTTCTTTTCATTTCAAAGGAAATGGTCCATCCAAAGTGAAAATTGTTGTGGTTCTTTTGGTGGTATTTTCCTCCTTGCTGGTGGTGTTATTGTTGCAGTTGTTTTAATCAGATAGTTATTTCAAACAGAAGTAATCAAGTTTCTTTTTTCATTGCCATCTCCCTCTACCCCTCCTATTCAATCCATGCTGTTAAGAAAATACCCTTGTTAGTAATGTGATTCATCTACTTTTTTGTGTGTAGCTGAAGCAGCTGGGAAGATCATCATAAAGGAATCTTTTCAGATAGTCTCTATAAAGCTAAGATACCATTAGAGATATGGCAGTGTTTCAGGGTCACAGGTATTTTCTGAGGTCTAATGTATCTTTCACAGAAAGGAGGAGAAATTTATACTCATCAGAGATGAAGAAAGAGAACATTTAATTTCAAGCTCCACAATATGAAGCTTGCAAAGTATCCTATGCATCTCCATCTGTCCTTAAAATTGAGGCAACAGTCAACTTCTCCTCCTCTCATCTGGGCATTAAGTGGAGACAAATATTTTCTCTGTAGGTAAACAGGAAACCTATCCCCACTCTGCCCAAATGCACAGAAAATCTCCACTGTGCTGGACATGGCTCTGGGTTTTCAGATGGATGACTAACATGTTCACATGCTACTACTCAATAGCATGCTTTAACTTGTGGATTGATTTTTCACTTTGCTGAGAGTAAAACTATGTGGGAATGGAACAGAGGACAAGAAAGTGTGATACAGGAAGGCCAAACAAAGACCTAAAGAAAAGAGTACTAGTCAAAGAAGTCATATCAGAAAGTCATGTGAAGGTGTAAAATGACCACAGACTTTCAAAATCTGCACTCAAAATACTTGTTCCAATATTATTCAGAGTGTCTCCTTTCTACACAAAGGATAGACAGACTGTCAGCATTGGTTGTTCCTGCTGGTGACTAGAACAACTTGCTGAAGCCCAACAGGTAGAGTAAGTTTTGCAGTATATGAGTCACAGCCTGATAAATTTTGAAGAAAGAGAGTGTTACTTCATGTGTTCTTTAACAGAGTAGAAAATTCTCTGCTTTTAATCAAAGTCAATGCAGTTGAAGAGCTATTATTATATCTTGTTTACAGATATTCATTCTTTCCTTGATTTGGTCAAATGGAAAAAAGCTCTAAGAAGAAGAAACCAAAGAGGAGACATGCTGTCTTCCTTAGTATTCCTGCTTTAGTTGAGAAGAATCAAAGAAGGGATGATTGCTAAAAGATAGTCAAATATCTCATGGGAGATTTAAACTTGTTAAAAGATGTAATATAGTGTTTTCTGTACAAAATTTTTCTAGCTCACATAGACAGAGCTCATTATGAGCAGGTGAACTAACCAGCCTTGAAGTGCTTAAATGCATTTACACCTGAAAAATATAAGCAAGCTGTTCATCCAAAAGCATACTGTTAGGTAACTGAGGATACAACCTACGTACATGAAACCCAGTCAAAACTAATTAATTGAAAAGCACAACATCCTTACGGAAAATGAGTAGATTTTGCAATGACTCACACAGTCAAGCCTCTCAAAAAGAATAAAACTCTCTGACAGAGGAATTTGGTCATGGTGTATGTGTGTGTGTATGAGTGAGAGAGAGAGAATGAAAGAGAGAGCATAATTAAAGAATAAAGTGGAAAGAATGGATTTATTTATAATTCCATGAAAATTAAAAAAACAATTTCATAAACTACCTCCCTTACCCAATTTTTGTCACCTTCAGATAAGAAGCATATGGTGATCATCCTGCGTAGTAGAGCCTGTGTTATATCAGATGCAGGCTCCAGAGCACAAAACCTACAAGAACAGTAGTGTCAAGAGCTAATGGCCTTACGCTTTGTAGACTCAGTGACTTTTGAACACGTACCCACTCTGATTCTTCCAAACACTTAAACTCCTCAAAAATCCTTAGTTATATTTTTCTTCTCCCCAAACCTATGTCCTCTTCCCTTTAATTCATTACTTCTTCCAGCTAATTCTCTCTTCCTGATAAGCTCCTGCTCACCTTCCAGAGCACAGATCCAAAATGCCAGCCTTTGAGAAGTCTTCTTTCACCTCTCTAGGCAGATGAGCCCTTCCTTCTCGGTGATCAGGGGATCACCAGATCAATGACATTCCTCTTTTCAATGGCTGTTTACCCCCATTGGACCAGGAACTTCTAAAAAGCAGTGATTACTATACACAGCATACCTAGCACATATCATAGCTTCTGGAATAAAATAGTTGTTATATCAAGAGTTCAGAAAATAAATCAAAGATGATAAGAGCCAACTGTAAGAAAACAGAGCTAACTAAAAAAGTAATATAAACATATGAAAATTCCTTGGATATGTAAAACCCCACACATTTCTTCAACAAGGAAGGTTAGTTGCATGCCAACATAGGCTAAGCACACAACATGCAGTATTGGATAGAGCCCAGGTTATGTGGCTCCTTGTGACTTTATTAAAAGCCTTTCCAGAAAATAAAATAATCCTGTCTCCTTCATTTTAAATATGTTTCCCAGGAGCCTTCAAGTTCCCTGGAATTTCTATTAATAATTCCATTTGTCCTGGTAATACAATATGTGTCAAACATCACAGTGTCTATGAGAGATTAATAACCTAAGTTTTTCTTGACATGAGAAAAGAAAAGATTGATGAAAAAAATCTCTGGAAAGAGATTTTGATGCCAAATTAAGATTTCAAGGTGAATTATAAAGAGCAATTTAAAACCTGGCACAATGCCCTATGCAGTTCCTTTTAAAAGCCACACCCAATTACCACAAGCTCTGGATTCACCTTGTGTCCTGGGGCCAGCAGTTGGATGCTGTTGGGCCCCTTATATGGACAAGGACTGTCTTTTTTCCAACTCTCTGAACTTTTGGATGTGCTCCTCCCATATTTGCTTCCTATATCTTGGGTTTTAAGGCATACTTTCTAACAGAATACCTTCTAACTCTGTTCCAGCCAATTTTTCTTAGGTTACTTTAGGTTAGTCTCCTGCCAAGGACTGTTTTCTTTTAGGAATTCTTTTACTCAGTCACATGTGAAATGTAGCATATGGCATCACTGTAATGTGCACAGCCCTGAGCTTAGTTTCTGGCAAGTTGTGGGCACTCAATAAATATATGATAAATGTAATATTTATGTGCTAATTTCTTACATGGTTACTATCACACTAGGCCAGAGGTAGTAAGAAACCAATTCAATGAGGTTTTGTTTCTAAGACAAGGAATACCATAAAAAAGCCAGGGATGGAAGTATGGGAATAAGTGAAAGAGACAGTCCAGTACCTGAAAGTAAAAAGAAGAAAACAGTAAAGATGTATAGGCAGATTTTTGAGGATGCTAGGACTCAAGGTGTGCCTCAAGCAGTACAGTGCCTGCTTTGCAAGTGTGAAGCCCTGAGTCAAATTGCAGTTACACCAAGAAAAAAGACATTGAGGGTGCTAATTAAGTTTTAATGTCAGTGACCCTCATTTTCACAGGTCCATTCCAAGGCCTGTACTTAATTTTACATTTCTAACTTTGTATCATTTCTTAAATAGAGTGCTCAAGATTTTATATATTTAAATTCCCCCAAAAAATGGTATCCTAAAGACAGCAATATTAACATACACTCATACTGTTCCTCACAAATATTTATTGATGATTAAAGCTTTTACTGGTTGTCAAAGACTCAAAGTCTAATAACCATATTATTTATTAACAATTTAATTCATATCTCATATTCATATACTATTTTAACTTGTACAAAGTACCCATACATCTTCAGTCAGTACAAGTCCATGTGTGGGGTCTTTACAATAGAACTGAGAAGTTACAAGTCTCATTGTTCAGATGAAGAACTGAGGCACAGACAGGTAAAAACCGAGTATTATAGTCCAAGCTTAGATAGAATAATGATTTCTGGGCCCTAAACCCTCCCCAAACCTGTGAATGTTATCTTACATGACAAAGGGATTCTGAAGATGTGATCAGTGTTAAGGATCTTGAGATGAGCAAACTTTCTGGAATTTTCAAGGTGGGATTGATCTAATTAAATGAGCCTTTAAAAGTGCAGAACTGACTGGAGCTCAAAAGCATTAGAGAGAAGAGATGGGAGATGAAAGAGGACAGTTTACAGATAAGGTATGGACTAGACCCACAATTGCTGGTTTTGAAAGTGGAGGAAAGGAGGCACAAGACAACAAATGTGAATGGCTTCCAGAGCTGGGGGGTGACCTTCAACTATCATCAGCAAGAAAACAAGATTTCAGTCCTACAACCACAAGGAACTCAATTCTGTCAACAACTCAAATAAGCATAGAGATAGGTCCTCCCTTGAAGCATTCTGAAATCTGATCTATAGAACTACAAAATAATAAATTTTGACTGTGTAAGATGCCAAATGGGCTAAGCACAGTGGTTCATACCTATAATCCCAGCTATGGGGAAGCAAGAGTTGGGAGAATCTTGGTTTGTGGTTAGGCCGGGCTAAACTTAGCGAGACCCTATCTCAAAAACAATAAGCTGGGTATTGTTTCATGACTATAAACCCACCTATGTGGGAGGGGGAGGTATAAGGTTCAGGATTCTGGTCCCAAACTGGCCCCAGGCAAAAACCATGAGATCCTACCTGAAAAATCAACTAAAGCAAAAAAGTCTGTGGCTATGGCTCAAGTGGTAGAGTACATGCCTAGCTAGTACAAAAGTCTCCAGGTTTGTGCAGATTTGTTCTAACAGTAACAAAAAATGAATGTGGAGCAGAGGCAGAACACTGAGTTCTTGAGAATTGATCCACCTCTGCTAAAGAGGTAGTTTGAGAATGGGGAAATGCAAAAGAATCCCTAAACATGGAGGTCTGTTAAATCAAAAGCCAGAAAGCAAATTCAGAAGGAAAGGAAGTATAATCAGTAATGACCACATCCAAGAACCAGAACCTAGAGTCAAAGCCTGTGGCTGACAAGAATACCCCATATCTTTCTCTTCTGCAACAAAAACACAGGCAAGACACCAAGGCCATACCGTCCAAAGCCCTGGACTCTCAAAACTCACTTTGGTTTTAGAGTCCCTAACAATGACTCAAAGTAGGCTACTTCAACATAACATTTTTAGAAAAGTATTGAAATCCAGCTATTTTTTTAAAGTATTTGAAATAAGTATTTTCTAGTAGTCTTATTTCATTAACTTTTGGTGAAAACTTCCAACTATTCACAAGAGAAGAGGACACATGGACCACCAGGTACTTCTGTGTCAGAACCAAGGCCATTTTGCCATGATTATCTTATTAACCTAAATTTCCTTCATCCTGAAACATTTCAACATAACTCTCTGTCTTGATATCATTTTTACCTGACATACTTTAGCAAAAGTATCACAACAGTATTATTATCACATCTACCCAAATTAATAATGATCCCTTTATATCATTTAATAACCAAGTTATAGTCAGATTTTCCTGATTGTCTAAAATGCCTTTCTGCAGTTAGTTTAAATCGGAATCCAGGAAATGTCCATTGGTTGTTATACGTTTTGATTTTCTTAAAAATGTCTTTTAGTCCAGAATAATCCCACCCTAGTTCCTTTTCTTCCCCATGCCACTGTCTTGTTGAACAAATAAAACACTACAGCACATTCCACATTCCCCAAAAGACTGATGACTTTTTAAGTTCTTCCTCTGTTCCTTATATGTCTGTGAAAAATATAAGGCTTGATTGAATTCAACACATTTTAGAGGGTTAGGCAGCCTAATAATTTAAGAGCTCTACAGACTATATATGCCATCATATTCAGGGTATATAATGTTTAGCTATCTCAGTTTTAGTCAAATTTGGTTACTAATTTAAAGATGTAACCACAACTATGGCACAGATTCTTGTGGCAGTCCCCCGCCCCCCCTCCACACACCCATATATATATTTTTTTTTTTCTTTGGCAATCTGAAACTATGAAACTATGATGAGGACTAGACATAAAGGAGGAAAAGATTGAGACACCAGAGTGAGGAATTACTTGGATTTAGAAAAGAAAATGCATGATGATGAAAAGAGTGAGATACTGAAAGGACAATCTGTAAAACAAATTAATAAGGACTTCAAATTGTGGGAACCTTTGTACTTGAGGATTCTCCTAGTATAAGAAAATGGGTAATAGATCTATGAAAACAAACATGTTTCCTAAAGCATTCCTGGAATTTTAAGAAAGGGAAGTTTCCAAAACAAGATTAATGAATTAAGGGTGCATCTGAAAATTGCAAGACCAGGGCGAAGGCAGACTACAGTAAGAATATAAAAGCCAGGGTTACCCTTCCAACAAACGCCAGTGACCACAAAATGTGGAGTAAACCTGAAACTCATCCACTGAGCCAGGACAATTTAAGAAAAATAAAATAGACCAGATATGTACTGCCTTCCTGAGATAGACAAATAAGAAGAAGCACACATGCTTAAACACAGTTCATTGAAACCACAGCCAAAGACCAAGAGAAGACCTTAAAAGTTTCCATCAAAGAAAAAACAAATCAATACATAAGAACAGAAAAATTATTGGTAGAAAAAAATGTTATCCCAAAACCATAATGGAAAACAAAAGTCTGTGTAATAAAACTTTAAGGTGCTGAGAAATGACTGTCAACTTAGAATTATGTACAACAGAATTATGTTTTAAGAGCAAAGATGAAAATGATGACATTTTTGATAAGTAAAATGTTGGGAGTTTATCAAAAGTAGAATTTAAGAAAGCATTTTAAAGCCTTCATTGTACTTCAAGTAGAAAAAAACTGACCCCACAATGAGAATATAAGCAAAACTTCAATAAATGTGTAAGAAATCTAAAAAAAAAAAAAAATCTGTTTGTATATAATTATTAAAAAAAATATCTATTGTACAGGAGTAGAAAAAGAAAGATTCATAACAATAGGAAAATTTTAGCATATAGTTTAGGGAACAGTTGATTGAAATTAAAGTGTCATGGAACAAATTCCGTGTTGTTTAAGTTTATATCAAGTAACTTCAGAGTTTGTTAAGTTTATGTTACATATGGCGTGATTTCAAAGGCTGGCTACAAAATAACAGAAATAGACTTTATAACTTCCAAATATATAGAGGCAAAATAAAAATAGACAAAGTGTTTGCCAATAAAGAAAAAAAGTAAGAAAATTGAACACAGAACATGAAGACAAAGAAAAAAGTATGACTAAAAGTGAACAGAATAATTCAAAATAAATACCCGTTTAAAAGATAGAGATTATCGATTTGGATTGATTTTTTTAAAATCTACCTGCAAACAAGAGGCAGAACTGACACATAGACATAAAGGCAGAGTTTGAAGATAGCAAAAGATAAATAAAAGGCATACACTGATCAAAAGATATCTAAGGTAGCTATACCAAATGTCAGACAAAACAAAAGTTAAGACAATAGCATGTTAAGGACAAAAAAGATGACTGACAGTCTCTGAAGGTCAAAAATTGCATGCTCTCCCTCATATGTAGGTTATAGACTTAAAACAAACAGAAATATGGGACACAGATTCCACTAAGGGGGAGACTGAGCACGGGAGGGATAGAACAAGGGAAGAAACCATAAAATGTGGTTGATGCACTCACTGTATAGGAACGAATATAGAAATGTTAAACTGGCAGAGGCCACTAAGGGAAGGGGACTAGGAAGTAGTGAAGAGGTCTGGTAGAGATGAACCAGTTTGGGTTGTAATACATATATGCATGGAAACAACACAAGGAATCTCCCTGTACAGCTTTATCTTTATCTCAAACTAGAAAAAACACCATGTTTTTCTTATTATCTTTTATGTTTTTTCTTCTACAAAATTGAAGAACAGGAGGGAAGAACAGGTTCTGCATGGAGCCCTGGGTGCCAGGGGGTAGGGAAGGGGTAGGAGGATGAATCTGGCACAAATAATGTATACACATGAATGTAAATGCAAAAATGATACCTGTTGAAACTGTTCTAGGAATCGGAGAGGGGCAATGAAAGAGAGCAGTTGGGGGATGAATTCAAGTATGATATACTTGATACATTGTAAGAACCTTTGTAAATGCTGCAATGTATCCCCACCCAGCACAACAATAATACTAAAGAAAGAAGACAACTGCTAAGACAAAAGTTTTGATTCATTAGTCAAATATTACAATTATAAATTATATTCAAGTGACAAAGTAGCTATAAAGTGTATAAAGCAAAAATCAATAGACATGCAAGAATATGAAAATCTGCATCCACAGTAAAAATTTCAATAAATCTCATTCAAATATTGGAAGGTTAACCTGGAAAATTATTGAAGAAATACAAAAAAGACAAATGATTTAATAGATACATAAGAAATACCACATCAGCAATCTAAAAAGCATGAAGTTTTCAATCATGCAGAGAGTATTTATGAAAGATGCCCATGGACTAAGCTATGAAAAAAATCTAAAATAGTTTAAATAATTGCTTTATAAAGACCATGTTTTCTGTCAATGCAACATATTAAATTAATAATAGAAAGTGATTTAAAAAAACCCACATTTCTAGGGAACCTATGGATCAGAAGAAAAATCAAAGTAGATTTTTAAAGTTAAGGACAATTCAGTAAACTAAGTTCTCTATCACAAGACTAAGGCAAAGAAGGAAAAGCAGAGGGTTGAGAATAAATGTTCAGAGAATGAAACTTATATGGTGAGAAGATCATTTCATATAACTACACAAAAAATCTTTTGACTCTGCCCTGTCACTTATATGGAAAGGACATGCTGTTTCCTTTAGGAAGATTCTTTTGCTACATTCCCAATTAACTCTCTCACTTTCCATGCCTGATTTGTCATCTTCTCTCTTTACTGGTGTGAAACACAAATTGTTCCCTCTCACAATACTTATCTCACTATTTATAACTGCCTATTCAGGTACTTGTATCCCCCAAATGACAATCATTTCCACTAAGATAGATAATCTGGACCTGGTTTGCCATTGCATGCTCAGCAGTTGATGCCCACATGTTCTCATTAAGTATTTGTTACACGATTGAAGTATGAAGTCAAAAGTCAGAGAAGGGAATGGGAAAGACAAAGTTCCTATAGTAGGAGTATTCCAGGGTGTGGCCAAGGAAAGATACCAGAGGCAAAAAGTGTGACACTAAATCTTTGCAGGAGCCAGTCTGAAACTAAGGTATCTTGCTGAGTCTGAGGACAAAGTCAACATGAGAGGACAAAACAGCCAAAGCCAAGGGCTACATGAGATCTCAGAAGTCTGACTCCATCCTCATAGGCTCAATCACCTGGGTCAAGGGTCATTTTAAAGAACAGACATACTTCTGAAGAGCTCTGTTCTGTGAGCCCAGCATTGACAAGAGGCTGAATGATGGTTTTGATGTAAGATTTATTTGCTGGAGGATGCCCTTTCACCAGCTGGCATATACTTTTTGAAATATGTATTTTTTTCTTTATCCTAATAGCCTGGGCACAGGAAAGTTTTATGATGAAATAGACCAATGGGTATAATAAATCCTGTAAAAGCAAGCAATCGTTTCTCTCCACCCCTTTCATGCCACCTATCTGAGACAGGCATTGTGTATAATTAGAGTATTTCTTTGTGTGGAAAGCTCTCCTTCGTACATCATGTCTGAATCCAAATATTTTGAGTTATGCCCTAGAGTGATTACATAAAAAGCATAATTATAAAGGAATTTAATGTTCATGTAGTCAGGACTCATGACACACGTTTATGTAATTTTTTTTTAAAAAAGAGAGTGTGTTCCAATCTTCATAGTAAGTAAAATAAACTAATTCCTCTTCATTTTCTCTAGGCATCTTTTGCAGTCTGTAAGAATCAGGCTTCATAGTCAGAGATGGTATCATTTACAGAGCTAATTTATAATGATTTTTGTTAAGTGAAAAATATTTTTAATTTATCTATTCAAGAAGGACATGAATGAGGTAGCCCAAAGAGGGTGGTCTCTGTACACTATGAAGTTGGTTTTTGCAGTGTGTGAATGTTACTTGATCCTTCTTTCCTGAGATGAGATGGTAGATTCCACAGCAACGTTAAGGACTCAGTGGGTCAGTTGACCTGAGATTATTGAGTCTGGCATGTGACTATTCTGGTTGCTGAAAATAATTGATTTGAATGATAGATTCAATCAGATTTTTTCTTTTTATCTCACTACTCGATCTATTTGACCAAATGTACAACCTATTTGACCAAATTGTGCAGATGTGCTAAACACTCGACTTTCATGACTTTCAAAATACAAAGAGTCTGGAGCCTCTTTTTATTGTCTGTACAGAGGTAAAAGAAGGGGAAGTCAATTTGCCTTCTAATGTGACACATACCCTACTGAAAGGTGACTTCAAGGCAGATGGGAACAGACAGCTTAAGAATTAGAAGACCTCAGTCTCTTCTGGCTGTGATGCCTCTTGCTGCTAGCCAAAAAGTACAGTGTGGATGTGACAAAATCAAGGCCCAGACAAAGCTTGACTTTAAGTATTTGGATTTAAAAAGCTGTGACTTTGCATTTCTGTTGTTGCCTTGTACAACTATGTGTTTGTACTACGAAGATAAAAATAACATGTCACAAAGTCACTGTACATTGAACTGTAAGGTGACAGACACGTAATTAGTGTGACACAGGAAGAATAAATTATCTTAGCTTATTCATTAAAAATATGTACAGCCATGTGTAAAACTTACCTTTTTCTCCACCCAGTAGGCCTTTTCATCAAGGTTCATTTGCTGCACATGAGAGGCACTTTAAACTTCATCTTTTACAAAATTCACCAGCTTCCCTCACATATTACCATTTTGAACATTTTTTTGAAACAGTAGATGATGTTGGCTCCTAACAAGACAATAGCTTTTGGCTCTGAACTAGAAAATCGTCCCCCAATTTAAGGATCTTCTTATTACCAGTGGCCTCTATTTCAAACCTGCTCATTACTTTGAATATACTGTGGCTTGTACTACATCACAATGCTGAGATTACCTCTCTTTGCTGCTGAAAAAAAAATGCCTGCAGAAACCAAAAGGAATCAACAATTTCATATTATAGCAACTCAGAGAACACACAGTGTTCCTGTCCCAGTGCCAAAATAAAAGCCTTGTAAAGCACTTAAGAAATTTATTCTTCCCAAGACATAAAAACATAGCCCACCTTAGGGTTAATTTGAGTTGTGCATGCACAGTGAATGGAGGGTAGACCTCCCTTAAGTGAATAAATCTCTTTGAAAGTGAAACTACAATATTGGCTTGCCTAAATACATATACTGTACATAAAAATGTAAAACATGCATGTGTGTAGCTTTACACTGGTGTGAGAGCAACTGACCAAGATTCTTAATAGGAGGTGTTACAATGTGTGAAGAACATTCAGAAATGTGTGAAAAATGTAAGCTTATACATAGAAGACCTGATCTACGTGCTTATGATGTGCTCTAAAGGTCTTTTATTTCTATTTCAATAGCTTTTTATTGATGTGTGACAAAATTTTTCAAAAGGGAAACTGTGTAGTCAGTGAGTTCTGCATCAAACGAAGCCTTGTGAAGTCACTCATCATAAGTGGTATATAAGAGCCACTAATAAATTCATTAATTTAGTATTTAGCTTCTGTAAGTATGTAAGATATTAAGGATTTCACTCATCTTTCAAGATTTGACCCAGATTATGTACTTGTTCTCTTTTCTTTCCTACAGGGTAAATTACAACTCATTTCAAATCACAGCCCAACTATTATCCCACCTCATTCCATTTCCTCTGATGATGCTGGGTTCTCATGTCTATTATATTAAACATCTGAGTAATTCTCCTAAGAGAACCACACCTTGTGCCTCTGAAAATCCACCAGAACAAGGAGCTTGCCATGTTGTTTAGTACATGTACAGCACAAGTTGCTGGAAACGCACCTGTCACTGTAATCTATATAGGAACGAATGAAGGAGTACAAACGTTAAGTCACTGAGTTAGCCCCAACTCCAATGAAAGAGAACACAGAAAGGGTGAAGCTGAAATGAGGCCTAAATAAAAGTGGTTTTGAAATATTAAAGAGACCTCCAAACCAGAACTTGTCTAAGAAAATGCTACTTTGTTCTCATAGTCACCAAGGAATATTAATTCTACCTACTGCAAAGAAGACATCAGAACATTCACAATATACACAGGAAAGTTATGCTCCTTAAATGTAAAATTTTATAGTAACAAAAAGGGAAAAATAAGTAATAATATAAATTCAGCTGCTAAAGAGAGACTGCCAGGGAAATTATGTATAAGGAAAAGGGAAGCTCTGGGCAAGAACCCCAAGAAATTTCAATGTGACATCCAACCAGACAGAGAAAGAGAGTTCCACAAAGTAGAATAAGAAAATGTTCCTAGGAAAATCAGGGAATATAAAGTCACAGGAGTCAGGAAAGAGAATGTTGCAGGAGGGGAGGGATCTAAGATCAAATGACACTCAAAAGTCAAGACATAGGACAGAAAACAGTTGTTCACAAGACTTAGTAATAATGAGTTCAAAGGAGGGAGACATTACAAAAAGCAAATACAAGCAATAGGAGGGGAATGAAGAAGTGGAAACTGAGAGAAGAATCTTGATTTCAAGGAAAGTAAAGAGACACAGTAAGCAT
Organism: Castor canadensis; assembly: GCF_047511655.1. NCBI lineage: Eukaryota > Metazoa > Chordata > Mammalia > Rodentia > Castoridae > Castor > Castor canadensis. The sequence goes on along the minus strand of NC_133392.1, from coordinate 92,371,179 downwards.
AGTGGAGAGTTTGATTATTTATATCTATTCATTTGTTGTAATGCAGAGGACCCACTAAGCAAGTTTTAGTATTGATGTCTGGAATCAGTAGATATTAGTGAGTGTTTCTGTTAGAAAAGAAAAGGAAAAGGAAAAGGTGAATTAGGTGTGTTCAATGCAGTTAGTTTGGGGAACTGGGACAGTTCCCTTTTGTAATTTCTGTTTTCTGTGTACTGTGGAAGGCAAAGTCATTTCTCAAGAGTGAGGAAAGATGACAAGGTCAGAAATCTGAGCAGAGCAGAGAAGGTCTGAAATGATTGCTGAGAAGAATGGGAGGGAGAGGAGTGGAAAACAACCTGGAGGAACTGCTCAGCATGATGCAGAGCCACTGAGCCTGGGCAGAATGAGCTCATGCTTCCAAATATTTCAGTCTCATGCTTGGCATAGTGTGCGCAACCAGTAAAGATGAGTTTCTGTTGTTCCTTTTGTCACTTGAAAGCCTTGGACAAAAGTTGTTACATAAAAAACATTATATAAATTTACAGACACAGTAGCCCAGCAACAATTTTTTAAAATCTCTGTTGAATTACTCTCAATGTGAGCCTTGAGTATGCCAGATTGAAGGAGAAAATGGTTTGTGCAAAATTATTTTAAGAAGATAAATGGGAGAAAGGGTTTCCTATATTTACAGAAAACAATCACAATCATTTCCCAGCACTCTTATGGGATGTTAACAAATAGTCTGTTTCTGTTTCGAGCTTTTGTGCCCTCAATAGCCCTATTTCAATTTGTGAGTTCCCAGCCATCTGCCTCCTGTCTCTTTCCCATTACTGCAGAAAGAGGCTAGAAAATTTTTGTTTTGAGAAAGAAACATTTCTTAACAGCTCATACTTATGAATTGGGTATGCTGATGCAAATATAATACTGTTTGATATCCTTAACAACAATAATTAAGTTTAACCAATGATCTTTAAAAGAGCTAAGATATTGGCTGTCTTGGCCACATAAAACAATAGGAAAGAAGACACCCAAAGTAACCCATGGGTGGCAGTTAGCTTACCTCAGACTATATCTTGAGATCATAAACATGAGATTTTCCCACTATCCCCTCCTTACTTTATTCTGTTCCCCAAACTTAACTCCATCCCTTACACTCTCTGGTCTACCTTTCTCTTTGACTCTCACTCCATCACCAATGCCAAAGGCTAAGGCATTGTGGCAGAGGAGTTTATAACAGCCATGAAACATCTCCCCAGGGCTAAATGAAGTTATATAGAATAAAAATGGAAAGAAGAAAGGTTGTTATTAATCTTTCTGTTATGTCATTTTCTAAGTGTCTTGTCTTATTTTGAAACTGGACTAAGTATTTGAGGAGGAATTCAATTTTTACTTAGAGTGAGATGAGAATACCAGGAGTAGAGAAGCAACACTACTGCTGACAGAGAATATTTTGGGGGCAACAGCACAAACAAGAACAGCAGCTAGGAGCACTGCAGTACTCCATTGACATAGTGGTTTGCCCAGAATAGGATTGGTGGAAATGGCAATAAATGGTTTAATTCTGAGATTTTGGAAGTAGAGCAAAGATTTCTTGGTGCATTCAATGGAACTATAAGAAAGATAATAATTTAATTCAAAATGAATATAAAATTTGGGGCCCAGGAACCTAGACATGAAGAGTTGTAATTAACTTAATACAAAATACAGTAGGAGAAACAATTTTGCAAAAAAGATCAGGCATTTAGTTTGCAGCATGCTCTGTTGAGATTGCTGTTAGGTGATAAAATAGAAGAGTTGATTTAGCAGCTGAGTAGAAATGTCTGAAGTTGAAGCAAGAGTCAATGCTCAGTGTATAAATATGAGATACCCATGAGAAAATGAACAGTATTTAACTACAAAGACCAGATGAGTTTACAATGAAGTACGTGCAACTAGAGAAGAGGTCTGGGGCTTCCAGTGGGGCGATGGTGAAGGTGTAACAAAGACTCGGAGTGAGAAGTTGGAAAAATAGGAAGACAGCTAAAAGCTTAAAAAGAATGGAAGTTGAAGGGAGAAAGTTGCTCCAGAAGGAAGGAGTAAGTGCTGCTAAGGCTCATGCTGACCAGGGCTCAAGTGTAGAGAAGGTATGACCAAGTGGTGGCTTTCTGATGCATGGAGGCCACTGGTGATTTTAGAAAGAACAGTTTTAGTGGACACTGGAAGTAAAATTCTGATTGTATCAATTATCAGAAGGAATGAAAAGGGGAGATTTAGAATCAAGAGGCATAGACAATTGCTATAAGGAGTTTCTATAAAGAAAAGTGAGCATGGGACTTTGGGTTGTAAAGAAGGAATGTGGAATGAAGAGAATATCTTTTAAAGATGGGAGATTTTAAAGAATTTTTATATAACCATGAGAATAACTCTAAAAATGAAAAAAAAGTATATTCCGGGGTAAAAGTTCAATTATCCTTTTTGGGAATGCCAGAGATTTTGTGAAAAGGGAGTTTAATTACAGGAAATACTTGACTCTATCAAGAGCTCCATTTAGCAAACTATTAGTTTAGAATGGTAGTTGGACTACATTAGATTTTTTTTTTTCTGAAAGCTAAATTTTTCAGAATATAAAAGCCACAGAAGCTTACAAGTTATTTAAATATGGTTATTGATGATATGATTGATGGAAAATACTAACAGCACAGAGAATATAAAGTTCCTTTACTCATGAAAATAAATGCAGTAATAATAAAATAGCCAACACTTCCAAAGCACTTACTATATGTCAAGTAAGACTTTACCATCAAAATCATCACAGAAACCTATGAAGGTAGTTACTAATATACCTCATTTTACATGTACTAACCCTAAGACACAATGAATTTCAGTAACTAAAGTATCAGTGTGGTGTCTGGGAACTAAGCACAGCAGCATAGGTTCTGGGTAGGATAACCAGTAGTCTGTTCAGAAGGTTTTAGAGACAGATATGTGAAGCAAAAATGAAATAGAGACAGATATGTGATGCAAAAATGAAATAGCTGCCTTTCCAACGGAGGTAAGGGCTTTGCTGACTCTTGGACTCTTCCTTAAACTTCCTTAAACTTAGCATCTATGTCCAATTAACTTCCCGGCAAAGAGCATAAATACTTATGATGTACAATAGAGTTTGAGTATCAGCATTGACTTTGCCATAAACTTTTGGTAAACAACTTCTGGATATGATAAATCACTATTTATAAAAAGATAATGGGTTATGTGCCTTTCCAGACTGAACAAAGCAAAACTCCTTTTAGCAGTCACTGAAGTGCTTTTGGCTTTTTATTTATTTTTATGTTTATTTTTTGCCTTTAACACAGATCTTAAGAGCTAGAGTTCTTTCCATAGCATGATGGGAAGCACTTGCTTTGCCTCATTTTGTCTAAGAGAGGGGAGGGAACTTACAAATTCTAGTCTTTTATTATTCCTTCACTGACTCATGCAAAAAGTCCCTTTAAAGAAGAAACAAAAACAAAAAGAAACAAAAGATACCTGAGGCCATGAAGGGGGGGAAAAAGCTTTTCTATATTAATAAAAATAAGTTCATTCTGCCTGAGTGCTAAGCACTGGAATAATAAAATAAGTATAATTTCATTTCTAGTTTGTTGCTTTTTCCTCTTCTTAACTTGAGCAAGTCATGAAGTTATGTCATTAAGGGCAAATCTGTCTTTTAAAAATAACTTGGAGATCATTTTACATGAGATTGTTTACTGGACTACATCAAGAGATTTGTTGAAATTGCTTTCAAAGTGAGGACAAAATAATCTAGATTTGTAAGAGTAAATGGAAGTAAATTTTTAAATGCAAGGGAAAGGGGGCAGCATAACGTCTCCCAAGCCATCACCCAATCAGCTAAGCATGAAGAGACTGGGAATTCAAACTTTATGTTTTCAGAAAATAATGTTTAAATAAGCCATATGAATATCCTCAAGGCACAAAAAATTTTAGCCTTTTAAAAGCATGCCCCTGGAGATTTATATCTTGATTTTATGTTGTAGAAATAGGAATATGTGCACTATGTTTTTAATAGTTTATGAAATTATTTCATCTTCATTACTACAAACACCTGAGATGTTTATTCACTTATTCATGTAACAGTCACTTTCCTATGGTGACTCTAAAAGCTCACTTGTGGCTATTGTTTGAGTAACATGTTGAATAACTCAATAACACTTCATTCCTTTTGGTGCGTAAAAAAATTTCATACCAGATGAGATCATCCTTTCACCTATTTTCTATATGTGATAATCCCCAATGCCCTTTTAATAAATGTCCTCGCTTAGAATTTTATAGCAATTTTATAATACATTCTTCATCAGATGAGGCAACAGGAGAGAATCTATAAGTCAGCATGCAGAATGTGCTCAATAACCAATCAGCCTGCACAGTTCATAGACTATGACATGCCTGCATGGTAGAAGAACATGTCCCAGAGGAGTACCACAGAGGAAGTTCCCTAGAGATCACCACATGGGACTTATCCAGTCAAGGATTAATAACATTCCACCAACATGGCCTCGATGGTGGGCAACATTTCAAAATGGAGATCTATCAGTAAATGGAATAGGCTCCCAAGGGAACTAATGGGCGTATAATTGCTTTCCTCATTTAAAACTGAGCCAGACAAAGCTTTTCTGGAAAGAACCATGATATTATGCCAGGGTGATGGACTGCATGACTCATGAGGGCTCTTCCATCTCTAATTTTATGACATGAAAAATAAAGAAACACATTAAAATTAATGCATTTTAGCACATATCCATCTATCACTACAAAATAATTCATAGCTGAAAGAAAGGGACAAATAACAATTTCCAAAATCTATTACTAATCATAAGAAAGTACTATTCATTGGAAATACTCTTTGAAGTGCAGCCACCACCTAATTCATGACACCTTTGATTAACGTTTAGGGGACTTGCCAGTGAGCAAACCTCACAGCTGGTATACCCTTCAAGACTATTTAATAACATAACCACTATTCTTTTGGAAGGAAATAAAAAGAATTTCAGTTTTTCACCACCTCTCTGCCACTGTTGTCATTTCACTGTTTGTTATTGTAGCAATATTTCACACAAAAGAAAACTCAGATGCCATTGGATATAAAATATGCTCAGTGGTTCTCTAAGTGTGGTCTAGAAATCTCTGAGATTCCCAAGACTCTTTCAGTGTGTCCATGAAGCCAAAACTATTTTCATAAAGTTATGAGAATGTTATTTACATCTTTCAGTGTCATTCTCTAAAGAAAGGGTTCATGATTTACTCACAATTATCAGAAAAGCATATATGTATGTGTGTGTGTATGTGTGTGTGTGTGTATGTGTGTGTGTGTGTGTGTGTATCTGTATGAGGAGTGATTTTTTTTCATAAGTTTAACCAAAACAACATACAATAATACACTGAACACAGAGGCAGATATGAGAATCCATCTTCTTTTTGATTAAAGAAATATGCAAAACTGGAATGTATTGCCATTCTGCTTACTATTTTTTGGAAAGTGTAATTATTAAAATGTTTATGTCAATACATAACTGCTAATTTTTAAATAAATACATGGTTTAACTATATATTAGTTTATAATACAGCAAATATCAAATAGCTATAACCTACAGTGATAAAATAATCAATTTTTCAATAATGTTTAACAGTAAAAAGGAGTTTTAAAACCAAAACATTTAGAACCTAACAATGTAAAAAATTCTAGATTGATTCTATGTCCCTAGTCCTACATCCTAACTTTGTTTTATTCCAATAGGGGTTTTATCTTCCCACTTAAATCTGCCCAAACTTCTCTTGTAAGGTAACCAATAGTGTGTAGTGGTCACTTCTAATCTTAATCACTTAACCACTTAAGAGTTGACTCCGCCTTCTTTCCCCACTCAACCTCCGTTTTACCACACTCTCTTGCTTTTCCTCCTGCCTTAGAGGCCATTTTGCTTTACAGTACTGGCTCCCAGTCTTCTTATTATATATTGATCCCCAAGGCAATGTAAACTCTGTTTATCCCTAGATTATTCAATTAAGCCAATGACATCAGCAACTTTCTACATGAAGTAATTTTAAGGGTTTTCATCTCTAATTGTAACATTGTTCTTTTACTCAAAACTCATATCTCTACTACCTGCAAAGCATTGCCATTTAAATACCTAAAAGGAGAGATCCAAGATGGTGACTGGGACACAGTCACAGACCATGTGAGCTCTGTGATCCAGGGACTTTGCTGAGAGGCTGGAGACATGCTTGGCTGAGGTAAAGCACAAAAGTGCTGAAACATCCGCACTCTGAACCACTAGCTCCAGGAAGGCTTCTCCACCCCACAATACACTAAAAGAATAGCTGGCACTACATGCCAAGCCCTGCCCCATAGGCTGGCAGAGCCACTGCTCTGCAGGCCATGGGATCTCCAATCTTCCAGTCCTGCTCCTCAGCTCTGCCAGGGCTGTGCTACCTCAAACTCCCACCTGCGTGATCTCCACTGGACCAAGTCCTTAAAGCCTGCCAACCTGGCAATCCACAGACATTCACCATCTCTGCAAGGCCACACCCCTCACACCTGCACTGGCCTGCATGATCTCCACAGGGACCATGTCCCTAAAGCTTGCCAAGCCAGCAATCCACTCCACCAGCCCATGCCCTTCAGGCATATCAGGCCCACGCTCCAAAGGCTAATTTGCCTCAATGAAAGGCCTCTGCCATACACTTGTGGGACACCACCCACCTACCAACTGCCACAGGAGGACACCAAACCTGCCTAAGAGACGCACACAGACAGGTCTGGATGCTTAAGGAGTAACATCATAACAACTAAGACTGCAATCCTACTGTTCCAGAACTGGTGACTTTTTTTCCCCTTCTTTAAGGGATTTGCTGCCTGGTTTGCTGTTGGATCACCTACCATCTCTCCCATCTTTTGTTTTTTGTTTTTTGTTTTTTTTTTTTTTTTGGTTACTTATTGTCTCTTCTCTCTTCCTTTTATCTTTCCATCTCTTTCTTCTTTTTTATCCTTCTTTCTTGGTTTTGTTAGCATTAATATTGTAACCAGCTAATATTAAATTAGACATAGTCCGTCCAGGGATAGAAACAGTACCTAGTGGAAATATGGGAAGAAGAAAAAGGGAGGGAAACCATTCTCCCCCCACCCCAAAAAATAAAGTAGTACAGGATTTAGAGTGAAATGAAGAAAACTTTCTCAGATCCAGACTCCAACAAAACAAAGATAAACTATACCAAGGAACCCAAGAAGTCCACAAGAACATCCTGAAAGAAGAACTCCTACAAGTAATTAATGAGAATTTCCTAGAGATGGTACTAGACATGGTCAACCAAAATGTACAGGAGGCACTCAAGAAATTCCAAGACAACAAAATTAAAGAGAGAATATACAGAAACAAATAAATGAAATCATAGGAACCCTAAATAAATACCAAACTGAAACAGAAATCACCATAAACAGAGAGATAAATGAATTAAGGACAAAAATTGACAATATTAAAGAGGAAGTAACCCACAATATGGAAAACCTCAGAAAAAAGAATGAAACAGAAATACAAAACAAAATGGAATGCCATTCCAGCAGAATAGAACAAACAGAAGACAGAATCTCAGAACTTGAAGATGAAATGGCCCTTAAAGGAAAAACTGAAGAACTATTAATCATCTCAAGACCTATGAAAAGAAAATGCAAGAACTCACCGACTCCATCAAAAGACCAAACCTGAGAATCATGGGCATTTAAGAAGGAGAAAAGGTGCAAGCAAAAGGAATGTGTGATATATTCAACAAAATAATAACAGAAAATTTCCTAAGTCTAGAGAAAACTATGCCCATTCAGGTACAGAAAGCCTCCAGAACACCAAACAGACCTGACCAAAATAGAACTACCCCATGACATATTATCATTAAAACAACAAGTACAGAGACTAGAGAAAGAATATTGAAGGCTATAAGAGACAAAAAAACAAATAATATACAAGGTAAACCCATCAAGATCACAGCAGACTTCTCAACAGAATCATTACAAGCAAGAAGAGCTTGGAGTGAGGTCTTCTAAGCACTGAATGAAAATAACTTCAACCCTAGGATACTCTACCCAGCAAAACTATCATTCAAAATAGATGGAACAATAAAAGTCTTCCATGATAAGCAGAAACTAAAACAATATATGACCACCAAGCCACCACTACAAAAGATTCTCCAAGGAATTTTGCACACAAAAAATGAAAGCAAACAAAACCATGAAAGGGCAGGCAATGCCAAACCACAGGAGAAGAAAAAGCAAGAGTAACACTGATTCAGCTACACACATTCAAAGCCTTAATCAACGAAGACAACTACATGACAGGGATCACCACATAATTATCAATACTAACACTGAATGTTAATGGACTAAATTCCCTCATCAAAAGACACTGATTGGCAAACTGGATTAAAAAGGAAGATCCAACAATCTGCTGCCTACAGGAGACCCACCTCAGAGACAGAAATAAGAACTGGCTGAGAGTGAAAGGCTGGAAGAAGATCTATCAAGACAATGGTCCCCCAAAACAGGCAGAGGTAGCAATACTTATCTCAGACAAAGTAGACTTTAAACCTATTGATCAAAGGAGATAAAGAAGAACACTCCATACTAATAAAAGAGGAAATACACCAAAAGGAAATAACAATTATCAACCTGTATGCACCCAATGTCAACGCACCCAATTTCATCAACCACACTCTGAAGGATTTAAAAGCATATATATAAACCCCAACACAGTGTTAGTGGGAGACTTTAATACCCTCCTATTACCAATAGATAGGTCATCCAAACAACAAATCAAAAAAGAAATTCTAGAACTAAATCACACTATAGATCAAATGGACCTAGCTGATGTCAACAGAATATTTCATCCAACTTCTGCACAATATACATTCTTCTCAGCAGCACATGGATCCTTCTCCAAAATCGATCATGTCTTAGGGCACATAGCAAGCCTCAGCAAATATAAGAAAATAGAAATAATCCCATGCATTCTATCTGACCATAATGCACTAAACCTAGAAATCAACAACAAAACCAGCAGTAAAAAGCATGCAAACAATTAGAAGTTGAACAACACATTGCTCAAAGATGAATGGGTCATTGATGAAATAAAAGAAATTAAAAGTTTCCTGGAAGTTAATGAAAATGAAAACACTAAATACCAGAACCTATGGGACACAGCAAAAGCAGTCCTAAGAGGAAAGTTTATAGCTATGAGTGCATATATTAAAAGGACAGAATGATCTAAAATCAATGATCTAATACTAAAGCTCAAACTCATAGAAAAACAAGAACAAGCAAATCCCCAAACAAGCAGAAGGAAAGAAATAATTAAAATAAGGGCTAAAATCAATGAAATAGAAACAAACAAACCAACAAAAACATACAAAGAATCAACAAAACAAAAAAGCTGGTTCTTTGAAAAAATATATAAGATTGACAGACCCCAGGCAAATCTGACTAAAATGAGGAGAGAAAAAAACAAACCAGTAAAATCAGAAATGCAAAAGGAGAGATAACAACAAACACCACGGATGTCCAGGAGATCATCAGAGATTACTTTGAGAGGCTATACTCTAATAAATTTGAAAATCTTGAAGAAATGGACAGATTTCTAGAAACTCACAACCACCCAAAACTGAGTCAAGAGGATATTAATCACCTGAATAGATCTATAAAACAAAAAAAAATTGAAGCAGTTATCAAGAGCCTCCCAAAAAAGAAAAGTCCAAGACCTGATGGAATCACAGCTCAATTCTATCAGACATTTAAAGATGTCTAACACTAACTCTCCTTAAACTGTTCCATGAAATAGAAAGGGAAGGAACACTGCCTAATTCATTTTATGAAGCCAATATTACTCTCATCCCAAAACCAGACAAAGATACCTTCAAGAAAGAGAACTACAGGCCAATTTCCTTAATGAAGATCAACACAAAAATCCTCAATAAAATAATGGCAAACTGAATCCAACAATACATCAGAAAGGTCATACACAAGGATCAAGTCGGCTTCATCCCAGGGATGCAGGGGTGGTTCAACATACACAAATCTATAAATGTAATACAGCACATTAACAGAAGCAAAGACAAAAACCACTTGATCATCTCAATAGATGCAGAAAAACCCTTTGACAAGATCCAACACCACTTCATGATAAAAGCTCTAAGAAAAGTAGGAATAGAAGGAAAGTACCTCAACATTGTAAAGGCTCTATATGACAAACCTACAGCCAACATCATACTTAATGGAGAAAAACTAAAACCATTCCCACTAAAATCAGGAATGAGACAAGGGTACCCACTATCCCCACTCTTATTCAACATAGTACTGGAATTTCTAGCCAGAGCAATTAGGCAAGAAGAAGAAATAAAAGGAATACAAATAGGTAAAGAAACTGTCAAAATGTCCTTATTTGCAGATGATATGATCCTATACCTTAAAGACCCAAAAAACTCTACCCAAGAACTCTTAGGCACCATAAACAGCTACAACAAGGTGGCAGGATGCAAAATCAACTTACAAAAATCATTAGCCTTTCTATATACCAACAATGAACAAACTGAGAAGGAATATATGGAAACAATTCCATTCACGATAGCCTAAAAAAAAAAAAATAAATCAAATACCTACGAGTAAATTTAACAAAGGATGTGAATGATCTCTACAAGGAGAATTACAAACTCCTGAAGAAAGAGATCGAGGAAGACTACAGAAGATGGAAAGATCTCCCGTGCTCATGGATCACCTGAATCAACATAGCAAAAATGGCTACACTACCAAAAGCAATCTATGTGTTTAATGCAATTCCCCAACAAAATCCCAATGACATTCATCACAGAGATTGAAAAATCTACCCTAAAGTTCATTTGGAAACACATGTAACCGCAAATGGCCAAGGCAATACTCAGCAAAAAGAGCAATGCTGGAGGTATCACAATACCTGACTTCAAACTATATTACAAAACAATATCAATAAAAACAGCATGGTACTGGCACAAAAACAGACATGAAGACCAGTGGAACAGAATAGAAGACCCGGATATGAATCCACACAACTATATCCACCTCATTTTTGACAAAGGTGCCAAAAATATATGATGGAGAAAAGACAGCCTCTTCAACCCTAATGTTGCTGGGAAAAGTAGTTAACCATCTGCAAAAAACTGAAACTAGATCCACGTCTATCACCCTGTACTAGTATCAACTCAAAATGTATCAAGGACCTAAACATCAGACCTGAAACTCTGAAGTTACTACAGGAAGGAGCAGGAAACACTCTGGAACTAATAGGCATAGGCAAAGACTTCCTTAATAGAACCCCAGCAGCCCAGCAACTAAAAGAAAGGATGAATAAATGGGACTTCATAAAATTAAAAATCTTCTGCATGACAAAAGAAATGGTCTCTAAACTGAAGAGACCACCCACAGAGTGGGAGAAAATATTTGCCAGCTACACATCAGACAAAGGACTGATAACCAGAATATACAGGGAACTTAAGAAACTAAACTCTCCTAAAATCAATGAACCAATTAAGAAATGGGCAACTGAACTAAACAGAACTTTCTCAAAAGAAGAAATTCAAATGGCCAAAAAACACATGAAAAAATGCTCACCATCTCTAGCCATAAAGGAAATACAAATCAAAATCACACTAAGATTCCACCTCACCCCTGTTAGAATGTCTATCATCAAGAACAACACCAAGAACAAATGGTGAGGATGTGGGGAAAAAGGAACCTTAATCCACTGCTGGTGGGAATGCAAGCTAGTGCAACCACTCTGGAAAAAGATTTGTAGACTCCTTAAAAACCTAAACATAGAGCTGCCATATGATCCAGCAATCCCACTCCTGGGGATATTCCCAAAGGAATGCAATACAGGTTACTCCATAGGCACCTGCACACCCATGTTTATTGCGGCACTATTCACAATAGCCAAGTTATGGAAACAGCCAAGATGCCCCACTACTGATGAATGGATCAAGAAAATGTGGTATCTATACACAATGGAGTTTTACTCAGGCATGAAGAAGAATAAAATCTTATCATTTGCAGGTAAATGGATGGAACTGGAGAACATCATCCTGAGCGAGGTCAGCCAGGCTCAGAAGACCAAAAATCATGTGTTCTCCCTCATATGTGGACTTTAGATCCAGGGCAAATACAGCAATGTGATTGGACCTGGATCACATGACAAGGGGGGAGCACACATGGGAGATACAGGAATAGGTAGAAAACACGAAACATGAAAGGTTTTGATGTCCCCACTCCAGAGGAACAAATACAGAAACCATAAAGCGACAGAGGTTATCATGAGAAGGGGATCACGAACCTGTGTAAAGATCAGTTAGAGATAAATCAACATGGGTTGTAACACATGGGTACATGAAAGCAATGTTAGGAATCTCTCTGTATAGCTATCCTTAACTCAACTAGCAAAAACGCTTTGTCTTCCTTATTATGCTTATGTCTTTTCTTCAACAAAACTAGAGAAAAGGGCAGAACAGGACCTGCCTGAAAGAAAGGGGGGGGAAGGGAGAGAGGGTGGGAGAAGGGGGCAGGATGGAGAAATGACCGAAACAATGTATGCACATGTGAATAAATGAATAAAATAATAATAATAATAATAAATATCTAAAAGGCCTCACAATTCCGAGAGACCCCAAACAGAGCTCTTAATTTTAACATCCATCCAAGCTTGCTCTTCCCCTTTCCCCAATTCATGAAATAGCACAACTTTTTCTAATGCTTAAGCCAAAAACCTAAATTATTCTTACATTTTCTCTTTCCATTATGCCCTACATTCACTGTATTGATAAGTTCTGTGGTCTCTGCCTTAAATATATATCCCAACCTAAAAATGTCTTAGCAACTCTCAATTATTGCCTGTTCCAAGCTCCCTCATAATGGCACTTGAACTACTCCAGTCCCCAATTTGCTCCTTCAAACACTTCTCCTTTTTCCATCTTACCATCTCTCCTTCATCTCATATCCAGAGTAATCTATCCAGGTTAAATCGAATGCAGTTGCTTGACACATACAAGCTTTCAGTCAATGATGGATCACATATATGTTGTTGACCTGTATGGTAATAGAGCTCCAAATGTGCTATTGTAATAGCTGTCATAATATCACAGTGCAAGGCATTACTCATCTGTTTGTGTAAACAAACCTACTATGTTGTTAATTGAATAAAAGTGTAGCACATACAATTATGTGCAATAAATCATACTTGATAAAAATAATGAATGACTAGTTACTATTTTATACAGTGACTATACTGTATTATATTTTGATAGTTATTTTAGAGTATACACCTAATAATTTTTTAAAAAGAAAGATGGCTGGGTTCCTATAAAATAGCATGCCATATTTCACCAGCAGCAGCTTCATATATCTCACGTTTACTGTGTCTCAACTGCATCAAAAGGCCATGTAAAATGACCAATACCATCTACATTTATCTAAGTGTACTCTAGGATATTCACACAATGACAGCATCGAGTAACGTGTTACTCAGAACGTAGTCTTGTTGTTAAGCAGTGCATGACTGTATCATCACCCCATCTCCAACCAACAATTCAACTTTTTCCCATGACAAGTGACCTGACCACTCCTGTGTTCCTGCCTTATCTAAAACTCTCTCTCTCCCTCCCTGAGTCTATTCTGACTACTTTAGCTGGTATCCCTCAAACCATCCCACCCATTTTTAAGATTTTTACACTTGCTTTTCCCTTTCCCAGTAACCTGACCCACATCTTTTCATAGATTTTTTTTCCCCTAAATCATTCATGTTCTAACTCATGTGTCATGTCCTTGGAGAGTTTTTCTCTGACCACCCTACCAATACATGAACCTATTCGATTTCTTTAAACCACTTTATTTTCTTTAAACTTATCACTAGTGAAAATAGGAACTTATTCAGGTCCTTATGTACTGTCATTCAGAATCCTGAATGAGCTGAAACTTTGGCTCCATCATTTTTTCCTTGAGCCAGGAACAGAGCTTGAGTCTTGGTGGACATGCAGTAAATGAGAACAATGATGATGATAGTACTGGCGTTTTTCTACTTCCACCATGGCAACAACTGTATCTTACTTATTTTTGTATGCTACATTGAGCACAATATCTGGAATAGAACAATATTAAATAGATATTTGATGAATGAAGGAAATAATTCACAACTTAATTCCCCTTTTGTTTATAAATACTTGTGCTGTATCATATAAGTTTCTTATAGTGTAAGAAAGAGACATCTGGGAAAACTACCTTTTTTAACAACAGTCTTATGATATTTTCTTCAGAAATAATGTAATAAATGAACAGATGAACTCCCTTGCTTATTTAAAAGAAAATAAGCAAGTGGAACTAAAAAAAGAGTTTTTCTAGTAATTAGCCTATATTCTGGAATGTTGATAATTTTTTACAACAATTTGCTGTACTTCTAGGATTATAAAAAAAAAGGAGAAAGTGCACAATCAGAAACTAAAATATTTTTTGAGGTTTGCCCATTTTATAGTCATAGCTTGGAGGTCTCAAGTGTTCTCATGGAGAAAATGTGTTAATTATTTCCTATGAAATGTGTTGCTTAAAATCTATTTAAGCACTGAAGGGCACCTTAAAATTCATTCCAAAAGTAGCAAGGTGTTTTTTAAGTCTACGCAGATTCCCTTTATGTGTGTATGGTGGGGTTGGAGAATGAGTGTGGGAAGTGGTCATGCTAAACACATTAAGTCTCTGACTTCATCTTATTCCATTCATATTTTGAACTCAAGCCTCTGCCTGACCTTCTGAGACAGAAGCTTTGTCAGCTGAGACATGGAACATGTTCTATCTACTGTCTGATTATCCAAGGTAGTCTGTGTTCAGATTCTGGAAAATCCATTTAGTTTTTCTTATAAAAATGCATCTCTTAGGGATAGCTTGTCAGTGATGGGATAAATGGCATCTTTTCTGTTGGTTGGTGGACATTTGGCAAGGCATGTATCAAGAGAAGCATAAAAGGAAGTTGTAACAGCCTTCCTCACAACTGGATATTAAGGAGCATATAACCTGGTATAGAGCCAGAGAGACAGTTTTACTAAGATTCTTGCATCCCATTTGTGTGTGTGTGTGTGTGTGTGTGTGTGTGTGTGTGTGTGTGTGTGTGTGTGTGTGTGTGTATGAGAGAGAGAGAGAGAGAGAGAGAGAGAAATCCCGAAAACCCATATTTGGTTCCAGTGCATTCACTTTTTGGGAAATGTAAATAAGATTAAGTCTCTTGGGGCTGGCTTCACAAAGAATGGACAGACTTCTGGCTGGGGTTTCCCTGCAACATTTGTTCTTTGAGCCTAGGAGCCGTAAAGCATTTGGTGCACTTAAAATAAATCAACGAGTAAATAATTCGAATTCATCTGCCTGTTATTGAGATTCTTCGATAGGAAGGCTATGGCTTTTAAAGTAAAAGCATTAGTGTTCACATTTAAGTCATTTGTGGTATACATCTGCATAGTCTCAGAAATAGGACTTGAGAAGATTGTGGAGATCATGTGCTTTTCTTGATGTCCTAAGAGTACCAAGGAAGAGAAACAGAAACGGGATATTCCTCTTTACGGTGAAGGGTAAATTTCATTTTTATGAACATTTTTATAAATTGTAATTTGAAAATTACCCACAAATCTAGCTTACTTCATAAAAATAAGTGTTCAGCAAATATTTACAATTACTAAGACACTGCTGCAAAATAGCAAGCAGAATGAGGAAGGCAAGAGTCTCTGACTTCAAAGCCATCCCAATCCCTAACCCTCATCTCCACCCAAAAGCATGTCTCTTTCTAACCTCTGAAATTTCACGCAAGCCTGGAGTCTGGCTCCAACTACAAGGCAGGAAATGGCCCATATGCGGCATCTTACAGAAGTTAAAAAACAAAACAAAACCAAAAAAGGGGGGATTTTTCTTTTAATCTGATACTTTACAAAATTTATTTGGAAGAAGGGTTGGATTATGTTGCTTGTTTTGTTTTCAAATAGTCTGTTCCCAAATGGAGGGTGGGTGTTGAGTTGAGGTAAGGACAAGTTGGCTGTCAGCCTGCAGGCTCTTCCTTGTTTTATCCAAAGGGAATTACAGAAGGATTTAGAGTTCTTCAGATCTTTGGCTTGGAGACCATGGGTGGGACACAGCATTCAGCTGATGGTTACTAATTAAACACTTGCCCTGTGACCTCAACTGGCCAGACTACTTTACACAGGAGGAAACAACATTTCATGAGATATCTAGTAGGTAGTGGGGAGTGGTGTCAGGAAAAGCTTGTTGGAAACTGAGGATGCTGGCCTGAGGCATATTTCTCCCTAACGGAAAGGAACTTAACAAACTTGGAAATCTGTCTAAGAAGGCACCATTTAGCTTTAAGTTCATCCAGAGTAAAAGAAGAAGAATTGGCAGGGTGAAGTGGGGGTGAGGGAGTGCTATTATAGTTCTACTAAAATTAATGAACCACAGCCAAGTAAATACAGTCAAACTATTGTGGCTTTTTTAAAATCAGAATTAACAAAAGTTTTCAAACTACTGAGTTTAATTTCATTCTCCTTTAAATTGAAGAATGCATGAGTATTAGTCCTAGTTATTATTTTTAACTGATAGATACAAGTGTATGTATTTATTGTATACATGTTTTGAAATAAATGTGTGTGTTGTGTGAGATTAAATCTGGTAAATTAGCAGACCCTTGGATGTTAATTCTAATTCTTCCATGGGTAAGGAGCACACTGGTCATTAGGCTAGGCCATTTCCTACTTACAGTGGCATAATTATGAATAGCACTGTCTTTTACTCTCAAAAGAATCAAGTTTGAATGATGAATTGTATGGTCACTGTTTCCATGACCAATGACTTGAAATACTTCAGATGGTTTCTAGTAATGTATTATAATGTGATAATTAAGGAGTCACTGACAAGCCTAGTAAACATAATTGCATCAAAAGCTTCTTAAAGGGCTAAACAGAGAGAAGAATCCAATAACTGTTCAGCAATTAGCTGTACTTAAGTATGAACCCCAAACAAATAAACTCTGTCATGTGACTGCCAAAACAAATTAGAGTTATCTTAAGCGGCAAAAATAGAAGTCAGGTGTCTAAAACCTAGGGAAATACTGCTATTTTTTCTGAGTTTTTAGATTTCACCCTAAAAGTACTTTTTCCTTCTACATTGTGAGAAGCAGTAATAAATTGCAGCACCTTCAGAGAACAGTCACCCAGATGGAACAGTTTTAAGATGCTACAACCGACATATTGCTGAAAAACTAACAAAAGGTATCCCAAACCAAAGAAGGCCCTCAAATCTTGCTAAATATCTTTAAATACTTAAAGACTTATACAAAGGAGAGAGTTGACTTATTCTATTATCTTCAAGTAAGTATAGTAGATTAAAGTTAAGAAATAATAAAAATCTGTTTAATATAAGGAAAAACTTTCTAATAACTAAATAAACCTTCCAAAAATGGAATCATCTATCTTAAGAGATAATAAACATTGATATTATGTGCTTAAGTGGAAACTCTGATATTTTATAGGGAAATAGGGTAAATGAATAAATAATGCAAAGCAAAGACTAAAGAATCTTAAACTACTTTCAAACTCTGTGAACTATTATTCTAATGAAATAGTGTGCAGGTAGTTCAGAGAACTCTTTTACCATGGCATTATTGCCATGTCTGTATTTTGAAGGGTCTTTGAACTGTACACACTGTCCTTTCTTTGCAGTAAATATAATAATATTATGCAGCTATTCTTTCTCAATCTATCCATTGTAAGTACCATTGTCTAGATCTTGGGAACTCTTTAGAAATACAAGCTCCTGAGCTGTCCCTGCCACAGGTGTACATCATCAAAATCTCTGGGGAAGGTGCACTGGAAGCTGTAAGAGATACAATTCTGGAATGTTCCACAGCCTTAGTCTGTCCACTCATCAGCACACAGCATTCATTGGGAACCTTGGCAAGATTCTGAAGACATTTTTATCCTTGAAAGCTCTAAATAGATAACTTTGTCTTAAACAGTGTTATTAATGTTCCTTGTTTTGAAATTGTACAGGATCCTTTAAAAGGTATATGGCCAATAACCTAACCAAGAAGGAAAACTACCAGCTCAAATATTTCAAAACCTGAAAAGATGAAACTGGATTAAAGCTGGATTAAATCCAGCTTTAATTTTTTTATTTTTTAATATAATAATTATTATTATTAATTATGATAGAATTAATAAATACAATTTTTTTAAATTTTTAAATTAAAATTTTTTTAACTGGATTAAACTGGATTCTGAGAGCTTGCTGCCCTGCTTCTTCTTTTTGTTGGCTCGACTCCTTTGCCTACCTGATTCTTCTCCTCCAGCAAGACCAGTGTCCTCCTATTCTTATAACCAAAGAAGTAGTGATTATTTTTTATCAAGAGCTGAGGGAAGTCATGGGGAGGATTCTGACTGACACAACTTGGATCACATGCCACTCCTGAAGTCAGAGGACTAGAGGTGCCTGTCCTACTTTGTCCATATGCTAGCAGAATTATTAAGGGCAACTTGGCCACTACATTCCCACTACAAAGGGTAAGAAATTGAACTAAAAAAAAGAAGGAAATACAACACTTTTCTACTTTATTCTCCAACAAGATGACCTTTGTCATGATAGCACTTAATGGCAACTGACTTCAGCCATGGAGTCAGGCTACAAATTTTTACCTTTTTTTATCATCATATTGTTGTACTTTAGGTACATTGTGACATTTACAAAAGTGCTTATAATCTATGTTAGTTAAATTCATCCCCTCCATAATTCTCTTTTGTCTCTTTTCTCCCAATTCCTAGAATAGTTTCAGCAGGTCTCATTTTTCCATTATCATACATTGGGACATAGTATTTCCACCATATTTGCCCTCCAATACCTTTTCCTTATAGCCTCCCCCTTCCACTGGTCCCTACTTTCAGACAGAACATATCCTTTGTTTTTGAAAAAAAGAGACATTTTTGTTTGTTTAAGGTATGTATGTTGAGTTTCATTGTGACATTTCCATGTATATATGTATATGAATTTTAATCTTAACTAAAACTATTGCAATGAATTATGATAATCTATTTACTTTGTAAATATAATCCAGTTGACTTCTATGTGTTTGTATTATTAAAAAATGTGACTCTGTGTTGTCTACAGAACATGTTACCTGTTACCCTGACTTAGAAAATTTCTGCTAGCAGTATCTCTTCCTCTTACACTATTCTGGGCTCTCCTTCAAGTGACTCATTAGTATGGTTGAGTTCTAGTGTAGATTAAAATGTTCCTTCTGTAAAAGACAACAATGAACACATATAGACAGTGAAAATATCAAGGTATGTATTACACATAGTTAAGGTGAAAAGGCCTTTTCTTAGCCTCTAAGGTTTGGGATTTAACTCCCTTCGTCTAAAGCCAACAGGAGCTGAGTATATGATTATTATAAAATCTTCAAAAACTAAGGTCAGATTTAATTCAAATGAAATTATCACTTCTTATAAGTTCAGTAGATTTAATTTAATTCACTTTCTTGATTTTCATATAACTGATTAATTCCCTTTTCAGTTGCTTTTCTGGTTCCCCCATGCCTGCCACCTTTTTATAAATTCCTTTGATTGGTTCATTAAGTTAACAGCTAGTTTTTGCCCTGAACATCCAACTCCTAGGAGGACCCTGGTTGGCTTCTACCTCAACAACTTAATTGGAGACAAGGGAATTCTGAGCTACTCTTATTTCAAGAACCTTTAAAAACCTGAAAGAAAAGAGATTTTAATAGACTTAACTACCTGCTATCAAAGAGAAGTGATACTTCTTATCCTTCATAAGAGGTATATCACTTGTTTCATCTTCCATGCACCCACTCCAAAACAATGTAGTTTGTCATTAATAAACTGGACAACAGAAAGATATTTTTATTCTGCAGAGGAGGAAAGAAACAAAGAGAAAAAGAGAAAGGGAGGGAATTTTTCAAAGTGAAGTAATGAATAT
This sequence comes from Castor canadensis, assembly GCF_047511655.1. NCBI lineage: Eukaryota > Metazoa > Chordata > Mammalia > Rodentia > Castoridae > Castor > Castor canadensis. The sequence goes on along the minus strand of NC_133392.1, from coordinate 92,351,159 downwards.
TTTCCAGACAAATGCTCAAAGATGGAATATTTGACAATACAATTATCATGAGCAGAAATAATTGGCTGGAGAATTTGTGCTGTTACATGCTATATAATCAGAAAGTCTTCCATTAGATTTTCATGGAATACTTTACCATAATCACCTAAGTAGAAAGCAATAATTTATCTTACCATATAACTTAACAAATGCTATGCAATCCTTTGATATCTCCTAATGTATTTGCCATACAATTACTCTTCGTAGATAATTGGTCTTGTTGCAAAATCTTGGAGCTGCCAGGAGAAATGGTTTCCTGTGTATAAGGAATGTTAATACTAATTTATTTTCCCTGCTGCCACCTGCATTTCCCAAGGGACCAGGCTTCCAAAGAGAATTCTTATATGCAGGTGGTGAATATTTTTTTCTTTAATTTATTTGGAAAGGGTCAAAGTCAAGGAGAGGAACTTTTTTCATTGATCCATTTCCTGTATTTAATTATTTGACACAGTTGACTCATGGCTGTGTAATTATCTCTTGGAGTGTTTAACATTAATGTAAAATGGTACTATATTTCCCAGCCAAATGGAATTTTTATGAGGCCATACAATCCTTCTTGGCTTTACTTTTTGTTTAATGGTCATGCTGTAGCAAACAGCAATGTGCAATATGAACAGTTAAACTGTTCTCTTAATTATTGCATCTGGTTTACCATATCCTGCCCGTCTAGTATGTTTTAATTGAAGGGCAGAAAAGATCTCTGGTTGATCATTGATGGTTTTAAATTGGCACATAATGATAATACTGAGTTCTGGAGGGAGTTCTTCCTAAATCTCAGCATATGTCTTTATGTTAAACAATTAAACCACATCTGGAAAGAGAAAGCAGATCAGTACATTACTCAGTGGACTCCATGAGAAAACTGATTCAATGGACTGAATACTTGTGACCAAAAAGAGAGGGAGGGAGAATGAGAGGAGGGACAACACACACACACACACACACACACACACACACACACTTACAAAGAATGGGATAGAGATCCTGGAACTAAAGAGAATTTGCAGATTTTTTTTTTCAAAAAATAACAGGTGTTTGAAGGAAAATTCCCACAATGAAACAAATAGTTTTATATTGGCAGGGGCATTTAAGCAATAATGAGGAGATTTCATGCATCTGATGCAAAGGCACCAGGGAAAATTAGCAGCAGAAGAATATAAAGATCTGATTTCAAGATAATATTCTATTATTAGGATTTGCCAAGTGCTAGGTATGAAATAGGCAAACAAGGACCCATTTAACATTTAAAAGAGGATCCAGATTATGTTCAGAAAGGGTTAATGTGCTCTTCACATAGTCTGAGGCAAATCAAACTAATATACTTGGGTATATATTTCCCGGTTAAAATTTAGGGAAACTCTCATGAACACAATGTTGGTTCAGACTCCAATCTTGTCCTTGGTAGCCTGCTGACACTGTCACTCCTGCTGCCTTCTGTCTCTCACCTTGAGTCCTTCTAACACACTCCACAGGGATGCCAAAAGAGAAGACCTCTTACAACAGGCTTTTATCACATCACTTACCTGTTGAAAACCCTTCATTGGCTTCCCATTTTTTGAGTTTTAGGAAAAAAATCCAAATTAATGTCACCGATAGTCAAACTCTCTATAATGTACTTCTATACTGCTTTTCCGGGCTTATTTTTCTACATCTCCCACAGTCATCCTCTACTGTAGCTTAGCTGTTTTAGTCTTGTTCTCCAAACATCTTTTGAACTTGCTTGTTTTTGTGATATTTTCTTTGTCCAGAAGTCTTTTTTTTTTACTCTCACTGAAATTATTTCTGATTTTGAGACCCAACTCTCTAATCAAAATTTTCTAACCACAGCAATATAAAGTTATGTGTCTCCCTTTCTGTGGATCCCCAGAACACCCATGCTTGCACATTCATTTGTCATTTCTTGGTTTACTTCTCTTTTTGTTTCTTTATTTCATATGCAAATAGCTTAAAGTAATCAAATTGACTATAAACTTCATGCAGTACATAAATCAATTTTCCTTCTTTTTGGGTATTCCCATTTTCACACTTCATATTTTTTCATATAATACGTGTGCCTTTGAAAGCAATTGGCAATTCCAAAATAGTGTATTCACTGTTAAAATTAAAGTCCACTTGTGAGTTAAATTTGAGTTGTAGAGTCCATTAATTTGTTAGGGCTATCATAACAAAATACCACAGACAGACCTGAGTTAAACAACTAAAATTTCTTTTTCCCCTTTATAGAGGCTAGGAGTTCTGAAGCTTTGGTATTTCCTGAGGCCTGTCTGTGTCCTAGGCTTTCAGGTGGCCCCCTCTTCACTGTGCTCCCACATGATCTTCCCTTTTGGTACTTCCATCTCTCTTGTTTTTCTGAGTATCTTAATCTCTTCCTCTTATAAAGACACCATCCAGATTAGATTAGAGCTGACTTTAATGGCCTTGTTTTAATTTAATTAACTTTTTAAAGGTCTTATATCCAAATGTAATCTCATTCTGAGGAGCTGTGGGTTAGGGTTTCTTTTGTGGATTCAGGGGAGTGCAATTAGATGGTTAGGGCTTCAATACAGCAAGACAAGTCACCCCTCATATAAACTGTACAACAGTCTTAGTTGTTCGCTCTCTCATGCTTTTTTTTTTGTTTTCATATAGTTAAACTTGTTAAAAATTATAAATAGAAAAACAAATTTTAATGGGCCCCAGCACAAATTCAAAAGCCTTTAAATTCTAAATTCTTTTTTTTTTTTCAGTATTGAGGCTTGAACTCAGGGCCTACACGTTGAGCCACTCCATCAGTTCTATTTTTGTGATGGGTATTTTTGAGATAGGGTCTCACAAACTATTTGCCCAGGCTGGCTTTGAACTGCAATCCTCCCAATCTCTGCCTCCTGAGTACCTAGGATCACAGGCATTTGCCACCACTGCCTGGCAAATTCTAAATTCTTAATTCTTTAAATTCTAAATCTAAACCTTTAAGATTTTCATTTTCTCCCCTCTTTATTTCACTACATTTACTTCTTTGTTTGCACATACAACTATTGCTTTCATATTTTTGCCTTCAGTTCTCCAATATCAAGTCTCATGTTTAGAAAAGAAACCAATGAAAATTAAAATGTAGCTGGTGACTATGTCAGTGAAGATTCCTTCAGTTGTAACCAACAGTAACCCAAACTAAAGTTTCTTAAATATAAGGAGAACTTTTTTAATTTACTAAAATTTGTGAACTTCAACTTAAAAATAAAAATAATGCTGGAACATCAGGTTGGGATCAATCCAGAAGTTCAAATGTTGGTGCTAAGACCTAGTTTCTGTCTCTCTTTCTTATGGCCTTGTTATTACTTATCTTGTAAAGAAGTGGCTGTAGTACCTTAGTAGTATTATTTTGTACCAAGTTCAATTCTAGAGCAAAAGGAAATCATTGTTGTTCCCTGATATTAATTTCCTAAATCTCAAGATGTTTTCATGTTATAACAGCTTGAGATAGATATTCCCACATTCCTGAACCATGCTAAAGAAGACACAACATGGTGTGGTAAGCGTTGTCCTCAAGATTAAGGGGGGAGCTCCCCCTGATTTATACAGATTAAGAGTAGGAAAAGGAGTGCCTCTCCAAAAAGAAACAGATTTTTATTAACAAAGTGAGGACAGAGACATGGCAAACAAATGTAATTAAAACCTACAGTACCATATAAACCCAAGTCTACTATTATTTTTGATTGTGAAACTGAGGTAGTGGCAGAACAGCTAACTCATTAAACCATAAAGGCAAAGAACAACTTAAGCAAAGGTCTTTCCTTGTATCTGAAATTTTGCCAGATTTAAGTCATCTCTGTTTGATTTCCCCTGGTTTGTCCCACTTATAAGAAAAAAATTTACTCAACTTTCTGGTGTCCCAGTTTTCTGAATGTCTTTCTAAAAGTCAGACTCAGGATTAGTGCTGGAATTCAAGTTATTGAGGATGCCTAATAAAAGAAAAAAGCAATTTGAAAATGGAAAGCCGCATTCAAACTCTTATTAATAACTGTGTCTCTGCTAAGCACATGTAGAGACAGATAATTAGATTCACATAAAGAGTGATCTCTAATTGGATCCAGATGTGAAGGAGTCGACAGACATCCACTAAAGGGAAACTGTACAAAATAACGAAGAAACAAATGGAATTGCAATGCGGAAGTTTATGAAGAATGATGGGCTGAATGACTATAAAGCCTTTCAGGCAGCTTTTAGTCACACACTTGAAGAAATTTATTGTTGCACTGAGCATTATTACAGAGCAGCATTGTCAAAAACCAATGGTGTTCCTTGAAGAAAGAATACAATACAGGACATGGAGTCCGCAAGAAGGGGATTTTAAAGATTTTTAACTATTCTAGAGGTGCCACTATTTTTATTCATCAGTTGTGTTTAATATTAATGCCTTGACATTGAAAACTAAGCTTTATCATTTCTGATAACCAGTTTATGCCTGTGCTAAGTGGGAAAATTCTGTAAACACTGCTAAAACCCTACCTTGTCTCCACTTAATAGTTTCTTCTACATGGGCCCAAGTATGGTCCTTAGTCCATATGTAATCATAATCAGGCTTTAGAAGGAGACAACAACACAATCAAAACTATCCATATATGGCAACAGAATCAATAAATGCAAATCAGACAGAATTCTGGCAAGATGGCTGACTAGAGATGTTGGATATGTTTTTTTTCCTCACAAAGAAGGGTAAAAAACAAAGGACAAGCATCTGGCAATCTGTTAGAATAATGGGAAGAAAGTGCTGGGTACACTGTTCCTAAAACAGAGAAGCCATAGAACATGGACATTCAGGATAGCATAAAGAAAGGAACGAAGCACTGAGATCAATCACTCCACTATTCTAGTTGAGAGGGAGAAACTGGGACAGGGTTCCCACTATAAGAAAAAAGTAACCAGAAGACCTTACCAGTCTTGGTTAGCACAAACATCAGAAGTTCTTGTTACTGAGGAATCCTGAAATCCTTCAAGGCCTTGAGGTTAATTTAGGTTGCTGCTGGAGAGTATGCACAGCTGTGTTGCTTCAGAGAGGGAGTTCAATGGACCTTGTGGCCTCCCACATCCAAGCCAATGCTACACAACACCATTTTGAGAACAGACTCACTTAAAGCCCATGAAGATCAATGGGTGTCCTACCTTTTCTATCACACACAGTAATTAGCCCACTCAGACCCACTTGGATAGTCCCCCTCCCCTAATATGACCCATGGAAACTGACAGGCATTCCACATGTACAGCCCTATGCACCACACCCAGACCTACTTGCAAACCCACCACTGCAAGCATCGCCAACTTTAATTGTTAGAGATAACTTGTCCACCAAATATGTAAATATCTATTTAGAGTCACTGAAAAGCAAGGGAACATGACACCGCCAAAGGAACAAAACAATTCTCTAGCAACAGATCCCAAAGAAAAGAACATTTATGAAATACCTAAAAATAATTCAAAATAATGAGTCTGAGGAAGCTCAATGACAAACAAAAGAATGCAGACAAATAATTCAATAAAAATTGGAAAATAATTCATGATCTGAATGAGAAATTGGGCTAAGCAGTAGAGATCATGAAAAACAAAGAGCAAACAGACACCTGGTAGCTGAAGAACTCAGTAACTAAATAAAAGATATAGTTGAAAGCCTCAACAAAAGACTAGATCAAGTAGGAAAAAAAATTTCTAAACTTAAAGACAGGTATTTTGAAATAATCCATGCCAAAAAAATGAAAAAAGAATAAAGAAAGCCTGTGAGACCTATGGGACAAACAAATATTTGTATTGAAAAGGTATAGAAAACCTATTTAATGAAATAATAGCTAAAATTATCCCAAATCCTGGGGGAAAAATATGAACAACCAGAATGATGAAATTGAAAGGACACCTAATAGATCTAGCCAAAAAAATGCTTTCTGAGGCATATTATAGTTAAACTGTCAAAACTTGAAGACAAAGAGTGAGTTTTTTAAAGAGCAAGAAAAAGTCGTCATATATAACCCCCATTAGACTAGCAGCAGATTTCTCAGCAACAATCTCATAGGCCAGGAGAGAATGAGATGATATTCTCAAAGGCTCAAAATAAAAAAGAAATAGGAAAATAAAAACTGCCAATCAAGAATACTACATTCAGAGCAAAACTATCTTTCAGAAATGAAGGATGAATAGTCTTTTGAAGAGAAACCACACCTGAAAGAATTTAGTACCATTAAGACTGGACTTATAAAAATGCTTAAGGAAACCCTACATAGATATGCAAAAAGAAGATGACTACCATCATGAAAAGACATGAAAGTATGAAACTCACCAGTAGAGCAAGATACAGAAAAGAAAAAATAATCAATTCTTTTTAATACAGAAAATAGCCAAACGAAAGAAATAAATACCAAACAAGGAAAAAGGAAAAGATATAAATTTTAAAAACTGATAAAAGTTAAAGTAATAGAAGTAAATCCTATCTATCAACAATATCCTTGAATGTAAATGGGCTAAATTCCTCCAAAATATATGGACTGGGTGAATGAATTAAAAAAAAAAAAGAGATCCCATCACATGCTACCTACATAAAACTTACTTCCTCAGTAAAGACACACATAGACTGAAAGCAAAATGAAGGGAAAACATATGCCATGCAAATGTAAAACAAAAGTGAGCAAAAGCTGGAGGCATTTCCTGTTATATCTGAAACAAGACAAGAATGACCATTTTCACCACTGTTATTCAACATAATATGGGTAGTCTTAGGGACATTCTGCAAGAAAAAGAAATGAAAGACACCCAAAAAAGAAAGAGAAAATCATGTTTCTCCTATTTGTGAACAACATAATTTTATATATAGAAAAACCTAAATACCATACCAAAAAGCTTAGAACTAATAAAGGAATTCAGTAAAATTGTAGGATACAATATCACATGGAAATGCCAGCAGCTCTTTACTACACCAATGACAAAATTGCTAAAAAGGAAACCAAGAGAGCAATCACATTCACATTGCCAACAACAAAAGAAAAAATCCTAGGATTAAATTTACAAAAGAAGAGAATGAGCTCTAGAAAGAAAATTAGAAAACACATTGAAAGAAATTGAAGAAAACACCCACAAATTTTTTAAATATATCCCATATTCATGGATTAGAAGAATTAATGTTAAAATTTCCAAACAACCCAAGGTGATTTACAGATTCATATATGAATAGCATTCTTCAGAGAAAAGAAAAAAAAAAAAAGAATGATCCTAAAATTCATATGAAATCTTGTCATGGTTTAGATCTTAAATGTCCACCAAAGGCCAACACACTAAAGGCTCAGGTGTTATCCTGTGGTGCTATTGGCAGGTGGTGGAATCTCTAGGAGGTGGGGCCCAGTGGAAGGAAATTATATACTTGGGCACATGCAATTGAAGGGATATTGGGACCCCAAACCCTTCCTGTCTCTCTCTCTCTCCCTGTCTCTCTCTCTCTCTCTCTCTCTCTCTCTCTCTCTCTCTCTCTCTCTCTCTCTCTCTCTCTCTCTCTCTCTCTCTCTCTTGCTCTGGCTTCCCAGCTTTCATGAGTTGAGCAGCTTTGCTACACCATCCACTCCCTGCTATAATGTTCTGCCTCATGAGCAGTCACAAGCCACCTAACTGATCATGGACTGAAATCTCTGAAACTGTGAGACAAAACAAATCTTTTCTCCTTATAAGTTGAATTACCTCAAGTATTTGTTACAGCAATAGAAAGTTGATTAACAAAACCCCAAAAGACCCCCAAACAGTAAAAGCATCTTAAATAAAACCAAAAAAGTTGGAAGCATCACATAACTGAACTCACTATATACCATAATGACCAGAGGACCATAGTACTCCCATAAGGATAGACATACAGACCAATGGAACAAGATAGAAATCCCAGAAGTAAATCTAGACAAATATATCCAACTAATTTTTGAAAAAGATGTCAAAAACCATATTGAATAAAAGATAGCCTCTTTAGTAAACAGTGCTAAGAAAACCAGATATTTTATATGCAGAAGGATGAGAAGAGACCTCTCTCTCTACCATATGCAAAAATCAACTCAAGATGGATCACACACCTAAAAGTATCACTAAATGAAACTACTAGAAGCAAACATAATAGAATCATTTCAAGACAACAGTATAGGCAATGAAAATTTTTTAATAAGAATCTAAAGGCACAGAAAATAAAAGCTAAAAAAGACAGATGAGATTAAGTCAAAGTAAGAACACAGCACACAGCAAAGAAAACAACCAAAGGGATAGTCAACTTAAAGACTGAGAGAAAATATTTAGAATGTATCCATTAAACATGGGATTAATATCCAAAACATAAAAAGGAGTCAAAAACTAAACATTAGCAACAAAAAAATCTGTTTTTAAAAATGAGCAAATGATATGAATAAACATCTCTCAAAAGAAGATATTTAAGTACTCAAGAAATATAGAAAGAAATCTTCAACATCACTGAAGGAAAATGCAAATCAAACCCATAATGAGCTATTATCTTATCCTAGTTAGTATGCCTATTATTCAAAAGACAAGAAAAAATGGCAATGAGGATGTGGAGAAAGGGGGTACCCTTATAAACTGTTGGTAAAAATATGAATTAGGACAGCCAAAATGGAAAATAATATGGCGGTTCCTCAAAAACTAAAAGGAAAAGCACCAAATGATCTCGCTATCTTGCTACTGTATACATATCCAAAGAAAATTAAATCAGAGTAACAAAGAAAGATAGCTACACCCCCATGTTTATTGCAGTAGTAGTGACAACAGCCAACACAGGGAATCAACTGCAGTATTAACCAATAGATGAATAGATTTTTAAAATGTGGTATATATACATTAAGGAATAATATTTAGCCATAAAACAAATGAAATCATGTCTTTTGCAGCAAAATTGATGCAACTGGAAGATATTATCTTAAGTGAAATAGAGTAGGCACATATAAACAAATACTGAATGTTGCCACCCATATGGAAGGTAAAAAAATTCATCTTGTGGAACAATAAAGTAAAATAGTCATTGCTAGAGGCTAGAAGGAAAGTGAGGAAGGAAGATGTGAGAGTTTAGGTAATAGATACCAAAATACAATTAGATAGGAAGAATAAATTCTAGTGTTCTGGACCACAGTGGGATGACTATAGTTGATAATTGTTATCAACAGCTTATCAGCTATAAAGAACTAGGAGAGATGGGTTTGAAGGCTGCCAACAAAGAAAAAATAAATGTTCAAAGAGAGGGAATGCTAAATTCTTGGCTTGTGCACACTTATTATGAATCATTTACAATTTAAAAATAACCAAAATAGTGAAATATTTCAAAAACAAAATAATAACATAAATGCTAATATATCACTTTTATCATTTGAAGTAAATAGGAATTATAAAAATCTTATGGTACATTTTAAATCTGAAAAGTATTCTCTCCATGGTCATTCAATAGCCATTTTGTGAGTAGGAGAAAAGACATTCCAATGAGAAAGAAAGAGTACATGTAAAGTGTCTGAGTCAGTTAAGACCATTCAAATTTCAGAAACTGAAGAAAAAAGCTAGGGTAAATGGATTATAAAGAGAAAGAGAGAAATGATAGACTATAAGTATGGACTTATGGATTACTCATGGTTTTCTGGCTTGAATAACTAAACTATCACACAATTTTCTACAATCAAGGTGAGTGGAAAAGAGAAAAGTATAGATTTTGGGGGGTAAAATGGTTCTTTTTGGACTTATCACATTTGAGATGCCTATGAACTACTCAACAAAAATGCCTACCGAGTATAGAAGTTTTTTTTTAAAAAAATTTAAAAGGAATCTTGGTTAAAGACAAATATTTAGAAATCATTTGTATAGCATTAGCATTTACATACAGAGAAATTGATAAAGTCATCTGTTGAGAGTATCCATAGATAACAAAAGCACAAAATAAGGTGGAAATCACAAAGAAGGGTAAGAAAGAGTAGCCTGTGGGGAGGAAGAAAAGGCAGAGTGTGAAGGTAGACACCACAAAAAAGGATACACACCAAAAAGGAGAGCTGAAAAACTGCTTCTCCTATGATGATGAAGATGAAGACAAAGAATTGTCCCCTGAATTTAGCTATATAGGAATCATTGACTAGGGTAATTATGATGGAGTAATAAGCCCAACAACTTCAGTGAGTCAATTAGCAAATGGGAAGTACAGAAAGGGGACACTCTAAAATGCAAGCTTCATTGTGGCAGAGATCTTATGTGTGGTGTTTCTTGTGTTTTTATGCAGTCTAAAATGCTACATTAGATACATTAAATTGGCATTTGCCATGGTTTTCCCCACAAAATCTCATGTCAAGCCTTAATTCTTCAATGTAGTAATGTTAGGAGGTGGACCTTCCTAGGAGGTGCTGGGTCATGGGGACAGAACCCTCAGGAATGAATAAATTTTGTAATGGGAATAGGAGAGTTTTCCTCAGCATTCAGCACCTTTATCTCTCTTCTTCAAATGACATGTCCACTGTCATTTGACTTTTCTGACATGAGGGGACAACATAAGGCCTTCATCAAAAGGCAAGCAGATTATCATTGCCTAATCTTGGACATACAGTCTTCAGAACTAAATAAGCCTCTAAATAAGCCTTCTAAAACAAGCCTCTTTTCTTTATCAATTACCCATTTTCAAGGTTTCTATTAAAGCAACAGAAAACAAAGACAGTGATGCATAAATAATTGTTGAAAAAGTGAGTCTCAAATGTAAGTTAAAAATGATCTGGTACATTATGAGATTTTTCCAGAAAACTTAACATTCTCATATGTTGGCATTGAGACATCTGAGGGAAGAGTTCATCCTGTCTTGGAGTTGTCCAGGGGAATGGAAGAGGATAGAAAGTGTATTAAGGATACTTCCAATTAATAATCATAGCAATGAACTATGGAAACTGAGTGTACCAAAAGAAAGGTAGAGCAAGGAAGATGGATGGAAAGAAAATTGTAGGAGACAATGGATTTGAAGTTCAATGCCATCAAAGCATTGAACTTCAACCAGGGAATGTTGGTTGTTTAAGAGATATGGAGAATAAAAGGGATTTATCAGAGCGGAGTGTTTGAAACTGACATTTCAAAGCTGGAATATTTTCAGGTGCGACATTGGGTTAACAAGGTGAGACCACATATAACCAGATCAAAGAATGAAAGTTATTAGGCAGTTTATCTATACAGATGCTCAAGTCAACAAGAATAATCACAAGATCTACAAAAGATGAAAATATTTTGAGCCAAGAACTGAAGTCTTTGATAAATGAAGTGAACAATGGTCAGTAAATGAAAGCAATGTATTGAAAGAGAGGATGGCATAACTAAATGCTGTGTGCCTCCATGGAGTAATATGATGTATTTTGGGAGAAAAGAGGAGGGTAGAGGGAAGGAAGAAGGAAGGCAATGGAGAGCAAGATGAACAACAATATCACTTCCTATCTCATATATGAGTGAGTAAAACTATACTTGCTTTGAGTAAGGTGTGGGGAAGTTGTGACTTAGAGACAGTCCGGCTTCAATTAAAGCAAATGGGTAAGGTAAGTATAGTTCTGAGAGAGCTTGAGGCATAGAGAAGAGATAAACAAAGAGCATGAGTCTCAGAGGGCAGAGTAGAACTATTTGGGAAGGTAGGGAAATTGGTGGTAGTTGGGTCAGAATAGAACAGGAGGGTTCTGCTGATAAGGGACCATCAGGGAAGACAGATATGCAACAGTGACTAAGATAAACAGGATATGTGAAGTTTCTTGATCACCTCTGAAAGGAAATATGAGCTGTGGTCCCAACTGTTTTATACTGACTATAATATGGATAAAATGGTTTGTGGGGACTGGAAGGAGCTTCTGAGGCAGCTGTGTACAGTGATTTGGCATTTCTAGGAAATAATTTTAAATCTTCTTTGGAATAATGTTTTGGCAACACTTCTAAAGTTTTGCTTCACAATTTCTATAGGTAAGGAGTCCAGGGAAGTTGTGGCGCAGGGACTATTATGAAAATGCAATCAAATCATGAGAGCCATAGTCATCTGAATGCTCAATGGAGGAGGAGCCAAACTCATGTTTATGGTTGTTGGAAGATGTCAGTTACAAGCTGGATACTGGCCAGATGCTTCAGTTCCTCACCACGCCATGTGAGCCTTTCCATTGGCTGCCCGAGTGTCTGAAGGATGAGGCAGATAATATGTACTAAAAAGAAGGATCCAAGAGACAGCGAGCAAGACCAATGTAATAGTCTTTCATAATCTAATCTCATAAGTGATGTATCACTCAGTCATATTCTATTGGTCATAAAAACCAACTTTGATACAATGTGGGTAAGTACTAAACAAGATGCAAAGCTTCTTGGAGGCTGGATATCATATGTTCTGACCCTTGTGATTCACATCTTTCTCACATGCAAAATATATTCATCCACTCTCAAGACCTGCAAAGTCTTATCCCATTATAACATCAGGTCAAACGTCCAGAATTTTTTCATCTAAATGAGATTCAGGGCACAATGAGGCTTGACACATCTAGCTCTTGGAGTGCAGCACTTCAAGTTCATTTTCCCTTATCTACAGATTTTTTAAAAATAAAAAGGTTATCTGACCCACCTCAACACTTATTATATAATAAAAGGATAGGAATATGATAAGCACTATAGACATTCCAATTAGAAAGGGAGGAAATAGGAGATATACAGGAGTCATTGATCCATAGCAGTTCTGAAATTAGGTAAATGTTAGAAGTTCCTTCTTTAGGATCCAGTGTTTTATCTGCTTAGTTCTGTCTCCAGGGCTCTTGGTTCAGCAAAACGACTTACTGCTATTTCTTAGTTGCAATGGAACTCAAATCCTAGCACATTACAAATAAGAAAAAAATCCTCCTGATGAATTCCCCTCCACTGCTCAGCTACATTTATTCTTTAGTTTTTTTCTTCTCTTTTCTTCCCTACAAGTATGTTGCATAAGTACTTAACTTTGTACAGGGAAAAATAAAACCGATGGAAAGGGATTTGGAATTATGTTTTAATTTTTGAGCTCATATGTAAAATCTTCTCTTTGGGTGAATTTAATCTGGGATATTGTATTATTACTATGGTGTAGAAAATGCCATAAAGATATGAAAATCTCCTAAGAGTCTACCAACCATTGCTTTCTGTTCTAACTTAGAATCTTCCAATAGCTATCACTTCAAGAAGAGAGAATAGGTCCACTTTTTAGCCATAAGGAGAACAATCCATATTGGACAGCCTAAAATGAACAGTCAGATCATAATTGCATGAGTGAAATTCCATTGATTGACTTACATGGGCATTCTTTAGAGAGTGTTTACCCAATATCCCATTTCTATGCTTCCAGAACACTTCAGAATCCATTGTAAAAACAAACACAAACAAAAAATCCCAATGTAACAAAAACGCAGAAGCAGCACAGAGATTATGCTCCAACACTCAGGAATAATTGCTGCCACTAGAGCCTTAGGAAAAATTAGAGTATCAGTCACTGTTTTTCTAATACTCCAGAGATCTTTGATATTCAAATAACTGTGATCCTTTCTCCTAACTCTTATCTCTTCTCCACTCCTCAAGAGAAGAAGTTTTCTTTTCTAAACCCAAATGCCCACACTCTCCCTTTTCCATGTCATAATTTCAGCCTACCCATTGACTTTTCTCAATTTGCCTCATATTTGTCACCTCTAATGGATTTTTTGTTTATTTAATACTTATTCACTTATCTAATGAACGCAATTTTGAAAACTTTAACAGTAAAGCAATGATTGTAAATTTATTGATTTTTCTTAATCTTAACTGCTATTTTATACAGAGTATAGTTAATTCTTTGAATATTTGCAAACACTTGAAATGACAAAGTCTATCCAAATATAGTATCTACAAAGTCAATTGCTTACTTAAATGTATAACTTCTTTATTGATTATTTTATACATTTCTAGAATAACTACTATACTTCTTTTTATTTATTTTTAGGGCCTTAATCCTCAAAGTACACAGAATACCATCTTGGACCAGTGGAGTTAAGGTGCTTTGCTCTTAGAAGCAATGGTTTTTGGCTAGGGCTGGATTTAGGTCATGGTTTCCAGAGCAAATCAAACCCATGCCACTGATCAACCAGTGAAGTTTGTTTGCATCAGAAAATTTTACTTACTGTGTTAGGAGACTTTAAATTCCACAAACTTCACAGAGGCTTTAGTTTGTTGCAACTTCGTTACTCTACCTAAAATGATGCATGTTAACTCTTGTTTGGTGAGCATTATATTACTTATTTATTTTGATTTTAATGAAATATTTATTTGGACTATCATTATTTAATATTGACTTGATCTGTCAAAATTATTAAAGATTTATGTTTTGCCTTATTATATTTCTTGAAATTAGCAGGACCACATGGATATTTATCATCAAGAAATAAGAGATTGAACCCACATGGTCAGATCTTCTCTTCAGAATATTTGATTATTATTTAGCAACACACTGTTGGATCCCCACATTGACCCTATATATGTTTTTCCTTTTTAATCAACTCTTTAAATATACATATTGTAAAATTTACCCTTTTTTAACATGTTGTTACCTAAAAACTTACTCCATAGTGTCCCTTTGTAGCCAATGCCCTTCTTACTCCCAAGCCACTTTGAATTGCTGATCTGTCCTCTGGCTTAGTATACCACATAAGTGAATTTGTATACATGTATGTACATAAGGTATGTCTAGTCTTTTAAGATTTGACTTTTTTTTCACACAGGACAATACGTCAGGATTTTATCCATCACTTTCCTTATGTGGGTAATGTGCTTCCTTTTATTGTTCAACAATATTCCAATCCAATCTGTGAATGTAGCATAGATTGTTTACCAGTCGAAAGATATTTCCACTTCTGGTGATTGTGAGTAAAGCTATTGTAATCTTTTCACTTAAGTTTTGTGTGAATTTAAATTTTTATTTCTCTTACACAAATACCTGACATCAGGCTTGATGTGTCATATTATCTCAAGTGTATGTTTAACTTTAAAAAGAAACTGCAAGCTGTCTTCCGAAGTGGTTATACTATTCTGCACGCTCACCAGCAACATATGAGTTTCAGTTGCTCCAGAAATTTGGGTATGCAGTGGTATGTTGTTACAATTGTACTTGTAATTTATAATGACTAATGATATTTAGTATCTTATCATATGACCTCCTTTGGATTTTAAGCTCCACTAAGACAGGGCTTACATGTTAATGCCAACCAATGAATCCTTCTCACTTAGTGCCTAGCACTAATACTGATTTTCATAAATACATATTGAATACAGAATCGCTAAAGCTAGAGAACTGTCTTAATTTCAGTTCTTTCTAGCCAAACCTATGCCAAAGTTAGAGAAAACAAAATGATAAGACACAAAGGAAATATCTAATTCAAAGTGTTCTTTATTTTAAAGTACATTCAAGGAACCTTGACTTCATAACAAAATCTTAGAGCCTGGACATGGTCACTGCAACCACACCAGAATTCACCACTCAGGGATGGAGACTAGTAGGAATACTCAACAGTGCTAAGTGGCCATAATAGGGAGGTGCACATGGCAACCAATCTTGCATTGGCAACATAAATATAGATCTCCCAAAGACTCACCAAGTGGAAAAATCACCTCCTCTTAACCTTTTTTTATTGCTTTCACGTTCTGTTTCCCATTATCACCATCACATTTAACAATTATACAAGATCAGCCCTGCCCCACAAGTATTTTGCATAATTATGTCATATAGCCTTCACAACTCTAAGAAGGATATATTATTTTTATTATAATTGCACAAATACATAATATGGCTTGCTGAAAGTCATAGAAGGTCTTCACAACTAATTTTACAACAGAGCCTCAAAATCTGTTCTATCAAACAGGGAAGCCTGTGGTACTGTACTTTACACGGCCATCTGCTCGGTGAGATTTCTTTGCTTGTCTCTTCTAGCATCTTTCTCTTGCCTGTGTCCTTGGACTTGAAGCTCCCAGGCCAGCCTGCTATGCAGATACATTAAGAGCTATGATTTTAGGGAGACTCAGAAGACCCAGATGTCCTAACTTCTGCCTAAAATAAGGATTGACGTACTTAATTCTCTCAAGCTTTGGGTCTATGTTTAATTGCAAGGCTGCCAAAGAAAGGTGACATTTTGGTTGCTTAATAAAGTTAAGATAGATTAAAAAAAGACAGAGTAGGTTTGAATTGCAAAAGAGGGGCATATGATGAGAGCTGTGAGTACTTAAGAAAATAAAGATGTAGGAGCAAAGATGCAAACTACAAAGTCCAGAGTCATCAGAGACACAATATTTGATGTGCATTTAGTGAATAGATGAATAAATAAAAGATAACCTTGAGCCACTTCTCAAGTTTAGCCCACTGGGAACTCTAGCTTTTCTTGTGCTCAACATTCTTTCTGGCAGAATGACAGGCAAAGGAGTCTCACTGCCATCACTACACCCCTTCAACTTAATCAATTGGGAAACACTGATGGATGGTGACTCTCATTCAGGATGAAAGCTAAAGAAGTAATTGCCAGGTGATCCACTACTTGCATCATCTTTGATTCCACTGAGTTGAACACAGCATTGTTCAAAGAGATCATCAGATGATTTGTGAGTAGTTTGAGAATCAATGAAGTCCAACACATTTTTCCTCCAGCTCTTTCCCCTTAAGGTTTTGTGATCAAATATGCTGAAGTAAAGTTAATTCATTGAACTTATTAAAACAGAGGTTGAAGGCACAGAATGACTGTCTGGATCAAGTCTTATATTCATCACATTCTCCAGGGTTCAAGAGCCAAGTACAGATCCCAGGAGGGACAGAGAGCACATATTGACATAGAGACTGTGATGATTGGGCATTATGGCTATAAGACATAGTACCAGATTACCAAATCTTGGGAATGCACTAGACCCAAACTAGGAATACCCACACCTCCATCCACTCCTAATTCCTTCATCACTAGATTTTAGAAGTTGCTCATTCACACTTTTTCAAGAGGGTGTCTATATTCCCTTCTGTATACTTGCCAGAGACAAATAGGACAGCTAGAATAAAATACTCAAATAGGATAGCAATTCAGCAAGACCAGAAACTAGAGGGCGAAGTTTGAAGAAGAAAACAAATTTTCCACATGTTTAATATGAATTTCTGTTCAAGTATTCATATTCAGGTATCTGCAGCAGAGAAATTAGTGTAGAGATTTTTTTCTGAAAAGTACTTAGGCCTGGACCTAGAGATTTGTGAATTATAAACACTGTAATTAAAATTATCCAAGGTATGGTAGAGTGGCTCAAGTCGCAGAGCACCTGCCGAGCAAGCACAAGGCCCTGAGTTCAAATTCCGGTTCTATCCCTCACCCAAAAAAAAAAAATTACCCCAGTCCAGCTCTCTAACTTAAGATCCAATCTCCCTTGCTGAATTCTCCAGATATTATTCCAGATTATACTTCAGTACCAGCATCCAATTCTTGACTTTTTCCTCACCTTATTTACTCTAAGATAGAAATATATCTTTTGTTGATCTTTTCATTCTCTTCTTAATTTCTCCTAACTCATCCCCTAACAGGACTGGTACTCGTACCTGTTCCTTGTTCCTTGTATGTCTGCAATATAGGCCCTTACTGTTACAAAGAAGAATTTCATTGACTATCACCCCTCATGCAGGGTCATATTTCCTATCTGGGCATCGTTACTGAGGCCACTGTGAGCCCAGGTATAAGGCCTATAACCTTCTACCTTCAATCTTATGTTCACCAATCTGCTCTCCAGAAATATGGGTTATCTTATAAACACCTAATCCACAGTATCTCCCTCGGCTATGACCGTCAAATAACAAAATGCCATGGTAACACAGGTGTAGCCTTTCTGGTCCAGTTTGTCTGGACTTTTTCTTCTCTGCCTTAGCAGCTACTCAAATTCACCCTCTCTCATTTTCTTTCTTATGACTCTGTCTCTCTTCCTTGTAACTATAAAGCTCCTTTGCCTTCTTGGGGCTTCTGTCAGCCTACTTAGCTTGTTTGTTTCCATCTGCAAGTTTAAGTTGGGATTTCCAGGGAACAGACTCTTGGGTGGGGTACTACATACAGGAGGTTTACTTGGAGCACTTGAAGCAACAACACTAAGAAGGAAATGAAAGAAATAAGACTGGTGGGATAGAGAGAAAAACTGAGCTGTGATGCTCTCACAAGAGGGGCCTCAGCCCATCCTGTAGGATCTCTGAAGTAGGAATGGTAATTGAGAGTTTTCCCAAATGGTAAAAGTATATGGGACACTGCCTACTTCCAGGACACTCAAAGCAGCTTCTTTTAGGCAACTGCCATTGCAAGGAGACAAACTCGGCCAACAGTACCAGTGGCTAGGTAAATGTGTGCTTGATGGGGTATCTAGGTGCACGACAGCCTGTACTGCATCCATCATTAATCTGACAAACACAGCTCCATTCCTCCTGTTGCTTAAATGTATTCAGATCAACTTCATACAAGCAAAAACCTTCTCTGACTCTCCTTCCTCCCCCAGTACTGTCTATCAAGTGTATGTGTGTGTGTGTGTAGATGTACACATGGCAGCTATCATGATCATTGTATGTAGGAACAAGACCTCCAGTACCAAGTAAATTCCACGGATTTAGAAATCAATAAGCTATTAAACTGTTATGGCTATTTCATTCTAAGCCATTCTAGTTCCCTTGGGAAAAACCAGGTGCTATTAACAGGCTATAACAAATACATTGCATCCATTACAGACAGTTTTAGTACATAGTTAATATACTTTAATAAAAATCTTTAGGGATCTGAAAGCCTATCTGGTAAACATGTTGAAAATGTTGAATCTTATGACTAAAAAAATCAAGTTTCCCAAAACAAAAACGTTTATATTCTTTTTGGGATATCTACTTATTCGGCTTTTTAAATAAAAAGAAAAAGTCTCAAATCAGCACTGTATTTACATTGGGAAACAGTACTAGTTTGTGTCAGGAAACAGGTTTGATACCAAGTTGAGCATACTTCCACAAGTTAAAACTCAAATGGAACCTTATTTTTCTCATCTGTAAAATGGTAATGATAATTATAATGAAGTCTACTTCTTAAAGTTAACCAGAAAACTGGATAGTATTAACAACAAAAACTACTGCTTGCTAGTGATGCTGCTAATTGTGTTGTATACATTTCCTCATTTTAAGCCATGTTATAACTCATAGAAGTATTTATTATTAACCACCTTCACTTTGAGGCATAAGCAAAGTAAAAGTTGCAAAGGTTAAGTGTCATCCTCAAGGTCACGCAGCTAGTAACCATCAGGTCTGTACAATTCTAAAGAGCATGGTTTAATCCTCTTCTTCATCCCACAGTAAAATCTACTTGGAAGTGTT
Source organism: Castor canadensis (assembly GCF_047511655.1). Lineage (NCBI taxonomy): Eukaryota > Metazoa > Chordata > Mammalia > Rodentia > Castoridae > Castor > Castor canadensis. The sequence goes on along the minus strand of NC_133392.1, from coordinate 92,331,757 downwards.
TTAAAGCTGTTAGCCCCACTTTAAATGTTACTTTTCCATCCTTTGTTTTGGTTGAACTTCTTTTTCCCTGAGCCTGTTTCTGTGATGAGAGGTTGCATCTGGCCAATCAACCTGTTTGAGTAACTCATCCCTGGAGCCTTGTCCTGGTAAGGGAAGAGTGGAAGCAGCGCTCTGATACTGAAAAGGACAGAAGACTCTAATTCACTTTTGCAGCCATAACTTGATAGCAGTCATTCCCAAAGACTAAGCAAGTCAACTGCAGACAGTCTTAACATCATTTAGTAATTCTTCCAAGACTGAGAGCATATCACATGTTAAGTGATGCTTCTTCCTGATTTATTTGTAGATAGTGAACATCCAATGATGTTAACATCTTAATCCTTTTCGTAAATTCAGAAAGGCTCCACTCTAAATATACTTTGTTATTCCAGTGATGTAACAGGGTAAGTTCAGCCTAGTTCCTTTTTTTTAATTACTCTATTTCACTGTGCCAAAAAAATCTATTTCAAAATATATCAGAACTCAGTCCAAAAAATAAGCTATTCACCTGTACAAATAGGGTTGAAGGGATTTTAGAGAAATTCAATTGCATTTTTTAAAAACACAAAATAACTTTAATTGCTCACTTTATTTTTCCAAGGTCTCTGAGAACTCAAAAGAGGAGCTAAACAGATTCTGGACTTTATAAAAGAAATTAACTTCCCAGATTAATATATTGTTTGCCAAGTTTCAGTTTAGAGTGAATTTTTACAACCAAGTTATAAAACTCCTGAAAATACCATGGGGACTTAGAATGGAAAAGCTCAGAGAACTCCAATATATCTGAAGATAACCTAAGAGCCAAAAACACATGGTGAGATTGCTATCCCAAATGGCGAAAAAGAGACAGAGTTGGTTCATATGGTAAAATAAATGATATATTTTATAGCACTCATATATTTTGAAAGACCTGCCATGGGGTATTCTGTAAAACTTTATTTGGATCGGTGGGAGACTGAATGACTCATTGGCTGGTAATGCAATGCAGAGCTCTCTACTTTGGGGCCACCAATACAAATCTGCCCTGGGAAGATAGTGATATAGAATTGTTACAATGGATTAACTTTGTTTAATCCCCACTTCCAACCTGCTCCTTATACTCTGTGTCCTCACATCTTCTGCAGACCTCCAATCTTGGAGCTCAAATACTCTATTTATAATTGAAAGATATATACATCATTAATAAAGTAAAAATGAATGATTCTCATTTATTTTATCTCTAAATCAGTCAATAAATAATTTGTGGAACCTTTAACAAAGTCATCAAGAAACCAATGTCACATATCATAACTCATTAGCAAATTTTTACGGACCTCCTCAGTGACTAAAAGTCAGCTTAAAATACAAGAAAAATGTCCATGGAATGAAAAGTGATACAAAGAATGAATGAAGTAATAACTAAACTGAGTATTGTAGAGGAAAAAGGAGCTCACATTTTCTGTCACATTTTATGGATTGAGCACCAACTAAGTACTTCTACTTACATAACTCTCAATTCTCACAACAACCCTGTAAGGTACTATATTTTGCTTACATGTTGATGGGTGAGAAAACTGAGGCTTAACGTAAATAAGTTGCTTAGTACTACACAGCTAGTAAGAGAAAGAGCTGAGAATCAAATGCAGATCCATATTATTTTCAGAATAATCTGAATATGTCTCTCTGTGTTAGCCTCATACTTTCATCATGAGTCGATTTGAAAATACATTCCCTTAACCACCACACCCAATAGTAAAATATGAAAACATGTGCCTACTTTTGGGGTTACCAACTTCATGATTTGCCTAAATTGCAACAGAAACAACATGAGTATGTAAAAGCATGAATGCAATAATTAATATTAGATGACATGGCCAGCTCAAGAATTGTTCATCCAGAAAAGAGTGGTAGAAGTCTAAGCTATTATAGCAATATTAACATTCCACTTTCAATAAAGCTTATTACTTGATTATGGACATGTTTGTCAGCTGTTTTACTGAAAATCAAGCCCAACACAATAAAAAAAAAATTAGGGGAATACATGCAAGGTTTGTAATATTTAGTCAACAAATGAAGAAGGATTAACTTCATAATCTATAAAACATAGCCATAAATCTATTACCAAAGTCAATACTGACCATCACTAGAAAGTACAAAGAGATAAGAGATATGGCATGGCAAACCTTAATACCAAATGAAAATCTATGACTAGGAAACGGATGTTAAATTAGCAATGGTTATTCAGACAGGAAACATATAAATCCTACACTGACTTTTTCTTGCATTTGGCTTTTACACTTCACACTTGAATTGACCCCTCTTCTATAAAATATAAAAAGTACAACTTTTTACTTAACCTTGTCTATAAAGTTATCTTAAGAAATATCCCAGCTCCAAAACACACAGACCCAACAACAGTATCAACAAAAACTACAGGTATTAAAAAGTAGCTGTTACTGCTTTTATTAGCTTCTTTTCATTGTTTTCCAATGAAACTTTTCTTCCTTCCTTTCTGTTGTTCTTTCATATTCCTTTGAAGCACTTTCCATAGGGTTCTACTCCCCTGCCATGTTGCAGTTATCTATCATCCTTCTACACCCAATCTTGCTATCTACAATTTTCCTGGTCACACTTTTTCCTTTAGTTAATAATGGAACACCTGGCTTAGTGTACTTTTCTCTACTGTCTCCTTTACCAAAACTCAATTCCTGAAAATTTACTTCTGAACATCCTCATCTACTTAACCTTCTCTCTTTCCTATCACACCAAGAATAGAGACATCACCTCAAAAATGTCAATTCAATGATCATATAATTCCTTGACCCCACTTCAAAATTTGACCAAATCACCTTCACTGTTTATTAACTTGTCATAGACTCAATTTCCTTCTTTATACATGTACATCCTTTTCCATGGACTATCTTTAGCACTATCCCTTTAGGTATACCTGAGCTCCCCACCTGCCTTTTATTCTGTTATAATTATCATATACATATGTCTAGTTAAGTAGGATTCGCCATCTAATCTCTGATTTCTTCCATTCACCTGAATATGCAGACATATATCACCGTAAGTTTATTTCTATATACCTGAAAGCTTCATAACTATTGTATTACTCTAATAATTTGCTTTCCAGCTGTCTGAGAAAACTACTTCACACCTTGCATTTTATTCTCAAACACTAACATCCTCCATCCTTTCTTTTTGTTCTCAATTATTAACCTTGATAATAAGTTTAAGAAATAGCCAGAAAAATGTACCAATTCCTGTAAAGACACAATCTGTCAAACTCGTATGGAAAAATAGATAATACAAACTTCCCTATATGTATTAAATAATGTGAATCAATACCTAATAAACTTCCAAAACAGAAAACACCAGGCTCAGATGGGACCACTGATGAATTCTACCAAATATTTAGGAAATATATCAATTATCTAAAATCTCTCTCAAAAGCTAAAAACAGAGCTACGACTCCCTAATACATTCTATGAGTTCAACATTACCCTATTACTAAAGGGAGACAAAGGAACTACAAAATAGGTATGTCTATACCTATATAAACACAAAAATTCTCTATTAACAAATCACATCCAACAACATGTAAAAAGAATTACACATCATGACCAGATATACAAGGTTGATTCAATATTTGAAAATCAATTAATATAATCTGTCACATTAATAGGCTAAAGAGAAATCACACGATTGTATCAATGGGTACACAAAGAGGATCTGAGAAAATCCAGCACATGTTCACAATAAAATCTCTCAGTAAACTAGAATAGAGGAGACCTCTCCCAACTTGGTAAGCCTAAGTGGCTTACCCTCCTAATCCCCACTTTCTTTCAAGGTCAACTGTATAGCAATAATCATGGGAATAGAAAGGGTCTAAAAAATATTCCTTGAGAAGGCAAACTATCACACTGGATAAAAGATGAGATTCTGAAATTCTGTAGCTAATATTATACTTAATTATGAGCAACTTGAAGCTCTTCTATTAAGAATAAGTAAAAAGAAGTAAGGATGCTTTGTCTCGTCACTGTATTTTAATGCCACACTGGAAATAAGACAAGAAAGGAAATAAAACTTATACACATTTGGAAGGGATAAACAAATAAATAAATAAAACTTTTTCACAGGTGATGTAAACATTCATGTAGAAGTTCCAAAGTAATTCGTTTTTAAAATACAGGATTAGTAAGCAATTATAACAAGGTTGCAAGATGCAAAATTAACATGCAAAGGTCAGTAGTTTTCCTATATGCCAGCAATGGACAACTAGAATTTGAAATTTAAAGGCAATATAATTTACAATACAATGCAAAAGCAATGTCATCCTCCAAAATGTATACTTCTAATAAAATATACAAGGTCTATATAAGGAAAACAATAAAATTCTGATGGAATAAATCAAAGACAAATACTAAAGAGACAGTAGGATGATTCATTATTGTCAGGATGTCAGTTCTTCCCAGACTGATTACAATCACTCAAAGTCCCAGCAAGTTATGTAGGAGATATCAATAAACTTTTTCTAAAGTATATGAAAAGAAGCAAAATATCCAGAATAGTCAACATGATGTTATAGAAGAAGACTAAAGTTGGAGGATTAACACTGATCAACTTCAAGACTTACACTAAAGCTACAGTAATCAAAACAATGTGATACTGATAAAAGAATATACAACTAGATCAATGAAACATAATAAAGAGCACAGAAGTATATCCGTGTAACTATAGTAAGCTGATCTTTAATAAAGGAACAAGGCAATATAATACAGAAAAGAAAGTTTTTTCAACAAATGGTGCTAGAAAAACTGGACATTCACATGCAAAAAAATGGATCTAGACACAGACCTTTTATCATTCACAAAATTATAACTCAAATGGATCATATACCTATATAAATCCAATGAAAATCCTACAAGATAAGTAACTTAGTAAAAATCTGAGTGACCTTGAATTTGATGATTTATTAAGCAGAACACCAAGGCACAATTTACAAAAGAAAGAATTAGTTAGAGCTCATTAAAATTAAAACTTCTACTCTTCAAAAGACACTACCAAGATAATGGAAAGCCAGAAACTTAGATAAAATATTTGCAAAAAACACATTTAACGAATAACTATTAGAAATATACAAATTCATAAAACTCAACAAGAAAATAATCCAGTTTAAAAATATACCCTAACGGAGACCTCAAGGAAGATATACAGATCACAAATAGTCATAGGAAAAGACACTCCACATCATATAGAATCAAGGAAATGCAAATCAACAATGAAATACCACTATGCACCTACTAGAATAACTAAATTCCAAAATATTGAAAACACCAGATTCAGGCTAAGGATATGCAACAGCGTGAGCTTTCATCATTGCTGGTGGGAATGCAAAATGGTGGTCACTTTCCAAGGCAATTTGGTTTCTTACAAAATTAAACATACTCTTACCATACAGTACAGCAAGTGTTTTCCTTGTAATTTATCCAGAAGAAAGAGTTGAAAACTTTATCCACACAAAAACCTACACATTAAAGTTTATCACATTGTTTTTCATAACTGCTCAAACTTGGAAGTAACCAAGATATTACTCGGAAGTTGTAGTTCATCCAGATAATGTAATTTGTTTAGCAAAAACAAATGAGCAATCAAGCTAGGAAGAGACACTTAGCAAAAGTTACATACATATTACTAAGTCAAAGAAGCATATGTGAAAAGGCTACATAGTTTATTATTCCAACTATATGATCTTTTGGAAAAGGAAAAACTATTGATATAATAAAATGAACAGTGGTTTCCAGGGGTAGTGAGAAAGGAAGTATAAACAGATGAAACATAGAGGAATGGGTATGAGTAAAACAACTCTGTCTGACACTGTAATGGTGAAAACATTTTTCCAAACCCTTAAAATGCACAAGACCAATAGTGAACTCTAATGTCAGTTATAGATTTTGGTGATAATGATGTGTTATTGTAAGTTTATGAATTGTAACAAAAATATCACTCTTGTGGGAAATGTTGTTAGGCAACTGTATCTGGGGATGATAGTATGAATCTCTATGCTCAAGAATGCTAAGAAACCAAAACTTACCTAAAAAATAAAACTTATTTTCTAAAAAGAAACAACTAGAAGAAAACATTCTTTTCTCACCACTAATCTACTTACCAACTGGAATCTAAATTTGTATACTTTTCTTTAAGTCATGCATGAATTGCTTATATTCTTTTCAAAGGCAACCCCCTTTGTTGTTTTACTGGATAGTTTCCCACCTGCTCCTCAAGATTGTTTCCAGTCTTTACATGTTCTTCTCTATTATTAATTACCCTTCTTTTTCAATAAAGAAGGCATAAAACTAAGCATATATACAACCCTACAAAGAACAAATGTTGTCTTAATCAGACATCTCATTCAGCTGTACCATTTCTCTGATGCCCTTTAAGGAAAATCTTTTAAAACTAATGAGGATACAGGGTAAGATGGCAGCTGACATTACCCAGCATCTCTCCTCACAGACACACTTACTAAGGAAGCCAGTGTTGGTGTCAGAGTAGATTTGATTCCATCAATATCCCAAGTTTGCAGGTAGCCACCAGCAGACATGTATTGGTAGATAACACAGAGCAGACACTGACTGGACTCTATGGTGGTAGAGACAGAGCTAGTGAGAGAAGATGCAACAGTGGAGACTTCTGATCCATCCAGGCAGGCTCATAGACGAAAATGGGGAGACCATGTCAACTACATCTCAGAAATCCCTGAAAGACAAAAACTAGAGTCCTAAGGACTAGCCCTACTGATATTCACAGCTCCATCAAGGAAATCTTGCTGGTGTGGACCTAGGTAGTGTCAAGGGGAGAGTGCTAGTAAACTCACAGCACAGGACAGCAGTATTGGACCTGGAAATCTGATGGCTCCAGTGTAGAGAAAAGAAGACTGCGAATTGGCAGGGGCCTGGAGAAGGAAGATACCCTTTAGTAAGTGGGAAGTCAGTAGACACTATGGGATTAAGAGCCCAGACCCCAGAAGCCCTCATTGGAGATTGTAATCAGATCTCCAAGTCTACTACCTATGATGGGAAAACAGACCAGGTTTGTGGGTAGTGACTCTCCCACTGAGTTAAGCTTCTGAACAGGTTATTGGACTAATTCAGCCTTTGAGGAAAAAAAAAAAAAACAACAACAACAACACTGGAGAGCAATGGAAAACATAGACACTTCTTTTTGTTTTCCTTTATCACTATCTTTTACATGTTTTTGTATGTTTGACTTGTTCTTTCTTTCAGGACTTTTTTAGTTCTGTATTTTCTCTCTTCCTTTTTTGCAGTCAGTATATGTGAGCACAACACCAACCTTGCAATATTCAGTCTTTAACTATATCTTCTCTCACCCTCTGCTATTGCCCTCCATCATTTCTACTTTCTTTCCACTGAAATTAGAGTAGTTGTCTCACTATATTTTGTCTACCTCTCTTTCTCCATCCATTTGTTGTCTATATTTTTAGTGGCTAATAGACTGCTATATAATTCTGTTTATTTCTTTTATTCCTTTCTTCTTTCTTTCTCAATACACCCTTACTAGATCTTTTCTACCTCATTCTGCTCTCCCATTATTCCCTTCTATTAACCTTAGCTGCCACTCATTCTAGCCTTGTAACATCATATACTTTGTGCTATTCAAAAGCATTATCCCTCCTATCACTTGCCCATTACAACTCTTTTAAACTAAGGTCTAACTAGCTCATGAAGTATCATCTTTGCTCCTTTATTCTAAAGATACAGAGCAGTGAGGGTTATTGGTCTTTATTAGGGATTGCTATTTGCTCATATTGGGAATCTATCAAATGTGATTGCTTCTGTAGCTAAGCTTTCTCCCACTGAGTGGAGTAAGGAGATTAGACCCAGTATGTTGGTCATTGCGTGGGTTAATATTTGATTACTGAACCACACCCTCTCAATCTAGTGATGAGAAAATACACCACAACTCAGGCAACACCTAATCTTACCTAAATGTGAAAACTCCAACTGAAAAGACACAGGAATTTAAATCTCTAACCAATAACTTAGCCTCAATTGCATAAATTCCAATGTAGAAACACAAAAAATTATGAAAAACAACAAAGCAACATATCTCCTCCAAAAGTCAACAATACCATAATGAAATTAAAGTGAACATGTACAAGCACATGCAAAGAAGATACAAATAAATTGAGTAAGCTGAATAAACTCAAAGCAAATTCAAATAAGCAGCTGAATGAAAAAGGGAAGAAAACGCATGATATGAAAAAGAAATTCAATAAAGATACAGAAATCCCAAAAAAGTCAAATAGAAATCCTTCAAATGAAAAGCTCAATAACCCAAATATAAAACTAGCTAGTAGAATGGGATAAGTTAAAAATAGAATGGTATGGATTGAAGCTAAAATAGAAGAATTAGATCAATTAGACAAACTCAAAGAAAAAAATACTAAGAAAGTGTAAGCAGAACATGCAAGATCTCTGGGACACCATCAAAAGACCAAATTTATGAATCATGGTTACAGATGAGAAGATGTAAAATCTAACTGTATAGATAACATATGAAATAAAATAATAGCAGAAATCTCTCGCAATCTACAGAAAGAGAACTTCTTCTAGGTATAGGAGGTTTTCAGAACACCAAACAAGCGACATCAGAAATGAAACACCCCTAGACATATTATAATTAAAACAATAAATATGCAGAACAAAGAACAATAGCCAGGGGCCAGTGACTCACACCTGTAATCCTAGGTATTTGGGAGGCTAAGATTGCAAGGACTGTGGTTTAAAGTCAGTCTGGGCAAGTAGTTTGTGAGATGCCATCTCCAAAATAACCACAGAAAAATGGACTGGAGGTGTGGTTCAAGTGTTAGAGTGCCTGCTTTGCAAGTGTAAAGCCCTGAGTTCAAATCCCAGTCCCACCAAAACCATAACAACAATAAAGAGAGAATATTGAAAGTTGCAAGAGAAAAGTAACAAGTAACCTGCAAAGACAAACCTATCAAAATAATAGCAGATTTCTCAAAACAAAATTTTAAAAGCAAGGTGGGCATAGAATGATATATTTCAAGTCCTGAAAGAAAATAACTGTCAGACTAGATTAATATATCCAGTAAAGCTACCTTCATAATTGAAGGAGAAATAAAACCTTTCCATGATAATAAAAGAATCTTACATAACAGAAGAAGAAAAAATAAATCCTGATAGACTAGCAGATTAGCAAATAAGGATTAGGAAAGAAGCAAGCATCACAAAACAACAGAATGACAGGAATCACCAGCTACCTTTCAATATTAACACTGGATGTTAGTGGTGTCAGTTCTTCAATCAAAAAAACATAAAATGGTAGGTTGGATTAAAAAGTCAAACCTAACCATTTCAGGCCTATAAGAAACTCAGCTCACTAACAAAGAGAAACATTGGAAAAGGGTGAAAGGATGGAAAAATGATTTTCCAAGCAATGGATCCTGAAAGCAGGCAGGAACAGCTATACTCATGTGATTTTAAAAAAAAGACTTCACACCAAAATAAGTCAAGAGACAAAGACAGTCACTTGATATTAATAAAGGGAACAACCCATCAAGTGGAGACAACAATTTTTAAGATTTGCATCAAATGGCATACCTAATTTCATTAAACAAGTACTAGTGAATTTATAAGTGCAGCTAGACTCTAACACAATAATAGCAAGAAACTTTAGTGTGCCACTCTCGCCAATAGATAAGTCATCCAGACCAAAAAAGAAAAAGAAAGACATCAGAATTAAATGATACTATAGACCAAATGGATTTAACAGTTTCCACATCTTCAGAATATTTTAACCAAAAGCTTCTCAACAGCTATGGGAACTTTATCCAAAATAGATCATATTTTAGGACATAAAGTAAGTCTTAACAAGTAAAAGAAAACTGAAATAATTCCTGTATTCTATCAGACCACAATGGAATAAAACTAGAAGTCAACACCAAAGAAACTACAGAAAATACTAAAAACACATGGAGACCGAACCACATATGGTTTAACAACCAGGGGTCATTGGAGATATAAGGGGTAAATCAAAAATTTACATGAATCCAATGAAAACATCAATACTAGAACCTCTGAGGTACAGCAAAAGTTGTGCTAAGAAGAAAGTTGAGAGGTATGAGTGCCTACATTTAAAAAGCAATATGAGAGAGGTCATAGCCAGGCACAGAGTAATCCCAGCTACAAAGATGGCTGTCTGGAGGATCATGGTTCAATGCCAGCCTGGTAGAAAAGTTAGTGAGACCCCATCTAAATTAATAAGTCAAGCATGGTGATACATACCTGTGATCCCACCTGTGTGGGAGGCAGTAGGAAGGAAGATCACGGTTCAAGGCCAAACCCAGACAAAAATGCAAGACCCTACCCCAAAAATAACTAAAAAGCAAAAGAGGATTGGGGGCTTAGCTTAAGTGGAAAATGCCTGCCTAACAACACAAGGCTCTGAGTTCAAAATCCAGTACTGCACCCCCTTAAAAGAGAAATCTCAAACAAATAACCAAAATGATACACCTTAAACTCTTAGAAAAACAAGAACTAACCGAACCCCAAATTAGAAGGCAGAAATAATAAAGATTAGAGCATAAATTAATGAAATAGAGGCTAAAAAGACAAAGACTCATTGAAACAAAAACTTGGTTCTGTGAAAAAGAAGTAAGGTTGAAAAACCCTCAGCCAAACTAACCAAAAGAAGGAGGAGAGAAGATCCCCAAATAACAAAATTAGAGATGAAAAGTGTGATACCACTACAAATGCCAAAGAAATCCACAAGATTATTAGAAAGTACATCAATAATTTAAATTATAATAAACTAAAATTTCTAGATGCATTTGACCTACCAAAATTGAACCAAGGGAAAATAACCACTTGAATGGATCTATAACAATGAGATTGAAGCAGTAACAAAGAATTTCCCAGTAAAGATGAGCCAATAACTGGACAGATACACTGCCAAATTCTACCAAACTTTTAAGGAACTAACACAAATCCTCCTCAAACTAGTGTATAAAATGGAAGGGTAAGGAATGCTGCAAAACTCATTGTATGAAACCAGTATTACCCTGATACTAAAACCCATTAAGGACACAACAAAAAATTTAAAAGGTATAGGCTAATTTTCTTGATGAACATGGATACAAAACTTCCCAATTAAATATTTACAAACCAAATTCAACAACACATTAAAAAAATCATATGCCATCATCAAGTTGGTTTCATTCCAGGGGTACAAAGATGGTTCAGTATATGAAAATCAACAAATATAATATAGCACTTAAAAAGAATAAAAACAAAAATCACATGGTCATCTCAATAGATGAAAAAAAAACCCTTTGACAAAATTCAACATCCTTTTATGATAAAAGCTCTGAATAACTAAGAACAGAAGGAATGTAGCTCAACATAATAAAGGGCATATATGATAAACCTATAGCTAACATTGTACTCAGTGGGGGAGAACTGGAAAATAGAGAGGGAGAGGAGGTGAAGGTTTTTTTCTTCTTCTCCACTATGTACACTACAATAGCATTCCACCTGGCAATGATTCCTGATACTTACAGTCCATTCTCCACACAGAAGTCAGAGTTGGCCCTTAAAATATAAGTCAGACCACCTTACATCCCTGCTGAACACATTCCAGTGGCTTCCACCACACTGACAAGATAATCTAGTATTCCTGCCATGTATGTACCTGCTTTGTCCTGCATGACTTACCTCCACTTTTTAATATCATCTTCTCTCATTGAAAGCACACTCATTCCACTCATTCCATGGCATTATTGCTCTTTCTCAAATGGACCAAGATCATATCCACCTTTGTATTTCCTACTGCATCTACCTGCCACCTTTGTATTTCTTACTGCATCTACCTGGAGCATTCTTCCACTTGATCTTTGTGTGGCTTGCTTCTGAGACTAACTTAAGTCTCTGCCCAAATGTCACCTCACCAGTCAACATTTCAGAAGCATTTTATTTGAGATAGCATCCCTGATATTTTCCATATCCTTGTCCTGTTTTACTTTCTTAAACTGCACTTATTACCAAATAATATTTTAGTATGTATTAAGCAATGTGTGATAACTGTGCTATTCTTATGAAGGTAGACATTGAATATGGAGTTTTCAAGAGAGTTTATCCAATTTCTCTTATAGATTAACTATGATCAAATAAGACAGACTTTGAGGGACCAGGAACTAGCAGTAAGCCCGAAAATGTGGAATAGTTAAGGAGAAACACAAAGGAACAGACCCAGTTGTCAATACTAAAAAGTGAAGGTGGAATAAAAGTTGTTAGGTTATCTCCAATAATAGTCTAGGCTTTTGTTTTAATTCTCAACTATGTCAGGTCCACTGCCATCTGTTTTACTTCTCAGCACTACTCTTGCTTTTTCTTAGGATTTAACACTTGTCTTTAGATTTCACTCACCTTAACCCAAAAGAGAACCTAACTTAATGGATAAAGTTTCCCTGTAAGTCAAACTAAGTTTCAGGGAATAATAAGTTTTCCCTTATCTACATAGTTATCTGTACTATCAAGCTGGTATGCCTTAAAAGCACCTTTCAGATTCTCACTTTGAGTTGTTTTATAGTCAATTGTTTATATTTATAGCTGCTCTAACTAACTTGTAAATTCAGCATCAGAAATCTCTTCAACCCTTTTACAGTGGCTGGCTTTTTCATTTGAATACTATTAATAATGTTGTTATTATCAAACACCATTTCAGATACCCCGAATATGTTATTCCCAACTCATAGACAATCCAAGTAGGCTTTGAGAAGAAAAACGTATACATGTGACTAATGTGAGAGTTTTGCTAACTGTATCAAATGGTCTTCAGTCATATTTCACCTTATCATTATTTTTACAGAGAGAATTTAATAGACTGTTCAGTATTGGATAACTGAATAAGAAAATGGGAACACCAAGAAATCATACAGGTAGGAATCGCAGGATACAGCCATCACTCTCAAGGTTGGAAAAACAAAGGGAAGAGCTTAGAATCATTAACAGATAGAAACTTAGAGGACAACAGAGCTGTGACTAGGGCCTCTGCGAAGGGACACTGGTTTGAGTAGAAGATGAAGCTTCTCCTGTGAATATTAGAATAACAGCACGTCTGTAGCTTCAGAATGAACTGTTGCCAATGTCAAGACTTTGATCTCATGTTGACAAGAAGAAAACCCAACAGACAAGAGCAAGTCCTTTCTTCTTACTCTAGTTGCCCAATTTCCATCTAAGAATTAATTATGGTCATATGAATGTTTATTTACTATTTGTCCTCTGCATAAGTCTTTGAGTTCCAATGTTTTTGGTCCACTGCTAAATGCCTGAAGTCTGGCATATAGTAAGGATGAATTTCCAAATAAGGAATAAGACATATTCAACCAACATACCTGAAAATTAGAACTATTGGAATTCAAGAAAAGGTTCCACTCTAAAAAAGGTAAAAGTCATGGGATAAACAAGAGTTTGACAATGGTCCATTGAGCACTAATAACTATATGGTGATAAATTTTGTAATAATTTTATGGTGGCGTATTTATAGCCTTCTTTTTAAACCAACAGCAATTTTTGTCTGTATTTTCTCAATTTGAAGTCTTCTATAAGCTTAAAAAAATAAAGTTCAAAAATATGCAGTTGTGTGCACAATATACTTTCCACAATCTCCTTCTAAGATTTGTAATTTCATAATTGGGTTTGGTTTTAGAATAATACTTCCACATTATTGAGAATCCAATGGGACACTTTTTTCTAATACCCACATCCTAAAATCTCATCCTTCCAACTGCCTCTCAAAAAAATTTTTATTTTTTAACTTCCTTATCTGAACTTTTATATCTGTATCTTATTTGTACCTGTCTGAAATCAAATGGGATCTCAAGAGAAGAGAATTTTTCTCTTTTTTCATTGAACATTGTTTCATGCAGATGGATATGTTAGCATGGATATAAATGCAGAGCCAAGCTGAGGAAAGAATTGAAAAGTTTTAGATAGTGAATCATTTCACCAGGAAGAAGCTGCTTGATATATACACACCTTGTGTCTTATTACATATCACCCTCTCCCATAAAGTCTAATTATTCAAGAGAATAAGGAAATGTTTGAGGTCAAATAATATCACACAATTGCAAAAAGCTATCTTATTCAGAGATTACCTAGACATACCATACAGGAAGGCACTAGTAAAGTTTAAAATAATGGAAGGAAAAGATGATTTAAGAGTAAATTACTCACATTTCTGGAGAATATTTGGTCAGATTTCCAAATGGTCCACTCCACTTTGTTTTCCCCAAATGCTAGTTTCTTTATATAAATCAATTCCATGTGATAAGCTTTAAAAAAGAGACCTGTGATATGTACAAAAGCATTAAACATAATTTGAAATTTAAATTGTGTTCCAAAGAAATCGTAGTACATTTGATTGTGTTCAACATTTACTGCTGTTATGTACAGCATTTACATATGGTAATAAAAGACAGTTAAACCATTAAATTACATGACTTCCTAGAATTGCTCTTCAATTATGATAAAATTAAGCTTTTGTGTCCTGTTTATAAACATGGATAAGTAGCTAAAACATTGCAGACACCATTGTTCTATAAGCAAGTTTAATTTTCAGTTATTTCCTCAGGGATTTGGTCATTTACTGATATGGGCTTATAAATATGTGTGTATATGTGTGTGTGTCAGAAGGAAACCATATAAAATAATTCCTTGAAAAATGCCAGACATAGCATAGGATTTAACTGTATTAAAGACAAATTGGTTTTGAGAAAATGGAAATTAAAAATTACCAAGAAGGAAAATGTAAAAGAAGGGAATTCTCAGAGAACTATATGATTTTTCCCAAGTTTAAATGTCATTGTTATTTTGGGGAAGAGGAGGGTAAAAGGAACAGTAAAGAATTTATTACTTATGAAAGATCTCAATTTTCTGATTTTTAAAGTTTTGTAAGCTATTTTTTTTTAACTCAAAAAGCCCAGAATCCTGGTCTATGGTAATGTGTGATGAGAAAACAGAGTATCATGCAATTATCCCTAGATGACTTCTTGGATGGTATTCCTGCCTATTTATGCTGTATGAGTCCACTCCACAACATTTAGGTCTCCACTTCACTAGGCTATAATCATATTTAGAGTAATCCCTCTTAACTCCAAATTCCTTTCTTGACCAACCTAAAAACCCAGAAAGTAAGATCAACAATGAAATCAAATTATAATATTTACTGTAATATTTACCAATATAAATACAATCCAAGAGGAAATCAACAATGTTAATCATGCAAAATGGTGAAATTACTTCTTTCTCTCATTGTTTTTAGCTATTTTACCTCCACATCTACACAGCAAACATTGGCAACATTCTGTAGAACTGCAGAGAACAATATCTTGGTTTTAATCAAGAAGTTTAGCATGTGGGAAATGTGCATCTGCCACGTCCAACACAGACCTGTTCATCACTCCCACGAAAAGACTGGTGGAGGGAAGAGAAGAACCTTTAATCGAAGATTTGGATGCTATCATCCACACCTGTCTCCAGTTGACACCTGCTGAACTGATTTGTGTTTTCAAACCTAATTCAGAAAGTTAAAAAGTTTTTCAGCAGATTAAGAAATGGAGCCTGTTCTGCCTGAGGGAAGTTAGGTAAATGTACTTCAGGAAATGCCATTTAAAAGGAAGAACCGTCTTCTGCCACTGGAGCAGACAGAGAGTGCAGCCAAAATTCCATCAGGAAACAACTTACAGTCTGTTCCCTGAGCAGAGGAGAGATGCTCCCCATGCTAATGAGATTGGTGATCCTGGGGAAGCCGTCCAGTGTAGCCCAAGGAAACCAAGGGACAGCAAAATAAAGGAAACACAGGCTCTGAGACACAGTGCCAGCCTTACTAGGGGAGCAGAGCTGCTTCCATCTCATGCTACAGACACACAAAGGCACACAGACTTTCAACAAAAGTAGTGACAAAATGTCCAGACAGACAGTTTGATCACAGGTCTCATCTGGAAGCTCTCCTTTCTCTTCTGCCTTTAGACACAAGATAAAGATCTTTGCCTCTTCCTCCATCTTGTCTGATTTTGGAAAGGTCTTCCCACTGCTGGCCCTCCATTATTTTGATTGACAGTCCAAATTGTGTCTACATGCACAGTCAATTCTACTGTAGTTTTTGGATTGACTAACAACTGCCCTCTTAACCAACCAATGACAGTTTCTGTACTAACAATGATAAAACTACCAATTTAATGTCCCGGATCATTTGCATTATATTTTTGAATAATTTTATTCCTTTCTATTAGATAGGATAAGTAACTAAATTCATCTTGTAGTTTAAGAGACGGTACATTAAATGCAGTGGTTCCCAAATTGTTGCACATTGAAATCATGAAGAAAGTTTAAAAAATATGGATACCTTGTTACAAATTGAAACATTCTGTTTCAACAGTCATTAATGTTATGGAGTGTGATCTGAATATCTAGATTTGTAAACCTCTCAAGGGATTTTAATGTACAGCAAAATTTTGAAATCATTGTCATGATGACTAAAAAAACCAAAACAAAAAAGCTCTATAGCTTCCCAAGTTCAAAGCTCAGCTCTTCCATTTACTAAGTGTGTGACTTTGGAAAGATTTCTTCTCCAACTAACAGCACTGATCTCAAGTAGTTGTGAGAACTTTATACAAGACCACAGGAAAGTGGCTAATACATAGTATGTGCTCAATAAATATTAAGAAATGAATCACTTATTAAAAGCATATTTAAGTACCAACCCAAACAGAAGAAGCCTGTTTACATGATTTTCTTATAATTTCTTAGATTAATTCCATTCATTTGAAATATAGCTACTAAATAATTTACATTTGCTATCTGTGACTGCCATAATTAATGACTACAAACTGAGTGTTTTAAAACTTGATTATCTTATAGGTCAGAAGTCTGACACAGGACTCATTGGACTAAAATACAGAGAGAGGTCTATGTTTGACTTGGAAGAATCCAGGGGAGAAACAGTTTCCTTGCCTTTTTCAGCTTGTTGAAGCCCCCATCACTCTTTGGCTCATGATTTCCTTCTTCCATCTTCAAAGCTACCTGCATTGCATCTCTCTGATTCTTCTTCCATAATTACATCTCCCACTGACCAACCCCAGCTGGGAAATGTTTTCCAACATTAAAGACTCATACTGACTAGATGGGGCACACCCGGATAATGGCGGCTAATCTCTCCACCTCAAGACCTATCACCTCAATTATAGTTGTGAAGTTCCTTTTGCCATGTAAGCTAACATTCCAGGGACTAGGGTGTGGACATCTTTGGGAATCCATCATTCCTTCTATCACAGAATTACTGTGACCTTGGATCAAACTCTTTTTTAAATGTTCACTTAAATGAATAGAACTCTTCTGCTTCTAGTATATGCTGCTTGTTTTGCAAAGTAAAATTTCACTTCTAGTAGTATAGAAATTATCACAAAATTAACCAATTAAGTCTTCTCATACCACCTATTAGTTGAAAATGTAGTAATTAACCAAAGTACTCTCAGGTAGAGACAACAGTGACAATAGTGATTTTAAACTTATCTATCATTTCATCTTAGAATTTAAATACATATCTTTTACTCAGTTTCCCACAGATCATAAATAGGGTCTTTAAAGTTGCCATATCCCCCTTCTATTATAATAGCATTCTTTTCTGCAGATTTCAAACAAGACCCTCTCTCCTCCCCCCTCAAAAAAAAAGCCACTTGAGCAAAACTAAGTAATGAGATCCCACTTGGGTTGATCTTGTTTCCTGACACTATTTGCACCTCTGTGGATAATCCTTCATTTCTCTGTAGCACCAACTGACCCTGAAAAGACTGGGCAAGTTCCCAGAAACCTGTGAGCTAGCCCACACAGTATGTAAGAGGGAGTGAGTGTTACAACCTGGGAAAGCTCACCTTCCAGCTAAAGCCTCATCTTGAAACACACAGCTTGACATTTTCCTAGGCACTAACATATGCCCATGATGTGCATAAATGATCATATCATGAAGATAAATTTAGCCACATACCTATATTCTTGGTCCTTTTTTAACACAGTTGTGTCTTATAGAATGTCTCACATCCCCTTTCTCCTCCCCCTGCTTCTCTCCTCTTGTGTCTGTAAAGTGATTAATAACAGCTCATCTTCCCTCCACTCATGGATTGGCAGAGGTGGGGAGTCAGGACCCATGTGGTATTATGGTGGTGGAGGGAACATGGGCCATAAGGCTCGCAAGATACAGCACAGCCAGATGATGGAAGCTCTGGATGTTGGACTAAAGGGTTTGGATGCAATTCATTAAATGATAGGAAGCCACCATTGGCTCCTGAGTAGCAGGGTGACATGAAGATAGTGGTATTGTTGAAAGAGTAATCTGACAGTGCTATGTGTGACAACTTAGAAGCCAGGAAGAAAAATAAAACAAGAGAAGCAGCCAGGAGACTATCAAAAAAACCCCAAGTCTTAGCTGATATTAACCTGAGAGAGTGTGGCAATGTGTGTGAAACAGGAGCAAGGGTATTCTTAAGTCACTTCTGGAAGGGCGAATCTTTTGCGCTTAGTGATTCATTTTATAAAAGTAGTCACTTCAAAGATGACTCTAAAATGTAAAGTTATTACAGTTGGAAGATGGTGGTCCTGCTAACAAAGTTAAGGGGAGGGGAAAGGTAATTTAACTTGAAACTTACAACTGGGTTAATAGCAATTAATCAAGCTTATGTTACTTCCTGATTAAAATCCATTCAGCTTCCCATAATGCTTAACATTACCCCTAAGACTATCTTACATAACTCTCACCAATCTTCTGGTAATAAATATCTTTAAGTACATCGCATGGACCAAATTATTTTCTGTCTGCACATTTGGACCCATGTCTAGTCAAACATAGAACTCCAAATTGTGATTATTCCAAGGAATGTGAAATGCCAAATATAATTGCTGGTTTAAAAAAATACTCTCTTTTTCTGAGATAGGAGCTATAGTGATGATGTAGCCTTGTGATTTCTAGTGGCCATCCTGGCAAGCAAATGAAAGAAGTCTCCCTGAGCGTGAGGTCAAGCAGAGACACATAAGACCCAAGAGAAAGACAGGGACCTAAGGCCTTGTAAATCTCTGAATACAGCTATGCCTAACTATGTCTACCTCTTAGACCTTCCAGTTATATGAATTGATGAACTCACCATTTTAAATTAAAATTAGGTTTCTGTAACTTTCAGCTAAGAGTACTGACTCTGTCACCTCCAGGTTACTCATCTGTGTGGAATGTTTTTCTCTAAAGTCTTTTCTTGACTAACTCCACTGGTCACTACTGTTCAGGTTAAATGGTACTCTCAAAAAGTCAGGTCTAAAGAATCATTTCAAATTAGATCCTACTTTTCTGTTCTCTCAAATTATCTTATTTTCCTTTAGTCTTTCTTATAATTTGTCATGATACCTTTCTATGTCATTATTTATTTAAGATCTGTCTTCCTTGGTGTTATGCCACAAATAACCTTCTGTACATCCTGAAGTCTCACTAGAATGATAATCATGGGAGGTTTTTAAGACATAAGTCTAAATTAAAGAAAATGTGTCAAAACCTGGAAATCTAGAGAGAAACCCATAGATGAATACACCTGACAGACCCAAGAAAACTTAATCCCAAGCCAGCACAAGGAAAATATGAGAAACAGCTAGTCTATGCCCTAAGTGTCTCAAAAATCTCTGGAAATCTTAGCACCAGATTGCTCCAATATAGGTAGAAGAACCAAATCCAAGTCCTTTTAAGTAGGTAGACCTCCAGAAATAGCCCCCAGCTAGTAGGTAGCTTTTCCTCATTCATCCAACAGAAAATGAGGTTTATTTTCTGAATAGATTAAGAAGAAAAGTCTCTGAGCTAGACAGAACAGAGTTGAGAAATTGAATACATACTAAGGCCAGGAAATTGGGTGCACATTTTAAAAATACTGAAATAAATTCCCTCCTCCATATGAAAAAGGGAATTATATCTCAGGGAAAAATAAGTACATCATTTTTGAGGGATTTTGGTTAGTCTAAGATAAAGGTCTACAGATTCTGCCCTTAGGAGATGCTCAACATAATGGCTCAGCCTAAATCGCAGCTTAAGAAAAGCCCCACTCACAGACTTCCCATCAGGTCCACAGTATCTCCCCCCTAAACAAAGGTCAGTGCCCAGGGTTAACCAGGCTTTTGAGGAAAGTCTCTAAAACATATAACTTTTCTCAAAAAGATATATTCTGCTCAAATGAGGAGACAAATCAAGAAAGAGGAAAAAAGAGGTCAAAAAAATGGGAGCAAAGAGAAGAGAGAGATTAAGTGACTGTATAGAATGATGGTGAGGGAGGGAGACTGCAACCGTGCAGTGTCTTGAAGGTGACTTTGCACAGATAGAAGCAGATGCAAAGACCCTGGGGGATCCTATGAACATAGGATTGATAGGCTCCAAATGCTGTTGAATGTGGTTGAAGAGAGCTGTATCAGGAAAGAGACTGGAAATAAAATTATCCATAAGTACATGGAAAACCACACAAACAACAATAGGAACTATTATTATGATTGTTGTTGTTATTAACACCAGGGAAAAATCATAATTTCACAGGGAAAGATACTAATAATAAAAGCAAAAGTTCTTAGCACAGTGTGTATTAGATGACAAACATTGTTTTATCTCATTAAATTTGTTAATTTGTTAAGTATTAATAATAACAATAAGCCAGTGTTATAGGTACTATGATTACTTATCTTATAGCTGAACAGATTGAGATACAGAAATATAAAGCAATTCACTGAAGCTCACCTGAATACAAAGCTCTGTCGTTGGGATTTGAATCTAGGGATTATGCTCCCGGTGCTATTTTCTTAGCTACTGTTCCATGTTACCTCAAAAATAATCATAGTACATTATCTATGTCTGGTGTAAGCAGCATTTTCATGGTCAAATGTAAACACTGATTATTCATTTAACCCAAATTACTCAATGGATTACTTTGGAAAAATAGGAAGCAAAGAAATGCACGTAGGTATGACATGATACACATGAAAAGAAGCTAAATTTAGCGTCTCTACTGGAAGTCAATAGCCAAGATCTTAAAAAATAGAAAAAGAAATAGCAATATAAATATAGTTTTTATATGTTTGTAGATAAATGCTAACACATACTACCTAAAAGAAAAGAATGTACTTCCACGGTAGGAAATGGCAGGATATGGAGATTTCCCTTCAGAAAATGAATTTTATCAAATGTTATCAGTTTTCCTCTGTAAAACATGTTCTTGTATAATTCTATTTTTTTAAGCCACTGCTGAAGGATTTCAGTTAGTAACACTAAGTTAGTATTTAACCCAATGGTGTGAGTTAACTCTCAGAGTGAGTAAAGAGGAAATGTCCCAAGGACTGGGAAATCCATAAAAGCCAAGGGAACAAGGGCAAACTGAGGGCAAACAAGAAAGAACTCAAGAGGCTCAAAGAAGCCCAGTGATCTCCACTAAGAAGGAGGAATCCCTCAACAATAAGCAAAAGAAGGGAAATACGCTGAGCACAGCAACTGAGCCAAAATTGTGTGGGCTACAAAGGGAAAACTAGAGCATTTCAGGAGTGGTTAAGGAAGAAAGGCTACCTTGCTAGAAATTATGGCAGGAGCTGTCAGAGAGACAGCAGATGAACTGAGAGCAGATCACAGGTGTCAGTGTAGCAACAAATCCTAACAGACTCTGGCATAGGCACTCCCTACCTTAAGAGCTACCCAGATGAGATTTTCTTTCCTAAATAAAGTATGCTTCGAATGGAGCCACCCCTTCTGAAATAGGGAAGGAATAACAGGAAATCATTACCTCCAAGGAGCTTGTTGACATGAGGAAATGACATAGTTTCTGGTACTGGAGAGGTGCCATTCTCAGCAATGCCAAGGCAAAGAAATCGTAATACCCAAAAAATAGTATTTTCATGCCCACCATATAAATTCCAGCCAGATGTTTCCCTGAGGAAAGTAAACTCCTTTGGCTTTGAGGATAAGTACAGATGAACAAAGTCCTCCTTCCCTCTAGTGATGAGACCTCAGCTGTTGGTTATATGAATCAGGAGACAAGCTTTGGGGCCAGATCACAGCTAGCCTAGTGTTAGGCTTGAAGATAAGTGAGAGGTCACCATTTAATTTTAAGAACAGCACCAGGTACATGCTAAAGGAGAGAGAAGCCACCTGGCAGCATTAAAGTATGTTCTCCAGGGTGCGACTATGTTCTGGGGCAAAGAAGGTGAGAGCACACTCAGTGATCTAGCGAACTAGGGGTGTGACCAGAGAGATGAAAGTCCCCCACCTCCTTCAGCACCTGCTATTCCTTTAGCACAGTTCCTGTCCTTTTCATCTTCAATTATCTGTAGGAGGTGTTCATAGATTATGCCTTGTGTGTCAGAGTACAGTGTCCTTAGAGGAAGCCAGAAGAGCATAGGTTGTTCATGAACACATCAGTTCCATTCATTAAAGCTGCAGTTTTCTTCCTTTCGGTGAGGTACAATTTGAGGGCATGATGGTTCTTTAAATATATAGAGAGCTATATTCTACAAGCAGATAAGGCTGTATAAAATTAGCATAATTTCTGAGTGCTACAAATCAAAAGAAAGATATTTTGGATAGATCATGGTTCTCTTTTCCCTGTGTTTGCATCATCTCACAGGCAAAGTGAACACACACACACACAGAGTACTTCTGCGAGATTAAGGCTCAATTAAATCTGCACATGGTTCTTTCCCCCACCTTCTCTCTGTCTCAAGAGGATTAGTAGATAAGGGGAAGGAAGGAGAGTGGTGTGGCAATGCATTTGGGTTCCCAGTGGTGTCCTGAACAACAATGAAGGGACACTTGCCCATTTACCTTCCACATCTTTGCCCTCCTTCCATACTCCACCAGAATCAAAGAAAACAGGAATATCTCTATCTGCTCCTGTATATACTAGATTGTAGATAATGTCAGGGGAAGCGCACACTGACAACATAAGAAGAGATGCCAGGCTTATTATGGACCTAGGCAACTACACCTCTGACAAATCAATACCTACTGGTCCTTCGGGAGATAGTACCTACTGATACTAAGTCTAACTCACTCTAGATAAGGGAAGAAAGACTGCACTATTAGGGTCAGAAGAGGCACAGCCTAAGAGTGAAGTATATGCATAGTGAGACAGGCTGCTTCAATTTTTTTTCAAGTGTGCATTTACTAGCTGTGCATCTTTAGCCAAATTATTTAAACTCCTAAACAAAAAAAAATGGAGTGAAAGATCAAATTCACTTAATAGGGTGATTTTGTTAGCATTAAGTGAGTCAAATCATCAAATACAAACTCAATAAATGTTAGCTATTATTGTGCTAAGAAGCCCCCTGGATCCAAGCAAACATCCCCAGCTGGTTGTGTACATAAAATTCCATCTTTCTACAATTAGTCCTTGGATTATACAGAATTTAGGGTCTACAGTCTGAAGCCTTACTAAAAGACAACAACTCATTATAATGCAATAAAAAATCACCTAAGAATCTCATACTTACGATATGGCTCCTTTAAGTTCTTCCATGGTTACAGTAGTCAGAAACAAGATTTCATGAACTCTCTCCTTAAATCTTTTCCTTTTCCTGTAACCTGTTCCATTGCTTATATTAAAGGACTCTTCATGTTCCCCTAATGACACCCATTTAACTTTAGTGTAATCAACCTACCTTCCTGTATTCTGAGTCAAGATTGGCTGGCATTTCCAACAACCTCACTGGCACCTCTACATTTATGCATTAATTCCCATCCAGCTGATTTCCACAGATCCGCTGCAAATCTGTCTACAACTATTCTGACATCTCAAATTCACCATGTCCAAAATTTAGATTCTCACACTTGCCCCTCCCAACAGAACGCTATCCTGAACACAATCCTTCATTCCCTTCTGTTGAAGCACTGTGCAGTTCACAGAGAGAAACCGAGAATTCACATTGGCCCATTCTTCCAACATATCTTTCACACATTTGCTGAAGTCAGTGGGGTCTAGGTCTAAAGTATGTCTTATGTCCCCTTCTCCACTCCCACTGCCTCTGCCCCAAATCAGACCT
Source organism: Castor canadensis (assembly GCF_047511655.1). Taxonomy (NCBI): domain Eukaryota; kingdom Metazoa; phylum Chordata; class Mammalia; order Rodentia; family Castoridae; genus Castor; species Castor canadensis. Next base: position 92,307,599 of record NC_133392.1, on the reverse strand, counting down.
TTACACTTCCCTTTAGGATTTTACAATGAGTAACTAACTAGTGTCCACACATTCTATCCATTCCATTTCCAAACCAATGTGCACACTCCTCCAGTTTTGAGCATACACTTTTTATTAAAATTAATGTAGTGACTCCCATGATTGGTGAAATAAGTAAACCCAGTACTTCAGCTCCATATGGACTTTCCAGCCTCTGAACTGACTGTCCTCCATATCTACCAACACTGAAGTTAAGCCGCATTTCAAGATACAAGCCATTCTTGCCTCAAGTGTTTCCTTGTGCTCCATACACCTAAGACTAAGGTTCTTTTCCATATCTCCACCGTCTGTCAGAAGGTGCTACTTTGAGTCTGCTTTTGTATGTTTCATGGTCTTGAGCAAGCTACTTAATCTCCCTGGCCTGTACTGTTATAAAGGGACATCGGGATGTTTCAGAGAGATAAATGTAAAGAAAATGTAAAGAAGAATCTACCACCCTTCAAATGGCACCTATAGGTTTGCAAAGCTTAGCTTAAATGCAGTCCTCAATGGAAATGTTCCCTGATTCTCTGCAATAAAATAAGCTTCCTTCCTCCCTACCTGCCTTCTTTCCTTCTTTCCCTCTTTTTCCTTCCTATTTTTCCTTTCCATAAGTTATTCTTGAGACCAATGTAGCAGAGATGGGGCTGTCACCCACAGGCAGCTCACAGTTCAACAGAGGAGATGGCAGGTATGAAAACAAAGGTACATGTGAGCGTCAAACCCACACAAAGAAAAGAGTGTACAGTTTCCAGAGGGTCTTGCTGCTAATGGCAGAGTGAGAGCTGAGTTGCTATGGACCAGAAAGCATTTCCAGGCCACAGTGAGACATCCCACAAAGGGCTCTTGGATATAGTGTTCAGGAAGTCCCATGGAGCAGACTCCTTCTCCTTCAGGGCACTGGTGCTGACAGCACAGTCTGAAGAACATTGAAGCAAAATCACTCTGGGCATTCTTAAAATCAGAAAACTTGTTCCAAAGTCACTGAATGAAAATTTGTTCTTTTAAGACCAGGGAAAGCTGGGCATAGTGTAGCATACCTGCAATCACAACACTCAGAAGACTGAGATAGGAGAATCAAGAGTTCAAAGCCAGTGTACGTTACATACTGAGACCATGTCTCAAAATCCAAGAATTGGGGATGTTGTTCAGTGGTAGAGCACTTATGTGGTATATGCAAAGTCATGATTTCCATCAAGAAAGAAGGGAGGGAGGGAAGGAGGGAGAGAGGGAGAGAAGGAGGGAGGGAGGGAGGAAGGAAGGAAGTGGGGGAAGAGGAGAGAGAAGAGAAGAATAAGGAGCAGAAGAAAAGAGAGGCCGGGGAGAGGAGAGGAGAAGAGAGAAAAGAAGAGGAGAGGAGAGGGCCTGGGAAAATATATTTCAAACAGTGCCATGGATTATTGTTCTTCTATTCAACAATCCTATTTTGAGGCCCAGATACCCATTATAAGGCTCAGCTAGAGGAACTAGAAAATAAGAGTAGGTAATAAAAGCACTAGATGTGTAACATGCATTCTTCTTAAATTTTGAAAATTCATTTACATTAGAATCCTAAGTAATCATTTACAAGCAATATCATAGAGTGTCTTTTATATGAAACTATGTTCGAGTAAGAAAAAATTACACATTTAGGTTGTGAAATTGTGTGTATGTGTCTTTGGGTATATGTGCAAAGAGAAATTTCTTAAAGAATAAAAGTTAGTGGTGGTTGTCAGTAGGTAGTATGAATTTGTGCAATTTGGGGTGAGTGGGATATTTCCTGATTTCCCAAATAAATACATACTTTAAATACATTTTTTAAAGCAGCATGACTTCTTTTTCTTGAAGGCAAATAGCCAAAACCAAACTGCAATTCTAATTCTAATTTTAATTCTAATCCTCATGAGTTGAAGCCATGAGAGCAAAAGGGTATGACCTCAGGGTGGGAGGTGGTGACACAGCCCAGAGCTCTCTGCAGGGTGCCAGACCTTGATCTTGGCAAACATCTAACAGCAAGGCCACCAGGGGAGAGAAGGAACTCAGGCTCAGTCCTCCCAGGCCCAGGTGGCATTAGGTCAGAACATAACAGACCCAGCTGTGAGAAGCTGGGATCACAAAGGAGAGGAAGTGAAGCAAAGGCAGGCAGCCTGCATAAGAGGTGCAGAGCTTGTCTGTGCTGAGAATGCCAGAGTCCTGGAGAGAGTGGCTCTCATCATTGGTGCAGCTCTGCTTACTTCAGGGCTTGAGGGTTCTAAAAAGCATACATCCAATCAGCGTGCCCCCATCATCCAAAGGGAGACTTGGGGACTAACATATGTATTAACTACCATAAAGGGAGTCCAAGTCATTCTCCAAACCTGGGAACCTTTATATTGTGTATGTAAAATAATGATATGTTGTTTTGAGACCGTGAAATTATATATATATATATATATATATATATATATATATATTGTATATATATAGTGTGTACATATATATATATATTTATATAGAGAAAGAGAGTGTGTACATACATATGTTATGCTTCTAAAGTTAATATAATTCAAGGAGTTGTCTCACATCCAGTGTTTGGAATGTGTGTTCCATATTCTGTACCCTAGACTATGCTATCATCCTGTGCCATGCAGTTGTATAGTAAATGTCATTATGAATAAATAATGATATATGGGATGCTACTCTTTAACATAAAATTTTATATATAGTGCAGTTGATAGTGGGATGGAAAAACTTTTCACTGGTCTTATATCATAGTCTGTAAACCATGAACATTGAATTAACCCAATAAATGTGACAATTTTGACCCTGGGCTATACCTATTACTCTAAGGTTACAGCTTGCAAGCTAGCTCAAATTGTTCTCAATGTTGTACTTTACAGAAATACTTATCATCTGGAAACTGTATGTAGTTCATATTCTTAATAAATAATAACACATTTTATTTTGGTTTACTGAAAATTAACAGGGCATTTGGGAAATTGCTGTTATTGTGGGAGCCTGTTTCACATTTGCCTTGGTTATACAATAGCTATCTAAGTGAAAAACAGGGGAGCCAATGGTTGCATTTTGCTCTGCTGTTGGTATTCAGAGAAAGCCATGCAGCTGGTAACATTAATGACATCCCATACACTCAGAAGAGATGAAAGAAGTAAAACAATGTCATAATGGGCTTAACCATACGAAATTGTCATTCTGAGTTGATTAGTTTTGCATTCAGACACAGTAAATCTACTTCTTCACCACTATATTCCAATCTGTAGTCCAAATGGTCTGCAAAGTTTCAAGGCTTTTTAAAAATGATTGCCTGAGACAGATTTGTGAGCATTCTGGTCTCAGAGGCAAAAAGCACAGGGATTTGGGGACCACTCCTATGATGAGAGCCACTCTCTCCTTGTCAGTGTGGACCAGTCCCTGTTAATCCTGACTCTTTACCATTCCCTGTAAGGTTCTCCTGCTCCCAAATGTGACAGTTCAGGATCAGCTTCAAGCACACTAGTTTTATTTGGAGAAAAATGCACAGGTACAATTAGAGAAGGATTGTGATGGAATTCATGAATGAGGAGAATGCTAAGACTAAGAAAACAAATGAAAGCAGGTTCTTTTTTGTTGTTCTTGAGTTCACAGATGTTTTTGTCTTCTTCCCCTTGCTGGTCCTGTAAGAACAATGGGAATATGGAGCGTGTACTCCAGGCAGGCAATCCTCAGCCTCTCAGGTTTGCATCAGGCTTGCCAACCCTCTCATCTCCTGTCCACCCTATTTGCCAGTCCCCACCCACACCCACACCTCTTCTATGCGGAAAAGCTACAAATGGTTTCATTTTTCTGGTAAAAGAAAAACATTTCCAAACTAAATTCTATTTCTGTTGAGTTTTGTTTTTTATTTTGTCATTAAATATACTTCCTCGTTCCTTCGTTCATTCAATTCTGTGGGTGTTTGGAAGTTCAAACTAAGAAACCATATAATTACTCTGATCTAACGATGCATTTTATATTTCCTGGATTTAGGAGAACTTGCTTTTTCTTACTTAATCCCCCCTTTTCCACATGGCTGAACCTTGAATGTGAATGATTCTACCATCTACTGAACACCCAAGTTGGAAACCAAAGTGAACTTGACCTTCTTTTGCCTTCCTCCCCTCCCATACCCTTTCCAGTCACTTCTGAACCAACCCTCAAATTTGTCACCCACCAGGACTGTGCTGGTCCTGATTTTCCTCCTGTGGTATTATTCTTTCTTAACCAACCTGAAAGCCCTTAGTCTCCCCTCTTTTAATGCATCCTATTATCCATCAAAATGATCTCTCTAAAATACAAAACATCATAGACCAGGTCTTCTTAAGATTAATGAGAACATTTTTATATTCTGCAGGATTAGATCCACATTTGCAGAGCACCCCAGAAAGGAGGTTAAAGCAAATGCTCGAGAGCCAAACTGTCTGAGTTCAATTCTCAGCTACGCTGCTTATAAGCTGAATGACTTGGAGCTGCACCTAATCCCTGTCTCTGAAATGAGTATCTACTTCATAAGGTTGTTATGAGAATTAAGTGAGTTAATACTAGTAAATGACAGAGAAGGTGACTCAGCTAGAGTAAGCATTAAATCTTGTGCTATTTAAGTTAAATATTTTCTGCATGTATAGCATGGAGCCTCTTCACTCCCTACTTTGCTTGTTTTCTGCCTCGATTTCCATCACTTCCTATCTTCACACCCCCTTGCTACAACAGGCCACTTGCTACATTTTTTTGTACATAACGTCTCTTTCACTCCAAATATCCTCATTACTTCTCCATCTTGAAAAATTTTACTCAACTACTTATTTAGCACACATCTCATTATTTTATATCCCTACCAAGCTTAAAAACTTTTTTGTGTTCCTATCTGCTAAGTCCTTATTTAGGATAGTCTTATTCAAGACATAATTGATGTTGGAAAGAATAAAAGAAATTTAAAAGGGGGGAGGCTGAGAAGGAAAATTAGAACTACTAACAGTGTTCTCTATGTTAAACAGGGTGCTTAATGGTCTACATGAACTAATTTAGTTCTTATACCAGCACCAAGTGCTATCTATTATTATTATGCCCATTTTACAGATAAGAAAAAAATACTGAGGCAGAGAAGTAAGGGTACTCTTCCACATGAATCTGACTTTGTAATTGGTGCATCTAAGCATCTCACCAGACTGCATCCTACTGTTCTCAAATGTGCACTCATCTCCCTCCCTAACTATTGTCCAACACAGACTGAAGGAGAGGTCCCTTAGGGACTCAAGGAAAGGTCTTTTACAGTCATGTGAATGAGAAGGAGACAGAATGGGAACAACACAGGCTTCCAAGTATAGATCTGAATCCTAACTGTAAGTTCTACTAACAGACTTTCCTTGAGCCAATCTCCCAACAACTCTGTTATTTCCTTAACTGTAAAATATGCCTATCATCAGTACCCCCAACCCCTTTCTACAGTCATTATGAAGATGAAGGAAGTAAACTATGTAAAACTACAGTTGCAGGGCTTTGCACACAATGAACATCACCATGAAGCAGTTATGATTTAGACAAGCCAGTTTCCTGGCTTGGGAAAGAAAGTTAATTAATTATACTGTCCATCCTTGGTGGTTTTAAAGCATAGCCTTAACACTCTTTTGTAATACAACCATTTGGTTTGGCTGAATAAAAGACTTGCTTCAAAGAAAATGTTTTATGTATGTTTGAAACAAAGGCATTAAAGAATGTTGGGAGGGAGACAGGAATCTCTTGAAAGTGTAAAGAGCAAAGAAAATATAAGCCATCATTAAGAAAAAAGCAAAATGCTTCCATTTGTATTGCACAAATGAAACAAAACTCCTTCCAAAATGAAAACTTCAGTGAGCTAGTGCTCTGGAGTTTTAGCGCTGGATTTGAGAAACATCAACTTGAGTAAGCTCAGCAATTCTTTCACACACATAGGTATAAAAAAATCAAAAGAAAATCTTGAAAACTAAAGGGAGCATTGGAAGAGTTTCATAGGAATCTTAATTTAATTTTAAATACCTAATCATATTTGTAACTAAGGAAACAACAAACACATGAAAAAAGAAACTTTCTAAAATTGAGCCTTTGTTTGACAGTCTTTAACTTGCCTATTTTTCTTTTGGTTTCCTGACATTTTTGCAGTGCGTGATCAAAGACCAGCCACGTCTTTTGCCTCACAAATTTAGAAGCAGTTACAAGAAGCAACTTAATTTATGGTGGTGAAGACCAAGAACATTTTTCACGTTATAATTAAAACTAGGGCAGTGACAGAAAGGTATGAGAGACAGAGATATTGTCTAAATATTAGGCTGATAAATGACAAATCCACCTTGAAACAATTTTTTCACTTCTTTCTTTATTTAGCTACGTCCTCCAGTTTTATATATAACGAATATTAAATTTCCAAGATACCAAGTTTTCTAGCCATCCTCTGTTAAGAGTGCCAAACATTACAGATGGAGTTAAAGTGGTAGTTTACTGTTCTCTCTAGTCAAAGGGCAAAGGTGTCTCCTGCCTTTATTGTAGCCTCTGGTGCAGGCTCTGGACTTACTCCTTGGGCAGAGTTCTCACTGATAACCAGGGACAGCCTGCTAGTGGGATGCATGTGCAGAAAACACCATACTACAGGCCAGACAAGAGAATTCAGTCCAGGCCCAGCTAGGCATTCCAGATTGAGAAAAAAATAAGCAAAAAATAATATGAACAATTGAGGAAAATGCTATGACTTACAGGAATTGTATCAATCTCTGATGTGCTATGTGGTAGACGAAGCAAGGCCAAGTAGCAACTAAGGGAATCCAAGAAAAAAATAAAAAGTAACTGAAGGAAATCATAGAGATGTCTGATTTGCTTCCAGAAAGTCATTCTTGTGAAACTCCCAGGGCCTTAAAAAGAATGGTTTGTGTGCTTAGCTTGGGTTGGCTCAGTTACATAGAGAGAAGAAGGAACTAATTGCATAAACTTTACCAAGTGTCTGGCAGCCTGACATGATTTTCCCCTTTTCCTTTCCACACCCACCCCTTCCTATGGCCACAATTTCAAATCGCAGCCTCCTCTAATCTCCTTTTAGCCTCTCTCTGGAGTGGAGAATGACATTTATGTTGAGTGTGTGACAACTTGGCAACAGTATCCAGGCTTCTCCATAATTGATCATCTTCCCATCAACACTTTCCCTCTCTGGCAAAGCTGGCTGAGGTGTGGCTCTGTGCCCTGTCAGAGGAGTGTAACTGCTAACACCTATTGGATGAACGTACCCCAACAAACCAAATTCTCTAGCAGGTCATTTATTAATTGCAGCCATTTCTACAACCGACAAATATAGAATGGCATTTCTGAGTGCATGATTCAGTTGTGCATGTCTTTCGACACTTTATGTTTTGAATCATCTGTTTTGGTAGGGTTAGGGTGACATTTGATGGACTTACAACCACAAATGCCTGAAGTACATTTCTTTGAAATAATTAGGGCACTTTCTTCCTAGCAGGTTGCCTAGGACTGCTGCAGAAAGCATAATTACAAAACATGCCTAAGGGATATGTAAAAATAACTATTTCTCCACAAATTCATCTTTTCCACATATTTCGTTCAGCTTTAGGAAGCAATGATAAAAATGGTAAGGGCTGTCATCGTTATGAGGACCTGAGGGGACTTGTTTTTCTTTCTACCTGTTGGAGATTCAACATGGAAAGTTTCCCCCTCCCATTAATACTCCAAGTTAATACATTTCCCGTGTTTAAAATCCTTCCTGAGCTACTAGGATCACGTTCACATTTCTGGACATGCCTTCAGAAGTCTATGTGATGTGATCGATGCCTATCTGTCCCCATTGCCAGGTAAGCTCTACCGCACTGGCCTCATTCCAGGGTCTCAAACCAGCCATATTCTCTCCTGGCATCAGCCTCTCACATGCTGGATTGACTTTCCTTAAAAATAAGTGCCACCATCTTTTAATTTACCTTGGAGATCCAAAATGACTTCGAGCAGATGTTTTCTGACTCCTAAAACAAGTCAGACTCCTTCCCTGAATTCTCCACAGGTAACATTCATCATACTTTACCTTTTTCCACTAGAGAGAAATCTCTTGAGGACAGAAACTGTGCCCATTGGATTCAAGGCTGTATTCTTAGCACTTAACTTAGTGCCTAGCATGTAATAGACCTTGTATTAGTTTTCTAGGGCTGCCATAAAAATGCTACAGATTGGATGGCTTAAACAACAGGAAATTATTTTCTCACAGTTCTAGAGGCCAGAAGTCCAAAAGCAAGGCACCATTAGGTTTGGTTTCTGGTGAGGCCTCGCTTCCTGGTTTGTCCTTGCTCTGTCACATGTCCTTACCTTTGTGCATGCATGCAGGAGAGAAGGAGGGGGAAACTGCTCTTTGGTGTCTCTTTCCTATTCTTATAAGGCCATCATCCTATGGGATTGGGACCCCACTCTTATGACCTCATTTAATCTTAATTCCATCCCTAAAATTTCTATCTTTAAATGCAATAACATTTGGGTTAGGGTTTTAACATATTACTATAGAGAGGGAGGCAATTTAGTCCATGACAGGCCTTCCATGCGTATTTGTCAAGTGAATGGCTCAGTGAATGAATGTTTTCATATTTCTAGTTTTTTTCTTACTGAAGAGATTGTTAACTCATGAAGACATGAACCATACATATTTTTTTTTCTCCAGCACCCATTACAGTATCTGGCACATAGATGTATTTAGTACATTCTTGCCTGATTACATAAAGGTTCAACCTTCAAGGCAAAGGTGGCCTATGAGAATAGCGGTATGTGTGAATACATCTGTGTTTGTGTGCATGTTTTCATTACAAACAAAATGTGGCTTAATGACTTCCTTATGACCACACTGGAAGCTAGCTCTAATTTTCTAGGCAGATAGCTAGCAAGTAAGCTCCAGCTTAAAAATCAACTAAAGCACAGAAACAAATAAGTTGCTTGCAAATTCTGTGCTACTTAATTCTTTTCCTCTTTATAATGACAGTGCTTTCTCTGTGAAGTAATTTTCTTTTGATAAAAGGAGACCAGGTTTTCTGACCTCAGAAAGAAATGAATTAGTGACTTCTCTGTCTATAAGTTGACAAACAGCCCTTATATTTTGCTACCCTGATCTCCAGCAGTGAAACAAATAGACCCTGAAAATAATCCTTTTCTTTTTTAAGATGTTGGAGATCCATAGAATTCTTGTAGAGTTAGACCTCTGGATTTTACTCATTTTGCCTTTTTTTCCATGAGAATATCTGGACCTTGTTGTCCATACATACCTTGCAACCAGAACCCCAATTACTAAGTGGGCAATGCCTAACTCAGCAGCACAATGAGCACCTCATCTCCCAAGGACTCTCACAGTGACACTGTTCCATCACCTTCAGTTGCCATCAACACTCACAGTATTTTCCAGGCCTCACAGAGTTCTGCTCGAATTGGCTGCCTCCAACTCTAACCCTCAGGAAGTTTGGCATTATGAAAAGGTATTTCTCTTTACCTAATCTAAACATACCTCTTTCTACCTTTACAGAAGAGAAGACCAAGTGACAGGTGAACCCACATGATTCTACTAAATCAGTTGAATCCAAAACTTCTATTAGTTCCTTCCCATCTCCTCCTCTGCCTTTTCCCTCCATGAGTCCTTTAGATAAGATTAGTGATTGCTTAGATGACATCAAGCAAAATTTCTGGAGTGGTTAATACCAGTCTCAGAACTTGTGAATTCTTCTTGGTGAATCCCTATGTTGACTCTCCCTTGCTTAAATTGTTATTTGTTGTTCTCAGAAAACTATACATCAAAAGTTAGTAATTAGCACACATCTATAGAATACCTGACTAGAAATGAAATAACAATTCAAACTATAACAATAACAACAGTAAAATAATATTTACTAAAGCATTAAAAATTGTATAACATGACCATTCAATACAATAGCTCCTAAGACCAACTGTTTGTACAAGTCGTTAAGATCTGAGATCCACATAATTGTGATTTTACCTGGCAAGAATGGCCTGGGTTTCCTTTAGCTTCTAGAATGTCCACACATTTACAGTAGAAGTTTCACTCCACCTGTAGCTGCAGCAGACTTTTGAGAGAACTTCTTCAATAACGTGACACCCCAGTGCTTTCTGGGGGCCTTTCACTCTCCATCTTGGGCTTCATCACCTCTCGAAATTTCCAGTCACTGAACAGAACACTGGTACAGCTTCAGTGTCAAATTGCCATGTACCAACAGAAAGTATAAGGCACTTAATTTCCCCATCAGGTAGCCATTAATCAATGGGGACTGAGAACTTGTCTTTTCCCTATCAATCCTCAAGTGAAGAATTTTGAGAGATACTTTGTCTGCTCTTCAGAAGGATCTAGCAGGATTATTGATGTATGACTTTTATCAAGCTACTTAACTTCTCTGTATCTCAGTTTCCTCATCTTTAAGCTGGGTATAACACATGGGGTTTAATGAGTTGATACTTGGAAATCATTTCTAAGTGCCAGGTACAATAAAAACTCAACAAGTATTATCTAATATAATAGGACATTCAGATGAAAGCAAAGAACTGTGAGAAACCTCAGCATGTGGGAACTCTCAGTTACTTGCTACGGATAGAGCTTAGGGCCTAAGGGAAACATGTGGTTGGCCTTATAGCCAGGGGTTCAATCAGGAACAGATCACAGAGACTCTTGAAAACTATACTAAGAAATTCACCCGTTCTACTGAAGGCAACGTGAAAGTGGTGAAAAATTAAAGCAAGCACATTATGTGATTTTTGGTTTCAGAGATCATTCTGGGAGGTGTGAGGTGATGACTAGGAAGGAGTGAAATATATCATGATGGATAAAACAAAACCAAATTACATCCACATGCAAGGCACTTGAGAGGGGCTAGAAGGTTCATTCCATGCCCACCAACCAATACTCTTTCTACAGGTGGTAGATTAGCTCCAAAGGAAAATCTCTCAGAGTTCTTTCTTTTTTGCTCCAATGTCATTGTCAAATTATGACCTAATGGTCATGAGTGTTAGTTTCCTATTGGTGCTAAACACACTGCAACAAAGCCAGTGGTTTAAAACCACATAAAATTACTATTCTCATGTGGTTTTGAAAGTCAGAAGTCAAATGGGCTGCATTGGGCTATATCATGGTGTTGGCAAAGCTGGTTCCTTCCAGAAATGCCACAGGAGAATGATTTCCTTGCTTTTTACAGCTTCTACACGCATCTTTGATTCCTTGGCTTGTGGTTCTTTCTTCCACTGTCTGAGCCATCAGTGTCTTTAAACTTTGCTTTCCCCCTCACTAATAAGGACTCTTGTGGCTAGATAGGGTTTACCCAGGTAACCAGGGATAACCTTCATCTGAAGATCCTTGACTTAATCACACCTGTAATGTCCTTTTTACTGTGTAAATTAACAATATCCACAGATTCCAAGAATTAGGATGTGGACATTTTGTGCTTAAGATATCAAAACAGAGAAGCAATGGCTCGTGTCAGCTCAAGGACAGTTTACAAAGACAGAGAGCTGGTCAGGTAGGTCTGTAAGGTAGAGGGTGAGGGCAGCATTAACTTTCCCTATTGCTCCTCCTCTAACATGTTCAAGCATCACTGGTAAGACACATGGAACAATGGTTTCCATTTTGCGTATGGATAAACTAATGCAGAGAACATAAGGATTCACTTGAGGTCATAGCAAATCCACAGTTAAGCAGGAAAAATAATCTCACTAATCAGTGGCCCCATTTGCAACATCCCCAAAGCACATTGGCTCCCATCAAGTTTTAGTTCTTAAGTGTTCAGATTTATCTAGACCCTATAGTGATGCGTTCGGAACACAGTCCCATATCCAAAAGTTATTGTTTCACTTTAATTAAAAGGTACTTATAGTAACTACTTCTCTCTGGCATTTATGAGTCATTTAATAAAAACTTCCTACACTCTCCATAGTCCTCTGCCTTGCTTTGGATCCCTCATTCTCTTAGTTCATCATTCCTCGGATGCTAAAGACATTGAAATAGATCATTATAGCTGGAATTTCTCAAGGGTTAAAAAGATACTTTTGCATATCTCTACGTTGTCAGAATACACATAAAATACAGTTATTTTCTGAGACATTAGATCGAAACAAACTTTTTTATTTCTGCCCTTTTTTCCCCCTCTCATTCTCCTTGCTAGCACACAACATGAAGTTTTCTTTCCAATAAACTACGAAAGCTACTGAATCTATGTTCCCTCACTGCAGACAGCCAGAAATCTATTTTAATCAACCCAGGTACACCTCTGCACCTGCTGCTGCTCCTATGATGTCTGAGTAAAAGTTTTGCTGTGCAGCGAAATGTTTTTATGTGAATGACTCCTTGGGGTGGAGCCAGTACTCAGACAAATGACAGGGGCTGTGGAAGTTGCTGTTCTGTACATTTTGAGAAGAATCATGTCTATGTTACATCAATTAAACACTTGTTTTCATCATGCAGAGAACTAAGAGACAGAGCAAATCAACTCACTTTCTAAGATATGTTGCTCTTCTGAAAAGAGTGTTCAAAGTTTTACTTTTTGGCTTTTCAGCTTGGTATAATATTTGTCCAACTGGAAGGAGCACCATAAGAACTCAGCTGGATTGAAACAAATAAAATGTCCTTTTGTGGTCTTCTTGTGGCTCTCTGTGGGGAGCAGGGGCAGCTACAAGGTGATCAAATATACCTGGTATGAGAGGAAGGACATGCTTAAGACTGAAAGGATTCTGTTGACAAAAGAGAAAAACAAGTCAACCAATTTTTCTTTATAAAGAAGAGAAAATTGATATCTTTCTCATATTCCACAGGACCTTAGATAATAGGACAAAAACTGTCATATTAAGAGGGGAAAAATAAAATACTACTTGAGTTTGCTGGAGGTTTGCACATTATTTCTCCTGGAACCCTAAGTGCCTAAAAAGTTGCCAATGATAGGCAAATGTTAGTTTCATGGAATTGAATTAAATTATAATGACTAATAAAGGTTGAAATAAGAGATAGTTCTACATACCAATTATTATTATTTGAGGATAATTTTATATGTCTGGTCTATGGTGAACTGATATTTTCAACTCCACCAATGTTGAGCTTCAAGAAATCATGGATCCTGAGAACTGGAAACCCTAGAGCAACCAGAAAGCAACCACTAGAACCAAGAAAAGAAAATGACTGGGAATACCACTACCACCATCCTATGCCTGATACTTCTTCTGCCCACACTATCATGCTTACCTCCCTTTATTGTATGTTCAAACAATTTTTCTAATTACACAAGCTTGTAAAGAGCACTAGAGAGACACAGTACTTAAACACACACCACCACCACCTCCACACCATGCAAAGATAGAAGAAGCAAAGTTATATTTTATTTTTCTTCCATGATACAAGTTTTATGATGTACCAGTTTGACTTCATGATATCTCCCAAGTAAAATTTCTCCTTGACCTACTTGGGCAAATAAAAGCAGATACATCAATACTTTTGATTTCTCCTATGTTGTTATTCAGAACATCAAAAAATAGCAAATTCATCAGGAAGATGACCCAACTATACTAAATGCTTACTTAAAAAAATGCTATTCTCTGTTGAAAAGTTATAAAAGAACAAGGGGAGAAAATATCTTCCATAGGACAGGTGGAGCACTAGACTCGGAAATAGAACACTTGGTTCTAATAAACTTGCTTATTGTATATTTAATCAACCAACATTGCACTTAAAATTCATGAAAACCACCAAGCTGCATGAAATAAATCTGAAAGTGCATTACAAACTGTACAGTGAATCTGAATGTTGGTGTTTAGTTATTTTAAAGACCAAGCAGGGAGGCAAGTAAAACATTTGGAGAGCTGGGATTGTGTCTTATTCCTTGATGCATCTCTAGTGAATAACTTAGCTGTCTCACATATAGCAGTCATTTATAGCTATTTGACTAAAAAAAGAATGAGTGGATAATTTAATGAATGAATGGTAAGGTATGAGAATAGCTACAAATAAATGCATTAACAAGTACATAATAATAGTACAAATGGACAATCTTGAAGATGGTTCCTAAAAGGAAAAAACAAAACAACAAGAAAATGGAATGTGGGAAGAAAGGGAAAGGAAGCAAGGACAGTGTGGAAGTAATAAAAGGATTGCTGAAGAAGGAAGATGGACAAGTTGGACTTCAGCAAATGGGCAGATGTGAGAGTAATGAAAGGTGAAGTTTTCAAGATCATGAGAACAGGGAGGATAGTGTTAGGAGTAGTTGATGGAGAGCCATAAATGCCCAAGTGAAGCTCTCCATCATTTGGTGGACTAGATGTGCAGGAAAATCAACAGTAAGTGACAAACATTTCATGGATCTCATAATCAACACATGCAATAGCTCAAGTAAGGAGGCAAGGAGTTGTGTACTGGCTCTAAGCAAAACAATGAATACTGACTTAAGTGCTGTCCAAGTGAGCTTTTAAGAAGGAGATGGCTCCTTAGCAGGAAAGTGAATCATAATCTCCCTAGTAACAGTTGGTATAGGGAGTGTAGATAATGTGGAGTGTGAATTTGGTTTTAAAAAGAAATAAGGCTCTCGAGCAGGACAATTATCCAACTTTCTACTGTAGTCATCAAGCTTCTCCAACTGCAACCCAAGTTGAACTCCTCCTCTAGGCTCCTACATCATACAGTAAGGCACTCAGTTGAATTCTGTCTGTTCTCTTTCACTGCTTGTTTACATTTGTTTTAGACTTATGTCCACAAGCAGAAAGTAATTTTTAAGAGCCCTTCCCTTGTACCTCTAAGGTCAAGGCTCCCTCAAACCTGTGCTTCAAGACAGTGGGACGAACCTACATAACTCCCCAGCATCCCATGCAGTTAACCTCTCACGCCATGTGTCTCTGCAGCAATGGTCTCAGATCTTCCACTCTCATTCTTAAACTGTTGCCACTGGGAGCCACTCCTACCTGACCCCATTTCTTACCTCTGTCTCACCTCTCTGTTCTTTTTCTACCCCTTAGGATATCACACTTACATGTGGCCCCTTAACTCTTAAAGTTTGGTTTCTGCCATAGAACTCAAATTAGATCCCCAGATCTTGCTGCTGACTCTCCTGGTAGCTCTCCATTTCCACCCACCAACCTCATGTGACCCATTTGTTTCCTAGACCTGTTCTGCCAGCTATCTAATTCCACACAGAGAAAGAAAATCAAATTGGTACCCAACATAGCACCAATATATGGAGTTCATTCTCAATACACATTTTAAATAATTTAATGAATTAATTTTTCAGTTTTTTCTTTTGACAGCTATGTAATTATGGAAGAATGTGTGCCTATGAGCATTCTTGGGCATAGACAACACTCTCCTTTAGTGAGACCCATTTTCCAAATTCAAAGAACAATTCCTTTGACCTCTATAGGGTCAGTTTTCTTTGAGAGTCCCATGTACCAAGGGCAGAATTACAGACTTGTGAACTGCATCTTAAGCACAGCACATGGTGAGAACTCTGTGTAACTTCCCTGTGAGTTAGACAAGTACTTATAATGAAAGGTTTGTGAGTTCAGAAAGCCCCAGGGTATTCGAAACGACAGTTCAGCTTCCTGTCTGGGAAGAAAATGACAGCTCTCCTCACTGGGATTAAGCTTCAGATATTCAAGAGGAAAAAAAGAAAACTTGTGAGTAATGCATTGGACCCACTACAGGAAACTTGGAGCCTCATGAGCATTATTCCCGTGAATCAGATGCCTAATGTATTGACAGTGCACTGAAGAGCTGAGTATCATTTCAGGAAAGGATGATGCTTTTCTCACTCCAAGTAACACTACTGAAGCTATCCCTACACCACTCGCAGACTGAAGACAACACAGCCAATCCACTCATATTCCACAAGCAAGCACTTTTCCTAACAGTTCTTTAGACTGGCCTTTTCTTTCAATTCTACATCTACCTGGGTCTCAGTCAACCTCACCCTCTTTTTGGAGCCAATTTCAAATGATTTCCCTACCCCAGAACTCACTCCCTTCAAAGGTGTTCTCATACCCCACACACACACAAAAAAGATTATTTAAAACAAAATTATACCCTCTCCCACTAAAAATCTTTCACTGGATCTTTTGTCTATAGAATAAAGCCAAGCTACCTATCAGGGCACAGAAAGCTTTTCATGAGCTGCTCCCACCTAGAGCCTCTTTTCCCCACCCACCCCAATTTCTCCCTTTTCCTTTTCACTCAACCAATGTTAAATTATTTTCAATTATTCTTGAATTACTCCAATTACTCCATGATATTCAAAACCACTAAACATACTCATACTGTTTCCTCTGCCTGCCACACGTTTCCACAACTTCTTTACTTGGATTATGCACCTTTCCCTTAAAGGTTGATCTCAGTATCAGATCCTACAGAAAAATCCCACTGCTTCTCCTCAGGCTTGGTCATACTCCCCATTTCTCTGGCTCCCTGCCATTCTATACTGGCCTCATTGTGAGCACTCTCATTTCCATGCTGGATTTCACCATTTAAGAAGTAATATCTATCCTACATTCTGCTTTGCATCCTTGATCCATAACACCCATAAGCCGAAGTACACCCTGATAGTTGTACAATCCCTGAAAAAGATCCTCTAAAGATGGCATTATTCCCAAGGGATTTGACCCAATATTGGTCCCTCAATAAACATTTCTTGAATTAACAACATAAGTATATTTACCAAGCATTTATAAGCAATGTGTAAAGACAAACAATGTGTAAAGCATGAACAAAAGTTGGGATTGGGTAAGGTGGCTAATCCAAACAGGTAAAGAAGTAAAGCTTTATAACTCTAAAATAAGGTAAACCAAGAGAAAAACTACAATAACACTTGGAAAGGGGGGATTTGTTGCTTTCCAGGGATAAAGAACTACACATTAAAAGTTTTGGAAAAAATAGTATACTCTTTGGGTTTCTGAAAGATAGCCTCAGTATATTCTACAAACTTCCAGAATGTGGTTTATTGCATCATTGACTGTGAAAGGAAAGACTGACCCTGGGGAGTGATTTAATGATAGTCTCCAAGTACTTACAAAAATGTCACTTATCTGTGGAAAGGCGGGGGGTTGAAAGAGAAGGAAGAAACTATATATCTAAATTATGTAGCATTTTGATGCTTTTGATATGTCTTACAAAAGAACAGAGAAGACTTTTGATTAAATAACAAAGTTGAATTAATATTTAAGGAACAATGTATTATGAGTGTGGACACTGAAAAGGGAGAGAAATGAGTGTAAGAAAAATTTAAGGTTCACCATTAAAAATGATTTAGTTCACTTTTCTCTGTAAGGTTAGTGGCAAGAAGCACACAATAAAACATGCACGATCAACCTCCCTCTGTTCATACTGAAACCACTCCTGAGCTGTAAATGGTCACTTCTGAGATCTGGATTAATTATTGCAGTAGTCCCACAGCTTTTGTTTGTACTGCTATAACAAAATACCAAAGGGTGGGTAATTTATTAGAAACGGAAATTTACTTCTCACAGTCTAGAGGCAGAAAGTTCAAGATCAAGACACCCACAGGCTTGGTACCTGACGTGGGCCCAGTCACTGCTTCCAAGATGGCATCTTGTTGCTGCATCCTTCAGAGAGGAGAACCACTGTATCCTTGCAAGTTAGAAGGGACAGAGGGCAAAAGGGATAAATTCCTTCAGTCTAACCCATTAATAAAGGGACTTAATCCTACTCATGAAGACAGAGTTCTCATGACTCAATAGTCTCCTAAGGACAATAACTTTTAATACTCTTGCATTGAGAGTTAAGTTTCAAATAAATTGTGAAAGGGATAAAAACATTGAACCCATAGCTTCACTTACTGAGAATCACCCTTTCCTATGGTGAATAGCATCACAATGAATTGAAAGAGGTTGAATAGATATGTAAGTTCCCATTTGGAACAATCTTTCCCCAACAACAAGCTGGTTTAGTGAAAGACAAAGCAAATATAAAAATGTTCCCAGAACATTCAGTACTTCTATCGGGCCAAGCGTGAGAAAAAACAGACAGGTGGAATCTACTCAGTAACACTGCACCACACCTGACAGTCCAAACAAAGTACAGGCCAATTTGATCAAGAAAGAACACTTGCCAGTATACATTTTAACGTCAAGACCAAATTGTCCTTATGAAAGAACTCTTCCAGTTACAGGTCAGTTTGTCAGCTCAAAAGCCTATAAAAGATCACAGATTACTCCACAACGACATAGTAAAATCATCAATGTAAATAGGTGAGCTGTGTAAGGAACTTTGTTTAGAAAGAGTCCATTATCTCTTGTCTTGTTTGAAGTTGCTACCAAGAATTTATAAGCTTTGATTTATCTCTGGTTTTAATTCAGAAGATTTTTTTCCAAGAGTTGGTAACTTGGAGCAGGATTGATTATATCTCTTGAGTTGTCACGGAGCTGTAGCATCCAGGTAAGTTTCTTCTAAAAGTGAGTAGAAAAGAAGACATGGAAGTGACCCTGGGCCATGGGGCCACCAGGACAGCACTAGAACATACAGCAAATTTGTAGACTGCTATGGTCAGTTCACAGTGTGCATCTGTACTTACAGCCTCAGCTTTTTCATCGGCAAAATCAGTGTTGAGAATCATTGGCACATTGCTTCTTCCCACACTGAAATCCTATCAATATGTAAAAAAAAATTTCCCCCCAAAAGAAAGTGAAAGGGAAACATAATTCAAAATATTCTTTAGGGCAAGGTGGCTCAAGGCTATAATCCTAGCTACTTGTGAGGCTAAGATAGGGAGGATCATGATTCCAGACCAGCCATAACAACAACAACAAAAAGTTCATAAGATCCTGTCTCAACAGAAAAAAACTGCTTATGGGGGCATGTGCCTGTCATCCCAGCTAAGGCAGGAAGTATCAAATAAGAGGATCATGGTCCAAACTGTCCTGGGCAAAAGCAATACTCTATTTCAGAAATAATCACAGTAAAAAGGACTAACAGCATGGTTCAAGCAACAAAGCACCTGCCTAGCAAGCATAAAGCTCTGAGTTCAAACCCCAGTACCACTACCAACTCTCTGTGGGTGGGGCGGGGGGATTGTTCTCAAAAACAAACACATTAAGTGTACCATTAATGTGGAATCAAGTAAAAGTAAATAAAATTTGAGTGATGCTGTGTGAGTTTCACATCGCTGGACCCTATGTGTTCTCTCACTGGCACTTTTCATCCATTTGCACATTGGGGAAGTTAGACAAAAACAGAAATCTGAAACTCAAATATCCTCAGTAGATGAGCATTAGCTTTGACGAATGAATCATAGATATTAGGCAATGTAGAATAGGGGAACTTGGCAGAAATGGCGAACAAATGACCTATTCAGTATTTTCAACTGTAAGTTTCAAAAAATATATATACGTATATATATAAAATCTGCCAAACCATATACAAGTGGGGTCTGAGTCAGTTTATGGAGCACATGGACCCTAGAGCAAAAAAACATTTTAAGGTCCCTTCCAAAATGGTGTCTTTTTCAGGGATTTACACCAATACTGTAGAACGGTAACATCTAAAATGCTTCACAGCTTTGGGACCTAGACTGAAGTCAGATATCACTAACATTTTTCAGTCTTACCAGAAGGGGGGAAAGGGAGAGGAGTGACATTTTGTGTTTAACAATAAATATAAGACAAATCAACAATAAAAGAATTTCTAAACTGGAAAATCTGGTAACAAATAATTATTGATGATGCTCAGGTTGGTTAGTTTAGAGAAATGCTTTGAGTTTGTATCCCAAGGTTCACTGAGAGTGCAAGAAAACAGAGAGGCTCCAGAAATTGAGACCTTCTAGAAGAAAGGCACCAAGCAAACTCTAAAGCAAAACAACGAGAATTCCAAGATGGCGGCTAGAGGTAGGAAGCAGAAAGCGACCCTCCTATAGTGAAATCTTGGAGAGACCCTGGAGACACACTTTGCAGGCATAATCACCGAGAAAAGGCATAACTTTGACTGCTCCACACCTCCAGCCGGCACAGAGAATCTCCACTTCACGTTAAAGGGAGAACCGAGGAGGGCTCCCGGGCTGCCAGTGGCTGGCGCCCATATGGCTTGGGAAGACACGGACCAGGTGAGCTTCGCGGTACCGCGGTAGCCCCACAGACAAGCCTGGGCCAGAGCAGCATAGCCCCCTGGACAGACTGACCTCCACCCGGGAAAAAAAAAAAGAGAAACTGAGTACTAAGCAGTAAGAACAGTTAAGACATGCTGGAAAGAGGGTGTGGCGCCCTGAGCGCTGAAGATTGGGGGAAGGGAATCCTTCCCGGGACTGTAAATAAACGAGCCGGGCGGGCAGGAGAGGCTCTGGCGGGAGCGGGGCGCGCCCAGCAACCAGGAGCGGGGATGCTTGTGAGAGGAGGGAAGACCCACTTCCCACATGAACTGTAAATAAACACGCAGGCCTGACAACATGGGGCAGTGTCACCTTTCCCAGTGCTTGGAAAGGGGAAAGCCTGTAGCAGAGGCCCCCGCACAGGAGAACTCTGAGCAAACAAAGCCTGTGGGACCAGGTGAGTGCTAGCTCACCCCAGAGATCTGCATAAATAATGCCACCAGCTACAGGCTGAGAGCAGCAGGCAGGCAAGCCACAGTTGCAGATACCACTCTCAGAACTGCCTCCAGACACTTTTTTTTCTTTTTCTCCCTACCTTTGATGAGAGAACAACCGAATTATACCTGCAAGCCGAAAAACTTACTGAAACTGTATTGCATTTGAACTGGGGACACTTGGTGGGGCTTTTTTTTTTTTTCCTTCTGTGTGTATGTGTGTGTGTGTGTGTGTGTGTGTGTGTGTGTGTGTGTGTATGTGTGTGTAGTTTTGTTCTACTTTATGCATCCCCTTTGATGAGACAACTACAGAACAACATCTGAGGCACCAACTCCAGGACTGGAGATTGAGACAGACATCCAAATTATTAAGACTGAAATTGCATTGCATATAAACTTGGAAGATTTTTGGTTTTTTTTTTTAATTTTTCTATTTTCCATTTTATTTTAATTCATTTTTATAAATAGATATTACTTTCATATACTTATTTTTTATTTTTTTCTCTTTGATTTTCAATCCTCTCTCTATTGTCTGTTCAGCTTACTGTCAATTAGTACACTAACACTCCCTGTTTATACCTTTGAAACTCTCTTGTCTGATACCTTGTTCTGCTTTCTCCCTCTTGTCTGTATATTTGTTTTCCCCTTTTCTTTAACTTCTTGCTTTCCATCTCAGCTCACTCTTCCATTCTCAATATTACCATTGTTATTATTACAAGCTAGAAAATACTTAATTACACACAGTACAGGGACAGTAACAACACCAAGGACAATGACAGGAAGACAGAAAAAACAAGGAAACCAGTTTCCCCACAGCAAAAAATTAGTACAGGAACCAGAGGGGAATGAAGAAAGCAGAAACTCAGAGCCAGACTCCAACAAAATGAAGATAAACTATGCCAAAGGACCCAATGAAGCCTACAAGAATAATTTAAAAGAAGACATACTACAAGTACTCAATGAGAATTTTATAGAGATGATACTGGATAGGGTCAACCAAAATGTACAGGAGACACTCAAGAAATTCCAAGACAATAAAAATAGAGAATTTGAAAAAGCAAAAGAAGAAATAAAGGAAACCATAGAAGCACTGTATAAACACCAAAGTGAAAGAGAGAACACAATGAATAAATGGATAAATGAACTCAGGACAAAAATAGACAACAATAAAGAAGAAAACAGCCAGGATATGGAAAACCTCAGAAAAAAGAACGAAACAGAACTGCAAAACAAAATGGAAGGCCAATCCAGCAGAATAGAACAAACAGAAGACAGAATCTCAGAACTTGAAGATGAAATGGTAATTAAAGGAAAAACTGAAGAACTATTAATTAAACAACTCAAGACCTGTGAAAAGAAAATGCAAGAACTCACTGACTCCATCAAAAGACCAAACTTGAGAATCATGGGCATAGAAGAAGGAGAAGAGGTGCAAGTGAAGGGAATGCGTAATATATTCAACAAAATAATAACGGAAAATTTCCCAAATCTAGAGAAAGATATTCCCATACAGATGCAAGAGGCCTCCAGGACACCAAACAGACCAGATCAAAATAGAACTACTCCACGACATATCATCATTAAAACAACAAGTTCAGAAACTAAGGAAAGAATATTGAAGGCTGTAAGAGAGAAAAAACAAGTAACATACAAAGGTAAACCCATCAAAATAACAGCAGACTTCTCAACAGAAACATTAAAAGCAAGAAGAGCATGGGGTGAGATCTTCCGGGCACTGAATGAAAATAACTTCAACCCCAGGATACTCTACCCAGCAAAGCTATCATTCAAAATAGATGGAGCAATAAATGTCTTCCATGATAAGCAGAAACTAAAACAATATGTGACCACAAAGCCACCATTACAAAAGATTCTGCAAGGGATCCTGCACACAGAAAGTGACACCCAACTTAACCATGAAAAGGCAGGCAGCACCAAACCACAGGATAAGCAAAAGCAAGACAGTAGAGAGTAACATCAAGTAGGTACACACAATCAAACCTTCAAACAACTAAGATAACTAAATGGCAGGAATCACCACATACCTATCAGGACTAACGCTTAATGTTAATGGACTTAATTCATCCATCAAAAGACACCGTTTGACAAAATGGATTAAAAAAGAAGATCCAACAATTTGTTGCTTACAGGAGACTCATCTCACCGACAGAAATAAGCATATGCTTAGGATGAAAGGCTGGAAGAAGATTTACCAAGCCAATGGCCCCCGAAAACAAGCAGGAGTAGCAACACTTATCTCTGACAAAGTAGACTTCAAACCTACATTGATCAAACGAGATAAAGAAGGACATTCCATACTAATAAAAGGGGAAATAGACCAAAAGGAAATAATAATCATCAATCTGTACACACCCAATGTCAACACACCCAATTTCATCAAACATACCCTGAAAGACCTAAAAGCATATATAAACGCCAACACAGTGGTTGTGGGAGACTTTAACACTCCATTATCATCAATAGATAGGTCATCCAAACAAAAATCAATAAAGAAATCCAAGATCTAAAATATGCAATAGATCAAGTGGACCTAGTAGATGTCTACAGAACATTTCATCCAACCTCTACACAATATACATTCTTCTCAGCAGCCCATGGAACCTTCTCCAAAATAGATCATATCCTAGGGCACAAAGCAAGCCTCAGCAAATATAAGAAAATAGAAATAATACCATGCATACTATCTGACCACAATGCAGTAAAAGTAGAACTCAACAACAAAAGTAAAGACAAAAAACATGCAAACAGCTGGAAACTAAATAACTCATTACTTAATGAAGAATGGATCATCGATGCAATAAAAGAGGAAATTAAAAAGTTCCTAGAAGTCAATGAAAATGAAAACACAACCTACCGGAACCTATGGGACACAGCTAAGGCAGTCTTGAGAGGAAAGTTTATAGCCATGAGTGAATATATTAAAAAGATTGAAAGATCCCAAATCAATGACCTAATGATACATCTCAAACTCCTAGAAAAACAAGAACAAGCAAATCCCAAAACAAATAGAAGGAGAGAAATAATAAAAATAAGAGCTGAAATCAATGAAATAGAAACCAAAAAAACCATACAAAGAATTAATGAAACAAAAACTTGGTTCTTTGAAAAAATAAACAAGATCTATAGACCCCTGGCAAACCTGACTAAAATGAGGAGAGAAAAAGCCCAAATTAGTAGAATCAGGAATGCAAAAGGGGAGATAACAACAAACACCATGGAAGTCCAGGAAATCATCAGAGACTACTTTGAGAACCTATATAAATTTGAAAATCTTAAAGAAATGGACAGATTGCTAGATACATATGATCATCCAAAACTGAACCAAGAGGAAATTAATCACCTGAATAGACCTATAACACAAAATGAAATTGAAGCAGCAATCAAGAGTCTCCCCAAAAAGAAAAGTCCAGGACCTGATGGATTCTCTGTTGAATTCTATCAGACCTTTAAAGAAGAACTGATACCAACCCTCCTTAAACTGTTCCATGAAATAGAAAGGGAAGGAAAACTGCCAAACACATTTTATGAAGCCAGTATTACACTTATCCCAAAACCAGGAAAAGACACCTCCAAAAAGGAGAACTATAGGCCAATCTCCTTAATGAACATTGATGCAAAAATCCTCAACAAAATAATGGCAAATCAAATTCAGCAACACATCAAAAAGATTATTCACCATGACCAGGTAGGCTTCATCCCAGGGATGCAGGGGTGGTTCAACATACGAAAATCAATAAACGTAATAAACCACATTAACAGAAGCAAAGACAAAAACCACTTGATCATCTCAATAGATGCAGAAAAAGCCTTTGATAAGATCCAACATCATTTCATGATAAAAGCTCTAAGAAAACTAGGAATAGAAGGAAAGTTCCTCAACATTATAAAAGCTATATATGACAAACCTACAGCCAGCATTATACTTAATGGAGAAAAATTAAAACCATTCCCTCTAAAATCAGGAACCAGACAAGGATGCCCACTATCTCCACTCCTATTCAACATAGTACTGGAATTCCTAGCCAGAGCAATTAGGCAAGAAGAAGGAATAAAAGGAATACAAATAGGTAAAGAAACTGTCAAAATATCCCTATTTGCAGATGACATGATCCTATACCTTAAAGACCCAAAAAACTCTACTCAGAAGCTTCTAGACATCATCAATAGCTATAGCAAGGTAGCAGGATATAAAATCAACATAGAAAAATCATTAGCATTTCTATACACTAACAATGAGCAAACGGAAAAAGAATGTATGAAAACAATTCCATTTACAATAGCCTCAAAAAAAATCAAATACCTAGGTGTAAACCTAACAAAAGATGTGAAAGACCTCTACAAGGAAAACTATACACTTCTGAAGAAAGAGATTGAGGAAGACTATAGAAAGTGGAGAGATCTCCCATGCTCATGGATTGGTAGAGTCAACATAGTAAAAATGTCGATACTCCCCAAAGTAATCTACATGTTTAATGCAATTCCCATCAAAATTCCAATGACATTCATTAAAGAGATTGAAAAATCTACTGTGAAATTTATATGGAAACACAAGAGGCCACGAATAGCCAAGGCAATACTCAGTCAAAAGAACAATGCAGGAGGTATCACAATACCTGACTTCAAACTATATTACAAAGCAATAACAATAAAAACAGCATGGTACTGGCACAAAAACAGACATGAAGACCAGTGGAACAGAATAGAGGATCCAGATATGAAGCCACACAACTATGAGCAACTTATCTTTGACAAAGGAGCTAAAAATATACGATTGAGAAATAGCAGCCTCTTCAACAAAAACTGCTGGGAAAACTGGTTAGCAGTCTGCAAAAAACTGAAACTAGATCCATGTATATCACCCTATACCAAGATTAACTCAAAATGGATCAAGGATCTTAATATCAGACCCCAAACTCTTAAGTTGATACAAGAAAGAGTAGGAAATACTCTGGAGTTAGTAGGTATAGGTAAGAACTTTCTCAATGAAACCCCAGCAGCACAGCAACTAAGAGATAGCATAGATAAATGGGACCTCATAAAACTAAAAAGCTTCTGTTCATCAAAAGAAATGGTCTCTAAACTGAAGAGAACACCCACAGAGTGGGAGAAAATATTTGCCAATTATACATCAGACAAAGGACTGATAACCAGAATATACAGGGAACTTAAAAAACTAAATTCTCCCAAAACTAATGAACCAATAAAGAAATGGGCATGTGAACTAAACAGAACTTTCTCAAAAGAAGAAATTCAAATGGTCAGAAAACACATGAAAAAATGCTCACCATCTCTAGCAATAAAGGAAATGCAAATTAAAACCACGCTAAGATTCCACCTCACCCCTGTTAGAATAGCCATCATCAGCAACACCACCAACAACAGATGTTGGCAAGGATGCGGGGGAAAAAGGAACCCTCTTACACTGTTGGTGGGAATGTAGACTAGTACAACCACTCTGGAAAAAAATTTGGAGGCTACTTAAAAAGCTGGACATCGATCTACCATTTGATCCAGCAATACCACTCTTGGGGATATACCCAAAAGACTGTTACTCCAGAGGCACCTGCACATCCATGTTTATTGCGGCACTATTCACAATAGCCAAGTTATGGAAACAGCCAAGATGCCCCAGCACTGACGAATGGATTAAGAAAATGTGGTATCTATACACAATGGAATTTTATGCAGCCATGAAGAAGAACGAAATGTTATCATTCGCTGGTAAATGGATGGAATTGGAGAACATCATTCTGAGTGAGGTTAGCCTGGCCCAAAAGACCAAAAATCGTATGTTCTCCCTCATATGTGGACATTAGATCAAGGGCAAACACAACAAGGGGATTGGACTATGAGCACATGATAAAAGCGAGAGCACACAAGGGAGGGGTGAGGATAGGTAAGACACCTAAAAAACTAGCTAGCATTTGTTGCCCTTAACGCAGAGAAACTAAAGCAGATACCTTAAAAGCAACTGAGGCCAATAGGAAAAGGGGACCAGGTACTAGAGAAAAGGTTAGATAAAAAAGAATTAACCTAGAAGGTAACACACACTCACAGAAAATCAATGTGAGTCAATGCCCTGTATAGCTCTCCTTATCTCAACCAGCAAAACCCCTTGTTCCTTCCTATTATTGCTTATACTCTCTCTACAACAAAATTAGAGATAAGGGCAAAATAGTTTCTGCTGGGTATTGAGGGGGGGGAGCAGGAGGGGGTGGAGTGGGTGGTAAGGGAGGGGGTGTGGGCAGGGGGGAGAAATGAACCAAGCCTTGTATGCACATATGAATAATAAAAGAAACATGAAAAAAAATTTAAAAAATTAAAAAAATAAAGCAAAACAACATAACAACTCATGCATTCATTTAATGATAAAACTCATGCATTCATTTAATGATACTTACCAGTCATCTATTTGATGTCACATACAAGATGTTCTGAGATCATAGACAAACAGTGAATAATTATTTGTGAGGCAGTCCAGGAAAGCTTCACAGCAGAAATGGTCATTCAGAATGAACCTTGAAAGATGAATGTTTGATGGGCAGACAAGCAAGGCAAAATATTCAGGGTGGAATGAATGACACCATAAAAATACAAAGAAGTAAGGAAAAGCCAGGCATGTTTTAGAAACACAAATAGTTAACTATGACTGGATAAAGACACCAGTGTAAGTTGAAGAAAATAGCTGTGAACTTGGGCACTTTATCTCTCTGAAAAAAAATTTTCAGGAAAAATGAGAATATATCATTTTACAGGGTACAATGGAATTTTTTAAAGCTACAATATATGTTAATTGTGCAGAGTAGGTGCTCAATAAGAGTTTATTATTATTAACACGAATATCTGATGTAATTTCAAAGCAAAATGAAACTTTACAAGTTGGCACTAGTAAGCTACCTCCTAATCTTTTCCAACACTATTGATCATATAGTGAATATGTTGGGCACACAACTCAGATCTGCCTACACTGCAGGACAGGTATTCATTCCCTAGCTGCTAAGTACTTTGGCTGCTGACAGCTACCTTCTGCAATCCAATAATTACCTTTTGCTAAAGGGAGCACCTTTGTATAATAAGGTTACACACACATTGGGAGGTCACAGGGCAGTCTTAACTCAATGACTAGGTTATAGGAAGATACAAAGTCCCAGCCATCTTGCCCCAGTTTGGAACAACTTTGCAGGACCACCCCAGATCCAGAGCTCCCCATGGGATGGGATGGGGCCCCTTTTCCTACACAGCTTGAGTACCCTCTCCACCCAGTCCTGCTCCCCTTGCTTCCCTACTGGTACTCTTCCTGAGCAGGCTCCCCAAAAGATCTTCTTTATGCAGAATGACCATCTCAGTGACTGTTTCCAAACAAGTCACACTCTGTTAATTTGCTGTACAAGTAAGAACCTGGACCACATTCAGATCTATGAGACTGAGTCATTCATAGTATTACCTTAAAACTTATTGACTTAGTTGGGCCTAAGGCACAACTGCCTTGCCCTGGGCTGAATTCCACCCTAGAGTAGAGTTTTCAGTGGCGTCAATGTACTCTTAGTAGTATTTCTACTGAAGAGTTGACATTGAGGGCATAAACTCCAAGCCTTAAAGCTTGAAACAAGACACATTTGACCTTTGCCTGCCCTCCAAATCTATTAAATGCCATGAACAAAGGCAGAAGAAAGCACATTTCATAACCCAGACAGCGATGCATTCACTACCTCTTCAGCATTGTTAGAAAAGATACCTCGTCCTGAAGCATTTCTCCATTAACATAAATGCACACTTCCAAATAGCTTAACACAGCAGAAAACCTCAATGAAAGCACCAAAGTCAATTACATGGAAATGTTCTTTCATGAGAATTGGAAGGACACATTTAGAACATTCTGTCCTCTAGACAAAATGTATTAGAAAAGGGAAGTAAGAAAGTCCATAGCAGCAATAATTTCCTTCCAGGTGAGAGGCAAGAGAATCCAGGCTGGCCTCCTCAGAGCCCTTGTGCTTGGAGCTGACAAGCTCTTTTCCTCTCCTGAAATCAGCCTCCCCTTTCCTTATCTTACCTGCTAAACAAAACTGAGAAAGACTGCTTAATGCTCACACTCCTGAGGACTTGTATTGATAAAGCAAAGAAAGCTGTACTTGGCAATATTTCTTGATTCTGCAAACAGGTAAAGACAAATTTCCAGGAGTGAGAATCACTCTCTCACATACTTTCCCATACTTCACACTTTGTGGAGAAGTCAGCAGAGAACTTCGCACTTCATTGAAAATCCATTAAAACAATTACCAGGCCTTTAACATGGAGTTTTCAGCACTAATGTTCAAACTCCCTCACTGAAGGAAGCTCTTTGGCAGACCCTCAGCACCCTGCACAAGCACAGTCCCAGGCAGCTTCCGTAAATACAAAACAGACAAATTAGAAAAAATATACTCACTGAAAAATAAAAGTTGATCAAATAGGAGACAGAGCAACGATCGCTAGATGTCAGGACGAGGAGGGGAAGATAAAGGAAGGCCAGATAAAGGATACCAAAATACAGCTAGATAGGAGGAATAAGTTCTAGTGTTCTACCACACAGTAATGTGACTGACGGCTTGCAATAACTTCTTTCATATTTTATAAAGCATTAAAAGAGCTCAAATCCTCCCAACATAAATAAATGACAAATGTTTAAAGAGATAAAAATGTAGATTACCCTAATTTGATTTGATCACTACACATTATATACATGTATCAAATTATCACACTGTACCCCATAAATATGTATAATTATGAATCAACTAAAAATGGAAAAGGAAACATCGTTCATGAATTCACTTAGTTAACAGTGTGTATTACATGACAGAGTCAAATGTTTCATTTTCTGTCAACTGTATCTAGAAAGGTACAGTAGATAGTAAATATTGAGTGATTGGGGAATGTGTTCCCAAGGCAACTGAAAACATCCCTCAAGTACTTCCCAAGGCTTTAAACACTATTGACATGACAGTGGCACTCACATTTATCTCCAGCCCAGACCTTGTCCCAGAACTCCAGACTTGCTTTTCAACTGTTCATTTGGTAACTCACTTGGATGTCTAATACACCTCTCAAATAGAACATGTCCAGATATCTTGATCCTTCCCCAAACCTGTTACCAAGTTTCCATCTTGGGTAATGGCAACTCCATTTTTTTAACATCTTAAGCCAAAGTTATTATTTTTCCATTTTCTTCATCAATGTGTAAGAGGCATAAGATAAGCTACATAAAGCTAAAATGTAGAATTTGATAATTTCTGACATGTCCATTCACATATGAAACCTCTATCACAGGCAAGATAGTCAATACGTCCTTTACCTGCCAACTTTTTTTCTTTCCTTTCTGTCTCTTTTTTATTAGTGCATATTAATTTACAAAGGGGCTTCATATTAACATAGCTTGATCAAATGCACCCCCTCAAATTGCTCTTTCTTATCCCCTTCCTCACTTTTAAGCAATTTTTAAGATTCGATTATTCTATTTTCATACATGCATATACTATATATTTCATAGTCACTCTCTTCATCTTCCTCTTTCACATTCCCCCACCCTCTAATTCCTACCCTCCAAAAGTTCCCCTATTATATACTTGTGTCATTGGGGAGGAGGTCTAGATTCCTCATATAAAAGAAAACACGAGATATTTGTCTTTCTCAGTCTGGCTTATTTCACTTAATGGTGATTTCCATCCATTTTCTGCAAAGAATATAATCTTATTCTTCTTTGTGGCTGAATAATACTCCATTGTGAATATATACCACATTTTCCTTATCCAACTTCATGGTTGATGGACACTTAGGCAGATTCCATAGTTTGACTATTGTGAATAAACATAGTCATACAAATGTCTCTATTATATGTATACATTCTTTTGGATATATATGCCCAGGAGTGATATTGCAGGATCATATGTAGTTCTACTTTCAGTTTTTTAAGGAAACTCCGTCTTATTTTCATTGTGGTCACACTAATTTACATTCCCACTAGGAAAAGTTTCCTTTTCCCCCAGCATTCTGGACAACATTCGTTGTTGTTTGCTTTCTTGATGGCAGTCATTCTGACTGGGGCGAGCATTGAACATTTTTAGGTGTTTATTAGCCACTTGCATTTCATCTTTAGAGATCTGTCTGTCCAACTCATTTGCTCACTTATTACTTAAATTTCTTGTTCTTTTGGTGTTTAATTTTTGGAGCTCTTTATATATTAATCCTTCATCCAATAAACATATGGCAAAATTTTCTTCCATTGTGCAGGTTACCTCTTGATTCTGCTAATTTTTGTCTTTTCTATGCAGAAGCTTATTTTTTAACATATTATTTTTGTACTGGGGTACATTGTGACATTTACAAAAGTGCATATAATAGATCTTAAATTCGCTCCATCATTCTCCTTTATCCCTCATTTCCCCCATTCTTAGAATAATTTCAGCAGGTCTCATTGTTCCGTTATCATACATGAGTATGTAATATTTCTACCACAATCACCCTCCTACACCCTTTCCTTATATCCTACCCCCTCCTATTGGTACCAACACCCAGTTGGAAACTGTTTTACCTTTTCCTGTTTTCCATTTTTGAAAAAAGACATTTTTGTTTAAGATAGCTATACAGAGAGTTTCATTATAACATTTCCATGTATACACGTATAGAATACATGTATATATGTATCATATCCAGAATTGGTTCATCCCCTTCTATTTTCTCCTTTCTACCTTTGTCCTCTTCCTATGGTGATTTCAACAGGTTTAAAAATTCTATATTCATTCTTGTATAGAAAGTATATTACCCATATTCAATTTCTTTCTTCTTTTACTCTCCCCCTCCCATTATTTCCCTCCACTTAGTGTGACCTATTTTTCATTCTTGACCTTCATTGTTTGTGTCTGTTCATTTGCCAGTGGGTTTTTTCCCTTTGGTTTTATATCTGTACATGCATTGTGCTTAAGCTCCTTCATTGTACTTCCTCGCTCTTTTCCCCCAGCCTGTGTGTTTTTTTTTTTAACAGTTTTTAGTGTACCTCCTTGTGTCTTTTTCCTACGCAGATGTGATATATTTCATTATTATTCACTATCTTTCTTTCCTTTTGTTCCTCCTCCCTTGGTCTCCTCTATCAGTCCCACTTTTGGATCTATGCTCTGTATGTTTCTATGTATATATGATATTGCTTATATTTGTATTGGGCTTATATTACAGAGATGAGAGAAAACATGTAGCATTTGGCTTTTTGAAACTGCCTAATTTTACTTAAGATGATGGCAGAAGCTTTTTAATTTGATGCAATCCCATTTGTTGATTCTTACTCTTATTCCCTGAGTAAATGGAATCTTAACCAGAAAGGCATTAGCTATGCCTATATTTTCAAAGCCTTTCTTATGTTTTCCTGCGGAAGCTTCAAAGTTTCAGTCTTAGCATTAAGCTCATTGATCCATTTCTAATTAATTTTTGTATAGGGTGAAAGTTAGGGACTTAGCTTCACTCTTCTACGTGTGGATAGCCTGTTTTGCCAACATCATTTATTAAAAAGACTGTCTTTTCTCCAAAGTATGTTTTGGGCATCTTTGTTGAAAACCAGATGGCTGTAGCCCAAGGGATTATTTTTAGGTCCTCTATTCTGCCCCATTGATCTATGGGTCTGCTTTTGTGCCAGTACCATTCTGAGTTTGTTGCTATGACTCTGTAGTATAATTTGAAGCCAAGTACTGTGATACCTCCAGCAATGCTTTTTGCTCAGGATTGCTTTGGGGAATTTGGGGTCTTTTATGTTTCCATATGAATTTTAGGATTGATTTTTCCATTTCTTTGAAATATGGCATTGGAATTTTGATGAGGATTACATTGAATATGAAGATTGCTTTCTATAGGATAAACATTTGTATGCTGATCCATGACCATATGAGGGAGGGTTCCATCTTCTAGTGTCTTCTTCAATTTCTTTATCAGGTTTTATATATTTCATTATAGAAGTCTTTCACTTCCTTTGTTAGGTTTCTTCCTAGGTATTTAATTTTTTTGTGACAATTGTGAATGAGATCATTTTTCTGATTTCTTTCCCAGCTTATTAATTATCATCATATAGAAAATATTCTGCTACTTTGCCAAGAGTATTATTGGATCTATATAGGATTTTTTGTGAAATCATTTGGGTTTTTTAAGTATATGATTATATCATCTGTAAAGAGAGATAATTTGACTCCTTGCTTTCCTATTTGTACCTATTTTACTTCTTTGTCTTGACTTATTGCTCTAAGAATTTAAGCACTATTTTAAATAAAATTAGAGAGGGTGGGCAACCTCGTCTCATTCCTGATTTTTGAAGAATTAGCTAAAGTTTTCTCCATTTAGTAAAATGTTGGCTCTAGGTTTATCATGTATAGACTTTACTATGTTGAGGTACATTCCTTCTATTCCTAGTTCCTTTAGGGTTTTTATCATGAAGGTATGTTAAATTTTGTCAAAGGCTTTTTATGCATCTATTGACATGATCATATGATTTGTATCATTTATTCTGCTTATATGCTGTATTACATTTATTGATTTGCATATGTTGAACTATTCTTGCATCCCCGGGATGAAACCAATTTGATCATGGTATATGACATTTTTAACATATTGCTGAATTCAGTTTGCAAGTATTTTATTGAGAATTGTTGCATCTATGTTCATCGAGAACATATGTATACATTTATGACTGCTGTCTCCTCCAGCAGGATTGTTCCCCTATCAATATGAACTGATCATTTTTGTATCTTCTGATGAATTTTGGGTTGATTTCTGCTTTGTCAAATATGAATAAAGCACTTTCATTTGCTTTTGGGATCCATTTATTTGGAAAATCTTTTTCCAACATTTCACTCTAAGCCTATGTCTTTGCCAGTGAGGTGTGTTTCTTGTAGGCAGCAAATGGTCAGGTTTTTAACCCAGTCTGTCAATCTATGTCTATTGACTAGAGACTTGAGACCATTATTCAGCAATATTATTGAAAGGTATATAGCAATTCCTGCCATTTATTGTTTGATTCTTCTTTACTCTTCATTTGTTTACCTGTTGGTCTAGTGAGATTTATTCTTTCCCATATTTTTGTGGTTGTGTTTATCTTTTTCTTTTTTGTGTAGGATTCTTTAAGTATCTTTTGCAGTAATTGTTCAGTGCTTATGAATTGCTTTAGTTTTTGCTTATCAGGGAAAATTTTTATTTCTCTTTCAATTATAAAAGATAGCTTTGCTTGTTACATAACCTAGATTGTCAATTACTGTCTTTCAGGACTTTAATTTTTGTTTTGTTTTGTTTTTTGGTAGTGCTGGCATTTTTCAGTCTTGCTAAGCAGGCGCTCTACCACTTGAGCAATTCTGTCACCTCTTTCAGGAATTGAAATAATCATTCCATCCCACCTTGTTTTTTAAAGTTTCTATTGACAAGTATTTTGGCACTTCTCTCTTTCAGATTTAAATATTCTATCCTTGTTCTGTATGCCTAACATTTAACTATGATATGATGTGGGAGGTTTTGTTTTGGTTGTATTTCTTTGGAATCCAGCTTCTCCCTGAAAGACCATCTCTTTCTCAAGATTTGGAATTTTTCTGACATAATTTTATGGAATATGTTTTCTATGCCTTCAGTTTTTACTTCTTTTCCTTTTTCTCTGCCCATGTTTCATAAGTTTGGCCATTTAATGATGTCCCAGAGATCTTGAATGTTTTACATACACTTCATTAACTTTTTTTTTTTACTGTATCTTTATCTGTATATTCTAATATTTTCTAGCTCTGGTATTCTGTCTTCATTTGACCTAGTCTACTGGAGAGACTTCCAATGAGCTCTTTATTTGACTTATTGAGCTTTTCATTTCCATAATGTCCATTTGATTTTTTTCCAAAATTTCTATATCTTTGTGGAATTCTTTTTATGTCCAGCAAAATCTTTATATCATATAGCTCTTTGACTTTTCTTAGAATTCATTCAAGGGGATTCCAAGATGGCAGCTAGAGGGAGGAAGCAGGAAACGAGCCTCCTATAGTGAAATCTTGGAGAGATGCTGGAGACACACTTTGCAGGCATAATCACTGAGAAGAGGCATAACTTTGACCCCTCCACACCTCCAGCCAGCACAGAGACTCTCCACTTCACATTAAATGGAGAAACCAGGAGGGCCCCTGGGCCGCCAGTCACCAGCGCTCAGACAGCTTGGGAAGATGCAGACCAGGTGAGCTTTGCAGTACCACGGTACTCCCACAGACAAGCCTGGGCCAGAGCAGCATAGTCCCCTGGACAGACTGACCTCCACCTGGGGAAAAAAGAGAGAAACTGAGTAATAAGCAATAAGAATGATAAAGACACCCAGGAAAGAGGGTGGGGCGCCCTGAGCACTGAAGATTGGGGGAAGGGAATCCTTCCCAGGACTGTAAATAAACAAACCAGTCTGGCTAGAGAGGCTCTGGTGGGAGCAGGGGCACGCCCAGCAACCAGGAGCAAGAAAGATTGTGAGAGTGGCGGAGGGAGGAAAACTCCACAGGAGAGGAGGGAAGACCCACTTCCCACATGGACTGTAAATAAACACGCAGGCCTGAGAAAGTGGATGCAGTGTCACCTTTCCCAGTGCTTGGAAAGGGGAAAGCTTGTAGCAGAGGCTCATGCACAGGACAAATCTGAGCAAACAAAGCCTGTGGGGCTGGGTGAGTGCTAAGCTCACCCCTGAGATCTGCATAAATAATGCCTCGAGCAACAGCAGGCTGAAGCAGCAGGCAGGCAAGCCATTCTCAAAACTGTCTCCAGACTCTTTTTTTCTTCTCTGTCTCCCTACCTTTGATGAGAGAACAACCAAATTACACCTGCAAGCTGAAAAACTTATTGAAACTGTATTGCATTTGAACTTGGGACACTTGGGGGTTTTTTTGTGCATGTGTGTGTGTAGTTTTGTTCTACTTTATGCATCCCCTTTGATGAGACAACTACAGAACATCTGAGGCACCATCTCCAGGATTGGAGACTGAGATGTACACCCAAATTATTAAGACAGAAACTTCATTGCATTTGAACTTGGAGGTTTTTTGGTTGTTTGACTTTTTGGTTTTTTTTAAATTTTCTATTTTTTCATTTTATTTTAATACATTTTTATATATAGATTTTACTTTCATTTACTTATTTTTTATTTTTATTCTTATCTTTATTTTTTTATTTTTGATTTTCAATCCTCTCTCTGTCTCTCTAATGTCTGTTCAGCTTACTGTCCAATTAGTACACTAAAGCTCCCTGTTTATACCTTTGAAACCTTCTTGTCTGATACCTTTTTCTGTTTTCTCCCTCCAGTCTGTGTTTTTGTTTTTCCCATTTCTTTAACTTCTTGATTTCCATCTCAGCTCACCCTTCCATCCTAAATATTACCATTGTTATTATTGCAAGCTAGAAAATACTTAATTGCACACAGTACAGGGACAGTAACAACACCAAGGACAATGACAGGAAGACAGAAAAAACAGGGAAACCAGTTTCCCCACAGCAAAAAATTAGTACAGGAACCAGAGGGGAATGAAGAGAACAGAAACTCAGATCCAGACTCCAACAAAATGAAGATAAACTATGCCAAAGGACCCAATGAAGCCCACAAGAATAATTTAAAAGAAGACATACTACAAGTACTCAATGAGAATTTTATAGAGATGATACTGGATAGGGTCAACCAAAATGTACAGGAGACACTCAAGAAATTCCAAGACAACAAAAATAGAGAATTTGAAAAAGCAAAAGAAGAAATAAAGGAAACCATAGAAGCATTGTATAAACACCAAAGTGAAAGAGAGAACACGATGAATAAACAGATAAATGAACTCAGGAC
The DNA here is from genome assembly GCF_047511655.1 of Castor canadensis. Classification (NCBI taxonomy): domain Eukaryota; kingdom Metazoa; phylum Chordata; class Mammalia; order Rodentia; family Castoridae; genus Castor; species Castor canadensis. The sequence continues at coordinate 92,271,174 of NC_133392.1, read as the reverse complement.
AAAAATAGAAAACATTAAAGAGGAAAACAGCCAGAATACGGAAAACCTCAGAAAAAAGAACGAAACAGAACTGCAAAACAAAACGGAAGGCCAATCCAGCAGAACAGAACAAACAGAAGATAGAATCTCAGAACTTGAAGATGAAATGGTAATTAAAGGAAAAACTGAAGAACTATTAATTAAACAACACAAGACCTGTGAAAAGAAAATGCAAGAACTCACTGACTCCATCAAAAGACCAAAGTTGAGATCATGGTCATCGAAGAAGGAGAAGAGGTGCAAGCGAAGGGAATGCATAATATATTCAACAAAATAATAATGGAAAATTTCCCAAATCTAGAGAAAGATATTCCCATACAGATGCAAGAGGCCTCCAGGACACCAAACAGACCAGATCAAAATAGAACTACTCCATGACATATCATCATTAAAACAACAAGTTCAGAAACTAAGGAAAGAATATTGAAGGCTGTAAGAGAAAAAACAAGTAACATACAAAGGTAAACCCATCAAAATTACAGCAGACTTCTCAACAGAAACATTAAAAGCAAGAAGAGCATGGGGTGAGATCTTCCGGGCACTGAATGAAAATAACTTCAACCTCAGGATACTCTACCCAGCAAAACTATCATTCAAAATAGATGGAGCAACAAAAGTCTTCCATGATAAGCATAAACTAAAACAATATGTGATCACAAACCCACCACTACAAAGGATTCTTCAAGGGATTCTGCACACAGAAAATGAAACCCAACTTAACCATGAAAAGACAGGCAGCACCAAACCACAGGAAAAGAAAAAGCAAGACAGTAGAGAGTAACCTGAACTTAGGTACACACAATCAAATCTTCAAACAACTAAGACAACTAAATGACAGGAATCACCACATACCTATCAGTACGAACGCTTAATGTTAACGGACTTAATTCACCCATCAAAAGGCACCGCTTGACGAAATGGATTAAAAAGGAAGATCCAACAATTTGTTGCTTACAAGACACCCATCTCACCAACAGAAATAAGCATAGGCTTAGGATGAAAGGCTGGAAGAAGATTTACCAAGCCAATGGCCCACGAAAACAGGCAGGAGTAACAATAATTATCTCAGACAAAGTAGACTTTATCAAACAAGATAAAGAAGGACATTCCATACTAATAAAAGGGGAAGTAGACCAAAAGGAAATAATAATTATCAACCTGTGTGCACTCAATGTCAACGCAACCAATTTCATCAAATATATCCTGAAAGACCTAAAGGCATATATAAACACCAACACAGTGGTTGTGAGAGATTTTAACACTCCACTATCATCAATAGATAGGTCATCCAAACAAAAATCAATAAAGAAATCCAAGATCTAAAATATGCAATAGATCAAATGGACCCAGTTGATGTCTACAGAACATTTCATCCAATTTCTACACAATATACATTCTTCTCAGCAGCTCATGGAACCTTCTCCAAAATAGATCATATCCTAGGGTACAAAGCAAGCCTCAGCAAATATAAGAAAATAGAAATTATACCATGCATACTATCTGATCACAATGCAGTAAAAGTAGAACTCAACAACAAAAGTAAAGACAAAAAACATGCAAACAGCTGGAAACTAAATAACTCATTACTTAATGAACAATGGATCATTGATGAAATAAAAGAAGAAATTAAAAAGTTCCTGGAAGTCAATGAAAATGAAAACACAACCTACCGGAACCTATGGGACACAGCTAAGGCAGTCTTGAGAGGAAAGTTTATAGCCATGAGTGCATATATTAAAAAGACTGAAAGATCCCAAATCAATGACCTAATGATACATCTCAAACTTCTAGAAAAACAAGAACAAGTAAATCCCAAAACAAATAGAAGGAGAGAAATAATAAAAATAAGAGCTGAAATCAATGAAATAGAAACCAAAAAACCATACAAAGAATTAATGAAACAAGTTGGTTCCTTGAAAAAATAAACAGGATCGATAGACCCCTGGCAAACCTGACTAAAATGAGGAGAGAAAAAACCCAAATTAGTAGAATCAGGAATGCAAAAGGGGAGATAACAACAAACACCATGGAAGTCCAGGAAATCATCAGAGACTACTTTGAGAACCTATATTCAAATAAATTTGAAAATCTAAAAGAAATGGACAGATTTCTAGATACATATGATCATCCAAAACTGAACCAAGAGGAAATTAATCACCTGAATAGACCTATAACACAAAAAGAAATTGAAGCAGCAATCAAGAGTCTCCCCAAAAAGAAAAGTCCAGGACCTGATGGATTCTCTGCTGAATTCTATCAGACCTTTAAAGAAGAACTGCAACCCTCCTTAAACTGTTCCATGAAATAGAAAGGGAAGGAAAACTGCCAAACACATTTTATGAAGCCAGTATTACACTTATCCCAAAACCAGGAAAAGACACCTCCAAAAAGGAGAACTATAGGCCAATCTCCTTAATGAACATTGATGCAAAAATCCTCAACAAAATAATGGCAAATCAAATTCAGCAACACATCAAAAAGATTATTCACCATGACCAGGTAGGCTTCATCCCAGGGATGCAGGGGTGGTTCAACATACGAAAATCAATAAACGTAATAAACCACATTAACAGAAGCAAAGACAAAAACCACTTGATCATCTCAATAGATGCAGGAAAAGCCTTTGATAAGATCCAACATCATTTCATGATAAAAGCTCTAAGAAAACTAGGAATAGAAGGAAAGTTCCTCAACATTATAAAAGCTATATATGACAAACCTACAGCCAGCATTAGACTTAACGGAGAAAAATTAAAACCATTCCCTCTAAAATCAGGAACCAGACAAGGATGCCCACTATCTCCACTCCTATTCAACATAGTACTGGAATTCCTAGCCAGAGCAATTAGGCAAGAAGAAGGAATAAAAGGAATACAAATAGGTAAAGAAACTGTCAAAATATCCCTATTTGCAGATGACATGATCCTATACCTTAAAGACCCAAAAAACTCTACTCAGAAGCTTCTAGACAGCATCAATAGCTATAGCAAGGTAGCAGGCTATAAAATCAACATAGAAAAATCATTAGCATTTCTATACACTAACAATGAGCAAACTGAAAAAGAATGTATGAAAACAATTCCATTTACAATAGCCTCAAAAAAAATCAAATGCCTAGGTGTAAACCTAACAAAAGATGTGAAAGACCTCTACAAGGAAAACTATACACTTCTGAAGAAAGAGATTGAGGAAGACTATAGAAAGTGGAGAGATATCCCATGCTCATGGATTGGTAGAATCAACATAGTAAAAATGTCAATACTCCCAAAAGTAATTTACATGTTTAATGCAATTCCCATCACAATTCCAATGACATTCATTAAAGAGATTGAAAAACCTACTGTGAAATTTACATGGAAACACAGGAAGCCACAAATAGCCAAGGCAATACTCAGTCAAAAGAACAATGCTGGAGGTATCACAATACCTGACTTCAAACTATATTACAAAGCAATAATAATAAAAACAGCATGGTACTGGCACAAAAACAGACATGAAGACCAGTGGAACAGAATAGAGGACCCAGATATGAAGCCACACAACTATAACCAACTTGTCTTTGACAAAGGAGTTAAAAATATACCATGGAGAAATAGCAGCCTCTTCAACAAAATCTGCTGGGAAAACTGGTTAGCAGTCTGCAAAAAACTGAAACTAGATCCATGTATATCACCCTATATCAATATTAACTCAAAATGGATCAAGGATCTTAATATCAGACCCCAAACTCTAAAGTTGATACAGGAAAGAGTAGGAAATGCTCTGGAATTAGTAGGTATAGGTAAGAACTTTCTCAATGGAACACCAGCAACTCAGCAACTAAGAGATAGCATAGATAAATGGGACCTCATAAAACTAAAAAGCTTCTGTTCATCAAAAGAAATGGTCTCTAAACTGAAGAGAACACCCACAGAGTGGGAGAAAATATTTGCCAACTATACATCAGACAAAGGACTGATAACCAGAATATACAGGGAACTTAAAAAACTAAATTCTCCCAAAACTAATGAACCAATAAAGAAATGGGCACGTGAACTAAATAGAAGTTTCTCAAAAGAAGAAATTCACATGGCCAAAAAACACATGAAAAAATGCTCACCATCTCTAGCAATAAAGGAAATGCAAATTAAAACCACACTAAGATTCCACCTCACCCCTGTTAGAATAGCCATCATTAGCAAAACCACCAACAACAGGTGTTGGCAAGGATGCTGGGAAAAAGGAACCCTCTTACACTGTTGGTGGGAATGTAAACTAGTACAACCACTCTGGAAAAAAATTTGGAGGCTACTTAAAAAGCTAGACATTGATCTACCATTTGATCCAGCAATACCACTCTTGAGGATATACCCAAAAGACTGTGACACAGGTTACTCCAGAGGCACCTGCACACCCATGTTTATTTCAGCACTATTCACAATAGTCAAGTTATGGAAACAGCTAAGATGCCCCACCACTGACGAATGGATCAAGAAAATATGGTATCTATACACAATGGAATTTTATGCAGCCATGAAGAAAAACGAAATGTTATCATTCGCTGGTAAATGGATGGAATTGGAGAACATCATTCTGAGTGAGGTTAGCCCGGCCCAAAAGACCAAAAATCGTATGTTCTCCCTCATATGTGGACATTAGATCAAGGGCAAACACAACAAGGGGATTGGACTATGAGCACATGATAAAAGCGAGAGCACACAAGGGAGGGGTGAGGATAGGTAAGACACCTAAAAAACTAGCTAGCATTTGTTGCCCTTAACGCAGAGAAACTAAAGCAGATACCTTAAAAGCAACTGAGGCCAATAGGAAAAGGGGACCAGGAACCAGAGTAAAGGTGAGATCACAAAGAATTAACCTAGAAGGTAACACACATGCACAGGAAATTAATGTGAGTCAACTCCCTGTATAGCTATCCTTATCTCAACCAGCAAAAACCCTTGTTTCTTCCTATTATGGCTTATACTCTCTCTATAACAAAATTAGAAATAAGGGCAAATAGTTTCTGCTGGGTATTGAGGGGGTAGGAGGGAGAGGGAGGGGGTGGAGTGGGTGGTAAGGGAGGGGGTGGGGGCAGAGGGGAGAAATAACCCAAGCCTTGTATGCACATATGAATAATAAAAAAAAAAAGAATTCTTTCAAGTGTTTGACCATGTCCTTTCAAATTTGATTGATCATTCTTATAATCAATTTTTAAAAGTCTTTGAGATTTCATCCACTTAATTATCTGTTGTTACTATAGAGTTTTTTAGTTTTGGAGGAGTCATGTTGCCTTTCTTTGCCATATTTTTTTTGTTTCTGCACTGGGAATTGTGAATCTGAGGCCAAGCAGTTGGTTGGAAGTTTTAATCACCTGCATTTTTCACTTGAAATATTCAAGTAAAGTTTAATGGCTGGCTTGAGCTGCTGTCTCTTACTACTAGACTATAGGTATGGCTCAGGAGCCCAGCATTTGCAGTGTGCTTAGTGCACCAGGCCTGATATCCAGCATTTAAAGTAAAATGACTAGAGTCTACTTATGGGCTTCTTTTACTGTAGAAGCTTTCCTTATTTATGTAGTTGGAGCCACTACTGGCTGCGGGGAGCTTTACATCCTGTGGGTTAGGCACTTTCCTACTTACTCTATAAGACCCCCACATCAGTTTGTATCCCTAGTGGGAGCAAGCACCCAAATCTCAAAGTGACCCACACTGATTTCTACACTTACTAGGGGAGAACTTAGAGACCTAGTCACTCTGTCTCTTGTGCTTACAGATGTTGTCAAAGAGTTCACCTCCATATGTGGAAAAAGAAACTGTGGAAGTCGCCTGATTCAGCGTGTCTGGACAAGAAGCTTTCAATCCCATGTGGCAGCAAACACATGTTAGAGTATAGTTTCTGGAAGTTGGTCTCAGTGCTTTCAGAATCTCCCAGTAGTTTCCCTCCTTGTGTGGTGGAGAAGACTGAGAAAGTCACCTATTTCAAAGGGTGTGGGCTCAGAACTCTCAGACCAGGCTGGCCACTATCACACACCAGGACGCAGTTCCCAGAAATGGGCTTCATTACTTTCAGACCCCACCCAGCAGTTTCTCTCCCTGAATGGGGAGGGCAACTGTGAAATCAGACTCGTTGACTCACTTAAAAGCCAACACACAGTCAAGTGGCAAGCCCTGAAGAATACTATAAGGCTGAATACTATGCCAGAGATAGGCTCAATATTTTGTTCCCACTATGACCCTCAAGCGATAGGATTTGCTCATAGCCAGGGAGGGCCAGGTGTCTGACCATCACACCTTTCACTACAACCAGCATGCTCCACAGCTAGAATTTCTCTAAAGGACCACATCAGACCCTGCCCCTCTCCACAGCCGTCTCTTGTGGCTGTCTCTTACCCAGACACTATGGCAGGGTGTCCCAAGACCCCCTAAGGCATAACTGCTCTTTGTTTTCAAGTCCTAAGAGAATCTCAGTCTCAAACAGTAGGCCTTCTCTGAAGATGATGTTTTGCTATTGCCCTCTGAAATAAGGGGAACAACAGAACATCTTTCCTTGCCAAGGCTTACCTTCCATACCCAGGGTAGTCACTCTCCTACAAATCTCTTCACTAAGTTTAAGGCTTGGAGGATGTGTGGACTGATTCTGCAACTAGATTTGCCAGTCTGTCACAAGGCACATATAACTTGTGATCATGTTTTCAGGTTCCTCTCCCCTTCCCAGGAAACTGGGGATGGGTTTGGAACTGTTCGCTGCTTTTCTCTGTTGCCTCAGTTTCTCTGTGCTTTTTGAACATTGTGATTCCCAATGTTCTTCAGAATATAGTCGCTTATGTGTTATCTAACTTTTCATTCACAGTGGCAAAACAGTGAATGTTTCCAATCCATTATCTTCTCTTCTCCTCTTACCTCCCACAAACATTTCTTACAGTCACTTAGGAATCCCTCTTTTCTGCCCCTCAGCATTTTCACCAATCCACGTTTTCAGGCAACCACTAATTTTCTGTATCTCACTATGGATTACTTTGCACTTTCTTGGGTTACATGTGGATACAGTTATATGAAAATACCCTATTATTCTTTCTTTACTGGCTTATTTAAGTCAACACAATTTATTTGAGACTCGTTCAAGTGTTTGCATTTATCACAAGTTCTTAACTTTTTATTGCTGAGTAGTGTTCCCTTCATTATAAATGTTTAACCTTTCTTTATTAATTGAAATATTAGTTCTGTGTGGATTTTGTCTATCACAAATAAAACTGCCATCAGTTTCTAAGTGGCTATGAGATACATATATGTTTAAATTTCTAAAAGACTGCTAAATTGTTTACCAAAAGGGTTGTACATTTTTATAGTCCCACCAAGAATATATGAAAGATCTAGTTGCTCTATATTCTCCCTAGCATTTAGTATGATTAGTCTTTTTAACATTGACAATTAACCATAATTGTGTGGTTTCTCATTTGAGATTTAATTTGCAGTTGCCTAATGAACAATTATACTCACATTCTTTTCATACACTCATTTTCTACTTATATATCTCTTTTTGGTGGAATCTTTTTTGTTGTTGTTCAAATCTTTTGCCAGTTTCTTGATCTGGTTGAGTTTTTATTATTAAAATTTGAAAATTCTTTATAATTCTGGATATGTCTTTCATCAGATATATGACTTACAAACATTTTCTTCTTGTGTGTGTGTCTTGCTTTCCCATCTTCTAATAATGCCTTTTGAAGTGCAGAAGTTTTTAATGTTAATGACTTATCAATTCCTTCTTGTATGAATCATATCTTTGAGGCTATATCTAAAAACTTTGTCTCATCCCAGCTCACAGATATTTTCTCCCAAGTTTTGAGTTTTATTAGGCCTGTGGCCCATTTTAAGTTAATATTTGTATATGACACAAAATATGCAAGCTATGGGTCAAAATTTCCTCTTTTGTAGTTTTCTTTTTTGGGAGGAAGACAGATGGAGGCAGCATATAACTAACCAATTGCTCCCACATAGCATTTGCTGAAAAGACTTTTCCCCATTGAACTGCTCAGGAGGAGAGGGCATAAAGAAGAATGGTGGAGGGGTGAAGTCAACTATGACATACTTTAAGAACTTTTGTAAATGTCACTGTGTACTCCCAGCACAACAATGACAACAATAATAAAGTGATTATTGAGATTCTTCTCTGTGTATTTGTGTCATCAGAGATAGGACGTTCCTTTCCTCTAGACACAGGGAAGATACCTCTCAAGGGAAGATCTTATGATTTGTTTTGGACAGGAAAATGGAAATGTACTTAGTGATCTTAGGTTTGGCTGTTTTCTCAAATGTCAAGGTGTCATATTTTAGGATAATGTACTGAACTCCATGAGTAGATTTTAGTAAATTAACCCCAAGAATTTCATATTTTCTATTCTATTTTAAATGGTATCTCTGTGACCAGGCACAACAGCTCCTTCCTGTAATCCTAGGTACTAGGGAGGTGGTGATAGGAAGGATTACAATTTGAGGCCAGCCAAGACAAAAAGCTCATCAGTCCCCCATCTCAACCAATAACAAGCTGGGCCTGGTGGTGTGCACCTGTCATCCCAACTACATGGAAAGCAAAGATAGTAGGATCATGGTCCAGGCTGGACTGGGCACAAATGTGAAACCCAATTTGAAAAATAACAAAAACAAAAAAAAAGAGTTGGGTTAAGGCTCGAGTGATAGAGTGCCTGCTTAGCAATCACAGGCCCTGAGTTCAAACCCCAGGACCACAAAAAAGTCACCTTTTAAATTTGAATTTCTGATTTTTGATACTTCACAGAAGCAAAACTAATTTTGTATATTAATCCTGCAACTTGCAATCTTGTTAAGCTTGGATTTTAGTTATATTAACTCTTTTTGTAGATTTCATCTGATTTCCTGCCCAGATAATTATGCTGTCAGATCCACTTGACTTTCATTAGGGCTGCCTTTTTTTCCTGTTTCTTACCTTAAATCACTGATTAGAACCTCTGTTAAAATGTTGAGTGGAAATAGTTATCACACTTATCCTTGTCTTCTCGTAATCCTGAAAGAAAACATTCAGTTTTTCACCACTGAGTATGTCATCTGTAGGTTTTGGATGAATACCATTTAATCTGGTTGTAGAAGTTCCCTTCTTTTCCTGGTTTGCTGAGAGTTTTTAAATCAGGACTTGATAAGGAATTTTTATCAATGCTTTTACTTTCATTTTTAGTGTCTTAACATAAAATTTTACAATTTTAGTGTCCAAAATTGTACTGATTTTATAATATTAAAAGTGTTTTTGCCTCAGTTAATATCACTTAGTAATGATGTATTATTTTCTATACGTTGAACTTAGTTTTCTAAGATCACTTTTACAATTTTAGCATTTATATTTATAAGAAATATTGGTCTATATAGTTTTCCTTTTTCTGATGTCTTTGATTTTGGCCTCATGGAATAGATTGAGATGTGGTCTCTCCTTTTCAATTCTAAAGAGTTCATATAAAACCATTATTTCTCACTGAAGTGGTATTTGGGAATCATTAGTGAAGCCATACCTCCTTGGATTTATTTTTGTGAGATTTTTAGCTATAAATTAAATTGATATAAGAATATTGGGATCATCTGTTTTCTGCTGAATGAGCTGGGATAGTTTGTATCTTTCAAGGGTTTTGTCACTTTCAATTTAGTTGGGGTGTTTATTGTTATAAAATTGTTTATGTTTCATTATTATCTTTCTAATATCTTTGAAATCTGTTAGGATGCCACCTCTCTCTTTTGGTATCATTTGATACTATAAAGTCTTTTTGTCATTAATTTGCATAGAAGTTTGTTGATTTGATTGGATTTCTTTAAATAATCACTTTTGGTTTCAGTGAAAGGTTTTCTGTTTCCTATTTCTTTGGTTTCTGCTCTGAAATTTTGTTTTTTTCTGCTTACTCTGGGTTTACTGTGCTTCTTTTTCGTAGGTTTTAAGCTAAAATAATTTGTTCAAGGCTATTTTTATTACCTAATAGAAGTATATAGCACTATTAATTTCTCTCAAAGTATTCCCTTTCTGGCTTCTTACAAATTATGATACATTAGGCTATCATTTTCACTTACTTCAAGTGTTTTGTAATTTCTGTTTTAGTTTTTTTTTAGCCATGGACTACTTAGCAGTGTGTCATTTGGTTATCAAACATTTGCACATTTCAAGAGATATTTTGTTGCAAATTTTGAATTTAATCCCATTATCACAAAATTAAATACTTTCAATTATTTAATTACTTTTAAATTTATGCAATTCTGTTTTATGGCCTAAAATATTATCTATCCTGGTAAAAGTTCTGTAGGTTGTTGTAAAGAATGTGTGCTCTGCTATTGTTTGAGGAAATAATCCATAAATGTCAATTAGTTCAAATAGTTAATAGTTAATAGTTAATGTCAATTAGTTAATAGGATTGCTCAAAATCTTCCATATTCTTACCAATTGTCTATCCAGCTGCTCTATAATTTCTTCAGATATAGTATTGAAATGATTGTGGATTTATTTCTCTTTGCAGTCCTATCAACTTCTTCATGTATTTTGAATCGCTTGTTAAGAACATAAATGTTGAGGATCGTTATATTTTCTTGGTGAATTGACACCCTTATCATTATGAAATAAATTTCATTATGTATGACAATAATCTTTGATCTGAAATCTGAAACTTTTGATACTAATGTAGCTCCTCCAGTTTTCCTTTGACTAGTATTATTATGGTCTACCTTCATCTATCTTTTTACTTTTAATTTATTTGTGTCTTGATTCTTAAAGTTCATTTCTTTTAGGCAGCACAGAGGTGGATCTGAAATGCTCTAGATTTTAATAGAGAAGGAGAAGTTCGTTAACATTTACTTTAGGTATCAAAATGGTTACATTTACATCTATCATCTTGATTTTTCAAAATCTATTTTTTGTTCCTGTTGTCTGCTTTATGTATCTTTATCTGAGTTAAGTATTCTTTTATGATTTATAAATCTTTCTTGGGTTTTAAGGTATAATTATTTGGTGATTTTAGTGGTTTCATTAGCATTTTAGTACATACATTAACTTTTCACAATCTGCCTTCAAGTGATGTTGTACAATTGTACATATACTATAGGCTATACTTGCATTTTAGCCTCTTGGTATTTATACCATTGTCATGTATTTTTCTTCTAAGTTATAATCTGAACAGTAAATTGCTATGATTGTTAATTAAATAGCCAGTTATCTTTTAAGGAAATTAAATAATAAGAAAATGTCATATATTTAGCCATGTAGTTACCATTTCTGATGCTCTTTACTTCTTTGTGTCAATTCTTGTTTCTGCATGGTATCAGCTTCGTTCTGTTCTATGGAATGCTTTAACATCTTTTATAGTGTAGATTGGGGAAACAAGTCCTCTCATGTTTTCTTGTTAGTAATTTAGTCATTTTTTGATAGTCTTAATTGTATTAACAAGGTCACATAATAGATCTTGAATGTTTTTATTTTGCAAGTAAAAACTCTATACCCACTGAAAAACACACCAAGTTTCTTCCTTCCAAGCCCCTGGAAAGCATAATTTCACCTTTTGGTTTTTGACTTTGTTTATATTACATACCTGATAAAAGTGAAATCTTACAATATTCGTCCTTTAGACTGAATTATTTTCCACAGCATAATGCCTCCAAGATTCATCCATTTTATAACATATGACAAATCTCTTCTCTTTCAAAATACTAAAATAGTATTCTGCTGCACATCTATCACTGTTTCTAAGTCTGTTCATCCATGGTGGACATTTAGGTCGCTGCTACCTCTTCATTATTGTGAGCAACATGTAAACGTCTGAGATTCTGCCTTCAATTCCTTCGGATATATTCCAATGAGTGGGTATCAATCAGTTTGGGCTGCTATAACAAAATACCATAAGCTACTGGAATAAACAACAAACATTAATTCCTCACAGTTCTCAAGAACTGGAGGTCCACGATCAAGGTGTCAGTATATGCAGTGTTTGGTGAGGGCCTTTTGCTTGCCATATTCTTATGCTAACCTCATATGGTTGAGATCTTCCTCAAATAAGGGCAATTATCCCCCCACAGAGGCTTCATGAGTCATTACCTCCTCTAAGCCTAATTATCCCAAAGTCCTTCCTCCATGTACCATCACAGTGGAGATTATGGATTCAATATATGAATTTGGGGAGAAAGCAAACATTCACTCAATAACAGTCATATTGAAGCCAGACAAAGAAATGCAATTTTTAATTGTTTGAGAAACCACCATACTGTTTTGCATAGCAACTTCACCATTTTATATTACTACAAACAATGTACCAGGGTATAATTTCTCCACATCTGGTCAATGCTTGTTATTTCCTATTTTTTGACAGTGGCCATCCTAATGGAAGTAAGGTATTGTCATTGTGGTGTTTGTTTGCATTTCTCTATAATTAGTGATATACTGAACATCTTTTAACATGCTTGTTGTCCATTTGCATATTATCTTTAGTGAAATGACTATTTAAAGCTTTTGCTATTTTTTAACCAGGTTAGGTTTCTTTGTTGTTGAGTTGTAGGAATTCTTTATAAATTTTGAATATTAACCCTTTATCTGATATATAATTTGCAAATATTTCCCCTATTCTATAGGTTGCTTTTTCAATTTGTTGACTGTTTCCTTTGATATAAAGAAGTTTTTAAGTTTGATGTAGTTATTTGTCTATTTTCATTTCTGTTACCTAGATTTTCAAAGTTATGTTCATGAGCTCATTGTCAAATTTAATGCCATAATACTTTTTTCTGTATTTTCTTCTAAAAATTTTAGTTTTGACCTTAAATTTAGGCCTTTAGTCCCTTGTGAGTTAAATTTTGTATATGCTGTTTGATAAAGTTCTGATTTCATTTTTTTGCTTGAGGATTTCCACTTTTCTAAGTGACCTATTAACTTTATAATATGTGGTAGTTGGACCAGCCATGATTTGATAGCCACAGAGTTAGAGAATAAGGGTTACATTCTGGATACATTTTAATGATAAATCCAGTGGTAATTTCTTTTAACTCGGATGTAGATGCGAAATAGAAGGATGATATTTTGGCTTCTCCATTTCCACTTCCAAACAAGATTGAGTAATAGGACCTGATTTATACCTAATTAAAAACAACCAAAAGAAAAAGTATGCATTAGAGGGAATAACAGTTTTCAAGACATTGTATAGAGCAGGTAATGAAGAAAAGTGATCCCTGAAAGAAGTGAGCCCCGTTGTTGACCAGGCTGAGGTGCCTCACTTTCCAAGCTGACGTGTAGGGGAGGAGGACTACAAAAGGACCCCCGAAATCTCATTCAGTTGAGACAGTGCTGAGAGCTAGAGAGGACTATGGTGGCTAGTTTGTAGGAGAACATAATGCAGAAGATAGAACTGCACAGAAAAAGAGGGAACCTTGAAGGATTATTGAGCTCCCCTCGATTACTCATCAGAGTACTGATGAGCACCTACGTATAAGGAAACTACCTGAAACTAGGGAAAGGACCTTCCAAAGGAATTAGGGATAGCAGTATTCAGCCCTCATAAAAAGTTAAAAATAGATAGACTGGAAAACTTCATAATTCATGGAACATTGGATAGACCCTTCAGAAGGATCTCACCCCAGGAATAGGGAAAATTAGTTCTCAACTCAACACTGTCAATACTATTCTGGTCCTGTCTAACAAATCTTAAAACATGAAAAAATTAAGCTATTCCAAGTAAATTACTTTTTAATACCTTTAGTTTAAATGTTAGAACTCCAGATAAAGATTAGCCTAGCAAGATTAGGACTGTCAAGGTCACTATAAGAAGCTTATACTTTGGGCAAAAGAAAGATCTTAACAAGTTGTAATCAGTGGACCATCCTGCCTTGATTTGAATGAGCAAATATTGTAGAGAAATGGCATAATAGGCTAGAATCTGGGCCAAGAGGTTTAGAGCTCAGTACTAGTTAAAGCTCTGAACCGTGGAACAAGAGAGAGAGATGAGAAGCCCTAGAATGCAATTGTGCAGAAAAAAATAGATTATAAACTGGACTTCTAAAGAAATTTTCCTTGTAAAGTGTGATATAACATTCTCCAGTCTTCCTAAGAAATCTCCAGTAAAATATATAGTTTGTTAAAATTTTTCTTTTATATACCTGCAGTTGGATTAGTGGTTTGTCCTGAGATGATGTCAGTTACTGAAGTAGCAATGAGATATGAAAAAAAAAAGAGCCTGAGATTCCAATTAACTCAGAAAATAAGTAATGATTTTAGAACCTGAACTCCTGGCTTTTCCTAATCTTAATGTGCACTGGACAGGTGAGTGCCTATTGGAGTTTCTGTGTCATGCTATTATTATATATTCTGTGTACTCTATAATTTTATGTTTACCTTTAGACTGGACAAAGGTAACACTTTGCAGCATTATAAAGATTAAGAATATAGTGTCCATTCATTCAAAAATATTTTTAATACCTATTATGAGTTCATTTTTAGTTACTATAACAAAGTACCTGGGGTAGGCTAACTTTAAAAAGAAAAGAGGTTTATTAATATCTTTTGAAGGCTGAAAGTCCAAATAACACAGAACTGGCTCTGGCAAGGCTCTAGGACAGAGGACAGAAGCACATGCAGGTGGAAATAATTATCTCAAAAGAGTAAGCCAAAAGAATGATTTGGGACTTGGACTTGCCCTTAAACAATTTACTCTTGAGAGTTCAAAGGTCCTACAAAAGCTACTTTAATGCCTTCCAAGAGCAGCAACCCCTGTAATCTAACTACTCCAGCAATACTCTAGAGGTGCTCTCATATAGAACTCCTCTTCCAGTGGGAACAGACAGACAATAAGCAAAAAACAAGAATTAAAAATAATTTTATGTGGTGATGTTATAAAAATTCATTCAAGCAAAAGGGGCCATTATGAGGAGAATTTTTTTTTTGTCTTTCAAGGGTCTCACTTGTTGCCTAGGCTAGACTTGATCAAATTCAAGGCAAGACCAAGGAGGATCCAGGCAGAGTGATCCTCCTGCTGCAGCATCCCAAGTAGCTGGGATACAGGTGTGTGTCATTGCACTCAGCTTCTAAAATTTTTAATAGAGTGGTCAAAAAAGACCCCACTAAGAGTGGCATTTGAGTAAAGAGCTGAAAGAGATGAGAGAATGTCTTGGACAGGAAGAGGAAATAAGTATTTTTACAATGTTCCCAACACATTTGATGAACAGCAAGGCAGCCAGAGTGGGTGGATTGAAACTGGGAAGAGATGTAAGAGGGGCAATGGGATAGGAGGAAAAAAAAGATCATGGAAGACCTTGGAAGCCATTATGAGACTGACATTGACTGGTATAGGAAGCTCTTAGGATGTTTTGAGCAGAGAATTAACTTCATGTGCACTGAGGTAAGGGTTTGAGGAGAGACTGAAGGGAATCAGAAATAGAGTCAGACAGATCAACTACGAAGTGATTGTAGGAGGTGATACTGGCTTATACCAGAATGAAACTGGAGTTTGGAACCCAAAGCCCAAACGCCTGAGATTCCATATGCCAGATCTGGCCATCCACCTTAAGTGCCAAATAAAGAGGTATGATGAAGGCAGAGAAAGGAGACATGGAGATTTATTACATGCCTTGGGACATGCCACAGGAAGAGGCAGAGTGAGCATTCAGCCCATCTTCAGCCACCTTCAGGGTACAGACAAGGGCTATAGGTGTAAGTAGACAAAAGAACTGGGGACAGGGAACAAAAGGTATGTATAATTAAACAGTTCCAGTCACAGGTGTGCTCTGGTTGACCATTATCTCAGTCCCTCAGGGTTCTGAGAAGGGTTCCAGAGAAGATGTTATTGCTGTCATCACTTGAGGGGAGCAACCTGGTTCCCTGAGATGACTATTCCTGCTCCACTAGGCAGCCTCATCATTATAGGTAATTGTCCTCATTTGGAGATGTGGTCTATACTGTTCCTTATGGGAAGTTTTAGTCCCTTGTCAGGAAGATGTTATCGGTTCTGTCATTCCTGGAATCCAAGGTGATCACAAAGTGACTGCAAAGAATGACTTAGAGCAAAGACAGATATAAAATGGAGAGATACCATGCTTTTCCTGCTTTTAGTTAATTCTTGGGCCTGAGTAAATAATTCATGCTTTTCAGCAAAAGCAGTTTCAGCACCTCTTACAAGAAGAGTATCTATAGGTGTGGTGGAAGCAGTCTAATTCTGGATTTATTCTGCAAGTTGAACTAAAAGTGTTTGCTGATAAATTTGACGCCAGTGAATTGCACAGTCAGTCTAGAGTTTTACTGTGAGAGGCATTAAATATATTCTTAATATGACCTTCATGGCTAACCCAAATATGAAGAGCTATGAACAAATTCTAAGCTTATAAACACATCTTTCCAGAATAAAAGAACAATTTAAATCACAATTTCTAAAAAGTGGTAATATATTGTTCTCTAATAGCTAAAGAGATAGTCTGAGGCTTAGCAATATCAAGCCTTATAGGCTTCCTTTAAAAAGATTCAAATTTAATCTCAATAATAAGGTATCACTTCACCAAAATAATAATATGATAATTGAAATGCTAAATGCAAATTATTTGGGGAATGGGCAGTGATTAAAAAAAAAAAAACAGCTGAAGATTTGGCTGACACCCTTAATCCTCCATTGTCTTTAGCATCAACACTGTTCCAGGAATGAGAGGAAATGGGGGATAAAGGAGAATGGTGGATGGCATGAATTCAAGTATGATGTATTTTTGATATATTGTAAGAACTTTTATAAAGGCTATGATGTACCAACCCAGCACAACAATAAAAATGCTAATAAAATAATATTATTATTGGAAAAAAATCTTCAATTTCAAGGAAAACTTGCTCCTTCTTTGTGTAAGCGTCACTTGGCTTCTCGCACTGTTGACATTAAATCAGGTCTGTGTGGAAGGTTGGCATTCCCATGCAGTCACCTTCCCTGTGTCCTGGAAATAAAGGAGCAATGCAACCCTCCTTCCAGCTTCTGCTTGCTTTGAATTTCTTGCAGCTGCTCCATTTGTAGACAGTTTGTAAAACAAATATACATCAGCAAAAAGTAGAGAGTAAGATTCTTGCCTCATTCTTTCCCAAATATGCACCTTATCTTTGTCTCAGTCTTGAAAAAATTAAATCTCATTAGGTTTCCAAAATATTTATCTTGGAGTTTGGGAAGAATTCTTCATTGATGAGAAAGTGTTATTTCAGAGAGGCAGGGAATAAATCTCCCAATTATGTAGATGTTATAAGCAGTTGCCTAAGTTCAGTTACCAAAGGTGGACCTGGACCTTCGGTGGCCTCCCTGTTTAGCTGGGGGCCTTTGGGAGAAGATCTTACCTAGCAGTGTTCCAAGAGGAAGGCAATTAGAACCCAGTGGGAGCTGTAATGGCCCACCTTCAATTACAAATCAAATCGACACTTTGCCATGCCAAAAGAGCCAGAGAAGTAGTGAATTGCTATTTATTCCCATGAAATATATAAATATATCCTTACTCCTAAAGGGATCCAAAAATAAACTTGAGAACCTAAATTTTAGTTTCTTTCCTAACCCCATACTTGGTGGCCACCCACAGAAGAGGTA
This sequence comes from Castor canadensis, assembly GCF_047511655.1. Lineage (NCBI taxonomy): Eukaryota > Metazoa > Chordata > Mammalia > Rodentia > Castoridae > Castor > Castor canadensis. Next base: position 92,253,584 of record NC_133392.1, on the reverse strand, counting down.
GCTGGGATTGGAAATATCTGAACTCCAGGCCTTCAGCTCCTAGGTGGAACATATCGAATGGGATTGCTCAAACCAAGAAATGTGTTGAGATATTTTTTCCATTTTATTCTCTTTTGTCTGCTCATATTGCAGTGGGCTTTTCCCCTGAGCTTGCTATTAAGAGAAATTTAACGATTAGGCCCTAGTACAGATTCTAGAAACTAAATCTGCAGGCCATCTATAACACCAGCTCTAGTTGCTACAATCTGAACCTGAGCAATATGAGTTGTAAGTATTGGAGCTCCAAGTGTTTAGTTATGGTTAATTTATAACTAAACACACTAGTATTTAGTGGAACAAAAAGGTCATTAGTGTCTTACTAGGAAGCAATTAAATTAACAGCTCAAAGCCATTCATCAAATCACAAAACAAATGCTGAACTTTTCTGAAGGAAATCAGATTCTATAATGCAGGAAAAGAACTAAATTCAAAACACAGTAAAACACTCCCACTCCCTCAGCTTTTCTCAAAACAAAAATCAACCTCTTTCATCTGTAGCCAGAGTCCCAGAGCTCTTTACATTTCAGAGAAGCCCAGAGAGAAAGAGAAAAAGAAAGAGAGAGATCTAAAGAAATCAACCAGAATAATTCCCCAGACTTACCCATGAAGTCATCCTCCTCTTTTCCATACCACACACCAACATTATGTCCCTCATTAACTGTGAGCAACTTTTTGGCACCCAATACATGAACAGCAAGATTATTATCATATAATGAAACAATATGTTCAAATTATATGATATGAAGTATAATTTTAAGTGGTACTTATGCCTCCCCCAAAATAACCGTCAAGCATAATTGAATTTAGTAGAAATTTTTAAAACTATTTTTTATCTGCCATACTTAGAATGTAATGGGGCTAGTGATGCTCAGATCAATAAGTCATTTCCTGCCCTTGACTAGCATGACTTTGAGAATGTGAGGGAAGGACATAAATGTGGCATATTAGAATGGCCATGGACTTCAAAGCCAAAAAAAATGGGATTCTGGGCTTGTCATTGTCATTTATTAGCCAATTGACTTTGGGAAATGAGCTTAATTTGATTAAGCCTCAGCAGCTTTATATATTAAATGAGAATTATACTTGAGTAGTTGTTGTAAAGATCAAACCAAGAATGACGTGTCAGTAAGAATTAGAGGGCACATTCAGATTAGGATAATTTGAGAAAAATTAAAGAAAGTGACCCTATAAAAGTGGGAGATCACACAGGATAGTGAAGCATCCTGTGACTAACATTAGTGGGCTTCCCTGTGGGTGACAGGCAGAGGAGAGAAGGCAGTTGCTTAAATTCAGAGGTTAGTATGGAGAAGGCAACCTGGCAGAAGTTAGTGGCCCTCGTGGACCTTACTGCAAACTCATGGTGGTCCTATCATCCCTTTCTCAGTCCCCTTCCTAGGTTCCTCATTGGCTGAACCCAACATTGCCCACTGAAGTGACACAAAAAACTTATTCTCCAAGCACATGGGGAAGGTTGGAGAAGAAAGGAAGAAGGATCTAAAAGGCCAACAAGTCATATTCAATACAAATTTCTTATAAAAACTAAGGTACATACAGTGCAAATGATCTGAATACTGCATCCTTGCTACATATGAACTGTGCTCATATGCATTTTATCCTATAATAAATGTACAGTTATTACTTCCAAACTATATATGAAGATTTTATGGCAACATTATGTTAAGTAACTTTCAAAAGCTAAATAAAGTAGGAATTCACACCCAAATTTGACTACAAAATTCATATACACTGTATTGTCACCTGTTCAATAGATAAGTACTGACTAATTGATGTTGTTAAGATTTCCCATGGCATTTAATCTATACTCTTAACCTTAGGCAGCCTCTGGCTTTTCTTGTAATATAAATCAAGTTGTCACCTTCAAGTCTGGGCAGCACCTCACTCTCCTGGGTAAGTACTTTAAGAGGCAATTAAATCAAATCACTCATACTGTGAATGCCCTTTTAAAATGCAGTGTGGAAAGATAAGATGCAGGTCATTGTTATAGGCATTCTGTTACATCAACACTGTCACATTCCCCACTCTGCCATTAACTCAGTATGAGTGTGGACAAGCTACTTAGCCTTGTTGCCTTAGCTTGTTTCCTCACCAGTAAACAGGCAAAGCTGGTAAAGGAAGACAAATTGGGTGAGACAAACTTTGATGTCCCTACTCCAAGATTCAATGCATTTATTAGGTTTTACAAGGAATGAAATACTCATGATGTATCTTTATTCACTTAGTGTTTTCTTATAATGGGCTTCTTCTGTCAATGTGTTCAGAATACAGCTCGACATTGATTAGATTATGACTATGATTTTTTCCTAGTGTAATCCTTTAACCAAGGTAAATTTAAGACTCACATAATCAAAAATAAAGGACAGTCCCTATATATGCAAAGATGGAAAATGAATATATGAAATAAAAAGTTAACTTTTACTGTGTCTTTAATATGTGCCAGACATTGTACTAAATGTTGTACAGCTTCTAAGTAATTTAGTAATGCAGTAATTAAGTGAAGAGTTAGGAATGCCACCCCAATTTTTTGTTTACTTAATAGTCAATATTGGGAGACAATTCTTCAAGGATTTCTACCATTTCTTCATGTTTTTTGAATAGCAGCATGATTTTTCCTTATTTTTTTCAGTGTGTTGTATAACATTGGATGATAGAGATGACTGTTCCAGAGCAGAGGTCAGATTTGTTCATGGTTTGTTATAAAAGATTCAAATTCTTTAGGCTCACCGTTCCTCCATACAAACCTACTGTGAGTACATATAAAATGCCCTTAGTCAATCCTCACTTCTCTCCCATGAGGCTGGTCAGTCAGGGGAGAGAATAAGGGAAGTGGTGTCAAAATGATGCTCTCATGGCTTGCCCTGCCAGGAAGTCTTTTGTTTCTGACCCAAGAGTTCCACGTTACCTGCCACATCCATGAAACTACAACAGCCTATCCAGTTACCTCATAAGTAGGGCAAAAGCTCCTCCACAATTCTTAACAGCATGTGACCTTCAAGACTTCATTTTACTTCTTTGAGCTTCATTTTCATTATCTGACCTTTCAGAACCTCTGTTTTTCTGGTTCTTTGTTTTTTGAGGTTTTGAAAATATTTCAAATGGACATTTCTTAAAGTTTTTGTGCAAAGCATGTAATAAAAACCAAACATTGCATATTTGTAGCTGAGTTACGGGATAGAGATTGAAGAGGAAAAGCAAATATGCACTGACCACCTAGGCTGTACCAGGCCCTCATCTAGGTGTTGGGGGGGAGACAGAAAAGAAACTAAAACTTAATTAGCATAATAGGAAATGAAGCAGTGATAAATTTCACAAAGAAAAATGAGCAGAGACAGAGTGATTCGTGTTGCCACTTTTGATAGTGTCGTCATAAAACGACTTCCCTAGGATGTAGAATTTGAGCAGAGGTCTGAATGAGAGCAGGGCCATGTGATTGCCTGAGCTATGATTGTTCCAAACTAGAGATGGAGAATCGCTCTACATCCTAAGATGGGAACAAGCTTAGCATAACATCTTCTTGAGGATTCATGTATCAATCATTGGCAGAGCAGCCAACTCTGCTGAAACTCTCAAATATTACCCTCCACTACATGCACATATATCCTAAACCTCCTAATATTTCACTTTTTACTTTTCTCTGTGCTTGAAATAGATTCACAGAAGAGATAGATATAAACCCCTTATAATTCCTCAATTCAAATGTCATGCTTAATTTTTGACTATTTCATCTGTGGCAGAAATCTAATTATAAGCCTTGATGTGCCTTCCTGCTTTTCTTTAGGATTAATCTAAATGGAAGTTCTCTATTCTCTACAAAATGATACAAAGTAAAAAAATTAAGGAAATGGTCTTGTTCTGACTTTGCTGTTTGTAAACTTATTTTTGTCCTAACTTCCAGAAGCCTGAGTGAGAGTGTGGTTTTTCACTGTTCAGTTATTTTGGCAGACTTAAAGATGTAGTTTTGATAAGTTGGGAATCTATTTAAAACTCATAAATCTCAATGCACTTATATTTAGAGGAAAAATAACAGCGGGTTTTAGTGCATAATAGAAAATCTTTAGCACACTTAAAGAACCAACAAAGTCTTTGGAAAGAAAATATCTATATGTGAGGTATTTTTGATTGATTTGGGACAAATGATTAAAATATGAGCCTATTAATGTCCTTCAAAAAATATGGGCTAAAGAGTAAAGGGAAGAAATTTCTGGTAAAGTGTACAAAAATATTTAGAAAAATCTCTGGAGATATCTTGCTCATACCAGATGTGGATGGATTCATACTTCCATGTGCAATGTTAATAGTAATATAATAATATTACTTAATAATATAATAAATTAGATTTTGTCCAAATTTAAGCCAAAATAGTGAACATGCTATATGCCATTAACATCCCCTTTTGGAAGCTAGACCAGAAACTAAGCTAAGAAAGCTAGGTAAGTCATGAAAAATGCCTAGGTGTTCAAAAGAACAGATCAATCTGTTAAGTGGTAGTTCAAAATAACCCAACCATCATTATCACTCAGATTCGGTTTCCTATTAGATTGTGCATAAGGGTTTTTGGTTGTAGATTTCTACAGAAAGTAAGAACACAAACTCCACTCAACACCAATCATAACTTCTTAATAATTTTGAAGAGAAGAAAACTGATAATACAGAAATGCTCTAAACTGAAAAACTCTACTGAGAGAACTTGGTCACTGGGATGTCACTAAGGAATATGGTCATTGATTTCATGCCAATATTTTGGAACACTTGGTAGTAGCAGTCAAGATATTCTTTTTCACCATTTCCTGAAATTCTCTGAAGTCTATTCCATATTGTTCAATAAAAGAAGACAATCTCCTTAATAATAATAAAACCACATCACGAAAAGTCCCAAAATTGGCTGCTATGACTTCCCTCTATGTTTTTGATGCCTTGCAAGCAAAGTTGAGCAGTAATTAAGCAGTACAATGCAATAATTAAGAGAAACACTGGAGTCAAGGGCTCAAGTCGAGACTCTACTACTTAGACAAGTTGTTTAGCTTTTCTTTGCTTTAATTTCTTCACTGAAAAAGTGAAGATAATAACTGAACCAACATCCAGAGCTGCTCTGAGAATCAAATGAGTTAATATGTGGAAAGGTTACAGTGAACCCATAAATGCTATCAATATCTGTGTTAGGTTAAATATCTTGAGATGGAGAAATTATCTTGGATTATCCATGTGGAACATAAATACAAACGTGTGTTCTTTTTTATACATTGTTTTTACTATTGGTTACTGGAGGTACATTGTGACATAAACAAAAATTTTCTTACAATGTACCATAATTAAATTCACCTTTTCCATCATTCTCCTTTATCCCTCCTCCCCCCATTCCTGGAATAATTTCAACAGGCCTCATTTTTTCATTTACATATATGTGCACAGAATATTTCCACCATATTCACCCTCCAACCCCCTTTACTTATATACTCCCCCCTCCCACTGGTACCCACCTCCTAGACAGGACTTGTTTTGCCTGCCTGTTCTCTATTTTGTAAAAAAAAAAAAAAAATGACTTTTTTGTTTGTTTAAGATAGCCACACAGAGCGTCTCCTTGTGACATTTCCATATATATATATATATATATATATATATATATATATATATATAGTAATCTGAATTAGTTCATCTTCTATTTTTCTCCTTTCTACTCAGTCCTCTTCTTATGGTGATTCCAACAGGTTTAAGAGTTCTATATTCATTCTTATATAAGAATTACATGAACCATATTCACCTTCATAACTTCCTTCTTTCACCCTCCATCTCTTGTATGTGACCTCCCCTTAGCGTTATCTGTTTTTCATAATATTGCTGCATTTATATTAGGTCTGTATTCCACATATGTGAGAAAACATGCAGCCTTTGGTTTCCTGAGGATGGCTAACTTCACTTAAGATGATGTTCTCCAGTTCCATCCATTTACCTGCAAATGAAAAAATTTCATTCTTCTTTATTGCTGAATAAAATTCCATTGTATATAAATACCACATTTTCTTAATCCATTCATCAGTAGTTCAGTAGTGGGGAATCTTGGTTGTTTCCATAGTTTACCTATTGTGAATAATGCTGCAAAAACATGGGTGTGCAGGTTCTTTATTGTCACCTGACTTACATTCTTTTGGGTATATCCCCAGGAGTAGTATTGCTGGATCATATGGCAGTTCTACTTTTAGTTTTGAGGAACTTCCATACTGTTTTCCACAGTAGTTGTACTAATTTACATTCCCACCAGCAATCTATGAGGGTTCCTTTTCTCTCACATTCTCACCAACATTTGATGTTGTTTGTTTTTGATGATATCCATTCTAACAGGAGTAAGATGGAATCTTAATGTGGTTTTGATTTGCATTTCCTTTATGACTAGGGATGTGTTTGGGGGCCATTTGGACTTCTTCCTTTAAAAAAGCTCTGTTCAGTTCACTTGCCCATTTCATCTTCGGGTCTTAATTTTTGGGGAGTTTAATTTTTTGAGCTCCCTATACATTGTGGTTATCAATACCTTGTCAGATGTATAGCTGGCAAAGATTTTCTCCCATTCTGTGGGTGGCCTCTTCTATCTAGTGACCATTTCTTTTGTTGGGCTGAAGCTTTTTAATTTCATGTTGTCCCATTTGTTAATCCTTTCTCTTAGCTGCTGAGCCATTTGAGTTCTATTTAGGAAATCATTGCCTATGTATATTCCAGTATATTCCCTGCTGTCTCTTGCACTAGCTTCAAAGTTTCACGTTTTATGCTAAGTACCTAAATCCACTTTGAGTTGATACCTGTACAGGGTGAAAGATATGGATCTAGTTTCAGTTTTCTGCATACAGATAGCTGATTTTCCCAGCAACATTTGTTGAAGATGCTGTCTTTTCTTCATTGTATGTTTTGGTGCCTTTGTCAAAAATCAGGTGGATGAAGCTATGTGGATTCATATCTGTGTCTTCTACTCTATTCCACTGGTCTTCATGGCTGTATTTGTGCCTATACCATGCTATTTTTATTGCTATTTGTAGTATAATTTGTAGGCAAATACTGTGACATCTCCAAGCATTGCTCTTTTTGCTCAGTATTGCCTTGGCTGTTCACAGTCTTTTGTGCTTCCAAATGAGGGTTAAGGTTGATTTTTCAATCTCTGAAAACACATGTGCTCTTAAAGAGAAATTTCACATACACAGGAGAGGGGAAGACACAAATAGAAAAGAAAAAGGACTTAACAGACACCTCATGCTTTCACTTTCCTCCCTTGGTCTTGGGCTATAACTGAGAAGGACACAAAATCAAAACAGGATGAGTAGAATAAATCTACTCATTGGAAGGTAGTCATATAATTCAGCAATTCTAATTCTATTTACCAAAGCTAACCCTGGACAATATCATGAAAAAGGTTTTGGGCACTTTCTTGATATTCTAGTTCCCTTCCATTAAATACCAACTTTTCTTAAGTTCCTTTCTATGATAACATTATGACAAAACTTCATAAGAAAGAAGATACGGTAACTTCAGATTTTATGGCCTAAACAATACTAGCATAGAGGTTAAGATAGTTAATTTTATGTGTCAGCTTCATAAAGCTACAGTATCCAGTTACTCAATTAAATTCTAATGACAGTGTTGCTGTGAAAGTCTATGTAGCCCAGGCTGGCCTCGAACTTGTGATCCTCCTGCCTCATCCTCTTTGCCTCATTGATTACCGGCGTGCGCCCACCACTAACGAATGGATTAAGAAAATGTGGTATCTATACACAATGGAATTTTATGCAGCCATGAAGAAGAACAAAATGTTATCATTCGCTGGTAAATGGATGGAATTGGAGAACATCATTCTGAGTGAGGTTAGCCTGGCCCAAAAGACCAAAAATCGTATGTTCTCCCTCATATGTGGACATTAGATCAAGGGAAACACGACAAGGGGATTGGACTTTGAGCACATGATAAAAGCGAGAGCACACAAGGGAGGGGTGAGGATAGGTAAGACACCTAAAAATTTAGCTAGCATTTGTTGCCCTTAACGCAGAGAAACTAAAGCAGATACCTTAAAGCAACTGAGGCCAATAGGAAAAGGGGAACAGGTACTAGAGAAAAGGTGAGGTCAAAAAGAATTAACCTAGAAGGTAACACCCACGCACAGGAAATCAATGTGAGTCAATGCCCTGTATAGCTATCCTTATCTCAACCAGCAAAAACCCTTGTTCCTTCCTATTATTGCTTATACTCTCTCTACAACAAAATTAGAGATAAGGGCAAAATAGTTTCTGCTGGGTATTGAAGGGGTGGGGGGGAGAGGGAGGGGGCGGAGTTGGTGGTAAGGGAGGGAGTGGGGGCAGGGGGAAGAAATGACCCAAGCCTTTTATGCACGTATGAATAATAAAGGAAAAAAAAAAAAAGGAAAAAATGTATCTTCTAGATGTGCAGTGGTACTAAGAAGCTTATCTTGAAATAAACATGCAACTCATGTTGGAATCAAAAAAAAAAAAAAGAAAGTTATGTAGATGTAGTAAACACCCACAAACAATTGACTAAGTAGTTCACCCATGATAATGTGTGGGGACCTCATTCACTCAGCTGAAATCTTTAAGAGCAAAAACTGGGGATTACAAAGTAGAAATTCTGCCTAAATACTGCAGCATAGCCAGGCATGGGAGGCTGAGGCCATAGAATTGGGAGTTTGAGGCCTCCTAATTTTTGAGTTTGAGGCCCAGGCTATGTAATGAGACCCTGTCTCAAACAACCAAAATAAATAAATAAATAAAGAGTGGCAACTTAACTCCTGTTGGATTTTCAGCTTGTTGGTATGCCTTACATATTTGAATGTGACCGTTTCCAAGGTGACATAAGCCAGTCCCTCAAAATAAGTGTCTTAATATACATTAATCATATTTTTATATAATTATTAATTATGCATATAATTATCCATCATGTGTTCCCCAATATGTTAATATAATGAGATTGATTTTAATGATTACATATAAATGTATGTGCAAAGATGAGTATACGAATGTGTGTGTGTAATTCCATTGTTTCTCTGGAGAATCCTGGATTGTACAATGAATGGTACAATTTGTAGTAATGAGAAAGAGCTGCCCTGGGGAAGGAAAAATATAATTTTAGTTTTGACCCAATACAAGAAAATCCTAATACCTGACAGGCCTTTCCCTCCAGACACTCATAAGTCTCACAGCTTCCTCTCTTTTTTTTTCCCCACTATCAAAATTTAACTGTCCTGTGTTTTTCTCCTCTAGACCTCATTTTTAGTTATACAACAGCTACTTTATCTGAGACACCAGGAATGGTAAGTGTACATGCTTTTAACCAGGGCTCTGTGTTGCCATGGTCATAACGTGTTTGGAACATTAAAAATTTGAGAACTTGCTGAACACAGGTGATACTATCCCAGAAAGATGTTCATACTGTCACACTCCCAGCAGCACATTAGGGTTGAGAGAAAATGCCTTGCCCAAGTCTATTAGAACAATGCTCTTTTTTTAATACCTATACAGTTTAGTATCTAGCCAAGAGTTATGTTTTCTTGCCTTGAAAATTGTACATAGACTCACAGAGTCAGAATGGCTTTTATACATCCCCAGCCCATCTTCCTATCTTACTCTTGGGTCCCTTATATAGCAGCATCAGTTGGTGTTTATCTAGCATCTCCTGGAATGGTCTCAATGACAGGAAACTCAAACTGGAAACAATCTCCCAGCACAGGTTAGCTGCTGTCAACTATTACAATTTACAATTCCAAGATGTCTTCCTAAACTTCCACCTTTTTTCTGGTTCCATTTTGATATTCTACAGTGGAAACTGAATTAGTCTTATGATCATTATAATATTGTTATGCCAAACCCTGCCATCTCTTCACAATTTGTCTTTCCTTCTCCAGACTCAAGATTCCTATTGACTTATGTAATTATCCATTTATATCATATACATAATTTTCTCTTCTCAGCAACACTATTTTCTTCGAAGATTGGTGCATATTTTATACTTTTATGTACTAATTACAAAGGTCTGATTTTGGTAAGAGAATAAACTTTTTGCCTGCTAATTGTATAACACATGATTACAAGTAAGAAAAAGGTCTCTGCAGAGATGTGAAGACAAATAAGACCTTCCTGTCACTTTAAACTGAATGAAGGTATTCAGTGTTGACTCATTCTTCATGAGGGCAAGTCACCAAACAAGATGTAAAACTATTTGAGCATACTAAAAACATCCTAAAAATTCACACATTATTCAAATAAATCAAACTAAAGTCTCACTGCTCTGGAAAATAAGTTACCGTCTTCTGTTGTCCACAAACATGCAGAGATTCATTCTTCTTTGACCTGACTTATGAAAGGTCACCCAGTCAAAAGTATGTTAAAAGCTCTCCTTCCCAGTCTTAACCAAAGCAGAATCAAACACTCCCATGGTTACATTTATGTGAAGCTTTTCTCTCAGAGAGAACAAAATTATCCCCAGCCTCTAAAAGGTGCTGTCATACTGCACTTCTAACAGGTTTTTCAAGAACACAGAAGCAAATCTCTGTTAAAGGGACCTAGAAATTTAAATAAGAGTAAATATATTACTTCTGGTAATTTCTTTGTTCAAATTAAATATTCCCAGACTTAAATAGACTTGATATCTAGTGAAGACTCTACTGGCTGCAGCTGCCTAACCTGGACCCTCAGTTCATAGAATGCTTCTGAACTCAACTTTCATGAGAAAAGATGGTTAAGAATGGTTAAGTAAACTCTCATACTTCTTATATGATAGAATTATGAAATCATTAAATATGATTCTAGTTCATCTGTATAATTTTATACTAATATATCTAAAAATATTATGAAAGAGGGAGCTCTAAACCCCCAAACACTTTTAGGACTTAATAGTAATGCAACGCCATTGTCAAAACTCATCTGGAATGTGTTTTAGTAACTGTGAGGAAATCAGAACTAGATTTAAAAGAATAATCACAGGACAACTTACATACTCATGCTGGTCAGCTTGTCTACCTAAAAGTTAGTATAAAGACCAGTCACACTTTTGAGCGAATAAGTAGATGAATGAAGCATGTTTACTGGAGATGATGGAGCATTCTGTTTTCGATAAGTTAAAGTTGTACACTGAGGTAAAACATCTGGTAGCCAATATTGACATCCGTTCATATTGAGATGAAGACTGGATTTTTAAATGTATGAGAGGTAACTGAACAAAAGGAAGAAGACAAATTTGCCCAAAGGAGAGTAGAAGAACAAAACAGAGGAAAAAATGGTTCATAAGACACTGAGAGCAGAGAACCAGTGGCTCACACCTGTAATTCCTAGCTGCTAAGGAGGTAAAGATCAAGAGAATTGTGATTCCAAGCCAGTTTAGGCAAATAGTTCATGAAACCCTATCTTGGAAAAAAAAAAAATCACAAAAAGGGCTGGTGGAATGGCTCAAGGTGTAGTCTCTGAGTTCAAGCCCCAGTACTGCCAAAAAGAGAGAGAGAGAGAGAGAGAGAGAGAGAGAGAGACTGAAAATGGCCAGGGAAACTAAAGAAAAGCCAAGTGCTAGAAGCAAAAGGGAAAGAATGCTTAAAGAAGTGGGAAAAAAAAGATCTGTGAGGTGAGTTTAAGTAAGGTACTAAGTAAGTCTTTTGTTTGTTGATGAGAAGTGTCATTGGTGACAATGGACAGACATGTCAGTGGGTTTATGTGGGTTGAAACCATATACCAGTAGTTATAGAAATAAGTGGGAGGTGAGGAAGAATAAACACACAATAAGGTCAACTCTTCCAAAAGATGCAATAATTAATGTGGTGAATAAAGCTAATATTTCTACCTCTTTCATAGTTTAAACTGACATTAGAATATATCCTTAGAATTCCTGGGTTAAAGAATAGACATTGAAAAAACTTTTGATAGAGAATGCCAAATTGTCTACCCTGCTGTTAACTTTTGAACAATTTTCAAGTTTACCCTTTGGTCACTGATTTAACCTAATCTCTTCCTCTTTTTTGAAGGTGTATCACAACCTCATCATGTGAACAATTCTTAGAAAGGATGCTTTCAGGCATTGCAAGAGCATGAGTCATTGCAAAAAGATTGAGGTTCTTAATTTATTCTTTCAGCAAATATTTATTGAGAACTTTATAGGTGCCAGAATGAAGAGGCTATTTTGGTAAACACAGAGAATTAGAGCTTTTTGTGAGAGAGGAAAATAACCCCTTAATTACACATATAGTCATAACATTTTATTTGTGCTAAGTGTAATAAATAAAACAGTAGGGCAGAGGAGAAAAATATTGTTAGGTAAGAGAGAACATTCAGTGAAAACAGAAGATCTGCAGGAGTTAGCCAGGGTGCTGGATCAACCACCTAGTCATACCACTTGTATACTCTTCAGCATAGCAGAAGAACTGGGAACTACATTTCCCAGAATCCTTGTCCTCCCATGATCAATTTTAAAGTATACCAAGTAGAAGACAACAAAGAAGAGAAAGGAAAGAAGGTATCATTCTCCAGTGGCAGTTGCAAAGATCTGTAATCAGATTGAAGAGTGAGTTTACAGTGGACTTGGGGTGAACACCAGCAAACCATTTACTCAGTGCTACAGGCAGCCAGGAGCATTACTGGGCACTTTTCAGAAGTCGGAACTAACAGTTGTTGCTCACTGAGTCCAGCTCTCCCAGGAGTTGTGTAGGCTTCTAATACACTGTAGGGGAAGAAATGTGCATCAAGAAGAAAGAATAAAATGTTAAAAGGCCCTGAATTCAAGTGGGAAGATATTTGGTCATTTTTGGGAAAGCCACTATGACTGGAGGCAGTGGATAAGACAGAGGTACTAGAAGTAGAAACTGGACAGGAAGTCCAATTATTCAGGAAACATTGGAAACCATGCTTTAGCATCCTAAGTAGTAGAAATGGAAGTAACGGAACAAATGCAATTTAAAAAGGTTTGTGATGCTAAGAATATTGGGTAGCTTTTCCTTAACCAGAAAATATAATCAACTAGAAAATGGTATTATCCAAATATTGAGTTTGTAATGGATGCTTTCCTACCTAATTTATACTTGTTGCTTTTTACCATTTAATAATTTTAATGTTTTGAAGATCACACCAAGGGATCCTAAAGACAGTTAATAACTCCTTAAAGACATTTTACTATTTCGTTCATCTCATGCTCAGCCTTCCTTTCTCTAATCAATCCATTAGCAAATATTTATTGAGTAGTTTCTTTTCACAAAGTACAAGTTAGACACTGTGGGATTACATTTGATATAGGATGAGGCAAAAAAATCATTAAATAGTTGAAAACCAACAATGTAAAGTCAGCCACACTGTTCAGTTCATATTTCTAGTTTAAAGAATGCCTTGTTCAATTATTTGTAAGCCCATTAGATTTATAATAATAAGTGTTGGGTGATTGCCACATGCTGGGTGTTCAGCCTGAAGTGTCCCCAGGACTGCTTATAGAACTGTTAAGTATTTTTCAGTATGTAACTGAACTGTCACTTCTAAAATCATTCCTAACCACCAGGCTGTGGTATCTCTCTCCTCTGTATTCACAAAGCCATTTGTGTTTACCTCTACTACAGTACTTTGCATGTTTTCTTATAACTACATGATCATACTATGGATTTCTACCCTACAGGTGTAGAACTATATTTCTTACTGTGTCATCAATGACTATTATGTTGCCTAACAGACGCTTAATAAATGTCTGCATTAGTTAATTCACTTGGTGAACATATTCCAGACTTACTTGGCTGGAAGATACTCTTACAAAGAGAATGTGGCTTCTGGGGCAGGGGAGGGGGAGTATCAAGGGGAGACTGAAATTTTCTTTCCAGGAAAGCTTATCTGATTTCTTTTCTCTTGAGGATTTTGGCATTTTCTGTTTCAGTCAGATCTCCTGAATTATTTTGTTGTCTTCATGGGAGTTCAGTCCTTTTCCTTATTGACTGCCATCTTGTATTTCTGGCCCATGATTGACATAGCAACTGGAATCTATGAGCAGAAAATCAATAACGCAAGGCCTTCAGACTGTTCACGGATGCTCTTGAAGAAACTGGTTTCCTGGTCTCAGTGGCAGTCACTGATCAGAAAATGTAAAACTAGTCAGCCATGAACAGAAACAATGTAAAGTCAGCCACACTGTTTCTTTGCATGAGAGGGTTTTTATATTGGTTTCCCGTGTTTAAATTCTGTGATGTTTCTCAAACCCTGGAGGAGGATGAAAAAACTGGTAGATGGAAAAGAGAGAAAGAGGGAAGGAAAGGACTGAGTGAAAATTGTGAAGTGTGCAGACTTGTATTCATTTGTTTCCTCATTGCCACACTAACCTTCACCAGTCCTTAAGCTTTAGGGACCCTAAATGTAAATTTGTTCTTTAACATAACATTTTCCTTGTTCAAGTATAAGTGACACTCCAGTAGACATGAAAGATTTGAGACTTATTACTTGCAAGTTAGCATTTTACTGCTAATGTAGTCTGCCACCCTTTACCTCTGAGTTTTATGGTTGTTTAATTATAGCCCGCAGGCCTATGCCGGTCCTTTGCTACTTCAACTAGAATGTAGCTTCCAGTGAATGCTCTCCATTAGGACCTCCCACTGAGTTATTGATTATTAAGGTAAAGCACTTTTTGGGGTTGCATCTTTAACATGGAATTGTAAAAATGAGTGGCTTGCAATTGGAGGAATTTTTTGGTTTAAATGAAGAAGAAAGAAGAAACTTCCCTAAAGGGAGAGTGTTCTGTGTTACCTAGGTGACTGTTAATTTAATTGTAAGACAAAACAGGGTTTACCTGTCAAAGCAATTCTATGATGACATTTCATTATTATTATTATTAATCTCTAAATAAATAGCATTTGTCTTAGAAAAAACGCCAGCAACTACATCTAAGGAAGATAGAAAGAAGTGAGGAAGGAAAGGAAGGAGGGAGAAAGGAAGAGGGAAGCAGCACACTTGTCAAATTTAACAGACTATTTTTTGAGTAAAGAAGGTACAGCGAGGGTTCTAAGCAAAAAACAGGTGGTAACCTTCATATTAATAAAGCATTGTGATTACAGCCATCTGACTTAGGCAGTAGGGAACGAAAAAAGAGAGAATTGAAGTCTCTTCATTATTTACACGGACAAATATGTCTTTGGGTTCTAACAGAACAATCCTTTATGATGATCCTCCAAGGGAGCCCACACACAAGATAAATACTGGAAGACAGCATGCAGGAAATGGAGTCTGTTAGATAAATTGTCTGTAGGTGAGGCTTAGTGATAGAAGTGCCTTTTTTCTCTGCACATGGAAGACACTCTCATTTGTAGAGCTGCTCGTCAGTGCTGATGCCCACCATTAAAGCTGCAAGCACAGCAATGGTGAGAAGAGACTGGGAGGTGAGTAATAAGGCAAAGAGGATGAATGGGGCCGGTGTCCCCGAATCTAAGCTTCAGTGCCCAGAACAGGTGCCTTATTTTAGGGGAGGGCAGGAATCAGAGGCTGATAAATTCACTTGACTCTCCAAGAGGAAAAAGAATCATCGATCACTTTTTTAACTACAAAATCTATGGAAAATAAAACCAACAGTTGGACTTGGAGGCACTTATGATTAGTTTTTGTGGATGCAGGAATTCTACTGTCTCCGCATACCTGAAAAAGATAAAATGCTGTTTGTTTGAGAGATACATAATGTATTATTGGAAAGCATGCTGAAAAATACAAATTGCTATCCAAAGGTTAGGCGGTAGCACTCCATTGCTATTATTTTCTTTCTTGATGAAAGCAGTGCCAATTTGCAAATTTAAAAACAAAAGCTTAATCTCATCCTCTGAGGCTGTCTGCCATTCATGTAATGCTTTGGGTGGGAGTATTTGATCTGAAATGGTCCAAGGAGGGCAGTTATCATAGGACAAGCACATAAGCATTAGTATTATGCATTAGCCAGGTTCATCTGTAGATCTTAACAACCGTTCCAAATAAGTACCATTAACCGGGCCCCCCTGGATGGAACCCCAGGAGGAAACCTCAGAGTGTAAGGAGTGTGAAGGATGTAGGTTTGGGGTTTGAATGTAAAAGAAGGTAAAGGATGTGCATCAAAGAAAACCAGACACAGAGAGAGAGAGAGAGAGAGAGAGAGGGAGAGAGAGAGCTTCTGTTTGTCTTAGAAGCCCATTACCAAGACTCCCTTGAAAGCAAATAAGGTACTAACTACCATTAATTAACATAAGGGGTGGGTCCTAGTTTAATGGTAAGATGCTGATTTTTTTATAGCAGAAGGACAGTTTTTAATTGGATTTGATAACATCCTCTGACCCATATAAACACCAGAACAGTTCTGAGATCATAAATTTAAAATTGCTAACCTGAAAAGGGGCGATAATATTGTTCTCTTTCCAAAAGGGAAAGACTAGACTAAAATTAAAGGGAATCTAGAAGATCCTAAACTAACTTTGGAGGAGATGGGAGCAGAGTCAGGAAACTGGGTTTGGAAGGAACTTGCCTGGAGGCCCACTTGAGTCGTAGGCAAGTCTGTCTTCCCCATACTCTAAGGGTCTGATCAACACTGCCAGTGAATTGCTAATGTTTCATAAAACTTTCTTTCTCTTTTTCTCTCTCTCTTTCTCTCTCTGTCTAGGATAAGTTTCCTGTCTCATTCAAAACTTTTTTAGCTCTCTTTTAAGCAAACTGCTGTCTGTATGCTGTAATTAAGTTTCATATTTTTGCATTGACTCTGCTAGATGGAGGGTATCATAAATCATATGAACAAATGTTCAAGCTAAACTCTTCTCTGTGAGCACCATAATTTAAGTGAATTCATTCTCAGTTCATCTCTTGGAGACATGATCTCATAGCATCTGTTCTGGACAAAGTTAGCTGTCTTTATTACCTGGGAAAACAGCAATGAATTTGTCTCAGATTACTTTGGATAAGCCCTTTGCTTTTTAATTCATTCATTTTAAAATTTGTTGTTTTCATAATATGTAAAATATGTATATGTATATATATACATATATAAACAAGTATATGTCTACAAACATATACACGTACCCACACGTCATGAAGGAAATTTATAAAAAAATGTACATCAATTATCACTGTTTTGTTTCTGAGAAATTACCCCTCTGTCTTGTGCTGGATATACAGGTTTCTCTGTACTTTTCTGGGCTGCACTCATCACCCAGTGATGCAGAGAGGAGCTCAGACTATGTCCTAAAAGGAGGTCCTCCTTTGTGGTTCTTTTGTTGTTGCTGGGCAGAATTTCATGATGGCAACAGTAGATGTGTGACCTCGCTTATAAGGAGATTCACTTTTAATGGCTCTGTTGTGCCCTATTCAATTGGTTAATATCTTGAGCATTATTTTAAGATGGAAAATAGACTCCATATTGTTGCAGCTTGAGATGTCAAAAGCAGGAAGGTCTAGTTAGCTGTAGACAGTTTAAACATACTTTAACACCATTGCAATGTGACACTACTGTGGCAACACAGCTGCTTCTACCCATCACTTGACAAGGTTCGTTTTGTGCTGCTTAGTAAGCATGTCATTATTGTCACTAACTTTTTTTTTAACAAACTTGAACATAAATACTTTAACATACTGTCATTCTCCATAGGCCCCACAGGCTCCACGATGCCTTATTATCTTACCTTTTCTCCTCATTACCCTCATAAACTAGATTAAGGCAGGTCTTTGATTAGAATGTAGGATGGTGACAGGAACATTTTCCTAAGGTCAAGACTGGTATACAGTTCAAATTTGCATCTGAGAGGACTGTATATTAGATTGAGATACTGAATCTGGATCATTGAGAAAGACTGGAGGAGTCTTTGCTCCCATTTCCTGCATGGGGAACAGGAAATGCCTCTCTTTCTTTCTCTTCCCCCTCCCTCTCTGTTGAAAGTGTATTCTTTCTAATAAACTTCACTGTTACTTTTAATTAAAACAAAAAACCAGACTGGAATGCTGGACTGACAAAATGGATTTTAATGGGAATAAACTTAAAGTTCTTCACTTTTGCTCAATAGACTAGCAGCATGAATACAGAATGAAGGAGAGATGGTTTAAGAATAAACATGAGGGCTGAAAATTAATTCAGGGGTACAACATGTGCTTAGCACGCATGGTTCAGTCCATGGGTTTAATCCCATGAATTTCATATCCAGCACCCCACCCCCTCAGCTGGCATGTGTTTAAAGAGACATAAGCTTTTCAGACAACAGCAAGCTCAACATGAGTCAATTGTGTAAGATGTGGCTCAAAATTTTTTGGTTTTGTTTTTACTTTTTTAACAATTTCAGTTAACATCTCTAGAAGTAACATTTCAGCTACAGATCAAGAGAATGATGTGTCTTTGTGCTGTGTGTTTGTATTTTAAGATATTGTTCAATACCTCTCTTAAAATATTGACCAATGAGATCTCAATCTGAGAAATGATTTAAAAGGAAGGAAATTTTAAAACATTTCCTATAAGTAATAGTTGAAGAAATGTGAAGTATTACCCAATGCAAATAAGACTTAAAGGACCTGTGTGATTTTCTCAATTTCAAAGGCTACTTTTTGGGAGAAGAACCATTTTTATCCCTGTGGATTAATGAAAGAAGTCACACTCACTCTCTAGAATCCCTGAAGAAGTCCATAACTAGTTTTTTGTTTTTTTACTTGTACTTATTTAATTTGCAAGTCAGTGTGGAAATTCATGATAATTCATTTCACTTCAAGATGGTCTCTTCTTTGCTTACATTGGGAAATACACAACTACATTATTGTGCTTTCTGGGGCAGGGCAGGCATAAAGAATGGAGCATAACTGATCCAAAATGCTATATTTAAGAGAAGGCAAGAAGACAGAGTGAAGAAAATGAAATCTCTGAGATTAAGTTGTATTTTGTAGGCAATGCAAATAACTAAAGAGAAGCAGGACATGTATTTCGGTAGTGTAGTCTAAAGCACAAAGGACATTTTTAGGCAATATGGATAAAGAATATCAGTTTAGGAAACCAAAAGACTGATGTGGGAGATACTTTCATAAAGATTCAATAAAGTACACGGGCTGAGAATTTCTGCAGCAAACCTATGGTTAAATGGACACATGGAAGGGACTGGAAAGACAGTCTACAAATGGGATCACTAGGTCTCCATAGACCCAAAATCTACTTAATGTAGTTCAATTTCTTCAGCCTGGATTGAATTATGTGCTGTCAATTTTTATTTGGGAGTTATGTAGCCATGGAATAAGTCAAGGGGAACTGAACTGGTAGTTTTCAAAACACTTGCTCTACTTTAACCTCGGCCATACATGTAACATATCTGTACTTAGCACATTTACTCCCTCTGCAAGAGAAAGAACTACGCATGCCACCACTGATTCCTCAGCAGAATTATGAAATGACGCAGACAATAGCTGGGTTATTTTGGTTCTTTTATGCTTTCCAGACATAATAAATGAGAAGGACCCTCTTATCCACCCATGATTCTTAAATAGCCAGCAATCCACATCTTGTGCTATGTTTCACCCTACCGTTGCTCTGGGTGGGGATGGTGGTGACAATTTAAGACATTTATATTTACACAACATAGACTATTATGACCACAATTGCTGCAATTTTTATGATTCCTGATCATATGTGATCCGGGGGGTAGTTAATAAATCCCTTGGTGAAAACTGTTTACCCATAAACACTTTCATAAGGGCTGAGTAGCAATTAAGGTAATGGGTCCGGTGTAGGTGAAGGTAAATGACCTTATTAAGGTCTGGGCCTAAATGGCGCCCTGGTGTCCTAAGAATGTTAGGAAGAAGCAGTTTACGCACACTGAGTATTTCATTCACCGTATCTCACACTCCTTATCATTATTGTTGTTTGCTTACCATACTTCACAGTGTGACACAGGAATGCTGGCTTTGGGTTGGAATAGGGTGACAGGTGTCCACGCCCAGATAATTTGAACTGCTATCTACAAACCTGTACACCATGAGCTACAAGGTCAGGTACTTGGGTGACAGTCATCTCCTTCATTCTCAGGAATTAGTGGTATTAATCTTGGCTTAACCACACTCAAATCCTGTAATCACTCATCCACTGATTTGTTTCAGCCAGTGTCATAAATCCATCTAAATCCTTTACCTATGGAGAGAGAGAGCAAACCCTGAAAAGAATTATTCACTTGACTAGTCTGCTGGTGCTGTCATAAAATGCTACTTAATTATTACTAACACTGCAACATTTAATGGATCTCCATTATGGGGCTTGTAATCCTTTGCTCTCTGTGTGTGGAAGGCTTTTTGAAGGGAACATGCCATCTTCTAAGATACCCAAGGTTCTTATCATTCAGGATCAATAAAATGAGTACTACCACAGGGTCCACACAAGTGGCCACACACTGGCCAGAGCCAAATCTGAGCCTGTACTTGCTTAATGGAGGGTATAGTTCATCTTCTTGGTCCTTTATTATTTTATTAGTATTACTATTTATTATTATTGGTGGGTGGTGGTGGTGGTGGTGGTGGTGGTGGTGGTACTAGGGTTTGAACTCAGGGCCTCATGCTTGGTAGGCAGGACCTCTACTGCTTGACTCACTCTGCCAGTCCTTCTTGGTCCTTTAAGTGCTGAATGGGTCATCCCATTGCCCTGTGCCAATCAAAAGAAAGGGAGAGTGAAAAGAACAAAGACCCAGCATGTTTTTCACATAGCTATTCTGACAAAAGTCTAAGGGCACAGGGTGTTGCTGAGCACCATGCTTCTGTGCACCAGGTCCTTTCCTTCATGTGTTGGGAGTTTTATTTAGTATAGCCTTGTAATGTTGTTTAATTCTAGCTAATTTCCTATTTCAGAGATGAGATGAAGGTTCCTTTTCCTCTATTGAACCAGAATCTTAAACAAGAAAAATGTGCTCACTAGTAATTAAATTAGTAGTTGAATAAATTCTAGTTTATGTGATGGCACAAGTGATTTACTGTACAACACGCTAAGTGTAAAACAGAAACACGTTTTTATGTTTTTATGCAGCCTATGCTACCTCTAGGCTGAGTGTAGGTTACAGTTCTCACCAGTCCACATGGAAGATAAGAGTAGACAGGAAGGAGACCTGGGTTAACCTCATACAGTCAGGGAAAAGGACAGTGATTCTGTACATGGGCTGCAACAGACATAATGACAATGACATGGATCATTCTGTGTGTGCACAGGTACATATACAAGAGCATTTAATCAACCTGCACAAAGCAAAGGCCAGTGGGCTTGATTTATTGAAGGGCAGGCTCTTACTGGTGACAGTCAAACTGTCATGGGCTTCAGTGCAATTGCATGAAGAGATCACCAATTTCTCTGTCTTCCACTAAAACCAATGCAATTCCTAATATTCAGATGAAGCATTTGCTCTAAAGTCACATCCAGTTTTGTAACAGATTGTTTCATCTTCCCTTATGTCCGAGAACTTAGAGGCATCAACTAATTTAGGCAACAATCTGGTGACCAAAAAGAATTTTTTCAGGGACTCTACCCACAAAACTTTGCAATTCCATAACACTTCAAAAAGCCAACAAATTCAAATGAGAAAAGCATACATTTCCAATTAAGATTCAGATTTTGCTTAACATCACTATTCAGGTATCAAGACAGGAATACCTGACCAAATCCATCTCAGTATCATAAGAAAGAGGAAGGAAGAAGCACAGACTCCAGAAACTGCTTTGTCTGGTCCAGATGGCATATGTTGAATCTAAAAATTCATTAACAGATCTGCAGGGCTGGATTTTGTAGAGGGGTCTATGTTTCTCTGTGTGTGTGTGTGTGTGTGTTTTGTTTCATTTTTAATTCTCTACACAGGTAGTTTGATTTATCTGTCCACAAGGGATTACAACCAGAGAGTCAGGCAAGGAATTAGCCTTCAGTGCAACTCCAATGCCACCTGCTTGGCAGCTTCTAGAACTAGAGAGAGGCAGGTCTTAGGTTCAAAGAAACTTGAGATCTGAAAGGGCTGTTTGCAAGAAGAAATGGCACTCCTGTTGCCTCCTATAACCCTGATGCTGCCAGTAGGTTCCACACTCCCAGCACAGAGGAAACACAGCTGGTGTTCCTGTTTCTATGACACTGTTGTTTGTTTAATCTTCTCCTTGGACTATGTAGTCCTCACTAAACACAAGCTAAGAACATTGTCCCCATTTGGAAAGTAGAGAAAAGCAAGGCACAAAGCACTTGATATAATTCAATGTACTAAGCAAACAGTTATAAATAAGGCCCCTTTATAGTGGAAAAATGTCTGCTAATGAAATGGACAGATGGTCAAATAAGCCAACTTAAAAACTTGCATATACTATATATATTTTCTTTGAAAAACATAGGATTAGGAATCTAGAAGACATTTTTTTTTTTTACTTTGAGAATCAAGAAGAAAATAGTGCTCAGTCTTGCAGCCTGGCCAATATGAATTGTGCTATTGAGGAAAATGTTAGGAGAGGTATTTCCTGAATGGTTCATTTCACAAGATCCAGAACTCTCAGGTAACAGCTGATGTCCTGGCATTCAGCACTGGAGCCAGAACATGGCAGGAAGCAGATGGTGTCATATTTCCTGGGTCTCACTGTCCAGTTAAGTTGAGCACCTGCCAAGTACAAAATGAATGTCCTGCCTTTCACAGAGCACCACACACATGGCAAGCTGGGTTGGCATCCATGGCAGCCAGGGCAAGTTCAGGAGAAAGAGATACAGGTGCATTCTGATTAAAGACAAGGAGAGCACAGGGCAAAACCAACAGCAGGAGGTCACTCTCTCTTTTCATCCATTTAATAGACAGAGCAGAGTGGTTTGCAAGTCAGATGCTGAGAGGGGCAGCAGAAATTCAGTCACAGCAAAACAAGATCAACAGCCAGCAAACTCTGGAATGGCCAGATGGACAGTCAGGTCACAGGTCATCAAATCACTCATTCAGTGCCACATAAAGCAGCAGGCTGGCACTAACAGGGAAGACCCACCTGGCAGGCTAGTAGGCAGGTGGCAGAAAACAGCATTGCTACTTAAGAAAAAGCTGAAAGAGAGAACAGAGGAAAAATGAGAATCCCCTCTAAACCCCATTGCCTGTTAAGCTCCCAAAATTAGCATCACTCCTTTGTGTTAAGAAAATGTCTATATGAAGAGAAAAGTGTGTGGCCTCCTGAGCCATATCATAACTATCTACTGACCATTATTAGCTCAGTAAACACAGATATTAGGAGTCTCTTTGCTTATTAGTATGATATACACCAAGATTTAGTTAGCCTCCCCCAGCTATGAGCAATATCCTAAGGATCTATTCTGAAACCAGATATGTTGATGGATGTAGAGAATGGGAAAGGAGCAAAGTTTGCAGAACCTTTAAGTGAGAAAGTTTCAAAGAACAGCCAAAAGATCCTTAAAGGGGGATCAGGAAGAAACAGGGATAAACGTCATCATCTGGGGACAACATGGTAAAGAAGAGAACATCAGAGTATCAGAACTGGGACAGACAGGGTTTTCAACTTTCCCAGTTTTGACACCTCAGGCAAGAGATTCCAGTTATCTGAATTTCAGTGTTTCCATTTACAAAATGAGAAGGGTCTTTACTTTAAAGAGCTGTGAGCATACCATGTCCTTGTGGGTGGAAGGTGCTCAAAGAATGACAGTGATTATTACTTGAAATTTAGCTTGAGGGAAGCTCTAACCTACAGAGCCAGAACTACCTTGTTCAGGACACTTTCTTTTGCAAATGCTGGAAAGTTACTTAATAAGCACAGGAAAATAGATTAGCTCATGTCTAAGCAAGTTCAAGTCACAGCTGACTTTAGGTGACACTAGATCTAGAGATTTTACTGATGCCCCAAAGCTATCCCTTTCTGCATTTCTTGGTCTTGTTTCTATTTAAATCTTGATATTTTCCTGACCCCAAATCCTTGGCTTCTCTCACATGATCAGTGAAGGTGATGACAAGAAGCCCTAGCTTGCATTGTCCTTACTACCTAGTACATAGGACATTTCTGACCAGTGTCATCTAGCAGCCCACCTTGTGGCTATAGAACAGGGATAGGTCTGTACTTATACAGCCCTGCAAGTTCTGGATTTCCTCTACTATCTGCTTCACAACTTTCTCCTTAAATACGTAACTTAGTCAATATGAAGTACAGAGTTTCTGAATCTGTAACTTTGACTCAAATCTGTGCCAAGTGGCTGAAGCCCTGATTTTTTAGCTACTTCATGTTAGCCCAAATCAGGGACTATGCTTAGAGGAACCAGGCTCTTGATCACTGACACCCCAGGCATGGTGCTATGGCACTCCATCCCAGAACACAGGCTTTTTGGACTGCCAACTTTCTGCCTCTCTTTTTCCCCAAATTCTCACCCTCCTTCTATCTAAAGACTCCCAATCATTGGTAATCTAGAATATGTGCTGCTGTTCCCTTTCCCTGTCCTTTCCCTTCTTCTCCCACAGTGTGGTCATCATATGTGGAGGCATCCTCAGCTTCACATGTCAAATATTTGCTGCCTTGAAAGGTTTAGCATACAAGAAATCTGAGACTCACATTCTGTGGTGGGAGCATAAAGCAGTCATGTTATTTGTATGGCAAAGATCATCTGCTCATAACTTCAAAAACAGAAAACTATTCCATCCATTTACCAGCAAATGATAACATTTCGTTCTTCTTCATGGCTGCATAAAATTCCATGGATGGAATTGGAGAACATCATTCTGAATGAGGTTAGCCTGGCCCAAAAGACCAAAAATCGTATGTTCTCCCTCATATGTGGACATTAGATCAAGGGCAAACACAACAAGGGGATTGGACTATGAGCACATGATAAAAGCGAGAGCACACAAGGGAGGGGTGAGGATAGGTAAGACACCTAAAAAACTAGCTAGCATTTGTTGCCCTTAACGCAGAGAAACTAAAGCAGATACCTTAAAGCAACTGAGGCCAATAGGAAAAGGGGAACAGGAACTAGAGAAAAGGTGAGATCAAAAAGAATTAACTTAGAAGGTAACACCCACGCACAGGAAATCAATGTGAGTCAATGCCCTGTATAGCTATCCTTATCTCAACCAGCAAAAACCCTTGTTCCTTCCTATTATTGCTTATACTCTCTCTACAACAAAATTAGAAATAAGGGCAAAATAGTTTCTGCTGGGTATTGGAGGGGGAGAGGGAGGGGGTGGAGTGGGTGGTAAGGGAGGGGGTGGGGGCAGGGGGGAGAAATGAACCAAGCCTTGTATGCACATATGAATAATAAAAGAAAAATGAAAAAAAAATAAATAAACTGTAAAGTTTGGAGACCTGATTTCCACAACTAAAAAAAAAAAAAACAGAAAACTAGAGGAAACATTGGTTTGTCTTTTCCATGAGCTCCTGGAGTAAAATGAGATAGAAAAGCAACATTTAGGACCATAGAGAAAAAGCAGGATTGCTGGCAAGGACTGGGTATCTTCCTCAAAGTCTAGTTTGCTATTTTTCTCCTCTTATTCTTGTACTAGGCAGACAAGAGGTATAGAGGAATTAATACTTAGCAAGTTGAATAACTAATTGTCTGCTAATGAGCCCCCCTTAGGCTTTTGCTGAAGTGGGTGTCATCTGTAAATGCAGTGTTTTGTGGAGGCTGGAAGGCCTCTGATAGCACATCATAAATATTCTTTGAGGAATTAAAAGATAGAGTAGCACTGATCTCTTTCTGGCTTCTGGAAGACCCTCCAGTTTCAAGTTTGCAAGGCTAGGCAGATCCTCCTGAATAATACCTGAAGCTAGGACTTGAAACTATCTATAAGTGTACACTCTGCTTCAGTTTTAGTCCCAGATATACACCACCTGAGACCATAAGTAGAAGGAGGACTCACATGATGGAGTAGAAAGACTCCTACATTTTGAGAGGGAACATAGAACTCCTAGTTTCAGTTCTGTCACTGAATGTTGAGGAAATTCAGGCAATCATACAGCTTCCATGAAGCATACATTTCTCACAGACATCAGTAGGACATTGGAGCATACTGGGGCCTCAATGATCTGCTGTAGTATTTGTGAAAATGGGTAAGTTTATTAACTTTAAAATGAAACAGCAGTTAACATAGGGTAGTATGTCAACCCAAAATGTTGCAATAACTTGAGTGACTATTAGCTGCAAGGATAAAGAACTGTGTCTTCTTTATGTCTATTCCCAATTCACACAACCTGGCACCTATTACATGCTTATAGATATGAATTAAATGGGTGCATGTATGTGGAGATACGTAAATGGATACAGGGATGGTTGCATGAACAGAAAATCTGAAAGATGGATGACGAGACAGGTGGATGTGTGTGGGCAGGTGGACAGGATGAAAGATGAATGGAGGGGTGAATGGATATGAATAACTAAAGAACAATATCCAGATAATTGGGTATAAATAAGTAATAGGCTGACCAGAGGGAAACTGGGAGTAAGAACTACATGATCTCAAAACCATGTGTAACTCATTTCAGAACTTGAGGCAGCTCTGAAGTTCCTGCTGTAGCCAATGGTTATGAATTATGTGTTCAAAGAGCAAAATTTTGTTCTAGTGAGTTGACTCTATGACAAACCTTACAGTGAAAGAGTTTATGTAAATATTTCCTTGTTATATTAAGTCTAGGGACAAGTTCATATTTATTCTTTTGTCTCATGGCCACAGTCCTCTTTAAAGATTCTGAAAATATGAGTAGTACATTCAAGGTCATCCTATCAAACACAATGTGGATCTGGGTGTATCCACTTAAAAGGCCTCTCTTCACACAATTCGTTTTAAATAAAGACCAATTCACCTGATGAAGGAGAACTGGTCTTTGAGTCAGGGTACCCAGTCTCATTCAACTAATCACTCATTTATTAGTTCTTCCAACAAGTAAAAAGTAAGCCTTTGTTGTGTGCCAGGCACCATGCTGGAGAATGTTGGGGAAGGGAAAAATGCAGCTGTGAGCAAGATAGACTGAGCTGGTGCACCCTGGTTCTTCCTCTGCCAGCAGCTCACAGTGCACTTTTATCTTCCATCTTTGCCATTTCCAACTTTTCCCAGAAAGATGCAAAGTGGAGAGGAATGTGAATGGCAACCTCAATTCTCTTTCCTTACCTGTGAGATACATTTCCCTTACCTGTGCTTTTTAAAGACTCTAATGCACACTCACAGGGAGGCTTTTTCCAGATCCATTCCAGCCCCCATTACCGCTCCTCCTCTGCCACAGTCAGGGAAGTCCAAATACCTTAATTATGTAGAGCCTCACCCCCCACCCCCCCACCCCTGCCCTTCCCAAACATCAGCTCAGCACCATGCTGAGCAAGTTAATGTTCCTAGGCATCTTTTCTCTCCTACTCCTTGCCCAACAACTTTTCTTCCAGGTAAACTGAATGAATTGGCTCTTATTACACACTTTCCCAGAAATCACATACCGATGCAGGTCTTTATCATGTCACAATGTAGTGAAGACAGTAAGTAGCTCAAAACACAAGTTTTATGGACCCTGAGTCTATCAATGAACCAGGCTATAGAATCGTTCAGAATTTAGCAGAGACTAAGCTGTAACAAAAATAGAGCAGAAGTTAAGAATATCTTAATATCCAAAAGCTCAGAGGAGTTCTTCTAAAGCTGTGCTATTTACCCACTTAATACCGTCTGTGATTCAAAATCAATGTAATACAAGCATTCACCAGAAACATACCAAATACCCAACAGGATATGTCAGGTCTGTGACACCTTCACTAATATGGGCTGACAATAAACAAGCAATAAAACAGGCTTCAGGATTTGTAGACACTCTCTCCCTGAATGCGCATGGCCTTCCTTCCTTAGAGATGGCGCCACATTCTTAGTACAGGGGAATCAAAGGACAAAATCATTCCAAGGCATTCTTCCAGATGAGTAGCCTAGAATAACACTGCTCAGCTGAGAATTGAAACAAGGAGTTGGCAAGGTCTTCCAGGGATGGTTCGTCCAGGATCTTAATCACTGATAACTGCCGGCAAGATAAGTCTCAAGAATAAGGAGTAGCCTTCCTCTGTGTGAGATCCAAACTATCTACTCTTTTTCTTGATACCATGTCTGACCTTCTTCCTCTCTTTGAATTAACAAGAGTACACATTGAAAACGTAACATTGTGGGGACTCCCGGGGCCCTTGCACTGGCCATTCGTTGGCCTGAAGTGCTGTTCCTCCAAAAAGCCCATGTGTGTCTCCTCTCTTCAAATCTTGTTTCCTCACAAGGCCTTCCCTGGTTGTCCTCTAGAATTGAGCAGCCTCTGTCACCTCTGCTGTTTTGTGTGTCTTCATGGTATTTATCAGCCTCCTTTGCTAGTTGTTTATTATCTGTCCTTCCAAATAGATGACAAATTTCAAGCAGCCAGGTTCATTTTCTATATTGTTGATACTATTCCCAAAGACCAGACAGTGGCTGGCATATAGTGGATGTCCGACAAATATTTGTTGAGTGAATGAATGGGCTTAGTAGAATGAATTATACCATTGGTTCATTTTCCCCTTCAAACGAATGCCCAAGTAAAAGAGAAATGCAGCATTAGCCAGCTCTGTGACTCTGACAAAGTAGGTGAAATTTTCATGATCTCAGTTTTCTGGTTTGAAATAAAAGACAGTGAAAGGGGAGAAACTCATATTTTCCATGCATGTGGTTTCCATGAGGCGGGATCTTTGCTTTAATGCTACTGACATCCTGACACACCTGTCATGGTGGCAGAATGTCTTGAGTGACAAATGATGTAGGCATCCAACTCACTATGTTTTGGTGCTATCTGGCTTTGGACCAGACAGTAAACCTTGTGATTCAGGCCACACCCATCTTGAAGGTGAAGGAGTAGTGTCATGGGCCTTTGCTGACTGACGACTGAGCAGATTACATTTTGAACTCAGCCTTAATAAACTCATTGTGTCTTATGCCTTCTGAATTCTCCAACTAGCCTTTATCAGAAATAAAATGATATTCTGATCTCTGCCTATTCTTTTGTTTATTTCAACTGGTTCTGAACTCTGGTAGAGAAAAAAGGGATATTATGTATTGATCCACTCATGACAAAAAAGGGATATAGTTAAAGTCCATTCCATGTTACTAAGTATAAATAAATATGTCCTATCTGATTTTTGTATGAGGTATATACACACACACACACACACACACACACACACACACACACACACACACATATATATATATATAATATGAATATATATTTTTCAGTGTGGACATAAATGATTGTTCTCTTTCATCTGAAGAAGTATGAAGGATATAATATAAAGTATATATGTGCCCAGAGGAAAGTTCACATGTTCCATCATTTGAGCAGCAATAAGAAGAGGGCCAGGCACAAAGAAAGGAAAATGTGGAGAATGCTAAAAAATTTTGTCTGACAAGGGTTCATAAAGGTTCATAAAAGCATCCTAGAGGCAAAAGTTCCTGTCAGTGAGAGTGAGATCAGAAATTTTAAGCCAGAAAAAAATGATAGGTAATAAGAAATTGGAGAAGATTTCATGCAAAACAAGTAGTTATTACAGAGTTCCTTCAATTCATCTGTGGAAATTCATTTCATAAGAAAAATGAGAATGTTTCTCCATACAGCTGTACAGTTGTAAAAAGTAAAACTAGAGAAGCCAAAGCAATGCTGTAAAGATGGAATTGTTCACAGCCAATCTGATTTAATTAATATATCATGCTTACAAATAGGTGCTTTAGAAAATTAGGGCAGTGGATTGTTACTTCCTGTGTAGTCAAAAGTTATAGCCATTTTCAAACTCCATCTCTTTCATAAATGATTTGCAAATGTGTCTTTTTTTCTATATAGTAATTGCCAGTGACTAAACTGAACTCAGAACAGATTAAATGAGGATAACTAGGGGGAATGCCTTCACATTTGTATTTCTCAAAAATCCCTCAGA
Organism: Castor canadensis; assembly: GCF_047511655.1. NCBI lineage: Eukaryota > Metazoa > Chordata > Mammalia > Rodentia > Castoridae > Castor > Castor canadensis. Next base: position 92,223,674 of record NC_133392.1, on the reverse strand, counting down.
TGATTCTAAGGTATCTCCAGGGTTGAAAAACACTGACCTGGATTACCCATTATGAAGAAATAAGTATGGAAGGAATGACATATTTTCATAAAGAAAAGATATAATTCTACCATTCACACACAAGTCAAGTCTTGATCAAAGAAAGAAAAAATAGAATTTGGCCAGGCACTGGTGGCTCAGGCCTATAATCCTAGCTACACAAGAGGCAGAGGTCAGGAGGATCATGGTTCAAACCTAGCCCAGGGAAATAGTTTGCAAGATCCTATGTCAAAAATACCCAACATAAAAAAGGTTGGCAGAGTGGCTCAAGTGGTAGAGTGCCTGCCTAGCAAGTCTGAGGCCCTGAGTTCACATGCCAGTACCACCAAAAAAAAAAAAAAAAAAAAACCCTAGAATTTGAATACCAAACTATATTTTACTTTTATAACTATCTTTCCACATGAAGTTCAACATAATCTTGTGTGCTTCACTCTACTTTGGAAGAGATTATCTTTTTTTCTTTTTTTTTTTCTCATTTAAAGACCAGAAACTGACGTTCAGAGCTGCTAAATGACTTGCCCAAGGTCATATAGCTAGAAAGCAGTAGTGTGCTCCTATGTATGTCACCCTTGTTTTCAGTCACTAGTGGACCATGGGAAATGCCATTTTCATGTCTCAGTTCACCACACTGCAAAGATAACTCAGTGCTTCTTCACTTATGTTCCTCTCTATAGAACTCTCTCTAACCAAGGCTGGTGGTCACCATTTTTTAACGTTCTCTGTTAAGCCTCAATACAAATGAGCAATGATATAGGGAGAAAGTGAAAATCAATGCCACTGATTAAGAAACTGTCCTCTAATTTGCCTTCTTGACACTCAGCTTTAAAAGACTGATGAGGGAAAAATCTGTATCTGGCTTGACTGCTTATGAAGAAAATCCTTTTAAGTGTGGACATTTCTTTGAAGCTACCAAGATAACAATGTTAGTGTTTATTGCAGTTTTATTGTGCTAAGCATACAAGTTCTCTTTTCTTTTAATTTTTAATTGACACATAATATTTGTACATTCTTATTTGTACAAATGTGATGTTTTGATTCATGTGCAAATTCCCTTACTTCTCACAATAACTGAACAGAAGATAATTACTGTTCTTATGCCTATTCTAAAGGTAAGAAAATGAGGCATTAGAAAGGTTAGATAACTTATTCTGTTGTTATATGGGTTATTAATATTTAACACTAACTGAAGACAGACCTAATTGACTCTATTTGCTTCTATCTCTTTCCTAATGGTATCTTATGCACCAATACAAGTCTCTCTGTATGCCTAGCAAAAGAGAAAGTCTATTGGAAGTAAGGTGTATTTCTAAAAGCTTTTTTACAACTTTGAAAGTTGGTGAAAGTCACTCCCATATTGGGGCAAAAAGAATTTAATCTTCACTCTGCAATTTTGAGGCTGCTGAAATAACTTAACAATGGACAAATTAACCAGTGAAAATGTATACAAATTTATTAACTCACAGAAGTATTACAAAAATGAAAAATAATCAATTCATAACCCAGTGGGATTTGGAAACTGATATGCCCACATAGAGAGGAAAGTGGGGGGTGATGCAGGCAATTTGGAGTGGTAATAAATATTGGGAGAGGAGAATGAATGATCTGGAACAACAAACAATAGCCTCTGACAAAATTTATCTGAGCTCTGGTTGTGTAGTCAGCTCTGCTCTTCTTTCTCAGAATTAGTTAATCATCTTGAGACTCCATCCTTTATAGATGAGAAAACTTTAAAGAAGTTCCCTGTCTATACTTCAGGAGGGACAGAAGGGTAGAAGAAGGTCAGAGAGACCTTAGTTCTGAGACTGCTTGCTTAGTTCAATGTCCTCAGCATGTCAAAATACCATACTTTGGGGAATGGTCTTCTGAGCAATAACAGTCCCCAGTGTTTACCCCTGTTCTGATAAAAGGTCTTTTGGGATCTCAATCCAACCTTGGAGAATGCCTTGCCTGTGCAGGCTTTCACTGTCCTGTGGCTCCCCCTTCCTTCTACTATACCACAATGTGCTGTACTTGACATTTTCTTCCCCCACAACTGTAAACTTCTTGAGGGGGGAACATGTCTTTTCATCTTTTTACTTCAGTATTTTTTGTGCCCTTACACAACTAGGGTAAAATTAAATTCCAAACCAAAGGGTAGATACAAGATAACAAAGCACTAAGTTTAAGGCTTGGAAACCAATTCTGCAACCAAATTCCTCTTATGAGAACACAGTCTAAAGTAACAAATAGTTGAGCTATAGGACTTTGTAATTAATCAGGGACACCTGAAAAATAGGGAAAACTTTAAGGATTGTATAAAGTCATTCTACTAATAGCTTCAATTTTTTGGCAATTATCTAGAAAAGAAACAAAGATAATCATGGACTCCTTAAGTAATCAACTTTTAAGAATTTCCTTCTCATGTTAATTCAAATTTGGCTTTTCATTCCTGCTTGTGCTTAAAAAGAAAGCAAACAATATGGGAGTATATAAAAATTACAGTTGATTTTAAAATTAAGAACCAAGGGTATACCTTTAGAGTCAATAAAACAAATTAAATAATAGGTATAAAAATACAGAACAAAGGAGAGAGAGAAAGCTAAGAAAGAGATAAAAGGGGAATTGAGGAGGAACTAGAAAATAAAAAGGGAAAAAACAATATACAGAACCTATTAGAGAAATCAACACCACAGCAAGGGAATGGAGCAAGGAAAGGTCTGCATTGCTTAATTCCTTAATAATCCCCACTCTTGACAATCCCCTCCCCAGAATTCTAAATTTAGAGCCATATATAATTTCTTCTGCTACCTAACTTTATTGATGAGTATTTCCGATCTCATAATATAAGAATATATTTTATTCTTCCTAGTTTTCTGAGTTTTTCAACATTTCCAGGAGTCTGTCTGGAACTTACTGGTAACTATCTGCAGATGACGCAGATGATGCAGATGATATTCTCTCTCTCTCTCTCTCCCTCTCTCTCTCTCTCTGTCATCTCTCTCCTTAATACAGCATTTTCTTCTAATAGGAAACTGAGTTCCCTATGAGTATTTTAAGATACCTATATAATTCATTTTTCTTACAAGAGAGAAGATAGGGCCCTAAAGCCCTGTATTTTAGGATACTTTTAAGTTACTGCTAAAATTTAGTCAAAGGTTAGATCCAGTCTCTCAGAAGTCTACACCCCCAGGGTGAGTGAAAGGAACAAGAATGTTCCTCTATAAGTGATTTGGAGACCAAGGACAAGCTACATGTATGGCCTAGAACAAAATGAAAAGAGTCCTTGTTCAAAATTTAATAAGCATATCAGGTTGTGACAGTAGGGCATTAAATCAAGCATGGGATACTTTGAGAAGCTGATCTGTAGAAGGCCTTATCTAATGGGCCAGCTGGGCGTGACAGTTGGAAAATACAGGAGTGGGAAATGTGGTCTGGTGATGAGTGAGTGACTTAAAGTACAGACAAGTTAAAAGCTGGTAGTGACTGAGAAGAAGTGCTAGTAGAAATAGAAGGTACACAAGGATGGTGAAGAGAATTAAGAGAAAATTAAAGATGTGAGTTTATATTTGTTAGCCAATGTTTACTCCCAAGTCATGCCCAGAGACCACAGTATCAATTTTAACTTATTAACTTCTTTTTCTTTTAATCAAAACTGATAAACATAATTGAGCAACAAGAGTTTTCCTCAATACTAGTAGATATGTTGTATGAAAGATGGTATGGAAAGGCTTACAGATTCAAAAGCAAAATAACAGATCATAGATATCAAAAGGTTTCTTTGGCTTTTCATTAAACATAACTATCTTCTAGTGTAGCCTATTACTTGATTGAGAAAAAGAAACTTTTAATGTGGGCCTAGCCTGCCTTAAAAACTCACTGTGAGTATCCCTGGACTTAAGACATACACTAGACTGTGGTAAACTATAATCTTCACTATAAGGAAAGAAAATGGAGAAAGTTCTAGAGCCAGAATGCAAAGACTTAACCTACTCTACAACTTATTACTCATGACATTGAAACAATTCTGATCCCATCTGAGCCTCAGTGTCCTCTCCTGTAAAATACAGATAACACATTTCTACTTAACTCAAAGTGGGATAACGTGTATTGAGACTTTATGAAACTGTCAAGTGTTGCACAAACTTGAAGCATTATCATAGAAATGTACTTGGCACTGTCAACGTCACCTCTGAAGTTAAGAATTAAAACTCACAAATCATAAAACTAGAATCTCTCAGAGGTTAGCAACAGAAGATGAAATTGTATTTCAGCTTTAAGGAAAAAGAGATCTCTGCTCATGGTTGCAGAAGTAAATAGCATTGAAGTAAAGCATTACCTTGAATGTTTTTGTTTATCGCTGTGTTTAGTCCCTATGGTCTTTTACACTCTATCAGCAGTAATGCAAGCAAAAGAAAGTGTAAAACCATACATGGGAAAGTTAGCCCACGAGGGTTTTTTCCCACAGTGTATCAAACAGAATAAGCAAATTTTTCTAGCTCCCTGGGAAATAACTGGACCACAATCCTCAGAAGAGTTTCTAGACAGGATATTTACCCTCTATTCTAAGTTCTCTCTTTCCACAACCCCCCCACATTCTTCCTTTCGCTCAGGCCATCTTCACTCCATCTCCCATTAATCTTGCCTCCACACTCTCATTAGCAAGGAACAATTAAATATATAGACTAAGAACCAAATAGACCACTGTGTAAGGGGCTGGAAATTTAGTGGAAAAGATGAAGGAGCTAAAACTCATACAAGTGCTATGGTAGGATATTATGAAGCTAATATCAGCATTCTCAAAAAGCCCACTAAAGGGAGGATAGGATTATTTGTTTTTCTCTGTTTTCAGCTTTAGACAAGAAAGAGCCAAGCCACCCAATTCACCATGCAAGAAACCAGGGCAGAATTTGATGAGAAAAGCTTTATTGTAAACCTAATGTGTACAATTTTCTTCCAAGGTGCCATCAGGATGTATATGTTTAAGGACAGGTTGAATGTGTGGATTTTAGAGAAATAAGACTAACAGTCACTGGCTGTTAGTAGAACCAGACTGCTGGTTCTACTGGGAAGTCATTTCAAGTATAAATTCTAGATCTTTTAAGTAACAAAATGGACTACCACATCTGTGCCTACTGCCTTTGGAATTCCATATGCTGGCAGTGCTAGTCATACCACAGAGAGGGTAGATTTGAAATTTCAAAGTAACTGAAAAGTCAGCCCTGAAATTCCTTTAACAATGGACAAAGCCTGGCATACCATACATACAAAGAAAATGCTCTATCATATATGAAACTTTACCAAAACTCAGTAGGAAAGACCTGGCTTAACAGTGATCAATTTTGTGCTCTGCATTGTCTTCTGCAGTCTCACACAGTGTTCCCCATTGTTACCTCTACTCTCTGGTCCCTTGTGTATCATTGTCATGTTTTTACTTCACACTGTGGTTATTTGTTTCCATGACTAGATGGCTGTGATGGGTTCTGGAAGGGCGAGATCTGGACCTTGCGCAATATTGTCTCTAGCCCTGTGCCTGTTGCATAGTAGATCTCAAAAATGTTAAGTGGAAGAGAGCTGGGGTGTCCAGTAGACATCTTTAAGAGAATCGTTAATACCAAATTACAACTCATGTACCATCCCTATGCAAATGAGAGAATCTTGGAGTGTCATATTCATTCAAGATATCATATTTTAGAGCATTGCAAAATTCAAATATGTTCACCACTGGAGATTAACATGGGTGGTGGAGAGGGGAAATGCTTGGCAGAATGTGGAAACCATGTCAAATTAGGAACAAATGAAAGAACTGGGAATGATTAACTTGACTATAAGAAGGCAAAGGAAAGGCACAGTTACTCTGCTCAGATATTTGAAAAGCTGTCAAGTGGAAAAGGTAGTTAGATTTGTTGTGTATTACCCCAGAGGGCATATTAAGGTCAGTGTTTAAAAAAGGAGAATGAAGCAGATTTGAGCTCACCAAAAGAAAGAGCATTGTAAAACACCCAGAACTCATCAAAAATGGTGGACAAGAGTGAACTTTCTGTCTTTGATATTATGAAAGCAAGGTGACCTTGGCTGCTAGAATTCCTTTCAACTATAGAATTTCTAGTTCTCTACATAGCAAAAGGCAAATACCCCTGGAACCCTGAATATGGGGCCACTGCAGGAAATAAGTGATATCATCTTTTTCCTTAGATACTGACTAGTAAGTGGGAGAGCAGAGGAGATAACATGGAGGTTCTACAGAGGAAGACCAGGAGAAAGTTTCCAAAGAGTAAGAGGAAACTTAGTAGTTCTGAAGATAAAAATGAATTTTCATGATGCAATTTTGACTACTGCCTCAGCTAGTCAAAGTCAGTAGCTAACTGGAACAAAGAGGGTAATTTTAAAAAATGATAATAATCAGCAAAATTATTTGGAATTTGGGGAAAAGGCACATTTTTTTGAAAGTTGATACTTTAAAGAGCTGCAATCATGCATCTGTTTTCTTGTTTGTTTTACAATTGAGGCAATGGAAATAGAGGACTCCATGAAATTGAATGACGCTTCACATTGACAAGCATTTCTGAAATTTGAGGAACCCATTATAATCTCAAGCTGTGTAAAGAAAGAGCAAAGAATGTATCATTTAATGCTTAATTTTTGTAATAATCTTACTTATTAGAAATACAGCATTTCACAATAAAAGCCTGTGTTTCAGTTGAGTAATATGATAAGACACAGCTTATAAAAATGGGAATTGAGTTTAGCTCTGTTCTTGTGCTCTATTTTCTATTTATCATGTGAATGGCTTCTAAAGAAGATTGTCTTGCTTTATTAATTTGCATAATTACTGAAATATGGCATGTGATCCCAAATAACAAACTCCTGATGATATCATTTTAGATTTACTGTGATATTATTTTGAAACCGACCAGAATTGTCAAAAAATTAAGAATAAAGGTATATAAGCACATTTTGCTATGTTTGAGACTTCAAAATATAAAAATGTGGGTCATACAATGAATGTGCTTAGATGCTGCATAGTTTGAAACCCAAAGAACAACTGGTAGGTACTATAATATCTTAGAGTAACAGTAAGTCTGTGGTTGACAGAATAGGAGCCAGGTAAAGTTTGTTTTTGTTTTTTTTTTTATTTTATTTTTTGTTAATTGAATCAAGATTCTTGAAAAAGATCTAAAAATACTTGCCTAAATATATTCCCATTTTTCAAATAGCACCCTATCAAATTAGCTTGACAGGCTCTGGTCTCAGTAAGAAAATTTTGACGCCCTGTTTGAGTTGAGATCATCAACAAGTACAAACATTTCACTCAGTCCCATCTTCAAAAATGTGGGTGAGGTAGAAAATGTGGATATAGAAAAAAAGAAAAGCTGCAAGCTGTCAGCTATCAGACACTGTTTAAGAAGCCAAGTAGTAAATGCTTCTCTTTGGAATGAAGGCTGCTAAAATAAAACAGGGCTCATTGACAAAATAAATCCTACCGTCTATCTTGAGCAAGCTGATAAACAGGGGCTGCAATTGATTGTCTTTCCTAACGTTGCAGAAGCCACAGCAAAACAATAGCAGATATAAAAACTACACCTCTTTCTCCTGCCTCTCATAACTTCTTATTAATCCTTTTAAATTGAATTTAATAATTTTAAACAGCATACCAGCCTAAAATATTGCTTGTTTGCCCAAGACAATATATTGGAAGCTGGAAAGTGTAGTATACAATTCTGCCTCCTTTCCTTTTGCCATGATTTGAGTAAATCTGTGACTTCATGACAAAGGAACATTATAACTGAGGAATAATGCATAAAAGAAAAATGTTTATTTCTTAGATAGAATCTCAGTTTTTCTATTAATTAAGTAGCACTGACTCTCTGAAAAGAAAGATTTCAGTACTGTCTTGCTTATCCTGACCCACAAGGCCCTGCCAGATGAAGAATCTTAGTTTGTTATGGGTCAAAAGATATTCCCCTCATCTGCTGAGAATCTCATTGCCTGGGTAAAATAACAGGGCATATTTTACAGGAACTATTAATACGGACTGTAAGCTTGTGAGGTGCAAAACCAGCAGCTGTATGCAAATGGCAGGTTGTGAGCCAGCTGAAACTCTCTGCTTTCAAGTTTTACATGTTGTGCGCACACACACACACACACACACACGCACACGCACACACACACACGCGCGCACACACACACACCAGCTTGAGAATGTTAAGCAGCACAAGATTTATTTTTTAATATAAGTAAAAATATCTAGTGTGGCTTACAGATTTGGCAGAATTAGGCCAGCCTCTTCCTTCCCACCACAGACTAGAGGCATCTGGTCCAGGCCTAGAAGCTGCTCGCACTCATAGAGATGGCAGATTTGAAGGACGTGCCCTGCTCCTCAGCAGGATGGCACAGAGAGGAAGAGAAAACACAGCAACTCCATTACAGTGTCTTAACGATTATCTAGTCAAGCTCCTATTTTTAAAGAAAAAGAAACTGAGGCCAAAACATGCAGAGAGCTAAAGACAGGCCCCAAGGCTGGAACTTGCTTTTCTTAGCTGGGGCCACAGCAAGACCTTCAGAGACTCTAATCAGTGTGAAAGGATTATGGTGCCCATTTCTACGTCATTCCGTAAGGATACAGTGAGCAATGGGTAACGAGGTGCCACAACCAACATTCTGATTTTTCCCATGAGGATTAATTTTAAACGTGTTTTGGGGAATATTTCACATTGAAGCCTCTAAGAAATATTTTCTCCTCCCATTAGATTTCCCTCCTAAGCTTAAGAGCCTAAGTTTATGTTGACTATTAAGAACACAGCTTCACTTCTGGCCACAAGGCTCAGTACTTTCTAGCCCCTGTAGCCTCTTCATCCTCTAACCTTGGGCAATGGACCACCAGGACTAGCAGATTCTCTCCTGCTGCCTGTCAGGGGACCCATTATCTCCTAGGAATGTCTGTTACAGTTCTGGGCAACAGTTTGTGAGATAATTTGTAGTCTATCTTGCTGCAGCCTCCACTAATAGCATTGGGGTTTGAGGGCCATGTATTTAACTTTATTTTTTAAATTTTTAAAAAAATGTTTTGGATTTTTTTTTCTTTATTCATATGTGCATACATTGTTTGGGCCATTTCTCCCCCCTGCCCCTCACCCTCTTCTTTTCCTCCCCACCCCCGTCACTTCCAGGCAGAACCTGTTCTACCCTCTTCTCCAATTTTGTTGAGAAGAAGGCACAAGCAATAATAAGAAAGACATAGCGGTTTTTGCTAGTTGAGATAAGGATAGCTATACAGAGAGATTCCTAGCATTGCTTCCATGCACATGTGTATTACAACATGAATTGATTCATCTCTACCTGACCTCTTCAACTACTTCCCAGTCACCTTCCCATATTGACCTCTGTCGTTTTAAGGTTGCTACTATTAGTTCCTCTGCAGTGGGCACATCAAACACTTACAAGTTTTGGGTTTCCTACCTTTCCCTATTCCTCCTGTATGTGTTTTCCCCTTAGTGTGTGACCCATGTCTAATAATATTACTGCATTTGTTTTAGATCTAAAGTCCACATATGAGGGAGAAATATGATTTTTGGCCTTCTGAGCCTGGCTAACTTCACTTAAGATGATGTTCTCCAGTTCCATCCATTTACTTGCAAATGATAAGATTTCATTCTTCTTCATGGCTGAGTAAAATTCCATTGTGTATAAATACCACATTTTCTTAATCCATTCATCTGTAGTGGGGCATCTTGACTGTTTCCATAACTTGGCTATTGTGAATAGTGCTGCAATAAACATGGGTGTGCAGGTGCCTCTGGAGTGACCTGTGTCACATTCCTTTGGGTATATCCCCAGGAGTGGCAGATATATGTTTAGTTTTATAAAAAGCCTCCACATTTTTGTCCAGAGTGGTTGGTGGGTGCACTAGCTTGCATTCCCACTAGCAGTATACAAGGGTTCCTTTTTCCCATATCCTTGCCAACATTTGTTATTGCTGGTGTTTTTGATGACAGCTATTCTAACAAGGGTAAGATGGAATCTTAGTGTGGTTTTGATTGGCATTTCCTTTATGGCTAGAGATGGTGAGCATTTTTTCATGTGTTTTTTAGCCATCTGAATTTCTTCTTTTGAAAAAGTTCTGTTTAGTTCAGTTGCCCATTTCTTTATTGGTTCATTGATTTTCGGGAAGTTTAGTTTTTTGAGCTCCCTGCATATTCTGGTTAATAGTCTTTGTCTGATGTGTAGCTGGCAAATATTTTCTCCCACTCTGTGGGTGGTCTCTTCAGCTTAGAGACCATTTCTTTTGTTGTGCAGAAGCTTTTTTGTACTTAACTTTATATTCATCTTATTGAGTCCATTTGTGATTAAAATAACAAAGACTGGGTTGGATCCCTAGTACTGAATTAAATAAATAAGTAGTTATTTGAATATCTTGTTTACTATATTTACTATCCCTACCAACTTTATCTTAGCCACTAAATACAATAACTATCTCTCCATTATCATGATATAAATTACTCACAGAAAGGTAGATAAAGACAAAAACCAGGAAAAGTGTCAGTGCAGGTCACTTTAAACATCTTCAGGTAAACTGTGGTCCATTAACCACCATCTCTAGGGTAAGATTTTTTTATAAGTCAAAAGTACATCTACTACAGTACCTTGTGGCCATCTTACTAGACCTGACATCTCTTCAGGACTGAGATCGGCTGCCTTTCATGCTAAGTGTCTAACACAGTGCATGGCCATTGAATAGGTTCCATAAGTGGTTATGAACCAACTAATACTTCCTGTGAATGCTATGCTAGTTACTAGTGATCACAGGTTCTTCATGTACTAGGGATGTAAAAATTAATGTCTTTACAATCAAGTCTAAAAGCTTCCTATAATGTTTTTTTATCTATAGTTTGGGATTGTGTACCATATTCCCTTTTTAATTCTGCATTGCCTCCACTTGCTTGCTCTTTTTTTTTTTTTTTTTTTTTAAGCTCCTTTTATTTTTATTTTTTTTTTTCTTTTATTATTCATATGTGCATACAAGGCTTGGTTCATTTCTCCCCCCTGCCCCCACCCCCTCCCTTACCACCCACTCCACCCCCTCCCGCTCCCCCCCTCAATACCCAGCAGAAACTATTTTGCCCTTATCTCTAATTTTGTTGTAGAGAGAGTATAAGCAATAATAGGAAGGAACAAGGGGTTTTGCTGGTTGAGATAAGGATAGCTATGTATATCACCCTATACCAAGATTAACTCAAAATGGATCAAGGATCTTAATATCAGACCCCAAACTCTTAAGTTGATACAAGAAAGAGTAGGAAATACTCTGGAGTTAGTAGGTATAGGTAAGAACTTTCTCAATGAAACCCCAGCAGCACAGCAACTAAGAGATAGCATAGATAAATGGGACCTCATAAAACTAAAAAGCTTCTGTTCATCAAAAGAAATGGTCTCTAAACTGAAGAGAACAACCACAGAGTGGGAGAAAATATTTGCCAATTATACATCAGACAAAGGACTGATAACCAGAATATACAGGGAACTTAAAAAACTAAATTCTCCCAAAACTAATGAACCAATAAAGAAATGGGCATGTGAACTAAACAGAACTTTCTCAAAAGAAGAAATTCAAATGGCCAGAAAACACATGAAAAAATGCTCACCATCTCTAGCAATAAAGGAAATGCAAATTAAAACCACACTAAGATTCCACCTCACCCCTGTTAGAATAGCCATCATCAGCAACACCACCAACAACAGGTGTTGGCGAGGATGCGGGGAAAAAGGAACCCTTTTACACTGTTGGTGGGAATGTAGACTAGTACAACCACTCTGGAAAAAAATTTGGAGGCTACTTAAAAAGATGGACATCGATCTACCATTTGATCCAGCAATACCACTCTTGGGGATATACCCAAAAGACTGTTACTCCAGAGGCACCTGCACATCCATGTTTATTGCGGCACTATTCACAATAGCCAAGTTATGGAAACAGCCAAGATGCCCCGGCACTGACGAATGGATTAAGAAAATGTGGTATCTATACACAATGGAATTTTATGCAGCCATGAAGAAGAACGAAATGTTATCATTCGCTGGTAAATGGATGGAATTGGAGAACATCATTCTGAGTGAGGTTAGCCTGGCTCAAAAGACCAAAAATCGTATGTTCTCCCTCCACTTGCTTGCTCTTATTGCACAATGCTTAACATTTACCAACAGTAGCTCAACTATATAACATGTAGGGTTTTTTCCAATACCAAGATGTAATTTCTCAAGTCAAGGGGATGGATATATGGAAACTCACTTTCTGATCACTTAACAAACATTCCCAAAGCCCGTTCTGTGCTAGACTCTGTACTGAAACTGACCCAAATTGGGAGCTCCAGGAAGGAAAAGGAGAAGGCTTCATCATAAGGTATAAGGAATATTGAAACATACTGAGAAGACAATGAGAGCATGGGAGAGGAGCATTTGGCACTGGCCAGAGTGACAGTCAAATACTTAGACCAGATAAAACACGGACCAAAGCTCGAGGGATTAATAAAAATTCACTACATAAAAGGGCAAGAGAAGTGCATTTTGAGAGGAAAAACAGAAGCAACAAAAAGCACAGCAGTGTGAATTTGCATGAAATGTGCAGGGGCCAGGATGTTCTAGAATGAAACTCAGCTTGAAGCACAGTGCCACAGAGATGAGTCTGGAGAGCTGGAGTACTGGCCACAAGAGGCCCTGCTTGCCATGGGAAAGAGTGTGGATGTTTTTTAGAGATAAATGGGGAGAAATTAGACACAGAACCATCATGCAGTGCTTGATGAGGGATTTATGTCTAAAAGTAAAGCCAACATATTGTAGGAGTTGCTGGAGAAGTAAACAACTTCTCAGCTCACTGAGAAGGAAATGGGAGGAATAAGTGGGAGGATCAGAAAGAAGTCACCCTCCAAACATGGGCAGTTTCCAGATGGGATTCTAAAGAAGCAGAAGTTTGTGGGTTATTTAAGGAAGTTGGGTTTTGGTGAAGTAATTGCTTAAGGGAGTCACCCAGTAAATGACTGGTATTAATCCTGCAGCTGCTGTTGGTGAAAGCATAGGTAGTTGGGAAGAAGAGCTGGAGATGGAGGGTGGGGAGTACAGCTGAAGCCTGTCAACACCTGTAATTCTGTCTGACAATGCATCTAATCACAAAGAACTATGGCTACTGCTTCACGCCTGTCTTCCAAATCCAGTCCTGCACAAATTCTTCTCTTGCTAAATCTAAATTGTTACACACAGAAAAGGGGATTCTAAAAACCATACTTCAGTTTAACAATTTAAGTGTACAAAATCAGGAAGCAGAAGCACCCAAAACATGGCCAAGAACTTTCCATTAAAAGGGTTCAGGTATAAAGACACTCACCTCCAGTGGGCATTCTTGATGCCGTCAGTGCTGTGAAGAAGATGATCCTCATGGCTTTGCACCACTTGCTGAGGATTCAAAGTGTCAGGGTTGTCTGATTGACTGAGTCTTGGTTACATGCATATACTAGATTCCTCACTTCCACAGAGGGGGAAAGGATCCTTCATTCCATCTCTTTGGAGATTGTCCCTTCAAATAGGAAGGTTGATTGATACTATAGAATGATAACAGCAATAGCAATAAAGAAAAATATCCAAACCACATGGTCAGATTTAGACATTAGAAAAAAAATTCTCTTAAGTACACAGAGGATAGAGGTTGGTTAGGTACTTTCTCCCATTTTTCTTCAGGGAAGGTTGAAATAATTACTATGTCTCAACATTTCAACAGCTTAGAAAACAAGGTTATTTCTTTTTCACTTAGTAGTCCAAGGTGTGTGTTTGAGACGGCAGTGAAATTCAGGGATTTGGACTCTGTCATCTTCAACATGCAACTTCTAAGGTTATGCTGAATGTTAAAATCCCAGGAAGTCAAAGACAGAAAATAAAAAAGCAGTAAGTATGGAGAGGTCTTTTAGGCCACTTCAAAAATTGACACCTACTGCTTTCAGCTCACATTCTATTGGAGAGAGCTTGGTCACATGACCACATCTAGCAATAAAGGAATCTGGAAAGTATAGCCCATGTGCTCCAAAAAGGAGAGAATAAATTTTGGTAGTCAGTTACTGGTTTCTGCCATGTAGTCTATGCACACTATTTGGGATTCAAATCCATCTGATTAGTCATCTAATCAAGAGGCAACAAATCTTACCGTAATAGGAGAGTTAAAAAATATTTTAAGCTTCAAAGTCATATTAGCTCTGCATAAACTACTCAATTCTGCCCTTGTACTGCAAAAGCAGCCATAGACAATATGTTTAAAAGCAGGACGATGACTATGTTCTAATAAAACTTTATTTACAAAAACAGGGAGCAGAAAAGATTTAGGTCACAAGCAGTAGTGTACTCTGGTATTGGTTCTACTGTGAATATTGCTCTCTTGAGAGGAATGGAAGTAAAATAACAGCTGGTAAGTTTTGTTTTTCCTTTGTCATCCATCAGCATTTTATCTTCTGCCCCAATCTCTACCTCTCTACCTTCATATTTCCTTACTTCTCCTCAAAGTTCTTTTGGTCCTTTATCTGGATGAGAAGTTGTTCTTTTCACTGCTAACATTTATTCTCCACAGATCATGGTTCTGTTAATTTTTAGCAGTCAAGTAACCCTTTATATGTAACAATTCATTCACTCTAGCCTTTCTTTTGCTTCTTTAACTAGACAGGTATCATTTGACTTCTTCTCTTTATTTCCAAAGATTGAGCCAGACTCCTTTTCTTGACATGGCCATAACACCTGTCATATGGCCTGAGTCTCATTAGACTCTGATCTATGGATAAGAGCCATGTATTTGCTTCAAGATCACAATGTACTCTGCTGATAGACAATTCTCCATGCTTCCCTTGTTTCTAGGTCTCTTAGAAACAGAGGTGATGATGGCCGTTTGTTGTGGACAATCTTTTTGAGGATGTTTTCATGGTAATAAGGTCTTCCTTCAGGTCATAGGTTGGATAAGTTGGCTTACAGCCCATTATATAGGATTAGAATTTTTCTATGTTCAGTGTTCTTCAATATCATAACATTATGAGTATACAGTTGTATTTTAGTCTTTGTCACATGGCACTAAGGAAAATAAGGCTTGGAAACTGATACAAATGCTAATTCTTTGGGTGTTGCTATTGCTGTAAGTAATAAAATGTTCTTTGTCTCTGACCCAGGGTCTCCATTTTTCTGCCAGTTTCTCTGAAACTTCAGTAGGCTTACTTTGTAGCTTGGGAATAGAGAGAAATCTCAGAGCCTCCAGTGTTTCTGACACATTATACTTCTGCAAAAATGGAAAAACTGAAGAAATAAGCTAGATTCTGGAAATTAAACTGTGGTAAAGCAGGGCAGAGCTGTGTAAGGTTCTGCTTAAAGAGAATGCCTGAAGTTGTAACTTCACCTTTGTCTAACCACTAAGGAATGTAAGTGCTAAGGGTGATACTACAGGGATGTCTGCATCCCTCTACTTAAAAAACAACATAAATCATTTCCAAACTCAGTGCTGCAACTACTATAGGTAACAATTGCACTAAGCCTCTCAATTTTGTCATAGTTCCAAAGCCAAGAAGAATTGATATAGAATATGTTTGGCCTAGTGTGGGCAGCTTTGAACAGGCACTATATCAACAGAAAGAGAATTCTATTTGTTCTGAAAGCAATAAGATGTAGACAACATGAGGTGACTTACCCTCCCACCCTTTTTCTGTTGTTTTATCAATAGATATTGAACTACTGTCTCTGTAAAGAACCACTGTGTTTAGCACCAGGATAGGAGGTGGAAAATGATGGGAAAAACTCTATTAGGAGTTCACGTAGAAGACCAAAAATACACAATGCTATTAAGAAGTGAAATTTCAAAGTCATATTAGTTTGACTTGAATTAAATCACAGTGTGTTGGGAAAGAAGGCTGGTGGGAATGTGGAGACAGATTTTGACACTAGGTGAAGACAGGTTAGAGTTTCCTGGGTCTAAAGGTCAAGTGTTCCAATAGGATCTGAGTTTTACTGTAATGTGCAAGACATAGATTTCAAAAAGAAAGCAAACAGCACTTCAGGCAGTGCCATTTTTGATCAGTAACACAAAGGTAAAAATGAGATAGTCAGGAAGCAACAGAGTCTATGACAAGGACGACTAGGTGGTGGGGAAAGTGACCTGGGCCTAAACACCCCCATCTCAACTAGCCATCTGAGTCATCAACCTGCCCTTGTCTGAAAGTAAGAGGATGCATTAGAGGACCTTTCCAAATAAAATAAGCTCTATAATTTTGTAACTGGGTTTTAAGAAAGTAAATTCACTTGACAAATCAGATGTTAGTATTGAGTTATAATGAAAATGATGTTAGAGAGAAGGTTTGGGTAATTGGTAGTAGGTGAAAATGCTTGTATTGAATTAAAGGATCAATAGGGAGCCTCGTCTGGTCTTTGAACCAAAATGACAAGGTTAAAATATTTGTGAAATGCAATCAATGAAAAATGGACAAGAGAATGTTCAAAATAACTATATTCAGCCCCAGACTGTTTTTCAAGAGATTTGTCACAGGTACAAGTTTATCTATTCACATGAGGATAGTGGAAATTAAAATATCAACTAAATTATTCCACCTGTAACTGTTGCGAGATTGGAAGTGTCTCAGACATGAAGTTATTAGCCCTGCATTACTTAGGATTGTTCTTAATTTGGAGGACTTAAAAGTAGTTGTTTTCTACAAATTTCTTAGGAACTGGTTTGCATTGCTTTGATTAAGCTTCTGAAATCAAAATTAAGCCTTACTTTAAAGATTTTGTGTCTATAGCCATATTAAGAACTAAATGCATTTTCTCATTCTGTTCCATTGTCTCATTCTCAACTTTGCATCTTATCTCTGTCAAGATATCAGTAACCTTCACAGACACCCTCATTTCCTTGAACAATCATAGCCCAGTGTTTCTGGGAATTGAAGGTACACTGCATGGATAGTGCCCTTTGGAAGTTTACTTAGTTACTTGGATAGAAGCAGAAAGGGGCAGATAATACCTTCAGTCTAACCAGCATCTTAATTGTCACATTAAACCTCATTTCTTACCCAATTTTATAGGTGATGACAATCAAGGCATGCTTTCTCAGGTTTGAAACAAATATGCGAGGACTAAAATGAGAACACAGAAAAAAGTAGTTAAAGAGAATGTGTAAAGACAACATTAAAGTGTATAAATGGGTAAGGACTGCTCCAAACAGCAAAATGCTTCTAAGCCTTCTTTCAAAAGAAATACTCTCCAACCTCTCAAAGCTTGTTTTCAAACTATTTACTTAAAAGAAAATATAAATAGCTCTAGCTCCAGAGTAACTGTGTGCTCTGCCTAAGACTACAGAGCTCAATTTAATGTAATTTGTGGTTTAAAATTAGAAAGAGTATTAAAGGGGGTGAATATGATTGTAGTATATTACCAGCATGTGTGGAAATATCATGGTGAAAACCCTTACTATGTACATTTTCATATAAACCAATTTTTAAAGGTCGCTTCAAAACTGCTGAAATCCAGTTGGATTTTCTGGACTAGAGATTCAAACTTTAGGATTTACCTTAACAATGATGATTATTTGTGAGCTTAAAATGGCTACTCAGATCTCTCTCCAGCCTACATTGCTTTGGTAGCCTGGAAGGCTAGGAGGAGATGAGGAGTATTATCAGGGAAGTGAGAAGTAAGCACAAATGTCATTGCAACATGTAACTTCCAGAACGGAGGTCAGATTTTCTTCACGTCCCTCAGCCCCAAATAAGCCTGAAAAGAAGTCATTTGAAAAACTACACCATGATAACATTCTGAAACACTGAAATTTTTCTATGGACATAACAAATCTACTTTTTACCAATCTAAAAGCTTGGCTTGAAATAAAAAGTAGGAGCCTTTATCTTTCTGTTTTTCTCTCCATGAGGTTTTTTGGTCAGGCATATTTCTGGCCTCACATATTTTCTTCAGAGAACAACAAATTTTAGAAGAATGTCTTACTAAAACCATCCCATAGGTAAACTTATGATCACAACTAGAAAAATAAAATGACTTTCAGAAATAGAAAACTGGTAAGCCTGAATGACTTGAATTCAGACTCACACATAGTACCTTCCTTTCAAGGGAACTGGAGTCTGACAGGAGATCAACCTTGGATAAATAGATTCAAGACAATAGGATAGTGGTAGTCTCAAAATCACTCCTTCCAAAAAAATGTAAGTCACTACTAGTTAAAGAGTAAAATGCAAAGCACTTTACACACATTTTCCTTTGCCTAACTCCCAAAGAAGGTAGAATTATGCTCTCACTCTAGTTATGGAAACCTCAGAAAAGCCAAATACTTTGCATCAGAACTTTCATTCATTTATTCTACAACCATTAATTGAAGATAGTATGTATTGGAGACTGTAGTGGCTCCTCTATGTAACAATAAGCAAAAGAAGATAAAACCCTTTCCTTTGTAGAATGTATCTTCTGGAGAAAGAGACAGATACTAAACAAATATACATAGAATTATAATGAGATTGAAAAACACTATATAGAAAAAAAAATGGTGGGAGGGGAAGCGGACAGGATATGATGGATGTGTGCTAAAGCAGATGCAGCAGTCACCACACCCTCTTTGAGAACAGCTAATACATCAGAGGCAAAAAACAGAACACACAACATAGTGACATCTATGGGGAAAACAGGACCATTGAGTGGAAAGTCTTTGAGTCAGAAAGCCCATATCTTGTTTGAGGAATAGCAATAAGGCAATGTGACTTGAGAAGAATTAGCAAGGTGGAAAATAATGTCAGCAAGGTGTCCAGAGGCCTAATCAAATAGAACTTTGCATGTCATGTACAAGACTTGGGATTTTATCTTGTGTAATGTAGTCTTTGTAGGGATTTGAATAAAGTGACTCCTATTATCTAAATGTCTCCTGGGAAATTCATATGTTGAAACTCCATCATAATGTATTAAAAGGTAAAGGTTTGGGGAGCTAATTAGGTCATGAGGGTGTCATCTTCATTAATGGATTAATATTCTTATACAAAGGCTCGAAGGAACCAGCTAGGCCCCTTTATGACCTTCTTTTTCTTCTTCCAAGTGCAGACACAGTGCTTGTTCCCACCAGAGGATCAATAATAAGATACCATTTTGGAAGCAGATTGGAATTCTCACTAGACACCAATGCCAACACCATGATCAAAGACATCCAACCTCCAAAATTATAAGAAACAAGTTTCTGTTTTTCATAAATTACCTAAACTTAAATACTTTGTTATAGCAGCATAATTAAACTAGAACAATGTTATAATCAGGTATACCTATGTGCATATGTTTAAATTCTCATGAGTCATGAGGAAAATAGACAGACAAAATAAAGAAGTAGTGGACACAGTATAAGCCAGAAAACTGGTTGGGAGATTAGGAAGTTATCCTATGTAGGAAACAATGATTACTCTGATGAGGGCAATAATGGAGGTCATAGGTCAACATTTGGTTCCTGACATATATGGAAGTAGAACCCAGAATACTCAGTGACAGACTTGATGATTAGAGGTGGAAGTAAAGGATAAAATTCCTTACTTACTAGGTTTTGGGTTATCTGATGTATAAAAATACAATTTACAGAGAAGGGGTTTGTTGAGGGCACAAGTTCATGAGTCTGTTTTGAGAACTTCTTAAATTTAAATTTCCTATGAAATATTGCAAGCAAAATGTTAGCAAGAAGTTGAATACATTGTTAGAGTTCAGGAATGAAGGCTAGAGATATGAGTTCAGGAGATTTCTATGAGATTGGATATAGTCGTGGAGCAAACAAAGGATAGAAAAAGAGGCCCCTGATGACTACTCCATGAACACTTGGGAATCTAGAGTTTGAAAGAGGAAGTCCCAGTAAGAAGTGGGCCTTTGGAAGACGCTTAGTCATGAAGGTGCCATCTTCACTAATGGTAAGTGTTTTTATGAAAGGGCTGGAGGAACTACCTTGGTCCTTTCTTGCCCTTCCATTACTTGTGTCTTGTGAAAACGCCATGAAAGAAACTAAGTAGAAGTGTTGGGAGGTAGGACAACTAAATGAATTTAAGTGTTCTGCAAAGCAAGTGAACAAAGTGTTCTTAGAACAACTCTGTTAACTAGTACGGAGAAATGTTGTAGGAGGGAGGCTGGGGTTTGATCATTATATGGCACCATGAAAGTCAATGAAGCCATGGTCTGGAATTAACATGATTAGGAGTAAGAACTTGGTAGAAAAACATTCAAGAGAAAAATGAGAGGATGGGTGTCGTGATCATAACTGTTATTCCAATACTCAGGAGGCAGCTGGAGTCCAACCTGGTCAAAAACTTAGCAAGACATCACAACAAAAAAAGCAGGGTATGAACAAGTCTGTTATACCTGCTACACAGGAAGCATAGGTGAGAGGATCATGGTCCATTCCAGTCAAAGCGCAAAAAAATGTGAGACCCTACCTGAAAAACAACTAAAGCAAAAAGGGCTGAGGATGTGGCTTAAGTGGTAGAGTACTTGCCTCGTATATGCAAGGCCCTGAGTTCAAACCCCAGTATGCCCCTCCAGAGAGAGAACAAAAATGAAACATGATACACTGAATCCAAATAGCCATTTTGAGTTTTGTCATAAAAGGGAATAGAAAAAAGAGGTCACAACTGGAAAAAGTTATAAAGTCAAGGGAGATTGATCAGGTTTTAGGATCAGAGATCTATGCACATGGGAGTACAATGATAAGGAGAGACTTGCTATTTTTAAACTGAAGTCTTTGATCCCAAATCTGCCCTTCTCTACTCTACTTTTTAAAATTTTGGGACTGATACTCTACAAACCACATTTTTTCCATTTCTAACTGGTTTTCAGTTAATATCCACCATCAGGGAACCCTAGGTTGAGTCTAGGAGCCTGAAGTAGGGAGAAGTTCCATGTTCCTTCCTGTTTCCATAATTACTTTCAGTATCTCCTTATCCTGGAAGGAGATGATCTAATCAGCAGCCATTAGTTCCAATTGCTGTTATGTTTTCTATTCTTCCACTCCTAAAACCAGCAGCATTCATCCTCTTACAAACATAAGAGGCTTCCATGGCACTCTCTCCTCTGCAA
The DNA here is from genome assembly GCF_047511655.1 of Castor canadensis. Lineage (NCBI taxonomy): Eukaryota > Metazoa > Chordata > Mammalia > Rodentia > Castoridae > Castor > Castor canadensis. The sequence goes on along the minus strand of NC_133392.1, from coordinate 92,202,560 downwards.
CCTGAACCCCAGCTTTGCAGACCCCTCTTCTGAGTTCCTGGGGTATTAACCCTTACTAGGATGTCTCTGTGAAGTTCCCTCTTTCAAACTTCTAAATATCCCCAACCTCTTCCCTTTGTGCTTCCTCAGTGTTCCATTTGAACCTTTGCCACCTTTCAATAATTATTTAACAGCCTTCCTAAAGTCAAAGTAATTTGGTGATTTATGTTTTCCTGACTAACCCTGACATAGAGCCAGAGTCAGGATTTCAAGTGAAGACCACCAGCAGTCAAAATCTACACCCTTCCCAGGACACCATGCTGCCTTTCCTACAGAAATCTCTACCTTTTAATCTTAAAAAAGTAGTAAAAATAAGGGTACGCAGGGGCCTATGGCTCAAATGGTAGAGCACCTGTCTAACAAGTTCAAGACCCTGAGTTCAACCCCCAGCACTGCCAAAAATTAAATAAAATTAAAATTAGCCAGGTGTGGTTGGTGCAGACTTATAATTCCAGTACTCTGGAGGTTGAGGCAGAAAGATCTTGAGTTTGAAGCCAGCCAGAAATTACCTACTAAATTCACTGCCACCTTGAGCTACATGGAGAGACCCTGTCCCAAAAAACCAAGTACTTGCGATGTAACTCACTAGTAGAGTGCTTTCAAGTGCAAGGCCCTGGGTTCATTCCCCAGCATTGAAAAATTACAAAAATGTAAATGAGGACCTATTGCCCAGCATTGAAAAAATTACAAATTGTAAATGCGGACAAAAGAATCTTTCTAGTAGATCTACAAATAATATTCTAGACTTTTTCTGGCCTTTGTGTTCCTCCACCTCCTCCTTACCACTGAACTTTCTTGGTCTCCTAGTATATTATAATTTTATTCCTCCTGGTCTTTGTCAAGTCATACTTCTTTCTTTCCCATTGTCCTTTGCAATTCTAGTCCCTGATTCTACACCATGCTTGATGATCAGTCTGTGAGTAGAGATAACCAATTGGGAGTTCTAACCACTTGGGAAAACGCACATCCTGATCAGAAGTTTACATTTTGTTAAAGAGCACTGAATTGGGTGATAGAAGCTTCCAGTCTAATCCCTGCTTTGCAGTAGACCCAGTCACATGTACATGTGACACCATCTCTCTGGCCTCTGTTTCCTTGGTTCTTAACTGAGGAGGTTATAGGCGATGATCTCTGAGACTCTTCTAGCATCAACATGTTGGTAGGCCAAAATCCTCAGGTATATGAGGCTCTCACAGTCTGCCTTGTGTCCTAGTTTTGTTCTTGATCCTGGGCTTTGCAGCTAAGGGACTATAAGTTGATTTCCTAAATAATATAAAATTTGATTGAATTGGTAATAGTGCTTTGATTTACTCTAAAGCTTTCGTCAGCCTTAGAAAACTTGCAATCTAATCTCTCCCATTGCCACATTGACTACTTTCTGAGAAGTCTTTATCTCACTGAACTCTAATTACTTTCCTCCTTTTTTTCATCATCACTTCATCTTCATCCTTGGTTACTCTTTTTTAACTCTTCCTATGGCATCCTTTAAAGGACCACTTTTTCCCACCTTGATTTCATGCTTATAGCCACACACATTACAGAAGTATCCTCAAAGACCTACAGAATATGGTTGTTCATCCTGTAGTGATACTTGGCCTTTCTTTCAAAACAGGATTTCTGCAAATGTATGTGAGGTATCTATAAATATTCCAGGTCAAGCCAGATAAGTGGAATCAAAATCTCAGCCCCTTCACTTATTAGGTGCTACAAGACCTTGAAAGGTGACTTGCCCTCCTTGACCTAAAGTGTTATCTAGATACAATAAAGTCACCACAGTCATTTATTCAGTAAACATTTGTGATGTTACATGAAAAGGTAGTTAACCTCAGTAATGTTAGCTAAAATCTTTCTCCTCTCCTTTAACCCTTTAACAGGTTACTTTGTGGGTGCTCATATATGTTGTACAGTTTCTGACTTCTATTTCTTTTTTTTTAATTTTTATTTTATTTATATGCACTTACAATGTTTGGGTCATTTCTCCCCTCTTCCCCACCCCGCTCCCTCCCTTACCCTCCCTTCCCCGTCACCACCAGGCAGAAACTATTCTGCCCTTATCGCTAATTTTGTTGAAGAGAGAGTATAAACAATAATAGGAAGGACCAAGGATTTTTGATAGTTAAGATAAGGATAGCTATACAGGGAGTTGACTCTCATTGCTTTCCTGTTCATGTGTGTTACCTTCTAAGTTAATTCTTCTCGAACTAACCTGTTTTCTAGTTCCTGGTCCCCTTCTCCTATTGGCCTCAGTTGCTTTAAAGTATCTGCTTTAGTTTCTCTGCAATGAGGACAACAAATGCTATCTAATTTTTTGGGTGTCTTACCTATCCTCATACCTTCTTTGTGTGTTCTCGTTTTATCATGTGATCAAAGTCCAATCCCCTTGTTGTGTTCACCCTTCATCTAATGTCCACATATGAGGGAGAACATACGATTTTTAGTCTTTTGGGCCAGGCTAATTTCACTCAGAATGATGTTCTCCAATTCCATTCATTTACCTGCGAATGATAACATTTCATTCTTCTTCATGACTGCATAAAATTCCATTGTATGTAAATACCACATTTTTTTAATCCATTTGTCAGTAGTGGAGCATCTTGGCTGTTTCCATAACTTGGCTATTGTGAATAGTGCTGCAATAAACATGGGTGTGCAGGTGCCTCTGGAGTAACCTGTGTCACAGTCTTTTGGGTATATCCCCAACAGTGGTATTACTGGATCATATGGTAGATCAATGTTTAGATTTTTAAGTAGCCTCCAAATTTTTTTTCCAGAGTGGTTGTACTAGTTTACATTCCCACCAGCAATGTAAGAGGGTTCCTTTTTCCCCCGCATCCTCTCCAACACCTGTTGTTAGTGGTGTTGGTAATGATGGCTATTCTAACAGGGGTGAGGTGGAATCTTAGTGAGGTTTTAATTTGCATTTCCTTTATTGCAAGGGATGGTGAGATTTTTTTCATGTGTTTTTTGGCCATTTGAATTTCTTCTTTTGGGAAAGTTCTGTTTAGCTCACTTGCCCATTTCTTTATTGGTTCATTAATTTTGGGAGAATTTAGTTTTTTGAGTTCCTTATATATTCTGGTTATCAGTCCTTTGATGTGTAGCTGGCAAATATTTTCTCTCACTCTGTGGGTGGTCTCTTCAGTTTAAAGACCATTTCTTTTGTTGAGCAGAAGCTTTTTAGTTTTATGAAGTCCCATTTATCTATGCTATCTCTTTGTTGCTGAGCTGCTGGGGTTCCATTGAGAAAGTCCTTGCCTATACCTATTAGTTCCAAAGTATTTCCTACTCTTTCCTGTACCAACTTTAGAGTTTGGAGTCTGATATTAAGATCCTTCATCCATTTTGAGTTAATATTCCTCCATTTCTTTTTAAATGATGATCCCTTCCATTACACCATGCTGGTGTCTTTTCTCCCTCCTCTAATCTGCCTTCTTCTTTCCCTCCACGATTTTCCGCTCTATACTTATTTAATCTTACTCTAAGAATCTACTCAGGGCCAGATATAATCCCATCACTGGTGAGGTAGAGGAGTTTGAGAGGCATCTGAGCTACACAGCAAGACACGGACTTAAAAAAACAAAAAAAAACTAAACAAAATTCAATTCAGCATATCTCTGTAAACATATTCCTTTTGTTCCGCCACCCTCCAGCAGGCTGTGTCAGGTGTCCCATGCTCCCACATCCCTTAGGGATGCCCATCCCTCTGTCTTTGTGTCTGATACTAGTCACACTATTGCCATGGCTGTTTTACTCATTAGTCTTCTGCACTTAGCTCACTTCCTTGTGGACATGCACTGATTTATCTTTATGTCCTCAACAATCTAGCATAACATCTACTACATCATCAATAAATGCTTATTTAAGAAAATTATATTTCTCCAGAGTTTGCAATTTTAGTCTTAGTATTTTCTTTCCTTCCTAAGGATTCTTCTTTGACACTCAGGACTAAAACTCTGGAGTCCGTGTAGGTACAAAAAGCACATTGAGCTGTAGAGGTGGGTAGGTGTGATTCCTTTCCTCACTCATCATAAGGATCATAGCTGACACTCCTATAACAGACAGATTAACAAGAGAAAAGTTACTTAATCAAAGTTTCATGTAGCACAGTCGGCTTCAGACTGAAGACCCAAAGACTTGGGGCTAACTGTCTATTTGTATACATAGTTCTAAAGAAGAATAGATCATCTGGACACCCAGCAAGATCAGTGTATCCAGATTCTTCTTGGCTTCTCTATGTGGCCTTCCTTCCTCCCAGGTATGAGGCAGGATGCCACAGGAGTAAGGGTCTTCAAGGGAGAAAAGAAAGAGAGGTCTTTCTAAGTTTTTTGGTTTACTTTGGAAGAGAATGGTTCTAGTTTCTATAACTTGGGGAACAAAAAATCTTCTTTCTATGACTTGGTTTGGAATTAGAAACAGAGGTTGGAGACAGGAGGGCAGGAGAAGATCCCAGAAATCTTCTTTCAGAGGCCCTTCAATCTCTTTTAGTTGAAAATAAGTATGCCAAAGTACAACACTGTAGGATGTCACTTGCTGAGTATCAACCCAGCCAAAATGAGAAAGAATAAGGAAGAAAGAATATGTATCACAGCACCTCACAAAGTAGAAAATATCCCGTGGGAAATATATGAGAGAAAAATTGCATTATAAAGGTAAAGAGGAGACTCTGAAAAGTTGTTTTAATCACTGCTATTATAATTATGGAAAGGAATTTAGCAGAGTAATCCAGTTTTAAGAGACAGAGAATGTCATGGGATCTTCATTTCCAATTCCATAGTACTGTTCAGCCAGTTTATAAAGGTATATCAAATATATATTAACACTACAAGGATAGGGCACCAACTTGAGGTTAATGAATTATGATGGAAAATCTGGAAACTGGATAAAAAGGGCAGCTTGAAATCCAGAGAGAAAGTAGTGCATCTTTCCTTTTTCTCTTTTCCATAGAAGACAGACATCCCCCAATATGAGAATATTTTGTTATTCCTCTTTAGTGGTTGAAAAACAATGACTTCATTCAAAAGGAATTTCCAATCTTCTTCACATATAGATGTACCAGATTCTTTCAGCAGCCCAGTATAACTTAAGGCCCCCGTGCCAGGTCTATGACTCTACTGAAGGCTAGAAACAGAAACAAAATAAGGTAGAAGAAGTAGAGTTGAATCACATATTATAAAACTATTTCTTGTCTTCTCCAGACCTGTTGGTTTCTCTAGGAAGTTCAAAAGCATGTACAAGTGATCCCACATCCCAGGTAAAAGATGATAAGCTTAGACCAAGAACACGTTTGCACTAAATAGAACTAGTAAAAGGAAAAATGACATTAAAATGTACTTGAGGGCATAGACTGAAATGCTTGTATCTTAACAAGTCAGAGGTTACTGGACTTTGAGAAAGTCTCACAGGTCTCTATGGCTTTCTCTCACACCAGGCTCTATCCCCCACTAACTGCTCCATTTTTCTCTGAATATACTTGACTCATCCCAGAACCTGTTTCCTTTGCTTGGTTTTTCTCCTACCTCTTTTTCCTTCCGGCTCAAGCATCAGTCTCTGCTGACTCAGCCTTTCTTAGAATTCCCAATACAATCAAAATATTGCCATGTTTATTGAAAGTACATGTTTATGTTCTTTTCTCATACACTAGGCCTGGTGACTTTAAAATAAGGCTAATGGTGCTTCCTTTCTGTACCTTGGCACTTGGCCCCATATCTGAAGCATGGTAGGCTCTCTTTAAATGTACGCTTAATAATGAATTTTATTTAATTTTGACACTGTTTCATCAAATAAAGAATATAAAGTTGACACTACACTATCTCCAGAACTTCTAGTCTTAATATGCCATGATTCTACAAAGCTTCCTCAAAAATTCTGGAGGTAAATCCCTAAAAAGACACAAATACTGATTGAGCCGAGCTATTTAACTGATAAAATTGAACCACTGGCTGCTTCTGTTCCACAGTTCTGTTTCTTTCTGTTTATCACATGACAGAAATTTCTCTGGGAGTTCTTGACTCACTCAGGATCACACCTCTCTCACATGATATTCCTCCCCCAAACCTAACCTATATCTGAATTTTTCTTAGAGGCCAGTCGAGACAAGTGGTAATGTCATGTCATGTGAAATTTAGCCTGATAGGTTTGTGGCTATTATGTTGCCAAGACCCCTAAGCCTGCAAAATGGTATCACAGTTTTACAGATGGGTAGCATGCATAGAATTGAGGGGCAGATGAACAGAGGACAGAGTCAGAAATTTGAATCACATTTGAGTCCACCACTTTCTTATAGTGTGTCCTCGTCAAATTGTTAATCTCTCTAAATATCCTCAGTAAAACAGGAACAATAATTATATTTTTTGGGCGGGGGTTATTTTTGTAAAGAGTGCATGAAGCAATGGAATTCAAGTTCTTACTGCAGTTCAGATATTCTTAGCACCTTATGAGCATTCAATAAATGGCATTTATGTTTTAGCACATTATCTTCTGACTCAATGCCTTGTCTTAAACACAAGCAAACTGCAGGGTAGAAAGTTATGGAAACTTTCCTGAGCTCATGCAACTCATTAATGACACAGCTGGATTCAGGTTTCCATGCAAGACTTTTTTATCATTCCTGAAGGTGCCCAGACAGTCCTTTTCAGGCTAAGATTTCCATCAGCAAGTTGAATCCAAGAGTCTGTTTTTGCACTGTGCTTTTGAAGCACAGGGGGCAAGTATATGTTTCACACACCATCTATTCTCTGGGTCCTCTTGAGGGAAACAAAGCAACTTAAATGGAATTGGACAATATTTCTAGTTGCTTATGCACCACTGGACAAGATCATGACTGTGTATGAGTCACAGACGTTCTCTGAGCCATGCCTTTCTTGACTGTGAAATGAAGATGATGATGGCTGCTAGTTCGCAGCACCCTCAAAGATTTACTGAATATCTCGGTAGGCTGATAATGGCCCCAACATGTCAGGTCTTGATTCCTGGAACCCATAGATGTTAACCCTATTTGAAGAAAAGGTCTTTGAAAATGTAATTGCATTAAGGATCCTGAGATACTACAGATCTTATCCTAGATTATCTGGGTGGGCCCTAAATGCAATTGTTCTATTAGGGGGAGGCAGATATAGAGTAGACACGCAGAAAGAAGAGGGCAATAGGAAGAGGGAGAGAAGAAATGCTGGCCTTAAAGATTAGAGCAATACAGCTACTTGCTAAAAATATGGGTAGCCATTAGAAGCTGGACGACAAAAGGATGGAGTCTCCTCCACAGTCTTCAAAGGGAGTGTTTCCCTGCTGGCACCTTGATTTTAGCCCAGTGAGACTGATGTTGAGCCTCCTTACACTTAGTGATGTTTGGATGAAAAACATGGACATGCCTACTTACCTACCATGAATGAAATGAAACTCATATTTTTGAATGACCTCACTAATGTCCGTAAGAATCATCTGGGGAGTTTGCTCAAAGCACAGATCCCTATACCACATCCCCCCAAGAGATTCTGCTTCAGTACCTGCAAAGCTGCCCCTGGAATTAGCACTCAAAGTGACTTGGGATACAGCCCAAATTTTGAAGAATGCTGCTAAATCTTCCTTTACACTCAGGCAAAGGTAATCAGATTTTTTGCAGATGGGCCCATCTATAAATTTTCTGGGTGGTGTGGATCGTAACTTTCACAACTGAAACAGACAATTATGCATTCCTAAAATGTCTTAATTTTATTTTACAAATTATTTGCAGTACCATAAGACAGTAGTTGCATTCCCAGATTTGCAATTTACAGATTTTGAGTATTTACTTTACCTCTAAAACATACATAAAACAAATAATGCCCTAGTGTTTAAGTCTCAGATAAGAAAGGAGGTTTGAGAGATGCAGGGTAAGGGAAAGAGGATAATTATTTCTGAAAGAAGACTGATACTTCAGAAGCTTCCCAAAGTCAATTTTTTTTCCTTTTTCTTTTATTATTCATATGTGCATACAAGGCTTGGTTCATTTCTCCCCCCTGCCCCCACCCCCTCCCTTACCACCCACTCCGCCCCCTCCCTCTCCCCAACCCCTCAATACCCAGCAGAAACCATTTTGCCCTTATTTCTAATTTTGTTGTAGAGAGAGTATAAGCAATAATAGGACGGAACAAGGGTTTTTGCTGGTTGAGATAAGGATAGCTATACAGGGCATTGACTCACATTGATTTCCTGTGCGTGGGTGTTACCTTCTAGGTTAATTCTTTTTGATCTAACCTTTTCTCTAGTACCTGTTCCCCTTTTCCTATTGGCCTCAGTTGCTTTTAAGGTATCTGCTTTAGTTTCTCTGCATTAAGGGCAACAAATGCTAGCTAGTTTTTTAGGTGTCTTACCTATCCTCATATCTCCCTTGTGTGCTCTTGCTTTTATCTTGTGATCATAGTCCAATCCCCTTGTTGTGTTTGCCCTTGATCTAATGTCCACATATGAGGGAGAACATACGATTTTTGGTCTTTTGGGGCAGGCTAACCTCACTCAGAATGATGTTCTCCAATTCCATCCATTTACCAGCGAATGATAACATTTTGTTCTTCTTCATGGCTGCATAGAATTTCATTGTGTATAGATACCACATTTTCTTAATCCATTCGTCAGTGGTGGGGCATCTTGGCTGTTTCCATAACTTGGCTATTGTGAATAGTGCTGCAATAAACATGGGTGTGCAGGTGCCTCTGGAGTAACCTGTGTCACAGTCTTTTGGGTATATCCCCAAGAGTGGTATTACTGGATCAAATGGTAGATCGATGTCTAGCTTTTTAAGTAGCCTCCAAATTTTTTTCCAGAGTGGTTGTACTAATCTACATTCCCACCAACAGTGTAAGAGGGTTCCTTTTTCCCCGCATCCTTGCCAACACCTGTTGTTGTGGTGTTGCTGATGATGGCTATTCTAGCAGGGGTGAGGTGGAATCTTAGTGTGGTTTTAATTTGCATTTTCTTTATTGCTAGAGACGGTGAGCATTTTTTCATGTGTTTTCTGGCCATTTGAATTTCTTCTTTTGAGAAAGTTCTGTTTAATTCACTTGCCCATTTCTTTATTGGTTCATTAGTTTTGGGAGAATTTATTTTTTTAAGTTCCCTATATATTCTGGTTATCAGTCCTTTGTCTGATGTATAGGTGGCAAATATTTTCTCCCACTCTGTGGGTGTTTTCTTCAGTTTAGAGACCATTTCTTTTGATGAACAGAAGCTTTTTAGCTTTATGAGGTCCCATTTATCTATGCTATCTCTTAGTTGCTGTGCTGCTGGGGTTTCATTGAGAAAGTTCTTACCTATACCTACTAACTCCAGAGTATTTCCTACTCTTTCCTGTATCAACTTAAGAGTTTGGGGTCTGATATTAAGATCCTTGATCCATTTTGAGTTAATCTTGGTATAGGGTGACCCAAAGTCAAATTTTGAAGAAACTTCCTCTCTCACAATAGAATTCATTTAGACCAATTCCCCACTTTGAAAAGACAAAGGAATCTATGTGTTCACTCACACCTTCAAGTGAATTTATAAATTATATAGCCATACTTAAGGAACCATAGTATGGATTAGAGTGGACTGGAGTGGTAGGAATTTTTGCAGCCTAAAGAACAATCCCCACAAGGAATCAAGACTTCAGCCTTCAGGGTACTGAAGGAAGGAGGAAGAAGGTAAGAAGAAAGGGCACATATGTCAAAGAATGAATAAAGATTAGGCAGTCACTGGCCATTAGTGCGAGGCTATTATCAGTGGAAGGAAAGACAGTTCTTCTGTGTATTGGGCCTAGGGACACTCAGAGGAATAAAAAGCCTTCACAGCACACACAAACATTAATGGCAGTGTTATTCATAATAGGCAAAAGTTTGGAACAACCTATATGTCTAGCAGTAGACAAATGGATAAACAGAATGTGGTATACCCACATGATGGAACATTATCTAGCCATAAAAAGAAATGAAGTACTGACACATACATATTAAGGATAGACATTGAAAGCAATATGCTAAGTAAAAGAAGCCAGGCACAAAACACCACAGACTATGTGACTCAATACATTTGAAAGTCTGGGATAAGGAAATCTATAGATAAAGTAAATAGATCAGCTATTGCTCAGGGTTGAGGGGGGAAATGAGGGAGATAGCTAAGTTGTGGGTTTCTTTAAGAAGTGATGAAAATGCTCTAAGATTGATTGTTGTGATGGTTTACATATCTGTGAAAATAATAAAAGCTATTGAATTGTATACTTTTAAGGTGAATTGTATGGTATGTGAATTATATCTTTATAAAGCTATCTTAAAAAAGAAAACCTGACATGACTTTCAGGGCATAGGTAATTACTGTCTCTTGGATACATCAACTCATGGCAATGATAAAAATGGAAGGAGCTGGGAGAGGACGGATAAGAAAATGAGTATATCTTAAACCAGGAGCAGAGAAGAGTGGGCAGGGCCAGTCTTGCTTCTTTTATAAGAACCTTCTAGTAAAGGGATAAGTAAAAAACCCAAAATATGATAGTATTTGATGTCCCCACTGCAGAGGAACTAATACAGAAACCTTAAAGCGACAGAGGTCAATATGGGAAGGGGATCAGGAACTAGTGAAAAGGTCAGTTAGAGATGAATCAACTTGGAATGTAACACATTTGTACATGAAAGCAATGCTAGGAATCTCTCTGTATAGCTATCCTTTTTTTTCTTTTTCTTTTTTTTTTATTATTTTATTATTCATATATGCATACAAGGCTTGGGTCATTTCTCCCCCCTGCTCCCACCCCTCTCTATGTATAGCTATCCTTAACTCAACTATCAAAAATGCTTTGTCTTTCTTATTATTGCCTATGTCTTCTCTTCAACAAAATTAGAGATAAGGGCAGAACAGATTCTGCTTGGAAGTGAGGGGGGTGGGGGGGAGAGAAGGGGGTGGGGGGAGAGGGGAGAAATGGCCCAAACAACATATGCACATGTGAATAAACGAATAAAAAAATAAAAATTAAAAAAAAAGAAACTTCTTGCAAGAACTGCAAAGGAGTGACATAGAACTACTGTTCACTCCCACACTCCTAAGGTCCTCTAACTAGGTGCCACTCTTTAAAGATTCCACCCTCCTAATAGTATTGTACTACGGACTAAGCCTTTACCACATGAATCACTGGGGGACACAAACCATATATAAACCATAGCCTGTGTCTCAGTTATGTCACAAGGACAATGCAATATGCTCTTTGGTAAAGATTTCCTGGCATTTCAACCCCAGCATGTCCAGAACTGAACTCCCCCTAAGAGTCCAATCCTCCACTTACATTCTTGATCTGCCACTGACTCAGTTGCCAAGCCAGAAGCTGGGCATCATCCTTGATTCCAATTCCCCCTCTCTGTTCTGATTCTAACAATTCCTGAGTCCTATCAGCCAATTCCAGTCACCACCTATCAAGCATGTCAACTTTTGCTCATTCTCTCTGACATCACAGAGCTCCAAATAAGGTTACCATTACCACCCATTTGGGTTATTTCAAAGTCTCCCAGCTGATTCTACCTGTGTCCATCCATTCCGCCACTCCAGCAGCCATATGGCCCTTCCAGAGAAACCATGAGAACATTTTACATTCTCCCTTACTTCCATTCAGTTGCCTTCAGAGTCAAGTTCAATGATGTGGATGTGATTTACAAAGCTCTTCCTGATTTCTCGAAGCTTGCGTCTTCACTAACCATTCTAAAAACAGCCTCTATATTTTCCATTGTCCTCATTCCCCATCTTCTTGATTCCATGTTTTTTTTTTTTTTTTAGCTTCTAAATCTTCCTGGATACTTTGTCTGGAACATGCATGGAACATCCTTTACCACTTTCAACCTCCACTCTCTAGTCTGACTACAAGTTGTCCTTCTCTCAGTTTAATGTTTCTTTATCCTACCAGTTGTCTCAGAAACCCCCTTCTTCCCCAGGCTTAATTAGATGCCTCTGTTATATGCTTCTGAAATCGAAATACTTAATACACAGTATTATAATTGATTGTTCCTGTGTCTCTCCTTACTGGTAATATATGACCCAAGGCAAGGAAGTAATTTATCCTTTTCACACTCAATAAACACAGGATGTTATCAAGAGTCTTGGTTAAGGTAGGCTGGTTTCTACCTATAAAAACAATGTGGAAGTTCTATTATTATTGATTGTGTTCAGAATCCCAACTATTTTGATAACAGAGACGAAGGACTTTGTATAGAGCAAACCAGTCCTTTTAAATTTAATTTTTAATTATATCCAGTAAATAGAAGTCTCACACAAAAATGTATATATCTAATGTACTCAATTTAAGTTCAATTTCACAACAAAACTATCCATTGTTGTTAAATAATCTCATAGCATTTTTGCCCTGATAATATCTCTGAGACTATGCAGCAAACCTCAAGGAAGAAAAACTCTTTTCATTGATTTCTTTTGTATATTTTTAAATGCAGGACTAACTGATACCAAAGGGCAGTGCATTAACGTTTTTTGGTGGACAATAAGGGATCTTTCATGGGCAAAGTACCAAGTTACTTATTACTGTATTGAATTTCTAAGCACATTCCTCCTTGGTGATTTCTGGCTTTTAATGTATTGACTTTCTGCTTGGGCCAGAGTTTATAGGATTCTGCTTCACCTAGCACCATACCAGGTTACCCATACTGTATACAATTCTATATTCTATAATACTTCCAATGAGGGAACACACCAGGCATTATATACTTCTTGTGAGATATATCTACTAGATAGTGGTTTAAAAAAAAAGGCATATGGTGATAGCCAGTCACTACAAAATTTATGCTTAATGATGATGATAGAGCATATTTCTAAAAACTGAGTTAATCTCTTGCTAGACATGAATACCAGACAGGCAATAAAAGGGGGAAAACCAGCCTTACGAATTGAATAGATGTCTGAGTAGAAAATCTGGCTCTGTTCCTTGTTGCTGCATGAACTTGCATAAGCTAATGCTTTGAGCTTCAGATTCCTTGACTACAAGTTGACTATAGTGATAGTTCGAAAATATTGTCCGAGATGATTTAAAATTTTAGCCTATGTGAAATATCTACCAAGATTGAGAATCTAACGCTATTCATTAAAAGTTATCCATATTTATCTTTCAACCACACAAATTTGAGATAATTTAATGGATTAAAATATGAAACAATTATGAAATTTTAGAGGGACTGAATAACTTTTCTGCCTTTCACTCTTTCTCTACCTCCCAACTTATGCAATATTAGAATGAATAAATAAACCAAGTTCTCTAACACTACAAATGTTATACCAGTGCCAACCATGTTAAACAGAAATCTAAAGTGCTCTCCCACATCTGATAAATTACAGGTGGGAAGAGAAGCATTCTGATAAGGTTTGGCTCTGATAACATTTAGCAAAAGTTGACACAGACAGACCGTGTAAACAGCTGCCATATTCAAATGAAAATTTACAAGATCAGGAAAATGAACTTTGGGAAATCACTCTAAAGTATTAAATGTTTATGAAGTACAATTTTTGAAACCTCTCAGAAAGGTGATTTCTGAAACCACATGTATTATACATTCTACCACTTAAATATGTGCATTTTAGCTCTCAGCTCTCATCTTTAGCTCTCAGATGCCAAATAAAATTTGCCTTGGAGTTAACCAGGCCATTTTTAATTGCACTTTTCATTTTAATTCAGTGGCTGTTTTTCTACTGCTTAAATTTCCTATTCATGGCCATCTTATTTCCCCTTTTTTATTCTTGGTTTTGTATCTAGAATTAATGCAGAATTTTTTCCTCAAGTACTGCCAAGTCAAACTATTGCTTTAAGAACCCCTTAATGAGAGACACTCTCTCTTAAAAAACATTCCCCAACTCTGGAGACTCTACTTCCCACTTTACACTTCTCCATTTCTTAAACTCTCTCACTTTACTCTTTTCTCTCTTAAAAAAATGAAGCCCTGAATGCTGTTGAATTTGCCTGTTAGTGTTATAATGTTGAATATGTTCCATGTTTTGCAAATAAATTTAATCTCTTATTTTTATGTTAAAAGTCTGATCATATCCAACATACTTAAGAACCAACCAGAGTCTTCGACCAACCAAACGAAAACTGACAACATAGAATATCACCATACTGTGACAAAGAATAAAAAGAATGGATCTAGGTAATGGTCATTGAGGGTTGCTAAATGGAGAATTTAAAAAGATGGGTAAGCCTGACAATACCTAAACCCACAGGTTAGTCTTAAGACCAGCCAAAGAGAGGCAGAGACAGTATGTGTCTGGTAATGTGAGAGAGTCTATGAAGCATTCTTGCCAAAAAAAAATTTTTTTTCACATGAATCTGACCAAGCCTCTAGTTCTTAAGTTTCCAGAAAATACAGATTGGCAAGGAGGGCATATGGACAAGAAGGCAGAGAAATATGTTATGTGACATTTTAGGATCTAATCAGCACAATCAAGAAGATGAATAACTCTACAAGACAAATGACTCATGTTATGGTTTAAAAGTCTCCACCAAAACTCACATAGAAATTTAATCCACACTGTGAAGCACTGAGCGGTAAAACCAAGTTAGACCTTTGTGAGGTAGGAGTAGATGAAGTAATGAGAATAGGGCCCCCAAGATTGCATTCGTGTCTTTGTAAAAAAAGGTAAAGAGACCTATTCTGTCTTGCTGTGTCTTATGCTGCCATACCTTGGAACCCTCTGCAGATTGTCTCCAGCAGGAAAAAGGACCTCAGCAGATACAACTCCCTGGCCTCAAACTTCCCAGCTTTCAGAAATGTGAGTCACAAAAACCTTTGTTCTTTATAAATTACTCCATCTTTGATATTCAATTATCAAAAAAAAAAGAAACCAAACAGCCCACTTCCTTCAAAATTAAAAAATTAGGAGTGGTAGATTTAAAGATCCTTTAGAACTATCAACTGTATACAATATGTGGACCTTGTTTGGATTTTGGTTTGAATGATATTTTCAAGGAAATTTGAATGCTAAGTGAATATTAAATAATATTAAGATAATGATATTTTATGATATATCATAAAAGAGTACTTATCATAGGTGTGCATAGATATATATATATATTTATAAGTATTTTCACATGAAAAGATATGACGTCTAGTAATTCCTTCAACAAATACAAAGGGCCTTGGGGAAGTATAAATGAAAGAAGTTTGTCCCTTTGCTAAAGCTATATGTTTGAAGTTTTCCATAATAAAAATAAATGAAGACAAAAAAAGACCAGTACCAGGAAGTGTTTTGCTTGTAATCTCTCTGGCATGCTAGATCTTCAGGTGGAAAAAATCCACATAATTATAGTAATATCATATTATTTGGCATATATATTACATATGTACATGCACATATATATATATATATAATATGTATAATCACTGAGACAAAACTAGAGTCTGAAATACTTATGGAAATGTTTCTGACTCTCTAGTGCTCCCCTCCAATACTTCCCTATATTCCATAAAGAGATAAATGGGTCATCCATGACATGTCAAAAGAAATTGCTTTCTTTTGCAATCACTTCCAACTTCCATTCGGTACAAAAATACAAGTGAGTGCTAAAACGGAAATGTCTTGCGACAAGGTCAGACAAGACAGATGAGAAATGTGGCTTGTGATGAAAAACTAACAGGTGCATGTTTTATTGGCATGATAAATGTGGAAAAACCAGATGTGGAATCCCATATAGCATCATACATTTTTGAGTATATCTTTCCCTAAAGAAGCTTCTTTTTTATACTATTTTTGTCATTCTGACAGAAAATTTGGCAAGCTTCTTAGGGACTAGGAAAAAGTTTATTAAGATTCTATTTTTACAGGAAATGTAGATGATCCTACAGCATGACCCTGGTCCATCTAGCAAGCACCACATAAAAACAGAGCAAAAGTGGCTCCTCCTTACTGGAAATAAGGAAAAGTACTGGAAGAAATAATGTAAGCAAGGTTGAGTGTCTCTGCTTTTTTTTTTTTTTTTCCATTTGCTGGTTTGTTTGTGCCATGCATACATGTTCTAATTTCCTGTAAAGCCTGAGAAGCAAAGATAATCAAAGAAATGACCATTCCATGAAGTTTACATATTTTAAAACATGATAAATAAAATTTTTATTAGCTGATTAAGATAAGTGTTTTAAAAGAATCAACTGGGCTAGGGGCATTGCTCAAGTGGGAGAGTGTTTGCCTAGCAAATGTGATGCCCTGGTTTCAAACTCCAGAATGGCTAAATCAATCAATTAATCAATCAATCAATTAAATGTGTGAAGTGGCTTATAGTAGCCTCTACACAACTCCAAGCACAGAATCATGAAGAGACTATGGGATCCTCTGAGGCAAACCTTTTTTGTTCCCAGTTCCTAGCGGAATGCCTGATACATTGCTGCTTACTAAGAGATGGGATTTTAAAAAAAAATGAGGAGGAAGAGGGGATGGATGTTGAGTCATCCTCATGGATCAACTGGCAAGAAAATGCCACCTTAGGGATCCCTGCCTGATGTTCAGCCTGCAAGCTCTCACAGCATTCACTAGTGCAACAAGTCTACTCAATTATACTCTGAAATTCCTCTTCACCTGGAAGATCATTTTTCACTGGCTCCTGGAATTGTTCTTTTTTTGTGTGTCAACCTGGCTAGGCCATTATTTACAGTTGTTTGATGAAATGCCAATCTAGATGTGGCTGTAAAGATACTTTCAAAATGAGAGTAACTTTTAAAAATTAGCACACTTATCCAAGCATGTTGGTGCATATCTGTAATCCCAGCTACTCAGGAGGTAGACACGAAGGTCATTAGTCTGAGGCTGGCCTGGGCAAAGTTAGTGAGATCCTATCTCAAAAACAAAAAATAAAAAACAAAAGGGCTAGGGAGTAGCTGAAGTAGAAGAGTATTTGCCTGGCAAACATGATGCCCCAGAATCCTCACTACTGTAAAAAGAAAAAAACAGCAGACTTGAAGTAGAGCAGATTACCCTTCATAATGTTGGTGGACCTCTCCCAATTAGTCAAAGGCTTTATGAGAAAAAAGACAAAGTTTCACCATGGAGAAGAGGGGATGCCTACCTCCAGGCTGCCTTCAAACCCAGTAGCAGCATCAACTCTTCTTTGAATCCCACCTGCCCACTCATCCTGTAGATTGTAGACTCACCAGCCTCGCAAACTTACGTGAGCCAAGTCCTTAAAGAATTCTCTTCCTCATTCTCAATCTTTTCCTCTCTCACTCCACATCCTAAGTGCCTAACCGATTTCCTGTCTCCAGGCCCTCTTCCCCATTTCTCCCATCTAATCCGTCATCCACCCAAGACAGCATGAGTGTCCATCTAAAATTTGGCTGTATGGCACTCTGGTCTTTGGCAGCACCTGTCTGTGGTCCCTCATCACCCCTGCAGATGACATTCCCACCCTTCCCCATGCAAACTAAACCTCATGCCTTTTTCTGAGGCCCCGGTATGGGTCGAGTTCAATGCTCATCACTCAGGATTGTAGTAATGTGAACGTTCACTTTAATTCCCCTCTCCTTGTCACATCTCCACATGGCACAAATAAATGATCTCTGCTGACTGAGCCTTACCAAAAACCTGGGAAGGATTACTTAAAAATATGCTCAGATGTTTAACAAATGAGCACATCACCAGTGCCTCCTGAGTTTGAGAATATTAGATTGCTATCTTTAAGCGGGGGGGGGGGGGGGGGGGGATTAAGCTGACTATAGTAATATTGGGGGAAATCTTGCACTATTAAATTTTAAAAAGATTCTGCTAGGTTTCATTTTCATCAAGACCCACCCAATCTGTGCTCAAGCTTGCATATTTGTCGTATTTGTCAGTACTGATAGATTCAGGATCTATCAGCTAGTAAATTAGCCCGGATACTCAGAGCAGCTCAATGGGACCCTGAGACTTGATGCTGTCTTGGCATTTATAGACAGAGAGCATGGCACAGTCGCATGTCAGGCAGAGACAGGCTCATTGGGTGTGCTGCCCTAGAACAGATACACTCTCAAGGTTAGAGGCCCAGACACAGCCTCTCACTGCAACTAGGCAAGTGCAACAGAGAGAGCAGGCCCCAAATGCTTTCAACTATGAATTGAAGGAAGATTAAAAAAAATAAAGTTTAGAAATGGCCAGGACAATACTGTTACTGCTCTCCAATAAGACAAATCTCAAAATCTATAGGATCTTCTTACTTTAATCCTTCCTACAAATTGCCCTGGTGAAACTACTTATTGTAGCAAGCTCCTTAACTGCTCCAGTGTCTGACTTGCTACTTTTAATTACAGCATAAAGCCTCATATCACTTTCTTCCTCACCAGAATTGTGAATTTTATTTCCTCACCCTGAGTATATCCCTTATTCAAGAACTACCTCTTCTCCATGAAACTCAACTATTCTAGTCAGCATGGCTGCCTTGTCTCTGAAAATCTGCTGCATTTGTATTATAAAGAGTACATAATTACACTGCCATTAACTGATTAATGTGTGGATGCATGTCTTAACAACATCTAAGTCATAAACTCCTTGAAGGCAAAGTTCTCTAGTCAAAAGAACACTACATTAAGAATCAGTCTAGCCCAGTTCTTGCACTTACTTACGCAGTACCCTTTTTTTAATTTCTTTTATTCATATGTGCATACAATGTTTGGGTCATTTCTCCCCACTTCCCTCTGCCCCCTCCCTTTCCCCCCACCCCTTCCCTCCCCTTCCCTACCCCCTCGCTACCAGAGAGAAACTATTTTGCCCTTATCTCTAATTTGGTTGAAGAGAGAGTATAAGCAATAATAGGAAGGACCAAGGGTTTTTGCTGGTTGAGATAAGGATAGCTATACAGGGAGTTTACTCACATTGCTTTCTTGTATATATGTGTTACATTCTAAATTAATTCTTCTCAAACTAACCTTTTCTCTAGTTCCTGATCCCCTTCTCCTATTCGCCTCTGTTGCTTTAAAGTTTCTATGCAGTACCCTTGGGCAAGTTACTTGAAAAAAATTTAGTCATGTGGCAATATCATGTACAGTCTGAAGACCTCTCAGAGTCTCTGAAGATAGAGTTATATTTTTTTAAAGTGCTAAAGTACTTTACTAATAAAAAAAAAGCCATACATCTTTGTGAGATATTGCTATTAGCAATGTAGATGATAGGTAGATTTTGCTAGTACTGTATATCTCATATATATATACATATAATATGTAAATATAATCATATACACTTATAATTGTGTAAAATATAATCAAACAACCTGAATGCTAATGTTAAATTATTCACATATTCTACTTCTTCAGCTTAGTAATTTGAGAACATCTTCTAAAGCACACCATCTAAAAAAATGAGTTTCGGGAGTCAGAAACTAGCAGTTTACCTGGCAGAGAAGTTTCCTAATAAATGTTTGATGAATGAAAGAATTCAAAGGGGGAAAAGTTTTGTTTATGATAGCTATCTGAAATGTCCTAAAACCATAAACATGACAGGCAGACTGGTAAATTGTAAACCACCTTGCAGCCTGTGTAAAGTGCCATGGTCTAATTGTTACTGCTCTCATTTCCCTGAAAGAACGATAACAAACGATGTGTTACATTCAAAATAGAAAATTCTATCAATAGCACAGAATGTCCTTTGGAGAATGGCTGACAAAGCAGAATTATCAACATGGCTTTCATCCCCAGACACAAATTAAAGGCCAAGAGCATACCAATTGTGTTCAACATGGACTATGACAATGGGTCTGGATGCTGCCACAGGTGAGACATATAGACCCTCATCAGGATCCACCCTTGTGTCATAATTCATGTCAAATATATAAAGTTGAAAACACTAACAACATGGCCATAGTCACACACTCTGATCTCATTTAAGATAGTGGGAATAGAAATGAGACCCTGTGTCCTAGACATATGCAGGAATATTGATGACATAGGAGGACCTCAAACAGTTCTAAAGAGGTAGTTGAGGGAAGGCAGAAGTCTTAAGTCTCCTTCATAAGAACTTGCAGTAAAATAAATATCCACTATTTGAGGGACAAAGGAGCTAAATACTGGAAATAAAAATAATTTAGGTGAAGTCAATGCCATTGAGAAGATCTTAGTCTGTAAAAGAAGACAAAAATGATAACTAAACCTTTTTTATTAGGAATGCTGGTTATCAGCTGGAGATAGGCATGCCCAGTAATGCAGAAGGTTGAGTTAGGACCCCCAGCAGTGGTGATGCCAGGGATGCTCTCAGACTGACCAGGGGTAAAGCAGCAACAGGAACTTCAAGTCTTTCAAAGGATGCTGCTGCCAAGATCTGCATAAGCCTCCCTGTGGGGACCACCATCAGAAAGCCATAGACTTTTATAGCCATCTGGGTACATACTGACTTTACATTTGAATTTAGTGGGCACATGCTGAGTGCCAAGCATCGTGCTGGCCGTGCCCATTAGTACTTATTTATCTTTTCTGGCTCACAGACTCTACTACCAAGGTTATGGATAAGTCAAGGAAACCAGCTGCAAATAAATAACTAGTTACCACAAATAATTACAATATACTTGAACTGGTTTGATCTACCAAGATTCAGAAGATAAGAATTATTAGTTCTTTTCTTTAAATGAGAAAATTGTGGCACAGTGAGCTAAGTGACTGCCCAAAGTCACCAAGATTAATATCAAAGCCAGAACATCAGTCAGCGTGTCTCCTGGCTCAAGTTCAGAATGTTTTTTATTGAGAGAACCACAACCCTCAGCAAACAAACCTGCAACTTTTTCCTGAAACTTTGTGATGATTATTGATGCCTTAGTCAATAACAGATATTGTAAAGTGAGTGACTAAAACATTGGAAATTAATTTTTCACAGTTCCAGAGGCTGGGAAATCCAAAATCAAAGCATCAGAGCGCTCTCTTCCTGACTTGCTGATGGCAGCGTTCTCACTGGGTCTTCATATCGTAGAGATAAAGTCCTCTTCTTATAAGGTCATAGTCCTATAAAATTATAGTTCCCACCTTATGACTTCATTTAACCTTAGTTGTCTCCTAAAGACCCTATCCTCTGATACTGTCCGTTGGGAGTTAAGTATTCAACATATGAATTAGTATGGATGGGGGGGGGCTGCGGCATAGCAATTGGCTTCTTGGGAACCATGAGTTGCCATATTATGGTTTGAATGTGAAACTTCCCCACAGGATCATATGTTGAAAGCTTGGACTCCAGCTGGTGACAAGATTTTGGAAGGTTCAGGAAACTTTAGGAAGTGGGGACTACCTGGAGGATGGAAGTAACTGGGGGCAGTCCTTAGGGATTATATCCTGCCTTGCCCTCTTCTTGTATTCTTTTCCTCTATTTCCTGACAGCCATGAGGAGAAAAGTCTACTCCTCTATAAGTTCCCACTGCCAAATTGTTTTGCCTCACCATGGAACCAGAATTAATGGAGCCAAGGACTATTAACTAAAATCTATGAAACTATAAGACAAAATAAATAATTTCCCCTTTTTAATTTTTTTTCTATCAGGTATTTTTGGTCATAATGATGATAAAACTGACTACTACATCCCTTTAAACCAGATCTGAAGAAAGATGACTTTCTACCCTTTTTTCATCAAAATTACTCACTCATGACTATTTCCTCATATTCCTGTACTCAGAAAATGCATCCTTGGAATAATATTTATGTGAAATTGATGTTTTTATTCCAACTGTACCAAGAATCCATTACATTTATGGTCAAGGAGAAAAACAACACATAGCAGTGAGAGACCCTCAGGAGACGAGAGATTTTGCAATTTCTAGAAGCTGGAGGGTTTGGAATAAAGCAAGGGAAGCTTCAACTTCCTGATGTAAAGAACACAACAGCCAAAGAAACAGTCAGCTTGCCTAGCAGAACCCTCATCATAATGTGCCCAGATGGCCAGAAAGGCATGAGAACAGGGTTAACTTGGAGAGGAACCACTTCTGAACTCACCTCCTCACCTCTGCACACAGAAGCCATAGATCATGTCAGGACATAAAAAACTGGAGGGGCATTCTGAAAAAAATTGAACAAATTATCCAGAAAGCCTTAAGGTGGCTGACCTGAGTTTTACTGTCCCAGATAAAATTCTTAAGCATTTTTGGCCTTACTTTTTAGTATGGACTGCCAATTGACAATCCCTTACTGCATTAGAGAGGTCCCAGCCAGCATTCCTGTAGCTTCATTCTCGAACATAACGGAAAGCTGAGGCATTTGAGAAATACCAGAATATAAAAGAGAAACACTAAGATAAGAAAAACAGGAAGAAGAAAACAAAAGGTAAGCAAAGATAATTTAGGAACTAAAAGGAAGTATTGCAATGCCTTAATTATTCCATTACAGTTTTGGTGTCATAATTGTCTTAGTCAGTTGAAAAATGCTGTGAGCTCTATGGCTGAAACAACAGAAAATTTATTTCTCACAGTTCTATAAGCTGCTGACATAGTCCAGTTCTGACGAGAAATCTGTGCCTGGTATATGGAAAGCTAGCTTCTCCTTGTATCAGAGAGAGAGAGAGAAAGAGCTGTTTCTCTGTCTGTTCTTATAAAGGCACTGATTCCATCATGAGGACCCCTTCCTCATGACCTAATTACTTCCTGAAAGCCCCTGTCTGCAAATAACTATTGCACTGAGTATTGGGGTTGCAAAGTGTAAATAGGAAAAGGTGACACAAAGAGCCCATGGCATTCAAGAATATGTTACATTCATAAAACAAAACTAGGCATCCTTGAAAAAGGAACAAGGAGCTTTTGGAAATGAAAGCTATGATTGCCAAAATAAAATATTTCATAAATTAATGGATAAGTTATAGGAAATCTCAGCACTGATAAGAAAAAAATACAAATACCCCCAAACGCCATACTTTATTGTACTTTATTTTCTTTATACAGTAATCTCTTTTGAAACCACATTACTCATTTGCTTAGTTCTCTGTTTTCTGCATCCCACACTAAAATGCCAGATGCTCAATAAATATTTTCAGAGTTAAAACAAGTGAAAATACAAAGAAACAATGTAATAAAAAAATAAGAAGTGTAAAAGTCATAGGATAGTCAACATTTGACTTCTAAGAATTCAAGGAAGATCTGTGAAAGAAAGTGAAGAATAAAGATATTTTAATGAAAGGATTAAAGAATATTCTGCAGAGTTAAATGGGTATGTGTGCATCTCCCAATTCAAGGGGCCTAGTGAATAATGACCAAGGTTAATGGAAAAGAGACAAATCAATGTGAATTCTAGAATACTAACAATAAAGAGAATATGCCAAAGTAATTCATGGGATAGGAGGGAGAAATGTACACCGATAAAGGAACAACAATGAGACTGGATTTTCACCAGTGACTTTGGATTCTGAGCACGTGAACAGTGAAGACTTTAGGCATGGAGCAGTAGCACACCAGAGTGATAAAATGAGAACTGACTCCAGAGCCAGCAACCTGTGTTCAAATATGAATACTATTAAATAACTGTGTGACCTTAGGTAAGTAACTTCCCTGTAAAAGGAAGATCATAATAGCCCCAATTCAATGATTCTGTTAGCGCTAAATAAATTAGTTATTACAAAAGCACTTAAAATGGGGGATGTTGCAAAGTAAGACCTACAATCATTTCTACATGAATAAAAACATTTCAGGACACAAAAGGTTATCTCACTTGCACACTTTCTTAGGAAATTTCTTGGGTCCATATAAGAGTCAAATTGGTGATTTTGTTAGGTTACTTTCAATAACAAGGGATAGACAATGCAAAATAAATATAAAAACAATAAAGCTGATTTATTACTTTATATAATTGAAATTTCAGAAATAGGGTAGACTTGAGGTATGATACAACCAGAGTTCTAGCTGTGCTTCTGTGTGGTTCTCTTAGTCTGCCCTCCCTGGTTTTCTCATCAGGTTGACCTTCCCCATGATTATTAGATGCTGGCAATATGTCAGTGACATCAGAGGGAGAAGGAATGTGATCTGCTCAACCACACAGGGGCCTCATACGCTTTCACTAATTAGGTTTCCCAAGTGTCCACTCTTCCCATGGAATCATGAACAGTATTAACTCTTTATTATTATTATTATTATTAATTTATTCACATGTGCACACATTGTTTGGGTCATTTCTCTCCCCTACCCCCGCTTCCAGAGTTAACTTTTTAGGCCACAATATGTGACAGTATGAAGAATATTGCCATCCGGGTTGGATTCCAGAGACTTTCTAGGGGCTTGATTTCATACTGCCATATGGCTGACTGTTAACTCTTCAGGTCTTCCAGAGGCCTAACTGGTCTCCAGTCCCTTCAAAGTTGGAACTGAAAACTAGGCCTGGTGGCTCATATCTGCAATCTTAGCTACTTGGAAGACTGAGATCTGGAGAATCACAGTTCCAGGTCAACCAGAGAAAAAAGTTCACCAGACCCCACCTCGACAGAAAAAAACTGGGTATGATGGCACATGCTTGCCATCCCAGCTATGGCAAGAAGCATAAAATAAGAGGATTGCAGTCCAGACTGGCCTAGACAAAGAAAAGTAATACTCTATCAGAAATAAAAGGTCTGGAGGCTGGATTAAGCAGTAGAGTGCTTGCCTAGCCAGCATAAAGCCTTGAGTTCAAAATTCAAAACCATCAAAAAAAAAAAAAAAACAAAAAGTTGAAACTGATAGCAGTAGCCAGGAGCCTCCATCAAGGTAAGTGTAAAGTCTAGACTGCCATTGTGAATGATGGCTCTCGAAGATGCCTGAGGAAAAGTTCTGACTTCATGGAATATCATAGTGCCTAGAACTTAGAAGTATGATAAAAGTAAAGAGTGTAAAAGGGAAAATTCTGATCGGGACAAATACTTGTGCAACTAAACATTGAAATCATAGTACACTGCTGCATTATTCAGCAATAAACAAATTCCTGGACATAATTACAAATACTACTAACCTACCTTCAATATTCAGAGTCAGTCGACAGAGGTAAACATAGGATTAAGGTTTGGTTATAGGATAGAATGTAAATGTTACCAATTTTGACGATGTGAAAGCAAAAGTGGAAGATTGTAATGAAAGGGGAAAGACAGATAAAGAAAGGTGTGGAGGCACTGACATCTTCATCTTATACAGTAGAAAGTGAAGAAAAATTATTCATAATTAATGGAACCAGAAATGGAGTTATAAAAGTAATCAACAGAGGAACTAAAGAGTAATATATTTATTCAGAGGAAGTGAGGAATAGAGATGAGGACATATGTGAGCTAAATACTTAATCGTGATAGCAGGAAGTCAATAGGAAATGTCTAAATTAGACACAGTATCCAGAAAATAGCACATAATCATAAATTTGAAGACATGGAGAAATAAACACTGCAAGCATCAAAAGTGACACCTCTGGATATGGTGATGGCATAATTTAGCACCCTATCCAAGATATTTTCAAATGAAATAGTAATAATAATTCATGTTGGGACAAGACATTAATCAGGACTGTCTAGGATGTGTGACCACCTAGTTAAAGGTGAATGATTTCAAGGGTTCTTTACTTAGAGCAATCACCAGGACTGTCCTGAGAAAACCCATGGTCAAGGGAGTTTGGTACTTTATTCCTGCTTGGTATGTTAATATGTATATAATATTTTGACAAAATATAGAATTGCTTTAGAAAGTAAAAGCAGATTTAGGCCAAAGGGTTAAGTATGAAATCTCCAGAAACAGCTTTTCACAGAAAGATGCAGTACCTTAAACGGTAGCCACACTACCTCCAAGTTAACCTTCAGCCTGTCAGGGCACCCCAATCACAAAATAAATATGACACTGTGTTGACCTCAATTTTACTCAAAAATAGCAGAAAGGAATATTCTCTTCATAATGAAAACAAATGTAGATGTGGCATTTAAAAAATCATTAGAATTTTTTAAATGAAATCCTGGATTTTGGAAAAATTAATTTCTCACCTGTCAGTAAGAAAGTCTCATTCTCCTCTACCTTTAGGTACACTCTCATGAAAAAGTTTAGAAATTCTTGAATGTGTTCACATTGGAAGTGTCTGTGGTAAGATATTAGGGATGAATTTTAAAAGTGAAGAGGAATGTAAGCAAGCATTCTGTACTAGCGTCCCATTACTTTAATAACACACTTGAGATAAGTAATTTAAGAAAAGATTAATTTTGGCTCAGATTTTTGGAGGTTTCAGTCCATGACCAGCTGGGCCTGTTGCTTTGGGCATCTGGTGAAGAAACACATCATGATGGGAGCACGGAGGGACTCAAAAGCATCCACCTCAAGATCAGGGAACCAAAGAGAAAAAGTAGGAGAGAACATAGTACCGTAGTCCTCTTCAAGGGCATGAGCCCATGACCAAACAGTTGCTCACTAGGTCCTGCATCTTAAAGTTTCAGCATGTCCCAGTAGCATCTGCTGGGAGCTAAGGCTTTACCACATGCACTTTTGGGGGAACACTCATGATTCCTACCATAGCACAGTCTATGCCCTTTAAATTCCACCATAAAGACTCATGTTCTGCGTGTGACCACAAATAAAAGGTAATTCTTTCAGGAACTGTCCACTTCTGCATTCCCCAATTCCTGGTAGACTCCCTGTGAATATCCTGACCTTCAGGTCCCAAAGCTCCAGGTTACTACTGAAGCAACAGAACTTCATTTGCCCAGTATGGTGGGAAAGCTTAATCATAAGGAAAATACTTTTGTGAATGTGATATGAAAATCAAGATTCCAAGGTGTGGTATGAAACATACTCAGCAGCCTGGGGAGGAGGCACTAGCTGCTGCTTAGAACTGAGGATTTCACTCGTCCTGGGTCACTGACAGTTGGAGCTTAGAGCAATAAACCCCTAACCTGAGCATCTAGAGGTATAAGTCTCTGGCTTATATGGCCCGAGGCCATAAGTCTCTAGTTCTTGGGGTTTACATTTATAAGCCTCTAAATCTGTCAGCTCAGCCCATAAGCCTTTGGTACTCAGCAACCCAAGACTACCAATATGAAAAGAGCTATCCTTTATCTACCCACAATTTCCATCTGAGTAGAAGGATCCCAGTCAGTTCATTGGGAGGAGCTGTGCCATATTTACATTTATTTTTACATTTTCAATTTCAAGATATCCATACTTTCATGTACTGGTACAAATAGAAATCATGTTTAGATAGCTAGATATTTGAAAAACACCTAGCTAATGGACTAATTAAACATTTAATTGACAAAATTACATATATTTAAGGCATATAATGTGATGTTTGAGATATATATATATATGTATATATTGACATGATTGTCACAATCAAGTTAATATATCTGTCATTTCACATAGTTCCTTTTTTCTGGTGGTGATGGTAGTGAGATCATTTAAGATCACTTAGATCTACTTTCTTTGTAAATTTCAAATGTTATTGACTGTAATCACTGTATTGTACATTAGTTCCACAGAACTTATTTATCTTAGTCAAAGTTTGTACCCCTTGACCAACATCATCTCTTTTCCATTACCTCCAACTCTTGGCAATCACCATGCTATTCCCTGTTTAAGTTCAGCTTTTTTTAGATTCCAAATATAAGTGGAATCCATAGTATTTGGATTTTTCTTATCTGACTTATTTCACTTAGTACATGCCCTCAAGGTTATTTATGTTGTTCCAAATAGGAGAACTTCCTTCCTTTTATGGCTGAATAATGCTCCTTTATGTGTGTGTGTTTATATATGTGCACATGTGTGTAAACACACATATTTTCTTTATCCATTCACCTACCAATGGGTACTTAAGAGTATTTCCATGTGTTGACTATTGTGAATAATGCTTCAGTGAACATGGGAATGCAAATGTCTCCTGGAGATAATGATTTCATTTCCTTCAGACATATCCTAGAAGTAGTATTGCTAGCTCATTTGGTAGTTCAATTTTTAATTTTTTGAGGAACATCCATACTGTTTGCCATAATGGCTGTATTAATTTGCATTCCCCACCTACCATGTGCAAGGGTTCCCTTTACATCCTCACTAATTCCTGTCTTTTTTTTTTTTTTTATCACAGCCATCCTAACAATGGTAAAGTGATATCTTACTGTGGTTTTGATTTGCATTTCTCTAATGATTAGTGATACTGAAAATTTTTCATGTAACTGTTGGCCATTTGTATGTCTATTCAGAGCCTTTGCTCATTTTTTAACAGATTATTTTGCTATTAAATTATATGAGTTAATGATAAATTTTGAATATTATTATATATATGATTTAAAAATAACTTCCGTTCAATAGGTTGTTTTTTCATTTTGTTGATCTTTGCTGTGCAGAAGTTTTTTAGTTTGATGTAGCCTCATTTACTTAACTTTGCTTTGGTTGCCTGTGCTTTTGGTGTTATCGAGATAACTAGAGTTAAAAGTGGGGAATTACAACAAAAAAGCCCAGTCTGTATGGTAATTGGGAGAAAGCATTCACAGCAACAAAATGAATACATTCCAGAGAGATTAAGTTACTCTCAATGTGAATTCCTATTCTTATGTGGGTATTCACTATCAGGCCAGGCACCTGTGTACAGGGAATCAAAACCTGATGAAGGAAATAGAGAGTGTGAAGCCAAATGGCTAATAGTCATTCAGACTCTTTCAAGTATTCCCAGTGACAGTAAGCTCATGATTTTACAAAGTAGTCCACTCCATATTTGATAATTCTTCTGTTAGAAATTTCTAGCTTGGTGATCAGGAACAAGAATTATACTTCTGAATAGCTCAGATTAAGTTACACTTTGCTTCTTACACATGCCATCTGATTCTGCCACTACAGCCACCAGTGTAGTACTCTATGACCTTTGACAAGTTCCTTAATTGCTCTGAGTCTCAGTGTCTTCCACAAGAAAATAAGATTAATCATAATGTCTGTGTCACAGGTGGTTGTGATGATGTGATGAGAAGCACTAAGATAAGCACTAGTTTAGTACTAAACACCGAGCCTTCAAGAAATAGCTATAAGTATTTTAATTAGTATTAGTTATGATAGATTAAACTGATATATACAGCTCTTGAATTTCCACCTATGAGTCATATTCTGCTCTCTGTAATAATACAGACTAGGTTTGCTTCTTCTTCATGACAGCTTCCCAAAGCTTTCAAACCCCATTTCCTCTCTGATGTCTGCCAAAGGCAGGATAATATAGAATCCAAGGGAGCAGCTTTGGTCTAGAGACTTAAGGTCTGATCTTTAATAAGCCACTTTTCATTTATGAACCCTCAGACAAGTGCTAAGTTTCTGTGAAATTTAGATTTCTCATCTGCGCACCAAAAATGATTATACTTCATAAGGTTATTGTAAGAATTAATTGCTGTATTAGAGTAAGTCTTTAATAAACAACTATTTTCTTTTCTTATTTTCACCAGGACAAAAAGAGTCATGATTGGGTGGTTTGATTGTGGTAGACAGCGATTAGTGGATATGTTGTGAACCTGATGACCACAGAGGCCGAGAAAATTGGAATTCTCTTAATAGCTACAAATTTTACCCATCATTCATCTATTCATTTGTGGTCCTGCTCTCTGTTGACAACATTCTCATGATAGCTGACTAGTTTGATATGTTATCATCACAATTAACATTGTTGCATTTTAATGAACATAAATGATGATAACTATTGTCAAGACCAGAGCAGGAAAATAAGGGAGCAGAAGCCTTGGGGTAGAAAGAAACAACATAACAGACCAGCTGCTTACACACGCATTCATGGTATTTAAGCTTTATTGTTTCAGTATTTATTATTTGATTCAGTAGATCTTGGCAGGATTATCCCCAGGTGATTATGATGTGGAAAATTTGAAAATGGATATTGTGGGTCACCAGTGCTCAACTCTAGCTGCTCATTGAAGTTGTTGGTAAAGTTTTCAAATACTGAAGTCCAGTTCTCACTGACAGAGATAGTTTCAATTGGTCTGGAGTGGACGTAGGCATACATATTTTTAAAAGTTCCTTGGGAGAGTCTAATGTTCAGCCAAAGATGAAAATCACAAATGTATTTTTTTGTATCCAATTAAGCCACTAAGAATGACGGGTGGAGAGGAAGAAATGCAGTCCTTCAAGAGGTCCCCAAATAGTTGGACCCACTTGTCAAAGTCAAACTCTCTTTTGAAAGACTGTTCCACCTCCCTAGGTAAGTGGCATATTTACAGCCATTTCTTCTGTTCATTGTCAGGCCTGAGACATTGCTGAGTGCAGTGGAATAGCTGTTATACTCTCTCCAGGTGGGTAAAATGATTCTGAAATATAATTTTCAGCAGAATGCATTATATATGGATAAATTAATAGTAGTCATAATAATAATGAGGCTTCAGAAAGCACTTACTAAAAATAGTGTGACTTTGAAAGAGGCCAAAATAGTTTAATTTAAGGGTATATTACCACACTCATGTAGAGATCTGCTCGTGCAGCTTCTATTGATGGTAATGCTAGTTGTAAGCTCTTATTCAGTAGGCATGGTAATCAAATACTACATTTAAAGAGTGACTTAAATAGTGGCCCATGCACCAGTTGGACAACATTCCCTTTCCAAGAGTTATTCACATGCATTTAAACACTGAAGAGCTAAAATCAAGTCATTTCAGATTTTTCTAAATCTAAGTCTAGAGAGTTTGTCCTTTGCCTCCTTTCCACTTTTGAAATTTTCAAGAGAAGAAAGCAGAATAATGACTTTTTAAAAAAATAAATGTGCTAAGCCGCATGGGCTTATTAGGATGCAAGAAACAGATGCTCAAGGTATTTTAAGTGTGTGGGTAAGGAGGTAGCAGAACCTTGGTGTATTCCTGATAACAGAGTAAAAAGTGGAGTAACCAGGTCTCAAAAAAAAGACCCAAGCAAAGCACCAGTATAAGGAGGTGTTCTCAAAAGGCAAAGCATGAGGTTGGCCTTATGAGTCATGGATGATCACTCAGGATTCTGGGCCACTCTCAAAATCAAGTCATCTCTCAGGCCTCATTTTGACTGTGTTCATGTGCTCAGAAGCCTCATTGGGCAAGAGCAGGCTTCCTCTACCATCTTCAGCAACATGAAACAGAGGGCACTGTGAAGCCTATGATGGAAAAGTCATGCCAAATTGAGGCTACTTCAGAAATCAGCTCTGCTCACCACTCACCACTTTCCTTCTCGTGTATCATTGCTTTTTGCTCATGTCTATTCCATTTTCCTCGTTACTGATTTGCCAGTCCAGTAAAAAATAAACTGGTCTGATTGGTTTGGCTAACTTTACTATCATCACTCATTGGTCTCAGAACTTGATACTAGGGATCTCAGGAGTTACCTGCAAGCTTGCATATGGTCTCACTTGTCCATTTTCGTGGCTGGCCCCACATGAAAAATAGGTCAGTCTTGTTTCCTAAAGCAGGGGCTGTGAATGACAGAGAATCATCTAGGAGAAGCTGGGCACAGCAGACACCGTGTTTGACATGCCCTTAAAACCATCTATACTCTTACTCATCCTCTTACGGTTACGAATTGCTTAAGGAAAAAGATTAGATGATTGTTGTGTGAACAACCTACAGTATATTTACAGAAATCTGAATGGTATATTCACTGCACACCTAGTCACCTAGCCATGAAAGGGAAGCAGGGTAGAGGACAACTAATGTACCTAGGGCCAGGATGAACAGAACAACACAAGATTAAATCAAGCACAAGAGAAAATGATGCAGCCAAGAGAGACCATAAATACAAACTGTACAAGGCTACTGCTCAACTAATATGGCATACTACTTTACAGCAAATGCTGGTTTTCTAATAAGTAGAAGGACTGCACTCTAAAATAACAGTAAAAAGTATAGTAAAATGAATACATAAACCAAGAACAGTTGTTTATTACCATTATCAAGTATTGTGTGCTGTACATAAATTGTATGAGCTGTACTTTTATATGACTGACAGCACAGTAGGTTTGTTTAGACCAGCACAACCACCAACACATGAGTAGTGCATTGTGGTACAATGGTTATGACATCACTAGTTAACAGAAATTTTTCAACTCCATTCCGGGGCTGCCATCATTGTGTAAATGGTCCGTCTTTAACTGATAACCCTATGTGACATATGACTATGCTAACAAAAGAGCACTCTATTATATGTGTGTTTACATTTTTCTATTACATGTGACTACAACAAGCTAATTCATTTTACTACCTGCCTTATTTTCTGTAAATATCTCATAAATTCTTTCAAATTTTTTTCCATATATATGGTTCAAAATCTTGACAGAGAGCATATGATATTCCAGTTCATTATTATCACACCTTACTCTATTACTCAATCAGTGTGCCCCTTTGGATCAAGTGACCTCTCTTGATCCTATCAGTTGTGTCCAAGGTGGGGTGCATTGTTACATGGTCACCTATGTGCTCCTGAAGCTTCTCCTTTAGCAAGTCATGTAGAAGGGCCAATCATAGGGAGTGACAGCAGTGTTCTTATTTGTGGGCAACAAGATCTACCTAATTAAAGTTCAGCAAAAGTTCTGGTAAAAGACAGTAATTTACAAAATCTCAGAAAGAAACAAGAAAAGCAGACTTGGGTGATATACCATTGGGAATAACTACTAGATTACTAGGGACTATCTAGAGAAACTCCATCATCACCAAGCCTACTGCTTGGCATCTTAAGCTACTTTGTACTTGCTTTAGAAATTCAACCTCAATTTCCCTCAGGAAGTAGATGCCACTGTCACTGGTTCTCCTGGTGATTGAGTCTCATCTCCAGCACATGCTGCCTTAAAGGAGCTCACTGACATTTCTAAGCCTCCTAAGAGGGCATCCACAATAAATTAAGTATTTGTGTCCTTTTAAAATGCATATGTTGAAACACTGATCACAATGTGATGGTATTTGGAGGTGGGTCCTTTGGAAGGTAACTAGGATATGAATCTGGAATCCTCATGAATGGAATTAGTGCCCTAGAAGAAAAGCCAAGAGAGCTAGCTAGCTTTCTTTGTTCCTTGTAAAGACACAGCAATGGCAATCTGTAAATCAAGAAGACCTCACCAAGACCTGCAATCACCCTAATCTCAGACTTCTAACCTCCAGAATGGTAAGAAATAAGTGTTTGATGTTTAAACCACCCAGTCCATGGTATTCTAATATAGCAACCCAAAGAGACTAAGAGCATCTATTAGTAGAAATTAGATCATGTGTAAAACCTGAGCTGCAAAGGATTTGGGGAAAATGTTAAGTTGGTTTTCTAGTCTCTGTGGTATTAAGCTAGGCAACGCTTCAAATGGTTGGTAAAGAGTCAAAATAGAGTCTACCACAGGGAAATACTAAAATTTCAACATTCCCATGTTTCTCATTCAGTCTTTAGAGAACACTGTAAGGAATGTCTTAGTAGCTAAACAGTATCCTTATTTGGGTAATATTCAGGGAAGTACTCTGATTTCTTTCTAAAAAATGTCAGCTCTCTCCATAAGCCAAGCCATACTTCTGGTTTAGTCCTTCCTCTCTTCATGCTTTTGCTGAAATCTTTCTTCCATTCCTGGGAAAGTCTTCCATTCTTCACCACAAATATATGTGTAAACTCCAGATTTTAAGAACCAGCTCATACCTCCTTGCCTGCACCATGCTGCCCTCCCTAAGGAATGCCATCATCTAGTTAGCACTCCTACCTTCCCAAGCTGCTCAGTCTTCCCTCAAAATAATGAATCTATGAGAATTTGGTCTTTTCTTCATATATGTGTCACATTGTTCTTGCCACCACCTCTAACAATGGAGGGACATCTATAATACTTGTGCAATTGATGCTTATCAAATAAATACTGATGATTTCAAACTCAACTAAAAGGAAGAGGACACTTCATTTTAGAACTCACAGGAAACTAGAAGGGTTAACAGAAAATCAAATTATTCTGCCCAAATTGAATCTTGCCTGTGTCTTAGAAAAAAAAAGGTAAGTCATTTATAAATTTAAAATAATTGACAAATCCATAGTAAACTGATTTTTCTTTATGGCAAGTTCCTGACAACACTTACAGACTTATCTGATAAAAGGGAGGGATATGTCTAGGAACAAGAATGGTTTGTGGGAAAAGTAGTAATATATTTTGATAAGCCTGGGAAGATTTGGAAAAGAGTCTCATTCATGATAATACAACTGAGTCATTCATGACAAAATGATAAAAATATCTGTATGTTCAATCATTTTGTCAAACCTTTGCCAAGACTTTGATTAGAGAAGAAAAAAAATATGTGGATAAACGAAGTGCATAAATTCAACTACAGTACATCCACTGATGACATGACACTATCTATTAATACATTTTGTTCACAGCGCCCAGCAGAGACGTATATTAGATGATCCATGCATATTGGTTAGGTCATGAACATGAAATATGTGATTTCCATTCAGAAGTTGAAAATGTTCTCCATAAGCCAAGTTGAGCAGTGGAAAGTCATCAAATGTGATCCTGTTCATGCATCCCTCATGCATATGCATCCTCACTAAACTCTTCCTGCTGTCACTGCTAACGCAGGCCTCCCCCCCACACTCCCATGCCACCTTCTCCAAGCCAGACGCACCTGCTACCCTGGGCGCTCACTGCTGCTGCTATGTCTTGCTGTGTACTGCCATTGTCAACCTCCCTGCCTGGCATGCGTGCCATTCTCCTTCACTGGAGGAAGGAATGTTTAATTATTTTTAATCAGTGGACATGGCATCTTGCTAGACAGCAACACTTGGGGGATCCAACACCATCTGCCTTCCACCAGGAGCCAGCTGCTCTGGTAGATGTCGGTAGAACACCTTAGGACATGGCCTTCCACTGCCAGATGCCCCTGAGTGGCTGCCATCAGCACAGTCTCCAACTGGAGGCTGCCACTTGGGCTCCTTCCCGGTCCCTCTCATCCCTGCCACCCTTTCAGGGAGGTGCTCTGCAACCTAGCTCCCAGAACATTTCCCACAAAGCCCAGGGGCCTGCCACTAATAACAGGGTGTCCAAATATAAATGTCACCCTAACCCAAATGGCCACAGATCTTTCCATCACCATTAGTCAACCTAATGGATTTGCTGACTTCAGTCCCACAGAGAACGGCCACTGCCTTCGCCGCAGGCCAACCCATGGAGAACAAGGGTCAGCCAGCTACCGAGTGTTTAAAACAGTGGGAAGGAAGAAGGGAGAGAGATCCTCTTGGATAAATCACTGAGCTGTCCAGGGTTAACGGTGACCCAGTAAATGAGCTACTGCAAGTTCCTGTCACAGACCTTTCCCTTCCACCTCCTACCCTTAAGGCAGCCCCTGCAGCTCTCACTGCTGTGCCAACACTTGCACTCTTGCAAAGTCACAATGGCTTTAGCAGCTCAGCGCAGCTCCTGTTGAGAGCACTTGCCACCTCCTTCCCAATGAGTGACGCCCAGCCTAATTCCTGCACTGTGAACCCAGCCCCCATGGCTCTTTTCACCCTCACCCTTGCCCCTCACTTTCTGAAGAGCCAAATTAGGCAGCTCCAATCTCGACTTTATTTTCATGCAAAGTGAAGGAGTTCAGCACCGGTACTGGCTGAAGGGTAGATGAAAGCCCCAGCTGTGCCTTCTCAGGGAGTGGGTTTCACCTCCAGCAGGAAAGCAAACTGTTTTTTGCCTGAGGGAAATTACGAAGCCTCACACTTTCATCCAGAGAGGGACAAAGGAGAAGTCAGGTGCTGCATCTGCCAGAAGTGGGGATGTGTGATTAACCCAGGAAGGAGCCAGACAGAGCCCTGCTGGGGTTTCTCCTGTCCCTGTGTTTCCCAGGGTCAGGAGCTGGAGGAAGAGTAAACAAAACCATTAAATAAACATTTTTCCATTTAACTCATGTGTTAATACAGACTTTCACAACCTCGATAACACAGACTGAATCGATAGTGCAAGCATTAACGTAAATGATGAAGGACGTAGTGTACATGTGTTGAATTCCCTGCACTTGTGAAAAGAAGGGGGGTGACCGTGAGCATGTAAGAAGGAAGGAGGTTCCAGAAGGAGCTTGTAGTCAGTCACCTTGTACCCAGCTCCATCCAAAGAACAGCAAAGCCTATCAGATAAACTCAATGTTACTTCTCAGGCTAAATACAAACCACCAGTGCCTGTAGATTTCATCAACAGCCCAGCTCTGCATTTACAGGAACACACAAATAAAATTCGAGCTGATATGCCCATCAGAATAGCAACTTCTCTGTCCCTTTTCAGACTCT
Source organism: Castor canadensis (assembly GCF_047511655.1). NCBI lineage: Eukaryota > Metazoa > Chordata > Mammalia > Rodentia > Castoridae > Castor > Castor canadensis. Next base: position 92,166,412 of record NC_133392.1, on the reverse strand, counting down.
CTGTATGAACTCTGTATGAAGCTCCAAGTAGATTTGAGTTTCTGTCTAAATAAATAATGCCAACTTCATTTTTGAACGGTGTGCTTGAGCTATATTCATTATTGTGTTAGGGGTTTTGTTTCCACCAAACTAGCCCTTCCCAGCCCCCCTGCTTGGACAACTTGTCTCTGGTTAGAGATGTGTGCTGAAAACAGATACCGTTTGAAATTGACTGGAGATGTATTAAATAATCAGGAGAGAAATTCCAGTAAAAATAGAGTCAATTATCAAAAGATTAACACTTTCCTTTGTTCTGTTAAGAAAAAAAAAGTAGGGAGGGGAAGCAATTTTCAAGACAGTCACTGATGCTTTAAAAGGATTCTTCATAGGTGAATTATTTAATCCTTTGTGACTAAGGAAATCTTTGTGTGCACTAAGGAGGGGGGGAGCAAAAGGGGGAAAATGTACTATATTGAAAAGTGCAAATACAATGTGCACCATACTGACACCATCTAAGTTAGAAGGCCTGTCAGGTAGTTGATACTGCATCCAATCTTGATTACTCTCCTATAGGAAGAATCTGAAAATATTTCCTCCAACATCCCTAAAGGATTAACATAATCAGCTATGGAGTGCCACTGCAGCCACTTCACAAAAACGTAGCTAAGGCGGCACTTATCTGGCAGTGGGAAATTCAGCTCTGAAGAGAAACCACTTCATATATTAAGGCTTTAAATAGTGTTTTAGGGCCCTCTTCACTAAGCAAGAGCTGCTCTGGAGGTTGGGAGGGGTCTGGCATCCACAGGCTACTTAGCTCAGCAGAGGCAGAGCAAGTGGCATCGGGCATGCAGAAGGGTCTCCTGAGCTGCAGGCTGCCGTTGAGGGCCAGGCAGCAGGATCACCTCCAAATATGTTCCCATCTAATTCCCTGAGGGAAAGCGTGGTTGAAAAGCACGAAAGACTTCCAGAAAAGCCAACTCAGATGGGATGACCTTTGTTAAAGAACGGCTAAGAGTCATTAATATTGACCTTCAAAAATCAAAAAGTGTCCATGTCTCCAGAGAAACATTCTCAGAAGAGCTAAGCCAGATTGTGTCCGATCAATACCCTCTTTTTTCTGTATGACTCATCTGCCACCACCTAGACTCTATGGGGCCCTTGTACTAGGCAGAGATCTCTTGAGCAGTTGAATAAATCAATTGCATTAGCAGAAGAAGCTAAAAGGGCTAGTCCCTATAATAAGGGCAATTTAGGCTTCCAGGTGGACTGATGGCCCAACACAGGGGCACAGACAAGAAAGTCAGGGGGCTCAGCTGAGCCGGGTGGGTTTTGACTAGACAGAGGTATGTCCTCAGGAGCAGAAATTTGCACTTGAACTAGCTTTAAAAGTTTGACTACTTTTCCTCTACTCATTTTATGAGCAATATATATTCTGAGTGATCATCATACATATTCTGTAATTTTTCACTTAGAAAAATAGCTTTTGCATTTCATACAGATTCTAATTCCAAAATTAGTTCAACATCTAGCAATGAATGTAGAAATATATACCCCTTTCAGAGACATACTTAGGGCTGGTATTGATTTATGCTATATCATGATTTTAGTCTTATGGGATAATCACCTTGTCAAGGCTGTATTTATTGTTGTGGCTACTAAATCATATTAATTCCTTGGTGATTATACTGAAGTAAAGCATTCACAAACTGCAGCAGTGACAGACTTCAGTTTTCTTCTTTTAAATAAACTCAACACAAAGATAGCCATGTCCTAGTTTTTCAGTGGCATTCCAACTTTTTTTTTTCCCTTTTGCATATCTTACCAAGCACTCAAGTTGCAACCTGCACTTTGCCATAGATTTGAATTCTAGTGGAAAAGCCCCTTGAGGGAGAAGAAGCACTGTGGAGACAAGTGCTAATGGCAACACAGTACAGAAGCAAATTGCCCATCAAATGGGACAACTCAGTGTCACAAAGCTTTGCAGGGGGCGGGTAGAAGAAGAAGAAAAAAAAAAAGGATGAAGCAGAAATGATCTGACACAGGCTGCCCTTGATAAGGTTGCTTTCAGTGAATTTGTGTAGAACTGTGGATTCTCCCCAGTACTCAGGGATTTTGTAGTACATCCAGCCTGGCCTGAGACTCCCATGGCATTTAGCAACAGGCAAGTGAGCAAATGAGAGCTGTGCACTGAAGGGGTTTCTTACCCTGCGATGTGAGTGGATAAGATCCTATGAAAATGTGCGTGATGCTCACTCCAGACTTAAACCAGATGAAAGAGATGATGTCACTGTTTGGTAGATCCAAACCCTGTCACCCCCCTCCCTCCTCCTGCACATGCAGGAACTTGAGAAGGCCCCTCTAAGGGAGCAAGGACTACACTGTCCCTACCAAGGACCAGCCTTATCATACTTAGGGAGACTTGCATTACTCAGTACCTAAGAATTCTGGCTTCCAAGAAGATGTACGAGGGTGAAGCTTTCTGATCATATTGGATTTTTTGACAGGATTCTGCTTTCTTTGCATTTTTAATAAAGGGTCAAGATAGGATTTCATCCAAACTGGCTCGCCCTCCTTTCTGCCTTGCATATTGATTTCAGTCATTAATTTTGGGCAGGCTTTTAAGCTTGATTGAAGCAATGTCCATGACCAAAAGACTTCTTTATATGCCTCTCATATCCTTCATTTTTACAAATGCTAAATACCTTTCATCTACATCTTATACCTTAGCAGAAGTGCCCAAGCCAATGAGGAAAGGAAAAAAACATATGCAAAAGCTGCTCTGGACTCTGTTACTGGTTTATTTTGGACCAGTGAATTGGATCACATTTACTGATGCACTAAATTTTGACTCAAGTAGAAATGATAAGAACGGAGTTTTAATATGTAGATGTCTACCCCCACAAAACAGTCCCAGAAATGAAAAAAAAATTTTTTTTCATTGGTTCCTCATGGGTTTTATAAAAGAGAAAAGGAATGGCCGGTACCTCATGCAGCAGGGTTCAATTTAGTTGGTCCCTGTTTAGTAAAGTTCTTTGTCTTTTGTTTGTTTCTTTGATTGGTTTGGTTTGGTTTGGTTTGATGGTCCTAGGGATTGAACCCAGGGCCATGTGCTTGCTAAGCAAATGCTCTACCTCTTGAGCCATACCCCAGCCCTACCCCAACCCTTGTTTTAAAAAGAAGGATGCGCGGAGAATTCCAAGATGGCGGCTAGAGGTAGGAAGCAGAAAGCGACCCTCCTATGGTGAAATCTTGGAGAGACGCTGGAGACACACTTTGCAGGCATAATCACCGAGAAAAGGCATAACTTTGACTCCTCCACATCTCCAGCCAGCGCAGAGAATCTCCACTTCACGTTAAACGGAGAACCGAGGAGGCCCCCGGGGCCGCCAGGGGCCAGCGCCCATACGGCTTGGGAAGACGCGGACCAGGTGAGCTTCGCGGTACCGCGGTTCCCCCACAGACAAGCCTGGGCCAGAGCAGCATAGCCCCCTGGACAGACTGACCTCCACCCGGGAAAAAAAGAGAAACTGAGTACTAAGCAATAAGAACAGTTAAGACACGCTGGAAAGAGGGTGGGGCGCCCTGAGCGCTGAAGATTGGGGGAAGGGAACCCTTCCCGGGACTGTAAATAAACGAGCCGGGCGGGCCGGAGAGCCTCTGGCGGGAGCGGGGCGCGCCAGCAACCAGGAGCAGGGACGCTTGTGAGAGGAGGGAAGACCCACTTCCCACGTGAACTGTAAATAAACACGCAGGCCTGACAACGTGGGGCAGTGTCACCTTTCCCAGTGCTTGGAAAGGGAAAAGCCTGTAGCAGAGGCCCCCCTCCCCCGCACAGGAGAACTCTGAGCAAACAAAGCCTGTGGGACCAGGTGAGTGCTAAGCTCACCCCAGAGATCTGCATAAATAACGCCTCCAGCTACAGGCTGAGAGCAGCAGGCAGGCAAGCCACAGTTGCAGATACCACTCTCAGAACTGCCTCCAGACGCTTTTTTTTCTTTTTCTCCCTACCTTTGATGAGAGAACAACCGAATTACACCTGCAAGCCGAAAAACTTACTGAAACTGTATTGCATTTGAACTGGGGACACTTGGTGGGGCTTTTTTTTTTTTCATCTGTGTGTGAGTGTAGTTTTGTTCTACTTTATGCATCCCCTTTGATGAGACAACTACAGAACAACATCTGAGGCACCAACTCCAGGACTGGAGATTGAGACGGATATCCAAATTATTAAGACTGAAATTGCATTGCATATAAACTTGGAAGTTTTTTGGTTTTTTGGTTTTTTTTGTTTTTTTTAATTTTCTATTTTCCATTTTATTTTAATTCATTTTATAAATAGATATTACTTTCATATACTTATTTTTTATTTTTTTTATCTTTGATTTTCAATCCTCTCTCTGTCACTCTATTGTCTGTTCAGCTTACTGTCGATTAGTACACTAACACTCCCTGTTTATACCTTTGAAACTCTCTTGTCTGATACCTTGTTCTGCTTTCTCCCTCTTGTCTGTATATTTGTTTTCCCCTTTTCTTTAACTTCTTGCTTTCCATCTCAGCTCACTCTTCCATTCTCAATATTACCATTGTTATTATTACAAGCTAGAAAATACTTAATTACACACAGTACAGGGACAGTAACAACACCAAGGACAATGACAGGAAGACAGAAGAAACAAGGAAACCAGTTTCCCCACAGCAAAAAATTAGTACAGGAACCAGAGGGGAATGAAGAGAACAGAAACTCAGATCCAGACTCCAACAAAATGAAGATAAACTATGCCAAAGGACCCAATGAAGCCTACAAGAATAATTTAAAAGAAGACATACTACAAGTACTCAATGAGAATTTTATAGAGATGATACTGGATAGGGTCAACCAAAATGTACAGGAGACACTCAAGAAATTCCAAGACAATAAAAATAGAGAATTTGAAAAAGCAAAAGAAGAAATAAAGGAAACCATAGAAGCACTGTATAAACACCAAAGTGAAAGAGAGAACACAATGAATAAATGGATAAATGAACTCAGGACAAAAATAGACAACAATAAAGAAGAAAACAGCCAGGATATGGAAAACCTCAGAAAAAAGAACGAAACAGAACTGCAAAACAAAACGGAAGGCCAATCCAGCAGAATAGAACAAACAGAAGACAGAATCTCAGAACTTGAAGATGAAATGGTAATTAAAGGAAAAACTGAAGAACTACTAATTAAACAACTCAAGACCTGTGAAAAGAAAATGCAAGAACTCACTGACTCCATCAAAAGACCAAACTTGAGAAACATGGGCATCGAAGAAGGAGAAGAGGTGCAAGCGAAGGGAATGCGTAATATATTCAACAAAATAATAACGGAAAATTTCCCAAATCTAGAGAAAGATATTCCCATACAAATGCAAGAGGCCTCCAGGACACCAAACAGACCAGATCAAAATAGAACTACTCCACGACATATCATCATTAAAACAACAAGTTCAGAAACTAAGGAAAGAATATTGAAGGCTGCAAGAGAGAAAAAACAAGTAACATACAAAGGTAAACCCATCAAAATCACAGCAGACTTCTCAACAGAAACATTAAAAGCAAGAAGAGCGTGGGGTGAGATCTTCCGGGCACTGAATGAAAATAACTTCAACCCCAGGATACTCTACCCAGCAAAGCTATCATTCAAAATAGATGGAGCAATAAAAGTCTTCCATGATAAGCAGAAACTAAAACAATATGTGACCACAAAGCCACCAATACAAAAGATTCTGCAAGGGATCCTGCACACAGAAAGTGACACCCAACTTAACCATGAAAAGGCAGGCAGCACCAAACCACAGGATAAGAAAAAGCAAGACAGTAGAGAGTAACATCAAGTTAGGTACACACAATCAAACCTTCAAACAACTAAGATAACTAAATGGCAGGAATCACCACATACCTATCAGTACTAACACTTAATGTTAATGGACTTAATTCACCCATCAAAAGACACCGTTTGACAAAATGGATTAAAAAAGAAGATCCAACATTTTGTTGCTTACAGGAGACTCATCTCACCGACAGAAATAAGCATATGCTTAGGATGAAAGGCTAGAAGAAGATTTACCAAGCCAATGGCCCCCGAAAACAAGCAGGAGTAGCAATACTTATCTCTGACAAAGTAGACTTCAAACCTACATTGATCAAACGAGATAAAGAAGGACATTCCATACTAATAAAAGGGGAAATAGACCAAAAGGAAATAATAATCATCAATCTGTACACACCCAATGTCAACGCACCCAATTTCATCAAACATACCCTGAAAGACCTAAAAGCATATATAAACGCCAACACAGTGGTTGTGGGAGACTTTAACACTCCATTATCATCAATAGATAGGTCATCCAAACAAAAACTCAATAAAGAAATCCAAGATCTAAAATATGCAATAGATCAAGTGGACCTAGTAGATGTCTACAGAACATTTCATCCAACCTCTACACAATATACATTCTTCTCAGCAGCCCATGGAACCTTCTCCAAAATAGATCATATCCTAGGGCACAAAGCAAGCCTCAGCAAATATAAGAAAATAGAAATAATACCATGCATACTATCTGACCACAATGTAGTAAAAGTAGAACTCAACAACAAAAGTAAAGACAAAAAACATGCAAACAGCTGGAAACTAAATAACTCATTACTTAATGAAGAATGGATCATCGATGCAATAAAAGAGGAAATTAAAAAGTTCCTAGAAGTCAATGAAAATGAAAACACAACCTACCAGAACCTATGGGACACAGCTAAGGCAGTCTTGAGAGGAAAGTTTATAGCCATGAGTGCATATATTAAAAAGATTGAAAGATCCCAAATCAATGACCTAATGATACATCTCAAACTCCTAGAAAAACAACAACAAGCAAATCCCAAAACAAATAGAAGGAGAGAAATAATAAAAATAAGAGCTGAAATCAATGAAATAGAAACCAAAAAAACCATACAAAGAATTAATGAAACAAAAAGTTGGTTCTTTGAAAAAATAAACAAGATCGATAGACCCCTGGCAAACCTGACTAAAATGAGGAGAGAAAAAACCCAAATTAGTAGAATCAGGAATGCAAAAGGGGAGATAACAACAAACACCACGGAAGTCCAGGAAATCATCAGAGACTACTTTGAGAACCTATATTCAAATAAATTTGAAAATCTAAAAGAAATGGACAGATTTCTAGATACATATGATCATCCAAAACTGAACCAACAGGAAATTAATCACCTGAATAGACCTATAACACAAAATGAAATTGAAGCAGCAATCAAGAGTCTCCCCAAAAAGAAAAGTCCAGGACCTGATGGATTCTCTGCTGAATTCTATCAGACCTTTAAAGAAGAACTGATACCAACCCTCCTTAAACTGTTCCATGAAATAGAAAGGGAAGGAAAACTGCCAAACACATTTTATGAAGCCACTATTACACTTATCCCAAAACCAGGCAAAGACACCTCCAAAAAGGAGAACTATAGGCCAATCTCCTTAATGAACATTGATGCAAAAATCCTCAACAAAATAATGGCAAATCGAATTCAGCAACACATCAAAAAGATTATTCACCACGACCAGGTAGGCTTCATCCCAGGGATGCAGGGGTGGTTCAACATACGAAAATCAATAAACGTAATAAACCACATTAACAGAAGCAAAGACAAAAACCACTTGATCATCTCAATAGATGCAGAAAAAGCCTTTGATAAGATCCAACATCATTTCATGATAAAAGCTCTAAGAAAACTAGGAATAGAAGGAAAGTTCCTCAACATTATAAAAGCTATATATGACAAACCTACAGCCAGCATTATACTTAACGGAGAAAAATTAAAACCATTCCCTCTAAAATCAGGAACCAGACAAGGATGCCCACTATCTCCACTCCTATTCAACATAGTACTGGAATTCCTAGCCAGAGCAATTAGTCAAGAAGAAGGAATAAAAGGAATACAAATAGGTAAAGAAACTGTCAAAATATCCCTATTTGCAGACGACATGATCCTATACCTTAAAGACCCAAAAAACTCTACTCAGAAGCTTCTAGACATCATCAATAGCTATAGCAAGGTAGCAGGATATAAAATCAACATAGAAAAATCATTAGCATTTCTATACACTAACAATGAGCAAATGGAAAAAGAATGTATGAAAACAATTCCATTTACAATAGCCTCAAAAAAAATCAAATACCTAGGTGTAAACCTAACAAAAGATGTGAAAGACCTCTACAAGGAAAACTATACACTTCTGAAGAAAGAGATTGAGGAAGACTATAGAAAGTGGAGAGATCTCCCATGCTCATGGATTGGTAGAATCAACATAGTAAAAATGTCTATACTCCCAAAAGTAATCTACATGTTTAATGCAATTCCCATCAAAATTCCAATGACATTCATTAAAGAGATTGAAAAATCTACTGTGAAATTTATATGGAAACACAAGAGGCCACGAATAGCCAAGGCAATACTCAGTCAAAAGAACAATGCAGGAGGTATCACAATACCTGACTTCAAACTATATTACAAAGCAATAACAATAAAAACAGCATGGTACTGGCACAAAAACAGACATGAAGACCAGTGGAACAGAATAGAGGATCCAGATATGAAGCCACACAACTATGAGCAACTTATCTTTGACAAAGGAGCTAAAAATATACGATTGAGAAATAGCAGCCTCTTCAACAAAAACTGCTGGGAAAACTGGTTAGCAGTCTGCAAAAAACTGAAACTAGATCCATGTATATCACCCTATACCAAGATTAATTCAAAATGGATCAAGGATCTTAATATCAGACCCCAAACTCTTAAGTTGATACAAGAAAGAGTAGGAAATACTCTGGAGTTAGTAGGTATAGGTAAGAACTTTCTCAATGAAACCACAGCAGCACAGCAACTAAGAGATAGCATAGATAAATGGGACCTCATAAAACTAAAAAGCTTCTGTTCATCAAAAGAAATGGTCTCTAAACTGAAGAGAACACCCACAGAGTGGGAGAAAATATTTGCCAATTATACATCAGACAAAGGACTGATAACCAGAATATACAGGGAACTTAAAAAACTAAATTCTCCCAAAACTAATGAACCAATAAAGAAATGGGCATGTGAACTAAACAGAACTTTCTCAAAAGAAGAAATTCAAATGGCCAGAAAACACATGAAAAAATGCTCACCATCTCTAGCAATAAAGGAAATGCAAATTAAAACCACACTAAGATTCCACCTCATCCCTATTAGAATAGCCATCATCAGCAAAACCACCAACAACAGGTGTTGGCGAGGATGCGGGGCAAAAGGAACCCTCTTACACTGTTGGTGGGAATGTAGAGTAGTACAACCACTCTGAAAAGAAATTTGGAGGCTACTTAAAAAGCTGGACATCGATCTACCATTTGATCCAGCAATACCACTCTTGGGGATATACCCAAAAGACTGTTACTCCAGAGGCACCTGCACATCCATGTTTATTGTGGCACTATTCACAATAGCCAAGTTATGGAAACGGCCAAGATGCCCCAGCACTGACGAATGGATTAAGAAAATGTGGTATCTATACACAATGGAATTTTATGCAGCCATGAAGAAGAACGAAATGTTATCATTCGCTGGTAAATGGATGGAATTGGAGAACATCATTCTGAGTGAGGTTAGCCTGGCTCAAAAGACCAAAAATCGTATGTTCTCCCTCATATGTGGACATTAGATCAAGGGCAAACACAACAAGGGGATTGGACTATGAGCACATGATAAAAGCGAGAGCACACAAGGGAGGGGTGAGGATAGGTAAGACACCTAAAAAACTAGCTAGCATTTGTTGCCCTTAATGCAGAGAAACTAAAGCAGATACCTTAAAGCAACTGAGGCCAATAGGAAAAGGGGACCAGGAACTAGAGAAAAGGTTAGATTAAAAAGAATTAACCTAGAAGGTAACACCCATGCACAGGAAATCAATGTGAGTCAATGCCCTGTATAGCTATCCTTATCTCAACCAGCAAAACCCCTTGTTCCTTCCTATTATTGCTTATACTCTCTCTACAACAAAATTAGAGATAAGGGCAAAATAGTTTCTGCTGGGTATTGAGGGGGGGAGCGGGAGGGGGTGGAGTGGGTGGTAAGGGAGGGGGTGGGGGCAGGGGGGAGAAATAAACCAAGCCTTGTATGCACATATGAAAAATAAAAGAAAAATGAAAAAAAAATAAAATAAAATAAAAAAAAAGAAGGATGCGGGGGCATGGATCTGTGATGGGGTGCTTGCCTAGCGTTTGTGAAGCCTTGGGTTCAATCTTCAACACCAGGGGAAGAGGGGAGGAGACTAGAACACCCGAGCCATGGCATACATGCTTTTGTTCTGCCTTCTGACGATGGAGGGAAGAAGCAGTAGTATTCTTACTTCAACAACTTTGCATCTCCCTAAGCGCACCTGTCTGGACGGGTAACTGCTTTTCCTTCAACACCTCCTAACATATCCACCACACCCTTCTCTCCCTTTTAATCAGTTTAGTCACACATTTCCCCTTGGTCTCCTTCTCATTGCCACTTCTCACCCCTTTAGACTTTCAATACACGTTTTTACAGCATCCTCACTCCAAGGTCTTTCCTTTCCTCTTTAATTTTGTAATAGATGTGTTACTGCACAACCTGAATAGAAAAGCCAAAAAACAGATGTCCCCACCAGCATGCCTCATAGGGTGTAGCTTTTTATATTGTTTTTCATCTCCAGAAGCATATTAGAGAGCAGCTGAGAAACAATTTCCCCATGGGTTGCCTCATCTGTTCCAACCCCTCTTTTAAACTGTCAACTTTGGAAACAGTGGAAGATGCTCTTTGTCCATTTCCCTTCCTTCTCTGCTCCTTCCACGACTCTCCGTCCCTGTCTGAAACCTGACCCTCTCACTTTTCCTTACTCTCTCTTTCCTGGTCTCTTGGGGGTGATATGGTGCTTCCTCTACTTAATATTTTTTTCTTCACTGTGACCACAAGCAGACCAGAATGCACTGCTTTGGCACACTGTCTCCCTTAGTCTTTCTGTCACCTAGTTTTACATTCTCCCACCTGTTTTTCTTGGTCAAGTCCAGGAATTCCATGAAACTTTCACTCAAGCTGTTCAAGTGTATATTCCTTCAGTCTGCCAAAAGGCCCTCTCTAGGTGGGTTTTCCCCAAGTCCCCAAGTACTTTTGCTAAGGAAACTGCTGAACAGGAGCTAATTTATCACTCTGTTATCACCATATCAGGGCATGAGAGAGCCATACCTATAATGAATTATGGATCCATCCGGTGTCCCATGCATCCTGTACGTCAAGGTAAGCAAATGCTGCGTTGTGTTAACTGTCAGCCTCTGAAACAGCTGACATTTGTTATTTTAATTAATAGTTTACTTTGCTGAAATAAGCTGCTGTGAGAAGCCATGACTTTTTATTAAATCTTCACTACAGCATTGTTTTCCCCATATTGGGAGACAAAAGCTCATTTTCAAAACTGCTTTCTCCTGCAAGGTCACAGTCAACAGCTTGTGTGCACATGTCAGGGAAACATCTGCTTCTGTGCCACAGATATAAGTAAAATTTGCTTTATTTTGAAATTTAAATTTACTTTTACTTGGAGAAAAATGATGAGTCAGTCATTAAAGAGCTATTAAGTGATGTTGATTAGGGGAGACTTTTTAACCAGTCGTTTTGTCTCACAAGTGACTCTGAAATTTCTCCCAACTCAGCAATCCGCTTAGATGTTGCAGGGAACTGTGGTCACTGGCACATCTGGATCTGGACCAACTTGGCTTTTCATTAATGCAAATCATTATTATGTAATTACTCAGCCTGCAATGTAGAGATCATTGATTTCTTTTGCCCAGTAGCAGTATTTTTAAGTCACTGATGACAAAGGGAACTTTCAGGACAAGCCAAACTATACAAATTAGCTCCAGACCAAGAAAGGCAAACTTACTTTAAAAGGTTCTAACACTAAATTCAGTTCCGAGATTTTTCTCTTTGCTTGAAATAAATTAACCAAGGAAAGTTGGTTCCTTCATCTTGTTTTAATTACTTTTGGTAATGTGTTTAACTCATCACATTTCTGAGACAATACCAATTCAGTATTCTTTCCCCAAATGCACTTGAGTTCTGCCCCTGTTCACGAATCATGACCCAACTCAGAGGAATCAGTCACTGTTCTGAGAATACCAGAGAGATAACCCTAATATGAGCAGTCTCATGTTCTTTTAAGGGTTCAAGGTTTTCTTTCTTTGAAGCCAAAGATGTCCCCAAACATTGCCCTTCAGAAGAGCAGATTGTTACCTCTGGTTGTGACATCTTTATCTCTTCAAGGCCCCGTGGCTATGGATTTCTTCTATTTTGTGATGGATTGATGGAAGTACCCCAAGTCTTTACTGACCTCATTGGGGAGAATATTTTCCATCTCTAACTATAGGCTGAGACTTCGGATTTTTTTTTTCTTGAGACGTGAGGATGGCCTCTAACTCACAATCCTCCTGCCCTCAGCTTCCCAATTGCTAGAAATACAAGCATGTCCCACCACACCCAGCTAGACTTATCTTTGATTAGTCACATGAAGGGGGAAGTAACCATAAGTCATGTCCTAATCAAGGACTGAAACATCTTACCATGTATCTACTTGCACCTCTTTATTCCCAGCCAGACCATGGGTTTAAGGAAAATCAAGAATGCTGAAGCAGAGCTATCCCATCGGGGCACTGCCTACCTAGATCAGCCAAACTCCAGCCAACATGTAGTGATAAGAGATAATAGCAAAAAGATCATTGCTTTAAGCCACTGAGTTTCAGGGTGGTTTAGGGGCAGCAATAGCAGGTTGTTACATATGCAGTATCTTGTCTTTTTATAGATTGAGGTCCAATAAACTACACATAGTTAAAATATAGAACCGATAAATTTTGACTGATGAATATACTCATAGAACCATGTCTCTAACCAGGATGACGAACATATCCATCACTGCCAAATATTTCTTCCTAATCTTTTGCTACAGCTTCAATATGGTCTTTGTGTTGGAAGCTTGGCTCCCAGTGTGGCAGTGTTTGGAAACAATAGAGAGGGACTTGATGTAAGGTAGTTAGGTCACTGGAAGCATTGTCTTCACAAGGGTAGTCTCATGGAGTGAGCTAGTTCCCACGAGACCGGGTTATAAAAGAGTAAGGCTGATTCCCAAATGTCTCAGGTTTCCTAGCTTGTCATATGCTCGCTCCTATGCATGTTTCCACCAGGATGTCATCTTCCATGAGGCCTTCACCAGTGCCAAGCAGAAGCTAGTGCCGTGCTCTAGAAGTTTTTTTTTTCCTTTTGCAAATTATTCAGCCTCAGTTGTCTTGTTATAATACTGGAAAGTGGATTGATAGTCTTTTGATAGTCTCCTTTTCTTGCCTTTCTTCCCTCATACAATTTCTGTCAGTTCCCAGGCAGTATGTTCCTTAGAATGTATTTTGTTTTTCTTTATTTGCGGCAGGCTACACCTAGTCATCTTCATGTAAACTACTCTCCACTAGCCCTAGTTTATGTGCAAGTACTGCATTACAATTTAGTGGTTACTACCTTGAAAGCCCATGGAGACCATCACCCAAGTCCATAGAAGGAAGAAAAAAGAGTTGACACAGGAGTCTGGATTCTGACATTATACAAGGCTATTTGGATTCTAGCTCTGATGTTTAATTGTTCTGTGACTTTGAGCAAGTAGGTTTGAGCCTCAGTTTGCTCAAATCAAAAAGAATGGAAAACAAACCTATCCTAATTGGTTATTCTGAAAATTAAATAAAATAATGTATGAAAAGTGCTTAGCATAGAAACTGGCACACAGCTATTACTAGCTTCATACCATCAAAATAGCTTCAGGTTAGGTACATGATAAGGAAGAGAGAAGCGACCTGCCTGTGCCTGGCACCCAGTAGTCACTCAGTAAATGTTGGATGAATAAATACATGAAAAGATTTATGTAACAACAGTCATTTCTTTGGCTGTAATAGGGGCATTCATTTAGTAAAATAAGAGATGCATTGAATTGAGCCAAAGCTTCTCTGTCTTTAAAAAAGCTTATTCTAAAACTAGATACCTAATGCCCCCTATAATCCCTAGGCTTCTGTGAGGACTGCACACAGAAACAGTAATGACTACCTTTGGAAAGCGGGGTCCCATGCATCAGCCTGATATGTATTGTTTATTTTCCATAGGATTCTAAGGTGTAGGGTCACTCAGAGCCTTTTATACATCTAGTCTTATCTCGGGTTTTCTTCACACCTTCACTCTCCTTCAGTTTTACCCTCTTTGCCATAAATAGATAAACAAACAAATTGGAGCAGATAGATGTGCACAGATTTCTGTGTTCCCCACCTCCACCCCACCCCAAGGTCAATTTCCTCAAAAACCATTTTTTCCCTTGCTACTGACTAAGTTCCAGTTCCCACCTTTCTATACTCTGCTTTGTAGAACTGGGGCCAGACTTTGCAAACTAAATTTCTCATGTCAGCTGACACATTACTGGGTTCCATCAATGGGAATTTTTTGAGGGATGCTGTTTGGTTCTAAATTGCATCCCCCCTCAAAATTCATACATTGTAGTACAAACCTGTAGTGCCTCAGAATGAGCCTGGTGTTGGAGATAGGTCCTTATGCACACAGAGGGAAGATCATTGAGGACACACTGAGAATGTGGTCATTTACAAACAAACATAAAGATCTCCAGAAACTAAGTCTGCATTTACCTGGACCTTGGATTTCTAGCTCCCAGAATGTGGGAAGTAAATTTCTGTTGAGGAAACTACCCAGACTGTGGTAATTTATAGCAGCCTGAGCAGGGACTGGCAGATAGAGTTTGGAGAAGGGACTTGCTTCTCCCGGAGTACTTGCTATTCCTGTCAACAGCACCCCAGGACAGCCCTCATAACCCCACAGCAGCAGCAATTCTGGGCTCCAATTCTTTTGCCAGTACTCCCAAGACCTTTATCACACTCCACTAACGGCCCAACACCCTGTCTTGCCAGGGCTAAGACCCAGCAGACACCTGTCCAGTGCTTCTGGTTACTGACAACTCTGATTTCTTCCTTGCTTACAGAGCCCTGGGCCTGGTAGCTTTTCCCTGCAGTTATTCTTTGTTTGCTTTATATCCTTCAACATTCCCAGACTGCTCTCTCCTGGCCTTATCACTCCCCTTTACCACCTCCTCACTCACAGCTTTTACTGAGGTAGCACTGGTATGACAGTATTGCCAGTCATTACAGTTGCTGAAACAATGACACAAGGGCCCAGAAAGAAGATATTTGCTATAAGGTAGCCTGTATTAGTTTTTGATTGCTGAAATAACACATATATAAAGGTAGTAAACTAAAACAGCATCTTAAAGTTCTGTAGGATGAAACTCACACACAGTTTCCTTTCTGGAGACTCAGGAACTGGAGGTTCTTTCCTTGTCTTTTCCAGCTCTAGTCTGATCCTTTTCTCCATCCTCAAAGCCAGCACAGTCAAATTTCTCTTTCATGCTGTCACTTCTCTGGCCTTAAAAGTTTCTCTGCAAGAATTTATGTGTTTAGGCTGGGCCCGCTTGTATAATACAGGATAATCTCATCTCATGATCCTTAAATTTAATCACATTGCAAATCACTGTGCCATGTGAGGTAACATATTCACAGGTTCCTAGGATTGGGGAGTGCCATCTTTGCAAGATATTCTGTCTACCAAGGGTCTTTCTACTGAATCTTCCCTTCTTTCTTATTTGACATAACTCTCCACCCTTACACACAACTGAGTATTTTGTTCAAACAAGGGAAGGTTGTTTATGTGCTTTGGAGGAATTTGAATGAAGAGTTCCTGTAATCCAGTTCCTGGTTGTGAAGCTATCAATTAACTCAAGGAACTCTGTACCTGTCAGTTTTCCTCCCATGAAGCTTCATGTTCTCAGTTAAAGATATAACCTAGTTTTAAAACATTAGAATTCCAGGGAAGGGTGTGTGAGAGACTCTCTGACTACCCTGAGGGGGAAAAGTTAGAGACCACAGCAGGTTGGCTGATTCCTAGGGCACTGACATGACATGGGTATATGGAAGTCAGCAATTCATTGGTCTCATTTACTCCAGACACAAGCCAAGGGCTTTCTGGTCTGTTTTTTTTGTTTTGTTTTGTTTTGTTTTGTCCCATCCTACTCTTACTGGCCTCTAAGTAGGGGCAGAAATGCCACCCACCTGGTTCCTGTAGTGTGAGTAAAAAGATTCTCTTCTCCTGCATGGCTGTTTGTAATTTCTGATGGCTATGGGAAGACTTCTAAGTCCGGAATCATGTTGGGCTCATGAATTAAATTGAAGACCTCCTTAGAGGTCATTTTTACAATAGAAATACTCAGAGAAAAGGAGATAGAATGGAATGAGGGAAAGTCAGCTAAGTATCAGAAACCCTTCCCATGAGTGGTGAGTGTAGAAAACAGCACCCAGAACCTAAATAATTCCATGCAAGATTTCTGAACTCATTCCAAAGTTCACCACCATTCTTTATTTCAAGACCAGGTTGATTTCTCTAAGTTTTACCCCTATGCTTATTTTAATCTCTGGATATTCTGAATGACATCTGGTGGAGGCAAGTCAAAAGGATGTCCACGTGGTTGTATTTCCCGAAAGGAGGATAAGACCTTGCAGCAATCATAAGCCACTCACACCTGCCACGAGATACCTTGCAGAGGTTTTTGTTGTTTTCTGTGTTCCTTGAGTGGGTGTGTGGATATGGAAGCAGTAAGTACTGGAAGAAAAAGAAAATCATGCTTTTCTCTCTGATCTATAATAGGTTTTGTACATATTTTCTGTTTTTTACAGATTTGTATTTTTTAGTGTCAGACTTCATTTTACAAAGCATTGGGGTTGGCTCTATGATGATTTATTTGTGCAGAAGAGGGAGGTTATTGGTTTTTCCTCATTTATATGTAGGGCCCCTCACAGGGAAATATTTTTAGAAACACTTTTATATCTCTTCATATTTTTTCCAGTTGCAGTATATTTGCTTGCTTTGGGGGTCGATTGCTATGTCCCTTTGGTGTGCAAAGTTAGAAAAGAAATATTTAAACAATAGAAAACTTCATGATACCTGTGAAGACATGGTGTTGAGAGGTACCACCTCATTAATAATGCAACAGTCCCAAGCTTCTTTTGGTGGTGGTGTAGCTCTCATGGGTGGTAAAGCTGAAGAAAAACACAGAAAGGCTCTGTAGTCCTTCTATACTATTCTACCCCGTCCATCCATGGATGAACTGTGCTGTTGACAGATCTGATTTTCTTTCTGCCACAGTCAGCTCTATTATCCTGCCTCGGGCTTGAACCTGCAGCAGCTGAATCTTGTATTTGCTCTGCCTGAGGCCTTAACCTGATGCTCCTTCCCTTCATGCTTTATTTGTTCCTTCCTTGTGCCGCATGTTTGTCTCATCTGGCACTAGAAGAAGGCATTCCTCCATCTCCTTATTCTACTCCTAGTATTAAAAAACATCCCAGGTGGCTTGCTTTCACCTTGTATGTGCTTGAATCTGGCCCCGCAGCTGTCGAGATGAGTTATCTTCAAGGCACATGAATTCTAAAGCAGATTTGCATTTGTTTTAAGAACACATACCCCAATATGAGGCATTATAAAGGTCCACAAGTTCTCCATGCACACTAAAGAGAAAAATTAACAAACAAGAATGGTGAGGTATACAGCACCAATGACATGGAAAACCAAAGGCCCTGTTAAAATCCTTTTTAATTTTTTTACTTTTTTACTAGCATATGTTATTTATGCAAAAGGTATTTTGTGATAATTCCATACATGCAAACCATATACTTCGATCATATTCACCCCTTTCGTTACTTTCTTCACCCTTTTTTTCTTTTTTACAATTTTTAGTGGGTTTCTTTATTCGATTTTCATACATGCACATAATGTATCTTGATTCTATCTTTTTAAGTAGACACTCAAAGCACAGCTCCTTTTGAGGCCACCAAACAACACCCTGCCAACTTTCTAAAGCTCCCCACATCTCTCGTTCTAGAATTGTATAGCACAGTATGGTAGCCCCTTGCACATGAGGCCATGAAGCATTTGAAATATGGCCAATCCAAGTTGACAAGTGCTAGATTTATAAAATACTCAACAGATTTTTTTTTTTTTAGTTTTTTTATAAAGTTAAATTTTCTTCTTTTTTTTTCGCTTATTCATACGTGCATACAATGTTTGGGTCATTTCTTCCCCCCATCCCCGCCCCCCTCCCTCTCCAACCCCTCGCTTCCAGGCAGAAAGTGTTCTGCCCTTATCTCTAATTTTGTTGAAGAGAGAGTATAAACAATAATAAGAAAGACAAAGCATTTTTGCTAGTTGAGATACGAATAGCTATACAGGGAGATTCCCAGCATTGCTTCCATGTACATATGTGTTACATTCTAAGTTGATTCTTCTCAAACTGACCTTTTCTCTAGTTCCTGATCCCCTTCTCCTATTGGCTTCTGTCACTTTAAAGTATCTGCATTAATTCCTCTGCAGTGAGGACACCAAATACTATAATGTTTTTTGTGTTTCTTACCTATCTTCATACCTCCTGTGTGTGCTCTCCTCTTATCATGCGACCCAAGTCCAACACATTGCTGTATTTGCCCTTGATCTAATGTCCACATATGAGGAAGAACATATGATTTTTAGTCTTTTGGGCCAGGCTAACCTTGCTCAGAATGATGTTCTCTAATTCCATTCATTTACCTGCGAATGATAACATTTCATTCTTCTTCATGGCTGCATAAAATTCCATTGTATGTAAATACCACATTTTCTTAATCCATTTGTCAGTAGTGGGGCATCTTGGCTGTTTCCATAACTTGGCTATTGTGAACAGTGCTGCAATAAATATGGGTGTGCAGGTGCCTCTGGAGTAACCTGTGTCACAGTCTTTTGGGTATATCCCCAACAGTGGTATTGCTGGATCATATGGTAGATTGATGTCCAGCTTTTTAAGTAGCCTCCAAATTTTTTTCCAGAGTGGTTGTACTAGTTTACATTCCCACCAACAGTGTAAGAGGGTTCCTTTTTCCCCGCATCCTCGCCAACACCTGTTGTTAGTGGTGTTGCTGATGATGGCTATTCTAACAGGGGTAAGGTGGAATCTTAGTGTGGTTTTAATTTGCATTTCCTTTATTGCAAGATGGTGAGCATTTTTTTCATGTGTTTTTTGGCCATTTGAATTTCTTCTTTTGAAAAAGTTCTGTTTAGTTCACTTGCCCATTTCTTTATTGGTTCATTAGTTTTGGGAGAATTTAGTTTTTTAAGTTCCCTGTATATTCTGGTTATCAGTCCTTTGTCTGATGTGTAGCTGGTAAATATTTTCTCCCACTCTGTGGGTGGTCTCTTCAGTTTAGAGACCATTTCTTTTGTTGAGCAGAAGCTTTTTAATTTTATGAAGTCCCATTTGTCCATTCTTTCTCTTAGTTGCTGAGCTACAGGGATTCTACTGAGGAAGTCCTTGCCTATACCTATTACTTCCAGAGTGTTTCCTACTCTTTCCTGTACCAGCTTTAGAGTTTGGGGTCTGATATTAAGGTCCTTGATCCATTCTGAGTTGATACTAGTACAGGGTGATAAACATGGATCTGGTTTTAGTTTCTTGCACACGGCTATCCACTTTTCCAGCAACATTTGTTGAAGAGGCTGTCTTTTCTCCATCATATGTTTTTAGTGCCTTTGTCAAAAATAAGGTGGGTATAGTTGTGTGGCTTCATATCCCAGTCCTCTATTCTGTTCCACTGGTCTTCATGTCTGTTTTTGTGCCATTTTGCTATTGCTTTGTAATATAGTTTGAAGTGAGGTACAACCTTGGCTATTCGAGGTCTCTTGTTACTCAACAGATTTTGAAGAGTGAGTATGGAAAAAGATAAACATGAAAATATTTGATTAACATATTTTTACAAAGATTGTATGTGAAATGAAAATATTTTGGATGTGTTGGGTTAAGTAGATTATTATTTAAAATTAATGTCACCTATTTCTTTTTACTTTTTGCAGTGCAGTTAATAGAAAATTTAAAATTACACTGTTTGTGTTATATTTCTATTGGACATTGATGTTATAGAATTTGGTAAGGGAATGACACTTGAGGTTTTTGTTTTTCTACTACTTTGGAAAGGAAATTTAGAACATTGTACACTATTTTATTCTTTAGTCTTTTTTCAAGATATCGCACATGGTTTGGGTAACTGGAAACAAAGTTTTCATAAAATTTTGACATATATTTTTAATGGATTTAGTTAACTTCCTTTAAAAAGTTGCTTTTCATTTTTACATACTGAGTTTTCCTCAATAGAGTTTGGTTTCTTTCATTTAAATACAGTCTTTTCAGGCAATAAACTCAGTCTCTTTTGAGATTAGTTTACCATTTATGAGGTGCCCCTACTTTGTACAAGAACTTATAAAATAATCTATCCTTACCCTCAAGGAGAACATAATCTTAATGAACATAGACTGGCAAAGCCAAGCTTCATCTTTTCTATAGAATTTTAATAGATGAAGTTGTAAGTGCTACAAAGAAGAGGGGGAGTGGAATAGATTATATTTTCACCGTGTTTTATGTGTCTTTGACAGTGATTTTTCCAGTAAAGTTTAACCAAAAGGAACAATATGACCACATGACTAAGCATAAAAACCTCTTATTGGCATAAATCACAAATTGGTGAGGTCCCAAAAGATTTTACTTGGAAAAATATTAACAGTGAGATTTATTATATGCTAGATATTACTAAATGCTATGTATATGAGAACTCAAATAATACTCACCAGGGTCCTGGGAGGCAGAAAGATATTTATGCTCATAATAAGGATGGGGAAACTGAAGCATGGAGTGGTTGAATAACTGTTCAAAGTCATACAGCAATAAGTATAGGCACAAGTTGTCCACAGAAGCATTCTGGCTATAGGGCTAGCTTTTAGTGTCTATGCTACAATATTTCTTTGTGATGATACAGATGACTCATGATGATAATTTCCACCTGGTTTTGTCTGTGCCACTTTGAAGACCACCTGAAATTTGGAAGACTAGGTCTCTAAACTCCACTTACACCTTGATGTTATCCAGCACATCTTTTATGTTCTGAATACATAACAAAATGATTCTCAGTACTAGCCAGCCCTAAAATAACTAAAATACAAGAGACAATTGGCACGAAGATATAGCCTAGATGACCCATAAAGTACCTAGAATTTTCTGTACTTACTTTCTTTGTAGCAATTTAATGAACACAAAGCCAAATTTACCCTTGTTCATGGATTTCTATAGAAAATCTATTTGCATATCTGAAGAAAGAACATGGCTTTTAATGATCTTAATGGAAACTAGAAATATATCATTTTCCTGATAAGTTGTCATTTTGCACATTCATCTTCCTGGCACCAGAACACAAGCATGTAAATCTGTGAACTGCTGCCTGTCACTGAAGAAACTAATGTGACATTCCCAGCTTTTGCAGCCTATTCCCATACCAGATTTCTGTGCTACATACCGACTTGTCTTCATTTTTTTTCCTCTAGATTTTTGTTCTTTAAAGCTAATTTCCAATGTCAGTCTATAATAACTCACATAACTCTCAACACAAAAGCACATTATTTAGAGATTATTCTCCCTGGTTGATCCAAGGATTCTTTCCAAACAAGCCTCTGAACTACCTTGCGAAATCTTTAGAAATGTTCTTGGAACCTTCTGACATTATGCTTAATTAAGGTTTACATGTTAATATTGAACCAGAAAATGAGGATGGCATAATAACACAGAAAAAAATAGAACCAAAGTAATTAGCAGCAATGATACTTGTTCATTGAATTGTATCACTGCACATGTGTGTCCTTGCCAATTTATAATTTTTCAAGTTATTAATTATAGCTTTCGAAGCAGTATATTTAAAATACCTCAGGAACCATCTCCTAAATATCCCTAGATTTAATGAAAAGCTGCTGATTATTGCCTTAAATAGCAGCAGAAATGCCTCCCAACCTTAGAGGAATCACTTAATCCCTAATTTCTCTTGTCTGTGAACAAGCAACTAGTATTTCTCACATTTTTTTCCTGAAGTTCAATACCAGTGATATAACTTTGCTTTGTTTACACATTACTTACAACTCAGATGGGATTTTTCCTTATGTCTACATTACTTTCCTTTTTTGAAGAAGAAAACAATATCAATATTTTTTATGATTGAAAACTATTAGGATAAAATCTAACAGATATATTAAAAACAGGAAAGTTGTTTAAAAATGTGCTAGCAAATGGGGAAAAAAACCCCAAGGTGTGTGAGAGACATAAAAATTACTTTACACATGTCCTTCAAAAAAGTTTAATACATAGTCAGGTCACATTACTGCACATCAAATTCTCCAGGTCTCTGGCTGCCAGTAGCAATTATCTGTAAAAGAACATGTTTTCCCCGGTGACTCGCTATCGGGAATTTTTGAGTATACCTAAGCATAGCCTTGAGCAAAACTCCTACGGGGCGTATTTGGAATACAGGATTTCATTTGGATGCAATATCAAGGTTTCAGCACAATATGTCTATCTATATACTTTTACATCTGTTTTAACATATTGATGTGTTTATCTGTTAGCTTTAATTACATGATATAAGAATATATAAATGTAAATAGTACTCCACTCAACTTTTTGTCATGAGGTACACAAATATATTTCCCTTGATGCCTGGGTGATTTTCTATTATAATGATGGCTCCTAAATTTTCATGATTACTTTGCTAAAGAGGCATTGAATATTTGCAGATTGCTGAGGCACCAGGTCTCATTCTGTCTGACCAGGTCACTTTTCATTCATTTCCAGTGACCAGTGGGGTAGCAGCTTGTGTAATCTTTTGAGTCCATCTCAGCCAAGTTAATGATGATATCACCTTTGAAAGGCAGTTAAAGTATGAGCCCAAATATTTCAAAACATTGTGCCATTTTTCAAGGCCACCAAGAATTGAAAGAATAAGTGCTATCAATTGATAATTGTTAAGGATTCATAATGCAAATCCAAGTAGACAAAGGTTCAAATATTATGTGACTATTGTAGGAACTCCAGGCATTGATTGTGCTTACTCTAGATAAGACAGAGATGCTTCCACAATGAGATGCAGTTCCCACAAATGTTTTTCTCTAATATCTAGATACCAGTCCTAACCTATGTCATTGGCTCTGAGAAGGGGCAAGCACCACAACAACTATAACAAACATTAACTTCGATGATCAGCCCATGTCACAGCCTTTTTGGGTAGTACGTGACAAGCACTTCTCTACAGTTGAGAATCGAGGCAACCAAAATGAAACATCTCACTTTTATGTGTTTGCACCATGAGAAAGTCAAGGTGGCCTAAAGACAACACAATGATAAATACGTCCTAGGTGAGCAAAGCACTTCACTTGTGAACGGATCACTGACTGGTCCCTGGCATTAGCTCTAGTGGGCTCTGGTGGGTAGGCAGGGTGATGGTGTCATTCAAATTGTTGGTGAGCTGCACATATAACCAGAATAGTAATAGGGGATTTAAGAAAGATCTGATTTATCAACTCTCCAACATGGGGACTTCTCCAGGACATTTATCAAAAGTGAGATTCTAGCAAGTATGTTTGCAGGTAGCCTAGAGGTTACCAGGTATACGTCATTGGAGGGCTTCAGATGATTCCTTCTCTGTGAAAAAAGTTGAGAACTCAAGTGTTTCCTACAAGACCCCATCACTTGGGGGAAATCTGGAAAACATCAGTTGTACCCTAATAATTAGGTTTAATGTTTGAAAGGGCCATGTAAACCATTTGGGTTTTTATAGAACCATATATACTTTTATTACTACGAAAGACAATAGTGGTATAGTCGTGATAAGTAAAATTATTTGTGGGCCTTTGTAGCTTTGGCAGTTTAGCAATACTGCACTTTAACTTCTGTGGCCACAAAATGTAAATGAAGTAGAAAAAGCAGAAAATTTCATCTTTTCTACTTGTAGTAATTCTCAAAGAATCATGAATGCATTTCTTCCTCCTTCCTGGATCTCTCCAAATAGATCCCATTTATCTGATTGGATTTCTGTCCCATCTTTCCACATATTACAGCTAATTAGTACCCCCTGATGAGAAACAGTCCACTGATGGAAAAAGCAGTTAGATAAGATCTGCATTAACAAATGTAGTTCATTTAATATCATTTGTGCTGCTGCATTATTAATAATACATAATTACCCTGCACAGGCTGGAAGGGGAGAATAAAACTGTTCTTTAATTTCTTGGCCTTTGCAGAGAAACAGTATATTAGAGAGAATAAAACAGTGTTGGACTCTTGGTTGCCATGCATCATAAAGCTTTTACATGTTACACTATTTTATTAACTTTGGGTCTAGCTAAAATTTCTATATTTCAACACAACCACAGATTACCCAGAAACAACCATGTTGTGAAAATTTGAAAAAAGCCAACTTCTCGTTTCAGAATGTTCAATTGGGGAGCCCAACCAATGACTATCAACAAGTTAAAATTTTTCAGCTTGTTATTGGAAATATTTCACTTGCAGTAGTGAGTAGCATTTTAGTTGATAACTAATGCTCACACAAAATTCGATTTAACACAATGGATGAACCTCACTTCACTCTCCCCATTCTCCAGAATCAGGGTGTGCTGAATGAGAAAGGGATTCTGGCATAAAGCCTATGTTAAAATAATAAAACTTGCAGCAGGGGCAGCATCAGAAGACTGGCCAGCACTGACTGAATGTCTGCTTTGTGCCAAGTTTTATGCTAAACCTTTTACATGCATTCATTCTCACAAGCATCCTATGCTAGAGGTTACTATTTTTATGCTAGAGGTCATCCAAATCTGGCAACACCTCACAGACTGTCATGAAAGAAAAATCTTCACAAAATAGGCCAGGCTCCTGCATTTTTTCTTTGCTGTGCTTTCTTACTACCCAAGCCAAGCTTCTTGAACATGGTTTGCCACGTGGGGCAGTGTAAGTGCCTGCAGAGTCACTGTAAGGTGTTTGTTTGTGCAGGTGAGGCAGGCTGTAATGCAGGCCTAACAGCTGGATCAGGAAACTGGATTCCCCCAATGCACCACCATCCAAAGGAAGAGGAAGTCAGGCAGTGGGCAGAGCAGGGCTGAACGTTTGAGACATGCTAATTTTCTCTAACTAAAGCCACATATAAACCATTGTTTTTCATTCATCAGCCCATTAATTTATTTAGCAAATACTACCAAAATCTGTACGCCACAGGAATAATGAGAATTCAAGAAGTATTTAAAATAGTAAGTGAAAAATAAGGACCCTTTTGTTGTCATCAGAGAGCTCACATGCTTCTTGTAAAGATAGATACAAAAATAAATTATTATAGTTTGCTATGTTCCAAGACAAATGTGGACACAAAGGAGGAAATGCTAAACTCAGAGAAGGTTTGAGAAAGAAACCATAATTATACTCTTGCAGAATGAGTGCTGTTTTCCAGTTAGACTAATAGGAATGTATCTTCTGTCTTTGAAATATTCTTGTGACTATTTTAAATAATAAAGTACGAATGCCGTACCTAATAGTTGAGTGTGTGGAAATTCTTTTAGTCAGTACAAGGCATCTTTCTTCTCAAGGTCATAGCCATCAACATTTCATCACCCCTTTGAAATGCATTTTAAACCAGAGAGTTGGAGAAATGGTTAGGGTTTATGCCAATAGTCATGATAAAGACAGACAGAGATGGGGAGGATATGGACTGAAAAAAGGCTTTCCCCATAACTAGTAAAATATTAGCATAGAACCTTTATTTACAGTGGATTTTTACCCATCAAGTTTACTGTATATCACAGTTTTGAAATATAAGTGATTGGGCTTCTTTTTCTCTCCAGTGATTTTAGTATCTTATAAGTTATAGGATAAAATAGAAGTTCTCTGAAAGTTAAGAGAAATCTGTACTGTCATAGCAATTAGTTCACAGTTTGGTGTATCAAATGTTATTTTATACATCTGCAATTTCCTGTGTCATCCAATTCCCCTGCTAAAAAGTAAGCAACCAGCTCCCTGTATCAAACGTACAGCACTGCTATGATCTCCTTTGGGCATTGCAAAAAGACAGCTATAGTGTGATGAAGACTGTCAAGTATTCTCTAAAATGCATTCTTTCTTCCTCCTGAACAGTCAGCTATTCCCTTCTCTTCCCTAAAGTTAGGGCATGTGCCTGAATTCTAACCAAGGACATGTGGGCAGCATGGTGTTATCCACTACATAAAACCCCTGGCAGGTTACCCTCCATTTTCTTTCCATATCCTCTGCCTAGAACTGAATTGGAGAACTCTGAGCCCCTGCAGGATAGCAGAAGCTCAATATAGAGGAGTTTGGTTCCCTAAGTCACTGCTCAGAGAAGAGCAGTCCAGGGAAGTACCAGACCAGGAATGTGTATTTTCGATCATCATATAAACAACAACAAAAATTTGCTTGTGTGAAATTTTAACATTGTTTCCTTTGGCATTTGGCCTACCTTAAGACACATAAGATCATCATTCAGACTATCAAAATAAGTTTTATATGAAGAATGTATGAGGCAGAAGATATCTGTGACTTTTAGGCAGCATTGCTTCCATGCCATGTGGTGGAGTGGACAACAATGAATACCACCACACTGCATTGTGGCGGTGGATGGCATTAATCACCACCTTCATGCAAGGTGGAGGTGGGGGAGCAGGACCCCAATCTCATGTATGGTGGGGACAGTACTGATCACTGTTGTCATAAGGGGTAAGAAGTGGCATTAAACTCTACCATTGTGCAAGGTAAATGGAGCTTTCTGTTCAAAGGCCACTCCCTCTTGATAGCCTTTCCAAATCCTATCATCCACCTTGGGTTTCTGGTTTTGCCTCCTTAGAAAATAACACTCCTCCACAGTACTTAACACACATAACTAAATCATTGATTTTTTTTTTTTTTTTGAGTAGCTGCATTCGTCCCTGGATCCTAAGCCTTGCAAAGGAAGAACCAAGACTGCTGGTCTCAGCTCACTGCATCCCATTGTCTAGGATTTTGTCTGATACATATAGATGGGGGGCTTATCAAATACAGATTCACTGACTAGCTCTCATCTTTTTGTTATTTATTCCAATTAAGTCTTTCATTCTCCCAACAGACAAGAGATTATGATTTTAGGAGGCTACAATCAATGACCTGTAAAGCCCTTTCTAATTAGAAGAGATTATGCTTTTAAGTCCTTGCTCCCTGTAAACACCCTCTCATATACCCATAGAAAGCAAATATACGCACAAAAAATGCTACAATCATAGATGTGCACAGATATCCTAGAAAAATTTCACCCAGCTATCCCCCTATGACCTGGACAGCCACAGATGTGCCCCCAAAGACACAAAAACAGCCACACCCAGTACATGAGTATACCTCCAAAGACACACTCACTACTGACACAAGTTCAGACTAACATATATGCACATGTTAAAGTCATTTCACACCTGCCATTTGGATGACATTTATTCTATGCTACTCTATCTCATCCAATGAAAGGGGAATGCATAAATCCAAAATTGAAATAACATTCTGTTTTGGACTTCTCTTCTTACCTCAGTGTCCTCTGTTTGAAGAAGTACAAGGAGCACAGAAGGGAATGCGTTTCTCCCAAAGTCTTCCATTAATCTATCATTTACATTGCAAATGTTATCAAAAATGCAAATATATGTGACATCTTTAATTGTTTCTCCAGCTCATGCTATGATAAACATTGGCTTAGATAAATCATTTTTTTTCCAAGAAGGTTTTGTTGTTGTTTTTTTCTATATTTAGAGGTGCTTAGCAAAAACTATAATAATATTGTTTTCAAAAGTTACTTATCTGAGCTAACCTACTCTGCACTCAAGTGATAAGGTATTTTGGATTAAAGAATATGACAGACAATGTCACAAGTCACACACCAATATGTGAGAATTATCTGCAAATATTTAGCCCTATGGTAGGGATGGAAGGACTAGGAAGATATGCAAGAATAACAATAATAATGAACAAATAACTAGAGGTACCCTCAAGGAGAATTCAATGCATATACTCAGTTTTGGTTTTCTCTTTCCATCTGGAAGTTTATAGACATGGCCTCCTCACCTCTGAGTAGCAGTTATTGCTTCCCCCACTTCCCTGATTACCCCCTGATGCCCAGTCCACAGACAGAATAATACTTAACAGAATATGGTCAATCACTTTCAGATGCTGAAGAGGTTCCTGCCAATATGAAGAGGACCAGCAGCCAACTGTGCCTGGTCATTTGCCCCAGACATGGCCTCTTTCTTTTTTCTGAGTCCTTTCATGCATATCCTAAAGTTACTGGGATGTGGACCAGAGCCAGCCTGAACAGTACAATGAAGCAAATCACTCTTTTCACCATCAGAAAATCAGCACACACACTCACATGTTCACTTTTTTTAGTAGGGAGACCAGGCTAGCTGATCATTTGGGACAGCATTCAAACAGGTGGCATGTGGGAGACAAGGACATCTCTACCTTTATGATGGCTAGGGCTTGGCTATTCTAAAGGCTCAGGATCTTATTTGATCGTTTATTCCTGGAGCCACTTTCTTCCCACTTTCAGATTCTATTACTACTGCCCAGCAACCTAGTCTGCTTAGAATTGTGTCTTCTATCAGACTTGAAAAAAACAAATACTAAGAACAATTATAATGCCATTTGGGCTTGAATATGAAATGTCTCCTACAAGCTCATATGTCAAACTCTTGGTCCTCAGATGGTGATGCTATTTGGAGAGGTTCAGGAGACTTTAGAAGGTGGGATCTGCATGGAAGAAGTAGATCACTAGGGTGGGACCTTGAAGATATCTTGTCCCTGGCCCCTTCCTTTCTTACTCTCTCTATTTCCTGTCCATTATGAAGAAGCTCTTCCACCACATATTCACACCACCATGATTTCCTGATCTAAGCACTTGAGGTAAAACAACTATGGAGAAAAATCTCTGTAATTGTAAATCAAAATAAATCTTTCCTCGTTTAAGTTGCTTTTCTTGGGTATTTGGCCTCAGCAAAATAAAAAGACTTAATAATAAAAATGCCTAGATGAAGTTAGGTACAAACACTCCAGGGAAAACCAGGTTGTCATTGATGGCGTTGCATGAGAATTTGATGAAAGCTATAGGCTCTAATCATGACAAAAATGCACACATTAACACACCAGCATAATTTTGCATGAAATTTCAGTTTTCTTTTTATTCTTTTTTAACTTTCCAGTAGATTCCAGAACATACATAAGTCCCTGATATCTCTGTCAGCCTGCTTTAACAGTCAAGTCAACTGTCCTACCACATGGAACAACATGGACCTCTGAGTTAGAGCCCTGGATCTAATGATAGTTACATGATGTTTTCATTCCTTCATGCTGTAAATGAAGATAACAATGCCCACCACATAGAGCAGACGTTAGAAGAATATTCCATTTTTACACCTCTACTACCTTATAAGCTATCTGGGACATATAAGGGAAGAGACTCAATGAATAATCCCAAGTGACTGATTATATGTAATCCCCCCTACACACACTATTGTGTCTGACACCAAAAAAAAGTCACTTAATGTTATTTTCTGCTTTTATTTTTATCATAGCAGCAGGAGAGAAATCCTAATTCCTACATGTTTTGTGATTATAAAAATCATTCCTTGGTCAGCTACTCTAGGGCAAATTTCCCAAGTGGTGATTCAGTAGCAGGTAGAAATAAGGTCTCAGAAGGGATTCTTAAATAGCATCATTGTCAGCTTTAAAAATAGTTTCTTAGGTATTTTCATCTCCTTTATATCCTGTTGTCTTGTGGATTTCTCTCACTGAATTAATGGTATTTAACCACTTGAGAGCTATCATTCTGCATCATTTCAAAGCTGACTTGTGTTTTGAGTTGACAGGATGGAAATAGACTTGAGAATCAAATTTATGTGGTAGATAAAGGAATTGTAGTTTTCTTAAGTTTCCATTAACAAACAAACAAGGTCAAGAATAAGCCACTGAATAAGAGAGTTTTAAGGGAGATGCCTCCAGAAAAAGTAAAGGAGAGCTTGTCCCATCTGGTATCTGTAGGAGGGAAACGGGAGACAAGAGTAAAAGGTGAAGAAAATGTGGCTTCAGACTGACATCTGGAGGGGAAGTAACATGATTGTGGATTAAGGGCAGGGTTGATGGCAAACAGGAAAAAAGGAGAGTCCCACTCTCAAGGACTGTCCCAGTCAGCCATCTGGACAGCTGTAGCATAGGCAGACAGTGCCTGAATGTGAAATGACTCCCTGATCTGCCCCAGGATCCCCTGTAGCCTGGAAAAAACAAAGTAACAACCATGAGAAGGACTAGTTTTGTACCAAACTGTGTTTTAATTTCTTTACGTATTTAATTATTTAATTTTCACATGAAACCTATGAATAAGTGATTGTAATCCCTGTTTTACATATGGGAAAACTTAGACCTAAAGAGGCTAAGTAACTTGCCAGACCTCATTTACTAGTATTCTATTAGACAATATTTTCCAGCCATGTGCCATGCTCACCAAGCACATGTCTATGTATTGACTCACATATTCCACACAAGGATTTTATGTTTAAGGTAGATGTTATTATTATTAACTGAATTTTACTGATGGAGGAACCATTAGGTTAAGTAGTTGTCTGAGGTCACTAAGTTGGTAGAAAGCAGCTTTCAAACCCAGGCAGGTTATCCTGCCTGGAGTCCATGCTATAGTCAGAAGAGTCTTTAGTTCCCTTAGTAGATCTAGTTGACAATCTGGCTGGGGACTAAACAAGAAGTCCATAGTGACCCTGTGCTCAAGGTGCACAGACTCAGCCTCCAAAACTGAAGCCCAATGGAAGTCCAAGTCAGTCCTTAGAGAAGCACAGGGCCAGCATAGTAAAAGTTAGCCCAGGTCAACAAAGGAGATCCTAAATTCTCTGAGAGTCCTAAACATGCAGGGGAGTAGACTTTGAGTCATATCTGCCATAAACTTCAGCCTGACAGTAGCAAAATTGCCACACACACACACACCCCTCCCAGCACCGACTAGTCCAAGGACCAGGATAAGCTTAGCAGGGTTCAACTCCAGCAACCCCCTACCCCACAGCCTAATTCCATGAGATTATATGAGCTACCCAGGGGTCATTTGGAAGAGGAGCAGAAAGAGAAAGCAAACCCTGAGCTCTGAGCATTTACTCCCTTAAATGGACCTCAGTAAAGACCATGGAAAGTATCAAAAACTGAGATATTAGAAAGTTTAAAGTTATTTTTATCCACAACGCGTAGGGGTAAGCAGCTGCCCAGGAAGATTAGATCCATTATGGGAATAAAGAAACTACATGTTCTTTGAACATCTGAGTGTTATAGAATAAGTGAGTTTACAACGCCAAAGGACTTCAAGAGCCTGGCTAATGAAACACCTGCAGTATATTTATTAACAATTAGGATGAGGAAATGGGCAACATACTGGTGAAACTTGTGGTTGATGCAAAGTTGAGTTACAGTAAATGCATTAGGTCGTAGGATTAGGATCTGAAAAGCTAGCCACTGGCTGGCCTAGCCACAGCAAATTTAATCTGGATAGTTAGCTAAACTGAGGCACAAAGAGCCAATTGCACAAGAACAGTGGAAGAATAAGAATATCCAAATACTTGAAAGTTTGCCCCATGGAAGATGTATTAAATTATGCAGCCCAAGTGTTGAAGGGTAAAAACCATTTCTTGAGCCCTTATTATGTGCCAGCCATAGATACCATGTCATTTAATCCCAGAAAGTGAGCAGTATTATTTCTACTCAATCAGATAAAGAAATTGAGGTTCAAAACCCAGGGTCACACAGCTAGAAAGCAGCAAAGTCATCTCAAACTTATGTTTGTCTAACTTCAAAGTCCACATTCTATACATTATACTAACTTGCCTTTCCAACATATGGCAATCAGCTTAAGTGAAATGATTCCAATAATCAGAAACTTCCTCTG
The DNA here is from genome assembly GCF_047511655.1 of Castor canadensis. Lineage (NCBI taxonomy): Eukaryota > Metazoa > Chordata > Mammalia > Rodentia > Castoridae > Castor > Castor canadensis. Next base: position 92,134,433 of record NC_133392.1, on the reverse strand, counting down.
AACCTTAGCTCATCTCCCAGTCTGGTGTCAGAAGTATGGCTAACCTCAGGAGGAAAGGGATGGTGAAGACACAGAAAATCTGAAGCCAACAGCAAGATGCTCCATTAATTCTAAGTTTTTATGATACAGTCTCTGGACACATGCAGAAACCATGGTCCCTGAATTAGCTGCCTTATGCTGCAGTAGAAAACAACCCCAAATCTCAGTGCCTTACAATGACAAACTCCAGGCTAGAGGGTGGGCAATGGCTCAGCTGTGGTTCATCTCCAGATCAGGATCTGCCTGGCCCCACTTTTCTTCTCATTCTGGGTCACCAGTTCAATGAGCAGCACTACCTGACATGTTGTTCCCATGAGGGCAAGAAGCACAAAAGCACATTTACAGCCTGTGTTCAGGGGTGAGCAGCCTTGAGCTCTCTCACACTCTGCTCTCTGGCTCTGTGCCTGGGCAATTGCCTGCATTTGTACTGTCACAGATTTCCTTCTTTCTTCCTGGTACAGAAGAAAACCAGCTCTTAAGACTTCTCCATTGTCCTATGGACACTACTATTCCACTGACCTCTTGTTTTCTTTTACTTGTTTATTTTGTTTTGCTTTTGTTTTACCTAGGAAGGAAACTATCAGAGACAATAGCAACTCCACAACAATCTGAAATAAAGGACTAGAATGGAAGAATGAAATGCTACAAATCCCTCTGCTGTAAATCCCAGGATACAACAAAAGGCTGTACATAGTTATGTGATTATGTGTTAGGCTACAGATGCTTATTGTTTATTTCTTTAAATTTTGGATACATCCCTCACATATACACCACAGGGCACATTTATAAGTGCTGCTGAAAAAAAAATCAAGATCGAGAAAGCTGTAGATCTATTTATTCCAAGAGAGATGTAATTTATCTATTAATTTATTTATTTGTTTATTTATTTATTTATTTATTTATTTGATTTATACAGCTGAGTCCAACACAAGCCCCTGGGCATGCTCACATCAATTAAAACCACAGATAAAAACAGAATGCTGAATACAAACAAAATCAACAATTAATGGACTATCCCCAACTGTAAAGCATTTCAGCAGAACTTTCAAATCATTCCTCCCTATTAACCCCCTTGGGCAGAGAATTTGGTTAATAGATGGTTAAACAATGTTAAGAGAAGAGAATACAACATTAGTACTGTAGATAGAGGATGGAGGAAAAACAGTGTGCAAAACCCACTGAATAATTCATCAGTGGAGTTATGGACCGAACCATGGACTTGGGGCTGGACTTAGATGTGGCAGTGATATGGCAGAGGTGAGAAAACCCCACAATTCTAATGACAGAGGGAGGAAAGGCTGAGGATTGTTGAATACAGGCTGGACAAGAAGCAAAATCACATAAAAAATAACACTCCATCCTCTGGACTCACTGGGAGTCTTGCCAGTGTGGTGATCTGGTCTGCATTATTCTTTCATTATAAGCACAGTCAAGCTCTTGGCCCACTCACAATCTGGCTTTCCTTGAATCACCCCTGAGCACTCCGGCAGCTGCTGTACACTGGAGTGATATCTTTAGGGGAGGGCTAGGATATGGCAGGCAATTTAACCCTTGGTATTGTATATTAGTGAGAATTTATAATATAAGGTCAAGGGAAAAATAACCTTGTAACTTGTTGAGGTGAAATATAATATATGCAAAAATATTAAGTAATTGGTCAATAAATTTTTACTTATGCATCATGTAATCACTACCCAGATAAAGATACAGGACACTTCTACCATGAAGTCTAGGCCTCCCTCACGTCCTTTCAAAGTCCCAGAGACAATCACTATTCTGATTTTCATCACCATGGGTTAATTTTGTCTGTTCTTGAACCTTATAAATGACATACATTAGATACTCTTTTATCTGGCTTTTTTACTTAGCATTTTATCTGTGTTACCTATTCATACAGTAGCAACAGTGCATATTTTTATTTCTATATAGTGTGATATGAGTATATTACCACTTATCCTTTCAATTGTTGATGAACTTTGGTTTTTCTCCTGGTTTTTAGTTGTGTTTTTGTTTTTTCTTTGTTTGGTTGGTTTTTTGAAGAGTGGAGCTAGTACATGCCTTTGGTTATTTAACTAGGAGTATAATTGCTGAACCATAAGACAGGAATATATTTACCTTACCTTCCACATTTATTGCCCAACAGTTTTCTAAGTTGTTGTATCAATTTATAAAATTGAGAAAATGAAAAATATGAGTGTTCTAGTTGTGCCATATCCTTGTCAACACTTGGTGTTGTTGGTTTGTTTAACTGTAGCCACCATGTTATATAGTGCAATCTTGCATCATTTTTGATTGTATTCTTTTTTGTGAAGTGCTTATTCAAGTTTTTACTCAGCTCTTTATAGGCCTGTCTGTCCTTTTCTTTTCACAACTGAATTTTTAGGAGTTAATAGTATATCATTGACACAAGTCTTAGCTGAGTGGACATATTGCCAATTTCTTCTCTTTGTGGCTTTCATTTTTATTCTCTTACTTTTTATTGCAAAAGTTTTCAAAGTTATTGGAGTCAAAATTTTCAATCTTTCCTTTTTATGATTACTGTATTTTATGTCCTCTTTTAAGAAACCATTGTTTGTCCCAAGGTTATAAGATTCCTCTATGTTTTCTTGTAGAAATATCATTGCTTTACCTGTTATATTTAAGTTTAATGCCTCAAATCAGAATTTTTCCATTCCAATATCCAATTACTATAAAAGACTATACTTCTCTCTCACTCTCTCTCTCTCTCTCTTTCTCTCTGTCTCTCTCTCTCTCTCTCTGTCTCTCTCTCTCTCTCTCACACACACACACACACACACACACAAAACAGAACTGAAGTGATGCCTTTCTTGTGGATTAGGTAGCCATATGCATGTTTCCAGATTTTTTAAATCCAGTTTCATTAGTCTATTTGTCTACCCTTACATAGGCATCAGAGTCTTTTATTTTTCCATGTCTTCATTACTTCATTATTTTTCTTTCTTCTTGTTTCTTATCTGAATCTTATCTAATGCTATCTCTAAGGCTTAACTTTCTCTTCTATGACATTTTTTTATGTTATCTAAAAGGGTCCATAGTACCACATAGTACAAATATAGCTAGGAGTCATTTGGGAAAAAATTTAGAAACAGATAAATAGCAGAGTACGTGCTGCCCCTGAATCTTATTGTTCTGTAGCATAGTCTAGATATAGGTATTTTATAAATAGCACAGCAATGTTGCAGAGTTCTTTAAGAAGGGCCTGCTTTGGCAAGCAGTCTGGACTTGCTTCCAGTAGCATAGCCAGAGAATAAGCCTTGCCCTGTACTGTGGTACTTACTTATAGGTTTATCAAGAAAAGGCTAAAGGGCATCTCGCTTTTCTAAGCAAGATCTCTGAGAAAGATAGGAAAGGAAAAAAGGGGTTAGGAGCATGGTTTGTGTGATGGAGCTCTGCCAAGCAAAGCCCAGAGTTCAACCCCTAGTACTGCCCAAAAGGAAAGATTATAATTAGACATTTTGTATATATTTTTTAAATCCAGAAACAATTAACTCTAGTGATCAAAACTGAACAAGAAAATTAGCAAAGCTGTGGTCCTAGACCATCACTTTCTACATGTAATTTTAAATATACATTTCCACTGACATTTTTAGAAACTTCAATCAATTCCTAGCTCCTGGCTTTCTGAAGGTTCTCACAGATCAGAGGTCCCCCTTATTTTTGTGTGTTGGCCCTACATTTTTGAGAATAATGCTTGTGTGTAATATTTTAAATGCAAATTTATTTGAGCCTCCATCCTAATAATTTTCATTTAACTTGCACACAATTTGGTTTAATATTCTTGGAATTAAATTTTTGAATCACATTCAATGAAATGTCATAAGGTGATACAGATTTTCAAACATTTTATCAGAACTTGTTTTAAAAATTAAATCACTGGTGACACCATATTTATAAAACATAAAGTAGAATAAATTCCTTGGCTGAAAGTGGAGAGTGGGATGCAAGAAAGTTCTCTTCAGAAAATTCAGACCATTGCTTAAACACTAATGTGGAGAGAGAATATTAAAGCAAGAATTAGAAACATATGACTGTGGCCATGTTAGTGTCACTATGAAATTTCAACCAGTCAATTGGTACCTGCAAGCCTCAGCCTTTCCCTGTAAAATAACAGAAGTAGAAGAAACAATTTGGAGGGCTTACTTTAACTAAACAAATCTCAGTATCCCAGAACAAAAGTTTATTTATTTAGATAAAGTATGACTCTTTTATTAAAAGCTTGTACATGTTTTTTTTTAAATCTGAGCTTGTCAGAAATGTTCTATTCTCTGACTCATCTTTGCGCCATTATGTCTCCCTTTTCTTATTCTCTAAGATCATTTCAAACTGCTAGTTAGAATCCCAAACTTTCTTCATAATTTTGCTAATGGAATTATGCCTATAATTCCTCTGCTTTAAAAACACTAGCCTTCCTGAAGTTCAGAGGAGACATCAGACTCAGTCCAACCTCCTCACTCTTGGTTCACTTTAAGATGGCATGGCGTGGACACTTTTCCCCCCCAGGATTCAATCACTTCTCCTTCATCAACCAATTTCCTCTTGTGGTTCAGAATTAGGATGAGAGTAACAAGTTTTCCCACTCCCTTTCTCTACCCTCTGGGAAGAGAGATTATAAGAAATTGTGGCTTCCTTTAGTCATGGGGGGCAGCAAAGCCAAAACCAGTAATCTCCTGGGGCTTAAAGTGTCTCACTGACCGCCTCTTATCAGTTGAATGGGAATGAAAACTGACCAATTTCTAACTCCTGAATTCTCATCAGGGCAAACCCATTAAAATATTAACATATAGAGTAGGGCTTTCTGAAGTCTTTTCTTACGGTCCCCTTCCTCTTAATGATGTCCTGATAAGGTGGTGATGCTGTGCTCCAGAGGCGGGCCTTGTCCTGAAGGCTCTTGTTCCTAACACACTTTCTCCTAAATGCAGGTGAATAAGGAACTAGTAAATCTTCAACAGTTAAGGGAGATCCACAGGTACAAAAGCTGGAAACAACTCCCACAGTTTCATTCTGTCGCATTTCTTATCAGCACGTCATGGTTCCAGATAGAGTTTTCACTTACATATCCCCAGTCACTTCAAGTAGAACATACCCAAAATTGACATTACTTTTCTACTGAAATAGCTCTATTTCCCAAAGTCCTATTACTAATGCTCCAATTCTCCCAGTTTGGAGATATCCAAGAGTTCCCACTCCTCTTATGACCTTCTAATTAAAATTCATTTATTAGTAGTTGGTAATAGGTTGTGGGAAAGTCCACCCACTTTAAAGCATTTTCTCCTCTCTTTTTTTTTAAATTTAAAGAATGTGCCAAGTGAAATGAAAGTTCAGGAAGGTTTGGGGAAATTGTGTGCAGATTGACTGCTTATTTAACATCCCATGAGTTCAAGCACAATCTAAGGGTTAAATAATTTTAATTACAGAGGTTGCATGATAAAATGATTTCTCAGAGAAACATTTTTGAGTGCTCGTTTGTTAATTGGTCTTTCTTTCTATGCCAAATGCATTAAGCATTTGTCATGTTTTAAATGTAATGTAATTAGGTATAAATTCAAGAGAAAAGTAGACATTATGGAAGTTTTGACCTTAGTTTTCTCAGAAATAATTACTAATTATTTTCTCCAAAGATATATTCATAGCATCCTGTGAAAAGCCAGCATCTGGTGTGATTGGGGACTAGTAATGGAAATAGCATAGGAGCCAGATCCAAGCTAAGCTTCACGGTGCTCAAACATATCTGTGTGAATCCACCCTCCTGCCCTATCTTTCCAGTGGATTGCTGAATTATTCTAAATTTCATACTGTGAGAGATATACCAAATAGAGAAAATAAAAAAGTCAACCCTGAGCAGCAGGTAAAGATGACTGCACAGAAGGAAACCACATAACAGGATCGGGCGTCTTCCTTGCTGCCTGGCATCACTTGGTGAAGCTTTCAGAAACATGAAGGCTGCGTTCCTTACTACTAAATCGAAATTCAAATACAGAGTCATGCACTCCTTGGAAAGCTGCACAGATTAACTGGAGTAAACTGAGACGTTGAAGCCGGAGAAAAATGTGGACTTCCTTTTGTGAGACGATGGGAATGAGCACAGTGGCCATGTGAAAGAGTGGAGATTGGATGGGATTCTAATCACTGGGTCCCAACTAAGATTAGAAACAGCAAAAGTACTTTTGAGGTCCAAAGGAAGGATGTCTTTAGGACCTGTCAGAGCAGACCCCACATTGCTGGGTAGACTGTGTTTTAACCCCAGAACTGTGTCTCTGCATACAGCAGACATTTTTATGCCAGATGAGATCTTGAAGAAAAATCTCCTTTGATATGTGCCTTGCTTTCTTTCTTTTGATGTGATCTGCAGAGGAAATTATTTGGTAGAGTTTTCTCTTGGTGGGGGGAGAAAGAATTCTTTTGGAGGTTGGTGCTTTCCTCAATTATTGTGGCTATATGGAGGCAGCATAGGAAGCAGCAGTATTTATTTTTCAAGACTTTACAAATAATCTCCTATCCAATGACCTGTGGCATTTTTTTCCACAGCTGTAACTGCATTCTTCAGAGATTAAAAAAAGAAAAAACCATGTCATTAGAAGAAATGAATAATTTGCTTGTACATTACATCTGTTTTTATTAGAGTAAGTATCAGTGTGGACCCTAGGTTAGGTTAGGCTCTGTGGGAAGAACTTAAGCAAATTTATGATCGCACAGACAAGGCCAGATTTGCAATGGAGAAGATCAATTAATTAGATCTGGTTTGTTTTATCGTTGTTGTTTCTCTTTTGGGGGGTTTGTTTGTTTATTTGTTTCCGCTTTTTGTCACCATGCAGATGAAAGTGAGAATAGGTGCTATAGGTGCTCTATTCCACATCCCCTTTGTGGAGCTGGTACACCATTCTGAGCTGCTGCGGTTGCTTTCTCCTAATGACTTGCAGCTGCCCCTTACTCCAGAGAATTGTCCTTGGGAGATAAAAGCTTCCTCACCAAGAAGATGACACTCAACACCCAACCCCCTACTCTCAGGCAGACCACAGATGATGACTGTAGAGTAGGGAGTTTGAAAGGCTGGCCCCTTTGCTCAAGGCAGAACTACTGTGTGGTGAACCACATGCGCCAAAGTCCTTTCATAGGTCATTGAACACAGGTTCTGCTTCTTGGAGATCCAAATTAAGACAGGTGCTGTTCTCACTTGTTTTGACATAGATTTCATAATCCCTATAATGTAGGCAAATCATTTCATGACAATGAGGAAAGTATATCAGATTATTAACTACTTAAGGACTTCCTGATATGTCAGATCACTGATTTGGATGTTGTGGAAAATCACTATAAAAAGAAATTCCAGCCTACATAGTGATAAAATTCAATTGGGAAAATATAAAACATGGCATAAAAAAATCAAGAGGTAAAATTTAAATAGCGTAGTCAACATGAGCTATGTCAGACAGTCCGTGATTAATACACCAAATGAATTATGAAGATAATTGTTACAGTCATAAATCTCACAAATTAGCCTCCATTTTGCTTCCATTTCTTACTAGGAGGATAAGCACAAAGTCCCTTGTTCTCTCTGGCCTTCAGTTTTATCAGTAAAATGAAGGCTAATGATTAGACAATGCCAAAGGTCCTTCTCAGCTTCTAAGGGATATGACTGTGTGAGTGTCTGCCTGGGGCTGGGGCAGTCTCAGGTAGAAAGTCAATGTTGAGTTGAGAGAACAAGAATGAAGGGAAAGGTGCAAAAGAATAAAAGTGAGAAAGTATATTCACTAAAAAGGTTGTCATTGTAGCATCCTGGTACAGCATCTTGGGAAATGATATTTTAGTGAAGGCCAGATGGTAAAAACATTTCATGGCAAGGTTAAGAAACACAGACCTTATCAAAGGAATTAAATGCAATCTTGGCATGAAAAGAATAGCACAATCCCCCTTCCTGTCCTAGGCCCTGCCTACCGTTTTTATACCCCCCAGGTGCCTGGGTGTACATTGTGAAGTCATATGAACTATATGCAATTTCAGGATCTGGAAAACACCAATGCCTATCATATTGCAAGGCCTTTGCACATGCTATGCATTTGTCAAGAACACAGCACTCCCACTGTCCCTTACATCTGTTTCATTTCTCAAGATTCACTGCAAGCATTATGTCCAGCCTGAATTCTCTCCACCCATTCCCACAAGGCAGAACACTTCACTTCCTCTTTGATTCTATCTCTGCACCTTGTCTATGTCTTTATATGGTAATGTATATCAATTAACATACTTTCTCCACTCATTGGAAGGTCATGAATTACCTGAGGACCAGAGGAGGGTCTTCTTCATGCTATCTAATCTACTGCTTCCCTCAACATCCCCCCTATGTTATACTTATATCATTGTGGCACAGTCCCTGACAAGTAGCAGGTAGCTCAGTAAATCTTGCTATAGTGAGTAAATCAGGATGGCATTGTGTGATTCCAATATTCCTTTGCTTTCATGAGCTACTTTCTCCATTAAAAAAATAAAATTATATTTTATGATTGCTTTAGTATAAAAAATGGATATTTTTTTTATGTTTACTAAAACATCTTATTTGACATGAAAGTTCATTTTATCTTTCTGATTTAAAAATCACATGCCTCTGAGAGTGGCACCTATCATTGTGCCTGTCGAGCCTCATGAACAAGCCAATCATAGACTAAGTGGTCAGATTATTAATCAATGGAACTCTTTTAATAGATATTTATTTTTTATTACACAAGCTGACTTAGGTTCACTTCATCTATTTTGAGTAAGATATAAATCTTTGATTCTGTATTCCTTTGACTTTTTTAAACCACACTAGTTATTTTTTAATCTATAAGTGGCATCATGAGAAATTTAATAGAAATATTCATGTATAACACTACTCAGTCCATTTTGTATAGCAATTTACAATGAATGGTCAAAATTATCCCTAGCAGGGCACCCTACTGTTCTTTGAATAGAATAAGAGAAATATATTAAAAATCAAAACTAAAAATTAATTTTATAGTATAGCATAAGGAATGATGATTTCAAACAGCACTGTATATTATTAGTTTATAACTACTATCTACAAAATGTCATGAAAATTAGATTTCAGATGGTAGATGAGGTTTGTCTCACTGAAAAAAGGTTTTAATAAATATTAAGCATAGAAGTATTCAGGGATGATGAAGATTCGGTAATTAAGCATGGAGCATGCAGTGATTCATTTGACATCAAAGAATTAAAGGCACAAAAAATTACTTAGCTAAATGCAACTTTGAAGAAGGCTGAACTCACTATTTTTGTGCTCTAAAGAATGACAGTTCATCTAGTAGCACGTCATTCTTCACTTTTTCTGAGTAGTTAGAAGTACTGCTTATTAGGATAAATATGATTTGAGAGAAATGGTTTCTCAGAAATGAAAATAGTTCTTAGTGATCTGTTTCTTTTTCTGCATAAAAATAACACCCCCAACATCCCTGGAAATTGTTGAATACCAGTGGCTCCAATATTCTCAAGGTATGAGAAACTCACTGTGCACAAAGCAGCCTATTCTGTCGCTGTGTAATTCTAATTTTGTTTTTTAAATCCTGTTCATGGCAAGTAGAAAATGTATCCCTCTCCCCCAAAAGGTGACAAAGATTACTGAGTCATTTATATGATACTTTTGAGAAATTATAGGAAGAACAGAATTGATTCAGCTTCCAGATTAGCAAACTATACCTTTAGGCACTTCTTTTTTTTTTTCTTTTTTTTCTCTTAAGCAGTTTTGATAGGCATCTTTCAGGTAGTACAGAACAGTGGGCTGACTGGAAAATTTTCAATCAGGGAAATCTGAGTTTGAATCCTGGCTCATGCATTTATTAGCATCCCTATGACCTTAAAGAAGTGGCTTAAATTCTCAAGGCCTCATTTTTCTCATTTCCAAAACCTTGAGGGTTGAGAGGATTACAGATAATGTATGTAAAGCACCTAGTACAGTTCTGGCTACAAAGTAGATACTCAGTCTATGCCAGCTGCAATAAATTTGTCCTCATGTGTGGTGACCTTATTTTAACATTTTAATGATTCCTGGGTGATAATTACGAGCGTTAATTATTCTATAGCACTTTGAAACAGGTCTCCATGTTTATCACTACCTTAAAAGTGTTCAAAAACTGCTTTCTCTATTTTCATGGTTGCTTTTTAGTTGTTCTTCTTTATTGGTCCCTACTGTCAGATAATTTGGGTTACTCTCAACATCTCACTATCATTTCTTCATCTTTGCTCATTTATTCTGCTCTGGTTTTAGAAACAAACAAACTTGTTAGTGTAGTGCTAACCAAAATATGTGTCCATAGGTTCTATGTGGAAAGTTTGAGATCCCCTTCACAAGTTAAGTATTCCCATTTCAGAGCCCAAGTTTAAGTGCATGTGTTCTATGGAGGACTTTTTGCTGTACCTACAGGCTAGGAGTTGATATTGCCAGAAGATAGGTGGATGGGGAGGTTGGTGAATAGGGGGTGGATGGATGCATAAATGGATGGAAGAGGGAGAGAGGGAGGAAGGAACAGAGTAAGGTAAGTAGATGGACAGGTAAATAGGCAGCTAGATAAGTAGATACATAAATAGATACTTATTTTATGAGGTATGAACTAATATTTCCAAATTTTTCCAATGAAAAGTGGCTTAGTCAATCTGTACCCCTAATATGAGAGAGTCAAATCTCTGTTTTCCATCTGCTAAATGAGACAAAACCCCACCCTTTTCACAACTGAATTATGAAATAGATAGGATAGACCAGACATAAAAGATGAAAGTCAGACAAAAAAGTTCCCTATAAATCAAATTTATCAATGTTATTATATATTTGTGTTCTCTTAAAAAAAAGAATGATAAAAATATTTGCAGTTTTATGCAGTAAAGCAGAAATTAAGTACATTTTCTTTCAGTTGTACAACTCCTTTTCTTGAGATCCCATTATTATGCTTCCTTCTGATGCCCTTTAAGCAGCTACAGTTCCATGTATAGATCTCATTTGTGAGCTTTGATCCTAAATTGTTCTATGATTTATTATTGTGATACTCAAAGTGCTTTTTAACAATGACATGTCTGACTTCTTTACTAGTGGGTTAAAAAGTATGTTTCCTTATTTTTCATTTTATCAAGTCTAACATTTCACTTACTGATTCTACTGATTAAAAATCAATATAAACTCACCCTGTGATTTGATGTCTTCTTCATTATTTGTTTTAAATGGTGTATATGTGACACATGAGTGCTAGGGCCCTAGTCAAAAAAAAAAAAAACCATGAAACTTAGATTTCCATCATATTGTTGAAATATTGAAATTGAATTAAGTGTACTTCTATATACAGAAAAACAGAGATTTGGTTTAAGTTGAGTAAGTAGTTATCTGTTGCTGTATGGCAAAATACCCAAAACTTAACAGCTTGCAACAATGAACACTTATTATCTCAGAGATTTGGGGGTCATGAATTGATGCAGCTTAACAGTGCTGCTGGCTCAGGTATAGTCAAGCTGTCGCTGGGCTGGAAAAACTTCTTCCAAGACCACTCACGTGGCTCTTGGCAGGATTTGGAAAATCCACTTCCAAGCTCAGTTCATTCTTGTGATTCTCCCCATGTGGGCTTCTCCATAGGCTGCATGGGTATCTTCAGGACATGGCAGCTGATAACAAGAAAGACAGAGAAGAGGGCGGAGCCTGGAGAGAAATGCACTAGAAAAAGTGCTCAAGACAAAAGCCACAGTGGTTTTGTAAATCTCAGCAATAACATCACATCACTTTTTGTCCTATTCTTTTTGTTCAGAGGGATCACTGGTCTAGCTCACATTCAAGGAAGGACAGAGATGGGACAATGGCTTGAATATAAGGGATAGAGATGGTTGAGGGACCTTGTAGAGGCTGCCTATAGCAATGAGATAAATGTCTGACCTGGTAATTACTCAACTTTTCTTTATCCTCTTAGCTTGGACATGACATATTTTTAAGTTTTGCTAATGATCTTTCTATAGAATCATGAACTAGATATCTATTGTATTTATCACAGAAATGTCAAGGTTAAGGTAATATCAAAAAACACTGAAGCAAACCCAGCCTTTTGTTCTCTATAGACCTGTACCATATCTGAAGTTCTGGGATCATTATCTACCTCTAATCGAGGGAGCACACCCCATGAGCTTGTGGGTCCTGTGCTAGACATGTTTACAAGGATTGTCATTAATCTTCACCTTCACCTGAATGCTCTCTTACCCCAATTTACAGATGAAGAAGCTAATTCACCTATTGCCTTACAGATGGAGAATGGCAAAGGAATCAGTATTAAATCAAAAGTTATGAAAGGTAGATTCCAAAGCCCATGGTATACTCCTTATATATCATACTATACCTTATGTCATTGTGTCAAAGCTTAATTTCTCCCAAGAAATGTTTAATTAACAAACATCATAAGAAGTTGGCTATAACACGGATCTATGAAACAATAATAATCAATAAATATGTGTGTGAGCAAAAGTAATAACAAATAAATTTGTGTGTATATGTGTGTTATGGACTGAATTGTGTCTCCTACAATTCTTAGGTTAAACTTCTAACTATGCAGTACTTCAGAATATGACTGCATTTGGAGATACAGTCTTTAAAAAGATGATTAAAATTAAAGTGAGACCCTAGGATGGGACCCAATCCAATCTAACATACAAAGAAGGAACTGGATACTCAAGAGACACTAAAGAAAAAGGGCTGGTGGAATGGCTCAAGTGGTAGAGTGCCTGCCTAGGAAGTGCAAGAGTGCCTCCCAAGCAATGCAAAGCCCTGAATTCAAATCCCAGTAATTACAAAAAAATTAATCATAATTGTTCCTAAATGGAGACACTCAAGGTACATACACACAGAGAGAAATCATCTGAGGAAACAATGGGAAAGCAGCCACCTACAAGTCAAAAAGAGAAGTCATAAGAGATACTAAACTTGTGAACACCTTGGTCTTAGACTTGCAGCCTCCAGAATTGTGAGAAAATAAATTTCTTTTGCTTAAGCTACGCAGTCAATGGTATTTTATTAAGGCAAACTTTGAAAACTTACAAAATACACACATGCATATATAATATATAACATAAAAAGCATATATATATAATGTAGTTATAATAAATATATATACATATGTATATATCAGAAACCCTTAAGATAAAATAAAAATTTCTACTAGTTACTAAATAATATTTAATATTTTCCTCACTAGGAGTTGTGTTAGGTCAGGTAATAATTATTTGAAGTATTTTCTTCACCCACTGTTTTCCCAGAACTTCTGAGGATGTCTAGTGTGAGGGTATAAGCAAAGAGAATTAAACTCACACTCAAACTGGTATTATGTCTTGGCTCTGCCACTTACTATGAGCAAAATGACCTTGGGTGATTTGCTTATGCTTTCTAAGCCTGGGCTTCCTTATTTTCCAACTTCAGTGAAGATTTCCTGAGTATCTACTACAGGCCAGAAAGCACTGATTGCCTTTGCATAAATCATCTCAATTTGTAAAATGTGGTAACAATGCTACCTAGCAGGGTTGCTGTGATGACCCAGCAGGATAATACAGATGCAAGAGCTTTGTTAAAATGCATGGGCTCATGCAAATGCTAGGGTGTGTCATTTTTCTGTTCTCCACAGCAGTGCTTCCAAATGATAAAACTGTAATTTTGACCTTAGAAACAACTGCTCATCTTGCTTTAATTCTAGCTACATGGTCCAGAGGTGATCTAAGAGTTATGCTTAATCTCATCCAAACTCAGCTTTAAACCTATTACTCCTTTGCTATATAAACAAACTTTAAAACCTGCATAATATCCAACATACTTTCATGATGCATAAAGAAGACGTTAGTCTTCTACAAACTAGCCTCAACCTATCTTTCCAACTTTATTTCACATTACAGGTTTTTAATGAAGTGAAATCACTAGCCATCTTCCAATTCAAGTCTGGAACTTTCCTTATGTCCTGTACTGGAGATCTCTTCTCCAGTTTTTGTAATTCATGATACATTCAAAACATTGAGCACACAACCTGGAATGCAGTGTTTCCTCAATAAATGATAGTTTTTATTGTTTATACTACTACTCTTGGAATCACCATAACAACTGTCAGTCCTTCCAGCCTTACCGAAATAGTGCTGGTACTATAAATCTTACAAGTTACAATTTCCCATACACACCAATTGCACTACATCTTAGCCCTCTTTTGGGGAAACTTCAGCCATTTTTTGTAATATATAGTAGTTGCATACTCATTCAACATGAATTTGTTGACTACGACTTTATAGCAGAACCTGTGTTAGAAAGGATACCTTGGACAAGATGCACCTTCCTAGAGGATTCTGCAGTCAAATGGGGGAGGCAGACAACAAATCAAGTGTCATCATGTCTCACCTAAATAATACAGAGCCTCCAAACTGGTGTCTCTGCTTCTATGCTTGTACCTCAGCTAAGCAGTCAGAGTTATGCTTCTAAAATGTATATCATATCATAACACTTCCTGATGAAATGCAGGCATGGAGGCCCATTTTACTCAGACTTCCCATTTGCAGTAGCCTATATGACTCTATGTCACCTGCCCTTTTGAAACACTCCTGACCATGGTTTCTACTATAGTTTTTCCTTGAATATTCTGCTCCAGTCACACAGGCTAGCTCCCCTTACCCTTTGCACTGATCATTCTGCCTGGAATGCTCTTCCCCAGGTATCTGCTTGGCTAACCCCCTCACTGATTCCAACTCTTAACCTAATATTACCTTCTCAGTGGAGCCTAATCTTTTCACGCTATCTAACTTGCTACACCCTCACTTTTAACTTACCCTGTTCTGTTTCTTCATTACATATGTGTGTCCCCTTATAACCACTAAATAATTTACTTTCTCTGCTAATTGCTGAGTCCTCCCCTCCAGCTCTGTGAGGGCAAAGAGCAGGGAAATGGTTCACTGCCATATCCTATTGAGCCAGAACAGTGCATGAAGCAAAGAAGGGCCTCAATATTTGGCTTCCTAATTTTTGTAGGAAAATTAGGAACAGCCTCATACAACATTGTAAAGCTAGAGGTGTTGAATAAATACTTGCTTTTGAATCAGTCTCTTTAAATTATATTTCTAGCATTTTCAAGGGACTTCATTGTTCTATGATCCATTTTACCATTTCACATTTCTAGTTGTATATATTTCAAAAGATAGAATGTATGTGTGTCTATTGTGTCTAATAATATATATATATATATATATATATCTTTTCAGGATTTCAGGTATTATTTTGTGACCATTTGAAGTTTTACAGAAGTTTTACTTTTAAGTTTCATAAATGTCATCAAAGTGCATACTAACTTCATGTTTCTCAGGTCTCTTTTTTGTGATTAAGGCATTGACATACATAGTGGGTATTTGTTGTTGGAAAAACATTATATTTTTAAAATATATTAGAAAGGCAAAATCAGTTCAACTCAGCAAATAATAAATGAACATCTGCCATCTGAGATCTTTTTACAAGTTTTACAAAGACAGAAAAATCACTTCTGCCCTAACATTGCTTATAACCTCTTGGGTGAGAGAAGCACATAGACAGCTCACTATAAAATAAGACAAATATAAGAACCAGCAGAAAGCTACAAAGCAGTATGAAGTGCGTCATTGAATTGTGATCACCTGAAAGGAAATAACTGCCTTCTGTGCCCTTCACCCTGCTCTGGACAAGCTCCCTCCATAAAGGATTAATAAGTTAATATTTGATTAACCAGAATTCAGTTAATAAGATGCCTTGCTCTTCAGACTTCTCCACCAACAAATGGTTTAGTCTTCTTCCATTCTTTTGTGCATTTAAGCTATGTTTGTGTAGCATGAAAACAATGTATGTAATAATTGAAGATGGACTTTAAAGCCAATCACAGTTATTTACTAACTTGACCCCCCTCTTTTCCATTCCACCTCCACCCCCAACTTGATGGATTAAGACAGGGGCTGCTCTGAGTTCTTTTGTGAAAATTTATGCTTAGGATGACTGATTGACAAGTGGAGCTTTTTCTCTTTCTGGGGGGAAAAGAAATTTCCAGGGTCATGCTCCTTGTATTTGCAAAGAGCTCTAAAAGCTCCAAGAGTGAAAAGAGTCAAAATTGACTTCTTGCTGTTGATCACAAACTTTATGACAGGAGAAAGAGGAAGAAAAAGGAGATTGAGGCTGTGATACAGAATGTCAGGATAACTACCAAGAAGGATGATTTCAAAACAGGTCTCTAGATAAATGGGAAGTTAGATACTCAACTAGAAACTACAGTCATTAGGTAGAGACTACAGAAGCTGACAAACTTCAACCCCAATCAAAAAAGGGTCTGCAATAGCAGCCTGTCAAGAGAGAAGGGTCACATTCTACTATGTGGATGGCTTTCTTCGAGAAAGACACAATGCTCATCAACGATTCTATGGACTTGCTATTCCTTCAATATTATATTGCATCAGTCGTGGTACATGTTTCAGTTGTTCCAGGAGAAAAAAAATCATATTTCCAATACTCATATTCATATGCTGACAAAGTATATCTGTATTCTAATACTCGTTTTGATTTATTCATAAGGGCCTGCAAAATTCATGCTTCAGTGAGGAAATGTTTTAGCCCATCATATGTCTTTTGTGGTCATTTAAAAAAAATGAATGACTAAAAGATGGGAGTTTCATGTTCCATTCGCTTCTGGAGCAAAAGAAGAGTCCTATACACTTTAGATCTTCATTTCTAATAATCAAATCCTGGGTTTTGAAGAGGGATATTTTTATCCTTGGGAAATAATCTCCTTTAGAAAAAATAGCTGAAAAACTAGTTATATTGGTATGTGTTTAAGCTTTTATATTGAGAAGGGAGATTATTAGCATAGTGGTTTGAGAAAATAAGTAGGATTCCTGTTTAATGAAACCCATTTTCATTACTGCTTGGCTCCGTGACTAGATAGCCAAAGGCAGGAAAGGAACTGAAGCCGGTGGTGAATGGGGCTGTTTGAGAGTCTGAGAGACATGATCTGATCACTCAGAAGGCACAACGAGACAAAGTGAGAATGTAGTGGAAAGACAAGAAGAGGTGGAAAGTTATGGAAAAAGGTCTCTGAGAAGACAACATGAAAAAGGGGTCAACTCCAATATAATTCAAGCATACATCTGACATATAGGATGCTTTTCTGACACAAGATGCTGATTAAGGTTTGGAGACTTGTCCTTTCCATAATTGTATCACCAAGAAACATGACTTGTTCATCAGTGAGAAGAAGAACTTAAATCTAAGTCCCTATGACTCCTGGGAATTCATTTCTCCTTAGAAAATCTCTCATTTTATAATCAGAGCTCAGAAACAAGAAAACTATGTGTTTGTTTCACTTTGCACAAAGAAAGCATTATATGCACAGGAAACTTGAAGTGTTATTGAGAATGTAAGTATAAATTTTAAAGGAAGAAATTTCATTTATTATGGTACAGTTAGAAGTACCTTTTAGCCATGGATACAGAGTATGGGTGTAAGATCTGCTTTGCTCCCCAAGAAAGACAGTTCAAATCATCATAGCTCTGTCTGTCCAACTATAAAAAGAAGCATAAATACACACTTCACATTTGACAAAGGAATATTAAAAGGTTTAACTCAATAATTGATGTAAAGAGCACTGAGTTATTCCAGTAAATGAGGTTATATAACTAAGAAGTATCATAAACTTTCACATCTATATATCATGCATAATCCCCCAATTGTCAGGCAAGATCTGTACATAAATCATTTTCTGAATCTAATGCTAAAAACCCCAGTGCCTTGGAAAACATCAAGTACATCTACACTATATAATTAGAGAGAATGGAGTGTGCTAGTCACTCCTCTAATACCAACACTGTCATCCAGCCTCCGAAAACATTCAATCAAGCCATCCTATTGTTTACAAATCAGATGCAAATCCAAATACTGCAAGGTTATCCCATTCTTCAAATAGCTAAACTTCTGCCATAATTTCACAGCAAACTGGAAATACAGAGATTCAACAGTTTTCTCTGTTGTTGCTAATCTTTCCACTCCAAATTATGCTGCTGCTTCTATATTTTCTGCTACATTTGCTCTTTTTCAGGTGGAGCTGACAAACTCTGAGGTCACACTGGGTCTTCAATGGCAAGCTGACAGTAGGACATGTCTGTGTGAGCTAAGTTACTAATAAGTGAACCCATGGAGTGCCATTTCATTAGCGAATGTATCATTAAAAGCATCACCTTCACAACTTACTCATTGTTCTGTGCCCAGCCTGGCCCCTGCCTTGAAGGCTTAAAAATAAAGAAACCATGCTAGCCTAGTAAAGGGTTTGGACCGGCTAATTAGTGACCCTCTTCCTTCATATTCTCTCCTCTGTATTGGCACAGAGGAAGAGCACCTCCCTCCCCACCCACAACTACAATTACGAATGAGTTTGTTTCAGAGAAAGGAAAAGAGGCTAGAAGATAGCAGCTAAAGTTCAGAGGCTCAGAATTCAAAGACAAATTGTTGGTATTTTGGGGGTGATCTTTTAAGTCACCATTGGAGTCAAGCATCCCTGGGATATTAACCCCACCACTTATTTAAACTGAGGCAAGTTATTTGTTGTCTCTGAGCTTCACTTTGCATTTGTAAAACAGAAACAATCAGAGTATGTTTCAAATGAGAGAGCACATGAAAGCACTTAGTACAAATGCCTACCTATTACTATTGGCTTCAAAATTTAGTATCAACATAACTATAGTGGTTCAAACATTTCTTTCCCAGAAAGTCTACTGGAATATTCTGTCTCTTAACGCTTATGATTTCATTGTTCCAAAACTTTGTGGTCTCCAAATATTTGTTTTTCACAGCACTGTGAATAGAATGGTAAGCTCTTGAAGCCAGACATAGCTGGAAACAGTCATATGTTTTCAAGATGGCCTCTTAAGAATGTCATCAATGGCCACAGAACTGAACCAAGCCAATTGAACCTGATGTAGAGAAGGAGAAACTAGACTGAGGAAGTCCTTCATTTATTCAGTCAACACACACTTCCCACTCAGGGGTAGAGTGGTAAAGAAGATATAGATTCACTATAATTGTGAAAAATGTGAAAAATGCTACTAGGGAGTCATAGTCTTGAGGTCATGGAAGGTTTTAGGGAACAATTATCACAACACTGGTGTATGATAAATGACCCCCAAACTTACTGCCTTTCAACAGCAAGCACTTTTCATTCTTGCTCAGAGGTCTGTGGATTGTCTGGGGAAGTTTTCCTTCAGACTCTGAGTGTCCCGAGCTATAGGCTTAGGGTCAGGTATATGCCTCCATTGTGTGTCTCACTGTGGGACCTAGGGTGAAGGTACTAGGAACTGTTACCCTGTAATGAGCAAAGGAGCACAAGTAGCTGTACCCAAACTCCATGCATATCTGAAGCCTTTGTTTAAGTCATATCCCCCAACCCTCAATGGCGTAAAGCAAGTCACATGTCCAAGCCTAATAGCAAGGTGATGGGAAATATACCTCACTTACTCTATTTCTTTGCAAAGTCACATGGTAGTGGGAAGAAGTGAAAAACAGAAGTAACCCGATACACCTCAAGTGACAATTACACTAAAGCTAGTGGAGAGGAGTTATCAATTCCCTTCATTTAGAGAATGTAGATTATTCTTAGCTACTACTCTCTATGTCCTATTCTAAGGCAGTGATAATAGCCAATTTTTCTATCTAACCTTCCTGCCACGATCCTTGAAGTACAGGGCAATAAATATACCCCTATAGTTGTATGGGGTGTCTTAGGGTCCTTTTTTTCTATTCCTAAAGAAAATTCCTTGAGCCCCAGAGAACTGTGTAAGAGAGTGTGGACACATGTTACAAATGGTAGCACTTATTCTCTTGGATTGAAATGTATGAATACTGAGGAACAAGGGTAAAAGTAGAATTTGCCCATCTATCATTGTGACAAATGGACACTTTATCGCATTGCGTTTGCTCAGCACTGCAGGAAAAGGGTGTAAGTTCAGAAAAATCTATTTCCCACAGAGCAATTATCAATTTTAATATTAAATTTTAAAATGATTTTTAATTTATCAACTGGTCCTTGAATTCAGGGTTGGAACTGTCAGATCTCTGCCTGGGATATTAGGCTGATGACGGGTCATATCCCAAGTCCATAGATAATGAACATTTTGTAAATCTGTAATGCAGTTCTTTTTATTCTCATTGTAAATTAATTGATCTCTTTGCCATTCGGGAGGCCATCAACTACTCTACATTTCTCTCTGTCTCCTTCACTCCGTTTTGGTTCACATGCAAAGCCAAATATTCCAAAATAAAACCCAATTTTCATTAAAGCTACCTGGTCCCCAGAAAAACGATATCCTCCTGCTTCACTGAGACTTTGAAAGTTTCCTACTTTGATGCAGTGTTGAAAAAGCAATAAAACAGAGGTGAGCAGCTTTACAGTGAGAGGTCGAAAAAGTATGGGTCTCCTTTTGTCCTTCACTCTAGTCTTCCTTCTCATCTACAGTTCAGAATCCCAGAGAAAATTTGCATGCAATAAAATCACACACCTAAGTCAACTCATGATCACCAAACTTCATTATGGGAAGTTAAGGCTGCCTCTGAGACCAGAGCATACAGTTTGGCCCTGACTTGACACAGGGATTCAAAAGTGTTGGATGAGGTCAGACACTGGGATGCATCTTAGTGAATCTCAGTAAACAGAACTTAATTTTCTCTCAATGCTTAGAAATCAAGGTCCTGTTCACTCTTAGATGGCACTTTTCTAGTCAGATCTAAGGTAGTACTTTAATCACTAGTGCTCAACCATGCCTCCTATCCAAGATTAAGATATTCTTTGTAGCCTGCTGTAAGAGAACATATACAATGAAATTATCGAAATTCTCTCACTATCAGATGAAGTAATGAGAAATCAATATGCCATATTAATTTCCTAGTCATTCTCATAACTTCTGAAAATCAGAATATGCCATGATTTCTGTTTTTCACCTTCCAGAATTCCTTTACTATCTGTAAATGTCCATGATACAGTGGACAAAGCTAAAACTAGTAGATTATTGTCAAGAATAGTGAATACAAAGGTTAGCTATTCATACCAACTATCTCCTTTGGCAAAAGTATTCCATCATTTTATATGGAAATGGAAACATGCAGCTATGTTGATGAACAGTAGGTGCAATTTTCTCCCCATCTTAATAGAACTCCATAGATGGAAAGTTCTAGAAAGCACATGAAGTATCTGCTGCAGTCATGGAGTCATGTCAGACACTTTGCACAATGCCTTGCACTTAAGATGCCACAAAATGTTACATGACTCAAAAGATGGTTAAGTGTACAAGCATATGAATAGATGGATGTATAAATGACTATAAAGTCAGTTTATAAAACTGTTTAATAACACAAAATAACTCAATCCACAAGAAAGAAGAGAAAACTTAGTAATCTTATAAAAGGTGTGATATTTTTCCCAAAGGAAAAATTTCAAGGCCATTTGGTGCCCCCAGGGGGACAAAAGACCAATGCTAGCAGCCCAGGAGTCACCAGAAGCCACACAGTGTGTGCAGACCTGACAGAGGCAGGAAAATTGAAGTGAGGAAATAGAATTCACTTCTGAGCTTTAAAGTAGTTATTATAAGCAATAGGGAAGAAGTAATTATTTTTTAAATGATAAGCGCTACATGGACAATGTGACAATCTTGTATTTAAATGAAACTTTGTGAAAGGTGGCTATTTGGTGGGTATATGATTCTACTACTCTGGGTATCTTGAGTCTGTTAGTGTGAAAAATATCTTAAGAGTCAAATTGAATTGTGCAATAAGTTGCTGTTTGCTGTTGTCATTTACCTAAAGAGCAGAATGGAGGACCTCTTTGCTCTCCCCAGACAACAGCACCTTTTATAAAACCTAGGAATGGGATATGATTTCAAAACTCTTTCTGCAAAAATTGAAGAGCGAAGTTTTTTTCTACATCAAGACTTTCAGTGGCATGTTTTAGTTTAAGATGAGGGTTTTTTTTGTTTTTTTTTTTCTTTTTGACAACTTGCAGCTTTTTCAACCACAGAAAGAGAAATTGCCAAGCAATTACATCACAAACAGGACTCTAGCAGCCCTGGAGATTAGAATCTGGTCTTCTCTTCTTGAGCATATAATTCAGATTGTCAGATACATTCCAGACCTTGTCTTTTATCTGGCTCTTTCACATGTACCCTTCCTCATTCCCATATCTCCCTTGCCCACAATTTCATTTCAGCACCCAGTTCATAAGATTCTTCCAAACAGAAAGAGGAAAAAACATCTTTTGCTGTACCTCTTTCCAGTTTTGCCACCCTTGGCACCAATTCTAACAAACTGCTCCAGGAGACAGTGTTCTCAACAGTCAAGTCTCCCCAGTCAGCAAAGCAATCAGAGAGGAGTGCCAACAAAAGAATGGTTTAGCAAACAAATGGAGGACTGGACATTCCCCTTTTAAGTTTACTGGAGCTTGCCTATCACAATCCTCAATAAAGAATGAACTTCAGGCTTTCTACAGCATAATGAGCCTTAAGCACTGAGCAGTTGGGATTATTTAACATGGAAGAATTGTCTCTAAGAAGCCACATGGGTGTTGCCATTATATTTCATCATCTATGTCAGAGCTGGTGGTGTGGAAATGGACCTTCATTTCAGACACTGGGTTTGATAGTGTCTGAATAGTTAGAAACTATTTTGCCCTTATGTCTAATTTTGTTGAAGAGAGAGTATAAGCAATAATAGGAAGGACCAAGGGTTTTTGCTAGTTGAGATAAGGATAGCTATATAAGGAGTTGAGTTGCATAACTTGTGTGTTACCTTCTAAATTAATTCTTCTTGAACTAACCTTTTCTCTAGTTCCTGGTCCCCTTCTCCTATTGGCATCTGTCACTTTAAAGTATCTGCTTTAGTTTCTCTGCATTGAGGGCAAAAAATGTCATCTAGTTTTTTGAGTGTCTTTCCTATGAGGAAAGACAAGTGTGCTCTCGCTTTATCATGTGATCAAAGTCCAATCCTCTTGTTGTGTTTACCCTTGATCTAATGTCCAAATATGAGGGAGAACATACAATTTTTGGTCTTTTGGGTCAGGCTAACCTCGCTTAGAATGATGGTCTCCAGTTCCATCCATTTACTTGCAAATGATAATATTTCATTCTTCTTCATGGCTGCATAAAATTCCATTGTGTATAAATACATTTTCTTAATCCATTTGTCAGTAGTGGGACATCTTGGCTGTTTCCATAACTTGGCTGTTGTGAATAGTGCTGTAATAAACCTGGGTGTGCAGGTGTCTCTGGAGTAACCTGTTCATATTCTTTTGGGTATATCCCCAACAGTGGTATTGCTGAATTATATGGTAAATCTATTTTTAGATTTTTAAGAAGCCTCCAATTTTTTTTTTCCAGAGTGGTTGTACTACTTTGCATTCAAACCAGCAGTGTAAAAGGTTTCTTTTTTCCCCAAATCCTCACCAACACCTGTTGTCACTGGTGTTGCTAATGATGGCTATTCTAACAGGGGTGAGGTGGAATCTTAGTGTGGTTTTAATTTGCATCTCCTTTATGGCTAGAAATGGTAAGCATTTTTTCAGGCGTTTTTTGGCCATTTGAATTTCTTCTTTTGAGAAAGTTCTGTTTAGTTCATTTGCCCATTTCTTTATTGGTTCATTAACTTTGGGAGAATTTAGTTTTTTGAGTTCCCTATGTATTCTGATTATCAGTCCTTTGTCTGATGTATAGCTGGCAAATATTTTCTCCCACTCTGTGGGTGGTCTCTTCAGTTTAGAGACCATTTTTTTGTTGTGCAGAAGCTTTTTAGTTTTATGAAGTCCCATTTATTTATGCTATCTTTTGGTTGCTGAGCTGCTGGGGTTTCATTGAGAAATTCCTTGCCTATACCTATTAATTCCAGAGTATTTCCTACTCTTTCCTGTACCAACTCTAGAGTTTGGGGTCTGATATTAAGACCCTTGATCCATTTTGAGTTAATATTGGTATAGGGTGATAAACATCAATCTAGTTTCAGTTTTTTGCAGACTGCTAACCAGTTTTCCTAGCAGTTTTTGTTGAAGAGGCTGCTATTTCTCCATTGTATATTTTTAGTGCCTTTGTCAAGACAAGTTGGTTATAGTTGTTTGGCTTCAAATCCGGATCCTCTATTCTGGTCCAACGGTCTTCATGTCTGTTTTTGTGCCAGTATCATGCTGTTTTTATTGTTATTGCTTTGTAATATAGTTTGAAGTCGAGTATTGTGATACCTCTAGGGTTGTTCTTTTGACTGAGTATTGCCTTGGCTATTTGTGGCCTCTTGTATTTCCATATAGATTTAACAGTAGATTTTTCAATCTCTTTAATGAATGCCATTGGAATTTTGATGGGAATTGCATTAAACATGTAGATTACTTTTGGGAGTATAGACATTTTTACTATGTTGATTCTACCAATCCATGAGCATGGGAGATCTCTTCACTTTCTATAGTCTTCCTCAATCTCTTTCTTCAGAAGTTTATAGTTTTCCTTGTAGAGGTCGTTCACATCCTTTGTTAAGTTTACACCTACGTATTTGATTTTTTTTGAGGCTATTATAAATAGAATTATTTACATATATTCTTTCTCAGTTTGTTCATTATTAGTGTATAGAAATGCTAATGATTTTTCTATGCTGTTTTTATATCCTGCTACCTTGCTATAGCTGTTGATGATGTCTAGGAGGTTTTGAGTAGAGTTTTTTGGGTCTTTAAGGTATAGGATCATGTCATCTGCAAATAGGGATATTTTGACAGTTTCTTTACCTATTTGTATTCCTTTTATTCCTTCTTCTTGCCTAATTGCTCTGCCTAGGAATTCCAGTACTATGTTGAATAGGAGTGGAGATAGTGGGCACCCTTGTCTGGTTCCTGATTTTAGAGGGAATGGTTTCAGTTTGTCACCATTAGGTATAATGCTGGCTGTAGGTTTGTCATATATAGCTTTTATAATGTTGAGGTACTTTCCTTCTATTCCTAGTTTTCTTAGAGCTTTTATCATGAAATGGTGTTGGATCTTATCAAAGGCTTTTTCTGCACCTATTGAGATGATCAAGTGGTTTTTGTCTTTGCTTCTGTTAACATGGTTTATTACATTTATTGATTTGCATATGTTGAACCACCCCTGCATTCCTGGGGTGAAGCCTACTTGGTCATGGTGAATGATCTGTTTGATGTGTTGTTGAATTCAGTTTGCCATTATTTTATTGAGGATTTTTGCATCAATGTTCCTTAAGGAGATTGGCCTATAGTTCTCCTTTTTGGAGGTGTCTTTGCCTGGTTTTGGGATAAGTATAATACTGGCTTCATAAAATGTGTTAGGCAGTTTTCCTTCCCTTTCTATTTCATGGACCAGTTTAAGGAGGGTTGGTATTAGTTCTTTTTGAAAGGTCTGATAGAAATCAGCAGAGAATCCATCAGGTCCTGGGCTTTTCTTTTCTGGGAGACTCTTGATTGCTGCTTCAATTTCATTTTGTGTTATAGATCTATTCAGGTGATTAATGTCCTCTGGGTTCAGTTTTGGATGATCATAAGTATCTAGAAATCTGTTCATTTCTTCAAGATTTTCAAATTTATTTGAATATAGGTTCTCAAGGTAGTCTCTGATAATTTCCTGAATTCCATGGTATTTGTTGTTATCTCCCCTTTTGCATTCCTGATTTTACTAATTTGGGTTTTTTTCTCTCCCTATTTTAGTCAGGTTTGCCAAGGGTCTATCAATCTTGTTTATTTTTTCAAAGAACCAACTTTTTGTTTCATTAATTCTTTGTATGTTTTTTTTGGTTTCTATTTCATTGATTTCAGCTCTTATTTTTATTATATCTCTCTTTCCTTTTGTTTGGGATTTGCTTGTTCTTGTTTTTCTACGAGTTTGAGATGTATCATTAGGTCATTGATTTGAGATCTTTCAGTCTTTTTAATATATGCACTCATAACTATAAACTTTCCTCTCAGGACTGCCTTTGCTGTGTCTCATAGGTTCCAGTAGGTTGTGTTTTCATTTTCATTGACTTCCAGGAACTTTTTAATTTCCTCTTTTATTTCATCAATGACCCATTGTTCATTAAGTAATGAGTTATTCAGTTTCCAGCTGTTTGCATGCTTTTTGTCTTCCTTTTTATTGTTGAGTTCTAGTTTTAGTGCATTGTGATCAGATAGAACGCATGGTATAATTTCTATTTTCTTATATTTGCTGAGGCTTGCTTTGTGCCCTAGGATATGATCTATTTTGGAGAAGGTTCCATGGCTGCTGAGAAGAAAGTATATTGTGTAGAAGTTGGATGAAATGTTCTGTAGACATCAACTAGATCCATTTGATCTATGTTATGTTTTAGATCTAGGATTTCTTTATTGAGTTTTTGTTTGGATGACCTATCTATTGATGATAGTGGGGTGTTAAAGTTTCCCATGACCACTGTGTTGGAGTAAATATATGCTTTTAGGTCTTTCAGGGTATGTCTGATGAAATTGTAAAATGTGCTGACATTGGGTGCATATAGGTTGATAATTGTTATTTCCTTTTGGTCTATTTCCCCTTTTATTAGTATGGAATGTCCTTCTTTATCTTGTTTGACCAATATAGGTTTGAAGTCTACTTTGTCCGACCTCAAGACCTGTGAAAGACACAGACTCCTGCCTGTTTTCAGGGGCCATTAGCTTGGTAAATCTTCTTCCAGCCTTTCATCCTAAGCCTATGCTTATTTCTATTGATGAGACGGGTTTCCTGTAGGCAACAAATTGTTGGTTCTTCCTTTTTAATCCAGTTTGCCAATCGGTGTCTTTTGATGGGGGAATTAAGTCTGTTAACATTAAGTGTTAGTACTGATAGGTATGTGGTGATTCCTGTCATTTAGTTGTCTTAGTTTTTTGAAGGTTTGATTGTGTGTACCTAAATCAATGTTACTCTCTACTTCCTTACTTTTTCTTTTCCTGTAGTTTGGTGCTGCCTGTCCTTTCATGGTTATCTTGGGTTTCACTTTCTGTGTGCAGAATCCCTTGAAGAATCTTTTGTAGTGGTGGCTTGGTGGCCACATATTGTTTTAGTTTCTGCTTATCATGGAAGACTTTTATTGCTCATCTATTTTTAATGATAGTTTTGCTGGGTAGAGTATCCTAGGGTTATAGTTATTTTCATTCAGTGCCTGGAAGACGTCACCCCATGCTCTTCTTGTTTTTAATGTTTCTGTTGAGAAGCCTGCTGTGATTTTGATGGGTTTACCTTTTATGTTATTTGTTTTTTCTCTCTTACAGCCTTCAATATTCTTTCTCTAGTGACTGTACTTGTTGTTTTAATGATAATATGTCATGGGGTAGTTCTATTTTGGTCAGGTCTGTTTGGTGTTCTGGAGGTTTCCTGTACCTGTATGGGCATAGGTTTCTCTAGATTTGGGAAATTTTCTTTTATTATTTTGTTGAATATATTACGCATTCTTTTGGCTTTCACCTCTTCTCCTTCTTCAATGCCCATGATTCTCAGGTTTGGTCTTTTGATGGAGTCAGTAAGTCCTTGCATTTTCTTTCACAGGTCTTGAGTTGTTTAACTAATAGTTCTTTAGTTTTTCCTTTAATTACCATTTCATCTTCAAGTTCTGAGATTCTGTCTTCTGCTTGTTCTAGTCTGCTGGATTGGCCTTCCATTTTGTTTTGCATTTCTGTTTTGTTCTTTTTTCTGAGGTTTTCCAATCCTGGGTTGTTTCCTCTTTAATATTGTCTATTTTCGTGCTGAGTTCATTTATCTCTTTATTTATCATGTTCTTTGTTTCACTTTCGTGTTTATACAGTGCTTCTATGGTTTTTTTTTATTTCTTCTTGTGCTTTCTCAAATTCTCTATTTTTTTTTGTCTTGGAATTTCTTGAATGTCTCCTGTACATTTTGGTTGACCATATCCAGTATCATCTCTTAAAATTCTCGTTGATTACTTTCAGGATTTCTTCTTTCAGGCTGTTCTTGTGGGCTTCATTGGGTTCTTTGGCATAGTTTATCTTCATTTTGTTGGAGTCTGGATCTGGGTATCTGTTTTCTTCATTTCCCTCTGGTTCCTGTACAAATTTATTATTGGGGGTAAAATGGTTTCCCTCCTTTTTCCATCTTCCCATCATTGCCCTTGCTATTGTTACTGTCCCTGCACTGTGTGTAATTCAGTATTGTCTAGCTTGTAATAATAACAATGGTGAAATATAGAATGGAAGAGTGACAGTAGAAGGAAAGCAAAGAAGGTAAAGAAAAAGGGGAAAAAAACCAAAACAAACACACAAGCACACACACACACACACACAAACAGAGCCAAAGAAATAAACAGGGAGAGATAGTGTACTAATCAACAGTGAGCTAAACAGGCATTAGAGAGACAGAGAGAGGATAATAATTTTTAAAAAAATCCCCAAGTTCAAATGCAATAAAGTTTAAGTCTTAATAATTTTGGTGTTAGTACTTCAGCCTCCAGTCCTGGTGTTGGTGTCTGAGAAGAAGTTCTGTTGTTGTCTCATCAAAGAGGAAAAAAACAAAACAAAAGAAAACAAAAAAATCCCAAGTTCAAATGCAATACAGTTTCAGTTAGTCCTTCAGCATCCAGTCCTAGTTCTGCTGTTTTCTCATCAAAGGAAGAGAAAAACAAACAAACAAAAAAGTGTCTGGAGACAGCTTTTTGAATGTCTATCTGAGGCTGTGGCTCACCTGCCACCTACTCTCAGCCATCTGCTGCTGCAGGCTTTATTTATGCAGATCTCAGGAATGAGCTTTACACTCACCTCGTCCTGCAAGCTTTGTTTATTTAGAGTTCTCCTGGACACATGCCCTTTTGTTTGCTCCATTATACAGCCCTTCCCACCTTTTGCAATTGCAGTCTTTTTTTATTATTTACAGTTTGCATGAAGGAGTGCCCTCCCCCTCGTCGGGTGGAGCGTGCCACACTTTAGCCGCTGTTACAAGCCTCCCCCTCTCCAAGGCTGCTGGGTGGGTGCCACCGCTCCTGCCTTCTCTCACCAGCTTGTTTATTTACAGTTTGAGTGGGTAGTGCCCCTCCCCCACTCTCTGGAGCTCAGGGCGCCCCACCCTTTTTGCTACATGTCTTTTTTTTTTTCAGCTGCTTATTTATTATTCAGATTGGTTTTTTTCTCCTTTTTCCCTGGGTAGGGGTCAGTCTCTCTGGGGGCTATGCTGATCTGGGCCAGGATTGTTTGTGGGAGTACTGCGTGCTGCTTAGGTCACCTGGTGGTCTGCTTTTTCCAAGCAGGTTAGGAGCTGGCATCTGGCAGTGCAGGGGCCCTCCTGGTTTCTCTGTTTAATGTGGAGTGGGGATGCTATGTGCGGGCTGGGTGTGTGGAGGTGTTGGAGTTTTGCCTCTTCTTGGTGGTTTTTCCTGCATAGGCGTATCTCCAGCATCTCTCCAAGATGTTACTTTAGGAAGCACGCTTTCTGCTTCCTCCCTCTAGTTGCCATTTTGGAATCTCCAAAGAATTTTGAAAAAAATTGCAACTGTATTTAACATGTACAGGATTATACTATAACAACTATTTACATAAGCATTTACATTGTATCAGGTGTTATAAGTAATCTAGACCCAATTTAAAGTATACAAGAGGATGAGTGCAGGTTATATGCAAACACTACACCATTTTATGTAAGAGAAATGAGCTTCTAAGGGTTTTGATATCCACAGGGTCTTGGAACCAAGCCCCCAGCAGGTAATGAATGAAACAGCACATACATAGTATTTTTTTCCCATTCTCAACTCCTAAAACTTTTCTAAAGGAATTAGCTTAGCAGCAACACTAAATTTGCTTCCTTTGATATATATTTTTTTGGCAGTATTAGGGTCTGAACTCAAGGCCTCATGCATGCTAGATAGGCATTCTACAACCTGAGCCACTCCACCAGCCTTGTTTCCTTTGCCTTTTATTGCTTTGTGTAAATTCATGAAAGTGTAAAACAGTTAAATATCTAAACTAACAGCATTTCATCGGTCTTACTTTGCCCTTAATAATTCATCCCTCTTATGTTTACTCTAATACCTGTGCAGCATAAATATGCATGATACGTGGCTGTGTATATTCAAGCTTTTCACAGATAGACTAACAGCAGGAGATTTTTGACCTTGGTCTAAAGAAGAAAAAAGTTACTTCAAGGTAACTTCTTCAATGACAGGATTGACAATCTAGCACTTGAAATTAAAGAGGCATGGGGAGAAATGCATTCCCAAGAGAGAGTTCCTTAACAGCAATTTAGATTTTGGCCTAAGAGGGATGCTTTGTACATTTGAAAACAGTTACTATTTTGTACAAAGTTTAGCAAGAGTAATGCCTATCCTCTTGCCAAAAACCTTATAGAGATATTGTGAGAAATAATAAAAGAATGTGTAGCCTTAGAGTTACTTGAAATAAATATGCTAATAATACAAAGGCTTCTTACTAACTCTAGCAAATATCCTGCCAGGAAAAAAAAAAAGCCACAAGTAAAAATGAGATTTAGGTGGAACCTACTAACTCTTAATTCAATTATTCCAGATGCTTTGATTATTTTTTTCTCAGTCACTTAAACTGTCAAGAACTGTATTAAGTATATAACATCTCATTTTCTTACTATTTAGAGGATTTTTAATACATATCTTGGCAAATAATAGCAGACATTAGCAGGATTCATGGATTTCTGGCCGCTCGTCTCTTCCCTTGTGACCAAGGAACAGGAAAAACATGACAACACTGTTGTTTCCAGACACTTCAGTCCATTTCCGTGGTGTGTTTGAAAACTCTGTTCTGTTTTCTTAGTACATTTACCTAAAATATAAACTCAAATGCTCACTGAGTTCCCTTCTTTTCCTGTTTCAATGAAGCATTCTGCTCTGTCATCAGGTAAAGGGAGGGCACTTGCTGATGTAACATTACCAGAGACCTGACACGGATTATATGCCAGTTTGTAATGGCATAACTAGGATTTCATCTGCACAGGGAAACATAGGTCAAAGGCGTTTTTCATTTTCAGAACCAGCACCAACAAACTTGGGAGGTTGTTGAAGTGAAAGAAGCAAAACATTCAATTGCACTAATTAGGTTCTACTTAATGATGCTTTTCCTGGGTCTGGAGAAAGAGACCCAGAATAAGACATTTGTCCCTGCAGGGATGCCAAAATTGTACCGTAGGTATTACTTATGTTGGTAGGGTCAACATAAGTAGGGAGAAAGTGAAACTTCTTTATTTTCTATGACAGATAGAATCTTTCTCACAAAATACCCCCTTCCCCTACCCCAGGTGGCTCCTGGGATGAATGTTTAAGAGAATAGGCCTCTTAATGATGTTCAGTTCCTCTGGGTTATATACCCTCTTTGTGATATTTTTTCAGTCAATTCAATGTTCACTTCCTAGTGGAACTGCTCCTATCCTCCTTTTCTTCTTGCACCAAGAGATGCTTGGGCATAGGGGATAAATTCCTGTCCTCACTAATGGAGGATGGAGAGATGCCATTGGTCTCATGTTGGTAGGAAGCCAGGTGTCCATGCTACGCTCTCTGGTCTAGTCTCTGCATGTGTCCTGGCTGAACATACTGCTGTATTCATCTGAACCTATAATCAGCAAGGTTCTTGGAGAACCAGGTCATCTTCCTGGTGACTAACCAAAATTGATTTTTTTCTAGCTAAGCTTGAGTCTACACTGAGGTCTGTGACCTCTATTTGGTGACTTTCCAACTTTGCTCTCTAGATCAGAGTTCAGAACATGTTTCAACATTTATTTCCCTATTCCCAGATTTTCTCTTTCTTACTATGCCAAAAGACATAATCTTTCTATTTTCTCTTCCTCCATGAGCTGTATATCCCTGTCATCATTGTCTTGGCTCAGGCTGCTATAGTGAATTACCATAGACTGGATGGTTTAGACAAAAAAAAAAGACATTTATTTCTCATAGTTCTAGAAACTGAGAAGCCCAAGATCCTAGCCAATTTGGTTCCTGATTAGGGCTCTCTTTCTGGTGTTTGCAGATGTCTGTCTTCTCATTGTATTCTCTCAGGGAAGGAGGTAGGGGGCAAGCTGTCTCCTATCTCTTCTATGAGTCAACAACCCCATCATGAGGATTCCAATCCCACTTACTTTCCAAAGACTGCCTCTCCAAATGCCATCACATTAGGGATTAGAGTTTTAACACATGAATTTGGGGGGACACAAATATTCGGTTAATAGCAAGGCTAGTTTCAATTCCTTTGTTCTAAGTAGCACACTTCCCCTTGCAGTTCACACCTTCCCAGAGGTTGTATGATTCATGCTCAGCATTGAAGGAAGGTCTCCAGGAACAAGATTTAAAGAGCAATAAAATATATAGTTAATATTTTCAAACTGTTACCCCACTTACAAAGCACTAAAACTGAAAGACTTTTTTACAGGTGTAAAGTTAAAAAACCAGAATGTGTATACGTATGTGAGAGCTTATGTATATGCACACATGTGTATTCATGTTTCTCTTGGTCTCTGCATTTGTACACGAGGTAGGGATCTGTAAAGACCTGCAAGGAGTGCAGCAATCTGAGACTGTGAGAGCAAGACTCTTTTGAATTATTCCAACCTTTGCCATGTCAAAACTTACAGACTATTTCATCACCTGCCATGCATAATGGTGCCTTGAAAACAGACAAGGCTGTCAGCCCAGAACACACTCCCTTCTAGGAACCTGCATATTTCTTCCAGGAGGTATCAGAGAAACATCAAATCATTAGAGACTGCCTTTCCAACCTCAGCTGGCCTTGACCAGGGATAAAATACATGTTTCCTGAGAACACCTCATAATTTAGTCTCTGTGACAGAGGTCCCTTCTGTAGTTTCCACACAAAATACTTGTTCTGCTCTCCCAGACCTCCTTATGGAGAATAGATGTAGGGCCTCTACTACATTCTATGGATTAAGCCGATGTTTAGACAATCTTTTGTTTTCCCTCTGGAATGAAGTCAGTCTTTGTTTCTTTCTCAAGTAGTATGCCAGAAGTAATTTTCAAGTAGACTCAACCATAAGAAAAAAATGGGGTAAGTAAAGAGGAAGTCAAGTAAATGAAATTTCCTACAGAAAATTCCATCTGCTAAATAATTATTTACCATAAAATCTAGAGAAATAAATTGACTTAACATGGTACTTGCCACATCTCACTTACAAACAGTCTCTTTGTATAACCAGGGTGCAAACTAATGGCATCTTTCAATTATTCACATATTATTTATGAGATTTAGTCATATAAAATTTGCTGGTAATCTGTCTCCACAATACTTTTATCACAGATAATTGAGAGGTGATTATAATTTAATTCACTTTGTAACACATTGCTTTTTGATCAAAGAATACAAAATTCTAAATAAATGAATTTTTTCCTAGGCTAAAGTTACTTTTCAAAGTAGTATTGTCCAAAAAGCTACAAATTGGAAAAATAGGCAGAATCGGATCAAGCTGTGGCCCATGACAAACTTTCTATGTTAGAGGAAACTTTTCATAGTATTATTTGATCATTTATAAAATGGAAAGAATATTCACAAGGTAATTAGGAGGACAAAGTGAAATGAACCCTGTAGTATCTGATACCATTCTTGGTACATTGAGAATACATTTTTTCTCCCACCCTCAAAATCAAGTTTAATGGTCAACAGTTTAGCATGTATAAAATGTATGGATGAGAAAAATCAAGTTCAGATGAGTCTTCATACAGTTTCTATGGAATGACTTTCTTTCCACTGAGCCTTGGACTATAGCTAGGCATCTATTTAATAAACATAAGTAACAGCATAATCATTGACATAAAGGAGATGCGGATGATCAAGAGAACAGTAGCCTCTAGGGCTGGTTCCAGAGCACAGAGCTCCCACGAGCACAGGTTCTCTGCACAGCCAACCCCAGACATTGTTGACAGACATGTCCTTTTGCCCCATATGCCTTGTGAATGGGTCAAACATTGTGCACGGAGCTAGATAAGGTGGATATAGTGATGAAAACCAGTCTTTGCTCCCAAAATACTCATCGTGTAGTTGGGCAACCAAGAAGAAAAGCTGTGGTTCCAGTTTAGCATGATCATTGGTAGAGGAATAAGGACCAAATAAGGAGGATTTCTCAAAAGAAGTAATATCAGCCCGTTACCTGAGGACAGAGATGATCCTAAAACTGCCAATGCCCATTCATATGTTATGAAATCACCTACATTATCTCCTGTACAACTGGATTCAAAGTTTCTTCTTTTGTCGTGTTTTCTCTTCCCCCATCACTGTCATTTTGTGCTGAGTATAATCTTAATTTTAGGACAGAACCTGTGTGCTTGTCTTGCCAATCCCTCTCAGTTGCTTATAAAGTTAGTTATTAACCACTATTTACTAGCATTTCATAGAAGTTGCTGCTTCCTGATTCAGTGGTCTCCCTCATCCAAGTGCTGCCTGCAGAAATTGCTTTTGTGGTGAAGTAATGCCTTACACATTTGATAGCACAAAGCACATACTAAGTTTTTAGTTTGTTCAAAATCAGTATTTTGTAATGCCCAGTTCAAAGGATTCTGATGATCAATTTCAAGATCCAATTTTAAAATGGCTAAAATTATATGCATCTTTTTCTTGTAAAGCACATATAATTTCTATTTATGTAAATAGGGAACATGTTTGTTTGTTTATCTGGAGTCTTTTTGATGTAATTTACTGAAACCAATTCAAATTAGCTTAAACAAAACAAAAGAGAATTTATCAAATTGCCAGATATGGCAAGGTCAGGGCCCTCAAACATTGTCATCAGTGCTCTTTCTCCCCTTCTCCCTCCTTCACTTTACCAAGTCTTTGCATATTATGGCAAAAATAGTTCCAAGAAACTCAGCTAAAAACTTGTGTTATCCTTACAGCATTTATGACACTCAAATATCAAGACTTCTTTCCTAACAAATTCCACAAAATTCTTGAACATGACTCTGGCTACATTCAGGTCATGAATAATCAATCAAAAGAGAAAGGGTAATCTGATTGGCCAGATTGAGTCACATACCTTCCATCATGGCAGGGGAACCACCTGTTTATAATCACGTTGGTAGGAACAATTGCTGAAAGAAAAGAGATTAGGTAAACAACATAACACGTTCTTATTACAATAAAAAATGATCAAATATGATGCATATTTTGGCTAAGACAGGAGAGTGATGAGCGTATGCAATCTTTCACCTTGGAGTTGTCACCTCTGCTAAAGAATGAGTAAGAATTATCCATGAAACCCTCATATTATTCAGCTCAAAGCAAATGAACCTCATAAAGTAAATAAGAACCATAGGCTCAGACTAAAATAAACATTTTTAAGTCTAAAGAAATGATGTAGGACTCAGAGAAACCTCACCTGGGAAGACATCACTGTGAGACACATATGGGTAGTCACAGAGGTAATAAGCAAGTTGTATCTGCCTCTAGCACACAAAACCAATGCATGAATGCTTCAACTAGAAGACTATCTTAACTGTCACATACATATCCTCATGCCAAAACCTAGACTGGAACTTTCATTTTATGGTAATTGTATGGGGCAATTAAAACAGTTCCAAGCCAGTCAATAGCGATTCACAGAATATAAATGCAGATAAAATAAATTCAGGAAGTGTGGATTATTTAGTGGATGGAAAAGAAGAAAGTGATTTTTTTCATTTACTTTTGATACCTCCAGAACATGTGTAATAGTTTAATTGTAAAACTATGCTTAAAACAACCATAAAAAACATTAAGTTGTTCTGTGATGGGAACTCACTAGGGTCTAAGAACAAAACAATAAATGTGGTATGGTCTTGTTCTCCAAGAATCATTGCTTTGTGATGAAGAAAACCCTTCAGTGGCTAACTGTAATATTCTACAATAAAGATCTATAAAAGGCTCAATTAGAACACATAATATAAACTTAAATTATCACTACAATCAGTCCATAAGCATGTATCTCTATATTGTCTGAAAACCCAACATGAAAGGTTCATTCATCTGGGATAAACAATATCTTTCATTAAATTTTAAATAGCCCTGGTAAGAATATCACCTTAATCAGGATTGTCAGTTGTTCCCAGTTGGTGTGAATTAATCAATCTGATCTGATCATTTCCTCATTAGCAAGTACCTCAAATTAGAAAACTCAAGAAATGGAGTTTCCTTGGGGCTTAAAAAGCAAAGGTAATGGAAGGAGGGAAGGGTGGATATGCAGCAATTGGAAAACAATCTGACTACCTTTAAAAGACCAATTAGACTGTGACACAGGTTACTCCAGAGGCACCTGCACACCCATGTTTATTGCGGCACTATTCACAATAGCCAAGTTATGGAAACAGCCAAGATGCCCCAGCACTGACGAATGGATTAAGAAAATGTGGTATCTATACACAATGGAATTTTATGCAGCCATGAAGAAGAACGAAATGTTATCATTCGCTGGTAAATGGATGGAATTGGAGAACATCATTCTGAGTGAGGTTAGCCTGGCCCAAAAGACCAAAAATCCTATGTTCTCCCTCATTTGTGGACATTAGATCAAGGGCAAACACAACAAGGGGATTGGACTATGAGCACATGATAAAAGCGAGAGCACACGAGGAAGGGGTGAGGATAGATAAGACACCTAAAAAACTAGCTAGCATTTGTTGCCCTTAATGCAGAGAAACTAAAGCAGATACCTTAAAGCAACTGAGGCCAATAGGAAAAGGGGACCAGGAACTAGAGAAAAGGTTAGATTAAAAAGAATTAACCTAGAAGGTAACACCCACGCACAGGAAATCAATGTGAGTCAATGCCCTGTATAGCTATCCTTATCTCAACCAGCAAAACCCCTTGTTCCTTCCTATTATTGCTTATACTCTCTCTACAACAAAATTAGAGATAAGGGCAAAATAGTTTCTGCTGGGTATTGAGGGGGGGAGCGGGAGGGGGTGGAGTGGGTGGTAAGGGAGGGGGTGGGGGCAGGGGGGAGAAATAAACCAAGCCTTGTATGCACATATGAATAATAAAAGAAAAAAGAAAAAAAAAAAAAAAGAATTAACCTAGAAGGTAACACACACACACAGGAAGTCAATGTGAGTCAATGCCCTGTATAGCTATCCTTATCTCAACCAGTAAAAACCCTTGTTCCTTCCTATTATAGCTTATATTCTCTCTATAACAAAATTAGAAATAAGGGCAAAATAGTTTCTGCTGGATATTGAGGGGGTGGGGGGAGAGGGAGGAGGTGGGGTGGGTGATAAGGGAGGCAGTGGGGGCAGGGGGGAGAAATGACCCAAGCATTGTATGCACATATGAATAATAAAAAACAAATTAAAAAAAAATAAAAATAAAAATAAAAGACCAATTAGGACTCAGGAGAGCTCAGGACAGTTGTGTTTCCTTCTTTGATGCATTGATGGTCTGTATCAAGATATTTAAGAACATTTTATACTTTAGAGTAGACTACTGACTCTTATTTGGCTGGCTCTGAGTTCATCAGTAAGAATCTCTAGTTTCCCCAATCAGTATGATCTGGAATTTGGATCCCCAAGGTCTGGGGGGAATGTTGTCAGAAACAAATGGACCTCAGAAGACAACCACCATACAGGTCTATGCACACTCACTGTATCAGTCAGCTTTCTGTTACTGTAATGAAATACCTGAGATAATAAACTTATGAGAGAAAAGGTTTGTTTTGGTTCACAATTCTAGAGGGTCCAGTCCATGACCAGGTAGACCCATTGCTTTGAGTGAGGATACAAGATGTCAATGCCAAGAAGTACATGGTGTAACAAACTTCTCACTTCATCACCCAGAAAGCAAAGAAGAAGACTGGCCCGGAGCCAGGATCCTGGGCATGTCCTCAACACCCTAAAGATCTCCCATAAGAGATCTCAAAGATCTCAGTACTTCCCAATAGTGCCATTCTGAGGACCAAAATTTTATTTAACACATGGACCTTTTGGGGACATTCAACATCAAAATATAACACCCCACTGAGAGCACTAAGTATTTGTCTGTGTTTATATAGAAGACAACTTCTTATGTATGGGAGAACTTGGATCTCTGGGACTTGAGGATAGAATGAGATGAGATATACAGATTCTGAGAGAGTCGTGGGGACCTTAAACCACACCTGAGAAGGGACTTCACAGGCCTGCATGAGTAACATCTTAGACTGAAGACCAGAGCTCCCCATATCTTCTGAATCTGTGTAAACAGCAGGATTCATTATCAGCCTGAAGAAAGGGAAGGAACCCAGGAACAGATTTCATTTTGATAGAGAAATGAAATAGTACTTGTACACAGTATGGCATGGAATAATCCAATAGCTATTATAGAAATACCTAGAAGTTGTCATTTCATTGAGAAGAATGCAAGATCAAAACCAAAGATAGTTAAAGGAAAGCAAGAGGGCCTGGTTGTTGACTACTAGAGTTTGTTGTAATAGCCAGTGGTTTAAGAATGGGCACTTGACCTAATAAGGCCAATGAAACATGAGGGGAGCATGCTAGAAGCTTCTGGGAGATGATTCTTCCCTTCTGAGAGAGAGAGAGACTGACTCATGGTTCTTGATATTGAATATCTGGATGGAACTGCCAGAACTACAATAGCCCAAAGATATCATTATCAACCTGAGGATGAAATCACCATATGAAAGAGTCATAGCCAAGAGATTGGCTGAGAAGTGGACTTGGAACACGGGCAAACCACACACAGAGCTATCACTTCTTGAGTTAGTTAGCTTTTCCACACTATGACAAATACCTGAAAAAACAACTTAAAAGGCATAAGAATTTATTTTGGCTCACAGTTTCAGAGGTTTCAGTCCATGGTTGACTGATTCCACTGCTGTGGGCCTGAGCTGAGGTTGAACAGCAAGGCTAGGAGTTTGGGGTGAGTCAAAAGTCACCTCATAGCAGACATTACAGATGGGACAGGAGACAAGATATATCTTTCCAGGACATGCCCCAGTAACTACTTCCCCAACTTGGACCCTCCTACTTTTCACCACCTCTCAATAATGCCATCATAGTATTAATCAACAGGAGTCAGGTCAGACGCCCTCAGGACCCAATCACTGCCCTCAAGCCTATCCGCTGGCCACCAAACTGCTGATGCATGAGCCTGTGGGGGACATTTCATATTCAAAACATAAAACTTTTAGTTACATGTATTTAGATATTGCTTGGGAAAATTTTCTGCCATGTGAAGCCAAGAGCATTTGATAAGCGAGATATTATTGTTTGAGTGTGATTCCCTACCACCAACCACAGTTGATGCATTAGGCTTCAACCAGAACAATGGAACATTGCATTGTGTAATGGCTTTCTTGTCCCCACTCCTACCTATACCATTCTCTACCCTACCAAAGTGCTATCATTCCCCAAACAATTTTATTAGTCTACATCTCCACTTAACCACATCCACAGTCTTAATGTTTTCAAAAGGGGAAACTCTTCCATAGCAGACAAGACTGTTATGAAACAGCCTATCCTCCAAACAGACAGCTTCCCCACTGCACTCCATATGCATGGCATGTGAATCATTCTGCTTTCCCTCTGTTCACCCAAACACATCAGCTTGTAGGACATTCATGGCCTCTTGGACCATCCATGTAGAAATCATGCTGTTTGCAATGCCCTTACCCATCTATTCTATCTGGAAATCTGCCTTTCTATCCATACTTACCTCTGACATCCTCTGCTTTTGTGTTTCTCAGCACCTGTATTAGATCTACTAGGACCTTTTCGTATATCTGTTTATATGCTTCAGATCTCCCAATTAGCCTGTGCACCTCTGGTGGTTTATTTTACATGTCAACCTGACTGGACTAAGGAATGCTCAAGTAGCTGGCAAACCATTATTACTGATTATGTCCTGAAAGTGTTTCCTGGAGAGAATAGCATTTAAATCAGTAGATGGGAGTAAAGATTGCCCTCACCGATATGAGTTGGCATCATCCAAACCTACAGAACAAAATGGCAGAGAAGAAGCAAATTTGCTTTCTGTTTGAAGGGAGAATTCTCCCCTCAGACACATACATTACTGATTTTACAACCTCCAGAACTGGGTCTTACACCATCAGCTTCCCTCTTTCTCCAGTTTGCAAATGTCAAATAGTGGAACTTACTGACCTCCATGATCAAGTAAGCCAATGCCATATGAATATCTCTCTCTCTCTCTTTCTCTCTCTCTCTCTCTCTCTACACACACACATACACACACACACACACACACACACACACACACACAATTGTGTGGTTATGACAGGGAGAAATGTATCTTAAGCAGATTTGTCATTTTTTCAAACAGCACAAGAGTATATTTACACAAACCTAGATGACACAGACTACCTCAGACCTAGATTAGACCATAATCTAATAGGACAATTGTCATGCATGCTGTCCATCATCGACCAAAATGTTACACAGTGCGTGACTGAACAGACATCTCCTATGGGTTGTTTTTTTCTCTGGAAGACTCTGACTAATATGGTAGTCCTAGAAACCATCTCGGTAACCTCAGGACCAAATTTGGTTCTGGACCCACCCATAAAAGATATTTAATTGGTGTTTGTGGAATGAATAGGTTAATAAACAACTGGGTTTAATCTCACAACATTTGGAAAGTTAAAAACAAACTCTAGAGTCCTTCAGCTGAGTGAGCAACTATTTCCCACACTTCTTGAGGGTATCACAGCTAACCTACTAATGCTTCCAGCCCACACAGTGATTTATTCTACCACCTTAAGCTATATTCCTGATTACTGCTTATCCAAAGGGCCAGATCACTCTGGTGGGCATGACATTTTTCTACTATGTTTCAAATGTGAATGCAAAAAACTAACTTCCAGCCACAACAGGATTATTTGCAATGGCTGCTTAACACATCTATAACACTGTGGAAAAGATCTAAATTAGAAGCCTTTTATGTAGTGATGTAGAGACCAAAACAAATACCTTGCCTATTTTTAATGAGCTGGCTCCTACCTGAATTCATTTATTGATCAGACACAATGCATATTTAGGTATTTTCATGTGTTGGTAGGAATTGAGATTTGGTCATATTTTTACATAAAATGGCATAATTAGTAATTAGTAATATCCATGCAAGTATTATAAGTATGAATGTATGTTGAAAGAGAATAAATATACATGGAGAGAGAAAATAGACAAGCTCACGGAATGATGCACCGTGGTATTTTATTAATGCCATTTTTCCCTATGGCTCTGCTTCAGCAGCTTGCCACTGGGACACAAACCATAGCATTGAGGGGTCTGATAAAGCCATCCTGGTCCCTGGTAGTTTGAAAAGTTTTCTGCAAATGGAGGTTTTCTAAGTGGCTGCTTGCAATGCCGTGCTGTTGGCATTAGTGCCTGGGAAATACCAATAGCTGAATGTTTTCCCCTATTCCATTTTCTGCATTTCATAGCCTGATAGCAGTCAGGCTGCAGGCATTGTATTTTGAAAGGATTATTGCACTTCCTGAGAAGTTAAAGTCACTCAGCTTTTGCCCCCATGGCTTGGGACACCAACCGAGACATACTGCAATCACGCAGCTGCAATGGACTGTCTCTCGTGGCTTACTGCTTAACGATATTCCAAACATCATATTCCCCTCCTATTATGTAGCTCCTTGCCACCTACTCCCTTTTGCTTCGTTTAAGCCTTTTTCTATTTTTGTATTTACCTTATATGTCTTACCTTCACACTTCCCTGGCCTGATTACCCTTAGACATAATCACTCCTGTTTTCCTTTTTCCTTTATGTATCAGTGGCTGCTGCTTGATATTATGGCGTTGTTTTAATGTCGTAATGGAAAATGATAAAGGCCAATCAATTACTTTGTATTATCCATTGTGCTCCATTGGGATTGATTTTCCTCTATGTAATCATGTTTGCAGTCATAAAAACAAAGATTAAAAAGGGTTTTCTTTCTATTTTTCATATTCAAAGGAGTTGTATTAGTAACCCTGGCTCGTAATGTTACTGCTAAGAGAGTTAAATCTCATCTAGAGAAGCAGAGTCCCTAGGAGGTGGCTCGAGCCATGGATGGGACCCAAGACTAGGCCTTGGACTTTGGCCCATGCCTCCAGTATTTATTTTCCCTGCTGCTCTTTGGAAAAATCTGGCATCACATTTATTATCTAATAAACGGCAATCCTGTCTCCACTACACATTTTTTGCATCTCATAAGAGGTTCCCCCATTGTCACTTTGCTTCTCCTCACCACATCAACTGCCTAAAATCTCCCACGTCAAATAACCTAGAAATGTACTGATAATGAATCTTTCCCAGTGCCGCTGTGCCATTCACTCACTTAAACTTCAGCTGCCTGCTGAGGCTCCCGGTCCTTGAGAATAAATATACATTAGATGTGAGCAGGGCACCTTCAAACACCAGGAGATAATACGAAGGGGGCAAGCAGCTTGCGGGAGGCACCTGCAGAACATTCTCAGTCTCTCTACTGCAGAGAGAGTCTCAGAGCCAGGAATCGGCTTCAAAGAGATCAGACGGAGACTAAGTCCTCTAATCACTAGCTTTGCTTGCACGGAGGCAGATGAGCTGCTGGGCAGCCCCAAATGGCAGCTGTAGGCACGATGGAAAACACAGCTCCTGCACATCCGCAGCCCACCTCGACCGCCAGCAGTGTACTCCATGCAATTCCCTTAGCCAAATGGGTAGACTGTGGTTTGTCTTTTGTTTGGTACGAACACCCATGCAGAAACCCTGCCTGTGTGGAAGTTCTGCAAAGCCACGGTTTCGCTTGACCTCATTTTCATTGCTAGAATGATCCAGACTTTCTTTGCCCTCCTTCTTGCTCCTCAATTAACCCTTTTTCCCTGAAATAAGCAAACAGCACACATTAAAAATCATTCCAGAGTGTGGGGAAGGAGAGGCCGGCGGCAAGGATCGAGGTTTGTGATAGCAACAATCTCCAGCAGCGTGCAAACACATCCAGATGCTGGTGGAATCGCAGAGACAGGTTCCTGGTGTCCCTCATGCAGCAATCTGCAGACTCCCTGGGGATGCTGTTCAGCCAGGCACCCTGCTGCTACAAGCTCCTAGATTTCCCCTCAAGAGATGCTTAGGATTCTGATCTCAAGGGTTCCACACGCTGGAAATCCTGCTTCTGCAGGTTGCTACAATTCAGACTTGGTCTACTTTAGGGTACAGTACCAATCTTACTGCTTCTGTTTTTAAGGAGATGTGTATAATGTAAAGGAGGAAAAGAAGTGCTAGGTACCTTTACATTTTAGAATGTGCTTCACAAAACTCTTCTGCTCATCCCCTCCCTCCCTGTGCTTTCTGCTATACTTACCCCTTCCCAATTCCTGAGCCTGTTTTCCCTTTTGCAGCTGTCTGATCCATAGGAGTCCCTGGGGGGCAGCGCTGTTGCCTGACAAGTAAATGAAGCCCTGAGGAAGTAAGGAAGGCCCTGCCACAAAGCCATCCCTTCTCACAACAAAGCCCCAAGCTCCTGTGCTCATTTGGTTAAAACAAAGTCTCCAACTGCCTCCCTCAGCACCCTCCCTTGGAGAGTTCATGCTTAGAGCCACTGAGTAATTTTTATTGTATAGCAAACAGTTGCTTAAATAGGATGTCTCCAAATGGTCATTATCTCCCCCTCTACCTCCACCTGCCACAAATCTCCCGGGTGTGGGGCAGCCTGCAGCTGTCATCCTACCCGCCCACCACTCCTCTTAGCCCTCATAAATAAGCTCCAGTATTAGCAAGACCCTGAGAGACTTGGAGACGTGGGAATGGCCGAATGATCTGGAACTTTACAGAAAGCATTCCAAATACTTTGTGGCACACTTAGCACTTTGAGAGTGGGGAAGCTGTGGCAATGGGGTCAAATTTCCTCCTCAGGGAAATTAGTCAAATAGGTTTTAAAATTTATAGTCTGTGTTGTGATAATAAATAAAAATAAAGTGTACCTCCCAAACTCAGAATTTCTTTAGCTGAAGAGAACCTTTGGGGTTAACTCCCTCTACTGCTGTTCTGTTTCGAGGAAAACTGGAGAGTATTTTCCAGGAAGCTGCTCCAGGACTGTGGCTCTCCTCTCCCTGAATTTCCCTCCCATGGTATGTACATTCCACCAACTTCCATCCTCCTACCAGGAACAGTCCTTTACCAGCCATCACTGACATTCTGCCCTCTCCGAACCCCTGATCTGCTCCCACTGTGACTCTTTCTTTTCCTTGGTTCCCTCCAGCTCAGGCACTGAAGCCGATCTCAAACAGAAGCACCTTCCCCAAGCCATTAACACATTAACAGCATTTAGATGCCCAATGACAAAGTATCCATCAATGCAACTCATCTTATGACCTTGTTGATCCCAACCCCCACCCACACACAACCCATTCCAGCTCATAGCTGTCCACAGCACAG
This sequence comes from Castor canadensis, assembly GCF_047511655.1. NCBI lineage: Eukaryota > Metazoa > Chordata > Mammalia > Rodentia > Castoridae > Castor > Castor canadensis. The sequence goes on along the minus strand of NC_133392.1, from coordinate 92,090,019 downwards.
TCTAGAAAGGTGGCATGCAGAATTAAATTTAAGCATTCAAAATTTAGTGTTCCAATTTTCAACTCTGGGTGAATGATATCATCAACATCTTCCCATATAGAATAACATTGGAGGTGAGATTTTTGAAGTTGCACTCATAGATGCTTTTTTCCTACTTTCTGAAAACTCTCTTGACGTGCTAAAGAGAAGGCAGTGTCAGTAAGAGAAGACATTTCCCAATGCATCTCAGGAATTGTGTCCAAATATAAGAAAGACAGCCTGGTCTGAAATATCAACATCCTCCCTAATTTACTTGCTCCTGCATTATGGTTCTAATTGCACTCTGTCTAACCTGCTATTGTTGGGTTCCCCCAGGGTCTTGGAAAATCTAGCAAAAACAATGCAGAATGGATTCCATGTGTGAAATCTATAGGCTTTTTGCCCTTCTTTGCCTTCTATTCAGTTAGAATTTATAATACTCCGTAGCCCATATGAAAAGCATTTCAAGTGATATGGATGAAATTATCTCCTGAAACTAATTTCTCACATAAAAATTGAACTGAGTGAACTCTTCTCAGAAGCAGGTGACAGGTAAAGAATCTGCAGTGAGATAACTGCAGTTTTGGAATATTCTTACATTTAATATATCACTTGGGCAAATAATCCAAGCCATTTATAAAAAGCATTTTGAAGAGTTACGTGTCTGAAATCTCCTTTGTCCCTGACTCAGTATAAGTGAATGATCCTTTCATTAATAGGATCCTTCCACTCCTTATGAGGCCCAACATCATGAAATACTCTTGGGAGATCTACCACCATTTAGTGTTGAAATAAGAATAAAATAATAAAGATGACTCTGTAGGTTTTTAAAACAAAGGCAGGTTTATTTCTCAAAACATTTCTCATTGGAGGGAAAAGGGTGTACAGCTATTTCCCTCAACAGCAGTTAAAAATTTAGTGCTTAAAATGAGCAAGGAAGTACAGTAGCACTTTATATACACCATCTGTTTTAACCCTCTCTGACAACTTTTTAAGTCTTATTCCCCCCATTTTACAGACAAGGATAGCTGCAAATGTTAGGCATCCTGCTGGAGGCTACTCAGCTGCTAAGTGGCAAAGGCAGAATTAAACACAGGTCAGTCTACATGTCACAGAAGCCTTATTAAAACAGGACGACCTAGAAACAGTTTGGGTTGTCGACGACTGTTTTTAACACAAGCAGAAATTTAGTGACTGTAGAACAGCTGATGTTTGAATATTGCAGAGAAGATCCCAGAGGAAAAAGTTAGGTCTGCAAGGAAAGTAAACTTTTATTACTGTGTTGTTTCAGAAGACTTGGCAGCATGCACTCGCCTGTATTGCTCTGTTACTTCATCAGTATTATACAGCACCACTTAATCCTTTTTATGGCTTAGCTTGTCTTGTAATGTTGTTGTACTGCTGATAAACCCATTCACAGGAATAATGTACCTTTAAAAAATCGACATCACACTCTGTTTTGAAAGTAAGGATGCTTCCAGGTAAAAGTTTTTACTCTATCACAGCACTTTTTTTTACAACACTGACACTAAAAGCAGGGGTGTCTGGTAAAGGCTTCAGAAGGTGAAATCATTTTTAAAACAAGTATTTACTATGCTGTCCTCTGAGGTTCCTATTACAGGGCATGTATTGTCTGAAACCACAGGTGTAAAGCATCCAGATTTAATCTTTATCATATATGCATCAACAGTTAAAACTATAGTAAAATTATAAAACATGAAAAAAAGATCTCAGTCATAAAAAAACTATTTCTTTTTCTGACTCATAAAGACAATATTTATTATAATCTTTTCTATAAAAGCAACACTTTTGCTGTCTGATATTCATTCTACCAGCAGTTTTCATTTCACTGCAATAAGCAGGCTTAAATGGCAGCGTTCTTCACATGGCATTGTAGTGACAGCATCAGTCTGCTTCCTTTGAGAATCAATTAGCAGCCAAACAATTCTACAGACTCAGTAATGATACAAGTCTCTGGGATTTCCCCAAATTACCTGGAGCAAGGTAAATGGTCATGAGAGCTTTGGTTGCCAGGGAAAGCATGAAAGGATATAACACACAAGCATGAAGTTATTCAGGAATAATCTGTAGGAAAAAAGGGGAAAAAAAAGTGTCTGAGGCTACCCGGCAGCTGTTACAAATACTAAAATATCATTAGCATCTCTGCTGAGGCTTTGGGGTTTTTTTCTGCCAGTTATGTCCCTTGCATTTTCCCTGAACTTGCTACTCGTTTTTTGAGCTTGGCCAGTTATAATTAAACCATCAAGTAGGGACACTTGGTTGTTTCGGCTGTATGAGAGGCAGTACAGCTTCAATTCAGAGAGAGATGCCCACAGGAAAGGGTTAGAAAGTGCTATGCAAAGCTGTGAGCCACCGACGACAATTTAAATGGGAACTGGACAATTTGGCGTGAACAGGGGAAAACCCGAGACTTCACATCTACAGTGTGGAGAATGGCGGGGCAAGAGACTGCAAAGAAGCCTTTATTTTTAGAAATCTTTGCTAAATTCTTTAAAGGCACCTCAATCTTTGTTAAAAAAGAAGAAAGAAACAACAGATATACACATTTCCTTTGGGGAGCATGTTGGGTTCTTTTTTTCCACATAAAATTTTAGTAGTTGGCTGCCTAGAGTGAGGCTTTTTGCAACAGAATATACAAATTGTATTTTTTATGGTTCTTTATTTATAGTGAAATAACCATTTTAATAAAATGATTCACTTAAGATTATTTTACTGCTTTTCATTATGGGTCTTCATTTTTTCATTTGTTCTTGCCTTTTTCCTGGTTAAAATTAAAATAGTTGACTGCAATTAATCATTAATGGATTCGATTTTTGAAGTATTTTATTCTTTCAGAAAACTTGCTAAAATAACTTTTTTTAAATACAAAGATAAAAATCAATACACCCAAATGGTTGTTCACGTAAATCCTAAACTGAGTTATACATTACTCAGAGCAAATATCTAGCATTTATCTATTTATTGGGGGTGATAACGAGGGTGAAATAAATCTGTTACACAGAAGAACTAACCACCCACTACTTTCCAAAATTTAGTCGCAATACTGATGTCTACCACGTGCATTTTATTGGCAATAGCAAGGCATTTGGGTTTTTGTTTGCTTGCTTGTTTGTTTGGGGAATACAGGTAGCTATTGCTATGTGTTCAAAATATCATAACCTGAAATCTATTCTATGGAAGGCTTTTCATATGGGATGTACCATAGTTTGTTTAAAAGCATGAAGAAGAAATGTTATTTCAACCTTATAATGACTAATAGTAAAGAAAATTCTCAGGATTGTTTACATGGACCCCAGTAAATCCAATTAAAACAGCAAGGCCTACATTTGTGGAGATGAGCATGGTAAAACGTACAGCATTGTATGAATGCCTGTTAATGCTTATTAGGAACCTTAGGGCATTTCGACAGTCAACTAAGCACTTATGGCACAAGCAATAATAAAGATTGTATCTATAAAAAGTAATTATTTCTCATCTTATTTCAAAGTTTTGATCAAAATCAATGTTAAAAAAGGACTGATATTTTTGATGTACAATTAATCTGCTAAAATTAATTTTAAATTCGGGATTTTAAGCACTGGGAAACTTTAAGAGCACAGTCTTTGTTTTGAATGTGTCTATTGCAAAAAAGGTTTTATGCACTGCTTTGGCAACATTCAGTCAGATTTATAAATAAAATGAGAGATTTCAGTTAGAAAATATGCTAAAAATAAATGCTTCTTTTATTATAAATACATATTCTCACAGAATGTGTTGCCACTTGAAATGTAAAAATATACACATGCAGACACACACACACACACACACACACACACACACAGTCTCTCCTCTACCTAATTTGCTGAGTTAATGTTCCTTCTCAGAAAATATATACTTTGAATAAGATGGATTAAATATGTTGGTTGGATTTTAGAATGCAATAAAATGATTACATTAAGAATGATCATATTTAAGGGGAAAATAGCTAAGTTGGGCTAATTTATTATTATTACTCATTGCATTTAAAGAAACTTAGACTAGAGATCAAAGTGCATTTTGATTTGTTTGAAAATTGTAAATGACCCATTCCCAGTTTTCCAACCCCATAAAATTAGAATGCAGTCTGTGAGTACTCTCTGCTATAATCAAGAAGGAAGGAGCTTCAGCTTCAAATGTCAATGCCATAAACATGTTAAATCTGGAAAATATTTTCTAAGCAAGCAACCATGTGTAAAATTTACCGAACTTGTCATGAAAGGGTTGCAGCTGCAAACCTGTAAACTTCTCACTTCCATGAAGACTCCAGATGTTAAGATGGGGAGGCAGCCTTTCCTCTTGGCTCCCCAGCTGTTGCACCTTAGAGACGAGCCTGCCTGCATCTTCTCAAAGAGTGCTTCTCCAGGTAAAGAAGTGAGCGTTTAACACCAGGAAAGAAAACACTGTCCTTGCTGCAGAAAGTACTTCCATGGCAAGTGCTCCACATCACCAACCCAGACAGCCATCCACAGATTAAGATTGGCAATCTGTCTGCTACTGCCCACCTAGACTGAGTTAGTTTAACAAAAAACTTCCAAAATGTGGAGGGAAAATAATCAGCTAATTATAAAATGAAGCCATTGCTACTGCCAGAGAGGATTCCCATAAAATTACACTTATGCATCATTTTATGGAAACTTTTTAAAAACCATGTTTGCTGCTTGTAACTAAAAACATCTTGGGACAAATTTAAAACTTTACTTTGCTGCAGAAATATAAAATCTGCCAGATATCATCATAAACAAAGACAATTTGATGAATTAAAAAAAATTACTAACTCTACTTTTAACACCACTACCATTGTATGTAATATTTACCATACGCAATCTTCTTTTATAACGTAAAGTGTTTTTAAAATGAAATCTGCACTTAGATGCCAATATCCTCTCTTTCTGGCTTCTCACTTTATGACACTAACATAGGATCTCATTCACCAAGCCAATTGAAATTTTAATAAAAGAAAGCAGGAGTTTCTAATAAACTCCTGCAGTGAGCTGATAACACCAGGCATCTTTAGCAGCGTGGTGTTTTTTATTATTATTTTAGCTGTATATTAATATGCTAGTATTTGTAAACTCCCTAGTGCCACTAGATTTATTTCAGAAGGCTTCACTCCATTCTTCTACTGTAAAAAGTTTATCTGACAAAGAAAAATCCTTTTTTTGGTGGTTTTCCACCCAACTACTACTTGACAGGAAAATAGATAGCTAGCAAACATGTTGTGACTAGGCGTTCAGTCCTGGAAAGGAATAATGACTGATTTCCCATATTGCTCTGCCTGTTCTGCAATAACCAGGCAAACGGGAGTTATCCACACCAGTCATGCAGGTATTGTTCGGGCTTTTGTGGGGAATTTAATGCCATATACTGTGTATCCCTCTCACCACTATTTCATCCTCTCCATGTCACCCCTAGATCCCCACCCTAACTTCCCAACCGGATGGCTGATCACCACTCTTCTCTCTGGCTGCATAGCTTCTACACTGAATATGATACATAAAGATCCATGTTTACAATGTAGCTGGAGGGGGCAATTCAAATAAAACCACGTAGAGTATTCTTTTAGGACACTGGATATGATGTGGAGCTGTTATTATCAGTAGTCATTGACCTTCAGCATCCACATGTATAGAGTCAACATTTAGACACTGTTTGCTCCACAGCAGGCTTATTTTCAGCACTTTACACAAAGGAACCTATCTGATCCTCTCTCCAACTCTTGTGTGTCAGATGCTGTTATTAACCATACTTGGCAGGTAATAAAACTAAGATGCAGGAAAATGACTTGCCAATGTCATGCAGCCAGGAATGGCTGCTTCGGATTCAATCTCAAGTACATTAGTCTGGTATTCGTGGTTCTGCTTCTGTGAATCATCCCGTATTAACACTGACACGGACTCAGTGACTAGGGCTGCTTCTCTGTATAATACCTGTTCCACTGCTTCCTCATCCCTTATCCTCTGGGCAGGCAGGATATCTCTGGTTTTCTTAATCTTAAATTCGAGGAAGAAAGTGAACCCTCTCATCCTGTATCAGTGCTATGTCTTCCAATGTGAGTCAGTAAAAACAGTCAAGGAACGTTCACTTGGACACAAAGTTGAAAGGAAGACATGAGCTGTGCTGGCCTTTGTGCAATTGTGTGAGATTTAGGACACCGCCCAGAAGATGCATGGCTTGACAAGAAGAGAATCCTTCCACGAAACTGAAAAAAACATCCTTTCAGGCAGGCAGACAGAGCCAGGGTACAAGGTGTGATGCCAAAGAGACCACTGTGTGTGGTAAGCATCCTGCACAGGTATCCGTGCAATCAGGATGACCCTAGAGCTGCTGTTTCTCCTGGGCTGCTCCAATGCAGAAGTGGGTCTCTGTGGCTGGCCTGGAGAGCCTTAATGGCAAGAGCACACAGGTTAGGAAAGGAGGACTTTGTTTCTTCCAAAGCCAAGAATCAGTACAGCAAGACAATGGTGGCCCTAGAGGCTGAAATTTAGGCATAGTATACATAACTGTGCAAAATGCATCAAAGTTGACCAGGAAAGCACCAGGCTGAATTCTGGTTCTGGGGAGGCTTCCATATAGGACAGTACCAAACCATTTTTTGAATTACAGCTCAGATGTGCTGACATTAGGTTACTGTGCAATCTAGCTCATAATATTCAATCACCTATAGTCCAGTAGCTGATCTGAAATTGGTTTCCAGGGCAGACCACTAGACGCTATAGGCACATTTGAGGAAAAAAAATAAGGTAGCATTTGATGATAGAAATACCATATATCTTTGTTTAGAAGTAGTGGCTTCTATTAAATTTAATTACTTCCCCTGTGGCTTTAAATCAAGGGCAGCCTCTGTTAAATTTAATTACTTTCCCCTGCGGTTTACATGGCAAAGGTGTCACTGCTACTCATGAAGCGCTTCTGGCCAAAGCAAAAGCTTGGTTATGATTTGCTCCATTATATCAATGCCTCCCCTCATAATTTTACTTTCTCCCTCTATCCAATCACATGTTTTTGTGGACACTTTATTCATGAAATCTGCTTTCAGTATCTTGAAAATTATTCAGTTGGGATCATGCGATTGACAGCTGAAATCTGAAAGGGAAAAGAAAGCAATTTTTGATAAATTTCAACACAAAGCCTGAGTCTGTTTTACTTCATCATAATAATGTTTAGTTTATAAATCTGCATAAAGATGAACTTTCTTAAATTTTCTGAGTGGGCAGGTTGTAATCACCTTTATTTTATTAGTTACATACCCAACCTAAGAATGTTTGCTGTTAATTATGTTCACAGCAATTCCAATTGCTCTTCTGCCCCCTAATTGTCAGAGTAGGCATTCAATTGTAGCTACCTAACAACTCTACCCTTTATTGACTTGCCATTGGAGTGCGTTCACAGGAGTGAATTCCTAAAAGTTTGCTTCTCTCAAGATGAAGTGGGTCTTCATTAACATTCTGAAAATGAAATGCAGCTTCATAAAAAAATAAGGCACCTTTCAGACCATTTTAGAATTTCAGAGAAATTTTGCATTATCTTTCCCATGATTCTATGCTGATGTCAGGCTGTATTTCAACTGAAATGACAATGAAATCATTTCAATTCCATGCAATGTGCAAAAAAACAGTCAATTTTTCACTTGGCAAGCTGAAGTCAAAAGTAATTAAGCACTGCTGTGTGGGAGGCAGCTTCCTGCTCTGAAGTCAGCCTGAGATAATCACCATATTAAAGTCAAAACATCATGTACCGCACTGATAGATAGATGGATGGAGAGATTGGGCATCTATTAAATGATCCATTTTGTTATGCTTCCTGGGAAATGTGCCATTGATGCCAATTAAGAAATATATATTCCAAGTGAGTATTTCTAAGTGACAAAACTTCTATCCGGTAAATTGAATTTATTATTTACTGATCATGAAGTACTTAAAGTCATAAAATCCAGATAGAGAGCAACCTATGAGGAGAATTACATGCTTTGACTCAATTTACAAGCCCCTCATTACCCAATTGCCATGTTAGCATAAAACGCTTCATGATAATATTCCTAGCTAAGGTACCAAGTTATTTCAGTCACAAAAACTCTAACTGCAGCAATAATGTGTCATTGTAGAAAAATGTAAACATTCAGAAGTTTCAAAGTCAAAAACAAGTGGAAAACTCACTCTTTATATGTTTAAATGAAAGGCAAATGAAGTACACTTCAAAGAATAATCTTAAATATCTTTAAGTCTAGGTTTATGCCCTTGAAAAAGAAAATGACCTTTCAAATATCAAAGTAGGTTAAGTAATTTATTAACAATTCAGTTGGATGCAGTGCAGCAAAATTATATTTAAAATATTCCTGGCAAACACACTTAAGAAAAGTTAATAATTTATTAATATTCCTACTCAAGTTTACCAACTATTTGTGTTATTTATGCTTTTGTAATGATATCTAGTAAAGAATAAGCTAATGAAATGCTTTGGTCTGATTTAAGTAGGGCTGTTTATTTTCATGTAAAATATTGGTGAAAAAGAAAGGAATATGTTGACTCTGTAAAAGAAGGCATTTCCAAGTCAGAATCCTTTTTTGGGTGAAGAATAGGCATACTCTGTGTCTATTGTGAAGGTTATGCTTGATCCTCTCTAACCATTTGCAATGGGGCTTATTCTCCACCATTTCTACTAGCTTACTGCAACTATAAAAGATGGAGAACTAAAGTAATATCCCCTTAACAGATAATATCATAAGGGAGTGTAGGAAACAGAAAAGATTTCCTTTGATTCCGTATGTGAATCTCTATGATATAGACCTAGATACACAGACACACACACACACACACACACACACACACAAAAGCACGGTAGAAAGCTTTCCATTTTAAACCAAGGAGGAAAAATATCCAAATTAGGTAAAAATAAAAAATAAATTTTTTGTCTTATTTTGTTCTTCACAGGAGTTGACATTAGTTAGTGAACTACAAAATTTTCTTTTGCTCCCACTTTTCTTAACACTTTCAAATTTTTTCACAATGGACACATACTGCTTTCATCTTTGAAAAAAAAATAAATAAAGTCCAATTTTAAAAGACTTTTTAAAAATTTAGTTAGAAATATTTGGTCATTTTATAATAGATTCCCAAACAAAAATGAAGCTTAAAGGCCTCAGGGCAGGGTGAGACTGCTTTGAGGAGGATGGTCCTGATTAGAAAACAGATGGAGGTATATTAAAACTGTCCTCAGTGGCAGTCAGCCTTTGGGGAGCTTGAAGCCTGCCCAGGTCATTTGAAGAGAGCTAATAAGCCACATTGTGGTTTCTTTGGCACCATTCTGCAGATGCAAATCAGCAAATAGATGTGGAAAGGAGCAGAGGCTGAGAATTTGGTTTAGTGACTAGCACTCTGGTCTGGGAGCACAAAGACCTAGGTTTCTAGTTGTGTTCGTTCCACTGCCTCACTTTGGGAATCAGTACTATTAAGAACTTCCCCCCTTTTCTTATTCTCCATCTGTAAAATGGAGGCAATAATGTGCCCTGCAAGACCCTTTAGCAAAGCAGAAAAACAGCTAACGGTGGAAGAGGACAATAGGTACATTCAGAGCATCATTAGTTCTGGGAGAATTTCAGTTTGTAGTGAATTTTAGCAACATTTTTCAGCTGCACAAATTCAGGTGCTATTTAGAGAATCCAGCCTCAAACATTGTATTACTTTCTGCCCTTTAAAGATCTCACCATATTAACTGCAACAGTGAAATTAGATTGTTCAGCTTCAGTTTCTAGCTCATTTCATTCTTTAATTTCTGTGTTAGAGATGATAAGTTTTGATTTGTATTCACAGTGTTTCAGAAAAATAACAGATAAGATGGGTTCTTATTTGAAACATTTAAGCATCATGAAAAAAATCTGGCTTTACCTACTGTACTAGAATATTATAAATATAAATAGAATAACAACATATGTGAAAGCAGCTTAAGCTTTTCTAAGAGCCCCCCACTCGTATCTCCTCCCCCAAAACACACACTTTATGCAATTGAAACTGACTTTAAGCTACCTGTCAAAATCTATTTTGATATATTTTGATTATGTATTGGAGAGCGTATTTTTAAGATAGTTCTCTTAACATTCTAAAAAATGAGATAGATTAATTCTATCACAAACTCCTAAATCAAATAAACAAGACATCAATGCAGGTAACCTTTCATTCATACTTCATCCACCACCTCATTCTTTACTCTCTTGCAATTCACCCATGGTAATCTTCAGTCTCTCAACAAATGTCATATTCAGTAAGTCAATCATACATCTTAATCAGAAGCAATAAATGTAGCACCCGACATGAAAGAACACCTACATAAACATAGTCTTTTGTGCCTTCAAGTCTCTCTCACACTGACACTGTTAGCACAAGACAGCACTTCTCATCACTGGAAACACACCTCTGAATTCATTAAATGCTCAACGCTTTCTCTAACATCATGGGAAAGCCAGCAGCAGTATCACCTGATTTTAAAGTAGACTAGTACTAAAGTTTAGATTTCCAGAATTAAGAGGAGATAAGAGGGTGTTTCTTTTATTACCAAGATAATTCCCCCAAATTACTAGAATAATTACCTGACCCTTAAATATTATTTTTATGTGTAATTTGTCTAATCACTCTTGGGTGACTAAGATGATAAAAGAGATTCTCTTCTGTCTTCATACTTCAAACCAAGACAATGAAACAAGGTTTTCTGATAGGTTGGGATGGGAGGTGCTAATGGATCTTTACCAAAAGGATTTTGTTGCCATTTCCATCCAGGTCATCACCTTGGAGGGTATGACCATTTTCACCAGCTATCTCCTCACTCTAGGTTTGAAACTTCATTTGCTTCGTCATATTGTATTAATAGTGTCCTGACTGAGATATAACATTCAAGGGGGTACTTACAGAAGAAAGAAGACTCAGATATCTTGGCCCATAGTACAAAGTGGACACATTGCTCAATGCCTTCACATATTTTGTGTCAGTTAACTAGTACAACTCTGTTGGTCCAGTATTGTTTCTCTCCATTTTTACAATGAAGAAAATGTAACTCAGAGTTAATTAACAAGTTAGGTCACAAAATGGAAAATATGAGTGCCAGGGGAGATTACATATATGGCTGTCCACAAAGGTTTGTGAGAGACTGTGTGTGTCCATACCTAAATATGCTCTAACCCTGAGGCCAGGCAAGAGATTCTCCAAATATAGGATTTAGAATATCAGATTTAGCTCTAAGAAGCTCATAACTTTTTTTAAGCTTCAGTGTACAGTGTCATACCAAATTGTTTTTCATAAGCTAAAACTTAGATATTTATATCTCCATTATACAGAATAGGAGACTGAGATTCAGAGAAACAATTTTCATATAGCCAGTAAATGTCATTACTCTGGTCTCACTTTGATTACCTGTTCTTATTTGAAAACTTATATTTACTTACTCTTAGATTTGAAAACTTACGGGAACCACCCAAAAGGTAGAGTACCGCCAATGAATAAGCCCACTATTGGGGGAAAAAATGTGATGTTTGGAATATATGACTACTGAACATATAAAGTCAGGAGATTTAGGTTCCAGTCTTGACTGGGCCACTTACTGCCGAGGCTCGGTTTTCTCATATAAGAAACGGAAATTAAAGTGTCAACTTCTAATGATTCTCCAGCATCAGTGCCTGGAATATAGCAAGTCCTCAACAAATATTTGTTAAATATATAAGTGAAATAAAGAGATTTGAGGATGATAATTGCAATTCTCCAGGCTCCAGTAATGTTTTCCCAATAAAAGTAGAAGTTCCCTATATTTATTTATAGGAAGAAGCTGCCTTTTTAAGTCACTTAGCATTGTACACTTGTGCAATCTGTTAACATTTCATCCAGTTACTTTTCCCACTAGTGCTTGTTGCACTTGAAGCAGGTGATTGTCTTCTTACTCTGTCCCATCCCAGAGGTTAGGACAGGGGTCAGCAAACTTTTCCCATAAAGAAGCAGATAGTAAATATTTTAATCTTGTGGGCCATAGAGTCTCTGTCAAAACTACTAAATTTTGAAGTGAGAGTACAGAAGCAGCCAAACAATATGTATGTGAATTAGCTAAGCTGTGTACCAAAAATACAGGGCAGGATCACAGGCTGTATGCTTTCCCAACCCCTGATCACTATCTTTTAGATAGCAGATATTCAAAAGCATTGTTACAAGTGCTTTGTACATAGTTACTACTTAATTCCACTTTCTTGAACGAAAAGAACTTGTTTGAGTTTTACTAGGCTTTGTATTACACACCCTAGATAATAAAAAGGAAAAGAAGATGGTGTCCTCAATAGTACACACATCTGAGGAGGGAACTTACCAAACCTTGGAGGGCTAACAAGTCCACTGTAGTCCATTGCTAGGGCTAACACGTGGCAACAGAAAGCATTGTAACAGATGTTCCTTTTGTGTTTGTGGGCACACAATAATGTAAGACATATTCAAGTTGCTGTAACAATGAGCTGTAAGCTGCAATATTACACCAATGACAAAATGAAAAGCTAAGGATCAATTGGGTGATCCTTATAACCAGAAAAGGTATCAGCAGGAACAGATAGTAGAGCTGTTTTTTACATCAGAGTAGGGCAAGTAGAGGCAGAGGGAAGAGAAAAGGCATCCATGTGAGACAAAAATCATGTGCAAAGCCATAGAACAAAGCAAAGTTTAAAAAATAATTAGCTTTCAGAAAACAGTTATATTGGTGAATAGAAAAAGTACATTAAAGATGTGCACAAAATCTTGCTCTCTCAAAGTTCTTCCTCTTGTTCATATTATTTAACTTGAGAAATGGAACTATAGTATGGCCAAAAAAATGTTTGCAAAAGCTATTCCTATGGAAAGATATGATTAGGGTAAATGAGTATAAACATGCCCCTGTGTAAAAGGTGAATTTTATTACATGTCAGGTAGCAAATTAAGAACAAACTCATAAAAAAGTCAAATTGCTAAACAATGGCTTCAACCAACCAAAAGCAAAATTCTACATAAGCAGAGAACTATCCCAAGTATAAAACCCAACAAGCATTTCCTAGACCTGCCAGCAATGCTAAATTACTTTCATTCTGTAGTACACACCAGCTAGTCACGGGGTTGCCTCTTGCACAGTCTTGAACTGACAGTACTTGCAACAGGCACCATTTATCAGAACACAGTGGCTTTAGTGGACAGGTAAAGTTCAGTAGCCAAATCTCTTTTCTTATTTTCACTTTTATAGAAAGAAAAGTTAGTTTCAGGGCACATGGGAAAATAGCTACCCCATAAGCTTCCTCCTTCAGAAAGCCTCCTGTTGGCTCTAGGGTTAGAGCTTTGCCTTTTCCTTGTGAAAAGCTGTTCTCCCTGCTGGGATTGCCAAATGCTGCTCAGGTCAGAGCAAAGCATACTGCCCAGGGAAACGACTCTCATTGCTATTCATCCTTAGAAAAATGAGTGTTGGGGTAGAAGGTGGGAAGAGACACTTGGTCTACACATTTATTGAAGAATTTATTAATTAAAAGAAAGCTTTGATTCTTGAGGATTGCTTTGTGAAATACACAGTTTATTTTCCTAGCAACTTAAGCTGCCCATACTTCTAGTTTTATGGATCTTTGACTTTGGATAATGCAAACACTAGAATGAAGAAAAAGCTTTTATTAGTGGAAATTAAAATCCAAAAACAAAGCAAAGACACAAAAACAAATGGACAATAACAAGCCATATAATTACCATATAATTTTATATGGTAGCGAATTATCTCCCAGGCTCTCTGTGGTCCCATAATCCCTACCACTTGCTGCAGCTTTAAAAACTGAAGGAACCCATTACCTGGAATGCTTGAGCAAGTAGATTGAAAACACTTCTCAGATTGACATTAATTACAATTAGTAAATTGCTTCATTTCTTTGAAAACACAAACCTATCCCTGGCCTTTTACTGGAAGACTCTGATGGCATTTCTCTTTGATGGGAAACATAGAAGCGAGTGTGTCAAGTGGGCAAGGGCACCGACAGGAAGCCCTGAGACTTCATCTCTTGCACAAGACTGCAGCATGCATTCTTGAAGACAGAGTGACATCTGAAGGGAATTTGAAATAGCCAGGGCTGCTCTATGGCAGCCAAACTGACAAAGTCAAGGGCATGTCATATTTCGGAAAACTGATGAGTTTTCAGGTTTCCTGTGCTTGATTGTCCCAAGTAACCATGAAAAGAGGATCAAATTCCGATTTTAATGACATGCCTGAGGGTGCCCTCAGGACAACTGCCATTTTTATCTTAGATTCTGCAGGTCCTCAGTGAACAAAAGGGGGGAAAATCAGCTTTGAATAGCTTCCTTACGCTCTTGTCAAAAGTAATCCAACTCTGAATATCTATATCCCAAAATATCATCATGCGGGCAGCTTTTATTAACCTGAAGAATTAATAGAGCAGAATATTTAAAATGGGGTTTCAGTTATTGATTCTCCAATTAGATCTTGTGTTCCCTAGGTGCTGTGTGTAATAATGGTTTTTGCTCAGTCTCCCGCACTTGCTAGCTCACTGCTTTTGCTCTCTCTCTTTCTCTCGGTGTCTCTGTTTCTCATAAGCATGCATGCTTTGAATACACATGTGGTGCATAATGACCAGATCTGGGAGGCAAAGCTGCATTTGTGGATTCTGATTATGCATTTGAAAAATATCCCCGATCCCCAAACTTAGCCTTTTCCAAGCTTATAATCCCCGTTCTCCTCCCTTCTGCACAAAATAATTTTTATTTCGGAGTTGACTATCATAATATGTGGCAGCTTAGCCAGAGAGCAGGGCCTGTGTGCTTGTTAACAGCACCCTGATGTTAACAATGAACTAATTACTTTTACTACTGATGTGCTCTGGGGCATTATTTTCTCTGTTCGCTTTCCTACTGAACTATTGTCATTACTCAGTCAGAGGACTGAGGCAAGCAAAAGCAAAAAAAAGTGAATGCCTTTTCTTCCAGAGGGCTGAAGCCAGAGTCCCATAGTCTAGGTCTTGTTTTCTCCGTTTTCTTTAATTGTGTATGTCTTGGGCAGTGGGAATGCCTTCTGATGCATTTTTACTTATTTATGAAAAATAGTATAAAATCATGCCAGGCTCCTGGGATATTCTATCACATTTATAACCATGATGCCCCAGTGAACTGCTTAAGCACGGATCAGCTGCAGACTGAGAAGTTAACTCTTTCTTCTTTACAGAAGCTGCGTCAAAGTGATAAAACAGTTTGTGGTATATTCCCTTTTCAGAAAAAAAAGTGCCTCTGGAAAGAAGTGTGTGCATTTCTCCATTTGCACAATAGCACTTGGAGTTTTATTGGAGTTGGGGGGCAGAAAAGGGAGGGGAGCCATGAGGAAGGACCACATTAGCCCAGACAAAGCTATGATAAGAGAACATTTACAGTGGGATATCATTTGCAGCGAAAGTGGTGTTTTGCCTGAAGATAGAATTTGCTCACACAACTGATTTTCTGGGATTGTTTTCCTATAAAACATCCACCCTAGACCCATTCGCACATCTACTCAAATAACATTTCACTTTCACGTCAAAAGAAGTTGCCATAGAAAATTCAGAATAAAACACGGAACCTGAGGTGGATTGAAGCAGTAAATAACGACAAGATCTTTCAGCTAGTCTTAATAAAGGAGATTAAAGCAACATGTAACACAAGATGTATGTTAATAAAACAAGTGGTGAAAAATAATAAATGGACTATCGTAATAACAGACGTAATGTCTTTACATTTCAACTAATCCTCTGTCGATGCTGTCTTTGTTTTTTCTTCAACACTTACAAATATGTTGCAACCATAGAAAAATGATGATTATCAAGCCAGAGTGTTCTTGACAATACAACTATTTGGTTGTTGTTTGAAAATAAGTCATCTTTCTCATGCGGTCACTTTTCATTCAAAGCTATCTCAATTAGAGCAAGAATCAATCATTGTATGTTCCAAGGCTACCCAATCTCCCAGAGCTGTCAATGCCCACAGTCTGCCTCAGAGGGTTGGAATTCTGATAACAAATCAGTAATGTAAAAGGCCAGAAATGGTGAAACTTGAGGCTGGTGGCAATAATAATTAGAATAGTATTTATTAGTTCACAGACGATGTTCTGGATCAGAAATAAATCGGCTTCCTATCAATAATGCAGTTTGAACTTTGTTGCTAAAATATTTCAAGTGTGAGTTAGCCTCATTTTGATTCTTTTGTTCTTCCAGTAGTTATTTTCACACTAAGATGTTGAATGTTAAGCTGTTCTCCTGTAGAAGAGAACCTATGCTGATAGACTAGGTCTTTGTCTGCGTTTCTTTACGGACTTAGGCAATACAGCAACGTGAAAGGAAACAGCAGAAGTGAGGAAGCAGAATGATGGCATCCTTCGGCTGTTATGCTGTGTTCTCTTCACCACTCAGTTTGTAAGTCTGGTTTAGTTCTCCTTCTGATGGAAAACTGTATTTTTATTTTGCAATATTAGAATTCTAGGAAGTTGTTTCTTAACACAAACATATTGAAAGGTAGGATTTATTAATGAGTACAATAGTAAGCAATGAAAAGTGTATCAGAATGAATATGTCAGAAAAGGATTATACTAAGCTATAATACTTAGGAATCTTTCAATAGCTTTTAGGTAGAATCATAAAACTAAAATGTGAGCTAGGGCATAGATGCAACAAAAGATAAAAAACTCTAAGCTACCTCAAAATTGAAAATCAAAGAATTACCCCAAATGTGCTAACTTTGTGTTTTTAAAGAGGCAAAAAACCCTATGATCAGAAACAGAGCATTTAGGATTTCTTGGTATATTTCAAAACGAAAGAGAAAGGAAGAGAGGGAAAAGCAAGAACACTTGGAGGAGTAAAAAGCTTCTGATTCTTTCCAAACTACAATTCGATTATTTAGCAGATCTCTGTGGACTTTTGGCCCCAACAAATAGATGATGGATTTTATTGAGGCATAAATTTTTATGTTGGCTTGAGCAATGTAACAATTTGAGTAATGTTTCTCAAAAAATGTTTTCTTAAGAATTTCTTTAAAAGTTCTGTGGATTATTAAGTTCCAAGTCTGGACTTTCTACTTCTGATATATATGATTTGTTAATATTAAAGTTAGTAATCCAAAATATTCTCATGCATCATATGTAATAATTTTTGAGTATTCTATATGATTCAGGCAAAATTGGTATTCAAAATGAAAAGAAGACCAAAGCAATTATGTAGATGAATCTAATTCTTTGAGACTTGTGTAGCCAAAAACAGAGTCCTGTGCACTATTTTTTCCTCAATACAATAATGCTTGCTAATGATGATTAAGGACGCATGTACATGCATTAAAAAGGAAGTTTAATATAATCTGAGATCTGTGTAAATCCTCACAAAGATGCAGGCGCTGATCTACCAACTCCACACCAGCCATCCCCATATATACATCAAAATCGTGAGCAGAAAAATATGAGATATAATTACAATGTTGGCTGAGTTTAGCCGAAACTATTTCTATCATGAATTACCAAACAACTTCCATTCCTTGCAGTACAAATTCCCCACCACCCAGGAGGGTATATTTTTCCTAACTCTAATTTTAACTTAAAAAAAAAAAAAACCACATCTCAGGAAACTCAATATCCCTTTTAAGAGAAGGAACAATGAAAAAGATATGTAATATATTCAGTTCATAGCAGAGTGAATCATTGAGGCATCTTCCAAGATATGAAATGTATCTCTGAAAGCTTAGACTTGGTTTTGTCAGAAAAGCAGTATTAAAAATAGAAAGCTGATTGTACATCCGTGGGAAGGAAAAGAAAGACATTAGCAAGCACATGAGTGAAGGAAAAAATAAACCTACATACCATCTTCAAGAATCTATAAAATACTGAATTTTACCTAATCAAAGTTATAAGTTCTAGTCAATGAGTAACCTCCCCCCACCAAAAAAAAGAAGATAGGTGAATTTTCTTTGGGATTAGTGAAGCCCATAAAACCTGGACATATTTTTGCACTTCTTTTAAAATCATCATTCCATGTAGCTTTCTTTCTTGTCCTAACTGCGAATTAATAAAAACAGGTTTCCATCATTTTACAGAACAGAAGCCCTCTATTTAAGTCTCTTAATTTCCTTAACATCAAGTCATCCCTTGTGTTTTTTCTTTCTTATTAGACCCCAAAGACCTGCTTAACACATAATACACAGTCGATGTTTTCTAAGTGTCTACTGAATGAGAAAACAATTTAGTAACTCAGTAACTAACTGTGTAGGTAAAGATATCTTTAAAAAAGAAAAACAAGTCTCAGCCAGGTGCCCATGGCTCACAAATGTAATCCTAGCTACTCAGGAGGCAGAGATCAGGAGGATTGCAGTTTGAAGCCAGCCTGGGAAAATAATTTGAGAGACTCTATCTTGAAAAAACCCGTCACAAAAGAATGCTTGGCAGAGTGGCTCAAGCAGTAGGAGTGTCTGCCTTGCAAATGTGAGGTCCTGAGTTCAAACCCTAGTGCAGCCAAAACGAAAGATCTCAAAATCCATTTCAAACTTCTGTCTCAATTATTATTTTAATTATTGGTGCCACTAGCAATCCGAAATCTAATCTTGGATTGACCAAAGTGTTTGCTTATTTAACAAATATGAATTGACCATTACCATATGACAGGTATACAAATATAAAGATGGATATCGCATGATTTCTTCCCTCAAGAAACTCCCAGTCTACTGGTGTAGAAAATGATATCTCTATAATTATAAGAATGATGTGATAAACATTATGACAGAGACTGCCCCAGGATAGTCTAGTATAATAGCTCCAAGGAAGAATAATAAACACAGAAGAATATGGTAGGAAGATTAAGTGGCTGCTTCCAAGACAAACTGGGAAGGAAGGGCATAGGAAGTAACTCCAGGCTGATTCCACAGTGGGGTGTGTGCTGGGGATTCTCAGACTCTTTCCAGGTTTGATGTTTCACTATGAGCACTTACAGGACTCTGCACATAATCATAGTTAGGATTTATAAGAGAAAAAATACTGTAAAGTAAAGGTGGCAAGGGAAAAAAGTACACATGGAAAAGTCCAAGGGAAATCATGCCAAGCTTCCTAGAGGCCTCCCCTAAACTGAGTCACACAGGATTTGCTTAGCTAAAATGAGTTGTGAGAGACAAGTATGAAACGCTGCCGGGAAGGTAATCCTGTTAGAGACAGAGAGCCCAGGATTTTCCCTGGGAAAGGGGGATAGCCACTTTAGGTATCTTTGCCTAACATACACCAAAAGTCCAGACTCTCAGAAGGAAAACAGGTGTTTAGCATTAACCATATTGTTTGCTTGAACACTTTAGCTGCTCTTATCAGTTCTAGGAATGGTTGAGACTAAAGCCCTCGTGAAATCCAAGTTTTCAGACTGTCACCAAGGGACAAATCTATAAGATGGCCTTTCAAAAGACAGGGCCCTGTTGTGCCTACTCTGGACAGGGCTTAACATGAATAACCTCAGCTATGTAAAAAGTAGCTAGAGGCACCCTAAGTAGGGTGACTTTATTTTCCAAACTCGCTTTCTTTCTTGCTTCCTCCCTCCCTCCTTTTCTTTCTTTTTGGCAGTACTGGAGCTTGAACTCAGGGCTTCACATTTGCTAGGCAGGCTCTCTTCCACTTGAACCACACCCCCAAGCCCTTTATGCTTTGGATTATTTTTCGTTAAGGTCTCATGCTTTTGGCCTTGAACTGCAGTTCCTCCTACATGTTCCTCTTACCTTGCTGGCATTACAGACTTGCACCACCACCTCTGGGCAAATAGGCACTGTTTAAAAATGAAAGGTGATCAATTAAATATTATACTAGCCAGTAGCTCACACCTGTAATCTCAGTTACTCAGGAGGTGGCTATTGGGAGAATGAATGTTCAAGGCCAACCCAGGAAAAAACATTATGGAGACCCCATCTCAACAAATAAGCCAGGTGGGATGGCTGTCACTTGTGATCTCAGCTAAGAGGTAGGAAACTCACAGTCTGAGACCAGCTCTGGACAAAAACATGAGATCCTACTTGGAAAATAACTAAAGCCAGAAGGGACTAGGGGATGTGGCTCAAGTGGTAAAGAGCCTGCTTAGCAAGTGTAAAGCCCTATAAATTAAAATCCCAGCACTGCCCAAAATAAATAAATATTATGCTAGAAAAAGAAGTATAAACCAGAAATATCCTGGGTATGTCCGTGTGGTTGTGGTAACATGTGACAATAGTTTGCTGTTGCATAAGTTAGAGAGCAGAAGTCTTAGAATTTCAAGTTAAACTGTGGGTGGTAGAAAACTAATAAGGTTTAAGTTTGAGAGGGACAAGGCCAATAGTACTCTGCAAAAATCTAATATTATTAGTTGATCAGAATCTCCAATGGGAAATTCCCCCACTCTACCCATACCAAGGCCACAGAACAGTGTGATAAAAAGCAAGACTTCAACACAGCCCCACCTTCCAGTCCCCGTTCTGCCACCTACTAGCTATGTGACCTTTAACAAGCTAATCTCACATGTTTCATTTCTAAAAGTGGATAATAATGGATAGCAATTTCATAGGACTTTATATGAGTACTAAATGAGCTAATTATATTTCATTAAATAAGCACTGTCAACTGCAAGATACATGAGAAAATAGAAATCACTGCCAATAAAATCATGACTCAATGCATTTTCATCATTTAAAATGTTCATTTTAGCTATGATTTAGACAGTTTTTCCAATATTACTACTATGTACACATACAAAGCAAAATATAAATGAAATAAATTGTGGTTGCTCTCAAAGCAAACATTGAATTATGATCATTCCTTCTATAACATTTGCTCTACTAAGTTAAATTTTGCTGTCTTTTCTTGCCTTTATGAATATATGCTATCTTTTGGTTTCAGTGTTGAATCATGATGCAATCATTTTATAAAACTTTAACACTTAAACTCACATAGGTGCCAAAAATGCATATAACTCAGCTTTTAAATGATGACAATATGAACAGCTGTCGCCAAGTTTGTATATGGTGACTATGCCATGGCTTCCTATGGCTGACAGCAATTATAAGATGTTTATGAGACTTCTATTTAAAATGTGAAAAAATGTAAATGAATTACAATTATAGAACAAAAGTGTTTCTTGTGAATCTAATGAAGAGAGAATTTCCTAGCGTCTCAATTGCAAAGGCCCTTTCCAAAGTCCTATGAGTAGGAGCTCTTGGAATGTATGTACAAAGTGATATGATTATGGAAATTTTTCTTATATTAGAAAAAAGCTTTGAAATCAATGACCTAATCTTCTACTTTAAGAAGGTACAAAAATATGAGTGAATTAAACTAGAAGTTGATAGAAGAACTATCCAATAAGAGAGGGAATCAGTAAACTAGAAAATAAACCACAGAAAAAAATCAACAAAAACAAATGTTGATGTTTTTAAAAGATTTATAAAATTAGAAAACCCCTAATACAACTGATAAAGAAAAAATTAGGCTAAATTCAAAACATTAATATTAAGAATAAAAATTAGGACATCATTTGACAAGTATTTTAAAAGACAATAAGGGAATACTATGAATAACTGCATGCCAATAAATTTGACAACTTAGATGAGATGTAAAAATTCCATCAAAAGTGCAACCTACAAAAACTGACATGGGAATAAATAGATATCTAAATAGCCCTATATGTAGGTGGTAGGCAGACTCTAACAATTATCCCCACCTCCTACTACTCTTCTGCACATTAAATTACCTCCTTTCTAGAGTAGGTAGGACCTGTGACTTGCTTGCAATAGTAGTGTAAGGCAAACTTGATGGGTGGTTGTTGGAGCCAGCAATGGGACTGTGCCTGTGTGATTTGGCATCTGGCCTTGTGAGAAAGCTCTAAGAAACTGAGGCAAAGGTCTCAGAACCAGACATCCAGAAAAACAACAGTGCTCAAGGTTCCCCAGATGGCTTTGTGTCCTTCAGATGTAAATAAGAAGGTTATGTTGACCTTGTGCTTCTCTTGCTTCTCTGTTCCCATTTTAAAAGAGACATAACAAAGAGGTAATTTTAACCATGCTTCCCTGTACTAATGTAACCTCGACACATAATACTTGGCATGCTTTTTCTGACCAAGTGGAAAAGGAGTTTATAAAAAGCAGAAGTGATCTTCATTAAAGTGACTATTGAGCAAGACTCGGTAGTCCCCTCATTTTTTATGGCTCCGGTCACCTAGGTCCAGCCGATAAACAGCAACAGGTTGTCACCTCCATGAATATTATATGAGATTGTAATTTCCATTCTGCTAGAAGATTCTCCCTATAGAATCTCTCCCTTCCTGGCTTTGATGAAGTTGCTGTATACAAAGTCTCATGTGATAGGAAACTGAAAGCAGCCATCAGCCTA
Organism: Castor canadensis; assembly: GCF_047511655.1. NCBI lineage: Eukaryota > Metazoa > Chordata > Mammalia > Rodentia > Castoridae > Castor > Castor canadensis. The sequence continues at coordinate 92,067,600 of NC_133392.1, read as the reverse complement.
TATCCAGTCAAGAATGAAGCCCATATTTCCCCCAAAGGAACTGGATCCCATCAAGTGAGCTTGGGAACAGCTCTTTCTCCAGTTGAGCCACTAAGGAGGACCCAGTCCTAAACAATACCTCCATTGACTTTTGTGGTAGATCCTGAAAAGAGGACTTGGCTAAGACATTCCTAGATTTCTAGCCCACAGAAAGTGAGAGATAATAGATGTGTGTAGTTTTAAGCTGCTAAGTTTGTGGTAATTTATTACACAGCAATAGATAAGCACTAAAACTTATTTTTATTGAATTTGTAATAAAAATGTTCTCAAAAAGCAAACTTCAGGACCAGAGGACTGAGGTGATGAATTCTATCAAACAATAAAGTCAGACATGATACTAATTAAATAAGAACTTATTTCAGAAAGAAAGAATACTTTCCAACTATTTTATGAGGCCATTAAGAAATCAAGATCTGATAAAAATATTGCAAGAAAAATTATAAACCAACATTCTTCCTAAGTATGGAAACAAGATTCTTCTTTTAAAAAATTAGTAAATTGAATTCAGAAAAGGCATAAAAAGGCAAATATATCATGACCAAGTAGATTAATCCCAAGAGTGAAAGGTTGGATCAACATTTGAAAATCTGTGAATATAATTTACCACATTAATAAGAAAAAAGTCAACTCAATAGAAGCAGAAAAAACAGTTGACAATAGCAGTCCATGATTAAAAAAAATTTTTTTTCCGTAAGATAAGAATAAGTGGAAATCTCATCACCTTACTGAAGGCATTGATATAACACCTGTACTTAACACCATATTTAATTAAGATCAGCAAATATGACTGATCTTGCTACTTTTCCACATTATATAGGAGATCCTAACTAGTGCAACAAATGAAGACAAATGCAGAAAAGACAAATATTGAAAAAGTAACATAATTAGAATTATTCACTTACAATATTATGTGTACATGCAAAACTTTCCAAAATCAACAAAAATTATAACTGATAAATGGATTTAGTATGCTTACACAACACAAGGTCAATATTTAAAAATCAATTTTATTGCTGGGCATGGAGCTACATTTCTGTAATCTCAGCCCTCAGGAGGCTGAGGCAAGAAGGGTGGCAAAATCCAAGGCCAGTCTGGGTTACATAGGAAGACCATGTCTCAAAAAAGAAAATTTTATTTCTATATCCTAGTGATGAACAGCTGGAATATGAAACTTTAAGAATGCAACTTAAAATCATAAAAATCATAAAATACCCATTTAAAATTTTAATGAAAATATGCTAGAGCCCTATACTAAATATCATAAAAACATAGCTAAGAAAAATTAATAAGGATTTTAAAGATATCATATACATGGATCTTAAAACTTAATAGTATTGCAATGATCATTCTTCCCATACTTAGCCATATCTTAAATGCAATCTCTTCAAAATTCCATCAGTCTTAGTCTGAACTCAGGGCTTCTGACTCACTAAGTGGTACTCTACCTCTTGAGCCACTCTGCCAGCGCTTTAGCAGTCAGTCATTTTAAAAACAATTTCAAGTCCATTCTACACCTTACCAACAATCTAACAGATCTAGAATACCTGAACGGTCTTGTGAAAAAATAATAAGTTGGACCACTTGTGTTATTTAAGACTCATTATAAACCAAAAAAGCATGACAATGTAGTGCTGATATAGAACTTAAAATCAATGGAAAAGTGAGGGAAGAAATAGACCTTGGCATATAAGCTCAGTTGATTTTTTTTTTTACTGGGGTGCAATGCTAATGAGGAGAAGACAAGTTTTAAATAAGTGGTGTTTGAACAAGATATCTACAGGAAAAAAAAAACCCTAAATTCTGAGTCCACACCATACACAAAAATCATTCTATGGTACACAGAATGTTTAAACAGGTACATAGAATGATATAAACAGGTGTTATGTCAACAGCTCTAAATGAATTACCCAGAGCCACAAAACTTCAAAAGAAAACACAGGACACAGGAGAATGCCCTTAAAACCTTGGCATAGGCAAAGATTCTTTGAACAGAATACATAAAGCAATAACTACTTGAAATATCAGCTTCTTAAAAATAAAATCCAAATTTAAAAAACGGAATTTCATACTTTTGCTTCTCAAAATATACCATTGCAAAAACAAATAAGCAAACCACAGGGAAAAAATACTTGGAATACATATATTTGAAAAGGGCATGTGACCAGAAAAGAAAGAAAATGCATATAATATGGGTGCGTGTATATATATACACATACAAATGATTAGACACATATATATTATTATATGTGTACATATACACATATGCACTCGCATATATGTGTGTGTATATAGATGAGAGCTATAACAACTGAATAAAGAACGGAAAGACTTGAATACTTTACAAAAGAAGATAAACAAATAGCCAATTACCACGTATTAGTGCTCAAGATGAGGAAAATGCAAATTACATCCACCATATGACACCACTTCACTTTCACGCTAATGGATCCAATTTAAAAGGTGAAAGCATCAAATGTTGATGTGCATGTGAAGCAAACAGATTTATATGGGTGGAAATGTAAAATGGCATAACCCCTTTGCAGATCTCTGTGGCAGTTTCTCCTAACATTAAATTTACCCTGCAAACATACACTTGCCCGGCAAACCTGTTACTCCATCCTAGGTAATTAGCCAGAAGAAATGAAAGTGAGCTGGAAATCACTGTGTTAGGCTGTTAACAGGCTAAAAACTACAAACAAGTGAAACCCCATCAACAAAACAAGGGGTAAATTGTATTATATTCTTAAAATGAAATGCTACTCAGTTAAAAAAAGTAACAAAGTAGACCCTATCTGAAAAAATAACTAAAGCAACAAAAAGGCTAGAAGTGTGACTCAAGTAGCTAGTTAGCTAAAGGCCCTAAATTCAAACCCCACTACTGCCAAAAAAAGGAAAGAAAATGATAGAATTCTAGCATGGGAGTAAGGATTGACTAGGCGACAAGAGAGAAATTTCAGAGTGCTAGAAATGTTCTATTGTTTTGTTTTATTTACTTTTACTGGGGATAGTGCTTAAGTGTTCTAAAATATGGTTAGAACTCGCCAAACAAATATGTAATATGTGTGCTTTTCACATATGTTAATTACGTGCCAATTACGTGAAAATTTCAATCCCACAGCATGTATCTAAAATCCACCACTTAGAAGGTATGGTGTTATGCTGTGAAGGGCTGTATTTTTGAAACTGAGAAGACAGATGGGTAGAAATCCTTAGCTAATAGCCCCATTTCTGCCAGCATTGATTAATTACAAAAGTTTTAACAAAACTGTATATTCACAACTAATATACATTGAATATGTATTTTTATTCTTAGAACTAAGACAAAAAAAATCCAACAACAGCTAGACTAATTCCTGCAGAATAAATGTAAATGCCCTCTGGGAAATTAATTTCCTTGAAATAAAAAGTCCTGTGCATTCGAACAGGTAGAAAATCTCAGGAGGAGATAAAGTGTCAGAATAGGAGAAGGAAGAAAGGCCCTTTGTCTAAGATACCCTGTGACCTCTCCTAGCCAGAAAGTGACTGGCTCTATGATTGTTATCATTCACAGCTCTCGGGCACTGCCCCATCCCAAAGACCGTGGTTCATTCAGTTAATATTCAGTTTGCAAGTAAAATAGTGGGGGAAGCTGTTCAGCACCCTGCAGGAGGAAATGCACAGCATTTAATTACTACAAAGTGGGGGGTGGAGGGAATTCTTCATGAAAGAACTTAATATATTTAACCTGATGGGTTCTCATATATGTTTGGGCGAAGGAAGAGGGTTGCTTCTACTTGGAATAAGTCGATTTAAAACTTTTCTGAGATTAAGCCCAGAATGATCATTATCAGACTCTGCATTCATTTAAATATCTTTGCCACCATTTGCTCATCCTTCTAGAGGCTTTCTGTGGTTGAGGAAATTTTTCACTCCATTTTACAACACCCCATGAAATCATGGCGATATATTACTTAGTACACAGCATGTAAGTGTTTAATAAATAGGTGTTAAATGAATGAGTGAGTGAGTGAGTGGGTCCTAAAGAACAAGCATTTCATTATCTTGTCTCTTTGATTCAACTGACTATGGTTCAAAATAGATTATTAAGATCATAGACTTTCAGGCCAACTCCCAAAGACTGAGTTCCAGGTCTCACTGTTATCATTTTTGAGATTTGGGACAAGTTTCTTAATTTTTCTGAATCTCAGTGTCATCCTTTAAAAAAGGAGGTGAATCTATTTGTGTGTCAAATAATTACGGTAAAAGTAATGTGTACAAAGCATTTTGCAGCTGGCCTGTAAAAACCTCTCAAGTACTTGTTGCTATAATTCTCAAGATATTTTCTATTACTGTTTTTTATATTATTATCATAGTAAAATAGCCAAGAGCACAAACTCTGTGGTCTTTGGTTTTCACATTTGTAAGATGGTAATGATGCTAGTGTCTTCTTAAATATTTTATGAGGATCCAAAGAAATTAGCAGGTGATGTTCTAGAATAAGAAAGGCAGCAGTGGGGTTCATTGTTAATGGTTGTAATGGTCTGGAGGGTCATAACCAATGAGGTAAGTGTAGATTTAATGTTGTCATATGGGTTTACATCCCCGCTGAGCCCCTTGCTCACTATGTGGTCTTGAGCAAGTGTATTAACCACTTTGTGTCTCAGTCTCCTGAGTTGAAAAGAGACAATAATAACACTACCAACACTTAAAGTTACAGCTAGGATAAAATAAGAGGGTGCACGCAAAGCCCTTCGGTGCAAAGCACTTAGGTTAGGGCCCTCACAGAGTGAGCATGTTATGAATGTTAGCTATTGTTGCCATTGTTGTGTGGTCATTGTCATCATCACCACCATCTTGATCAAAGGAGTTCATATCTACAGTCTGAGAATATTATCAGATAAAAGGTCTGTGTATAATGAGCACATAGAGAAGATTCTCAAGCAGCACTCCATTAGTTCACAAGCTTAATTGCTCACTGTTTCAAGGTCCTAATTCTCTGAGCTTTTCTTTCATTTTCTTGTTCATGTAGGTAGTTCAAAATCTCCTACCATCAAAAGCAACCCTCCTCATTAGCTCTAAAGGCCATTTTCTCACCAATTCAGTTATCCCTTTAAAACTAAAAATATAACTGCAAATCCTGTCCCGTGAAGATCAAAATTTGAGTTCTATTCCAGAAGTTGTCAATAAATTAGGTATCCTTGGGCTACTTATCCGTTCTTAAAATTGTGCATTTTCCTTCTCAATAAGTATGTCTACACGTTAACTTTAACTGTATATGCACCTAAGTCTGCGTGTAAAAAATAAACCAGCTAAGATTGTGATCACTGCCATTGAAATACCCAGGAACTAAAACAAGGACTCAGCTTTAGCTGGCCCTAAGCAGTACTGGCCAGAGAATTACTGGCTGGCCATTGTGAATCTCTGCTGCTTAATTCTCTGCCCCTGTGTAAACATTCTTCTACAGTCACCAAGAAAAATATAATTAAAAGAGCCTAAAGGTGACTTAAAAGATACATTGGTGATCATCTAGCTCAATATCTCATTTTATAAGAACAGCAAATGCAAGTAAAAGATGTTAATTTGGTCAAGACCATAAATATATCTGGGGCAAATTTAACAGTCAAATAATATTAATTGTAACAATAATAATACCTTACACCCAGAAAGGTTTTAGAGTTTAGAGAGCACTTTCAGACATATTATCTTATTTGATCCTCGTGAAAAATCAAGATGGAAGGAAAGTATTATCACCTACATTTTACAACTAAGATAATGGGCTTAAGACAGATAAAATGATTTGGCCAAGGTAACACAGCTTGAATGTGACAGACACCAATTCCATTTAGATTCCCACCCCTGCTTTTTCTACTTTCTTAGACTGTTATTGTGCCATCTATCAATCAGGAGAAAAGAGTTATATTTTGAGTGTGTGGCTTTATTATTTGTTTTATGGTAGAAAAAATGTGGACTATTTTATGTGCATTTTCCTAGTATTATAGAGCCAAAAAGATCTTTGAACTTTTATCTACTCCATCATATTGTGCCAAAGCAAGATTTCCCATAAATCATATAGGGAAAACCACGTATCTGTTTGAAGAGAAGGTAGCTTTTGAAATTCCAACTGATAATGGTTTTAGCCAACCTCATCACATAGATGATAGATGATAGATAGATAGAAGATAGATATTCTTTTGCAGTGCTGGGGATTGAACTCATAGCCTTGCAAATGTTAAATACATACACTACCACTGAGCTATGTCTCTAATCTCACAGTATTTTTTTTTTTTTTTTTTGGTGGTACTGAGTTTAAACTTAGGGCCTTGCACTTGCTAGCCAACAACAACAACAACAACAACAACAAAAAATATGTATATATATATATTGTGGTACTGGGGCTTGAACTCAGGGCCTACACCTTGAGCTACTCCACCAGTCCTTTTTTGTGAAGGGTTCTTTTTTTTGAAATAGGGTCTCATGATCTATTTGCCTAGGCTGGATTCAAACCCTATCTTCCTGACCTCTACTTCCTGAGTAATTAGGATTACAGGTGTGAACTTCCGGCACCCAGCTGCAAACAATATATTTTCAATATTAACCAGATTGGCAAGTGTTTTATGCTTTATCTAGCTCCTCATGGAATGAATATGAAACTAAGATTTCTTTTATATTCTAATTTAGAATAAATCTGTTATTCTAAAAGTTGTGATTATGTTTATATATTGCTATTTATTTTATTTGAAATGTCAAAAATAATTAGTGGTTTACCTATAAAGGACCCTCATTAGTTTAATCCTATCAGCCATTAAAATCTCCCAGGCCATTTAGTGATTGGTTCAACAATAGGTATATAATCCAGTTTGGGCCAATGAGACAGCAAGGATTGATGTCTTGGGCTTCTGGGAAAAGAAAGATGCTTTCACTTCCTGTTTGATATGAGTGAAAAAGCATAATACACCAGGAGCTGTTCAAAGCCATTTTAAGTCTGTCAGCTTTGGGCTAAAGCCAACACTAGCAGTTAGCGGAAAAAAAACAAAACAGATGTTTCATAGAAATGTTTGATCTATTATATACAACTTTGTTTAAAAGAGATCCTATTTATTCACTTTTAACTTCATTGAACCAATAAATGCCCTTAACTTTCTAGTCATTTTGATACTATGTGCCAGGTACACATGAGCAGAGAAGGGGAAGAAGCTTTTTCTCTGGCCACAGAGATCACTGACATGTGGCATTACCATGCAGTGTATCTTATGACTGCCTGTAAAGAGATAGCCAATGATATACTGGCAAGACCCAGGGAGAATGGGAACATTGCCCACCTCTCTGGGGGTACTCTCTTTTACTTGCCTCATCATCTGGTAACATAAAACATGTAAAAAAAGAAAAAACCCAAACTTTGATCTGAAGGCCTTCAGGAGCTGGTACATCAGCTTGTCAGCTCTTTGTCACTACAATGAAATACCTGAGGCAATTTATTTCTAAAGAGAAAACATTTATTTTGGTTCATAGCATTGGAGTTTCCAGTACATGATTGGCCTTATTGCTTTGGGCCTCTCACAAGGCAGTGGGAATATGTGGATGAAACAAACCACTTGCATCATGAGCCAAGAACCAGAGTGAGATAGGAAGAGGAAGATAGCAGAGTCTCACAATATCCTTTGAGGGTACCCCCCCATGCCAGTGACGTAAGGCTTTCTCATTAGGCCCCACCCCTGAAGTTCCACAGCACTTCTCTTCCTAATAGCACCATCCTAGAGACCAAGCCTTTAACACATGAACCTTTGGTGGTCTCCTTTCCTGGGGTACCAGTGATGCCAGAAACTCCTTTCATCAAGCTGGGCATGGCAGGAAACCAATGTTTTCCATTTTCTGATGCCCATATTTCTCTTTGTTCCTAGGCCTTTATTACAGTCCCATGAATGACATTCTGGAAAACCCAAACTTTACCTTAATCTCAAAGATCTGTTGCCAGCACTTTTTACCTCTCTTCTTGCATCCTAGCCTCTCCCTGCCTTAATGCCAACTCTTGGGTAAGTTTGTTTCACAACAAATCTGAGGTGTTGGACCCATCTTGTGTATAGGATTATATAAGAAGTATAGAATGAGTTTTGTATCCTTCTTGCTCCCTAAAACCAAGGCCAATAAGTTCCAAAATAACGGACCACCAACTCGGAGCAGGAAGTTATCAAAGTCTTCATTCATCCTATAGGTATCCCAGTGTTTTTCCTAAAGAGTGGGGAGTTGTACTTCTACCCAGAAACCCACCCAGCAGTATGAACATTAACTGTGTAAGAGCATCACCAGCTCTTAGACCCGGCAGCTCGGATGATATATAGACTCTATGGAAATGAGATACCCACAATATCTACAGTGCCATCTGAATCCAGTGATGCATAAAAGGTGTCCTTTCAAGTTTATCACTCAGTGAACAACATTTCTCTTACTAAACAACATCTCCTGTGATCAGGAGATATGAACTATCTGACAATATGCCAGCATGCTATCCCCAGCTGGAATTCTAGGAACCAGAGCCCTCATTAACTAAGCAGCACCACCATATCTAGGTAAGCCCTAACAAATTCATATTTAAAAATCCTAGGGTGGCCAGGAATTTTAAGGCTTATGCCTGTAATCCTAGCTACTCAGGAGGCAGAGATCAGGAGGATCGTGGTTTGAAGCCAGCCCAGACAAATAGTTCACAAGATCTATCTCAGAAAAAGCCCTTCACAAAAAAGAGTTGGAGAAGTAGCTCTAGGTGGAGGCCCTGAGTTCAAACCCCAATATCGCAAAAATAAATTAATTAATTAAAATCCTGGGGTGGAGCTCTGGAACATAATCTGTCCACTAAAAACTTTCTGGATGGGGTTCTATCAAGGTGTCATCAGTCACAGAGTAATCATCCTCATGGCAACCAAAACACCCAGTCACTTCAGGATTCACAGGTCACAATTGTCCACACACTTACCCTCCTCTGATTTGTACATCTTCCTCTAATAATTTCATGTTTTCTGGCCCATAAAACCTTGCTACATTCTAGGATAAGAACACTCTACTTGTTCTTGCCCAAACTTCATGTCTATCCAATGTGATGAAGAAGGCCTGGACAACTTCCCTACTGGGAATCTCTGATTCCAGTCAAGTTGATATCCTGGAAATCTGACCTCTGCAAATATCATGTTGCTTCATAACTTATGTCTTGCAGGATATTAGCAGGTGAGATTGTTCTGTAATCCTGAGGGAGGAGAGGAAATTATTTTCTTAGCACTTTTCCTTTCTCATTTCACAAGTATTGGGTACACCAAAAGTGTGGATTAAGACCCTATTTTTGGAACGAAAATATGAATAAGGAGGACTTCATCTCTGCTACCCTGCCACTGCTACTCTTGTTTAATGAAGAGATTTTCTGTTTCCATGGATTCTCATGCTAGAATTTTCAACTGCAGAACTAGAAAGTCTCCAACGTTGTCATGGGTCTACTTAAAATTCTACAAGTTTTGATTTATCCACGTAAACCCAACTAATTATTATCAACTGGACCCTTGATGAGTAACTCCATGTCTAAACTCCTGCAGACAGCAAACCTGGGACACATCTTGTGTTTATATATCTCACTATGCTTCCCAAACCACAGCACTTTTTACAACAAATACAGCTTACAGCCACGACTCCCCTCTTGTATTACAAACTGTAGGAAACTAGCACATCCTCAGAATGACCTCTAGGGAATGCTTGAGTAAGCTAAGAAATGAGATCTTCATTTAATAGAAGCTCCTGGATAGAAGTTTTTGCAAAAAGTGATCTAGCTTTCCTCTCAACCCATGGAGCCCATGAGAAGATGGAGAAGAATGTATATGCATTTTAATCAGTGCTTTTAGTATTTCAAATGAAATTTTCTTTTTTCTACCTGAAGATTCCCCTCATAGTCTGCTTACCAACAGAACTGGAATACTAATAGAAGAAAATTCAAGATTCATGGAGATTTCATGGCCAGTTTTAATACTTGGCCCACTAGAAAGAGTGTAGCCCAGAGAGCTAGACCTAAGAATTTAACTTACACTTTCATGTGATTTTGTATCAGACCTTCTTCTGAGGAAATCAGTGCATTTACACCTGTGAGGCAGTTTGGTACTCTTAACAGTGACACTGTTTACTCCTTATTTGCCTTAAACATGCACTGTCTCATTTCTATAGCATACGGAAGATAGGCATAACTGGTATTCAGTGTGTTCCCTAACGTTGAAGATATAGCCCCTGTCTAATTGTTAACTGCATTTACCATGTATATATAAATGATGATGTCCAGTTATTAAGGTGTTTTTTTTTAACTTCAGGGAACATATTCTTGTTTGGGAGCTTTGATCAGGTTACTGCTTATCAGTTCAGAAGATTCATGACTAATTTTCCTAGTAGAAAGTAGGTGGATGCTCAGGGAAGCAAAATAGATATCACATGTGGATACATTTACAGTTTAAACATTAAAATGTAAGACAGATGAGTACAGATGTCCCTTGCCTTTGATGAGATTATATCCCAATTAACCCATCATAGGTTGAAAATGTCTTAAGTTGAAAATGCATTATTAAATGCACCTAGCCTATCAAATGCAATAGCTCAGCAGCACAGTAGACTATGGACTGCCCATGGTCTACCTTCATTGTCATGTAGGTTACTGAAAACTCCAGCAATGTACCACTGCCAGCCATCATGAGAGACTCTTGTGCCTTGGGTCACCAGCTTGGAAAAGATCAAAATTCAAAATGTGAAGTATAGTTTCCACTGAAAATGTATTGCTTTTATACCATTAGAAAGTCTCAAATCATAAGTCAAACTATTGTAAGTCAGGGACCATTTGTAATTGTATTAGTATATGAGCAATAATTTTGAATGGGTTATAAGTTCTCTCCATCACTTTTAGCCCACAGAAATCTAGCATTAGGCATAGAATCCATCAATTAATCAATAAATCAATCAGAGAATCTTCTTTCTCTTCTTATTACAGTTTTCTTGCAAATAACATACTCATTGATATTTTTGGAGAGCCTGGTAATGATGGATTCTAATGAAGAGAAGTAGACAATAGCATCGAAGTGTTGGTATATCCCATAACATTTCCAGCAACAAATAATATCTCATGTTCCTAAATAAAACCAGAATGTCCTACTGTTTCAGTTAGCCAAACAAATAGTTACCAGGTAGTTACTATATGGAATTTTATAGTCTACAAAACAAGAACTTCAAATCTAATCACAAAAATGGAGAAGATACACTATAGTAAATGTTTTTAAAAAGAAAATCACATCAATTTGGCAACAATAGAAATTGTATTTCATTTGATAAAGCACAGTGCAAAATTTGGGACATCAAAAGAAGCAAGAAGAAAAAGAAGTTGAACTACATGGCACACAGACATAGGAGGGTCATGGTTTAAGGCCAGCCCAGTCAAAAGTTTAGAAAGGCCCTATCTCAAAGAACAAGCTGAGTATGGTGGCACATATCTACAATCCCAGCTACATAGGCGACAGAGCTAGGAGGATCATGGTCTGAAGCCAGCTCAGCAAAAGTGAGAGACTATCTAAAAAATAGCTAAGGAAAAAAGGGCTGGAGTATGGCTCAACTGGTAGAGTGCTTGCCTAGCAAATTGGAGTCCCTGAATTCAGGCCTCAGTTTTGCAAAAAAAGAAAGAAAGAAGCTGAAAAATAGTTTAAAAAACCTCAAATACCCAGGAGCAAAAGCTGGAAGATAACAACTGTGGAGATATCTGGGCAGCCCCAAGGCATCTTGCTAGGTTACAAAGAGCATCCAAGTTTTTCTGTATTGCTCAGATGAGTTCATAAACTAACTAAAAAGAAGAGAAAGCCAGATAACACAAAGATGACTCCCTGTTTATCACTTTACTACATCAAAAACAGTAAAATTAGTGTCTGTCTGGAAACACAGGACTCACTCACATAGTGAACACCAGCATGGGTGACAAAAATACCTGTAGAACTGCTCAGTATGAACAGATACCCAACCATGAATGGCCAGTCAGCCTATAAATGATGCTGTAAACCTATGTGTTAGGACTATCAATGTCACTGGGAGGAGAAAAGCAAAAAATGACAAATCACGATCCACTAAGCTTAGATTTGTAATCACTGAGATAACATGAAGGAACTGGGGTCATCTAGAATTAACTACGTAATTTCCCAACATCAGACAGCATAGTAAACTTGACAAAGAAGTATATTCTATATAAAATAAAGTTAGATGTTGGGGCTACCTGATATTGTAGACTAAAAATATTCTCTCTGCTACACCCTCTTTCTGAGATGATAGAGCCCTATAGAACACTTTCCAGCAGAAGAGTGGTGTCCTCGGATCAGAAGAAAGGTACGTGGAGAATGTTGGTAGAGAGGAAATAGATGGAGAAACGTGAGGTGACATGCTAGGGTGGCCTAGCTTAGAGTCCCTCCAAGGTAATGTGCAATAAATCACCTGGGGGCTTATTGAAATGCAGTTCTGATTTGTCCTGATGGTCCAGAGTGAAGATGGTTGAGTGGCAAGGGTCTGGATGGCAGGTGACTTAACCTGAACTAGGCTGTGACAAGAGGAAAGCAGAGGAGAGTACCTGGCTGAGAAGCAGCAGGACTCAGTGAGTGACTGGATGAGAGGAAATATTTAGGATGTCTCTAAGGCCTGAACAATTAGGAGGAATCATGGCACCATTAACTGAGTTCTCAATTGTAGGAATACCCTGAAGAGTCTCATGTTTTACCAACTGAGCTAGCCGGGCAGCACTAAGGAGTACTCTTACTATGTGAGGTTGCTTTTGTTTTTTGTTTTGTTTTTGAGCTCTTCTTGCCTACTCAGACAGAGTTCTTTGCAGAGTACCACCTGCCTGTTTTTCAACCCTTTTGGTATTTCTGCTTAGCACATGGGACTCCACCCCACAGGAAGCAGCTGGAGACCAGAACCTACTCCTCTTTGTTTAGTGGGTTCTGCCTGCTTTAGTATTAATTGCACTTTGTGAATGATTTGTCCCTGAACAAACTGAAAGTACTCCATTAGGGAGATGAACAGGCAAGGAACTCCAAAGAACCTAAAAGTACTTAAGTGCAGTGTGGAAATAATACGGTGAATTCTCCCCCAAGTTAAAGAGGAAACTGCAGCAAACAGGTGTTTTAAGATTCACCAAGTTATAGTCCAGACACAGCCTTGGGATCCAACAATTCTCTTCACTGCCCTGTAAGTTTGGCTGTCACTCTGAAAAAGAGGATGAGCTCTGAAGAACTCAGAGAGTCTGCCTCCACTGAGGCCCTAGAGTCTGCACGGTAGGTGAAGAGCGCAGGAGAGATCCATATGGTTGCCAAAAGGCATCTATGGAGATGAGTATAGGAAATGGCTGTGCAATTTCATTTCTCATTTCAGATTCTTTTGAAGTGAGAGCACATTAGCCTCCATCCCTCTTCTGGGCTCGGTGTGTGTCTGGAGAAGAGGGAGGTGTGAAGGAGAGAAGAGAAGTTGGTGGCGGGGTATTGCGATCCTGTGAACTGGTTGCCTTAATGCACATGGAGGTAGTGCTTACAGCAGTTCATGGCTTCCCCAGGAAACCATTCTAAGTGGGCCACGTGCCCAATGGTTTCTATCCCAGTTAAGTAAATAAATGAAATATGCTAATTAGCACCCTATTAGCTCACAGCAGGGAGTAATCTATGGCATTTTGATTGGAAAGAATTCTGTCATCCAAAAGGCTGGTCTGTAACAGAATGCAAACTGGCCCAATTTCCTCCCTCCCTTCCTTATGGCAGTTGTCCAAATGTCTGAGAAGCAGACCTCACAACTGTGTGCAATTCTGAGGGTGTCACTGCACTCCATGAAAGCACCTCCTGGCCTCCACCGAGCCTGGCGCCATGCCACACACAGAGCGTGGGTTTGTGCAATTCACAAATGCTGGCCAGAGCTCCAAAGCACTAAGCAGGCTGGGGAGGGGTGACTCCTATTTCCTTCATTATGAGAATATCCTCACTTTTATTCTCTTGGCCCTCTCAGACACCAGTACAGAACACATTTCTTTAATTCAGAGAGGCAGACATGTTGCCACAGTGTGGCATCTGAAGCAGTCTTCTTACGAAGGTGGTAGACCTTTTGGGGGTGTACATGGGGAACAGCAAGCTCATTTAGAGGGTCACCTCTTTCCATTTTATTGTTTCAGCTGCAGGGAAATGCCATCAAGCTTCTGCTTCCCCTTTACTGTTTCAATGCCTGGATTAACTTCTTTGGAGGGCAGTACAGACACGGAAGGAAAAAGTTCAATACAAGAACAGCGAGTTTTCCAGTCAGCACTATTAAAACATCCACTTTCTAAGAGATTTGGGATTTAAAGGGATTAGACATTATTTTTTTTTTCATTTTTCTTTTATTATTCATATGTGCATACAAGGCTTGGTTTATTTCTCCCCCCTGCCCCCACCCCCTCCCTTACCACCCACTCCACCCCCTCCCGCTCCCCCCCTCAATACCCAGCAGAAACTATTTTGCCCTTATCTCTAATTTTGTTGTAGAGAGAGTATAAGCAATAATAGGAAGGAACAAGGGGTTTTGCTGGTTGAGATAAGGATAGCTATACAGGGCATTGACTCACATTGATTTCCTGTGCGTGGGTGTTACCTTCTAGGTTAATTCTTTTTAATCTAACCTTTTCTCTAGTTCCTGGTCCCCTTTTCCTATTGGCCTCAGTTGCTTTAAGGTATCTGCTTTAGTTTCTCTGCATTAAGGGCAACAAATGCTAGCTAGTTTTTTAGGTGTCTTACCTATCCTCACCCCTCCCTTGTGTGCTCTCGCTTTTATCATGTGCTCATAGTCCAATCCCCTTGTTGTGTTTGCCCTTGATCTAATGTCCACATATGAGGGAGAACATACGATTTTTGGTCTTTTGAGCCAGGCTAACCTCACTCAGAATGATGTTCTCCAATTCCATCCATTTACCAGCGAATGATAACATTTCGTTCTTCTTCATGGCTGCATAAAATTCCATTGTGTATAGATACCACATTTTCTTAATCCATTCGTCAGTGCTGGGGCATCTTGGCTGTTTCCATAACTTGGCTATTGTGAATAGTGCCGCAATAAACATGGATGTGCAGGTGCCTCTGGAGTAACAGTCTTTTGGGTATATCCCCAAGAGTGGTATTGCTGGATCAAATGGTAGATCGATGTCCAGCTTTTTAAGTAGCCTCCAAATTTTTTTCCAGAGTGGTTGTACTAGTCTACATTCCCACCAACAGTGTAAGAGGGTTCCTTTTTCCCCGCATCCTCGCCAACACCTGTTGTTGGTGGTGTTGCTGATGATGGCTATTCTAACAGGGGTGAGGTGGAATCTTAGTGTGGTTTTAATTTGCATTTCCTTTATTGCTAGAGATGGTGAGCATTTTTTCATGTGTTTTCTGGCCATTTGAATTTCTTCTTTTGAGAAAGTTCTGTTTAGTTCACCTGCCCATTTCTTTATTGGTTCATTAGTTTTGGGAGAATTTAGTTTTTTAAGTTCCCTGTATATTCTGGTTATCAGTCCTTTGTCTGATGTATAGTTGGCAAATATTTTCTCCCACTCTGTGGGTGTTCTCTTCAGTTTAGAGACCATTTCTTTTGATGAACAGAAGCTTTTTAGTTTTATGAGGTCCCATTTATCTATGCTATCTCTTAGTTGCTGTGCTGCTGGGGTTTCATTGAGAAAGTTCTTACCTATACCTACTAACTCCAGAGTATTTCCTACTCTTTCCTGTATCAACTTTAGAGTTTGGGGTCTAATATTAAGATCCTTGATCCATTTTGAGTTAATCTTGGTATAGGGTGATATACATGGATCTAGTTTCAGTTTTTTGCAGACTGCTAACCAGTTTTCCCAGCAGTTTTTGTTGAAGAGGCTGCTATTTCTCCATCGTATATTTTTAGCTCCTTTGTCAAAGATAAGTTGCTTATAGTTGTGTGGCTTTATATCTGGATCCTCTATTCTGTTCCACTGGTCTTCATGTCTGTTTTTGTGCCAGTACCATGCTGTTTTTATTATTATTGCTTTGTAATATAGTTTGAAGTCAGGTATTGTGATACCTCCTGCATTGTTCTTTTGACTGAGTATTGCCTTGGCTATTCGTGGCCTCTTGTGTTTCCATATAAATTTAACAGTAGATTTTTCAATCTCTTTGATGAATGTCATTGGAATTTTGATGGGAATTGCATTAAACATGTAGATTACTTTTGGGAGTATAGACATTTTTATTATGTTGATTCTACCAATCCATGAGCATGGGAGATCTCTCCACTTTCTATAGTCTTCCTCAATCTCTTTCTTCAGAAGTGTATAGTTTTCCTTGTAGAGGTCTTTCACATCTTTTGTTAGGTTTACACCTAGGTATTTGATTTTTTTTGAGGCTATTGTAAATGGAATTGTTTTCATACATTCTTTTTCCGTTTGCTCATTGTTAGTGTATAGAAATGCTAATGATTTTTCTATGTTGATTTTATATCCTGCTACCTTGCTATAGCTATTGATGATGTCTAGAAGCTTCTGAGTAGAGTTTTTTGGGTCTTTAAGGTATAGGATCATGTCATCTGCAAATAGGGATATTTTGACAGTTTCTTTACCTATTTGTATTCCTTTTATTCCTTCTTCTTGCCTAATTGCTCTGGCTAGGAATTCCAGTACTATGTTGAATAGGAGTGGAGATAGTGGGCATCCTTGTCTGGTTCCTGATTTTAGAGGGAATGGTTTTAATTTTTCTCCGTTAAGTATAATGCTGGCTGTAGGTTTGTCATATATAGCTTTTATAATGTTGAGGAACTTTCCTTCTATTCCTAGTTTTCTTAGAGCTTTTATCATGAAATGATGTTGGATCTTATCAAAGGCTTTTTCTGCATCTATTGAGATGATCAAGTGGTTTTTGTCTTTGCTTCTGTTAATGTGGTTTATTACGTTTATTGATTTTCGTATGTTGAACCACCCCTGCATCCCTGGGATGAAGCCTACCTGGTCGTGGTGAATAATCTTTTTGATGTGTTGCTGAATTCGATTTGCCATTATTTTGTTGAGGATTTTTGCATCAATGTTCATTAAGGAGATTGGCCTATAGTTCTCCTTTTTGGAGGTGTCTTTGCCTGGTTTTGGGATAAGTGTAATAGTGGCTTCATAAAATGTGTTTGGCAGTTTTCCTTCCCTTTCTATTTCATGGAACAGTTTAAGGAGGGTTGGTATCAGTTCTTCTTTAAAGGTCTGATAGAATTCAGCAGAGAATCCATCAGGTCCTGGACTTTTCTTTTTGGGGAGACTCTTGATTGCTGCTTCAATTTCATTTTGTGTTATAGGTCTATTCAGGTGATTAATTTCCTCTTGGTTCAGTTTTGGATGATCATATGTATCTAGAAATCTGTCCATTTCTTTTAGATTTTCAAATTTATTTGAATATAGGTTCTCAAAGTAGTCTCTGATGATTTCCTGGACTTCCATGGTGTTTGTTGTTATCTCCCCTTTTGCATTCCTAATTCTACTAATTTGGGTTTTTTCTCTCCTCATTTTAGTCAGGTTTGCCAGGGGTCTATCGATCTTGTTTATTTTTTCAAAGAACCAACTTTTTGTTTCATTAATTCTTTGTATGGTTTTTTTGGTTTCTATTTCGTTGATTTCAGCTCTTATTTTTATTATTTCTCTCCTTCTATTTGTTTTGGGATTTGCTTGTTCTTGTTTTTCTAGGAGTTTGAGATGTATCATTAGGTCATTGATTTGGGATCTTTCAATCTTTTTAATATATGCACTCATGGCTATAAACTTTCCTCTCAAGACTGCCTTAGCTGTGTCCCATAGGTTCTGGTAGGTTGTGTTTTCATTTTCATTGACTTCTAGGAACTTTTTAATTTCCTCTTTTATTGCATCGATGATCCATTCTTCATTAAGTAATGAGTTATTTAGTTTCCAGCTGTTTGCATGTTTTTTGTCTTTACTTTTGTTGTTGAGTTCTACTTTTACTGCATTGTGGTCAGATAGTATGCATGGTATTATTTCTATTTTCTTATATTTGCTGAGGCTTGCTTTGTGCCCTAGGATATGATCTATTTTGGAGAAGGTTCCATGGGCTGCTGAGAAGAATGTATATTGTGTAGAGGTTGGATGAAATGTTCTGTAGACATCTACTAGGTCCACTTGATCTATTGCATATTTTAGATCTTGGATTTCTTTATTGAGTTTTTGTTTGGATGACCTATCTATTGATGATAATGGAGTGTTAAAGTCTCCCACAACCACTGTGTTGGCGTTTATATATGCTTTTAGGTCTTTCAGGGTATGTTTGATGAAATTGGGTGCGTTGACATTGGGTGCGTACAGATTGATGATTATTATTTCCTTTTGGTCTATTTCCCCTTTTATTAGTATGGAATGTCCTTCTTTATCTCGTTTGATCAATGTAGGTTTGAAGTCTACTTTGTCAGAGATAAGTATTGCTACTCCTGCTTGTTTTCGGGGGCCATTGGCTTGGTAAATCTTCTTCCAGCCTTTCATCCTAAGCATATGCTTATTTCTGTCGGTGAGATGAGTCTCCTGTAAGCAACAAATTGTTGGATCTTCTTTTTTAATCCATTTTGTCAAACGGTGTCTTTTGATGGGTGAATTAAGTCCATTAACATTAAGTGTTAGTACTGATAGGTATGTGGTGATTCCTGCCATTTAGTTATCTTAGTTGTTTGAAGGTTTGATTGTGTGTACCTAACTTGATGTTACTCTCTACTGTCTTGCTTTTTCTTATCCTGTGGTTTGGTGCTGCCTGCCTTTTCATGGTTAAGTTGGGTGTCACTTTCTGTGTGCAGGATCCCTTGCGGAATCTTTTGTAATGGTGGCTTTGTGGTCACATATTGTTTTAGTTTCTGCTTATCATGGAAGACTTTTATTGCTCCATCTATTTTGAATGATAGCTTTGCTGGGTAGAGTATCCTGCAGTTGAAGTTATTTTCATTCAGTGCCCGGAAGATCTCACCCCACGCTCTTCTTGCTTTTAATGTTTCTGTTGAGAAGTCTGCTGTGATTTTGATGGGTTTACCTTTGTATGTTACTTGTTTTTTCTCTCTTGCAGCCTTCAATATTCTTTCCTTAGTTTCTGAACTTGTTGTTTTAATGATGATATGTCGTGGAGTAGTTCTATTTTGATCTGGTCTGTTTGGTGTCCTGGAGGCCTCTTGCATTTGTATGGGAATATCTTTCTCTAGATTTGGGAAATTTTCCATTATTATTTTGTTGAATATATTACGCATTCCCTTCGCTTGCACCTCTTCTCCTTCTTCGATGCCCATGATTCTCAAGTTTGGTCTTTTGATGGAGTCGGTGAGTTCTTGCATTTTCTTTTCACAGGTCTTGAGTTGTTTAATTAGTAGTTCTTCAGTTTTTCCTTTAATTACCATTTCATCTTCAAGTTCTGAGATTCTGTCTTCTGTTTGTTCTATTCTGCTGGATTGGCCTTCCGTTTTGTTTTGCAGTTCTGTTTCGTTCTTTTTTCTGAGGTTTTCCATATCCTGGCTGTTTTCTTCTTTATTGTTGTCTATTTTTGTCCTGAGTTCATTTATCCATTTATTCATTGTGTTCTCTCTTTCACTTTGGTGTTTATACAGTGCTTCTATGGTTTCCTTTATTTCTTCTTTTGCTTTTTCAAATTCTCTATTTTTATTGTCTTGGAATTTCTTGAGTGTCTCCTGTACATTTTGGTTGACCCTATCCAGTATCATCTCTATAAAATTCTCATTGAGTACTTGTAGTATGTCTTCTTTTAAATTATTCTTGTAGGCTTCATTGGGTCCTTTGGCATAGTTCATCTTCATTTTGTTGGAGTCTGGCTCTGAGTTTCTGTTCTCTTCATTCCCCTCTGGTTCCTGTACTAATTTTTTGCTGTGGGGAAACTGGTTTCCTTGTTTTTTCTGTCTTCCTGTCATTGTCCTTGGTGTTGTTACTGTCCCTGTACTGTGTGTAATTAAGTATTTTCTAGCTTGTAATAATAACAATGGTAATATTGAGAATGGAAGAGTGAGCTGAGATGGAAAGCAAGAAGTTAAAGAAAAGGGGAGGGATTAGACATTATAACACATCCATCAGGTTACCACAGAATTTGTCAAAAATTCCCATCTGAGTGGAACTTATGCAATGAAACTTGGTTCTATCATGGATAGACACACAACACAATTTCCATTCTTTATAGCAAGTTCAAAGATCAGTTGTATATTTGCTGTGGCTGTTTAATAAAATGGATGATAGAACTTTTTATCATTTGAATGTTATTGAACTAAGTTTCCTTTCTCCAGTTTGATTCTTCTTTTGTATGATGACCTTCTAACACCAAATATACATTGAACACCTATGGCAACGCCATATTGAAAGCACATTCTTCTCTGCTCTTCTGTTTACTCACCAACAAAAAGCTGATTAATATTAAAGTTAAAATATTGTCAGAATGTATTGGTTATAACTACATTACTTTCTTTTTTCACCTTAATTTTTCTTTTACTTGTGAAGAGAATCTATTTATCTTGATGAGATGTAAATTCAAGACTAATAGTGGCTACCATCTGTTGCATCCACAGCATTTTAGAATTCAACTTGAAATGAAATCTTCAAGAAAGCCAGTCCAAGTAAAATCTCACAATCATTATGAAACTACATTGATTGCACTACCTGAAGAATTCATTAGGCACCATATGACACTGATGTCTATTTAGAATGTTTTTTATTCTGTATTGGAAAACAAAGCACATTACCTAAATGCTTCAAATGGCAAGAAAAAAAAATCATTCCTAAAAACCATCTGTGAGTTAGCATATGGGCTTCTGGAACCCAAAATCTTGGTTCTCTATGGGAGTCAGGGAACAAAATGAAAGCAAGAAAATGGGACTCTGTCTTTAAATATAAAACAAGGAATGATTTTCCCAATGAAGAGAACTTTAAAAAGGGAAGGTATTTATGAGAAGGAAGTAATGCATAGGATCTCAAGGATCCCAGGAGCCGTCACAAAACTTCTAGTCTCAGACTCTGCGAGTGGAAAATTGTGTTCCTGGGTCAGTGCTCTGCAAATCTAGGCCTGTTCTGTATGCAATACAGGCTTCCAGTGTTGGCAAATACACCCATCTTGAACTGGAAAACAGTTTGCTGAAGCATTAAGAGAGAAAAGGTATCAATCAGAAACTCAAATCCTCAGTACCAAAAAAAAGAGTGAGTGAGCTTCAAAAGACCTTCTTCTTTGTCCCCTCCTCCCCACCACGAGCCCCAACTGCCAGGCCTGTGGGCAAGTGTAACTTAGCAGCTTCCTAAAATGACTCGTCTCTATCTTGGATAGATCAGATACAGGATGTCTGCCTTGACTATACAGGCACATCATGTAGGTAGAGGAATGAGGCCTTAAGTGTTTTTACATATTTGGGAGTGGCTAAAGAACACTTTTATCTTCAAGTTCACAAGTTCCAAATATCTGTCTTACTTTGAGCCTAGATTTCTAAAGAGAAAACTCACAACTTGGCAGTGGGAACAAAAGACAGAAATAAACTCTCTATTGACACTTTAAATTAGATGCAGTTGCAAGGCCACTCAAGATGACAATTACTCACCACAGCTCCTATTGACAGATTACAAGCAAACACTGCCTGCTACCTATAATTCTACCTGCTAATTACTTGGAAAGACTCAGGTACTCGACAACTGACCTGAACATTTTTCGTGAGTTTGAGGACCACTTAGGAGGGATGGGGTGACTTTAAAAAGCCACATAGAGAGGTTGACAGTCAGTCAGGGCTGTTGAAATCCTATCAAAAATATTCTTGCAGCATAATGAAGCTTTTCAGGCAGTCAATCTCCCCAGACATTTGCCTATGCCAACAGTTACAGCAATAAGGAAAACTTTATTAGTAGTGAGGCTTTTTTTTTTTAATGCTGACTATAAAAACACCCACTGAGCTGTTTGCAAGCTCTGCCAAGTGGCAAGTGCACAGTGAATTTCAGATAAGAGAAGACTTTGGACACCAGCCCTGAAGTGATACTTGGGAGGTTGCTGTGTGTCTTTTTGGATGGAAGAGAGAAGACAGAGGCTGGGAGGAGGATAGAAGCAAGGAAGATGCCAAGAAACACTGGGAAACGCTGAGACAAGCTTTTACTTGGTTTTCTGTGTCCCAGTAAGACAGCATCAAATGAAGTCCAAGAGCCTCTCCCGTGATAACTGCAGACATTGTGGTTGGTGATGGCACTAGCTTGAAACAACTGACCCCAGAGGCATTCCTGCTCATACAGGAGCAGTATTAGTGGAAGGTATAGCTAAGGTACTCAGATGTAAACAACTTCCCAGAGACCACACAATTCTCTGTTCCAGGTAAGAGTAATTTCCTCATTCAATTGACATTTGCTGATTTCCTATTAGGTGCTAGAAGTTGAAAAGTCATGGCACCCATGAGCAATTCAACCACAAACAAAGGCACAATGGAATTCATTCACTAGGAGAAAATGGAACAGTTTTCTGCTTCCAGAAAGCTCACAGTCCTAGGAATAACTATCTTTATATTCTTATTTTATACTTAGCCAAAGTAATTTCATTGTACCCTCGCTACATCCCTTATAGGAGCAGAAATTTTATCCTATGTATTTTCAGTTGAGGAAAATGAGCCTTGACCTTACTCAAGGTCACATAGTGCCAAAACTTCAGTTCAGGTCTTTTGATTCCCAGGTATCTGCAGTCACAGGTTTTGCTGTCTGGACCTTCTACACTTGTAAGTAGAAGTTGTAACTTACAACTTACACTTGTAAGTTTTGATGAAGATAAATTCACTGTCAAGGGTCTCCAGGTGCCCAGTTAGGGGCTGTCCCCATTCATATGATTCCCCACTCAGGTAACATGCTCACCTGTTACTGCAAAGTTTCACTAAGAGACATAAACATAAAAACACTTGAAGCCATGAAGTCATTCATTAACTGATTAGGTAGTTGACAATCTGCATTTCATAATTTTTGAAAGCATGGTTTTTACTACTTTCAAGAACATTTTTGAGCCAGCTCATGTCTATGTATCAATATTCTATCCAACAAAATAGTATTTTATAAATTATGTTTATTATAGCACCATTTCTAATGCAGAGAATGTCAAGATAACCTCACAGATAGGGAAATGAGAAAAATAGGGTGTATCTCCAGAGTAGTATTATGTAGTCATTAAAAGTAATTGCAAATAGTTTCATAGTATAGTGCTTACTGTGCACAGCTACTGTTCTAACCATTTCACACATATGACCTCATTTCATCTTCTCAATAACCCCATGTACTACTATAATATCCCTTTAATATAGGAGAAAAAAACTAAGCGAAAGGGCATGACATGCCCAAAATCATGCAGAAATAAAGGAGACAGAATTCAAATCCAGGTAAACTGGCTGCATAATTGCATTTTCAATAACTTTATTACCCTGCCGCCTAACCATTAAGTGAAAAACTTAGGAGATAAGATTATGTACAATTAATTGGGCCAACAGGGCAAAAGTATCTCTGTAGCAGTAGGAAAGGTAGAAGTCAATAAGTGAAAAGGATATGAATGGTGACTTTATTAGCTACCTGTCACTCTCTGACTAGATTATCCCTAAAACTCAGCAGCTTGCAGCAACAATCATTATTACCTCAGTTTCTTTAGGTTAGAAACTTGGGAGCGGCTGTGCTGGATGGTTCTGGCTGAGGGCCTGTCGTGAGGCTGCCCTCAAGCAGTTGCCTGGGCTGCGAACACGTAAAAGCCGGATTGGGAATATAGGATTAGCATCTAAGAAGGATCACTCAGACAGCTGGTAGCAGAAGGCCTCAGTTCCTTGTCTTTTGACAGGAAGCCCTAATTCCTTGCCACATGGGCCAAGTGTCCTCAAAAAGTGGCAGCTGGCTTGTTCCTGAGTAAGTCATCTAAGAGCAAAGAGGAAGCCACAAAGCTTTCTATGACTGTGGCGGAGGACACTCACATTTCCTTTTCCACAGCCTCCTATTGTTAGCATCAATGCACCAAGTACAGTGCTCACCCACAGGAAGGAGAGTTAATTCACTTCCACCTTTTGAAAGAAGTGTTAAAAAATAATTACAGATGTTTTAAAGTCACCCCAATAGCCATATTAAACTATGAGAATATGGGTAATTTTTTTCTTTATTAATCAATTTCTGTATTGTATTTATTTTATTTTTAGACAAAACTTAAAAGGGCAAATTTGTATTTAATTAGTTATATATATCTCTGTAATTCAATAAGCTCAGCAAACATTTTTTCTATTAAATTTATTTCCAAAGGTCAAATTCGACTCTTATCAATGACACCTCTGGTCTTTACTACATCCTTTGAAAATGACAGCCAACCCTGAAGTGTCTGAGATGAAGAATATTTTGGGGAGCAAGCCTCAATCATAAGGTAATCATCAGCCCAGGTAGACCTCCACATCATCTAGCTACCCTCAGAATTGTCTGAAGTTGCAAAAAGCCCTGTGCCTTTAGCTTTTTTCAGTTCTAAAATGAAATAACCACATGAAATCTGTTGGTATGGGTTTTGTCAATTTGTTCTCAAGGACACTGCCTATTATAATGTCTCTCAGTGCCTTCTACAGAGAGTTCCACTAGAAAATGTCTTTTTGAATGCACTATATGGAAAAAAATGCTCCCCTAAAGAATCAGTGTGCTTATTCATTTCTGAGCTATAAAGCTTAACATGTGTTCTTTCTTTGTCCTGGCTGCAAGGAAACTCACAGTAATACACTGTCTTTTGTAGTTAACATAGCACTCTTCTTGACATGATCCTGATTTTACAATATTGCAACCTTATTTTACATAAGTCCTTTATTCAAAGCTATGGAAACTCCTTTTTTAGGAACAATAGCTATTGTTTTAGTTACTTATCACAACCTGACAAGTTTGACCTTTATATATGTAGTTGGGTGTCCAGTAAAGGAATTTTTATTTTCTTTTTGAAAAGCAAGAGATGTGCAATTTGAATGGCTGACAGTTTTTCTGGACAGAGACCTTTGGGACATTCCTTAGGAAGCAGGGGATTGATACTATTATCAGGAAAGTTTGCTTTTACCAATGTAAAGATAGTTCCTATCCATGGGGGTTTTTTTAGGGGAAAAAACCTGTGAAGTGACCATAAGCCTTAGTGATGACATTGTAGA
This sequence comes from Castor canadensis, assembly GCF_047511655.1. Lineage (NCBI taxonomy): Eukaryota > Metazoa > Chordata > Mammalia > Rodentia > Castoridae > Castor > Castor canadensis. The sequence continues at coordinate 92,042,412 of NC_133392.1, read as the reverse complement.
TCAAGATATTAAGTGTTTTGTTTATTACTGCAATATAAACTAAACCTAGTTTTTAGTGTGCTCTATCCTGGCAGATGTAGAGATACATATTTTAAAAATATGGATTTAGACTGGTTTTTGGAGCCCACATATGGTATTACTTAAGTTGAAAAAAAAACTCACTTTCTGAGCAATGTACTCTAAAACTTGTGATTGTCTTGTCAGGACAATAGAGTTCAAAACATACCCCTGGGTGGATGTGTAACTTTCCCTGAAGGAAATGAAAGTTTCCACTATCTGTCATGCTCAGATAGGAAACAATATGGCCTTATACAGATGGAAACTACCCATTTCACATGTTGAGGACTAAGACGAGTGAGAGTCTGAAGTGAGAAGCATGGAGAGATCTAGAAATTCCCTTGAGGAATAGAGCTCTTACTATTTGGAAGCCTGTGGGGAGAAAGGCAAGAACCTTGCAGGTAACAGCCTATAAACCCCAAAAGTAATCATCGCTGGCAGCAATATATAGCACTACTTTTTCTGAAATAGAGTCTCCCTATGTTGCCCAGGCTGGCCTCACGCTCTTAATCCGTTAATGTTACTTACCACAGTAATGACTCATTATATTTCTATTTGTTTCTAAAATACTTTCCTCAAAATAAAAAAACAAGAATATAAGAATTTATTTGTGACCATCCAATACAGTCCACACTCTGCCACAAGGATAAATACATAAGAGCTGACAGTCTCTACTGTCCACTTCTGGTCAAGGAACACTGGTGTCAGAGGCTGTTCAAAGGGTTGACGCATTCTGTGATCTTTACTGCTCTGTGGATTTTCCTTCTGCCATTTGTTTCTGGCAAATAGTTTTGATGAATGATGGTTGGCAAAGATAAGCAAATGAAGTGTTCAACTTGACAGAAAGAATAAGAATTATGCTAACTGTTCAAATGTGAGTTTTCTGTCTGTTCAAGGATACAATAGCTCAAACCAAGGGTAAAAGTCATCAGGCAGCAAAGTGTTGGTGGGTTTGTTGACATTAGGAAAGACCTCATAAATGTCATTATAGAATGAAAGTATGGAATAATAATGTTATAATTATATCTACAAGGAACTACAGCCAGAAGCATACCATGGCCTATCTACCTTCTCATTTTTAGTTTGCTAATTTGCAGGAATACATCCACTGTGCACAACTGGGCTACATGTGTATTATCTCATTTAGGACTAATAACAGCCTTATCATGTTGCAGATTTAGAAACCAGAACCTCAGGCAGTTTAGGAAAAAAGCTTCCCAAGGCCTCACAGCTAAGAAATTATCACAGAGCCAGTGTTTGGACTCTGACATTCTGACTCTAGAGCTCATGTGCTTAACTACTGTACAATATTATCACCAGCTCTCTATAGTGTTGTGTACTTATCTTGCTCTGCATTCAATTAAACTTTATTAAATCAGACTCTTAGCTGATTTGAGATGGGGGAGGTAGTGGTCGTGGTAAGGGAGTTGACTTAGTACATAACTCAGAGCAAAGCAGAGCTGAGAATGAGAAAAGTCTTTTGAGAAGCTGTTAATTACCCATTCCAACATCCATTTCCCCTTCCTCATCAACAATAGAATCATCTATAACCAAGTGCCAGGCTGAAAAGAACATTTCTCAGTTTTTTCCACAGACAAGTGTGGTCATATAATCAATTTTTGCTCAATAAGACTTAAGCAAAAGTACCCCAACATGCATAAAGAGCATGTTGCTCTTCATCCCTTCCTCCTTCCTACTACTTAAGACTTCAATTAAGATGGCGTGAACTCTACAGCTGTCATGGACTATTAGATAACTTTGACAATGGAAGCCATAGATGTAGGATGGTGAAACAGGAACCTAGGACTCCAAAAACACCAGGAAGTGGTCAGATCAAAGCTGATAGGCTTATTTTCTTATATATAAGCTGGAAACATACTCCTGTTTTGTGCCAGTGTTGTATTCGGGTTTTATGTTACATGCAGCCAGGGAATACCTAGTGTTATTGCTCCTGGTTGTTTTTATTGCCCCAAAACATCTGGCTGAGGGAGGGGATTGGGGGCTGAAGTCCAGTTTGCAGTCCCCTTAACAAACCATGGATCCTGATACAGAGCTAAATCCACCTGGAAAAGGAGAACATTGTTTTCTAATTCATTCAAAGGCCCAGTTACTCATCAGGGAATAGTCCCATTAGAAGGAGCAACTTTGCTAATTCACACAAGCATACTATATGGGCTGGCTGTGGCCTGGCTCTAATTTAAGACAACAGAAGAGAGTTGTACAAAGGCATGAGGTTATACAAGATCTCTGGAGCAGAAATCACTCAGAGGAATAATGACTACTAGGGTAAACTTACAGAACTTGTAAGTACTTTCTCAGATCTTCCCAGAAATAACTTGGAGAAAAGGGATCCAACAGAAAATTAGGCTTCCTATCATCAATCAGATGAGGGCTTAAAGTAATTTAAACAAAAAAAGAGAAGGTGACTTTATTTTTTAATCACAGACTGTTGTGCTTTCATCTCATTTAATTCTCAAAAGTACATTATAGTTAGGTATTATTGTCCCAGTTTTATAGAAGAGAAAGCCATCTGAGAACTAATAAGTAAATTATTCAAAGTCATAGCTAAGAAAGTCAGAATTCTAACCCAGGTCTGTCTGATTCCTGAAGCTGGGTGCTTAACCACTAACCTTGATGTCTACCCAGCTCAACCTAAATTTTCACATGTCCAAATCAGTAAAATTCTAACTGTGGAGAGTTTGTGGGAACATAAAAACACCTCACAACAGGCCCAGCTGAAGAGTTAGGATGCCTTTGTGTAGAGCAGGAGGAATACCTGACTTCATCAGGTATTTCTGTGTTTGAGAGGAGGGGTGTTCCACAGATGTGAGAAGCAACCAGGATCCTGCTCATCATGACCCCAGGTTCAAGAAGTCAGCCTCAGAACGCTCCCTGGGAAAGGGTAAGTCCTCAATAATGAGATTTCTCCTTGGGATGTATTGCTTCCCTCTGGTGCTTTACTGGAGTTCATCTTAGGACCACCTTACCCTAAGTTATTTTAAGGCAGTATTAATGTTTTATGACTCATTTTCTAGCTTACTGGTGGAAAAAAAAATCACAGCTCAGGCATTCTGCCTCAGACCCTGCAAACAGCTGATGTGTAATCTGGAGAAGGGTATTTTGTTGTGAGGGTAAGGATATGCAGGAAATAAATCATTTCTGCTTCTTACTCACCTTCCCCCTTATTCCAGCATCCCCCTCCCCACCTCCAACTACACACACGTTCATACCTAGGCACTGGTAGAGCTCTACATCAACACTTCCCATGTCACTATAATATTCACCCTAGAGAGGCAAAGCATTTTTGAACAATTTTTCCCTCCAATAGTTGACTCAAGATCATTTTAGAGGTATGCCCTTAGACTATTACTTCTTTTGGGAAGTTTCTGTGAACCCAACTTCCAAAACACATACACACACACACACACACGCACACACACACACACACACACACACACACACACACAAAACCAAATGACATAATATGTACTTCCTCCAAATTGCCCCTCTAATTAGGTGAGGTCAGTAATGCATATAACTAAAGGAAAGAAGGTCTTAGTTATAAAGTGGTCATGGTTAAGAGAGGGACATAAGCTCTTAACATCTTCCTCCAAGTGACACCTGGATCCACTCTCTGTTGAGTTTTGGTCGTATCTGAACCCATGCACATAAACCAGTCACTTCCTAGGCCTATTTCTGGTCCTATCACTCTCATACCATTCAAGAGGCAACAGAAGGTTTTCTATAAAGCAATTGGTGTAAACTATCCAAAAAACAAATCCAAAGAAAAAAACAAGACTGGCATAGCAAAGCATATCCTGAAGCCTTAGTCTGTCCAGGGGTTGGGACCTGCAGTGCAGAACTCAGGTCACTAACCTTATATTCAAAAGGCATTTTAGAGAGCTCATATCTGGAACCATTGCAAATTTGTGTATTGGAACATTTTTTACAAATTTCCACAGATTGGTATAATTTTGAAGAGGTAAGAACTGTCTTTATTAAGTCCAAATAGCTAGGCCTCCTTTTTATGTTAACAATTGTTGTTTTATGTTAACAATATGATAACATTATAGTAATCACATTTTGTATTAGTTCATTGATTCCTCAAATAGTACCTATCTATATTGTAAGTATTATTGTTATTCCCATTTAAGGGATGAGAAAATGAGGCAAAGAGACTATAACACTCAAGGCCACCTAGATATGACTAGATCTGTTTGGAGCTATTGCATAAGTGTTAGAATCTCAATTCTACACTTTGGGATGCTTTGTCTACATTTGTTTGCTGAGAGATTCTTGGGGACAGAGTAGAGTGTTAGAGGATGTACCAGGGAAAGGACTAAAATTGTAAAGGAGCCTCTAGTGATACCACATTCTATGTACATTAGTAGTTGAGAGTGCAATTTTTACAGTGTGCTGTCTTTATATAGTAGTTTTAAAACTGCACATTTCCTTTGTAATAACCTTATAACAAACTATTGCACATTTTTCCATAGACCAAAGTGATAAAATTATCAGTTCATGAATGATCACAAACAACTTGTAGATTCCTACTGAGCAAGGCATCATGATGTTCGATAAATGGAAGCTATTACATTGTTGTTCTTGTTCTTATTATGGAGACATAGCATCTCAATGTCTTCCAGCAAAAGTGTTTTCCCTTTTCTTAGCAAACAGCATAATAACCTGAGGACTAGTCCTAAATTAATGTATTTCTCTATTCAGTCACCACTTTCTGAAGCCCTTTCTCAGCCAGGCCTTGTTCTACTCCCTAGAGAGGCTGCCAGTGATGGAAGCAAAGTGCTCACATTTCAGGGACCCTGACACACAGACTTTGAACAAGAGGCACATATGTACTTGTGTGTATGGAAGCACAAAGCTGATGAAAGGACAGAAAGTGATGGTGTGATGCTAAATTCAGACAAAGTAGTCCAGAAAGGCTGCTCCCTGAGGGTGACATTTGAGGTGATTTGTGATGGTGTGGCTGTAAGAAGAGATGGACATTCCGGCATTAGGAACAACATGCCCAAAACTTCTGAAGTGGAACTTTGAGTTCTGAAATATGTGAGATAGCAAAGAGGCCTGGGCTATAGTGAATAAGGAAGAGAATGAAGAGGTGAGATTGGAGAATAGGTCACACCATGACACAGAGCCACATAGGACATGAGCTGTAAGGGCCTTTTATTCTAGGTGGTATGAGAAACCTTTGGCTAGCACTGAGCAGGAGAGTGTCACTTATTATCTGACATGTTTTAAAGAATCTGACTTTTGAATCAAAAATAGACCATAATATCTAATGACAGGCAACATCCATAGTTTGGAAATGACCATGGTCCTCAGTGTTAATTGCACTAATTGCTGGTGTCTTCACCCTCAACTCCTACAGAAATTAAGACAAGGTCAGTTGAACCTGTGCCAAAGGGAAAAATCATACAATAGGACTATATAAATTGAGCAGGAACATGAAATTAAGTCAGGAATATGGACTTTAAAATCATTCATGTTTCTATTGATGTTGTCATGGAATAAAATAAGACTTGTTCTGACAGAAGGCAGCCCAGGACACCTCAAAGTGTCCCAAATTCCCACCTTTCCTATGTGATCAGCAAGGAGATGCAGCCCAAGGAACAGCTCTACAGAAATGGTCCAACTGCATGGTGACCTAGTGACCTAGTGCTCTACCTAAGGTTAGAGTCAAGACCGAGGAGGAAGCAGGAAATGGCTGGCAACAAACAAGAGGGCTGAGGGGAATGAAAGTAAGGTGGACCCACAGAAAATTAACATTTCACACTTACTAGGTGCCAGACAGCATACAAATGCGATATTATTTAACTGGAACAACAGCTCTGATTGGAAAATGAGGCTCAACTATATTCAGCAACCACAGAGGGTCATGCAACAATGAGTGACAGAGCAGACATTGAAGGCCAGGTTTTTTTTTCTCTTCCTTCAAAGCTCATGCTTTTTTTTTTTTTTTTTTTTTTTTAATGCAACAAAAACAAGTTGTGCTGATGGCAATGGCACAGTGACAGTGAGAAGATTGTCCTAAACAAATGTGAGAGTAAATCTTGGCTACTCATTACCTAAACTTTATAAGCAAAACATAATCCCTGTGGCAGTGCTGAGTTGCAGTAGAGAAATCTCAGTGCCCACACAAGAAAGCATCGTTCTATGATATGCTTAGGTATGGTGCCCTGAGCTGCCTACTGGATTAGAGGGGCAGGTGCAAAGAAGGCAACAGCCCCAACTCCCTGCAAAAAACCATACCTGGAGCTAAAAAATATTAAAAGGAAAATAATTCCTAGATACAGGAAAAGGCTTCTCAGATTGTGTATTTCATTATATTTGAGAAATTTTACCATTCATTTTAACTGATTCTTATTTGATCATCATCTGATTTAATATTCTACAGAAAACCTAAATTACACAATATTTTTTACATAGCTTCCTGACTGTACCTCCATGAACATCATAGTCACAGAAGAATATATTCTTTTATACCTTCATTCAACAAATATTTATGAAGCATCAATTATGTACCAGGATCCATGGTAACTGGGCAAAGCAATTCCTAAATTCTGTTGGTGTTCTTTCCAAGTAATCACATCACCATTTCTTAATAACAAATATCTCACAGACAGCTCCCCCAGTGAAATTATATATATATATAAACCTACTGCTTTTGGAATTTGGAAATTTATACTATATGAAAATAAATGGTATACAATCACTATCCATTTTTCAGTAGTCTTGCATCTTGTTTTCATTCTCTTAAGTCTGGTTATTATTATGTGGAGAGAGTTTTCAGCACACTATGGTATATTAATTTCCATTGGCCAAATGTCAATTGGAATGACTACTTTTTATGTGTGGTTGGCATGTACATGTGTGGAAGTTGCTAACAATTCCTGATGTGTTCTGAAACTCAGGCCTGGGTGTGGAGAGATGAAAGAATCCCTTCGTGGTCCAGTTTGGCCCATCTGGCTCCACCCTCATCTCCAGAATTAACATTTGGAGACTCTCCAAGGTAATGTTCTCTATGGCAAGTTCCCAACTGAGCCTCAAGTCACGCTGCTGGAATTATACAGGACAGAAGAGAGCATGGATTTATCTCAAACTATTAGACCAGTGTGTGCCCCTGTGTGCATCAGACACTAATCCAGCCTGCCTGAGGAGGATTAATCAGGCTACAGTGGCCAAACTGCCAAACGAGGCATCACTACATTAGTCAGAGACCTCCCTGGGGCAGATGGTTGTGAAGAACTTCACAACAAAAACTCCACAGAGCTGGTATATTAGAAGCTAAAATCACAGTGTTGAATTTTAGGACTAGAAGAGAGCGACATTGACTCCTCATTTTATAGATGAGGAAATTGTCATCCTAAGAAAGTAGGTGTGTTACCTACACATTCCCCTGTTAAATTGTAAAGCCAGGCCTGTCCTTCACTCAATACTTAAAATCCCAGCACCAGCTGTACAGTTAGAGCTATTAGGCAACTCTGGTGTTCATAGTCCCAGAGGACAATCAAAGAAGCACCCTGTATCCCTCAGTTTTCTGTTACTCTAACAAATTCCTTAGTTTGTTTTGGCTCAGAGTGTCAGGAGGTTCAGTCCATGGTGGCTTGGTTCTTTTGCTTCAGACCTGTGGCAGCGCAGTACACCATGGTGGAAGTACACGGTGGAGAGGCATATTTACCTCATGGCAGTTGCGAAGGAAAGACAGAGAAGAAAGAGCAGAAATATCCCCTTTAAAGGCATGCCCCAATGAGCCAACTTCCTTCCACTAAGCCTAAAGATTCCACCACCTCCCAACAGTACCATAGGCTGGTCACAAAGCCTTTAACACATGGGCATTTGGGGGACATTAATAATCCCAACCATAGCATTCCCACTAATATGTTAGCTGATAACATGCTTATATCTCTCCATAGCAGCTTCTCTGCCCTTACCTTTTTTTTAAAAAGTAATGTAAAGCTTGTGAAAAAAAGGTTGTGCACACGTCTTAGTCTATTTTTTGTTGCTCTAACAAAGTGTCTGTGGCTGGACACATTATAAAAAAAAGTGGTTTATTTAGGCCACATTTCTGGAAGTCTAAGAGCATGACACTGGCCTTTGCTTGGCTTCTAGGGTGGTCCTCATGCTGTGCTTCAACTCATGGCAGAAAAGCACGAAGGGAAGCAAAGTAAATGTGGAACAATGGCATGTGTAAGAGAGAGACCAAGGGGAGTTCCATGTTTGCCTTGTAACAACCCTCTCTTGCAGAAACCACAAGAGCAAGAACACAACCCTATAAGAAAAGCATTAATCCCTCTTAAAAGCCCCAATACCTCTCAAAATCATCACTTTAGAAATCAGATTTCAATAGGAGTTTTGGTGGAGACAAACCACATCCAAATCATAGCAAATCAGTACAACAATTGTTTTCCTTAAACCATTTGAGTGTAAGTTTCTAACCCCAAAATATTGTGGTATACATGCCTTATAAAGAAAGTTAGTTACACTAAATTATAAAAAATATTTTCTCCTATATTATCAAGTACAACCTTCAAAATTAGGAAATTAACATTGATACATCACTACCATGTAATCCATAGATCCCATTCGAGTTTCTTCAGTTTCCATAAAATGCCTTTTACAGTAGAAAGTTCCAGTCCAAACTCCTACAATGCATTTTGTTGCCATAGTGTCAGTCAATGCAGAATTGTTCCTCAGTGTTTTCTTGACTTTCATGACCTCAATGCTTTTGATGAGCACAGGTCAATTTTTGTCAAATGCTTATTTTTGCCTGATGCTTCTCCATTATTAGAGTCAGCTTCTTAAACTTTTAGCAAGAGTATTTCAGAAATGATGCTGTGTGTGACTCATTGTATCGCACCATGCGGTATAGGATTTTTCCCATTTCTGGTGATGTTAACATTGTTGATAAGTTAAGGTGATTTCTGCCACTGGACAATTACTTTTTTCCTTTTGTAATTAATAAGTATTAGAGAATACCTTCAGCCTATGTTTCTGTACCATTCCCCATCTGACTTTCAATGTATTTATTCAATTATTTGCAACAGTATATGGATTCTTATTTTATTCAAAAAGTTATCCATTACTCTTTTTGATTATCTTGATGCTCAAAATACCCCCAAAATGACCAATGGAAGCTCCTTCTAGGTAGATTCCATGTCCTTTTGGCATCTCATTGCTTCCTAACCTAAGATGATGCCAGCTCATCTTTAATTGCCCTGCCCTAGCTATTGAATCAGCCAGAGATGTGAGTGGTTTTTGTGCTCATTGCAATTGGCTTGTCACTGCTCTCAAGCACTGTCACTGTCAAAGTCTGGATATGAGAGAGAGAGAGAGAGAGAGAGAGAGAGAGAGAGAGAAGAGAGATCACTCTTCCATTTCTGTGAATTTATATAGATGAGAAAAAATCACGAGTTTCCACTGATAACTTCAATTCTAAAACAACACTACATTGTGCATTCTTATTTTCTCATTTCCATATGTGGAATTACCTTCTCTAGCAGTGAAAATCTGCCTCACATTAGTCTTCATATACTTAACTTATTTGGTCTGTCTCCATGCACAAGTGCTGTCTGCTTACTCAGACACCCGCTTCCTATGCTTGAGCTTTGACTATCTACATTGAGATGCTTTCCTGCAGGGCAGTCCTTCTCATACTATTTAGGCCCCAACACTCAATGCCAGACCACAACCAACCTGCATGGATATCTCATTAGAGAAACTATGAAGGCTACCTCTCATTGTACACTGAGGAACTCACTCTGCTTACTCCCCAAAGGCTTTGTGGGAAATTGTTCAAGAGGGAAAGTGACGGGGAAAGACAAAGAAAAAGAAGTTCTCTTCTCTCTTCTGTTACTCAGTCAACTCTCCCTAAAGTTTCACATTGTTCCCATGGCCTTCATAGTCCTCTGTCACTCTTCTTTTAATGTGCCATGAATCACATTAAATCATGGTCATTGGTGCATATGGGGTCACTGGTCCTGAGTGACTTTAGGTAAGGGTTCATCTTTTATGCCCAGGATTTAGCATAATGCTTACCATGGAATAAGGACACAATATATATTTGTTACATAAGCAAATAAGAGATTACAGAAGTGAATGAATGAACACTTTATTTATAACCACCTCTTCATTCTATAGATGCATTTCCTTGCATCTTAAAGATTAAATGTTTTCTAGAGTCAAATGAATAAATATCTATTGTGGCATGGTAGGAGTCTACAGATAGCACAAGTGATATTTTTATACTAGAATTGAGTCCTGGTGACCTTTTCAAATCGATCACTTAGGATGAAACTGTCTGCTTTGACTTCTTGAGTGGCTAGCCATGTAATAAAAAACATTACAGGTTTATAATGCTTCAGGCACATCAATGTAAGGTACTCTGCCCAGCACATTACATTTATTCTTTGCCACTTGTCCACAAGTTACTGACTTTCTAGGTCAAGGTCAGCCTTTATGCCATCCATGAAACTTTTCTCAATAATTCTGTCCACAATGATGCCTGGACTATGAATTTCTATTGTACTTATAGTTAGTACCATAAAGCCAGACCTACATTTAAAAAAATTATTTCTCAAAATAGGCTGTGACATTTTTGAAAAGAGTGACCAGGCCTTTTACTTTTATGTCATCTCGCATGAATCTAGGAAAGCATGACATAAGTATTTGATTGATTTGTTGGTTGATATCTGTTAAATGGCAATAGATGTTTAGTAGTTAGCAGCCCTCAATGTTTTGTTTTAATAAATACTTTTAAAAATAGCCATTTATATAAACTAAAACATTTACAACACACTCCCCAGTACAATAATAAATCTATGAATATCAGCAGTCTAAAAAGAACATATGCATAAAAGACATATTTGACTTTCATCCAAACACATGAGGATTCTTAAAACTTAAAAAAAAAATGAGCAATACAAACTGAGTGTGGTGGTACATACATTTAGTCCCAGCACTCAGGAAGCTGAGGCAGGAGATTCACAAGTTGTAGGCCAGCCTGAGCTATATTGTGAGACTTTGTCTCAAAAAAATTTTTTTTTAATTAAAGAAAATGAACAATCAAATTTAAAATGGACAAAAGCTCTGAACAGACACCTCACCAAAGATGATATACAGATAGAAAATAAACACTTGCATGATTCCCATCATGTCCTTTGGGAATTGCAAATTAAAACAATAATGAGATACTACAGAATTAGCTTTGCATTACGATAACAAAATACTTGAGACAGTTAACATAAAAAGAAAAGGTATATTTAGATCACAGTTGTGAAGTTCACAGTCCAGATGACATGGAGCAGGCTCAATTACATCACCTAATGGCACATGGTGGATGACAATGGAGAGGGAACTTACATCAGGAGCAAACAGTGATTACATCTTAAGGGAGGAGCAGAAGAACAGTGGGTAGACCAAATCCAGGCTTTTATAACAATCTTCTTCAGAGAAGTTCCAAGGAGTCCCATTCAAACCACCTTCCAGGATCCCATCACCTCCCAAACTCTACCCTAGGGAGCAAGCCTTTCACATAAGAGCCTTTGGGGACATTCAACATCCAAACCATGACAACCACTTCTCATCTATTAGAATAGCTAAATTCCTAAACACTGACAATACTTAATGCTGGCAAGCTTATAGAGCAACAAGAACTCTCATTCATTGCTGATGGGAAGGAAAAATGGTAAACATTTTGGAAAACAGTTTAGTGATTTCCTACAAAATGAAATGTGCTCATCATAAAAGCCAGCAATTCTTGGCATTTACTCAAAGGAAATGAAAACTTAAGTCCACTCAAAAGCCTGCACATGAATGTTTATATCAGTTCTATTCATAATTTTGCCACAACTTGGAAGCTTCCCAGATGACTTTCAATCGGTGAGTGGAAAAATATACTATGGTACAGGAAAACATTACATTTTGCCCATATTACCATAGGTCAGGTGTATTGAGGCCAGACACAGATCAAGAGAGAAGGAAGAGTTCTAAATCTTGTTATATTCAGTTCTTTGGGGAGAAGCAACATATCACATAGGGCCATTCATGGTAAACCCTAGAATCACTCTCAGGCAGAAGCAGAAAAGGAACTGTGCACAAATGCCTATGATTTCCACATGGAGGAATGGGCAAAGTGGGCAAACAGGCTAAGGACTGAGTAGTCAAAATAATTGCAGAGGGCTCTGGGACATACAGGTGTGGCTGTTTGTTTGATACCTGGCCTTGGGGTAAATAGGGTAAGTATTGGCCTTGGGTGAATAGGGTGGGTATATAATGGTATAGTGTATAAGAAGCTAAAAAGGAAGATGACTGGGTTTATAGACTTACTTGGCTACTAAAGAAGGACAACTTACCGGTCTCTTAGCCAGGGCTCAAAAAGTTGTATTGTATAATAGAATTTTATTCACCAGGAAAAAGAAGTAAGCTATCAAACTATGTAAAAACATGGAGAAATCTTACAGAGTGCTAAGTGAAAGAAGTCAATCTGAAAGGTCTACATTCTATCAGATTCCATTGATGTGACACTCAAGAAATGGCAACTGTGGAGAAAGTAAAAATATTTTGGTTTCCTGAGCTTCAGGGAGAGGGAAGGTTGAATAGGTGGAGCACGAGAGACTTTTTGGGGCACTGATGTGAATTCCTGAAATGGATTTGTCAAAGCCTAAAGGTGTACAATCCACAAAGTGCACAACCCTGTGGAATTATCCACTTTCCCAAACCATAGAATGTGTAACACCTGTAGTGAGCATAGACCATACAACTCACAGAACGAGCCACTCTAACGTGAACTATGGACGTTGGCTAATAATGACTCGACAATGCCAGTTCATCAGCTGTAACAAATGTGCCTCACTGATGCAGGATGGTGATGGTGAGACAGGGTGTCTGGGTGGGAGGGACAGGTTTGTAGGAATTCTCTGTACTTCCCATTCAATTTTGCTGTGACCCTACTACTGCGCTAAAATATATTAATTTAAAAAAATAAAGAGAACTTGTGAAAGTCATTTAAGAAGAGAAAACCAAAAGTGGGCTTTGCTCAACAAAGCAAGAAAGAATGGTGACAATTATGAAGCTATTATGCAATGAAAAAGAATAAGAGGATGGGTGGTGGGATCCCATTATATTAAAAGGTAACTGAGAAAACAAAGATTTACAAACATTTACTGAAGACATATTATATACCAGCCACAACAAGAATTATTCAAATGATGGATAGTCTCAATCTCATTTAATCTTTGCCTGTTATTACTTAAAAATGTGTCATTAACTTATTTTAAGGTAAAGAAGCTGAGACTCAAAGATGGTATGTGGCTTGTTCAATCTGGTTAATTTAAATGAGCAAGATTAACACTATGGGCCAAGCAGAATACAAAACTCTGAGATGAACCCATGTTAATTGGAATGATCTTCTGTAAAAAAACTATTATCATTTCAAGAGAAGGTGGGCCTCAACATTCAGGGAACAGAAATTGAAAAGTATGTACAGCAATGAACTTTTCTTGGAAGTCATAAGGAAAGCTGTACAAAGAAGGCAGCAATCAAGCTGGGCTTTGAAAGATGAGCCCAATGTCTATCAAATATATACTGTCAGAAAGCATGCTTCCTGTGGGAATACTGGCAAAGGAAAAGAGTGGATCAGGAAGCCCAGAATGGATGGAGTTTGGTCTTCAAAGAGAGATATAGTGTAAGAGGAGGATGGAGATGCATCCCATGGAGACAGCATTCCTGTCAAGGAGTACGGTCTTGACTCAGACAGCAATGGAAAGCCATTGAACATTTTAAGGAGGAATGATACATAGTCCAATCCTCTTTTTTGGAATATAATTTCATGATGTGGTTATAGCAATTGCAGAGAACCAGAGCTGGAAAATAAGACCAACAGAGGCAATGGCAATGTGACACCCAAGTGAAGCCAAAGCAAGATGGGTTCATGGGAAGATCTTTATTTTATAAAGTAGTCAAATTGAAAATGCCCAGTTTTGATGCAGTTAAGAAAAAAAGAGATATACTCTTCAAATTGCTTCCAAGTACACTTTATTCAAAATGTTTGTCTAAATGTTACCTTCTCACTAAGTTCACTCCTAACCACTCTATTTAAAATTGCCATTCCACTCTAGACTCCTGATTCCCTTAGCCTTTCTTACTCTCTATTTTTTTTCCATGAAACCTATCTAACACAACCAGTAACATTCTAGATAACATATGATTACTTTTATTGTCTGTCTCTTCCCAATGAAATGCAAGCTTCACAAGGAAAGACATCTTTGTGTGGTTTTTTTCATTGATTACCCCACATACCTATTGCACTGCCCACCACATAACAGATGTATAATTGACATTGCTGAGTGAGCGAATGAATCCATGTATGTACTGGGCATACTTGCAGCAGTTCTTCAAGATAGGCAAAAAAAAAATGATATAAACTAGAGACAATCTCTAGCATGTCTAGAGACAAAATATGCTCAATTTAAACATATATACATGCACCTAAGGAGAAATAATTAGTAATAATTAGTAACTAGCTCACAGTCCCAGTTTTACTCTATGTAAAACCCTCTATGATACCAAATATACCTATAGACTGGGTAAAAGACTGCTGATAAGAAAGGATGCTTTGAATGTGGGATTGAGACATGGCAAGGTTCATGATATGATTTGATGCACCACGATTTTCCCTACATATTTTGTCTTATTCTTTGTCAGAGCATGCCAGCACAGTAAGGTGTTGTTATTTCCATTTAACAAATGAGGAAACCGAGACTCAAAAAGGCAACTGCTTGTCCAGTGGCATAGGTGAACAAGTTTGTCTGATTTCCAAGCTTGTGTGTGTCCCACTGTGTCAAGAAAATTATAACATTATCAAGCAAAGAAAGAAGAATAAACATTTATTCTGGGCCAGACACTTACAGTATTATTTTTGATAATACTACAACATGGTTGACATTAGTTTATTCATTTTAATGAGGAAGCCTAGCATAGAAAGGTGATGTATGTTGTTCACAGTCACATCTATCACATTCTGTAACTGGGACACAGACCAGGGCCTGGTGGACTCTAAAGTGCACATGCTTAATCCCTACCCCATGAAGCCAAGTGGAAACAATGATATTGCCAAATGGAACAGGCTGGGGTTTTTCTGTAAGTCTGCTGAGACTTGGGGAAAGGGGAATTACCAAAAGATGGGTTTCTACAAGGCAAGTGCAGAGAGATAACTGTTTAGCAAATTAATGCAGTAGTTTGAAGGGTAGTGGGAGCAGATGTCATGTGGAAGTTACCAGACAAAACATCAGTTCTTTAAGCCAAATGGCATTTTGTGAGCATGAAGAGAATGTAATTACAAGACTTTTAACCATAAAAACAAATCCATATACATAAACACTTAGCTACAAGAAGAATAGGGCATATTGCTAGCTGTATTATATTAAAAATGTCTTTTACTAATTAAGAAGACATTGGCCATCCTAAAATTACAAGTGCTCAAATGCAGTGATTATACTAAGATTTGATGTAAGATTACTGATGTTTATGTTTCCTTAGAAACATAGATATTCCCAGCCCTTCTCCAGTGGGGACTCCTGCAGGACCAAGATAGGAACAGGAAATGTCTCATCTGTAAGGTCTTGGGCTCCAGGACCCAGAGAGCAGAGTCAGGAGCCACGCATTAAATGGAAATCTGAAAGGGACTGAAGATCAGTCTCCTAAACAAAGGTTGTATAGCAGAGAAGAGATCAACAACTATCTACAACACATGCTGTGGTTTTCATATAAGCCATCTTGTCATCTTGCTTTTATCTGCACATTGGAATGTACAGAATCTAATGGGCCAGGTGTTAAAGGAAAGAATATAAGAGTTCACAAAGAACTTCAACTTGCATGAATTATCTTACTAGACTATGAATAATTCAAGGACTATCAGTGGAGCTAATCCATCTTTGTTACCCCAGGTCCCAGTGTGAGGTCTAACAAGTTGCTCAGCAAATGTCTGGTGACCACTGCCTATTGGTTTCATTGATCAACAGACCTGTGATGATTCTTTTACTTTAGGGCACTGCTCAGCATGCCAAGGGATAAAGACAAAAGAGTATTTAAATAATAAATCATCTCTGACTATACACACACGTTCACATACACGCACATTCACATACACGCACATAACTGAAGTAAATTGGGTTTTGGTGTCCCGTACCATATTCCAAGCTGATCTGAGTATGCGTTTTCACATGGCAGTGTGGAAAGAGTGTGACATATTTTCCCATTATGGGAACTAGAAGCACAGTGAAAGGTAAACGTCCTCCAGCTGAATAATGAAAAGCAACCTTTTCTGTTAAACAGTGAGAAACACAGTCTCCCACACCGTCTAGCCTGCTTACTGTGAGGAATGGAAGAAGAAAATGTTTTTTCTCATTCTGTTGCATTATTTCGCCAGCAGTCAAGAACATCTCTGCCATTGCCCTTCTGAATGTCATGCTCAGATGGAAGCCTGCCTTTTTGTATAGTTCTAAAAATCTTAAAGTGAGAAGGAGAAATGAACTAAAAACAATGCTGAGCCAGGAAATATTTGACAAAGCAGAATCCAACAACCCTACAGCTTACATTTTGCTACTCATTTGCAAGTCGACCTTGGGAAAGTTATGTTAAAAATAAAGCAAACTATCTAGAACATATGTGATACCTCCTTGGTATTTGGTAAATACTGTTGATTTAATGAATTCTACCTTTTTCAGCAACAGCGCAAGATGTGAAGATTGAGCAACGAGAAATTCTTAAGTGTCTTCAACTCTCTGCTTACCTAGCACTGTCGTACCACAGATCCCCTCTTTCATGTCATTCTCTTCCTCCACTCCTCATAAGCCTGAGCCTAGATTTTTGTTCTTACCCACATCAACATGCTAATTGGATGTAATCCGGCCTTAACCAGATAGCCTTCATTAAGCACAGCCTACATGATACACGTCTCTATCTCCAGCCAGACTCTGTTGGGGTCAACCCCAGAACATTTCCTTTGTCCGCCTAATCTCTCTATTGTTTCACCTGTCATTCCTCCCCAGGTCCCCATGATTCTTTTCCTAGACTGCTATAATGTCCCTGTCCTTTACCTCCAGTCTTGCCTTCCTCGAATCCATTCCACCGAGGCTGCCAAACCCAAAATAAACCCTATTAGTCACTCTCTTGGTGACCTTTAATGTCCTCTGCTTCACCGCTGCCTATAGGACCAAGTTTTTTCTCTTCTAGTGGCATTCAAGCAGCTTCTTGATCTGTCTCTGCCTATGTCTCTGTCCTCATCAGCTGTACTCTTTCTCTACTTTTTAATCACTAGAAATTCAAGGGTTTTGGTGCTTTCTACATAGGCCATGCTCATTCATGCCTCCCAGTCTTTGCCTTCACTCTTCTCCTGATTGTCTTTTAAGAAATTCAGTTACAGTTGCTTCCCCTCCAAGAAGGTTCTCCCTCTTCCACCCTATCTCTTACAGACTGGAGCAGGTTCTCCCTTATTCCATGCTACCCTGTATAACACATTGTTATCACTGATTTTACCATGCTGTAGTAAAGTAGCCTATTAACAATTCTGCCTCTTCCAACAGAATCTGCACTGAGAGATGAATAGGCCCTATTTTATTAAACTTTGGGTACTCAGCCCACTATGTGATACCTGCCACAAAGGGCAAACTAAGCAAGTACATGTTGAATAAAATAGAACTGGTGATTGCAGATGTGTGAATTATTAGCATCTCACACAATCTCTGAGTGCATAAATTGTCAGAGCACAATCAATTATTCCATCTCCTAAATTTCCCTGGGAAAGCAGCTTGACCCACTCAATGCCATTCCAAGGCATGATTGCTTATCTAATATCATCAAACTGGTCACAAATAATGAGGAACTGGTTTCTCCTTTATAAAGGCTAGAATCCTAGCCACTTGTCCTACCACCCTAGGATCACAGCCTCTGGTGGCATGAATATATTGCCTAATTAAACATTCTTTGAGTAATAGTGTCACAGGCCAGGAGAACAAGTCTGCCATAGGTAGGATTCCCATTAACCTCACTGGAATTTCCATTTTTCTGCCTTTCCTCTGTGCAGAAATGAATTGCCAATTTTGTTGATATAAGCACATTCTCAAACAACTTGAAACTGTTCCAAATACCAACAGCCATGTGAGAATGAGATGAAATGTAGTTTGTGGAAAGTAAATTCTCGATTATGTTGGAATTAAAGAGTATGTGCTTGGTTGCACTTTCAAAAATTACAGATAAGAGGCTAAGCAGTGTTTTACTCCTATGTCAAACAAAGAGCTGGCAATTTACTGCACAAAATAAACAGATGGAGAAATATAGAAAGGGGGTCTTTGCTTTTTACCTATATTCCTCAAGGGTCAACAGGAAGAGAGAAGTAATAATTATCGCAACACAGCGAGTGTTTTCTTGCCTCTTAGAAAGCTTTATAAGCCAGTTGTTTACTGCTAACTTTTGGTGAAAGACTAGTTTAAGTATATCAAAGCTTTACGGCCTGAGTGGGAACCATTATGTGTGGAAGCTGACCTGACTGTTACTTATAAGGAGGCCAGAGACTGGTATTTAAGAAATAATGATGCTACCATTGCAAAGACAGAGACCAAAATTGTCCTCAGAGATCATTTTTAGTAATCAAGTCACTAGCTTTCTGCCACCTCCATGTGCAGGGACAATATGTGTGGTGACCCCTTTGAACAACAACAACAAAAAAAAAGCCAAGAACCTCTACCCCGAGAATTGGTGAGTAGGTATATATTTACCTCTGAATGAATATAAAATAACACTCAAAATAGCTGTATCCATGCCAAAAAAGTGGGTGACATTTGCTATCTGTTGAGCTACTACAGATTTATTAACTTTGGTGAAAGCTATAAGACCACATTTTCCTAACCTCTTCTTCATAAGAGTACTTGTGGCTGACCCTCCATTCTTGACCCACTGACACCAGCTTTATTCAAGACACTATCATCTTAAACTTGGGCTAGTCTCCTAACTGGGCCTCATAACTATAAATTCTCCAATTCTGTTCCCTTTAAATACTATTTCGTGACCCAAGCTTCTATCCATGCCCATTCTTTTAAGAAAGTATTGCTTCCCTACTCTACTCATGTATTTGGGGACTTGGGAAAGATGTTGCTATCACAGATATCTCTTCCAGATACAAGAATAAGCACTTGGTCTTGAAAGAACCAATCATAACACCCCAGTCCTCTGGCCAAGAAATTTGCTGATAAGGAATTAAATAAGTTTGAAGACTTCCACACAGGTGGATTTATTGTGATACCAAAGAGGTTTAAACTTCAGGGCCCCTCACCAGGGCAGCCTTCTGGGAATAGCGGGCATGCAGGGAGTTGTAGTATCCTGGTGATGGGAGGGAAGCCAAGTTTCGATTATAGAGAATTTCTCTCTAGGCACTTCTGGTAAATCGCCTTAAGAGTTCTCAGGTGATAGACATCTGCCTGAATCTTCAAGGTTACAATAATTTGGTAAGTTTTTCCTCATTCTAAGTATTTTTTTTTATTTATATGAATACCTTACATTCAGTTTTGATCATCCCTAAACTGTATAAGCAGCAGATTACTCTTCCAGAGCAGAGATCCTGTGTACGCTCTTCTTAGTCTCCTCCCATTCCTGCCACACTTCTCACGACCCTTGTTCCACATGCATCTTGGGCCCCATTATCCTAAACTACTCATCCCCTCTCTCAGAGTCCTATGCTTTTTATCTTGGCAAACATTACCTACCCCTTCCAGCTTGATTGCTCTTTTTTTCACCCAAATCAGCCAAAGACCAATTCTTCAGGCCTTAATCCTCTCCTCCTCCATGAAGTCACATGAGTAAATTTGCCAGAATTTTCTACTTCACTGTCTTTTTCATGCTTCTTGTAGGAACTAGTATTTGAGGGATGACCTTGAGTTGGATTGGGATAGTCATGGCATGTAGCTTACATTAATTATGTGCATGTCGTTTTTTCCTTCTTTATAAACTCACAAAGGGAATGATGCTTTGCTTCAAGTTTGCATCTTTACAACCCCTCTCACTGCTTTGAATATAATGACAGCACAACAAACAAACAGAACTTACCAGATCTGATCATTAAATTGTTGTTGATTGATTGAGAGGTATGGATTTCTATTTTTCATGTATTTCCTGAGCTTGGAGAGCTACTACATTGCCATAGAGGTTAACTATTTCCATTCTTAAATTTGCCCCGTCAGCACAAGGAAGCACACAGTGGGGAACGTGTGGAGCCTCTTACTCCCTGGAGTGAGACCTGAAGTCTTGTTCAAATAAATTCATTTTCCCTTATTATTCCAGCCAACAACTGTCGCTCCTTTGCAAGTCCCTGTTGGGACTGGCTGTTGGTTTGTCATATCACCCTGCAGTCAATATCTTACTCAAGTGTTCACTAAACAAACCTTTCTAGAGGTATGTGAAGAAAGGCACAGCCAGGGAACCTAAGGTATAGGCAGGTAAAGCAAAGCCACCTTTCCAAAATCTAGGGAATTAAACCATCTGAGTAAATAAATATCAAGCCCAACCATGATTCACAGTTGTCATTCTACTTCTATTCAAGCTATATAAGGAAGAAACAATAAAGATTGCAAATTATGCAAGGATCTGCATTGCTTAGTTCAGATTTAAGGTGTTTTCTTGGGGTTTGGGGTGATTTGTTAACAATTATAGTTTTTGTTACAAGGGGAGGTCTTCAGGCCATTTTGAGGCACAGATGTACATGTCAGAGCTCTTGTACTGTGCTCTTATAAGGATGCTGTCTGTGTCAGAATTCTTCCTGAGGCTGGTGAGTTTTTGAGAAAGTTTCTTTTTTTGAGCTCAGGTTGCCAGTGAAAGAAGCTTCCTTTTACCCTCCCTGACTCCAGGTATCTCACTTACAGATGCAGGGAGAGTAGCTCAGACAGGGAGGGCAGTAACCAGAATCCACAGGCAGAAAGAAAAAGAGGATTCCATTTGGGCTTCGACCTCTGCTTGGCCCAGGAAGATTGAGTTTGCTATCAGTGTCGAAACGAGCTCCCAAGGGTTAGCGAGCTCTCCTGTTGGAGGTTCCCCTTTGTCACGGGGTAAAGAATTTATTAGTGAGAAATTTCAATTTCGGACCTTAAAATTGTCTTGCTTGGCCTCAAGCTCTTCCACACCACAAATTATAGTACACCCTATTGCTGTTCGCACATTTGTTTCACCCTATGATCCCTCCCATGTTTATTTGTAAAGCGATTTTCTTTTAAAACAAAGAGTCATTACTCTATTTGGGCCATTTTACATGATTTCCCAAAGAATTTTTAACAGGCTGTGGTAATTGTTAATGGAGTTCTTGGAGAATCCCAGCTGCAAATGTCTAATGTCCGTGTCCTGGTCTATCTTCTCAGGACTGAATGCAATCCAAGTGCTCTTCCTCTCACATCTAGTCAGAGCTGCCATAACAAAGGACCACAAACTCAGTGAGTCAACAACAAAAATTTATTCTACCCCAATTCTGGGAGTTAAAAGTCCAAGATCGAGGTATTGGCAGGGCTGATTTCTTCTGAGTGAGGAGAAGCTAGTCTATGTCTCTCTCCAGGCTGCTGCTGGTGATTAGTGTGCTCCCAAGCTTGGTATTCTGTGGCTGGTAAATATCTGCCTTCCTCTCAATGCCTTCATGGCATTGTTACTGCATGCATATCTCTGTTCAAATTTCCTTTTATAAGAAATCCATAGATTTGGATTGAGCCATCCTAATAACCTCATATTCACTACTTACATCTGCAATGACCCTTTTTATGGAGGAAGGGGGGCACAATTCTATTGTGGCCATCACTCAAGAGGCACTAGGAGCCCTTGGTCAGGATGTTTCCTGTGCCTTGAATTAAGAGTTTATGTCATTTATCAAATGACAATCCTGAGTGAGTTAGAAGACACTAGGATGTGCTTTGGTAACAAATTAGCTTATAGCTTAACATAATAAATCTTCATTTCTCATTCATATCAAAGTCTCACGTGGGTCCAGTGGATTTATTGTTTTGTGGGGAAGGCAATTGTCCTGTGATAGTAATTTAGGGATTCAAACAGCCTTCATCTTGCAACTAGGCCACCTCAAAGATCTTTCTTTCCAGCCTGAGGGTGTGAGAGAAAGAACCTGGAGAACTCACTTCTGCACTTAACTGTCTTGGGTTAGCAGTAACACACGCCACCTCTACGCAGAGTTCATAGCCAGAATTAGTCATAGGACCTCAGCTAAATTGCAAAGAAAGCTGGGAAATGTAGAGAAGCATATGCATATTTTGTGAGCGTGAACTGCTTTAGCTCCTTCTGGAAAATAATAAGCTCACTGTTTCTTAGGCGAGGCAACATAAAAAAGCATCTAGTTTAAAAATCTTAGCACTGAAAGGGATTGTCTGGTTGGAATGCTAGCTCCATTACTTACTACCCATATATATTTAACCAATTGTATTAGTTTCTTTATCCCTCAGCCTCCTCCCTATAAAATGGGGATAATACAATCTATCTCTTGAACTTGTTCTGAGGACTAAATGTGTTGCAAGTTTTTATTGTAAGTAAATCTAGAACATGATGACAGAAAATTTGGGCTATTTTATTTGCAAATGATCATTACAAATGTTTAAAAAGGGAGGAAAGGAACATATGAAGTGTTATGATAACTTTATTGATCTCAGTCCTGAGTTTCCTGCTGCTTAGTAAATTTTCCACTATGGAATGGTGGGTACTGGCTTTTTGGTGGCCCAAATGAGAATGGAAAGTTATGATTAATGTCATCATTGTCACTCATGTCATCTCTAAAAGGTCAAGTCACTTTGTTCCTATAAAACTATGACAATATTTGCTTCACCTTAAGGGTGAACAGAAGTGAGAGAGTCTTCTTATTATGACAAAATCTCCCAAGAAAAATGAGTGCAGGTACCATCTGTTCCTTAATATCATCCTGAGTAGAGAAAAAAAAGACTTTTGAAAAGGCCTTTTCTTCTGGCAAAAAAATTGAGATAAAACTCACATAACATCAATTAATCTTTGTTTTTTTGGTGGTACTAAGGTGTTGAACTCAGGGCCTCATGCTTGCTAAGCAGGTGCTCTCTACCACTTGAGCCATGCCTCCAGCTCACCATTTTAAAGTGTACAATTCAGCATCATTTCATATACTTAAAACTTTGGGAAAATATCATTTTCATCTAATTCCAAAATATTTTTGTAGTCCAAAAGGAACCCAGTACCCATTAAGCTACCTCCTAAGCTCCTAGAAACCAACAATCTGATCACTATCCCTATAGATTTACCTGTTCTGGCTACTTTATATAAAGGGGACATACTATGTGTGACCTCTTGTGTCTGTATTTTCTCACTTGGCATGTTTAAGACTCATCCAAGTCGTAGCATGTGTTATTCCTTTTTATGGCTGAACAATACTCCATTGTAGGACTTACTGCATTTTTTTAATCCATTCATTAGTAAAGAGACAAAGTTGTTTTTACCTTTTGTCTATTGTGAGTCATGCTACTGGAAAAATTCATGAACAAGTTTTTGTTGAATAGCTGCTTTCAATTCTTTGGGATAAGAGTAAAATGAAGGGTCATATGGTAATTCCACATCCAACTTTTTGAGGACTTCCAAATTGCTTTTCCACAGAAACTACACCATTTTATATTCCACTAGTAATGTCCAGGCATTCTGATTTCTCCATATCCTCACTAACAGGAGTTCCGGCTTTTGGTTATGATCATCCTAGTGGGTGTGAGTTGAGAACTCAGTAGGGTTTTAACTTGAAGCTCGCTAATGATTAATGATGCAGGGTATCTTCTTATGTGCTTGTTGGACCTTTGTGTTTCTTCTTTGGAGAAATGTCTATTCAAATTCTTTCTCCATTTTTAATTTTTTTGTCTTTTTTGTTGTGCAGTTATTAATAGTTCTTTATATATTCTGGATACCAGGATCTTATCAGGTGTGTGATTTGCAAATATTTTTCTTCTATTGTATAGGCTAACTTTTCATTTTCTTGATAACATTCTGCCATGTATGAAAGTTTTTAATTAATATGTATCCACATGTATCCACTATATACTGATCAAATCAGAGTAACTAACATTTCTACCTCTTATCATTTCTTTGTGTTTGGAGTCTTCAAACTCCTCTTATAGTTCCTCATGAAAAATAATATGTTATTATGAAATGTAGCTACCCTGCTGTGCTATGGAACACTAGAACTTCTCCCTTCTATTTGTGATTTCCTACTGATTATCCAACCACCTCTATTGTTCTCCTCCAACCCTATAGAGCCTCTAGTAATCAATATTCTATACCTAGAATGCCTTTTCTTAGTTTCTAAATATGAGAGAGAACATGCTGACTTGTCTTTATGTTTCTGGCTTATTTCACTTAAATAAAGTCCTTTAGGATCATCTATATTATCACAAAGAACAGATTTTTCTTCTTTTTAAAGGCTGAAGATTGCATATAAGTATATGTATATATATAAAACATTTTCTTTATTGAGTTGTTATGGTTTGGATATGAAGTGCTGTTCCAAGGTCTCATGTGATGAAAGCTTGCTTCCCAATGCAGCAGTACTCAGAGTGGGGCTTTGGGGAAGTGATTGGGTCTTGAGGGTTCTGACCTCATCAATGAATTAACCCATTGATGGATTCATAATATGATGGCATTATTGGAAGATAGTGGAAAAATTAGGACATGGAGCCTAGGTGGAGGAAGCAGGTCATTGAAGTATGCCTTTTATGGATGTATCTTGTTCTCTCTCTCTCTCTATCTTTTCCCCCTTCTTCTTCCCCCCTTCTCCTTTTCCCTCTCCCCCTCTGTCTCATAATTTTCTGCCTCACCACAAATGCAGAAACAATAGAGCCAGATGACCATGGACTAGAACCTGTGAATCCCTGAAGTAAACTTTTCTTTCTTTAAACTGCTTCTCTCAGGTATTTGTCACAGCAAAACAAACAAACAAAAACAAACAATCTATCCACTGGTGGATACCTGGGTTGATTACATGCCTTGGCTATTGTGAATACAGTGTGGTAAAAATGGGAGTAGAGGTGTCTCTTTAATATGCTGGTTTCATTTCCTTTGGATACATAACTACAAGTGGTGTAGCTGAATCTATGTTAGATCTATTACTAGGCTTTTGAGAAACCTCCATACGGTTCTTCATAATGATTGTACTAATTTACATCCCCACCAATAGAATATGAGAATATCCTTTCCTCCATGTCATCACCAATGTTTGTTATTTTTGTCTTTTTGATAGTAGCCATTCTAACTGGAATGTGATATCTCATCGTGGTTTTGATTTATGTTTCCTTGGTGGCTAATGATATTAAACATTTTTCATCATTTATATTTTTCCTTTTGAGAAATATCTATTCAGATCATTTGCCCATTTTTAAATTGGATTATTCATTCATTGTTGAGGTGGGGTTTTTTTGGTTTTTTTTGGTTTCTTGTATATTCTAAATAGTCATTCTTTGTCAGATGAATTGGCAAATATATTCTCCTATTCTGTAGGTTGTCCCTTCATTCTGTTCATTGTTTACTATGCAGAAGTTTCTCATAATCCCATTTATCTATTTTTGCTTTTATTGCTCTATTTTTTTGGGGGGGAGGGTTCCAAAAATTGTTGCCTATACTGATGTTTTAAAGTATTTTTCACTATGTTTTCTTATAATATTTTCATGGCTTTAGCTCTTACATTTAGGTCTTTGATCCATTTTGAGTTGATTTTCTACAGGGTGACAGATAGGGATCAAATTATAATGATCTGCACATGGATATGCAGTTTGCCCAGCACCATTTATTGAGGGGGATGTCCTCTCACCAATATATATTTTGGGTGCCTTCATCAAGAATCAGATTTCTATTCTAGAGTTGGGCATTGTGATGCTACCATCACAATGTATAGCTACATAAGCTTGCTTCTGATTTCCATGTGTATGGAATATCTTTTTCCAACCTCTCACTTTCAGTCTATGTGTGTCTTTATTGGTAATGTGAATTTCTTGTAGGCAGCGTGTCCTTGCACCTTTTTTTTCCTTACCCATTCAGTCAGTCTGTAACTTTTAACAAGGGAATTTAGTTGATTCACATTCAAGATTATTATCAATAATTTAAGACTCTTATACTTACCTGGAAGAAAGTGGCAAGGCTTATCCATTGCACTCCAGATGTGCTGACCCCTGTGATTTCCC
This sequence comes from Castor canadensis, assembly GCF_047511655.1. Taxonomy (NCBI): domain Eukaryota; kingdom Metazoa; phylum Chordata; class Mammalia; order Rodentia; family Castoridae; genus Castor; species Castor canadensis. Next base: position 92,016,130 of record NC_133392.1, on the reverse strand, counting down.
CAAATGTGGGAAACTCGACTGCATAATTTATGGTAGTGGGGGACTGCGTTCACACTCTCCCCATTAAAAAAAAAAAGACTCCTCTCATTTTATTGATTTTCTTCTGTTTTTTTTTTCAATAACGCTTATTCTTTTTTTCTTGCTCATCTTTGTTGTATGGTGTTTTACTGTATTGATAAGGTTTGATTCTATTCTATTTCTCCTTTGTGTGCTCAGCCTTTGCAAGAGTTTTATACTTTCACATGTTTTCATAACAGCAATGCTTTCAATTTTGGATCTAGGATCTGCTTAACTATATTTTCTAATGGGATGCAATTTTCCTTGTCTTGGAAAATTTTATTTTTCCTTTATTTGTGAAGGGTAGTTTTGCTAGCTATAGCATTCTTGGCTAGCAGCTCTTTTCTTTCAGAACTTGGACTATATCATTCTGTTTCCTCCTGGCCTCCAAAGTCTCAGTTGAGAAATATGCTTTTGAAATAGTGGAGGTTCCCTTTAATATGGCTTAGAACTTTTGTTGTTTTTAGAATTCTCTTTTTGTCTTAGACTTCCTACAGTTTGACTTAAATTTTTTTGTTTTAATTTTTGAGGACTTTTTTGGTCATGTCTGTTTGGGATCAAATGGGCCTATTCACTTGGATGTCCATATCTTTCCCTAGATTGGAGAAATTTTCAGTTATTATTTCACTAAACAAATTTTCTATAATTTTCACCTTCTCTTTGCCTTCTGAGATACCCATAGTTTAAATAGAAATTCATTTAATGATATCTTATAAGTCTCAAAAGCTAACTTCACTTTTAAACTTTTTTACCTTTTCATTTACTTTTGTCTGACTAGGCTATCTATCTTCACATTGCTTGATTTAGTTCATTGTTGAGTCATTTATTTGTTTTCCATGATCTCTCATTATGAGCTTCTAGTTCATATCATGAACTTTTTTCCTAATTCTTAAATTATCTTTATTCTCCTGAATCTCATTGAGTTTCCTAGTAATCATTCTTTTGAACTCTTTATCACGCATTTCATCAATGTCCTTTGAGACCTGTTGCCAGAAAGTTACTGTGTTCTCTGGAGACAGCATGTTACCTTTTTCCATACTTCTTCTGACTGTACTTCCTGTGTCCCTACATTGATATTTCTGCATCTGACGGACCAGATTTGATAGGGTGACTTTCATAGTAAATGAGTTTACAACTTCATTGTCTATAATTTGACTGCCTTGGGCATGGAGTGACAGGATATGAAAGCCTTTCTGTCTCCACAAGCCACATAGGGAAGGGAGTAACCTAGTGAACCAGGTGAGTGTGCACACAGCAGTAGGAGTAGAATGCTAACTGGTAGCCATTCTGACAATGGGGTTTGAACACTGTGTTCATGGATCATGGTCACATTTCCTCAACTACAGCTGTGCCAATATGTGAGGAGGGTGAAATATGTATGCATTGGAGCCATGCAGAGGTCCATGAGCAGGCTAGCAGCAGTAGTGGGGGAAGAACATGCAACATATATCCTCAGGCTCAATAGGCAGCTCAGGCTGACAACAGATGCCATAGTTGCAGTGAGGAGCTTGGAGCTTGGTCCAGTGACAGAGAAGGACTTATGGGAAGCCTGCAGCAAAACTCTTCCCTCAAGATGCCTTCCTAAACCAGCCTGAGCTCTAGAAGGTGAGAGGTACACAACACAAGTTTGTTCTCTGAAGCAGTTGACTCCAAGGGGCTTCCATGCCTGTGATGACTATGGAATTGCCACACTAAGGTTTCTGTCATCCACAACAAGGGGTGTGGGACTCACCTGCTTGTCCTTTCCTTTTCAATGGAGAGCTCACCACCTCCAGCTGAGAATCCAAGATGGCAATTGCTAGTGTTTTTCTTTTTCCTTCTCTGTACCTCCATCCCAAGTCTCTATGATTTACAGGGTTCTTGTCTCTCCCTTGCTGGTTTTAGTGCTCTGTCAAGCCACTCACCTCAAAATGAAGGGTTTTTTTTTTTATTGCTATAGTTCTTCTTTGTGGGGGAAGAGGTAACCTCTGGGCACCCCTATTTTGACACTTTTCCAGTCTAGCTATAAAAGATTATAATTTTGAAGAAGTCCAGCTTATCTACTTTTTCTTTTGATGCTGATGCTTTTGGTGTCATATCCTTAAAACAATTTTTTTGAAAAGCATCTGCTTCTTAAAATTTGGTTACTTCTGTCATAGACTAAATTACAAAAAAACTAAGTTATAATCAAGTTATTATTCTTTCAAACACTGAAAGAACAAAAGATTCCTTCATAATCTTCTATACCTATCCTTGATTAACAGTCTACTAAAATTATTTCCAATTTATAATATATTTCCCCAAAAATTGTATCTGTCATTAATATATCTTCATAAGTATGACAAATATGGGAAAATCCAAAAGATGTCTTAAAATATTTATAAGTGTTATGGCCCAGAAAAGCAGAAAGACTATCGAAAAGATTCAGAATTGATCTGGTAATAAAGAAAATAAAGAACAATGTGTTAGAAGTTAGTTATATACTGGTTGGGTGTTAGAGACTGTTCCCTTCCCAAATCAGCTGAAAAAAATTAGATAAAAACGTATCTTGAACCCAGCAGGTAGCCCCATGTAAAGGACATAGCTTGGATCTTTGTTTTCAGAGCAGCTATTAAAAGGGCTCCAGGTGTCCATGTTTGGGATAAAAAGAATCACCCAACACATGCAAAGTCTTGGATTCCACATCTGACATAGTGTAAGTATTCCCTTAGTGAGTATCTTTCCAAAGCCAGGATGGTTTAGAATTAATTATAAATATGATAAAGTAGTAATACTTTTGTGTCAAGTTTAGGAATAAGTTCTTCATCATTTAAAGTGTTTGTAATGATGTAGAATTGGTATATTAACAGACTTTGACAGGTTAGCCTTGGAATTCCAATTTAAAATCTGTAATTGACTTCTGATTTCAAGTTAATGGTGCAAGATTTTCTTACTAAGTTTGTAAACAGAATTAGAACATTTAAGACAACTGGATTTACTATGTTTATAAGTAGACTTAAATGACTTATTTAAATTCTCAAGACAGTTTTGCTCATTAGAGACATGAACTTGTCTGGTCAAGTACTTCAAGAGCTTAAAAAGAAAACTGAATATATTATATTTATAGCTGCAGTTTTAAATGCCTATATTCACAAATGAGACTATTTAAAGAAGAATTAGTTTGTTAAGTTGATCAAATATTTAACCAATTGCCCCTCAAATTATGGGCCTTAATTATTAAAAATGTAAATTTTTAACAACAATACCTATAAATTAAACATCAAGATGTAGAAAAAAACTATGGAGTCTTAACTTGAAAAATATAATATTAATTTAAATTGTAAGTAACTGATTATATAATGTGTTGGAATTTGAAATTTCAAATTTTGTAAGTAATGAGGGCCATTTCTAACATGCAGAATCTCTAGCTATCAGAATAATGGATATTATAAAATAATCTCTCATTGATCTATTTGCTTCAATTACATTATTTAGAGAGCATTGGAACTTTCTGCACAATAAACTATTGGTATGAAGAGCTGAAGATATTTCTAGGTCTAGGTTTCATTTGGGGTGAATCTTAGAACTTATGTACTTTTTATTGACATGCACACAAAAAATCCCATAGGAAAAGATACAGTCAAAGTCTTTAGCCAGGCAATATATTTGAATCACCTACATCCTTGTCTTCTACACAGACTGGAGTTATGCAAGGTGCCAGTATTTCATCAGGCCCATTTAAGTTGTTCAATCAAGAAGTAGTACTGGGATCCAAGAAATGAAATTAGAGAGCAAAGGTCAACACTGGTAGAATGGGTGCAGGCAACTCTACATAAATTAGGTAAAGGCTTAATAATTTATTTAATAAGTGGAAAAGGCAGTCTTCTTCCAAGCAATTAAGAAAAAGAAAAGATAGCTTTAGAAAAAGATATTGTTCACAAAGTTCTGCTAATGGAGAAATGTAATTGCTGCAACCAGTATGTGTCTCTAACACCAGTGACCAGACTAAAACTCTGAGGAAAGACAAGGTCTTGACATTCAGGATGCTGAGCTCAACATCCTTTTAAACTGCTTGCATACAATTTTGTAGTTTTAAAATGGAAAACCTTTGAGATTTTAAAGATCTTAGGAGTGAATAAATGACATATTTCTCTAGTAGAAAACAAAGTCATCAGTGGGCTTAAAAGCATGACTCTGGAGTCAGATAGCTCAAATAGTCAGTGGGCTCAAATCTTAGCCCAGTCACCCACTAAAACAATGAGCTTGAGCAAGTCACTTGTCCTCTTGAAGAAAGTTCAGTTATCTAATGGAGCTGTAAGTAGAGAAGGTAATAACAATCTCTTAAGGTTGTAAAAATATAAAAAGCTCAGCACCATGATCAACACACAAGAGCCACTCAGCAACTTATGACTGTATTAATTACATTGTTAGAAATAGGAAATTTTTTCTGTAAAAGGAAAAGAATCCGCCATTAACATGGCTGCAATTCTTTTTCTGTCTTCAGCCTCTGGCTAAGAATACACATCACTGTTTTACATTAAGTTCATGTTTTTCATACTGCTTAAAGCAAGTTGTCTCTTTAAGAGTCAAGAACAATGCACTGTCATCTGTTAAAAATTTGAAGAAAAGACATGAAGCTGAAGGCTTTTATTAAAATGTCTCTAGATATGAAATAACATTCTGCTCATTGAATGGTCATAAATTGAGAAATATGAAGAAAGCCAGCTTGCACAGCTGTGAATATCTAGCTATTGTAAACCAAAATTTGACTTTTAAAGACTTCAGTCTTACATGCACCAACTAGGAAATTATTAAAATTTGTGATAAATTAGCAAGATTAGACATGAATTTGTTGTTCTTTTAATTGGTTTTTCAGTACTTCACTGTTATTTAAATTAATTCTTACACATTAGTTACATGAACCAGTTCAAAACATTAATAAAGTTACTATGTCACACTTTGTGCTCTATTAGGTAAATTTCGGAACCTGGGGATGAAAGGACAGATCACTATCCTGTAATACCTCTGAGGCCTTCCTGAAAAACTAAAACTTCTGGGAAAACACCATAGGGCTCACATTTACCTACTTAAGTTTCCAGGAAGACTTTCCTTTTGTAATGAAACCACTCCTCTAAATAGATGTTTCTTACAGAGACTTGAAATTTTATGTAGTGGCAAATGACATTTTTCAAAACAATGTGTTCCCCATGGTTTCAGTAAGTTGTAATTTTTTCTAAACTCATGAGGAACTGGGATTTCAGTTTTTAATTAATTAAGGAATATTTTAAATAAGGGAAATTAGCATTTCCTTTTTTAATCAGAGTAAGGGAATGTAGGACTATCATGAATAAGGGAATTTTGTACAGATATGGACCAGCTGTTCCTTATCTCCACCGGGAGAAATAAAATTAAATTAGGAAGGGAAGCCCTCAAAAATGCACTGAAGGACGTTTTTAGATGGTGAGAATGATGGGAGAAAGTTATAGAACCTCTCTGCCCCCAGGCCTTACAGAGGACAATCCACACCTACCTGAGGTGACTAGGTCCTCCTGGGCCAGACGCCATTGCAAAGCCCCAATTAATCTAAATATTCTGGTTTTGACAGATACACTCTCGGGATTTCTATGACAAGAAAGTGAAATTTACAGTTGAGGAATGCCCCTTTGATTGTTAAGCACTGAAATATCTGCCCAAATTAGCCTGACCCAGGATGTGGACTTTGATCTCAAAAATGGTTGAATACTGAAAATACTGTCATTGTCTTTTATAAAAACCCAAGAACTGAAGTCAGCTTTTTAAGTAGTATAATTAGTGTGAAAGCATCATTCACAGATTTAATGGCGTAACCTTCTCTGACCCTGAGCCAAGACTCTTCATTGAACCAGCAGTGAGAGGGTTTTGCTTACACTTTTATTTACCGTGTTTTTAAAGAAATCTTAAAGCTAACTGAGGCACACTGAGGGCTCAAAAAATTGGAATACTTAAGAGAATTTCTTTAAATCTCCAAAATAACAGCTTGAAAACAAATCCTGTTTAAATGCCCCATTTACCTATTCTTGTTGAAAATTTCTACCTGGCTCTTTCCCTTTTATTAAACTCTTAGTGCTTGAAAATTGGGTATATGGTCGTTAGTAATCACCTGTAGCTGCTCTCTTTCTGAGAGCAGTTAGAAAGCAAGGCCTCCAGATTTGCCAATATGGTAGAGGTGGATAATAAAGTATGATTCATCAGAGAAAGGAAACTGAAAGAAGTTTTTTTGTTTCAAATGCTGTGAACACACTTCCTCCTTGTCAGATTTTTTTAACCCCATTAACATCACCTGTAAAAATCATTTGCTCTGTGAGTAGATGCCAAAACCAATACTTAAAGTGAATACACACCGCAAAATTCAATGACAAGAAAGGCCAGCCAGGTCTTATTTGTAAGAAGCCTCAAGGAGTCAGGAAAGCCTTGGACACTCTGAGGCAGACATGTGCTAGCCCAAGCTAAGAGCCATAAACTGTCCAGGAAAGAGACTTTCCTAAGGCCCTAGACAGGCTGGGGCCTGTGTGGACACTAGGACAGGATGCAGGAGGATGAAGGGCACAACAACAGGATGCTGATGGTCTGAATAGGATGGCCAACATCTGACCCAAGGACACAATTGTGTGGTCTTAGGTACCAAACTACTGACTACTTCTCAGTTGGATGGCACTCAGATTACCAACAAAAAAAAGTGCTACGGTAAATTAAGTCCAGAGAACAGTCAGAACGCTAGAGATGAGAAAGAAACAGAGTGAGAGAGGAAAAGAGATTTTACCACCTCTATATTAGACCTCAGGACCAGGACTAAAGAACAACCGGAACCAACTTCCTTGGAAATGGCAAAAGATAATGCCACAGACACCTGGCCTCATGGCCTTTACCAAGAATGCCAGAGAAGTTATGTGGAGATCTGCCACATCAGGGACTTGACAAGAAAACCCAAGGTACTTCTTTAAGCGATGGTAAGGGTTTGGGGACATTGGGCTCCATTCATTTCACTGATTGGTGTTAAGCCAGAGAATATATTTTTTTTTCATGATTATTGTGAGTCTGTTTGGTTACAGGTAAGAATCTCAAAAGAAAACAAATGTAATTGTTAAATTGAACAATATGTCTCTTGCAAGGCTAGATCTCTGCTGCTTACTTTCTTCTCAGGAAAAAATCACGCCCACCGACATGATTTCTTCTAATGCTGTCTTTACCTGCTCCTGACGTGACCCACTGACATGCTGTGTCCCTTTACGCAGCAGTTGGTAAGCACCCTGGCCAGATGGCTCAAAGTCTGCTAGCTCCAACAGAGTCCTAATGATCCAAAAGAAAAGAATTCAGTGGCTTACTTCCTTTATTCCAGCTACTTATGAGGCAGAGATCTGGAAAATAGAGGTTTGAGGCCATCCAAACAAAAGATTAGCAAGACCACATCTCAACAAATGAGTCAGGCTTAGTGGTGCATGTCTGTGCTCTCAACTATGTGGAAGATTGTAGGTAAGAGGATCATGGCCCAAGGCTAAGCACAGGCAAAAATTGAGAGACCCTATCCAAAAAATAAGTATAATGAAAAAAGGCTGAAGTATTGTTCAAGTGATAGAGCACCTGCCAAGGCTCTGAGTTCAAACCCTAGTACCACCAAAAGAAGAAGGAGGAGGAGAAAGGAGACAAAGGAGAAGAAGAAGAAAAGGAAAAAAGAAATCTCATGGTGGTAGTACACTCAGGTAATCCCAGCTACTCAAGAAGTGGAAATAAGAAGGTCTAGGTTGGAGCCCAGCTGGAATCAAAGTCAGCCAAGACTTTGTCTTAAAATCAAGCTAGGCATGGAGGTATGAACCTGTAATTTCAGCCACTCAGGAGGTGGACATCACAGAATCATGGTTGTAGGCCACCACAAACAAAGTTAGCATGAGGTGCTATCTGTAAAACAAACTAAAAACAAAAGAACTGGGGGCATGACTCAAATGGTAGAGAGCTTGCCTAACAAGTGTGAATTCAATCCCCAGTGCCACATGAAAAGAAGAAAAGAATAAGAGGGGAGGTGAGGGGAGGAGAAAGGAAAAAGAAAAAGGGAAAAAAGAAAAGAGGAGAGGGGAGGAAAGGGGAGGGTTAGGGAAACTAATGTTGCTATGCCAAACAGCATTAGTGACTTTCCGTTCACCACCACCACCTTGTCCTCTTGTACCAATTCCTTCCCCCAACTCTCCACTCAAATCAGCAGATCCTTTAATATGCACATGTCTACCTGGAAAGAAGAAAACATTCTCTTTTTTCAGCTGCTCCTACTAATGTGAAAGTCTATCTTAGACCTCCCCTTAGACTTATGTGCGAGGAAGTAGGTGCCTCAAGACTATATTGCTGGCTAGCTGACAACCTCTCTGACTATCCTTCTTGACTTCCTCCTGTGAATAGAGGACGTAATAGCAGGAATAGTTCTGCCACCTTTTAAGTTTAGAATAGACGGCTTCATTTTGGAAGATTTCCCTATAAATCTGAGACAAAGAAGCAGTTCAACATCCTGTAATATCCAGAAAACAACTTAGTAGTGGGATGTCAAATAGGATAGCCAAAAAAAAGCTACCATTCAAAATGGCAATCTCAGAATGTTTGCCAAGAAAATACCACTATCATTATATTGGTACAGAATAATAACTACATTATTTTCATCTATACCCTACAATGAAAATGAAATTTAGAGCTGTGAAGCAGCTTGCTTGAGATCACACAACTAATAAGGGGCAAGACAAAACTCGAACCCAGCTCTCTCTTAAACACAATTTTGTGATTTTGATTTCCTATTTCATATACTGTTACTAGTATCTTACATTTCCCTTCTTAAAGTGAACCCTGATTAAATCAGTCTGCATGTGTTGACATACCTGAATATTTTATGTTGCTAAAAACTAAAACTCCTAGTGTTATCATCTCAAATAGATGTTATTTGAATGTGGCAAAACTCTCTGCATCTAAGTGACCATCATTTGTAAATTGACTCTTCATACTGTAATTCTCTAATTTATTGGATAAAATTGAGAATCCATTCTTTTGTTAGGTGAGGAGAGTCCAGAGTCAGTAAGTGTGATGTAAATACCTACAACTCGACTGCCTCATATTTTACAACCTCTAATAAACAGCAGACCAATTACAGGCCAATTAGGTAATGGGGAAAAGTCATTAGTGAAACTAGATCTGGCATATCTGGCTTTCCAGGCAAACATTCTACAAGGGGAAAAAACATCAATCTGACCCAACTTGACCCTAAGGAAATTGCAAGTCTATTCATTCTATCATGTCCAAGACAACATATCATCCTAAATACCTGTGAACTTGAACATTGTGTAGGCATATCACTGAATAATGACACACAGACTTGATCATCTTTTTATAGGTCAGATAACTTTTAATTTTGTCCTGAGTGTACCCCAATGAAATTTCAAACATCAACTAGGTACATCCAGAAAAAGTTGTCTTCATCAACAGAACCTTCAGCTGGAGCTAAAGCTTTGAGGATTGTATAGTCATCAAAAGTGCCAGGAATATTTGCCATTTTGTGCCAAAAGGTAGACAAAATCCTTAAGCTCAAGTGACCTGGGAAAATCAAGTACAGGTGGGAAGTAAAAAGAGTCAAGAATATTTTGAGAATACTTAGGGAAGGAAAAAAAAGTCACTCTTCTCAAAGCAAAGAAATGAATACAAATGTTTCTTAAATGGATGGAACCTGAATCCTATATGGATCACTAGTAACCTGACTGAAAGAATTAGCATGTCCAAATTGGATCAATCATTTCAAAGTAAAGAAAAAGAAGAGTCAATTCATAGGCCAACACGCATGTAGCAGTTTTGGTAGTCCTATGAATTATAAGGTCAAATAATGTAACATCTGAATCATTTATAAATTTCCTTCTTCTGACTCTATGATCATTAAGGAATATTCAGATATTCTGCTTCTTATGAACCTTTCCTATAGGAAAAGACTTTACCTGTTACTAAAAATTAATAAGTTAAATCTTCAGGTTTCGTGTGTTAAGTCTTAGATCACTTAGGAGGGCTCTTTGAATGAAATCAGTACAATTTAACTTCAATTAATGTAATCAAAGGACAGTTTACTAGAAGGACAAATTGTTAGAAGACCAGAGAGATCAATCTTAGGAACAGGCAGGGACCAAAGCAACTCCAGAGGCTACAAACCCAGATGTGATATGGTCTTGGGGTGGAGGCAATCTGGACAGAGATTGCAGCTAGAGGACTTCATTCCATATACCTCTCCTGCATTTGTGCCGCAAGCTGAAAATCTGAATTCCAAGGAGAATGTCTAATTGTCTAAGTTTAGTCACATAACTGTTCCCGGCCATGACAGAGTAACACGGTTAAGGAGGAGCCCCTTCATCTGCTATAGAAAAAGAGCAGGTACAGAACTCACTGTACCACCAACATAGTGCATGACACAAAAGACCTATTTACCCCTCAAAAGACAAAACAAGATGGATTGGTGGAAAGGTAGACGAGATGTTTGGTGGCCAAAACCAAAATAGCCATCACAAATTTCAACAATTTCTTTTCGTGTGACTCAGAAGGCCGACACCTGATTGAGACAAAAACAAATATACGTTCTTAGGGCTGTAAAGGTGAGGGCCAGAGTCTGAATCAAGATGAACTCACAAAAATAAATGCCACTTCATTAGTTTTGGGGAGAAGAGGCTTTGTGCAGTCGATCTCCATTTCAACCTCCTCATTGATTACCGTTATTCTATCGCACATTGTGTCTGAAAAAGACACTTGACCTGTTACCTTCCAAACTTGGTTTCATAGCAGAAACACTTAGGAGGGTTAAAAACAATCCAACCTGTAGACTTGCAGTGCTGGAAGAAATTTCAGGGTAGGTTTATACATTTGTATATCCTCCCTGGGTCACTCCACCTTAAAACTATTTTGAATATAAAAACGTTCCTCCTTTATTGACCCCCAAAGCACTGTATTGTAGGCACCTACATTAATTATTGGGACTAAAATGAATAAGTATTCCTTTCTCTCCCCAGCAGTTTTCTGACATTCAAGGGCAACTGTCTATCTCATTAGGTCCTTCTCTACCTGCAAGTCGTCTCAGGCTGGTCATACCCAGCTTTCCTTCCCCTCATGCCAAGATTTTAAGTCTCTTTACCTGCCAGGTTTCCTTTTTCTAACGATCTTCAGCTTTATTCTATTACTCTTAGATATTTCAGTTCAGATATTGTAATTGTATTAGCTTGTGAGTGGTTATATCTCACATGGCTCTTTGAGATCTCCCAATTAGTTTTAAACACAAGTTGTTGCCAACCTACTTCATTACCCCAAGCCCCTTTCCCAAATTCTGTGTCATCATAGCTTGTTTATGTTAATTTGGACTTGTATGCGTTACTTTATAGTTACAACCCAATAAAACTCATCTTAGATCTGTCTATCCCTTCAGCCTGTTAGTATCTTTTTCTATACTAATATTATTCTCTAAATCAAAGTGACTACAAAATTTCTATACAATAGAGTCTTGGATGGTGGACAGGAATCTACCTGGAGATGGTTTTTGTTTATTTGTTGCAGTACTGGGGATTGAACTAAGGGCCTTGAGTTTGCTAGGCAGGCACTCTACCACTTGAGCCACACCCTCAGCCAGTTTTGCTCTAGTTATTTTTTGGATAGGCTCTCGCACTTCTGCCTGGCGTTGTCCTTGGACCAGGATCCTCCTAGCTATATCTCCCCGGTAGCTGGGATTACAGATACACACCATACTCAGCCCTGGAAATGGGTTTTTGAAGAAAATTTGCCAAACATGTTACACAAAACTGGGAAAATTTCTGATGGATGCCCATGAAATGCAGGAGATAAGTCTTCCAATTTATCTCTTTCTGTCTCTGTGTAGCAAATATTTGTCATTCTTCCCAGCCTCAACTTATTTGCATATTTAGAAATCATGCCTTTCATATTTTCAAGCAAATGATTAACAGAATGTTACACAGAACATGTTTGAAGATAGAAATATTAAAAGCTTGCCACCAGATTAATATTGAGTAATTTTTCAGAAATATTTGGATATAGTTCCTCAACTTATTGTGACACTACCTATTTTTACTTCCAAGAAGCCTCTGTGTCTTCTCAATTCAAACTTACTATGTTACAACTGCAAAAATCAAAATAAAATAATGCGTTTGTAAGAACTAGTAAAAAACTGGCAGAGTGGCTCAAGTGGCAGAGCACCTGCCTAGCAAGGGAGAGGCCCTGAGTTCAAACCCTAGTGCCACCTAAAAAATAATAACTCTCCCATCAAGAACTAGTAAAAAGTTCTGGCAAAGAAAGAATTAGATTAACATGTCTTTAGTAAATCCCTCCATCCATTCAATTAATTATGCCTGGAATTGACATCAATTTCTAGAGTTTACCTTAGGGTTTAATATCTTGACAACTCCATGAGAGCAGGTAGCCTTAACTGTCCTGTATCCTAAGAGACCCACACGATACCCAGAACCCAATAAGAACCCAATAAATGTTGACTGACTGAATGACTTTGTGGCTTAGTAGGTTGACTGACTGAATGACTCTGTAGCTTAGTAGTCCTACTTTTCCCCCATTTTTAAAATTTAAAAATAGCTTTTGTTTGTTTCTAGTCTTCTGACTCTTCTATGATTTATCAAGCTCTCCATCTCAGATATGGTAAAATAATGTCGAGTTATGGGCAGGAGCAGACTTGAATAGTTCTTGAGACAAAAATAGCCAGGTCCTATTCCTCCTAACAAGTGAATTATATCTGTAGCTCTCATACCTTGTGATTCTATAATAAATTTTGTGCCCTGAATAGCTAAAGAAACTCTGACCTTTAGTTCCCCTATTCTAATTCTGACCACATATATTGGAATATGTGCTCTTATATGCCTGGCTACCCTTGTATCCAATTTTTAATTGGAACTGAGACTAGTACTAATCCCAGGGTAGACGTACTGAACCTGCTAAAGATTATATACTGCTCCTGATATTCTGATACTAATTTTATACAGTGCTATGATCTACCAATTACATCCTATTTGCTACACCTTAATACAACATCTCAAAAGGCCACTTGCCATCACCAAAAGCCCAGGTAAAATTAGAATTTGGCATATTTCATATCTTTAGGGACTTTGGATGTTCATTCATCCTCACCATGGATGAAAGAAGCTCTTCCTTAAGCTCATGTGTCTTCTTTTTTAACTCAGTTCCCATTTGGCCTCTCTCTGGATTCCTAACAAGCACCATAGTCATGGGAACAGCAGCATGTGAAGTATGAGCCGTTCACACAAAAGGACACAAAATATTTAGAGTGTGTTATCACTTGAAATCTCCTTGTCACCCTCAGATCCATGTTCCTCCTTATTTTCAGTTTTATCATACACAATTTGAAGATTAGTTTCTTTTACAGATAACACAGAAGCAAAGCCAATTCAGAAATTGTCTTTTTTTCTTTTCTATTGACATTATACCATCAGTTAATATATAAAATAAACCTCAATTTCTTCTGTTTAATCTGATTGATATTTATTATTATAGGGTCTATTAAACTTTTTTAATCATCCATGATTAAAAGACCTTTCAATCTTTTGCACCTGTTCTTTTCATTCATTTATTCCAAAACATATTTCTGGATGTCTGCTTTTCAGCACATTATATTCGAAGTGCAGGTGACACAACACGAACAAGATAAAGTTCTGTTCTTTGGAGTTTATATCCTAGTTTTGGTAAAAAGAAAACAAACAAACAAGTGTAAATGTAGTGTCAAGTAATAAAAAGTGCTATATTGAAAAATGAGGCAGAGTAAAAGGAACAGTAAATAAAGGAGATAAAGGAGGCCTGAATGTCACATGTGAGCAGAGAGGAGGCATGAGTTACAGGAATATTTGGGGAAGAATACAAAAGGCAGAGAGAATATAAAAACAAATCCTTGAAGTAGGAATGTGTTTGCTTTTTCACTACAGTAGTTGTAGTCCAGAGACCAAGTGAGGGGTGGCAGGTGAAATAAAATGAAATAAATATAAATAAATAGAAAAGGAATACAATGGAAAAATGTAAGAACAGTAAACAGTTGAACAAATTGGAAGCAAATAGCAAAATGGTAGACATAAACCAATTATATGAAAAATTGCATTAAATAATTTGTTGCCCTTAATGCAGAGAAACTAAAGCAGATACCTTAAAGCAACTGAGGCCAATAGGAAAAGGGGAACAGGTACTAGAGAAAAGGTTAGATCAAAAAGAATTAACCTAGAAGGTAACACACACGTACAGGAAATTAATGTGTGTCAATGCCCTGTATAGCTATCCTTATCTCAACTAGCAAAAACCCTTGTTCCTTCCTATTATTGCTTATACTCTCTCTACAACAAAATTAGAAATAAGGGCAAAATAGTTTCTGCTGGGTATTGGGGGGGGAAAGGAAGGGGGTGGAGTGGGTGGTAAGGGAGGAGGGGGCAGGGGGGAGAAATGAACCAAGCCTTGTATGCACATATGAATAATAAAAGAAAAATTAAAAAAAAGAAAAATTGCATTAAATAAATTCAATCCCAATTAAAACTCAAAGATTGTCAATCTGCTTAAGAAAGATATACTGTCTATAAGAAACAGACTTCAAATATAAAGATTCAGATTTTAAAAACAGAGATTCAAAAGTGCTTACAGTAATAGTTGGCAAAAGGGTTAATCACTAACAAGTAACCTGAGGGTAGTTTATTGACACCTAACGAAAGAGAATTCAAGAGGACTATTAAAAAGGAGGACACTTTATAATATTAAAAAGGGAAATTCATCAGAAAGCATCCTAATGTTTTCATCATGTTATAATAACCACTTTTAGGCACACCACTAAGTGGCATGGAGCATGTAACACTTACACAACCACCTCCAGACTTTTTCATCTTTCCAAATTCTCTGTTCTCACTAAACAGTAACTTTTCTCCCTTTCCTACTGTTGCTCCATAACCATCCTTCTATTTTCTGAATCTCTGAAGCTGTTAACTCTATATACCTCATGTAAGTATAATCATATAATATCTGCCTTCTGTGTCTGGTTATTATTATATTTAGCACAGTACCTTCAAAATTCATCCATGTTTTAGCATGTATCAGAATTTCATTTCTTCTTAAGGCTTACTACTATCCCATTGTGTATACAGACCACATTTTATGCACACATGTATCTGTTGATGGACGTTTAGGTTATTTCCAGCTTTTTTGCTATTTTGAATAATGCTGCAATGAACACAACTTTACAAACATCTGTGTGAGTCCCAGCTTTCAATTCTTTGAAGTAGAACTACTAGTTGTATGGCTTAATTTTTTTCGTACAACAGCCATAGTTTTTCTATAGAGGCTGCACTATTTTATACTCTCATCAGCAATGTACAAGTCCTCCAATTTCTCCACAACTTCACCAACACTTTTTTTTTCTTATGGAGAAATAAATGAACTCTAATACCTTTCTCACTCAATACACAACAATTAATTTGAGATGGATTATAGACTTAAATATAAGAGCTTAGTCTATAAAACTTGGAGAAAAATATAAAAAAATCTTTATCACTGTATGATATTCAAAGACTTTTAAGTAGGACACACAAAAATTCAATGACTACAAAAGTATATACTAATAATATCACCAACACTACAGGTTTCTTAGCAAAAGGTTTCTTTTTATTTAAGCCAATAAAAAGGCAGGCAGCAGACTACAAGAAACTACTGCATATTCATATCCAATGGAAAGTTTGGATACAGAAAACAAAAGGAAGTATTATAATCAGTAATAAAATGACAACCCCATTTCTTAAAATATGCAAAAGACTTGAGCAGACCATTTGCACCAAATATACAAACAGCTAATAAGTACATGAAAGTGCTCATTAGGGAAATGCAAATTCAACCCCAAATATAGTACCAGCAACTAGAACTGCTCTGCTGCCAGAAGGATAAAAAGGTACAAGTGCAGTTTCTCATGGAGTTAAACATATATCTACTCTGTGATCAACAACGTCCCTTCTAGATATTTACCTAAATAAAGAAATGTGCCCACAAAACACATGTTCAAGAATGTTCATTACAGCCTATTAATAATAACCCAAAATTGAAAACAACTCAAAGGTCCATCCACCTAATAGATTAAAATATCAACAAAAAAACCTGTGGAATATTCATACAAAGGGTTCTATCTAGAAATAACAAAAAGGATGAATTATTGATACAAGTAAAACCTGGATGCATCTCAAAAGCATGAGCAAACAAGCTAGCATACTACATTGTTCCATTTGTGCCGAGTCCTGAAACAGGCAGGTGACTCTAGTGTTAGCACCAAAACAGGGATTACCTGTGGAGGTGGGGGACTTGTGAATTAGGGAACAGTTTATATCTTGAGTGAGCTGTTACATGAGTGTTTCATATTTGTCTATATTGTACAGTGGCTATTTAGTTAAAAAAAATATAATGAATAGTGACTTGATTTACCAAAGAATAAAAGGAACTGAAAAAAGTTTCCATGGAACACCTGTTGTGCGCGCGCACGCGCGCGCGCACACACACACACACACACACACACACACACACACCTCTCAGTTAGCAGGGGTGGAGAATACATAAAGAAAAAGGAGAAACTTCAGCACTATGGTTTGAATGTGCCCCTCTCTAAAATTCATAAAATTCATGATGTTATTAAGAGATGAACGTTTTGCAAAGTGATTAAGTCATGAGGGCGTGGCTCTTTTTTGTTGTTGTACTGGGCTTTGAACTCAGGGCCTCACACTTGATAGGCAGGTGCTCTACCACTTGAGACACTCCACCAACCCTATTTTGTTGCATATTTTCGAGATAGGGTCTCACAAACTATTTGCCTGGACTGGCTTCAAACCACAATCCTCCTGATCTCTGCCTCCTGAGTAGCTAGGATTACAGGAGTGGGCCACCAGCACCTGGCTTTTTTTCTTTTCTTTTCTTCCTTCCTTCCTTCCTTTCCTTCCTTCCTTCCTTCTTTCTTCCTTTTTGTTTTTTTTTTCAGCACTAGGGTTTGAATTCAGGGCCTCACGCTTGCAAGGGAGGCACTTTTACCACTTGAGCCACTCCACCAGCCAAGGGCTTGGCTCTTACTAATGGATTTGCGTCGCACAGGAAATCAATGTGAGTCAATGCCCTGTATAGCTATCCTTATCTCAACCAGCAAAAACCCTTGTTCCTTCCTATTATTGCTGATACTCTCTCTACAACAAAATTAGAAATAAGGGCAAAATAGTTTCTGCTGGGTATTGAGGGGGTGGGGGGAGAGGGAGGGGGCGGAGTGGGTGGTAAGGGAGGGGGTGGGGGCAGGGGGGAGAAATGACCCAAGCCTTGTATGCACATATGAATAATAAAATTTAAAAAAAATGGATTTGTGCCTTATAAATGGGCAGGAAGGAACTTGCTTAGGCCTTCTTTTTTGTCTTGTGTCCCCTCTGGAAGTCACAACAAGGTACCATCTTCAAAGCAGAGAGCAGCCCTCACCAGACACCAAACCTGCTGGTGCATTGAGGTTGGACTTCCCAGACTTCAGAACTATGGGAAATAAACTTCTATTACTTATAAATTACCAGTCTGTGGTATTTTGTGATAGCAACAGAAACAAAGACAGGGAGATAGCAAGTAGGGACAACTCGTTTGGAAAGTTCTGCTCTAAAGAGTCATAAAACCAGAGCATGAAGGTAATGTAGAGTCAAAAGAAGAATGATTGTTCAGTCATGACATACTGCAGTATTTTTTAGCATGGGAATGATACAGAAAAGAAGGGAGCTATGAAGATGCAGCAAAAAGAGGGCACAAATGCAGAAGTGAAGTCTTTGAGGAGAGAAAAGGAAGATCCAGTGGAAGACACTTCAGAGAAGTCCTTGAAAAACATTCTGGGTTTCTAAACACTACAATTCAAAGAGATCATATACTAAAATGTTTATTGCAGTTCTGGCATTTATTCAATTTTTAAAAAAAGCTATTATTCTTTGCTGCTATTTCTTTTTCTTTTCTTTGATTACACAGATTACATGCCATGGGTGATTTCACAACAACTTGTACTTCTTCAAGCATGCAAACAAAGTAAACTTTGTAACTAAGGATGGATGATGAATTTGGGGTAAGACTGTCACAGAAGGTTTTAGCAACTGATAACTTTAATAACTATTCTCAAAAGACAAACACAGCAAAAAATGGAAATGTATAAAGCTTCTTGGTCCAATCCAGGTTCAAGAGCAGAGTTAAGGTTACAGAAGAATAACTGCTAGTCATCCTTTCCTCATTTTGAATTGATTGAAAGCTCCAACTCTTACATAAATGCTACAAATATCCTAAACTGCCTGTGATTTCCCTAAGCCTCACTGGTTTAGAATTAATATCAGTAAAGCTCCATTCTCAGCACACACAGGACTATCTCACACACACACAAAAAGCCTGTGCTCAACATCGACAAATACACACAGCTTGAGATTAATAGTCAGGAATTAGGAGGGCAGAAACCTTCAATAAAAGCCACATGTGAAGGCCAAAGTGGATTTTTAATATTGGGGACAACAAGCATTAACTAATTTTTCCTACTGGAGTGCACTGTCCTTTAGTCTCTATTTTTGCTCCTAATTGTTCCAGCAGGTAGTAGGTTAACATGGACCTTACTTAAAGAAGGAAGCAATTGAATATGGCATAGACACAGAAAGAAAGGGCTCGATAAAAGAGCAGCATGCACTCTAATATGGCCTTTTACAGCATCCACTATCAAAGAGCTTTGGGGGTTTAAGGAATTAGATACCATAACCCATCTGTCAGGTCATTATGGAAGGAAATGCTCCTGCTGTTTTCAAGGGAAGATGCCCTACTGTATATTATTATCATTAAGCATCTACAGAGTTCTGTAAGCTGGCAAAGCACTTTCAAGGCATTTTTATTTGTTGTTCCTCACAAAACACTGTCATCTCTAAGAATTATCTACAAATGAAGAGTACTAGACAATGGTGACAAATGTCTAAGTCACCCAGGAAGGAAGAAGAGCAATAGGGGAACTTAGGGGCCTTGAAAAAGAGGGAATACCTTCCTACTTATGGGGTAGAGTGAGGAGGGAGGGTGTGTGTGTGTACATGTGTGTCCAGATGTACAAGTGAGTGTTCAGATGTGCAAGTGTGTGTTAAGGCCAGGACAAATTTTGTTGTGTTTTCCTGCAATCTTATACATTATTCCATAACAAGTACTTATGGAGTATTTTCTGTAGACACAGGATGTATCTTAACAACAGTTGTACATCATGATTGACACTGTTCCATATGGGAGGAGGAGCAGGATGCATTCAAGCATGAGTATGTGCAAAGATGGACTGATATATCATAGCTATCATTTACAAAACTGTAGATCCCAAATCTAAAGCATAAGGAGGCAAAAATGAAGTACTACATGCCCATTCATCCATATTGCTTGTAATTTGTTAGGAATAATTTAGCCTTCCAGTAAACCCTAAGTATGCACCTAGTATACAGGGCAAAAAATAAAGATGCCCACTGGAAAATAGCAAGGCTATTTCTACCATGGGCTGTGAGAGAGAAGCTCTAGCCCTTCACAGCTACCATGGGCAGTTTTATCTGGTGACATTTCTTTTCCTGATATTTTTCTCAACTATTTAGAACAGAAATATTAGAGTCATTTTGTGAGTCTTACTGTTGAAGGGATTATAACTTGCCTTTGAATAGGAATTAAAATAAGGAACAAATAACATTGATATATTTAGACCTTAAATACAGAAATTATATTCTTTCATTGTACAAAATTGAGCAAACACACTGATAAAACTGGCTACTTAGTTAATAGACTGTGTTTTATATCTTTTAAAACTGTTGTATCTTCTCCCCAATTAAGAAAAAGCAATTTTTCACAATGAGTTGACAAAACATTTTAAAATATGAGTTGGTAACAATGATTAGTGATATTCACTTATTTACTCTCTACTGAGCACCTCCTATATGCCAGACACAACCTCTTTCCCCAGTGGGCCATAGCCCTGATAAAACACATATATATCCACATGGGTAAGTTATTTGGGAGCTCGAGGGAAAGCTTGAGTGGAGCTGGAGGTTGTTGTCATCTCATTCACAGGAGCAGGGGCCAGGTAAGGAAGGAGGAGGAACAGGGGAAAGTGCAGGATGGATTTCAGTTGAAGTTGTTCTCCAGGGTCATAAAGGAAGTGGACAAAGTGGGAAGATGGAGATGAGATGTTCTAGCCAGTAGTGACAAAGGCATAGGATCATAGAAGGTTCTGGGAGGGGTGGGGTTGTCTATGAGTAATTGGTTGCAATTCCTAGTCACTAATGGTTAAGCTGAATGAAAACTAGATGTTAAAGGAAGTTTTCTATCCTGAGAAGGCAAAGGCAGCTCAGGTAGTGCTGTGGCTCTACGTGATTAATCATCAGACTTTGTACGAATTCCAGCAGATTCTGATTTGAGTAGGGTACAGCCTTTGAATCTATGTGGCTACAATTATCCATAGGTGATTCTGACACTCAGCCAAGTTGGAAGCCACTGGATACTTTCAATCTTCTCTCATTCAATTTGTCCCTTCATTTCATACCAGCTCCCATACCTCCATTCCCCTTACCTTTCACTCAATGATTGCAATAGCTTCCTGATTTGCTCTCTCATTACTGCTAGACTTCTTTTGAAAACATATGTGTGCATGTTCCTCAGTGTTCTATTTTAGATCTTTTTCTGTCTCTATATCACCTAACAAAGGGCCTGATATACTGGCTTAGTAAAACCAAAATCTACCTTTCCTATTCTTCTCTCTCAGGACAAGTATTAATAACACATAGCACCTCATTTCTTGGAAGCTATTCCAAAAGGATGATTCCAAATGAGAAAATACGTCTCCTTTGCCCCCTCTCTTTTCCTTTCCAACTTCATTCTAGCTCAGTTTCAAGGAATTACTTGTACTTCTTACTGCCTCTGAACTTTTACAAATGATGTTGCCTGTCTTTGATGGCTTTCCTTGCTTTTTAATTCTCTGTATTTCACCCTTAAAAGGACTAGTTCAGATGTCCTCTACCTGTGGAATCTTCTATATTCTGCTAAGCAGTTAGTTATTCCCATCCTACCAGACTTCCATGCAACTTGAATTATCTCCACTACTGCAACTCATCATATTAAATTTTAAGAGTTTTCAAATGCATCTCTGTCTAAACCACAAAGAGCGCTTAGAACAAGCAGCATGTCTTGTCTATCTGCAATTTTATCATTAGCATTGAGACTTTCAACATTTGAGAGTAAGTTAATAAGTGTTTCGAATGAGAAATAATGAAAGCCTATACCAGGAGGTTTTTTGAATGTTTTCGCTGAGGCAGGCTTGACTGTTAAGTATGAATGGTGAAACTAAGAGAGCTGTTAAGGACAAGAACAAATGCAAGTGATAGCGAGGATGATCTTGACAAAAGAAAAAAATCAGAAAACACAGGATGAGAAAAAATCTAAAAGGAGGATGGTGTCAAATTCAGCCTGAAACCTGAGGCGGACAAGGAAAAAGAGAACTCTGTGTTCTAGGTATAGTGTCGTTAGACACACCATTGGGCCTTTTCATCCCTCTACACACTGTGGAATCTGAATATCTCCAAGCTCGACATGTGATTCTTTTCCTTTAGCTTTCATGCTATTGAGATGCAGTGTGGGTAGTGATTAGTCACTGTATGACTACGTAAGAATCAATAGGTGTGTAACCAGTTTATTGAAAGGATCTAACATAATGAGTACAAACAGGAAGCAGCTGTATTTTCCTCCTACCATTACTTTTCAATATGTCAGATTCCCCTTTCTTACACCTTCCTGACATTTAGGCAGCATCCTAGTCATTTTTAACAACAGAAAAATCAGTCTAATTTCAGAAATTATGAATCACTTCCAAGTAGTAAAAGGCTTTGTTACATTTAATTTTTTTATTCCCATCTTTCATTCAAAGCTTCTCTCCTCCCCCAGCACAGGCTCAGCTCCTGTGACTTCAAGTGCCTGCAGTGGAGAAACTGGACCAGTCTGTTTCTTTGCTCTCCTTCCATCCCCTCTGCCAACTACTTCTGGCTTTTCCAGAGTGAAAGAGTTCCCAGGGTTCCTACAGAAAGGAATAGAACATCTTCACTAAGGCGCTGCTTGCAGTCTCTATTAACTGTTCCAAGCCATTCACAGGCCACTGCTAGATCTAAATATTAACTTTTTTTGCAGGGGCCATTGGTGGGTACTTCAGAATCCCTTAATTTTCTGATGTGGTATTCTGTTACTAATCCATGATCCCCATATACTCACACACTCACCCAAATGGAGTCCCAGCAAAATAGCACAAGCCTGGTACTTCCAGCACTAGCTCCATTAAAAATACACATCTGTGTCACACCAAATGATGGGAGGACAAACTAGTTTTACTGCTTCCCCTTCTCCTGGCACAGGTGGTTTCATAAGACCCACAAAATTTTGATAAGTTCCTCAACACTCAATAATGAACAGCCTTTTCTTTGTCTCAGAGAGATCACAGACTTGTTATAACAGAAATGAACAGAGAGAAAAGAAACAGTCAATACCCAGTTTTGAGATTTAAGGTAGATTCATGAAACTGATTGCAGAGAAAAAAGTGTGAAAGATAAAGCTTTTACTTATAAGAACTAGGTTATTTTTGACAGAGAGAAGGTTATTTTTTTAATTCAAAAGCATGGTTTGGGGAATTGGGCAAGAAATTAAAAAAGCAAAGCACTGAAGAAACTCAGGGCATAAAATTCATGCCATAAACACTAATTAGAAAGACCAAAAGAGAGCCAAGTTACTGTGCTCCCAAAGAGATAAAGATTCAGAGGGTTGGAAGAGGAAAACAGTAATAGGTGAGAATGTGAGGAGGGTGAGATGTCACTGAGGTCCTGGACAGGCACCAGACCCTTTAAGAAAAGCATGGCACACCTAGAAAATGACTAACTTTTGCCAGAGCAAAGCTACGTGTCACAAATGAATACCAGAGAAGCACAGGATAGCATCTCTTTGTCCCAAGTCCATTCTGAGAGAGTTCAATGGGACACTGCATATGACTTATGCTGAGAAATTACATCAGCTCTACTCTCTGTTACCATTCAGGGAGACCTTACTGTCCACTGCAGCCTACTTACCACCTGGTGGTCATGCCTGTATATTCAGCTCCATGTGAGTCACCCTTTGTAAAGGGCCACTACCATTCTGTCACCCTTTAATGGTTCAGGACATTTGAAAGTCCCCAACACAGTCCCTTGTACACTTAGCATGGCCATTGTGGAAGGAAAGGCTCCACATTCATCATTGCACTGAGAATATGTGGAGGAAACAGGGTTCTAAGAAACCTCAAAGCAAATCAGTACAAGTATTTGGATATGCTGTTGAATATGGTAATATTCAGTTTTCCAAAATTAAATAAGAGTCATGCACCACATGATATTTTGATCAACAATGGACAACATGTACAATGATAGCTATGACAACCATACCACAGGCTATACCATCTACGCATGTGTGTGTTCACTCTATGATGTTTGGTCCTCTCCCTCTCCACTTCAATGATGAGATCACCTAACAACATATTTGTCAGGACATAATGCTGTTGTACCAGGCCACACAAAACATTCATAGTGCATTTTACATTTCCCAAGATATTCACAGGTACCTCATTCGGCCTCAGAGAAATTTTCCAGAAGATCTTTTGAGATGTGCTTGTACTGAGCATTTCAAAATGTGTCAGTGCTGACCTCAACAATTCTGAGGAGGACTTCTTCCTTCTATTGCTTTCCATAGCCACAGGCTAACGTATGAGTGGAAAACCTGCAGTCTTCAGTTAATTCCTGACATCCCTTGGAGGAGTAACCACAAACAGTTTACTTATTCCATTCATGAGTGGAATTGCAAACCTTTGTAGGACACAAGGTGAGATACTACTCTATAAAACTTATTCTATTTTTCAACATTTTAACAAACATTTACTAAGACTCTATTTTGGTGTGTTAGGAACTGATGATACATTTGTGTATTTCTATGGCGGCTTATTTATTGTATCCAATTTATCTAGATAAATGATAAATTAGGTACGTGTGTTGAACTTGGCATTCATACTCAGTGTTGCTGTTTGAGAGCCAACCTGATCCTCCCTGCCACTCTCATAGTTTTCTATGTGAATGTCAGAATTCCAGTTCTTCTTGTGGGGCTCTCCTCCCCACTTTAAACTTTCTCATATTCCCTCGCTTTTTTAGTGAAAGTATATTTTGCTAAATTTGTTAAATTCTTACTCCTAATATTAAACCTTCAATCTTATACTTTAAATTTCTCTATTTACTTGTGCAGCACTTATGTGTTTTTTCCCCATTTACATGTCAGTAGAACTTGACTGAAAAACAAGTTCTCAGTCTCCAAAGATGTCAACTCACAACTACGATCAAGTGTATATGGTATGAATGTACTTGCATGTGTATGTATATATGTATATGATATATGCAAATACATCTTAGATTTCTGAGATGCAATGATAATAAGTGAAATACAATGGTAATAATAAAAACCATAAATAATAGGAGGATGATTATATTCTTATCTCTCCTTTTTACTCATTATTGTCTGATATCCAAAGTCTCTTTTTTTCATTAGATCTTTGGCAATTAAATGTCTTTTAAAATGTGCTTGTACTGAGCATTTCAGAACCTGTCAGCATTGGCCTCAGTGATTCAAAACAGGACTGCTTCTTTTGCTTTTCACATCTGTGCGCTAAGGCATGTGTGGAGAACCTTCACTATTCAGTTAATTTCTTACAGTCTTTGACCTGATTTCATTTATGTTTACAGTATTTAGGCCAGGATAATACAATTTAATTTGAAGGCAATAATAAATACTCTTAAAAGAAATCAGAAAATGGATCAATTACAAGCAATACCTAGAAAATAACATGTTAACAAATCTGGCTCAATCACCATTTTACTTTCATGGACTTGTTTGATTAACTCCCCAATATAAAATGGAATCAAGTCTTATAAATATGTTTGTTACACTCTATTTTATGAAGCTCTAATATTCTAAATCACTCAGATTATTTGCTTTATTCATTCTTACTTTGGGACTCTTTATTATTAAGACTTAGCCTTCGTCTTTGCTCAAAGTACTGAGTGTTACCAGCTGGTTTCTTCTAAACTTAACGTTTAGACTCCACATCATGGCTGTAAAAATCCCACGTAAATGTCTCCTTTTCCATCCTCCTCTAGATACCCTCCATGATCCTCATACCCACCAAACTGGACTTTCTTGCTCTTTAAAAAGGCTACCAGTTTGGGAGCTCTGAGCTTCGGTGGAATGAGCTGCCAAAGAGACTTTTTTCTACTGGGTCTCTAGTACTCATAGGATTGCCTGGCACATAGGATGTGCTCGATAAAAAACTAATTGAATAATTGATTGATGGCTCTTTAACGTAGTTTCATTCCATTTATATTTTAAATTCACTAATAGAGTTTCCTGTGTAAAGGAATCCTAATATGAGATATTTTTAAATGTGTAGAGTCATTACATACAAAATATAAAGTGAGCTATTTTGCAATTATAAAGGATATATATATATATATATATATGATTCAAATGCTTTAAAAAAGAATGAAAACATAAAAATTTTAAGATTTGGCTAGAGATGATTAGGCAAATATAAAATTAGACTCAGGATCTTAGACCTAATTACTATTTTCAAAAGTAGGTGTGAAAGGTGTGAAGAAGTAGTACTGACTTCAAGGGCACATGGAGTAAACATGTCCTTGTGGCATTGACATTCCTCAGTCATCTGTCAACCTTCTTAACAGAAAGCTATGGGAATCATGCAGACAATTGGCAGTGATTTTTTTAAATCCACAAGCTTTTTCCTATTATGACCTTAAAACAAAAATCTTTTAACAACAAATAATTTGCATATGTTTCAATCATTTCCTGAATTTTTCTAAGTTTAAAATCACAAAAATGTTTTTCCTAAATTCAGAACTATTACATTACTTGCAGCTAGTACTTTTTTTCTCTCTTTTTCCTCTCATTCCCCCCCACCCAGGGTTATAAGTATCTAAAGATCCATAAAACATGAGTTTAATAAGTATAATAAATCATTTTGCTACTGGCACTTTAAGGTTTGGCCTTATTGAGTTTCAGCTGATATGTTTTGAAAGTACTCAAGCTGTTATATGGAAGCTATGGAAGTCTAACGTTCAGTTACTTCAACCTAAAGACACTAGGTTTCACTGAAGGATGAAAACCACAAGTGGAAACAGTGTCCCTAAAGTAATAAGCAAGATTTTAAGCCACAAAAATCTGCCAATTTTTCTACATAAAGTTAGTTATAATTAATTCTTTAAAAGTTCATAATGTAGTGAACTCTCAAGCTTCCATTTATACAATTGTTTGTCGATTGTTTATATTCAAAGAATTCAGAGTATTAAAATTATCTTAACGAAAATTTCCAATCAGACCTGTTCTCTAAAAGTTGGCTATTATGTATGTTAATTGTTTTAAAGCAAGACAAAAATTAAAAATTCACCTTTCACACATTTAAAACTCTTGCAATTTTTCTTAACCTCATTACACCAGATGAAGAAAATGTGTCCTCTTGAAAGTCATTTCTGTTAGGAAAACAATGTCAAATTTTAGAAACTCATAAACAAGATCCATAAGTGAAATCGTAGTGAAGAAACATACTGCACACAGAAAACATCTAAAGACAAAAAAATCATCTCTATAGAATGCGCCATTAATTGCCATAGCCCTAACTAAACACTGCACCTCATCCATCAAGTTCAGCAGGTAAGGTAATAGATTCCCGAACAAAGCATGTACACAGTGCTACTGCTTACAATGGAAAACGGCCACTTGGATGTATTGTTGTAAAGTGTGCTTATGTTGCTCTCTCTTGGTGAAAAAGTAGTACTGTTCAGATTGACTACCAATGATTTTTTAAAAAAAACTTTTTTTTAAAAGGTTTTCTTGTTAAGAGAAATAGTCTGTTTTGATACAGCATTTTCAGTGCCATTTGCACAAATTAAAGTGCTAATTGCTAACCTTAGAACAGCTAGAACTACTTTAAATAATTCTGGGTTTCTAAATTGATGTGAATTGAAAGCCAATTGGAGTACATACTCCAATGTTTTCATTTACGGACTGCAGGAAATTTCTTTTTATAATAAACAAAATACCAAATAAAATGAAGAGCAGGAGGATACTAACAATATGAGAAATTCTGTTCTGAAAACCTGATTCATCTAGAGGACGTTAAAGCATTAGAAGAGTCTCTGAGTGGTCTATCCACTTATGTATTTGCAGAAACATTATGATCCATTAAAAAGAGAAAAGGGACTGGGAACATAGCTCAGTGGTAGAGCAGCCCTGAGTTAGATCCCCAGCATCTCAAAAAGAAGAAGAAGAAGAAAAAGAAAAGATTATAGAGGTAGAGATAAATGTTAAAAGATAGAGATAAATGACAGTGGAAATTCAAACATATTAAAAAAACCTTTTGTGATAATTTTAATATCAGAACCAGTGGCATACTGGAGCCAGCTGGTACTAGCTTGCAAGAGTTCATCATGCACATTTGCTCCCCAACTTCACATTCAGTGACATAATTTTGACAGCTGAAATCTCTCATGGTGGGAGTATATCCACTATGGAAATTGGCAAACACTGTAAATAAGGATTGTGTGTGTGTGTGTGTGTGTGTGTCTATATCTGTGTGAGTCCATGCCTGTATGTGTAGGACTGATTGTTAAATATTTACCAGAGTATCACCAGAAATGCCAAGAAAAAGGCCTTTCCCTTTGACCAATGAAAATTGATAGATGATTAACAAAGTTTCCTAATTGCAATGAATATAAATGCTGAATAAAGTATTTCTCAGGGGATATTGCATACTAAACACTGTATGAATAAAAATGCTAAAAATTTTAGTGTAATACCTTGAAACAAAAAGGTATCTCTTCTCCTCTCTTTCATATACTCATAAATCAAACATTTCATTGTTAGAATAGAAATTATTCACAATTACCATTTCCTCTCCAAATCAAGAGTCTTTTCAGAGAAGCACTCCTGTCATTTCAATCATTGCTCTACAATAGTCAAATAGGGCTGAGTAACCTTTGGAAAATTTTAGACTTATCAAAACATCACACAAAATCAAAGTGAAAGAATGTTTTTCTGTTCTTTTCTATTAAGTTTGAGACTGGTCACATGGATGTTCTATGGTGTGAATGAACATGTAAGTAGGAGTTTATTTGGTAAAGATGTGACAATGATGTTTCATAAGCCAAGTTCCTCACATGCTCTCAGGATTGCACCTGCCTTTAGAAGGCAAGACTCAGGACCTTTTAGAATCTTCCTTTCTTTTCTTGGGGAAAACAATCTCAGAAAACAACTACTATGGTATTTAAAACCTTAGCGCAACACTTCCTGTCCTCAAGACTTGAAAACTTCTAAAGCATGGCAATCTTCTGTTCACAGGTGTCAAAGCCATGGAAATGAACTTGTAGTGTATGCTCTGGTAGCCCTCATTTGCATTAGGTACAGCTCACTGTGTGGGGAGAATCATCAAGGGAGGATGGGTTGATTATTGTTCCAGTTCTACCTGTGCCCCCAGGACCCACTTGAAGAAGCTAGCTATACCTCGAGGTTACTATTCTGTCGAATATAATATAATAGTAATTAATTAATTATTGCATATAAATAATGAGAAGAGACCAATTGAACAATAATTCAGCTAAATAGCTCCAACAATGTCTCTAACAGCCACAGTACAGCTGAGCATCTGATAAGCAATACCAGCCATCGAAGACACAAACAGTCTTTCAAATTCATCTCTCTATCTATTTCCTCATAATGAAAACCAATAACAAAGCATATTCTAGATGACAATGTTAGAGAAAATATAATCATTGTCTGTGTATCATTTAAACCTCAGAATAAAAATGTATCTGGTGATACAAGATTATTTCTAATGTTATTGACAGAAGGACAGAAAAAAATCATCATATCAGTAACATAGAAAGAATTACCACGCAGCAAAGAATGATCAATGGAAATGCAATTTACAATGTTACAAGTCATTAAGTAGAGATATATGAGAATCGTTTTAAATACAACATATAATCAGAATCTATTGTAGAACCATATAATAAAAATAACTTTTTAAAAACTACATCAAATCAATAAGGTATTTGTTTAATAAAATGAAAGATATCACCTCTGGGTATAGTTATTTTGAAGGTTCTCTATCTTCAGGAATGGAAATAAAATGTCATTTCCCTGACTGCAGAAATACACCAATCTTCCTAACAACCCCATTTTACAGATAATAAAAATGAGAAGTGAGGCAGGATATAACTTACTAAGGGCCAGTCACTGGTAAGTGATACAGTTGGGTTTGGGGTCCAGCCTTGTAGTTATATTATATACTTCTCATCTGGCTTTAAGATAAAACTATATAAAATCTGGGAATCCGTTCTAAAGGTGAAGAACTTTCCTGTGGACCTGTTTTTTGTCTCTTACTCCATGTGCCCCTATCTAGAGTCTACAAAGGCAGACGTGCGATTCTGCCTTTCCTAAATCACCCATCGTATCTAGGGCTTTTAGTACCATTCCAGCTGGGAACCACAGCCAGGCCCTCCCATTACATAGAGGTGTTCATGCTAAAAATAAAAGAGCATTTGAATAAATTCTTTACATCCACCTGTTATTTGTCTTTATAATATTTCATAATTATTTGTTTACATGACTTTTTCCCATAGTAGAGCTCATGGAGAGGGAGGATGTTATCTTAATAATTTGTTGCTTTGCAGGCTAGCATACTTCCTGACACACAGCTGACACGCAACACATTTGCTAAAATGAAATTACATGCCACAGACAAGAAAATGGCTTGAAAGGAACATTAATTTACATATTAAACAAAACACTTTTTGCACAAAATAAGAATTTTTGCAATAAAATTTTTTAGGTGGTCCTTTGACTACTCTCCTTTATTCTTCATACAAAACAGGTCAAAAAGCCCGAAAGATTCTCAGAAATGTCTCTTGACTCAGGTCCATCACCATCTCTGTCCATCCTAACCTGTTTGGACTCCAGCAAGTGTTCTAAGTACTAGCTAGCCATAGCCACTCCCAAACTCAGTCCTCCTCCACTCTTTGCCAGGACCGACACAGACGACTATAAAACACAGACTCCCATTTCCTCACTCTTTGTTTTAAAAATGTTTGTTGATCCCATCATGTAAAAGGTAAATTCCAAATTCTTAAGCGTGGCATCCAAGACTTGGGGATTTGGCTCAGCCACATACCTATCTACATACATCTTGTATCAGGCCAGATAATTTTATAAATAAAAGAGGCTTATTTAGTTCATTTTTCTGTACATTCAAGGGCATGGTGCTGGCATATGCCTAGCTATGTTGAAGACCTCATGGTGGATAACACTATGGTGGTCGCCATGTGGAACAGAATAGAGTTCAAATCACCTGAAAAGAAGCCAGAACAACATGGAGGTGCCAAGTATGCTCCTTTTATAACAACCCTCTTGAGAGAATTAACCAAGGGGTCCATGAGAACTGCCTTAATCCCTTGGAGGACAGCACCTTGAATGACTTCCACATAGGCTTCTGAAAGGTCCCATCACCTTTAAAATTAGCACACTGATGGCCAAGTTTACAACATAGCAACTGTTGGGGGACACTCAACCACATTTAAAGCATAGCACACCATATTAAGATGGCATGTTGAGCTTCTCATCCTCCAAGTAAGTTGTGCCTTCTCTGATACCCCCTAAGTCTTGAACCTTCCTTTTTGCTATTGAAATCTAGTCATATATATCAAGACCCATCTTGAATCATTTGCCAGTGCTCCCACACAGGATCCTCAAGCTCTCTGCTACACTCTCACTGATGCCTCAGGAATCCTTTGTCCATTCCTGGTGATTGTGTGTCTCTCCACCTAGAACGTGAGCTCTTTATACCCGTAGGGCACGGTTCAGCAGTGTTTAACGGGTAATAGACTTTGTATTCCTGGTGATAATGAATGATCACTTTTACCTGAAACCCTGCTGCATAAAATCAAAGACCCAATTACAACCTATCATTTGTCATTTTTCTTATTACCTTCTTGTTTCAGAAAAAACATGGACATGGCAGTTCTATGATGTTTATACTTAGCATTTCCAAAGAACAAGTGGAAGACTGGTCCTTACAGATTGCTCAATTCTTCCTTCTATTCATACAATGAGATCTCAATGGTTAGAAAGAGGAACTTCTGGGGAATTGAACAACCATTTTGTCCTCTTGTCCACATCTTACATACTACCTTCAACAGGAGGAGGAGTTTGGTAGCAAGGACTGAAAACGTGTAATGGGAGGAAACTGTAGCACATACCAGAGTGCCAAACTGGCTTGCTTGGGAAGTTCTCAATCCTATAATATTTCAACAGAATTGTGTTTCTTTGGTAATGATGGAGAAAGATATCATGTGGTGGCATTTATTGAAAGGTACATCCTCAGAAGTTCACAGACATCTCCACTAATCCCCACACAATAGTACAGGAAAAGTCTTCCTCTATCACTAAGAAACTGAGGCTGAGAGAGTCATTTGACCAGGATTCCCATCCTGGTCATCTGGCGGCTGAGGCTATTCTTTTTTACCACCGTGGTACTTTTATTAGAAATAACAAGATCTAGAGGGGTTGGGTTTGTTTGGCTAAAGTTGCTGGCTAGGTAATTTTCACATAATCTGGCAGGTGAAGAGTACCTTGGACAGAAAAAAAGACCTGGGCAGGTCTCCAATTGAACTTTGAGTTTCTCTGCATCCCCAGCACCCTCTCCTGTTCTTCTCTACTCACACCTCCCCTGGGACCCCAGGCCTCATGGCCCAGCCCACCCCATCCCCACCTGCCATCCTCTGAAGGCAGAGGCAGGTCCTTCCCCATACGCTCAGGACACCTGTCCTCTGGCATCATCTTCCAGGTCCGTTTCAGGTCAATGGTGATGCTGAGGAACAGAGCCCTGTGCAGGGAGCTGGTACCCCACTCTTGGGTGTGGAAACAGTGTGAAGGCTGGGACGTGGGTGGCGGCCACCCTTAGCTCTGTGCCTGGAAGTCCCAGCAAGGTGCCCTGCAGGGCCGGGTGACCCCACAGCTGAGATAGAGTCACTTCCCTGGCCTCAAAACCAAGGACACTTAGAAGGCACTGCTGCAGCTCTCAGCAGGTGTGTGCTGTCACCCAGAGCTCCTGAAGCTTTGGAATGTTCCTTGGCCTGTGTGTCCCCCGTACCAGTCAGAATACCTGCAATTCTGACCCAAAATGTCATTCAACAGATGAAGACTAGCTATGGTTACTAACTCCAACCTGCCAGACTTAGTCACACAGTGGGACCTTTCTAATCATTGGTGAGATATCTGCTATATATGGCGAGGAAATTGTTGTACTTTACTCCAGACTACCTCTTGCTATTTTCCGCATATGATCTTCATGTAGACCTAGTTGATACTTATTTTTAGGAAACAAAACCCTGTCCTACCAGCTAGTTCTTAAAACCATCAGGATTGGAACTCACACCCTCTGCTTCCTATTCCAGAGCATTTTCTACTACATAAGAAAAATAAGCAATAAAATAGATGAGTGCTAACAAGCTAAGGAAGCTTAATGGAGACTCCGATCTGTAAGAGCTTTGTTTTATTTTCCCAAGGCCTTGGCATTGCTCAGTAAATCTCCATGGTGTTAGCCTTCTAGAAATCTGAATCCCCATCTAACACTTAGGTAACTGGGTCAGATCTGTAGGCTGCTGGGAATACCTAGCATGAAAAGTACAGAAGCAGCAAAATCCGCAGCAGAACACTCCATGTCTTTGAGTGGGTTTCTTGTGGTTCACCGGCACACAAGAAACTCCCGGGAGCCACCAAAGTTAGAAAAGCTGAATCATTCACCTGCTTCTCAGAGAAATAAGACACTACAACTGTGGGCCAAATTGCTAAGGAAAAAAAAATTAGTCAAAAAATGTAAATAATTGCAGAAATAGAATTACCTTTCCCCTTTCTTCTCTTTTCGATGTTTCAGTTAAAACAACCAAAATAGGCAAGATTTACTCTGCATTTTTAAAGACTACTGTGGCAGTGCTTCACGTGAAAAAATGTGGAGCTGAATGAAGTGAAATTTAGAAACTGAAAGAAGACAGAAAAAAGTAATTTGAAAACTGAATATGTTATATTTGAGAAACCTAAGGCTAAGATACGAACAGTCTCAAGCTGATTTCTGAGGAATCTGCTGACTATTTGTACTCAGTGTTTTGTGACAAGTCTACTACTTTAGTCTGGGAAGCCAAAGCACAAATAGAGTTAGCTAGATTTGCTTATTTTTAAAAATCCCTTCAATTTCTTCCCTGAATTTGAGATTTCCTTTGTACTTTCCATATTATGATGCAGAACATTTACTGAACAAATACCAATTTGAGCTAAAATGATATTAGGTTTTGATGATCTACCTATTTCTAGCCTAAGGTCTAAGTGATTTTCTGTACTCAATTTTCATCATTTTAATGAAAATGAGGTAATATGCTGAAATGGTATTTTCTTAGATTGTGTTAAGGTTTAGTATTTTCGATTTTTCATATACACTGTGTCATATACTTTTCCTCTAAATCAGATATATTATGAACATGCAGATATATTAAGATTTTTAGTGCTAACAGCATGCTGCAAGTTTAAATTTTAATTTTATTATATTTCATCTTTTTAAAGTTATCTCATTCTAACACTGGCAACAACAGACTGTACTAGAACAAAGCTTAGCCAAATATATAGAGTTTTGTGATTACCCTTGAAAGTTTTTGTTATGTTTCTTTAATACTTAGATGGTTTATGTCTGTTTATACCTATTCTTGGAAAAAGAAATGGAATTTGCTAATTGTTTCTACTACTATATCAAATGTTGAAACTTGATATAATGTTTCAAAATGGTATCTTCCTCTGAGTAATAGTCAAGACAGGACTCTGCCTTCAAAAAATCTCAGTGTTTCTGAGAACTGCATAAAGTAGTTCAGTTTAGGCCATGAATACAATTCAATATGCACTCCCTAAATATAACAAATGGTAGGTTTACAACATTTTTAAGAGGGAGCCTTAGCAATATTTTACATGGCATAAAACAGAACTGAGTGTGACAAACCGATTAAGGCTTAGGAAGTGCTACCAACATTGCTTTAAAGAAAAACTTAGACATGGTAAATATCTCTTACAAACAATATGATAAGCTTTGAATAAATGCCAACTCTGTAGGTCAGCCACAAATAGGCCTCTTTGTTTGTATGTGAATATATTTTTAGATGGCTTTTAATATGCTAAGATATTATGCAAAGCTCTTATTTGCTGATGGGCTACTTAAGACCTTCATTAAAGAAAAAACTTTTATCATATAAGACACAATAAAAGACTAGTATCTTTGATTGGATGTCATTCTGACCACATTATTTAAGTATTTTACATAACTTTGCATAAATATGTTGCAAATATCTCAAGCAATTCATGTTTGGCTTTAAGGGTATTTGTCTATGGCCATGCTTGCTAGCCTCCAGCATCCCTCTTGAAAGGCTTGTTCAAACACTTCTCTGTAAATGACCCAACTCTCAAATTCCTCACACTAGATTTAATTCTCAGTGCTAATATACCACCAGTGTGTATTTGATAAATACACAGTTAAATATCTTGATTATTTCATTAGTGAATGAATTGATTTAGTTTGCTGTTCTCCAAAGTTTGCTCAATAGAAGACTAGTTCTGGAAGATGCATTGCAATCAAAGGTACCATGGTGGTCAATCTGAAACTGATGCGTGTTCTAGACCCTTTCTGGAGATTCTTGAGTTTTGTGACTTTTGTGTTGTTAGTTTTTGTGGTAGAGGGGATTGAACTCATGTTAGGCGAGTGCTGAACCACTGTGCTACATCCCCAGTCCCTTTTCTGTAGATTCTCATTGCATGCAAGGATACTAAAGACTCTGAGAGTCTGTGTTTTCCAAATTTATCAGAGCACAGTGATGGGTGTTGTTGTCACCATACTCTCTACATGCATAATGAATAATCACTGTACACTAACTCGCTCCAGATTAGTTTCTTTTACTCTTTACAAAAGAGTTTAATGATCATTTTGTTTTGAAGACACTACATTTCATTTTCAAACACTAGGAATTACTTCAGGACACTTAACTTTGTAATGTAAAATATTTTCTGACATTTAATTAAATGGAATTATATACATTAATTAGGTATAAATAATTTGATATATATAAATCCATTCGATAAAATAGATAGCCAACCATACACATTGGCATCATCCTTATCTGTCACCAAAAAAGGAATCAAAGAATTCAATTTTTAAATCCTTTATAGAATATATTCACTTTATAAAAATAGTATGTATTTCTGAAAATATATTTTTGAAACTCAACTTCTATATGACTTGGCTGTCAATTATAAAAAACCAAGGCATGCATGCATTGAGTACCTACCATAGGATAGGATTTTTATCTAAAGTGCCTCCTCCCTTTAAGGAAAAACTATTCTGTGTTGTTGCATCTCAGGGTCAGAGCACTTACCTAGCATGCACACGGCCCTGAGCTCAGTCCCCAGCACTGCAATGAATAAAAAGGGAAAACTATTCTAAATTTGTTATATATAATTATCTTAAAGAACGATGGGAGGAACACCAATACTACTAAGATACACTTCCTTTTGAGGCTTAGTATGTCAAGCTTTAACAATGATGAAATTATAAATTCCCAAAGAAATAAACAACATGAGATGACATAATTCTAATCAGATTAATAATACTGCTATAATCCATGATTCTAGAACAATATAAGAGTATTATTTCTAAATTTTAGAGTAGTCTACCTCCCAACTAAGAGAGGAGTTGACAACAATTTTGTTTACTTGATCTGGCTTTAATAGGAGGCAGCACTATTCCCATAGTGACACTGGTGTCTGCACAGCAGCAAGAATTACTGGGAAAATATAGCTCCTCACCTTGAAAGCTTACTTGGGAACCAATCGACATTATTACTAAAACTAGGGTGTGTGTGTGTGTGTGTAACTGAAATAAGCATCTGATGACATATTGTAACTTTCTTATGTTAAACATTTATTATAGCAACATAGCTGAGTAATTGAAGTAATTTCGCCGTACAGATATTGCATGCTGGAGCATGACATTGCAATGCTAATTGCTCATTGTGTTGACATTTCAAACATATTTTCTGTAACAACATTTGTATTCATATCCAGGTAGTAAAGCACATGGGAATAATTTGAGTCATGATTCATGTTAGCAAATGTATTGCTTTCTAGCTAATCCTCAAACCCAGACTCTTCTGCAAATCTATTAAGATTCAGATGTTGTAGCACGTATCCTTGCTATTGTATGAAGTGAACAGCTCAGGACCAAGACTTGTTATTAGCCTTTGAAAGAGAAATATCAGGATTACCTAACCACTTTTGTAAGGTAAGCCTTCTTAGTAATTTAGGAGTTATTAACCAGGCAACTGAATGATGTCTTTACCAATTTAATAGCTTCCAAGTTAGTAAAGAAAGGTGATAAAAATGAAAGTTTTGTGTAGCTTTTTTTGGGTAATGCATCCCAGTTAATACCAGTTAATATGGTATATTGAATTTTCCTTCAATATACCATATATGTATTTATGACAGACAACCCCCACCCTCGCAATGGCAGTCATTTCAAAGTGTGCTGTAAGATTTGATATATCAACTTTTGATGGCAAGTCTGGCATGTAGCCATACACCTTGCTTTACATGGGTCAACATAACTAATGCATTTTGAGACATACAGATTTCAACCTGGTTCCTAAAAGTCTCAGCAGACAAACTGAACTAGATCCAATAAAATATTTTATTTAAGTTTTATTGTTGCTCAGGCAAAAACACACAATCATAAAATTCAAGGAAAACCAATGCTTAAAAGGCAGATTTCTCTTTTCTTGACTTTGTCCATGCAAAGTTCAAACCTTTACAGGGAATTTAAAGAAGGGAAAAGAAAAAAAGAAGAAAAAGAGAAGTGTCTAGAAAAAAATTTTCTTCATGAATATTTCTAAATTTTAAACTTATTTACAAGTTACCATTAGCCCCAAATATTTAGATATCTAATAACTAATATTTGTATAATATAACCCTTGAAAACTTAAAATTCTCAATTTAAGGGAAAAAAACCAAATATTAAAAAATCGCCAGGTCACAAGAGCACAATTAATTTTATAGTCACACTTTTTATTTTTGTTTAACTCTTAGAATCAAGTAAACTAAAATTCAAAATGTAAATTAGCATTACAGAACAGTAAAGTATTTTCTGTTACTCTTGAGGTATTTCCTATTATTTTAAAAAAGAGAATATACATTTAAGAATGAATCAGTGCTTTACAGAAAATCAAATAATGAGATTTTTGTAACTATCAGTTTTTTGGTACTTTTGATAAAAGTAGAATATATATGCTTAGATTTAAAGAGAATTTTTCCATGGATGACCTTGACATACTAAATTTGAAACCATTAGAATTAACCTAGGCTAAAGAAGCTGAAATTTCAAGTTAGCAAAATTCCATACGGATCTACTTTCCAAGTTAAAAAGATAATTAAAACAAAATCCTTTTCAGATCTAAAAGCCACTGTTATCTATTTGTGCATAAATATTAGGTGAAAAGAAAGGCGTTTTTCTTTGATTTGGATTTGGTTTTAATTTTAGAGAGGAGGAACAAACGTAAACTTTTATGTCTTTAGTCCTAATTTAGATGCATGGTAAGTTTTATAGCTCTCTGCATCTTATAGATAACTTCATTTTTATATAGTCTAGGTAAATGAAATGCTAGTCAAACAAAATTTGTTTCTAGTAAAATAACAAAAATATGAATCACAGTAGGCCCTTCAAAGTTTGCATAAGCAAATGGCAACTAACCCACAGGTTAGATTATTCAAGTGAAAAGGAATTTGCAGCCTCAGACTGTGTTTGTAGGTGATGATTTAAAACAAAAAGTTTGTTTCTTAGACAATTCAGGAAATCATCCCAATCTTAAAATCCACCAGATCAGCAGGGGTATGTTTTTCTATAACAGAAGGAAAATGTGTTTTCATTGTAAGTAACCAAATTTCCTTTTTAAATCCCAGGTGAAAGGAAGTAGCATCTGGAATTTTTCAGGTAAAGCTACTTTCTCACCTAGAAGACAGAGAGACTACTTTCATCACTTGTGCTGATATGTTTTAACCCTATGAATAAAAAATGTATAATAAAACTAGGGAATATCTGACACCTCTATAACATGTCTATGGCTGCTCAAGACTCCCATGGTTCATTACTGTGACTTCTCTTAGTTGCTCATTTGGGAATGGCGCTATCACAGCCAGACTCCACAGCATGCCAGGTCATACATATGAATAATGAGCACATGGCTTTTATTCACAAGTTCATCATCTCAAAATAGATCAGTACAAATAGGAAGCAAAAATCTATTGCTTGAAATAAGGTCAGACTTAAGTAGCTAGAGACATGAAATTTATCAAATAATGTGACTAGTTTCATACATTTAAATTTACCCTTGGTTTTTAGTGTGAGTGTGTGTGTGTGTGTGTGTGTGTGTGTGTGTGTGTGTGTGTGCGTGCACACTTAAAAGAAGAATTCCTCCCAATTTTGGACATTCTTATTTTTTGTCTTAAATAAAAATCTTATTTTTGCACAACTAAAGTTAGAAATTCAAAGCATACCTTCTAGCAAGCTATCATTTGTGATTTAAGCTGAAACAAGTAAACAAACTGGTTGTGTCTCTTTCATGACCAAATCATGTATTTAAAAGAAAAATGGCTAAAAAATACTCCATGAAATGTCTTACTTATTGATCATTCTTATAGTGATTTTATAATACACCATTCTGGTTTATTCTAAGAAATTTATAACATAAATAAGAATTCACAAAATAGACTCATAAACACTACACTGATTTCCTTCACTCTGTTAGAATTATTCTCTCCCACAGAGACACCAGCAAGTCATTTGGGACCTATCCAGAAAGGAAAGGTTCTTCACTGAAAAATGGATATCAGGCAGTAATTAAAAAAAATTAAATACTAGTAATTAATTTAGGAACAAAATGTATTATTTTAGCAGAAAACACTCTAGAAGGTGGTTTTAAAAGCAAAATATATCTAGCCTACAACTTTGGGTTGCCAGCTAACCAGTTTGTGAGCTATGCCGGGACAATGCGCTTGCCTCAGTTCTCCTGTGCTTTGCGGTCATTTCTTGGCTTACTGGAAATATAGGTTTTAGGGTATTAAAAGAAGGCAAAACATTCATGAAATTTGCAAGTAATCAGAATTTATGAAAAAAAACATTGGGGAAAGAAGTTTAAGTAAATATTGCACTTTCTGAGGAGTTTGATCAATGACAGTATTGCTTGTATTTTTATGGAAAACTGAAAGCTCACTCATTGGTTTTGTAATTGTAAGCAAGAAAGGGAAATAAATTGCTATGAAACATATGTGTAATAATGTTGGACAGGAAGGAAATCTTCAGAGTGTACTTTGATTTAAAGAAAAGAAAAAATGCTCAAGGTTGTATTACTCTACGTGATCGCTGGAATATTCTACAATCATTTAGATTACTTCCTATAGCACAGTGAGGATCTCCTATTATCTAGACTTGTAATGTAAACTGGGCTCAATATTATGAGACTTAAACTCATCAAACATATATTTTCCAAATAAAAATGAGTGTTATGAGACACCAATGTCATATAAAAAGATTCAGTCATTTCCATAATTTTCTGTTACTCTAGGTAGCTCCCTATGAAAAGTACAAACAAAAGCTAGCTCACATTTTATTTTTAACCCACTGGATTGTCTTCCATAATATGATCTTACCAGATCCTTACTGAGTAGCTGAATTTTCTCTAGAGGAATAAAAATGTTGGGAGAGTTAGGTTGGGACATTTTCCAGTGCTTTACAGTGTGCTATAGTAATGAGAAATCCGTTTTATACTTAATCCTATCATCAAGGGGCACCAGGCTTCTAAATGTTTTGTGTTTCATTTTAAATGGCTACTGTGAGAATATTGTACTATTAATGCTTCATCATGTCAAAAGCCATGTTATCTAGAAAATAATTTAACACTGTGTTGGGATCTTAAAGATCAATTCTGTTTTATATACTCTGCAGCAAAAAATAACATTTCTAGTAGGAAGGAATTGATTATAAACCTAGTAAATTCTAGACATTCACGTTTGTGTAAACAATTTTAACATGGTTTATTATATTTCCAGAAAGGTTAAGTCTTATATATTAAATTTTCTGCTAATTCTTCTTTTATATATTATAATAAGTATATGTTGAGTGCATGTGTGCATATATTTTCACACATATATATGTCATATATACATAAAACTGCACTTCATGGTCACTTTCTTTGCATGTTCAACTTGAGGGAATACATGAATTCATTCAATTCATGAATACATGAGTTTTATGGCTAACCCATGGCGATCTTCTTTTGGGTTTCACAAATGGCCATATCGGGATGTAAACAAGGCATTGGAGCGAGTCATTCCAGGTGAACTGTACTTCATGGTGTAGCCTGGTGTCTTCAGGAGAAATTGGTTACTTCCTGGTAGTAAATACCTAAAAGTAATAGTAAAAAAAAAAAAAAAGAATTGTTATCAGCCAGTCCGTTAGCAACTCTCTCACTAAAGGTTAGTAGTTTACATACACTCCATGAAAAATGCTACTGCAACAACAGTGAGATTCATATGAAAGAGCTTCCCTCCTCAGGATGGGGGAGGGCACAGAACTTCACTCAAATTGCTGAATACAGACGCGACGCAACGCCTGGTTCAGAACTCAAGACGTTCCGTGGGGTCCTCATACTGAAAATGCTGTGAACCTGTTTATGTGGCTCGTGTTAGTTCAGAATTCATCAACTGACAGTTCCTGAAATAACGTGTGGAGTTAGTCAATCATTTCTTTAGAGCATGGGATGTGAGAACTGAGGAATCACAGTAACGATCATTTCTGGTTTCAGGGATGTTGGAAGCACTGCTTCTAGGAATGTGTCGTTGGTGTACTGTGTCTATAGTGATCTGAAAGAAAGAGTTAAAGATGAGCACTCACAACTACGTGACAAGTTTTATATTCTCGGGCCATACAGTGCTCATGATTACAGGTTACATGCAACCTTGCAGCCAGATGTCGCTCAGAATACGTGACTTTCCCTGAGTTAGAAATATAGTACTATATAGCATCTCCCCCAGGGCCCTGGGGAGCATCCTGCAAACAAATCATTAATATTTACATAGTAAAATGCATGGATATTCACAAGAAATCAGAAAGATAATGACTATAAGCAGTTTCGTGTCAATTCAGGTCAGATTTGCTAATAAATGGGCCCTTTTCCCCTTTTTTTTATTTCAAAGCTGTGGAACTTAGGAATTGCAAACAAGAAATTGTGTATCCATATCTTTGATAAGTATTCTGCCAGTCCAATCTACATGTCTGCAGAGAAACGGTCAAGAAAACCCACACGAGCGAGTGTAAGGCGATAGTGCGTCCTAGGAATGCTACAAAGTCAGGACAAAGAAGATCATGTGGCATTTCCAAGAGCAGAAGTAGGAAATTAGCAGTGGTTTTGAAAAAAAATGAACAAATGGCAAAGCATCAAATGATGTCTTTCTTCATCTGACAGACTCTTCCAGAGTCAGTATCAAAAATCCACAGCTACAAAAAAAGTGAGGGCCAGGCCAAGAACACTGGTCAGCTGCCCATCCTATCTTAAATAATACCGGTAATCCCAGTCGCATTCTCCCAATGGAAAGTTAGATTTGTGGTTGTTTCATACAAATTTTGTAGAAAGAAAAAAAGAATTCATTACAATCAAACTGCATACAGCATTTAGATTAAAACAGCAGAATTTCCCATAACATCCATAAACATTATTTCACATGAATTATCTAATAATATCCAGTAAATCTATTACCTAATATCACAAACTATAAATAACTGCTCAAATCATTAAGTTAATAGAGCAATAAAATAATATACAACAAACTAAATTAAATCAAAATTCCATAATGGGTGATGAATAATGAAACAACTGGTTCCTCCCATCACAGACGATATAAATGATTTTCCTATTATCACTTGGGTAATTTATGTGGATTAATTATTATGTCAAGAGCTGGTGCAGTCATGATGATTAATGTCATCCCTTTTGCCATGAAAATCTTGCCTTCCTATCTGGGGCAAAGGTGCAAAGTAAACTAAGGCGTTTGATTAAATCCAGCAGGGAGAGGGTGGTAGAGGGGGGCAGGGGGGAGAAATGACCCAAACAATGTATGCACATGTGAATAAATGAATAATTTTTTTTAAAAACATAACTTATTCTGTAGTAATGCAATAGCTGCACTTTAATAAACTTGTGTTATCA
Organism: Castor canadensis; assembly: GCF_047511655.1. NCBI lineage: Eukaryota > Metazoa > Chordata > Mammalia > Rodentia > Castoridae > Castor > Castor canadensis. The sequence goes on along the minus strand of NC_133392.1, from coordinate 91,973,582 downwards.
AAAAATAAAAAAAACCATTCCTGTCATTCCACCTACTTCACAATGCATCAGGGTCGCACTCATAATTACACAGCTAACAGTAACTTCTACCAACTTTCTTTCAAAAAAGAAATCCTAAGTAATCATTAATATTGACATTCTGGTAATATTCACAGACTTTTTTTTTTTTTTGAGACAGAGTCTCACTATGTAGCCCAGGCTGGCCTTGAACTCACGATCCTCCTACCTTAACCTCCCAAGTCTGGGGTTACAGGCATGCACCACCAGGCCCAGCCTCACAAAAACTTTTGTTAAAGATCTCTACTTCACATATGAAAAGATAAAAGCACAAAGTCCAGGTTCACACCCCCCGACTCGTGTTATTTCTATTAAACAATTACTTAGTCTTTTCTAGGCCCTGCACTGCTCTAATTGCTTAAAAATATTAACTCATTTAGTTCTGAGAGCAGTTCTCTAAGCAGGTATTACTGTGTGCTACACTTTGTGGATGAATGAGCTCCATGAAGCACACAGCTATGTGACCTTTTCCACGGTCACCTAGCCATTAATAGCAGCGCCAGGACTCAAATCCATGCAGGCAGCTCCAGCATCGGTGCTCCTCCCTACTGTACTGTGCCTTTGTGACAACTTATGTTATTGCCACTGTATATGAATCCTCGTTTTAAAACATCTTTTTTTTCTTTTTGGCATTCAGGTGCTCTGCCACTGGAGCCATGCCCTTACTCCTTTTTTGTTTAGCTAATTTTTGGATAGGGTCTCCTGTTTTTGCGTGGTGTCTGCCTCAGACTATGATCCGCCTATCTATGCCTTTCAGTAGCTGGGATTATAGCTATGTTTCACTAAACCCAACTTGTTAGTTGTACCTGATCAAAACATGGGTATAAATATTATATAATTGTTTTCAGAACAATTAAATATAAAATAACCTGGAAAATATAAAAGTATGCATGCCACAAACCTAAACTTTTTAATAGAAGCAGAAGTTAAAATGAAACATTTTTAAGACTGGGAAGAAAAAAATGCAATGTAAACTTTAAAAAGCATAGAAAATTACACCGGAAGAAACACTTTGCTTAACTAAAGCCCATGCTGTGAGATATTTTAAACCCTCAGAGAGAAGTGCAAAGGGTGATTGCTCTCATGTCTCCTTCGTATCTCTTGGGAGGTCCCACGATAGCTGAACGTTGGACTATTATTTTGGTAGCACTGGGGTTTGAACTCAGAGCTTTGCACTTGCTAAGCAGGTGCCCTACCACAGGAGTCACTCCACCAGCTGCTTTTGCTCTGGTTCTTTGGAACACAAGGTCTCAATTTTTGCCCCACTGGCCTCAAACTTTGACCTTCCTATTTTACCTTCCCACCATTGCTGGGATGACAGGTGTGCACCACCACACCCAGCTTCTTCTGTTGAGATTGGGTCTTGTGAACTTTTTTCCAGAGGCTGGCCTGGACCTGTGATCCTCCTGACTTCAGCCTCGCAGCTGGAATGGCAGGCGTGTATCACCATGCAAGTTTCTTATTGATTGAGATGAGGTCTTGCAAACTTTATTACCAGAGCTGTCTTCAAACCATGACCCTCACAATCTTGGCTCCCAAGTGGATAGGATTATAGCCATGAGTCACTGCACCTGGCCAAAGATTATTTTTGAAATGTTCTTTGTGATGGCATTAAATAATAAAATTTGATTTTTTTAAGCAAAGACTTATCTTAAGGAAGTGAACTCATACTCTGTCGAAAGAGTGTGTAAAGCATCGACAAATGTGAAAAGGTCCATAGCTTTATTTTTTTGTAGCGCACCCTCGTTCAAAAATAAGCCAGTGCTGAGCCAAGGAATCACACCTTAGACGATCCAAGTTCCAAACACTTCACGCACAACCCTCTTCATGTCTCTAAGGCTGGTATGCATGTCTGCACACACCCGTCACACAGGCATACAACACACGCTTGTCCAATTCCTGGATGATGTGGGTTGGCTGGTCTTTCATGTGCCATCTCACTGCTGGTCACAGAGGATATCTAGAGCATGAACCACTTCAAGACCGGTTAGGGAATTAAACTTGATCTCCCTGGAGGAAGACCAGGACCCCTTACCTCGCCACAGTAAACTTAGCTTCCTGGTTTGCAAAGTGTGGAAAAATAAAGTTCAACAGGGAATGTCTCCTGTGGCTTAAAAAAATTTTTTTATTGCATTAAAAGTGACATATCACAAGCAGGGTCTGGTGGCACACACCTGTAATCCCAGCATCCAGGTTGAGGCAGGCGGATGGCAAGTTCATGGTCTGCCTAGATTACATAGCAAAACCCTATCTCAAAAAAAGAACAATAATAAAGCAAACAAAAATGATACAACATGAAACTGTTTTTAACCGTATTAAGCATTACAGTTCCATGCACTGGGAACGTTGATAATGTGTAACTACTCCCCATTAACTCCAGAATTTTTTATCTTCCCAAACAGAAACTCTATCTATTAAATGCTAAATTCCTCCTGGGCTAGGATGTAGCTCAGTGGCACAGTACTTGCCTAGCATTCATGAGACCCTAGCGAGGTTCAATACCAAGACTGAAATTACAAAAAAAGAAGAATTTCTCATTCCCCTCCTTCCTGCCAACTTCCCGACTGCAGGATTTTGCCTACAAACCTCATACAAGTGGAATCACATTATCTGTCCTTTCGTGCCTGCTTATTAACTTAGCATGTTTTCAAGGTTCATCCATGTATCATGTATCAGATTTCATTCTGTTTATGGCTGACTAATATTCCACTTTGTGTCCACTATATTCTATTCATCCATTCACTTGTAGGACTTTCTAAGTATTATGAGAAAGTCCCACTATGATCATTATAAAAAGGGTCTTGGTGTCCGTGCCCACACATTTCTGCCGAAAACTTCCTGGGCATAGAATACCTGTGAAAGGATAGACTTTAGTATGCAGTCTGAACTGCAAGTAAAAGGCATGAATTTGCCCTCTCACCAGCAGTGTGAGATGCTTCTTGTGTTCTCATCAGCTTTTCATATGCAGAGTCTGGCATGCAGTGTTTTTTGTGATTTTGTATTATGCTGATTAGTAATTAGCTTAAATACTTTTTCAAATCAGTATCTTCCCCAATTTTCTAATAAATGGTCTCTCTGTTTTTTCCTAGAAGTTTGTAGGTGATTTTGCATAGTCTGTATAAGAAATTCTTAAATACCCACAAATGTATGTTGCAAATACCTTCCTCCACCATGTGGCTCGGTTTCCACCTCTTACTAGGGCATCCTGATGAACACATGTAATTAGATTTAATATAGTCAAATCTACTCAGCTTTGCAATTCTGGTAGCACTTTGGGTCCTATTTTTCCAATTACTGCACACTCGAGTTCATGAAAACATTCTCCCGAACGACCTTCTGAAGCTTTAGTTTTGCTTTTCATGTCTATTTTATCAGTTCATCATTTTTGTTTCTTTTTATTTTTTTTTAATCTTGATTTGGAAGTCCCAAGCTTCACTTGCTTAGGATTTAGCTAGAAATAAGTAAATTTTATCATAAACCAAGTCACCTTACTTGGTGTATGGCTTTTCAGAATGGCTCCGTTGGCTTATTTGTAATTCTTTTGCCAAATTTACATTTTCTTAAATTACTTTCTTTGTGACAAGTCTTAGTGCACAGGAGTTCATAAGTTTAACCATTTTATGACTCTACTTCAAGACTGTCCTATCTACTCTTGTCCCTTTGTTATTCTGTATTATAAATACTAGGACAAGCTTTGGTCAAATGCTTCCCCTACCAAAAGTAAATATAAATTTGTTGAAGAGCATGGTAGGGCTGATTGAATTTACAGATGCATGGAACTATTTGAGAAGAACTGACATATTAATAATACTGAGTGCAATGATGAGCAACACATCCATTCCTCACATTTTCCTGCACAGAGGTCTCACACATTTTTGTTAGATTTAATCCTAAGTAGTCTTTCAAGCTGTTGAAAAATGACCCTTAAAATTTCATATTCTACCTGTTTATAGTTAATGTAGAAAAATACAATTCATTTTCCTATAATGACTTTGACCTCACTAAAATTCTTAAATTCACTTAATTTATCTGTAGGTTTATAGAGATTTGCATGACTCTAATGACTCATTCAAATGGGTTTTATAATGAATTTTATCTTGCAGCTAGGACCTCTAGTTCAATGCTGAACAGACACAGTGAGGATAGTCAAGCTCGTCTGGTTTGTCATTTGAAACGGAAAACCTTCAATATTTAGGAATGTTTGTGGTAATATTTTTATAGTTTTCCTTTATTAACTTATGGAATTTCTTATTTTATTTTCTAGCTGACTAAGCTGTTTTTGAAGCATGAATGTATACTGAACTCTATCAAGTAGGTTGTCTTATCTTCTGAAATATCTTTGATTCCACTAATGGAGCAAGTTCCATCAATGACTTTCTATTGTTATTGCACTGAAATTGATGCAATAAGCTAAGCTGGTCGTGAACTATTACCCTACTCCAACTCTCTGGCTCAGTTTGCTAAAATCTGGTTGAGTATTTTTGCATCAATGTTTAGGGCTGAAATTGAACATGCATTTTCCTTTTCCAATGAAGTTCTGTTTGGGTTTCGGATCAAAGGTACACAGTCTCAAAACGAGAGAACACAGTTTCCTCTTTCCACTCTCTGGATGACTTTGGTGAATTAATGCATTAGTGAAACCATGTAGACCTGGAGGCTAAAAAGCAGTTAGAAAGGCCAAAGCTTCCCCAGGAATCCTAGTTACATGGAATATCAAGCTTATTACAAGAACTCTGGTATTCTAGTATCCTGGAGTTGTGTGTGTGTGTCGAATTGACCATCTAGATTGATACATCAATTCTATTATGAGCGAGCACACCTCTGAGAAATGGCTTTGTACCTGTGCTTAGTGAGCTATTTTACTGAGTCTGCAAGGTTGAAGGGCGCTCTTTCCCATGGAATTAATGCTGTAAACATCTTAAAGCCTCCTAGGAAATATTCTTTAGATCTTTGGTCAAGATAAACATGGCCTAAATCTGACTGATGTCACCTCAATGTCCTTCTCTTTCAATTTTATAAATAAGTTAGCTAAGGATATATTTCTCTCAAATTATTTAGGTATACCTCCTAAATACATACTGTATATACACTTTTAATTAATACTTATTTATAAATATAAATTCATAGGTACTTTGTTTAGATATACTTCATAAACAAAATTAATCTATTAACAGCTATTAAGTTTGGCATATAAGTAAATTACGATAGATTCACTTACCTGTTCTTAAATTAAAGTGACTTAAATTAATTCCCTCGAGTTTAACAGCTAGATATTTGAGAGAAATGCTTATTTTTCTCTGCTCCTTGGGTTTCCATGTAGAACTAACTTGCACTAGTGTAAGTTTCCTGGCCTCTTACCAGAACTGAGTTACCTGACTAGGGTTAAGAGAAGGAATCAGTCATGCTAGGCTCAGCCCTTCTGCAGAGGATGCATGCCACCTGCTCCCCTTGCCATTGCTAAAGGAACCAAACTTTATTGGGTAATCATGGTGGAAAGCTTGGGTTGGTCAACTCTGCCTTGGAATGGGTAAGGCTGTTTCTGGAACTGCGTATGAGAAAGTTCATTAGGCTCACATCTATGCCATGTCTGCAATGTAACTTTTATCAGCAATAGAGCTATACTTTGTGATCATCTATCTGTCTGACGTTTGCATTTCCCTCTCAAAGGCTTCTGAACGTGGACAGGAATGAAAGTATATTTACTGACACCCCAAAATGCTTCTACTCACAATTCTGGGGTGTGGGGAGCCGACAGGTGTATTGAATAAGCTGCGTGTTTGAGTTAGGCACAGCCCCAAACTGCAGAAGTGAGCAAGTATAGTTATACCCAGTAAAATTGCATGCTTGATTGGCACAGCCACAGCTGCAGAGGTGGGCAAGATGCAGTACAGCTGTTTTTTCCTTTAATGTTTATGTTTAGAGAGCAGCTGTCACAGGTTCCTCCTGTTCCCAAGGATCACAGTGCCACGCCCCCCTCCCCCAAGAAATGCCTCTCTGCCTTGTGTTGCTACTGTGTATAATAAATGCACTGGAGGTGGAGGTGGCTGGTGTGTCTCCATCAGAGCACGCAAGGCTTCCTGGCCCCAGCTTTATGCATGTTTTGTCTTTTGTCTGTTGTCTTTTCTACATCTCCCATCACCCTCAGGTTTCTAGGACAAGCTCGTGCAGGACACAAGACTGGGGTCACTGAGCACTCAATCAGAAGTTCAGAACTCAAAATTGCAAGGTCAGGAATATGTGGGGATATCCAGCACACCAGGGCTATCCCATCTGGCCACCAAAGGGGAAGGAAATTAAAAGCCTGAACCAACTGTAAGACTTAACATCTTTCTCCGGGGTAAACTGGGAGACTCATCCTGTTTGTTTACCCACAAAAGCTACATGATCCATTAACAGAAACTGGGTTATGAAATCTTGTATTGAAGGAATGATATTAAACAGTCTGAATGAATTTTCTCCTGTAGTGGAATTTAACATTTTCCTGACCATGCCCCTTAAAGAGAAGGTTCTTCATTTTTATGCTAGTATATCTAAACAAGTGGTTATCATTCTTTTGAATCACAAGAAACTATCAACAAAAGTAAAAGTTTTATTTAAATACTTTGCATCCGTCAAACCATTACACTATACCATGTAAGTTTGATATTTACATATTTTTAATATTAATATTAATCTTTATCTCTACCATTGTTGATCAATCAGTTACTTTTTGCAGAGAGGTTAAAATAGTTTAGAGATCTTGAAACAGTCCACAGACAGAATTCAAGACAAACACAGACTAAACATGTCTCTTTCAATAGTTTTTGTGAAAAATATACTGCACCATTCTGCTATCACTTTGGTAGAAAGAAGCTTTTTTTTTTTCATGCTCCCTGAGATCTTTTAAATAAACACACGTCAATTTCTACTGTTTTAAAAAAGAAAATCCAACTATCAACTTAATTCAACTATCAACTGACTGCTTTGATTATCACTTAGTTTCTCAGTCATGGCTCACATTCTTTTATCCTGCGTTACACATAAAACTAAAGTTTCATATTCATCTTAATAATTGTTTTGAGAAATGCTAAAGTGCACTTAACTTACTGTGTGTTTTTGTCTTAAAAACATGTTTTTTAACTTTTTGGAAAACTATCTACTTTAACTGGACCACATGCAGAAAACTCAATTCTGTAATGGTACTTGACAAAAATTCACCTCCTACATATCTGCTTGGTGACGAGGAAGTAGTAGAGGTTACTGAACAATAAAATTAAACCACAGGTATCTTCACAAATGAAGTAGGCTCAAGGATAAATGCTGAAATATCCCTACTGGGGAACAAAAACTAAATTTATTATCGCATCTTTTAATGCTCTCACTAGGTTTTTAAAAGCAAACATATATAAACCAAATGAGCTCATTTCCACTTACGGCGTTTCTAGCACCATCAGGTTTGAGGCTGTTGTTCTTGTTCAGTCCCTTAAATGTAAAGATTGTGCTAATTAAAAGCATTTTGTAGATGATAGCATGTATGGATTTTCAGTCTTTAGATTTTTCCCTAGCTATATAAGCAAAAAAGATACTCTCAGCTGCAAACTGTGCTGTGGCATTTCTTTATATAAAAGCTCACGGAGGGGTGAGAGACTGTAAACAAGTACCTGGAGTTACCCCAGTCGGGTCCAATGCCTGCGAGTGAGCTTCTGGTGTCCCCTGCATATTTGTAAACCACTAGCAGGCACTGTTTACAAAGCTCGACCAGGCGCTGGCAACACTGGAGCTGCAAAGGAGTCACCACCTCCGGGCTTTTACTGAATATACTCTCCCAAGAGGATCTGTTGGCATGGAAACAGACATGATTTCATGTACGCTGTTAAAAATGGCAACCAGCTATATCACTTACCTAGCAACAAACCCAGAAAGGAAAGCAGAAATGGTCTCGCACATCTGTAGAAACTGTGTATAATTGAAAGGTACGTAACAAATACAAATCAGGAAAGTAATCGTTATATTTTTAAAAAAAAACTTCAACACTGAATTCATAAACTATTTGTCTTTAAAGCCTTTGGTGTTGCCAACTATGGGTAGCTAACAAGATGGTTTGCCAACACCGCCTTAAAAAATGGAGTTACTCCATATTAAAGTATTTGTAAAATACTCAGCTAATTTCCCAAAATTTAATTTTCTAGGAATTTAGATTTACTTGGAATCTTCATTTACCTTAACATAATAATGATCACACAAAGGGATTAAAAAGTTGCTGAACTTTAATTTGTGACCTCTTTGCTCTAAGAGAATTTAGGCTGGTCCCTTCAATATCACGACCCCCTTTCAACACACTTTTGACATCATTAGGGCCAGAATATCCCTAGCTCACAGGTTCTATATTCTAAAAGTAATGTCATCTCAACAAGCACTGACCTCCTGTGATCCCACAGGCAGCGTCCTCCTCAGTACACTCAGCTGAATCAGCAGGTACAGCGTACATTTTCCTAGTAAACTTCAACTGTTTGAGTACACATGTGTGTGCATGTGTGTGTGTGTGTGTGCGCGTGTGTTAGTGCTGCCTACGCTTAAGTTTGTCATCATGACCTCAATCAGGAGACCCCAATGAGAGAGAAGAGAGAAACAGAGACAGAGAGAGACAAAGACAGAGAGGCTTCCTCCTGAATGTAAATGAAATGTTTTGCAGGTCTTGAGGAGAAAGTAGTTTCAGATTTGGTAATAAACTAAGCTCATGTTTCATTTTATACAAACTAACTCATATAATTCTAGAGAAGGGAATAGATTTTTGGAAAAGAAAAGATATTTTTCTGAAAAAAAAATGTACTTCCCAGCGAAATTCAAAGACTCAATTGTCATATATTTTGATAAATTTGGACTTTCACAAAATGTTTCAGGCACTCAGAAAGGTATTTTTAAACTAAATAGTAGATTGCTTATTTTTTTCAGGACAAACTTGGTTCCAGAAAGGCAGCATGCCTCAGTGAAAGACAGGCTTCTTAAAGGAAAGAAGATTCAAAACTGAAAGAAACTAATTTTCTCCTGTGTTTTGAGATGTTTTCTTAACAAGAATAAACATTATTTTCATTCAATAAACAATAACATGCTAGTTAAATTAATTCAAAGTAAAATTTAAATTATTACTAAATGTAAGAAAACCTAGATATATTTTTATCAAAATATATGAATACAGAAATAAAATCAACTTGACCAAGAAAAACAATGGGAAAAATAAAATTAATTGGGGAATACGCTTATAATTAGTATATCATAATATAACAGGCCCTAAGTGTCTGGTGTCAGAGATATAAAAATTTGTGTACATGTCAGTACTCATAGAAAACACCTGCGCTTTGACTACCTGCATAACACTTTTTTGTTCCCTCTGCTGGGATTCTGAGTGTTTCTATAAAAGTCTACCTCCCTCACCACCTGATGTTTCAAGCTGAGTATATCAGCCCTGTCCCCCCACCTCCTAACTGCCCAGCATAGCGGAGTAGACATGAAATGTCTCTATAATACATCTCATTTGCCAATAATAACAGCACAACATTTTTTTAAAAGGTGAAAGGACATAGGGAGAATTAAAATGCCAGTGCTTTTATCAAGGAACCTAAGGTCTCATCTGCTTAAGTTTCTGAATCTAAATTCCAAGAAATGGAAGCAACAAAATCTATGAGTTCAAAAAGAAAAATTAATGATTAAAAAGTTCTCTGGGGCACTCCCTAGTCCTCAGAGAAATACGAAAGGAAATGGCTTTAAATGACTTTCTAAGTAATATAATGATAAGCTATCAAATGCTGAATGCTCTTGACAACAAAGAAGAGTTCATGAAATCCAAAGCCTTAAAACGCCTCATATTATTCAGTAATACAATATGTTTCACCCTCTTTCTCATCAAAACATTTAATAAAGCAGTTATCTAAAGAGTGAAAATGACTCATTCCTTTTCTTTGGTAGCAGTCTAATTAATGATCAAGTGGCCAGAAAACAGAAAGAAAAGGTTTTTTTTCAATCTGGACAATATATCAACTGAATGAATAATCACCTAAAGAAGCACTAATGATCTGAAAAGTGCTAGAGAGAACACACCCCACTGAAAGCCATAGAACTGTGGAACAGGAAACTTCACCTCATGCCGAGCAGTCCACACTTTCAAGTAGGCACAGTTCAACCTAGAAACAGACTACTGCCTAGTAAGTTCCTTAACATTGGTTTCTGCCCTAAGGTTCTAAAAGAAAAGCTTCTACATGACAGACCCACACAGGAAAATGCTTTTGGCTAAAAGGTCCAAACAAGAGTCTCTTCTTCAAGCTGCGTACCAGTGTTTCAAGTTGCAGACGAACACTTCCGTCAATATGACTGCCTCCCTCCTCTTCTTTGTTTTATGTAGCTTCCTGCAGGTCTTTCTGTTCTTCCTGCAGATCTCAGTTGAAATGTTACTTTCACAGAACCCTAGACTACTCTTATCCTAGTAAAACATGGTAATTCTATCCATGAAAATCCCAAGAGCTGTTCCTATAAAGAAACCACGTTGAGAACGTGGGATAGCACAACAGTCCCAGAGGGCTGCAGGTAACCAAATGGTTCTTGGGCCATGGGCGTCAGTCTTGAAGAAGAAAAGAAAGGGTAAGAGTATTGTCTATTGGATGCATCAACAAAACCAGTGGGCCAGTTCTAGAGAAACCCGACCCAAAAAACTCTCTTACTCTTTGATGTTCCTGGCAATGAACAAGGAATGGCTTTTTTTTTTTTTTGTCTTATTCTTGGGTGTGTTGATAGAAGCAAGAATCAAGTCATATGAAAAATATTTTTCCAAGATGTTATACTTAGGTGGGAAGGAAAGCTGCACCCTCTATTAACATCATTCCTTTAGGACTGGAGGTGTGATTCAAGTGGGAGAGTGCTTGTCTATCAAGCATGAGACCCCATATTCAAATTCCAGTATTGCCAAAAAAAATTTCTTTAGAATCGACAAGAATAGATGTTTTTACCTTGACTTCTAGGCTGTCAGAGCAAACGTTAAAGGATTATATATTGACTAGAAATGACCCAAGGATAAAGCAGAACTATGCTGCACCCAAACCGAGAATCAAGGCCAAGCAGTACTTTGAGACTTCGTTAGACAGAGCAAGTCTAAGAAATCCATTCGTGAGATGCAAAGTAAATCTCATATTAAACTCATCTTTACAGAGTTCAGACTGAGCGAACTTTTGTAGAGAGCCATCAGCTAAGAAGCTATGGAATACAGTTCAAATGTTTCACTTAAGTCTCTGCAGAAATAATTTGTACCCAAGATTATTCTCAGATTTCAGCATGCTGCAGAGTGCTCTTTCTCTCTGGTGAATGGCACCTGAGGAAAAATATACTGGGCAGGAGTCTGAAAGCGGCATGAATAATTCGGTATATAAATGAATGCTCAGAGATCATTCTAGAGTAGTGTTAACAATCTATTAAGGTTTTATGAAAGGTCTGGGTGTAGTCTGATCTTTACAAAGAATTCAGTGCAGATGGGACAAACTTTTAGGATATTTGAAAAATAATGAGTTTATTTTTCTGGGGCAGAGTTCAAGTAGGAAAGTAAGAGAGAAAAGATTGGAGAAATAACAAAGAACAATCAGCATATTAGCCTTACATCTATAGATAAACTTGTGATAAATGAGGGAAATCATTAGATTTTGGGAAATGATCTTAACAATAACACGAATAAGGGAAACAAAACACTGAAGGCAGAAATGCCTAGAAATCCTTGAATTTCACTTAGCCCTTCTACCATAAAGGCTCCTCTTGTATGAAACCCTGTCAGACTTTCTCTGTCCCTCCTCCATAGCATGTAAAGTGATTAAACCATGCATGGCACACCATAATCAGTATATGGTTACGAGTAAGTTCAGATTCAGTGTTTTATCTCCAAAAGCATCTAACACAGTAGAAAGCACTTAATAATTGAAAAACAATCCAGAGTAAACCACAGTAGCGATGTGAAAGAAAAACTAATGGGATCTGGCAACTAACTGAATCAGGACAGCAAGTGAGCAGAAAGTTGCAGTTGCCTCAGAAACACCACACTTGTATGACTAGAAAAATGACTAGGAAGACAGGCCATAAGCCATTTCCAGAAAATAAAAAAACAAAAAAAAAAAAAAAAGGGAGGGGGGTCATAGGATGTTTGGTTTTGGATACTTGAGGACAAAATGACAATGAGTTATAGCTGCTTCAGCAGCCCTAGAATTCTGGAGAGCAGGAAGAGTGTAGCCATGCTTTTAAAAGCCTGCTGCACAGAGGAAAAAGCACGAGAACTTTGAGGATATTGGTTTATAATTGAAATTTTTTCTCATTAATTAACATGATCTGGCCTCCAGAGAATTCTAATTAGTCACATGGTGCTGTGTTTATATTAATCATCTTATCCAAATCAGTTTAATTGATACAAATTATAACTGAATACTAACAATTAGATGCAGTAAAAGATTCGTATTTTAAAATGCCTTTTGAAGAAATTCAGCCATTTTATTGGGCTACCTCTTTAACTCAATAGTAAAATTTAACAACTACAATAACAAAAGGTGACTTAGAACTTACCCTGAATCACAGAAACAACTCCATAGTCCTTGGCCATGATTCCAGAGCAAGCGATTAAAAAGTCGGTTGAAAATCCGATATAAACTTACTTCCTCAACATCAGACACCTTCCATATGTGTGGAAGAACTGTGCGGACACTTGTTTTTACTATGTCCAAAACCTAGTGGAAAAACAGAGTGCTTAACATCTAGATATGTACATCAGTGTCTAAAGCAGTGTCATAAGTGCACACACACACACACGCATGCACACACACAGAAATTAGACAACAGAATGGAATAAAAAGTTCAGAATGACATCCATGTTCTTGTGAAACTTGAGTGATACATGAGACCACTGGAGTAAGAAAGATCTCAACAAATGGGTATTTCAAAATAATAGCCTTTATGATAAAAAAAATACATGAAGTTGAATCCTTACATTACTCAATTAACAAAACTAACCTGTAGAGGGATTATCATCTTAAGTGCTAAAAAGTAAAGCAGTAAATGTATTCATGGGAAGTATGGGCCTTTTCAACCCTGGGTTAGGAAAAAATTACTTAAATCATATAAAGTTAAAAGATTATTATTTTTATCATTATTAAAATTAAGAGCATTAAAGGCATCTTAAAGGAAAATAAAAAAGACCATTCCAGGAATGGGGTGGGGGTGGGGTAGATAAAGGACGGCAATGGAAGGGATGAATTCAAGTATGATATATTTGATACATTGTAGAACTTCTGTAAATGCCACAATGTACCCCCACCCAGCACAACAATAAAAAAAGAAATTAAAAAAAAGCAAAAAGAAAAACAACTTATAAACAGGGAAAATATATTCAAAACATAACCTAATAAAAGATTAGTGTTTGGAATATATAAAGAATTCCTAACAAATTATTAACATAAACATCTTAGAAAAAAAGAACAAAAATTTATGAGTAGATATTTCACAAAAGAAAATAAATATGCCCAATAAATATAAAGAATAAAAATTGAGACTATATACTAAGATATCATTACACACCCATCTCAAAGACAAATATTAAAAGTATGACAACACCAAGGGCTGTGGAAGGTATGGATCTAAAGGGTCTCTTAGACAATGTTGTATGAGTAGAAATGGGGGCAATCACTCTGGAAAACAGTCTGGTATTATCTCTTGACTTTGAGAATTCATGTATCCTATGTGCCAGCAACTTTATTTCTAAGAGAATCTCTCAGGAGGCATGGGCAAGGTTGTTCACACACTTATTCACAACTGTAAATACATAGGAACAGCCTAACTCTTCAACAATGGGAGAGCAGATAAGTAAACAGTGCCCCACTCTTCTCCTTAGGCTATTACAGCACAGTCAAAACTAATGAACTGCCACATGCAACACAGAGCATCTTGATAACAATGGTCAGTTAAAAGCTATGTGTTGGAGAGTACATCCAGCACGATATTCTTTCAATAGCAGCAAAATCAGTTAAATGTTTAAAAATAGCTATGGGAAAAATACATGGATATAATTTTAAAATATAAAGAATTTAGAAAACAAAGGACTGGTGAATGATGGATTTAAGAAAATAGTTCCTGAGACTGAGGACATAGTGGGTGGATGGGAACCATTTGGTGAGATATAGGTTATTATCAATATCTTAGCTTTTGTTTTAGGTTTTGGTTTTACAGTGGAATAATAACCTTAAGAACACAAAGTAAAAACAGGCTACGCAGAGACTAATAAGGGGACGCTATCATGAAATGAGAACTATGATAAATCCAAACAACTGAAACCCAAGAGATCCTGGAAAATGTGCAAAGAGTTTTTGAGGAAATACTTTTTGTTTAATTCATATGAATTTGATTCATATGCAATGCAGGTATTTTCAATAAAACTCTTTTTAAAAAAAGTAAATGCCAACGAATACAGTTATTCTCATATCAGTTGACCAAAGTGGGTTTTTAGCTTTTGTTTTCTCTATTCACTTACGGGAACTGCCTATAAAAATAACAGTGAAAGATGAAAATGGACAAAACAACCTTCAAGCATGAAGGCTGAGTGAAGGCTAATTTCTCCTAACAGGAACAAATACATGAAAACACTGGAAAATAGCAATATTAAGTAAATGATATTAGTTACATATGGTCAATGTAAATTTCAAATAAACATCCATTTACAAATACATTTTATAAAGAATTTTTAAAATAGCATTTTCCTTCTAGAAGAATACTGCCTACAGCTCTCACAATGCTGGGTGGGCAGGGGCATCTCTACACTTCCTGTTCCCACGTCCATCACTATGAAGTGGGAGCAGAGATACAAATCCTGCACCAGGCCAGGGGCCAGTAAGGGGAGGAGAATGAGGACGGATAACACAATCTGTAATAAAGTAGTTTGTGAAAAACACATTATTGTGGATAATGAATGCTTAATTATGAAGAGAATCTTTAAAACTTAATTCACAATAATACTGACATAATATGCATACTGGAAATTAATTTATGCCTTAAATATCATTTATGCTCTCAGTTTAACTGTGTATTTTTTAGGGTCGAAGGCAGTACTCATGATTGACATGATGGAAGAATCAACGCTAGTGGTAAATGATACATTTACATCATCTTGTCTTGATTTTCTTTTCTACTTTCTGTCAATGTATTATTGAGCATTATTGAGTGTCATAATTCTGGAAGGAAGGAATAAAGTAGTAGCCAATTATGGGCTACTATAGATTAGCCTCAAGGATAAATATGGGTTATATAAAATAACTACAATTGAAAAGTGTTACCAATACTACAAATTTTAACATTACCCTAACTTAATCAGTTTTCACATTATATTATAAAAGAATTACTCATCTTTAACGTAATTAAAACATTTGAGATTATGGGATACTTATTCAAGTCTTTTAAAAATACATCTCATGGCAAAATGTGCATGATAAACAAGAACCAGACAGAAGGGCAACTAACATGTATTGGTTTCCCGCTTCATGCCGAACACTGTGCAGAGAACATTATTTAAAGGAGACGCTCCTGGATGCTGGTCTGTATGTGCTTTATTCCTAAAGAGAATTTCATAAGCATGATAGTCTAGTATCTTAGTTTGCACATGTCCAGACGCAGCAACTTGAGAACAGGGCCAGAAAGTTAGGGATGTCTAACTTCCACTTCATTCCTAACATTTCCTCCAATAGGGAGATGTGAAAATATTTTCAAGCATCTTGACACCACACAAACACCGAGGAACGATTTCCCAGGCTGGTAGCCTGGCTGGGTCCAGGCAATCCAGACATTTCCTCCTTACTTTCCAAAGGAAGTCATTGGGAACACAGATTCCCCTTTGCTTCTCCTTGCCTTCAGCTTTCAAGGAGCCTCCTAAGGAGACAAGTTCTATCCTAGGGAAAGGAATAGGTTAGACAGATTCACTTCTATAATTTGGAAGACATGAAGAAACATAAGCCAAGAGAACAAAAGCCCAAATCCTTCATGTCTCCTCTGAGTCTTACATAAACTCTTTCCTACCTGTAATAGCCACCTATCTGTTTACCTGGTGAACTTCTATATCTTAACACAAACAACACTCTTAGGGAGAACTTATCTGTCACTAACCTACTGTATAATGCCAAGTTCTTCCTCTATTACCAATCTTTTCACTTTATTTAACTTCCTGTTTACAGATTATGCTCCTCTTAATAATACACTTAACACATTCCTAAGATAAAGTCATCCACTTAGTAGTTGCTTACCTTAATGACTAATACCTTACAAGAAAGAGAAACCTATGTAGACAAGGTATAACTCACAACTAGCATGCATTGTACCAAGAACTATTCTAACTATTCTAGACATTTTTACATGTATTAATTTACATAATCTCAAAACAGAGGTGTGATAGATATTGTTGGTCTATGGTCTCTTTCTAAAACTTGTGAGGCTAGAGTCTGTAATTATACACATTAATATTTCAGCAGGAAGAGATGTAAATATTCAAACCAAAAGATAGACAAAAACTATTAATACACTACTTCCTGTCAGATCATTTTCACTGAATGAGTTCAGGCAAGTTAAGTTATGAAACGTTTTTGACTGTGAAAACATTTTGGATCTCATACCATGGATGAGAAATTTCAGACACATATCAGGATAAGTAACTTGCCTAAAATTATACAACCAGTGCTACCATCAGCTTCCCAACATGGCCTCACAATTTGGTCTTTCCAGAGAACCCATTTGTCTCTTCTTAAACTTCAAACCACCTCTAGAAAATGATGTGTGGGAGGAGGAGAGAGATCACTGTGTAGAAACAGGGCTGCCATGCACACCAGCTTCACAGTCATGGAGTTTGATATAATCTGCTTGAAAGGCTATACATGGGGTGACAATGACTGTACTTTAGCAAAATACCCACTGAATAATTTCAAGAAAACAGAAAGCAGGCAGACCAGAAATCAGACTGGGATGGGGGAAATTAGTGCTGGCTTTATTTGTGATACTTTTTTGGATTCCTGGTAGTTTAGGGTTACAAGAAATTGGGTAGAAGTTGAATAATTTGTGAAACCCAGAAATAAATGGCCAGTAAGATGCCCTTGTGTTTATCTGTGGGCTCAAGTAAGGATAACTTATAGAATGTAAGAATCCATTTCCTTACATTATGACTCTTAGAAGGATCCCAATCCAACATTAAGCTCTCCATGGGAAAAATAAATGGGAGATTCAGTCAATGACAACATTAATAAAGTGAAAAGATTTGTCTTTTCTTTATGAAATATAGCACATTTGAAGGTATAAAGCACACAGACAAATTCATATTTTGCAAGAACATATAGATGTTGAATGACAAACTGCTCCTTATGACTGAACAGGTGGTCCTAAATTAAAATAATGGCACAAGGTGAAGGCGGTTTAGAAATAACACTAAAATCACTACATGCTGTACTAATGATGTGTGCAGCAGCCATGGCGGTGGGGTACAGGCATCTTTGCTAATGCAAAACGAACAGTTCTGAACAGCATCTATGTCAGCCCAAATGAAAAAGAGATGGGCAATACCCTCATGAAAGTGCAGGAAGAGGCTACTAGAGATGATATTAACAAGAATTTGCTATTTGGAGAACAAATAGTTGATAAGCAAGGATCTCTCAGAACCCTGAAACGAGTACAAATATAGTACAACCTTAAAGTCACTACTGATTTCTTCTCATTCTCCAATCTTCACTTATACCTAGATATCACATCAGAGAATAAGCTTTTCAGCAAACTTGGCATTCTCTACAGCTCACCAACACTGCAGTATTTTCATACTTCATATATATTCCTTACAGACTGTTTAAAGCAACTGCATTCTTGGCAGAAAGCTAAATTATGCAAGTGTGGGTTTACCACCACATGGTGTTAAATAACATTAACTATTTCCATTTTCACCTAGCAAGGATCCTTTTCAGTATTTGATTCCTACACCATGATCTTTATATACCCATTAAGGAAAATATAAAGTAAGGCAAATAATGCCAAGAACACAAAAAAAGGAAAGTATGAGGGAGTAGTGTGTGTAAAGCATTCTACTCTTCAGAGTTTTACAGCATTCCAACAAATAACCAGAGAAAAGAGTAAGATCCATGCTTCAACAATGCTCTCGGAACAGAATTACATGTGCATTCCACACCTGGAATTGGGACATGATAATCCCTCAATAAATATCTGTTGATTGCATCTGTTTGAGTGAGCAAATAAAAGAACGAACTTTCAAAATCCCAATAGTGCCTAGCATAGTTCTTGTACAAAACTTGCAACCAATAAATTTTTGTCAAATTAAATCAAATTACACATACATAGCCTTTGTGGCAGTCATGGATACCTGCCACTTAAATTGAATTGGTCTGAAGAGTGCCATGAGCTGATGCTTCTCCCCAATTCAGGATCTGCTGAATGTCCAAGCCACAGTTATGGCCTCCCTAGGCAGCTCCCAGCCAAAGAGCAAGCATGGCTGGAATACCAGTAGAGAGGATTTCTGCCCAGTGCAAAACTCTTAACAGGCGGTCCTTGTTCTGGGCTCCCTGTCAGCTAAACCCAGATGTTATCAGAACTTCTCTAAAGTCTGGTGCTCCATCCACAGATGTCAGACCTGTACTGCAGCCCAAAGGCTATTCCTGCCCACTCGAACTCTCTTTTATCTCTCATTTCCTTCACTTCTAATTCCATCTTACTGTCTGCTTACCAGAGGACTGAACCGCCAAAGCTTTATTATCACAGCCAAAAGAGGGATGAATCAGATTAATCCACATCTAATGTCAATTTTAGGTTCTTGGCTTTTTTTTAAAACAGGTAACATTTTATATCTAATTCTACATTCCACACCAAACCTATAGTTTCATGTTTCTGTGTGTTCCTTGGATACATTTTCTAACCTTATAAGGAAATAGAACAAGGTTCAAACTGATAGTCAAAGGTCAACATGTTATAAGCCAATGGTCATATTTTACTTTATTTCTACTTATTGTACACAAAAGAATCCTGAATATGAAACACTCTTAGTAAAGTGAAATACCTTAGAGATAGAGCCTGACAGGAGGATCCTTAGCAGAAAATTTTTAAAATCAGGCTGCTTTTGCCCCTTCTCTATGGACTGAGTACAACCCCATGTCTCACAAGAGCCCTTCAATACTCAATGCTACAAATTTTCAAAGACATTCTAACATGTCATCCACTTAAAGTAAGGGGCAAAGGAATATTTAATGCACATCCATAGTACCGCAAGTTCATTACCTCTTTACATTACCTAATATTGTCTCTCTAATTTCACCATATAAAGAGCTTTCTCTTCAGTACACTTTGACTACTACTGTATTAGCTCTCTCACTGTCAGAAAAAATATTTCAGCAATTCATTCGGTGGTCACTTCACCTCTGAATTAGTCTGAAATAAACTTGAAGTAGAGAAGATATAGAGAAAAAAATTACATATTAAGTATATAATAAATATATATGAGTAAATCAGTTAAGCATATTTAAGTTTGTCCCAATGATTTTTCCACAATATCTCTAAACTTTTATTCCTTAGGTGAAATTTTAAATATTTCACATAATTTTAATGCTACTGAATGGACAAAATGGAAAGAGAGAGAGAGAAGGAAGGAAAAAGGGAGGAAGGGAGGGAAGGGAGGGAAGGGAGGGAGGGAGGGAGGGAGGGAGGGAAGAAATGAAGGAGAGAGGGAGGGAAAAAGATTTCCAGTAAGAAATCTTGGTTTACATTAAAGCTCAATACCTTCATTGCTGGCTTGCTTGTATATGTTTGTCATGCTTATTTTTGTAAATATGCGCCCCCCGCCAAAATTGGCACAGTTAATTTTACAAAAATGAAAAGTTTTACAGAAATTTGTTTTAGAAAGCAGTATGGCCAAGTGGGGAGTCCTGGGTAAGAACTCTTGCATTGGCCCTGCAGCAGAGAAGTAGGTGGGATGAATGCTGCTGAAAGCTACTCCCCACAGCTCTTCCTGGGACAGCTCACCCCTTCACTATTTATCTGAGAAATTGGAGTCTGTTTTGGGAAAAGTCTGTTAAAGAACAAAGTAGTGAAGAAAGAAAAGGAGTCACAGTAATCATGACCATGGCAAGAAAAATTGCTACAAATAAGTTGCATATGTGGAATTTCTGGGCTTCCACTTCTGCTCACAACCTGTGCCCAGCATCCCTCAGCCCACTTGCAGGGGCCTCTTTGCAAGATAAACTTACTCTAATTAACATCAGCTCTTTTTATTCTTTGTGAGCCAAAATTCAAAGTAGGAACTCTTCTGCCAAAAATAGAATTATCTATTAAATTACCCATGTAGAAGAATGCTGGCAAGTGCTTGGCTAGCACAGACTGTGGGACCTTAACAAGCTTTCTACTGGAGATGGGATACCCTGTCACTTCCTACAAGCACAAAGGAAATACAAATACAAAATACCTTTGACTTATGCAATGGAAGAAGCAAAACAGGAGCTCAAAGAAAGGGCAACAAGATGTATACATTTGTAAATAAAAATCCTGGCCCTCACATTAGTACAACCACTCCACTCTCTCAACTGAGCAGTAGATGTTTCACACTTAAATGTGGCTTCACACCTAGAACTGGAAGAAAAGATTACACAAATATTCTCAGAGCAAATCAGCATGGAAGGATTAGACATAATGACATACATAGTTGCTAATAAATTTATAAGCAAGCATTTATTTTTACTTTAAATTAGAAACTCAATTGAAAACACCCCTTTAAACATATGCAATAAATTGTTCCTTTCTATTCACAAATATTATTGCTATTCACACACATTCTAAGATCATTCCATGTAATGATTATCATGTAATGATTATTTTATAATGCTTATCAGGCATTCTCATATCACATGTAAAATATAAAAGATCACTGCCTTAATTTGTTATTGCATTAATAAACACGAATTTCTGGTAAAGAAAGAAGGATACAGAAAGAAGCTAACTTGCTATCAGCAGAGCTCAGAAGAGTCTAGTACTGAATTAATTTAACAAATGTTTATGGGAAACCTCCTACAGGTGACTACAGATGGGACCCACCACCTTGGTTTTAAAAGGGTGAAAAAATTTGTGATTTCTCAAGGAAATCACAAATATTGTTGAGTACAAAATGCCATGAAGATTCCAGCAGGGAAAGATGATATCTGGTTGTAGGGAAACAGATAGGCTTCATAAAGGAGATAGAGATGAGTTTTTAGAAGAAGTGGTGTACAGCAGTGGGAAGATGGGTTTCTAAGTGGCAAGGACAGCCGGGTAAGGTTCTGGTGTCAAGAGGGAGACCCTCCACCTCTTTCCCTTATCTTTACCTCAGTGTGAGATTGCAGTTTGGGACATTAAGCCACCCTACATCACTGTTACTCCACCATTCCTTTCTGCAGAGATGCCTGTGTCTCCCTCTACCATTCCTTCATTTAAAAAAAATGATTATTATAGCTGAGTGCCAGTGGTTCATGCCTGTAATCCTTGCTACTCAGGAGATAGAGATGAGGAGGATCACAGTTCAAAGCCAGCCTCGGCAAATAGTTCACAAGACTCTGTCTTGAAAAAACCCATCACAAAAAATTGCTGGCGGAGAGGCAAAAAAAAAAAAAAAAAAAAAAAGAAAGAAAAATTATTATAACATGAAAAAAATATATAAGTGCACAAAAAATAACACCAAATGTCACCACTTTGTTTCCTCTGGCTCAATAAATCTACCATCCAGAAATAAGTTATCACAACTTGATACCTAGGTTTAATTTTTTTAGTGCTACATATATATTTTTAGAATAGTATGTAAATTGGTAGATTAAAGTGGGACAAAATGTATTTTTGTGTAATTTGTTTCTTTAATAGCTTGATATGTTTTCAGGGTGGTATAAAAGGGAAAGTTAACAAAGATACTGCTTCCTTGAGATACCTTCTTTGAGGGTAATGTTGACTTTCCTGGACAGTCTCACATCCCCTCTGCATGAATCAGCAGGGTTATAACTGAGAAAATTCTTATTTATTAAAGTTTTTTGAAGACTATACCTGGTCTGTCTAAATCCACACTGTCAAATGCAGTAGCTACTAAACACAGCTGTCTCCTTAAATTTAAATTATTTAAAAGTAAATTAAAAATTCAGTTCCTCAAGTTGCAATAGCCACACTTCAAGTGCTCTAAAACCACATGGTAGCTACTAACTACTGTATTGGACATTGAAGATTTGAGACACTTCCATCCTTGCAGCAAGTTCTGTGGGACAGAGTTCACAGAAAATAAGCCTGCAGTTTTTATTTCACTTGGCTGAACAATGGAAGTCACAGGTCTCATGGGAGACTAACAGATTAAAAATGCAGGCCACCTAAATCAGAAAGGTTCCCTCTGTGCCACTGTAGCCCACACATGGCTGGCAGTTGTTACTCTGAGCCCAGAATTCTCCAGGTATCTGAAATGAAGCACCAGATAGCTGACAGGCTCACAACCTCCCAGAGACTGCAGTTGGTGGCTATTTCTTTCTTGTATCCTTCCCTGATGACCCCATGATTAGCAAAATTTGGGGAATTTTATTGACGTGTTTGTGTCATAGGTCATAAGTCATAGTATTGGGCTATATCTCAGGCTAAGATCTATGATTCTGGAAGAGTATTCAGTCAAATGTAACTGAATTGCATGAATGTACCAAAATGTTTTAACCATAAATCTACCAAGAGGCATTTAGGTTGCTTCAAGTGTTTTGCTTTCATAAGTACAACTGCAAAGAATGCCACATACAGAATCTTTTACACATTCAGGCTACCAGTCTATAACACAGAGGGTGAGGAGGTTATGAACATTTGTAATTTTAATAGATACTGCAAATTACCTTTCGAAACAGTTATACCAATGTACTCTCCCTCTAATAGTATAGTCAAGGCCCTTTTATCCACACTGGATATTATACGTCTTATTAATTTTTTCAATTTGATGGTTTTTACTTGCTTTTTCTTCATCGTTAGTGAAGCCAAGGACCTATTTACATGTTAATTGGATATTTGAAGATCCATAAATTGTCTTTTCATGGCTTTTTTATATGCTTTGCCATGTTACTTATTGGTGTTTATAGGTTAGTTTATCTTTTGTTGATTAATTTGTAGGAAATACTGGGCTGCTAGTATTACTTTTCATTTTATGTGCATCTAATACTGTCTTCCTCAAACTGCTCCCTACCTGCCCAATTCCCCTCACCACTTCTTCATTTTAACTCTCATAAGTTAAGAAGTTTTAAACTTTGGCCATTCATAAGTTTTCATGTAATCAAATTTGTCAGTTTTCTCCATTAAGCCTTCTAGGTTTTAGACATTTTTTTTATTGTTGCACTGCATGGGGGTACATTGTGGCATTTACAAGAGTTATTAGAATGTATCAAACATAAGAAGCTGTTTCCCCACTCTAAGATTATAAACATACCTTTCTGTATTTTCTTTTAAATCTTCTACATGTTCTTTTTTAATCTTTCAAACTCTCATTTCTATGGATTTATTTTTGTAAATGGTAAGAGATAAGCCCCAACTTCATTTTCTTACAAATAGTTCATTGTCTCAGTACCAGTTATTAGAAAAATCACTTTTTTTCTCCACTGATCTGACCACATTTATCATTTATTAATTTTACAAATAATTCAGTCTATTGCTAGGCTCTTATGTAGGAATTTAGCTATGCTCTTCTTTCTTCTACATTGCAAAAATTACATGGACTTGAGGAAATTGAGGGTTCCAGATCTAATAAAATGCCCTTATCTTCATCAGTAAAGGCCAGAGTCTGTGACAAGGCAAACATGCACTCGGGGCTTTGATATACCCTCCTCAGTGGGGGCACTGTGTATGCATACATCAGGACACTAAGTACATATTTGCTGAATGTGCTAATGAACAACAGTGAGTTCAGTTTACTTAGACAAAACATGTAATTTAGAAGTCATAATCTTCGAGATCAACTTTCATGTTATTAACAGAGTAAATCCTAAAAAGAACAAGCGGTCATGTATATTACTGAAGGAATACAACTTTATTAAAGCTACAAGAATAGCTTATACTCCCCTCCAAAAAATAACGTTCCTATGCATTTGATGGGGTTGCTAGAGTGCTGGCAACTCCCTCCTCCAGTCTCAAGACAGCTGTTACACACCTTTCATGCTTTCCTCAAATCTCCCACAAGAGAAAACCCTAAAATGTTCCCACCACACTACCATACACCTTGCCTCCTCTCCAATTAGAATAAATGCTCTTGGTTTGGCAAAAACCCTTCCAGCTTACTCAAAACCTTTTTATAACCTGTCTTTCCTATTCCATGCCATTCTTCTCTTCTAGATCATTCTCATGAGTAAATGCACTGAAAATATCTTCATTTAAAAACGAAACAAAGGGCTGGAGGTGTGGCTCAAGCAGTAGAGTGCTTGCCTACCAAGAGTGAAACCCTAAATTCAAAACCAGGTACTACCACCAAAAAACAAAAAAATCTTAAAAACAGCCCCGCTTCAAAAAAAAGAACCAAAACCTTCTCATTAGCCCATATCTCTCTACAACAACTACTACATTTATTCTTCCCAAATTTATTCTTCCATTCTTCCCAATTTATTCTTCTGTTTTTCTACAATAAAATTCCTTGGAAAAGTGCCTGTACTGGCTGTGGTGTTTCATAGAGTGAACCTAATCCAATCAAGTTTTATTTTCCACCACTTCTCTGAATTTGTTATGATTGTGGTCACCACAAACCTCCATGTTGCCAAAAACACAGAGCTCTTAGTATTCAACCCCTAGCAGCAACTTCTGGCACAGCTCATTACTCTGTCCTTAAAATAATGTCTTAAGTTGGCGTCAAAGACACTAGTTCTCATGTACTTTTCTCACTGACTGTTCCTTCTCAGTATCCTTTGAGGAATCCTTCCCATAACTCTGATTTCTATACATAGGAGTGACTCAGGGCTCAGTCCTTGAAATTCCTGCCCTCTCTAACCAAACTCTCTGGGTAACCTAATGTAGTCCTGTGGCTTTTGATATTTTAGTGGTTCCTAATTTTTTTTATCTCCATACCCAACCTCAGCCTTGATTTCAAAATTTCTATGTCCAACATCTTCTCTTAGATGTCTAATGAATATATCAACATAACCATGTCCAAAATAAAACAAAACAAAAAAACCTTCTAGCTAGTCTCTACTTCTATTGTGCCACATTCTTACTCCCTTACTTCCATTCTCCTCAAATAGCTCTCATCATCCTTTAAAATCATAAACCATACTATGTAACTCTTCTACTCAAAAATTTCCAATGGCTTCCCATGAGTTAGAATAAAACCTGGTCTTTTCATAGCTTATAAAATTGTGATCCAAATCCTGCCTACCTATCCAACAAATGACGCTTACTACCACATTACTCACTCTTTTCCTAGAAACATCCAATCATCTTATAAACAAATACACACTATCTTGCTACGTTTCATGTTTACCCCAACCTAATTTCTACTTTCAGGATCTTTGTTTTTGTTCTTCCCTCTGCCTTGTACATTGTTATCTGCTGACATCTGCAAAGCATGATTCTTATTTCATTTGTTTCTTCTCACATGTTACCTTCTATTTTTTCATACTCCTTTATTTCTCTTCAAAGTAATTTACACTATCTTACATTCTATTATACATCTATTATCAAACGACTTCACTAGAAGTAAGCTCCATGACAGCATGAGGTTTTATTCTTAGTTAACTTTTTTATCCTCACAAAGTAGAGCAATACCTGACACATAGTAGGTACTCAATAAAAATATATTATATAATACATATTATTATAAATTACAAATATATACTATTATAAATATAAATTATAAATATTATATAAATATTGAATAAACGAGTACACAAATATGCATGTGCAGGTTGATTATGAATATGGCTTAAAGATCTAAGCTTACTAAATAATACCAAGGGCATTACTCACTTTTCGTTGCTTTACAGAGTCCAATTTTATGAGCCAATAAGAAGCCACTTTTGTTTTATGATGCTTCCAGTTATCCATGATCTGTTTGGAGGGGGACATTAAAAGTTTAATCTAGAATGTTCATCCAAAGTAATAAATAAAAGTAAGTAAATGCTTAATATCAAATTTGTTATGTAATTTGTACAATGAAAGCAATATAGCAATACTTATAACAAAAATCTCAACTTTCATAAAAAAGACATGTGCAAAGACTGCTAACATAAGGCAAAGAAACTATCTAAATTCAAACCTTTTCCTTCTTGCTGTACAAAAGACACAATCTCTAGTGAATGAAGAGTCAGAAGTTGTCAGGTACATACATTTTAGGAAGAAATGCAAGACACAGATTTTCAACTTTATTCCCAGGGCTCATTAACCACACAGCAATAAATTATTGAATAATATATTACAAGGCAACTTATATTTAATTAGGATTCTATTATTCTTTTGTTTTGTATTATGTGTACATTTGTATATTGTAGTAATACATGCTGTAGCAAACAGATTCAAACACTGCATACAGTTAACATACAGCAAATAATCTAACATTATATGTTAATTATTAACTACATTCCATTAACTATAACTATATTAGCCTATGTATGTTCTTTATAGATCATGTTAGCCACAAATATTAGTTCTACTATGATCAATTTTCTTCTACCTGATTCAAAATAGTATATAAAAAGAAATATATAAAATTATAATTATCCTAGTACAAAGTCATTGGCTTTACTTAGAAAAGACATTTACTGAGTAAGATAACCCACATGAGTAAAAGCATATCTAGCACAATGCTTTACAGTCAATTTTAATTTTCTTCCTTCCCTTTGATGAAATGAGAAGTAATTTGTTGACAGATAAGATGATATTTTCACTATTTTTTAAAAATATAATAACAAATAATATTGGGCACTTTAGTTATAATTATGTCATGATTACAAAATATAAGTTGTCATTATGGATTTTAATCCAAAAGGCCTTCTTTTCATTGTCATTTTATTTGTTTTTGTTTCTATACATTTGCTTTAGATAATCCTAAAGTAATGTTAAAAACTAAAAAGGCCAAGTGCCTGGTTGTGGCTTTTATCCTACAGTTGACCACTAGATGGTGCTTTCTCCTCTTGGAAAAAAAATACAGAAAGTGCCTAAATGATACTCTGCTTCTGAAGAATTATCTGAGAAAGACCAATTTGAAAGGGTGTTTGAATGAAGAAATGGAACCCCAAGTGAGGAAATGCTTCGAATCAAAAACTATTTTGTAACTTTGGCCTTCTTTCTGAATTAGGAGTAAGTCTAACTCTAACATGAGTTTTAGAACCCTTTGCCATTTTCAGATATTCCACTGGGTGGTGCAAATGTGTGTGTAAAAACAGAAAAACACAACTCAATCTATTTCATTTCAAATTTTGACCAAAAAAATGTGACATCCAAGGTGTCACGTTTCATATCTGCTTGACACTTTTCTTCAGAGCCCCACTTTTTCATCAGTCATCATTCCATCTTAGATCTTTCTAAGGCTTTAAAGAAGCAAGTTTAACTGATTCTTCTTTAATCACTAAGAACAATGATTATTTAACCCTAATTATTCTCGCTTGATGAAATAATCTTATCATTAAAACAGGACTGTATACTAAAAGGTATTTTGCACAGCTTGATTATAAATGGGATCTCACTATTCATGAATCATAATTATTAAAATAAATTCTTCTATTTTATAAAGCTTGCAGAGGTTGAAAAGAATATCAATGAGGTATGCTATGTCATTGAGCATAATACCATTAGGAAATTCATTTTAATAATTTAAAAAGAATAAATCAATGCTTTTTGGCATTTTATATACATTGAATACTCACATCTTCGATCAGAAGTTCTGAGTCTGCATCTGATTTTCCTGGAAACCTGATCTTCATGTCCTTGAGGACAAATAAGGTCTGACTTGTTAGATCATCTTCTTGTTCTTTCGTTCTCAGTTGCTGCAAAGGCTCACTCTTAAATTTGAAAGAATACAGATATTTGGAGGGGGTCTTATTTCATTGTGCCAGTTTAATCTGAAAGATATTTCTAGGTAAAAATGATGCGCTTTAATTGAAAAAAATAACAAGAAGAAAGGAAAAATAATTTTTTACATTTATGAATTCTTAGCATTAGACTGATATAAATCCCAAGGATATCTTTCACATAGTTATGTTTTATTTTGCTCAAAATATAAAAATAACAGTGAGTGTTTAAAAAGGACTTCCTGGTCAGTTTCATTTACTACATATATCTCAGGCAACTGTTCTTGATTAGAAAAAAATCAGTCACTGATACCAAATAAAGTTCATTCACTTATCTTTCCTGATTTTTTTTCCTTTGGAAACAACATCAATATTAAAGAAACAAATCTCTGGCCTATGTGAAGGTACTTGGTTGCAAAATAAATTCACTGACTCCTCACATCTAAATTTCTGGAATTCATTCTGAAGAAGATCTACTATGTGTTAAGACATAGGAAACATTACAAACAATGTTGAATCTAAGTGATTGAAGGAGAATTTATTAACATTTTTTAACCTATTTATCAGTAGTCCCATTAAATAAAATTTTCCATACTACAAATTCCCCTAAATTTACTGTTAAACCACACATTTACTCAGATCATTTTTCAAAAATATTATCCTTCTGCATCAGCAAATGGAAAATAAAATAATGGTGTTCCAGTGTCCATCCTTGAGGCTATGAAATAGTGAAGTCTGCCTTTTAAGAGATCATTCTAAATTGTAGCCTAACACAGATAAATAATACAAATTCCTGGAGCAATGAATTGAATTACAGAAAGGATCTGAGGACCCCTAATCTGTCCGCCCCTCATCTAATCCCCTTTGCCACCTAGATTCTGCATACAATGGTCTCTCAGATCTTGAGAGGGCAAAATAGACAGCTTACCACCTGAGAGTTGGCAGTGACAGCATCATTACTGTGGGGCACATGTCTCATGTAGGAGGAAGCACGGTTTAAGGAATGTGAACGAGACTCTGCAGGTGGCCGTGAGAGTGATATCACATGCTGAGCAGAAAAGGGGCGAATGTCCCCACTGGCAGCTGAGTGAGCAGAGATGGACCGAGGGCAGCTCACTGAACGCCTCATGGAATCTATTGACGAAGGATAAGAGGGAAGGTGTAGTCGTAGTGTTAGTAGAAGTCTCCCCACATACTGAGCCCATGTAAACTAAAGAGTAGACTAGGTGGTACCTAAGTGGCAAGTGTCAAAGCATAGGCATCAGCATGAGAAGAAAAGTTTGGAATAAATCCTTTCAATAGTGAACCTGGTGCAGAAACCTCTGGTGTATAAAGAAGGACTATCATGGGAATAATACTATAAGCAGTCCTTTAATATTATGTTCTCAAAACATGGCATAAAGAACCAGAAGGAAGGAAATTAACGTTGATAAACCATCTTCTATAAGCCAGGCATCATGCTAGGCACTATGCGTTTATCTTAATCTTCACAAAAACCCTCTGAAGGAGAGATTTCCATCACCTAGCAGTTCTGAGAAAGAACTTCCTCAAGCTCACATGGCTGGGTGGTAGCCACAGTCAGGTTTAAATATTCACCTGTCTAATTCCAATTTCCTCCCTCCTTCTATAATAGCATAATGCCATTCACTATCCTTGGGGTTAGACTGGTCATTTATCAGAATCTGTGTGCAGCTAGAAACTGAATATCTTACAGTAAGATTCATAAGAAGGCTAAGAAAGGAGTCTAGAGAACGGCCAGGGTGCTCAGGTATGTTACAGAATTTAGGGAGACAACTAAAACAGAGGAAAAGTATAAAGATAAGTCTAATGGAGTTTAAACACGTAATTGGCTATTACAATAGTTAACACTAAACAGACAGCCTTGTTATTCACAGAAGTTAACACCAAAAAACCTGGGTACATTTCAATAATAAAAGATTTAAGTAAATACACAGATTTATATGATTGTTATGTGAACAAATACCTAGAGAAACCATAAAATATCCTCACTAGCACATAGCAAGAACATTTAAGAAAGAGAAACTTTTCTGATAAATCATGATGCCTGACTAAGGGGAATAATCATTCAATATTATCAACACTTTTATCTTTTTAAACCCTATATGTTCTACATAGCTTCTGCTCTATATTCTCTCTCTGCTTGGAGAACAGATCAATCTTTATTAATTAAATAATTTAATAAAACTCACATGAAGCCAGGTTGAATACCAAAATATTTCTCTTCATTAGCTGTTGAAAAAAAATGTAAGCCTTTATAAAGGTGATGGATATAAACTGGACAATTAGGGATGTGTTTCTACAGGATATTTTGAATAGATGAGAAATGTAATACTGCTCATTTAGGTGTGGAGAGTGTAAAAAGTTATACTCATTGAAGCTACAGAAGATGTTTAATTAAAAAAAAAACAACTTCTATTTGTTTCAACTATTGCTTCCCAACCTGAGAATAACACTCTTTGAAAGCACACTGCCTCAAAAAGAGAAGGGCTATCTAAGGAACATACCATTGGTCAGTCCATTTTTGTGGGTTTTTTTCTATAAAGAACTACATATTTAATATGTACAAAGATCAAGCTTCTGCTACAAAAATATCCCAAATAGTATGCTAACTATACTGAAGACCTGCTCCCTTTGAGGACATATGGTAGTGGTTTGGATGTGTATAACCTTATCACAGCACAGAAGAAAAATATCCTTTCTCTTGAATCATAATAGATTCCCATTTTTTACCTGAATACATTGGAAATTCAGACAGAAAACTAAAGTAGCTGGACATCCCAATGATAGTTGGGTAGATTAGAGAAAATACTTGCTACTTCCATCTACAAATTATGTGAGAAAAGTATTTTACATGGGTCTTATGTGACTACCTTTGTATCAAACCAAAATATATTCTTTCAAAAACAATATATTCAAACAAGTTTGAGTTTCTCAAATTAACCATCTGAAAAAGAAAGTATTAAACTCAAGTTGGATTTTCTCATCTACCATCAGCAGCATGAGGCTGATTCGTGGCTATAACATTCCTTACAGCGAGATCAAAGAGAGAATATAAAATAAAGTGAAACCTTTTTTTGTACCCTTAAGAAGTACAAAAGAAACTGCAAGTAGTAAATAAAATGATATGTAATTGAATTAGACTAGCTTTAAAATGAAAATTCATAGTTAAAAACATTTTTAAACCCATATACTATTTTAGTACACTATTACCTGACCTCAATTTATTAACCTATTTTCCTGAGAACAAAGAATAATCTCAGAGCTATAAAAACCCTAGCAATTTCTTCTCTATCTTTCCCCTATCCTTCATCAGTCTATATCATAAAAGAATTGTCACTTTAGCTAATAGGAGAGGGATTTAAAAACTGACAAAATTTGGGCAGGAAAATGTCATCTTCCATAGTAGAAACAGAACTGTACTTAACCAGAGATGAATCTGCAATCCTTAAGGGAAAAAGTGGGAGTAAAATAGCTCACGAACTCTGAAACAGGTATTTAGTAAACATCTCTTAAATGAGCAAATAAACAAAATGGAACGTAACCCATTACTACCCTTCCAAATACACAAATCCTCAAAAACAGGAAGCATATTTTTATGGAATAATTTGGAAGCAAAAGAAAGGCTAATCCTCGAAGTCTTTATCTATTAGTTCTACATTCCTCGTGCATTCTTCCATAAGCAAGGCAGACCAGTCTTAAAAAACAAACATTATCAGGGAAGATAACAGACTGAATCATTGCTGGAGAGCACAAAGGCTCCAAACTGTGTTTATCGCATGATTAAACTGGTTCTTTTCATGGAACCCTATGACCTGAAGTACTATGCAAATATTAGAAAGTAAATATTTATCAGACAGAGAAGTTAAGAAAGGTCCTGGACTGAAGGCAGCATCTGGAAGGGGCTTTCCAAGTGAATCTAGACAAATGGCACTATTACATTGGACATGTAGAGGTAAAAGAGGAATCACAGGCACAATTGTGGGCACTTGCGATTGAAGAAGGAATGAAAGACAGGAGAAAGATGAAGAAGAAGAATGTGGAAAGACTAAGAGCAGAAGACAAAAGGAAGTTGGAAGGGAAGGACATGGAAGAAGTGATTAGCTGATCTTCTTATGCACAAGCCTTCACTTAAGTGCTTACCCGTGATGTAAATGGGAGGGAACAAAACTTCAACTATTTCACAATTGTGTGGTGCACAGATACATTCAAGTCAAATGCCTAGAGAGATACACACATTTTTAGAAATAGATAGTAGTATCAAAGTGGGTGACAGAGAGGTACAGGGGGAGATGGAATAAGACACTATATCAGATTGAAGGAGAATGTCATTGGCAGACAAATCAAAGGCACATTTTACAAAAAACCATGCAACAATCTAGCACTTAGCAAAAACTATGAAATATAGAAGGATGGCGCCTTAATTCAACCCTTTTATTTTCTATTTTCAGTATCTAAAAGGGATTGAAAAAGGATGGGTCCAGGTCTGGTTAGGGAATAACATGGGATAGAATCTAGGACTCCTCAGACATGACACATGTTCATTTGGCCCAAAGTCATTTTATTGAGTTCAATAATTTCAACTCTATCGTTCTTCATGTATCAACTAAATTAGAAGAAACCAACTTACTGGCTTGTTGGATCAATTTGCAGTTGTTGGTGTGCTTAAGAGTATATGGAACTTGCTTTTCTCTTTTCTTGTCTTGACAATCTTCTTTTTCATTCTCTTCAAATTCTGAAGAGCTGCTGCTGCTGTCATAACTGCTGTCACTGCTGCAGTATTTCTGTTTTTTCATTATCTCAGTGCTCTCTGGCATCGAACACAGGGGCTAAAATAGAAGGATATGTTATTTTGTTAGAATTCAAAAAAAAGGCTTAAATTACCATGAGTAGTTCCTATTTTTAATCCCAACCCCCATGCTTGCTGCTTTTCACTTTGGGCCAAAAATCCCCCCATACACCAGTGCTGCTACAGTGCTGCTCAGCCCAGAGCATCTGCTAGCTGCTCTGTTTCCATGGAATATTCTTTCCTAAATAATATAGCTAGGTCATGATGTGGAAAAATGCTGCTTCTACATAATGGTAATAAAGAACCAGAGTATCTGTTAAACAAAGAATAACAAAATGAATGAGAAATGTTGGATATGAAAATTTAAAAATCACAAACCTAATCACCTCTTCATTCCACATAGAGAGATTACTCCTCAAGACTCATTCCATAAATGCAGGAGGAGGAACAGCAAGGAGGGGCAAGAAGGACAAAGGGAATAAAAGCAGTAGCCAGAGAAGTCTCATAAGTAAGAACAGGTCTTAAAACCCAGCCTAAGAGCCCGTCCACACAGACAATGTGCAACAAGAAGTAAGGTATTCCTTACATGGCTAATTTGCTGTGGATATTCATTTATTTATTTATAAGTAAATATACAGATAAATTAGCCTCACATATGCTAAGCAGGTACTCTAGCACTGAACTACATCCCTAACCCCTACTGTGGATGGATATTCATAAAATAAAAATTTTAATTTATTATCCATTTTCCAAATTGATCATGAACAACTTATGTCTCTCCTCAGAGGACTCCTAACTTTGACACATAGAGTCTGGCCATAATGGAGTAGCACTGCTTTCCTTTGTCAGTGTTACAATCTTCACAAAATTACACAGTATGAAAAGCAGTGTGGCATGAATTTTTTAACATGTTACGTACTATGTAGAAGAGTAAATCTGTAAAGATTCAAAATGCCATAGTATTATGTTCCAAATATCACTACTAGAATCACTTTTTCCCAATCCTCCTAACCAATGTGTTTCCAAAAATGTCAGTGGAAGGAACAGAAGGGAGGGAGCGCAGGACAGCTTCACTTCAGAAAGAATGTGCACAATCAACAACATGACAGTTTTGGAACTCAGTCATTTTAAGACTGTTTCTTACATATGCCATATGCCTTCTAGTCCTACTGGGAGAGGTTCCTGCAGTTGTATACTAGTGGTTTGTTCTCTGTTAAATCAAACAAAAATGTTTTGATGTTAGCACACACCATAATGAAATCCTTGAATACTATGGGATTTCACTGAAAGAAGGTATATCCCTCCACTGTAGCAGTGTGGGTTGAAAGATAAAGAGAGAAACAGATTTCATGAAGTGCCTGGAATACACAGTAAGTTAAACCATGATCATCTTAAAAGGGACAGCCTTTGCAAAGGATGAACTATAACACTAAGTCAGAAGCTTGTGTTTAAAGATACGTTCTAATATGTACTGAGCACTAACCATGTTCAAAGAGATACACAAAAAACATTTACCAGTAACACAATCATCAAAAACTTTGACAGTCTTGGGGAACATGAACTCTAGAGCAGGGATGCTTCTTCAGTTTAGCCTAGCCTGATGAAACAAGAGCACAACCAAACTTCCTAGGAGTGCCTTCCTCCAGAAGGCAAACGGCATTAAAGAACTCAACCATATAGCGAGTTATTTCACCATATAAACAATCACAAGGGAAATGGATAGCTGAACCTTTGTGCCATACTTGCATTTGGGACCTTTTGACTATCATGCTGTTTAAGCAATGATTTATCAGAAGTCACAGCAGCATAGACTATAAACAGTGCCCTGACTATAAAATGAAATTTAGAAACTGGCATTTAGTTATGACACAAACTGAGGCTGCCTATTTTTATGTCCAATTTTATTATGAAATATGACATATATAAAATACCTAGAAGTACAAATAGTAATACAAATACCCATGTACCTACCACCCAACTTAAGAAAAAGAACACTGCTTTGTAAACACCATTATAATTCACATAAATTTATTTTAATATCAAAGCACATTTATATTCTATTGACATGCTGTCATAATAGAACCATTTTTAATTTTAATTTTAAAATCTGAAATTTGTTTGAATATATGCTGAACCATATCTCCAAATAATTATTAAAAGTTTTTCTTAATCATGAAAGAAGAAAAAGAACATTTTCTAATGCTTAATGTGTCATTTATTATTTATGTAGCTAATTAAATTCTCAAGTAAGTGAAAAGTTATGTTTCTCCGGGTACAAATAAGTTTTTTATTTGATTTTATGATCATCTCCAATTATTCTACCAATAAAGACACTGGAGATCAATGTCTGACAGACAGTACCATCCCTCCAAAAAAGAAGGTCCACTTTGAAGTGTGGCTTACTTTAAACCTTTGATAATAAAAGTACTCAGTTCAAAGTTAGAAAAAATGCTTTTAATTTAATTATGCAGCTTTCAACTACATTGAGATGCTGCTGGCTTTAATTACAGGAACTATCTAATTGATTTCATTTCAAAAGCACATTGTTAACTCCTACTACTTGCCTGGAGCAAGAGGGGTTGACAAATATATACAACATGAAGTCTTCCCTCCAAGAGGTTGTACTTTTGTTGGGACGGCAAGTGTTACACAAGTGAAACAAAGGAAAATGGAAACCTCAGGGCTTTTGCATTTACCACTCTGCCATAAACACTATGTCCCTAGGAAGTCTCATGTTGGGTTTTGCAAATTGCAATAATTGATAAACAAAGCTTGAAAACTCCTCACTGTTCGCCAAAATGAAGCCATGATTCATGAAGGCATTAGCTTTTACAAATGTCTTGAATATATTTGTTCTGAAAGAATCATCAGCTACTTGTTCCAGAGAGCACGTAATTCAGAACCGTGACTAACATCCCAGGTCTCCACAGAGGCTTATTTTCCACTTGGCAATCCTTGCATCATTTTCATAAGCACCTTCCACTTGAGTCATAGCACAGTGCCATTGTTTCTATAGCCCTCCACGTAGCCTCACCCCTCCATGTCTTTGCCTTTGATGTTCCCTCTATTCTGAAAGCCTTAAATCCCTTAGATGCATGCTCATTTTTCAAGATGCAGTTCACATGCTAATGCCGTTATGAAGCCATCCACATTCTGAATGTCCCATCTTCTCTGTGCAGCTGCAGCACTTCATGCTCTTTATTACAGGACTTATCAGATGACTTCATGCTTTGGGGTTTACCTGTCTGCTCTTCTACTAGCTAATGAGCTTCTTGTGGACATACTTATATGGATTTTGAGAACTTACATTGTGCCACACTGCATTAGATGCTAGGAATGCAAAGATGAAAATCCACTTCCTACTGTCATGGTGCTTACAACCTTATTATAACTTCATGCAAATAATTACAAATGCTCTATAAAAGTGTTGTTTATGGTATAGCAGAAGACAGAGGAGATGGGAGATTGAAACAACTGGAACCACAAGAGAAGGGTTTACAAAGGTAGCAACAGTACAGCTAGATTAAAAGGAATCTAACCAACTGAGCAAAAAATCAATGTTTTTTTTTAGTAGATAGGCATGTCAGAGACATGTCCTGAAAGCAGGACATATCAAGATGTCTATGAATGCAAAAATACTTTAGTAATGATGAAATGTAAAGTAAAAAGAACAGAATGAAATAAGTTTCCAAGATTTCTCAAATTCTACTTCTTTCTCTACGAGTGAGGACTCTGATATATGTCAGAAGAATACATGGATGCTATGACCACAGAACAGATGCAAGTAAAGCAAACACTTGCCCTTTTTAGCAGACATGACAGTTTTTTATTTATTCCTAGGAACTGTACTTATTTTTTCTTTTATACAAAAACGCTACCAATGTTGCAGTGACCTGCAACAAAAGACAAGAGGCTCCCTAACAATGAGTCTATGGAGTAATGAGCTACTACACACCTCCATCTAATGTGACACATTTCTTTAGTAACTTAGTATTTAATGCTACACATTTTTTTAGTAACTTAATATGAGGGAAACTTAATACTGAGTGTAGAATCAGAGTATTAGTCTTAGGCCCTGTTGGCCGTAACTCATAAGGCTTTCACTAGCACTAGGGAAAGAACTAAAAACTGAAAGAAACTAACAAAACAAAATTTCTCCTTAGGATTGAAAAATCTACTGTGAAATTTATATGGAAACACAGAGGCCACAAATAGCCAAGGCATACTCAGTCAAAAGAACAATGCTGGAGGTATCACAATACCTGACTTCAAACTATATTACAAAGCAATAACAATAAAAACAGCATGGTACTGGCACAAAAACAGACATGAAGACCAGTGGAACAGAAGAGAGGACCCAGATATGAAGCCACACAACTATCACCAACTTGTCTTTGACAAAGGTGCTAAAAATATACGATGGAGAAATAGCAGCCTCTTCAACAAAAACTGCTGGAAAAACTGGTTAGCAGTCTGCAAAAAACTGAAACTAGATCCATGTATATCACCCTATACCAAGATTAACTCAAAATGGATCAAGGATCTTAATATCAGACCACAAACTCTAAAGTTGATACAGAAAAAAGTAGGAAATACTCTGGAGTTAGTAGGTATAGGTAAGAACTTTCTCAACGAAACCCCAGCAGCACAGCAACTAAGAGATAGCATAGATAAATGGGACCTCATAAAGCTAAAAAGCTTCTGTTCATCAAATGAACAGTTTAAAGTTTAAAGAAATGTTCTTTAGAGAACACCCACAGAGTGGGAGAAAATATTTGCCAGCTACACATCAGACAAAGGACTGATAACCAGAATATATAGGGAACTTAAAAAACTAAATTCTCCCCAAACTAATGAACCAATAAAGAAATAGGCAAGTGAACTAAACAGAACTTTCTCAAAAGAAGAAATTCAAATGGCCAAAAAACACATGAAAAAATGCTCACCATCTCTAGCAATAAAGGAAATGCAAATTAAAACCACACTAAGATTCCACCTCACCCCTGTTAGAATAGCCATCATCAGCAACACCACCAACAACAGCTGTTGGCGAGGATGCGGGGAAAAAGGAACCCTCTTACACTGTTGGTGGGAATGTAGACTAGTACAACCACTCTGGAAAAAAATTTGGAGGCTACTTAAAAAGCTAAACATTGATCTACCATTTGATCCAGCAATACCACTCTTGGGGATATACCCAAAAGACTGTGACACAGGTTACTCCAGAGGCACCTGCACACCCATGTTTATTGCGGCACTATTCACAATAGCCAAGTTATGGAAACAGCCAAGATGCCCCACCACTGACGAATGGATTAAGAAAATGTGGTATCTATACACAATGGAATTTTATGTAGCCGTGAAGAAGAACAAAATGTTATCATTCGCTGGTAAATGGATGGAATTGGAGAACATCATTCTGAGTGAGGTTAGCCTGGTCCAAAAGACCAAAAATCATATGTTCTCCCTCATATGCGCACATTTGATCCAAGGGCAAACACAACAAGGGGATTGGACTTTGAGCACACGATAAAAGAGAAAGCACACAAGGGAGGTGTGAGGATAGGTAAGACACCTAAAAAATTAGCTAGCATTTGTTGACCTTAATGCAGAAAAACTAAAGCAGATACCTTAAAAGCAACTGAGGCCAATAGGAGAAGGGGACCAGGAACTAGAGAAAAGGTGAGATCAAAAAGAATTAACCTAGAAGGTAACACCCACGCACAGGAAATCAATGTGAGTCAATGCCCTGTATAGCTATCCTTATCTCAACTAGCAAAAGCCCTTGTTC
This sequence comes from Castor canadensis, assembly GCF_047511655.1. NCBI lineage: Eukaryota > Metazoa > Chordata > Mammalia > Rodentia > Castoridae > Castor > Castor canadensis. The sequence goes on along the minus strand of NC_133392.1, from coordinate 91,934,896 downwards.
CTTCCTATTATTGCTTATACTCTCTCTACAACAAAATTAGAAATAAGGGCAAAATAGTTTCTGCTGGGTATTGAGGGGGTAGTGGGGAGAGGGAGGGGGCGGAGTGGGTGGTAAGGGAAGGGGTGGGGGCAGGGGGGAGAAATGACCCAAGCATTGTATGCACATATGAATAATAAAACAATAAAAAAATTTCTCCTTAGTGTAAGACAGTATCATCTTTCCAACTTTATCTGCACTGAACAATAACCCCTGCAGCTCCTTGAAAGTATCACCAGGGGAAACCAAGAACTGAGCAGCACCTATGGGATTCTAAGGAAGAGAGTGATACTGCACCTTTGGTCCTCGAACCTTGGTAGGTTTCCCCATCAACTTTTCATCATCAATTTCACATTGTTCCAAAAGGTCCAAAATATCTTCCTCCTTCAAAAAACATTTTAATTAAAATTGTGATCACTAAAAGATTCTGCAATTTTTCCAAGTCCATCAATATCTATAAAATAATGTACAAGTATTTCTGAAATTATTTAGTGAAGATTGCCCAGATCAAAGAAGAGAAAATAAAAGATTACAGGAAGCTCTCTTGAAACTTTCACTGAAATCTGGCAACTTAAATTATACATGGATAAAATCTATTGTACTTATCATAAACAAATATATCCTTCTGTTCCCATTTACTATTAAAATCTTAGAAGACTATATTTCAATAAATTAGCCCACTGGACACTAAAATTTCTGGAAGTTCCTTCTAACTTTACAGACTACATTAATCATTCTTAAACTAATTGATGCACAATATTAAAACTCCTGATAGAAAACTGATAATTGACCTAAGAATTTCATTTAGAAACAATTTAATGTTAGAATTTGGTGAATGAGAACCAATTAATGAAACTCTTCACAAATTTTACTTCCTGCAATAGTGTTTTTACAACTTTATGAGCAGTTTTTCTTCTACAACCATTGGTGGTACTACAAATCCACAACCACCTGCATAACCTCCTCTTGTGCTCTTCTAGAATAATTTTGAAGTTGAGGGAAAAATTTAAAAATTTAACACAGCAGTAGATGTTGAGCAAACCAGACCAATAGCTACATGTATTATTCAGCCTGTAATGACACCAAAACTTTCTTTACAGATTTATGGCTTATACTTTAATATCCCCTTGAAATGTTTTTTGAGGAAACTAGAAACCTCATTGAACAGAAGTTTATGAAATAGGTTATCTTCATTCCAATCTAAGAAGGTTAGCTATTAAAACACCAAAAGATTCTTCTTATGTTTCTGATTAAATAATAGTTCTAGGAGATTCCATGGATACCAGCATGAGATAGTTAAAAAGAATCTCAAGTAGTCTGTTTCTGTTTAGATGATCCTATCACCACAGACAGTACTTTCATCCTAACAGCTAGAAAAAGCCAGTTGAACTAAACAATTACCTATTTTAAAACAGAAAGCTGTAGATAAAAATAGTGTAAAGAACTTTATTCCAGAGAAGGACAAGCTCTTCCCAGGTGAGTAGAGATGAGTGGTCCCTTCCTGCTTTGAGGACTTTTGTCAAGCCTGGACATAGGTGGACAGAGATCAGGTCTGTCACAGGCAGAGGGACTCTGCTGGGTTAAAGAGAATGCTCTTGAAATGTTCCCTTTTGGCATCCTGAGAAATTAAGAGCTCTAACAACTCTGCTAAGAGACCACAGAGAGAGAAAGAGGCCTCAACCTGCTCCCAGGTGTCCTCACTGTTTTATCTGATTTCCCTAGATATGTGAGTTAAACTACCAGCTTTAATTACCTGCGCTCATGCCAGTTCTACTTAGTAGCAAGTTATCCAAATCTGAGTGTCACAAACCACTAGGCTATTTAAATGGATTTCTTCATGTACAAATCTATGTAATAAGATGTGGTATTAAAATATCATAATTTTCTACTTATAATTTGTCACATCAGACAATTTATTTATGAAGTTATTTGGTTTGCTATGAAATGTTACCAGCTGTTAAAATGAAAAGGTTAAAGTGCATCATAAAAAATAAAATGTCTTTTATATGTAGGACTAAGGTGGGTTGTTTTTAAAGATATTTTGTTTGGCTTCATTTTTTTTCTCTGTATAAACACTCATTCACTTACCCTCATCTTTTTCAAAGGATTATTCAGCTCTCGCTGGAACGAAGCTGCTCTTCCTGAGAGGAAGGTCTGAAAGGCAACGGCCAACAAATTTTCATACTTTTCAAGTAGTGTTTTATCTTCTGGAGGATAAATTCGTCTACAATAAAATCAGATAAATCAGTTTGTTTAAAAAGAAGCTATCATAGCTCAATAGTTAAGGTGAGCTCATTAGGTAATCAATGCCCTCCTACTTTGTGCTAGTCCTATTACTAGGTACTAAAAATAAAGACAAATAGCTATGTGAAATTCATATATTTTCACATTACTCACATAAATTAAGCATTGTCTAGAAAAGTATCATTAAACAGCACAATTCTAGAAGATACAGTGTGCAAGGGTTTGGCTGAGGGAAAGTGATTGGAGAATGGTGTTTGGGCAAATTGGACTTTGTGGAAAAGAGTTCAGGTGATGAGGGATAATGAGTAAGTGTGGCACACAAGAATGTAGGCATTAGTCCTGATGATCAATTTGGGGGTCATGGAATGAAAACAGGGTAGCGGTAAGGTAGGAGGTAAGTGTTCTTCTATGTTCTACTACGAGGTGTGAAGGCCAGGAGAAAACATCTTACCAGAACTATAAGAAATTCTGCACCCCTACGCCTTCCCAAATCCTGCTGAGGCAATGTTGAAGCTTGGGAGGAGGGGTAAACTTTCCTAGAACACAAGGAGTTTGGGGGTCCCCTTTTGATCCTGTCAAGGGTGATACTATGAGGGGTTCCAATTCACCCCTGACTACTGTCTCTGCCTGGCTCCTTCAGATAATTTCTTATTTTGCCCAGTTCCAAGAATTTGGCTTAAAAAAAAGAAAAAAAAGTACAGCAGCCACTATGAATTGGCAGAAAGAAAACTGGAAGACCTGAATTTTGACTTTCTTAAAATACCACATAACAACCAAACATAGTTGCAGAAGAACAGCAGGCTAAATAGTCCTCCAGTAGGCACCCCAGAAGCTAGCTCACAAGAGCTGTCTCAAATTTGAACCATTTACCTTTCCTTTCTTGAAAGGTGTCTTAGAATGAAAGAACAGTGTTTAAAGTAAGCCTCAAAGGTTTAAAAATTAGAATGATCGCTCTGACACTTCATTCCTTCAGTCTATATAAAAATGGCAGCATAATTACCTGTAATTCCCCATATGTCGATTTTCATGTTCTTCTCGCAAGATCTGCTTTCGTACTTGAACAAGTCTTTCTTTCTAAGAATGAAGAAATTTTACAAATGAAACCTGATGAGTCACATAACTCAAATTGTGTGTACTTTGTTAAAATGTTCACACCGGGCTGGGGGTGGAGCTCAGTAGTAGAACACCTGCCTAGCATACATGAGGCCTTGGGGTTAATCCCCAGTACCGTACACATACAAAAATTTTAAAAAATAGCTTTCATACCAACTCTTCTTTCCGCCTCTCCAACTGGTGTCTCTGCTGTTCCCAGTCTGAGGAACCCGGTAAGAGCCTTCTTATTGAACTGTGGCCATATAGCCTCCTCTGAGCCTCAGCTTTTTGTTTGGCCAAGTTTTTCCTTTTATCGCTGGTCCTGAAATATGAAATACAAGCCCATATTCCAGAGTTCAAACAACCTCTGATTTTACCACATGAGAAGACTTTGCAGAAGAAGAAATGCACTGGAAAATGGAATCAAAGTTAATTAAACTTACGTATTCACATATGATATATTAATCACCCATCTATCAAATATCTGTACAGTAAGTAAACCTTCTGAAAACAACAAGATAAAAACAGAAACATTACACATCTTGATGAGTAAGATAGACAGTTTCATATTCCTTCCTAGCAACTTAGTAGACATACAATCTTAGACGGGTCAATTAAATGCTGAATCTGTTTCCCCATCTATTAAATGCTAACAATAAAATTTCCTCCTAGAGGTCTTAAAAATTAATTTAGGTAATTAATTAAGGGGTTCTCTTCTCTCAACCAATTCCATTTATATTTAAGCACTCTCATTTATACTAACCACCATTTAGTACATTTAGTTATGACAAAAAGCCTGGCCTAACAGTTATTTGTTTGAAAAAAGTCTGTATAGTCCCTCTAGTTTTTTGCTCAATCATGAAAATTCAATTTTAACTCCCTGACTTTTATAAAAGAAGTCCTGTTGTGAGATTATTTTCTTCTGAATTCCTTTTCTCTCTTCCCTCCCAGGCAACTAGGACAGTAAGTTTAAGGTTTCTTCTCCACACCCTTCCAACTTGCACTCTTACAAGCCACCCTTGAAAGACCTATCAAGAACAGGGTGGAATCTAGGAGAAAAGGAAAAACAAAGTCAATTCTCCTTCAGTGTTATGGGAAAACAGAGCTTATATCATCAAGCCTTCTATCTGGCATTGCCCAGGTATGGATATAAATCAAAGGGAAGCTGACAAGAGGGTCTTTTGGCCAGCTTCTGCTGTGAAAAGGTAAAAGAGCTGCTAAGTTTATATAAAGTCCATTCAATTCATCAGAAAATTACACTGAAAATACCAGGCCAAGGCCCTGGATAATAAAACAATGCTCTTTTCCTTCAAGTATAGGCCACGTTTACAACTCCAACTTGTAGATGTGCTAGGAAACTGATCCATTCTTTCATGACAACGTGGAGGCTTCAGTAGCAGGAATTCAACAGGTGGTTGGGATAAGTGGCATAACTTGAGAAAATAAGTAAATACATCCAGAAAACTAAAAGTCATTCAGTATGGCTGGAGCTATGGGTGAATGCAAGAAACTGAGCTAATTAATAATCAACTTAATGCTAGGTTATTGAGTTTCAAATTTAACTTTAGGCAATGAAAGGGGCAGGGGTTTTTGAATGATATTTGCAGGTGGGATACCCTCAGAAGTACATAGTGGCCACTGGCTTAGAAGTGTATGAGAGAAGAAGTAGGAAGTTGAGATGAGCTCTCTCATTATCAAGTATGAACCGTAATGGGCCTGACCCAGGGAAGCAACAGTAGAACTGGAGATGTATTAAGTTTAGAAGAATATTTTGGATGAAGAATGGATTTTCTTTAGTGACTAATTAGATGTGAGGAATAACAAAAAGGAATGAACTTGTAATGACACCAAGATTTCTGACTTTAGTGACTAAGTGAGGAACATAAACTCAGCCCCTTAGTTTCCTCAGTAAAAAGAAAAGTCATGGTTGAGGTAGAGCTTAATTTTTCACTTTTTTGTATTCCACTTTATCTAGAATCATCACTTGTATATAGCATTGAGTTTAAAGGTATGAGGGAAAAAGAAAAAGGAACGAAAAGGAAAATAGAAAGAAATAAAGATGGAGCAATTAGAAAAAAATTGAGAAAGGAGTAAAAGAAGGGAATGAAAGAAAAGATAAAGGACAAATAAAAACCACTGAGATGCTTTGAATCATGTGCTACAAAAGAAATTAATAGATCTATTGTACATCCATAACCAACAAACCAAAAACAGACAAAGATGTTGACACATACACAGCTCAAACACACAAACAGGAGAGCAACAAAAATAAGCATGTATGAAGTTCCCTTAGACACACTAAGAAATAAAGAAAAGCCAACCATACTGAGACCTTTATTCCTTTTAGTAATATGACCTTTTATTAAAAATACACATATATATATATATAAGGCAAAAATATATATTTACTTTACAAGTCAGAATCACACCAGCACTACAAATATAGCCCTTGAAGTAACATATGATATTAAGATAATAATGATATTTTCATTAGAATACTCTCCATATTCTAACCCTCAGGAATACTGTCATTGTAAAAACTTTGTTTGCATTTCTGTAAATGCAGGCACAAATTAGCACTAAAGACTCTTAGTACTTACTTCAGAGACGAGAATAAAATTTAACCAAAGACCAAAAGATCCTCATTCACTGAGCACTTTAATCAGCATTTTTCCATTCAACTGTATCTGTACATTGACCTAAGATGTTTTCTTTACAACATTCTCCTTTCCACTACTCATTACATGTGATCCCATCCAAGGAGTTCTCCAGCCACTTGGCTCATCTACTCTCTGCTCTGGGAGTACAGAACCACTTCCTTATTATTGCTCTACACGTAGTTGCCTTCAATGAACTTTCCTTCTTTTATCCTTGTGTTCCAATGCAAATTTTACTTAGTACACACGATATGCTGGTTCTAGGTGTGGCCCAGGAGATGCAAAGCAGAACAGACAGAGGCACTGCTCTCGAGGAGCTACAGACTAAACAGGGTGGGGGAATGACATGCAAGTAAACACACAGGGTGCAATGAGTGACATTTACAATGTGATAACTGAGTATGGTGATGGCTCAAAGGAGGAAGTAAAACAAATGGCTTTAGTCTAGGCTTCAAACAAAGTCAGGCTTGAGCTAGTTTTCAAGAATGAGTTGATAAAAATGTGGTCAGTAACACACTATGGTATAAATATGGCTTGTCCTCCAAAAAGTTCATGTGCTGGAAGTATGGTCCCAAATATAACAGAGGTAATGAGACGTTTTAGGAGGTGGACCTAGTGGGAGGTGACTAGGTCATGGGGACACCACAATCACGAATGAATTAATCTCCTTTCTCAAGATACTAGGACAATTCTCTGGAGATTGGGTTAGGTCTCAGAATGAGATAGGGCTTATGGGACTGAATTATTTATCGTGGAAACTGGTTGTTTATAAAGTGGGCCATCCTTTCCTGTCTGTTACTGCATTTGTGCTCCTCTGTGTGTATCCACTTTCCTTCCTCTTTTCCACCATGATTTCATGCAGCATGAGACTCTCACAAGAAGCTGGGCAGATGTCAGCACCATGCTCTTGGATCTCTATAACTGTGAGTTAAACAAACTCAGTTTTCTATGTAAAACTCCCAGTCTCGGGTATTTTGCTACATCTCCAGAAAACAGACTAAGACCACAGAGAATGGAATGTTATTCAGACTGAAAAAAAGGAAGGAAATTCTTATACAAGTTACAACATGGATGGTCTTAAAGACATTGCACTAAATAAAATAAGCCAATTACAAAAGGACAAATACTATATGACTCCATTCCAATGATAACAGGTACTTGGATATTGCTTTTCCTGAAAGCATAGACTCTTCATTTGGCCTACAGGTGCCTGACAAGTAAATAAAAGCAGGATTAAGGTTGGCATCACTGCCTTCATTTTATAGCTGTCTCCCTTATTTTGGATCAGATCCTGCTCAATTCTACAAGAAAGTAGGTTAATCACTTAAAGAATGTCTATCTAAAAACTGGTAATACAAGATTGATTACCCCTAAATTTACCTAACCTATCTCATCCCTCTTCAAGACTGAAGAGTAACTAAAGTATCTTACTGCCAGCTTTTACTGGCCAGTAAGGTACCAAAGACTTTATCACTGTCCTAAACCTGCAGTCACCCTGGATTCAAGAGTTGGTGGAGCCTCATGGACAGATCACCCTATGATGAGATCATACAGAAGCAGGAACAATTGGCCCATAATGGGAACTGATGCTATCTCCCTAAGAAGGAGCAATCGCCTCTTAGAATTTGGATTCAAGTGATAACAGCAATAAAGATTTCTCTAGAACCACCTCAACTGAGATAATGATCAACTCAACCATAGTTTGACCAAGACTGGTTTAGTTATGCATTCCTTTCATCTCTCGGACCCAATTCTTCCTTCTTTTTAGATCTACTGCTCATGTTAGTACCCCAGAAAATGGGCTGAGATATTTGATCTCCTCCCTCTTCCCCATATGGCCATATTTACTAAATTCTTTTCCTACCATTTCACATAACTTTTCCATTGGATTTTCTGAGCTGAGTGACTAGACATAATTTGTTGGGACACCCCAGAATCAGGCCTCTGTGAGATACTTAAAGTAGTGCACTCAAATTCTTACAATGAATTCATAACGAAGGTGGATGCCAGGGACTGGGGTGTGTGTGTGTGTGTGTGTGTGTGTGTGTGTGTGTGTGTGTGTGTGTATAAGGAATGGGGAGTTAAGATTTAATGGGTAGGTACAAAGTTTCAGTTTTACAAGATGAAAGAGTTCTCCAGTTGTATGGTGTACACACAATTGTACACTTAAAATGATTTAAGTGATACTTTATATTACATATATTCTACCACCTCAACAACAAAGAAAAATGAGCTTGACATTCACCGGAGACACAAAGGTGAATGAATATTTAAATGAGAACAAGTGCAGAGGCATGTACATGTAAAACAGCACCGCAAAGAGTTCTTAGAAAAATCACTTCTATGGCAGAGGGGAAAAAAGAACAAGTGATTGGGTTAAAGTTGCAAGGGCCAGGTCAAAGAGTGTTTTGTACATAATCTAAAGATCAAAAAGTACCTTCTAAAGAAGTTTAAACTTTATCTGATAGTGTGGACACAAATGGGCAGAATATCAAAGTTTATAAATATCTCTTCAAAGTTGGCATTTCTCAGGGCTCTGTCCCTACCCCTCCTTATTTCTCAAACATCCCGACTGTGCATTCCTATCTGTTAGACCGAACTGCAATCTACAAATGGAGAGCGCTCCACTTCCTGGGGCCCTATTTATACCAAATTTCCCATTTCATAATTCTGCCTGTGTGTCCCAAAGCACCTGAAAATTAGCATGCTTAAAACTGAACTACTTCTCTTTCTTTTTACCTTCTTCTAAGCTTTAACAAATGACATGTTATCAAACAAGACAACCAAGCCAGACACCCAGGAATCACAAGAGGCCTCGAATTCAAAGTACCTGATGAAATAGCAGGGAACACTCAACAATCAGTAGTTGTTGGATGATTTGAAGAGCAAAAGGGTAGAAGCTCCAGCAAAGGGTGGAGATTAAGTGCTGGAAGCAGGAAGGAAACCAATAAATAGTTAGGGAGACACGTAAGAATATCAGGACTTGGAGAGAAGAAGAATTAAGTGACAGTCATAAATTTGTCAGGAATCAGTTGACTCATAGTGACGGAAGGAGTGAAGGATAGCTCCCAGCTTTCTAGCCTGGACTTTCATGTACATGCTTCTGCCACTAACTAGCAAAGCAAAGAAACATGGAAAACTGGTTTGAAAAACTTATGGAGAGGAATTTTTGGTTTTGAATTTCAGCTCTAGACAGTACAGGCTTTTTAAAAAAATGTCCAGTAAATGTATATGGGTGAGCGTTAGCCTTGTGGGTTGGAGGTAGGTAATTATCATTAGCAGAAAAAAGGAGATAACCCAGCAAGAGGAAAATGATTGAAGGAGAATAAAATTCAACTTTGCTTATACTGAATTTAAGTGTCATCAGAACATTCATTCATTTATATACTTAAGTTTATTTAGCACATACTAGACCAGAAATATTCAGTGCTCAGGGCCTGTAGACAGCTGGAAATATAAGATCAAAGCTCCAAAGTGGAATAAAACTAGCAAGAGGCAACATTCTGCCTATGTAGAATGTTAACTACAGTGTCAGACATACAAATGATGCTACAAAACAGAATGAAATTGGCATAGAAGGAAAGAGAGTTAAGGCAAGAACACAATGGGGAAAAACGATAGGTAGGGAGCAACAAGTAAGAGAAACAATAGCGAGAGAGAGGAGTGCCCACAGCTAAGACTCAGACCAGTGTCAGAGGAAGCCAGAGAAGACTATAAGGTCAGCATAGTAGTAAATGCTGCAAGCCTGTATCCCATGAATTAATTTTAAGTAAGGAACATGTAATTTAATTTAATTTAATTTTATTAACAAGTATTTCATACCTAGGGACTTGTGGGACTGTAAGTACCTTCTAGATTCTGTTTTAATGATTGTCATAGAATACTTACAATGGAAAAAGACTCTTCATATCAATCCAGGAACCCCAGCACAAGGGAAAAATGAACTATTACTTGCTCTCCATGTGGATCCTTTCACACTTTGTTGTCTGTGAATTCAAAGCCTAATGTTTCAAAATTAGGTAAATCCGCACCCACATGCAAAGGATCAATTCTGATTCCCCCCCCCCCCCCGCCGCAGGTGAGCTTCTGCACACAGAGCAGTTGTCATGGCTCATCAGAGTTATTTATGGAGCCATCCCACAAGTAAAGCACTGGACTAAGATCAGTAAAGAACAACAAAACATATACTCTTTAACTTCAAAGAGTTTAAATCAAATTTAAAAAGTCAGCCATGCCCCGGCAAAATAGCACAGAGCATAAGAGAGTTAGCAAAGTGATAAACCATATGTTATGCAGACTGTAATTCCTTCTAAGGCTCAAAGAAAGGAAATATTAATTGGGGTCAAAAGGAAGATTTCATAATAAAAATGGCATTTGAGTTATTGGCTATAAGGAAAGGCATTCAGGATAGGGAACAGAATAAATCATTGAGAATGGGTAGGCTGTATGGAAAAAATAATGAGGTAATTTGTCTAACTAAAACAGTTCAGAAAGAAAAGGAAATAAGATGGAAGAGTAATAGTTAAGCTACATTATGAAAGACGCTTAGACTGGGTTTTGGCAATACGACTCTATTTAGGTTGCTGAGTAGAAAGATAACACGATGAAAAATATTAAAAAATCATTCCAGTATTCTGACTAAAATGAACACAAACAGGAGGATTTCTGAAACCACAGAACAAGTCCATCCAACATTAAAATTGTCCACATAAAATGTGCTATAAGTGCTATGAACTGTGCCAAATCCTACAGCAAGAAACACCAAGAAAGATATGGAAGATGAATTTTATGTTTCCCTTAGTCTCACATGTAGAAATTTCTGACTCTTTAAAAGAATAACCAAAACCATCCCTAGATAATTTCTGAATTGGTATCATCATTTATAAAGACAAAAGATATGCCAAAGAAAACCTAAACTAAACACAAGGCTTAATAATAACAGTAAACTTTCATGCAAAAAAGATGTATCAGCAAATTGCTTAAATAATCTAAAACATTTAATGCACTTGTATAAGTTAAACAGAAAAGAAATTTATTCTTCATGTCTTTCTTTTCTACTCATTTCTTTTAGGATAGCTGAAATAACAGAGGAATTTAAATGTCAATATTTTATTAGGTAAAAGAAAAAGCCAAATGAAAATGTCAGTAGGCTTTATGTCCATTTTTTCACAGATGCTTTTCTACATAAATCTACTTCTCAATCAGGCAGCTGATAAATGTTTAGAAATTTCTTAAGTAGGAAAATTATTTGGAAGCATACTAATAACTGTTCTAGAGTTCTTAAATGACAATCAGAATGAATAAATTGAGACAAGCAATCTGAGACTGAATGACCTTAGAGATCCTTTATGCCAACACCCTAAGCACTACTGGAACACTTACAATGACAAACAACTCATCATTTCACAAAGCAGTTCTGTAATTCTTTTTTTTTTTTAAATTCAGGGTCTCATTATGTAACCCAGCCTGGCCTCAAACTCACAATCCTCCTCCTTCAGTCTCTGGAATTCTGGGATTATAAGAGTGAAATATTGTACCACATTCAACTCACTGAAACGTTTTTGGTGATAGTGTTGGTACTGAGGTTTGAACTGAGGGCTTCAGGCTCGCTAGGCAGGCACTGTACTCTCTGAACCACACCTCCAGCTCCGCCCTCCCCCCCTCTTTTTTTTTAAGCCTTTGCTCTGGTTATTTTGGAGATAGGATTTTGCTTTTTGCTGGGGCTGGCCTGAATTGTGATCTCCTATTTTGTGATTCCTATCATAGCTAGGATAACAGGCATGCACCATCACAACCATCTTTTTTCTACTGAGATGGGGGCCCCATGAACTTTATTGTTTGGGCTAGTCTGGAACTGTAATCCTCTCAATCTCAATTTCCCAAGCAGCTGGGATTACAGATGTAAGCTACCAGCAACCCAGCTTCTTTTAAATCTCTAACAAATTTCTTTCCAAATGAGTCAAAAGCTTGTCCTACAATATAGCATTTCAAATATTTGAAATCCAAGATCATATACGCTGCAACTGGCCCACCACCACGCCAACCAAATCTTCCCTCCAAATTTACTTCCCTCTGCCTATACTTTTCAATGAGAAAGTTCACCTTCACTGAGCAACTGTCTCTCTTTTGTTTATACAGCAGCATGACACAGTGAAAACGACTTATGAATAGACAGGGAGGAATTCCATGTGTGAGATTTTCTTATTTCCAGAGAAACCTTTGAATGCTTAGGTTGTTGTTGAAAAATGAGGAAGATAAGCTAGAGACCTCCCCAGATACACTGCAATTCACCTGCATACTCCACACTGACTGATTAATTATACCACGACTGCAACTTGATGACATTTACTACAGGAGCAGCATTCTAGATGGGGGCAAGAAAAGCAGCAAGCAATAGGAGGCAGGAAGATTTAACTATATGATTTTAAAGAATGGAATCAGAAATTCAAACTATGAAATACAAAGATTATAATAAAACAGCCAATTTCATGTGCAAATGCTTTATGCCAAATGGGGAAAGTTCCAGAAAGGGGAGGAAATACTTTACCTGATGTTCAGTAGCTTCAGTGCATTTAGCAGCACTCCCCTTTTCACATCATAGTCTATTTTCTGATCAGTTCCAAAGCTTGGTGCTCGATTAATCTGAAATTTACAAAGCAAACAGGATAGGCACCCAAATGTTGGAAGATCAATACATATCAAATACATGTTTGTGAATCTAACGTGGTATCTCCAGTCAGTAAAAGGACTGTACAATAAATCTCAACACTTCACATGGTGGATGACCCAGTTTTCACTGTCACAACTGGATGCCATCACCCGAGGTAAAGAGAACTGCAGAGAACTGACTGTGAGCACCAACCCCCTACCTTGGCTGCCTTCAGTTGAGGTAATATCAGCACTACCTGCCCACTCTCTCCAACCCATCACCCCATGCACTTCAGGTTTTAAGTTTAAGTTAAGTGACTTGACAAAAAGTTGGAACAATAGTACTTGTAGTAATCATATAGATCTAACTGTATAAGAATTAATGGCATTAAATGAGTCATTTGAGGCTGTTCTGCTTTCTGGCATCATTTCCAGGAATTCAAGATGAAAAAATAAGAAGCCAATCTCTGTATCTTAAAATCCATTATATAATAGTCTACTGCTTCAAGAGCTGGAGTTTTTGTCCTTGTTGTTGTTTAGTTTTATTATTGTAGTTGTGGAAAATTAACTGGGAGAGCAGGTGTTTAAATCAGTTGGTTATATTACTACCAAGTTCAAAACTCCAGCTTTGCTTCTTGACCACCAACCTACCCCTCAGGCTCTCCCAACACAAATAAGTGTTGCTAGTCAAAATTTTACAAATCCATTGTCACAAGAGGCAACACAGCTGATAGCATGCATTCCACAACTGGCACCTGAGGAAATGACACATTGCACTCCATCTAATCACAAATTGGCACAGGTTCGCAGCCAAAAAAAATTAAACAACAAAAGATCACTTGTAATGCCCTACCCAGCAAATTGTTAACCATTTTTGGTAAGTTGTACTCCAGATACTTTCTGTGCATACATATTTAAAAGTTTCTTAATCTTCTGAATACATGTCTTAATAACCATACTTTACTTATAATCCAAGATTTTCTCTTAATGATGAGTCATGAACATATTTTGTCATGTTTCTTCTTTCACAGAGACATACTACATTGTATTTTGTCTTTGTTAATAACTGACTTAAGGTAGTAGACACATTCCTGTCTTTGAGATGTGGTCTCAAAGAGAAGGAAATAGCTTGGACATTATAACATCCATTTATTCCAGGTCAGTTTGAGAAATAGAGTTTATTAATCTGTTACTTCAAAGCTCTAAGCATTTCCTCTCACAAGTGCAGAAACAGGGTAAAGTAATATATTATACATGAAAAAAGTTTCAACCATACTAATTCAAATCTCTGGAATTTATAAGACAGTTAATGACACACATGTTACAAGATTATAAAATAAACCAGGCATTTAGGACCCAATGATTAAGTGGTTCAGTGGAATGTTATCTCTCTTTATAGAATTCCTCAGGCATTTCATTCCCAATCGTAGTTGGGAATTCTGCCAGGTATATCCTTCCTCCAGAAAGTTACTGCATTTTTAGTATAAAACAACTTCATATCCCTCTTTCTTCTTACTTATTACAAATTCTTCCATCTACTAAAAATACAAAAAAAGGTTAGTCTACTCACAAAAGACAATGTGTGGACAGACAAAAACTTTTTAAAATTTAGGGTTGTTCTAGTTTTGTTTGTTCGAAGTTTTATGAGCAAGGTAAAAGCAACAAATAATTGTTTTAATGGAATCACAAATGGCTGACAGACAAAACTGAAAATCAGGCAGCGTTCCACCCAACCAGATTTCTCCTCTGTAACTTTGATGGTTTCTTTGGATCTCATTTTCTACCTCAATTCCAGAACAGACAAGACCCAGCAGATGTTCAAGTCTTAAAGTTCAGCAGCTTGTAAATGCATGCAAAAATGAAAATTATAAAATACGTTGAATTAGTAAATAGTACTATCAACAGTCCAAAACATACTTTCATAACTGAAACATGCTCAACTATCTCCATGTGTACATCGAGAAACCTGTAATAACTTCTGTGCTCCTATGTTACTGCTGTTTCCTCTGCCGCACATCCATCCCCTACCCTCATCTAATCTCTCCCAGCCCCCAGCCCACCTCTGCAGCCTTCAAACCCCTGCTCAGGTGTTCCCTCTATAAGGATTTTTTTTAACTCTCCAATACACACAGAGATTAATCACTTTACTGTTGGTGCCATTTTCTTGATTCCCTAATAATACTTATAATTATTCCTATGAAATACGTATTTGATTCTCCACTAAACCAGGGCAAAGCATTCTGTCTGATTCTCCTGTATCCACACCACCTAGCACAATGAATGTAACTTAACTAATATTTGTTTGATTTACGGGTACTTAAGTATTGGATGTATACATACTCTGCATAATTTTCCATTCTATAAATGTGTTCTATGCTTGAAAATTTCTTCAATTTTGCTACTACCAATCATTACCTGAAATTATTCTAATTTTCTAAAGGTGGCAGGCATGGTGGCACACACCTGTAATCCTAGCATTCAGGAGGCTGGGGTAGGAAGATCATGAGTTCCAGGTCAGCCTTACTACATAGCAAAAGCCTATCTCAAAAAAAAAAAAAAAAAAAAATTGCTACATTCTCAGAAGCAGTTTCTACCTAACTCCACGTGGTGGCGCCAAAAGTTTCTAACAATGTATACCAGAGCCACTACAATTTTAGCTGGGAGCAAAATACAAAGCAAGATCTAAAAATGATTCTTTTAACTACTAGAATATACTAAGTGTTTGTTATATACAGCTTTTGAAAAAGGGAGAATTTATGCTATCTGGGGTACTGGGTACTAAATACTGATTAATAAACCAATTGGAGAGACTTCTGCCCTGGAGAGTTGAATGGAGACACACTGAAGCCAGGTACCCACATGAAGGAAAGATAATATCCAGAGCTCTCAAAGTGGTAGAAGTCATGAGACTGAAAGAATAGTATAGCAAGTAGTCAACGACTCAGTAAAAGCAGATTCACACTTCTGTTCGTAATCTGTGGCCTAGACATTCACTCAATGCTCGTTTGGGAAAAGTAGTATCAAACACACATTCATTCATTCATAGAAGTAGTCTAGTTTCTGCCTTTCATTCTCTTCCTATCACATACTGATTGAATTCAGGTCTCATTCCAGTCAGTTGTTGAGACAGCTATGCCAAGTACACCTTTTAAAAACCTATGTTGTACTACTTAAGAACTGTGATGCCTGGTATGGTGGTGTGTGTCTGTAATCCCCGCTGTACAGGATGTGGAGAAGGGAGATTACAGTCCAAAAAAGAGCTAGGCAACAGTATGAGACCCTGCTTGAAAAATAAGTAAAGCAAAAAAGTCTAGTGGATGAGGCTCAAGTGATTGAGCACCTGCACAGCAAGCTCAAGGGCCTGAGTTCAAAACCCCAGTACTGACAAAAAAGAAAAAAAAAAAAACACCTGTGAAAACTTCTCTTCCTTTTAAAAAAATACACTTACCTCCAGTAGCCATGGCTTTAGTTTTCTATCCAACAAAATGTCAAATCCCAGTACTTCGAAGCAGACGCTTTCACTTCCTGGAGGCTGTCCAGGTCTGCACATTCGATAAGCATGCAGGACATGAGGTTCTGCTACAATCAGAGTCTTCACCACCAATTCCTAGAAGGATTGGGAGGAAAGAGGTGAGAATGACTTTCTTATCTGTAGCTCATTTACATGCATACCAACATGACCTAGGCCTAAAACCAGCATCCTGGCAGATTTACAGAGCTGTATGGTACCCAGGCTGTCACTGTCCCCACTCACTTCACTTCACTTCATCCAACTCTTCTGCCTGCCCACTGTCCTCCAGCCACACTTGATTCCTACTGGTTTTTCAAGAAAGTGACACTCCTTTCTACCTTAGTTCCTTTGATGACCTGTTCCCCCATCATAAAATACTCTTCCCCATTATCTCACAGCTGCCTTTCCCTGAACCTCATTTAAAAGTAACCATGCATAATTACTCACTTCATTACTACATATGCAATCAATACTTTTCTCTTTTTTATTAGAGCAAGGTCCTTGTCTGTTGCACTTACAGCACAATTCCCAGTAAGCACCTTTGGAAGATGCTTAAAAATATTTGTAAACAGAAAAGTAAAATAAGCCAGGTGCAGTGGCTCACACCTGTAAATCCTAGCTACTTGGAGGCTGAGATTGGGATGATACCAATTTCAGGCCAATCCAGGCAAATACGTTCACAAGAGCCCATCTCAAAAGAAAAATGTTGGGTGTGGTGGTGCACACCTGTCATCCCAGCAACAACTGGGAAGTGTAAAATAGGTGAATGGCAGTCCAAGCTGGGCTGGGTGAAAACCAAAAGCAAGACCCTATCTCCAAAATAACCAGAGCCAAAAGAAAAGGTTTGGAGGCATGGCTCAAATGGCAGAGCACCTGCCTAGCAAAAATGGAGCTCTGTGTTCAAACCCTGGTACTGCTAAAAAATAATAGTAAATAAAATGAAAGTTGATAAATGTGGTTTCTACTTGTTAAATGTATAAGAATAGGAGATATGCTAGCCCCAAACTGAAGGGGATGAGGTGATAGAGAAAAAGTTTAAGGAGAGTACATTATTCCACAAAGAACACTATGGAACCTAGACTTAGACAAAGACTGAAAGGACTAGGAAGAAAAATATGACAGTCAGGCTTCATAGGGGTCATTTCATAGTTTTCAAGGTTGACCTGAGAAGATAATGCTTCTGATTAAAGAACTGGCTATCAGCATTTTCTGTGAGGAAACATATAATACTACTAGGATAAATTGCAAATGCTAATTTTTAAAAGCTGTTTTATATAAGTTTGAGAACAAGCAATAGACAACAGAAAGGCTAGCTGTCTCACTGGTGTTTGCTCATAGAATACTGCCTTCTAACTCCCATTCGAAAAGCATAGGCAATACAGAAAGTCAGACTTGTGAGTTTAACTCTTGGCTTTGCTACTTCCTATCTGTGAGGCCTCAATCATGTTGCTTAAATTTTGAGTCTCATTTTTCCTAAATGTAAATTGCAAAAGATTGATATAAGGACAAAATTAAACTGCATGTAAAATTCTTCACATAGCACCTAAACCAGAGTAAACCTTCAGTATGTTTTAGCCACTAATTACAACTACTGCTATTATTAAACTATCATTTCTGCAGAATTCCATTTATATCATATGTCAGGCCAGACATAAAGATTCTACTACCTGGTGGGAGGGAGCAATATGTATTACATGGGAGAGAAAAAGGAAGACAGACGTTGATCTCATTGTCACCAAAAACTATAGACCACTTCATATTTGGGGATCAGTGTCAGAGATGCCATAAAAGGTTGTTTTCAGAAGGTGTTGCTTAATATTACAAATTCATGGTAAACCATAGCATACAAGTAAAAGACAAAAAGCCACTGCACATAAATCTTTGGAGACACTACAGAAAACAATCAAGAGTAAGAAAAAGTTAAGACTTTGGCCAGTAATTGTCTCTATGAAAGAAGACAGACTAGGGGGATCATAAATTTCTGTTTTTGCTATATAAAAAACAACACACTTTTAGGCAGTAAGGCAAAACTCCAAGTGATGAAAAGCTGCTCTAACCAAACACAAATCAAATGAAATCCGTACTACTTTGGAGAATGCCCAGCACAGTCTTTGCTTTGAAATACAATTTACAGGTTTGCATCTTATGTGCATAAAAAGCATTCAGTAGGAATATCTTTATGAGCAATTATAGTCATTTTTTTATCTCAGTGGCCTGACTTGCTACTGATTTCTTATTCATTCTTGGCCAGCAAAAAAGCACACAGCTCTGTTCTTCCCAGAGGGTACTGGTGAATCTTAGTTTTCATATAGAGATGGTTACTTTCTAGAGAAATTATCCCAAAAAGAGGTCATTGAAAAAAGTCTTATGTTATGTCCATGGAATCTGTAAACAAAGGCATTAAAGGTAAAAATTTACTGATAATGCTTTATTTCTGTAATTCTCCTTTTCTATTATCTCATTGATTCACTTTATGTAGATATCCATATAACAAATCAATTCTTTAAAAAGCAAATTTTCAAATAATTGTATACATGCAGTTTGATATCTGTAATATAGTACTTGATTACTATTTAACTTGCTATTTATAGATTATTACTATATATCCTAACTAATATAGCTAAGAAGGATCATGTGTCAGAGCTCAATAGGCCCACACTGGTGATTTGGGAGTCCTATCTAAAAAATACACTTTAGGCATGAATAGAAAAGTTCATTTCCATACCTACCTATTAGTATTAGTCTTGCTTGTGCAACTTTTCATAATCCAATTGTATGAGGAAAGTACTACACGAAACCAGTGTCAGTAAGGGTAATGATGCTCATTTTTCTTTCTATGTGATTCTCTTTACAAGGCAGTCAACATGTTTTATGATTTCACAATTTTGGTAAAGAAAAAGAAAGGAGGGAAGAGGAAGGGAGAGACAGGGAGTGGAAGGAAGGGAACAGAAGGAAGAAGGAAGGAAAGGGAAGGAAGGAAGAAAGGAAGCCAGAGGGTGTGTGAAACTTTCTTGGTCCCAATGAGCTAGTTATCTAAGGACTCCTTCATTGAATTGTCCAGGTACCATTAGTACCTCCCACCAATGAAGTACTACTAAAAATTAATGAAATTTTCCACTTGAATGCTTCTGACCCACTATGATAGTAAACTGTCATTTTTAGAATAAGTTTTGGAATTTCCACAAAAATTGGCCTTAGTAAAATATATAGAAAAATAAACATGCATTCTTGTAAATAATTTTCTGCTTAGATATACTTAGTTTCTGGAAGATACAGTAGAAAATTAACAAGGTGGTAGGCATCTAACCAAATCCAGAAGACAAAAATTTTGTGTGGAGCCCTAATATTTCTTAACTTTTTAAATTCATTGCAAATATTTACAAACTATTTATACCTTCTACTGACAAATTATAATTGAGCCCAAAATACCATGTGGCACTGAGTGGTAGCTACCCTTTAAACCTCTTATTCTCTTCAGATTACCACATGACACTCTATCATGATCTATCCAAAACACTCTCTCCTTACTTGTCTGAGACCTAAGGACCTTTGAATTTACTGCCTGTGATATAAAAGAGTTAAAAAAAATCAACTGATACAGTCAACAAAAGTATAAATATCATGATGATTTTTCTCTCTGATCCTCTCAAAGAGAACCAAGTGTAACCAACTCTGAACTTTCTTGTCTTCCATGACAGATCAAGTATTTTCAGCAGACATACTTCTCAAACTTTAAATATTATTTTAATATTTCTGGTAGGACTAATAAAGCATCTGCTTTGCCAAGGTTATCTTTATATCTATTTTCTGTTCTCTTTCATCTACTTTCATGGATTTAATTACCAACTGCACACCAAACACACACTTTCAACTGCCCATTTATGACTTCATACCTGTCACAGCATTTTAAGTTCAATACATCTAAAGTGGAACTCATCATCATAGCCTCATGGACTTTAAAAATCTCAGTTCAACCATCTTTAGTGAAGTTAGTCAGGTTCAGAAGGCCAAAGGCCACATGTTTTCTCTCATATGTGGACTATAGGCCCAATGCAAATACAAGCAATATTATGAAAAACAGGTCACGCTAAGAGGAGGTCACATACAAAAGAGGGAGGGTAAAAGAAGGAAGTTAAGAAGGTGAACATGGTTGGTATACTTTCTATATAAGAATGAATATGGAATTTTTAAACCTGTTGAAATCACAATAAGAAGAGGGATAAGACAGAAAGAACAAAAATAGAAAGAACCAATTTAGGTTATAATACATATATACATAGAAATGTCACAATGCAATTCCCTGCATACTATCTTTTTTTCAAAAACAAAAAACAGAAAGGCAAAACATGCCCTATTTGGAGGGTTGGTACCAGTGGGAGCGGGGAGGATATAAGGAAAGGATGTTGGAAGCTAAATATGATGGAAATATTATGTACTCATGTATGAAAATGGAAAAATGAGACCTGTTGAAACTGTTCCAGGAACGGGAGGAGGGGGATAAAGGAGAATGATGGAGGGGGTGAATTCGACTATGATATATTGTAAGAACTTTTGTAAATGTCACAATGTACCCCCAGTACAGTGATAATATGACAGTAAAAACTTTTTAAAAAGAAAAACCTCCTCAGTTCAGATGTCAATGTCTCCCAGACGTTCCTACTTCTATCCAACAAATCCCCATTGCCTGCCATGTCGCTTAAAGCTGCAATGTGTGCTTCTACTACGTCCCCACAGAATCCAGGGGGTGCCTGGGCTGTTGTATGTGTTCTGCTAACAATTTATGCGCATTTTCCCCTACTAGGCCATAAAAGTTTTCTGAGGGTTGGAGCTGTGTCTTATAAATATCAAATCATCAAGCAGAAACAGTCTTATGCTACGTATTAAATGAACGAATGAATAAAAATATTTCCCATCATCCTCAAAAACAAGCTCTACAACTTAAAATGAATTCCTTTTTGCTCTCTTTCAGATACCCCCACACCCATTCTCCCTGCGATTTTTCGTTAAAACTTTAGAGGGATCTCTGAACTCCTCCACCCTGGACAGTTAATCCAATGCTTATTTCACTGTCACCTCTTTTACTATGGCTCAATTCAGGCCATCCTTCTCACTTCAACTACTTGCAAGAGACCCTCAAAGCCCACTCTACCCACTCTTGGTCTTCACTTTAATCAATCCCGGACCTATTTTCAGATGCATGTTTTTGTTTCATATTATTCTCTTCCCTTAAAATCCGAATGAATCCCCACTGCCTACCAAGTTATGCCTTACTTTTCAAACCTGAAGTTCAGTCCCACATATCTTTTCACCAGCAAATTCTTACAAATGTCAGACACACCATATGTGACCACTTGCATCATCTCTCAATGATGCCTTTATTTATGCTTTTGTTCTCATCTAGAATTCCCCTCTTCCACCCCTACCAGTAAAGCTCCAACATGTCCAGATCCATCACAAAGTCTACTTCTTTGGTAAAAATGTTTTTTATCTGCCGAATCATTCCTCTTTATTCAAAACACTTGATGGCCTTTTAAACTAATGCTGAGGAAAAATGGTTGCAACCATGAAATGGGATTATCTTACCGAAATATCACTCCAAAACTTAGTAACATCATGTTGATTTGCTTGTAGGAATTCTGTAAACCATTTGATGGAACGTTTGCTGCCTTTGTCTTCAGTTTCATCCCGTTCAAAATGCTCATTATGCTTGTTCACAGAATAGTTTGTCAGATGCATATATAACTGTGTCTGTGACAAGTAAGAACCAAAGTTGTTACCACCTACAAGATCTCATAACTCTGGTTTTACAGGAAGGGAGGCATTCAAAAACTAAAGACAACTTTAAAGATTGAGCATTCCAGATCAGTAATCTCATGGTAATTTAAGGAATTTGTGGGTGAAATGGAATGATACATTTCCCTTAAAAGGACTGAGAATGCAATCATTTACAGTTATTTTATATATTAGTCACAATATTTTCTACCACAAAAATGGATCCAATGAATAATATACAATATGATTAATTAAAATGTGAGACTATATGGAGCATTTGCCTAGTCCATGTGAGGCCCTGGGTTCAAACCCCAGTACTCACAGCAACAAAAATATGAAACTACGTCTAAGCAAGAAAAAACACTCCGAGTTTGTTTTTGTTAGTTTGTTTTTAATGTTTTGAGCCCTTATAGTTTCCACACAAATTTGTTTGAGGAAAGGAATTTTCTGAGAAACATTCTATGTCTTCTCAAAGAAAAGTAAAAACTGAGAGCTCAAGTAAGTAGCATAAGCCATTGGACAGGACTAGCAAACACCTCTACCTCCCGTACTGACGGGAAGCCCACTTTTCCTCATTAAAAGACTGACTGTAATTAGAGCCAGAAGACAGAATGCACCTCACAGCAGTGTTCAGGTGTCTGAATAATTAACAGTAAATGTATTAGGCCTCCATATTGAGACTCTGGTCTGTTTACATACTTAATGTTGTTATATTTTCCTTAAATAAACTCAAAAAAGAAACCAAAGTGTAAAACTTCTCTTAACGGCCAATTATCAAGCTAGCAGAAACATTCTTCATCAGGCCTATCTTTAATTTCTACCCTCCTAGCAACCCAACTCCCAAACGTACTTTGCATACAAGTGTTGCATCACAATTAAATAACCAACCATACTTGTGCCATATTTTATCTTCATTTCAGTACTGTTCTTCAAATTTATGTTATTAAAATCTTTGAAACAAATAGGAAGAAATATCATTTGATTACATGTGGTTCATTCATCCGGGTGCCAGTGGCTCATGCCTATAATCCCAGCTACACAGGAGGCAGAGATCAGGAGGATCATGGTTCAAAGCCAGCCTGGGCAAAACTGTTTGTAAGACCCTATCTCAAAAAAAAACACTCACAAAAAAGGACTGGTGGAGTGACTCAAGGTGTAGGACTTGAGTTCAAACCCCAGTACCACAAAAAAAAAAAAAAAAGAATTTGGTTTTTTTTTCATTCCATAAGCAATATGTAAGGGCTGGGCATAGTGGTATATGCCTATAATTTCAATTCCTCAGGAGGTAGAGACAAGGAAGGTCACAATTTGAGGCCAGCCTAGTCAAAAGTTAGTGAGACCCTAGCTCAAAATCAAGCTAGGTGTGGTGGCATACACCAGTGGTCCAAGCTACTCAGTAAGTAGAGGTAGGAGGATTTCAGTTTGAGGTTAGACCAGGCAGTGTGCAAGAAACTTTCTGTAAAACAAACTAACAGCAAAAAGACCAGAGGTGTGGCACACACAAAAAAATAAACATATTTAAGGAGCATCTATGAATTTAAAAAACACATAGCAACCTGCTAGGGGTGAAAAGGAAAACCCTACCTGCTTGTTAGTATATAGGCTCAATATTGTATTGGAATAGTCAAAACTTTTCAAGGATTGACCTCACTTCATGGTATCAAAAAAATGAATGTTTGTTATATTTCAACCTCTGAAATTCTCTGACTTCTAATCTCTTAATATTAAGTTTATGAATATTTAATTCTTATAGAAACACACAGCTCATGACAAAATACATGTTCGCTATTTAAAAAACTGGAAATAGGGAGAAGAAAAAAAATCATACAGCCGTCTCTCATACAAAAACAACCAGTGAAACCACTTTGGTTTACTTTTTTGTCTTTTTTCATAGCCTTACCTTTTATATAATTGTGGTCTCAGTTTACATAAAATTTTGTACTTCACTTTTTTATTTTTTCATATCTCAACCTAGGAATTCAATTGTGAAATCATAAGGACAGATGAAGAATACTGAAATTTAAGTAAGAAAAAACTCTTTCTACACATATGAAAAGCAACACCAGGAACCTACACAATTCAGGAGCAAATGGCACCATGAGATCTGGTATTCATATTTCCCCATCTCTCATTATGATTTCCTAATCCAGTATATCTTAGAATATAGGAATAAAGCACTTTATTACAAAATAATCCTCCAAACCTTATCATGCACAATATTACCAAAGAAAACTACTGCCTTACATGCAATCCATTCTTTCTCAGTCCAATAATTTAATCATAAGCCATGATCTGACTAATCCCAAATTACACCTATAGTTTAGATCTCTTTTCTGATCTTAAAACCTATGACGAGCACACAAATGCTTGTAGAGTAACTCCAGGTAGAGGCCACACAAGCACTTAAATTGAGCACATCAACTTTTCACAGCACGGTTAACAGCTCATGTATTCCTTTATCACAAAGAGCAACACCCCCATCTGCCCCATTGCCCAGGCCAAACACCTTGAGTTTATCCTTGATTTCCCTCTCCCTTATACTAACCCCACAAATCCAACTGGTCACTATATTATATCAGTGTTATCTTAGATAGACCTCCAATCCATATTCACATTCTTAGTCCAACCTTACTGCTCCTATTTCAACCTAAGTTATCTCTGCTCTCATCTGTGGTCAGACTAAAATATGGTTTCTGATCTCCTATACTCCAAGTCTTTCCTATCCGTCTCCACCTCCATTTTATATTCCCCATACATGCAGACCAGGTGACCTTTTAAAAACCCAAATCTTACTCCTTTTCTTTGTTTATAACCTTTTAATGTTTCATCTTCACTTAAATTCCAAAATCCTAGAAGTAGCCTATAGTCTTCAAAGATCTGGTTTCTAAGACTCTCCATTCTCCTCTCTAAACAGACACCCCTTTTTCATCTATGCTTTAGCCACAATGAACTTGTCTACTTTCTCCAGACATTCCATACTGTCTTACGTCTAATCTGCCTGGAGTTCCACCCCACCCAGTCCCCAACTCACTCCACCCCAACCTGGACAGCTCCTCATTGCTCAGACTTCAGTTCACAAACTCCCTCCCTGACCTTTCTCTCCAGCTGGGTGAGGATGCACTGCCATAACACATTCGGTTAATTAGACCTTCACACTTACATCAGGTATTATGATTGCCTATTTATGTCTTCTGCCTCTCCAGTAGACTGTTGCTTCTGTAAGCTGAAGCACTGTATCTGTCTTGGTCAATATTTCTCCAAAAGCAGCACAAGGCTTAGAACATACTAGAGTTCAAACATTACTTGGTGATTGATATAAGCATATCTTATGACTTCCAGTGAGATAGTTCTTTCTTTTAATGTCTTTTCCTATAAAAGGCTTGACAGTTCTCTTATTTTTCCTTTGCCAGGCTTACAACATTTTCAGTTTACTGAATAGAATTATAGTCAGTCATTATTTAATTTTGAAAATATAATCACCCTTAATGAAGTTAATTGTGTGTATAGTGTTGGAGAAGAACAATAACCAGGTCTTTGTCAAGCTGTATACATAATTACTAGGTCAAAAAATGCAATAAGAGATTTACTAAATTTTTAAGCATGGATAATAAATTACAATTTGCCTTTCAGAAGTTATAAATTACAGCTTATGATTTGCATGATAAACTACAACAGTTATGGTTTTCATGAATGTGTTATGACTGTACAAAGGAAATCTTAATGAGAAAATATCTATAAAATGCTCTATTTGGTAGGCTTTACAATGCACACTGAAACTGTTCACTTCTGTCTCAATTTCACATTTGGTCAGTGTAAATTTACAACCTTACTTCTCTTTTGTGCTAACAAAGATTAGTAACTATTTTCTCCTCCCCCCACCATACACTTTCTCCCACACTCCACATGTTTACACTCTCCTACACACAACACCTGCTCATATGTCACCCCTCCATGAGAAGCTGAACACAAACTCCCCATGTGCTTGGTCCAACTGAAGTTTACTTATATTTCTCCAAGCCACATTATTTTTATTTCCAGTAGAACTACCTCTGTAGAGAACCTCTATATAGGGATGAGTGCTCTGAAACCCAGACTATGCTCACAGCACCCTCTGAAATCACTCTCAGAAAGGGTGCCTTTCCCTAACAAGTTCACCTAGATCAGACAGCTTTTTCCAATTCTTGCAAAGCTGCCTGCAAGTGAGAAGCAGTCCTTCTAGAAAAAAATAAGTTCTCTCTCATCACTTACCAAGTTGGACTCATTAGGTGGAATGTACTTCTCTGTTCCCATTCGCACAAGTCCATCATGGTAGAGGAATATTTTTAGTGGATCACACGATGTTACCAGAATATAAATTCGTAAATCAAACTTGTAACCTTCCATTAGGAAAGGCTTTTCAATGTATTCTTGAACAATCAAATGATCCTGAGATGGAAGTTTATCGCCATTTCTTATCAAGGAAATCCTAAGTTCATAGGGAAAAAAAGAATAATTGATATAGAGGCAAGATGTTCAAGAAGTTATCTGTATGCTCAAGAGGAAAATGGTGGCAAAAGAAATTCCAAAATTCTGTCCCTCCATGAAAGCAATGAATTGAAAAAAAAAAATCAGAATCAACTCTTTGAAGTCCCAGAAATTAAACAAAAGCTTGAAATATTCAGAGTACACTGAATCAAGAAAAACAAGCTGAATCTGTATTAAAGAGCTTTGTGGCATTTTAACTCACTCTAGTTCCACCACTTGAGCTCCCTGGAGGGGATTTCTTGTAACTGCCTAACTCAGAACTCTACTAGAACTGAGATGACTTTGAGGGACAAGATTTGAAAACATTTTAAGGCAAATGTATTAATCCCTGCTGGCTAGGGCAACAAATATCATGTGGAACAAACAGCAGATCAACTAAAAAGACTAAGAGAAAATAATGGGGAATGAAAATCAATGGGACTTTGGAAAGCTCCACAATACTCCTTTGAATTTAGAAAGTAAAGTGCATGGCAAAGGCTAGGCACATTCTCAAGACAGACCGAGAAGGCCCAGAGCTCTCTCCTGTAGCCAACCATCAAACTCTGCACAAGCAGAAACTGATGGCAAGAGTGGAACTGTAAATGAAGGTTGAGGGCATGCCTCAACAAACACACACAGCACATGTACAAAGTCCTTTATGGGCTTTTCTTTTATTCCAAGTTCTTAAGAATACCTCTGTCCGATTACTAGTTACAAGAACTGGAATTTCATTGGCCCTACAAAGAATATAGACTTTTCAAAAATTAGTTCAGATATGTCCCTAAAACAAATAACAGCCACCACAACTAGCGGCAATGACAAACCATGAACAGCAAACCATGTAGAGGGGCAGTATTTGATTTACAGCATTGCTACATTATAATATTCAAAGCATCTAGTTTCAACAAAAAAGTTATGGGGAATGCAAAGAGAAAACATGACCCATACACAAAGAAATTATCAGTTAAAAGAAACTGTGAGGCCCAGACATTGAGCTTACTACATAATCAACTATTTAAATCACTATTTAGAATTTGTTCAAAGAGCTCAAGGAAACATGTACAAAGGAAATCATAAAAAACAATGTCTCATTTGGTAGGGAATCCCTATTTTTTAAAGAAACAAGCAAATTGTGGAATTAAAAAGTGAAGTGAAAAGCCATTCAAGGGGCTAAACAGTATATTTGGGAATGCACAAAAAGAATTAACAACCTTGAAAATAGGATAATTGAGATTATCAAATCTGAAGAACTGAAACAAGAAAAGAATAAAGAAAATTGAATACATCCTAAGAAGTCTTGGAACACCATCAAGCATACCAGCATCTACATAATGGGAGTCTCAAAAGAAGAGGGAGAGAGGGAAAAATCAAATAAATATTTAAATAAATAATAGCAGAAAACTTCCCAATTTGATGAAAAACATAAATCTATTGCACATCCAAGAAGCTCAATTAACTTCTAGTAGGATAAACTGCAAAAGATCCACACCATGGCACAGTGTAATCATACATGCAAAGAAAACCAGAACGATGACCACATAGGCAAATATAAAAGTCGCTACTAGTATAGTTTAGTATGTAATTACTCATTTTTTTTCTGATGGCTTAAAAAACAACTGCATAAAGGAGTAATTAGACATCTATGCTGATGAATGAGAATGTACATAGATTATTACAGATTAACATGTTAATTATAATCCCAAAACCACCACTAAAAAACCTCAAAAATATATATTAAAAGAAATGACAAGGAAATGTATGACACACAAGAAGATATCTCATTACATAAAAGAGCAATAATGGAGAAACTAAAGAACTAAAACTATATAAGACATATAAAAAATAGCAAAAGGCAAAACTAACTCTTTTCAATAGCTATATTAAAGGTAAATAGATTAGCTCTCCAATGAAGGGCTGGGTCAGGCAGAATGGATTTTTTAAAAAAACATAGTCGAACTATATGTTATCTACAAGATATTTAAAGACTCACTTTAGAATCAAAGACCCAAACAGGTTGAAAATGAAAAGACATTGTGTGTGAGCAGTAATCTGGAATGGCTATGCCAGCAGCAGACAGAATACTTTAAGACAAAAATTGATACAAGAGACGAGGCATGTCATTATATAATGATAGAAATGTCAACACATAAAGGATATATAACAATTATAAATATATATGCATTTAACAACAAAGCTCCAAAATATATAAACCAAAACCTGATAGAACTGAAGGGAGAAACAGTTCAACAATAGCTGCAACTTTCGACAGCAGACAGAACAAACTAGACAAGAGATGTAAGGAAACAGATAAATTTGACAGATAAAAGAGGTATCTTTTACCTGCATATCAGACATTACATGTTACATATTGCATTAAGTACAATAAACCCAGTCAATGTAGAATGGACTTTTTAATTATCTGCTTTTCCACTTGATATTAATATTTCATTAAAATAAATTGGAAGATTATTACACATATATGTCTAACAAGTGTAACTATATAAATATTAATATTAAGTTTTAACACTAAAGTTCAGAAAAATATAAAATTCTATTATCCTCCCCCAAAATTTCCTTTTTATACCAATGTACAGGATACTTCTTAACACGCATTTAATGTTCACATTAGGCAACTGACATAAAATTCCATTAACACACTCATTGAGTTTTGAACTACCAACATGCATTTAAAATAATGCTTCAGGAATCTTCATATTATGCTTAAAGAAAATTCTTTGAACAATTTACCTGGTAGCTACCATTTCCAAGTTTCTTTTCCCCATAGAATTTTAAATACAAATATTTAAATAACTCAGGTGTATTTTATGAAAAACAGCCTCGGTCACACTTTGAAAAAATACACTGCAAAAAACTAAATATAAGTAAGCAAAAGGAAGCAAGAATTTCAAGTTACACATTCTGATTTCAAGCTAACATGTCTAATTCTTGGTACCCTAGCTTAAATGTGTTCTACTCATTTTCAATATTACCATGGCTACACAAGAAAAACAGTTATTTAAAAAGCAAAGAACATACATATTTTGCTTCAAGAACTCTAGCTTCGAAATAATTCTCTTTCCAGTTCTTCCTCCAACACAATTTACCTCTACTATAGCAACTGATTTTATTATCCAAACTTATTAAGGTTATTATAAATGTGCATTTTATGTTTATGAAAAAATTAGTAAACAACTTTATTTTCCCTCTATGTTGTTATCTCCTATTAAAGGCTAACAACCCGTTGATTCAATTTTTAAAATGAATTACTTGAACCCTGTGGGAAAGGTTAATAGAATAAGGCTCATTAAGGATTTCATTCCAAAAAACAATAGTTAGAAACTTCTTTTGTTATGTTTTCATAATAGAACTCAATCATAAGTAATTATGCACATTTATTCTTTTTCCTCACATTTCTTAATTTTTATATTTTCTGAGTAAAAAGTAAACCTACCCATGACCCATTGCACCATTAGCTGGTTTTACTATAAAAGTTTTCTGCTTCCGTTTCTTCTTCAGTTCTTTCACATAATTTTGGAATTGAGTATATTCTGCAGGGAAAATCCACGTTTGAGGAACAAAGGTATAATCCAGAGGCCGAGACCTGATCATTCTGTAAATCGAAGACAATATGAAAGATAATTTCTTCTCAAACTTATATAAAAACTTAAATGCCCGCGTTTCTTCATTTATTCGTTCATTTACTGATCTATTCACCAAGTGTCTATTAAACACCTACTAGATACTAGACACCAGTCTAAACACTTGGATCATCAATAACAAAGACACACAGAACCTCTGCCAAGTTACGCACACATTAATACGTTCAAGATTTCTTTGACTACACACTGAGCTAGGCACTGGTGAAGACACATTAAAATGGTCTCTATCTTCAATAATGTGATAAGCAAACTAATGGATATAAGGCGTAAGGCAAGGGAACATGTAGCAGGTATTAACTCTGTCTCGGGGACAGGGTAGAATATTACGCCCCAAAATCAAAGCACGACAACCTTTTAATTTCCTTGATTTTGATTCCAGCACCTTTCAATGTACTCATTATTTTTGACACTGATATGAAATCAAATTAAGTTAAAGTTTTAATTAGAAAAATGTTCTTTAAGTTTAGCCATGTAGTATTTATGAGGTACTATTCTTTCACACAAATATTTGGAAAAAATCCAAGCAAACATATATTGAAGTGAAATACCATATTCCATGTAAATAATCTAGCTCAAAAGAAACATTCAGTCTTAGGAATCTAGGAATCTGGGATCATTTCTGATCTGTCAGGAATTCACTAAATGATATTAAACAAGTAGTTAACTCTATTTTTATATTACTAGGTCATAAATTTTTATCTAATAGAAAACTATTTTCTTCCATAAGGAGAATTCCAAGGACTTTATGGAATGAGAAAATGCCTATTGGCAAGAGCCCACTAACAGGGCAACAGGGCTACCTTCACTCCCTCCCTCTCTCAACCATACTAATATCTGTTTTCTACAAAGCAGCCAGAAAGAGCTTCTCAAAGCGCAAATCTGGTCAAATTACAATATGGCCACTCTCCTTACCCCCACCTGCCTGACGGAATTCAAGATAAAGACCATAATTCTGAACATCATCATCCTTCAGCAACTCTCTTCCCTGTCCCCACCCATCTCCCTTGCCCCAGCCGTAGTTGGCATTATTTTAGTATCTTGATTATTCATGCTTTGTCCTCTGTGTGACCTTGGCTTACGCTATTCTTCCTGCCTGGGTGATTCTTACCTATCATCTGCACCAGAAAACTATTTATCATTCATGTATCAGTTTCCACACCACTTCCATTGGCAAACTCTTCCAAACCTCCCTAACTAGGCCAGAGTTCTTTTTTTTTTTTTATTCATATGTGCATACAAGGCTTGGGTCATTCTCCCCCTTGCCCCCACCCCCTCCCTTACCACCCACTCCGCCCCCTCCCTCTCCCCCCACCCCCTCAATAACCCAGCAGAAACTATTTTGCCCTTATCTCTAATTTTGTTGAAGAGAGAGTATGAGCAATAATAGGAAGGAACAAGGGTTTTCGCTGGTTGAGATAAGGATAGCTATACAGGGCATTGACTCACATTGATTTCCTGTGCATGTGTGTTACCTTCTAGGTTAATTCTTTTTGATCTAATCTTTTCTCTAGTTCCTGGTCCCCTTTTCCTATTGGCCTCTGTTGCTTTTAAGGTATCTGCTTTAGTTTCTCTGCGTTAAGGGCAACAAATGCTAGCTAATTTTTTAGGTGTCTTACCTATCCTCACCCCTCCCTTGTGTGCTCTCGCTTTTATCATGTGCTCAAAATCCAATCCCCTTGTTGTGTTTGCCCTTGATCTAATGTCCACATATGAGGGAGAACATACGATTTTTGGTCTTTTGGGCCAGGCTAACCTCACTCAGAATGATGTTCTCCAATTCCATCCATTTACCAGCAAATGATAATATTTCGTCTTCTTCATGGCTGCATAAAATTCCATTGTGTATAGATACCACATTTTCTTAATCCATTCATCAGTGGTGGGGCATCTTGGCTGTTTCCATAACTTGGCTATTGTGAATAGTTAGGCCAGAGTTCTTTACTACACCCAATTTTAGAACTACGTACCCCAACTTCATAACACTTATGAAAGCTGCAATTGATTATTATGGGAGCTATAAATCTGCTTTATCAACTTATGTGCACAGAGTCCAGCTCCATACCTGACATATAGTTGGTACTTAATAAATATATGTTAAACAAGTAAAACTCATGCCCCAAACTTTGTAGAGGCAATTCCCTTTCTTGTTAAATCCACTCTCCTCCTTATAATCCCTACAATCCTTCTACCTATGTAACATACCACGATAGAATCCTACATGTCATCCTGAAGTCCTTTCCCCTCCCCCTTTATCTCACATGACAGCAGTCTTTCATGTTATCAATTCTATCTTTAATACCTTTCAGTTGATTCTCTCTTGACCCTTCCCACTATCACTCTGTGGTTTACTACAGGTTCATTATCTCTTACCCCGATAATGACAATCATCTCCTCACACAGCTTTCTCCCTCTACTCCCACCGTCATTGAATTCATTATCCATAGTGCCACCATGCTTCTCTAAAACATTATTTTTCTCCTTAAACTCACTCAATAACCTCCTACTTCTCTCAAAATATATGTATATCAGTGCACACATTCACCTAGTACAGTGCCTGACACGTTAGATATTCAATAACCAATATGAAAGCATACACACACAGCATATACCGAAGCGAATTACTTCCTGTAAAAACAAGTAAGTATCCATTGACTGCCACATAGAGATAACTTCTTGCATTTAAAACTAAAACTTCTGCTACTAAATAGACAGCGAGTCACAGTAAAAAATAGTCCCCAGATTTTGGAGACTAGGATTCAGGTGGAGCTCTGCTGATAACTATTTGACTTTGTGAAAGTATTCATTCTTCTGACCCTCAGTTACCTCCTTTGCAAAATGAAAAGGCTAGAACCAGGGAACTGTTAAGACAATTCCAGCTGCAAAAATCTACTTCTTCCATCAAAATAGCATTTCAAATCAAAGTAACCTGATAAAGGATAGTATTACAATATTCATAGAATAAATTTTGAACAGGTCTTCTCTATTACAAGAAAATAATAATTACTTGGTCATATTTCTTGCTAAGAAATCCTTCCTGCAGATCTCCCCCATTCCTGGAAAATGGTTGATTCTCTGGAAAATAAAAAGGTAAATATTAATATTCTCCTTGATGTAGTGAATACATTTGTTTATAATACAGTTAAATCCATCTTTCAAGATTTCTGTTTTTAAAAACTGGCAATTATTAATGCAAAACAATTTAACTTAAATGGCCTATCATTGTAAAATTCTAAAGAAATCAGAAAAAGGTGTTTACGTTGATGGTTCTATGTTGCATAAGTGGTAATTCAATATCCCAATTGCTTTAGGAATACCAGATTTAGTATAGTCACAAAATGCCCATTATAGAAAAAAATGGTGCAAATGAACTTATATTTGCTCCCTCTCCTCAAGTGTGAGTGTATTATACTCTAAACTGATAAAAGAAGGAGGACTACACAAAAATGTCCATTGTATAAAATTCCTTGTATTTGGCTTTTTAATTTGATGCCTATTTTCTTATGAATGTAAGTCTGTATTACATCATAAAAATAAAAGTCAGGTTACTGACCCTAAAAAAGTATTTTCGCATCCTGATCTCACTGTGTCACCTATTCCATGTCACTAGGGGCAGTGCAAAGCACCATCTTAAAAAGGAAGCTTTCAATTCTTCTTTTTCTTTTTGCAGTACTGGGGTTTGAACTCAGGGCCTTCACCATGAGCTGCTCCACCAGCTCTATTTTTGTGATGGGTTTTTTTGAGATGGGGGTCTCACAAACCATTTGCCCAGGCTGGCTTTGAACCATGATCCTCCTGATCTCTGCCTCCTGAGTAGCTAGGATTACAGGTGTGAACTATGCTTCAATTCTTCTTTAAGCAAAGAAAGAGTTTGAAAATTATATTTGAAAAGGATGCTGGCTGAGTCAACACAACAGCATAGCAGCAAAGCAAGCTATTCAGGTAACTTAGAACCAAAATCTAATCTGTCACAGTTTAAGAACCTAAATAAAGAAACTGAGGATGGAATTCATGGAGTTTTGCTCATAGCAATAACTGGCCAAGATGAATCTCCCACCTGGTAATTTTGCAGCTCTGCAATCTTTTCCTGCTGAACAGCAGAATCACACCATATAAGGTTACTTGTTTCATCTTCATCTGGAGTTTTCATAAATCCCATCTCATCTATTACTAAACGCACTGCAAGTAAATAAGTTAAATTACAATAATTTTTATATATATTAATTGTGTAAATATCTGTGTATATTATATATATATATATATATTAGTTCAGAGTATTTCATTTGCAAAATGCCCATTAATTCTAGCATGACATTTTTAGTTACAACAGTTTTATCTAGGACTAAATTATTCTCAGTATTAACTGAGAACCATATTAGGTTGCACCAAAAATCCTTGGGTTCAGTCTTCTCAGATTTATCAGGTACACACAACCACCAAAGAGTTCAGTGATTAATTTTGACACAATGAAAACATGCAGGAAATTATGACAACACCTCTACTCAGGAAAATGTACTTGTGTGAACTTTTTCATGACCTGGAGCTAGGCACAAAATGGCAAAGGTAAAAATAACCCATGATCATCGGGCCTATCTTATACTTTCACCTTCCCAGTTCAACTGAGTTAACACAACAGGATAGCAGTTCGAATTACTCTTGGCACTTAAAATCAAGGAACCTCTGTTTGCTCATGAAATGATGAAGCAGAATTCACAGAAATGATATAGATATTGGCCCCATTCTGCTGCCAAACCTGTGATCCTAATTGGAAAAAGTTCATATTCAGAGAAAAGCTTCCTACTGAGCACAAATTGTGTTTTCCTCTCTGATCATTTCTTGCAATGAATTTCAAGTTTAAAGTAAAGATGAACAAAATAGTTGGGATAATTCTTGAGTTCCAGTGGAATTTTGAGTCTTAACACAATGGTGTATAGCAGTGCTTCAATGTTTTGCTTTTAAATGGTTTTGTTTTTTTTACTATAGACCTGAGAGGAAGTAATATCAACTGTCTAAACAACTTAGCTTAAGTACAAAACTGATACCCAGACACAAGCTTGTCTCAAATCCTAGGGGCTCTTGATTGCTTTCTGGCTGAGGAGAAAGGAAGGACTTTATATGCAACAGAACTGGGAATACAGGTACTACAGTGGCAGAAATAAAGGCATAACAGAGGCACGAATGGGGTGGGTGAGGTCAGGGAGAGGACTGTTGAGTTGAAGTTGCTGTTTTCCAGGAGAGGCAGGGTGAAACTTGGGGTTGTACTGGAGATCCAAGTCGTCATTTTTTCCGTTCCTTTCCTCTATTACAGAGCACCAGGTGGTTTTGACCTTCTGGGGGTTTAGCAGCTGCTATGCAATACAACCTAGGACACTCCTTTAACTGACCAATAGGCAGAAAACAATGACAAAGTCAAAATGGCAGCTCCAAAGCAGACCTGTCCCTAAGCAACTGAAAGACATTGTCCAGGGCCTCTCAGAACTAACTGAGAAGACCCTGATGGGTTAGCAGTTACTGAGGGTGACAGTACAATGAGACACTTAAATCTGGGTATCCATGTGTGCACAGGCCAGTGATGCTGGAGCATTCAGGTCACATAGGAACAGTAGAGAAGATCTACTCTTCCTTCTTTATTTACAAAGTCAGATTTATAAGATCAGACATATATAAATCTCTTTTTTTATGAACTTCAGAGTTCAGAGAACTAGTAAAGTTGAACTATCCAAAAAAATACAGTGCCAGGTATTAAACTTCTACCTTTTTTCCCCAGCTATTTAACTGCATTTTTGACTGAAATTAACTTTTAGAAATCAATTAGCATCTTTTTAAAGTCTCTCATCCTCCACAGCACAGGAAAAGAATCCCTTTAACATGTCAGAAATTTTAGAGTCATTTTAAAATCCATTATATAAAATTCTCTGAAATTCTTCATTGTTTTCAACACCAAACCAGTTTTGCCAGTAACTATGAAAAATCTCATGATTCTACAGAGACCTACCAATTTCAAACTTTGTCCCAGAAACATTTGCTGTAATGATTCCCTTTTTTTTCTTCTTTCTGACTTTCCTTTTCATAGTGCTTTGATAAGGTAATTCTGTGTCCAGATCCAGGGGAGAGGTTCCTTGAATAACTTTAAGAGAAATGTAAAATAACCAAATATTACTGAAGTAACAATAAAATTCACACCAGAAGCACAGATGCCCCTACAAAACAAGGTAAAATGATCAATTTGGTACTTCAAAAGCTCATAAATAATTTTGACTACTTTTACAAAAATGAATCATAATGCTCTGTAACACATTCACATTTTGTTTTATGGTTAAATATGTCTACTTACCTCCTTCTTGAGGCAGAGATGGCATTTTATCACTTGTGTCAACTAGCGAGCAGTATATGCCACAGTGCCAGGTTGTCAGGAAATCTGGAAGTGTCGCATTAGTCTAAGTAGGATATGACCCCAAATCACTGAAAGTTCCTATCATATTATCTGGGTGGAATCCTCAGATTTCAAGACACCTAAATTATGGGCTAAGGAAATACCTGTAGGGATTTTAAAATAAAGGCACTTAGAAAACATGAAAATTTTCTGATATATACCATCATTATTTTTCAAAGTCACAATGTGTCAGTCAACCAGTGTGTTAATTAATTTTTCAAGCCTTATGCCAAATAAAGACTTTCTGCTCTGAAAGCACACGGTCTAGTGGAGGACCTTCTAGTTAATCATGCATTGCTTCTACACAACAAACAACATACACAAACAACAACGCCAATGACAAAATTCACTGCCACTTATTAATCACCTGCTATCTTAAGATTCATATTATGCTATTTGCCCTTTTGGTAAGCCAGTGCAATAGAAGCTTTTTTATGACTGTTTTACAGATAAGTAATTAGAGCTCAGAAAGGATGGATAATTTTGTCTTTCTTTACAAAGGAAAAAATGACAAAGTGGAGATCAAAATGAAGATCCCTCTGATATCAAAACTAGAGTCCCTTAACTAGACACCTGTACAACCTTCAACCTAAACCTAAACTATAACTATAGCAATGCTTCTAACAGGAGACTGCAATAACTGCCAGGGTACAGAAGGAGGAAGGATTTCATAAAGCAGACTACATTTGAATTGTGCCTTAAAAAATGAGGGCAACTTTGAAGGACACAAAATAGGAAGGGTCATTATCATACTGAACTTATTTGGGCACACAGAGAAACACAGTAAGACTGTTTAAGGAATGAACTACTTTGCTTTAGCTACATTTCAATGTGGTCTGCAGTCTACCATGCATGCATGTGTCTGCATTCTATATAAACCTAGGCATTTACGCCCTAACTATAATATATTAACAACTCTTTAACATCAACTTTCTTCTTTCTATTTCTTTATGTGAGAATCTTTGAGATCTTATAAAATGTCTCTAAGCACAATGAAAAAATTATGATAAGCAAGGATATGATATCAATACCTTTACTAGGAGATTATCAGGTTTATCAGAAATTCAGTTATATCCAGAAATTCAGCTTCATAAAATGTAAGTCATGTAGATCATACCCAATACTTGTTATTAATAAGATTAATTATTTAAAAAGTTAGAGCTTTACACATTCTCTAGTATTATTTTTTAAATTATTATATTTAAAATATATTTTTAGTCTACTAAAAATAATATATGTATTTTATCTATGTTATATAGATATAATATATATATTTATATAAATAATCTATAAATTCAATATCAAAACTAGGGAAGTATTATTCATTATAGACCAGCAGTGAGCAGGCAGTATCTTAAGCATATAAAATAGTTTACCTCATTAACAAATCTTGGACTTCAGTTCATTTCTCCCTGTTTTCCACGTAAAGAAACTAAAGCTAGGTAAGTTTAGTAAACTAGGGTAACAAGGGTAACACAGCTTAGAAATTAAAAACCTAGACCTGGGATACAACTTTTCTGTCTGATTAAGTATTCCATGCATTTAGCTTCATTATTTTCAGATACCATACTAA
Organism: Castor canadensis; assembly: GCF_047511655.1. Taxonomy (NCBI): domain Eukaryota; kingdom Metazoa; phylum Chordata; class Mammalia; order Rodentia; family Castoridae; genus Castor; species Castor canadensis. Next base: position 91,896,771 of record NC_133392.1, on the reverse strand, counting down.
TAAGCTATATAGACACACAAGAATTCTGTAACCCTATTACAACACATATGGCAAAATATGGCTGTTTTCTGGGAATTCACAACACTTGGAACCAAAGAGTGAAATCACATAAACATCTCTAAACTGATCTCTCAGCTCCCAATTCCAAGTGAAAAATGGACTAGATCACTTCTCAGAACAAAGGAAAGTAGTAGCCTAAAGTTCAGTTCAATTCCTTTCTGGAGGCTCTTTGATACTTCAGGGAGATAACTATTTGAGTTTAGGAATTCTTGTCCAACATCTTGTTATTGGAGTAAACAAAGGTCCCCTTGACAGTGTCAGAGTACTTATTACATTAAAAGTAGGTGACAAAGTCAACATGAGTTTGAAAACAATGTTTGTGCATCTTTTTGAGGCTCCAAAAATAGATCTGTTATTTTCTAACTTAAATAATCAGACAAACAACTTAGATTTATACAGCATTCAAATAAGAATACTTATACCTTCCGCCACCCACAAAGGAATCTGAAGTTTTTAAAATTGTCCTGCCATATATGGACTTTACTTATTAATTCCATTTATGATTTGGTGAAAGTGCTTAACAAACTTGAGGATTTCATTGAATCATCCCAATTCTAATCATTTCATTTTATTCTAGGCAAGAAATTTAAGATGACATATTTAATTAGCACACCACTCAGGTGAGCTGTAGTTACCTATTTTCCCAAAGCAGAGAGCATGTTTTAGTTGCCTCCAAAATGCTTTAGACAAGAGTTTCTCAACTTTGGCTGCAAAGCAGAATCACCCTAGGAGCTTTTTGAAAATCTACACTGGACTTCAGAACTCTGCAGGGTTTGGCCATCAGCACTGTCAAACTCTTCAAGTAATTCCAGAGTGCAACCAAAGTTGAGAACCTCGCCTGGACACAAAATCACACTGAAGGACAGAATAATTACAGCATACAGGTATAAAATTATAAGAACAAAGAAAAAGCTTATTATAAAACCAGAAAAATCACTAAAACTTATTTATAAAAGTCCTCATGACTACTTCAACAAAATAAATCAAGAAAAAAAGAAATAAAGGTCAACAGAAAGTGATTTCTAAGAGAAAGATATTTGGAATCCACTTTTTAAATGAATCAATTTTCCATAATTTCAAGCAAATGGTAACATTGAATATAGAAATTTCTAATACCAATAGGCTGAAACACAACCAAACTAATTCCAATACATTTGTTTTTCCCAGATATTCTTGTTGAATTTGTAGCAATCACCTCAAATTTAGATAAATGTCCACTTTTTCCTTCAATCTTCCTCTGATCATGTCTGAAGAAATTCATTTCTCCCTTTTCTGGTGGATCATAGAGACTTTTCTTTGGTCCTTATCTTAGTTGCCAGCCAAGAAGGTAAGCTCTGTGTTGTCCATCTTATTCACTCCTTATTCTCAGAGCTAGAATAGTGCCTAACACAGTGGTCAGTATGCACTTGTTAATGAGAGCTATGACTTGAACATTGTGTCCTTCAAAATTCATAATGAAACTTAACACCCAATGTAGCAGTAATTAAGGGATGAGCCTGTTAGGAAGTGATTAGGTCTTGAGGGTTCCTATCTCTTGAATGGGATTAGGGTCCTGATGCAAAAAAAAAAAAAAAAGGCTTCGGACAGCATTTTGCCCTTTTTATATGTCTTTTAGCCATGTGAAGACAAAGTATTTGTCCCCTCCAGGGGACACAGCAATAAAGTGTCACCTTGGAAAAAAAGACTGCAGCCCTCTGCCTTGATATTGGACTTCTTAGCTTCCAGAATTGTGAGAAATAAGTTCCTATTATCTGCAAGTTACCCAATATGTGGTATTTTGTTACAGACTAGGATACCAAGTTTAAAAACTGACGTATAGCCGGGCACTGGTGGCTCATGCCTGTAATTCTAGCTGCTCAGGAGGCAGAGATCAGGAAGATTGTAGTTCGAAGCCAGCCCAGGCAAATAGTTTGTGAGACTCTATATCGAAAAAACCATCACAAAAAACTGGGCTGGTGGAATGGCTCAAGATGATGGCCCTGAGTTCTAATCCCAGTACCACAAAAAAAATTGACATGAGTAAGGAGAGATCATTAGCAGAGTTCTGCCTTCACAATACATTACTTTCTCATTTTAAAGTATTATTTTCACATTTAAGGTAAAAATAGCAAAGTATATAAAAGTTTATACATCATACTGCCACTTGGGCAAACCAACGGAAGAACTTTTGTAGTACAAGCAGCAGCAACTGGCTGTGGGTGGGGACAGGGCTGAGGAAGACTTCCTTATACAAATGCCTTTCACCCTGAATATGTTTTGTGTATTCAAATCAAAATATCTAAGTCTGTGTCAACGCTGTCACCATGATAATGTCATCAAGTTTTTATCTGCTTCTTGCAAATAATTTTGGGCATTTAGCTCACCTCCACCCCATCTCCACTCTTGCCTCCTGTTGGATGATTTTTCAGCTCTCCATCAAAAGCAATCTTAATTTGTCAGAACAGGTTATAATTTGAAGCAATAATAAATCACCCCCAAATCTGCATATCATAGCCATGCAGTAACCCAGGCTAATAGAGCACCCATCATCTTCGTGACACCTAGCCATTATGCCATGGGGAAAATGTCTTGAAGGATCTCATGCAAGAGACCAGTGATAAACAAAATTTCTGTTCACAATTCAGAGGCCTGAAGAACTAAGTGCAATCCTCCCAAACGACAGCAGCAGAAAAAGCCAGTAGGTATCAAACAACCATTAGAGACTAACCTTGATCACTCCTGATTTGAACTTAGCTACCCACCTTGACACACTATTTTCAATTCTCCATAGCCCACTGTGTAGCATCTCCCCTGCCTGGAAAAAAAATGCCTGAGAGTCTGTACTGTGTAGTATGGACCGAATTGTGCACACCCTACCCCCAAATTCATGAATTGAAGCCCTAATCCTCAGTGTGATGCTATTTGGGAGATTAATAGGTTTAGAGAAATTAGTTTTTGGAAGATTCATACGTTTAGATGAGAGGGCACGAGGAAGGGGCCTCATGATATGACTGGTACCCTTATAAGAAGAGGAAAAGACATCAGACTTCTTTTTCTCTCCGCCATGTGAGGACACGGTGAGAAAGTGGACATCTGCATGCCAGGCAGGGAGTACTCATCACCAGGAACCTAATTGTCACGCACCTTTGTCTTGCACTTCTCAGCCTCCAATTCACCCAAGTCTATGGTATTTTGTTACAGCAGACCAAACAGACTAAGCTAAAATACTGAGTCCAGTCTATCACATGGCTTTACGCAGTGAAAACTCACATCTCTCCATCCTGAGCTTACTGTGGATGCTCAGGATGTGAGATGATGAGGAAAGGGAAGAAAACAACACAGCAGAGGAAGTGGAGGATGGGGCTGTAGTCATTTATGGATATCCTATGTACCGGGCACTTCTCTAAGTTTTACATATAAAATGATTTTCAAAACTCTAAGTGATATTTTATTTTTTTTTCTCTATAGCAATTATCTAAAGAAAAGAGGAATAACGAACAATGGGATTAAAAGACAAGTTATAAGAAAAATTTAAAATAATAACAATTCATCAAATTTGCTGCCAAGCACTCCTCTACAGATTACTAAACTAACAATGAAAGATGTTCCTACTGTTACTTCAAAAAACACTGGAAAGCACCAGATACAACAGAACACAGACCCAATTAAGCTTTTTCACTTTGGGGAAAAACACTCTCTATGCACATAACATATTTGCAGAGAGGTTATTAGAAGTAGCACTCAGATCTAGCATGAAAATAAGAAAAAGGCAGCTGGTATTTCATATGTAATAAACAATATTTCCAAATGTCAGATCATGAATGCACTTTTGTGCTATAAAACATTGTTAAGTCTCAGCATTTTGTCCCAAAACCAAATTTTACATATTATTTTTATGGTCAAAAAACATTTTTTCTCATGTGAAAGTAAAAGAATAAAAGTAAGTGAAACATATGCCACTTTTTAAACCCTGCCCCAAGAATATAGCTGCCATTCAGGTTCCGACTCATTCAGTCTGAGTGGGGCTGCATTTCTAACAAGTTCCCAGATGTGCGGATCAGCAAACTACACTTTGAGTAGCAAAGATCTACGGATGCACGATGTTGATGCTTAATTTACATTTAAACATTATGTTAACATAGTGTCTAAATTGCATCTACCTTAGTTCTTTAGGACATGTAAAACTTAGGAAAGTTTAAAATCATTTTAAAATTCAGATAATTATGAATTTTAAGTGTTTAAGTAGTGTGTCCATAAGTCAAAAAATAAAATAGGTTGGGCCAGATTTGGTGGTATGTGCCTATAATCCCAGCACTCAGGAGACAAGAGGATTGTGAATTGAAGTCCAGCCTGGTCTACATGTGTAGTTCAAGGCCAATGTGAGACTATACATTGAGACCCTGACAAAAAAGAATAAAGAGAAAAAAAAAAAACATAGTTCTGACCTAGAGCAGTGTTTTCCTCAATTATCGGCAGTATTAACATCACCTGCAAACTACCTAGAACTGCACATTCTGGACCCATCCCCAGGCCTTCTGACCAGCTCATCAGCTGACAAGTCTTCCCAGTAGCTCTGATGAAGACTAAGGGTCAACACCTGGTGGCATACTCCAGGAGACGTGAGACACCACTACTGGAGCCTGTTCCCTTCTCATGGGTCTTTTTGAATCAGAGCCCTGTGGATGATTTAGAAATCACCCAGCCAAGCAATGAAAGGTGGAGAAAGCACTTGTCAAACAAGGCTCTCATTTTCATTTCAGAATCTGCTAGGGAGAGAAGCTAGTAAAGAAGAAACTTGCTACAAAGGATCACACTTGCCACTGCTAAGTGATATGTTTGTTAACCTAGAAAGATATATTACAACCCTCATTTGACCCCAAGCCAGCTACTAATGCTGACCAATGAACACTAATTTTTATAATCAATCCATCAAAAATCATTAAAGATGAGGACCAACAGTTACCATGAAGATTGCCAACACAGATTCAACTCCTGAGTATTGTGCCAGAAGCAAGGGACCTTAATTTGAAAAGGTCATGAACAGCCAAAAATTTGAGGGGTTGCAGGGTAAGCAGGGGTGGGGAGGGCAAATCAACATCAACAGGAGAGTGACTACACTGTGGGATACTCATACAATGAAAATACTATATACCAATGAAAATGAATGAACTGGAATTACATTATACTAAATCACACCCATATATAACTGAGAAATTAATAGATATGAAATAAAAGTGTAAAAAACGACATGGAAATGATAAACAGCAGGTCTGATACCTCTTAGAAGAAGGAGGAGGGTACGACAGTCAGCCTTGTTCTACAGAGTGAGCACATGCGCCTTCTAGACCAAAGGCTCAATTCCTAATATAGAGGATATGCATACATTTACCATGGGCTAGCCTTTTGAAATACCATGTAGAAGTGATATAGCCATAATATTTTTGCTTGAGCCATTGTGTGTCTCTTTGGAAGTATTGTGCTCTAAATCACACTGTTCAAAGTTAGATGTGAAGCTCTCTGCTGGGCTGGGCCACACCCCCAAGGCCTGCTGTGCTAGAGATACAAACATGCACGATCTCCATTCCGCTGGGCAAGGCCCCCAAGGCCTGCACAACCCTGCACAGTATTCACTCTGCAAACCTGTGCCCCTAAGGCCTGCCAAGCCTGGGACCCACACACCCACGATCTCCATTCTGCTGGACCACGTGCCCCCCAAGCCTGTCAAGCTGGGGATCCACAGACATGCAGGATCTCCACTCTGCTGGCCTACACCCTTAAGACACACCAAGACCACGCTCCAAAGGCCCGCTACTTCAGCTAAAGGCCTCCACCCATAGACCCATGGGACCTCACCCACCGTTCACTTACCACAGGAAGGCTCCAAACCTATCTAAGAGACACACACAGACAGGTCTGGATGCTAAAGAACTAGCATCAGAACAACTAAGACTGCAATTCTACTGCTCCAGAACTGGTGATTTTTTTTCCCCTTCTTTAAGAGATTTGCTAACTGGTTTACTGTTTGATCATCCACCATCTATACCATATTTTTTTCTCTTTTCCTCTTTACTCTATTCCTTTTATCTTTCTATCTCTCTCTCTTTTCTATCCTTCTTTCTTGGTTTTGTTATTATTAATATTGTTACCCAGCTAATACTAAATTACCCACAGTTCAGTGATTAAAAAGTTACCTAGTGGAAATATGGTAAGAAGAAAAAGGGAAGGAAACCATTCTCCCCCCCAAAACAAAGTACTACAGGATTTAGAGCAAAATGAAGAAAATGGATACCCAGATCCAGACTCCAACAAAACAAAGATAAACTATTCCAAGGAACCCAATGAAGCCCACAAGAACACCCTGAAAAAAGAAATCCTACAAGTAATAAATGAGAATTTCACAGAGATGTTACTAGACATGGTCAACCAAAACGTACAGGAGGCACTCAAAAAATTCCAAGAGGACAAAAATAAAGAATATGAGAAAACACCAATTCAAATAAATGAAATCATAGAAGCCCTAAATAAACACCAAACTGAAACTGAGACCACCATAAACAGAGATAAATGAATTAAGGTCAAAAACTGACAGTATTAAAGAAGAAGTAACCCATGATATGGAAAAACTCAGAAAAAGAATGAAACAGAAATACAAAACAAAATGGAAGGCCATTACAGCAGAATAGAACAAACAGAAGACAGAATCTCAGAACTTGAAGATGAAATGGCAATTAACGGAAAAACTGAAGAACATTCCTGAATTTAGGAGGAATGGTTTCAGTTTTTCACCTTTAAGTATAATGTTGGCTGTAGGTTTGTCATATATAGCATTTACAATGTTGAGGTACATTCCTTCTATTTTTAGTTTTCTTAGAGCTTTTATCATGAAGTGGTGTTGGATCTTGTCAAAGGCTTTTTCTGCATCTATTGAGATGATCAAGTGATTTTTGTCTTTGCTTCTATTGATGTGTTGTATTACATTTACAGATTTGCGCATGTTGAACCATCCCTGCATCCCTGGGATGAAGCCAACTTGGTCGTGGTGTATGATCTTTCTGATGTGTTGTTGGATTCAGTTTGCCATTATTTTATTGAGGATTTTTGCATCAATGTTCATTAGGGAAATTGGCCTGTAGTTCTCCTTTTTGGAGGTGTCTTTGTCTGGTTTTGGGATGAGAGTAATATTGGCTTCATAAAATGAGTTAGGCAGTGTTCCTTCCCATTCTATTTTGTGGAACAGTTTAAGGGAGAGTTGGTATTAGTTCTTCTTTAAATGTCTGATAGAATTCAGCAGTGAATCTGTCAGGTCCTGAACTTTTCTTTTTGGGGAGGCTCTTGATGGCAGCTTCAATTTCTTTTTGTGTTATAGATCTATTCAGGTGATTAATATCCTCTTGGTTCAGTGTTAGGTGGTTGTAAGTTTCTAGAAATCTGTCCATTTCTTTGAGATTTTCAAATTTACTAGAGTATAGGCTCTCATAATAGTCTCTGATGATTTCCTGGATTTCTGTGGCTTTTGCTGTTATCTTTCCTTTTGAATTTCTGATTTTACTGATTTGGGTTTTTTCTCTCCTCATTTTAGTCAGGTTTGCCAGAGGTCTGTCGATCTTATTTATTTTTTCAAAGAACCAGCTTTTTGTTTCATTGATTCTTTGTATGGTTTATGTTTGTTTGTTTGTTTCTATTTCTTTGATTTCAGCCCTTATCTTAATTATTTCTTTCCTTCTTCTTGTTTTGGGATTTGTTTGTTCTTGTTTTTCTAGGAGTTTCAGCTGTAGTGTTAGGCCACTGATTTGAGATCTTTCTGTCCTTTTGACATATGCACTCATGGCTATAAACTTTCCTCTCAGGACATCCTTTGCTGTGTCCCATAGGTTCCTGTAGGTCGTGTTTTCATTTTCATTAACTTCCAGGAATCTTTTAATTTCCTCTTTTATTTCATCAGTGACCCATTCATTGTTGAGTAATGTGTTGTTCAGCTTCCAATTGTTTGCATGTTTTTTACTGCTGTTTTTGTTGTTGATTTCTAGTTTTAATGCATTGTGGTCAGACAGAATGCATGAGATTATTTTTATTGTCTTATATTTGCTGAGGCTTGCTTTGTGCCCTAAGATATGATCAAAATTGGAAAAGGTTCCATGGACTGATGAGAAGAATGTATATTGTGCAAAAGTTGGATGAAATATATCAGCTAGGTCCATTTGATCTATGGTGTGATTTAGTTCTAGGATTTCTTTACTGTTTTTTTGTTTTGATTACCTATCTATTGGTCATAGGGGGGTATTAAGGTCTCCCACTACCACTGTGTTGGAGTCTTTATATGCTTTTAGGTCCTTCAGAGTATGACTGGTGAAATTGGGTGCATTGGCGTTGGGTACGTATAGGTTGATAATTGTTATTTCCTTTTGGTGTATTTCCCCTTTTATTATATGGAGTGTCCTTCTTTATCTCATTGATCAAAGTAGGTTTGAAGTCTACTTTGTCCGAGATAAGTATTGCTACCCCTGCCTGTTTTCAGGAACTATTGGCTTGGTAGATCTTCTTCCAGCCTTTCACTCTCAGCCAGTGCTTATTTCTGTCAATGATAGACATCATAAACAGCTACAGTAAGGTAGTAGGATACAATATCAACCTACAAAAATCATTAGCTTTTCTATACACCAACAATGAACAAACTGAGAAGAAATACATGGAAATAATTCCATTCACAATAGCCTAAAAAAAATCAAATACCTAGGAGTAAATTTAACAAAGGATGTGAATGACCTCTACAAGGAGAATTACAAACCCCTGAAGAAAGACATTGAGGAAGAGTACAGAAGATGGAAAGATCTCCCATGCTCATGGATCGGTAGAATCAACATAGTAAAAATGGCTATACTACTGAAAGCAATCTACATGTTTAATGCAATTCCCATCATAATCCCAATGACTTTCATCACAGAGATCAAAAAATCTACCCTAAAGTTCATTTGGAAACACAAGAGACCACGAATAGCTAAGGCAATACTCGCAATGCTGGAGGTATCACAATACCTGACTTCAAACTATATTACAAAGCAATAGCAATAAAAACAACATGGTACTGGCACAAAAACAGATATGAAGACCAGTGGAACAGAATAAAGGACCCAGATATGAATCCACACAGCTACACCTATCTGATTTTTTATAAAGGTGCCAAAAATTATATAATGGAGAAAAGACAGCCTCTTCAACAAATGTTGCTGGAAAAAGTGGTTACCTGTGTGCAAGAAATTGAAACTAGATCCATGTCTATCACTCTGTACTAGTATCAACTCAAAATGGATCAAGGACCTGAATATCAGACCTGAAACTCTGAAGTTACTACAGGAAGGAGCAGGAAACACTCTGGAAGTAATAGGTATAGGCAAAGACTTCCTTAATAGAACCCCAGCAGCCCAACAACTAAGAGAAAGAATGGACAAATGGGACTTCATAAAATTAAAAAACTCCTGCACAACAAAAGAAATGGTCTCTAAACTGAAGAGACCACCCACAGAGTGGGAGAAAATATTTGCCAGCTACACATCAGACAAAGGACTGATAACCAGAATATACAGGGAACTTAAGAAACTAAATTCTCCCAAAATTAATGAGCCAATAAAGAAATGGGCAACTGATTTAAACAGAACTTTTTCAAAAGAAGAAATTCAAATGGCCAAAAAACACATGAAAAAATGCTCACCACCTCTGGCCATAAAGGAAATGCAAATAAAAATCACACTAAGATTCCACCTCACCCCCATTAGAATAGCCATCATTCAAAACACCAACAACAACAGGTATTGGCGAGGATGCAGGGAAAAAGGAACCCTCATACACTGCTGGTGGGAATGCAAGCTGGTGCAACCCCCCTGGAAAAAAATTTGGAGACTTCTTAAAAATCTAAACATAGACCTTTCATATGATCCAGCAATCCCACTCCTGGGGATATACCCAAAGGAATGCAACACAGGTTACTCCAGAGGCACCTGCACACCCATGTTTATTGCAGCACTATCCACAATAGCCAAGTTATGGAAACAACCAAGATGCCCCACTACTGATGAATGGATCAAGAAAATGTAGGTACTTGTACACAATGGAATTTTAGTCAGCCATGAAGAAAAATGAAATCTTATCATTTACAGGTAAATGGATGGAACTGGAGAACATCATTCTAAGCGAGGTCAGCCAGGCTCAGAAGATCAAAAATCATATGTTCTCCCTCATATGCGGACTTTAGATCTAGGGCAAATGCAACAATGTGGTTGGACTTGGATCACATGACAAGGGGAAAGCACATATGGGAGATATAGAAATAGGTAGAAAACCCAAAACATGAAAGCATTTGATGTCCCCACTCCAGAGGAACTAATACAGAAACCTTAAAACGACAGGTTATCATGAGCAGGGGATCAGGAACCAATGTAAAGATCAGTTAGAGTTGAATCAACATGGGTCGTAACACATGGTTACACGAAAGCAATAGTAGGAATCTCTCTGTATAGCTATCCTTAACTCAACTAGCAAAAACGCTTTGTCTTTCTTATTATGCTTATCTCATTTCTTCAACAAAATCAGTGATAAGGGCAGAACGGGACCTGCCTGAAACTAAGGGGGCGAGGGGGCATGGTGGAGAAATGACCCAAATAATGTATGCACATGTGAATAAATGAACAAAAAAATAAATAAGCAAACAAAAAATTTTTTTTTAAATTTAAAAAAAAGTTAGATGCGATCCTGATTCATAAGCAACTGGAATCTCAGAAGGACTCTAAGAGGAGTAACCCATCCCGATTTCTTTTCCACCAATTACATTGGAAGTTATTATGCAGGCAGAGGTGGAGACAGTCTCAGAAAAGTATTTTAAAAGTCCAGCAGATAAGCTGCCTAACAAGCATGAAGCCTAAGTTCAAATCCTACTACTGCCAAAAAATAAATAAATAAAGGTCGAGGAGAGTGAGGATGAGAGCTTGATCACAGAGAGAAGCAACAGACCTAAGGAGGGAGATTGCCTCTGCTGCAGATTAACAATAGGACTGCTGATCAAGGAAGAAATAATAATCTCAAATGACGGAGATTTCTGGCCTAGGGAACTGTGCAGGAGATGGCACCAAGCATCAAAAGAAGGCCTGTGGGACGAAAAGCCAATTTGAGAAGAAAAATAATTTCAGTTTTGTATCTGCAGGAAAATATGGATAAAAACCAGAACATAAGAAAATTAGTAATTACAGATAAGCGAAATTTCTATCAATAAAATATCATTAATTGAACATAGAAAGGTTCCTTTCAAAGCCTAAGGGATCCTATTTCTGTGCTTTCTGCCAAGAAATGACAATAGCCTTCAAAATGCACAGCTGCATGAACAAATGATATCACCCAAACACTCTCCTAACAAGAATACACTGACAGCACTTGCTGTACTCACAGAGGAAAAGGGTTTTAGGGCAGCTGCTACTCCTTCAACACTGGAACTCTGGTCCCCTTTCTCAGGCTGGGTATGTTCCTCACAGCCAGAGCTGGATATGTAGTGCAGTCTAGACCTGAAAGAAACATTTGACCAGTCACTTCTAAGTACCTGGCCATGGCCAAGAGTGAAGTTACATAAGAATAAATAGAAGACCTATGTATCCATTCTTGTAGAAGAATTAATATTGACTTTGAGCAACAGGGGATTAAGCAATGTACTACTATTTACTTTTCAAAGTGGCCTCAGCATGCTTAGTATTTGTTCAATGTTTATGGTTAAATTATACCACTCATACAAAACGCCCACTAGGCTCTGTGGAGAGTCTTGTCTTTAGAATTCACCCTGGTAGACATGAAAAAAAGTAGGGAATGATAACAAAGCATAAACTGAAGACATTTTCTCTTATCAGTATCTGTATTTCCACTATGTGGGATAATAAAAAAAAAAAGGCAAACAGCTCACTCAGTAAGTGGTGAATTGAATAAAGCTCAAAGCAAGTAACAGTTATAGTTCAGTTATTAAAGTGACAGAAGACAAAGTTATTTCATAATATATCCATTAAATGCTTAAATGCAGTCAAAAGCACCTTTGAACACATTTCGTCGGCCAGTAGCTTTAAAAAACAACAAAAAAAGAAAGAACGAAAGAAAAAAACAAAGCACGCCTTGGCTGCTCCTTAGGAATACCATGCGTATTTTATGGTATCAGTTAACGTTTGCATGTGTCAATGTCTCGCCCACCTTTGTCGATCCATTTACTTCCGCCTATTCTCTCACCCTCCAAAGAAGTGCACCAAATGTAAGAGTTGAACTTTATAAGTTCAAAACACCCATCCTTAGAACAAAGACCTCTCGTTCTAAGTTATGGAGTTGGAACTGAGTGTCCTTCGCATCCAGCTTTCCCCAGATTCAGTAACCTGGATAACGAGGTAAAAGAGGGAAACTAAGGGCAGTGAAGACTAGCTAAATATCCAGTTCTCTTATTGTTTGCCAGAAAATGAACAATAGATACCAAAATGTGCAGCTGCTCCACTAGTGAACAGATGACATCACCCAGTGTCATTTGATGCCAGCACTTCTAGTTCTAAATGTCCAAAGCTTAACTCTTCCACTTCCCCTGAAAACCTGGTACTGCCTAGCTTGGCAAAGGCTATATCACATCATAACCAAATATCTAAGAGACAGGTACATCACAATCCTGTTTAACTTTTCCATTAAACTCCTTGTTTGATAATCATTCAATGCATACCATATTAACAATTTTAGGTATATGAGTTTTACTGCTTATATTCCATCTATTATGTGAATTTTAAATCTTAAATGTATTAAATTCATTAAATAAGTCACCAATGCCATCCATTCTAGTCAGTAAGCTACTGTGTACTGAAGACTATGATTAATCCTTACTAAAAACACTTCCTAGATTTTTATTAGGGGTAGCATGGTGAATAATTAAATAACTATTATTTCCCAGACGTCCTCACATGTGGCCACATAACTAAGAAAATGTAGGCACTGATAAGCCAATGTGATGGAAAATGAAATTATCTGGCAGAGCTTCTGGGTAAAGCACCTGGCAAGTGACACAGACCATCCATGGACACTCATTTATTTGCTTTTCTTCCTTCCAACCGAGAAAGCAAATGTGGTGGCAGGGGCTGTGGCAATTCAGTGGCATTGGCTGAGAAAAAAACCTCCATCTTGCTTAAATCACTGTTACATTAAGTTTCTGTTACCTGCAGCTAACTGCACCTTTTAATGGACTTGCAACTCCACTAGGAACTACTATTTTGGTTTTTAAAAATGTATACCAGCCACAATGCAGGGTCACTGGCCCAGTGATTTTGGACACTGATCATTTTTGTCACAATCTACATTTACCTATTTTCCTTTAACAGTAATCTGAGTTTCTTCCAATGAGGAGCTACTCCTTCACTCTCAGTCCAGGTGCCGGGAGAAAGAAATCCCCATTCCTCCCTGTTAGTTCTTATGTGCTCTCATGAGCTGGATCTAGGAACCCAATTAATACAATAGCTGATTAAAATGAGAAAAGCATAAAATTTCATTAATTTTTAATGCACATGGGGATCTTCACAGAAGAGTGAAGTCTGAAGAAAAGACCAAAGCATGATGCTTTTATACTGTTTAAACAAATGACAATAAATTTGTGAAGAGATGGGCCAGGACAAAGTAGTAAATTTTGGGGGTGTCACTAAGAGATATATCAGGAGAGGGGTTCAAGCTAGCAAAAGATAAGGGTTACTTTAAGGAGTTTATTTATTCAGGTTCACTGAAGCCCCAATTATCTCTCCTGTGACCAAAGCTATTTTCCACCTTGGCATGTGAAGGACATCTTCCAAAAGAATCTTTAAGACTTGCTGCATCTGGGGGAAAAAAGATAGGCCAAATGGCCCTTTCAGAGGTTACATTCCTAGGTGACTTCAGCGTGGAATGATCAATTCAAAATTGGTGTTTTTTGTCTTAATTCCTTCACATGTGTTCTGGGTGGGATTGAAGCTGATCCCAGCTCCAAAGATGGATAAATCACTTGTGACTAAACAGTCATGAATCCCATCATTTAATCAGGGAGTTAGTTTAGCAATGACCACAGACCCAGATAAGGGCAGTGAAAGGCCTGGAGCTGATTTTTGGACTCGGTAAGAAGGCAGGTTCTCTTTCAGAGATGTACTTGTCTGAAAACAATGCATACCCACTGCTGCCAGTCCCCATTGCTCTGCACAGAGCCTGGAGAGGAATTTGTTGATTTTTTTAACTTTATTTTTAAATAAAGAAAATTTCTTCAAAATGCCCTTGCCTAAAATGTCACAACTCGAGTGAAATAAAAGGTAGTTATTTTCTCCATGAGACAGCTGGCTCTGAACTTAAGAGTGTCTTAATTTCAATATCTGCCATCTCAAACACAGACCCTGGAAACAGGAGCTGAGCTACTAAGCTACCGTTGCCAGGGTGATAAAGTTCTCCAGAAGGTTTTTAAACTTAAAGTTAGAAATTGTTAATCATACTAATATTAGAATCAGATAAATTTGCCACCATTTTCTAATTCTTCTAAATCAGATTAAATTCCAGTAAAATTAAGCCATAATCCAAGAACCATTCAAAGCTCAGGAAAATCCATTTGGAAGAAGGCAAATTCACAGGCCTTGTTCGCATGACGCTGTGTACACTTCCATCAATTAAACTAGGATGCATGTACAAGATTGTAAAGAGGGAAAGAATAGTAAGGCCATTTTGTTTCTACGTTACTTAAATGAGTTGCAAAGTGAATTTACAAGTTAACCATTGGAGAGGAATAAAATATTAATAGCCTTTATCTAACAGGCAATCTTCTGAGAAAGTGAGTATTTTAATAAGTTTAGCTCATTTTAAAATAAGTCATTCCAGATTTTAAGAACACTCTATCTGGCACCACAATCTCCCAGAAACCAGTCCTTTTATAGAAATGCAGAGGAAAAGAACTATTTTTATCCTTCATTCTAATAAACTATAATGGAATGCAGAATAGAATTGGTGCCCAAAGTTAACCAGCACACAATGTCATCATCTCCATAGACACTCTCAAATAGTACAGATTCAGTTTTCAATCATTCATTCCTTCTTTGACCATTACCTCCGCTTCTCACAAAGGGTAAAAAATACCATAAACATGTATCACCAATCTGTTCCACCACGTAGTTTTCCTTTTGCAATTTTACTGCATATCATGTTAGTCATTTTTTAATTCTCATCCTCTAATTAGGAGCTCTAGCAAGAAAAAAATACCCCTTCTACCTTCAAATACACATACATATTTTTCTTTTGTGGAAGGTGCTTAGCTTCAAAACCACATGAAAAATAAAAATTCATCCACAATCTGTGACATGCTACTCATACCAACTATAAATATGCTCAAGAATGACAGTTGACCCTAAATATCTATAAATATGCAACCATATACTCACAACGTGTGTCTCAGAGCTTAAATCAAATATCACACTAAATCAACAGAGCTGATTTTCAGGTATGCTTCATGGGATTTGGAATTATGACTGTTTAATCTTACCTAGCATTCAAAATTATTCACTGTACAAATTGCACTAGAAAAGAGAGTGCATCCCTTAGAATAATGCTAATCAATGCACTGCAAAATTCACCTGTTTCTGTCTTGCATGGTCTACATGACCATGCCACGTTGCTGGGACTTACAGTAATAGATTACTCTGAAAGAATTTCATTGCTTTTTCTCCCCAGTCAATCTTATTGTGTAAAAAAACACTTATTTACATTAATTACATGGAAATGCTGAAATTTACAAGAATATGCTTTTGGTACACAATTAATACTCTCCCTACCCACATTCATGTCTTCTGTTATTTGATTAATTATTTCACTTGAATGTCTTTGTTAAACAACTAAAATATAGGCTTCTTGAAGGAAAAACACGTGTGCATGTTTTGTTTTCTCTACAGCACACTCTGCATTTATAAGTCCCCGATGATTATTTGAGGAATTGAATATTTCAATATTTCAAACTCTTCCTTTATCTTTGTTTTTCTGCAGTACTGGGGGGGGGTGGTAAGACTCTGAGCCACACGTGTGCTAGGCAAGTGCTCTACCACGCCCCAGCCCCTTTTGCTTTTAGTTTGTTTCCCCCCATCCCACCCTCGCTAACTTTGCCCAAGTTAGCCTGCAAATCCTCCTACTACCTCCTGCTCCCAGTAGCTGGGATTGCAGCAGTGAATCACTATATCCAATCCTATTTCAAACCTTCTTTCTCTTCAGATCTGTCTTCTACAACTTCGCTACACTCCCCAAGAATATAAAGAGTATGAAAACTTAAACTTGCCACCTACCGTTAAGTAGGTAATAAACAGAAATGCTAAAATCACTTGGGAATGAATAAACTCACTCAGAAATGTTATCTGTGCACAGTAAAAGTTGCTACCATAAGATTAAGATCATAAATAAAGGTCAACTTGGTGTGGTCACAGTATCCAGGTATTTGTTCAAATATCCGTCAGGATAGTGTTGTGAAGATACCTTGTGGATGCAATTAACATTGAAATCTGCAAACATTGAGTAAAGCGTATTACCATCCATGATATGGATGGGCCTCATCCAATCAATGGAAGACTTAAGAGAAAACAGACTGAATTTCCCTACAAAAGGGAACTCTGACTCAGACTGACTGGAGTCCAGCTTCGCTCATCTCCAGCCTGTCATCCACTCTGCAGACTGCAGACTCAAAAGCCTCCACAATCACATGAGGCAATGCCTTCCATGAATCTTTTCTCCTCTCCTTTCTCTCTCTCTCTCTCTCTCTCTCTCTCTCTCACATACACACACACACACACACACACACACACAATTGGTTCTGCTTCTCTGGAGAACCCTAACTTACACATTCATTATTCCATAGGAGCAGCTACATTTCATAAGACTAAAAATCTGATTTAAAACACTTTATAGGGCAAGAAGGGCCTGGAGGGAAAGCTACAACACCTTATTTTTTTTTTTTTTTTTTTGCCTATTGCTTCTTTTTTTTTTTTTTTCATTTTTCTTTTATTATTCATATGTGCATACAAGGCTTGGTTCATTTCTCCCCCCTGCCCCCACCCCCTCCCTTACCACCCACTCCACCCCCTCCCACTCCCCCCCTCAATACCCAGCAGAAACTATTTTGCCCTTATCTCTAATTTTGTTGTAGAGAGAGTGTAAGCAATAATAGGAAGGAACAAGGGGTTTTGCTGGTTGAGATAAGGATAGCTATACAGGGCATTGACTCACATTGATTTCCTGTGCGTGGGTGTTACCTTCTAGGTTAATTCTTTTTGATCTAACCTTTTCTCTAGTTCCTGGTCCCCTTTTCCTATTGGCCTCAGTTGCTTTAAGGTATCTGCTTTAGTTTCTCTGCATTAAGGGCAACAAATGCTAGCTAGTTTTTTAGGTGTCTTACCTATCTTCACCCCTCCCTTGTGTGCTCTCGCTTTTATCATGTGCTCATAGTCCAATCCCATTGTTGTGTTTGCCCTTGATCTAATGTCCACATATGAGGGAGAACATACGATTTTTGGTCTTTTGAGCCAGGCTAACCTCACTCAGAATGATGTTCTTCTTCATGGCTGCATAAAATTCCATTGTGTATAGATACCACATTTTCTTAATCCATTCGTCAGTGCTGGGGCATCTTGGCTGTTTCTATAACTTGGCTATTGTGAATAGTGCCGCAATAAACATGGATGTGCAGGTGCCTCTGGAGTAACAGTCTTTTGGGTATATCCCCAAGAGTGGTATTGCTGGATCAAATGGTAGATCGATGTCCAGCTTTTTAAGTAGCCTCCAAATTTTTTTCCAGAGTGGTTGTACTAGTCTACATTCCCACCAACAGTGTAAGAGGGTTCCTTTTTCCCCGCATCCTCGCCAACACCTGTTGGTGGTGGTGTGCTACAACACCTTAAATGTAATCAAAATCTAAAGTAAAGGTGCTAAATTATTATTTAAAAGAAGCAAATGGATAAAGACAGGTGTATAAATAACAACCAACAGGATTCATCTCTAAAGTAGAAGGAAATGAGTAAATAACAGGAAGTATTTATAATTTTACCATATTTCTTTGGTTCTAATCCATACTACTTTGTTTTGACTTTTAACCCTCTAAAATTGTGATTATTTTATAATCACTGTCAGCCAGGGGGCACTAAAGACACGATTATCATTGTCTACATGTGCACATCAAAACTGGCAGCATCAGCACTGGAAGCATGAGTGGAACACTCAAGAAATGCCACATCACTGACAGTTTTTTTTTTCCATTTAAGATAGGGTCTCACTATACAGTCCAACCTGGCAATCCTCCTGCTTCAGACTCCCAAGTGCTGAGATTACAGGCATGCACCACCACACCCAGTCACATCAGCAACTTCTGTTGACCACTGTGTAAAGACTCAATAAAGAAGAGATTCAGAAGAATCTGACTTCCAAAGTAAAGAAATTTAAGGACAGAATGTTGTAACAAATTAGTTTTACTTACATTCTCCCCTTTCTGTATGCTAGAAAATAATGTGATATTTTATTTTTTACAAAAATTTTTATTAGGATATATTCATTATACGGGGGTGGATTCAAAGTGACAATTCCAATCAGACTTATATTGTACATTATTTACATTTCCCCCATTGTCTCTCTTCCTCAACTAGTAAAAAAGCACTGTCGCACGGATGAAATTGCATGGTTTTTTTTTAAAGTAAATAAGAGAATGGTGTTGTCTTACAATGAATTTGATCTTAGTTGTGATGAGAAACAGCAGTTTCTGGCTATCAGAATTAGCGCAGAGAACTAATGCCAGCAGCAATGACCTTTTAAGACTTTACACTATGCCAGCAGTGCTCAAACTGTACCCAGCATCTGAATCTCCTGAAAAATAAGATTTCTAGGCTCCATCCTTCTGCTTCTGGTTCAAAGCCATGCCACTCCCATCAAACATGACCTCCTGGCAGAGCTGAGGTGCTCACACACTCTGATCTAAGCAAGATTAGCTCAAGGGCAAAGGACTGGGCCTGCAGAGAAGGTCATCAGTAGCAGCTGCACAGGGGAGGGAACTGATTCACACATGATCTATTTCCAAATCCAACAACACCAACAATCTGTGTGATAAATGAACAGCATTGCTGAAGAGACAGAAAGTGGAACTCAGATCCTTTCTAGCTCTAAATGTGTAAACATCTTGGTCCTGTGTGTGGTGCAAAAATAAAATATAAATTAGTCATTCATGATCTAAACAGAGCTTCTAATGCAGACCTGACTCAAAATATAACTTCTAACATTCCAATTAAAACTGGACCCAGAATAGAATTACCTTCAGCAACTCTTCTAAAAAAAAAAAAGATAAAACTGCACAAAAACAACCAATACATGATTCTGGAAAACAACACATGAAATACAAGAAATGAAGAAGCTTTTAATCTAGGAAAGCTACTGAGCACAGGGTAAAAGGTAGAAGTGGCATTTGAACCCAGAGCCATTCCCATACACCATCCTCCAGCTCCATTAGCCCACGGATGGAGCAGTGCACCAAGGCTGGGAGGCATAAAAACAGCACTCTTGCTGCTGGAGGGGACTGACTTGATTTGGAGCAAAGTGTGGAGTGACTTGATTTGGAGCAAAGAGCCTGCACATGCCTGCAGGCTCTTCAAAATCCACAACAAACTCAGTGGCAAACCATAGTAGAAGACCAATGTCACAGCTGTCTCCAGTTGTGATCCTGGGCCATAAGATCGCCAGAAAAACACTGGGATCATAAGTACAAGCCCTTCAACTCAGCTACTCCCAAAATGAGGTTGTCTGACACTTTTTCTGCCCTTGGTACTCATAACCTCTACTCTTCACTTATCCACAAAAACAATAAGAACTTCTTTGCTAAACAAAATTATATCTAAATTAATTTTTTCAATGGTCATATTATTCTACTTGGGCTAACAAGAAGTCAATTATATTTATTTATTGATTGTCACTTGGGTTCTAGTTAAATGATACTGTAAAAACCTGAATTTCAGGCAGAAGAGTTTTTATTAGAAATATTAATAGAAAAATTGTATTTACTGGGAGACTCAAAGTCAGGTAGGATATTGGCTTGGGGAATTATCAATTCCTTTTGCTCTTGTGACACTAAGTCCAGGGAACTGAGGTGTCTTCCTCAGCTCATGAGTTCTTCATTTTTATCTCCCCATAGAGCTCTCATTTTAAGCCATCAAGGAAAAATGAGAGTCCTAACTTCATAATGCCAATCTATATAACTATCAGATGGAATTTCCCTTCACCAAAGGAGTGAGTTGTAGTAAGGATATTAGCAATCAACATCAAAACTGTTCAGAGGAAGTCTCCCTGACCTTTATTTTTATTTTATTATGTTTTATTTAAAATGTACAAAAATAAAATGTTGTACAATTTATGCTTCTTAATGATAAGAATAAGGAGTTAAGTTAAATACATTTATTTCAATACAAAACCTTTACTCTTTGAGACTATTCTTACTTATCATAGTAGGAAATATGAAAAATGTATACAAAAGAGGCATTTCCCCTTGAATACACAGTATCTTCTAAACATAGTAAGAATTCCATAAATAATAGTTGCAAAAAATCTCTATTCACTTGTATTATTTATAACCATTTTCTCAAAATTAACACAGATAGTCTTATAAATGGGTCAGAAACACTATTTGATGATATTCAACATCAATAGTCCCTTGGTTATAGTCCTTTCCTCAAGATTTCTCTTGGTAAAGTGACCATAACAGTAATAGAAAATTTGGTCAGTGAAACATGTGGATTTCCAAAGAGGATGCAGGTGCAATAAGATGGGGTAGTCATGGTGGATTTCTCAGTTTACTCCCCAGACTACACCAGCTCCAATCAGTGTTCCATTACTAAATCCCAAATGCTGTTTGTAAATACCTCATGCAGCACATTAACCGTATCACTTTGTATATATAAATTGTCACTTTCTGAATAACTCGCTGGTTTTAGTACTATCAAATTAGAAAAGTGAGCATAGCAAATTGCTGAAATCAAACTTAAAGCAATTTAAATTATTAATTTACTTATTGGAAGGTAGTCTATAGTTTTTCCCTCTAGACCACCAATAAAGAAACCATTCTGGAAAGCAACTAGAAAGCAAAGCAGGAGCTTAAAATACGTAATGTGTTTATGCTCCTGATTTGATAATTATACTTCTAGGAATCAATCCTGATAAAATGTTGAGGAACTTTTGTGAGTAAGAATGGATAACAAGCCACTGTTTAAAATACCTGTAACTCAAGTCAACCATTGTAGTACATCGCTATAATCCCAGAACTCAGGAGGCTGAGACAGGAGATCACGAGTTCGAGGATAGTCTGGGACACATAGCAAGACCTTGTCTCAAAGATAAATAAATAAATAAGATACCTGCAACTGAAAACAATCTAAATATATCCAAAAAATAAATTAAATTAAATATGATAGAGCTAAACAATGGATTATCATGTAGTCATTAAAACAGACTATGAAGAGCTTTTGATAGTTTGGGAAGACATAATTATTTGAACAAGGATATTAATGTTTCATGCCAAATGAAATAATACTTATTTTACCATGACAAATGCATGCTACATGATTTGCTTTAATTTACTAAGCCTAAACAAATATGCCTGAATCAGTATCTTGTATTAATCATTTATCTAGTTTACATGTCACATTCAATTTGTTTTTTGAAAGTTCAGAATACTTTAAAGCAAAGATATGAAAACAATCAATGAATCATATGCCAGGATAAATTTTAGTATGTAATAAAAATAAAAACCTCTTAAAATAATCTATGAATTTGGCTACTTTCCAAGAGACTGATTCCTAAGTAGTACACAAGGATTATGTTTGTGAATCACAACATTTTGTGTTTATTTTAGTACTGGAAATATCTGATGAACCACATCTGAGGTTAATACTTCCAGAGTAAGTCAAAATGCAAACTAAATTATCCCAGATGCCAGGTCTTCAAGCCAAGACTGAGATCATCATATAAAAATAGCTAACAGTGAAGTTATAAGTTATGTCTGTATGTGGTGCTATTCCATCCCGAAGTCACTGGAAATTAGAGATACACAGTACAAAATGAATTCATTTTAAAGACTTTCCCTTTAAAGATGAGCAGAAAGAAAGCACACAGACAAAATCATAGAAATTGTCTCTTCAGAATCAATGTGGGAGTGGTTTCTTTTTCAAATTCTGGTTTTAGTTTGGACACGTCAGGCTTGAAATATCAAGAGCATGTCTAAGTAGAAACTCTAGGAAGCCGGTGCAAATTAAAAGATGATTTACAACTAAAGAAGTAGGATGAAGTGCTTCTTCCCCTGTCTACCTTTAGTTGTGTGTATTACTTAGGAGGTCTGCCTTTATTCAGATTTCCCAGAAACAGTAGTCCTGACATGAGGATTCAAATGCAAGTAGTATTGCAAAGTGCAGAAAACACTGGGAGAAGAACGAAGAAGAAAGACAGGGAAGGGAAGGCAGCCAAGAAGGGTGTATTACAAAGCCTGCTACCTTGTGGGCAGCTGGAGCTTAATCCCATATGAAAATCTAAGAACCACTATGAAACATGTAGCTTCAGCGTCAACACAACTGAACTCAATCATTGGTTACAGGCTACTGTGGGAGAGGGGATTGAGTCCATGGCAATTCCTGCTCTTGGGAGGGGAATGAGGAAAGGAGGCAAAAACCCCCTCCAGTCCCAAGGTTTCAGTAGAGTCCTCAAAGGGCCTCAGGCAAAGAAAGACAGATACTAGCAGGGAGGTGGAAGCAGGGAAAACATAATGAAGTGGTATGGTGCAAGAGATAAAGGGCTGGGAAAAAAACATAGTCCTCATTCTGAGATATTACAGCTCAGACCATTACAAAGTCATTAGGACTCTGTCCTTATGGATGGATTAGTAATTCATGCAATTAGTAGACTAATGGATTAATGGGTTATCTCAAGACTGGGTCAGTTATAAAAGCCAGTTTGGCTACTTCCTAGAGACTAACTCCTAAATAGACTCTTCCATTTTGTACTATTTTTTCATTCCCATATAAGCAACAAATGATCATTCCTGCTGTTCCACATCCTCCTCAGCATTTGGGGCTATTAGCATTTTGGATTCTGGTCATTCTAAGAGGTGCTTTAATTTGTCAGTCTTAACGATATATGAAGTATATAATCTTTCCATATGCTGATACACCCATCTGCATATCTTCTTTGGTATCTGTTAATGTTTTTGTCTCATTTTTAATTGGAATGTTTGATTTCTTATTATTGAGTTTTAAGGGTTCTTTGTATATTTTGGACAACAGTCCTTTGTCAGATGTGTTATATACACATCAAGGCCAGTCAGAGCAAAGAGTTAGTGAGACCCTATCTCGAAAGACAAGTCAGAGGTGTTGGGACATATATGTAATCCCAGGTAATCAAGAGGCAGAGGTAGGAATATGGCAGTGTAAGGCCAGCCTGGACAAAATGTGAGACCCTATCTAAAAGCAAACTAAACATAAAGGACTGGGGGAGTGGCTCAAGGTAGAGCATTTAACTAGAAAGCATGAAGCCTTGAGTTTCAATCCTAGTCCCACAAAAAAAAAAAAAAAGATTTAATGAAACAGCAAAGGAAGGATTTAAAAAGATAGCTGTGTGTTATACTTTTATGTTGCTGTGATAAATACCTGTGAGAGACAACTTAAAGGAGAACAGATTTATTTCAGCTCACAGACTCAGGGGATTCAGTCCATGGTCACATGGCTCCATGCTTCTGGGCCTGTAGTAATCAGAACAACATGGCAGGGGGGCCTGTTGCAAAAGTTGTTCATCTTACAGCAAACAGGAAGCAGAGGAGAGGCCACAGGAAGGGGCCGGGGACCAGGTGAATCTTTGAAGGCATGCCCCTAGTGAATTACTTCCTCTACCTATGCCCCAATTCTTAAAGTTTCCAAAACCAACCAAAATTGAACCACCAGCTTGGGACCATGTATGCAAACACATGAGCCTGTGTAGGAACATTTCATATTCAAACCATAAGAGTCTACTCTATACCAAAGAATGAGCAGAATACTGAGTACCCATAAATAAAACAGAAATGGTTTTAGGAGCTTGGAAAGTAAGTCAGTGATAATAATATAGACAACTAACACTGCTCTACGACTGCTGCTTCTACTGTAACAGTGACTCATATTAACTTAATACTGTCTACTAAACATTTCCATCCGGATATTCTCAATGCCACCAAATTCAGAACCTTGACACTCCTCTCCCTAGACTCTCAGCACAGTCACTCCCAAATCCTGTGTGCTTTATCCTCTCGATACCTCTGGCACTCCTCTTGCTTGTTCCCATCCCTCTCACATTCACCTCTGATCCTAGCCACCATCATCTGTCACTTGGACGCTGAACTAAGTTCCTAATGGAAGTACTTACATTGAGTCATAATCTCTTTCAATCTATTTTCTGCTATGGAAAGCAGGATTCCAAAATGTATATCAACCACAAATATCACCAGGTTACTCTCCCATTTCCCTTCCCTCTAACATTCTACCTGACTTAAAACCCTTTTGGTGGCTTTCCAATGCTCACATGAAACAATCCAAAAGCCTAGTTATAGTCAAAAAAGACCTTTCAATGAATAGTGCTGCTAGTTAAGCCAACAAATGTTCCTAGAATTCCCTTTTCTGCCTTATTTCAAGTAAGAGTTAGTTTCTAAAGCATAAGTAAAATAGGACCCCATGGATTGTTGTATCTCCTACAAGTTGGTACTGGTCTGCTTGCTCTCAGAACAACGTCTAAGAATACAACTTCCCTACTTCCTGCCAGATCTCCTCAGTGTCTCCAAACCCTGGCACATCCATGCATCCAAGGTCATGCATATATGTAGTTTCATGGCAAAGAGCATCAACTCCTCATGGAGGTCAACCACATTGCCAAGGTCACAAGGACTGAGAGTCAGATTTGGGTTTTGTCTTAGAGCATTCCAGTTCTTGTCCAGCTGTTTTGCCTGATTCGGTATCATTTTTAGAGATTCGGCATCCTGAGCAAAATGCTTGCTGGCCTTCTAATCCTTCCATCCTAAGCCACCTTCCTTTTCACTGTGTTGTAATAACTCACCTCAAATTTTCACCTCACGAACTTTGAACATTCTAGTCTTTCTTCCTGGAATCTAACCCCTGGCTTTTGCCTAGTCAGAGCCCACCTTTCCTGATATGACCCTCATAGTATCAGGTCCCTTTCTTTCACAGTTTCTGTAATAGCAATTTATACGTTCAACTTTTTATAAAGACATGAAAGAAATAGAGTGAGCAGGAAAAGCAAATGGAAGAATGTTAGAGGAGGGATTGGGAGGTAAATTTTTCTACCTAGCAAAATGAAGTCTGCTTTATCAGTCACATAGGAATGTATGATTTCATTAGCTTTTATTAAATACGTTTTGTTATTAATCCTAAGTAACTCACTGCCTCTGACAATGCTGTCCCAAAAATCTGTGTGATACATTGTGGATTTCAGTTTTCAATCACAAGAGACTCTTAGGGTTTTACAGTGTCAGAGGAGATAATTTCATAATGGTAACAGTAGTATAAGACCACATGGAAAATAACGATACTGACAACACATGTCAGTCTTCATAAGATTCAACTTTGGCTCACATACTTCTCACAAATTCTAGAAATCAATCCAAAGGGATTATTTCTAGCTTGGTTTTTTATCATATTGGAAAGCTCTGAAAACAAATGACCCTTCATTCAAAGCCTACATTCAGAAAATGTTCCTCTTTCTCTACTACTAGTTCCACTTAAAACTGTTCTATGGCTACTGAGTGAATTTAATCTTGTGCCCATAAAAGCTGACAAAGTAAAGGATTAGGCATTTCTCTAGGCTTACAGTTCTTCAATTTTCTTAATATCCTGGATAGTAGAGCTTTTTGAACTAAATTATCTGCAAACCTCTGGAATTAGGCACTTCAATTTTAGATGACATCGGGTGCATTCAGGGTGGTATGGCCATAGACATGGAAATTCCATCTTAAAAACCTTATTCTAACCCAAATACTTACTGATATAGCAAAGATTTCATTTTTAGGTGGTAAACACTGGAAAGCAGAAATGAAAACTTTTATTCTCAGTCACAAGTTTAAAATTCTTTAACTTCTTTTGCAAGTATCTGACTCTGGTACAATAAACTTTGCATTATGCATTTTTGTAAGTTGCTTACAGTAGACAACAATTAATATTTATAAAATGCTTACTAAGTGCCAGATACTTTTCTAGGAATTTTACATGCATTAACTCATTTACATTTAAGGAGCTAGGTATTCTGCAAATGTCTTAATAATTGAATAGGTTGACATTAAAAAACAAACAAACAAACATGCCTTTCACCTAAGCAAAGTTGATGGACCAATTTTAAATCAATTTCCTGGACATAGGAAAAATGTTTGCTTTGTTATGTGTAATGAGTACAAGGAATATATGCTGTTACTGAAAACTAAAATGCAAACTAAAAACTATGCCAAGAATACATAAATTCTTACTTAAATACAATGAACACTAATAAATTATACATCTGAAATAAGTCATGATTTAGTACAAGCAATATTATGAAAATCAGGTCACGCTAAGGAGAGGTCACACCTGAAAGAGGGAGAGTAAAAGAAGGCAGATAAAGTGAATACGGTTGATGTACATCCTACACAAGAATGAATATAGAATTTTTAAAACTGTTGAAACCACCACAAGAAGGGGACAAGAAAGGTAAAAGGAAAAAAATAGAGGAGATGAATCAATTCGGGTTATAATACATAAATACATATGTACATTGAAATGTCACAAAGAAATTCCCTGTACAGCTGTCTTAAACAAACAAAAATATCATTTTTTTTAAATTGGAGAACAGGAGGACAAAACAGGTCCTGTCTAGGGGGTTGGTATCAGTGGGAAGAGAGAGGATGTGGGGAGAGGATGTAGGAGGGTGAATATGGTGCAAATACTGTGTACACGTGTATGTAAATGGAAAAATGAGACCCACTAAAACTATTCCAAGAATGTGGGGAGGGGGGGATAAAGAAGAATGATGGAGGGGGTGAATTCAACTACTGTATATTGTAAGAACTTTCGTAAATGTCACATTTGCACAGCAATAGTTTTTTAAGAAGTCATTATTTAGGTGTTCTTTTTAATAAAAAGTCTGTTTAATAAAAGCCAAATCTACAATTAATTGAAATAATTACAATCTTAGCACCTGATGATAAGCAATAGTCTCTCTTATTTCAGCCATATGCTAGTCCATCATTTGACAGAATAACAAAAACAAAGCTAATAAATTTTCTACATGACATAAAGAGAACTTCTCACAGCGCCTATCACATAGAAACACTCTAAAAGGCTAAGTATATGTTACTGTTGATATTTATTCAATGGAAATAAACATGTATCAAATGCCTGCCATGTTATACACATTGCACTAAAAGCTTTATAATCAAGTATTTCAACATAGACAGCACCAAGGGAACTTTAAAAAATACTGATGGCTGGATCCAAGCTCCAAACTTTCTAATCTAATTGGTCTGGGATGCAGCCTAGACCTAAGGGTTTGTTAAAAAGCACCCCCATATGATTTAAATGTATACCCAGGTCTGAGAACCACTGTATAAACAGATAGGTTATGTTATGTCCTCCTCATAAATTGCTTTTTTTACTGCAGTTAACAGAGGAGAAAATTGAGACTCAATGAGATTTGGTGACTTGTTAAATGTGGGACAAGTATGCTCACTCTTAGAAACTTTGCACTGTATCATGTTGCTTTCTGAATGGCAAATATGTCACAACCATCAGTCTGTTTTCTACCATTTGAAAACTCAGCTGAGAAAAATTCATATATGAAAGGGAACATCTATACATTCTGAGCTCTACTACAGATTTTGTTTGGTATTTTTTTCATTTTTAAATATGAACTCCCAGAAGTTCATGAAATTTAATGAGTATCAGTATGAATTGAAATAATAAAATAGGTGAAAATATTACAGTGTCAGACTGTGAAGCAAGCTTTTTCTCGCTCCTGATAACAATGAACATAACTGGGCCTAACTGGGCAGTGACAGGAGATGCAGAAAGGACATAGGATAGACAGACAAAATGGGGCCAAGTGTGCTAGGGGCTCGGATGCAAACCTACAGCAGCCTCATGGCTTCTTTTCTCTGTTATTCTCTTCATTTACCCTGCTTCTTTTCTTTATCTTTATTCTTTAAGGCCTTACTCCTTTCCAGTTCTTTAAAACCTTGCTTCTAAAGTCTTCTTTCTATTCTTTATAACCTCATTTCTAAAGTCTTCTTTTCTGTTCTTTAAAGTCTCTTTCCTTAGACTCGCTCTGTCCCATGTTTTCTCTTAGCTTTTCTTTAGCATAATCTCTCTTAAAGTCTTTTTTGCCTCCAGACTTGCACTGTCCCATGTTCTCTTTAGCTTTCTTAAAATCTCGGCCCTCAGACTTGTTAGCACTTCCCCTTTAGCAATTCTCCTTTGGCAATTCCTCTTTAATTCTTTTCCCTTCAGCAATCCTCCCTTCAGCCATTCATCTTCCCCCTTCAGCAATCTCCCTCCAGCAATCCTCCCTTCCAAAAGCCTCCCACACCCAAAAAAGCCAAAAAGCCAAAAAACCTCCCATCAAAAGCCCTTGGACTTGCCCTGTAGAATCCTCAGTGCAGGAAGCTGGAAGCCACACACCAGCCCATCAGCAACATCAGCATTCCACCTGCGTCCT
This sequence comes from Castor canadensis, assembly GCF_047511655.1. NCBI lineage: Eukaryota > Metazoa > Chordata > Mammalia > Rodentia > Castoridae > Castor > Castor canadensis. The sequence goes on along the minus strand of NC_133392.1, from coordinate 91,867,965 downwards.
CCTTCAGGGAGTCTTTTATACCCAGTGGTAAGCAAGGAGGTAGAGCAGCAGTTCTCCAGGGGCATGACATTGTAACAAGAGGAACCTGCATTCTACCTCTCTGAACATAAACAACTTAGGAAAAGCAGCTGTTCTACATTTTCCTCTTCTGCAGCCAGGGCTGTGCCAATCTCAGCCTGCAGAAACATCTTAGGAAAAGCAGCTGCTCTGCATCTTATTCTCACCTTATTCTGTGGCTGGGGCTGTGCTGAACTCAGCCTACAGACCACTGAGCACAGCTGTGCTAATGTCCAGTTCTCATAGGCTTCTTATGATCCGATTGTATAGAACAAGAAAAATTATTAACTGCAAGTACTATCTTGGACTTCTTGTCTCTGTATTTGTGTGTGTGTGTGTGTGTGTGTGTGTGTGTGTGTGTGTACTATGTCAAGAAGATGATTGTATTTCTTACCATAGTTGAAGCCAAAGTAAGTTTGAAGAATATTCATTTTTTACATTATATATACTTCCTATGGTTTTCTCTAGTCTGTAATGTCTTTCTTCTCCACCCAGCACTGAGCTCAGTTTAGTTGTCCCCTATCTTCCTTTTCTCTCCAAGGCAGAATTAATTGCCCTTTTCCACTGGTACAACACCTAACACATTACATCATATTTTTAAAGTATTTGCTTTAAATTTTTCTTTGCAAAGGGCAGCATCCCTCATTCTGAGCAATATGAACAAAACACAGGGCCTAACATATAATAGAGTTAAATTTTTTAATTAGATACTGCATCTCTCCATTATTTTACTCATGAAATTTTGTGATAATTGTAAAGAATGGACTGTATCTTCCATCTTTATGAATAATCACAAAATTCTACTAGCATTAGTTTACCAGCTGCATTATCCACTTTTACTCCCAATAATACATTTCTCTGCCAAAGATTACATCAAAGGACAAGGAAGACAAACTTTTAAAGCAGTGTACTAAATTACCCAAAGTTGTTTATGCCAACCTGTTCTCTTGCTTATTTTAATATGAAATAGAGCTTTCCAATTCATGTTTCTCTATGTGCTTTTAACTAAACAGACATTTATGGAACAATTACCAAATAAAAGACACTAAATAAGTTATTTGTAACAAAAATAAGTTCATTTGTATTTTGTGAATTAGAATGGAAAAAATTATAAAAACACTAATCAAATGGAAACAACCATTGATTCTCTTGACTTCTTAGTTCCATCAAACTTTTGTAATCTATGTTCATATCCGTAAAACAAATTTATCATGTCCTCCCATTTCTCAAAGTCATTGAAATATTTGGACTTTTTGATAATTCAATAAATGGCTTATTTTAAAAAACTAAGATTTCATCTCACTCCAGTTAGAATGGTCATATTCAATGGCAATAACAACAAATGCTGGTGAGGATGCGGTGAAACAGGAACCCTTATACACTGTTGGTTGGAAAGCAAATTAGTACAACCATTATGGAAAGCAGTATGGAGATTCCTCAAAAAGATAAAAATAGAGCACAATATGATCCAGTGATACTGTTCCTGGGCATCTACTCAAAGGAACATAAGTCAGGATACAATAGAGACACCTATACACTAATGTTCATCACAGCACTATTCACAATAGCAAAGCTATGGAAACAACCCAGATGTTCTACGACTGACGAATGGATCAAGAAAATATGGTACATATACACAATGGAGTTGTAAATAGGTGCAATTGGAGGACATCATGTTAAGTGAAGTAAGACAGGCTCAGAAAGACAAAGGCTGAATGTTTTCTCTTGTACATGGAAGATAGATGCAAAAGATAAACATATACACAAAAAGAAACATTATCATATACAAACTCACATGGAGACCATGTTTGTAAGAGTGGAACTACTCTGTGGAACTCAGGGAAGAAGGGAAAGGAAAAGAGAATGACAGAGCATCAACAATATTGTAAAACATATTGTTTTACGATCCTCTATATGTGAAGGTAGAAGATGCACCAATATGTATTGAAAGCTGTTGAAAATGGGGAGTGGAAGGAAAAGGGAGAGCGATGGAAGGGTCTGAATGAACCAAAGTAAAGTATACTCACAGTGGGGGTACATTGAGAAACCCCTTCAAACATTGACTTAAATATGAATAACGAACAACAAGACTGTAAAATAGTGTATGTGGGGAGGTACTTATGGGGGTGGGGGAGGGTGAATGAAGGAGATTAAAGTGAGGGAATATGGTTGATGGACTTTATATACTTGTATGAGACAGAATAAAGAAACCTCTTGCAATTGCTTTAAGTGGGTCAGGGAGGGGGTTGAAGGGAAGAAAAGGTGAGGGTGATCTAACCAATATAAAACCTATTTGGAAATGTCATAATAAATCCCCCTTTACAACAAATATATGCCAATAAAAAATTAAATATATATATTTATTAAGGATGCACGTGTATATAAACATATATATAGTTTCAATACCTTATATCTCTGACAAGCAAAAAGTCCTATATAGCCTAGTGATCTGAATAATTAAGACATTTAATAAATATTATCGAGTATATGCAGTAATTACCAGTTAGTAAGGGAATAATATACAAATTTTTAAAAATTAAAATTTATTTAGCATTAAAAAGGAACTTAAAATTATAATAGAATAGACATGAGAATAAAAGTAGGAAGAATTCCAGAGAGCATATACATTGCTCAGTAATAATTTTAGAAATCTATTGGAAAAAGATTCTGCCAATCTTTCTGAAAAGTTACCCCTCACAATTTATAGTTACAAACTTATCATACAATCTTAAAATGTGGGAGAGAAAAATTGCATATCAACTTTTTTTTCCAAATTTTTGACCCAAAGCAAATGACTATGATGTTTTACTTCTTACAGCTTCACTTAACACCATGGGCTTAACTAGAGTCAAATGCCAGCCATGGCTGGAACTGACTGGCCACTGAGTCATCTCAGGCAGAGACAGTCTACAGCATCCACAGTTCTGACAATGAACAAGCTCAGTCAAGACCTGTTCATAAGCCAAACATATCCTCTCAGAGCACAGACAGAAGCCCAAGAGCATAGCTTCTACTGTTAGAATTTCAATTTCAATTTGTTCCTTTTTGGCCAGGAAAAGAGTGGGAATGAAAGAAAGTATATGTAAAAATTTGCAAAGCCAGCTGAGTGCCAGTGGCTCACGTCTATAATCCTAGCTACTCAGAAGGCAGAGATCGTGAGGACTGCGGTTAGAAGCCAGCCCAGGCAAATACTTCATGAGACCTTACCTCGAAAATAACCCAACATAAAAAAGACTGACAGATGCTCAAGTGATAGAGTGCCTGCCTAGCAAGTGTGAAGCCCTGAGTTCAAGCCCCAGTACCACAAAAAAAAAAAAGCAAAGCCATACTGTGATTCCAGAATAGACAGTTTAATTCTATTTTTAGACTTGAGCAACAGAATATTTTACCTAAGTCAGATAGCCCACAACAGAACCATGCATTTCCTGCTTCCCATTTTAATCCATTAGGTTTTTATATAACATCTACCTCATGTACTATACCTATAACTAAATATCACGGAGTTAAAATAATAATGTTTTATCCACTATGGAATCTGAGCAGCTGCTTAAGTAGGAACATCAAAGTAAGGAAGCGAGATTGAGTTACTAATGTGTCCAGCAGACTCCATGAGTCCCCATAGTTTCTGCTTTCACAGCTTCCCAGCCCGTTTAACTGGCTCCTCACAGACAGACAGGAAACCACAAATCGAGCATGGAGGCTGATGAAAAGATAAATTATAATCACTTATTATAAGAAAAAAAAAGAAGGACTGCCTTCTCAGTCATCCTCTAGAATGATTTGCTGGATATTCCACATATTAGAGAGAAGATATGTCCCTTACCAAACATCAGTCATCTATACCACAATGAGATATAATCTCAGCCCAGTAAGAATGGTTAACATAAAAAAGACAGGATAACAAGTGCTGGCCAACATGTGAGAAAAGGGGAGCCCTTGCACACTGATTGTGGAAGTATAAAGAGTGCAGTCATACTGTTTCTGAAAAACTGCATGGAGGTTCAACAAAATATTAAAACTAGAACTGCTATATGATCCAGCATGTCCGTTACTAGGTACATATCCAAACTAAGTGAAATCAGTATGTTGAAGAGACATCTGCACACCCAAGTTCACAGCAGCACTATTCACAAAAGCCAAAAAATAGAAGCAACCTAAATGTCCATCAACTGATAAATGGATAAAGAAAATGTGGTAGTACTACTCAGCCATAAAAAGAATGAAATGTTGTCACTTGTGACAACACGAATACAACTGGGTATCATAATGTTACGTGAAATAAGCCAGGCACAGAAAGTCAAGTGCCACATGGTCTCACTCACATAAGGAATCTAAAACAGTTGATGGCTTACAAGATGACAGTAGAATGGCAGTTACTAGAGGTGGGGAGGGTCATGGGGGCAGAATGTGGAGGGACTGATTGGTGGGTACAAAGGCAGAGTCAGACAGGACTAAGCAGCTCTGGGGTACTAATGCACAAATACTGAAAGTAGAGATAATAATTATTATCACACAACTCAAAAATCTGAAAGAAAGGATGTTGAAGGATTTTTACCACAAACAAATGATAGAATGTTCAATGAGATATATTTAACCTGATTTAAACATCATGTAAGGCATACATGTATCAAACATTACAAGGGACCCCATTAATATGTGCAACCTATGTTTTGTGAATCATTAAAAAATACAAATGAAAATGATTCTACAATATATATATGTAAATATTAGAATGTTTATCTACAAGCACAAGGCCCTGAGTTCAAACCCTAGTACTGCCAAAATACATGTACACATATATGTTTATATATGTTGTCATAGATAATAGTCATCTAGTCTTCATATGAGAAATTATAAATCCCAATAGTGAAAACAAGACCCATAAATAGGAGGCATAAACCTAATGTGCAATATATTCAGTATCTTTATAGCTGACTTTTATAAACTAATTTTTAAGGATGAGTTTACATCGAAATTATACCACAAGGTTTTTTTAGTAAAGGAAGAAATATTCTAGTATTTGGAAAAAGGGAAATAAATGAGAATGGTAGCGGAGATTTATTTAAAATCCCAAAGTTCTAATTTAGCAGTAATCAAAATGAACATTTCTTAAATGAAGTACTTTTGGCCGGTATTAGATTAGTTTCTCGGACCTTCAAGCCAGTTATGGGGCTAGGATATAAACTTGACCCTTAATTCTTTCATTAGCTCACCACATACCAAAAGTACTAGCAGACTCAGAATCTTAAGGACTGTGACCTTCCCCTGGGTTAGTTTGGAAGGGAAGGAGCTGGGCTCTTCTCTTGGGAGAGCCCACTTGGGAGGCAGCAAGGAGGTACTGCTCCAGCATCAGCAGCCTCCAGATGCAGTTAAGCTCGGTTCTCAGTGGGTAGCCTAGGATGGCTTTTGATGATGTGGAAAATGTGTGCAGACTGCAGGCTTTGCGAAAGGAAAATGCTCAGGGGATTAATAATGAAAGAAATTCAACTCTTAACAAAGACTCAAAAGATGTGTAAAATCAAAAGCCCATTAGATTCTTTCAGTTATTTCTGATAACTGAATTTAAAAGACAAGTAAGGAAGCAATTCCACCTTCTGGAACGTGTGTGCAATTGCTTCAATCTGATTTTACTCCTCTACACAAACTGAAAAAAATATATGTAAAGTCTAGGTCCTAATTCAACTTTTACTGAGTGAGAATACACCTAATGCCCAAAACTTTGTTTTCTCTTTCCTTTGCTAGAAACTTGACTGTTCACTAAAAGAACACTAATTTAAAAAAGATAGTTTGAACTGAAAAAAATTACACTTCCCTGTGGAGGTGGAGGTGGTGGGGTGGGTGTTCTGCCTATTTTACTTGCACATGAGACTGTGCTAGCTGAGATGGGTGTTTGGAGTCACTCCATGTCTTAAGTTAGGGACTTCGGTCACCCACTCTCCAGTGCTGAAATAAACAGAAAGTTGATTTGGAGGGAATTTGGAAACCGACCTAGAGTCACTCCTTACCCACTTTAGTGCAGAGAGGTACAGTGGCCTTCTATTCAAACACCTGTGTTTGTAACTCCTCCCATTATTTAACTCAGCTAACTCTCAAATCAGGTGATTCTTCCCTTGGCTGGCAACAACAGCAAATAATTTCTAGGGTGTAAAATTTCAAATATAATGCCCCTCAAAATCTCAGCTAAGAAAACAACATGCATGTGTATGAAGGATTTCCTAAAAGAAATGAAGAACCTTCCTTTTTTTTTTTTTAACATAATAACATCCATTTCTGGAATGAGCCAGATCACCAGAGAGCTATACACCTGGACCATATCATATTGCTGGCTACAGTCACTCTAATGGAAATGCTTTATAAAGGACAGTTACAATTATCATTTACTATATGATCCATAGTGCTCTAATGGCAAATGCTATTCTCATGCTAGAAAAGAAAATAAGGACACTTTGAGAGATTCAGTGACTACCCTAAAAAGCCACTCCATGGGCCCATACTGAAGGACATTACAAAAATTAGTCCAGTGAAATCTGCAGGATTTCACTGTAAGGATGTTGAGGATGTCCTTAATGCACTGTTGTGAACGTTTTTATACTAAATACACCTTTATAAGAGGCTATAGCAGAAATTTCACTCTGGATTCAACACAAGAACAGCTTTGCTCCTCCTGAGAAATCAGTTTACTTTTCTTAGGGGTCTTTTTTTCAATCAATCAATAAACTTTTGGCTTCCTTCTTTACCTGGCAGTTAAACAAATAAGAATCAAATATGTGTCCTAGTTCTAACAAACAGAGGATTTCATCACCTGCATTTTATCAGCTAACCTCTCCTCCAACTGACATCATCTTATTTTTCTCACTGATATGCTCAATTTGTTTCCTCTCATCTTACATGTCCATACTACTATAAATTAGTTATATTTTTAAAAACTATTTACCAGAATCTTGTAAAGAATCACCAAAAAGTACATTCTATATACATAAATTATACCTGATATAGTACTAGGGAAAAGTACAAAAGTCATTTAAAATAACCAGAATGAAAAATAAAAAACAGCAATTCAAATATTTTTTATTATCTTTGAGTCAGATCTTGATAAATTTTCTAAATTACTTCATTCTTATATGATTCATCACCATATCCAATATCATTATTCCATTTATTATGATTGTATTTAAGATAGTTGTATTTTACATAAAATATAAGTTACAATGCATACGTTCAGTTATACTGGTACATTTGTTTGTTAAAGTTAGTTTTGAGGGATTTAATTTTATGAGGATTATATTGTGGAGTTATATGAGTTTACCGACTCCATTTATTCTCAGAGAAAAGCTTGCATATCAATGAATCAATGTGGGAAAATGTACCTTTTGTGAAAATGAAAGCATTAGAGGAGAAAGAACAAGTGCGTAGAAAAATTAGTAAGACAGATGCCCTTCACTTGCCCAATGTGAGATGCCGTATGTCCATGGCTCTGGCTTCATTGCTTCTTGCCTTGGCTGTCATAGGCAAGGACTGTCAAACTTTTGATGTAGGAACCCTTTACACTCTTAAAAAGTATTCGGTTTTGATGTTTACGCACCCTCAATATTTACCATGTTAGAAATTAAAGTGGCAAATGTTTAAAATACCTTTTCATTTTTAAATAATTAATAAGACCAATACATAATCTTGCTTCACAGAAGACATCTGGATTCTTTTATATATTTCCACACTGATGTTTTTGTTAAAACATATGAGAAAAATTTAACCTCACAGAGATATGTACTTGGAAAAAGGAGAAACACTCAAATAGCCTTTTAATGTAATGGTGCATATTTGAATTTGATTCCACACCAAAACTCAACAAGTACTAGCTTCTTAAATGTGTCACAATGTTAAGTCTAAAATCATATTAATGAACTTTTCCTTCTCTGTTACATCAAAATCCAATGGCCTACCAAATATCTAAAATAATCGAGCAAAAAGAACAAAGCTGGATATATCACATTCTGTAATTTCAAAATATTTTATAAAGCAATTATAATCAAACAGCATGGCATAAAGACAATCAAACAATGAAACAGGATAGAAAACCCAGAAACAGAGGCCGGGTGTGGTGGCTCATTCTTGTTATCCCAGTTACTCAGGTGGCAGCCATAATGAGGATTGTGGTTCAAGGCCCAGCCTGGGCAAACAGTTAACAAGACCCCATCTCAACCAGTGAAACGCTGTGCATGGTGGCATATGCTTGTCATCCCAGGTACTCGGGAGGCATGAATAGGAGGATCACGATCTAAGCCAGTACAAGCAAAATCTTGATTTTGAAAAGTAAGTAAAGCAAAGAAGGCTTTGTGGTTCAAGTAATAGAGCCAGAGTTCAAAACTCAGTACTGAAAAAATAAAAAAAGAACTTTTACCATGCATAATTTGTAACATCATGCAGTAGTCACTGGTTTCAAATGTTAATTTCAATGTACAATATGAAGAAAATCGCTAAATGATTTCATAAGAAAAGTAGATCTTAAGAAGCTGGCAAGCTCACCGTAATGGATTAAAATTTTCAAGATTTTGAATTGTTTCTTGAAAGCACAAATTTTGTCATTGACTACAAATACTGACAGCGGTTTTCCTTAAGTGATACATTCACTTTGTTGGTTTACAAGAAAAGTGCCTGCCAAATACTCAATTCTGAAAATCATAGTTTATCTATGTACTTCTTCTTTCCAATGAAAATGGTATTCCATGAAAAAAGCTAATTCAGAATGCACTCAAAGATGCTACACAAGTGATTTTCCTGAGACAGTCATCACACTATGATATGCAACAGAAATGTCCTAGGCATATTTATCAATGAGTAAAACGTTACAGAAGAAGGCTTGTACTCTGATTCTGGAACAAAATATAATCAATTTACTTTTTCCTGCTCCTCCTCTTTTTTATTAGCATATAATGGTTGTAGATGGGAAATACAATGTGAGATTTACCTATGTGCTTACAATATATCTTAATAATAGATTCACCCCCACCATCCTCCTCCCTCATCTACCCTTTTCCCTTCTTAGAACAATTTCAACAGGTTTCATTGTTCTATTTTCACACATGAATGCAAAACACATCCACCATATTCTCTCCCCTAAACTCCCACTGGCACCCACCCCTGGACAGGATCCATTTTAATTTCCTGTCCTTCATTTTCTTAGGTATAAATTGATTATTCTAGAGAGTCTTGCCTTGGTATTTCATATATACATTTATTACTCTTTCTCTATTGCCCTGCTTCCCCTATTATTCAACAACCTACAGAGCACTGTGTTATATTATCTTCATGCACAGATGCAATGTTTCAATATTTTTCACTTTCTAATACTCTCTTTCTCTTTCCTGCCTCCCCTAGTCCCCTCAGACAGATAAACTAATATAATCATGTTCTCTCTCATGCTTTTTCTCTCTTTATGTGTGTGTATGTATGTATGTATGTATGTATGTATGTATTTATGTGAACACTTATCTTATAGCCTAGCTTTCTTATAGGAGAGAAAATATGTGACCTTCAACCTTTTGAACCTGGCTTAACTTGGCTTTACACGATGTTCTCCAGTTCCATCTATTTACCTGCAAACAGCATTTCATTCTTCTTTATGACTGAATAATACTCCATTGTATATATTCCATACTTTCTTAATCCATTTATCAGTGTGGGACATCTAGACTATTTTCAAAGCTTGGCTACCGTGAATAGTGCTGCAATAAACATGGGTGTTCAAGTGGCTCTGTTGTACCCCGGGTTACATTCCTTTGGGTGTATGCCCAGAAGCAGTGTCACTAGATCGTATGGTAGGTCTATTTTTAGTTTTTGAGGAACCTTCACGCTACTTTCCATAGCAGTTGTACTAATTTACTTTTCCACTAACAGTGTAGAAGTGTTCCCTTTTTCCCTACATCCTCGCTAGCACTTGTTGTTGTGTTTTGATGATAACCATTCTGACGGGAGTGAAATGAAATCTCAGTGTCACTTTGATTTGCATTAGCCTTTATGACCAAGGATGTTGAGCATTTCCTCATGTATTTATTGGCCATTTGTACTTTTCAGAGTTGTCTGTTCAGTTCATTTGCCCATGCAGTCAGTGGGTTGTTGGTTCTTTGTGGGGTTAGCTTGTTGTCTGCTCCTCCTTTTTTAAGAGTGGCATAACTAACCACTCTTAAAATTTTGCACCAAACAACAATGAAGGGACTCTGAAATGTGAAAGCAAGAGGGCAGATTGGCAAGGAATCTCAGGACATGTGGAACAGCAATGTTCTGAGTTCCTGGGTTCTATTTTTATAGCCTATATGCCCCCAGGATTGGTTATAGGAAAGCCCTCCACCCCATAACCACAATGGGCACAGATAAGAAAAGCCTGCTGTCTCTGGATCAAGGACTGGGAAAGAAAAGCCCAACAGAGACCTACAGGAAAGCTTCTGTACCACTTCACAAGGCAGTGCCTTCAGACAGCAGACTTCTGCTCTCACTCTGCACCCACAAGCAAAAGAAGACCCAGGCTCAGCATCTTCTATGTCTTCTCCCCATCCATAAAGGTGGCAGCCCAAGGAAGTACATTACCCACATCCCCATAGACAGTATCCGGAGGGATGAGCAGAGCAGCAACACCCAGAATTAAGCTGGCTAAAGTACCATGGCAATGGCTCTGAAAATTAAACTGTCAATGGAACTGAAGCAGACAAAGTAGGCCAGAACCTACATAGTAAACCTAAACATGGTGATTATCTACTAAATATATAATTTAAACAGAATTGAGTCTCCTAATATAATTACCAAATACCAAGCATAAAATCAAAATTCATTCATCATATAAAGTTCAGGAAAACCACAATCTGAATGAGAAAAACTAATCAACAGATGCCAAAACCAAGACAAATCAGATACTAGAATTACCCAACAAAAATTTTAAAGCAGCTCTTATTTTTTAAAACTTTCCAATAACTGATGTTAAGTACTCTTAAAACAAATGAAAAATAGAAAATGTCAGTGATGAAATAAAAGTTATAAAGAAAGGATCAAATGGAAATCATAGAACTGAAAAATATGCCGCTAAAATTAAAACCTTGCTAGACTATCTCAATATTAAAGTGACAAAGACTGAGTACCATTAAAGTGACAAAGAACCATTCAACATGAGCCAGATCAGTAGAACTTAGTCAATTTGAACAGCAAAGTAAAAGTAAGCTAGAAAAAAAAAAGCCCAAAGGAGCTAAGGAACAACAAAAACAATAAAATCTAACATATGACAGAAAGAGTGTGGAAATGACAGAGTATATGAAGAAATGATTGAAACTTTCCTGCATTTGGCAAAAACCTCCAGGCTTCAGAAATTAAGCGAATCCCATACAGGATAAATTTAAAGAAATATTATCCAAGCGACATCAAAAGTACACATATAAAAACTAAAGACCAAAAAGAACTTAAAAATAGGCAAAAAAAATGGCATGTTATCTAGATGAGAACAGCAATTCCAATTCAAATGGCAGTGAATTTCTCATCTGAAACCATCCATAGAGGCTAGTAAACAGGAACCATTTTTCAAGTGCTAAAAGAAAACAATTATTAAACCCATCTACTATATCTGCAAAAACTCTTTCAGAAATGAAGGATAAAAATACATTGTAGACCAAGGAAAACTAGCAAAATTTGTTATTAGCAGACCTATCCTGAAAGAATGGCTCATCCAAAGGAAATGATACGGAATCCTGGAGCCTTCAAAAGAGCTCCAGGATGAACTTAGAAGTACACAGATTAGAACAGTATTAATCTCAAAACTTTTAAAAGATATTTTATGGAAACAGCAAAATATATACATAAAACACTATCTGTTGTAGTTCTCAATGTATGTGGAAAAATATTTAAAATAATTATATTTATAGAGAAGGTAAAAGAACCTAAACAGAAGTAAAGTCTTCTATACTTAATTCAATGAGGTTAAAATGTGGTAAGACAGTAAGTAATACCTAGAACACTCATGAAGAAAACTATATAAAGTGATATAATAAAAAATCAAAATACAATTCTAAAAATGTTCAAATAACTCATACAAAGGCAAGAAATGAGAGATAAAGTTAAAAAAAGAAGAGAAAATCTGACATAACATCTCAATAACTAATTTAAATACAAATGGTATAAATACATCAGTTAAAAGAGAGATTGGCACAATTTATTATAAAACACAACCCAACTATCTACTGTCTATGAAAAATCTCTTTTCACATATAATTACATGAGTAGGTTAAATATATATGTATATATGTATGTGTTTATACATTATATATACACTAATTTTATAAAAACAAACATGTCTATATTAATATCATATGAAGTAGAATTCAAAGCAAATAGAATAATAAGAGGCCTAAGAGGCCATTATAAAATGATAAAGAGCTCCATCAAGAAAGAAAACATAGAAATGCTAAATATATATGCACCAAACAATAGAGATCCAAACTACTTAAAGCAAAGTCTGGCAGAGCTGAAAGGAAAAATAGAAAAAAATCTACCTATGTAGTCTAAGAACTTCAATATCCCACTCCCAGCTGTTAAAAGTATTACTTGACAAAAATATCAAAAAAAATTTAGGAGAACTGATCAACACTATACAATCATATTTACATTAAGAACACTCTTTACTCAAAAATAGGGAAAGCACAGTTTCAAGAACCTATAGAACATTTATCAGCATGCACTATATTGTGTCTCATTTAAAAAAAAAGCAATTTTACAAAACTAGGAAATTTTTTAAGGAAATTTAAAATAATTTAAATCATCCAGACAGATTTTCTGACTGAATGGAATTAAATTAAATATCAAAACAACAAATTTTCTAAGCACTTGGAAATTAAACATTATCTTTGGTGGCACATGTCAGTACTCTAAGCTACTGAGGACTCTAAGATTGGGAGGATCACTTTAGTCCATGAGTTCAGAGCAACCTTGGCAAAATTTTGAGACCTCAACAAAATATTAAATGTTTCTAAAGCCCTTGGGTCAAAAAAGGAAATCTCAAAGAAAATAATTTAAATACATGGGTATAGAACTAAATGAAAATGAAAACTCAACATATCAGAATCTGTAAAAAAAGAAAAAAAGGCAAAGCCCTATTGAGAAGATTTACAGCACTGAATGCTTCCATGAGAAAAGAGAAACTATCATTAATCAGGAGTCTAATTACACACCTTAAGAAAGAAGAAAAAAATAAACCCAAAGCAAGCAGAAAGAAACAGTACAGATAAAAGCAGAAATCAATGAACTTGAAAATGATAGGGAAAATAAGTCAGAAAAAATAGATCTTTAAAAAATACTAAATCAATAAACCTCTAGCAAGACTGGTAAAGTTTTTTTAAGGATAAAGATACAAGTCACCAATATCAAGAATGAAACAGAGACTATCTCAACAGAATCTACATCCAATAAAAAGGATAATAAGTAAAAATATGAATAACCTTACTCACAAATTCAACATTTTAGAGGAAATGGATCACTTCCTTGAAAATCACAAACTACCAAATGTCAGAATCTGAATGGTTCTTTAACTACTAAACAAATAATTTTTATTTTGTAATTTAAAGGCTCCTGAAAAGGAACTCTCAAGCCCCAGATGGTTTCATTACAGAATTTTGTCAAACACTCAAAGAATAATTTTTTCTATTTTTTTTAATTATTCATTTATTCACATGCGCATACATTGTTTGGGTCATTTCTTCCACCTGCTCCCCTTCCCTACCCTCTACTCCCTTCCCCTACCCTCTCTCTCCCTCCCCCATTCAGTTCCAGGCAGATCGTGTTCTGCCTTTATCACTAATTTTGTTGAAGAAAAGACGTAAGCATAATAAGGAAGACAAAGCATTTTGCTAGTTAAGGATAGCTGTACAGAAAGATTCCTAGCATTGCTTTCATGTACACATGTGTTATGACCCATGTTAATTCATCCCTAACTGATCTTTACACTGGTTACTGATCCCCTTGTCATGTTAACCTCTGTCACTTTAAGGTTTCTGTATTTGCTCCTATGGAGTGGGGCCATCAAACACTTTCATGTTTTGGGTTTTCTACCTATTCCTATATCTCCCGTATGTGCTCTCCCCTTGTCATGTGATCCAAGTCCTACCACAGTGATGCACTTGCCCGAGATGTAATGTCCACATATGAGGGAGAACACACAATATTTGGTCTTCTGAGCCTGGCTGAACTTGCTCAGAATGATGTTCTCCAGTTCCATCCATTTACCTGCAAATGATAAGATTTCATTCTTTTTTGTGGCTGAGTAAAATTCCATTGTGTACAAGTACCACATTTTCTTGATCCATTCATCAGTAGTGGGGCATCTTGGCTGTTTCCATAACTTGGCTATTGTGAATAGTGCTGCAATAAACATGGGTGTGCAGGTGCCTCTGGAGTAACCTGAGTCACATTCCTTTGGGTATATCCCCAGGAGTGGGATTTCTGGATCATATGGCAGGTCTATGTTTAGATTTTGAAGCCTCCAAATTTTTTTCCAGAGTGGTTGCACCAGCTTGCATTCCCACCAGCAGTGTATGAGGGTTCCTTTTTCCCCACATCCTCACCAACACATGCTGTTGGTGGTGTTTTTGATGATGGCTATTCTAACAGGGGTGAGGTGGAATCTTAGTGTGGTTTTGATTTGCATTTCCTTTATGGCTAGAGATGGTGAGCATTTTTTTCATGTGCTTTTTTGCCATTTGAATTTCTTCTTTTGAGAAAGTTCTGTTGAGTTCAGTTGCCCATTTTTTAATTGGTTCATTGATTTTTAGGAGAGTTTAATTTCTTAAGTTCCCTGTATATTCTGGTTATCAGTCCCTTGTCTGATGTATAGCTGGCAAGTATTTTCTCCCACTCTGTGGGTGGTCTCTTCAGTGTAGAGACCATTTCTTTTGTTGTACAGAAGCTTCTTAATAATTTTATGAAGTCCCAATTTGTCCATCCTTTCTCTTAGTTGCTGGGCTGCTGGGGTTCTATTGAGGAAGTCCTTGCCTATACCAATTAGTTCCAGAGTGTTTCCTGCTCTTTCCTGTAGTAACTTCAGAGTTTCAGGTCTGATACTTAGGTCCCTGATCCATTTTCAGTTGATACTAGTACAGAGTGATAGACATGGATCTAGTTTCTTGCAGACAGGTAACCACTTTTTCCAGCAACATTTGTTGAAGAGGCTGTCTTTTCTCCATCATATGTTTTTGGCACCTTTGTCAAAAATGAGGTGGGTATAGTTGTGTGGATTCATATCCAGGTCCTCTATTCTGTTCCACTGGTCTTCATGTCTGTTTTTGGGCCAGTACCATGCTGTTTTTATTGCTATTGCTTTATAATATAGTTTGAAGTCAGGTATTGTGATACATCCAGCATTGCTCTTTTTGCTGAATATTGCCTTGGCTATTTGCAGTCTCTTGTGTTTCCAAATGAACTTTAGGGTAGATTTTTCAATCTCCGTGATGAATGTAATTGGGATTTTGATGGGAATTGCATTAAACATGTAGATTGCTTTTGGTAGTATAGCCATTTTTACTATGCTGATTCTACCAATCCACAAGCATGGGAGATCTTTCCATCTTCTGTAGTCTTCCTCGATCTCTTTCTTCAGGGTTTTGTAATTCTCCTTGTAGAGGTCATTCACATCCCTTATTAAATTTACTCCTAAATATTTGATTTTTTGGGGGGCTATTATAAATGGAATTGTTTCCATATATTCCTTCTCAGTTTGTTCATTGTTGATGTATAGAAAAGTTAATGATTTTTGTAGGTAGATTTTGTATCCTGCCACCTTACTGTAGCTGTTTATGATGTCTAAGAGTTTTTGGGTGGAGTTTTTTGGGTCTTTAAGGTATAGAGGATCATATCATCTGCAAATAGGGATACTTTGACAATTTGTTTACCTATTTGTATTCCTTTTATTTCTTCTTCTTGCCTAATTGCTCTAGCTTGGAATTCCAGTGCTATGTTGAAAAGGAGTGTGGATAGTGGGCACACTTGTCTCATTCCTGATTTTAGAGGGAATGGTTTCAATTTTTCACCATTAAGTATAATGCTGGCTGTAGGTTTGTCATATATAGCCTTTACAATAGAATAGAAGGTACTTTCCTTCTATTCCTAGTTTTCTTAGAGCTTTTATCATGAAGTGGTGTTGGATCATGTCGAAGGCTTTTTCCGCATCTATTGAGATGATCAAGTGGTTTTTGTCTTTGCTTCTATTGATGTGCTGTATTACATTTATAGATTTGCATACGTTGAACCACCCTGCATCCCTGGGATGAAGCCAACTTGGTCGTGGTGAGTGATCTTTCTGATGTGTTGTTGGATTCAGTTTGCCATTATTTTATTGAGGATTTTTGCATCAATGTTCATTAGGGAAATTGGCCTGTAGTTCTCATTTTTGGAGGTGTCTTTGTGTGGTTTTGGAATGAGAGTTATATTGGCTTCACAAAATGAGTTAGGCAGTGTTCCTTCCCATTCTATTTTGTGGAACAGTTTAAGGAGAGTTGGTATTAGTTCTTCTTTAAATGTCTTATAGAATTCAGCAGTAAACCCATCAGGTCCTGGACTTTCCAAATAATAATTAATGCCAGGTTCATATAACCTCTTTCAGATTATAAAAGAGGATCCGTTCCCAAGTTATTTTCTGACGCCAGCAGGACTGGCAACCAAAACCAGACAAGGAAACCACATTAAAAAAGAAAATACAGACCATAATCCCTCATGAATTTAGATGCAAACATCCTTAATAAAACTTGGAAATTGAATCCAACAATATATGTGCATGTGTGTATACATATGGATATATTAAGCAATGCACACAGATAGTCACGAAGAAGTGAAATTTATTCCAGTATGCAAGGCTGATTCAATATTCAAAATCCAATGTAACTGACCATATCAACAGTCTAGGAAAGAAAAATCATGTACCCATCCAACAACAAATCATTTGATGTAATTCAATATCCATTCAGGAAAAAAGTCACAGTGCACTAGAAACAGAAGACAACGTCCTAGCTCCATAAAGAGCATGCATATTCGTCCCTCCTTATCTGTGGGGAATAGGTTGCAAGACCTGTCAAAATTAAGTTTAATTCTAAAGCAGTTACAGCAGGTATCATGATTACATAGTTACAAAAATGATCTTGTAGAATTTAAACTTAACATTTTTATGCATTAGAGGGACATAATCACTAGAGCAAAAGACTATATAAAAAGGAACAGAGCACTTGATAATCACTTATCTGATAAGAAGATAACATGTAGAATGCATAAAAACAATTACAACTCAAAAAAAATTAAATAACCCTTTTTAAAATGAGCAAAGTGACATGTCTCCATGTCACTTAGCACATGAAAAGAGGCTCGGCATCATAGAGAATGCAATCAAAACCACACTGAGGCATCACGTCACAAAACACCAGAGAATAATAATCATTGGCAAGGGCGTGGAAAATTATAGCACTTGTACACTGCTGGTGAGATTGTAAAATGGAGCAACTGCTATGGAAAATACTATGAAGGTTTTTTCAAAAATGAAAAATATCCAGCAATATTTGTTTTAATTGTAAAAAACTGAAAGCAGAGTATTGAAGAGATATGTAAATGTTCATGCTCATGGAAGCACTATTCATAACATCCCAGAAATGGAAGCAACAAAATGTACATGGATGAATGAATGGACAAGTAAAATGTGAGCTACACATTCAACCTTAAAGGGGAAAGAGAGTCTGACATATACTACAACATAGATGAACCTTGAAGACATAAAGTTAAGTAAAATAAGCCAAAAAGACAAATACTGTATACTTCCACCTGTATGGGGCATTTAGCACAGTCAAATTCGTAGAAAGAGAAAGGTAGCTACCTGGGACTGGAGCCACATGGCAGGGAAGGTGAGCTGTTTAATGGGTATAAAGTTTCAGATTTGTAAGATGAAAATTTTCTATAGATCTTTAGCACAACAATGTAAGTATATCTAACACTACTGGGGTGTACACTTAGAAATGGTTAAGATGGTAGAGTTCATGTTATATGTTTATCTCAAAAGTTACATTAAAAGAAACCAATACTACAAAATACTAACTGCCAGGAAAAGTTGCATTTTTGAAATGCCTACAAAAGATCAGAAATAACCTAAATAAGTACATAAATAATAATATTTTACACTATTCTGAAAGAAAGTTAGTACCGTGGTCTGCCCTTGTTAGCAGAGAATATGTTTGAGGACCCTCAGTGGATGCTTGAAACCTGAGACAAAACCAACTCCACTATATACCATATTTTTCCTATATATAATATATATGATAGAGTTTAATTTATAAATTGGGCACAGGAAAAAAACAATAACTACTAATAAAATAGGACAGTTGTAGCATATACTCTAAATAGTTATGTAATTGTACTCACTCTATCTCTCTTACCATACTATAAATCCTAGCAACCTCTGCATATGACTTTCTTTTCTTTCCTTATTGAGAACTTCCACCTTTTCCTTAAAGAAGCACTTTGTGTGTGTGTGTGTGTGTGTGTGTGTGTGTGTGTGTGTGTGTTCTCTTTAGCATATCTAAAAGGCCAGCATCACTACTTCTGCTCTTGTTTTGGGGCCACTATTATGTAAAATAAGAGTTAATGGAGCACAGCTCTAGGAAATAACTACTAAGTAAGTAATGGGTGGGTAGTGCATACAGCCTGAATACATTGAACAAAGGGATCATCCACATCTCAGGCTAGGCAGAAGAGGAAGGTATAAGATTTCAGAACACTATTCAGAATAGCATGAAATTTAAAACTTATGAATCATTATTTCTGGAAATTTCCATTTAATATTTTTGGATCACAGTATGTAATTGAAACCACGGAAGACGAAACCATGGAAAAAGGGGACTACTACATTTGTATTCTTCCAGGAACTATGATAATCACTTTCAGATTACCACACTATGTATAGTTACATGAGGAAAGGAAAGCTCTTGGGGTACGTTGTTGGGTAGTTTTCCTTGGAGATGCAAATCTCTATATTCATACATTTGTTCAGTGTATTTGCCTAATTTTATTTTCATTAAAAGCTACATTTTAGGACTTTCATACATCTTATTTGATATTATTCTAATTCTTTGCATATTATTTTTTCTTTTCTTCTTTCTTTGTGATAGAATAATAATGTCGCCATTTTGTGAATCAGCCAAAATGGCAGTCCTGCCCTTAAACAAATTCCCGAGCTGTAAGACAGCCCCACCCCTACCAGAGACTACTGCACCTGTACTAACTTCCTTACCCTCCCGTTCTATAAAAGCCACTGCTCGCCCAGACTCGGGGCTGCGCCATCTTTTCCCAGCCAGCCTGGCAGTTTGTGCCTGCCATTAAACTGCTCTATGGATGTGAGACTTTTCTCATGAGCTTTCTTTGAGAGCGGTGTTTTTCCTAACATTTGCTGCCGAAACCCAGGATCAGGTTGAGTTCCCAGCACTGACCTTGCTCTCCTGGCTTTCCTCTGGGATCTGAGCTGCTTTACCAGGACCCCTGATCCTAGAAAGCGCCACTCTCTCCCTAGCTCACAGGGAAGTTCCTCCTCCCCAGTGCCCCTCCAACTACCATCCATCACCGGCCAATCTTCCCTTAAGGTCCGCTCTCCCTCGGTGAGTCCTCCTCGCACGCTGAGCTGTGGTCTCTCTCTCTCTCTCTCATTTCCTTGAAAACCCTAGCACTAGGTCGCAGCTCGCCCCAGGAACTGGGTTCCCCACTAGGGACTGTGAACTCCCTGTGGTGTTCCACAGGGGGATTGTGTTCCACATTTCTCTCTCTCGCCTGAGGACCTGATATTTTGGGGATGCCCACCATATCTCTCCTCAGGTCAGGCCTTCACCATGGGAGTTGGACCATCCTAAATTCCTTCAGACTCCCTACTGGGCCAACCTTGGGCCCCTCTGCCTAACGCCTGATCTTAAGCCACGAAAGATCATTTTTCTCTGTAATCAGGCCTGGCCCCAATATCCATTGGGCAATGCCTCCAAATGGCCACTTAATGGCACTTTCAATCCCAATATTTTAAGAGATCTATGCAATCTCTGTGAGTGTGCTGGTAAATGGAAGGAACTTTCCTACGTCCAATCCTTTCCCTATCTCTGCATCAAACCCTCCCTCTGTACTTTCTGTTCCCCTGCACAGATTCTATTAGCCTATAAACCAGTTTCTAAATCAGCCAATTCCTCTCCCAAACCTTCTCCTTCCCCATGTAAACAGACTTCTTGCACTGCTTACCATACCTATCTCCCCCTATCTTCCTGAAAAACTTTCCCCATCATGGAGTTAAGCAAGCCACTCCTTGTCAACTCTGGCCTCAAGGTGATTCCAGCTCTGGGAGAGCTCATGCTCATGCTCTCCCAGATAAATCAAGCCACAGATTTATTCAGGTATGCCTCATGCTACATTGGTGGAGTCCTGTTTGATTATGGCATCTGATGACTGCTTCTCTTCCCCCCCATCTAATGTCCCTTTTTCCTGAGACAACTACCGGAGAGTGGAGGTTTCGTTTTGCTGAAAGCCTGCCAGTACCAGTCAATGGGAGCGACCTAGAACACAGGTGACGGCGTGTGTCACACCTCCAGGCTCTGCCTTCCCCTCCCTTACCTAAGATGTCAGCACACCTTTTCTGCCTCCTCCATGGTGTCACCATGTGTCCTTTGTCTCTGTCTGCCTTCCTCTCCCTGGGCTTACTGGGACCCTGCCTCCCATGAAAAACTTGTAGCATGGTATCTTATGACTTAAGTTATTCCAACTAGTTTGCCAGGCCTCTCAGTCTAAAGTAAGTTTAAGTCAGCTGCTTTACAAAAAGTGCTTACAAAAAACTTTAGTTTCCACACTCATGCCATAACTCCACCCCCACAAGGGGAGGAGGGAAAGCAAACAGGTGCACTCATGCACAGGAGGCCGGCTTCTGGACACAGCAAAAACGCCTGCCATAGCTAAGAAAATCCATAGAGAGAACCCAGCATATCCTGGGTTGCCAGCCACATGTGGTGATGGCTGTGGCCTGCTGCCACTTCCCCTAAAATAAATGAGCAGAGTACATAGGAAGGGGGGAGGGGCGACAGGCTGCAGGATCAGGCCTAGGCAGTCAGGGTCGCTTGTCCCAGGTGTGTGTGGAGGGAGTGGTGCCTTGCACAAGTCCTGCTCCTAGCCCCACCTCACACCTCAGGGCATTAGACCCAGCCCTTGTAAGCCAATTGTTAGCTCAAGGTTATAGTTCCAGAAATAACAAAATAGACATTACTGTGGTCTCTAAACTTCTCATTTAGAATTTTCTATACCTTTGGCCTCAACATAAATTTTTCTCTCCAAATATTAACACTAGTTGTCCCGTATAATACTGTTATTGGCCTGAAATGCCCTCTGAATGCCCTTCTCTAACTTTACAAATGATTTCTTTGTTAAAAAGGTAGCCTTTATTAAAGAGGCTGCTTGCTGTTAGCTAAAAGACAGGATCCTAACATTTTGTTCTTTCTAGATGGACCTGCATCTTCCGGTCTTCTGGCTGGTAGATGTTTGAAGCTTTGTACTGAGGTCGGGCTCAGTACGCCTTGGGTGACCAAGAGAAGTGGCCTTCACAGGGTTCCTTAAATTTCAATACCATACTCCAATTAGACCTTTTCTATAAACAGTAAAAAAGTAAACTGAGGTCCCCTATACAAATTTCTACCTTCTAAGCCACCCAATACTCAGAACCTCTTAATGAGTGCTTCCCTCTTCAACAGGCAATGGTAGGAAGAGGGCAAGTCATATGTCCCCTTCCAGTTATCAGATCTAAGGGAAATTTAAAAACATCTAAACAGCTGTACTGATGCCCAGACAAATACATTCAAGCCTTTATCTCTGTGATCCAAACCTTTCAACTAACATGAAGGATATTATGCTTCTACTAGACCAGACTCTTATCTCATTAGAAAAGCAATGGGCTCTGGCCCAGGCCACTCAGGCCTGGAAATGATTATATGGCTAAAGCAGTAGAGTGCCGCTTTGCAAGCATAAAGTCCTGAGTTCAAGCCCAGTACAGCCAAAGTAAAAAAAAAATAATAATAATAATATTTGGGGCTAAGGAAGTAGCTCAATGGGAGAATGTCTGCCCAGCATGTGCAAAGCCCTGCGTTCAATTC
Organism: Castor canadensis; assembly: GCF_047511655.1. NCBI lineage: Eukaryota > Metazoa > Chordata > Mammalia > Rodentia > Castoridae > Castor > Castor canadensis. The sequence continues at coordinate 91,845,745 of NC_133392.1, read as the reverse complement.
CCCAGTATTACCAAAAAAATAAAAAATGGTAAAGAAGATAAGTGGCATTAATGTCACTTCACCCATCTCATAGTAGAAAAACGTAGTTTAACCTAGACCAGATCCCTCATTCTTCAAGTGAGGAAACTGAGGCCCAGAACGGTTCAGAGATTTGCTCTCCAGAGTGTCAGGTGTCAATGTAAAATAACTTTACTTTACAGCAACAACCTAAAAAAAAAATCCTCTTACCTTTCTACAGCATCTTAAGGATGCTATCAGAAAGCATACCACGGTGGACTCAGTCACAGGTGAGAGAGGTTCTCTTCAAAGATAAATTTCTAACAGTCAGCCCTGAATATTCGTAAAAAACTCAGACTGTGGCTGAAAGGAAAAAGTCACTGAGCCAAGTAATACAGCTAGCCATGTCTGTATTATAGCTATGTCTGTATGTCCAGGACCTTACTAACAGGAGAGAAAAAAATAAGAGACACCATGGCCTCAATGCTGCTCTCAGAGAGGGCCCCACCTGACTGGGGCCTGTATCTTGAACTTGCTACCATGGTGGACAGGAGGGGCACTTCTGCAGAGAATGCTTAAGGGGAACAGCCCAGGAGACAGCCCTTCCCCCAACCAGGACCCTGCTGTCTGCAAGGGTAACCACTGGAGGTCTAAGTGCCCCTGTCACCAGATGGAAGGCGAGGTGCCACCTCCTATGGCTTGATGGGTCCCAGTCTCCTGTCCCACACTCCACTTCTTGGCATCAATGTTGAGGAGCCATAATGGCAGAAGAACAAAAGGTCATTTTCCTCCTAGACAGTGGAGCCTGTTTCTCTGTTTTACCTTTTTCTCCTGGTCCCCAGTCCAATGACAAAAGTTATCCTTCGGGGCAAATCTGGCCAGCCCCTAGAGCACTAGTTTACCTGGCCTCTGGACTGCTCTTGGGGAGACCTCCTCTTCTGTCACTCTTTCCCCATAGTACCTAAAACTCCAGTGTCCCAGCTGGGATGGGATTTACTATCTCAATTAAAAGCTCAAATTCTCCTCCCCCCAGGCAGCTATCTTTGCTGCCCCCTCCTTCAGGAACAAATAGATTCCACAGTGTGGACTGATGAGAAGAGTGTAGGGTGAGCCAGGATGGCCCTCCCTATTCAAATAAAACTCAAAAATCCCTCACAGTTTCCACACCCAAAACAATATCCCCTCAAGCCTGAGGGATGATGAGGCCTTACGCCTATCATAAATTCCTTAAAACAACAAGGGCTAGTAATTAGTTGCTTCAGCCCCTATAATAAATTTAAAATTCTTTTAAAAGTTAATTTTAAAATACAAGTTACAAAGTAAACAACTGGAAACCGTATAGATAGGTAATAAATGTATTTTTTGAGAAGTTAAAGGAAAAAAACATGTTTTTGGATGACAAAGAATTTTGTAAAAAAGGGTTTATCCTAAAGATTGTTTCAAATAGGAGGGGAAAAAACAAGCCATCAAAGGGTTTAGTATGTTATGTAAAGGTCTAAGTAAGTTTTAAAAGTGTATAATAAAAAGCTTCACTGTGTGATAAAGTTAAAATTGAATATAATCTAAGAGTTGCCTAAAAGATTTTTAGGGTTATGTCAAACTAAAGTCAAATCCTCTATGTCTATAAAATAACAAGGTTATCTTAATATTGTTCTGCTCTGAGTAACATCTACAAAAAACCATTACACAGAAAGATTTTATCAAAGAAATTATTTGTGTTTTCTGCTGATCTTGTCAAGCTTTAAGTACTCTAAATCAGAGTTCATTTACATATTTGCTTATGTGCTTAAATGACCACCTTGTAACAGTGTTATGTTATACTTTATCTAAATATGGTACAAATGTTAAAAAAATTAAAAGTGTCAATTTATATAAAATAATGAGCTAAAGCTCTCTTTTATCCAAGAGTGTTACATTTAAATCCTGACAGCCCCTGCCTCCCACAGGTCACCTACCTAGGTGTGGCCTTAAAGGGACAGACTCACTCCCTGACTCATAAATGCATCAACCCAATCTTCCGTTTCCCAACCCCCATACCATAAGACAGCTTACAGCTTTCCTGGCAGTTATAGAGTTTTGCAGAATTTAGATCCCTAGGATGCAGTCCCTGAGCAGACATCTTTTTATGCTCCTCCTAATATTCCTATTTGGGTCTTAGATAATGTATGGCCACCCATTTCTCTTAAAAAACTTGCCTCCAACAGGCTCTGCTCTGCTGGCTGACTACCTGCCTTCTCAGGGAACTTCTCAGAGAGCATGCAAACCAAATCCTGCCCCACCCTATAACAATTTCTGTTAAACCAGGGCATCTTGTTCTCCAAAAGGATCTTCTACCCTCTCCATTGGGACTTCAATGGACCAGCCCTCATCTGGTCATTCTCATGACACCCACTGCTGTCAAGCTCAATGGGTTCCCCCAATGGTGGCACCTCTCAAGAAACAACTAGAAAATGGAGAAGGGCTTTGGAGGACTCTTGAAATTGTCTAGGGGACAACATTTCACAGTGGTTCTCCTGGCCAATGCCCATCCTAATGCCTTTGTTCTTGCTCTCCTATTCTTTAGCTTCCTCCCTTGTATCACACACATGTCTGCTGTTGCTAATCAAAAGTTTAACCAGTTGTACCTCCAGGGATACCAGCCTCTCCAAAACCATCTAGAGGACTGCTCTGAGGGCCCCCACCAGAACACAGGAGCCTGAGGATCCTGCCCCATACAGTACCCCCTGCCAGCAGGAAGCAGCTAAAGAGACCGATGCTTTGCCCCAATTCCTGATCCTCAGCCGCTACCCTCATCAATATTAAAGAAAAAATGGGGGAATGATAGAACAATAATGTCCCCATTTTGTGAATCAGCCAAAATGGCAGCCCTGCCCTTAAACAAATTCCCGTGCTCTAAGACAGCCCCACTCCTACCAGAGACTACTGCACCTGTACTAACTTCCTTACCCTCCCCCTTCTATAAAAGCCACTGCTCGCCCAGACTAGGGACTGCACCATCTTTTCCCAGCCAGCCTGGCAGTTTGGGCCTGCCATTAAACTGCTCTATGGATGTGAGACTTTTCTCATGAGCTTTCTTTGAAAGTGACCTTTTTCCTAACACTTTGTATATTCTAAAAACAGAATTTACAGACACACCGTTAAATACAATATTGAAGTATATATGCCATACGATAACTTCTAATGAAGAACATATTTTACTTTTAACATTTAGTTAAGGATGAAAACAGTTCTTGAAATATACACACAAGATAATTTTCTGGAAAATAAAATACTTCTTATTCTAAAATGGCAACCCCAAAATATAGGCAGTAGCAAATATTTCTTTCTGCCAAAAATGTCTATTTAGCACTGATTTGTGACAAGTAAAAAACCTTTGCACATATATACAGTCTGCTTATTAATTTTGAGAAGCACTGATCCCTTCCTTTCAAACTTCCCTTAATATGTTAAGATGTCCATATTCCTTTAATTATCATAGCAAGTTCCAGAAATAAGGAGATGGGGTGTGTGTGTGTGTGTGTGTGTGTGTGTGTGTGTGTGTGTGACCGAATCAGAGATTTGGGAAGCTAAAACGAACTGAAAGATGATGTCAGAGATTAATTTTAAAAGTATTCAAGGAACTTGATTTACACTTTTCTCAAATACCATGAAAGAAGTAAAACAAAAAAGATTATCCAATAAACCACGGAAGGTGGTTTATCCTCTCCTGTAACAATAATTAATAGCATCAGGTGTTAAAGTTAGTATCAAAGGGCGGCTGCCTTGGAGCAATTTCTAATCCCCATTTGCAGGCTAATTTAACCTTTTGTTGTTGTTTTGCTTGTCTCCCTCTGCCTCTACTTTTCACATTGTTAAAAGGAACAAAACAATACCTGCCAATCTTTGATATTCTAGACTGAGACAGGCCAAGTCATTAAATGCTATCATCTTGGATGTGACCAAACCTAAAGCTAAATGAAAATGCCCCATCTGGTTTCATAGATACTAAACTGATTACAAAAATTTATCAATTTCTATCTTTCCTCTCCATGGAGATAATACTTATTTTGTTGGTTAGCTGCAGACTATTCTAAATACAGGCTGAGATGTGTGCTAAAATTGTCCTTATTTTTTACCAATCACTGTGAACATTACACATGGTCATAGAGTTTATTTGATAAGTACCTTGAAAAAATAGATTTTTAAATAATAATGTTGACAAAACTACATATCAAAATTTTTCCAGCAAATGCTGATTCAAATTAAACCCACAGTTGTGACCTTTTCAACCAGTACTCCACATTTATGATAGAGTAGGCCTATAACAATTAAACAGATTTTATACCAGGGAAGTTTAAGCGGGGTCACTGCACTTACAAAAGGAATATAGCACTACCTTAAATGAAGTGTGTACCTAAGCAATGTATAAAATTCTTATCCAACAGATAGTCACAAAATGATCTTGAATCTGCTGCTCCACCTTTCAAATCTGCAAGTGCTCAATTTACTTTCAAAAAAAGACAATTTCACTGCACATACTGTAATGGAGGAGGGAAGAGAATTTTTATAAAACAGGCTCCTGGCATATTGTCGAATTAACTGTTGCACCAGTTCACACTTTGCAAAGTAGTGGGAGAGAGAGACAGAAATGTTCAAAAATAATCCTTTGTCAAATATAATGTACCATTTCACATGGCTCACATGTGTAGGCAGAGGGACAAAAATAACACCAAAGTCTGGAAACTCAGGTGCCACACCACCATGTAGGAACAACAATGTGGAGGGTTCAACCCACCTAGTGGAACAACACTATTATCAATTTCCAAAGGGAAAGTATTCTCAGAGACCTTCAGGCCATCCCCAGAGAAGACCCAGTGTGCCCTTGACCACTTTGCTCCAGACCTTCAAAAAAACATAAACCAACCAGATGCTTGCAGGTAACAGGTGGGGAAAAAAAAAAAAAGAAAGTGAATTTCTCACCCACCATCCAAGAGCCTAAACAACGCCAATGCCTCACTATGTCAACTGCTGTGTGTACTTAGGACAGGCATGTGTTAACAGAAAATTGTCAAATGGGAAATAAGGGTCAGTGGAGAATAAATAGTCAAACCTATTGAAATGTACCTTTTCTACTTTTAACTCTAGGGAATTCGTTTGCTAATCCCACTTCAACTTTGACAGAGAATGCCTGAGAGAAATGGAAATAGACTCACTAGCTTCTAAGAGCTTAAGTAAATTATCTTAATAGGTTCTAACTAATCACAGGACAATTTCTGCCTAAAATACTCTGAATGTCCATCTTCCATCAGAAATCATCTTTCAAGACCTGAAAAGGGTACAAAGGAAGAATTTAAGGTATTGTTATCGCACTTAAGTCCAAATCACCATTTTCTGGTATTCAGCCCATTTTAAGTTATTTTGTTAATTACTCATTTGTAGGTAGACTCAACTTTTAACTTCCTTAATGTAAGGAATTCAGATAGTCTGCAGATACCAGACTATATATTTAGACTATACAGTTCTAAATCCAGGTTGGTATATTTATACTGTTGGTGATGTTATCTAAATAAAATATCCTGCTTCTGTTTTAAAATATTGCTGCTGACCACCCATCACTAGGACATGCACTTTCCTTTCTTTGTTTTTAATAGCAATGATACTGTATTTTTGCTTATTCATTCATTTCAATCTTGCTTGTTTCCCTTGGGATTAAACAGATTGGAGTACAATACGCCTCATCAAGGTTTAGAGTGCAGCCAATAGCCATGTAAAGAAAGAAAAAAAAAGATACAGCCTCCTAGGAATCAAACTTAGGACTATGCTTAAGACTCTACTTCTCTTATAGACTTATCTGAACAGCAAAGAAAATGTTGTGTCTACATTTTATGTTCTTATTTAGACAGGGGGCTTGAGTTTATCCATATCCCCATTACCTTAAGAAAGAATTCTCTAGTGCAAGTGGTTCAATACTTTAGAAACGATGAACTAAATGACTCTGTTCCTGTCTGCCATCAAACACTGTGCTGGTACTTAGAGATAATGAGCATTTGTGCTATAGCAACCTGCCTCCTGAGACATCAACAGGAGAAAATCCATAAATCATAAATGAGAGCAAGTCAGATGACCCACCAAAGGAGAAAGACCTAGCATCCATTATTTTTGCCGAAGGAGTATACAAGGTCAGTATAATTGTTGGCTCTGAAAGGCAGGGCAAACAACAAATCAATTCAGTTTCCCACTGTACAGAACTCGTTTTTACTCCAACACCTATATATATATTTTTTAATGAGACAATGCCTAAGAGCAAATGCTTGTCCAGATTCTACCACTTGCTGAGTAATCTTGGGCCTTTTCAGTTTCTTAGTCTACAAATGGGATTACCATCTACGATGCCAAATCACAAAGTTGCAATGAGTCAAATGCGTGATCTGAGTCTGGGTTTATCTGTAGACCTACTGTGTGAACCTGATAATTGTTCTTACTTCAAATGTTAGCTAAAGTTTATATAATATAAATTTCCAGATTTCTTTTTACCATCCTAACTGATTTCTCCAAGACTTGAACAACCATCATCTATCACTGTTAAAAATGTGTTCAACATCTCCTGTTATGACATAGTTCTCTTGTACACTGTTGTCCAGACACTACTTTTTACTAGATGCTTTCTAAGACAATAAATATTTTCCCACATGATTCAAAAAATTTTCTCTCATACTTTTGTAATTCCATAGGCAGGAAGTTTACAGGTTGCTGTTGCTGTCATTTGAGATTACTACTACAAAAATTGAATCTATGCTTAACATCTAATAAGTGCATTTGCACGCACATTTTGGGCCCACTAGGCATTAACACAGTGGAAGGTCCATGGACTTTGGAGACAGGGAAACTTGTATTCAAATCCTGCTCTGTGACCTTGAGAATGTAATTTAACATTTTTGCTCCTCACTTTCCACAACTGGCTCTGGATTGTGATGATTTAATGAAATACTACCTACAGAAGTAAGTGCTTAGGATCTGAAATCATTATTTCCTATCTCGCTTAAATCTTTTCCTTCTGTGCCAGGACCACTCAAACCCAGACTGATTACAAGATAACTTTAATAGGACATCTTTCACGTTATTGAGGGAAGGCTACGATGTAAAAATAAAGTGTATGATAACATGAATTCAGCGAAGCCAGAGGCAGAGAAACCGAGAGGTACCTCCAATGTCTTCACTCAGATGTGCGAAAAAGACACTAATCTGACCCACTTTCAAGAGTGCACCGCACACTCGCGGAGGTATGTACTGGGATGTAGGGAAAGGACGGAATTACCAAGCCATCGAGTTCACCCCACCCGACCCCGCCCGCGCGGGTCATCTCTCCGGAGCCTAGAAACTGGAGTGCCAGCGGCAACTGACCTCGTCCCCTTCCCTTCCCTCCCCCATTCCGCCCAAACCTCTGGGCACCGATGGCGCTGAATCACGAGCCCGCCAGCAGCAGCTCCCCGTTTCAGGATACCACCTAGAACGCCGTCCCCAGGGCAGGGCCCGTCCGGGGCGGGGGACCAAGACCTAGGGGTGCGGGGACCGTGGGAGGGGGTCGGGAGGAGGGCGACAGCAGGTACTCACCGGTGGCGAGGCAGCCCTACCCAATCCTCGCGTCGCCGCCGGGGTGGCCCCGCGGCGGCTCTGCGCTCCCGGCTGGCCGCCGACAGGTCCTGGGCCCGGCAGCCTGCGCTGGTGTCCGCTGGTCCCCTGCCTGCTCACAGCCAGCGGCAGCCACCGCTCCGGGCTCCGGCGCTCGACCCAAGCAGCTGGAGCAGCTGTCGCTGCCCAAGGGGGTGGCGGCTAGCGATGGGCCAGACCATTCGCCCGCCGCGGCCGGGGGTGCGCGGTGTGCGCGGAGGCGCGCGCGCCGAGAGCTGCGGGGCCCGCGACCTCCGGAAGGAACCAAGGGACAGGGGCGTCCTCGCCCACTCCACGCGGGGACCCGCAAGTCACAGCCGCTCTTCCCCCGGGTTTGCGGAAAGCAAGGTCAGGCTTTTCCCGCACCCCTTGCGCCTTAGCTGTGGGCCCGCTCCGGCTCCTTTAGAACGCGGCAAACAGTGGACCTAGCAACGGGAGCGCCGGGCGGTGTCCCCTCCTCGGGAGATGCGAACAGGGCGGTGGCCCGAGCACAGCCTCTTGCACCTGGTGGCCCTGGTGGTACCAGACCTGGGTCGCGTGTCACCGAAGTCAGCTTGCCACAAGATAGCCTGGCATCTCGAATCTTTGATGGGGCTCCTCTGATCGTTTATCTCAGCATCCTTGTGAAGCAAAGAATCAAAGAGTATCTAAGGCCAGCTAGAAAGTTAGAAAATATAGATGTAGCACACTGTTTCACTTGATAGACCTGTAGAGAATTATAGAAGGACTTTAAGAATATTTTGGATTCGTTGTTTCCTATTTTAGAGATTAGTGTGTTGGGAATGGGGAGACTGTCAGGCAAGCATGGCCTTGTATGAAATGAACTTTATAGGGAAAGTTCCCACACATGACACTCTTTTGGACTTTTGTGGTCCTCGCCACTGTCCCAACTGGATTTACAAAGGTTTGTTTCAGATTAGGATGAAAATTAAAACAAGTGTACAGTTTTTCTTATAGAAAGAAAGAGAAGTCAACCTATAATTAGCAGCTACCTATATATAGTGTCATTAAAGGAAGGGGTAAAGACCCTCCAAATGCATTCTTATGAAATTTCACAATTTAAAGTCATTTTCTCTGAATTAAAGTTCTGTCCTCTTTGGAATAAATCAATATAAATTGAACACATCCTATGAATTAAATATTATCTTGAGAGTATTTTCAGTTTTATCCCTCTGTCCTTCAAAATACTCCTGTGAAATGGGTGAAAATCTTCCTATTTTAAAATGAGTAAACTGAACTCTTAAGTTGTTTTGTGCTGGGTTTGTCTCGTAGACTGAGTAGCCAGGCAGACATTGCCACCTGGACTTCTTCACTAATGAGTGCCTTTCCACTAGAATGCCTCAGGGGGAAATATAAACCATTAAGCCTTAGAACATCTCTAATTGGCACCTGAATGTTAGTTTGTTTTTCCTTTGTGAAAACTGGGTTTTATGGTGGAGACAGGGGAACACTTAAGACTCACCCTGAGGTAGAAATAGGAAATAAAAAGAAGAGGCCAGACATCACAGAGAAACTGTAATGTCAATGCACTCTTAGGGTCATGTAGAAAAAGGAGCGATTCACTGCCTTTTTGTTGATTATTCTCACGATATCATTTACACTGTATTATACTTCGCACTAAATTTATGCTATTGTTATATTACATTTGCCATTCTTCCAAACCCAAGAAAGAGCAGAGTTTTAAAATGACTTTACTATCATGCTTCCTCATATGCCTTACAAGAATTTAAAGAAAAAAAAATAACAGGATAAAAGGGCCATTAGCAACTCTCACCTCACCTGGAGAAAGATTTTTCAGAAATCACGAATAGAATTAACTCGTTTCCATAGGATGTACCATTGTTATTAAGTGTTAATATTCACACGTCAGTACCAGCACAACAAAAATCCCCAGAGCTCTATGTTGCCAAGGAGCCAGAGCACTGGGTCCCCAGAGAAGGCAGGCAGCTGTGACTCAAGCAAGTGGCCTCATTCTCAGACATGTGATTTTTCTCTCCAAGCACATTTGTTTCATTTTCAAAGGCAAAAACAACAGGAACAGAACAAGAGTTGAAGAGATGCTTTTCAACCAGTGTTTTATGTCTACTGCTGGATGATAAGGATAAAGGAGGGGAGGAGAAGGCCTTGAGTGGCCACTTAAGACCAAGGTGAGAATTAGAACTTACCATCTATGAACTTGACAGACTGGTGTCATCTCTATTTGTATAATTGGTGTTCCTGGCACAAACATTTCTGAATAAAGGAAAGAGAATACTTGTGATGGGAGCCTTGGGGAGCTATCAAAAAGAATGAAAGGAATGGCATGGTGCCTGCATTCTGTGCCCTCCCTCAGAGTCTCCAAATGGTTTTGATTCCCCCAGGAAAAGTTGGTAGGTCCACAAACTGAGGAATAATTTTCACAAATGACTTGAGATTTGGGATCTCTTACATTTTGGAATAGTTCAGCGAGCCTCTTAACCAAGTAAAGCACAGAGAGAAAGTCATCCTGTCCACCTGTCTGCCACTAAGCTCTGTGCAGCCTTGCCACCAATAAGAAGCTGCTCTGCCCAGCAAGAGCATATTCTGATAAAAAACACGGGTGGCCAATACAGGGCCAAGGAAACTTGACAAGACTAGCAGAGAGGTAAAGAGGAGGAAATTGTTCCTGAGAAACTTGGAGGCCTAGCTGAGGATTTCCTGAGGTGAATGTAGAAGCCTGAGTTGAGGATGGGAAAATTATTACTTACAGTGATTATTGAATCTTATTTAGACACTAATTATTTGTATTCACAAACCAACATGAAGTGATAACATTAAAATATTACTGTGGAATTATACTAATAAGAGAACAGAAATAACACTCAACACTTAATAAAACTTCATTGTGAGTCACTTGATGTTGAACCTTGAGCTAAGCACATTAAGTACCTCCTGCGTGTTAACCTCAAACTGAGGCACTGGGTGATATTCATATCATCCCAAATACTCTTGCCGAGGAGACTAAGGGTGTTCTTTCCTTTTGCTTATTAAATCACTAAATATACTAAATCATTAGCATATTCAAAGTGAGTACTATTTTCAAGGGAAGTATTACCATACCCATTATAAATACAAAGAAACCAAGAGTTACCATGATGAAACTAGAAAGATGGAAATCTGGTTTCAAATGCAAACCATTAGGCAACATTGCTCTCAACATACTTTTATTGCTTCCTATCACACAGAAAGAGGGAGTACATTGCATGTTTCTCTAAAATAGAAAATCTATTTCATATTTACTTCTTTTGAGTTTCTTGAAACAAATCTCACTATGTAGCCCAGACTGGCTTGAAATGACAATCTTCTTGCCTCAGCCTTGTGAATGCTGGGATTACCAGCATACTCTGCCATAGTTATCTCTTAATCTATATACAGCTCTCATTTCTAAAAGAAAACGAGACATTTCTCACAAATAAGATTTAGTATGACAGTCCTCCAAATGTAAACTTCGAAAAACCCTTTTCTAGGTTTCGCTCAGAAAAGAACCCCTGAAATAATTGATCATTGTATCATGAGTTTGACTACTGATTCCTAAAATTCTTGCTGCTAATTCTGCTTTCAGGAACTCTTAGGTAAAAACACGGAATCTATATTCCTTTGAAACATCATAAGTGATTCTAATGCACAACCACGTTTGCCCAGACCAGACAGGACAAGAGCAATGTACAGCTCACAAAAGAAAACAAAAACACTCCCCTAGACTTAATTAACTCCTTAACCCCACCATTTACTGAACAGGAAATGGGAGATGGGTATTTAAAACTTATGTATCATTTGACATTGAATATAAATGTATTTATTATATTAAAGTGTTTAGACCATTTTAGTGTTGTTTTGATGCTTCTCTATAAACCATGTACATTTCTTACCAAATTTACGTTATTTGTCATCTGAATAAAATGTTCTTCCCATATCTTTTTCTGCTTTGCCTAAATGGAGAAGGGCTGTCTCTTTTGTATTCATCCAATGCACCAAATTCTCTTACTTGATTTAGTCTCTTGGGTTTTCAAAGAAAACAAGCATGTGGTCACTATAGAAACAGGGTCTCTTTTTTCATCATTTATGCCAGTTATTTTATTTACAATTGCTAAAACTAGCAATGTGAATCATTATGGAGATGTTTGTCTAATTCCTGATTTTATGGAAATTATTTAACTTTTTCCATTTAGGAAAATATTTGTTAGTAGGCGTTCCTTTATTATATAAGTAATTTCCTTTGTTCCCACTTTGCTTTGCATTTCCTTTGGCATTGTTCACTTGGCCTTTGTCTGATTCTCTTTCACAACCTATTGATAATGGTCAGGGGTTCCCTTTTAATATTTAATGCAATCAATATGTAGCTAGACTTCTTAGTATTCAACTAACCTTTCATTCCTCTAGTAAAGCCTGTTTTGTTGTGATCTGTTATACTTTGAATCATTTCTCTACTGTATTTTCAAATATACTCAGAGATGAAATTGGCCTGTGGTTTTAATTGTCACATTCTTTCTTGGGCTTTAATATTAGAGTTATTCTGACTTCATAGTATTCACTGGAGAACTTTCAATCTGTCTAACACCTATAATAGTTTAAATAATATTGTAATCATCTATTTTTAATAGTTAGATTAAAAATTCATCTATGATTTCATCTGCCTGCAGTCTTTTTCAATAGTAAATCATTAATCACTTCTCCAGTCTATTCTACAATAATGGTTCTATTCAGCATTTTTGCTTCTTCTTTGTCAATTGTGGCAATGTGTATTTTCCTATAAAAGTATTCATTTCTTCTGGGTCTTATTTTTTAATATACTGGTACCAAGTCACCATTAGTATTTATTTAGAATTCTTTTAATCTCTCTTGTTTTCACACAATCTTGTCCAATTTTATTTCATTCTTTTTTCCTTAGTAGACTCAAATGGTGTTTATCAACACTTACTGGTCTTTTTTAAAAACCAATCTTGGAATTTATTATCCTTTTATAGTATCTTTTCTACTTGAATAATTTCAGCTTTCCAAACTTATTAATGTTTCTAAAGTTTCTTTTGTTGTTGTTGTTGTTGTTGTTACTTGGGTTCATTGAGATAAGTACTTGACTTGTTTTCACCGGCTTCCATAATTAAAGGTGACATGTTTTCTTCTGAGCTCAGTTTTTGCTCTACTCCGTTGTTTTAGGTGTGATGCTTTGTTTTAAAAGTGTTCAGTTTTCCAGTGTTTCTAGGCATTGCCATATTTCCTTAATTTCCTGTTTCATATAAGGCTTACCTCATGTGTGTTTCTTAATTTACAATTAGCTTTATTGGACTGTGATGAGAAAATGTAACTTGTAAGCTTTCTGCTAGTTTGAATTCATTAAGGGCTTGTCTTGGTAAAGCACATGATTCATTTTTGTGAAAGTTTTTTGGAAATACCAAATATATTTATGTTCATATGTGCATATCATTTGAAGAAATGAAAATATATAATAGATGTTTATATTCCCCCAAAATTCACATGTTGAAACCTGATCATAAGTAATGGTGTTATGGTGAGGGGAACTGGGTAGGTTAGCAGGGCAAACGCTTCATGAATAGGATTAGTGCGCTTAAAAGAGGCCTCAGATAGCTGCTTTTCCCCTTCTACCACATGAGGGCACAAGAAGAGAACAGCCATAAACTAAAAAGACAGCCCTCAATAGACACTGAATCAATTGACCTCGACCTTGGGCTTTCTGTTATTGAGATCTGTAAGAAATAAATTTCTATCGTTTATAAATTAAGCCAGTCCATGATTTTTTGTTACAGCAGGGAGAACAAACTAAAGGATAATATGTAATATGTTAACCAAGTTTAATAATTGTGTTGCTCATTTACTCTATATCTTCTCTATAGTTCTTTTGGTTTTGGTTTGGTTTGATTTGGTTTTGTTTTGTTTGGCTTGGTTTGGTTGGCTTTCAGTTCTGGGAGAGATACACTGAAAAGTTCAGTATGATTTTATCTTTATCAGCATCTTTCACTTCTTTTTTTAAATTGAAAGAAAATGTCCTCTCGTAGTCCTAAAAAGATTGTGTGTGTGTGTGTGTGTGTGTGTATGTGTATTTAGTTTTTTCTGTTTTTTTGCCAAAAACAGGAGCTTTAATCAATTCATAATGTCTGTCCTCACCCTTCTCAGTGTTTTTATCCTTACCTTCCACATTGTCTGCTATTAATTTTGCCTCCCTTGTTGTCTCCTATGCATTTCCATTATTTGGTTTGGTTCAGTTCTTCTTTTCTTTTCAATCTCTTTATTACTTTGTTTATTTATATTGCAAAAAGTATAAATCTGGGGATTTTTTTTAACCTAAACTGTCTTTTTAACAATTTCACATTTTGTGAGTTGCCTGATTTTCTTGACGTTTTTCTTCTCACCTTACTTTGCACTTACATCTCACCATGTTGTCCCCTTTTACCTTTTCTAAATGTATGCCTGTTTGATCCAATTTCATTCATTACCTTTTTTCCACATTTGCAAGTTTTGCTGTTTTTTTTCTTTTCACAACCTGTTTATCTTCCTTTTCATTACTTTCATAATCACAGTATATTTCTGAATTATATGAAACCAAGGTATAATACCATATTTTATATATTCCCTCTTTTCTCCTCCACTTACATAAGTATTTAAGAATACTTTCATTATCCTCCTCATTTATCATCCTCCCCTATCATTCAGTTGAACTTCTCTCTTCATCTTTTGACATACTGGTATTTCTATGCTGAGCTATTTCTTCTGCTGTTCCGGCTTTTTTCTTGAGTTGAAATACATAAACAGTAAACTCTTGTGTAGCTACAAATATCTTTCATGCTGAAAGGTGAATCTTGTCTAGGTAACAAATTCTTTGACTACAGTCCTATTCTTAGAATAATCAATGGGTTCTAATAAGAAAAATTTTTATTTCTACCCATTATTGCAGATGAGAAATCTGATGCAAGTGCAATATTTATTCCTTTGTACCTAATTTGTTCTTACTGCTTGGAATCCTATCAGATTTTCTCTATCTCCCTAGCATTCAAGAATTCTATCAAGCTTATGTCTTAAACCAAAGAAGCTTTCTTCTAATTATTTTCCACATGTTATTTTTTTCTACCTTAGAATTAGGGAAAATGCTGGGTTCGTGGAACTTAGCTTTCCTTTTTTTTTTTTTTTTTTTTTTTTAAGGTTCACTTTCTCTGCCTTATGCTTTGAGGTATTTCTTACACCTGGATTTTTCAGACCTCTAATTCAGATTTCAATAGACGATCCTCTCCCTCGATTCTTTTCCTGGAGTTGTATATGAGGACCATGTTTTCCTTTCCAGAAAGACGTTTTTATGTCGCTCTTGACTCTTAATTCATGTTGACCTTCTCTGATTGTGTGATTGTTCTGATGGCTGCTCTCCTTTGAGCTACTTGGATGTTATTTGTCTATATCAGCTTATAGGTGTTTGTGCTAAATGACAGGAGTCCTGCAGACAATGAAAGATGAAGCTTTCTATCTACTAGGGCCTATAATTTAAATTGCTGAGGCTACTAGAACCTGTTGTGGGTCCTGAAGGAAACACCCCTGCTCTAAGTTCTCCCTGTGTTCTCACAGCCTGAGAAACAGGAAGATCCAGCTTCCTGCACAGTTGTGTCTTGACCTTCTGAGGATGAGAGATCTGAGCCAACATTGTCTTCTATCCAGACATCCACAGATCTCTAACCACCCAGCATTTCCCACTGTCCACTGCTCTTAGCTTTAACTAGCTCCTGATTATGTTCTTATCCTATCCATTGGGAGTACTAGTTTCTCTCCTCTAAAATCCCAGCAGAGCCTAAGAGCTCACTTCCTCCCACCTGCCCACTAAAGCCTATTAACAGCCTTAAGATTCCTGAGTGGAAAGTGAGCTGAGGATAAAGGAAACAGGAACTGTTTGTGTCAACATATAACCAGAGTCCTCTTAAATCTATGTTTCTTTATGACACAAATTAACTTTTATTTCAATCTATCAGGGAATGATTTAATATCAAGCAACTCAAGATCTTCCCATATTTTCCTGGGAAATGGTTTTGAAGCTTACATGATGCTCGGAAGTTAAGGCAGGAGAAATGGTCATCTGATCTGACTCATCTGACTCATTTTGGTACCTACACGGAGCCAGAGTGTCTGTGTTAGTTATTATTACATGCCCCAACACCTATTTTCATGTTATAAAAAGGATACATAAAGGACAATGAAGCTAGGGTTCCTGGATGGGTCCAGGTAGTCCAGGCTTTGAAGATCAGTTGCGGCTTGTCTAGAAGACATTTGCCAAGAAAATATCTGGAGAGACTGAGGAGTTTCTTGGTTAAAAAGAAGTCATCTTAAGGGGAAAAAGGAAGGCACACAAGCTTGTTTCAATAACTTATGCCAGAAGACATGTACTTTGAGTATAGTTTGCCATCTTCTGCTCACATTGTCTTCTGGTTCAGCTCCCAGTTTCAAGTCCTGGGAAGGTGCGCGCTCACAAACAACTAAAAAGCCTGTTTTACTGGAAATTGAGTAAGTCACAAAACCACACTATTTGGGACTTCCATGACAATGATGAGTGAGTCATTTTATTTAATTTGGTTATTATTTTGGCTTGTTTGTTCACCTATGATCAGCCAGACCCATTTTATGGGCAGTATTTTATCATCCACATCAGCAAACTAGGGAGAAGCAGTACAGCTGGCAGCAGACTGGTTTCTGGGAATCTCACGCAGAGGGGAAGGGCACAGCATGGAAACAAGCTTCCAGAGCTAAGCAACTCTCCACCAGCCCCAGTCCTCTGCCTGAAATAACTAATGGACATGATGAATGGAACTCAAAATCATAGCTGACCACTTATACTTACTGGGTCTCCATTTTTACCCCCAACCTCTCAATTTGAGAAGATACAGTTTTTTTTATTTCTTTTATTCATATGTGCATACAATGTTTGAGTCATTTCTCCCCCCTTCCTCCCGCCCCTCCCCTATTCCCCCCCCACCCCCTGCTTTTCCCCCCTACCCCCTCGCTATCAGGCAGAAACTATTTTGCCCTTATCTCTAATTTTTTTGAAGAGAGAGTATAAGCAATAATAGGAAGGAACAAGGGTTTTTGCTAGTTGAGATAAGGATAGCTATACAGGGAGTTGACTTGCATTGATTTCTTGTGCATGTGTGTTACCTTCTGAGTTAATTCTTCTCGAACTAACCTTTTCTCTAGTTCCTGGTCCCCTTCTCCTATTGGCCTTAGTCGCTTTAAGGTATCTGCATTAGTTTCTCTGCATTGAGGGCAACAAATGCTATTTAGTTTTTTTGGGTGTCTTACCTAGCTTCATACCTCCCTTGTGTGCTCTTGCTTTATCATGTGATCAAAGTCCAATCCCCTTGTTGTGTTTGCCCTTGATCTAATGTACACATATGAGGGAGAGCATACGATTTTTGGTCTTTTGGGCCAGACTAACCTCACTCACAATGATGTTCTCCAATTCCATCCATTTACTTGCAAATGATAACATTTCATTCTTCTTCATGGCTGCATAAAATTCCATTGTGTATAAATATCACATTTTCTTAATCCATTCATGAGTGGTGGGGCATCTTGGCTGTTTCCATAACTTGGCTATGGTGAATAGTGCTGCAATAAACATGGGTGTGCAGGTGCCTCTGAAGTAACCTGTGTCACATTCTTTTGGGCATATCCCCAAGAGTGGTATTGCTGGATCATACGGTAGATCTATGTTTAGATTTTTAAGAAGCCTCCAAATTTTTTTCCAGAGTGGTTGTACTAGTTTGCATTCCCACCAGCAGTGTAAGAGGGTTCCTTTCTCCCCACATCCTTGCCAACACCTGTTGTCAGTGGTGTTGCTAATGATGGCTATTCTAACAGGGGTGAGGTGGAATCTTAGTGTAGTTTTAATTTGCATTTCCTTTATTGCTAGAGATGGTGAGCATTTTTTCATGTATTTTTTGGCCAGAGAAGACACAATTTTATATTCAAAATTTGACCTAGAAGGAAACTGGGTCACATGGCCACCCTCTAGTGTCCTGTAAGGAATCAATGACTGGTCCAAGGAATAAACTGGTTCATCTAGCTCATAACCTATAATGTCATCTCTTTTTTAACTTAAGGAAGGAATGATTCAAAGTAAATCATCAACAAAGCAGAACTAAAATTAAAACTTTTTTTGTTGATTTTGACTCTATAATTTTTTGATGGAATTTTGAGGACTACAAACTTATTAGCCCCTCAGGCAAAGACTGATCACTGGCACAGCTCCCAAACTAGGGTGATGTGATTTGAAAAAGGAACATGGCTCTTTTTATTCACTACAACTCCAACTTCTCCACTCTGTCAGGAATATGGCTTATCATTTTCTGTTTGTTGCTCCCGGTGATAGACACCTTCTTGTAATTATAATTTGCAAGTCTGATTACCTTAAGAGAGACTAAAATTTCTGGCTTGATAATTACAGTAAATCAATGTGTTAATAAAAGGACTTCAGTGTTTCAAAGTCATTTTTTATTTAAAAATTTAAGCTAAATCACCTAGAAATATTATAAATCACCTAGAAATATTATAAAGCTTGGTAAGGTTATTATGATAAATAGAGATAATAATAATAATAATAGATTTTTAAGGCTGGGAGTGTAGCTCAAGTGATAGAGCACATGCCTAGCATGTGTGAGACCTCGAGTTCAAACCTGGAACCATCAAAAAGAAAAATATGTAGCTTTTTATAGAACTTTCAGTAAGCACATACATACACAAAGTACATCATTTAATCCTCATGAGGAGAAAGACTATTATATCCATCTTATAGGTGAGAAAACTGAAAATTTCAGCATATTAAATAACTTTCCCAAGTTATACAGCTAGAAACTGACAAAGTGAAATTCCAAACTTAATTTGTCTAATCCCGCTCTTTCTTATTTCTGAGCACAACCATACACTTCTCATTCTAGTACCTCATTAGGGAAGAGAAGCCAGTGTCATTTATCACATTCAGGGTCTCAAAAGTCCCAGACACAGAACATTTCATAGCTAGGGCAATTCTTTAGGAAACCATTTCATTTTCCCAGTAAACAATACAACACTAAACTTGCTGACATTTTGGTTCACTCTTAGATTCCAAAAACGGCAATTTCCTTAGAAGCACAAGAATGAAAACCTAACATGACAGTCCTATCAAATGTAATTCTATACTGCCTTTGGCCTTAAGATACTGACAAGAGTAATAGATTCCATAACATTCTCATGACAGAGAACAATCATTGCAGCTCATCTAATTATAAAAATAGAAGGAAGTATTTTTATGCCAGAGTATTTCTCTTACAAAGGCTATTCCATTTCTTAAAGTATCACTTTATAAGTTCACGGGATGATTTTTGCATGTTCAATGTGTAAAAATAGGTTCCTTAGCACTATTTTCTACTCTTATTTCTCACTGCCAAAACAAAGAAGATTAGCATAGATGTTCATTATTTCCTAAATATTCATGAATAAAACCAAGAAATAAAGCATAAAACTAATAATTTAATTCATAAGTTCTTTATTTTGTACTCATTTTCCCATAATTCCAACAATAACAATACCTTGCATATAACAAGCATGAAAAAAAATCTGTTGAATGAATAATAAAATCTACATTACAATATATTAAAATCATTAAATCAATAAAATCTATAGACATAACAGAAAATTTTTTTTCTTACCTACTCATCTACCCTACTCCAGCGATTTAGCAGCTGTCTTGATGCATTACCTGTTCTCCATTATATGTAAGTGTAGTATATTCCTAAAACCAAGAGACAGATAAGCTGGCCAATCAGAAATCTCCCAAGACTAATTCTTGAAGAACTAGGACAATTGGAGTTCATTCCTCTCAGGAGAGGTTAACAAGATAGTTAAGCAGGCCTTGTTGACGTTGCAAATCCTGTGTAAATTCGATCTGTTTCTTTAGCTTACCTGTGGATTCAGTTATCACCCCAATATCAACATGATAAAAATGCTTTTTTGCATAACTTAGCAAGAAATTATTCCTATTATTTAAATCTGAAGAACAAAAGATTTCAGTTTTCTCTTAGGATCTATGATGCTGTAAAGATTATCATGCTAAACCTAAAAGCAAGAAAAAAGCTGATTAATCAACAAAGCGTAATCAGTCTCGAGTTTTTCAAAAAGCTACAATCATGAGTTAATTGAGTAATCTGAATTCCAAAGAGGGGCAAGCTGCTTCTAGGAGAGATACAGTATGTGAAGGTTTTGATCTTTAGAAGAGTGTGGTATAGGCTTGTGGCCATCATATAAGTAAGTAACGAATACAGAAACTATTTTTTAAAGATTTATAATCCATTTAGGGGCTAACAGATCAGTTTGGAATAACTGACCATCCCAAAAATGAGGAGAGATTTCAATACTCCCAAGCAGTTGATCTTTGCAAAAAGACTGAGAAGTTTGAGAGAGCCACCTCAGTGGACCAGGTGTGAAGAAACTGATTAGCAATTATCAGGGGACATGCAGAAGGCCTTAATTGCTTCTTAATTTCCTTTTCTGCTGTGAAGCAAATACCTACCCCTAAAATCACTGGGGAATCTGAAACAAACTTTCTTGCATACAAGATATAGCCAAAGATTCACTGAACATGGAAACTGTAGAAATAAAACCCATCTTCCTCATAAGGAGAGCAAAAAATGATCTTGGGCTTTCGTACCAACCAGAAGTCTGCTGGCACTGAGCAAAAGACAAACTCCTTCACAAAACCAACCCCAGATGCAAGAGTTTCATTGTTACTAGGAAAATGCTAGAAATACTGAGAAAGCTACCCAACAAGGCCCAGCTGTACAGGGCCTGACTAATAATGAGGCTGGAAGAGGACAATAGGGAATCTGTCCCTGAAACAGCACTCTACCATTAAAGAGGTAAGACAAGAGTCTGGGGAAAGACTTCCTCTGTACCACAGTTGTGCAGAGATGACTGAAAGCTAAGAGAGAAGAAGAAACAGGAGAAAAATCCTCAGCATCCTGACTCCTATCCAAAGGAGTACAAGACAGTAAGAGCCCAATCAGTAAAGCAATTTGAATCCTGTGGTGTACTGAAAACAACGAAATAAAAAAAAAATTCCCAAACTCAGCTTAACACCTGACGAAATTGACCCAATTGCATAATAATGACCTGATAGAAAAAGAGGCATGCCCACATTCAGGCATAGGTACTATTTGCCTTCATGTCTACTATTATACCTCAACGATCAACATTCAAGAAAAAATTGCAGGACTAAAAAGCAGGAAAACAACCTACAGTGAAGATATGAAGCAATTAATGAAACCAACTCAGAAATATCCCAGATATTGAAATCATTAGTTGGAATCTTTAATGATGATTAATATGCAAAAAAGATATTAACCAAATAGGATCTTTGGCAACATCTAACAATTAATGAGAAATTCCAGCAGAGAAATAGATCAAAAGTCTTCTACTTTTTGAGGCAACTGTATTGATAAATAAACTATTAATCCTGACTAAAACAACATTTAACTATTTGAGATTTAAAGCAAACTTTGGGGTCCCAAATTTGCACTAGAAGGAGATGGGTTGGAAAGCTAGACAGGCTCTGTCTAGAAAGGTATACTATGGATTGGATATGGGCTACAAGAGAGAGAAAAGGGGTTAGAAAGGCTCCCATTTATCCTGACTCATTGGATGTATGGAATTGCATTAACAGCCATAGAAGACTATGAAGAAGGTTGTGAAAGGTATGGGAGAAATAAGAAGTATTCTAACTATCCATGTGGAGGCCATCAAGTAGAAAGTTGAGTGCATGAGACTGAAATTTGAGAAAGATTTCTGGGCAGGAGAAATAAAATTGAGATTAAAAACATATAGATGGATTTAAAGCTGTCAATAAGCTATATTTGGCCTTCTTAAAGACCTGGAAATATGGATTTTTTTACTTGTACCAGATTTTTTAGCTACTTTTGAAAGTTATAAACATTTTAATATGAGAAAGTGTCATTTTCTATGTACAGTATTTTTTACAAGGTACAGAGTAGTTGGCCTTTGAAACAATTTGCATTTAGTCAGATGCCACCCTGCATGCTGATGAGAACTTAAATTTTTCTCAAAGTTTTATATATTTTCAATGTGAGTTTTGACTTTATTTTTTTCAGAGTTAATTACAAAGTATGATATGTTTCTGTGTAATAACCATGTTTGCTAGACTTTTGTAAGAAACTACTTCATACTTTGACATTTGGGGTCTTATACCCTAGAAGTACTTCCTCTCCAAGGAATAGCTAATTTCTACTTAGTAAGTAGCTAACCTGCCAATATGTCTTTTACATGCAAACCAACCAATTCAGGGCCTATATCCCCATCCACCTCTATGATCAGGCACTTATATCCTGACCACTTTTCACCTACCCTAACCAACCCAGGTACAGGTACCATATAATCAAGAACAAGGACAGCCCCTATGTTCCAAGCTGTTCCTCTTGCTTCTGGGGAATCTGTGAGTACAAACTTCTTCCTAATGATACCTATTTCTGTGTCTTCAAGTCTTGCCATACCTAATTAAGTAAATCCTTTGTGCTGATTAAAATAGTGTGCATTTCACCTCACAGTGGGAGCTTTTACTACAATAATATCATTTTATAAAAAGTCTGTCCCAGAAAAGGCAAAAATCTCCAATTCTAGTTTTTCTTACTGTCTAACTGGCTTCTCACTTTGAGGAACAAATGACACACTACCATCTCTGGGTTGCTGCTATAAGGAGCACTAACTGAAAACCTCAAAATAAAAGGTTTCAGTAGAGAAAGTTTTTGTCATTTTCTGCTTTTTCTCTGAACCATTTTTATTCATCTTTTAAAATGATTCAGCTCTCACTCCAGTTTTACTATATTTTCCAATTTCTGTCATAACAAAATCTGAACAGCCACTTTATTTTTATCTCTCCCATAACATATCTCAAATTAATGAAAGTTTAAATTTTTTGAATTACTTCCTTGACATCATTTTATTGAAGTCATTAATAGGGAGATTAATGATATTTTTCTTCAAGGAAAAAGATATGAAGATTTTATGTTATGTCCTTAGTTCATCTCTTAAGATGCAATTAGATGTAGCCTGAATGTTCTTTATAAGTGTTTGATGATGGTGATGATGGTGGTGGTGGTGATGGAGGTGAAAACAGGTCTACATACAATTATTTTTTCCGTGTTTCTGCATACTGGCATCACTCACTAGATCAGTTTGCCCCAAGATAGTAAAAGAAGATACCCTAAGTCCCCAAAAGATTTTACTAGCATGTCTGAGAATCAGTGTGGTGGAATCCTTCCAGGGCTCTGCCTGTCTCTTCCCTTTCAATATCACTGAAGTATAAGGTACATTTCCACAGACAGGAACTACCCTGTGATTTCTTGGGATGCCATTCTACGAGGAGGAGTCAGAATCATTAAATGGTGCTGATTTTCTGGGTGGTTTTTGTTGAAATAATTATAAAGTGGTAGATCATTAATACCAATATTAAAAATATAATCAATGTCAATGTTATCTAGAAGTTCAAGAAAAGCCTAGCTGAAACTAGTCAAGGAGTACATGCTATTATTCATTCTAGTGTCTGCTATGAACACAGAATAAAGCTCCTTGCTCCTTCAGTTTCAATTTTATAATCATTTTTATGACAAATTCAAGTTTATTGTTTTATTTTAAAAAGTTCTCTGTCACATTGTTGTGTTTTTATGTGGGGAGGATGCCATCTAAAGAAATATTTAAATTTGAAATATTAGAATATTTAGTTTCCAATTTCCCACTTCTTTTTGAAGAAAACACTGATGTATCCAAATGATAATTGTCACTAATTTTTAATCAGTTTAGATTCTCAACTTGGTAATGCAGTAGTCTCAACCAGTTTGTCATTTTGGATATGATGACACTAATAATGGAGTGGATTAGATTTCTTCCCAAACTTGCTCATACTCTGCTTATAAGTGTGATTATCATACCATATCACACCATCATATCATATCATATATTGTATGAGCCAAGTCTTAAAAGACAGAATGCCTAATTAGGAAGAGTAAGCTGCCAAGGAAGCAAGAATGTCATGAAGAAGGGATGGAAGCATAGCTGCGGACACCTCATTGTCTTACAAACTGGAACATGTTTGCCTACAGAGACATGTGATCAGCTGGGAGACTATGATGCTATGCTGACTTGAGAGAAATTGAGATTGTTACCCAAGGGTTCATGTGTGAGAGTTTGATCCTCGGTGTGGTAGTATTGGGAGGTGGTGGGGACTTCTTTTAAGAGGAAAGTCATTACATCATCGGAGACATTCCCCTTAGAAGGGATTAAAGCAGTTGTGAGAACCCGAGTTATTTCAAGTTGTAATAAGAGGGATCCCAACTTCTGAATCACCCTCTGGCTTCCTATCTGTGTTTGTGATCACTCTCTCCAACATTTGCTCCTGCCATTGTGGTGCTTCTGCCAAGACGTCCTCACCAGAGCTAAGCCAATGCTGTCACCATGCCCTTGAATCTCCAGAACTGTGCCTCAGGTATTTTGCTATAGTAACTAAAAACACACTAATACAACACGCTTCTTTCCATCTAGTCATAGCTTAGCCAAAGAAGCATTTTCATGCCCATAACAGAGTTGTTTTTTTTCATTCATTTTTCTGTTTGTCCTGTTTGTCCAGGTAATATTTCTATCACAGTCTGAAATTAAATAAACCATGACTTATGTGGCTTATATCTTACATGCAAACTATGTCAATCAAATTCACTTCCTGCTGGAAAGGCAATCAGGTGGGCACAGGTTGAAGTTTATTATACAGGTGTAAGAGACATTGTCTGCATCTCCCCAGAAAAGGTCATACTTCTTGCTCCTTATTCGCTGTTTTTCTGCTTCCCCTTTATATTTCCCACCAGGTTGGCAGAGGAGAGGTTGTGTGTGACATAAAAGCAAGACACTAGAAAAGTTTTAAGAAGCCCTCTCTTTGATAAACTACAGATTGCTTGTTACTTCACAAAATTAAATTTTTCTGCTGCAAATCAAGGCTGTGCTACCAACTGCAAGTGGAAGACTGGTATTGATGCTTGATTAATCCAAAAGTACACAATACTATTCATTAATATTAATAATAATGATAGCTGATATAGTTATTGTTCAAGGTACAACACTACCCCATTCAATCCTCCTGACAACTTTATGGGGAATGCACTATGATCTTCCCCCATCTCAGAGATAAGAAATCTTATTTAGAGAGGTTGTCAAGATGGCATATGCCAGAGCTGGGATTCAAGCCCAAGACTACACAGCCTTCAAACTCTATTTCTGATCAAGGTAAATGTCATTTCTTTTCTAAAAGTTATTCGGATATTTTACCTCACCTCTTTATGCCTATGCTATAGCCTACACAGATACTCTGAAGTCTTCTAGTTGTACACTTCCAAAGCCTTCTGTAAACTCATCACATATGTAAGTTACCTTTTGAATTTTTGTCTTCCCTAAGCTCTACAGTGGACAGAACTATGTCTGTCTTGCTTCCCACTCTATTCATATGGTTTAGAACTTTGTAGTCAACCAATGAACATTCTTTTGAGTATTTTTAAAGTCTCTTAAGTCCAGAATTTTCATTTTAAAATACATGCAAACATATGATGCATATACTTTCTGGAAGAAACTCTGCCTTTAAAACTGGATTCTCCTTGTAACTTGAATATGCTTTTAAAAAAATTGGTTCCTGTGGATAAAATGGTAGAAACATTTGTAGAGTCACAGAATAGGGCCATTAGGAAATTATCCAGTTCAATTCTCTTTTTGTAGGTTAAAATCAGAATCAGTTATCTGACCAGACCAAAGTCACATAGTTAAGCATAGCAGAGCTAGAATATGAGCCCTGAGTCCTAATTACCAATCTTTTGAAGTCCATCTGTTATTTATTTTAGCTGATATGTTTTCATTTGTAGAAATTTAAATTCAAGACATTTGTAAATAAATAGAAAAAATCTAGCCAGTAGAAGTTCAGGAAATGTAATATGATGTGTACATTTACAGAACTTGGGAAATTTAAAAAAGAATAATGTTGGCTAGATTGTTAGGTTTGTCTAATATATTCAACATGAAAAGATGGTGCACAAAGGACCAAGTCCTTGGTAGAGAGTATTAGTAATAAGTCAACAAGAAGGAACAGGGCTTTCTTTCTCAGTAGAAAATCTTTTTCTTTGATTTTACATTTATCTTGTTTCTTTTTCTTACTGTTTCAGAAATACTGGGGTTGGACTTAGGACCTTGCATTTCCCAAGTGCTCTCACTTAAGCCACACATCCAGCTCTTCTTGCTTTTAGGGGCTTTTTTAGGTAGGGTCCCACATTTTTTCCCAGGTCAACAGGAATTATGATCTTCCTTCTTATGGCCCCTCACACAGCAGAGACCACAGGCACATGACACCACACCAGTTTGTTTGTTGAGAGATAGAATCTCACTAATTTTTTGCCAAGGATTTCAGGCATGGGACACCATGCTTGGCCCTATTCTCTGTTACTTTAGCATTGTAATCATCCATCATTGCATTATGTTATATGACTCGAAACCTCTTGAACACATCCAGATGCATGATATGGGAGAAGAATCCCTGATTTATCTGACAAATGGGAGCCCTATTAGGACCTCACCAAGACAAACCCTCCTCTGCCTGTATTCTTAGGGCCACAATATTCCCCCAAAAAATGTGTCTTTGAAATCAGAATATACCCCTACTCAGCACAACAATAAAAAAGTGAGAATTCCCTACTTTCACTCACAATGTATTCCTCATAAAGTGAAATGAACTTGAGTGTATGGAATTCAAAGGATGTATATGCCTGTTAGCCTCAAGTTTTGTCCCACTTCCAATCCAGCCTCCACATTGTTGCCCAAGTGGTTTTTTAACACACATCTGATTCAGCTTCTTTTGTGCTTGATTAGCAACCCAAAACCTCTAAATTAAGCCCAGACTCTTAGCTTGGTGTAGGTTACTCTTGGAAATTTACCTTCCAAGTATCTATTTTGCTTTATTTCAATCTCAACATTAATTTCTCTACCCATCTGCACAGCCCCCATATGAAACAAAGTCTATGTCGCATCATCCCAGCAGTCTGATCACAGACATGCAGAGAATTCTGCAAATAGTTACTATTCAACAACTTACTTTTAAAGCATAAAGTCTTTATCAACTATACTTAGGTAGCCATGGATATTTGTGTTACTACAAATCTCTTTACATGCAATGATAAAATATAAGAACATGCCATTTTTTCTGTAAGTCTACAAATATGCCTGTTTTGAATGAGTAGGAGTTCTGTTTTCTCTTGGAGTAGCCTGATTTTTGGCAGAAAGAATTGCTTCAAAAATAGTGCTATATAAAACGATCTGTCTTGTTGCTTAGAAGTCATTGATTTCACCATGTAGAATTGTCAAATGTCAAAGACTTCAAGACTTGATTTAGTACATTTAATATAGTCAAATAGCTGCTGTTCCTCCTGTTTAGGGGCATTTTCTCTGTCCTGTTGATTGCAGACTTAAGCATGTGTCTTGCTTCAACCAATGAAAGGGAATGGAAATATTGATACAAACCCTAAGAAGTTTTAATGGCTTTCATGTGGTATAACAATTGAATACTTCCACTAATGGCTAGAAATAGGCTTCTTTTATAGTCAGATCCCAAGAGCAAAAGGTGTATTTTACAATTTTAATTAATCCATAATGAGAATAAGAAAGAAACCTGTTTTCCTTCTTGACAAGCCAATCTTCTAAGATTTTGAAATTGTAACTCCAGCCTATCTAACAAAAGTGGACTAATGCAATTGAGGCTTTGATATTTCCTGCTCTGTATTCTACCATATATATTATTTATATATTCTCATCTCATATAGATTATGACTACATCCTCATCTCAGGTAAGCATCTTTCAGAGGCTTCCATATGAACCATATTGAGATTGTAGCACATATTTTCAATATTCGAAATTGGGACACTGACTCTCAAAAGTCTTAGATTTCAAAGAAATTTTAATGTCATTTGACCCAATTTCCAATATAGAAAAGGAATATTCCATATAATATCTATGACAAACTTCTCTTTGCAAACCTTCTGGTAAGAAACTCATTCCATCTCAATGCAGCCCTGATCATTTGAGACAATTTATTTGTTAAAAAAACAAAACAAAACAAAAGCTTTCTTACATTTAGTGGAATTTTTTTCACTTTTACTTCTGATATGGTTTGAATATTAAGTGTCCCCTATAGGCTCCTTTGTTGAATGTTTGGTTCCCAACTGGTGGCACTGTTTTTGGAGGTGATGGAAACTTTAGGAGGTGGGACCTAGCTGGAAGAAGTAGGACATTGGGGGCATGTCTTTGAAGGTTATATGATCCCATGGACCTTATGAGACTTTGGATGGACCTTCATTCACCCCAGACCCTTCCTCTCTCTCTCTCTCTCTCTCTCTCTCTCTCTCTCTCTCTCTCTCTCTCTCTCTTTACTTCCTGTTCTCCATGAGATGAAGAACTTCCTCTACCACTTGTTCTGACTGCCATGATGTTCTCCCTCAGCACAGGCCCAGAATCTATCCAGTCAACAAGTATTGACTGTAACCTCTGAAACTAGGAGCTGAAATAAATCTTTGCCTCCATAAGTTATTTATATCAAATATTTTGTCATAGTTAAGAACATCTTACTGAACAATCTTACATAGCTAGTCATTCTACCTTCTGTGACTATTTCTCTCCCTTCTCCCTTTGTGGGCTCCTCTCTAGGCTAAAATATTCTGGATCATTCAAATACTTTTCATGGGTTATGATTTAAGCTCCTCATGATCATGTGAAAGCACTCCAGTGAGCTCAAAATTGATCACAGTAATGAAAATACATTTGATCCTTTGTGCAGAACAGAGAGTTTATCATTTCTCTTTTTGTAGATGCTACTTTTTATTAATTCAAACTAAAACTATATTCATACTTGACAGTTACATCATATTACAGGAAGAGCATTTTTAAAGTAAAATTTAACTTACAAAGGGGAAATAGAAACAAAATGGAACTACAAATATTAATAAGATTGTAATGCTAATATGGATGGAAATTTTGCATTATACACAAAACAGTGGCTTTGTTTAACATAAAATGATCATTTCAGTCCCTCATTCATTCTCAGATTTCTTGCCTTTGATTTATTATCTAAATAACCCTCACCAATGTTTTCTCCTTAGAGAAGTATTTCATCCTTTTATTTTAACTAAAAAAAAAAATCCATATACTTTCCATAGCATTTCCCATTATCCCTAAATAATTACTTTTTCTATTTATTGTTTTCCTATAGTGCTTTTTATTTTTTATTTTTTTTTTTCATTTTTCTTTTATTATTCATATGTGCATACAAGGCTTGGTTTATTTCTCCCCCCTGCCCCCACCCCCTCCCTTACCACCCACTCCACCCCCTCCCGCTCCCCCCCTCAATACCCAGCAGAAACTATTTTGCCCTTATCTCTAATTTTGTTGTAGAGAGAGTATAAGCAATAATAGGAAGGAACAAGGGGTTTTGCTGGTTGAGATAAGGATAGCTATACAGGGCATTGACTCACATTGATTTCCTGTGCGTGGGTGTTACCTTCTAGGTTAATTCTTTTTGATCTAACCTTTTCTCTAGTTCCTGGTCCCCTTTTCCTATTGGCCTCAGTTGCTTTAAGGTATCTGCTTTAGTTTCTCTGCATTAAGGGCAACAAATGCTAGCTAGTTTTTTAGGTATCTTACCTATCCTCACCCCTCCCTTGTGTGCTCTCGCTTTTATCATGTGCTCATAGTCCAATCCTCTTGTTGTGTTTGCCCTTGATCTAATGTCCACATATGAGGGAGAACATACGATTTTTGGTCTTTTGGGCCAGGCTAACCTCACTCAGAATGATGTTCTCCAATTCCATCCATTTACCAGCGAATGATAACAATTCATTCTTCTTCATGGCTGCATAAAATTCCATTGTGTATAGATACCACATTTTCTTAATCCATTCGTCAGTGCTGGGGCATCTTGGCTGTTTCTATAACTTGGCTATTGTGAATAGTGCCGCAATAAACATGGATGTGCAGGTGCCTCTGGAGTAACAGTCTTTTGGGTATATCCCCAAGAGTGGTATTGCTGGATCAAATGGTAGATCGATGTCCAGCTTTTTAAGTAGCCTCCAAATTTTTTTCCAGAGTGGTTGTACTAGTCTACATTCCCACCAACAGTGTAAGAGGGTTCCTTTTTCCCCACATCCTCGCCAACACCTGTTGTTGGTGGTGTTGCTGATGATGGCTATTCTAACAGGGGTGAGGTGGAATCTTAGTGTGGTTTTAATTTGCATTTCCTTTATTGCTAGAGATGGTGAGCATTTTTTCATGTGTTTTCTGGCCATTTGAATTTCTTCTTTTGAGAAAGTTCTGTTTAGTTCACATGCCCATTTCTTTATTGGTTCATTAGTTTTGGGAGAATTTAGTTTTTTAAGTTCCCTGTATATTCTGGTTATCAGTCCTTTGTCTGATGTATAGTTGGCAAATATTTTCTCTCACTCTGTGGGTGTTCTCTTCAGTTTAGAGACCATTTCTTTTGATGAACAGAAGCTTTTTAGTTTTATGAGGTCCCATTTATCTATGCTATCTCTTAGTTGCTGTGCTGCTGGGGTTTCATTGAGAAAGTTCTTACCTATACCTACTAACTCCAGAGTATTTCCTACTCTTTCTTGTATCAACTTAAGAGTTTGGGGTCTGATATTAAGATCCTTGATCCATTTTGAGTTAATCTTGGTATAGGGTGATATACATGGATCTAGTTTCAGTTTTTTGCAGACTGCTAACCAGTTTTCCCAGCAGTTTTTGTTGAAGAGGCTGCTATTTCTCCATCGTATATTTTTAGCTCCTTTGTCAAAGATAAGTTGCTTATAGTTGTGTGGCTTTATATCTGGATCCTCTATTCTGTTCCACTGGTCTTCATGTCTGTTTTTGTGCCAGTACCATGCTGTTTTTATTATTATTGCTTTGTAATATAGTTTGAAGTCAGGTATTGTGATACCTCCTGCATTGTTCTTTTGACTGAGTATTGCCTTGGCTATTCGTGGCCTCTTGTGTTTCCATATAAATTTAACAGTAGATTTTTCAATCTCTTTGATGAATGTCATTGGAATTTTGATGGGAATTGCATTAAACATGTAGATTACTTTTGGGAGTATAGACATTTTTACTATGTTGATTCTACCAATCCATGAGCATGGGAGATCTCTCCACTTTCTATAGTCTTCCTCAATCTCTTTCTTCAGAAGTGTATAGTTTTCCTTGGAGAGGTCTTTCACATCTTTTGTTAGGTTTACACCTAGGTATTTGATTTTTTTTGAGGCTATTGTAAATGGAATTGTTTTCATACATTCTTTTTCCGTTTGCTCATTGTTAGTGTATAGAAATGCTAATGATTTTTCTATGTTGATTTTATATCCTGCTACCTTGCTATAGCTATTGATGATGTCTAGAAGCTTCTGAGTAGAGTTTTTTGGGTCTTTAAGGTATAGGATCATGTCGTCTGCAAATAGGGATATTTTGACAGTTTCTTTACCTATTTGTATTCCTTTTATTCCTTCTTCTTGCCTAATTGCTCTGGCTAGGAATTCCAGTACTATGTTGAATAGGAGTGGAGATAGTGGGCATCCTTGTCTGGTTCCTGATTTTAGAGGGAATGGTTTTAATTTTTCTCCGTTAAGTCTAATGCTGGCTGTAGGTTTGTCATATATAGCTTTTATAATGTTGAGGAACTTTCCTTCTATTCCTAGTTTTCTTAGAGCTTTTATCATGAAATGATGTTGGATCTTATCAAAGGCTTTTTCTGCATCTATTGAGATGATCAAGTGGTTTTTGTCTTTGCTTCTGTTAATGTGGTTTATTACGTTTATTGATTTTCGTACGTTGAACCACCCCTGCATCCCTGGGATGAAGCCTACCTGGTCGTGGTGAATAATCTTTTTGATGTGTTGCTGAATTCGATTTGCCATTATTTTGTTGAGGATTTTTGCATCAATGTTCATTAAGGAGATTGGCCTATAGTTCTCCTTTTTGGAGGTGTCTTTGCCTGGTTTGGGGATAAGTGTAATAGTGGCTTCATAAAATGTGTTTGGCAGTTTTCCTTCCCTTTCTATTTCATGGAACAGTTTAAGGAGGGTTGGTATCAGTTCTTCTTTAAAGGTATGATAGAATTCAGCAGAGAATCCATCAGGTCCTGGACTTTTCTTTTTGGGGAGACTCTTGATTGCTGCTTCAATTTCATTTTGTGTTATAGGTCTATTCAGGTGATTAATTTCCTCTTGGTTCAGTTTTGGATGATCATATGTATCTAGAAATCTGTCCATTTCTTTTAGATTTTCAAATTTATTTGAATATAGGTTCTCAAAGTAGTCTCTGATGATTTCCTGGACTTCCATGGTGTTTGTTGTTATCTCCCCTTTTGCATTCCTGATTCTACTAATTTGGGTTTTTTCTCTCCTCATTTTAGTCAGGTTTGCCAGGGGTCTATCGATCTTGTTTATTTTTTCAAAGAACCAACTTTTTGTTTCATTAATTCTTTGTATGGTTTTTTTGGTTTCTATTTCGTTGATTTCAGCTCTTATTTTTATTATTTCTCTCCTTCTATTTGTTTTGGGATTTGCTTGTTCTTGTTTTTCTAGGAGTTTGAGATGTATCATTAGGTCATTGATTTGGGATCTTTCAATCTTTTTAATATATGCACTCATGGCTATAAACTTTCCTCTCAAGACTGCCTTAGCTGTGTCCCCCTATAGTGCTTTTTAGACTCTTCTGTTAAGCCACTTCTACACTGCATCATAGTTATTTATTTATTTATTTATATGGTTATAAGCTTCAAGGGTAGTATCAAATTTAAATTTCTATTCCCTGCACTTTAAAAACTATATGGCTAGTCCGGCAAAGTGGTGCATACCTGTAGTCCTAGCAACACAGAAAGCTAAAGCAGGAGGATCACTTGAGTCCAGGAGTTTGAAACCAGTCTGTACAACATAGTGAGACCCTGTCTCAAATATAAATATGGCCAGGGATGTAGCTCATTGATAGAATACTTGTGTATCTCACACAAGACCCCAGGTCTAATTCACAGGACCTCCAAATATATACTGTATTAATAACTACACAACATTACCTAGTTAATACTCATCAAAACCCTACTAGTTATGTTATATTATTATCCCCATTTTATTTCTAAACAAGTGAGGGCTAACAAGGTTAAATACTTTGCTCAAGGTGGCATAGCTAAGAAGGAAGAGTTGGGATTCAAACTCAGTTTATATACAACACTCAGTAAAGATTTACATTTGAGTCAAAATACCAATTTTTTGAAACTCCAAAGTCATGAATATGACAAATTAGCCTTCTTGCTATTGCTTCCAGTAAAACATTACAAAACGAATGGTGAAGGACAATATTCTTGTTACTGAACAAGCCAGGCTCCATGCTGGAATCGTGCCCAAGGCCTTTCATTCATGTCCTGTGGTTCCACTACTGCTGTCAAACTCTGCTCCATCCCTCATGGGCCTGAATTCTATTGTTGCTCCTTCTAACACTATCATTACCCCTGTTCCTAAGGTCATTGTAGCTTGAGCAAGTTACCTTTAATATTTTAAAAATTTTACTTAATACTCAGTTCTCATAACTATTATTTACCTTCAAGAATTGTTGAAAATGTTTTTCTCCTCCTCTTCCTCCTCCTTCGTCGTATTCTTCGTCATTGTCCTTTTTCTGTGTGTGCATGTACATAAACAGTACAAAGGGACAAGAGGGAGTAGTAGAGAAGGAGTAAGGCAAGCAAATTTTTAAAAAGTAGGACTACCAGTGGGTTCCCTGTAACTCAGTTTCCTGAGCCAGGAGAAGGCTAGGCTATACTATTCCCCCCAAAGCCTATTGCAATAACTTTGAAAAATGTGTATGTATATGGAAAAATGAGACCTTTTGAAACTATTCCAAGAATGAGGGGAGGAGGAATAAAGGAGAATGATGGAGGGGGTGAATTCAAATGATATATTGTAAGAAATTGAATGTACTCCCAGTACAACAATAATAAAAAGCTAAAAAAATCTGTGCTAATGAATTAGTTCTCTACTTTATGTCTTTCCATGGAAATATTGCATGCTCTGATTGTGGTTAATATAAAATGGAAATAAACAAAATTACATTTTTACATTTACTGTTTATTGGCTTAATAGCTTTAAATACACTGAGTAAATAGGAAAATATAGCTAAGAATATGGTGACTAACTTGAATGGTTGAAACAGAAAAGAAATGGCCATAGTCAAGCAAATGTAGGGACTTTCCAGAGCAAAGGAAGTGACCCAGGAGAGGATCGATAACAGGCAGAGATTAGGACTGTTATAAACTGTACTTGTGTGTTTTCCTCAAAATTCGTATGTTGAAACCTTACCCCCAGTGTTGTTGGGGGGGCTGTAGGAAGTATAATGAGTGAAGTCATTAGGGTAGGGGCTTTGATCCAATACATTTAGTGTCTTTATCAAAAAGAGATGTCAGAAAGCTGTATGCTCTCCATCCCCTCCATGCCCTAACTCCCTATGCACACACCAGGAAAGACCATATGAGGGTATAATGAGAATATGGGAAGAACCCTCCCTACAGGCCAGGAAGAGAACACTTTATCAGAAACTGCATTGGCCAGAACCTTGATCTTGGACTTCTAGCCTCCAGAAGCAAAAGAAAATAAGTTTCTATGGTTTAAGTAATCTAGTGTGTGGTATTTTGTTATAACAGCTGAACAGGCTAATACAAGGGCTAAGAGGAGTATCAAGTAGTAGCAGCATAGACCCAAAGTGTGCATTGAAAGGAAACAATCAGTATCAGAAAGCTATAGCACCACTGAAAAACTCCAGGAGAGACACAGAACCTAGAATTTTGGAATAAGACGCCTGAATAGAGAACCAAAACAATTGACATTCAAGGAGTGGGAGGTTAATAATAATAATTATGAACATTTATAGAATGTTTCTACATGCCACAGGCTTCATGCATAGCAGTCTGAAATTTTGTAGTCATAACATTGACGAGCAGCAGTAGAGCCATCTTTATTTCTTCATAACTGAATTTAAATTGCTCATAATCGCTCCATTTATACTCAGTAGAGGAAAACCCTTAATCTTGTTACTTCTGTTTTAATAGCACATTGGTTCCTGGACCTGTAGAAAGAAGGCTATTACAATGTAAAGAGTCAAATGGAAGTCAATAGAACTTCCGCTGCCTAGGAAAATCCTAAACCAAAAGCAATACCAGACTCCTGGAGGGATGGCAGATTAGTGCCACCACTGAGCACTTGAAAGAGGCAGGTGGTGATTTCTACCACACTCCCATTGAACTAATCTATCTGGCCTATGTGGAAAACAGATGGAATTTGGGGAATGGAAGTGCATTATTACATGCTGAAACAGATAATGACTCCAGTTGTGCACCAGATGTGGCTTCATAGCTTTAGCAAACTAACACATCTATATAAGCACCTGATATGCAGCTATTGATCTGGCTAATTCTCTTTTCTCCTTTCGCATTATAAATATTCTCCAAAAAGTTTTCTTTCAGATGACAAAGCCAGCAATATACCTTTACTGAACTACCTCAGGGATATATCAACTTTCTAGCCCTATGCATAATTTAGTATGTCTGAATCCTGAAAGCTTTTTCCTTCCATGAGAATCTACATTATTATATTGATGGCATTATGCAGATTGGATTTTGTGATCAAGAAGAAACAACTACTCTATACTTATCACTAAGACATTTGCATGCTAGAAGGCGGGAAATAATTCAGCAAATATTCAGAGACCGTCCATCTCAATGGAATTTGTAGGGGTCCAGTGGTGTGAGGCATGTTGAGCTATCCCTTCTAATGTGATGAATAGGTTGTTGTATCTCTCTCCTCCTACAACCCAAAACAGAAACACCTTGCTTAGTGGACCTCCATAGACTTTAGAAACAATGTATTCCTCATTCAAGTGTGTGACTCTCACTCATTTACTACGTGACCTGAAAATTTGCTAGTTTTGAGTGCTGGTGCCCAGGACAGAAGAGGACTCTGCAATAAGTACAGTGCTATGCAAGCTTCTCTGTCACATGGGTCGTATGATCTGGCAAATTCATGGTACGTTACCTGTCAGATATGAATGCTGTTTAGAGCCATTAATAGGTCCTTATAGATGAATTGCTTAGGATTTCGGAGCAAATCACTGCCATTCTACATAGGTAATTACTCTTCATTGAAGAAACAACTCTTGGCTGATGTTTAGTAGCCCCAGTGATGCTTAACCATGAATCACCCATGTACCATGAGCTGCCTATCATGAGCTGGGTATTACCTGGCTCATAAGTGATAAAGTTGGATGTGCACAAGTGCATTTCATTATCAAATGGAAGTGGTGTATATGTGATGGGACCTTAAAGCATAAGTAATTTACATGAAGAAGTGGCACTCCTACACTACCTTCTCTCTCCAAGACTGTACCTATTACCACAAAGGGAATTCCTTGTGATTAGCTGATAAAGAGAGAGAAGGATTGGGCCCAGTTTAGACATGGCTCTGCATGAATACAGGCACCACTCAAAATGGACAGCTATAGCACTATGGCTTCCTTCTGAAACATTCTTCAAGGGCAGTGGTGAAGGGATATCCTCCCAATAGGATGAATTTCAAGCAATGCACTTCACTGTTCACTTTTCTTGGAAGAAGAAATAGCCAGACATATGATTATATATGAGTTCTTGGACTTGGCTGGATGACCAAGGATTTTGAAGGAACATCCTTGGAAAATCGGTGACAAAACATTTGAAAAGAGATATGGATAGACTTCTCTGAATGGGCATGAAACTTAAAGATATTTATGTTCAATTTATGTTCAATTGCATGGTCATTCAAGGGTGACATCAAGATTTTAGTGATCATATTGATAAGATGATCAGTCAGCTTCTTTTGCCAGCCACCCCTTTCATCGTCCAGCAGTTTCATGAACAAAGTGGCCATGGTTGCAGGGATAAAAGTCACACATGGGCTCAGCAATATGGACTTCCACTCACCAAAGTGAACCTAGTTGTGCCTGGCCACTTCTTAGCACTCAGTCTGCCAGCAATAAAGACCAACACCGAATTCCTGATATAGCACCATTCACCAAGTAATCAGCCAGCTACATTGTGGCAGGTTAATTTCATTGACCAATTCCATCATAAAAAGGGAAGCTTTTTGTCCTTACTGTAATAGACATTTACCTTTAGATGTAGACTTTCTTACCCTGAATGCAATGCTTCTAAGAAAACTACTATCCAAGACTTAAAAAATGACTTATTCACCATTGTGATATTCCACACATTTATTCTAATCAAGGAACTTACTTCACAATTAAAGGAATATAGCAAAAAGCCCAGGTTCATGAAATTTACTGATCTTACCATATTCCTCAACAGCAAAATGGCATTTTGAAGACTCAGTTATACTGCCATCTACGTGGCAATACCTTGCAGACATGTGAAACCAGATTGTCCAAAAGGCTGTGTAGTTGTCCCCGAGTATCCTTGGGGAACTGGTTTCAGGACCCATTGGAAATACCAAAGGGTGCAGATGGTCAAGTCACTGATATAAAATTGAGCGGTAATTGCATATTATCTATCCCTAATCTCCCATATACTTTAAATTTTCTTTAGATTGCTTATAAATAATATAACAAACTTTATGTAAATAGTTGTATGTGTTTATGGAATAATGGAAAGTTGAAAATCTATACATGTTTAATACCAAAGCAATTTTTATTCAACTATTTTCAATGTGTAGTTGGTTAAATCCATGGACCTGGAACTCACAGATGTGAAGAGTTGACCATATAATGCTGTATGTGCTCTGAATCAGAGTCTAATGTATGACACTGTTTCTTCTACAGTTGGGATTCAATTCCAAGAATCAAGGAGTGGAAATGGGAATGGCACCACTATTACCCCTAGTGACATACTAGGGAAATGTTTAGCTTCCTGTTCATGTAACTTTATACTCTGCTGGCTTAGAGGTCTCTGTTCCAAATGCAAGAATGCTTCCACCAGGAGACACACAATGATTCCATCGAACTGGAAGTAAGATTGTCACCTTGCTACTTTGAACTCCTCATGCCTCTGAGTCAATGGGCGAAGAAGGGATTTACTTGCTAAGAGGGGTGATTTATCCTAACTGCCAATGGTAAATTTCACTGGTACTCCACTATGGAAGTATGGAAGAGTATGTCTAAAATATAGGAGATCCCTTAGGGTATCTGTAGGTGTTGCCATGCCTTGTGATTCATGTCAAAAGAAAATGACTACAACCCAAACCAGAAAGAGCTACCAATGGTCCAGATCCCTTAGAATTTGGATCATTTCCTCCAGGTAAAGAACCATGACTGGTTGAGGCACTTGCTTAAGGAAAAAGAATATGGAATAGTAGTGAAAGCAGAAAAGAAGATAGTTATAAATATGACCTACAACATAAGCAGTCCTATAAATGAGAATTTTAATAGCCATGAGTATTTCCTCATTGTTTTTACAAATAATGTATTTCTGTGGTTGTGTATCTATCTTAGGTTTTTCTTCCCTTTCTTATTCACTTTTCATGAAATAGCATAATATTTCAGTATTATTAATTCTATATCATAGTGTTTAGGTTAAGCAGTGTCAAAGAGAAGAGTATGTATCACTCAAGAACTTTACATCCTTTTTTAGGAAAGGAGTTAGTATGTTTTCCATTGGATAGAGGATAGTTATCATATTACATAGATAGAATCCTGACATTGTTATTGTCTTTATTTGGAGATTAAATGTGGTTTAAGGAGATATATATGGGTACCAAATTGACAAGTGGTAGGTTATAATGTTAATTTTAGGGTCAACTTAACTTGATATCCAGATATTTGCTTAAATATTATTCTGAATGTGTCTGTGGGGATATTTGAGATTAATATTTGAATTCATAAACTAAGTAAAGAAGATTTCCTTCTCCAATCTAATCCATTGGCTGTATAAATAGAAAGGGGGAATTTTGTTCTTTTTGCATGACTGTTTGACTGTAATATCAGCCTCCTTCTGCCTTTAGATTGGTACATACACTGGGCTTCAGACGTTCAGATTTAGAATGAAACTGTACCACTGGGTTTCTATCTTGATAACCACAGATCTTGGGAAATCTCAGTCTCTGTGATCAAATGAACCAATTCCTTATTTTATATACATGTACACATATATGAATAAAGTCCATATGAATACATATCTATACATATAATTTTGGATCATTTCTCACCTATTGTGCAATGTAAACTGAGCCATTTTCAAGTTCAAATCTCTATCTTGCTCTTCATTTCGCTTGAGAATTTTCTTGTCAGTTTTCTCCCTATAGTTTCTGGCTTCAGGGGGAATAAAATCCTGAATCTACTAAATTCCAGTCATACAACCTTAGATTTTCTCTACCATATTGTCTTGTCTCAAGATAATTGTCTTGTCATCAAAATAATAATACTAGCAATCGCATAAGTGGTTGTGAGAATTAAATGAGATAAAACGTGTATGCTTAGGCAGGTTTTAGCACATAGCAAATGCTCAATAATACATTAGCCATTATTATTATAGTGGAGTCTTATTAGAAAATATTCCATACATTTTGTTAAGCTGCATGAATGTAGGTGGTAGGATACAAATCCACAAAAACTCACAGACCTGACATATTTGTGAAATTTTGAAGGTTCCAATGATGTGGGGTGTATTAAGCTATTGCTTCTGAAGTAAAGGACAAGATGTTGTCTTATTTGTTCTATTAGTTTCTGGTTCTCTTGATGCTCTCTAGCCCTACTTGCCCTTTCATTTGTTAGGCAGCTTGTTGTCTGATGTCTGGAGTGAATGGGTCTAAATGATTACTACAAGCATCACCCGACTTTCATGGGCTACCCGATTATTTGACATTTAGCTGAATTTTCTGTCTGGCCCCTTATTGCAGGAGCTTTCTGCGTAGCTTTTACCATACAGTTCCCTTGCCTCCTCCTGTAAGGATTCTTTAGACACAGACTAACTCCGTAATTATTAAATATTTTCTGTGCTTGCTCTGAGGGGTCAATGTTATATTCTATATTCTGTCCTACTCAGCATTTATATTTTATAGCTTCTACGATTCAGACCTCCAGTCTCTTGCTTTAATGATCCAAGCCAAACCTTTTCGGCAACTTTCCTCTCAAAGCCTAGCCATTGCAAATCAAGAAGCTCCTTGACTTCAGCCTGCTGAGCATTTTTTAAATTCCACTTAATATTTGTATAAAACTTCTTTGTTATAGACTTTATCTGTCTTGCTTGTGAGGTAATAAATATTAAGCCAGGAATGGAGAATTTAGGAGCCAAGAAAGTAGCTTCAAGAAAGAAAAAATATTACAAATTAGTAAATATGTGGATTGATGTGATAAGATAAACCATATACCTATTTCAAACACAAAAGCACTGTATAAATGACAGACTATTAGTTTTAATTTATTGATGAACTGAAAAGAAAGAAAAGGAAAACCTAAGATCTCAGAATGCCATAAATGAACAGAAATTGAAAGCTAGAGTAGCAAGTAATAGCTTATAAAGTTTCAGGACTGAATATAATCCTTAAAAGCAGAGAGCTAGAATTTTAATGTTTGCATAAGGAGACAAATCCATGTTATGGGCACCATTCATGGGAGAACATGGAGTTGCAATAGGTAACAATGAGGAAAACTACACTCTGCCTTCTCTGAGAATTTCCCAATGGCTACAGGAATAACAATAACAAAAGCATCAAATGCTGCTTTCCATCCAAGTCCTTGTGTGTTAGTCAGTTGTTCACTTCTGTGACAAATCATGGACAATACAAAATGAGGAAAGACTTATTTGGGCTCACAGTTTCAGAGATTTTTATCCATGATCAGCTGTCTCCATTGTTTTTAGGCCTGTGGCAAGGCATAAACATCAGGAGGGTATATTGGAATAGAGTCGCTCACCTCATGTTTGCCAGGAATGAGAGAGAGAGAGAGAACAAACCCAGGAAAGCTATAGCACCCAAAGGCCTGATATTGACATAATTCTTCACCTAGGCCCCATCTCTGAAAGTTTCCATCACCTTCCAATAATGCCAGTCATAATTATGAGTCCATCACCATATTAATCCATTGACTAGGTCAGAACCCTCATGATCCAATCATCTCTCAATAGTTGTGTTCACCAGATGGTGACCAAGCCTTTCTTTTTGAGGGGTGGGGGCACTTCATATCCAAACCAAGATACCATGGATAGAAAAAGAACCCTGGGAAAAAGAAGGACCCTACATTTATATCAACCATAGGAGTAAAAATTGCTGATTAGCCCAGAAATAAACCTGAGAGCAAGCTAGCACTAGATTTCATAGCAATAATAGTAATATAGGAAGATTTCAAGCTTTCTGAATTCATTCTATTCTTCATAAAGTAATAGAGATATTAACCTTAGATTTTAAATGTTATTTCAAACATTTACAACAATAAAGAATAAGAATATTCTTACTTATTGTATTAATCTTTAACTGGTGTGACAGGGATAAAAATCTATATATTAATATGAAGAAATCCAACAAAAAGTGAGCAGATGTTTACGGAAAAGAACAGTAAACTATATGAAGGTCCCAAATGAATGAAGAAAGATCACATTCTCATGGATAGATAGATACAACATTTTATGTATCTAAAATATATTTTCCCTAAACTAATCTATAAAGACAATAAAATTGCAATCAAAAATTTCAACAGGCTTTTCATTGAATTTAGAAAGCAATAGATTGGATGGAAAAAGACTGGGAAGCATGTAAGATAATGCTTTCAGTATTCAAGATGTTTAATGAAGTTATACAAATGAAAGTACAGACATAGGGAACCAAATGAAAACCTCAGAAAAAGCTGCTTGGATATATGAGATATTAGTATATGACAAACACATGTGTTAGTAATAAATCATTGACAAAATTATGGAATATTCAATAATTGTTGCAAAAAATATTTATTCATATAAAAATTATATATTTACCCCATGCAAAAATATATTCAAAGCAAAGTAAATTCACCAAATAAGAAAAATTACACCTCTTGGACAAAAGCTTGATGAAATAAAATCAAATATTTCTTGTATGTGAGGTTAAAGATTTTGGATTTTGTCCAGTGAAAAGAGGGAGACATTGAAGTGCCATGAAGCATTCAAAAAACAGATGAAACTTGGAGACTGACAGAGAATTATTATAAGCTTTAATCAGATCTTAATTTTTTTTAGCTCCTATTCCATATTAGAACTTGTTGCTGGTGCAAATCAGCACATCCTTGATGCCTTGTATACAAGTTCTTGACCTGGCTCTTGTTTTCCAAACCTATCAGAAACAGTTTCTTTTCAGCTGTTAGGTTCAGCAATACCCCTTCATGCTTTGTAATAATTCTTCAGC
Organism: Castor canadensis; assembly: GCF_047511655.1. NCBI lineage: Eukaryota > Metazoa > Chordata > Mammalia > Rodentia > Castoridae > Castor > Castor canadensis. Next base: position 91,803,595 of record NC_133392.1, on the reverse strand, counting down.
CCATGCCAAAATCTAGTCCTCAGGAAGGTTGTCTGCCTCTAAATTATCCACAGAGTATTACTAAGGTCCATTTCATTGTTAATATGATGATTGACCTCTGGTAAGCAGCCATTAATCACTCTTCCATATGACTTGGCAAAATACATGAATGTCATGTATGGGGAATACAGCCACAAAAGTTCCAAGGTCTGACACTTCAGTGAAACTTTCAGTGGTCCATTGGTCTGGGGCAAGTTATTCCTTCCATGGTGCAGGGTGACTTGTATCTGGTCTGCCTAATTTCTCAACATAATAATTTATAGGTTTCTTTGAACTTTGGAAGTAATAGACATACTCATCTTGGTTTGTTATTCTGACCCAGTTACTGAGTAACTGGAAAATACTCCAATTTTGAGTATAATGCAGAAGAAATGAAGGCTCTGGAATAGACTGGTCTGCTGTACCACTTGGGTTACATGACCCAACATATATGATGATGCTTGACACCCCGTAAGGAAAAGGAGAAAACATAGCAGAAACTGTGTGTAACAGGCAAGGATGCTATATTGAGACTTTGGTTTATGCCTGCAAGTGAGATACAGTGTAATAGTTAAGATCTGGAGTATAATTATGCACTCTGCATGTTACTGTCTTTCAGAAAAAACAGCCCCTGGTTTGCTACTGGGCCCTAAGAGGTACTGAACACTGACTTAGCATAGTTCATAAAACAATGTGCAACCTGAACTGCCCTCCATGAATTTAGCATTGTCTAATCCAAGTCATAATGTTTGGTATGCACAGCAAATAGATTCCATCAAAAGTAGAGGTTGTATATGTGAGACTGGTCTTGAGAATGTTCTGCAGATATAAGAAAGTTGCATGAACAATTAGCCCAGATACTCATGAATTTTATAAGGCCATCCCTTCCTCTTATACAGTGTTACTTATAGTGAAGTGACTTAGGAATTTTTAAAAAGTTTGATTTTATATATTGTTCTGCATGACATGCTAACAATACACAAAAGTAAGCAGCTATAACACTGCAGCTCCATCTGGAGTGACCAGGGAGAGAAATTCTTCCATTAAGAAGAACTTTAACCAGTTTATCTGTTTGTCCATTTTGCTGAGAATAAAACATGCCCATAGATAAAATCTACACTAAGTCATTGGCAGAGACTAATGGTTTGACTGGTTGGTCAGAGAATTGGTAGGAACACAACTGGAAAATGTAACAAGTTCTGAAGAAAAGATATGGATAGTTGTCTTTGAAAGTGAGTGCTCATCAAAGGACATGCTCAGCAGAAAAAGCTCTTCGTGAACACTTAGACATGATGACCCGTTCTGTTGGCCATCAGTCACCCTCTTTCCCTAGTCAGCTAATCTTTGCCAAAGTAATAAGGACAAATTGTCCAAGGCAGCAGAAATGGAGAGAATGTGTTTGCTTAGCAACATGGATTGCCAATCACAACCACTGAGTGCTAACCTACTAATAGCAGAGACATCTCTGAGCTCTAAATATGGTACCATTCTTTAGGAAAACCAAAGAGCCTCCTGGTTGATAATATTGCCTATTTCTATCATGGAAGATGGATCACTCAGTTATCACTGTAATAAACACGGTGTAAGTGGATTTGCCATCCCTGCCTAGAATGTTTCTACCAAAGCTACCATGTATAGACTGACAGAATGTCTCATTCACCATGATCGTATTCCACATGACATTTCTTTTTTTCCAAAGTAATTATTTTATAACAAGGAGATTATGGCAATGGATCACATGGAATTATCTGGTCATTTCATATACTCCATCACATTGAAGTAGTTGAAATGATAGGATGGAGGGATAGCCTTTTCTAAGACTCAGTTAAATCACCAGCTGGTCATGCCTTGTAAGGCTGGAGTTATGTTTTACAGGATGCAGTGCATGTTCTAAACTAGTGACAAAATATGAACTCTCCAATTTCTAAGTTAGAGGTAACTAACTTAGATTTAAGTTAATCTAAACTTAGATTTAGTTAACTAACTTAGACTTCTAAGACCTCTAACTTAGAGGTCTTGGAATCGACAGTTTGAAATGTGAATTCTCCTTTTCAATATTAGCCCTAATTGGAGCCAAGATTAGGAAGAAATGAGTGGGGCACTCAATGTAGGGTACAAATTTTAAGGAGTGCCAAAAATTTTAGTAATCAAGATAAATTACATTTTATGAAATATTTTTAAGGCTCAAAATTAATGCAATAATCATGATAAATGGTATGCAAAAAGTTTTTAAATAACAGCTTTGTTTGCCTTTTGGCCCTAGGTTATTTTGCAAAGGGTACAATCATTTCCAATCAGCCAGTTCCTGAGCCCATTGCATGCACCAGGCATTTTTATGAGGGTTGACAATAGCAGGCAATCTGGTACTACATATGCAGTCATGTTTTTAATTTTACACCTTTTATTAAATTTTTATACTTGCTTCAAAATGTAGAGAGAAAGTTGGGCACCAGTGGCTCACAACTGTCATCCTAAATACTCAGGAGGTGGAGATCAGATTGGGAGGATTGTAATTCCAGGTTGGCCTAGGCAAACAGTTAGCAAGACCCTCCCCCACCTCAACCAATAGCAAGTCATGGTGGTGTGGCATGTCCATGTTATCCCAGCTACTGCAGAAAGCATAAATAGAAGGATCAAGATCCAGGTCAGCCCAGGCAAAAAAGCAAGAGCAAGAGCATTTCTCAAAAGTAACCAGAACCAAAAGGGCTGAATTATGGATCAAGTGGTAGGATGCTTGCCTAGAAAGTGTGAAGCCCTGAGCTCAAACTCCAGTAAATATATACATTTTTTTCAGTAAAATATATATAATATACATAATTATATTATATACTATATACATGAAGAACATTTTTGCAAGTGCATGTATGGGTGCATTTTTTTCTTTTTTCTTCAGGTACTTCCCTTTGTGATTGTTTGCAAATATTTTTATTTTCTGTCTCCATGTCTTTGGGCTCTGCTAATGTAGAGTTCTAAATTCCCAAGATGAGATATTTCCATTGGTATATGGAAATAATTCTATTAAGCTAGAAGTTGATACTGCCACCTGCCTATTTGGGGCTTCTTTAACCTAAGAGTCAACAAGGAAGAAAGTAGATGCATTACTGGGGTATTTATTGTGACTATCAAGGGGACATAGGTTGTATTGCTACTAGATAATAGGATAAGGAAGGTTAACTCTGTCAAGGAGAGGAAAGGAGAGAGAATAAGAGAGAGGGGAGAGAGAGAAAGAGAGAGAGAAAGGAGAGAGAGAGAGAGAGAGAGAGAGAGAGAGAGAGACTAGAGAAGACTTACTCCTTTCTGTTTTTTGTTTATCTGGGCCACCAGCCTACTGGATGATGCTGCCCATATTCTGATGTGTTTTTCTCACTCTGTTCACTGACCCAATTACCATTTTCCTCTAGAAACACCCTCACAGACACACTCAGAAATATGCTTTCCCAATTCTCTAGTTATTCACCAATCTAGTCAAGTTGACACTTAAACATTGCAATGGTGGAATTTTTTTTTGAAAACTGCCATTTTTTATTTCAAAATTTTGGTCTAGTGTGTACCAAAATCAGCTCTCACCTGTTCTTGATAATCTAGTTAACCTTGTTGTTAGGGATTTAACAGCTTCTACAGGTCACCCCAGATTTCTTCTTAGTGTTCTGAACCAGGCAGGTATATATGAAGCTCCATGGCAAAGACTTTCTTCAGCAGGTTCCTCACACCATTAAGATTCTAGTTGTCTTCATGGATACAATTCCTTAGTGCAGTTCTAGTTTGTCCTTGTTCTCCCCCAGTTGTCATTAGCACTCTACAACAGCTCAGCTAACCTTCAGGCCCCAAACCAGCTGCAAGCCAATCAGTCTGGCACAGAATTCTTAACTAGCTCCTATGTTGTGTCTAGTCCCTGCAAAAAAAAAGCCTTTATTCTATATACCTCATAATGATATTTTTCTCTGAGTGAACTCTATTTGATACAGAAACTGTAGGAACACTGGCCAGAAGTAGCTAACATTTTTATTCAGTGTTTACTGTGCATCATATGCTGTGGTGAGTACTTCGCATGATTTAATCTTTTCGGCAATACCATAGGTAGACATAAATTAACCCAATTTATATATTTAGGAAATAAGGGTCAGAGAGCTGATGGAATAGAAATGCAAAACATATGATCCTGTACAAGGACTGGCCCTGAAAGTAGTCTCTGTATTTTTGTCCCCAGCACTCTATCTTTATGCAGCTGCACATTTCTTATTCCTTCACTTTCTCCTGTGAGTAAACTTAAACTACTTCTGAAATTTATGGGACTAGATATGTTCCATGATTCTGTGCTTTCAATGACTTACTTTAATAGAATACTTAGCTTCCTGGGTATTATTAAGTTTATATAAATCATGACCCATGCAATGCATCTTGATTATCTATTTACTGCTTTGAAAATATTAGCAAAAACATTCTTGAGTATGAATGAATTAGAATTGCATGAATTATCCATATATTATATAATATTTTATATCATCAATGATTCTATAATGAAAAAATTATACATAATGTTCTTTCTAAGTGTTTTCTTTTAAGATATAATGCTTACTTTTATTTGAATTATTACATTTCATATATGCTAGAACATTCACACTTTCAGTATTTCTATGATGAACTTTTGAATGTATGCATATCTTCTTTTTTGAAGACCAATAATTAATTTTCTATTTTCCCCCAATTATTTGGGACAATCTTTTATTCTCTAAAGATAAAAGTCTAATTTTAAATTTTCAAAATAACAAGATAGAGTATATCTAAGTTACCTACTTACTGTCAATTTGTTTCTTTAAAAATAGAAACAAAAATAAGCTTAGAGTTCAGAAATTAGACCTAGCATTTCAAAGGAATCATAAAACTCCCTTTCTAAAACTTCCTTTTTGTAAAAAGTGCCAGTTTTTAATTGAAGAAAACCCTTTACCTTGTCGTGCTCAAGGGACATAGCAATTTTATTTCCATCCAGAAAGTATTTTTCATCATTATATCAAAAACCTTTGAGAGTATTGTGAAAATGCCAGATGTCATGATCTAGATAATCTCATATAGTAGTGAGAATTTCAAGTGTATTTTGTCTTGGTTACCATTTACCAGTATTTTTCTAGTGGAACTAAAGCCAAAAAATGAAAAAATTCTTGCCTTTGTAATTGTTCACAAAACCTAGTGTTACACACACACACATACACATACATAAAACGGGTGAAAAAAATCATTATTCTCATTTTTAAACTTCAAAGTAAATGTCGCTTAAAAAGGATACAAAGGTACATTCAGGAAAGAAATGTTATTGATTATTCACTTTCAAATTCTGTCTAATCCTTTGCTGAGACCGTACATGAAGTTTCTCATTTCATCAGAGATACAATATTAATCAAGAGAAATAGATATATAAGATTAAATCAACTAGAAACATTTTCTGAAGCTTCTGATTACTAATATCAAAAGCCTTAAAATGATAGTATTGTCCCTGAACAAACCTAACCTGCAAAGTATAGTAAGAATCATATTCCTAAAGGAATACTGATAGGCTCCTTTTTGTGTGCTATTAATGGTCTCCAAATACCAGTCAAATCCAATTACAATTCCCAATAAATGCCTCTTCGACTCACTTGAATTTTAACCCTACTATTCCTATGTATTCTATCCCATGTTTCGCACCCCAGTCCCAGATATGTTAGCTTTCGAATCTTCATTCATACCCCCAACAACCTTCTTAAATCTCTTAATGAAATTTCTTAATAAAAAAATTCTTGCCTTTGTAATTGTTCACAAAACCTAGTTTTACACAGTTTTTTCAGGACATAATTCTTCAATCTATGATGCACCAAAACCAATACTCTTGTGTTACTGAAATGAAGGATGTTGAGTTTGGAGTTTATTTTATAATCAATGAGAAATCTAGAAGTAATTAAGCACAAGAGTAACATAACATGCTTAAGAACTTGTCTCTAATGTAGAGTTCTGGGCATAATTCACTTTTTTGAGAACAGTGAGTTAAACTCTGAGGTAAAATTTAACAAATAAGAATTTAGTCTGGCCTGTGAGTCAGGTCAATATGGAAAGATTTACTAAGTGATCTTATTGGAAATGGAAGTAAACCATTGTGTTTATAAATATAATGTCAATTTTCTTATCATGACAGGTTATTTCTTGATATAACGTGATTGTAAGCCTTGATTGTCATCCTGATTGGATTGAGACATGCCTAGGAAATTAGTAAAACACGTTTGGGTATGGATGTAAGAGCATTTCCAGAGATGATTAAGTAAAGGGGAAAGACCTGCCTCTCCTGACTGGTGGCCTGAATGGGGGTATGCCTTTGAAAGTTACATTCCTCTCCCTGTTGCTTCCGGCTCTCCATGAGGTGAGTAGCCTATGTCACATACTCCTGACACCATGATGTTCTGCCACACCATTGGCTCAGAATCAATGGAACCAGTGACTATGTAACAAATACTCTGAAATCATGAGCCAAAATAAATAATTCCACCCTTTAAGGATTTTTTTCCCTCAGATATGTCACATTGACAGATCACAGCAATGGAAAAAGTCTAACCACATTAACAGACACTAACATTCTAGCTATATTGAAAGATGAGTACTATAAACATGAGAAATTAATATTGGTATATAGTTTCACTGTATCAATAACATATATCAGAGGTTAGGTCTGTTTTCGTTTGACCAGGGCTCCAATAGGAAAAAGATGTAATATAAAGACCCATAGGCAAGCCTTAGACTAACAGAGTGCCTTGACGAGCAAACCAGATCCCTGACCCTCATTATAAGACAGTGACCTCTACCCTTAGCTAAAAATCTTGCAAGAACCTGACATGAGACATGTTTTAAGATGGTGCATGTCACCTTGAAGATCTACTTTCTCACCCCTCATTGCTTTGAATAGGCAGATAGTCCCTGCTCCAGGTAGAAAAACAGTTGATCCTTATTATTTCTCAAACCTGCACTTGCAAATTCATCTACTCTCTATAATTGATTTGATCCCCTACACAAATACTCACTGCACTTTCTAGGTCACTCAAGATCATATATAAACCTATAAAAATTTGAATTATTTATGGTATACATTTCCAGCTGAGGTTGGGAGAAGGCCATACTATGCCTTCCTATTTCAGCTCTGATACTGTAAATAAATGCCCTTTTCTAGTGTATTTAGTGTCATGCTTTTCTCATGTTTATGCTTTCCTTGGGGTAAATTTGCTGTTTAAATTGGCCTCCACATGCAGGACAGAAATCCTGTCTAAATGTTCATAGGCACAGGAAGGTTGTTACATAACTTGTAAGGAAAATATGGGTGTTAGGTAAACTTCATTCAGGCTGCAGAACAATGCTATTGGATTCAAATGTAGTGTTTATGAATCAGGGGGAGGAAGGGAGCACAAACTATTGGTCAATTGTACTAAGTTACAGTTAGGTAGAAGTAATAAGTTCAGGTGCTCTATTGTACAATAGGGTAACTGTAAATAATGATAATGTACTATACATTTCAAAAAACTAGAAGACTGGATTTGGGGGCTAGAGATGTGGCTCAAGTGATAGAGTACCTACATAGCAATCATGAGGCCCTGAGTTCAAACCCCAGTACCACCATAAAAAAAATAGAAGGATTTTGATTGCTTTCAATTCCAAGAAATAAATGTTTGAGGAGATAGAAATGTTTACTCTGAGTTGAACATTACACATGTATACATTATGCATGTCTCAAAGCATCATATGGTACCCTATTAGTGCATACAATTTTATGTGTCAATTGAAAACATTAAAAAGTACAAGTGTTGATGAGCCAATAGTGCATTAAATAAGGTGTGTTTAAACTGAAACACATATATAACATGGTTATTTATTGATCTGTTGAAGAAAATGCAACCAGAGGCTCACAGAATTCTAACCCTATAGTTACTCTAGAAGCAATGATTAAGTACTTGGTAATTCAGTAACTATGAAATATAACCACCACAATTAATAAAAGTTGACTGCATCTTATACACAAAAGAATTTCAGGACTTGGCTATGAAATATCTGCAAGAGCTAGGGGAGTACCTGTGGGATTGTTGATGGTAGTGTTGGTAGGGGAAACATAAGAACAGAGGAAGATTTATTGATCTTGGAATATCTTCCCATACCTTGTGATTCAACATTTTGGCAAGGATTTCTGGAATCAGTTCTCACATGCTTTTGAGATGACATTTTGAATCTTGGATATGCCAATGTAAATGAAGTATGGTCACTAGAAGTGCTTTAGAATAGTATTAGAGAAACGGTCAGATGCTCTGAATGTGGGAAATTGGAGAACCCTTTCCCTGACTCTGTTTCCTAGGAGGGCCCAGAGGATTGTTTTTAAGCTAGTGCATCAAGGAATCTTTGAGTGGGGATCCCCAATAGTTTAGTACTGACTGTCAAGGATATGCCATGGAGCTTATTTTCCTATTTGTTAGCCAAAGAGATCCTGGATGACAGAGGCCAGATAAAGGCAGTTCTACATTAAAGGCAATGGGGACATAAGGACCATAATGGTCAGAAAGGCCAGAATAGCAGGCAGGGGGCTTTGACTCACAGGGACCTATGGTGATGGCTAGTAAGTCACTGTATTCAGAGGAGAGAGAAAGATGGACAGCCGACTAGGTTTGTTACTTGACTTGTACAACCAGACGATTGGCAGTTGGTGGTTAGAGGCTACAATAGAACATAGTTCCCCATCCATTTTACATCTATGTCAGTTCACTAACCATTGAGTGAAGGGAAAGCCACTTCCCCTTGAGGAAATAGCTTGTAATACAACCACAAGTGTATATGATAAACATTCCCTTGATCCTTCCTTACAGAGTCTTTGACCATTTGTTAAGGCAACTGTACACTTGGGAAGAGGGAATATCCAAAATTTTGAAAATTCTTAGGTATGAAGATATTGATATTGGGGGGCTGGCATGATATTATAGTCCTACTTAGAATGTTGGGCTTACAAAAATATTAGGTACTAAATGGAGTTCTGATCTGAATCAGCTCCAGAGTGAATGTTTTGTCTATGACTTTCAAGGTGGGTAGATTTGTAATCCTCAAGTATATACTTGGGACAGATAGAATCAAAAGAAAACAGAAACCTCATCTTCGTTTCCAGATTTGTGGAGTAAAAGCCATTCTAATAGGAATGTCCATGTAGAAGTGCTTAAAACTGGCTCTCACTTCTCATTTCAACCAAAATATTAAATTGGAGCAACTATATTCCACAATGAATTGCAGAGAACAGCACCACTACCAAAGACCTAAAGAACGCAGGATACAGGGTAGAAGTACTCATTATTTTCCCATTCAAAAATGTCTGTCAATCTCTTCAAAATAATGTGGATTACAATGGATGTTCTCGACTGCCATAAATTTAACCAGGTGGTAGTCCTAACCTCAGCTACTGAATTGCAATTGACACAGTCTCTGTAGTTATTGATCTAACAAGTAGAAACTTCTATAACAGTAAAAGAATTAAAAAAGCATCCACATGGTAAAGACAGCATTACTCATTCACATTTAGTTTTAAAAAATTAAAATTTAGTTCTGGAGGTGGGAAATCCAAGATCAAAATGCTCGTGTGTTTGGTATTGTTCTCTGCTTCTAAAGCAGCACTTTGTTGTTATATCCTTACAGGATAGAAGAAGGAAAGGCAAAAAGAAGCTCCTTAGTTCTCTTCAGCCCTCTCCAATCATCTATTCATGAGGGCAGATCCCTCATGGCCTAAAGGCTCCACCTCTTAAAACTATGCAACCTGCATTTTTGGAGGGGACAAAAGCATTCAAATGCTAGTGGCCCGGGACCACGTTAACTCTTCTGCTCTGTCAAGCATACAGGTCATCGAGACCCTAACATTTTGACCTTCCACCAAATGTCATGCTGGGCCATATTGTGATAAATCAATCTGGTGAGCAATAAGTGGAAAATACTTGATGCTCTCGTAAGACATATGCCTGTAAGAAGGGAATTAACGTTTGCAACATCTGTGTAGTTTTTAGAGGCTGAGGTTATTCTTATTTGTTTGGATCATGGTTAGCTGCCAATTCGCTATCTCATTTTGAAACTGGAACACTTTGATATGCTTATGTATTCATTTTTTCTACTTTGTTGACTTCTGTCTTTCCAGATTATCATTACTCATTTATTTTTGTTTTCCAATATTTTATACATTGTTAGGATTTCTCATTTGCCAAGTAGATCTCCAAGCGAATCAGTCAAATAAATACTCCCTTCCTCACAATATCAAAATGCCATTTTTAACCCAGACGTTAACAAATCTTAGGTAAAGAAAGCACTATTGCTCTTTTCAAAAATTGTGAGTCAAATATACAGAGAATTTTTCCTATTATTATTTTATTCTCGTGTGTAAATCTGAATTTATTTTTACATATTTTGGGTTTTTCCTTTGCTGTTTTTCATCTTATTGATTTGTAGTTGCTCCTTAATGTAAATAACTAATTATTGATTAATTGTGTAACTTAATTAAACATTGGAAAGTCCATTGTAAATTTTTACTGATTTTTCTTTTTTTTACATAGACTTTTCAAAGTGTGTGTTTAGAAAATATGATATATGTATATATACATTCACACATATATATTCCTTATTAGTGTTGTTTCCAGTTTTGAGTTATACTTGGAAAATTTTTTCCTTACTCCACCATTATAAAAAATTATTTGTTTCATACCACCTCTAGGGTCTTACTTATTGTATATATATATATATGCAATGTTTTCAGAATTAATTTTGGTATGAGAAATGAGGTAATCATCTAGTTTTTTTCTTAGTTGTTAGCCAGTCTGGCATATATTTCACAATCTTTATGAATATTAATGACATTGCTAATTAGATCAATAGTTTAATCAGCAAGGAGACTATAGCTGCTTTGTATTTCTTTGGCTGCAAGTTAAGTAGATTTGTTTTGGAAAAAGGAAGGCTCTTACTGGTGAACTGTTGATCTCAGAAAAACTGGTAAAATAACCTACTTAAAAAAATAAAAAAACAATATCAAGTACTTTGAGTCAGTTAAATTCAAATTCCAGTTGAACTGTTCCCTTTCAATTTTTTTCACATATTTAAATTATTTTCTCATTTATAGGACAATAGCAATGATTGCTTTGTACATTATTCTCCAAATGTATCCAAATTTTCCTATATATACAAGTTGGGAGACAAGGAACAGTAGTATATTTAAATTTAGCATACCTATTTTGTGTTTAAAAATATTGGAAAAAGTATAGTACTCTGTGTTGTCCACAAGCAGTACGTACATGACATGATAGAAAAAGCAAAATGAAGAGGAATATTTAAGGATATTTAAAGAAGAGTATCTAAAGAAGGATGTAGAATTCTTTGCCGGAGATCAAGGTAGAATTTGGAATACGAATAACAATTAAATTTTCACTGTGTATTATTAAGATTGTAATCAGCAGCTGCAAGTAACATGAAACCTAACCAACAGAAGCTTAAAGGGAGATTATGTGTTTCAGAGGTTCAACAGTGTCATCAAAGAGTGGACTTCTCTTTCTGCTCTCCCAAGTGAAGAAAGAGAGGGAAAGAACCCACGTGAGAAAATTGAAAACTTCTCAGAAACCCTTAGCTTGTATCTTCTTGCCCCCAAATGAATCACATCTTCACTCTCAGCTATAAGAATACAGAAAGCAGCACATTTTAAAAACAGAAAACAAAAATAAATGTAATCAAAATTGTGCTTGTGGTAGTAAGAAAGAATAAAAGATGAACTTTAGATATGGAACTAGCAGTGTCTCCAGTCTTGAGCTTTTCAATTTATTATTCACCCTGATGTCACAGTAAATTCTAGAACACAAATTAGGCATTCTCTGTAAAGTTCTTGAACCACTTCCTTTCACTATCAGGATGAAATAAAAACACATTACAATGTCCCTTTTAATCTAGTCTTTTTTCACTTTCCCCATCTACATCTTTTCCCATTTCCCCCATGAAGATGCTTCCATATGGGGATTTTCACATTTCCCTAATCTGACACTGTCATGTTTTGCTGCCTTTGTTGAATAGGCTCTAATGTCCATTCTGCTTCACGTTTTTTACCGTATGTCTTAAACCATTTTCTACTGCTGTAACAGAATACCACAGTTGGTAATTTGTAAAAGAAAGGTTTATTTCTCATAGTTCTAGAATCTGAGAAGTCTAAGATCAAGGCACTGACATCTGGTGAATTATGACACGGCAGAGGATACAATATAGCAAGAGCAAGGGAGATTGCCAGTCTTACAAAACCGCTAATCCCATCTAACTCTAACTACTTCCCAAAGACCCCATCTTCAGACATCATCACATATGAATTTTGGAATTAAATGAATTTTGAGGGACACAATCAAACCACAGCACCATTTCCCAAGGACACTTCCAACTCACATGGCTACTTTAACATTCAAGTTTAACAACACCTTTTCTAGGTGTTTTCTGTAAAGTCAAGAATTACATATCTTCCCTTTCAATGATCCCATGAGAGCCAATATGTAGATATAGTATTTCCCTTAACTGAGTTTTATGGCTTTATCTCTAGAGTCTACCACAAGAATTGACATATAGTACAAGTTCAGAAAATGTTTGCTGAATGTATAGATAAGGTCAATTCTACCACTTGATGCTTCTAATAAAAAATAGGAAACCAAAAATTGGAAAAAATTATGTAAAAATCAACATATTCATTGTCCTAGTGTGAGATTTTAGTACTCTTCTTTCAGTATTTGCTAAATTAAATATAAAAAAATCAGCACACAGATAGAGTACCTAAACAATGTGTTAACAAAGTTAAGTTAACACACATAAGAAACATAACAAAATTACTACAGAACACATATTCTTTTCATGGAAACTTATGACACATTATAACAAAAGTTAACCATAAGACTGGCCATAAACAGCATCTAAACAAACTCAAAAAATGAAATAATATGGAGAAAACACTTCGATAATAATACATCAATGCTTGAAATTTATAAAAGATGACTAGAAAATCACTTACAGGTTTTATTTTGCATGTACGAAAACATTTTTAATTAATTTTTACATATAGTGTGAAGTATGGATCCAAGTTTTTTAATTGTGTATACACAATTATTGGTGCATAGTTTGTTTTAAAAGATCATGTTTTTTTTCATGTGTGTGGGTCTGCTTCTGGACTTTCTATTCTGTCCCATTGATGTACTTGTCTATCTTTACACCAAGAGTACACTGTCTTGATTAGTATAGCTTTATTATGTCCTTAAGTTTAAGTTAGATAGTATAAGTCCTCCAACTTTTTTTTTTTTTTGAGGTACTGGGGTTTGAACTCAGGACCACCTTGAATCACTCCACCAGCCCTTTTTTGTGATGTGATTTTTTGAGATAGGGTCTGGCAAACTATTTGCCAGGGCTGGCTTCAAACCACCACCTCAAGATCTCTGCCTCATGAGTAGCTAGAATTACAGGCATGATCCACTGGCACCTGGCTTCCAACTATTTTTAAAATTAAGGATGGAAGTTGGATTTTGTCAAATTATTTTCTGCATCTGTTAAGATGATTATCTCTTAATGTGGTAAATCACATTAATTGGTTTTCAAATGTTAAGAGAATCTTGAATTTCTGAGAAGCCTCATATCAAAGGGATAAATCATCATAGCCATATATTATTGGATTTATATGTTAGAATTTCATTTAGAATTTTTGCATGTATGTTCATAATTGATGCTGGTCTTTTTTTTACTTGCCATATCTTTGGTTTTGGCAATAAAGAAATATGGTCACCATACAGTGAGTTGAGATGTGTATCCCCCCTCTATATTATTCTAGAATTTGTACTATTTTTTTCTTAAGTGTTTGATATCTGTGCTTGGGGTTTGTGCCACAGGGTTAGGTACAAGTTTGTTAGAAATAACAGCAAAAGCATGATCCAAAAAGGAAAAAAAAATGACAAATTGAAATTCAGCAAAATTAAGAACATTTGTTCTTTGACAATATTAATGAAAGAAAATACAGATGACAGAATGAAAGACTTTTGATAAAAGATTTGTATTCAGAATACACAGGGAACTCTCGAATGCACTAATATTAAAAACAATAAAAATGGGCATGCAACATGTCAACAGAATAAAGGAGAAAAAATATATGATCATCTCAATAGATGCAAAAAAGGCAGTTGATAAAATTTGACATCTTTTCATGAGAAAAACACTGAACAAATTAAGTATAGAAGAAAGATACCTTAACGTAATAAAGGACATATACAAAGCCATCAGCTAAAATTACACCGAAGATGTGGGAGACAACAAGGTGTTCCCTTTTACCATCGTATTCAACATTATAAAGGAAATCCTACCCAGACCAACTGGGCAAGGGAAGGAAATAAAGGGCATCCAAATTGGAAAGGAGGAACTCAAGTTGTTACTGTTTGTAAACGACATTATCTCATATATAGAAAATGTCAGGAGATTCCAAGATGGCAGCTAGAGGGAGGAAGCAGAAAGCATGCCTCCTATAGTGAAATCTTGGAGAGACACTGGAGACACACCTTGCAGGCAAAACCACTGAGAAGAGGCAAAATTTTGACCCCTCTACACCTCCAGCCAGTGCAGAGCATCTCCACTTCATGTTAAACGGAGAAACAAGTAGGGCCCCTGGGCCATCAGTCACCTGTGCCCAGATGGCTTGGGAAGATGCGGACAAGGTGAGCTAGCAGTACCATGTTACTCCCACAGAAAACATTGGGCCAGAGCAGCACAGCCACCTGGACAGACCGACCCCCACCCAGGGAAATAAGAAAAACTGAGTAATAAGCAATAAGAACAATAAAGACACATGGGAAAGAGGGTGGGGCGCACTGAGCGCTGAAGATTGGGGGAAGGGAATCCTTCCCAGAACTGTAAATAAACAAGCCAGCCGGGCCGGAGAGGCTCCAGTGGGAGCGGGGGCGTGCACCGAACAACCAGGAGCGGGAAAGCTGTGAGAGTGGCAGAGGGAGGAAAACTCCACAGGAGAGGGGGGAAGACCCATTTCCCACGTGAGCTGTAAACAAACATGCAGGCCTGAGAAAGTGGCTGCAGTGTCACCTCCCCCAGTGTGCTTGGAAAGGGGAAAGCTTGTAGCAGAGGCTCACCCACAGGAGAACTCTGAGTAAACAAAGCCTGCAGGGCCTGGTGAGTGTTAAGCTCACCCCAGAGATCTGCATAAATAACGCCTCCAGCAACAGCAGGCTGACAGCAGTGGGCAGGCAAGCCACTGCCCCAGATAACCATTCACAGAACTGTCTCCAGATCCTTTTCTCTCTCTCCCTACCTTCGATGAGAAAACAACCAAACTACACCTGCATGCTGAAAAACTTACTGAAACTCTATTGCATTTGAACTTGGGACACTTTGTTGGGGTTTTTTGTGTGTGTGTGTGTGTGTGTGCAGTTTTGTTCTACTTTATGCATCCCCTTTGATGAGACAAACACAGAACACCATCTGAGGCACCATCTCCAGGATTGGAGACTGAGACAGACACCAAAATTATTAAGACTGAAACTTCATTGCATTTGAACTTGGAGGTTGTTTTTTTCTATTTTTCATTTTGTTTTATTTTATCTATATATATATACATATATTTCATTTACTTATTTTTTATTTTTATTCTTATCTTTATTCTTTTTATTTTTTATTTTCAATCCTCTCTCTGTCTCTCTAATGCCTGTTCAGCTTACTGTCGATTAGTACACTAATGCTCCCTGTTTATACCTTTGAAACTTTTTTGTTTGATTCCTGGTTTTGTTTTTTCCTACTTGTATGTTTATTTGTTTTTCCCTTTTCTTTAACTTCTTGCTTTCCATCTCCTCTCACCCTTACATTCTAAATATTATCATTGTTATTATTACAAGCTAGAAAATACTTAATTGCACACAGTACAGGGACAGTAACAACACCAAGGAAAATGATGGGAAGACAGAAAAAACAGGGAAACCAGTTTCACCACAGCAAAAAAATTAGTACAGGAAACAGAGGGGAATGAAGAAAACAGATACTCAGATCCAGACTCCAACAAAATGAAGATAACTATGCCAAAGAACCCAATGAAGCCCACAAGAATAATTTAAAAGAAGACATACTACAGGTACTCAATGAGAATTTCATAGAGATGATCCTGGATATGGTCAACCAAAATGTACAGGAGACACTCAAGAAATTCCAAGATAACAAAAATAGAGAATTTGAAAAAGCAAAAAAAGAAATAAAGGAAACCATAGAAGAACTGTATAAACATCAAAACAAAACAGAGAACATGATTAATAAACAGATAAACGAACTCAGGACAAATAAAGACAACATTAAAGTGGAAACAACCCAGGATATGGAAAACCTCAGAAAAAAGAACGAAACAGAACTGCAAACCAAAAGGAAGGCCAATCCAGCAGAATAGAACAAATAGAAGACAGAATCTCAGAACTTGAAGATGAAATGGTAATTAAAGGAAAAACCACAGAACTAATAATTAAACAACTCAAGACCTGTGAAAAGAAAATGCAAGAACTCACCGACTCCATCAAAAGACCAAACTTGATAATCATGGGCATCAAAGAAGAAGTGGTGCAAGTAAAGGGAATGCATAATATATTCAACAAAATAATAACAGAAAATTTCCCAAATCTAGAGAAAGATATTCCCATACAGATGCAAGAGTCTTCTAGAACTACCCCACAACATATCATCATTAAAACAACAAGTTCAGAAACTAGGGAAAGAATATTGAAGGCTGTAAGAGAGAAAAAACAAATAACATACAAAGGTAACCCATCAAAATCAAAGCAGACTTCTCAACAGAAACATTAAAAGCAAGAAGAGCTTGGGGTGAGATCTTCCGGGCACTGAATGAAAATAACTTCAACCCCAGGATACTGTACCCAGCAAAACTATCATTCAAGATAGATGGAGCAATAAAAGTCTTCCATGATAAGCAGAAACTAAAACAATATGTGACCACAAAGCCACCACTACAAAAGATTCTTCAAGGGATTCTGCACACAGAAAGTGAAACCCAACTTAACCATGAAAACACAGGCAGCACCAAACCACAGGAAAAGAAAAAACAAGAAATAGAGAGTAACCTCAACTTAGGTACACACAATCAAACCTTCAAACAACTAAGACAACGAAATGACAGGAAGCACCACATACCTATCAGTACTAACACTTAATGTTAATGGATTTAATTCACCCATCAAAAGGCACCGCTTGACTAAATGGATTAAAAAGGAAGATCCAACAATTTGTTGCTTACAGGAGACCCATCTCACCTACAGAAGTAAGCATAGGCTTAGGATGAAAGGCTGGAAAAAGATTTACCAAGCCAATGGCCCCCCTGAAAACAGGCAGGAGTAGCAATACTCTCTGACAAAGTAGACTTCAAACCTACATTGATCAAATGAGATAAAGAAGGACATTCCACACTAATAAAAGGGGAAATAGACCAAAAGGAAATAATAATCATCAACCTGTATGCACCCAATGTCAACGCATCCAATTTCATCAAACATACCCTGAAAGACCTAAAAGCATATATTAACGCCAACACAGTGGTTGTGGGAGACTTTAACACCCCATTATCATCAATAGATAGGTCATCCAAACAAGCAATCAATAAAGAAATCCAAGATCTAAAATGTACAATAGATCAAATGGACCTAGTTGATGTCTACAGAACATTTCATCCAACTTCTACACAATATACATTCTTCTCAGCAGCCCATGGAACCTTCTCCAAAATAGATCATATCCTAGGGCACAAAGCAAGCTTCAGCAAATATAAGAAAATAGAAATTGTACCATGCATACTATCTGATCACAATGGAGTAAAAGTAGAACTCAACAACAAAAGTAAAGACAAAAAACATGTAAACAGCTGGAAACTAAATATCTCATTATTTAATGAACAATGGATCATTGATGAAATAAAAGAGGAGATTAAAAAGTTTCTGGAAGTCAATGAAAATGAAAACACAACATACCAGAACCTATGGGACACAGCAAAGGCAGTCTTGAGAGGAAAGTTTATAGCCATGAGTGCATATATTAAAAAGATTGAAAGATCCCAAATCAATGACCTAATGATACATCTCAAACTCCTAGAAAAACAAGAACAAGCAAATCCCAAAATAGAAGGAGAGAAATAATAAAAATAAGAGCTGAAATCAACAAAATAGAAACCAAAAAAACCATACAAAGAATTAATGAAACAAAAAGTTGGTTTTTTGAAAAAATAAACAAGATCAATAGACCCCTGGCAAACCTGACTAAAATGAGGAGAGAAAAAACCCAAATTAGTAGAATTAGGAATGCAAAAGGGGAGATAACAACAAACACCATGGAAGTCCAGGAAATCAACAGAGACTACTTTGAGAACCTATATTCAAATAAATTTGAAAATCTAAAAGAAATGGACAGATTTATAGATACATATGATCATCCAAAACTGAACCAAGAGGAAATTAATCACCTGAATAGACCTATAACACAAATTGAAACTGAAGCAGCAATCAAGAGTCTCCTCTAAAAGAAAAGTCCAGGACCTGAAGGATTCTCTGCTGAATTCTATCAGACCATTAAAGACAACTGATACCAACCCTCCTTAAACTGTTCCACGAAATAGAAAGGGAAGGAAAACTGCCAAACACGTTTTATGAAGCCAGTATTACACTTATCCCAAAACCTGGCAAAGACACCTCCAAAAAGGAGAACTATAGGCCAATCTCCTTAATGAACATTGATGCAAAAATCCTCAACAAAATAATGGCAAACCGAATTCAGCAACACATCAAAAAGATTATTCACCATGACCAAGTAGGCTTCATCCCAGGGATGCAGGGGTGGTTCAACATATGAAAATCAATAAATGTAATAAACCACATTAACAGAAGCAAAGACAAAAACCACTTGATCATCTCAATAGATGCAGAAAAAGCCTTTGATAAGATCCAACACCATTTCATGATAAAAGCTCTAAGAAAACTAGGAATAGAAGGAAAGTTCCTCAACATTATAAAAGCTATATATGACAAACCTACAGCCAGCATTATACTTAACGGAGAAAAACTGAAACCATTCCCTCTAAAATCAGTAACCAGACAAGGATGCCCACTATCTCCACTCCTATTCAACATAGTACTGGAATTCCTAGCCAGAGCAATTAGGCAAGAAGAAGGAATAAAAGGAATACAAATAGGTAAAGAAACTGTCAAAATATCCCTATTTGCAGATGACATGATCCTATACCTTAAAGACCCAAAAAACTCTACTCAGAAGCTTCTAGACATCATCAATAGCTATAGCAAGGTAGCAGGATATAATATCAACATAGAAAAATCATTAGCATTTCTATACACTAATAATGAGCAAACTGAAAAAGAATGTATGAAAACAATTCCATTTACAATAGCCTCAAAAAAAAATCAAATATCTAGGTGTAAACCTAACAAAAGATGTGAATGACCTCTGCAAGGAAA
Source organism: Castor canadensis (assembly GCF_047511655.1). Lineage (NCBI taxonomy): Eukaryota > Metazoa > Chordata > Mammalia > Rodentia > Castoridae > Castor > Castor canadensis. The sequence goes on along the minus strand of NC_133392.1, from coordinate 91,784,042 downwards.
ACTATAAACTTCTGAAGAAAGAGATTGAGGGAGACTATAGAATGTGGAGAGATCTCCCATGCTCATGGATTGGTAGAATCAACATAGTAAAAATGTCGATACTCCCAAAAGTAATCTACATGTTTAATGCAATTCCCATCAAAATTCCAATGACATTCATTAAAGAGATTGAAAAATCTACTGTTAAATTTATATGGAAACACAAGAGGCCACGAATAGCCAAGGCAATACTCAGTCAAAAGAACAATGCAGGAGGTATCACGATACCTACTTCAAACTATATTACAAAGCAATAACAATAAAAACAGCATGGTACTGGCACAAAAACAGACATGAAGACCAGTGGAACAGAATAGAAGAGCCAGATATGAAGCCACACAACTATAACCAACTTGTCTTTGACAAAGGAGCTAAAAATATACGATGGAGAAATAGCAGCCTCTTCAACAAAAACTGCTGGGAAAACTGGTTAGCAGTCTGCAAAAAACTGAAACTAGATCCATGTATATCACCCTATATCAATATTAACTCAAAATGGATCAAGGATCTTAATATCAGACCCCAAACTCTTAAGTTGATACAGGAAAGAGTAGGAAATACTCTGGAGTTAGTAGGTATAGGTAAGAACTTTCTCAATGAAACCCCAGCAGCACAGCAACTAAGAGATAGCATAGATAAATGGGACCTCATAAAGCTAAAAAGCTTCTGTTCATCAAAAGAAATGGTCTCTAAACTGAAGAGAACACCCACAGAGTGGAAGAAAATATTTTCCAACTATACATCAGACAAAGGACTGATAACCAGAATATATAGGGAATTTAAAAAACTAAATTCTCCCAAAACTAATGAACCAATAAAGAAATGGGCAAGTGAACTAAACAGAACTTTCTCAAAAGAAGAAATTCAAATGGCCAGAAAACACATGAAAAGATGCTCACCATCTCTAGCAATAAAGGAAATACAAATTAAAACCACGCTAAGATTCCACCTCACCCCTGTTAGAATAGCCATCATCAGCAACACCACCAACAACAGGTGTTGGCGAGGATGTGGGGAAAAAGGAACCCTGTTACACTGTTGGTGGGAATGTAGACTAGTACAATCACTCTGGAAAAAAATTTGGAGGCTACTTAAAAAGCTAGACATTGATCTACCATTTGATCCAGCAATACCACTCTTGGGGATATACCCAAAAGACTGTGACACAGGTTACTCCAAAGGCACCTGCACACCCATGTTTATTGCGGCACTATTCACAATAGCCAAGTTATGGAAACAGCCATGATGCCCCACCACTGACGAATGGATTAAGAAAATGTGGTATCTATACACAATGGAATTTTATGCAGCCATGAAGAAGAACGAAATGTTATCATTCGCTGGTAAATGGATGGAATTGGAGAACATCATTGTGAGTGAGGTTAGCCTGGCCCAAAAGACTAAAAATCGTATGTTCTCCCTCATATGTGTACATTAGATCAAGGCCAAACACAACAAGGGGATTGGACTTTGAGCACATGATAAAAGCGAGAGCACACAAGGAAGGGGTGAGGCTAGGTAAGACACCTAAAAACTAGCTAGCATTTGTTGCCCTTAACGCAGAGAAACTAAAGCAGATACCTTAAAAGCAACTGAGGCCAATAGGAAAAGGGGACCAGGAACTAGAGAAAAGGTTAGATCAAAAAGAATTAACCTAGAAGGTAACACCCATGCACAGGAAATCAATGTGAGTCAACTCCCTGTATAGCTATCCTTATCTCAACCAGCAAAAACCCTTGTTCCCTCCTATTATTGCTTATACTCTCTCTACAAGAAAATTAGAAATAAGGGCAAAATAGTTTCTGCTGGGTATTGTGGGGGCCGGGGGGAGAGGGAGGGGGTGGAGTGGGTGGTAAGGGAAGGGGTGAGGGCAGGGGGTAGAAATGACCCAAGCCTTGTATGCACATATGAATAATAAAACAATTAAAAAAAAAAGAAAATGTCAAAGACAACAAAAAGCTATAAACCTTCAATTCCACTACTAATTATATACTTAAATATGTTTTTAAATATGTATGCTTATAAGGAAGAATGATTATGAAACATTGTTCAAATAAAAAATGTTCTAGAAACAGCATTATACATTAGCAGTATAATGAATATATAATTTATGTTACACAATAGTAAAAAGTATTATAGACATGTAAGATGGATACAGTACATAAACCAACATGACTATATCTCAAAAACAATGTTGTCTGAGCACCTGTGGCTCATACTTGTAATCTTAGCTATTCAGGAGGCAGAGATCAGGAGGACTGAAGTTCAAAGCCAGCCTGGTCAAATAGTTTCTTGAGACCCTATCTTGAAAAAACCCATCACAGAAAAGGGCTGGCAGAGTGGCTCAAGGTGTAGGCCCTTAGATCAAACACCAGTGATGAAAAAAAAAAAAAACTGTTGAATGGAAGAAGCACGTTATAGAAGAATTTTTATAAATTTCAAAAAAGACCAAACTGAATAGTATATTTTTCTAGAGCTACATGGATAATTAGCAAAGCAACAACAAAACCCAACAAACAAATCCATAATAAGAAAACAGGAGGATGGTTAATTCAGGGTTTTGTTTATCTTTGGGTGTGGACAAATTAGGGAGTGTCACATAGGATACATCTGAAGTATGATAATTTTCTCTTTCTGGTCTGGATATGAGTACGTGGATTTTGGTTTATTATTTTTATTGTTATTACTACTGAATTTGTACATTTACATTTATACAGTGTTTTTAAGCATACTTCACTTCATAATTTGAGAATGTTTAATACAAGGGATGGGAAAAAGGTAGGAAATGTGGTGGAGAGACTTGCTCCTGGGCTAACACAGTTACCACCTAGAAGAAATCTGAAGACCTGGATCTCTGTATCATCTAGAAATGGGAGGGTGCAATTTGATAATAATTTAGGGGTTAAATTAATGAGTTAATGTAAATGCCTGAGTAGCACATAGCCCAACGTTAAAATTCAATAATTGTTGCTTTTCTTCCTTCATCCCTTTCTCATTGATTCCTCATACTGCATATAAATAGATAGCAAAATTACACTGGATAAATTCTCAGTACCAATTCCAGAAGTCCAGTACCAACCTAAAGTAGTCTCAAGGGGTCCCTGATCCAAGTCCTATGTTAAAGCTGTTGATATAGGGAAGTTAAAACTTTGGATGCAACAGAACATGGTAGTAGTTCTTAAATTTAAATGTCCATTAGGATCACATTTAAATATATAAGGGTTAAAACACACATGGATCACATTTTGTAAAATGCAGATTAGTTTTAGTTTGCACAAAAGATTTAATAGGCTTGGGTAAAGCTTAATTTTTGAATTATGGTTTGGATAGAGTCCAAGACTCTGCACTTGTATAAAACAAATACTCCTCAATCATATTAATGCAGATGATTTATACTAGAGTTTTGGAAACACTGGTTTTACTAGTTGCTCTGGAATAGGACATATCTAAGTTTAAATGAAGTATTATAATTCTTCTTTTCTAGGTGTGTAAAATATTGGGCAAGTCATTTTAATTCTCTGTACTTCATTTTAATATTGTGAAATGGGAATACCATAGTTCCTACTTCATAGAATTGTGTGAACTATATGAAGCAATATATATAAATGGTTTTAGTGCAGAGAGAAGGTTCTTTAAATTTTAGTTATCATGATTAAAATTGTTAGTGGTCGTGATGGTTGTAATTTTGTAGACTAAAAATTAGCTGATCAATTCAACCAACTACTTCACTTTCTACAAAAAATTCAAATCCTGATTATATGATCTCAGAATCAAAATTTCTTCATTGTTTTACATATATGTGTTTGATGGGCTTACATTTTTTACAGATCTCTTTGTCTCTGACTTCCTACCTCTTTGGAATTTTTGTTCTTTGTTCCATGTGATTTTATAGTTATTTATTTCTGTGGCATAATTTTAAGTCAAAGGCAAAAATGGTCCTTCATGCTTTGTCATTTTCTTCAGAGGAACCACAAAGACAAGACTGTTGCAGGTAACAGAATTTTACTTGAAGATTTAGGGGCTACCTTATGTGCTACATCAGAAACAACTTGGAATTCCATGTTAGATTTGTTATATGTATTGGCTTCACCATCCCACACAGTATCTCAGTCTCCTGATGCATTGCTAATTCTCTTTTCTATCCCTCTTCCTCACTTTATCCCTGGAATTTTGAATTTTCTCTTATTTAGACAGAGCAAATGGATACAGCTCTCTCTATCCACTCTTAAACTTGCATAGTTAAAAAAACCCACTTATTTAGCAAGGTTTATCATTTCTTAGAGATAGTTATCTTCTAATTGTTTTAAGTAGACTATAATACATATTGGAAAATCAATATTGAGAAGTAATTGTCAAATTTTAATTCAATTTAAAAAAGAAGAAATAAAAATAGATTTAATTTTCTGCACTGGTTCTGTCATATTCCATACATTTTATTTGATCACTTTATCTGCCAGGTCAGAAACACTAAGAAATTATATTTAACTTTGCTTTCATTAATGGACTCTGAAGAGGTATTTATTCATCAAAATAATTTAGAGGAAAGTTGAAAGTGCTTTTCATTCTTTATCCGTTCTCTGTTTCCAAATAATCCTGATTTTTAGAGGTTAGAATTTCTAACACCATTGTGTTAAATTTAACCATCACTGGCTTGGCATCTGGTGCCTCTGTCAATTTAGTCAATCTAACTTTCTGTATACTATATTTCTAAAATGGAGTGTGGTACAATCATTTTATATTTTGTTGTTGTTAACTGCTGCTTAAAACAATACAAAATTCTCTTACAGTTTGGTAGGTCTGAAGTCTGACCTGGTCTCAATGGTATAAAGTTAAGGTGTCAGCAGGGCCATATTTCTTTCTGGAGACTCTAGGGGAATTCTTTTCCTTGCTCTTTCCAACTTCTAGAGGTTGCCCACATTCTGTAGCTTTCGGCCCCTTTCCTCCAGTTTGAAAACCATCAGTGGCATGAAGTCCTTCTCACATCATATCTTCTGACCTCTTCTGCCTCTCTGTTCTACTTTTAAAGAACCTGTGATCACACTGAGCCAACAGGACAGTTCAGAATAATCTCCTGTTTTAACAACACTAACTAGAATCCTTAATTTTCTTTTTCAGAGAAGGTAAGGTATTCACAGATTCTAGGAATTAAGACACAGACAACTCTGGGAAGGGCATTATTCTGCCTATCACATCATGTAACAGAATGTGTCTTATATCTTTAACCAAAAATGTATTTTACTCTACCTCCTTTTTTGGAGGGGAGAAGGAGTACTCTAGGATAGCTTCACTGAGAAGAAATACTTTTCTTCATTAAATAGATCCTCTGTAGTGGACATTTTTTAATTGTTCAACTCCTATTCCATTTCCATTAGATAATGGGAAATTTATGTCCCCCTCACCCCACCAAAGACACTCATGGGATTGCTAATCAGTTGCCTTATTTTGGGTAAAATAGCAGAAACTTAAGCCAACATAGGCCACTTGAATTTTCTCCATATAGACTTAGTTGTGGGAAAAGGAGCAAGACTGAAAGAGCTGGGTTGTTTGGCGGGGGGGTTGTTTTGTTTCATTCCATTGGCTATATTAAGAGAAAATGTCACACAGCAACTGCAAACTTCAACACTTTGGAGCTGCCTGCTTCCTGTGTGCACAAAAGCTGTTTCTTCAGTTTTCTTTTCCTTCCCTATATAGCTGTATATTCTTCCAGTGAATTTCTGTTTTGTTTATATTAGAGTCCATTTCTAGCATGAGGTCAGTTGAATTGCTTCTCTTTCTTTCTTGACCTCTATTGACTGCATTTCTGGCTCTCTCTGCATTTGTCTGACCACTATGGGTTCCTAATACACCAAACTTTTTTCTGACTCCTTTCTTCTGTGTTCTTTAAATGTACATTCATAGCTATTTTTGTTAGTTATTTACATTTTCATTATATTTCATTCAAGCTATGGCTTTGACTCTCACCTTTATATCGATGAGAGTAAAACTTTTGAACTGATCTGACTTTACATTTGCCTGCTGTTCATGTCCTGGTATCAACTCACACTTGGTATGACCCAAATCAAAAATCTTGTTAATTTAAAAACTAATCTTATATTCTCCATTCTTGATGTCTGATATTCTGTTATCCAGGACAGAAAAATTTTTAACAGCTGTCAGTCTTTCTTATTTCCACTGCATTGTATAATATTTATACTATAGTAAAATTTTATTTAACATATCTTACATAAGATTACTTTACTTGTACATCTTGCTTTACACAACTTTTCTTGAGGTTAGGGAACAGAGTTTCTTTATGTTTGTACCTCCCATGATACTTTGCATTTAGTAGGAACTCACTAACTTTATTGTAACCAAATTTGTTGAATGATTGTGTTATTGAAACATAAATGAAAGGGACGGGGTTTTATTAAGGGGTGGGAGGAAGAGTTATAGAGTGCTTATTTTATAACAAAAGTTATTCTAGGTTTTTTAATAGATTTTTAAATTTAATCCAAATAATGTCACACTTCAGGAAACTGAGGCCAAAAGAAATCAAGCAGTTTATATGGAGATCACAGCAGTGGCAAAGCCAGATCAAGGACCCAGATTTTTCTGTCTACAAAACTCTAACTCTTTCTACCTCATTACACACCTTTCTGGTTTGTCACTGTCAAAAACACAAATACAATTCTAATTAATTTAGTGGGCTAGGTTCTCCCTTTTCACCTTGGTCAAAGACAGACTCCAAATATAAAAGCTGAAATTTAATGGAAGTTCTTCTATTAAATTCGGTGATTTCATAAAGCAGCAAATGGTTTACAAATTTAGGTCTTATCTTTGTTCTACCAGCTCACATTAAAAATGTATATCACATACTGCAATACCAGAAATTTGCTCCAGTTTTGATAAACGAAATCAGAATATCCAAAACAAATGAAAACTTTCTCTGAGTATATTTCATATTGAGAAAAGCGAATCATTGACTTAATTCCTTCTCTATGTTTTCTCTTTCTTTCTTAACACTTGGAGTTTGTATTGTATTTGCAAAACAGATAAGCTATAATCCCACTCTGACAATAACTCATTTTTGTTGTCTCAAGCAGGTTAAGAAATAGTCAACTACTTTAATTTCCTTACTTATAAAGGAATATTCAAAATGATGAATACCAAACCTTGAATAATAAATTCATTATTGAACAAAGGGATTAAACTATGCCCAATAAGAAAACTTTGTACTGTATTAAAATGAATTGAACAATTATCATATTTGTAATTATTAGTTATAAAATTATTTCTTCATTTTGGAAATATTTTTCTGTCCTTTGCCTAATACATAATTTGGTATCATTTGTTTTAGGACATACTATTCAGTAATGAAATATTAGATTGCATGGATTAGTATTAAGCATTCAAAATAATCATAATCCTACGATGGTTAAATAAGTCTACACTTGAACTTATTTCATGTAAAATATAATAAAAAGCAAAATTTCTTGGTCATGCTTTTCGAAAATGATCAATTTCAGTCTATCTTCCCTGGTAAGAGAAAAAAGGTGTTTTTTCATATACACTGTGATTGAGGATGCTTTACTTTAAAAGTTCATAGAAACTAAGTTGGCAATATCATAAAGAATAGAAAATAAGTATGAATTTACTAATCTTTTCCCTTTTCCTCATTCCCCAGTGAAAAGGTAATTGTAGAAGATGCCCAAGGCTCTTTGTTCTTAAACCTTAAGTTTTCTCATCTGAGAAATAAAGATAATAAAACCTAACCTTAACATGACTTAGATAATGTTTTTCTTGCACGGTGATGACATATTATATACTGCTCTGTCCTTTACCATTTGAGTGTCATTGGCCAAGTTCTTTGATCTTTTATTCATTTGTAAAATATGGCAAATATATGTAATCTTTTGTGCTTTTGCAAGTTTTCTTATGGGAATCAGATAAAATACTGGCATATTAAAATGCTTATTTTTTTACAAAGTATTAGAAAATACACTGATAATTACTTCCACAGAAATGCCACTGGTATAATTTTCCTTACTACATGATGCTGTGTGATCTCAGACTAGTAAAAATATTACATGGAAGGAAACTCAAAGTCTTTTTTTCTATACAACACCCTTCTTACTGTGGCTGCTTCCATAGGGAAACAAGATACAGTTCTGCCTTTGTACTTATGTATGGTATAGCAAAGATATCAGTGGCCAAGAAGAGCAATTATTCCATGTTATTTGCAATCATGTAAGAATAGGCAGACAGTTAATGACATTTCTGCCCCTTGTAGATTATGGAAAACACAATGATTGGAACATGGTCTTTTAGAAGTTACATAAACAATGTATTCCTATAGAGAATTTTTTTTCTAATAACGGAATGCAACTTGCATGTAATTATAAGTGATTATTAATGTTAACTAACCAAAAAGTATGTACCAAGATATACTTCTAACATATCATCTCCTTGAGACCAGAGCAGCAGTATAAAGTAAAAAACAGACATAATGGTATAAAAATTGTAAGAAATTCAAAATTGCTGATCATTTCCCCATATTATTAATAAATAACTTCAGCTAATGATAAACTGAGAGAGAAAGGGAGATAATATTACAAACTTTTTGCTTTACTAATTAAATTTCCAGGATCTAGTTATGGCATAACTAACTTCCTAAGAGGTGTCAATGGTCTCCTTTACAAATTAATGATTTAATAAATAGTGTCCCCTTCACAAATTAATGATTTACTAGTGTCCCATTCATCAAAGACCCAGAATTCATAAACATGGCAAGTGACAAATTATGCATACAATCACTTTTCTCCTTAAAGCTGGTTGTTAGAAAGGCATACATTTTAAAACTCACACCAATAAGGGCAGATTCTTTCCAGGAAAGAGTACGTAAAAATTTGGTATGTATTGTTGCTATTTCTTGAACTTTTTATGTACATAGGGCAAAACATTACATCCACAAAGCTAAATGTGCCTGGGAGAAAACAGTATATTGACTATCCTCAAGAAGTAAACTAACTGTGCATCTATCTTTGCAAGCAAATAGGATTTCAGATAGGGGAAATGTAATTGACCACAACATCTAGTGATGTCTGACTGACATTATGAACAAAAGGCCCCACTTTGGAGCTCAACAGTAGTTTCTGTAAGGAGAACCACAGTCCTTAATGTGGGCTCTGCTCTTTCGCTAGATCTAAAAACCCAGTTGATGCAAGAGCCAATTAATAAGAGAAAGGCACAGAAGTTATTAATTTTACATGCACATTGGGATCTTCACAAAAATAGTGAAGACTGAAGAAATGACCAAAGTGTGACACTTTTACACTTTGTAGACAAATAACAAGAAATCTGTGAAGGAATGAGTGGACAAATGGATATATGACCTAGGGCAATATATTCTAGTGATGTTACTGAGCGATATATATGGGGACATGTAGAAGCTAGCAGATAAGAGTTATGTCAAAGGGTTTGTTTATTCTGGTTCATTGCAGCTGCAACTACTAGTGTCTGGTGATCAAGGTGATTTTCCAGCCTTGGTATGTGAAGGACATTCTCCCAAAAGAATATGGCTTGTTGTACACAGTGGAAGACAGGAAAAATTGTCCTTCTGAAGTTATAGTTCAAATAATTGTTGCCTGAAATAGTCAACGTGCCAATTTTGAGATGAAATGTCTAAACTCCTTCAGTTCAAATCCTGCTTCCATCATATAGCTCTGCAACCTTGGGCAAGTTACTTACCTTCTCTGTGCTTCAGTTTGTTCCTAAGATGATGGCAAAACTACAAAACTCATCAGGTTCTTAGGAGGATCAAATGAGTTACTATTTGTATAGCACTTGGAATACAATATACATGATTTAAATATTTGGTAATTTTTTAACAGAATTGACAATAAGAAATAGCAGGAAGAATTGCTGAGAAACTCCATAGTCATCATCTCTGTTTTTGTTAGTAATGAGATTAAAAAGAAAATTCTGAGAAATTTCATCAGTTTACTTTCAAATCAACAGGTATCCCTTAAATATCTACTATGCTTGGTGCTGAGGACACAAAACTTAATGTCGTCTCTGCCCCTCCAAAAGTTAATTTTTCTAAATCTGGAATAAATGCTTACAGAGCAAAGCTCAGGGAATATAGAAGATACCAAACAATTGGGAATATATTTATTTTGAAATCTACACGGAATGTCACTAAATGCAGTGATGCACAATCAGAATGCCTGCAAAAAAAAAAAAAATAGTAGCGTTTCTCTCCTTCCAGGAAATCTGACAGCAGCTGTGAGGGCGGTCAGGTTAAGAACATGACGAGTGACACCCCCCACCCCTCCGACCGCCGGAGGGCTTGGGACTGGAATTTAGGAACCTGGAGAAAAACGCGGTGGGCTCGGGGGATCCCTAGATGTGCAAGGGGAGTGGACGCTCCGGTCACAGCAGTCGTTAGACACCAGACACTTCCCGGAGCTGATGCTGGCCGCAGGGTCCCGGGGATCTGGGACTCAGAGGCTTCACTACCCCAGCAGGGTTCCTCCCCAGCCTGGGAGCGTGTGTAGAGGGCAGCCTTGGAGTGAGGAGCCGCCGCGATGGCTGCACAAGGACAGCGAGCAGAGCCAGGGCGCGGGGACCGAGAGATCCCACGTTCTTCCAAGCTAACGGTTTCCAATCGCCTCCCACCATCACCTCAGGGACCGTCCTCCGCGCTCCCGCCCGGTCCCCTTCACGCAGGACCTGTCCCGCAGCCTCCGCCCGCACAGCGTCGCCCCCCGCCCGCCCCGGGGTCTCGCATACGTCACTTCCGGCGCGCGCGCGCCCGCCCGCGAAGATTTCCAGGGGCCGAGGCCAAAGCCCGAGCCCGCGGAGTGCGGCTGCCGGGGGCGCGCAGGGAGGGCGGGCCGGGGAAGGGGGAGTGTCCGCTCTCCGCTCGCCGCCGTCGCCACCGCCACCGCCACCGCCACCCGCTGCCGGGGAGTTCGTTGAGCCCTGTCCCCAGGCCCCGCAGACCTTCCCGCCGGGCTCCGGCGTCGGGCTCACTCCTCGCTCTGACGGCTGCAGACGCGGAGTTGCATCGGACTGTGGAGCGAGCGGCGGGGACCGCCCTGCCCCCTTCGCCGCCCTGACCCCGTGCAGCCCTCGCCCCGGCCATGGGCAACGCGGCGACCGCCAAGAAGGGCAGCGAGGTGGAGAGCGGTGAGTCGAGGGCTGGGGCTGGGCCCCCGCGGGGCGGGGACGGTCCACGGCTGCACTCGGCGTCGGAGCCCCGAGGCCGCCGGCCCTGTCCAGGCCTAGCAGTGGCCGCCAGGGGCCCCGGAGCCGGCTTTCGGCCTCCTCCCCCCCCTCCCCCAGCTCCGGGTACGGGCCAAGCGCCCAGGGCCGGATGGAGGGAGCGAAGGCACAGCGGTCCCCGAGATGCCCTTTCCCACGGGAGCCGGGAGGACCGCACACACGCTGCAACAATTCCCCAAATATGGTCCGGGGAACGAAGTCCCAGTGTGTGATCGCACCCCTCGTTTCCCTCCCCAGCACTCTGACCCCCTCTTTGAGAGCCACAGGTAGTGTGCTCTGCCTAGATTGTCTGTTTTCCCTCCATCACCATCCAACCCCATCTTATCACAGGCTGCTAGCCTGGCTCTCTGCAGGTAAGGTGAATCCTGAGTCCTAGAGTTCTTTCATCTCTTAAGACTAGGAATGGGAACATAAACCAAACAGCAACTTTATCCGGTAGTTGGGAAAAAGCTAGGCAGATTTGCTTTTTTTTTTCTACACATGAAAGAAGCTGCTACTAGTAGTGCCTGTAAAACTTAAAGGTCTTTGGCAGTCAGAGTGCTTCCAGAGAGGGTAGACTTCTGAGATCTGAAAGTGCATTCAGCAGTTCACATCAAATAGCAACAAAAGTCATAAAAACTGAATTTCTATGTGTCTGTATGGTTTTGTATATAAATACACGTATAATAGAATGGATTTTGAAAGAAAATGGTTTGCCTTTGTAAGGTTCGTATTAGATTTTAAAATTCAGATGACTAAATAACAGTATCTGTTATTTATTATACCACTAGAAGTAAATGACATCTCAGCACTTGAAGTGAACCTGGTAATTTATTCTAGTTTATGTAATAGTATCTTGTCATGTTTCTGTTTGTAAGAGAAGGATTAGACTAACTTTATAATTTATCTGGAAGAAGATAGCTTTTTCTTTCTATATGAATGAAGTAGAATTGACTTAGAAAGATTCGGCTATTAATTTTGTGCATTGTAAATAATGAGATTATGGTTTATGTTTCATCAATGAGGTTTAGATGTTAATTTTCAGGGGCTCCAGAAAAGTTTGATAATCTATCATACAAACTATTATTGACCACACTTTAGTATATGATAGTGGAGAGTTTAGAAAAACAATATAGAAGTAGAACTTATGTTACTTTTTAGATTGCACAAATATAGTAACCAACTGACAAAAGTACAAAGAACGTAGACACTATGAAGAATTATTTGTACCTGAAAATGGTCATTTTCCCTGTTAAATTTCTGTTAACTTAAAGATAAAACTTACGTTGTGTTACAAAAGTGTGGTTGGTAATTGAATCTTATCAGTGATTTTTGTTAGCAAGTGCTATCTTGTACAGTGTTTGTATTTTTAATAATGATAATATACTTTCTGTGATCTGTATATTCTGTTATTAAGTTACCAAACTTGTTTTCTTCTAGACAGTGCTAATTTTAAACTCACAATCTTGGAGTATTTGCAGAAAACAGTGGAAACTTCAAATGTTTACATAAACACATTTAAATTATTTTATGAATAAATTCTTTATGAAGTTTTAAATGTCAGTGACAGCCTAGTTAAGTATGTTTGCTAGCTTTTTATGTAAGATAATTTATGGAAACTGAAGGTCATCATAATAATTTGAAAAAATGTTGATAAGTGACAAAAGAAGATAGCAAATGATAAGGATCTTAGAGAAAGTCACTTGAAATATCATGTATTGATCAGTGCTTATAATTTCATTTTTAACAATGTTATCCAGTGTGTGTTGTTTTTCTACTGTAGAGAACAAAGAAATTATGTTTTAAAACTGTGAAAGAACAACTCTTATCATTACATATCTCTGTGTATTTTAAAAAATAATTACTCTTGAAATTTTGCTTTTACAAAATTTGAATGTAGTTATTTAGACTTCAGTTGATACATAGAATAAACTTTTAGAAATTAAGTGACTTTAGAGCTCATTCTGTGTAATCATTGTGTTTCAAAGCCTGACCTCTGAAGAAAGCTGGAGTTCAGGTCATAATATTAACAGTGACAGAGTTAGGCATACATCTGATGCCCTGGCTGCATTCTGTATCACTAAATCAGTTAATACATGTACTTTGAAAATATTTACCAACAATTTGGGTTTTGGTTGGGGATCCTGCAAGTAAAAGCTTAAAATTTTACTATCCAGTGTCAGAGAGAAGATGTACATACAACAGTTTGCTGAAAGGCAAAGTGTTAGTGCTAACATTATGATAGTGAAGTTAGAACTCTGGAAATTATCAGTAGGAAAATGTTTGATTTGAAAAGCTGGTTAAAGAATACCAAGTTAAGATTTGAGGTTTTGTTAGGGCCAAGCCTTACTCAGACAGGCAATTCTAGAGCTGAGTTGTAAAAATACTCCAGAAGAATGAAGTTAGACAGAAAGATAAATGAGAAGGATTTGGTTATTTTTTACTATCTGGTGCCTGTGTTGGATGCTATTAAAACCTTTCCTTCTAATCCACAGAATAAACATTTTCTGGGGTAAGACCCGAGAGCCAGGGAGACTCCATTCTCATTTCCACAGTTTCTGGAGTTAGCATTAACTTGGTTACCTGTTCTGTTGTAGTAATATATCTCAAAATTTAATGAAAGAATAACTGTTACCATTACAAACCTGTGTTTTTCAAAATTATTTTTGAAATGAATGCCTTTCAAAATTTGAATGTAGTTAATATACAGAAGCATAACCTTTAGAAATATAAGTGAGGATACAATTTTCTGAGACATTTGAAAACTATTGTCATCCAAGATTGTCTTACTTTGAATAAGCGCCTACCTTTTACTTACCCAGAGTCACCTACACAAAAAACAAATGCTACTTCTTTTAACCTGGAAGGGGTTTTTGTTTATTTCCTTTAAAAAAATTATTCTTATAGGCTGCCTATGGAGCTTCGTATTACACACTCATGGTGAGGGTGTTAAAGCCTGTGGGTGGAAAGTGTTGGTAAGGTGTTGCACATGACTGCAAGTGGTAAAACTACACCTTAGCCTAGTGGTTACATAGTGGTCTTTGAACGCCTTCCAAAGAGTATCTCTGTTTTGAGCACTTGAAGACCAGTAGAAATTGATCAAAGAAAGCTATTAGTAGATTGAGTCCAACAAAAATGCAAGTATCTTAACAACTAACATTTTTTGAGGACTAAGATGTTCTTCAAGCGCTTTGCATGCATAATTTTACATAATCTTTTCAATCATATGAAGTAGTTCATACTCCCTTTTATGATGAGGAAATAGAGGCTCAAAGAGCTCAAGTGACTTTTTAAGGTTTCTCAGCTAGTAAATCAAGGAGCAACACTTGAATATAGGCACCCTAATCCCAGAATGTGAAATCCTAACCACTGTGCTCATGTCTATGTATCCAGTGGAAAACCATACTCTAAGATATACAGAATAACTTAGACTTTGTTTCACTTTATTATCAGTTGTAGCATATCTTGGTTGCATTGTTTCAATAATGACTTTCTTTGGATGTAGTAAATATCTTAAATAAGACAGTTTTTTTTTTTCTGTACCACTCTCTGGATTCATTTTTATCATGTAGAATTTTCATTAAAATGAAATCTTTCATCTTAAATGAAAGATTAAATTACTTTGAAATCTTTTCAAATTTAATATGCTAAAGTATCAAATTGACCATATAGAATTAATTTTATACATTTTAAACCTTCATTATTGTTTTTTCTCATTTGTAGATGTATACCTTCCCTTCCTGTTAAATAACCAGCAAAAAAAAAATTTTAGTTGAACTTGTATTACCATTTTTAACACCCTTAGAATTTTGCCTTTTCCATGGTTTGAAACAGTGCTGTCCAGTCCAGCTTTCTGTGACATTGAAAATGTTCTCCATCTATGCTGTGCAGTGGAGCAGTGGAGTAGTGGAGAGCCTCTGCTAGCTCTAGAGCACTTGAAATGCGGCCACCGCTGCTGCAGAACTGAATGTTTAACTTCACGAATCTATTCAGTGTTCGGTATGTTGAACAATGCAGATTTAGAACATAGCTGTCTTTGAACATAACAAAAATCCCAACCTTTTCTTCTGTATCATGGTTATTTGTAGATCCTAACAGTATGTATAGATCAACAATTCTGGATTTATGTTTTTTTACAACTTATTTCTTCAGTAGTATTTCTTCGAAATATAAACTTACTAAGTTATAATAATTTGCTTATAATTTAGAGTTGACCATAAAGTTAAATTGTTTTTTGGACAGTGCTAGAATTCAAATTTTGTAGTTTTTAATATTGAATCTCAGTGTTTATACTTTTATTGAAAAATTTTTCATGGAGTTAAATGTTGGTTAGGAACAAATTTAATGACCTCCTATCTTTCTTATGTCTTTGAACCTTTAATGTGTCATACTTGTTTTTAAAGGACAATCAATTGCAAGTATTTGTTCCAATTCAATAGATTTGGGAATAGTCTTCTTTGGGTTAAGAAGAGTCAAAATAGTTATTCAATTTTGATGGTAAATGCATATGATCTCATCTCATTCCATGATTTTGTGATTCTTTTTGTGCAGACTATCTATTGTATAAAATCAACTCATATTCAAAAATCATTTGTCCTATTCTGCTCAGGGTCCTCCACTTATGATATAGACAGATTGCTGTTCTTTATTGCTGGCAGCAGATAATTAAGAGGCATGAAAGCCATCTTAGAAAAGTGAACCGTGGCTGCGTGGCAGAAGCAGCACTTGGAAAGACTATAGGTAAGCCAGGATAGCTAGTAAGATTCTGTCAGACAACTAAGAGTTAATCATAATTAATTTCAATATTCCATTGAATTAATGAAATAAACCAATTAGTACAATTATGAAATTATATATCTAGGTAGACATCAGTAAATGTTAGCAGACATGTGATTGAATTTCCTTAGATGAGTAAATCTTAAATATTTAATGAAAAAATGTCAAGTAGAAAAATGTGGAATTTATGGGAGGTAAATATATGTAGGTGAGTACCATATTATTTTGAGTATTTAATCTTTCTTTTGAAAATACTCCTTCAAGAGTTTTCTATAAGCCAGGCATGGTGGTTCACACTTGTAATCCCAGCACTTATGAGGCTGAAACAGGAGGATTGAAACTTGCAGTCTAGCCTTGTGAGCTATAGTGAGACCTGAAGCCCTGTCTGGAGATGGGGGAAAATGAGAGTATTCTTCATAATTTTTTTCTTTGTTGCTTCATTCATTTACTCAGTACACATAGTTGAGCTAATATGTGACAGAATATATGTAGGACTATAAGAATAAAGATTGAAGAGGACCTAGTACTTGCACCAGTATATTTATATTCCAAAAAAGAAAAAAGTGAAGAAACACACAAAAACAAATAATTTCATAAAAGTTCTGTGGGGGAACCAATGTAAAAAAGTAGTCATTTCCCTTGGAATAGGGAGGATGAGGTTCAAGAAGAACTTCAAAAAGTAGATGAGTCCTGAATGGAACTTTGACCATGGAAAATGTTTGCCAGAGGAAAGGGTATTTTGAGTAGAGGGAGCACAGATAAACGAAGATCCAGATTAGTAAAACAGCATGACTTATTCAGAATGATGAAGTAAATGTCCATATTGACTTAATGATAGAATGTGAAGTTGGTGGTAGAAAGAAGAGAGAGTATATAATGAAAGACGAGACAGAAGAAATGGACAGAGGCCCACATTATGGAAAATGTTTGAAGTTTTCCCTGTACACACCATAGAGCTACTGTAGACTTTGAAATCAGGGAGAGACGTGAGAAATTGGGTTTTAAGGAGATTAGTTTAAGGGCAATGTGAAGATAAATGACTTTGGAGTAAATGGAATAGAGGCAAAAGAAGACTGTAGTAATTTGGGTGAGGACTTTGAGAGTGAGAACCAAGATTAGAAGTAGGGATGGAGAATAGGATCTGAAATGAGAAATTTGTAAAATAAAAATGAGCACACTGTATCTTATATAGGGAATGAAGAAAAGGAGGAATTGGGGAAGACATTGAGGTTTTTAGCTTCAATGTCTTGGTGGATGGGTTGTGATGTCAGTAATAGGGCTAGCAAGTACATTCAGGGCAGAACAGATGTGGTGAGGGGGAAAAGCATACTGAACTCAGAAAGCTTGTAACATTTCTGAGAAATAATATCTGACTGGTTGTTGTATTATGAATTGTCTATTCTCCCAGCCTTGAGGGGGAAATGACCTTGGATGGTCAAGGGACCTTATTTGCATTGTACTCTTTTCAAGGCCAGCTGTTTAGTCACTAGAGAAAGTATCACTACTGGCTCAAGTAATATCGTAAGTTAGAGGCCCTGAGTTCAAATCCCAGTACTGCCAAAAGAGGAAGTAACAGTAAAACCTTGATCTATACTGGGTTCAAACAATAAATAAATTGAACTAATTATTCATCACTTATGTTTAAAAGTAAAAGCATCTGCTTCATAAATTCTGATCGTGTTTTTAGTAATTTTTATTAGTAATTTTAAAAGCTAGATAATTTTAATACTTTAAATTTTATAGCTCTTTGAACTCCCCATAGCTTCGAAAAGAATCCTCAGTATTCCTATGGTAGGTCTTTTCTCACCAATATTGAGGTTTACTACTACTATGCAAATAATATTTCCCCTTGAAATGGGGATAGAGTTTAAATTGATTTTAATGTGATCTTAGTATATGGGATGGGGTATAATGATTTATTTTCATGTAGCTCATAGTCTAGTTAAAGATTTGGATAAGTAAAAGCATAATTGTGAGAATCTTACAGGAAGTAAAGGTTGCTTTCCAGGAGATCATTTTTCATTTTTCTATTACAATGTAAATTAGATTCAGTAATGCTGTATTATCCAAGCAGATGATTTCATGAATCAAATTTGGGATTCTGTTAAAGACAGAAATGCACTAATTGAATTGATGAACTAGCACAGTTAAAATTAGTTCTGCCTTAAGAAAACCCAGTGTAGATGCCATATCTTTTATTTGGCTTGCTATAACAAGGTGTAAGTCCCAGCTTTTATGACCATAGTTTAATGATGTTTTCACTATTGCCTGCAATTCCTATATTGACTCTTTGGTAACTTCTGAAACTTTTATTTTCTTATCAGGTGACTGTTGAATCTAAACCTTTAAGTCTGTGGCAAACCTTCCTTTCCATATGGACTTTATCCTTAAACAATTAAAGAGGCGATCTTGCGGTTTGGCTCAGTTATGATACTACTTGGTAAAATAAGTATTTTATTTCGATATTGCATTCTTCTTGAGTAGATTACCATATAGCATAGGAGGCTATTATTATATGCAAGTTACAAATTTAGAGAACATGTTAGTACAGATATTACTTAGCTTTTATGTGGAGTGGCTATGCTGATAATTTAGTTCCCTGAATCCCAACTGATTTTAACGTCTCCAAACTCAGCTCGCTTCCTGGTTGAGAGAAATCATAAAGGATTAAAATGGCTAAAAAATATGTTTCACTTTGGGTTATAGTTTTAGGGTAATTAAATAGTCATAATTCAATTCAGAATGATAGAAAACATTATTTGTCATTCATTCAGTCCTTGGGTCATTATCACTTATTCTCAATCACTTACTGAGTGCCTTCTTTATACCGGCACTGTGCTAACTGATACATGCAAATAAAAATAAATACTTGATTGTTGTACTCTAACCCAGAAACAGATTATACTATGATAAGGCATATAATGATGCATACATGCCTGAGACTGACACTAGGGTGAAGGTGCAGCATAGTTTATATGGAAATAAGTACAGACTTTCTGAAATAGACTAAAAATGACTGAAATAAAAACTTATTTTGACTTCATTTTGGAAATGTTTATATCTGTAATTGTAGCATTTATGCTACATTGTTTTCCCAGCCCTTTACTCCACCACACAGTGTGCTGTAGCTAAGCAGAAATAGTATTTACAGTCTTTGGTATTTTTAATCTCCAGAATGAGGCACAGTTCTTAAATAATGCTGTGGTGGAAATTAAAATCATGGATAGTTAAATGGATAAAAAACTTCAACCCTTTCTTAAAAGTGTTTATCACACCCTAACCTCCCCCGACCCGCCACCCTGTTGGAGGAACTTTCTCTGTAATGCATTGACTATTTGGGAATAATAACTGATTTACCTGATAAGAAGATAACTCTCCCCCCCCCTTATTTTTTCTTTTGGAACATAATAGTTTAAAATTTATATATCAACATTTCACTTTAAATTGGGGGAGAAGATTGGTGTTAGGCAGTAGGAAGCCATTGAATTAGGAAAAACTGTTTTGCTTCTTACCTTTTGAAAAGTCCATCATTTGAGCCCTGCATCATTCAAATGTACCACTGTGTTCCCTATTGCTGTCATTTATCAAACTCTTGCTCACTTATCTTTCATCGAAAACCTTAGCACCAGGCTTGCAATCTTCTACTGCACTCCAGGGCCTGCATTCATCTTGGGTGGTTTTAAATTCTATATGCATGACCTATCCTTCATCATTGCATCTCAGCTCTTTGACCATGTTGCCTCGATTCACCTTCTCTACACTTCTTTGACTCTAACAGTCTCTTGGTTACTTTTCTTTATGGTTGGATTTAACCTTGTTCTGTTACTCATACAATTTTGGTATAGGAAACAAACATTTTAATGACTCTTTACTGTACAAAAAGGTATCAGTGACCCAAAACTCCCCAAATTTTCCTCCCAGTGGTTCCTATGACAATAACAGTGAGGAATGTAGTGGATGTAGAATGGGAAGGAAGAAACTTTTTGTTGTTGGAACCTACTTTATATATTATGTTAAGTAGAATTGTGAGATAATGTTAGTAATATTTTTAAATAAAAATGTATTATATACATGGAAAAGTAGTGAAAGACACTAACTTATAGGTTAATGAACTTGATAAAGTAAATATTCATGTAGAATATCATCCATACCAACAAATAGAGTATTATTGATACCCCAAAAGTTCCTTCCTGCTTTGCCCAGTTATTACTAGATTTTAAAAATGCAGTATCACATCATGTTTTCTTTTGTGTCTAGCATCTTTCACTCAAAATACTGTGTAATTTATCCACGTTTTGTGTTAGAAGTAGTTCATTAATTCTTACAGATATATCACATATCATTACACAAGTATAGGAAAATATATTTTTCTGTTTTATTGATGGAAATTTGGGTTGTTTTCAGTTTAATGTTCTTATAAATAATATTATTAATATTCTTATACTTGATTTTTGGTAACTATATGTATACTTTGATGACTATATTCTATATATATACTCACACACGTATGTATTCTGTGTGTTTGTGTGTGTGTATGAGAGAGAGAGAGAGAGAGAGAGAGAGAGAGAAATTGAATTTGTTGCTTTGGTAAATGCTGCTGTTTCAGAATGGTGGAACCTGTTTCCAGCCAGCAGTGCTTCAGGGTTTTAGTTGCTCCATATCCTTCCCAAAATTAGTGTTCATCAAATTTCTGATTGTACCCATTCTGGTCAATATGTCCTGATGTTAACTTGTACATCCTTGATGACTGATAGTTTTGATTACATTTCATACCTGTGTAGGCCATTGAATATCCTTTTTTTTTTTAAAGTATACTCAATTATCCTCTCTTCCTTTTTAGTATTATTTTTAAAGTTGATATGTACAAGTCTTATCATGGATACACATTCTTTTTAGAAATGGGCACTACAAATATCTTGAATGATAACTTTTAAAAATTTCTTAAAAGTTGATCCTGTCTGATAATTTTTGTGAACTACAATTTATAAATCATTTTCTTTATGATTTATGAGTTTTGTAATGCCTTTAAGAAGTTCTTACTACCTCACAGTAGTAAAAGTACCTATGTTATATTTAGAAATTTTATTGTTTCTCCTTTCATATTTAGAAGGATGGTCTGTTTGGAATTGAGGGGTGTGTGTGTGTGTGTGTGTGTGTGTGTGTGTGTGTGTGTGTGTGTTGTGAGGTAGGAGTCTTTATATCAATATTCATTTGATACATTGCCATTTATTGAGAAAAAAATCACTCGTACTGTAATGATATCTTTGTTATCAAATGGCTGAATATGTATTGTTTCTTTCTATGCTTTTCCATTGGCCTGTCTATTTTACTGTCACTTCAAAACTTTGTTAATTCATGTAGGTTTATAATAAGTACTAGTATGAGTCCTAAAACTTTGTTCTTTAAAATGATGTAGACAGGGAAGATTGCAAATTACTGACAATTACCACAACCCCAAGTCCTCACAAACCTGAAAGAAAATCTCAGGTTTGTGGCTGCATGGTGGTGAAGTTACTTTGCTTTTAAAAAAAAAAAAAAGAGAGAGAGAGAGAGAGTGATAGCATAAGAACAGACTGTAGCTAGAGAGATCAACCTGTAAATAAGCCTCTAAAAGCACAAATCCATTTCAAGTACATGGGAGCCAACAGGGACCTACTCCATTTCAGGCTACTACCAGGGTTTTGTTAGTTGGCTTTTTAAAAATTTTTTTTCCTGTCCTGACCTGAATTGCCTCCTGTTTAAAAGGACCACACGGCATGCTGAACAATGAAATGCAGGACTAAGAGCCTTGCCCAAGCCTCCCACACTGACCTGTGTTCCCTCCAGTACCAGAGAGGAGCACTCAAACCATTCAGGTGAACTAGCTGCTTTCAGTCCTGAGGGATACCACACAGTCCAGCTGACCATGTGTGAATCTGACTACCCCTACCCTAAGATAATTTTTGGCTAAGCAGACTGATTGAAGCTCCAGACCAGCCCAGTGGGGGAGATGTGGTGCCACATAGTGTAGTGTCTTTATCCAAAGGAGGGACAGGGAGTGAGCAGGCAATCATACAGGCCAGTTTAACTCATGGAAAACAATAATTCATCTGACCATCATCAAGAAACCTGGTGTGTAAATATCTCCCCAACAAAAATACCTTTGGCTAAGTGAGTCCACTTAGACCAGCCTGGTGGGGGAGGGGTGGTGCCCCTCAGCCCAGCATCTTTATCTGAAGGAGGGGCAGGCTAGAGCTCATCATTAAAGTCTTTATCCCCCAAAAAGGAGGACAAGTAGGTAAATAGATGCACTGGCCAGCTAGCTAGAGTTCTTAATCCACTGCCCAACCCAGCAGTGTATGCATACACACAAGCAACAAGAGCTTTTTGCACCTCACTTCTCAAATGAATCATCAACCTGGAGGCCAAGGTGGAAAAAGGGAAAAAGAAAAAAAATAAAAAGCTCTTTGTGAACAAGCCAGAGTAGCAGTTGAATTTCCTGAACAAGGAAAGGTACAAGCTCTGAAAGTGGCAGAGTGCTTTCTAACCCACTAGATGTGCTCAGAAAACCCACATCCAACCCACAACAACTTTCTCACACACATAGGGCTTCCCCACCTTAACTGCAGCAGCTGCCTTAATCTTGAGCCCCCGCTTCCCACTTCAGGTTATGCTTGGGCAATCCAGGGCCCTCAGGAAACATGAGTAAATAGAACAGGATAACTGCAAACAAAAACCTGAGGATCCAGGTTTGGAGGGCATCTAGTGTACTGATAAAGCACAGAAGATATGCACTATTTTCAACAAGGAAGAAATTTAGACTTAAAAAATTTGATTTTGTTGTTAAAGTTTTAATTCGTCAGCCCTCCTATTTTGCCAGTATTTTCTCCCTTGCTTTTCATTTCTTCCATCCTTCTTCTTTTTTTTTTTTTTAACTCACCTTTCCTATTATTTACTAGGCATTCAACTAGTGGTTTATTCTACCTCCTTCTTATATTACTCTCAACCTTTCTATCATGCTGCATTCCATAAGAGCAGAGTCTTCTCCACAACACCTGAACTATATTTCTACACACTAGAATCTTATTTACCTGCAGCCCTCACACGTCACACTCCTTCTCCCTCCTCCCCATCTTCCTTATCTTCACCCCCATTATTTTTACTACTTAAGTGTTTCTATGCACACAAGCTTCATTTTTCTGATCCCCTTCTGTTTATAGATAATACTGCAAAGGTGTATTATACTTCATGCAAATATCTGGTTTGATGTTGCATTGGTGAATTTGTTATTGCTAAGTTATACCCTCAGGCCAGTGATAAAAAATGACACAGAAAACTAATAACCAGTCTTGCCAGAACATAGAATTTAATTAAAAGAAAAGACTTTTGGTGACTAAAACCCCCAATCAACTAATCAACTACAGATGAACAAATCTCAAAATAGAGGCATAAGAAATATGAAAAGGTACAGGAATATGATTCCTCACAAGGTCAACAGTCACAAAGGATCTGATGGATAGTGAAAGGGATGAAACTTCAGTTTCCAAACTCAAAAGAATGATGATAAGAATGATTAAGGAAACAAAAGAAACATACAAAAACCAGTCAGTGATATCATACAGAATATGAATAAACAGCTAAGTGAATTCAGTGAAATGCAGAGGAAAGTAAATGAAGTCAAAGAGGATACAAATGTCTGAATGAAGTTAAGGAAGACAGAAACAAACAGATAAATGAAATAAGGAACATAACATAAGACATAAAAGGGGAATTTAATAAAGATACAGAAAGTCTTTAAAAAGCAAGTCGAACCTCTAGGAATGAAAAGCTTCTTAAGTCAAATAAAAACTGCAATTGAAAGCCACTCCATCAGACTAAAACAAGTGTAAGATAGCATTTCAGGACTTGAAGACAAAGTAGATATAATTGAAAAAACAGAATAATCCATAGACAAAAGAATGAAGAAATACAAGTGTAATATGTAAGAACTCTGCAACTCCATTAAAAGACCAGATCTATTAATCATGGGCATTGATGAAAGAGAAGAGGTGCAAGCCATAGGCATAGAAAGCATATTCAACAAAATAATAGCACCACAAAACTCCCCAAATCTTGAGAAACGGATGCCCATTTAAATATAGGAGGGCTCAAGGATACCAAACAGACATGACCAAAATAGAACCTCTTGACCGTATGTTATAGTTAAAATATTAAGTACAGAGAACAAGGATAGAATATTTAAATCTTCAAGGGAGAAACATCAAATCGCCTATAACAGCAAACCTATCAGAAAAACAGATTTCTCAACAAAAACCTTACAAGCAGAGAGGGTATGGAATGAGGTATTTCAAGCATGAAAGAAAATAATTTCTAACCTAGATTATTCTACCCAGCAAAGCCATCCTTCAAATCAAAGGAAAAAACCTTGCATGATAAACAGAAACTAAAACAGTTTATGACCACTAAACCAACACTCCAAAAGATACTCAAAGGAATCTTACATACAGAAGATGAAGATAAACATTGCCATGGGAATAAATAAATCTCACAAAATGAGTAGATAAACAAATGAAGGACAGGAAGGATCAAACACACACACACACACAAAGCAATAAAATGGCAGAAATTACCACATAATTTTCAGTATTAACACTGAATGCTAACGGTTTGAATTCTGCCATCAGATGACATAGATTGATAAACTGGATAAAAAAGCAGGCTTGTTGATTTGTTGCCTACAAGAAACACATCTCACAAAAACAAACTTTGCCTTTATGAAATGAAAGGGTAGAAAAAGACTTTCCAAGTAAATGAACCCTAAAGACAGGCAGGAGTATCTGTACTAATGTATGATAAAGTAGACTTTAAACCCAAATTAGAAGAAACAAATAAGGTGACTCCATCCTAACAAAAGGAAAAAATACATCAAGAAGAAATAACAATTGTCAACTTACATGCACATAGTGTTGGCTCACCCAATTTCATTAAACACTACTGGACTTAAAAACACAAATAGACCTCAACACAATGACAATGGGAGACTTCAATAACTCCCTGTCATTAATAGATAAGTCATTCAGACAAAAAAAACAACAAAAAACCCTCAATTGAAGGACACCGTAGACCAAATGGACTTAACAGACATGTATAGAGTATTTCAACCAGCAGCAGCACAATACACATTTTTCTCAGCCCCTCATGGGACATTCTCCAAAATACATCATATTTTAAGGTACAAAGCAAGGCTTGACAAATATAAGAATATTGAAATGACTCCCTGTATCCCGTCCAGCCATAATGTGATAAAATTAGAGCTCAACAACAAAAGAAACTACAGAAAATATTCAAACACATTGAGACTGAACAACACATTGCTGAATGACCAGTGGGTCATTGAAGAGATAAGTGAGGAAATAAAAAAGTTCCTGGCATCTAATGAAAATGAAAGCACAGTCTACTAGAATTTATGAGATACAGCAAAGGCAATGCTAAGGTGAAAGTTTATAGCTATACATTGAAAACAGAGAGATTGCAAATAAATGACTCATGCAAGCTAAGCCCAAAATTAGTAGAAGAGAAATAGAGACCAAAAAGACTATGTAAAGAATCAGTGAATCAAAGTTGGTTCTGCAAAAAAAAAATTAAGATTGATAAACCCTTAGTAAATTTGAGTTAATTTTATTAAGGGGGATAGCACCACAGTACTTGAAATCCAGAGAATCACTTGGGAATATTTCAAAACCCTATACTGAAATAAACTGGAAAATCTAGAAGAAATGCATAAATTTCTAGATGCATTTGAACAACCAAAATTGAAACAAGAGGATAGGCTACCACCTAGCTAGATCTATAGCAAACAATGAAATTGAAGAAGTAATAGAGTCTCCCAACAAAGAAATACCCAGGACTTGATGGATTCACTACTGACCTACCAGACTTTTAAAGAAAAATTAATACCAACTTAACTTTTTTTCCATGAAATAGAAAGGGAAGGAACACTACCGAACTCCTTCTATGAAGCTAGGATTACACTCATTCCAAAACCCGACAAAGACGCAACAAAAAAGAATTATAGGTCTATCTCTTCAGTAAATATAGATGCAAAGTTTCTCTATAAAATACTGGAAACCAAATTCAACAACTCATGAAAAAGAGCATACGCTATGATCATTTTGGTTTTAGTCCAGGGATGCATGGATGGTTCAACATATGCAAACCAATAAATGTAATACAGCATGTAAACAGAAGCAAGGACAAAAATCGTCTGGTTATCTGAATAGATGCAGAAAAAAAATTCTTGACAGAATGTAACATTCTATCATGATAAAAGCTCTGAAGGAATGAAGAATAGAAGGAATGCACCTCAACATAATAAAATCTATGTATGACAGACTTACAGCCAACATCATATTAAATGGGGAAAAACTATTACCATTTTCTCTGTCAGGAAATAAGACAAGAGTGTCTACTCTCTCTGCTCTTATTCAACATAGCTTGGGAATTCTTAGCTGAAGGGGGAACTGTTTCCTGGTACTCCCTCCCTTGCTGGAGTGAGGTTTTCTCTCTTGCTCGTTGGTTATTACTGGACCTAACTGGGCTTAACTGGGGGCGACTGGAGATTTCAGAAGAGACACAGGGTAAGACAGGCAGATAGACAATGGAGTAGGTGTGCTGAGTGCTCAGGTGGAGATGTATAGCCCTCATTGCTTCTTTTCTCTCTCTGATTCTTTAAGGGCTTACTCCTTGCAGTTCTTTAAAACCTTGCTTCTAAAGCCTCCTTTAAAACCTCTTTCCTTAGGCTTGCACTGTCCCATGTTTGCTCTTAGCTTATCTTTAGCTTAATTTCTCTTAAAGTTTTTTGCCCCAGGCTTGCACTGTCCCATCTCTCTAACTCTCTCAGAGCCTTGGACTCAAACTTGCAAACAGCCTAGCCTACAATCTGCATATGCATAACTCTTAAAGTCTCGGTCCTTAGACTTGCACTGTGCACTGCCCCATGTTCTCTTTGGCTTTTCTTTAGCTTTAGCTTTCCTAAGGCCTATATATAAAGTTCTTCCTTAGCTTTTCTGAAGCCTATGTTAAAGATCTTGATGCAGACTTTCTATCAACCCCTCTTTGGCCGTTATTTTCCCTTCAGCAATTTCCCTTTAGTAATTCTTTTCCCTTCAGTAATTTTTCCCTTCAACAATTCTTTTCCCTTCCAAAACCTTCCTGCACCAAAAAGCCCAAAGTAAAAGCTTCTTCCCCAAAGCAAAAGCAAAATGTCCAAAAAGCAAAAAGTCAAGCATAAAGCCCGTCTTCCTCCTTCAAGGGTCTTTTATAAACAGCAGCAAACAGGGCAGAGCAGGGGAGGGGCGTGACACTGCAACAGGAGAAACCTGTGTTCCTGCTTCTCCGAACACAATTTAGGAGACGCAGCTGTTCTGCCTTTCCCTGCTGAGCCTATCTCAGCCTATAGGTAAAAGCAATTAACTGCATCTCGCCTTGCTTGTGTCCAGTCCTCATAGACTTTAATCTGCTCCCCACATCTTCCTGTTTTTATTTTTTTTAATGCTCCCAATGAAACCCATTCTCCAATTCCAAGGAGTTGTTTTGAAACTTCTTGTATGCCAGGGCTGTTAGGATCTAGACTCTCAAGCACAAGGTAAAACCTCTCTATGAGCTGCCTGTAGGGTAGCCTGTAGGGGATGCTTCCCAAGAGCAGAAGTCTCTTGGCCTGTGAGATGGACCCCGCATGCATGGGTCTGAGCATCCTCCTGACCCTCCTTCATCTGACACTGAATCACAATCTTTGGACTGAACTTTACTTTTAAGGTGGGGCTGATGGCCCAGTGCTTCCACTGCCCACAGCAAACTGCCTCTCACACTTCTGTATGACTGCTTTAAGTGTGAGTCCCATTTCCCAGCTAAGCTACCCAGGAGGAAAATATTTTACTTCTTACTTCTGCAGTTCTACTGTATTTCTTTTACCGCTCTACCATAAGTCTCTACCGTATTCTATTGTATAATTTCTGCTTTATAATTATTCTACCATAAAACACTCAATTCTACTGTATCTACCTTATAATTCTTAATTCCTAATTCTTAAGTCTTCTACCTTATGAGTCTTAACATAGCTTTTTAAAGCCTATACATAGGGTTTCCAAAGTTTTTACACTCTCCCTCTCACTTTGCTTAGTTTTCTGTTCCTTGCTTATTTTTCATTTCTCTATTATGTACACATGCCCCAGAGAGTGTCTCCTCATCTTAGGCCTTGAGTTCCCCCATTCAGGTCCCTTTTTAGGCTGCCACCTCTCATGTCACTTTGTTCTCAGGTCCCTGTTCAGGTGCCACCTCTTGTGGTCTGCTCGTGCTTGTCCTAGAAACCTAGCTGAGAGTGACGGGAGATGCTGGAAAAGACAACAGACAAGACAAAACATTCATAAAGCTGGGGCCAGGTAGGCTGGGTGCTCTGATGGAGATACACCAGCAACCTCCATATCCAGTGAGTTTATTATATACAGTCACAACATGAGGTGGAGAAGCAATTCTTGGGAGAGAGGGCTTGACATTGTAATCCTCAGGGACAGGAGAAACCTGTGACAGCTTCTCAATGTAAACATCTTAGGAAAAACAACTGTACTGCATTTTGCCCACTTCTGCAGTTGAGGCCATGCCAATTCAAGCATGCAATCTATTGGGCATAACTATGCTTGCTCCCTTCTGCAGTGTGGGGCTGTGCCAAACTCAAACACGCAGCTTGTTCTATACACCTGTTGGCTCCCAACACCTAGCCAGAGCAATCACACAGGCAAAAGAAGTGCAAGGGATTCAAATAGGAAAGGAAAAAGTCAAATTATCCTTATTGGCAAATGATATGATCTTATACCTAAAAGTCCACCAGAAAGCTCTTAGTCAACATAAACACTTTCAGTAAAGTACACAAAGTCAATATACAAAAATAAGTAGATTTTTTTTATATACCAACAATGAACAGACTGAGAAATAATTCAGAAAAAGCAGTCCCATATACAGTAGCCTCAAAAAACCCAAAATGGCTAAGGACAAATTTAACAAAGGAAATGAAAGACCTCTACAACAAAAACTGTAGATCACTTTAAAAAGAAATTGGAGAAGACATCAGAAAATGGAAAGATCTCCCATGCTCATGGATCAGTAGAATATTATGAAAATGGCTATACTACCAAAAGCAATGAATGTATGTTCAGTGTAATCCCCATCAAAATTCCAATGATATTCATCACAGAGAGACACCTTTATCTTATCTTAATTTTTAGGTGCTACTGGGGCTTGAACTCAGGGCTGTGCATTTGCTAGGCAAGTGCTCTACCACTTGAGCCACAGCCACATCTTTTATTTTACTAAGGGCTTGTATCTGTGTCTAAACCTGACCATGCTCCAGGCTGGGAACTCTTTTTTTTGCAGTAGGAAAAGTTTTTGAAAAGTTTGGAGAAAAGAGGTACAGAAAGCTTAGAATGCTGTAAGCAGAGCTTAAATGGGGGTGATTGTGGTGAGAGCTCAGAAGACCAGAATGTTGATAGGAATGTGCAATTATGAACGTGTTTCAGAAGGAAAGAAGGACCCCATTGGGAGTGCATTGTAACAAAGAACTTACCTATATTTTGTTCATGCCCTAAGTCTATGAGAGGCTGGGTTTAAAGATGACTAACTAATTAATCTGGCCAAGGAAATTTCAAGGTAGCTCAGCTCTGGCATGGTTATTGCTAGTTGGTTTTACAGTGAGAATTGGAAGCAAAAAGAATTTTTAAAATGTCTAATCTGCCCATAAAAGGAGCCCTTAGAAAGTTGTGAACAAAGGAGGGTGTGGTTGTTAAAGAAATTAGCATCATTAGAATAAGCCAGGTACTTTGCATGGGGACAACAGGAAAGATACCTTGAGGACATCTTAGAAATTGGCTTGTGCCACCCATCCCATGCTCTAGGACAAAAAAAATTAAACTTATTTTAAAGACTTTCCCTTGAGAAAAAAAGCACCCTCACCCTATTTGCACAGGGCTACCTAGGAAGGTGGTTCCCAGCAGTAAGCCATCCAAGCAACTCAGAGGCCATTGCAGCTGTGGTACAGGAGGGCCTGAGCTCAAGCTGGTGGCAAACCTCGGTGTCATCCACATGATGCTGGTTTTGTAAGTGTGCAAAATGCAAGAGTTACGGAGTCATGGAGGCTTCCACCTAGATTTCAAAAGAATTCTTGGAAGGCCAGCCAGTGTGTGGCAGGGTTAGGATCCTTAGAGGCAGTCCCTGAAAGGCAGAGGTGTGATGTATGGGGGTGAAGCTGAACTTGCTGTGGAGATCTCAGGAAGTTATATATGCCAGGAATGTGGAAAGTTTGCCGAGAAAAGCCACAATCAATAAGCAGAATCCACTCAAGAAAGAGACAGCATGGGCTGCAAACTGCAATGATGTAGGGGTACAGCTGCCCAACCTCTTTTGGAGCTCACATCTTGCCATCCTGTGCCCCAGATGCCAGACAATGAGCTACAGGGTTTAATGTTTTCTCTGCTGGGTTTCAAATCTTGTTTTGGCCCCATACTTCCTTTCTGTTCTCCCATTTCTCTATTTTGGAATAGGAATGTTTACTTACTCCATACACTGTATCTTGGGAGGAGATAACTTGTTTTTTTGTTGTTGTTTGTTTTGTTTTATGGGGCTCACAGCTAAGAGTTTCCCTTGAATCTCAGGAGACTTTGAATTTGGATTTTTGAATAGTTAAAACTATTAGGACTCTTGGAGAAGGACTGAATGCATTTTACATTATGGGATGGATATGAACCTTTTGAGGTCCAGGGGCTAAATGCTATGCTTTGGATATGAAATATCCCCCCAAAAGGCTTGGTGTTGAAGAGTTAGTCCCCATTTGTGGCTGTTGAGGTTCTAGAAACTTTAGGGGATGGGGCCTAGCTAGAGGAAGTAGATCACTTGGGTTATGTCCTTAGGGACCATTTATTGTAGGCTCCTCTTCCCTCTCTGCTGCGAGGTAGGTGAGTAGCCACTTCCACATGCTCCTGTCACCATGATGTTCTGCTTTGCCACAGACCCAGAATGAAGTGGGCCAATGACTTTGGATTTAAGTCTCTGAAACTGAGCCAAAATAAATCCTTTTTCCTTCAGTTGTTTATGTCAGATATTTTGTGACAGCAATGAAAAGTCTGATTAACATATTTTGTAAGGGAAGTACATTATTTTCATGTAATACCTGTTTTTGCTCATCACTGAAATCTAGCGTGTGTTGTGGTACGTGTCAAATAATAGGCACTCAGGAAACACTTGTTGAATAAATGAATAGTTTTTTGAAAGGCAAAGAGGATAGATCTGATTTTGTTTTAGGTGTTTTAAGTATAATCATAACAACTTAGATATATCTTGAAACTACAGTAAAAAATTTTAATCACTAGAGAATAATGTGCCAACTAGTACTTACACTATTCTATTTTGTATATAAGATTGAGAAGATCGTCACCAAAATACTTCTGCTTGGTAGTAGAGAAGACTAATTATTTTCATGGAAGTAATTACAACTGTGTACTTTAGTTTTGGGCCAGAATTTTCTTGTTATACTGAAAACAATGTCTTCATGAGAAACTAGTATTGCAAATGAGTTTTGTGAGCTTGACTCAAAAGCACAATATTAAAAGGTGACTATTTTTGCAAAACTGAGAATATAGTGATGTATCAATGGATGTCTATTGGTGGCATTGGCATTGGCATTGGAAATGAGTTTCCACCTCACAATACACAGTATCCAAAGTGAATTGCTTCTCAACTGTCTCTTGCCTTTTTTTGTTTCTGCCTTAACCTGGTTCCAATCTTCTCATCAATTCTGTGTATACTCATCTAATAAATTTATTTTTTTCTTTAGTGTCAGTTTTTTGTTTTATTGCTTTGCATCTGACAACCCTGACTAGTAGTAGGTCCTAATGAAGATCCTAAAGGGAGTTTTGAGTCTTATTTATATGTGTGTCCAATAGCATTCCCAGGAAATCTATGAAAAATACTCTTGGATAGATAGGTAAACTCTTATACACAGGAACCAAGAAACCACCATAAGAAAGAAGAAAAATAGAGGAGATGAACCAAATTGGGCTATAGTACATATAAACATGGAAGTGCCACAAGGAAACTCCCTGTGTAGCTATCTTACACAACCGAAAATGTCATTTTTTTTCTTCTTCTTACACAAAATCAGAGAAC
Source organism: Castor canadensis (assembly GCF_047511655.1). Taxonomy (NCBI): domain Eukaryota; kingdom Metazoa; phylum Chordata; class Mammalia; order Rodentia; family Castoridae; genus Castor; species Castor canadensis. Next base: position 91,751,795 of record NC_133392.1, on the reverse strand, counting down.
AGGAGGGCAGAACAGGTCCTGCCTATGGGGGGTGGGAATTGGTACCAGTGGGAGGCGGGGAGGAGGTGGGGAAATGGTAAAGGAGAGTGAATATGGTGCAAATACTTTGTACACATGTATGTAAATAGAAAAATGATTTCTGTTGAAATCAATCCAGGAATGGGGGGAGTGTAATAAAGGAGAATGATGGAGGGCGTGTATTCAAGTATGATATATTTAACATATTGTAAGCACTTTTGTAAATGCCACAATGTACCCCCATCCAGCACAATAATAAAAAAAGAAAGAAAAAGAAACATTGAAGTTGAGTAACAAGAAAGAGAGAAAGAAGGCTGATTGATTGTGCAAAAATACGTTTTTTACATGGGAAAACTCTGAAAGACAATGTTCACAGTTCCTTAAGAAAAAGGATTGTCAAGAAATACATTCAATGCATGAAGTGGACAGAGGACTGATAGCCAAAATAAGAACATTTTATAAGTCAACAAAAAGAGTCAAAAAAATGAAAAAGGAAGAAAAAACATAGCAAAAGATTGAGATAGATAAATCACATGATAATGAAATTCAATTAATATATGAAAAGACAGTTTATTGCACTGGTAATTAATGAAATGATTTAAAACAAAGTCTCCTTTTTACTCACCAAATTAGCAAAGATGAACAAGTCACATAGTATCAGGTATGACAAGCACATATGATGAGCAGAAATTTCGATAGCCATACCTGAGGTGATTTGGTTATATCAATTAAAATTGAAAACGGGACTAGAGGTGTGGTAACAGCTTCTGCCTAGCAAGCATGAGACCCTGAGTTAAATCCCCATTACAGCCAAAAACCAGAAAATGGGTATAAAATATGACCAAAAAATTCCTGTCAAACATCTTTTGAGTAGAAATACTTGGGAAGTATGTGTTCCCAAAAAAGAAATATTACTGAGAATATGAAGAAATTTGAAATCTCATACATTGTTGGTGGAAATAATGATTTAGCTGCTTTGGAAACTGAAGTTTCTCAAAATATTTAGCATTAAATTACCATGTCTAGCAACTTCACTTCTAGAAAAAACATATGTCCACACAGAATCTGCACACTAATGTTCCTAGCAGCAGCATTCTTAATCACTGTAAAATAGAAAACCACCAAATTGGATAAACAATGTGATATGCTCCAATAATGCAGTGCTATTCAGCAGTGAAAACAAACAGTCTATTGAGATGTACTAAAACATGGATAAACCTCAAAAACATGTTAAGTGGAATAAATGAGAAACGAAAGACTATACTGTTTGGTTTTACTGATATGATGAGGAAAGCAAATTTATAGAGACAGTAAGTAGATTAGTGATTGCTGAGGCAGGTGAGAGTGGGGAGTGACTGCAAATAGGTATGAGGTTTCTTTGGGGATGATAGGAAAAATGTTATAAAATTACATAGTGGTAATTTATAGTGCACAACTCTGTAAATGAAAAATCACTGAATCATGCCTTAAAACAGGTGAATTATATAGTATGTAAATTACAGCTCAATAAAACTGCTGCAAATGATTAATAGCTAGGGATTTTATAAATATTTTAGGCTTGATTGCAGACCAACACTTGTATGAAGGAAAACTGGAAGAAATCAGGGATAGAGGTATATCGTGATATTATTAGAAATAGAACCACACACACAAGAGGAGCATGTGTACATTATTAACTTATTTGTAATAATGGAAATTAGAAAGCCTAGAAGCCCATCAATAGGGAAACAGATAACATATGCTACATTTTAATAAAACAATTTGCAAAAGGAAACGGCACCATCCAGGTATATTTTTTAAAAAATAAAGTAACATATTTTCTGTGTAATTATGAGTATGTATAAATATAAAAAAGATTTGAAGGCTACAAGGAAGTTGAGAAGAATGATTGCTCTCTAGGGAGCAGAGAAGAATTGGAATGGGGGCACTAATCAGAAGGGTGTTTAGTGTTATTTGTAACATTCTAATTTGCAAATAGATACTGTACTGATAAATTACATTTTTAAATTATAAACAGAAAAATGGAGTTGAAGTAAATATGCCAAAATATCAGTAGTGGTATTTCTGACAAGGTAAAGCCTAAAAGTGAAAAAAGAAAAAGAAAAAAACCCAAATCCAAGAAACAATACAAGAACCATCATTCTCTTTTGGTTACTTAAGATAATGCTATAAAGGGAATTAAAAAAAAGTTTAAAAACTGGCAGTGAAAACTCTGAACCAAAAGCAGATCTGAAGACAGCAAGAGTAGAACAGTTGCCTATCAAGGTCACTCACTGACCTTTAGAAGACAGCACTAGTGACCACAGTAAGAATATGTAGAACACTGCCTGAATACAAAGGCCTCAGGGGATCACTGTGTTGTATTGGCAAGTACTGTAATGTTACTAGGAAGCCTTCCAGAGTATAATACTTGGAATATTTCACAGTTATATGTGGCACCCTTTCCATCCTACTCTATTTCTTCTTAACAATATTTGCTCATTAATTTTACTTAGAAGTCATTTCAAATCATGTATAATATTCACTACTTCAGTTGAGAAAAGTGGAAAGTCTCCTCATTATCTCACAGCTCTTAAAAATACGTTTATATGTTATAGAAAGTTAGTTTATATATGTAAAATGTAGGCTAATCCAAATTTATTCTTATTTTTTAAATGTGTATTTAATGAGTTTCTTTCAGTTCCAAGAGGCAGAAACCCAACTCAAACTAATTAAAACAGGGAGTCAGGCATGATGGTACAAGCTTGTAATTCCAGCAGTAGGAAGGCTCAGGCAGGAGAATATGGAGTCAAAGTCAGCTTGGGCTACATAGGGAGACCCTGTCTGAAAACAAAACAACAACCACCAAACATGAAAAACAGAGATGGAAATAATTGTCTAAAGTAATTTGAAAATTAGAGTGGTGAAATGGACTTTATGCATTGCACTATCCAAGACCTCCCATGAAGTCATTAGATTTATGTCTCTTTCTCCCTGTTTTCTTTTACCTCTCTGCCTCTGTCATGTGTTTCTCTGTCTTACAAGACTGATAGAATTTTTTTATTGTTCATATGCTGAAGCTGTAAGGCACTGAAATACTCTTCTGAGAAACCTTATTTTCATGAACATGCTTGCCACCAGAAATATGCATTCCAGATACTATAAAAGTGCATCTACTAAGGAGAACGTTGCATCCAAAACTTTAAACATGGAGTCCAGGAAATATATTTTATAGCTTTCTAGCCTTTTCTACTCCAGCATGGTCTAGTCTTGGTCACTCATCACTTATTTATACCCTTCTACTGATGGGTCCAACAATCAGCACAATATGCTGCACTTGATGCTACTATTAGTCATAAAAACTAAAAGTCTACTTTTAACCAAAAGTCCCTGTATCAATCTTTGGGTGACATTCACTCATGTCATTTAGTCATAATATCATCTTGATTTGTGTAGCCCTTAATGCTTAATTATAAAGTTAACTTCCACATTCATATCTTACATAAGACTGGGGGAAAGGAAAACAGAATTGTTGTGTTTACATATACACACATACATGTGCACACATATAGCAGAACATAGTATATATGGTAATTGATATAGTCATTCTGTTTGGAAATTGCTATTATAAGTTTGTTTTTCACTCCATGTTCCCACTGCCACCATGTAAGTGAGAAGGAGTGGTTTCTTACAGTAGTATTTCAGACCATCATTCTGATGCCGTTGAGACTTTGGTATTGTTTTCTGTACAGTTGCTCCTCAACTTATGATAGGGCTACATTCCAGTAAACCTATTACAGTTTGAAATATTTTACATAAAAAGTGCATTTAATACACCTAACGTACCAACCCTCATAGCTTAGCAACACAGTATACTATAGGGTATCATTTCTTTACTTTAATTATCATGTGGCTGATTGGGAACTGCAGCTTGCTGCTTCTGCCCAGCATCTCAAGAAAGTAATCCAACTGCATATTGCTAACCTAGGAAAAGAAGAAAATTCAAAATTTTAATTACAGTTTCTACTGAATATGTGTCACTTTTGCACCATTGTAAAGTTGAAAAGTTATAATTTGATCCATAGTGAGTTCAGGACCATCTGTTTTAGGTTGCTAAAGTCATCTGTTTTTACCATTCAGTATTGAAATTACAAGATGGTACCTACATGATCTTCTGGATCCCAGAGAGTGGAAGATCCTCCTGCACTTCAGGGGTTGAGTGTTTTTCCTTGAAGCTGCCCAACATGAGACAGAATGAAATACCTTCTTCCCTAAATAATGTTGCAAACCTTACAACTCCCTCTCCAACAGTTCTTCAGATTTTTTCCCACCTCTACTTCTGATATAAATTGGCTAATGTTGGCAGATACGGTTTTATAATCTCTCAGTTTGTTTCTGTAGGTGGCCTAGTCCCTACCTAAGGACAGTTAGCACTTACTGTTTTGTTTTTAATTTGGTCACCTGATGGAAGAACAAAGAGAACTATTTTAATACAGGTTGGTGTCTTAGGTGTCTCCTTAATTGCTTTCAGCCTTCAATTTTCTCCTTGATATCTTGTACTCAATTGAGCAAATTATTTCTGGGTGTATGTGTTTTAGATCCTTTTAGATACCAAGAATGCAGAGATAAACAGATTTGTTGTAAAAGTCAAATGAAATTTGGACAACAATATGGCTAATCTGCCACATTAAACCATTCTATTTAAACTAATATTGAAAGCAAGTTTTCTAAATAGGTATGAGAACTTAAAAAAGATTCCACCTTGCCATTATATAGTAACTGTTATTAAACTTACTAAATTAAAATATTATATGATGCAACATTTACTAATAATTCTCCATTAAATTGTTAATGAATTCAAATGCAATATTGGAATGATTGGGAGGATTTTGGAGAACTTTATTTTTCTTGCAATTGTGTAAATAGATTTATGAGAGAGGGAGAATGGGGATTATTAATCTTCTGATATGGAATTTTATATTTTCATTTTTGTACATGAAATAATGTTCTTGCATATTCCCTGTACATTAAATTATTGCTGGAAGAATCTAAATTGTGTTCTTCATGTAGATCTTTTTGGATTTGTGTGAAGCCTGAATGGCTCCATTCTGCCACCTTCTGGCTGATTCCATACCTTGCATTGCTTTGAGCCAAGTGTCATCTTTTCCTCCTGTGGTTGACACCAGATCATTTATTTGGGGGCTTGTGAGAACTTCAAATTGGGTCATTTAAGCTCTAACCTAGTTCTGGTGCTGCAGGATCACATTTTTTATTCTGAAATGTGTTCAGTTTATTGAAACAGGCTACCACATGATGATGTGTGAGACTTTCTCTTACACTATGAAGCTATAATTACTTTTGACTTTTGCACAATATTACAGTTTCTTCATGTATTACTTGATGTTAAAACTATATCAAATTTGTTAACTATTGCAGGCACAATAATAAAATGATTTGGAAAGTGAAACAGTAATGAAAGTTACAGAAATCTCTGCCAAATTCTTATAGAGAAACTGACTTGAACTCCGTAGTCACTTACTGGAGTCTAAAATTAGAAGAGAAACTATTTGCATGTCAACAACTTACTAGTTCATATCCCTAGTTTTGTGACACTTGAGTATATTTCTGCATTTTCAAAACATTTCCAAGTTTTTAAAAATAAGACTTTGGGGAAAACTAAAAACTTTTGAAAATGGAAGCTGGCAATGGTAGAATGCTTGCCCAGCAATCACATTGTCCTAGAATTCCCAGCATCAAAAGACAAAGCAAAGAGAAACAAAAACCTTGTGAAAACAAAACTTATTTTTACTTCTTTTTTACTTTTATTTATTTTACTTCTTGGGAGGAGTAAGGAGAAGTATTTACAATAGAATACTTTAGAGTAATGTGATTTTGTGACATTTGCAATATTCTTAGCCTCTTTGTGCCTCTAAAATATGGTATAATGTCTAATCTAAAAGTAGGTTGTTGTAAGGAATGAATTTGATGTTTATGTAGAATACTGAGAAAAATGCCTGACATAAGACTTAGGTAACGATAACGTCATCAGTCTTACAACATTGACAATTTAATAAATAGTTTAATATATGTAAGTAGCTTCTAAAATACTGTGTATAAGTGTTATATTTTCTTGCTTATTGTATATCTAATATTAAACTAAAATAGGGAAATTAAAAATAATGAATGCATAGCTCCTTAAGGTAGTATAGAAGTATATGTGATATTAATGGGCTTAATGAAGGTCTGTGCCTCATCTCTTGCATGAGGTACCTAAAACCTGCATAAAAACTATGATGTCTCTAAAACGAATCAATTAAAAATATGTATTGAATGCTATGTATCACCATTATGTTAGATTCTAGAGGTAGAAAATTATGTGAGATGCTCTCAGAAGAGTTAGAAGTATAAACATAATTACTGTACAGTATGGTCAGTGTGAAATTGTTAATACATTTTAGGAGATAAAGAGAGAAAATAACATTGAACTAGACTTTGGGAAATAAGCATCAGTTTAACCAGGAAGAAGTCATCTTACATAAATGGAACTTAAATGCTTGATTTTGTGTGTGTGTGTGTGTGTGTATATTGTTTTTTTATTCATATGTGCATACAATGTTTGGGTAATTTCTCCCCCCTACCCCAACCCCTCTATTACCTCTTGCCCCCTCTATTTCCCCCCACCCCCTCGATACCCAGCAGAAACTATTTTGCCCTTACCTCTAATTTTGTTGGAGAGAGAGTATAAGCAATAATAGGAAGGACCAAGAGTTTTTGCTAGTTGAGATACAGGGAGTTGACTCGCATTGGTTTCCTGTGCATGTGTGTTACCTTCTAGGTTAAATCTTCTTGATATAACCTTTTCTCTAGTTCCTGGTCCCCTTCTCCTATTGGCCTCAGTTGCTTTAAAGTATCTGCTTTAGTTTTCTCTGCATTGAGGGCAACAAATGCTATCTAGTTTTTTAGGTGTTTTACCTATTCTCATACCGGCCTTGTGTCCTCTCGCTTTATCATGTGATCAAAGTCCAGTCCCCTTGTTGTGTTTGCCCTTGATCTAATGTCCGCATATGAGGGAAAATATATGGTTTTTGGTCTTTTGGGCCAGGCTAACCTCACTCAGAATGATGTTCTCCAATTCCATCCATTTACCAGCGAATGATAACATTTCGTTCTTCTTCATGGCTGCATAAAATTCCAATGTGTATAGATACCACATTTTCTAGATCCATTAGTTAGTAGTGGGGCATCTTGACAGTTTCCATAACTTGGCTATTGTGAATAGTGCTGCAGTAAACATGGGTGTGCAGGTGCCTCTGGAGTAACCTGTGTCACATTCTTTTGGGCATATCCCCAAGAGTGGTATTGCTGGATCATATGGTAGACCAATATTTCTCTCCTTCTATTTGTTTTGGGATTTGCTTGTTCTTGTTTTTCTAGGAGTTTGAGATGTATCATTAGGTCATTGATTTGAAATCTTTCAGTCTTTTTAATATATGCACTCATGGCTATAAACTTTCTTCTCAGGACTGCCTTTGCTGTGTCCCATAGGTTCCAGTAGGTTGTGTTTTCATTTTCATTGACTTCCAGGAACTTTTTAATTTTCTCTTTTATTTCATCAATGACCCATTGTTCATTAAGCAATGAGTTATTCAGTTTACAGCTGTTTGCATGTTTTTTGTCTTTATTTTTGTTGTTGAGTTCTAGTTTTATTGCATTGTGATCAGATAGAATGCATGGTACAATTTCTGTTTTCTTATATTTGCTGAGGCTTGCTTTGTGCCCTAGGATATGATCTATTTTGGAGAAGGTTCCGTGGGCTGCTGAGAAGAATGTATATTGTGTAGAAGTTGGATGAAATGTTCTGTAGACATCAAGTAAGTCCATTTGATCTATGGTATATTTTAGATCTAGGATTTCTTTATTGATTGCTTGTTTGGATGACCTATCTATTGATGATAATGGGGTGTTAAAGTCTCCCACGACCGCTGTGTTCGAGTTAATATATGATTTTAGGTCCTTCAGGGTTTGTTTGATGAAATTGGGTGCGTTGACATTGGGTGCATATAGGTTGATAATTGTTACTTCCTTTTGGGCTATTTCCCCTTTTACGAGGATGGAATGTCCTTCTTTATCTCGTTTGATCAATGTAGGTTTACAGTCTACTTTGTCAGAGAGAAGTATTGCTACTCCTGCCTGTTTTCGGGGGCCACTGGCTTGGTAAATCTTCTTCCAGCCTTTCATCCTAAGCCTATGCTTACTTCTGTCAGTGAGATGGGTCTCCTGTAAGCAACAAATTGTTGGATCTTCCTTTTAAATCCATTTGGTCAAATGGTGCCTTATGATGGGGGAATTAAGTCCATTAACATTAAATGTTAGTACTGGTAGGTATATGGTGATTCCTGTCATTTAGTTGTCTTAGTTGTTTGAAGGTTTGATTGTGTGAACCTAAATCGAGGTTACTCTCTACTTTCTTTCCTTTTCTTTTTCTGTAGTTTGGTGCTGCCTGCCCTTTCATGGTTATGTTGGGTTTCACTTTCTGTGTGCAGAATCCCTTGAAGAATCTTTTGTAGTGGTGGCTTTGTGGTCACATACTGTTTTAGTTTCTTCTTATCATGGAAGACTTTTATCGCTCCATCTATTTTGAATGATAGTTTTGCTGGGTAGAGTATCCTGGAGTCGAAGTTATTTTCATTCAGTGCCCGGAAGATCTCACCCCAAGCTCTTCTTGCTTTTAATGTTTCTGTTGAGAAGTCTGCTGTGATTTTGATAGGTTTACCTTTGTGTGTTATTTGTTTTTTCTCTCTTACAGCCTTCAATATTCTTTCTCTGTACTTGTTGTTTTAATGATAATATGCTGTGGGGTAGTTCTATTTTGGTCAGGTCTGTTTGGTGTCCTGGAGGCCTCTTGCATCTGTATGGGCATAGACTTTTCTAGATTTGGGAAATTTTCTGTAATTATTTTGTTGAATATATTACACATTCCCTTTGCTTGCACCTCTTCTTCTTCAGTGCCATGATTCTCAGTTTGGTCTTTTGATGGAGTCGGTGAATTCTTGCATTTTCTTTTCAAAGGTCTTGAATTGTTTAACTAATAGTTCTTCAGTTTTTCCTTTAATTACCATTTCATCTTCAAGTTCTGAGATTCTGTCTTCTGTTTATTCTATTCTGTTGGATTGGCCTTCCAGTTTGTTTTGCATTTCTGTTTTGTTCTTTTTTCTGAAATTTTCCATATCCTGAGTCTCTCCCCCTTTAATGTTGTCTATTTTTGTCCTGAGTTCATTTATCTCTTTATTAATTGTGTTCTTTGTTTCACTTTGGTGTTTATACAGTGCTTCCTTCTATGGTTTCTTTTATTTCTTCTTCTGCTTTTTCAAATTCTCTATTTTTGTTGTCTTGGAATTTCTAGAGTGTCTCCTGTACATTTTTGTTGACCATATCCAGTATCATCTCTATAAAATTCTCATTGATTACTTGGAGGATTTCATCTTTCAGATTATTCTTGTGGACTTCATTGGATTCTTTGGCATGGTTTATCTTCATTTTGTTGGAGTCTGGATCTGAGTATCTTTTTTTCTTTATTTCCCTCTGGTTCCTGTACTAATTTTTTGCTGTGGGGAAACTGGTTTCCCTGTTTTTTCTGTCTTCCCATCATTGCCCTTGGTATTGTTATTGTCCCTGTTCTATGTTTAATTAAATATTTTCTAGCTTGTAATAATAACAATGGTGATATTTAGAATGGAAGAGTGAGAGGAGAGGGAATTCAAAGAAGGTAAAGAAAAAGGGAAAAAAAAACAAGTTAAAAAAAACCAAAACAAACAAAAAACTGTCAAAGATGTAAACAGGGAAAGATAGTGTGCTAATCAACAGTAACCTAAACAGGCATTAGAGAGACAGAAAGAGGATAAAATAAATAAATAAATAAATAAAATAAAAATTAAAAAAAATAGTAATAATAAAAATCTCCAAGTTCAATTGCAATAAAGTTTCAGTCTTAATAACTTTGGTGTTAGTCCCTCAGCCTCCAATCCTGGAGATGGTGTCTCAGAAGTAGTTCTGTCATTGTCTCATCAAAAGGAAATAAACCAAAAAAGCAAAAAAAGACAAAACAAAATAAAGTGTCCCAAGTTCAGATGCAATACAGTTTCAGTAAGTTTTTCAGCATGCACGTGTAGTTCAATTGTTGTCTCATCAAAGGAAGAGAAAAAAGAGTTCTGTGAGTGTCTACCTGGGGCAGTGGCTTGCCTGACCGCTGCTGTCAGCTGCTGTTGCTGGCAGCGTTATTTATGCAGATATCAGGGGTGAGCTTAGCACTCACCTGGCCCCCCAGGCTTTGTTTACTTAGAGTTCTCCTGGGCACAAGCCACTGCTATAAGCCTTCCCCTTTCCAAGCACACTGGAGGAGGTGACAGTGCACCCCCTTTCTCAGTCCTGTGTCTTTATTTACAGTTCATGTGGGAAGTGGGTCTTCCCCGCTCTCCTGTGGAGTTTTCCTCCCACTGCCACTTTTACAAGCTTTCCCACTCCTGGTTGCTAGGTGTGTGCTGCCGCTCCTGCCTTCCCCAGCTGGCTTGTTGTGTGGGATTGCCCCTTCCCCTCCTTTGGCAGTCAGGGCACCCCGCCCTTTTTGCTATATGTCCTTTTTATTGTTGTTGTTTATTATTCAGTTTGGTTTTTTTCTCTGTTTTCCCTGGGTGTGGGTCGGTCTGTCCAGGGGGCTATGCTGATCTGGCCCAAGGTTGTCTTTGGGAGTACCATGTGCTGCTTAGCTCACCTGGTGGTCTGCTCCTCTCAAGCCGGTAGAAGATGGCATCCAGCAGCAGGGGAGCCCTCCTGGTTTCTCCATTTACCGTGGAGTGGAGATGCTATGTGCATGCTGGGGGGTGTGGTGGTGTTGGATTTTTACCTCTTCTTGGTGGTTTTTCCTGCAAGGTGTATCTCCAGTGTCTCTCCAAGATTTTACTTTAGGAGGCACGCTTTCTGCTTCCTCCCTCTAGTCACCATCCTACATGATCTAAATTTCCAAGTATTTGTAGATTTTTCCAATACCTGTTCTAGATTAATTCCATTATTGTCAGTGAACATTTTATATGAGTTTTAAGTTTTAAATTTTTTAAGATTTGTCTTAGGACTGTGGATATGGTCTTTTATGACAAATGTTCCATATGCACATGTAAAAAAGTATTTTCAACTGTTGTTAAGTATAAATTTAATTGTAAAAGTCATTTGGTTGATGATGTTGTTTAGGTCTTCTTTATTCTGCATTTTCTATTTAATTATTGTATAGTCACAGATGGTTACAAAAGTCTTCAGTTTTGAAGACTAAGTTTTTCTGTTCCTTTCTGTTCGGATGCACAAATTTTTGCTTCCTGTATTATTATTAGGTACATACACATTTAGAATTGTTTTGTCTGCCTACTGTGTTGACACTTTTATTACTATGTTTTTCTTAATCCTAGCTAAATTTTCTTGTTCTGAAGTCTACCTTGTATGACATTAACCAGCCACTACAATTTTCATTTGATAATGTTTATTTCCCCCCATTCTTTTGATTTTTAAGCAATCTACATCAAAATGTTTAAAATACAAGAACATAGTACAGAGCTGGGGTTTTTTCTTAGACCATTTACATTTAATATAATTATTGGCTTAACTAGATTTAGGACTACTATTTCTTTTCTGTTTGTGTCTTTTTAAAAAAAAGTTTTAAAGAATGGAATTAACATACTATAAGCTGCACATAGTTAATACATTATAGAGTTTAGTTTTTGTTGATATGTAACCATGAGATCAGAACCACAACCAAGATAATGAACAAATCTATCATCACCTTAACTTTTCTTGTGCTTTTCTGTAATTTCTTCCTCCTGTCATTTCAAATCCCCAAGAAATTGATGTTTTTGACAACAGATAATTTGCATTTTCTAGACTTTTATAAAAATAGAATTTTTTTCAAAGTAAACTTTTAATTTTACATAAGATTTAGATTTACTGAAAATTGAAAATATAGCACAGTGTTGTCATATACTCCATACTAGTTTCCACTGTTGGTAACTCCTTACTTTTATGACAGATTTTTACAATTAATGAACCAATATTGGTATACAACAATTAATGAACAGATTTCCTTAGTTTTACCTATGTCCTTTTACTGTTCCAGGATCCCATTCAGGACACTACATTGTATTTAGAACTCATCTCTCCTTTGGTTTTTCTAGGCTGTGATGATTTCTCAGACTTTCCTGATTTTTTATTATCCTGACAAATTTAGGGAGTATTATTGGTGGCCATGTTGTAGAATGTCCCCCAAAAGGGATTTGTGTGTGTGTGTTGTGTTGTGTGTGTGTGTGTGTGTGTGTGTGTGTGTGTGTATGTGTGTGTGTGTGTGTGTGTGTGTGTGATTATCCTGGAGTGATGTACTATCAAGAAAAGAAGACCACGGAAGTAAATTGTCATTTATATCATATTATATAAAGAGTTTATGCTATCAGTATGACAATGTTGACTTTGATCACCTGAATGAGATAGTGTTTATCAGGTATCTCCACTGTAGAGTTCTTCCCCCTTCCCTTATGCTGTGCTATTTTGAAAGGAAGTTACTATACATAAAGCACATTTAAGGAGCAATACTCACTTCCTTGAGGGCAAAGTGGAATTCTGCTCTTTTCCCCCATTTCTTTGCTCAGTTAGTAATTTATTTGCATGAGTGGACTCATATATATTTGCATTTTGGCCTATAATCTAATATTACATTATTTAAGCTCTAGCTATCAGAAGCTCTTTCAATTGCCTGCTGCATCCTTTTGGCATACCCCATATGCATTGTGTGTGCATGTGTGTATGTGTGTGTGTTTGAGCACTTCCTTACTTTCCAGCGCTACAAGATGCCCCATGCTCATTTTGTATATTTCCTGCCTCAATCCTAGAATCAGCAATTTCTCCAAGGAGAACATTCTCCTTCCACTGGACCACAGTATTAGAAATCAAGGTCTGGGGCCAGGTATGCTCATTACTACTGGGGTATGTTCCTTAATTAATTTCCTAATATTTAGAGATTGTCAAGCTTGCTTGCTTTTATTGATTTCCTAAAGTACATTGTGGCCTCGGAACATAGTTTGCATGACTTCTATTTTTAAAATTTGTTAAGGTATGGTTTATGGTGTAGAATGTGGTCTATCTTTCTGAATGTTCAGATAACGTAGAGATTTGTTATCAATGACTGGAACCGTCTATAAATATCAATTAGATCAAGTTGACTTGAAGCACTGTCCTGGTCAATTACACATTTACTGATTATTAGCCTGCTTGCTTCAATCAATTTTTAAAAGTGCTGAGGTCTCCAACTTATAATAATAGATTTGTATATTTCTCCTTTCAGTTCTGTTACCTTTTGCCTCGTGGTGTTTTTTTTTTTTTTTTGACACTGCTGTTAAGTGTGTATATTTAGAATAAGCGTTTTAAAATTGACTGCCAAATAAGTATATAATGCCTTTTAGTCCATTATAATCCTCATTGTTTTGAGACCTGCTTTTTCTGGAATTAATATGGTTATAACTACTTCCTTTTGGTTAGTAATATGGTATATTTTTCTCCATTTTACTTTCCTGATTATATTTAATGTGGGGTTTTTTTACAGACAAAACAAGTTAATTCTTGCTTTTTGCTTGAGTCTTATCTACTCTTACAGTCTCTGTCTTTTAACTGGTATATATATATCATTCTTTAAAGTGCCTGTTGATAACAGTACAATAATATCTACCATGTTTGTAATTGTTTCTACTTACTGCATTTCTTCTTTCACTCCCCCCATAATTCTGCCTCTCAACTGCACATTTTATATTATTCCATTTAGTTTTCCCTCTTAACCTATCAATTATATTGTTTTGTTTTGTTTTGTTTTTTTGCTTGAACTCAGGGCCTTTACTTTAAGCCACTCCACCAGTCCTATTTGTGTGATGGGTTTTTTTGAAACAGTGTGTCACGGAACTCTTTGCCTGGGATGGCTTTGAACTGAGATCCTCCTGATCTCTGCCTCCTGAGTAGCAAGGATTACAAGTGTGAGCCACCAGCACCTGGCACAGTTATACTTCTTTTTAGGAAATTTTTTTACTGGTTGTCCAAGAGTTTTCAATTTACATTTTTAACTAATCTAAGTCCATTTTCAAAATGCATTATACTGATGGGTATGGGAGACAAACAACATGAATTTTTTTGACTGTCAATTTTGAATTTTGCCTCCTTTCCTGGACTATTATCTTCACAGGTAATTTTTTAGTGGTATAGCTCTTTGTCCCCCTTAAATTATAACAGGAAGACTAAGAGAAGTTGGAATAGGAGGAATGCCCTCCCCAAATTGGGATAGGTAGTCTTTCCCACTATTGAGTAGACTTCTTGGCAAATGCTCTGGACATATTTCATAATGAGTATACTCCTTTCTGCAAGATACACAAGGTGAACTTTCCCAGGTTATTGACCTTCAAAACTAGATGGTAGTTCCTGGAAGGAAAACCCAGGAGAAGTGTGGGGGCCACCTTAACACAGCCACTCTTGGGAGCTTCATACGCTCTACACTTAGTCTCCAGAAACTTATCAAAGTTAAAATTTAAATTCCCACCAACATGGGTTCTGGTGGGTACTGCTCCAAGTAAGCAGATCTCCGGTGTGGGTTTCTAGATTTACTTATCTCTCCAAATTTCAGGTTAATGGTGGATCTGCAATCTCAGTTCTTTGATGGGTCCAAGAAAAATCACTAATCCTCAGTCTGTTAGTTTTTTCTTCTTGTAAGAACAATGGTAACTCCTAGGTTCCTTACATGTCAATGGCAAATTTTGAGTCTCTTTGCTTTATTTCACTTCTCTGGAATTCCTTCCTTCTTTTGGGCTATTTTCATATTGAACAGTTGATTTTCTTCTTCTTCCCTTCTTGGTGTTCTAAAGGTTTGGTTTTTGGTTCTTTTTTGATGTACACACACACACTCTATCACTTTTCACAGTCTAATATAATTAAAATTTTACCACTCCAAGGTAAATTTATAGACCTGACAAATATGTGATTCTCTTAAGACTTTCCCTCCTTCATATTGTAATTATCATATGTATAAATACATTGGAAACCCACAAATGTTATTACCTTTTATTTCTACCATTATACATATTTTACTGAACTCAAGAGAAAAAAAAATGGACTATTATATTTACCCAGTTATTTATAATTTCTGTTGTTCTTCTTTGATTCAAGAAGTTCCAGATCTCTTTCTGGGATCTTTTCTTTTCTGACTGAAGAGCTTCCTTTAGCATTTCTTTTAAAGCATGATTGCTGGTGATGAATTATCTTTAGTTTCAATAATTTGATTATGATGTGCTTACAGGTGGTTTTCTTGAGCTTTACTGAGCTTTCTGAATTTGTAAACTTATGTCTTATGTCAAATTTGGGGATTATTTAGCTATAAAAGTTTTCACTTTTTTTTCATGTATCTTTTTCCCTTCTTACTGTGATTCCAATGACTTATATGTTAGACTTTTTTTTATATTGAAACACAGGTTTTTAAGGCTGTTTCCTTTTCTTTAAATAATTGCATTTCCATATTTTATAATAAAAATTTCTTCTGATCTTCTAATTCTAATTCACTGACTCCTTCCTATGTCAGCTCCATTTTTCCCTCATTTCTTGAGACTCTGTGCTGCCACTCTTGCTGTTACCACCACGAAAGTACAGTCTGAGTAGTATGTCTTGTTATGAGGTAGGATCTAGAGAAAAGAAACCAACGGGATTTTCCCTATATCTTCTTCCTGCAGGAACTTCCCTTCCAGGGTCTCAGCAGAGAGAATGCATTTCTCGTGGAACACTTTCTATCTGAATCCACTGCACAGTTCTAGGATTCAGACTGCCTTAAGTGTAAACTGGAATGTGTAGAATTTTTAAAACCATGAAGTTCACTACTGTATCTGTCTCCTTTCAGGTTTTTGATTTCCCTTCCCAATCTGCCTGCAATTGTTTTCTTTTCAAAGCTTTTCCATAGCTACTTTATATATTCTGCTGGAGGATTTTAAATGTAATCTGTGCAGAGGTAGGATAATGTGTATTTATATCATCTTAATTGGAACTAGGTGTCAATCCCATCATTTTATTTTTTAATAGCAATTAAAAATTTTAAAAGGTACAGCTTGACTTTCAGCATGATCTGTTTGAAATATGTCTAAATATTTCTCTGAATATGTCCAGTCAAGTTGCCATACTTTTGGCACAGAAGTTTATGTGACAAGAAAGTTACAGGCACACATTACTTTAAAAATATAATTTTCACATAAAATCCAATAGCTACTGCTAATAAAAAAGATGGTGCCATTATTAACTTGGAACTGGCTGGTTCATATTTGGGAAACTGGTATATTTTCAAGTATCTAAACATACTTTTACAATCACTCACTGTATTTTTCATTCATAGATTCTCCTTAATGTATGAAATAGCACATAGTAAATCTTCAAGTATAGCGGTCTAAGAAAGTTTATAATCTTGCTAAAACTCAAAATTACCTCCCATGACCTACAATAATCAAGCACTTTCACCAATCTTAAGTAGGTCTCCATGTAAGAGACCCATTTACATCTTAAAACAATAGTACTAACAACTGCCATTTTTTGAAGTCAACATGCTTCTTCTTAACTCTATGCTTTTACATATACAATCTCAGTTTGATTCAAACAATACTTGAGAGTTAAACAACACTTTTCTAATAAGTAAGATGATGCCCCCTCCCATTAGTTCTGTCTAGTCCACGGAAACTGTAAGTATGTTTCAGTATATGGTGAAAGGTACTTTGTAGATGTAATTAATGTTACTAATTAGTGACTTTAAAAAGGACTGTCTTGGAATACTCAGGTGGGCCTGACCTACTCACATTTGTTTTTAAAAGTGGAAAACTTCCAGTTACAAGCAGAAGAGAGACATGGCAAGAAGTCATCAGATTCCAAGCCTGAGATTTTCAGAACACATTTGCTGACTCTGAGGTATTAGAAACCATTAACAAGCAACAGAGAAAGACCTCTAGAACTAAGGGCAGTCCTCAATTGACAACCAGCAAAGAAATAACTTAAATCATATAACCAAAAGAAACTGAATTTTGTCAAAAATATGGATATGCTTGGATGTAGATTCGTTTCCAGAAACTCTAGGTAAGACAGAACCTGATAGAAAGATGACCTGCAAAACTACAAGACAATAAATGAGTGTTGTTTTAAATCACTTAAATTTATGGTAATCGCTTATGGCAAAAATAGAAAACAAATACAAAACTTGAATATATTAAAATGAGGGCTGGGAAAAATAAAATTCTATTTCCAGAGTACTAAAATATATGAAATACGAAAATGTGAATCCCCTAATAATGGTGGACACAGCCATTGTCATCCTTTAGAAGAAAATGGATGTCTAAACATTTTCTTTGGATGGACTAGGTGGTCCATCTAAATCACCTTACAGGAGCTTGCTAAATATCACTACATAGATGGAGTAGAGCACCACAAAGTCACTCCCTTCACTCACACGAGAACCCACAACAGTGAATGTAAAGGCTAGCTTTATTCCTCAGGTATTTGATTACCACTTTGTTGGTCTAAATTTACAGAATACAGAGGTGAAGGCAGGGATCTATAAGGCTCAGATAGCAGCATTATGAATGTCTACTCAGAAAAACACATTTAACTCTCACCAGAATTACCATGATAGAAGTTTGGTCATCCCCATTAAAATACAATAACATGAAAGCCTCCTTCTTTAGGTGATGTGTGAAAAAATATTCTGGATATGAAAGACTGTATAATAGTTGTAGTATAAAATGTAAGAAAGTGCAGATAAACCAGTAGTCAAAAATCAAGCATATAGAGATTCCAAGATGGCGGCTAGAGGGAGGAAGCAGAAAGTGTGCCTCCTAAAGTAAAATCTTGGAGAGACACTCTAGATACACCTTACAGGAAAAACCACCAAGAAGAGGCAAAACTGTGACTCCTCCACACCTCCAGCCTGTGCACAGCATCTCCACTTCACGTTAAATGGAGAAACCAGGAGGGCTTCCGTGCTGCCACCAGATGGCAGCTCCCAGACGGCTTAGGAAGACACAAGCCACAAGGTGAGCTAAGCAGGATGTGGTACTCCCACAGACAACCCTGGGCCAGATCAGCATAGCCCCCTGGACAGACCGATCCACACCCAGGGAAAAAAAGGGAAAAAAAAAACTGAATAATAAGCAATAACAAAAAAGACAGATAGCAAAGAGTGCGGGGTGCCCTAAGCACCGAAGAGGAGGGGAGGGGAAATCCCTCAAAATAAGCTGGCTGGAGAAGGCAGGAGTGGCAGCACACACCCAGCAACCAGGAGTGGGAAAGCTTGTAAAAGTGGCAGTGGGAGGAAAACTCCACAGGAGAGCGGGGAAGACCCACTTCCCATGTGAACTGTAAATAAACACACAGGCCAGAGAAAGCGGGTGCAGTATCACCTCCTCCAGTGTGCTTGGAAAGGGGAAAGCTAGTAGCAGTGGCGGTCACACCCAGGAGAACTCTAAGTAAACAAAGCATGAGGGGCTAGGTGAGTGTTAAGCTAACTCCTGAGATCTGCATAAATAAAGCCTCCAACAATAGCAGGCTGATGACAATGGGCAGGTGAGTCAAAGCCTCAGATAGCCATTCACAGAACACTCTCCAGACTCTTTTTTTTTTCTTTTTCCATCCTTTAATGAGACAACAACAAAACTACACCTGCATACTGAAAAACTTACTGAAACTGTATTGCATTTGAACTTGGGACATTTTGTGGGGGGGTTTTTGTTTTGTGTTTTTTTTTTTTTTTTTTAAGTTTTTTTCCCCTTTGATGAGACAACGACAGAACTACTTCTGAGACACCATCTCCAGGATTGGAGGCTGAGGGACTAACACCAAAATTATTAAGACTGAAACTTTATTGCATGAACTTGGAGATTTTTTTTTCATTTATTTATCTTTTATTTTTCTATTATTTTCTTATTTTTTATTTTCAAACCTCTCTCTGTCCCTCTAATGCCTGTTCAGCTTACTGTTGATTAGTACACTATCTCTCCCTGTTTACATCTTTGAAACTTTTGTTTCTTTTTAATACTTGCTTGTTTTTCCCTTTTTCTTTAACTTCTTTGTTTTCCATCTCCTTTCACCCTTCCATTCTAAAAATCACCACTGTTATTATTACAAGCTAGAAAATATTTATTGCACACAGTACAGGGACAGTAACAACACCAAGGGCAATGATAGGAAGACAGAAAAAACAGGGAAACCAATTTCCCCACAGCAAAAATTAGTACAGGAACCAGAGGGAAATCAAGAAAACAGATATTCAGATCCAGACTCCAAAAAAATGAAGATAAACTATGCCAAAGAACCCAATGAAGCTCACAAGAGCAATCTAAAAGAAGAAATACTACAAGAAATCAATGAGAATTTTATAGAGATGATACTGGATATGGCCAACCAAAATGTACAGGAGACACTCTAGAAATTCCAAGACAACAAAAATAGAGAATTTGAAAAAGCAGAAGGAGAAATAAAAGAAACCATAGAAAGAAGCACTGTATAAACACCAAAGTGAAACAAAGAACACAATTAATAAAGAGATAAATGAACTCAGGATGAAATTAGACAACATTAAAGAAGAAGGGACTCAGGAATGGAAGGCCAATCCAGCAGAACAGTACAAACAGAAGACAGAATCTCAGAACTCAAAGACGAAATGGTAATTAAAGGAAAAACTGAAGAACTATTAAACAACTCAAGACCTTTGAAAAGAAAATGCAAGAGCTCACCGACTCCATCAAAAGACCAAACCAAGAGTCATGGCCCTGAAGAAGGAGAAGAGGTGCAAGCAAAGGGAATGTGTAATATATTCAACAAAATAATTACAGAAAATTTCCCAAATCTAGAAAAATCATGCCCATACAGATGCAAGAACCTCCAGAACACCAAACAAACCAGACCAAAATAGAACTACCCCACAGCATATTATCATTAAAACAACAAGTACAGAGAAAGAATATTGAAGGCTGTAAGAGAAAAAAAAACAAATAACACACAAAGGTAAACCTATCAAAATCACAGCAGACTTCTCAACAGAAACATTAAAAGCAAGAAGAGCTTGGGGTGAGATCTTCCGGGCACTGAATGAAAATAACTTCGACTCCAGGATACTCTACCCAGCAAAACTATCATTCAAAATAGATGGAGCGATAAAAGTCTTCCATGATAAGAAGAAACTAAAACAGTATGTGACCACAAAGCCACCACTACAAAAGATTCTTCAAGGGATTCTGCACATAGAAAGTGAAACCCAACATAACCATGAAAGGGCAGGCAGCACCAAACTACAGAAAAAGAAAAGGAAAGAAAGTAGAGAGTAACCTCGATTTAGGTTCACACAATCAAACCTTCAAACAACTAAGACAACTAAATGACAGGAATCACCATATACCTACCAGTACTAACATTTAATGTTAATGGACTTAATTCCCCCATCATAAGGCACCATTTGACCAAATGGATTTAAAAGGAAGATCCAACAATTTGTTGCTTACAGGAGACCCATCTCACTGACAGAAGTAAGCATAGGCTTAGGATGAAAGGCTGGAAGAAGATTTACCAAGCCAGTGGCCCCCGAAAACAGGCAGGAGTAGCAATACTTCTCTCTGACAAAGTAGACTGTAAACCTACATTGATCAAACGAGATAAAGAAGGACATTCCATCCTCGTAAAAGGGGAAATAGCCCAAAAGGAAGTAACAATTATCAACCTATATGCACCCAATGTCAACGCACCCAATTTCATCAAACAAACCCTGAAGGACCTAAAATCATATATTAACTCGAACACAGCGGTCGTGGGAGACTTTAACACCCCATTATCATCAATAGATAGGTCATCCAAACAAGCAATCAATAAAGAAATCCTAGATCTAAAATATACCATAGATCAAATGGACTTACTTGATGTCTACAGAACATTTCATCCAACTTCTACACAATATACATTCTTCTCAGCAGCCCACGGAACCTTCTCCAAAATAGATCATATCCTAGGGCACAAAGCAAGCCTCAGCAAATATAAGAAAACAGAAATTGTACCATGCATTCTATCTGATCACAATGCAATAAAACTAGAACTCAACAACAAAAATAAAGACAAAAAACATGCAAACAGCTGTAAACTGAATAACTCATTGCTTAATGAACAATGGGTCATTGATGAAATAAAAGAGAAAATTAAAAAGTTCCTGGAAGTCAATGAAAATGAAAACACAACCTACTGGAACCTATGGGACACAGCAAAGGCAGTCCTGAGAAGAAAGTTTATAGCCATGAGTGCATATATTAAAAAGACTGAAAGATTTCAAATCAATGACCTAATGATACATCTCAAACTCCTAGAAAAACAAGAACAAGCAAATCCCAAAACAAATAGAAGGAGAGAAATAATAAAAATAAGAGCAGAAATCAATGAAATAGAAACCAAAAAAGCCATACAAAGAATTAATGAAACAAAAAGTTGGTTCTTTGAAAAAATAAACAAGATCGACAGACCCCTGGCAAACCTGACTAAAATGAGGAGAGAAAAAACCCAAATTAGTAGAATCAGGAATGCAAAACGGGAGATAAAACAAACACCATGGAAGTCAGGAAATCATCAGAGACTACTTTGAGAACCTGTATTCAAATAAATTTGAAAATCTTAAAGAAATGGACAGATTTCTAGATACATATGGTCATCCAAAACTGAACCAAGAGGATATTAATAAACTGAATAGATCTATAACAAAATGAAACTTTAGCAGCGATCAAGAGTCTCCCCAAAAAAGAAAAGTACAGGACCTGATGGATTCTCTGCTGAATTCCATCAGACCTTTAAAGATGAACTGATACCAACCCTCCTTAAACTATTCCAAGAAATAGGGAAGGAAAACTGCCTAACACGCTTTATGAAGCCGGTATTACACCTATCCCACAACCAGGCAAAAACACCTCCAAAAAGGAGAACTGTAGGTCAATCTGCTTAATGAACATTGATGCAAATCCTCAATAAAATAATGGCAAATCGAATTCAACAACACATCAAAAAGATCATTCTCCAGGACCAAGTAGGCTTCATCCCAGGAATGCAGGGGTGGTTCAACATACGAATATCAATAAATGTAATAAACCACATTAACAGAAGCAAAGACAAAAACCACTTGATCATCTCAATAGATGCAGAAAAAGCCTTTGAAAAGATCCAACACCATTTCATGATAAAAGCTCTGAGAAAACTAGGAATAGAAGGAAAGTTCCTCAACATCATAAAAGCTATATATGACAATCTACAGCCAGCATTATACTTAATGGTGAAAAACTGACACCATTCCTCCTAAAATCAGAAACTAGACAAGGATGCCCAATATCTCCACTCTTATTCAACATGGTACTGGAATTCTTAGCCAGAGCAATTAGGCAAGAAAAAGGAATAAAAGGAATACAAATAGGTAAAGAAACTGTCAAAATATCCCTATTTGCAGACAATATGATCCTATACCTTTAAGACCCAAAAAACTCTACTCAAAAGCTCCTAGGCACCATCATTAGCAATAGCAAGGTAGCAGGATATAAAATCAATGTAGAAAAATCATTAGCATTTCTATACACTAATAATGAACAAACTGAGAAAGAAATACATGAAAACAATTCCATTTACAATAGCCTCAAAAAGAATCCAATACCTAGATGTAAACTTAACAAAGGATGTGAATGACCTCTAAGGAAAACTAAACTTTTGAAGAAAGATCTTGAGGAAGACTGTAGAAAGTGGAGAGATCTCCCATGCTCATGGATTGGAAGAATCAACATAGTAAAAATGTCTATACTCCCAAAAGTAATCTACCTGTTTAATGCAATTCCCATCAAAGTCCCAATGACATTCATTAAAGAGATTGAAAAATCTGCTGTTAAATTTATATGGAAACAAAAGAGGCCACGGGTAGCCAAACCAATACTTTGCAAAAACAACAATGCTGGAGGTATCACAGTACCCGACTTCAAACTATATTACAAAGCAATAACAATAAAAACAGCATGGTA
Source organism: Castor canadensis (assembly GCF_047511655.1). Classification (NCBI taxonomy): domain Eukaryota; kingdom Metazoa; phylum Chordata; class Mammalia; order Rodentia; family Castoridae; genus Castor; species Castor canadensis. The sequence goes on along the minus strand of NC_133392.1, from coordinate 91,728,687 downwards.
CTGGCACACAAACAGACATGAAGAACAGTGGAACAGAATAGAGCACCCGCATATTAAGCCACAGAACTATAACCAACTTGTCTTTGACAAAGGTGCTAAAAATATACAATGGAGAAAAAGCCTCTTCAGCAAAAACTGCTGGGAAAACTGGTTAGCAGTCTATAAAAAACTGAAACTAGATCCATGTTTATCACCCTATACCAGTATTAACTCAAAATGGATCAAGGATCTTAATATCAGACCCCAAACTCTAAAGTTGGTACGGGAAAGCATAGGAATTACTCTGGAATTAATAGGTATAGGCAAGAAGTTTCTCAACAGAACCCCAGCAGCTCAGCGACGAAGAGACAGAATAGATAAATGGGACTTCATAAAACTAAAAAGCTTCTGCTCAACAAAAGAAATGGTCTCTAAACTGAAGAGACCACCCACAGAGTGGGAGAAAATATTTGCCAGCTACACATCAGACAAAGGACTGATAACCAGAATATATAGGGAACTCAAAAAACTAAATTCTCCCAAAATTAATGAACCAATAAAGAAATGGGCAAGTGAACTAAACAGAACTTTCTCAAAAGAAGAAATTCAAATGGCCAAAAAACACATGAAAAAATGCTCACCATCTCTAGCAATAAAGGAAATGCAAATTAAAACCATGCTAAGATTCCACCTCACCCCTGTTAGAATAGCCATATTAGCAACACCACTAAGAACAGGGGTTGGTGAGGATTCGGAGAAAAAGGAACCCTCTTACGCTGCTGGTGGGAATGTAAACTAGTACAACCACTCTGAAAAAAAATTTGGAGGCTACTTAAAAATCTAAACATTGATCTACCGTTTGATCCAGCACTACCACTCTTGGAGATATACCCAAAAGAATGTGACACAGGTTACTGCAAAGGCACCTGCACACCCATGTTTATTGCAGCACTGTTCACAATATCCAAATTATGGAACCAGCCAAGATGCCCCACTACTGACGAATGGATTAAGAAAATGTGGTATTTATACACAATGAATTTTATGCAGCCATGAAGAAGAACAAAATGTTACTATTCGCTGGTAAAAGTATGGAATTGGAGAACATCATTTGAGTGAGGTTAGCCTGGCCCAAAAGACCAAAAATCATGTTCTCCCTCATATGCGGACATTAGATCGAGGGCAAACACAACAAGTGAATCACATGATAAAGCGAGAACACCCAAAAAACTAGATAGCATTTGTTGCCCTCAACAAATAGGAGAAGGGGACTAGGAACTAGAGAAAAGTTTAGTTTGAGAAGAATTAACTTAGAAGGTAACACACATGTGCAGGAAAACAATGCCTGTCAGCTCCCTGTATAGCTATTCTTATCTCAACTAGCAAAAACGCTTGGTCCTTCCTATTATTGCTTATACTCTCTCTTCAACAAAATTCAGGGTAAGGAGGAAAAAAATAATAGAAGTCAATGAAAATGAAAATAGAAAAATGGGAAAAAATCAATGAAAACATAGATCTTTGAAAATATCAGTAAAATTTACATCCTCTCACTAGACTGATCAAGCAAAAAAGAGACAAATTACCAATATCAAGAATAAAAGGGGAGGAGTCTTTGTTCTCATTTCGCATTTGGGGAATAGGAAATGTTTCCTTCTCTTTTCTCTCCCCCCCCCCATCTATACTTTATTCTGTTAAAATAAATCCTTGCTAAAACTTAAAGAAAAAAAGAATAAAGGGGGATAATTGCTACAGAATCTAATACATTAAAAGATAAGGGAATGCTAGAAACAACTCTACTTGCATAAATTTGACCGCTTAGCAGAAATAGATCATTTCTTCAAAGACACAAACTACCAGTGTTCAGTCAAGATAAAATAGATTGTATTATATCTATTCAAGAAATTGAATTAGTATTTGTAATCTTTTGAGAAAGAAAACTCTTGTCCCAGATAGTGTTCACTGGTAAGCTCTACCAAACATAAAAAGACTTTCACAATCTCGTCTAGAAAATAGAAGATGAAGTGCTTCCCAACTTATTTTATGTCATCAGCCTTAACTGGCTATCAAAATCACACAATGGCTATATGAAAATAAAACTATGGTATATCTTATAACAACAGGTGCTGAAAAAATTTAGATAAATTCAGTATCTTGTCAAGATAAAAACTTCTAGCTAAGGAAACTTTATTAAAATCTTAATATGGAGTATATACAAAAAATGTCTACAGCTAACATCATAACTAATGAAGGAAAACTGAATACTTTCTTCCTAAGGCATGAAATAATACAGGAATGTCCACTCTTTACTATCTTGTTCAAAATTGTACTAAAAGTCTTTGGCATGCAATATGGTAAAAAATAGCCTATTCAAAGATTACCTGATCCTGTATATAGGAAAATCCCAAGAAATCTCCAAATAGACTCCTAAAATTAGAGAGTTTGACAAGGTTGTAGTAAACAAGTCACATGTCTATAAATTAGTAAGCATCAACATAATTAATATGTTACTTCTCCCAATGAGCAAAATCCCAATAAAATCTCAGCACAATTATTTTTGTAGTTGTGGCAAAACTGATTTGGCCTTGGGATTGATAAATATACATATTCAACAATTTAGAAGAACAAGGGTGAAGAAAGTTGGAAGGTTTACACTGTAAGAGTTTAGACTTGCCAGAAATCTGCAAAAACCAAGACAGTATTTGTATAGGTGAAAGAACTGGTACATAGATTGAAGTGGAACAGAATAGAGTCCAGCAATACATCCACACAAATATGGTTTATTTATTATTCATTCATTGATTCACTCATTCCTTTATGTAATTTAAGTGGTACTGGGCTTTGAACTCAGGGCCTTGCACTTGCTAGGCGGGTGCGCTACCACTTGAGTCACGCACCCAGCCCATTTTCCTTTAGCTAATTTTTCAGGTAGAATCCTGTGCTTTTTGCCTGGGACAGCCTCAGACTATGATCCTTCTACCTCTATCTGCTCTGTACCTGAGATTATAGACACACAACACCATGCCCAGCTTGTTTTTTGAGAAAAGGTCTTGCTAAGTTTTTTGCTCAGGCTGGCCTCCAACTGCAATCCTCCTAACTCCATGGTTAATTGATTTTTGACAGGTGCAAAAGCAGTTCTTTTGTGAATGGATGTATAAATTGTAAATCCATACAAAGGAATACTTACTCAACAATAAAAAATGAAATATTGAGACTTATGACATCACTAAATCTCAATTGCTATGCCATGCTAAATGAAACAAGTCAGGCTCACTTAATTTTAAGGATTTTCACAATGATTGTATAACGCAAATTATTTTGTGTTGTAAAGTGCTGGGCAAATATGTTACTACTATTTATTACTAAATATAAGAAACAGCAATATTTTGTGATATCATATGGTAATCAAGGCAGTTTCAACTCAGAAAATTGCCATTGTTTCTTAAAGCAAGTCGGCTTTAGCCGAGACTGTAGTTGTTTCTTTCTAGCAGTAGATGCCAGTAGAGTTCTGTTTTCTTTACCCCAATAAAAATCAAATTGCCTGAGTGCTTCCGTAGCAATAGCTTCCTGGTCACATTGCCATATGTAGAATCTAACTAGTCTGCTTTCCGTAAGAGCTTCCTAACAAGTGTCAGTTTTATTGAAAAAAAATAATAAAACATATAATTGAAATGCTTTCAAGATATTCAGCTAATGAAGTTTACTTTTTGCTTTTTTTCGTATTTTGCTATACCATATACTAATTTTGCTTTAAAGCTTGTGCATTGTTTTAGATAAATAAATCTTAGTGTTTTTTTTTAATCTGAAATTTCTTGACTTGAATCAATAATTTTTAAATCCGTTTAAAAATGTATATGGTCAAGTCAAAGTGTTAGGATTAGTTTGTGTCTTTGGCAAGGGAAAATACTATGAGTGTAATATTTTGGGGAGACTACTATGTCAGATGAATGATTGAAGGTGGTAACTAGAAGCAGGGAAAAATGAGGTTATTTTAGAGAAGCTACATTTACACTGAGTGTAAATGGAATGCAAATAAAATAAACATATTTGAATAACATATAGCAACTTAATATAGAAAAAAAGAGAAGCTCAGTGGTATTACTTCTATTGCTGTCCCCGTATAAGCAACTTGGTGCCTCTTGGATTATTTACAAATATAGTCCTATCATAAATAAAACATTTTCCAGTATTTAATGATTCTACTTAGACCTTTGTTGATTCTATTTAGCCTAAGGTGTTAAAAATGAATGAATACTTTATTTATCATATAATAACTGAGTGTATAATAACGTGCATTGCATTTATTAATTCAAGTAACTCACTGTTTCAGGACATATAAATTCATAAACAGCAGATTTTAACATAAAATCATAAAAATGTTTAAAACAGGAAAGAGAAGTTTATTTTCCTAGGGCTATGTGGAAGACTACATTTAAGAGGTGACATTTGTACTGAACATTAGAAATGAGTTGAATTTTTGTTAGGTGAGCAAGTCAAAGTATTTTAGGAATTTTACTACTTCTTACCATACTGAGTCAGTCCATGCTCTGGGTGTTTATTAAACACTTCAGACATTTACTCAGTATCTGTTTTGTGTAAGGCACTGCCAGATAAATTATTGTACACACATAATGTTTATATGTAAAGCTACAAATTTAAGAAGTTTAGTCTTGCAGATACTGTTGCCTATTTGTTCATAGTGATTCTAATTTTATTATACAAAGCAAAGTAACATGCACTGTTAAATGGCAAAATTCACCAGTCAATGTTTCTTTAGCAGACTTGGTTGTATGTCTGTATGTGTTTAGCCCTAATTTTATCTCATTTTTATTCCTACTTATTTTATTTGTTGTTATTTCTGTTTATTGTATTTGTCAAACAGTTCGCAGAAAATCTGAACTTAGATACTTATTAGAAAGATTTTTAAAGATATTTTCCTTTTCATTTTCTCTCCTCTCTCTTCTCTTTTCTTTCTTTCCTTTATTTAGCGCTCCCAAAGGTAAAACCCTACAAATTTCTCATCTATTTATTGGTGTCAAAAGGCAAGAACTGATGATTCTTGATAAATGCTACAGGGAAACTTTCTTTCCTGGAAATTGATGCTTGTAAATTTTATTTAGTTTTATTTGAAAGACAATTTTCTAAGTAAGATCACTAAATCAGAGAATCAGGTAAACAGCAATCTTCTGTGTTAAGATTTAAAATTAACACTTCTCAATCAGTTGAAAGAAAATTTTTCTCTCAATTGAAGTAGCTTGGTATGGCTTATATCTTATATAATTATAATTGACAATTATCTTACTATTTATATAAATAGTTATATATTTAAAATCTGATGTTTTGTATCTTTTCAAATTTTAGTGTATGAAATTATATTACTGGTAGACAGATACATGTCAATAGATAAGTGTGATAAGCAGTACTACTGACATGCTAAATTTCTGTAGTTCCTGGATAGATTAGACTAATTTACTGAGTTAGCAACATTCAGATTTTTTTTTAGTTATAACATGTGTGTTACCAGTTAATTTTGTAAGAATCTTGTCATATCCATTCCATACCAGGTTTTTTTTAATGTGTAAAAAGTTAACTGCTTATGAAGATTCATAAAATCTGTACATTAGCCAATTTCCTGGGAAAAATACCACCTGTCTTGTTAACATGTTATGTCTGGAGGCTGATTGGCCTTCAGTTGTTTGCATAGGGTTGCAATACATGTTCAACTAGTTTCCCTTTTTAAAAAACTTTCAGCCTGCTACACATAAAGCTTTATAATTAATGTTCTTATTAGCCAGTATATTAGTACCAAAACACTCAAAGATAAAGCCTTTTAGGCAAATATTGCAAGTTTTAAAATCCCATCTTTACTTGAGATGAAGAGTTTGCTAAGAAAAGTTCGGTAATGTGCTGTTTTATATTAACAGGAAACAGAACAGCAGTAGTGGTTTGAATACCCTGCAAACAGGAAGTTTGACACATGCATAGCTCTTAGCCTCTCTGTAAGAAGTTGTTGAGCTCCTTCTGGAAATATTTCCAGTTACTTTAAGTAAAGTGTAAATGCACATGAATGGCAGCTTATAGAGAACTGCCTTGTAACCAGTATACAGGAACATCTTCTGCTCTTCAGAAACTGGAAGGCTTTGCTAGTCGATTATTTCATAGACACTCTAAAGGCACTACACATGATCGGAAAGCAGCTCTGGAAGATGACAGCCTTCACTTCTCTGAACACACTGCCTTATGGGACACATCAAGTAAGGTTTTTTGTTGTTGTTTTTAACGATATTTTTAAACTAGCAACTAATGTTTGAATTTAGAATTAAGCATAAAGAACCATGGTTTGGGGGTGGGTTTTTCTGTGATTAGCCCTAAGATACTTTGCAAAATGAAGTTGCAAAAATTTCACAAAAACTTGAGTGTAAGTTGAGCTGAATCATGTAATTCATTGTTCTGTTTTATATATGACTACTTAAGTTGAGTATCATTAGAAAACCTTCCACAGTGTTCTTATATCATTTCTAGTGTCACTGTTTGAGTTTTATTTTTTGTTCTTATATAAAAATGAAAAAAGGAAAACAGTCTGTTTATTTTTTAATTTCTTATATTTGTAAGCTTTAAATGTTGAGGGGGTAAGAATACTTGAGTTTGCAATGAAACTTCTATTATGTTTGCTATCTTTTATTTTAAAATCTATATCTGAATGTTATTTCAGTTTGTACAAGCAAGATTTTCTAAAATAAAAGCAGATTCTTATTCTATATAAAATCTTACTTTCATATTATGGACATCAAGGCTTTCATAATTGTATTTTATGGCATTTACAAATACGGGTAAAGGAGGGAGTTGTTTATGTTTGCATCACATTCTTTCCAGGCATGTTAAAATGTTTAGACTTACTGCTCTACTAAAATGGTGATATGGAACCATTTTCAGTGGCAAGCACTTCAAAAGAAATGTTTCACATGTAAACAGTGCCAGTGCCTCCATTCCACATCTTACCTTGGACCCTCCCCAAGGTGTTTTTATCACTTTCATTAAAGGAACAGTAGAATTACCCTTGGCACTCTTGCCCTTTTTGATATGTTTGTTTGATCATCAAATAGGACTAGTGTTTGCCTCTTTGTGTTTATGCTTTCTAAGCAGTTAAGGAAGAAAACTCATTTTAAAAAGTAGTTTACAAAAGTTTACTCCTTGGATTATGCAACACCTGAATAATTTTATACAGGTTTATTTTAGTTATTGTTTTAGTATATCAGAATTTTTTAATCTTTCCCAATCTTTTTAAGGAGTAGGTTAAAAAAGAACATGTATTTTTGCAAAGTTTTTTCTCAAAAGGTTTTGATTATTTACAGTTAGTCTTTACTATATTGCAAGTTGACAGGTAATGAATTTCATATATCATCAAGTTAGTGAACTGTTAAGTACTGAAATAATAGTACATTAAAAAAATTTGCTTTGTAACAAAAGCTTTTATTCTGCTTCTCCTGGTCTATTAAATTAGTCCCTTAGGCTATTTGGGGAATCATTTTTATGCACCTCAAAGGTTTTTTTTAAGTTCAATGAGAAATGAGAGCAGAATTGAATTAATTTCTGTTTCATCAATATATGTTCCATATATAGTAAATGTTTAGTAAAGGTATCTTGAATAAATGCCAGGACATTTTAATAATTAAAAGGTATGTTTGAAATAGACTCTCACCATTTTTATAAATGTATGGGACCTAAATGCTTTCTGAAACACATTTTAAAGTCTAGCAATGGAAAATCATATCATGAGCCGAGATTTCTTTTAGAAAAACAGACTAATTGCTGTTAAGATTTTTAAAATTAGATAGGTAGGGTTATTGTACACAACTAAAATTAGGAGCAACCCTTGTAGCAGCACTGTGAATAGTCATAATGTGAGAAATAGTTAAGGAACAACTGAAGTTCATTAAGTACTCTTCCAGTCTCTTTTCATATCTGAAAACATAATAGACATCATAAGTTTAAATGTAAGGAACAGTATGGTAAGCATGGAGCTCTTGTTTCCTGTTATAGAATGTATTGATATAGAGAAGAGAAACACTAATAAAACAGCAACAGGAATCCTGTCAGTTCAGAATTTCAATGTTTATTTTTGTGGTGAAACCACAAATTTTTGTTCATTTGTGCAATGAGTTAGGGAAGCAGTTTTTGACTATATACATTTTTATACAAACATTGTCTAGCACTACTTGAAGCAGTTTGCTCATATGACTTGTTTGACAAGAAAAAAAACTCAATGTCTCCTCTTAATAAATAGTCTGGATGTATTTTTTTCAAAGTGCCATTTTAAGAAGCAACCACGTGCAAAAACATGCAATTTTTTTTTAAAGTAGGTTTATGAACTATTTAATAATGACTGATTACCAACTTAAGCAGGTATGAAAATGTAACAAACTTTTAATCAGTTTCTTCTCTAGTAACATTAAATATAGGAAGAAATACAGAACAAAGGTCACACAGTTTCCAGGTATTTCATCTTTTACTCTTAAATTAAATTATAAGAATTCTGTAATAGTTTATTTGATGCACACATAAGTGATGAAGTTCTAAGCAAAAGTATAAGGAGTTCTGTCTTTTCATCTGACTCAGAATGAATGGGAGTACTGACATTCACTGAGTTCTCTCTCCAGAAAATTTACAATAGTTATGTTCTGCTGTCATGTTCTATGTACTTTTAGTAAGACTTATTTTATAGTATTAAAATTATGTTACCTTTGTCTCCTCTTTGGTTTTGAACACCATGAAGGCATAGAACTTGTCAGTTTAGTTATTACTAGCACAATTTTCAATAAATGTTTATTATATTAAAGCTTCGTTAACAAACTTCTTCAAATTTGTTCAATTGTGTTCTTTGCAATTTCTTATAAGGGCCTACAGGCATTAACCAAAAATAGCAAAATGCTGACCTGACCATTTCAGATGTTACCGGTGCATTTTCAGTATTATCCGGGTATTTTTACCATGATTTTAAAATAAGAATTAGAGTAATCGACAAACTTTATGGTAAGGCTAAAGTGATTGATATATTAAATGATTTGAAACTAGAAAAGTGTTTATTTACATGGGCTTTGTGGTAATACCAAGTATTATATTAAGGATACTACCATAATGGAAAGCTTTTTTACCTACATGTATTTTGCAGAGTAGCTATAGAACAGGGTTAGAGGAAAAGACAGATAATGCCTCAAAGTGTTGCCTGGGTCCAGCATCACAATTGTCACCTGAGAGATTGCTTAAAAACAAAAAATGAATCTCAGATGCCCACTAGATCTCCTGAGTCAGGACCGGCATCCCAGCAAGATTCCTCAGCTGATTCATAAGCACATTCGAGTTGGAGAAGCACTTATTCCTAACAGCATTTTAATCTAATTTCAAAAAAATAGTTCTTCAAGGAGAAAATGTGGGAGCCGTACAGAACAATAAAGAAAAAGTTGAAAATCACATGTAGTCCTCCCAAAAAATTATGCCACTGTTAACATTTTTGTACTTTTAGCTTTATGCTATAATATTAAAGATGCTATGATAAACATCCTTGTAGCTAAATCTTTGTGCATTTTCCAGATTGTTCTTATATTTTATGGGAAAAAGTTAATTCATTCATCTGTCAGTTAACACTTAGGTGAATTACGTGTATTGGCTACCATGATGTGATGAACATGGTAGTACAAACATCTCTTTAACATACTGATTTCATTTCCTTTGAATATATACCCGAAAATATGCCTAGAATTGCTGGAAGATAGGATAGTTCTATAATATTTTGAGTAATCCATAATGGATATTTTATTATTTTTTTGCAGTTCATAGGTTAGTTTTTTATTTGGTTTGTTTTTGCTTTTATAATAAAAGATAACGTGTTTTCTGTCAGAAACAAAACCCAAGTAAAAGCCCTTCCCAGCCCCACAGCACTGGGGCCACAATGCCACATTATGTCCCTCCCTCCTTCTGGAGCCAGTCACTCAGCACGAGAATGGGGGCAACCTGGAGTACCAGTCGGGAGAGCAGTGATGGGGACCATTGGGAATAGGGTAGGGAATGCTGAACAAGGTGGCTTAGGAGGCAGAAGATCACAGATGAGGACGGAACCAAAGGGGAGGATAGTGAAGTCCCAGGGCCCATTGGGAGTGGGGAGGGATCAGTCTGGTCTGAGATGTGCAGCTTCTGTTAAACTGAGGAATCAGGCAAAGTCCCTGTGGTCACATGTGAGGGAGGGGCCTGAGCAAACAGGGCCGTGGAGGGGAGGGGCTCCCTGGTGTCCTCAGGGGAATAGGACTTCTTCCTATGAAGGTCACCATAAGTCACAAAATAGGGGTGCACATGGCCGGCGTTTACACTCCTTTACCATTTTCCATAACAGCTGTATTAATTTACATCTCCAGTAGTGTATGAAACTTCCATGTCTATAATCCCAGCATTTGGGTCAGCTGCAACTTCAAGGCCAGGCTAGGCTACATAGAGCCCCCATTCTCTATGTCTTCTCTTAATGATTTTTTTTTTGATAGTAGCCAAGCTAATAGGTATAATTTTGATTTTCATCTCCCTGATAATTAGGGATGGTGAGCACTTTTTCGTGTATTTGCTGACTATTTGTATGTCTTCTTTTGAGAAACATCTATTCAGGTTTTTTGCCCATTTTTTTCTAGGATTATTTAGTTTCTTACTGTTGGGCTATTTGAATTCCTTATATATTTTGTATATTAACCCCGTATCAGATGTGTAGTTTGCAAGTATTTTCCCCCATTCCATAGGTTGTCTCTTTATTGTGTTGATTGCTTCCTTTACTGTTCAGAATCTTCTTAGTTTGATGCAATTCTACTTGTCTAGTTTTGCTTTTGTTTCTTATGCTTTTGAGGTCATATTAAAAACTCATTGCCCAAACCAGTGTCAAGAAATTTTTTCCCTGTGTTTTTTTTACAACAGTATGTTTAAAGCTTTAATACATTTTGAGTTGATTTCTGTGTGTGGTCTAAGATAAAGTTCTAATTTAATTCTTTTGAATGTGAATGTCAAATTTCCGCATGCAGTTTATTGAGGAGCCTGTCATTTATTGACTGTAAATGCTTAATTTTATTTCTGGACTCTATTGTATTCTATTAGTATATATATTAATATATATATTATGTGCATGTATAAATATATGTATTTATGCAATACTCTACTGTTTTGATTACTGTAGATTTATAGTATGCTTTCAAATTCTATAGTGTAATGGCTCCAGCTTTGTTCTTTTTGAGCAAGATTGCTTGGGCTATTTGAACTACTGTTGATCTTTCCAATGCTATATAGTTTTAGAGTTTAAAACTAGTCCTAACAAATTTACTGGTTCTTGCTCTTGTTGACATGATACCACTGATCCTTGCTGGGACCTTCGTGACTCTTAGTGAAAGAATGATCAACTGTTTCCAGTATTATGCTCACTTCAGAACTCTATACTCATTCATGCTTAGTCGTCCTGGCTTCTGTGCCAGATGCATAAAAAGGCATCTTCAGCCTTTTTCTACCCCGTACCCGAATCAGCCCTCCTTTCTTGAATATCTAGTCCAGGGATAGCAAACTAGTAGTCTGTGGTACAAATACAACTTGCCCAGTGTTTTGTTTAAATCCTCATGACATTTTTAAAATAATTGAATTTGATACACACACATAGTTTTACTATGATTTTAAGTCAAGAGATTACTATAAATATCTGGACTTTAATATTAATTTAATTTTAATATTAAAACCCTGGTTTTAATGGCTGCTTTTTCTCAAGTGAGTAAAAAAAAAAAAAAAGATCTTCTTTAATCAGCATTATACTTTCTGATTTGCTCTAGCCCCACTACAGCTATCATTTCACTTGGCTAACCTCTATAGACACTTGGAATTGGCCTATAACATGTCTGTGTTGAACCTAAGTCACCATCCTAGATTCTTTTTTTGCTCTTTGATAGAGCCTCTTCACAGATCTATCACTAAAATTCATGGAAGAAGTTCTGTTGATTCTGAACTTAGGGAAGTATGAGGTCTAGAATTTGGTTCCTTCCTTTCAGAATTCCTATTTTAGTTTTTATGCAAGTCTCTTTATCTTCTTCCTCTTTATCTCTGTTTATCACAGAGTTTTGAGAAGGAGCAGCCTTTACTAAGCACCAGAAGGTTTTGTTAGATCAGTCTCTCAAGGTAATGATGCCTACTAGCCCTACAGTCACATAATTCAGTTATTCACTGAAGTAATTCTTCTCTCAGCAAAGATCTTCAGCAAACATGTAATCTGCACCTATATACAAAAAACATTTGACTTTTAAAAAATTATATATTTTTATGCCAGAAAACTCATTGTAAATATAAAATTCAGTGGTAATTAAATCTATAGCATTTTACAACCATTAACACAACTCAATTTGAGAACATTTCCATCATCCCAAAACACTTCTTTCTTTATATACAAATGTAACCAGTCCCCACTCTTACCCTTGCCCCAGAAAATCACTGGTCGGTGTGTCACTACAGATTTCCTTTTCCAGACATTTTATATAACTGGAATTACACAGCATAAAATCTATGTTTCTGGCTTCTTTCACTTAGAATTGTGTTTTTGTGGTTCATCTGTGTTGCAGAACATATCAGTATTGGTTCCTTTTTATTGCTGAATTATACTGCATTGTGTAGCTATTAACACATTTGTTTATCCATTCTACATTTGATGAATACAAGAGTTACTTCCAGTTTTTTGGCAATTTGAATTAATGTTACTATAAACATTTGAAAACAAGTCTGTGTGGAAATATGTTTTCATTTCTCTTGGGTAGATATTTAGGAGTAGAATTATTGGGTCATATAACTTTGTGTTTACATTTTGAGAAACTGCCAAACCATTTTCCAAAGTAGCTGTAGTATTTACTTTCCTACTAGTAATGTAACAGGGCCCATTGTCTTCATGACTTCATCAGGACTTGGTATTGTCAATTTTACAATTATGGTTTCAGTTTGTACTTCCCAAAGAACTGATTATGTTAAGTATGTTTTCATGTTCTTAGAAATCATTTGTTTATCTAATTTGGAGAAATGTATAATCAAATCTTCTGTCCACTTTCAAAATTGAATTGTATTCTTATGAAGTCTTAAGAATTCTTTGTATATTCTGAACACACGTTCTTTACCAGATATACAATATAATTTGCAAATATTTCCTCTGAGCCTGTGACTTGCTTTGTCATTTTTTAAAATGATGTCTTTGAAGAGTAGAAGTCTAATTTTAGTGAAGTCTAATTTATCTTTTTTTTTCTTCTTTGTGGGTTGTACTTTTTGTGTGAGGCCTTATGGAATCTTTGTCTAACCAAAAGTAATCAATATTTTTAATCTGGACTTTCTCCTAAAAATCCATTTTTAAGTTTTATAGTTAGTGTCAGGTATGGATAAAAATTATTTTTATATGAATATATAATTTGTATTGCTTCATTTGTTGGAAAGATCTTTCTCCGATGAACTATCCTAATACCTTTGTCAAAAAACAATTGACCATAAATGTATAGGTTCATTTCTGAATTTTTAGTTCTGTCCCATTGAACTATGCATGTCTGTCTTTATGCCAATACCACACTTTGGCTGTATCTTTACAGTAAGTTTTGAAATCAAATAGTGTAAGTCATCCAACTTTGTTCTTTTGTCATTTTTTTGTTGTTGTTATTCTGGGTCCTTTGTATTTCCATATAAATTTTAGGATAATCTTGTTAGTTAAAAAGAAAAGGCTATTGAGAATTTCATAGATATTATGCTGAATCTGCAGATTAATTTGTGGAGAATTGCAATTGTAACAATATTGTGTTTTGCAATCCATGAACATGAAACATCTTTCTATTTAAATGTGCTTTATAGTTTCTGTAGTGTATTAGTCTTCTGAAGTTGATTTTTAAGCGTTTTATTTCAGTTGGTGCTATTATGAGTGGAGCTGTTTCTTAATTTCACTTTTGGGGTGTTTGTTGTTAGTTCATTTTTTATTCCTAGTACTTTCATTGTAGATTTCTAAGAATCACTTTGTCTTCACATTAAGATAGTTTTATTTCTTATTTATCTGTATGCCTTTAATCTTATTTATTTATTCATTCATTCATTTTAAACCTCAGTGCACTGGCTAGAACCTCTAGTACAAACTTGTGTACAAATAAATGCTTTATGTCCAGTCTTAAGGGAAGAACATTCCATCTTCATCCTTAAATATGACATAAGCATTGGGTTGCTCCGCATACACACACACATACCCTTTATCAGACTGAGAAAGTTGTTTCAGTCATGGCTGTTGGAATTTGTGGAATGCTTCTCCTGCATATGTAATTATGCATTTTCCTTTATCTTATCAATATGGTATATTCTACTAACTGATTTTCTACGTGGAATTAATCTGTCCTCCCTAAGATAAGTCTTACAGGATTATGGTATATGATCTTTTTAATATACTGTTAGCTTAGATTTGTGAGTGTTTGGATGAATATTTTTACATGAGTATTTGTGAAGGATATTGATTTATAGTTTTCATTAGATGTTTGTCTATTTTGGTATCAGCTGTCACAGAATGAACCAGTAAGTGTTCCCTGCTGTGAATTCTGAGTTTGTACAGGACTTTGTACTAGGATGCTTGAAAGCATTGTAGTATTCCCCAAAGAAGCCATCTGGACCTCAGCTTTTATTTATGGGAAAAATTTTAACTACTAATTCAGTATTTTATTTCTTATGTCTATCCAGACTTTCTGTTTCTTCTTGAGTTAGTTTTGGTAAATCATGCCATTCTAATAATTTATCCACTTCATCTAAGTACTCTTACATGATTGGCAAAAGTTGCTTATACTATTGCCTTTAATGCTTTAATTTCTCTAACACTAGTAATGATACTGTCTTTTCATTCTTGAATTTGGTAATTAGTGTCTTTTCTGTCTTATTTCATCTTAATATGTGTTCAGTGTAGGTAAAGTTTTATCCATCAGACTTTTGGTCTCTGGCATTTTTCTCTATTGTTTTTCCATTTATGATTTCATTAAATCCTCTGATTTTTTTCTTTTTGTTTTTGGTTTGATTTCTTTTATTTTTAATTTCTTAAGGTAGCAACTTAGATAACTGATCTTGGACCTTTCTTCTTTTCTAATCTAAGTAAGTAAAGCTATGAATTTCCATCCATACTTTGCTTTATCTGAATCACATAATTTTTTATTTGTAAGTTTTTCTTTTTTTTTTTTTCTCATACAGGTCAAAATATTTTCTAATTTCCCTTGGTGATTTCTTTGTGATTTAATGTCCAGGTATTTGGGGAGTCCAAATTTTTTTTCTGTTGTTGATTCCTTTTTTAATTAAGCTCAGTTTCAGAGGGTATATATATATATATTTTTTTATTGGGTTTGAACTCAGGGCTTTGCACTTGCTAGGCAGACACTTTGCAGCTTGAGCCACACCTCCAACCAAAAAATACCTATTTTTAAAGTATTTTTTCACATTTTAGTTTTTGCTGATACAAAAGAGTGTATGCTGATACTTAAATATTCTCTCAGATCTGTGTGCTGTTTACTCATTTGGAGATTTTATAGAATGTTTCATTAGAAACTTTTTTTTTTTGGCAGCACTGGGGTTTGAACTCAGGTCCTCATGCTTACTGGGCAGGTGCTTTTACCACTTGAGGCACTCTGTCAGCTCTGTTACAGACTTTTTTTAGGAGAAAGATTTGGGGAAAAAAAGGAAGAAAGATTTGTTTTTTTTTGTTTGTTTTTCATTTTTCTTTTATTATTCATATGTGCATACAAGGCTTGGTTCATTTCTCCCCACTGCCCCCACCCCCTCCCTTACCACCCACTCCACCCCCTCCCTCTCCCCCCCCTCAATACCCAGCAGAAACTATTTTGCCCTTATTTCTAATTTTGTTGTAGAGAGAGTATAAGCAATAATAGGAAGGAACAAGGGTTTTTGCTCATTGAGATAAGGATAGCTATACAGGGCATTGACTCACATTGATTTCCTGTTCGTGGGTGTTACCTTCTAGGTTAATTCTTTTTGATCTAACCTTTTCTCTAGTACCTGTTCCCCTTTTCCTATTGGCCTCAGTTGCTTTAAGGTATCTGCTTTAGTTTCTCTGCGTTAAGGGCAACAAATGCTAGCTAGTTTTTTAGGTGTCTTACCTATCCTCACCCCTCCCTTGTGTGCTCTCGCTTTTATCATGTGCTCATAGTCCAATCCCCTTGTTGTGTTTGCCCTTGATCTAATGTCCACATATGAGGGAGAACATACGATTTTTGGTTTTTTGAGCCAGGCTAACCTCACTCAGAATGATGTTCTCCAATTCCATCCATTTACCAGCGAATGATAACATTTCGTTCTTCTTCATGGCTGCATAAAATTCCATTGTGTATAGATACCACATTTTCTTAATCCATTCGTCAGTGCTGGGGCATCTTGGCTGTTTCCATAACTTGGCTATTGTGAATAGTGCCGCAATAAACATGGGTGTGCAGGTGCCTCTGGAGTAGCAGTCTTTTGGGTATATCCCCAAGAGTGGTATTGCTGGATCAAATGGTAGATCGATGTCCAGCTTTTTAAGTAGCCTCCAAATTTTTTTCCAGAGTGGTTGTACTAGTCTACATTCCCACCAACAGTGTAAGAGGGTTCCTTTTTCCCCGCATCCTCGCCAACACCTGTTGTTGTTGGTGTTGCTGATGATGGCTATTCTAACAGGGGTGAGGTGGAATCTTAGCGTGGTTTTAATTTGCATTTCCTTTATTGCTAGAGATGGTGAGCATTTTTTCATGTGTTTTCTGGCCATTTGAATTTCTTCTTTTGAGAAAGTTCTGTTTAGTTCACGTGCCCATTTCTTTATTGGTTCATTAGTTTTGGGAGAATTTAGATTTTTAAGTTCAGAGGGTATATTTTAATATATTTATGAACCAGGTGTGATGGCACAAATCTGTAATCCAAGCATGTGGGAAGCTAAAGCAGGAAGATTATGAATTTGAAGCCAACCTGGGCTACATAACAAGACCCTATCTCAAAAAACAAAATAAAGCAATTTTTTCAAACCTTTTTAATTAATTTGAGGCTTATTATATTGTCTAATGTATGATCAAAGTGGAAAATTTCCTTGTGTGCTTTAAAAGAATATTATTCTGTTGGTGTTAGGTGCTGTATTATATAAATGTCTAGGTTTTGTTGTTATTGATGGTGTTATTGAAGTTTTGTGTATCCTTGCCAATTTTCTGTCTAGTTTCCCATGAATTATAAAGAGAAAAGTATTGAGGAGTTGGATGCCCTGGTTCATCCCAGCTACTCAGAAGGTGGAGATCAGGAGGATTGCTGTTGAAGGCCAGCCTGAACAAAAAAATGTGTGACCCTGTGTTACATTTAGTTATTTTACTTATTTTAGAAAAATAACTAAAGCAAAAAGGACTGGGGGTGTAGCCCAAGTAGTAGATCATCTGCCTAGTAAGCTAGAGACCTTAAGTTCAATCCCCAGTACCCTTGCCCCACCTTGCAGAGAGAGAGACAGAGAGTAGTATTGAAATCTGTAACTGTTATCACAGTCTTCATCATGAAGTTTTAGTGAAAGATGGAGCTCATATAAAGTATAGTTACCTAGTAATGTCTTGGCCTTCATAATTTCATAGCACAATGCTTATTCACATATTTATAGTGACACTGGTGTCAACAAAGCTGCTGTTCTAATTGCATACATAATATTTGATAATGATAATAAAACAACTATGTTTCTAGCTTATATATTATCTGTCCTGTACTGTTTATTATTTTAGAATGTATTCTTTTTGCATATATATAAAAACATACATATAGATATACAAAGTTTACTGTAAAACAGTGTGCCAGGTTATGCTAGCAGCAGCCTCATACATCTCTTGATTGCATCATTTTGTCTTGTGCTAAATTTAATCTCATATTGTTTTGTTCATTGTGGTCCTAAGCATACAAAATCTGTTGCTCAGGTTGCCACTAGGAGACTATGTCAAGTGACTAACCTGGAAATGAAAATAAAAGTAACTAAGGACTATATAGGTAAAAAATCAGTGATGGCTGTTGCTTTGTCATCAGGCATGTCCATTCCACCACAGCCATGCTGTGAAGGAGCAAGAATGAAATGACAGAAGCTGGTAAAGGATCTGCTTAGTTAAAGGCAATGAAACTAACAAAAATTCCAGCATGATCTATAACTAATAGAGAAACTTCTAATGACTTGTATTGAAGACAACCACAGCATGATGGTGATGGCCAAAGCAAGAAGTTTATTTGCAGTGTTGGAAAAAAAGATTGGATTTATTGCCAGCTGTGGGTGGTTTAAATGATTTAAGAATCATTCATTACATATTGTGACAGTGAGTGGTGAGTCTGTGAGTGCTGATGTGAAGGCAGCTGAAGAATTTTTGGCAACTGCATAAGCTGATTGTGGAGGAAGATTACTTCCCAGAGCAAATGTGGCAGAGCAAAGAGGCAAGCTGTAGCAGGGTATGCCATCTACGTTTGTGCAGCATATTCTATGATGTTTGCCAAAGAAACCTCCTAAAGACACATTTTGCATGTTGTATTAGCACATGCCTCTATAGTTACTGAATTGTCTGTTTCTCCTTTTCAGTTCTGCCAGCTTTTATTTCAGTATTGTAGGGGCTCTTTTCTTTAGTGCATGTACATTTGTAACTGTTACATTTCCCAGAGTATTGGCCTTTTAATCATTATGCAGTGTCCTCTTTGTTCTAATAATATTTCTCAAGTGCATGCTTGTTTTGTCAGATATCGATATAGGCACTCTAAACGTCCTAGAGCTGCTGTTTGCATGATCTTTTCCCCTTTACTTTCTTCCTGTCTCTATCTTTGAATTTAACGTGTGTCTTTGTCCAAGTGAGGTGACTCAAGCCTATAATTCTTGCTACTTGGGCAAAAAGTTCATGAGACCTCATCTCAATCAGTGGCTAAACACAATGGTACATACCTGTTATCCCAGATACACAAGGAAGCACAAATAGAATCGCAGTCCAGGCCAGCCCAGGCATTAACTGAGACTCTAGCTCAAAAATAACCAACATGAGGGTAGGATACTGGTGGCTACACCTATAATCCTAGCTGCTTGGTAAGGCTGAGATCCAGAGGATTGAGTTCCAAGACAACCCAGAAAAAAGTTTGTGAGATCCCCCATCTCAATGAAAAAAGGCTAAGCATGGTGGCATGTGCCTTCATCCCAGGCCAGTTAGGTTGCCTGGGCAAAAAGCAAGGCCTTATCTCCAAAATAACCAGAGAAAAAAGGACTGGAGGCATGGTTCAAGTGGTAGAGTGGCTGCCTCAAAAACAAAAGGTCCTGAGTTCAGTCCTCAGTACCATAAAAATAAAAGTGTTTCTTTTATTGATAGCATGTAGTTAGACCTTGCTTTTAAAATCCAGTCAGCTGGAGGAGGTGAATTCAACTATGATATATTTTAAGAACTTTTGTAAATTCTACATTGTATCCCCAGTGCAACAATGATTAGAATAAATAAATAAAATCCAGTCTGTTAATTTCTACCTTTTGATTTGTGTTTCTTTCATTGCATTTAATGTAATTATTGATATGGTTGGATTTATGTCATCTATTTTTGTCTATTTTCTATGTCTCATGGTTTTTGTTATTGTTCCTCTCTTTTTAAACACCTTCTTGTATATTAGGCAAATATAAATTGTGCCATTTGAATTCCTCTGTTGACTTTTTAATTAAATGTTAAAATATTTCTCAATAGTTGCTTTATGGGTTTTAATACTCATTTTATCTAATCATAATCTACCTTAGGATAGTACTGACTAATAAAACTACTTTGAGCCAATGTAACTCTATTTGTTCTCTAAATTTGTTACTATTTTCACTTGTATTACGTACACAGTTTATGAACCCATAGGTAGCATGTGCAAGGCCTATCAGCACCATTTTTTATATATAGAGAGAGAAAGAGATAGAGAGAGTACATGAATACATGTGTGCATTTATATATATTTGTATATACTTACATTTTTTATTTATTTACCATTTCCAGTACACTTCATTTCTTCCTGTCAGCTTAAGTTACTGTCTAGTGGCATTTCCTTTTCATCTGAAAGACAGCATCAAGTATTTCTTCTTGTAATTTCTCTGGAGTGTTCTATTTCAACTTTGTTTTGGAGGACAGTTTTCCTGGACATAAAATTGTTAGTGGACAGTTTTGTTTCTTTAGCACTTTAGTCTTTTTCTCTCCTTTCTAATGAAAAATCTTTATTAATCATATTGATTTTCCTCTGTACATGACTGTTCAGTGTTCTCTTGCCACTTTCCACACTTGAATATGAGGTGTCTAGCCGTAGAGCTCTTTGTGTTCATCCTGGGTTGCATTAATTGAGCTTATTACTTGACTTGGTTCATGAACTATGAGTTACTGTTTTTCTTCAGATTCGGATATGATCAATAATTGTTTCTTTAAATATTTTTTCTTTATCATTGTCTGTCTTCTCTCTTAATTCCCATTAGATGTATGGTACCCTTAATATTCCACACATTTCTAAGACTGCTCAGTTTTTTTCCATCTTTTTTCTCAGTGTTCATATTGGATATTTTCTGTTAACCTGTCTTCAAGTTCACTTTTGCCTTCTCAACTCTGCTGTTTTTCCTAATAGTGAATTTTAAATTTTTCATTACTGACTTTTCAAGTCTAATTTTTTAAATTTTTATTGTATTCATATATACATACAATGTTTGGGTCATTTCTCCCCCCTTCCCCTCCACCGCTCCCTTCTTTCCCCCCCTTATCCCTCGCTACCAGGCAGAAACTATTTTGCCCTTGTCTCTAATTTTGTTGAAGAGAGAGTATAAGCAATAATAGGAAGGAACAAGGGTTTTTGCTAGTTAAGATAAGGATAGCTATACAGGGAGTTGACTCGCATTGCTTTCCTGTGCATGTGTGTTACCTTCTAAATTAATTCTTCTCAAATTAACCTTTTCTCTAGTTTCTGGTCCCCTTCTCCTGTTGGCCTCAGTTGCTTTAAAGTATCTGCTTTAGTTTCTCTGTGTTGAGGGCAACAAATGCTATCTAGTGTTTTGAGTGTCTTACCTAGCCTCATACCTTCCTTGTGTGCTCTCGCTTTATCATGTGATCAAAGTCCAGTCCTCTTGTTGTGTTTGCCCTTGATCTAATGTCCGCATATGAGGGAGAACACACGATTTTTGGTCTTTTGGGCCAGGCTAACCTCACTCAGAATGATGTTCTCCAATTCCATCCATTTACTTGCAAATGATCAAGTCTAATTTTTTTTAATAGTTTCTATTTCTCTATTGAGGTTGTCCATTTGTTTTATCATTACCATCTTGAGACAGTATCCTTTAAATTCTTTCAGCATAATTATAATAGCAGTTTTGAAGTCTTTTGGTTGCTAAATCCTAAATCTAAGCCATTAGGGACATTTTCTACTGACTGATTTTTCTCATTATTTTGGATCACACAGATTTTTGTTAAAAATGAAACCCTTTAAAGTAGTGTATTTGTAGCATCTCTACATTCTGATTTTTTCTTCTCCAAGAATTGGTTTTATATTTTATTTTTTCTTAATCTATGGAATCTGTGTCCTCCATATTGTGTGAGCACTTACATGTCTAGTCTGACTTTTTTTTTCTTTATTGTAAATTTTATTTTTTTAACCTGGCTTCTCGGGGATTGCTCTTTGTCTCCATAGCTTAGTTGTCATAGAATGGTCCATCAGAAGTTGTACTCCAACACTTTGAGGCAGTCTGTACCCTTAGAAACAAGTCACTCCCAGGGTCACAACTTCAGTAACAGAGCTGGTACTTTACCCACTTTTATTATTGACAGTATTACTGATGTAAGGTTTTAGGCCTTCTGTCCCAATCGGGTCAGCTTCCACTGGCAGTGATGCTACCATTTTTCATGACTAGCTTTACTCTAGTAGAAATATCATAGTGATTGAGCTATTAAGGAGCAGGAGTAGCCCCAGGAAAGATGTTCAGAGATCTTAATTTGTTATTTGTGATGACTGGGTTACTAGAGAAAAGTGAGTTTTGTCCAGCTTCATAGTTTTTTGGGAAGGTTTTCTGACTTACTTTCCATCACCAGAAGTCCTACCTCACTTGGCAACTTTTAAAGTGACAGATTCACTTGCTGAAGTTCTACCCAACAAGACACAATTCTCTAGATCCTTTTATCACTGTGGTACAAATTTTGGGTTTCTGGAATTAGAACATCTGTTGACCATGCTCTCTAGTCTGCCCTCCTTTTCTATACAATCTGTCATCTTAATCCTGTTTGATGTGAGGAATTTTATACTTCAGTAATAACTGCCAGTAATTTTTTGTGTGTTTTCTTCTTTTTAATACTACATGGATGGCATCTGATACTGCTTGTAATACTGGATTTAATGGAAGTTTATAAATAAGCTATTCCATGACTCTCCTTTATAAATGCAGATTATATATAGCATTGTATTTTGTTCTTCCATAATACAGAATGCTTAAATGGTTAACATTTGTGCTGCAGTATAGCTTTCTGGCTCATGAAAAATGAAAGGTATCAGCGATCTGGGCAATAAGATTCATCGCCAATAGTCACTAGCAACAGCACACAGCATTTTAATATCAGTGAGGTCCACAGCTAGCAGCAAGAGCTGGTGTAATTGAAAGACGTTTAGGTGCAATCATTCTGCTGTTTGTTCCTTGCCAGATACAACATGGGATTGTGTGAGTATTGGAAGAAAACAGAATTTTTTTTTTATATCTTTGAAAAATGTAAAAAAAGGGTAGATTAGTGCTTAAATAATATGGTGATTTAAAAATCATGTAGCTCTAAAATAAAAAGGTGTTTTATTTGTTTTAGTTGATTAAAGCTTTAGAAGACTACTCTTCATTACAAGTGAACCGATAATTCTGGTCTAATGTTGCCGTGGTAACAACTCATGCTGATATAATTGTGAACATCTTATACATCCTGGCTCAAACGTTTTCTCCCTGCCATTTTGAGTTGTTCTAGAGGTATATGAAGGAGGCTAGGCAAACTAGCTGCAACAAAATTAAATCTAGTTATTTATATATATCTTTGGTGTTAATCTGATGTTTAATGGTGGTATCTCATGCTGGGCAGTTATGCTTTGCTTCCAAGGCTTTTCTTTTTAAAACAAAAGAAAGCTCTTTTCATTTTCTGTGTGCTGCATGTTCCAGTGCATGTGTTTACACCCTCAGTTCCTCTACCTCTAGAGATTAGCATAACTCCCTTTGCTGTTGGATTGTTGTTTTGAGAGATATGTTTTGGAGAGATTGTCTTTCATCATGAGTGGTAAGTATGCTCTCTGAGACTCTTCAGCTATATGTTTTTAAAAAATACTTAACTGTAAGAGGAAAAATATTTGTTAAAGACAGTTATAAAAGCCAGGACTAGAGTGAATTACATTTCATGTTGATGCTTTCGCCAGTAGGCATTATAGTAAACTGCTTTTTAAAAGCTTCTAAGCACTGTAAACAATATAACTAATAATAGTCAGTACCAATAATCAGTTTCTAATTTTCTTTATGGTTTGATTTATTATATTCATTATCCACTGTTGTTATTTGTTGTTATAAATTAGTAAGTAAAAGACCCAGCATAATAAGAGAAGACTTATTTTATTATACAGTCCTTAAGATAATTAGTTTACTTTCCTTTGATTAGTTTTGTTATCCTAATACTAATTTTTGTTACCTTTGTTTTGACTATATCTAAAAAAATACTAATCTTGAAAATAAGATGCTACCAAAATTTTATTGTCTTTTTTTGGGGTGCTTTTAGCTACAATTTACTAAGAAATAGGGATTTAATGATGAAATAAATATATTTTATTTTGGCTTTGGAGGCTTTGTTAAAATTTTTAAGAAACAGTTTGTGGGGGAAAATAATTTATTAGTCTAAGAACATTTTGATGATAGTCTCTTTGTTACTAAGATTTATTTTTCTAAGCATGTTCAAAAGTGGGGGGTTTTGTGAGAAAATATACTACAGTACATACTGCAGCTTATCATAAGGCAAAAGCTGTTCACTTCAAGCCAAACCTGCAGCTAAAAATAGATATCCTGTTGTTCGTGTGAGAAGTGTTTGCTTAGAGCATAATTCATTAGCATCTTTTTCTTACTAAAAAAGAGGCTGTTTACAAGTTAACCTTTGATTCAGATAGCATTTTTAGGAGAAATGTTATATGGTTTCTCTGATAACATAGCTGCCCTATAATTTATACTTAAATGATTTGAAATTGGCATTCTGAACCTGAGTTAAATTTTTGCTATATAATGATAAAATTCAAAATCAATGAACCTTTTCCTCCATAAGTAGAAATCACTTCATTATCACTGATCGACATACTTTATCCTGATGTAACATATTAAACCTCTTCGTTACTGCTTACATATTTGTTTATGGAGTGATATTAGATACTAAAAGAAGGTTCTTAACATTTCATGTAAAATGTTAAGAATTGACTGAATTATTATTTTCCTGTTACTAAAGTAGATATTTCTGATCTAGTTTTTTTAAATTTAGAATACTACTACAAAACCAACCTGTTAACATTTCTTAGTATTTCTGTGGATATGAAAACTGAGTATACTAGGGTATCATACTTTTATTTATTTGAATCAGGCCAATGAGTGTTTTATCTTTGAAAGTTTGGCATATACCTTAGAATCTTTAGGTGTTCTGGAGATGTTATAATATGATGTGTTGGTTTTAGCTGCAGAAAATTGTTGCTGCTTCTCTACTGCTTTATTTCTCTTTCAAAAAAGCTGTGGATTAGAGATAGTGCTTTATGTAGTCGACTGTATTTGCCTTTCCTCACAGCCCTTTCTACCACAAGAATACAGCAATAACAAAGACATTGAGTTTTCAATATTGTCCAATATCAACTAATTTTTCTCATGTTGTGATTAAATGCTCTTGCATTTCAAAATATGGAAAATTACAAGTGAAGTATGGCTTTATTTGTAAAAATAAGCAAATGCTAGGCCTTTTTTATCTAAGTCTGCTACTCTGCATGTTGCATTTATGGGTATGGTGGTATATAAGCATAGCTATCTGTACGTATGTAGCTATGAAGCTATTCCTTTCTCCTTCATGCTAATTAAATGTTAGTCTTCTCTGGGAATCTATCTTTAACCTTCTTTTAATGCTGCATTGTCTCTGCATGATCTCATCCATGCCTACATCTTCAATCACTAGTGAATGTTCCAACTCAAAAGTGAATTTTCTTTTTCCATCCTCAAATTTGTTCCTTTATCATTGATTCTGGCATCTGTTGAAGATCTCACTGCCCATGGAGGAAGTAAAACCGGAAACCGTGGAGTCATTCCTAACTTGTTTTTAACCCCCAACTTGTGCTTAGTGAGTGATTGAGTTCTATTGATTCTACATCAGAGATGTCTGAGAAGTCACTTGATGTTTTTCCAATCTCACTGACACTGGGAATGCTTTTAGATCAGGCATTCTGTATCTCTTCTCAACCTGTTCTCCCAGCTTCCAGTTTTATATCCCTTTAGATTATTTTTCACACTACAATTTTTGAATTGCAAATATGTCCATTTCTTAACCAGATATGGAAGCTTTTAATTCTTTATCACCTCCAAAATGAAGATTAAACTCCTTCGTAAGTCATTCAGAATCACTGACCTGCCTTCTGATTTTATTTGCATCTCATTAATTTTGTTTTAGCCATACTTTTAATCTAGCTGAAGGTAGCACTGTTACCTTTCCATGTTTGCATTCTTTATCATGCTTTTCAGGACCTCCATTATTGCCTCTGTAGATGATGTCTCTGTACCCAAAACAAACTTACCAACTGTAACAGTCATTTTATTGTATTGACATTGTGGATTTGCTTATCAATTTCTAATGTCTAAATTTTGAACTCCTTTTGTTAGCACAGTGCCTTGTATGTTTCCAGTGGTTAACCCACTGTCCCAAATATAGTAAGGAACCCATACATACTTGCAGACTAAATGAATGATTAAATGTTATTCTTTTTTAAATAAATTTGAACACTTTTGTTACATTACCAGTGAAAAATACCAGCTATGTGTTTGGTTTAGAAAATGCAATCATTACAGTGTTTACTTATTATTCCTGCATTATTTTTTAGTATAAAGTAATATAAAATGATTGAGAAACTATATCATTCCAAACTTTATCTTTTTATTATTTAAAAAATTGGGTGTGTAAGTATAAAAAAAGATCTTTCACTATCCCTTTTTAAAATTTTCAGTCTTTCTGGTCATGCTTTTATGAAGTTTGCTCTTGTTAAGCAAGTTTTGTAAAGAAATACTAAAGAAAATCCTCTAAAAATTAGTTGAACTCTCTTATGGCCTTTTTGATTAGAAAAAAAAACCCAATAACCTACTTAAATAGGCTTAAGCAGATAAAGATTCAGGTGTTATCAAAATGCAGAGTTATGGAGCACAAAGGCAAAAAGTAGAGTTGAGCTTTATCAAGGACTAGAATGGGGACTTGGAAAGCTGCCTGAAATCATAGCAGCCCCTTTCTCTGTTTTTCTCTATGAGAGCATGTGATTTCTGTGTTATCTCTTTGTAGGGCTTTATTATTCTTACTGTGTGTAGAATAGGTTTCTCTGCTGCTTGTACAAAATAGAGCTTAGTCATGTGGCAGATTCAGAATTAATGTGTACTCCTTGTCCGTGTACTTGTCCATATAACTAGCATCACTGTGTCACCCTAGCTGAAGAGTGGGGCTAGGAAAGACGGAGAAGGGTTAGACAACAGATGCTAAGATACAGTGAAATAGAAGAAATAAGTGCTAGTGTTATGTTGCATAGTAGGGTGATTAGAGATAAAAATACTGTATTGTGTTTTTTTAAATGAGAAGAATGTTTATTGTTTTCACTGTAAAGCAGTAACGTTTGAGGAGATAGGTATGCTTATCATGATTTGAACATTACACAATGTATCCATGTATAGAACATCATATGATACCTCATAAACATGTACAATTTTCTGTGTCAATTTTTAAAGGTCCTAGGTGAGACCTTTATTGGCCCAGCTATAATCAAGGGCAAATCTCTGAAGAAGGCACTAATCTGTGAATACCAAGAATGTTACAGACTTGAGCACAAGCAATTAATTTCCCTTTTTCAATCTTGACTGAAACTATAGTAAGGATGGAGTTGTGAAAACAGTTCATCAATCCTGGAGTTAAAGAAGAATACTTAGCCAGAAATGTACAGGATCAGATGGATGCCCAGACTCTAAAGTCTAGCAGTTTTACTTTAAGTAGCTTGCCTTCATGAAAAAGAAATGAATAATTGTTTTCATCCTCACTTACTTAAAAGAATGAGGCTTACAAGAAATACATGGGAAAATGAGTGGAACACCCACAAGTACTTATTACTTTCTTTCTTAAGCAGCTGTGTATATTATGCTATTCCAAGTTGGAAAATGCCCTTTCTTTTTCCAGATAGGATAGGACTCTA
Organism: Castor canadensis; assembly: GCF_047511655.1. Lineage (NCBI taxonomy): Eukaryota > Metazoa > Chordata > Mammalia > Rodentia > Castoridae > Castor > Castor canadensis. The sequence continues at coordinate 91,701,228 of NC_133392.1, read as the reverse complement.
CCTTGATGCAATGAGTATCATCACCAGCAAGGAGCCCTGTAGTCCTGACTACATTCCAATTGCTGAAGGTCATTCCATTATTTAATAATGTAAATATGCGTCAACTAGAAGTTCTAAGAAGTTGATTCTAACAGGATTACATATGATGTAAGAGAGTCCAAAGGATAGTCACCATCCTGACTTGGGAACATTTATCAAGGTTTTAAAAACACCTATTGGTTATGAATAAATAAACAAGAAAAATAAAATGGAGCCTATAAAAGGTTATGTGGTTGGGCTTGGTGGTTCACACTTCTAATCCCAGCTATTCAGGAAGCAGAGATCAGGAGAATTGTGGTTTGAAGCCAACCTGTGCAAAACATTAGCAAGACCCCATCTGAACAAGTAAGTCAGGTGTGGTGGGTGTGTCTGTGATCCTAGTTGCATAGGAGTAGAGATAAGGGAGGATTGTAGTCCAAGGCCAGCTGTTGCAATAAGTTAGTGAGACCTCATCTCAATAAATAAGCTGGGTATGGTGGTGTGTACCTGTGACACCACCACCTATGCAGGAGGCATAGGAGGATTACAGTCCAAGGCCAGCCAGCTCTGAGCAGAAGCACAGGATCTATGTGAAAAATAACTAAAACCAAGAAGGAGTGAGAGCGTGGCAGAGCGCCCATCTAGCAAACGCAAGATCCTGAGTTTAAGCCTCACAGAGAGGCAGAGAGATTATGTGCCAGTAAGAGGTACATTCACATCTTTCAAGAGGAAGGGAATGAACTTACATTTTTAAAATATTTGTGCAAGATGGTTACATACACAAAAAATTATGGATAGCAACTGGATTAATTCTTAAAATTTCCAAGTGAACATGGAATCTGAAAAATAAGACATGAAAGATGATAAAGCTGGTGACCAGGATGAAAAGAGCTGGCTAAAAATCAGGCAGGAATTGAAAGAAAGCATAACAATGTGTTAAGGAAAGGTTATAAGAAAATATACCTGGCATATACAGAATAAAAGGCTACATTAGAAGCAGTAAAGAAATGAATATTCACTGTAAAGAACTAGTCTGCTAAGTTCTTCCAGAATATGTGGGAAATGGACAAGATAAATACTATGAGGTGAAAGGTGTTATGGAATTATAAAGGGAAAACTCAATTGTTTTTTGATAGAATTAACACACCAACACCTAAGATACAAGTAAGACATTCTGCAGTTTGAATAAATAGTATCTCTATACAACAAATAAGATCAATAGAACAAAAACAATAATCAAAAATACAACTCAGGGAAACTTTCATTTATTTTTGGTTCTGGGAACTGAACTCAGGACCTTGAGCATGCTAAGCAGATACTCTATACTAAGCTATACTCCCAAACACAGGAAAACTTCTTAAAGAAAAATTGGAATCTTTAGATCAAAAGAACTCACTGTGCTCTGACAAAATTAGCAAAATCACCAATACCTATGTATATCCTGGTGAAAAATTTTTTTAATTTAATGATAACAAATTCCACAAACATCTAGGTCTCTTTGCATCTTAAAATCTAGCATGAAACTTTTCCTATAAAGAAAAAAATCCAAAATTGGAGACTAGTTAACTTAAAAATCCTTCTAGAGAAAAAAATTACTGAAGCTACAACAGCACTTTGAAATGCTGAGTTAGCTGTAACCAGCATGCTTTAAGAAGGGGGAGAGGGAAGAAGGAGCATAATGGAGGGATGAACCAAGCCATGGTTACACAAAAGGAAATTGGAAATGAAAACCAGAAGTAAAGAAGGAGAATATTTTTGACTACCCTGAGAAGATTTTCATACCTTCTTGACCAAAGGACTTTCATTTTTAAATATAATGACAGAAGACATGTTCCTTTGATTGATGCAATTTGGAATTTCTTAGAACCCTTTGCAAAGCCAGGATCAACCTCAGTGAAAGCATAGATTAGGATATAAAACTAGCTGACACAGAGAAAAAAAGAAGCTCGTCTTTTTTGGTGTGGGTTCCTGAAGGCAGGTGAGGGATGTATGTGAGTGTGCATGTGTGATGCCTCTCCTGAGAATTTGTACAACTGCTTCCCCTCAAGTGGGTTTTAGGTTTCAATCTGTATTAATTGTGTGGCCTAGAAACCACCAATAACTATGTTACTGGATCAGTCTCAGGCTGGTAACATATACTGTTTGCTAAACAGAAGATAGCACAAAACCCTATACTGGGAGTTTCTCACAGATAAAGCCCCACTGAACAGTCCAAGAACAAAATATACTCACAGGACTTGGAGGCATGGCTCAAGTGGCAGGGTACCTGCTTAGCAAGTGCAAAGCACTGAGTTCAAACCCCAGTACCACCAAAAAAATACAAAATACACTCACATCTATCACATATGACTTTTAAACCAACAATTATCTAAAGAGTCATAAAATTCAAATTATCTTATAGGTCAAGAATTAACTCATAGATTTAAAATTCAACTGTGTATCAACTTACAGGGTGTAGCCAAAGTGGATTTAGAAATAAATTTTTAAATGCTTAAATTAGAGAAAGAGAAAGATATTCATGTTGTAAATGTCCAAGTAAACAAGTTAGAAACAGCACAGCATGGCTAATCAAAACAAGAAAGGAACTAATGAAGACATAGAGCAAAGATCAGAGGAATAGAAACTAAGATGCATAAGCACCAAAGATTAGCTCATGTAAAGGGCAAATTAAAGTACTGATGAAAATGATACCTGTTTAAGAAATTGAATCATAGTTAATTTTTTCAAAATTTAACAAAACTAAGATTGAATGGTTTTGTAATGACATTCTAGGAACTATTAAAAGAACAAACATTTCAATCTTGTACAGAATCTTCCAGAGAATTGAAAAAGAGGAAATATTCTTGAATTTGTTAATGAGTCTAGCATAGCTGTTTTAGAAGGAAAGTACAGGAAAAGAAACTTAGTTAGAAACATTTTCTCTGACGTTAATAATAGGAAGAAGATGCCAGTGTCATTGTTTCTCTTCATCATTGCACGTTAGTCAAAACCTGCACAGTAAGACAAGAAAAAGGTGGAGGTAACAGAACTATCATTATTCATATTTGATGTATGATTGTCTACACAGAAAATTCAAGAGAGTTTACCAGTGTGATTTTAGAACTGATAAGAGTCTGGCAAGATTGCCAGACATAAGATCAATATGTAAAGATCACCTATGGTCTAAATATCAGCATCAGTCAGAAAAGATAATTTTTAGAAATCTTCCTTTTATAATAGCAACCAGAACTCTAAAGAACATAGTAATAAATCTAATAAAAGAGTAATAAAATCATTTAAGGGAAAAAGTTATAAAATTTTATGGAGATATACTTACCTAATCTTTATTAATAAAATCTTTTCATACTCATTAAATTAGAAAAAGTTGGAAAGTCTAAGATTAACACATTTTGTTTATGAAACATTAAGGATGTGGTGGGCCTATAAATTGACACACCATTTATTGAGCCTTTTGTTTCAAAGTTGATAATGTGCATTTCCAGGTCTCTAGGGATCCAGTCCTACCTTAATACCATCAAGCAACAAGACAAAGTATTTAAATTCCAGACTATCTGAAAATCTGTGACATACAATTTTGGTAGATATAGTATTACTACAAGAAAAGTCTCAATGAACAATTAAAGAAAATTGCAATTCAGAAATTTCCTGGGTCATTAGTAGGTGTAGTTTAAATTTTCATTGCAAAATCCTGCAAGAATCACCTTCATTCAACTATGGTTTGGATGGCCTAGAAAACCTACAATATCTCCAGGTAGAGAGCAAGTTGGGAAGGCAAGCATATATATATGATAAGTGGTGAATGAACATACTACGTCAATTTATAGTATAGCCACTGGTCCCTATAAAGACTAACTAGTAAGTTAACACATTTTAGACTTTGATTACTTAAATATATATATTTTATAAAGTTCTCATATTTTTCTATATAAAAGCTATTAAAAGGAGCTGGGCACCAAAGGACTTATGCCTCCAGTCCTAGTTACTACGGAGACAGAGATCAGGAGGATCGCGGTTCAAAGGTCAGCCCAAGCAAATAGCTCTTCCTAAGACCCTATCTCAAAAATAACATACACAAAAAAGTGCTGATGGACAGCCTCAAGTGGTAGAGCACCTGCCTAGCAAGTGAGGCCCTGAGTTCAAGCCATCGTACCAACAAAAAAAAAGAAAACTATTAAAGGGGATTTTCGCAGCTTAGTGAGTCAGTTACACTGTTCACCTGTAAAAAAGACTTAACAAAGAATCAACTAAGAATTAAGCATAAAAGGGAAAGCAAAATAGTTATCGAAGTAGGAAATATGGCTTTTATTATTTATTAAATTTCTGCTCATTCGTATGTGACGTACATTAGGAAGACTACTTAGAACCATAGAAATCAAAAGTAGGCAAGGTCTCATCCAGTAAACTACACAAATACAGTTGCACCATTAAAGTTGCTTTTATGCCCACTATCATTTTTAAGGTTACAGCGAATTTGCTTGTGTGCATGTTTTTGAATATGGTGAAGCAAAAACGAACCCCTTCAGCAAAGTGAACAAATTTGCCTTCGATTAAATGGATAAAATATGATAATTCAAAAAAGATTTTCAGAGTAAAGTTTCAGTTGGTTTAAAAACGTGTGTGAGCATTCGTTGTCCTTAATGCAGAGAAACTAAAGCAGATACCTTAAAGCAACTGAGGCCAATAGGAAAAGGGGACCAGGAACTAGAGAAAAGGTTAGATCAAAAAGAATTAACCTAGAAGGTAACACCCACGCACAGGAAATCAATGTGAGTCAATGCCCTGTATAGCTATCCTTATCTCAACCAGCAAAACCCCTTGTTCCTTCCTATTATTGCTTATACTCTCTCTACAACAAAATTAGAGATAAGGGCAAAATAGTTTCTGCTGGGTATCGAGGGGGGGAGCGGGAAGGGGTGGAGTGGGTGGTAAGGGAGGGGGTGGGGGCAGGGGGGAGAAATGAACCAAGCCTTGTATGCACATATGAATAATAAAAGAAAAATGAAAAAAAAAAAAACAAAAACGTGTGTGTGTCCAAAGACTTTATTGTAATCCTTATAAAAAGTTTACTGTGTATAGTCAAGTATTTTTTTCTTTATTTCTATGTGTAATCTACTAGTGAACGCATACAGATGGGTAACTTCTTTTGGGTATGTCATAATTTATTTAATCTCTATTCTTTTTGATTAAGCATGCAAATCCACAGATGCATCTGGTAGGAAACCACTTTTTACAGAATTATCCTATTACTTTGATATAAGCTGCATTTTATAAGGTATTTTGTGGCAGAATATTTTATATTTAGTTTTTTCATAAGATCTTGCTGAAAAGGTTTGTAGTACACTGTGTGCTTGTGCAGAGAGGGCAGGAATTCTCAGAAATACCAAACATAGAGTGGGGTATTTGAAGTAAGGGTGGCAGAAAAAAACTAGTGCATTCCACAAGATATATACTTTCTTTCTACAGGTAATGAAAGGGATTGTCCTCTTCTTTCATAGATAACTTATGTCAGTTTCTGTCCTGTTTTGTGCTTCATGACATACACAAAATAACTGTTTTAGATAGAATATAGTTGCTTTTAGTAAGGTAAAGGAGGAAGAGGGAGATAAGTTAATTAAACAGTGGATACACATGGATTATAATCTGTTTATTGGTAAATTTTTAAACTCTACAGAAAAGATACTATTTTAAAAACATGAAGTGCTAGCTTGTAGTACTTAGTACTTGCTCTTTCCCTGGTAGAGATTTTTAAAGGAATAGCCCTTTCCTTTATTCCCTACCTTAGCAATCAAGGTTTAAAGTGTTGAGACCTCTTCCTCTTATCATTCTTTCATTACTTCCCTGGCTCTCCCCTCCCTTAGCAAGTGATCTTACCTTGTATCCAAAAGAAATAAAGTCTAGCGTCTGTGAACTGACAGAGTTTACTCTTCTTCCTTTCCACACATCAAGAAGCATCACCATGGCAACCAAGAACTGCTATGGTCAGGCACCTGCTTGCCTATGCACTTTACCTGCCATGCTGTTGTACATTCATAACCTGTGCTGTGGCTATTAGAAGTCATTAGGCACTTCCTGCTTGAACCATGCTCCTCCTTTTTGCCTTTGATAAAAGATCATCTCAGCCTAGAATGTCTTCTTTTCCAATTTTACCTGCTAGAAGAATTGGATCCTTCAGGATTCAGCAAAATGCTATGTCCTCTATCCAAGAATTTTCCTTTTGTAAACTCTCATACTATCTTATAATTGCCTTTGTTTTAGGCCTTCTCACATTCCGTTATAATGTCTTCTCCTTAGCGTCTCCTCTCCTTAACAGTAGAGCTAAATTTATTCTTTATAGTATTCAGTCTCTATCAGTATCCCTTACTACTAAAGAATGCTCAATTATTGTTGAGAAGATTGTTAAACCCGCCTCAAGGAAGTGGAATGCCTGAAAAACATGAATGTCTTTAAAAGACTGTAGACAAGGTATTATAACAAAGTTATAGTTGACTGAATAACAGAAATCCAAAGATGATTTTTTACAGTAGCTACATTAGGCATTTCAAGATTTGCTTCTTCTTATTAGCTCTATTGCAATGAAGAATTAAAGTTTTTGTTTTAAGGAAAATTGGAATGGTATTGATTTTGGCCCTTGATTTATTTATTCATCATTTAACTTTACAGTGTCCTATTTTGAATATATGCACTCAAATAATTGAGTTTCTATATTAACATATTTCTACAAATATTATTCTAGAAAAATGTGTATAAATGACTTCACGCTAACATACTATTTTTATGAGTGTAATTTAATCATTTTTATTTTTTTATGCACAAGCTTCCTCCTCTTCAGAAATATCTGGTAGGCAACTACTTTTTAATAAAACGAATGTCACTTTAAAGCTTGTCATTTGGTTGTTTGCAAATTTTTATTCTCATAAGGTTGTGTTTTTCTTAATTATATTAATAAAATACTTTTGTTGATGAAAGAAATACTTAGGCTTTTATATTATCATACAAGTATTGTAGTTTCTTATGTGACATGTCAGAAACAACGTTTACATGACCACGAAGAGAGGAACTTGTCCTTGGCAGAAGAAGACAGCTTAACATACATCACTTACATTAGATCATTCAGGTTCATGAGTGGTTTTTTTTAAAAATACATTGCTTTAAACCTTGAATGAAATAGTTAATATTTTCCTTGTGTATCTGTTCTAGGAAGTTTTCATTCTATTTTGTTCTATTTTGTTTGTTTCCTTTCTGTTTTCTGAATAAAAGTTAGAGTTGTGCTTTTATTGTAAAAGAGGTATAAAGAAGAAAGAGAAATTGATCTCATTAGAAAGAGATTGGAGAGTTCAACATCTATAGAAGCTGTCATCTCTATAGTAATAGATTTATAAATTCTTCTTACAAAATATAAGAGTTGGATAATGACACACATCACAACATACTCTTGTTATGATAAGCAGGTATCCAGTTTACACAGCGCCTACAAAATACCTAATAAATTTCCTAAATGTTATTATGAAATAGTCTTATTCATTGTAGAATTACCTAAATTACAAGAGATAAAAATTATTCTGTACTTGAATTTTTTTGTCAATTTTCCTAATGTTTAAAATAAACATTGTAATCTGGCTGTAAAGCTATTACCTATATATAAATAACATACAGAATTATCAGAGGAGGTGGACAGAGAAGGATAAGTATTAAGTTGTCCATTTTTGTACTTGTGGAAATGGGTAAAATTTGTCTCTTCTGCATCTCATGACTATTAGTGAATGTTCTTGCAAACATATCCTGGGTGAACATAAAGATTCCTTTGGTATGCTCATTTCTTTTAAAATGCAATGTAATGATTTGTTTGAAAATAAATATAATTTTGAATGGATATTCTTAGAATATCCATTGGTGTGTCCTCATTTTTGTGGTGCCTAGTTTGCTCTATTATAAACTAATATGGAACAAATATATTTGCAGAAAAATCTTTCTTTGAGGTATTTTTTCCTAAGGAGATTGACTAGTGACTTCTTGATGCTTTGTTTTATGATCAACAAAACTAGGAATTATGGAAGCCAACATTCCAACTATGTACCAAGCTCCAAAAACTGCTGTTTTGGGCTATTACAAGTTTAATAGCTAAATATAGATCTGGCTTATAAAAAACTAAAACTAAAAAATTGAGAACTTCAATATGTTTTATAAAGAGCACAGGATTGATCATGGTTCAGTGTTTGAATCTGGCTGTCTCTCCCATTTTATTAATTAACTGCTAACATCTTATGGCAATGGATAGCAACTTAAAAATAACCAGAGAAAAACACTTAGAAGTTAAATCCAGCAATGTCTGAAAATAATAAAATTCAAAAGCAAATACATGTGGCTCTAGATTGTCTATTGTCATAATCCAGAATATTGTAAAATATTTTATTTTTGGTATTTATGTTTTGTCATATTTATAAAATAGATATTTTATTGGCTTATATTTTTACAAAGAGTTGTTTATGTTTATATTTACATCTAAGTAGTGCACATAAATACTAGGGACTTAGTGTTTATATATATATTTTATATAACAAAAACATGTTTCAAGAAGAGTTTTCTTCATAAAATTATTTAATGACATTGTAATTAATGTTCATCTTTACTCTGAAAGGAAGCCCCTATATATGTTGAAATAATTCACAAATCTTAATATTTTATTAATACACACTTTTAATAATTTCTACATAAGACCTTTTTGAGATCTATTGAATGCCCTCTTTACAAAAGCTGTCATTTTTTTTTAATTAGGTACTTTTTCTTGACTCAAGATCCACTTAGCATCAAGTGACAGCAGAGGCTGAAACAGGATGATAGAGGTTTTTTGCCTTTCTCTGACTCCCCTTCTCCAAATTATCTGTCTTCATGCTGGCATCTAGAGAGTTTATACTGCAACTTGATGTGCAAGTTCTATATATAAAAGATAACTAAAAATATTTTCCAAAAGAAATTAGAGGTATATTTTGAGAATCACAAGTTGTAGTTTCTTAAAAACCACAGTTGTATTTTTCAATAAATTTTATTTTTAACTTATTTTACAGCTATCATTTCCAAATCAAAGCCATGTGTAGATATGTCTGTTCCATGCCCCCCTCAAAAAAAAAAAAACTTACACATAAAGCCACTCTTCAGTTGTTACTAGTACACATACTTTTATGGATAAGATGACTTCAAGCATCCAGAACTCCAAAAGAATGTAAGAATTTCTCACCCCTGGAAAAAATTAAGTCACATTTGGATAATTACTTGCAACTATTTGATTCACTGTTGTGGTAGTTGAGGATTCTAATTTTAAAAACAAATTTTCTAAAGTAGGTATTTTTAGAAGTGTTTTATAGTGAAATAATTATAGAAAATAGTGAAACAATGTCTTTTAAAAGGAATGGTCTAGTGTTACTAATGTTTGCTCTTGATAACTATCATCATCATTTTAGCATTGCTAAGCATTTAGACTGCCAGCAGCCTTTTAGTTGCACTGTTTTGTCAAAGGTATTACATTGAGGGTAAAAGGAGAAATAATACTGTGCATGTTAAAATTCCTCACTTAAAACTACTGCATAATTCCAGGTCTTAAAGGATTTGGGAGTTCTCACTCCCACTTTTGATTCTGTCTTTTCATCATCATCACTCAGTATTTCTGAAATAATTGACAGTGTGCCCCTCTAATTTCACTTTGACTTCTCTAGCTTTTTACTATTTCAGTATCAATTAAATCCTACTTTTTTTCATTTTATTCTTTATTTATACATTCAGAAAGGGAAATACTGGAAACTTTCTGAAAAAAAAGAAACATTAAAGTTATTAATTCTTGTAGAGTCAGATATAATTGTGGTTTCTAAAATTAAAAATAAGACAAAGTACATTATTTGCATGTATGTAAATAGCACAATGAAATCCCCTTGTACAATTAAGTTATGCTAATATAACTTGTCAATGTCATTCTATCTTTTGGGACTTTTTCCTATTATTTTTAAACACCTGAAATTGTTTTGAAAACAGCAACCATTGTTAATAAAGTTGTGGGAAGACAATATAAAAGGGGAATGCTTTTAAATGATGTATCATTTAATTGACAAGTATAAAACTTTAAACATAAAATATAGGTCTATAAAATATGTGGCTATTACTGATCAGTATAAGAAACATCTGGTTTTAAATTACTTTACTATAAGTTTTAAATTGGCATTCAGATATTAGTTTTTACTCCAAATTAGAATAAGATTTTAAAGGTTATTTTTAATGTTGGTGTTGTTTTGTTCCATTTTGGTTTTAAGCTTTATGGATATCCTTTATGTGTTAGTCTGTGGTTTCTCCTTTTCTCTCTACTAATAGAGAGAACACAAATCTAATAACATAAATTCTATACTTGAAACAGCCTGTTATCAAAACCAATTGTTTTTTTTTTCCTTTTTCTTTTATTATTCATATGTGCATACAAGGCTTGGTTCATTTCTCCCCCCTGCCCCCACCCCCTCCCTTACCACCCACTCCACCCCCTCCCTCTCCCCCCCACCCCCTCAGTACCCAGCAGAAACTATTTTGCCCTTATCTCTAATTTTGTTGTAGAGAGAGTATAGGCAATAATAGGAAGGAACAAGGGTTTTTGCTGGTTGAGATAAGGATAGCTATACAGGGCATTGACTCACATTGATTTCCTGTGCATGTGTGTTACCTTCTAGGTTGATTCTTTTTGATCTAAACTTTTCTCTAGTTCCTGGTCCCCTTTTCTTATTGGCCTCAGTTGCTTTTAAGGTATCTGCTTTAGTTTCTCTGCGTTAAGGGCAACAAATGCTAGCTAGTTTTTTAGGTGTCTTACCTATCCTCACCCCTCCCTTGTGTGCTCTCGCTTTTATCATGTGCTCAAAGTCCAATCCCCTTGTTGTGTTTGCCCTTGATCTAATGTCCACATATGAGGGAGAACATACGATATTTGGTCTTTTGGGCCAAGCTAACCTCACTCAGAATGATGTTCTCCAATTCCATCCATTTACCAGCGAATGATAACATTTCGTTCTTCTTCATGGCTGCATAAAATTCCATTGTGTATAGATACCACATTTTCTTAATCCATTCGTCAGTAAAACCAATTGTTTTTAAAACCCTACAAGTCAAAGGTTCTTGATCTCCAGATGTTTTCAGTTATTTTGTCTAAATGCTTTGTTAGTGTTAGTGCTAGCTTATTTATTTATAATCACTATTCTATCCTAGATTGATTTCTAATCTACATATTACTTTCAGGTTTTTCTCAGAAACAGTATTACTGTTATTAGATTTGAAATTATAAAAGTGATTCTTATATAGAACAATATTTGAGATTCTTAGAAATTTGGGGAAGTACTTCTTGTTTAGAGACAGTAGCTATCTAATGTATCACAATAATGAGTACACATTTATATTGTCACAATAGTTGACATAACTCTGTTCTGTATTACATATAAATATTCACATATTATATGACTATTCTTGTAAGATAAAATTATTTTTATATATTTTCAGTGAAAGAATTTCTAGCCAAAGCCAAAGAAGACTTTCTGAAAAAATGGGAGAATCCTCCCCCGGTAAGGAATATTTACATTTTTCTATAATTTAAAATTTCTGTGTTAATGAAAAGTAACGATTCTTGTTTAAGTAATTTAATATTACAGAAATTTTAATTTTCAATTAGCATTAGTAAACATAAGCTTAAAATGGAAATTGCATTGTTATATTTTAATTTAATAATTTTATATACCTAAATTGGAGAAGGAACCAACTTCTAATATAATACCTAAATATAAGTTTTGATACTAATTCCAACTTTCTATTATCTCTTAGTACTTTATAGTATCATATTAAATTTGAATTTTAACTTTAATACTTCGTTATTATAAGACATTGTTATTAAAAAATCTTAGACATCAAGGAAGGGGAGGAAGATGGCATACATTTTATTATACAAAGGAAAACAATGACTAGCATAAAGAGATACTCTGTTGTTTCACTGTTTGGGACTACCTTAAACAAGCATTTCAATCCCTCTATGTTGGTAAAAACAAAACTCAGGTATTAATCCATAAAAGGGCTTTTTTTGATAAGGAATCTCATTAAATGTGAAATTAATGTATGATGAAACAAATTTTATAAATAATTTGTAGGCTTTCTTGCCTACTGTGCAGCGATCCAACAGGAAGTTATGATGTATCTTTAAGAGCCAGATTTGATTTGCAATAGAGATTCAACTCAACAACATTGAACTCCTGTAGCTGTCCAGATTTGTTACACATGCAAGAATTGTTTTACATCTCATTTATTTCCAACTCAGCACTACAGACTGAGCCTTGAAATATTTTTCTGAGATTCTCATGGATATCTTTGTAATGAAACTTATTAAAACAAATGGGTCAGCAGTTATTACTTGTTGCTATTTAGCACGTAATTTGTTCCTAGTAATTTTCATTTTGTTGTGGCAGCAACAAATTCAGTACATTGGTGCCTCCAATTATTTGCTTCTACGCTGTAGTCAAAGCCAAACAAATATGTTTGCTTGTGACAAAACATCTATTCAAGTAGAAAGAGTTTGATTATGATTATTGTTCTGCGACTTCGGCTTGGTTCTTTGTGGAATGAGGAGCTCCTCTTTCCTTATTGTTACTGACTTAGGTAATACTGAACTATTAGAGAATCACAGAGAAAGCTAGCCTGTGTTGCTCTTATCTGGTTTATAAGTTCATGTAAGACACCATGAAGCAAGAGTGCTTTCCTCAGAGGTAACTTGGAGAAAACACTGATGGTTCACCTTTCTATTTTTACAATTATGTATACATGCACTGAGACTGTAAATCTTTACATGACTCCCTTAATTGGTATACCTCTGGTCAGTTTGTAATTATTAAAATGTAGAAATAATCTAAGGACGTCCAGTAGTTGAAATTCATATTGGAATGTGACCTTTAATGTTTCAGCTGAGGCTTTTATTGCTTCCTATTACATTTATATTCCATGCTGCAATATAATTCTGTTACTAGAGTCTTTCTTTTTAAAGAGGAGAATAGATAGAATCAATAACCTGGAACCTGAATTTCTTTTAGTATTGTTTTTAAATGGATAGTTGTATATTAAATGAACTATTCTGATTATATATTACTAAAGTGATTATAATTATCAAAGTCATATGGGAATTTCTAATTTTAAAATTTATGTTTTCATGCATATGTAGAATAATGCTGGGCTTGAGGATTTTGAAAGGAAAAAAACCCTTGGAACAGGTTCGTTTGGAAGAGTGATGCTGGTGAAACATAAAGCCACTGAACAGTATTATGCTATGAAGATCTTAGATAAGCAGAAGGTTCGTCCTCCTCATTGTTTACATGCAGAGCAAACTTGAGCTTTATCAGCTATACTTTTTACCTAGCTGCAGTGTGATGACTTACCATTGACACCTTCAAATAATTTTGTTACTGCATTCATTTTTATTCTTATTTATTGTGGCTATATGATGCATGTTTTGGTACATTATTTCAGTAATTATATATAATACATGTATGTGTTTACTAATAAAATATTGAATTCAATGTGTAAAGAACAAGCATCTCTATATACTCTGCATTGTGGAAAAATGTAGGAATCAATTACTTCTTAGATTGATGTACCAGAAATTTAGCAATTTCATGACTTACTTTATTTTACAATAGAAGCCCCTTTATTTAACATGAAAGATTTTTTAATTATCACTCCTTGGTATACTAAATGGATCAAGATATCTAAAGTATTTCATGCTTTAAATATGAAGCTTCTATTCTACTAGCAATCACTTACAGTTAAGGGAGTGAAAAAGAATTGTAGTACGTCTTGACTATTACTTTAGAGTACTATGTTCCCAGTGGATTTCTGACCTAGTGGGAAATAGGCAGGAAAATGTGAAAAAGTACCACTGGCCAGGCTGCATAAAGCGGCTAGACTAACACTGCCCAACAGAAACACAATGTGACCCATGCTGTTCTTTTACATTTTCTAATGCCCACATTTTTAAAAGTAAAAATAAATAGTTGAAATTAATTTTAGTAACACTTTATTCAATAGTCCAGTGTTTAACATGTAATTCATATAAAATTATTGGGATATTTTGCGTTCTTTTTTCATACTAAATCTTCCAAATCTGATGTGTTTTCACACTTAGAGTACATCTCAATTCAGATTAGCCACATTTCAAGTATTAAACCACATATGGTCACTGCCTACCATATTGGACAGCATAGTATTAGACTAGTCCAAGGTTTCACTTTAATTAAACTTAAGATAATCATTAACAAGAAAAAAGGTTATAACGCAAGTCTCTCTAAATTAAATATACCCATACACACACTTACTTTTTCATCTTTGTCTACTGCCCTCATCCATGTATTTTTCCTATCATGCTTAATAGTTTAATCACCTTTTCTTTCTTTTTTTTTGGTGGGTTTGGGATTTGGATTCAGGGCTTCATGCTTACAAAGCAAATATGCACAAAACAGGTGAGTCTACCACTTGAGTCACAGCTCCAGTCCTTAATCACTCTTTCCACTCACTCACTTCTTACTCACTGTTCATCCCACAACAATTTAGCTACTCTACTGAAATGGCTATGCCATGGGTCACCAGTCCAGTGATCAAATCATGCATCCACTGGACTCTTTTTGCTCATCTGAATTGACCTTTTCAGAGCAGATGACTGGAATGGTCATTCCCTTGACAGTGTCTTGTCCTGACTTTTGGAATCTCATGCTCTCTTACCTTTCTGGGTCCTTCCTTCTACTGTTTCTTTTCCTGTTTCATTTTCCCTTTGTTCTTGAAAGATTGGTAATCTCTAGGCTATGGAGTAGCCCCTCTTCTCTTTTACTTACTCTACACCTTCCCCCTGTGTATTCTTACTCAACCACCTTAGTCTTTCTTAAGCTTTCCACTGAGCAATGAAGCTCATAGAGGTCATTTAGCTTCTGCTCTCATTTTCCAGATGTATGCTCATGTTGGTAGTACATAAACATGCTTTAGATTTATCGTTTTTATTAAACATGATATTAAGATGTCTTAAGTGATTTATCTAGATAGCTCCTAATATTTTATCTTTCTTTGGAATTTATAGAATGTGCTTTACTTTGCAAAATATCAAGACAATAGCAAAACATGCTATTCATTTCTTTTTTTGCTAAGGCAGTGACTTTAGATTACTGAGCCAGCTACCTCATGGATAAGTCATGGGAAATGGCAAATGAATTATTCCAGAAGAATAACTGCCCTTTTTTGTCATTTCCATTTCTGCAGTGTTCTGGATCTGTGGATAATTAGGACAAAAAAACTTTACATTCTAAATTTTTTCATGTTTATTTAATTTGTTGAAGATAAGTAGCAACATAATACTCCATAATACACCCCCTTTTCTGTTGATAAAATCCACAAACCTTTCAAGTAAAATGGTTTGATAACCCCAATCTGAGGATATAGGGCAAAGGAACAAAAAAATCAATGCAGAAATTAAAGAAATCAAATTTCTTCACTTCATTCTGAGTGTCCATCATTGTTAGGCCTTTTATAGTTATGTTGTATCAGTGAATCTTCGCAATTTTGTATGACATTAATCTCCCTGTTAAGCTAGTAACCTCTCTATTTAAGTAATTTGTCCAGTGTCAAACATCTAGTAAGTTGAACCGATTATTTGATTTCTATGTCTTTACTCCTTGTTAATGCTTCCTTTAAAATGTATTGTCATCTCTAATATCATTTCTACTACTACCCTAGTTTGATCCCTAATTAACTTTAACTGGTCTTAAAATAGCATCATAATTTCCATGGTCCCTGACTTTTCACCTGTACTAATTTACCCTCTCCTCTTTTCTGCCAATGATGTTTTCTTACTGTATCATACCATTTTCCTCACCCATCAAAAAACTTGTATTTGAGATGGCAGAGTGACTCAAGTGCGAGAGGGCCTGCATAGCAAGCATGAAGCCCTGAGTTAAAACTGCAGTACTGCAAAACAACAAAGCCTTACGTTTATTAAATGAAGTCAAAGCTTAACCTACTAGGAATGCAGCCTTTCATGGTAAACTCCATTGTAGTCTCTTGTTTCATGCCGTTCCCTACATGTCCTCTATGCTCTATTTCTGTAACGTCACACTTGACTCACAGGAGTATATAATGCTCTTCTGAGTTGGAAGGGGATGATACATGGTCTGTCTTGCTTATTAATAACCTTGAGATTTGGCTTTAAAAAAATCAGCTGATAATCAGTCATTTACCAATACTGTTAGGTGTCTGTATTTAAACTAACAAATATTAATTATATATGAAATTATATATAAATTAAGCAATATATATTACTTAATATATTTATAATTCATATAACATATTTATAGTATATATGTGTATAATATGATTTATATAACAATATATAATTTATATATAAATGTAAATAAAGTAAATATAAATTACATATGAATTTTAAACATAAAATGTGGACTACATTCCCAGGGATATTGTTAATTTTCTTCTGCCATGTAGGAATATTTCCTTACCAATTTTTGAGAAGCTAAAGGTAAATGGAACTACCACTCAGACTTACCTTTCCATGGTTTCTTCCTCAGGTATTAGTTCTGGTTACTAACCATGAGTAAACTTTCTCTTCTGTCTTTCCCTAACCTCCCTTATCCACCCATCTTTTAAGAATGACCTCAACCCTTGCCTTTTAAAGTAAATTATAGTAGCACCTGACATTTACTGAGCTGTTACTTTGTTTTTTTAGTGCTAGGCACTATACTAATCACTTGACAAGGATCAAGCCACATAGGCCACTTATTTTTCTTTTTTTGTGTGTGTTTTTTTTTCTTTTCTCCTTTCATTTTATCATTTTTATATTCACTTACATTTGTATACATTGTTTGTGCCACCTCCCCCCACCACCCACTTCCAGGCAGAACCTGTTCCACCCTCTTTTCCAATTTTGTTGAAGAGAAAACATAAGAAATAGTAAGAAAGACATACCATTTTTGCTAGTTTGTGATAAAGATAGCTACCAAAATTGCTTTCATGCACTTGTGTATTGCAACCCACATAGGTTCATTTGTAGCAGACCTCTTTGCTATTTCCTGGTCTCCTTCCCATACTGGCCTCTCCCAATTTAAGATTACTATATTTGCTCCTCAACAGGGAGCACATCAGCCACATTCAAATTTTAGGTTTTCTTTCCTTTCTCCCATACATGTTACCCCTTAATGTGTGACATGTCCAATAATATTACTGCATTTATTTTGGGTCTATCTGCATATGAGGGAGAACATGCGATTTTTGGCCTTCTGAGCCTGACTTCGCGTAAGATGATGTTCTCTAGTTTCGTCCATTTACTTGCTAATGACAAAATTTCATTCTTTGTTGCTGAGTAAAATTACATTGTGTATAAATACCACATTTTCTTGATCTGTTTGTTGGTTGTGGGGCATACTGGCTATTTCCATAGCTTGGCTATTGTAAATAGTGCTGCAGTAAACATGGGTGTGCAGGTGCTTTTGTAATAACTTGAGTCGCATTCCTTCAGGTATATCCCTAGGAATGGTATTGCTGGATCATATGGCAGATCTCATATAGCCACTTTTAAAGTTGGCATTATTACAAGCATTTTATAGATGAAGATTATGGGACACAGAAAGATTATGTGCTCAGCCTCAAATAAATAGTTTCTCCTGTGACAACTTATGACATATAACTCTTCATGTACTAACTATTCCTGTATTGCTATTCACATATTCATGAATCCTCTCAAGTAGATTTTAAGCAGCATGAAAGCAGTCACTTGTCTTATATATCTTATATCTCTAACACTGTTATTATGATTTATATGATGCATAAGCACATTTTAAAGTAAGTCCAATTTTAAATGATTAATTTTTTTAAAAACAGTTAATTTAAAAGTTGGCTAAGCAGGTTAGGGATATAGATCATTGGTAGAGCACTTGCTTATCATGCTTAAGGCCCTGGGTTCAATTCTCAGCACCACACATAAACATGAAAGTATAAATACCCTGAATTTTTTCTAGTTTTAATTGTATTATGTCTCACCCATAAATAGTTGGCTTGGAGCTATAATGCAGAAAGCCTCTCTCATGTAGTTTTCATTATTTATTTCAAAGGCAAGATACTGTATATGCCTAATTAAAAACCTGACATAATTTATAAAAATAAACACAAAGCGGCATTAATTCTCCAACTAATATAATTTATTGTGATAATTCTGTACTAAGTGTTTTGTAACTAGTTAAAATGTGAATAGTAGTGACCCAACCACTTCATACTTCCTGGTACAGATTTTAAAAGTTGAGGTTCAAAGAGTTGAGATAACATCTCCAAATTTACAAAGTTGGTTGAGTTAAAGGCCTGGGTTAGAACACAGATCTTCTGACTCCTAATCAGCTTACTCTTCGCTCAGTATTATTTGTTTACTACTAACTTTTTATAATATACCAATAACTGGCTAGTGTTTTTAATTACCCTTCTTATTCATGTTCAACTGGTTGACTTCTGTGTTACTCGTTTGATAAAAGGCCTCTAGTAAGAAAGAATGGTACCATATATTGATTTATATATGCACAACACAATAATTTATTCCTCTCTAAGATCACCTGTTCTTAAATTCAGAATAGAATTCCATATGGAGTAGAATCACAGTCTTCATGAGGTCATGACAAATTGCTTTTTCCTTCTACTGAGTGGACAATCCAGAGATCCTTGGTTAATCCTAACAACCTGTTTATTATAAAGACAGTAATTTTTGCCAGTATTTTATGTGTCCTCTTTGTGGCTATGTAAATTGAATTTTTAGACATAAAATGAGCAATTTATTCATTTTACCCACTATTTTTACATTTTTCTTAATCCTTAACTTCCTTACTAATCTTCTAAAGTCTTTAAAAATCAATACCTACTTATTAAAATGATATAGTCTAGCCAAGTATTTTCATGTATTAACTTTTGAAGTAATTTTTATTGGTCTATTTCTTACCCGTACTTAGCTCTTGCTTCTTAATTCATAGTTGACCTTCTTAAGGTGAAGGTTGAAATCCTCTGTTAGGTTTTTTTCATTTTAATTTTATAAGCCTAGTTAATAATTATTATCTTCTTTATTCAAGTCAAGAAATTTTGCTTATCCAAGTTTATTAGTGCATGGAATATATTTTTATTCCCTTACAATGATAGTAACTTTTAAATTTTGTTTCAAGTAAACTAAACTATATCTCTCAACTAACAGGTTGTTAAACTCAAGCAAATAGAACATACTTTGAATGAGAAAAGAATATTACAGGCAGTGAATTTTCCTTTCCTTGTTCGACTGGAGTATTCTTTTAAGGTGAGTTTTAGTATTATCTAAGTAACATATTTTCAATGAGATACATTTTTTGAAAGATGAAGCTATAATAGAATTCTAAATGAGATGATAAAAACAGAATATGAATGATCAATAAAAACTATCTTTAGATTTCATGTAATTTTATCCTATTAAGCTTGTAAATTTAAGTAATATTGGAAAAAGTTTTTGTCCTCCCTAGAGCAGTTTTTCAAGGTGACGTATAATTTTTCATGGGAAGGTAATACAAAAATAAAATATATTAGTGATCCAGAAGCCTAGTAATACCTTATTAAGCAATTCTTATACTTATGCAGATGATATACTAAACACACCTTCTACTCTTAAACCCTCTCTATCATGCTCTCACTATTTTATTTACTTAGTAATTTGTATTCTGTTCTCCACTTATGCAGAAGAATCTCTGCTCCATTGTTAAGTGTCTGCCACAGTCAGAAAGGTTTATTTAAATTTGAAGCTTTCAGCTCTTTGGAATGACACTTGGCACCTATGCACTATTGAATCATATGAAATATTTTAACTCTTTTATCCCTTTAGTCTTTAAATCAAATAAAGACCTATATATTTAAAATATTAAAACCATTAATCTCTCAGGCATAAAATATAATATTCTTATTAGCTTTTTAAAGCTGTTTTTTAACTTTGTTATTCTTTTGCACATACTATAGTGTTATGCCATTGCCTCAGTGTTTACTTGTTTAGAAAAAAATTTACCTAAAAGAACAGAAATAGCAAAAGTTCCAAACTAATTTGTTCAAGAATGTCCGGAAGGGGAGGGAGGAGGTTCCCGTGTTTGGAAAACTAGAACACTTTTTCATTTATTTTCTTGCCTCCAAATTTTATTAATGTATCAGATAGATTTTGATTTTGCCTTTTTCTAACTGAACATGGTGTAATCTTAAAAATTTTCACCTCAGTTTCATAATTTTGACTTACTTTCTTTCATTTGTTCACAGGATAATTCTAATTTATATATGGTTATGGAATATGTCCCTGGGGGTGAAATGTTTTCACATCTAAGAAGAATTGGAAGATTCAGGTAACTAATGCTTCTCCCTTCCTTAACTGTTTATATATTTGTGTTTATTTTAAACAAAAAATTTAAGCTAATACCAATGCCAAAAATTCATTTAATTAACTAGGCTTTTAGCTATGTGAAGCATTAGGTGGAGACATTAATGAGGCTATATCATACTTTAAAATTCAAATGAAGCACTGTGAGACCAATTTAAAATTCTACCATTGATAGATATTGTGAGATTATTTGAAGAGTTCCCAGGACAGGCAAAATTAATTTAAATACCAATACATATTGAACAAATAATATTAGGGATACATTGTAATATATAGTATGTTGTATTTGATATATAGTATATAAAATAAAATAATATAATTTGATAATAATATTGGAACAGAGGTTTGCATAGGGTGGACATGAAAAAGGTACACATATAAATAATAGTAGGTATCATGATGATGAGATTATGAAACTGCTTTTCACAAATTAAAGTTTTTGCTATGTTGAGTTTCTAAAATATATTAAGAGGCGTTTTTACCTTCTTAGGTTATCACTAATAAGATCTCAGTTATAAAATAGGTTACAGACTCTAATAGTTATCTGTGTGTGGTGGCTCGTAAACTGCCATTGTTTATTAATAATCCTTACTAGAATGAAGTTAAATCCAAATGCAGGTCCAGCTTCAGTCTGTAATAGACATTAAGTTAAACACAGGCAAGAGCTCAAGCAGGGCTGCTGATGATAATTAGATTCATTTTTAAAAAGATGGTAGATTTGGGTAATCACAAAATAGTATCAAATAATAGGCAATGTTATTTGACAATATTAGTTATTTGAGTTACCTGAGGCCTATACCAGAATTCATTTATTAGCATACAATGTCAATAATATGCATCAGGAAATGTGCTAATGCAAGTAATTAATAATCATTAATAATAATAATAATTCATTGATTTTCTTTTTCTACCTCTCTCCTACTACTTCTTGTCCAGTGTTGCCCTATGATTTTTCAATGTTTACACTGAAATACCACATCTAAATCTGTCCTTAAAAAGTATCCTACCATTTTCTTTGCTTTGCAGTTCCCCATTTTTCTTTAAAGTGCATAATAATATAGTGTATAATGTATAATAACATTTAGTAATATTTGAACCAGAGATTTGCATAAGGATGAAGATGAAAATGGAATATATAAAGAAATAATGGTGGTATCATATTGACTTAGTACTGTGGGGAAAGTAAATTGAAATAATTCACTTTGAGACACCATCTTTTCTTATTTTTCACGCATATTATATTTTTACTCTGAATGTTGTTTATTTCCACTGTAGAAACTTTGAGAGAGTAAGAATTTGAGTAGTTGTTTAGCCTGGCTTTAATCAGAATCAATGGTGTTGTTAAGATTCTCAACTTAAATAGAATATGTCTAAACTTAAACCTACCACAACTTTAAATCTTCCTATCTTTCTGCATTCCTTTAAATAGTAAGTAGAAATAGCTAATAATAAATTGCATTTAGAATATTTTGCTCTCACCTTTCAACAATTTGGTTATAGATCTATGTAATGTCTGTATTTCTTCAATTAAACATCAGTGTGTGGAAATGATGCTGAGTGTATCTTCTATTACAGATACATAGAGAAAATAGAAAGAAGCTTCTCAGGTCAAATGTTTCCAAGTTTAAGGTGACATGTTGCAATAACTGGGAATGTGTCTCTCAGTCTCTACTTAGAATGTTTCCCTCATTCTTTGTCATTTGACATAGGATATAGATTGTTATAGTGTTGGGATGGGGCTGAAACTAGAAGGATATTATAATATGTTGACCCCCAAAAGTATACATTTTTCATACTCATTCATTCAATAAATATTTACTGAGAACCTGATGTGAATTAGGCTGGGACTGGGAAACACAGTAACAATCAAAGGGAATAGCACATATGTAATCTTTTTTTGAAATTTCTATTTCTATTGAAATAGGTCTACAGATTAAATTCATGCCATCCATCTTGAGAGAAATCCTGTTAATAGTTAAGGTTGTTCATTAAAGACACGAATCCGACAGTTGTTACAATTTGTCAGGCAGATTAATAGAATTCAATGAATGTACTAGAAAATACATGATAAATTCAAATTAGAAAATTGGTACATCCTTTCTGATTTCAGCATGGAAAATATACTGATCTATCAAAATAACAATGATATACAGATGTAATCTATGATACAAGAACTGCGTATGTTTACACAAATACACAGATTACACATGTCTGTTATCTATAAACATGCATAATAGAAATTTAGAAATTCACATGACAAGATTGCATATATGGTTTCTAGATAGGATTATAGGTGTTCTTTATTCTTCCTCAATATTTTATGATAGTTTTATGATACTGTAAGTATATATAATTCTTGTAATAGAATCTATTAAATTGGTAAAATGGTATTAATCTTCAGATTAATTCAATTAAAGAACTCCTATGTAGTGGAATTCTTCAGGCACTTGAAATTAGTGAGGAAAGGAGATGGAATCTGTTAACCATAACAAGGGCTCTGGTAGACAATCCAGTTGGCACTTTTGATTTTCAATCATTCTCAAGGTCAGGGTAATTACATACATATAACTATCTTTTAATATGAGCAATAATAATTTACAACAAGATGACTGTTTTAAAGATATGTTTATCATCAATGTAAGTAAATATAAGATGCTGAGTAAATCTTATAAGTGAAGATTCACTTAACATCTTATATGTACAGGTACATAGAGAGAATATGTCCCCAAAATGTATCAAAGCATTATTTGAAGGCAGCTTAGAAATTTACTAAATATTTGGAAACTAACAAAATTCTTCACATACATTAAAAAGAAAAACAATGCTTTTTCCAAATACCTCTACCCCATGTTAATTTTTGTGTATAATCTGCTAACAAGTATTTGTTACCAATTTTTCAGAAAATCAATGTTTTGTTTCTTTCTAGTGAACCCCATGCACGGTTCTATGCAGCTCAGATAGTGCTAACATTTGAGTACCTCCATTCATTAGACCTCATCTACAGAGATCTAAAACCTGAAAATCTCTTAATTGACCACCAAGGTTATATCCAGGTATGATTTGATCGCATTATATTATATTGTATTTGGGACAATGCTAAGCAATAAATTTACATATTTAACAGCACTTATCAATACTGTATTTCCCCCCATGAAGGGAACAATTCATTCTTCCTAATATCTTAAATTGAGTTAACGGTCTGCTATTATTACAGTGAAGAAAAATCACATCTAGGGTGGAACGGGTTATATCTCTAATAATCTGTATCTGTGAGCTGAGCATAGGCTCCTGAATAAGGAAGTAATAACTAAATTTATGTGTATTTATTAGTACCAAGCCTATTCTAAGTGTTTTACATGTATAGGTTGAGCATCCCTCTAATCTGAAAAATCCAAAACTCAAAATGTTCCAATCCAAAACTTTTGAGTACTGACTGACACTACAAATAGAAAATGTCACTCACGTGATAAGTGCAGTCAAAATACAGGGGCACTAAAAATATGGTATAAAATTACCTTCAGGATGTGATTATAAAGTGTATATGAAACATAAATGATTTTTTTGTTTAGACTTGTATATCATAACTTTATATATATGAAAATATTCCAAACTCTGGAGAAATCCAAAATATGAAATACTTCCAGTCCCAAGCATTTGGATAAGGAATAGTCACCATAGTATCTCTTTCAATCATGATAACCCTATGAAGTGTAAATACTGTTATTATCCTCATTTTAAGGCTAACAAAACTAAGGCATAGCAAGGTCACACAGCCAGTAAATGGTAGAATCAGAATTTGAACCCAGGCAGTCTGGCCCCTGAGTCCGTGTTCTTTACCACTGCAGTGCAGCCACCATAGGTGCCCTGACTGCATGTATGTCTACCATCAGTAGAGTGGGAGCTTCCCTCTTTACACATTTGTCAGTAGATTCTTCTTATACTGCTTCCACATTGATGGTGCAATTAATGTCAGAGGACACACTGGACTTAAAACTATTATTTTTACCTTTTATTTTCACTTTTTTATTCCCTGGGTCTAGGATCTTATGATAATGACTAAAAAGCAATTTTTGTTCTTCTTCTTGTTCACTTGTTTCTTTGTTTTGAGAAGAAAAAGGGGTTTCCAATGTAGGTTGTTCTAACCTTTATCCACTAAAAAGTTGCCTTCATGAATTAGTCCCTATTACCTTGACTTAATTTTTTCCAACTTTTGCATGGTTTTAATGTTATTTTTTAAATTTTTTTCCATTATATGATCTGGATTTTTTGTTTATTTTATCGTTTTTACATTTACTTACTTGTGTATACATTGTTTGTGCCACCCCCCTTCCAGGCAGAACCTGTTTCTGCCCTCTTGTTTTCTGATTTTGTTGAAGAGAAAACATAGGAGATAATAAGAGAGACGTAGCGTTTTTGCTAGTTTGAGGTAAAGATAGCTATACAGAGAGATTCCTAGCAATGCTTCCATGCACTTGTGTATTGCAACCCACACTGGTTCATCTCTGCCAGACCTCTTCCTTACTTCCTGGTCCCATTTCCATAGTGGCCTCTGCCAGTTTAAGATTACTATATTCGCTCCTCGACAGTGAGCACATCAACCACATTCAAGTTTTAGGTTTCCTTCCCTTTCCCAATTCCTCCTGTGTGCATACTCCCCTGAGTGCGTGACGCATGGTTTTAGTTTTAATATTGAATTTTTAACTTTCAGTTTAGGCACAACAATTACATTTATTGTTGAGTGATAAATGTTTACAAGTATTTTTTTTCTCTTATAGGTCACAGACTTTGGGTTTGCCAAAAGAGTTAAAGGCAGAACTTGGACATTATGTGGCACTCCAGAGTATTTGGCTCCAGAAATAATCCTGAGCAAGGTATACTTATAATGTCAGTATGCAAATGTAGCAATATGAGGCACTCATACTATGGACCTCATACAATTTATTGACCTGAGTTTATACTTTTCATTTGAAGTAACTTACAAATTTTAACCTATTTTTACATGATTACTAAATAATAATTATCTAGAGTCTACCACTAATTCACTAACTTGTATCAATTTTAGCTCAGGTTCTGAAAGAAATAAGCAAGTAAATCTAACCTTTAGATCTGGGTTTTGAAGCCAAAACATAATCTTCATAATTATTCCTAGTAAGAAGAGAATGAGAAAGACTTACTTGTCTTTGGTTTCTCTGTGAGGCAAATCCAGAGATTATATGTACCAGTTGTCAATTCTTTTGTCTCAAATTTACCACCTAAATGAAAGGAATATATGAAAATTATTTTTAAGTTTCAGCTTAATAGTAATATAGCAACTAAATAGTTTTAGTTTCATTGAAAGCATTCTTCCTTTTCCAAATGGCCAAATGTAATGGGAGAAACTAACCATATTTAAAAGAATATTTTAACTTCTCTTTTCCTTTCCTTGCCATTCCTGAAAGTAGAAAGCTAGAAAGGGGAAACTAACAAAAACTGAGCACAAATTAGGAGCAAGAAAAGGGAAAGAAATAAGACACATGCCTTGATGGGCTACAAATTTATTGAAATTTGACTAACCTATGTAAGTGTTATAATAAAATAAAAATATTTCTTGTAACTTTCTCTTTACTATCTTTCATAATTTAAATGATATATGATTTTTTGTCTATAATCTAAGTATCATTGCTATAAACATTTCTTCTTCTTTAAATGTACTTAGCAGATAATGTGGTGACAAAATAAGCACATTTGTACTGGTGCGTCCATATTATAAGAGTAGCAGATAGGACACACAGAAAAATAGAAAGAAACAACCAAAAAATTCTGTAATCCCACCAACCAGAGGCAGGCTTTCTTTAAGAAAAAACATTTGTTCTATTTTTCTGTGTGTGTACTCTAGTTTAAGTTCATAGTGAAGTATGTATACTTTTTTTGTTTCTGGGTTTTTGTACTTGGATGATAACAAGCACACAAACACGATTCTGTTTTACTTTTTCTTTTTTTTGTTTTTTATGGTGCTACTGTTTATGTGCAAATATAAAGTAGCCATTCTTCTATTGTTGACTATTTAGATTTTTATTTCTTTTTTTTTAAACTTGTCTTCAGCAGTTTTTGTTCTTTTTTGTTCAGGGGAAGTTGGGAGGAGTAGTTGAGGTTTTTTTGCTATTAGAAATATTGTGATAATCATCTTTGTACAGAAAGCTTTTTCTGTTTCTTACATTACCTTTCCTTGGAATGGATTCCCAGAAGTGGGAATATTGAATCAAGGGGTATGAACATTTTTAAAGTTCTTGATACATATTACCAAATTACTTTCCAGAAAGACTGTATGTTTTACACTCCTACCAGTAGTGTATGATAGTACCTGCTTTATCACACCTTTCCAGAAATGGATATTCTCATTTTTAAAATATTTACTGATATAATAGTCAATAAATGATATCTTGTTGTTTAAATTTCCATGTTTTTATTTTTTTAGATTTTTTTCAAATGCTTAGTAGCCATTTAGTAGTTCTTTGTATGTGTACATGTCCTTTGCCTATTTTTAATTGTTTAGTGTTATTATTGATTTTTAAAATTCTCTATACCCAGGGTATTAAATTGTATATGACATATTTAATATAAACATTAGCACAGAATTTAAAACTAGAAATGAATGAGTGAAGCAAAGTTGGTGCCCATTTCTGTTAGTAAAATAAAATGCTATTCTTATTATATCAGTTCCCCTTTAAAAAATGTATAGAATCAGGAAATAGGAGAAGAAAATCTCTACATATGCTATTGTGTTTTAGCTAATAATTTGAAAGCTAAATCATTTGTAAAGCTAATATTTTGACAAAAGGGTGGAATGTGGGGAGTGTTTATGGGTAATGAGAGGGCACATTTGGGTACAGAACAAAAGGTCTGGGAAAATCAGACTTATTTCTCTCCATGATCAAGTATTTGTTTTTTTTTCCCATGATCTTTTGTGCCATACAGATCATAAGTTGATGAGAAACTTATATAGACATATTAATATAAACATGTTATTGTTATTATTATTTATTCTCTTACAAATGGTTCTAGATGGGAATTTTAGTAAGGTTAATATTACAAAAAATCCCAGTTACATATAACCTTTGAATTACATACATGGTTTGTAAAGCACTTTTTGTTCATGTTATTCCCTTTGATTTGATATACACCTCACAAAACCTTAGGAATTTGTTTTTGTTCCTACATACATTTTTGAGATTAGAAGTAGGTACAGTAGATAGCAAATGTAAAGTATACCTAAATATTTATGTTAATTGTATTCCACATAAAACTTCTAGCCTTCACAAGATACCCTGAAAAGGACATGAATATCCCTAGTATTCTCACCTTCCTAACTCCAAGAATGTAGAATATTTTGAAATCACCTCCATTATTTATTATTCCAATACTACTATTTTGTCTCAAAACTTTTGGCCTTTCTAGATATATTATTGAAAACCTGATCCTAAGATTTAAAAAAAGAGAGAGAGAGATTATGGACCTAGCATGGGCCTTACGAGGTAATTTGCTCTAAGCCCCTCTCTGTCATTGAGCAGCAATAAATTATCACAGTAAAAGAGATTTCATTGTCAATAATGTTCTTAATGATTTTAGGAAGAATGTTTAATAAACCCTTCCAATGCACAATTCCAATATCTGGAAAGTCTCTCATTCACTTAATTTTAAATCTGACCTGATCCATTTGACTCTTTTTTTTTTTTTTTTTGAGACATGGGATTTGAACTCAGGGCCTAATCTTGAGCCACTCCACTAACCCTTTTTGTGATGGGTTTTTTTTCTAGATAGCATCTCATGAGCTATTTGCCCAGGCTGGCTTCCAACTATGATCCTCCTGATCTCTGCCTCCTGAGTAGCTAGGATTATAAGTGTGAGCCACTGGCGCTTGGCTTGCTCATTTTTTAAATTCTATGCATAGCTGTTAGCAATTGTTTAAATTTTTTTTTCAAATGCTTCCAGATCATTTTGAAATTTCTTATGATTCATTTTCCCCTGAGCAACTTAAGTAATAATTGACATTGGTGTTGGTTTCTCTCAGGGCTACAATAAGGCAGTGGACTGGTGGGCGTTAGGAGTGCTGATCTATGAAATGGCAGCTGGCTACCCCCCGTTCTTTGCAGACCAACCGATCCAGATTTATGAAAAGATAGTTTCTGGGAAGGTATGCAATACGTTTTATTATTCCTGTCTTATTCATTATTTTACATATGAACTTTAAGGCTTATAGACTGGAACCATATATTATCAGAGTATTATTCTAAATTGGGAAAATAAGACATACACAATGTTGCTTCTCTCATCAGAAAAAAGAGCAGTTGTACAAACAAAGTAGCAAAATAAGACTATTTCTATCTTCTATTTTAGAGTTTTTATTGCTTACAAAGTCATAATTCTCAGTATTTCTTTAAGTAAATAAAAATTAGTAGTTTATCTACTTGAAGTTTTAGGAGCTGTTTTTATATGCCCTTTTTCAATACAGAATTCTTGTTTGAATTATGACATGAATAATTTTGAATTTCTACAAAATTAGAAGTAACTGTAAAATTAATAAGCCTTTTTAAGATGAGAATTCACATAATCAATTTTATAGAATTGTTCATGTTGATTTTGATTATAATTGCCATTGATTTTTAGGAAATATAGAAATAACATCAATTTTTCTTGTACATGAGTAGATTTAGTATGTCATAATATTTCATATTTTATTAATTACTATATAAACCTTCTTTTTCATTTATTATCTCTAATTTTGCTTCCAAAGGTATTTTGCTTGGGGGTCAATCACTCACCTTATTGTGTACTTGAAATCTTTTTTGAAAGTACCACTGTCAGTTTCAATAGAGATGAGCCTGATTCTTCCTACCACATAACAAAGGAAGAGCATCCTTTTAAACATTCCCAGAGGAGGCATTCTACACATTACTGGTGGAGCATATGAGAAGGGATACTTGCCCTTCTTTCTATATGACCATGAAGTAGAGCATCAGTTTTCATATCACATTACCCTAAGATGTGGGATATAGACTCTTTGTATTTTATGACCTTCTTACGCAGAGATAAGCTTATCAACCTGGAAGTCTTTCTTTATATCTCAGACACAAGCTCTTTCAGTGTAAAACTGACCTCAGTATCCATGAATGTAAAATTTACAGTTACTCACAAGGTACCTTGAATGTGCCTAATTAATAATAAATCTTTTTGCCAAGATCCAAATTTAATCCATGGATGCTGTACAGCTAGGCTGTAGGGAAAAGACACTTACCAATAGAATGTGTCCATCCAACCAGTTGGAATCCACGTGGCAACATAGGAATGTTGTTCCATTTCTCACAGTGCATATGCAGTCTATAGGGTCACAAGATTTTTCCTCATATTTTGCTGTATTTTATGGGGAAAGTTTGGTCACAAACTTTCAGTTTGGTCAGTATTCACAAATTAGAGAGCTAACTAAAGACCTTATACCTCAACTATGTCACAGGTTAAAAAATAAATGCCTCTTATAGATAAATTAGATAGGTGTTGAAAGATTTCTACTGGTAAGACAATATGGAAAGATAATACAGTATTTATTGTAAGTAAGTATCAGTTGTAGTCCTTAATAACATTTGTAGATCTCTGGGCTTCAAATTTCTTGTCCTTTTAATTGTTTTTCTCTAACAAAATAAAGTCACAGTGAAAAAAAAAAGCCTTTTGATATGCACAAAATAAAACATTGAGAAAAATTAATGGACACGGCAGTGATGTAGTTTTTTAAGAATTTGAGAAGTGAATATTTAAAGGTCATATGAAGGATTATGAGAGAACTAAAATGTATTAAAATTATAAATGAGAGAAGGATATTTAATACAAATTCTAAGAATGTAAGAATTATAGTAATAGTTTCAAATACTTTAATTAAGGGTAATTACAAAGTTTCTGAATTTTTACTATATTGCTTTTATTTATACCTGTTCATAAAAGAAATCAAATTTTCTGACAAAGATGCTGTCATAACTGAGTTTAGATTTACTTAGAAAATTGCTTTATCAATATGAATAGCCTCAGTTTGAGAACCATTCTACATTAGGCAAAAATTTTTCAGCTGCTTATGAATATATTTTCATTTCCTGTCAAATTTTAGTATTTTATATCCAGTAATCTGCACATGCTCTAAAACAACAGCAATTTAAACTGTGGTCACCTTGTTAGATGAGTAACAACATAAAACTTTGTCATACCATGAAATGAACATTTTCCCTTCATTTATTTAGAAATGTGACAGGGTGTTTGGAATACTTTTGTTTTTAACTACAGGTGCCCAGATTATCTCTTCCTGTTTTAGATACAGTTATTTCCACCCTTGTTCCCTGTATTCAGCTAAAGCAGAGCTCATGACAGTGGAACACTGCCATTGAGTGACCTCTAGTGTCTGTATCATGTGAGATAGGTCACATTCACCATTTCCCAATAAAACTACCTGTTTCAGCACCCAAATCCAAGCTAAAATGGGTCTCTGTACACATTGCAACACTCTCTGTTTAATAGTTAAAAACCAAATTGGAAACTAACTAGTTTTTAATTGTCTATAATTGTTCAAATCATTAAAATCCAATTTTGGTCTTATATTTGTAGAGCCTATATTTGTAATTTTGATGGTTTTAATGATATATCATTTAAGGATATACTTTTCATTCAGAACCACTTTTATTATAAAGCATGTTATTTTATACAATTTTTATTGATTGTATTTTCTGTTCTGAAGCCATCTTATAAAAATTATTAGTATCAATGATTTATCAAAGTTAAATTTATGAAGTGATTAATTCACAAAAATACATATATTTAAACATTACATTGTTACTTTCTTTATTACAATATTTTAACTCAAGCTGGTATTTTTAAATGCACAGAAAGATGATCAATCAGCTTGTTAGATTCTCTCCTACACATATTTTGCTTTTAAAAAAATAGAGGAGGTGGAATTTAAATGTCAAATTATTCATGTAATATTAAGGCTCAGGTTTAGAAATGCACAGTTGACAGGAAAGATTTATGATCCTGAATTAACTATGCCTCATCCAGGCAGTGCATATGCTGAGTTTCTGTATATAATCTTTAAATTTTATGCTTCGGTGCCATAGTCAATGACAAGAATCAGTTATGGTTTCTACAGCAACTCTGAGTACATTATCCATGGGAATATAAAAGTTACTATTGTGTTTAAAAAAGGATACTTGCAAATAAAGTAATCAAGTAACAGCTGTTGTGGAGGTCATAATTACAGAGTCTTTGGCTTACATAATTTAAAAAAAATTCTTAGTTTCATTATATACAATGAAAATATTGTTCCACTTTTAATGAACACCAAGAATGTACAAGGAGACACTGCACAAAGTACAGGGACATAAGTATATACTGAATGATCAAAGAATTGGTTAATGTTTCCTAAAGAGAAGTCAACACTCACATGAAGAGTAATTGGTTTGCAGCCGAATGCTGCTCCCTTCTGTGTCAGGTCTGAAAGCTCACCTCCAGGTTCACTGATTCACTGGTAGGACCCACATCACACACGGTATTCATAGCTAAGGTGTTCACAGTGGAAGAATACAGAGCAAATTCAGCAAAGCCCAGAAATAATCAGGCACACACTTTCAAGTGCCTTCCCCAGTAGGGCCATGGGAAGCTCTTAACATCTCCTCTTCCTCTTAACTTGTGAAATGGTATACATCCTCTTTCGAACACATACCAAAGTCCCAGATTCCCAGAATGAAAGCAGGTATTCAATATAAACCATATTGTTTGTCCTAATAATCGAGGACCCATACTTGTCCTTAAGGAAAAATTTCATGCAGTGTAGCAACTGGTACCATTCAAGTTCCCAGATACCTGCCATGGGCCAAACTTATAAGCTGGTCTTTCTAAGGGTGGCAGTCTCAGACTCTCCTGTTAGCGCTTTGCTGCACACATTCTACTTCCTAAATAAATAACAAAACCTTTTTCTAAGATGCTATCGTTAATGCGTTTTTAGGAAATGTCATTTTCTGTTTGGCTATGGCTATAGTTTAAAGAGAGAAGTCATTTTCATGAGATATAAGTATAGTTCTACTATTTGCATAAAACCCAGGTCATTTTTTAACATTCTGCTGTGGTCATTTAAAATCCGTATTAATACCTGCTTTGATACAGCCCTTTACTTTTGAGTCTGATGGGCTGAAGATTGCAGTACTGGCTCCTTGTTTTTTGGTGGGAGGGGATGAAGATGGGGTGAATAATAGCCCTGCAACCACTTAGATTTGTTACATCTGTCACAGTTTCTGCAGAGGTAAGAGGATAGATTAAAGATACCACAGACATGGCACTAATATGAATAACTATTTGTAGTGTCTCAGCTCTTTCTTTTTATTTGTAGAATGCAGGCTGGTTAACGTTGCCCTGAGTCTGGTAAGACAGTATGGATCTGGGCATCATGTCTGCAGAAAGCTGTTACGCCTTGTGGAAAACTGACTGATGTATATGATCATTTTTGACAGATTCTTAGAACTTCTGTACCTAATTAAGGGAGATAATTTCTTAAAATTTATCTCAGTATGCTCATAGCCAGAAGCTAATAGATTATTGCTGTTGGTTGTATGCAAACACTTTTGAGTCATTTAAGGCTAGTAATTTTATCCTGATGCATGAGAGATAATGTTACTAAGTTCAGTAGTCTTTCCCCTGCCAATAATTGCAGAATAGCAGTGAGATTTTTCCCTTCCATCAGCCAGAGATCAACTTCATCATTTCTGTAATTAAACTCAGTGTAGACTTATTTTATGACTAAAAACAAAACAAAAAAAAATCAATGAAACCATTAAGGAATTTAATTCATGGGTTCCCTAACAACGTGAACTGATTTGCTTTTTGAATGTAACTTTCTTTTAAATTTATAGAAAACAATAGTCATTCCTAAAACTGAAATGTACAAGACTTTATAATTTGTTCTAAAAACAGAACAAATATTCTGCTCATTTTGCTCGATTCAGAGTAAGTTTCATAGTTCAACATATTACATAATGTAATTTGACACTAATTTATCAGCTATATTCACAATTCTGTCCTTATAAAATAAGGTTATGGTCATCCATCTTATCCCTTATCTATCAAATTTAAGGACTTAAGCAAAGATGAAAGTATTCATTCAATAAATTAACAGGTGTAACATACACCAAGAAGAAAGGAGATACTTCTTATATATTCCAAGTGATACTTCTAAAGCAGACTATCCTTAGGTATTTTGGAAATATTAACATAGACTATAGGCTTGTTGTCTCACAAATTTCTTCTTTGATTCAAACCTTCAGCTTCAGATGATTAAAATAGTATTTTAATGGGAAGGTTGAAAATGTATTGAATTAGTACCTAAATGATATTAGGCATAATAATGCAAGCCAGTTTCATAGATGTTACATAATTTCTTTTCATACCTGCCAGATAAAATATACTGTCATCATTTCAGAGATGAGGAAATAGACTCAGAAAGGTAAAAGGGCTTTACTTAGATCCCAGATCATGTGTGTAATTGGAGTTGAGACTGAAATCCAGGAATTCTTTCAACTAAATAGGAACAAGTTTGGCCATCATGATAGTCAGTGTATGACTACCTGGGAGGCTGAGGCAGAGGATTAGTTTAGCCCAAGAGTCCAAGGCCAGCCTAGGCAATATAGCAAGTCCCTGTCTCTTTTTTTTTTTTTTAAAGAAAAAAAGGAAAGAAATGAAAAGTAAATAGCTTGATACCATTTTTGAGGTACAAAAATATTCAATTTATTTAGTTTAGCTCTTTCATCCTGTGTATAGGTAAACCAAAATTGAGAATTGCTCATTAAAAAAAAAAGTTGTTTGTAGCAAAGCAAGAAATCAAATCTAGTTTCAGGGGCTCCTTCATTATACTTTCACTTGGCTTCAGTGACTTTATAATTTGGATTATTTCTGAAAGTTACATATCTTTCCTTCTCCATCTCATTGTTTTGTTACTCTTCTCTATATTAGTGGTCTCTTCCAGCTTCAGATTTGTAAATGTCAGCTGACAGTTTCTAAATTCATTTTCCACTTCACAGCTGACTACTATGTTTGGTTTCCTACTTGAGATCTCCACTCAGTTGTCTAATGAATGTGTTAAATATAGCAGCTCTGAAACTGACAGATATTTTATTCCCCTACAAATCTGTTTCTTCTGCAACCTTCATAATCTCAGACCATAGCAACTCTATTCTTTTAGTTGCTCAAACCAAAATGTCTTGGAGTCCTCACCCACATCTAATCCACAGAGAAATCATGTGGACTCTACCTTTAGAATATGTACAGAACTCAGCCACTTTTTACTGTCTCCACTGCTTCTACTCTCATCTGAGGCCCTAAGTGGTTCTTTAAAAATGTTAAATCAGACTATTACTCCTTTTAAAACCTTGCAGTGAGGGGGTAGGCATGCATCTAGGTGGTAGAGAAGCACATGTGTAATGTGCTCAGGTCGCTTACAAAGCTACATTTTGTGGGAACTGATATACCTGTTGTTATTGATCATCTGTACTTCTCACTAGAATGAAAACACCATGAAGGCAGAAATCTTCATCTTATTGTTTACTAATATATCCCAAGCACATCACTGTCTAGCACATAGTATGTGTTCAGTCAATATTGAATTTGAATTCATATTCATTAAATATTTATTAAGGTTAGCATATATGCCAGACCAGTTCTCCATGCTGGGTACAACAAATCAGTTGTAGTTTCTACCTCCCTAAAGTAGACTTCATCTTTGGTGTTCTACCATAGAGCTACTGATTCAGTAGGTCTTCTACAGATTCTAAACATCACAGAAAATTCTGATATACATCACCTAATGAGAGCTTGTTCCACATATCTACACCTCACTAGAAAAACAGGTTTAGTCTCATTACATCAATATGTTTGGAAAGTCAGCATAATTTCTGATGGTTGGAAAAGAATCCTAAGCAGGAAGTAAAATTAAAGAAAATGGAACAAAAAAAGCACTCTGTTTTTTTGCTAATTCCAATTAAGAAGTGTAAGTTGCATTGCAGAAACACCTTATGAAGAAACACCTTTTCCCTATCAAATGATGCCGGTTTCCCATAACCCTATCTCTCAGACCTAGTAGCCTAATTGGCTTAGATTGTCTTTCTTATTTCTATATCTGGCTCTTTACCATTATTTTAATATTATTAGCTCTATCTCAGACTGCCAGAACGCTCATAAATGTACGAGGATTAAGTTATTTTCCCAACAATTCTGAGTTGATAGCCTCACTGGAGCTTGGCTTTCTTATCTGTATACGGTTTGGACTAAATTAAACTAAGGTCCCTGCAGTTATTTCTGTGCTTCTGATTTCTCTTTCTGAAGTACTCATAACAGACAATAATGATGAAAACAATACCCTTCTTGTAGAGTTTTGAAGGAAAACTTGTCATTCCTCCTGCCATAAAAATTGTTGGTTTTCTAGGTTAATGTGCTACAAATAAAGGTCTTATATTTAAAATATAATTTTGTTTAGGTTATTCTATGTTGTTTTTTTTGCTAATTACAATTATATGACTTGATACCACTCTTTAGAAAGTTCAGTCAACAAAAATTACATTTTAAATTACATTTCAGAACTTTCATAAAAATATTTTCACAATGATTCTTATTTCTCTCCAATTACACTTTAAGATATGAGAAATTAACTTGGACTAGTATGAAAGTGTGCACTGCCTATCAAAATCTCTGGAGAAGAGGATGTTATATGGCACTAAAGAGGCCAATTCTATAATTCAAAAAGTTTCCTAAATGAACCTGAAATCAGCCATCACAAGCCACCATTTCTCACTTGAGAATCACTGTGCTGAAAACTAAACAAACAGCTCCACACATACACATTCACCACATTGACTACTCAAGAACATCACTTTTATGCATTCCAGAGCACTTATTATGTAGGTGCTTATATTCTTCATGCATTGCATTGCAATTTCTATGTCGTGCATTCCTGTCTATAGTTCTGAATATCAGGAACAGTTCGTATAAATTCTACTCTAAGCAAGACAAATCTACTTCATATAAGTTGTTTCTTTGGAATCTAAACAAAGTTTAGATGTACCACAGGAAAGTTCTGAGCTAATATAATCACTAGAAAAATGTTACTTTTGTAATAGATAGATGGTCCTTTAATACTCCTTATTTTGTAGCCATCCTAGCTAGAAAAATTGAGGAAAAGTGTTGAAATAAACATATTTTGTTCGTTTTTTGAAGTTGAAGATTTCAGTCTTTTAAAAGCTTCCTGATAATGACTATTTTTGGGTTTTTGAGTCATGGAAGGACAGCATAATTAGAAGTACACGTTGCTGGAGTCTGGGTACCTGTTTAGAATTACAGGTCTACCACATATTAGCTCTGTAATCGTAGACAAATTATTTAATCACTGTAGTTCTCATTTGCTTCACTCATACATATAAAGTAGGTACAATACTCATACCTGAGCCACAGCCATCTGCATTTTTCATTTTCTTGTCTCCCAGTTTATTCTGATAATTTTATACTGTTTTGTGATAACAGAATTAAGCACATCTACTAACAAATGAAAAATAGCTTCCTATGCAATGAAAGGTTGTGTGGTTTTGACAATCATTTTTAGACTCCCTGTTTTGATAGATTTCTTTTCAAAATGTGCCTATTGATTTCTTTCACTTGCTTCTTTCTCTGTTTGTAAGTTTAATTTGTATATCTCTGAGACAGGTTTATAATGAGATCCAAGGAGATCTCTCTTGAAGATGGGTGAACCTTCTGAAATTCTTTGAAAAGTTCTGTGTATAGACGCATTTAATTTTTGGAGCTGGTCTATATCCTTAAAGATAGTTCATGACTAAAACAAGGCCCAAAGAGAGCATCCAAATAATTCTCATTCTTTAAGACCATTATGGGGAGTGTAATGTATAGTTAAAAGTATTAGAAGGTCATCACTAAGTATTTGGTTTATATAATGACCTGTCACCTGAATGAAAAACTTTTATGAAAGCAGAACAGAAACACCATGTGAGTCTTGGAATGTGTGTTTCACCACATGCTGTGTTTGTGCAGGTCCGATTCCCATCCCACTTCAGTTCTGATCTCAAGGACCTTCTAAGGAACCTGCTCCAGGTGGATTTGACAAAGCGATTTGGGAATCTAAAGAATGGTGTGAGCGATATAAAAACTCATAAGTGGTTTGCCACAACAGATTGGATTGCTATTTACCAGAGGAAGGTGAGTGTCTCCTTTCTTTTTAATTTACAGGCTTTTTAAAAATTGGGGTTGAAATTATATGTAATAGAAATATTTTTAACTTACTACATGGTTTTTTTTATTATTTTACCTTTTAAACTAATTGTATGCTGGATCTAAATTAAAGTACCTAATAGCCCACACCTTGAAAATGAGTTTTCTGTTAGATGAAAGAGAAAAACCTATATTCTTGACCATTAATCTGAAGTATTTTCCCTGTTAAATTTTTTCCTATCCATGCACTTTACTCTTCACAATACTGTGAAAATTAGATATTAGACATTATCCTAAGGGTTTGCATTTCTAAACTGGTATAAGGCCACATTAGGAAGGCAATACAGAAACAAATACACTCTCCTATCCAGAATTGGCACACAGCCAGATATAATGTTTAATTGCTTTAATTTCTGGAGGCATTTTCAGTCTTCATTTTGACCTCTCTGTGGGCATTTGTCAGGGTTCCAAATTTTTCATGTAGTGTTTCTCAGAAAAAGACCATGCCTTTGCCAGTTTTTCCTTTGTTCTAAAGGAATGATTTTTGCCATTTGTGCACCTGCCATATTCTTATTTATCCTTTAAGAGCCAAGTTAAATATTACCTCTTCTGTGATATTTTCTCTAAAATGTGTTCAGTGATATTTTATATCCTCATTATTATTGTAAAATATTTCATTGGAAATAGGGACTTTATCACTCATTTTCATATTCCCATCATCTGACAAAAGGGCTTGATACATGGTCTCTACATGTTTGCCTGACTACTTACTGAGCATTGTTCTTTCTTTAGATACAGCTTTGCATTATCGATTTGAAAACCAGTTTGAACATTAATAAGGGAAATAGGAGTACTGGGGCTTGAACTCAGGGCTTACACCTTGAGCCATTCCACCAGCCCTTTTTTGTGATGCATTTTTTTTTTGAGATAGGCCTTGTGAACTATTTGCTTGGGATGCCTTCAAACCTTTGATCCTCCTAATCTCTGCCTTCTGAGTAGCTAGGATTATAGGTGTGAGCCACCAGCACCCAGCTTGAAATAGTATTATTAATGGTTTTGTGAAAGATCAAAACAAATTATCTGAATTGCTGCATTTTAATCTTGTAGCAATTATTTATTCATATATTTCTCCAAGCAGTTGTTGGATGCCTGCATTTATGCCTATGTTGGTACTGAGACTGCACTGACACCATGTGAAGCTTACAGTTTCAGGGAGGGAGGAATCAATTAAGTGATTATATAAATAAACATAAAGGGAATACAGAAAGAATAACTTTGTACCTGAGGTTTTTAGATGTTGTTTGTCTGCTTGCTTGCTTGCTTGCTTGCTTGCTAAAGGAATTCTTATATGATAGAAATGCAAGCAACTTGAAGGTTCAAATGTAAATATAACCAAGTTAATCTCTAGCACCAGTATATCACCATGATAAAACAGAGGAAAACCCATAGCTGGAGAGTAGCATATTGAAAAGAGATTATTTTTCTTATTACCCAAGTCAGCATCAGAATAGCTGTTGTCATAGCAGATGTTAATTAATAATAGTTATCACTTCACCTTTGTAATAAATTGGAAAAGATTTTACTGTACTAAATTACTACCTTCCTTTTGCTTCTTAAATGCTGAGTTAAAAATAACTGTCATAAAGTGTCTTCACTTTATGATACTCAATGTTTTTTCATAAAACCAAAACTTCTAATACTTTAGAAACTTGTGATGCACCCTGTGCAGCCACAGGTGAATTTCATTAGGGAAAAAAAATTAATGCTCCATTTCATAGTAAAAGCCATTTTTCTAATTCATAATTTTTTAAAGATTATAAATACAAGGCAGTAAAAGAATTAAAAACTCTAAAAAATATGGCAAGACCAAAACAAAGTGAAGGCAGTTTAACTCTCTCTCACGGGAGGGTCTAGAAGTTTCTGATACATAGTTGTTAGCATCATTGTCTCAAACAGATCTGTCATGTGGCAAGGAAGGAGGTTCATCATGATTTAAAATAGATTTAAGATCTCATAAAAAGTATTTCATATTTTTATATTTTTTGTTAATTTTCTATCACCATTACAACACTTTGTAATTAACAAAAGGAACTCTGTGAATTCTCATTCTGTTCTTCCAAACAGTACTGGGAAATAGGTGGTACCATTTTCCTCATTTTACTAATCAGGAAATCAGCTGTGATAGATTAATTAATTTAAACATAATCTTACAGTTGCTACATAAC
Organism: Castor canadensis; assembly: GCF_047511655.1. Classification (NCBI taxonomy): domain Eukaryota; kingdom Metazoa; phylum Chordata; class Mammalia; order Rodentia; family Castoridae; genus Castor; species Castor canadensis. The sequence continues at coordinate 91,661,253 of NC_133392.1, read as the reverse complement.
ATCTATATTTTCTCCCACTTAACTCTCATTTCCAACCCCAGGATCACATTCCCTCTTAAAATTGTCTTTAACATTATCATTGAAATGAAGCCCCAAACCACTGAACAACTCACTGTTTCATAAGATTTTCATAGATTTTATATACCGTCTGTTTTATGTGTGTGTGTGTGTGTGTGTGTGTGTGTGTGTGGTACTGGGGTTTGAATTCAGGGCTTCACATTTGCTAGTCAGGCACTCTACCACTGAAGCCAGTTGGCCAGCCCTTTTGCTCTAGTTATTTTTGAGATATAGTCTTGCATCATCCTCAGCCAGCCTGGGCCCACAATCCTCCTATTTATGTTTCCTGCAAAGCTGGGATGGGATGACAGGTGCATGCCACCGCACCCAGCTTTTTTCTGTGAGATGGAATCTTGTGAACTTTTTGCCCATATTGACCACTGGCACCCAGCTTTCTTCTGTTTAACTTTTAACTTTGAGCATTTGTGAGAGAGGAAGACTCTCTCCAAAGTCAGCAAAGAAAGAATATGAACTCTGGGATTAGGAAGACATTGATCTGAATCCCAGATCAACCAATCATTGTAGTATGGTCTTGAACACACTATCTAACTTTTACAAATACCAACTTTTAGAATGATTAAAATTTGTGTTAAGACAGAGAATGCAAAAGGAATGAGTTTGATGGGAAAGATTAGATAAAGTGATCCAGGCTCCATTTTCCTTTCTTGTGGAGGTATGTTTCATATGATTATAATCAGGTAATTTGTGAAGTAAGTATGTTTGTAATCATGAGAGTCCCTCTTTTCACATTAGTCATGTGTCTTTCCACTCTTTTTCTATGTTTCCCATCACTGCAGTCTATGCCATGACTTCCTTTACCACCTACCATCTTCTTCCTGCAACCTGCAGCATAATGGCTGCTCACTACACAGTTCCATTGGGGTGACTTGCTCCCATGTTACACAATCATTTTAAAAGAGCCTGCTCACCCTCAGTGTGTCTGTCTGACCTGTAGTTTCTTCTAGTGCTTTTTGCAATCTACTTTCTTTTTCATTGTTTGAAGTAATTAGTCAACTGTCCCCCTAGCATTTATTGAATAATCCTTATCTGGCCCCTTGTTATTTGTAAATTATTCTATATGTTCATCTGTTTCTGAACTTTATTTTTTATGAGTTCTTTTTGTTGATTCTTGTATATTACAGCATTTTATATGACTTCTTCATGTGCTTTAATATTACATGGGCTAGTTCCTCCATCCCTGTTCCAAATTCCCTGTTTCCCTGCCACATGACCATTATTTTAGAGCCAAATAGTTATAAGTATAGATAAATATTATAGTTCCTAGAAATCATCGTTATCTCCTGTATTTCCCTCCTTTTTAAAAATTAGACTTGTCAATGATTTCTCTATTTTATAGATCTTTCTAAAAATTTATATTGTACTGAGGGTTCTAATTAAAATTACAATGAAGTTGCATATTAATTAGGAAAAGCCTTTATCTTGAGAATTTGCCATAATGAACATATTGCTTCCACATTTATTCAGATATTCTGGCATTCAATAAAGTTTTAAAGAGTCTCCCATACAGATCCAGTTTTTTTATTTGGTATATTAGGAGTTTACTGCCTGGGATAAATCAAGCCCCTCTTGAAAACATGAATTCTAAATAAGCAGTAGTGTCAGTTTTATCCATCTTAAAAATATTTATGAGAAATTCAACATATGATGTGGAAAGATTAATAAATGTTTGCTGAATAACAGCAGAAATTTTTATTTATAAATATGAAAAGATTTAAAATACCTTATGTCTTTAAAATACTTATAAAATCAATAAACCATAAACAAATCTTAGAAATATACCTAAGTATTATATTAACTAATGATAAATAAAGCAATAAAGATAACAAAGAGTAATAATTATAAATATATATGGATGATATTTTATAGGAAAATACAAATTTCTAAAATTGACTCAAGAAGAGTCGGTAGATTTTTTGTTAAAATTTATAAGGAATAGATAGTGTTTATGAGCAAACAGCCAACTGTATCTAGCAGAAAGAAAGAAAAAAACAGGAGAAACAAATATCCTGAAGAACAAACTATAGTCATTCCCTAGAGATGGTTGCTCCAGAGGTTTGATTCTAAATTGCTGTCTGGCTAGAACAAGGCAACTGTCTGCTCCACTCATTGTTCTGTGGAGTGCATGATATAGGAGCCAGCATTTTGATGCCGATAATTAATTATCCTAGAATTTTCTTTAGTATTTTATTGGCTTGTTGCATTTCTTAAATGATGTCTAGATTATTAGCAAACCAACTGTTTATTTCTTCTTCTACTGGTATTTTAGGAACTAAATGGCACTTAAAGATATCAGTAGTAACAGAATAGGAATGAATTTTCTTTAATGTCTGGAAATTCTCCAGAATTAATTTTTCCCTGTGTTAATTATAGGTTGAAGCTCCATTCATACCAAAGTTCAGAGGCTCTGGAGATACTAGCAACTTTGATGACTATGAGGAAGAAGATATCCGTGTCTCTATAACAGAAAAATGTGGGAAAGAATTTTGTGAATTTTAGAGAGGAACAAGATCCCATGGAGCTCACACTCAGTCTTTGCCCTCTGTTGAGATGAAAGGTGGAGCTGAGGCTGTCCTTGTTGAAGCAGTTACCTAGTTCCTTCATTCCAGCAACTGAGTGAGGTCGTTCTTGCCATCATCCGTGTGTGCGCTCTGCATCACCTCTGTAACGAGGCACCGCTAAGCAAGCATTGTCTGTGCCATGACACAGTGTAGACCACTTCCCTACTTCTTTTTTGGTCATCTTTCTCCCCACTCCTATATACAATTCTTCCTTTTCATTACTGTTTCTCTGAACAGTGCTCCCTTTTGTTTTGTTGGTGTTTTAGATGGGCAGTGTTATGGCTATGTGATATTTGAAAAGACAGATAAGTGTTGCTTTTATTAGTTTTTGGCAATATTGTTGCTAACCAATGGCTTGAAGGTAAACCTTCTAATAAGTTTTTTACTTTGAGTAGCTCAAACTTAGTTTTGCCAAAACTCTTAATAATTTTCAAAGATAGAGTATATTATCACCAAGGAAATTTACACAAATTAAGACAGTAACTTTCTTGGGATTCACTAATCTGGCAATAAATTTAGAATAGCTAGACCCAGCATCTTGGATTCCTATAGACCAGAAGTTTGAATGCTCTTTGATTCTTTTCAAATCATCCTCCCCTTGAGTAATTATGGGACCAGATAGATGAGTCTCATTAGTGCAGAAATATGAGTGATATGGATCCTCACCCAGTCTTTCTCCTGTGGCACCAGCATTTTCATAGGTTTTGAAGAGGAGCTCTAAGGTTTCTAAGCCTTACTCTCCTATGAGTGGTATAGCCAGTATTTTAATAGAACATGATTGATAAAAGTGGCAAATTTTAAACTTTCTCAAATAGTCCTCATTGTAAATTTTTTAAAGGAAAAGAAGCAAACTAAAAAAGGACATTGGTTTAATATTTTGCTAGCTCAAACAAATGGCTTGATTCTTGCAAACAATATATTATTAAACAATATTTAAATGAGGTTTGTGGTTTTTTGTAATGGTTAAGAACAAAAGAAATTGTGACCTGCTTATTTTATTCTGGTGTGTTATATTTATAAGTCTAAGATGGGGCACTGTCGCAACTTCTGCTTTATGCCCTGCCTCAGCAACGAGGAAAGGGACAGAGTTTATCAAACTGCCACATTTGTATTTTAATTTTGAGGTGTGGATATTTTTAGATATGTCATAATTTCTAATCTCTTTTCTCTCTGTAAACAGAGTATATGATCATGCAGATACAATTTTAGTATTTGAGTTTAGTTATTTTTATACTTTTTTTGCCAACTGACTTTACAATGTTGCTGTCATGCCGAAATTTCAAGCACTTTTGCACATTTAGGTCAGTGTTTGTTGAAAATCCATGACTTATTTTTTCCTTTGCTTTTAATTTTCCCATCTCATTTTATTTGTGTCTCAGTGATCTATCTTAAAGCAACACACCAAAATAGTTTAAGATAAACTGCATTCACTTTTTATGATCAATTACATGCACACAAAATGAATTATATTTAGTCAACCGATCCTAATGTATATAAGCGTTCTATTTGCTTTCTTATGGGTGCAGATAGGTCACTGACATCCCTCCTGTTCATCTGTACCACACCCTTATAAAACCTTTGGAGGCATTCTGAGCTGTTCTTCCCACCAATCTATATGTCTCTAGGTTGTCAAGTATTTCTGCATGGTGATGTCATATAAAGTTTGACAGTGATTTCATTTGGTCCACCTTACTTAAAATGTGCAAGAAAATTTTGAGATACTCTGCTGTAGCAAGTTTTATGTTACAAAGATATATTATGTAAACAAATTAGACCTTTGTATAAAATATCTTAATCTTTGTATCTCATTTCAACTCAAGAATGTGCTGACCAATGTATTCTGTATGTATGCTACGAATTCTATAGTGGCTTTGTTGTATATTATTGTAAAGTTATTTCAGTAAATCATGGGGAAAGACAATTCGATTATTACAGTTTAGTTTTCAGTAATTCAAAATATTTCTATGAATTCTAAAAATATTTTTTCTATAGAATTACTAGTGCCCAGCTACAGAATCTACCGGGTAGGTGGCCCCTGGCATACAGTGGTAGTGAAGGCAGTTAGGCCGTTCCATTCTACTCTATTTTAAGAACACGAACAAGCTATCAGACATATCAAAGGAGTCTCTCTGACTAATCAAGTACACTGAATTAGAATATTTAAAGCTATATAAAATTCTCATTTTCAGCCACAATGTAGCCAAGAACAGATTAAAAACTTGAATAAAAAATAAGTGGCAAAAAACAACAGTATTTAACCTCAAATTAAAATGTGAAACAGAAGAAATTACGGTTTTTTCCAGTAAATAATGAAGAGATGGCATTGTACAGGAAGGAGCCCTAAACTGACAGTCAAGACATCAGAGAGTTTCAGGCCAGAAAACTATCAGGGTGACCTTGGGTCTCCCTTCTCTTTTCTGTAGAATAGAAGAATTGCATTCGACACTTTCTGGGGTCTCCTCTAACTTTCACATGTTATGACTAGATTCTTTTTATCTGATCTTTGAAGTAAGTGTTGGTAAGGTGACATGGTTGGGGACATCTTTCTTCTTAGCTCTGACAGTGTTCTTACAATTCTTTGAATACCATGAGAACCTTGTGTCTGTCATTCACTGATGTTAAATACACAGTTGATATCAAACTGTCAACTTTACCAAAAAAGATACTGTGGCTTATGGGTATATTACTGTCTTGTTCTTGTACTGACTGCCCATTGGCCTGAAAATACTCATTGTAAGCCTAAAAATAAATCATTTCTCTTTCCCACTTACTGTTTTTCCTGCTTGTTGTAAGAATCAAATGAAATAATGTATGTGAGAGCACCTTGTGAACTGTAAGCTATCAATGTAAAATATAAAGATGTGCTGTTTCATTAATTAATTATTTGTTTAGGATGAAATTTCCTATGCACTATAGCAAGGAAATGCTTAAAAGAGCTGTGTTTTTTTAATTAATCAATAACTGCAAAATTAAAGTATCTTCAAAGCATAAAACTACTGAGTCTTGAATTCCATTTGATGCTTTTCTCTCCTGATTTATTTTCTGCTGGTACTTGCAGGAAGATTCTTAATTTTCATGTGCTTTGGTGGTAGGAGCAGAGCAATAGAAGGAAGAAAAACATCCACCAATCTACTCAAAGTAGATCTTCACTAAGAAACTGCTAGTTGCATTCATTGGTTTCTATTTCATATTCGTCTAAAGTACTACTAACGCAGTGTTGGAAATATTCATAATTATAACATTGATGCTGCAAGAGCCCTCACCCTTGCATTATAATAATGAACCCTGAATTTTATCTTTTTCTTCAGGAGTGCTTCAGGGCTCTACATCCTCTTCCTATTAAAAATAACTTGATTAGTGTGCATTTCTACAGTTGTCCTTTACTGTAAGAAATAATCATTTTTACATAATTATTTTAATAACTTACCATTTTGTTTGATGGTTATTGTAAACATTTCTAAATATTGAAGCATTTTCATAAGATGATGCTTAATATTTTTGTAGCAGTGCTTGCTTTATTCTATCATTATCAGAACTTAGTACAAATTCCAGTTTTCTCTTGTCCTTATAAAACTAATTACAAAACTCTGGACATGCCTTTAACCTAGAATTATCATCATTTGAAATCCACTTATATAATAAGTTATTTCTTATGCATAAATATTGGATATGCCGTTAAGTACTCAATTTTATTTTAGCTTTTCTGAAGATTTTTGTATGTTTATTTAATAGCTTTTGTGTCCACTGATAGGGGCTGAATAGGTTGTGTTATGAATGAAATGTGGAAGTTCTAATCTTCAGCACCTCAGAATTGCTTACAGTTGGAATAGAAGCTGTGAAGAGGTAAGGTAAATATGACTGGTATCCTTATTAGAAGAATCAGTTAGTACATAGAGAGCACGCAGAAAAAGGAAGAGCAGATGATGACATGGGGAGAAAATGGCCCTCTGTGAGCCAAGGAGAAATGTCTAGGAAGAAGCTAGTTCTGCTAAGATCTTGATCTTGGTCTTCCAGCAACTGCGAGTAACTTAATTCCTGTTCTTTAAGCTATACAGTCTATTGTGCTTTGTTATGATAGTCTTAATCACCCACAGAACTCTTTCCTATGCATTGATCTCCTTTCAGATGCTTTGTACTTGATCAAAACTAAACTAACATAGGCTTAAAAAAGTGTCTGTATGGTCACAAATGTCAGTGTACCTGCCATCTTGTTTTCTATTTATTCCTGAAACATAAGCAGGAAGCTGAAAATAGTAGCCACTAAGATTTGAGGGTTGGAAAAGGCATTGGTAACTCAAACCAATAGTGACTCCAAATAGATTTGCCCTTGGTGTCAAGCTACCCTCTCAAAGTAACAATAATATAACATAAACCCAAGCACAGCAGGTTCACTGAGTATAGTGCCTGTCTACCTGTTAATAGTGATACTAACAATGAAATGACCAGAAAGTGGGGATGGGGATAAAGGACTGACAAGGAAACCCTAGATTGGTCACCATCTGATTTTTCAGTAAATACCTTAAGCTATTAGTTTCTTCTTGTTGCTCTAACAGATCTCCATAAACTAAGTGGCTTAAGCTACAAATTACTTATTGTACAGCTATGAAGGTCTCCCATCTACAATGGGTGTCGCTGAGTTAAGGAGATGTCAACATGGCTGCATTCCTGTCTCTAGAGGACAATTTGTTTCCTTGTCTTTTCCAGCTTCTAAAGGTCTCCTGCTTTCCTTGACTTAATGACTCCATGTGTGCACCTTCAAAGCCAGCAACCTGGGGCCAAGTCCTCATGCTGCATCAATTGTGTCTCCTCTTCTTCCATGTTGCACTTTTAAAGACCCTTGTGATTGTATTAGGCCCACCTGGATAATCCAGGCTACTGTCCCTATTTTAAGATCAACTGATGAGCAGCTTTTGTTCTATCTGCTCCCCTAATTCTCCTTTGCTCTATAGCCTAATAAATTCACAGGGCCTGGATTAGGACATGGACATCTCAGGAGAAGGAGGAGGCATTATTCTGCCTACCACACTTAATAGTGTCATTTTAGGTGGAAAATACAATCATTTGAAAAATGGAAATAGAGACAATCTCACAATTCAGAGAACAAGGGCTTAATGTAAGATTTTCCTGAAGTATAATGCTTGGCATGCAGTTTGTATTCAAGTCCATTGTTATAGAACATTACGTTCTGTAACAATGTCAGTAATGATGTTAGTTCCAAATACCTTGAAAGATGCTCATCCTCTCTATTCCTCAGTGCAGGACATATCTCCAAGTGGCCTTGGACTGACCCAATTCTCTTGCTCCTGTGTGAAGCTCTCAGAATAAACAGAATATCCTGAGAATGCAAATTCAATATGAGGTGGAACTGTCTGGAATAGCCCAGATCTTGTTCCTGTCCCTCCTAGGGAATGCAGCATCTTAAGGAGAAGCTGCCTGGATGCCCTGGCTTTGTTCCTCTCACCCCGTGAGCAGGATGGCCTTCAGAGCTTCCTAGCAAGTCATGTGCCCCTTGGGGACACAACCTGGGGTGGGCTGTTCTCGGAGTCTCTCAGCTGCAACCAGAGTACCACGCTCAGTAGAGACTACTCCATCTACCCCAGGCAGCTTTCTCCAGCCTTGGAGACTGACTCAGAGTGGACCTAAGACTTCTTTTGTTCCTTGCTGCCTATCTGTTAGTAAAAAACTTGTTTTGTGTAACTTGTAGGTGAGCATGTTCACTCTCACTGCACTCAGGCAGTTGGTAAATGCAGCGGGCAGAAAGGTTGATGCCTGTCCCTGGTGTTTGGCATAGTGACGATCCTTGTTATCCTCTGTGCAGCAGGAATCTTCCCATGGGGTTGGTAATTAACCAACCAGTTCCACATCATTAAAATGTAAATTAAAAACATAATCAAATGCCACTAAACAACCCAATAGAAAGGCTGAAATTAAAGACTGGCAATACCATGTGTTGAGGATGTAAATCAAATAGAACTGTCATACATTGCTAATAGAAGGTAAAGCGATAGAGTCACTTTAGTAGTTTGGTATAAAGTTAATCATTCACTTACCATATGACCAGCCATTTTACTTCTAGGTTATTTACCCAAGGCAATGAAAACATATGTCCACACAAATATATGAATGTTGACAACACCTTTATAACAACTCCACTCTAAAAACAATCTAAAATATCTGGCAACAGGTTAATAGAACAAATGCTGGTATAGCAATATATGGAATACTATAAAAGAATTTAAAAGAGCAAGCTACTGATATAAGAAACAATACGAATACATCCAGCAAGCATTTTGGGCTTCATATATTTGTCAAAACTCAATGAACTATATTCTTAAAATTAGTTCAATATATCCAAATGAATGTAAGTCAAGATGCAATAAAGACACTTGCACATCCATGTTTATTGCAGCATTGTTCACAATAGCCAAGCTGTGAAAACAGGATTAAGAAAATGTGGTATCTATAAAATGAGAGAAGATATTTTAAAATTACAGATAATTTCCAAATATACACACATGATACATGCCTTGTGTAGAATATATAAAGAATTCTCACAACTCAACATCACCAATAAATAAATACCCAATTTTAAAAAAATAAAATGTGGTATCTATATGCAATGAAATTTTATTCAGCCATAAAGAAGACTGAAAGTTTGTTGTTTGAAGGTAAATGGGTGAAACTGGAGAGCATCATCTTAAGTGAAGTTAGCCAGGTACAGAAAAACAAAGGAATATCTTCTCTTATATGTGACGACAGATCTAATACACATACAAGCATTAATGATAATGACAAAATGGTGTTTTCAGGAGACCTTGGTCCTTGCATTTCCAGAATGGAAGAATCCAAGCAGAGCACATGGGTATAAATGGGGTTTGTTAAAAGTTAGGAAAGGGAATACAAAGGGAGCATGGTGGGGCCCACTGGCAGAGAGCGTTTTTCCTTTTCAGGTGCTTTTAAAACCTACACTAACCCATGAAGTAGGCAGACCCAGGGGATTCCCACCCAATAATGAACAAGTGGGGAGGGACATGGGTGATTCCCAGCCAGGTGAGGGTGGTCTGGGCCATCCCTGGGCAACCTACATGAGCCTCAAACTTTTCCTACTTCTAGTTTGCCTCATTATCATATGTATATACAAATATATACAGAATATGTTTCCAAAACTGGGACTATTAGATGAGACTAGGGGAGGAGGAAAAGAAGAAAAGAATGATAGGAAGTGAATAATAATGAAGTACATCACATCTGTGTAGAAACAAGACACAAGAAAACACTGAAGATTGTTGAACAACACAGGATGGGGGAAAAGGGTGAGGAAGAGTAGTGAAGAGGGTTTAGACTGACTTCTGCTGAGTCAAAATTCTCCCACTGAACAATGAACAGACACCTAAACAATGAAGGACAGAAATGTAACGCAGATCATGTTAAAGGGAGGGCACTAGTGGGAGGAGGAATGTAAATGAAGAAAGTGAATGTGGTTGATGTACTTTCTACAAACTATGAATAAGGAACATTGAAACCTGTTGAAGTCACCATAAGAAGGGGAATGGAATACGAGGGAGAATAATGGAGGGGATGAACCAATTTGGGATATATTACATGCATATTTAAGTGTCACAATAAAAACCCCTGTATAACTATCATAAATTAATAAAATTGTTCTTTTTTTAATAAATGAAGGACAAGAAAGGTAAAGCAGGTCCTATCTAGGGGAAGTACCAGTGGAATGGGGGAGGGCGTAAGGAAGGGTAAAGGAGGGCAAATAAGGTAGAGGTGTTTTGTATTCATGTGTGAAAATAGGACAACAAAACCTGCTGAAATTGTTCTAATAAGAGGAGGTAAGGAAGAAAGATGGAAGGCATAAATCAAGATACATTGTAAGACATATGTAAATGTCACAATGTACCCCTGTGCAACTATAATTGCTAATAATAATTTAAAATTAATAATAAAAAATTAGATAACCTATACAAGTAGTACCATATACCTTGGTAAAGATGATTATAAGAAGAAAGTTATAAAAAAGAAAGTAAATTTTGCGAGATAAGCTTATAATGGATTAGTAATCTAGAAAATATGATCTGGGACGTCTCTCTGAATGAATATACAAAAAATAGAGACAGAAAAACTTGAGAGAAAAGTTAAGAAACATGGGACATCCACTACCAGGTAACTTCTTCCCAGACCAGACACAGAATGGAAATACGCAGTTATAAATTAAGGCTGAAGCCACAGACTTATCAACATATAAAAAAGACTTTTATTACAGTGAGGTCATTGCAGTGAACACAGAAGAAAAAAGAGAAAGATTAAAGAAAACTCAGCAATGGGGATGCATATTGAGAATGAAGACAATCTGCCATTTACCATCCTGAATTAAGAAAGTAATGAATGGAATAGAAAAAGTACTTATGTGTATCATCCAAAAACTTTTACCTAAAATGAAGGAAGAACTGAATTACATGTTGAAAGAGAACTTTTTTTTTCAAAAAAAATTAACGTAGAGCTTTCAAACAACATGACATATTTTGGTGAAGGTTTTGTATTTCAACAGTTAAAATTTTGTGCATGAAAATCAAGCCACTGCAAGGCGAGGAGGAGGAAGGAGGAATTAGTCTGGCTTCAAACATCTTCACAATAATATTCAATGCAAAAAATATAATTAAACAATGACTATAAAGGCTTGGGGAAAAGAACATATGAGCCAAGAGTATCATACCCAGTCAAGTTGCATTAAATTTAAAGGCACAAGACAGATCCCTTTAAATAACTAACAAAAAGAATAGAAAACCTATGAGCTCTTCACATTCAACTGGACATATAAAGAAAGAACTTAGAAGCAGAGAAGCAGTGATACAAAGGTCATGGCCAACACTAGTCTCTCTAAGTTAAGAACTAATTATAAGCAACTGTGGCAATTATAATTATAGAATCAACTATGTTTTAAACCTTGGCAAACTTAGAATAATATAACTAACAAAATTAAAAGGTGGGAAAGAAATGAAATGAGAGACAATAGAAGATTTCTAATTGCCTTCCTTATTATGGCAGGTAGTCAACTGATAGAATCTAAATTTAGTATGTGTGGTTAAGATACTGACTCTAAAACTCAATTATTGTTACAATTCTGTAAATCTTTTGTGAAGAAGGAAACTTTATCAGTATTCATTTTTCCTTCTTTTTTTGTGTTAAATTCAATTACAATTATTTTTATTTGTTTTCTTGTAATAAACTGGACTTTATAGTATAAATATTAAATTGAATACTTTCTACTAAAAAGTATGGCACAATTTTTGTGGAAAATAAGGTTTACATACCTTATTCTCTCTCTCCTTGACCTCTAATCTCTATATGTTCGCTACAATAATGTCACTGATGGTAAAGAATTTGGGGCTATTTCATAATTTTTCTTTCATGCTTTGCTGAATTGTTTGCATTCTTTATAATTTTGGCAATAGTGAAGGAAATGTTGAATGTTGCTTTTGTACTTTTGGAACTGATAGTAGGCAAGACCTCCTCACTAGGCAGTGATAGACAATACAATGCAAAATGGCTTTAGCAAGGAAAGGGAAGCAGTTGACTCTTATCAACAGAAGTCCAAAGGAGACTTCCATCAAAACAATCTCTAAAAGATCAAATTATCAGTACTCTGCATCTCTTTCTCTCTCCCCTCTGGACCTTCTCTTCTCAGAATTGACATATGCAATAGATACTCTCTATGGGGTAAAAAATGAAACCACCAGCCACTCTAGGTTCACATTTTCTCAGGAGTTAATGGTCCCAGAGGGAGGGGAAGGAAAACTCAGTACTCTATGAAGCCCCAAAAGGAACTCTTAATTGTTCTGCATGGGTCAGAGTCTACTTCTGTGGCAGGGAAAAGAAAAAGACACAATTGACAGCCTTACAGAACTGTGTGAATTGATAGAGAGGTAGTTCTCTAGAAAAAGATGTGCTGAGCTGACAGGAAAATAACTGATACTCACTCACATCTCTTCTGTACCTTAAAAACAAACTCTAAAAATTTTATATAGAAAATAATTGCTTTCTATTTTTCTGAAAAAGAACTTTATGAGTTTATCTGAGTGCTGGAGATAAAACTTCATGGAAATTATACCACTTATTAAGAAATAAGCCTCATAAATAATGTCACAGACAAAAATAAATGATCACCCCATCCTCTCAAATCCTTGCAAAGATTTATAGGTTTACTCCCTCCCACTTTTATTTTTCTTATGCTTGTGGGAAATCATCAAACTCAGAGATTTATTTCTCCTAATGTATAAATTCACAACTAAGATTCTCAGTAAAATCTATTTCTATTTAGGACTTAAAATTATTGAGATAGAGCATGTATTTTGTCATTTTTTAAAAATCCTACTTTTATCCTTTACTAAACTTTCTGGAGACAATTTAACCAATAAGAAATTTAACAAAAAATATGATTTGTGTAAAATATTATTAAAAACAAGCTACATTCTGTTAACTGAATGTTATTTTAGGAAAAAATGATCAAACAGCCCTTGTGGGACACTATGGCAGTTCTAACCCTATCCACAAATTCTTTGCCATTCTTCCCATTGAAAAGTGGGGGGTCTATGTTCCCTCTCTTTGAACATGTGCTTACTTTGTGATTTGCTTCTAACCAACAGAGTGCAGAAGTACAGTGTGTAACTCCAATGTGAGATACAACCTTGTTTTCTGAGCTATTATAATGTATTGGCCTGAGGCCACCAACAACTAACCTGAGGCGACATGCTAAGAGGAAGCCAAGGCCATACACAAAGGCCATATAGAGACATTCACATAGGTAGCTTCATCCACGCTCTGAACCCACAGCAACATCAACTTGCAGGGATGCGAATAGTCCCGCAGATGATACCAGCCCCCACTGATTTACTTACAGATGGATGGCATTCCCAGGTAAGGCCCCAGGTATCTTGGGGCAGAGACGAAAAAGTTCAACTCTTACCTATATTAACTTGTGATCCATGAAATTTCTGAAATTAATCAACTGGTTGATTTAAGAGGCTAAATTTTGGGTCATTTTGTTATGAAGCCATAGATAAATGGAACACCCATACCTAACTGTTAAGAATGCAGTGGGTAAAAGCAAAATAAGGTCCTTTTGTTGGTGGAGAGGCTCAAGTGGTAGAGCAGCTGCCTAGCAAGCATGAGGCCCTGAGTTCAAACCCCAGTACCACAAAAGGTAATAATAATAATAATAATAATAACAATAACAAGGTTTTTATTTTTACTTTAAAAAATTTTTATTATTGTTGTAATGGGGATACATTGTGACATTTAAAAAAATTCTTACAATTTATCATAGTTGAATTCCCCCCCTCCATCATTCTCCCTTATCCCCTTTCTCCCCATTCTTGTTGAATAGTTGCAACAGGTCTCATTTTTTTCATTTACATGCATGTGTACAGAATATTTCCACCATATCGCCTTCTGACTCCTTTTCCTTATATCCTCCCTTCTCCCACTGGTCCCCACCCCCAGAGAAGACCTGTTTTACCCTTCCTATTCTGTATTTTTTAAAAATAAAAAACAACAAAAAAGCATTTTTGTTTGTTTAAGATAGCTATATAGGGTGTTTCATTGTGATATTTCCATGTATATATGTATTATAACCTGAATTGGTTCATCCTTCTATTTTTCTCCTTTCTACCTTAGTCCCGTTCTTGTGGTGATTTCAACAGGTTTAAAAATTTCTATATTCATTCTTTTATAGGAAGTATATTAACCATGTTCATCTTTTTAACTTCCTTCTTTTACCTTCCCTCTCTCGTAAGTGACCTCCTCATAATGTAACCTGTTTTGCATAATATTGCTTGTATTTATATTAGGTCTATATTCCACATATGAGAGAAAACATGCAGTTTTTGGTTTCCTGAGGATGGCTAACTTCACTTAAGATGAGTCACTTCCTTCCAACTTTAGTTTCCTCATCAATAAAATGGGGATAAATAATAATATTCCTTATCTCACAGAATATTTTATAAAGCTTTAGCACTTTTTAAGCCCTTGGAAAAGTGCCTGAAACACTGTAAGTTCTCTTTTGGCTAATATTATTATTAATAAGGTTAGAAGAAGTTCATAAAAATGATAAACACTAAATTCAAGATACCATGCTACCTCTATGGTGGGGAAGAGAAAAGAGTTAAAGATGAAATATAGGAGAGAAACTCAGAGAACTACTTTATTATCAGTGTTTCCTTTATTAAGTCATGTGACACATACATAGCTGTTCATTAGATTTTAATATATTCTTACATCCTAAATATTCCATGATAATTATAGAAAACAGTAAGACTATCACAAGATCTCTGGGAAAGTCTTAGCCAAACATACACATTAAGTCTGGGAAGCAATACTTCTAGATTGAGTTAATGTGGAAATGCCTCTCTCCATCAATAAATGCATAGAAATGCTGAACAAAAGAGAATAACAACCCAAAGGTTCAGATGATTTCAAAAGAAAATAAAGGAACACCCTGGTGCTGTAAGTGAAAAGAGAATCAAAGCCATGGTAAAAGCTCAGTGGAATAGTAGACTAGCTAGAAGCTCTGGAGAGTCACCATTGGAGTTTTATTACCTAGCAGGGTCAGGAGCAGTGACCTTGGGTACATTGAAAGAGAACAAGATACTTCTGCATTAAACTTAGAGCCTAAAGACTGAATTTCTACAGAAAATGTACTAAATAAAGTCCAATCTCCATCCCTGGGCAGTGGGAGGAAAGAAGCTTGTGATTTTGAAGGACATGTAGGAAAAACAAGACAATTTGCAAAATCACATATCCAAACCTGGATCGAATGCATGGCGTGAAAAAAGAGCTCAAGCAGAGCAATTCAATAGAAGCTTGTCTGAGACTAAACCCCTGTGTCACATAGAAACACAAAATGATATGATGTTGACACTTCCATAACCCATATTGCCCCTGAAAAAGAAATGATGTTAAAATTATAATCACAGAAGTACATTAACTGCTCTGAGGGAGAGTTAGCAAATACAACAAGATAGGAAATCAGTATTCCTAAAACTTTTGGGTCAGTGGTAAAAAATGAAGTAACACATTCTCAAAAAATAAATTATAGGAAGATGAGAAGATTGGGAAAAGAAAAATGGAAAATTCAAAAACAAAACATGTACATGTACAGAAGTAACAGATGGGACCATGAGACAAGAATATAGGTAGCTGTTAATAGCTGGAAAAAGCAAGGAAACCAATTCACCTCTAGAGCGTTTCTCTAGAAGGAACCAGGCCTGCTAACACCTTGAATTTAACCCAAAAAACTCCACAGCAGAATCATGACTCCCAGAACTAAAGTGTATTTGTGTAATCTGAGAACTCTATGCTGGTGCTAAAACACTCTAAGAGAGCAAGAGTCCAGATATTAACCTGTGCTTCTGCTGAGAAATGTATTTCCCCACTATTAAGTAGTTTATGTTTATTTTTGGTTCTTAACCTTGTACAGTCAATGTACACATATTGTAAAATATGACGACAGAACAGAAGATAAATGTTAATGATCCGAATGACATAACCTGGAAGGTGGAAGGAGTAGCAGATACAGATGGAAGAATGTCCTTATCTTACAAATGAAAGCTCAAAGACATTATTGAAAGCTGATGGAACAAGAGAGATTTAAGTAGACATAATTTAAAGTTACACAGAGGTACCAGCTGAAGAACTAAAGATAACATAGTCAACTGTCAAAAATTAAGATGAAGCAGGAGAAAGGGACATGAAGGTATAATGTGCTATCTAAAGGTTTTTTAAAATCAGCAAATAGCAATAGAAATGTAATCAAGTGACAATTTGTTTCATACTGCATGCAGAGTAGTGAAACTGTAGTTCCTTGACTTTATCAATCTGGTTCCCCCCAGAAAACTCCCAACCACTTGGCCAGGAAAGGAAATAAATATGCTAGTCATTTTTAAGCATAATAGTCTCGTAAATCAAGCAGCTACTTTCAGAAAGTATTTCACAGGACTCTCCACCTGATCTAACCCATCTGCAGTTAGAGAGCCAGTGTTACCTGTGTGTCCTTACTGCATTGGGGAAGGAGGGATTGGACTTTAGGTGTAACTGACAGTATGTGCTGCCCTTTGGCACCTTGTATTTTTCAATTCAGTTCCTTTGTTAAACTCTTCCACATGTCAGGCACTATTCCTGGCTCTGGTCTAAGTCAAGACTCTTTTGCATAAGACACACCAGTCTTCTCCAGCCCTGTCCCGGGGTCCCTCCTCTCAGTTCACACTAGACATCTGGTTGCTCCCTGAAGTGATTCTCAGCCTCAATTTCTCAGAAAATGTGGATGTACTCTTGAAAAATGGCAGCTGGTATTCAGTTATAAGTAATGAAAACACCAAAGATCCTTACTGATTTATTTTGATTTAACATTAGCACAGATTTGAGTGATGCCTTTAGCAACAGCCTCCCAATTACTTGCATTTTTACATATTTTCTTGTGTGGTTAAAAGAGAAATGATGAATGGGCTCATAAATACCAACACAGATCATCACCATCACATACACATCATATTAGACATGTGCAGAATTTCTGACATGCTTATTTAAGTTGGCTCCTGAATTACCACATTGCTCTTGCTTTACTTTGTCTCACTAGACCAAAAGTATTTCTGGTAAACAAGGGCTGATCTTAGGCCTCTTTGGATCAACCTCTCAGTCCCTTTACATAACATGTGTTGACTGACTGCCCAAATACTGACCTGATAATCTGGACACATTGGTCTAATAAGGTCATAAATGGATGGGTAAAAAATTATAATTTAGAAATATTTTTCTCTAAGAGAGGCAACATAGATAGAATGAGCATGACTTTAGAATAACATCTAGGGTTGGTGGAGAAGCTCAAGTGATAGAGCACCTGCCTAGACTCTGAGTTCAAACTCCAGTACAGCAAAAATAATTTTTTAAAAATCTACTCAGAATAGTGTCTTGACCCTATCATCTACTGGTTGTATAGAATTGAGAAAGTGACCCAGCCTTGCTGCTTTGCAGTCCTCACTTATAAAATGGGGATTAAGAAATACAAATAAAAATTAAAACACAGTTTTTAAAAAAAAGCATTAAGTGCACAGACTGGTTCAAGGTAGATGTACAACAGATGTTCATTCTTTCCCATACTTTCTTTCACTCCAAGAGGATGGGTAGGAAATATAGCTAAGGACACAAAAGTGCAAAAACCTCAGGTGTCAGAAAAGTGACCTTTGTAATGGCACAATGTACCTCCACCCAGCACAATAATAAAGGGACATAGGGTAACTGGGTCCAGGAACCGTTCACACCTGGTGTCTGCCCTGTGGTTGGGTGGATGGTGAGTGACTGTGAAGCTGCTCTGGAGGCTGGTCTTCAGCCTAACTCTTCTAGTTGGTCTACATGTTTTGCTGACTGGGCTCCCTGGGAAGACAGGTGCCCCTTTGTCCCATTCCTCTCATGTTAAGAAAGATGACTAATCCACTCTCCAGCTGAGTGAGCAGTGCTTGGCAAAGTGTTGTCCTTGTCCAGATCTATTATTATATTACAGAAGCCTGAAAGTCTCACAGGGTACCGATACCTCCTGAGGTAGCATCACAATGGAATTAAAAACCTGACCTTGAGTGGCTTTTCCTTGTGCACTCACACCTGTACAGTACAATCTGGAAGCACTGAAGAAACAGCAAAGCCAAATTTCATTCTTGTGAATGCTTCTTTGTCCCTGAAAACTTGCTTTTTAATAAAACATTAGCTAGGATTGCTATTTGTCTGGTCATGGGGAAAATCACGTTATTCTAGAAAGGAAATGAAGTAGCATTTCTTGGCAGCCAATTTGGAATTCTACATTTTATATCATTCAAAGAGCTTCTGCAGCTGGCGGAAGATAGCAACTTGTTTGAAGAGAGGGATGAGAAACTCATCAAAGAATTACACCTCCTTGGGGTAATTTTGATCAGAAATAGGACAGATGCCATCTGTCTAGCATGACTCCTTCATTCATTCATTCATTCATTTGCTTGTTCAGAAATATTACTACTTGTGTGTGTGTTGCTGTGATACAAAGATGATACAAAACAAGGATAGGAGACTTGCCTGTGGACAAATTAAGTCATGCAAGACATGTGTAAGAAAAAATGCATAAGCAAAGGATTATGATAGCTATGCAAGGGCAGAGGGGAAAGAGCTGCAGAAATTAGACCTGGGCTTTAGTTTAAGGATGAGTAGGCCTCCGGGTTTATCAATGGGGAAAGGCATTCCAGTCAGAGGGAGCAAGGGTTAAACCCCATTAGGGATATTGTATAGGGAAGTTCAATTAATGGTGTGTAATACTGGAACACTAAATAGCAGTGGGAAAGTAGTAAGAAATGAAGTTGAAGGGAAATTCACAGTCATATCATGAGAGTCATGGAATGCCATACCAAGGACTTTGGACATCACCCTATAGGTTATTGGAAAACATTGAAGAATGTTGAGTAGAAGAGAGTCGTGATATGAGCTAGAGATTTAGTTGTGTTATCAAATATATGTTTGTGTTCCCCCAAAGTTGATAAGTTAAAATTTAAACCCCAATATGATGATATCTGGACAAGGATAGCAGGTTATTTGGGAGGTAAACAGATCATAAGTGTAGTGTTCTCATTAACAAGATTAGTGCCCTTGTAAGGAGGGACCAGAGAGCTAGCTGGATCTCTTTTATGTCACGTGAAGATAGTCATGTTAGGAAATCTACAAACCCAGAAGAGGACCCTCACCAGAAACTGTCCATGGGAGAACTCTCATCTCAGACTTCCTATTTGCAGAACTGTAAGAAACATATTTCAATTGTTTGTAAGCCACCCAACCTATGGTATCTTGTAATAGCAGCCTGAGCTAAGACTGGCTGGAATAAGAAAGAAGAGTGAATCCTAAGACATGAATTGAGAGTGCTAAAATAATCCAGTAAAAAGACAATCAAGGCCCAAAGTCAAGTAGGGCTGGATTAAAAAGTGAAGGACTCACAGCTTTTGGCTTGAGAAGCAGATCTGTGTGTGGAGACTATGAGTGGTATGGCTATCCAGGATATAGTTAGAGATGTTTTTCTCAGTTTATCAGAGAGATCTGGATGGACAGATAGGTTTGCAAGTCATCATGCACAGTACAGGTAGTAGTTAAATATTAGAACATAATGAGATAATTTTGGGGGGACACAAAGAGAGTGAGGTTTCAATGGACATCCCAATTTAGTTTATCTTGCATAATGCTTTGAAATATTCAGACTCATTGCCAATATTTGAAAGTTGAAAGATGTAACAAAGAAAGAAATTCTAAAGCCCTGGTGTTCCTGAAAAATCAGAAGATCTGGCAATACTGGGTTCACATCTTCACATAGCAATGATTGGATTGGCTACTGTCCCTTTAAAGGAACATCCAATTAAACAATTCTGTCTTCTTGTCAAGCCTCACTCTCTTACATTGCCAATTTGGTTCCTGATGGCCTCAGTGTACATAGAGAGCAATAACAATTAAGAATCCTGCCATGGGTGGTAAGGGAGGGGGTGGGGGCAGGGGGGAGAAATGACCCAAGCCTTGTATGCACATATGAATAATAAAAGAAAAAAAAAGAATCCTGCCATGACAGAGTGGCCCCCAAAAATGTCCATGTCCAAATCCTTGAACCTGTGAATAGCTGATAATAAATGGCAATAGGAAATTATGGTAGCAGATGGAATTAAGATTGTTCCCCAACTATCCATAAAATAAAGAGAGTACCCAGATGAGCAGAATACAACCACAAAAATCTTTAAAAGTGGAAGAGGGAGAAGAAGGGAAGTGAGAATGATGTAGCCTGAGAAGGATCTGGCCCAATGTTTGTTTGAAGATGGAGGAATGAAACAGTGTTTAAAACTGGATGAGGGAGGCAGGAAAGAAATATAAAGAGACATCCAACCAGCCATCACTGGTTATGTGCCAAGGAGTGTGGGCAGCCTCTGGAGGCTGGAAAAGTTGAGGTCACATTTTCTTCTGGCACCTCCACAAAGGAATGCAGACTTTGATTTTACCCAGTGAGCCTTTCTAACCTACAGAATTATAGGATAATGCATTTGTATTATTTTGAACCACAAATGTTAGGTAATTTGTAAAGTGCCCATAGAAAATGAATAAATGAGCCAGGTGAGGTGGTGCATGCCTGTAATCACAGCACTCAGGAGACTGAGGCATGAGTAGCATGAGTTTGAGGCCAGCCTGGACTACAGAGTGAGACCCTGTCTCAAAACACCAAAAGGAAAGGATAGAAAACAAAAAACTAGGAGAATCTGGCTCAGTATAGCAAGTCCTACACAGAGATGCTTGGGTGGTTGGATATGCCTGAGCCTCTATCTGAGGACTAGCCACTAAGGCAGTAGCATGAGCAAGAGATGATCCCTTTCATTCTTTTGAAAGTGTATGGGGATCCAGAATGGTGACTAGAGGACAGAAGCAGACAGCATGTGCTCCATAAATTAAAAATTTTGCTGAGACACTGGAGCCACCTTTGGCAAAAAAACCACCAAGAAGAATCAGAACTCTGACACCCTAAACACCCAGCCTGTTAAAAAGCTTGTCCACACCATGTTACACTGAGAAAACAGGAGGACCCCCATGCAGCCAGACACCAGCTCCAAACCTGCTTGGGAGACACAGACCAACAGGTGAGCAAATAAGTGGCACACGGTATTCCCACAGCCACCCCTGGGATAAATCAGCATAGTCCTTTGGACAGACTGATCCCCACCCTGCAATAAAAAAAAAACACTGAATAATACACAAGGAACTAAAAAGGAATATGCAGCAGAGTGGGTGGGATACTCTGAGTGCACTGGAGAAGGGGGAAGAAGCAAGGAGCTGATCTCCCCATGAACTTTTAGTAAACAAAGACTGGAAAGGCAGAAGGGCTGACAGTGGGTGGGTGATAAGCTGCTGCCTGAAATAGGGCAGATAGCAGTCCACAAAAATCATCTCCTGAGCCAGTGAGCAACATCCAAAGTCAAACAACACTGCAAAATTGAAAAACAGTCAGCAAACCATCATAACATGCTGACAGCAGAGAGCAGTCAGACGGATCTCTGACCTTGCCCCAGAGAAAGGGGGTGAGGCAAAGAAACAAGCCCCCAGTAACTAACGCAGTGAAAACCCAACTCCAAAGCAGGATGGCTAGTGGGCCACAATGCTGATCTCCAGAACCTGAGGACAAGCTACACCTCATTGAGGGAGGAGCTGACTAAGCAGCTGCTGATGAAAGACAGGAAAAAAAAACGGGCAAGTCTCCCCAATCACCTGGCGAGACTAACACAGAACTTCTGCTTAAATACCAATACCAGGACTGGATGCTGAAAGAGTAACACCAGAACTACTAAGACTGAAATTCTATTGTTCCTGTACCTGGATTTTTTTTTAATGTGTTTGTTTGTTTTGTTCCCTGTTTGTCCACCACCTCTTCCTGTTGATTTCTTTGGTTCTCTCTTTTTTTTTCTTTCTTTCTTTGTATTGTTAGTTTTACTATTGTAAGTTAGCTAATACTAAATGACACACAGACCAGTGACAGAAACAGCACCAAGTGGAGTGATGGGAAGATGAAAAAGGGATGGACACCTTTCTCCCCCCAAAATTAAATTAATACAGGATTCAGAGGGAAATGGAGAAAATGAATACCCAGTTCCAGATTCCAACAAAACAAAGATAAACAATGCCAAGGAATCAAATGAAGCCCACAAGAACATTCTGAAAGAAGAAATCCTGCAAGTAATCACTGAGAATTTCATGGAGATGTTACTAGACATGGTCAACCAAAACGTACAGGAGGCACTCCAGAAATTCCAAGACAACATAAATAAAGACTATGAGAAGACACAAAAACAAATAAATGAACTCATAAATACCAAAGTGAAACAGAAAACACCATAAATAGAGAGATAAATGAATTAAGGATGAAAATTGACAATATTAAAGATGAAGTGACCCATGATATGGAAAGCCTCAGAAAAAAGAATGAAGCAGAAATACAAAAAACAATGGAAGGCCACTCCAGCAGACTAGAACAAGCAGAAGACAGACTCTCAGAACTTGAAGATGAAATGGAAATTAAAGGAAAAACTGAAGAGATATTAGTCAAACAACTCAAGACCTGTGAAAGGAATATGCACTAACTCACTGACTCCATCAAAAGACCAAACCTGAGAATCATGGGTATTGAAGAAGGAGAAGAGGTCCAAGCAAAAGGAATTTGTAATATATTCAACAAAATAATAACAGAAAATTTGCCAAATCTAGAGAAAACTATGCCCATTCAGGTACAAGAAGCCTCCAGGACACCAAACAGACTTGACCAAAATAGAACTACCCCAGGACATATTATCATTAAAACAACAAGAATAGAGAAAGAATATTAAAGGCTGTAAGAGAGAAAAAACAAATAACATACAAAGGTAAATCCATCAAAATCACAGCAGATTTCTCAATGGAAACCTTAAAAGCAAGAAGAGCATGGAGTGAGGTATTCCAGGCACTGAATGAAAATAACTTCAACCCTAGGATACTCTACCTAGCAAAACCATCATTCAAAATAGATGGAGCAATAAAAGTCTTCCATGATAAGCAGAAATTAAAGCAATATATGAACCACCAAGCCACCACTACAAAAGATTCTTCAAGGACTTCTGCACACAGAAAGTGAAAGCAAACAAAACCATAAAAGGGCAGGAAGTACCAAACCACAGGAGAAGAAAAGGCAAGAAAGTAGAGAGTAACATTGATTCAGCTGCACACAATCAAACCCTTAAACAACAAAAACAACTAAATGACAGGAATCTCCACATACCAATCAATACTAACACTGAATGTTAATGGACTTAATTCCCCCATCAAAAGACACCATTTGGCAAACTCGATTAAAAAGGAAGATCCAACAATTTGTTGCTTACAGAGAGATCCATCTCATCAAGAGAAACAAACACTGGCTTAGGGTGAAAGGCTGGAAGATTTACCAAGCCAATGGCTCCTGAAAACAGGCAGGAGTAACAATATTTATCTCGGAAAAAGTAGATTTCAAATTTACATTGATCAAACGAGATAAAGAAGGACACTCCATACCAATACAAGGGGAAATACACCAAAAGGAAATAATAATTATCAACCTATGTGCACCCAACGTCAACGCACCTAATTTCATCAAACATACTCTGAAAGACCTAAAAACATATATAGACTCCAACCCAGTGGTAGTGGGAGACTTTAATATCTCCCCATCACCAATAGATAGGTCATCCAAACAAAAAATCATTAAAGAAATTCTAGAACTAAATCACAGCACAGATCAAATGGACCTAGTTGATATCTACAGAATATTTCATCCAACTTCTGCACAATATACATTCTTCTCAGCAGCCCATGGAACCTTCCCCAAAATTGGTCATATCTTAGGGCACAAAGCAAGCCTCAGCAAATATAAGAAAACAGAAATAATCCCATGCATTCTATCTGATCACAATGCATTAAAACTAGAATTCAACAACAAAAACAACAGTAAAAAACATGCAAACAACTGGAAGCTGAACAACACATTACTCAATGATCAATGGGTCACCAATACCAATGAAACAAAAGAGGAAATTAAAAGGTTCCTGGAAGTCAATGAAAATGAAAACATGACCTACCAGAACCTATGGGACATAGCAAAGGCAGTCCTAAGAGGAAAGTTTATAGCCATGAGTGGATATATTAAAAGGTCAGAAAGATCTCAAATCAGTGACCTAATGCTACATCTCAAACTCCTAGAAAAACAAGAACAAGCAAATCCCAAAATAAGCAGGAGAGAAATAATAAAAATAAGGGCTGAAATCAATGAAATAGAAACAAACAACAAAAAAAAATACAAACAATCAATGAAACTAAAATCTGGTTCTTTGAAAAAATAAATAAGATTGACAGACCCCTGGCAAACCTGACTAAAATGAGGAGAGAAAAAACCCAAATCAGTAAAATCAGAAATGTAAAAAGGGAGATAATAACAAACACCATGGAAATCCAGGAAATCATCAGAGACTACTTTGAGAAACTATATTCTAATAAATTAGAAAATCTTGAAGAAATGGACAGATTTCTAGAGACTTGTGACCATCCAAAATTGAATCAAGAGGATATTAATCACCTGAATAGATCCATAACACAAAATGAAATTGAAGAAGCAACAAAGAGTCTCCCAAAAAAGAAAAGTCCAGGACCTGATGGATTCTCTGTTGAATTCTATCAGACCTTTAAAGAAGAACTAATACCAACCCTCCTTAAACTGTTCCATGAAATAGAAAGGGAAGGAAAACTGCCTAACTCATTTTATGAAGCCAGTATTACACTCATCCCAAAACCAGACAAAGACACCTCTAAAAAGGAGAATCATAGGCCAATCTCCTTAATGAGCATGGATTCAAAAATCCTCAATAAAATAATGGCAAACTGAATCCAACAACACATCAGAAAGATCATTCACCACGACCAAGTCTGCTTCATCCCAGGGATACAGGGGTGGTTCAACATATGCAAATCTATAAATGTAATACACCACATTAATAGGAGCAAAGACAAAAAACACTTGATCATCTCAATAGATGCATAAAAAGCCTTACACAAGATCCAATATCACTTTATGATAAAAGCTCTAAGAAAACTAGGAATAGATGGAAAGTACCTCAACATTGTAAAGGCTACATATGACAAACCTATAGCCAACATCATACTTAATGGAGAACAACTGAAACCATTTCCCCTAAAATCACGAACAAGACAAGGGTGCCCACTATCCCCTCTCCTATTCAACATAGTCTGGAAATCCTAGCCACAGCAATTAGGCAAGAAGAAGAAATAAAAGGAATACAAATAGGTAAAGAAACTATCCAAATGTCCCTATTTGCAGAATATCTGATCCTATACCTTAAAGACCCAAAAAACTCTACCCAAAAACTCCTAGATACCATAAACAGCTACAGCAAGGTGGCAGGATACAAAATCAACTTACAAAAATCGTTAGCTTTTCTATACACCAATAACGAGCAAACTGAAAAAGAATATATGGAAACAATTCTATTTACAATAGCCTCAAAGAAAAATCAAATACCTAGGAGTAAGCTTAACAAAGGATGTGAATGACCTCTACAAGGAGAACTACAAACCTCTGAAGAAAGAGATCGAGGAAGACTACAGAAGGTGGAGATATCTCCCGTGCTCATGGATTGGTAGAATCAACATAGTAAAAGTGGCTATACTACCAAAAACAATCCACATTTTTAATGCTGTTCCCATGAAAATCCCAATGACATTCATCACAGAGATTGAAAACTCTACCCAAAAGTTCATCTGGAAACACAAGAGACTGCAAATAGCCAAGGCAATACTCAGCAAAAAGAGCAATGGTGGAGGTATCACAATACCCGAGTTCAAACTACATTACAAAGCAATAACAATAAAAACAGCATGGTACTGGCACAAAAACAGACATGAAGACCAGTGGAACAGAATAGAGGACCCAGATATGAAGCCACACAACTATGCCCACCTTATTTTTGACAAAGGCACTAAAAGTACATGGTGGAGAAAAGACAGCCTCTTCAACAAATGTTGCTGGGAAAAGTGATTATCCATCTGCAAAAAACTGAAACTAGATCCATGTTTATCACCTTGTACCAGTATCAACTCAAATGGATCAAGGACCTTAATATTAGACCCAAAACTCTGAAGTTAGTACAGGAAAGAGCAAGGAATACTCTGGAAGTAATAGGTATAAGCAAGGACTTCCTCAATAGAACCCTAGCAGCTGAGCAACTAACAGAAAGGATAGACAAATGGGACTTCATAAAATTAAAAAGCTTCTGTACAACAAAAGAAATGGTCTCTAAACTGAAGAGATCACCCACAGAGTGGGAGAAAATATTTGCCAACTATCCAACAAAGGACTGATAACCAAAATATACTGGGAACTCAAAAAATTAAACTCTCCCAAAATCAATGAACCAATAAAGAAACGGGCTACTGAACTTAACAGAACTTTCTCAAAAGAAGAAACTCAAATGGCCAAATAACACATGAAAAAATGCTCACCATCTCTAGCTATAAAGGAAATGCAAATCAAAACCATACTAAGATTCCACCTCATCCCTGTTAGAATAGTTACCATCAATAACACCACCAACAACAGGTATTGGCAAGGATGTGGGGGAAAAGGATCCATCATACACTGCTGGTAAGAATGCAAGCTAGTGCAACCACTCTGGAAAAATATTTGGAGGCTTCTTAAAAATCTAAACATAGACCTGTCATATGATCCAACAATTGCACTCCTAGGGATATACCCAAAGGAATGTGACTCAGGTTACTCCAGAGGCACCTGCACACCCATGTTTATTGCAGCACTATTCACAATAGCCAAGTTATGGAAACAACCAAGATGCCCCACTATTGACGAATGGATTAAGAAAATGTGGTACTTGTACACAATGGAGTTTTACTCAGCCATGAAGAAGAATTAAATCTTATCATTTGAAAGTAAATGGATGGAACTGGAGAACATCATCCTGAGTGAGGTCAGCCAGGCTCAGAAGACCAAGAATCATGTGTTCTCTCTCATATGTGGACTTCAGATCTAGGGCAAATGCAGCAATGTTGTTGGACTTGGGTCACATGATAAGGGGAAAGCACAATGGGAGGTATGGGGATAGGTAGAAAACCTAAAACATGAAAGCATTTGATGTCCCCACTGCAGAGGAGCTAATACAGAAACCTTAAAGCGACAGGGGTCAATATGAGAAGGGGATCAGGAACTACTGAAAAGATCAGGTAGAGATGAATCAATTTGCGTTGTAACATATTTGTACATGGAAGCAATGCTAGGAGTCTCTCTGTATAGCTATCCTTACCTCAACAAGCAAAAAATGCTTTGCCTTTCTTATTATTGCTTATGTCTTCTCTTCTACGAAATTAGAGATAAGGGCAGAACAGGTTCTGCCTGGAAGTGAGGGGAGGTGGAGGGGGGGAGAGGGAGAAAGCGGGGGTAGTGGAGAAAAATGGCCCAAACAATGTATGCACATGTGAATAAATGAACAAAAATTTTTAAAAAGAGAAAAAAAAACTAATACATGACTGATGGAAAAAGAGCGGCTTGAAGAAATTTAAAAAACAAGAGAGAACCAGAGGGAGTGTAGTTAAAGAACAATGACCCATTTTAAAGGAGATGCCATGAGTTAGCAGTGAGTTGTCAAGTCAGTTGTGGAAGCAAAAGATGAACTGTGTTGATGATCAAACCTAGAAGCATATCAGAATTGCACAAGGACATCATCAAAAAGACCAGTTCCCAAGGTTTACCCATGCTACCGCTGTACACTCTAATATGCACCCAGGTTTGGCCATCAGTGATTGAAATGACATGGTGTCTTATTAGTTAAATGCACACTTCACACTTAGTTGCTTAACTCCTGCTTTTGCTCTGTGCAGCTATTTAACAGAAGAAAACCCATTTGGAATTTAATGACAGATTATACTGAAGCTATTTATCTACAAGATTTTTGCCTCTATGTAATTAACTCCTTGCAGGCTGTAGGTACATGGTAAATATTTGCTGAATAGATAAATGGAATGAAGACAGCCCCTGGAGGACTCTATTATTTTCCAAAGCTAGCAGAATGAGCAAAGGTCATTTTTTTCTTAAGTCTGTATAAATTAAATAATTCAACTTATTTATGCACTTCTATTTGATATGGGTGGGGTCCTGTTTTTCTTCTTAGATGCCTAGAATCCTCTGTTGCTTGTCAGCTTATTGGAATCAGGCAGAACAAATCCCTGAAAGGCTCTTCCATCCCTGTGACAAAGTACCTCCTTTCACAGTTCCCACTCCTAAAATTGTCTTTTACAATAGTACACTAGCCCAGATAAAATGAAATCCATCTCTCTTCAAATCCTGGATGTTGTGGAGAACATTCCCAGTTCTGAGCTAACCCCATAGCCTGGCTTCTGATACTTGCTGAGCTGAGAGCACCAGTCTTGGGTAAATCTGAGTTACAGCAGCCATTCTCCACTTATCATAACTCTTAAGGTCAAAACATGTCATCCGTGGGCTATGGGCCTGGTGGAATGATAGAGGTCTGACCTACTTTGCCACTTGAAGCAAATTACTGAAGCCTAGGAAAGAGTGTTGTCCTGCTGCCATTCCAACGTAAGCAAAGAATTCCAAATATTGTGTTCATAGAAAGCTAGAATTCTAAGCTGAACTCTCAGGCAAAAGGAAGAGCCACAAACTAAGATTCAGAGGGTAGATGCTGGGAAACTGAGGGACATCCTGACCCCTTTGAAGTAGTGGTGTCAATGAACTGTGCAGATAGAAAGAGCAACTGACAGAGAGTGTTATGTGCTTTCATGCCAGTATCAAGAACCACTGTGACAACATAGAAAGAATTAGGACAGAAGCTAGGTTACTTGTCTGAAAATCTTAGACAAAATGGGAAAACAGGTCAGGATGTTAGAAACAAATGCTATAATGAAGGAAGATTTTATTGTGATTTGCTTATTTCTATTTTAGGATTAAAGGTAATTGAGCAAATAAATTATCTGAGAAAGGGAGAGACTTCAAACAAAATAATAAGAGAGTAAAGATAGAAGTGTGATTAAGAGATAGGATCAACACTAGACACAGGTGGGGTTAGTCAATAAATATTTATCAAGCAATATTTGTATACCAGGCCCTGTCCTATGCACTGGCAATGCACAACACAGGCACAGTCCTTTTCTAGTGACATTTACAGTCCACAAGCCAGTATTTTCAGTCCTCTTTACTTGTAAATAACAGAAACCCAACAAGCTTAAGAGAAAAAGAGAGCTGACAAACCTGTGTAACTGAAAATACCCAGCCATGGTGACCTCCAAAGACTCAACAAAATTTCATGGTTCTCTCTCTCTCTCTCTTTCTCTCCCTGTCCTTTACCCTCTCCTTTTCTTTCTCCTTCTCTCTTTCAACTTTACTTTTCTCTGTTGGCTTCATTTTCAGGCAGTTTACATGCATGTAGTAGCAAAGATGGTGCTCCCTACTTCCATAGTTACATGGTTCCTAAGGCCCACAGTCTTGATGAAATAAATAATATACCTTCCATCTATCAATGACTCAAGCCTATAATCCTAGCTACTTGAGAGGCAGAAATTGGGAGGATCATAGTTCAAGACCAACCCTGGGCAAAAAGTTCATGAGACCCCCCCCTTGTCAACCACTGACTGGGTACAGTGACACACACATGTCATCCCAGCTATTTTGGGAAGCACAAATAGGAGGATAGTGGTCCAGGTTGGCTGGTGCATAAAGAGAGATCCTGTCTCAAAAATAACCAGCACAAAAAGGGTTGATAGTGTTGTTGGAGGGGTATCATGTGTGCCTAGAAAGCATAAGGCCCTGAGTTGAATCCCCAATACCACCAAAATAAATAAATAACCCACCTTCCAAAGGATCAGGAAAAGACTGATTCTGATTAACTTAGGTTTCAGTTATGTTATTCAGTTATTCTGACCCAAAGATTGTGGCTAGGGGAATGATGTGTTTTGATTAGCTGAAATGGGTCACATGTCTACCTGTGGAGCAGGAGTGGTGGGTGGTCAATGCCAACAAAGCAACATAGACTGAGAAGAGAAGAAAACTGTTCCAAAAAGGCAATTTGAGCTTCTAAGATAGACGGAACACCCGGAAGACAACAAGAACCCGAGTCCACTACAGAGGAATCTTCCTAAATAGAAGACATGCCTCTTATCTCTACAGGCTGGAGGTACAAGGAGAGTGTCAAAGTGGCAATTTTGAAGGTGCTGGGGGAAGATGAGTCCTGGCAGACTGGAGTTTGCCAGAATGGTGGAGGTCAGTGCATGTCCAGAGACAGTGGGAGCTGGGGGAAGGAAAGAGTCCTATGGCGAAGGCTTGAGGTTTAGAAGGGAAATAGGAGAAGTAGCTTCTAGGGACAAGATAATTAAGGGTTAAGCAATCTGGAAAGCTATGAATTTGTCATGGCCCCAAACTGCACAGTTGTACAATTTTCTCCACAGGTTCAGCCCTGAATAATGATAGCTGTGGCCATTTATGTGCAAAGACTCCCTCCTAAGAGAGGTGCTGAAGAGGAACAGAGGGTGAGCCTCTGTGACACAACCCACTTGCTCTCAGGAAGCCACCTACCATGGACTGGAAACACAGGGTGTCATGAGAAGGCCCAGGGCTTAGATCCCTCCTAGTCCCTCCTTGGGAATGGAGAATGTGTATGCTGCACCACTGGCTGGCACCTGGCAAGCACTCATAGCCCTGTCCCTTGTATTTATCTCCACCTATTCTATGTCAATGAACTGACTTAGTACACTCCTACTAAATGGCAGGCATGCTAATTTTAATATCCCATTTGTCCTTTTTAACACATTGATAAGTGGTTATTATTACCCTAATTTTACAGAGGAAGACATTGAGGCTTAAGATGATGACAAGCTTGCCAATGATGTTAGAAACCAGAAGAAGTTCTGGGCTGGATAAAGGTCATGGCCTTGCCACCTCACCTCCTGTTTTCCATCATGAAACAGTGTTCTAGGATGAATACTATTCTCTAAACCAAGATCCAAAGATTCCTGGAGGGCCTCAAACACATCCGTAAGGTCTGTGAGAATGCATTCCTCCTTCAAAAAGCCTGTATTTGACTTTCAGAGACTTTGTCCAGGAGAACGGTGCTCATTTGTAGAGAGGTGCCTGCATTCAGCCCTGAGCATGTTCATAAAGGAGTTTTGGGAGCAAGAAGTCGGCTTGACATAGCTCACCAAGGTCAGGGCAGCCCTGGCCAACTACATTAGTGCCTTGACCGAGGCCATCCAGGAGTCAAGAGGAGGCATACAAACTTCCAAGTGGAGAAGTCTGAATGTGAGGTACAGCAGAGAAGTTCCTCATTGTCCATCAAAGGGGACAAATCCAAGGGGCTCAGAGTTTTAGTGTGACACTGAAGAGGCTCAGACCAAATTCCATGACAAATGTCACCCAGCTTCTTACATGTCCCCAGGAGGAGGGAAGCCGGGGGATGAGAGGTGGGAACACGAGGGTTAACCAGTTCTGCATAGAACATTACATTTAAAAGCCACTTCCATTTTCTTTTTTGAAATCTTACTCCTCCTGCCATAAGCCCCTCCAGGAGGCATTATTACTGAGCTCACAGCAGTAAGTTCACATAGCTGTGTACTGGGAGGGGCAGAAATCAGCACTAGACTCTTCAGGTCAGGGTGTTTCCACTGAGTCCACTTGAAACCCATTTCCCGGCAGAGCTGGAAGAGAAGCTGGAAGTGGAGGTCAGTTGCTGTCTTCTTGAGGTATCTAGCTAATATACTTCCATATCAGTGCGCTATTTTCTCCTCCTGCAAAGCATGAGTCAACTGATGTCTTGCAAAGGAATATTTTTTTGATGAAAAGTTGTGTAGTGGGGCAAAGGGCTCAACGTCTCTCATTCAGCTGAAGGGAAATTTTCTCTGAACCCCTGCCACCAGCTCAGGAGATACCTTAAGGCAAATATATCATTTGCTCCCATTGCTGGAGTAAGCATAGGTTAGGCATTTGTGTTTTGGCTTTTATGATAAAGTATAAGAAAATAAGACTGGGAAAGCACTGTGTGTCAAACAGTTAACGTTACAGCACAAGTGCCCAGCATTTGGTCTTTCTTGGGCCAGAGCCACCCTGCTATTGTGATTTGTTTGAACTCCTCAGGAATTTGTTTTCTTGTAGTATGTCTTAAAATGTTTACGGCTAGAAGTGTGGTTCAAGTGGTGGAGTACCTGCCTAGCAAGCAGAAATCCTAGGTTCAAACCCCATGCCTCAGTATTGCAAAAAAAAGAAAAAAAGAAAGGAGAGAGAGAGAAAGAAAAGTTTAATTGGTAACCAATATTTAATATTTGGGAAAGACCATTAATTAAAAAATCAGATTTCTGAACCTGCTAACAATAAAAGACTATCCAAGGAAAAGAATGCGCATAGACATCTCCAAAAAGGGTCTATAAGTGGCCATTAACTAAATAAAATGATATTCAACATCCCTAAACCATTAGAAAAACAAAATCACAATGAGACACCATTTCATATCCATTAGAATGGCTACTAATAAACAAAAACAAACAAAACAAAAAACCAGAAAATAGCAAATGTTGTAAAGATGGGGAAACACTTGAACCCTGTGCTGCTATGAAAAATATCAGTTGCTTAAGAAGTTAAACATAGGATTAAAATAGTCAATTACTATAAATTCTATTTTGGGGTATGTATGCAAAAAACTGAAAGCAGGAACTGAAACATGTATTTACACACCCACGTTCATTGCAGCATATTTACAGTTGCCAAAAGGTATAAGCAACCGATGTCCATTAACAGATAAATGGATAAACACAAACTGGCATATGCATATGAAGTGAAAAATCCATTGAAGGGACAGATATTCAATGATTACACTTACATGAAGTTATTAGCGCAATCAAGTTTATAGGGACAAAAAGTAGATTGGTGGTTGCCACAGCCTGGGGAGGAGAGAATGAGACATTATTTTTTAATGAGTGAGGAGCACTAGTTTGGGAAAATGACAATGTCCTGGAGGTGTATGGTGGTGATGGTTATCCAAGGTCAATGTGCTACTGAACTATACACTTAAAATAATTAAGTGGTTTTTTTTTAAGACAAAGGGGGCTTTATTTTGAGAATTCAAAGAAACGATGGGTCAAAATACAGCCAGGCCTCGTAAACAAATTAGAATAGGTCATAGAAATATGTGGGGGGCTGGTAGAGTGGCTCAAGCAGTACAGTGCCTGTCTAGAAATATATGGGGAGCCCATGAACATCCTCATTTATGGCTCTCAATCTTTATTTACACTATTGTTCTTTTCTGTAACCTGTTTTTCCTAAAATTTTGCTCACATACTGTAGGTAGATTGTGCTACAGTGCTAACATGATTAAATCTCATTTTCAAAGAGCTAGGCACATATTAAAACAATAATCTCTTAGAAACCAGTCATCTAATACCAATTTCAAATCCTGGGGAATTGAATATGTGTATTTCACCACAATAATAAATAATCAAGTTTCCATGTTTTCTTGAAAAAATACACTAGGACAACAAAAGGACACTGGGCTTGCATTACTCAGTCACCATGTCCATGACAACAGAGGAGGCCTTGAACAGACTGCTATGGTTTATGTGCAGGAAGCTTGGTCCCCACAGAAGTGGTATGGAAGTGGTGAAACCTTAAAGAGGTGGGGCTTAGTGGGAGGTGGTCAGGTCACTGGGACATGCCCTCAGAAAAGATAATACAAATCTTGCAGAACTCAGCTCCTTCTGAGAATGAGTTGTTTTAAGAAGAGCAATCCTGAATCTCCATGGCTTTCTGTCTCATCATGCAATCTCTTTTTGCATGTGGTCCCAACTATTTGAATGCCATCCACCATGAGGCTGTCACCAAAACAGATGAAGCCATCTGATCTTGGACCTTGAGCCTCCAAAACTTTAAAGTAGTCCTCTTCTATAAAGTACCCTGTCTCAGGTATTTTGTTATGACAACAGAAAACAGACGAATACAGTGGTTTATATGAATCCCATGCACACACCAGATTACTGTGTCACCCAAGAAGCCTCACAACAGAGGGATCCCAGGAAGACTTAAAGTATCAATATAGTAAAAAGGACTAAAAATAACAAAATGTGGGGACTCTGATGTTATTTCTGAATGTGAGTTCCCCACCAAGACTCACAGGACTGTGACAGGCCAAGGGAACATCAGTCATCTGGACTATGCTAAACATCTGTGTTTTATGTGGCAACAGGCCTCACCTCAGTTGAGACCCCCCCTCATATTTTCTGTGCAGAGAATATACTCCTACAGAGGAGTGTTTTGTCTGGACTCTTTGGTCATGTAGAATTCCATTATTATACTTATGTTTCATCTGGGACCTAGGTAACCAGGAGAGTTAGAATTCCTCCAGCCACAGTAGGAAACCCAGGACCTGGCAGAGGTCTCTCTGAAATGTGAGGTAGCCCTATGAGGGGTAGCACTGCTCCCAGAGGCATTTTGTTCAAGGTGGTCCTGGGCTGAGCAGGATAGGTCAGTAATCAAGACTAGTGTTTTACACAAGCACCAGATCAAAGAATAAGAGACAAAGCAGACAGGGGACATGGAAGAAGGAAGAAGCATCCCATTAGTGGGAATATTGCTGATGAATTGGATTGACAAGTCGATAAACTGGAAGGGGGAAGATAAAAAGAGTTAATCTAGAGAAAGTAGAGTCAGAGTAGGATGCTGGGCTTTCATAACTGCTTCCATCCAGACTTCAATATTGAATATTGGTGCCAATATTCATGGTACCAGCTTGAATATTCCTGCCATGCGTGGGTATGAGGAGTTTCTTCTGGATTAGTGTCATCCCTAGGAAGGGAGAGAATCCCAAACAATTCACAGAAACCACACTTGTGGGATTTCAGTTCTCTGAAAACCTCTGAGATAAGATCTATTTCACTAACATCATAAAATGATTTCTTTCAGTAGGTCAAGTTAATAACCGAATTATAATTATATAAAACTTGGATCAGTTATACAAACAGAAAATTGTTACTAAGGTCTGGCTAAACCACATTTGCTAATGCCCTAAACCTACGGGTCAGTAAGTGCTGCCCATCAGAGCCCAAAACTTCCCTTTTTTTTTTTTCCATTTTTCTTTTATTATTCATATGTGCATACAAGGCTTGGTTTATTTCTCCCCCCTGCCCCCACCCCCTCCCTTACCACCCACTCCACCCCCTCCCGCTCCCCCCCTCAATACCCAGCAGAAACTATTTTGCCCTTATCTCTAATTTTGTTGTAGAGAGAGTATAAGCAATAATAGGAAGGAACAAGGGGTTTTGCTGGTTGAGATAAGGATAGCTATACAGGGCATTGACTCACATTGATTTCCTGTGTGTGGGTGTTACCTTCTAGGTTAATTCTTTTTAATCTAACCTTTTCTCTAGTTCCTGGTCTCCTTTTCCTATTGGCCTCAGTTGCTTTAAGGTATCTGCTTTAGTTTCTCTGCATTAAGGGCAACAAATGCTAGCTAGTTTTTTAGGTGTCTTACCTATCCTCACCCCTCCCTTGTGTGCTCTCGCTTTTATCATGTGCTCATAGTCCAATCCCCTTGTTGTGTTTGCCCTTGATCTAATGTCCACATATGAGGGAGAACATACGATTTTTGGTCTTTTGAGCCAGGCTAACCTCACTCAGAATGATGTTCTCCAATTCCATCCATTTACCAGCGAATGATAACATTTCGTTCTTCTTCATGGCTGCATAAAATTCCATTGTGTATAGATACCACATTTTCTTAATCCATTCGTCAGTGCTGGGGCATCTTGGCTGTTTCCATAACTTGGCTATTGTGAATAGTGCCGCAATAAACATGGATGTGCAGGTGCCTCTGGAGTAACAGTCTTTTGGGTATATCCCCAAGAGTGGTATTGCTGGATCAAATGGTAGATCGATGT
The DNA here is from genome assembly GCF_047511655.1 of Castor canadensis. Classification (NCBI taxonomy): domain Eukaryota; kingdom Metazoa; phylum Chordata; class Mammalia; order Rodentia; family Castoridae; genus Castor; species Castor canadensis. Next base: position 91,625,068 of record NC_133392.1, on the reverse strand, counting down.
CCAGCTTTTTAAGTAGCCTCCAAATTTCCAAAACTTCCCTTGATTGCAGCAGATGAATGAACTTCAGACTCAAGGCTGTCTTGTTCATACACTCACTTCTTCCTGGCCCTGAGCTGATTTCCCATGGTTGACTTACCAGTAAAAGTTGTGGTGATAATATGCTAGCATATGGATAAATATTCATGTCTTTAGAATTTGGCTTTATTATCATGAGCCTTCTGGGATGAGGATTAGTTTTGGTGCCATTAGGCACCAATAAGAAGGCCCTCACCAGATGTGGCTCCCTCAACCTTGGGCTTCCCAGGCTCCAAACCCATGAACTGAATAAATTTTTGCTTTTTGTTAATTACCCAGTCTATGTGATTCAATTACAGCAACAGAAAATGAAGTGAGCAGGTATGATGTATGTTCACACATGAAGGAAAATGAGGAAATGAGCTTTGATTGGCTAATGTGTGTGGGGGTGGGGGTGTCACAAGGTTCTGAGGACAGTGACATAGAGGTGAGGAGGAAGGTCAGTGGGCAGGGGCATGAGGTCAGGGAAATGGAGTTGACTGCACATCAGAGGCAGGGATGGAGTGAACAGTTTCCTTGTGTTCAGGGTTGTCTGGTGCATCCAAGGGTTGAACACACTGGGCTCATCACTCACTTCTCTACTTCTCTAGTTTCAAGTAGCTTTGTTGCTTAGAAACTCACATAAAATGTGAAGTGGGGACATTGCAAACCAAGCTATCATAACTGTCTATGCCCTGCTTTTATTATCTTTATGGTATTTCAAGGTGAAAGTCTACATTTAGCTTCTTCTTTCACTTACTCAGGGAAATTCCAGATAACTGTAGAGAGGCTGTGAAGTCTCTGTAGGACCTTGTGCTCTCATATTCTGACCTATAGGAAATGAGAGTCCAGAGGTCAAGTCTTCTCCAGGACAATGAATAGTCTACAAGCTATTGATGAGTCTGCACCATGACTGCTTTTCTCTTTATCTCGTAAGCTCCACAGTATAATCAGAGATATGAGAACTTTTTTAAAAAACTGAATTTCACAAAAAGAAATGACTAGTAGCTCTTTCCAGGCTAGTCTACCAACCATTGTGAGAATCTTCTGAAGAAAGAGAAAAATCGATCTGACATCCTTCACTTATCTACTCCCCTTTCTTCTCACTAGTGAAAACTACCACTATGGTAAAACTCCCTTTGTAACAATCCTAACCCTGAAAAACCATCTGGCTAAAATGGGGCGCTTTCTTTTGACAAGAAAATGAACACTGATATTTTTAAGTAAATGAAAGCAATTCTTTACATTTTTTCAGAAATAGCAAAAACAGGGAAAGAACTCTAGAAAAGAGATTGCACACACTACCAATATGTGAACATCCTTCTATATTTATCAGGGAGAGAGCACTTGACCATTTCTTCACAGCACAGCAGACGAGAATTCATGACCTTGTTCCTGCTTCATTTGTTTTCTGTCTCTCCCATGTCAGATTATAAACCATCACTCCACTCCAACCCTGCTGGAAAGTATCCCTAATGCATGAAACACACCACAGGGTATGGAGTTTAGAGAAAGAAGATGTGGCCTGAGGGCTATGACCATTGCTTACTCACTGTATAACCTTGAGTAAGTTCTTGACACTAACCAAACCTGTCTACTCATCTGTAAAATGGGGATGGAAGTGTAGCTGATTCAGAACCTTTCCTATTTACACTTCATACCTAACTGGATTAGTGTGTTGATAAAATGAAATAAATACATGCAAGGTGTGAAACACAGGGTGTAGCCCTTAAGAAACAGTAGTTACAAGGATGACAGAAACATGAAAATGCTGTCTAGAAAATTCCATTCTACTTAGTCTGGGACATATCACCAACAGAAAGTGAGAACTCTCCTCTGTCAGAGTACATAGACCCTCTTTCAAAAATGCTTAAAAGGCTGTAGTCTGGGCTACAGCTTGGTACCAAGGGCTCATGCCTTTAATCCTGGTTGCTTAGGAGTTTTAGATTAATAGGATTGTGATTTAAGGACATCCCAGCCAAAAAGTTTCCAAGACTCAGTGGCTGAGATCAGTAGGACTGTGGTTCCAGACTAGCCCAGGCAAAAGGTTTGTGAGAACCCATCTTAATGGAAAAAAGCTGACATGGTGGCATGCACCTGTCATCCCAGCAATGGTTGGAAGTATAAAATAGGAGGCTCGTGATCCAGGCTGGCCTAGGCAAAAGAGAGACCCTATGTCCAAAATAACCACAGCAAAAAAGGCTGAAAGCATGGCTCAAGTGGTAGAACACCTGCCTAGCAAAAGTGAAGCCCTGAGTTCAAACCTTAGTTCCACCAAAAAAACAAGTCCTTCCTATAGTTCTAAGTTTATGCAACTCTACTCATAGGTTACAGCATATCAAAATTAGACATCTTAACCCTTGTTCATCTTCATGTCAATGGTCCCTTCTTTTTCTATTCACTTAATGTTATCTATAGCTCTTGAAAACCAGCACCCAGAGGCCCTTCCTATCCTTTGCCTCCTCAGCCATTCCACCTACTCAATTTGTCCAGAATACACTGTCTTCATAACTCCCTGATCACCACTGCATTATGCCAAGACTCGCTTCTTCCTCCTGCACAATCCCAGTATCCTCTTACTCATTCTTTCTCCCTAGTCTCTTAGCTTTCTGCTCCACCCTCACAGTGGCCTTGCCACAGTGATCACTCTGAAAAGCACTTTGGTCATCTTATTCCCATGACTAAGCCCCTGCAATACTTCCCTATCCATAAAGATATTGTCTCTGTGTTCTAGCCCTTTTTTCTCATGCCAATCTCATTCTGGTCAGTCTTTCAAAGTTGCCCCAAATGCCTGCCATGGAAACTGCTTGTGGAATATTGTGGTAACTGGACGATGAGATGACCCCCAGTGATCCCTGCCTCCTGATGTCCACCTCTTTATGTGGTCCCTTCCACATTATACTGGGGCTGATTATACTGGTGTGAGCAATAGATTGGCAGAAGTGAGAGTATATCACTTCTATGACTGTGGCTTCTATGGTTGACTTTATTCATTCTCAGGGAAGCCAGCCACCATGCCAGGTGAGTAACTCAATGGAAAGATCAGCTGGTGAGGAGTTGAAGCTTCCACCTATGGTCACGAGTGCACTGAGACACTTCTTCAACAGATGATTGCTGCCTTCGCTAACAGCTTGGCTGCAACTTCATGAAAGACTATAAGGTAGTGTCATTCAGTTCAGGCTTTCCTGAATTCATGACTCTCAGAAACTATGTGAGATCTGAGACATTCCTTATTTTAAACTGCTAAATTGGGGGCTAATCTGTGACACTGCAAAATTGGCAACTAATGCAAATGCCATCTTCATTTGTACCTCCTTTCCTTGCACATTCCTTTATATACGGGACACACCTACCAGTCACTGGCACCATGCAAGCCTCAGCTAAAAAAGTCACCTATGCTATAAAGCTGTCTCACTCCTCCTTTGTAGTCATTGTGTTTATATAGCATCTTGTATTTACCTTCACTGTAGCACTTGTCACTTTGTCCAGTGTGGTTAAGTTGAATAGAGGTCAACACATCCTTACCCTCAAACCCACAAATGTTACATAATACAGCAAAAGGGATTTTGCAATGAGGTTAAGCTAAAGATCCTGAGGTACAGAAATTTACTGGATTATCTGGGTGAGTTCAATATTATCACGAAGATTCTCAGGAAGAGTCAGAGTGAGAGAAGGATATATTGTTATGGTTTGGATAAGAGGTGTTCCCAAAAAGACTCACATTTCACAGGCTTAGTCCCTAGCAGGTGGTGCTCTTTTGGAAGGTTCTGAAAACTTTAGGAGGTGGGACCTAGCTGAAGGAAGTAGGAGGTCAGTGGGGGTGTGTCCTTGGAGACTGTGTCTTGTCTTAGGATTCTCTCACTGTCTCTGCTTCTTGTCCACCAAGAAGTGAAGAACAGATTCCAACTACATGCTCCTACTGCCAAGATGTTTTGCCAAAGCATATGGGGCCAAGAGCCATGACTAAATACTGAAACTGTGAGCAAAATAAATCTTTCCTCCTTTAAATCATTTCTTTCAGGTATTTGATCACAGTGATGTAAAAATAGCTAATACAGAAGCAGGGTCACGGCTGTGACTAAACCTGACCATATGGTTCCTAAGGTTTTGGAACTCATTTGTGGGAAGAATTTGGAAGAATTTGGAGATGCAGGCTAGAGAAGCTATAGAAGGCTGTAAACAGAGCTTAATAGGCAATTCTGGTGGGAGCTGGTGGAACCGTTAAGTCTATGTGGACTCATGGAGATGGACTGAATTCATTTTGCATTATGAGATGGACATGAGTCTTTTGGGGGTCGGAGGTAGAATGTTAAGGTTTGAATATGAGGCGCCCTCACCCCCCAAAAACACCCTCATGTATTTCAAGGCTTGGTCTCTAGCTGGTGGTGCTATTTTGGAAGGTTCTGAAAACTTTAGGAGGTGGACCTAGCTGGAAGAAGTGTGTCACTGGGGTAGTGGTGTGTCCTTAGGGACTGTATCTTGCCCTGAGCCCCTCTCTTTCACTCTCTCTGCTTCCTATCCACCGAGAAGTGAAGAACAGCCTCTACCACATGCTTCTGCCCAATCACAGGAGGCCAAGCCACGGTGGACCACTCTGAAACTTGAAAATGTGAGCAAAATAAGTCTTTTCTCTTTTAAGTTGTTCTGTCAGATAATTTGTTGCAGCTGTGCAAAAATAACTAATGCAATATATGATGAGATAAACAGAGAGAAGAGTGAAGGGCCTTGAAGATGGAGGAAAGGACTACAAGCCAAGAACACAAGTGGCCATTAGAATTTAAAAGAAAAAAAAAAAGCAAGAAAATGGATATCCTTCTAGAACCACCAGAAGGAACACAGCACCTTGATTTAGTCAAATAAGATCCATTTTGGATTTCTTACAATTTCCAGAATTGTAAGAGAATTAAAGGTATCTTGTTTTAAGCCATTAAATTTGTTGTAATTTGTAATAGCAACAAAAAGAAACTAACAAAGCCTTTCTTTATTTTCTATTGTTGTGCTGAGTGGGGGTACATTGTGGCATTTTATAAAAGTGCTTACAATGTATCAAATATATCATACTTGAATTCAGCCCCTCCACCACTCTCCTTTATCCCGCCCCCCCATTCCTAGAACAGTTTCAACAGGTATCATTTTTGCATTTACATACATGTGTACACATTTTTTGCACCATGTTTACCCTCCTACTCCCTTTACCACCAACTCCCCCCTACACTGGTAGCAACGCCCCCTGGGCAGGACCTGTTCCACCCTCCTGTTCGCCAATTTTGTAGAAGAAAAAAGAAAAAAACCTGACATTTTTGCTTGTGATATATATATATACATATATATATGTGTGTGTGTGTGTGTATATATATATATATATAATAACTCCAATTGGTTCATCTCCTCTATTTTTCTTCATTCTCCATTAGTCCCTTTCTTATGGTGGTTTCAGCCAGTTTAATAATTCTATGTTCATTCTTGTATAGACAGCATATCAACCATATTCATCTTCTTAGTTTCCTTCTTTTACCCTACACCTTTCATATGTGACCTCCCCTTAGTGTGACCAGTTTTTCATAATATTTCTGTATTTATATTAGGCATATATTCCACATATGAGAGAGAACATATGGCTTTTGAACTTCTGAGCCTGGTTAACTTCACTTAAGATATTCTCCAGTTCCATACATTTACCTGCAAATGACAAAATTTCATTCTTCTCTGTGACTTGAGTAAAATTCCATTGTGTATAAATACCACATTTTCTTAATTCATCATAGTGGGGCATCTTGGTTGCTTCCATAGCTTAGCTATTTTTGAATAGTGCTGCAGTAAACATGTGCAGGTGCCTTTGTTGTAACCTGATTCACATTCCTTCAGGTATATTCCTAGGAGTGGCATTGCTGGATCATGTGACAGTTCTATTTTAGTTTTTTGAGGAGACTCCATACTGTTTTCCATAGTGGTTGTACTAATTTACATTCCCACCAGTAGTGTATGAGGGTTCCTGTTCCCCCACATCCTCACCAACATTTGTTGTGTTCTTGATGGTAGCTATTATAACAGGAGTAAGGGGGAATCTTAACATGGTTTTGATTTGCATTTCTTTATGGCCAGGGATGGTGAGCATTTTTTTATGTTTTTTTTTTTAGCCATTTAGGCTTCCTCCTTTGAAAAGGCTATGTTCAGTTCATTTGTCCATTCCTTTATTGTGTCACTGATACTTTGGGAGTTTACTTTTTTGAGCTCCCTATATATTCTGATTATCACTCCCTTGTCTGATACATAGCTGGCAAAGATTTTTTTCCCATTCTGTGAGCAGCCTCTTCAATTTAGAAACCATTTCTTTTGTTGTCCAGAAGATTTTTAATTTCATGTAGTCCCATTTGTTAATCCTTTCTCTTTGTTGCTGAGCCATTTGAATTCTACTGAGGAAGTCATTGCCTACGCCTGTTACACTGTTTCCAGTGTATTCTTTGCTCTTTCCTGCACTAACTTCAAAGTTTCAGGTCTGATATTAAGGTCCTTAAACCACTGTGAATTGATACTTGTACATGGTGAAAAACATGGATCTAGTTTCAGTTTTCTGCATGCTGCTATCCAGCTTTCCCAGCAATATTTGTTGAAGAGTCTGTCTCTTCTCCATCATATGGTTTTGGCGCCTTTGTCAAAAATTAGATAAATGTAGCTGTATGGATTCATATCTGAGTCTTCTATTCTGTTCCACTGGTCTTCATAACTGTTTTTGTGCCAGCACCATGCTGTTTTTATTGCTATGGCTCTATAGTATATTTTGAAGTTGAGTATTAACTCATCCTTTCTTTGTTTTCCCTTCCCATATATACACACTAGACTGTTAACTTCATTGAAAATCATGTCATATTTCTGTAGCCCCAGAACCTAAAGCAATATCCAGCATATATCTGTACTCAAACATCTGTGTAGTTTTTAAAATAAGTTAAGTAGTTTAAATCCTCCAGGCTATAGTTTAAATATAGTCATACATCACTTAACAACATGGATATATACATTCTGATGACTTGGTAGGTGGGTTCACTATTATAGGAACATCATATACATAGACTAAGATGGCTACAATGTCAGTAGGCAATGATCTTATGAGGTTACCATTGTATACATGGTCCATTATTGATGGAAACATCAGCTTTTGTTAGTTTGTTGGTTGGTTGGCTTTATGGATTTTTTTTTATGGTATTGGGGTTTGAACTCAGGGCCTTGAGCAGGTGCTTGAGCTATGCCCCCAAGCCTGATGGAAACATCTATATGCGGTGCATGACTGCATTTTATTATCTAATCAAATATAATGGCCTCCTTAAAGACATTTTGTCTCCTGGTGAAATGTTACTAGTTTTCTTATATCCAGATAGGTTCAACTTTCCTTTCTAGGCATAAAAATCTCAAAGGTCATCTTTGGAGCAAGAAAGAATGCTGGTGGAAACCTCCTGGGTGTGACTGAGTCAATTATTTCTGCAGTAGCTCTTTCCTTCCTTAAGTGCAAAGTTTAAAAGAAGTATGAGAATGAGCAGTGACTGAGTCGATTATTTCTGCAGTAGCTCTTTCCTTCCTTAAGTGCAAAGTTTAAAAGAAGTATGAGAATGAGCAGAGTCCAGTGAAGAAACAAATGCAGTTTAAGTTCTGGCATCTAGTTGGTGACATCTGAAAATGTGTCAATAACATCTGATCATACTGATTAAGATTCAGTCAATATTGCATTCAATAAATATCTACTGAGTAAAGTTTTGGATGTTAAGAGAACAGTTTTAAATAAAACGCCTTGTGCTTGTGGACTCTAGGGGATATTTTATACAATCTACAAAATGAATATGAGCAATATAGAGTATATATGATGACAAATATTATGGGGAAAAGTAAAACAGAGAAGATGATCAGTGAATATGTGAGTGGAGTGGAAGAGGATGCCAATTTTCAGTAAGATGCTTAGGAAAGTCTTCATTGGGAAGGAAAAGACGTCCAGCAAAAGTAAAGGAACACCCAGGAAGTTGGAGGGAAGGTTTTTCAAGAGTAGAAACAGCAAGTACAAAAGCCCTGAGCAAGAAAACACTCGGTGTGCTTGAGGAGTAGCAAGGGGCAAAGGGAACTAGATTGGAGTAAGCAAGAACAAGAGTAAGCAGGAGATAGGATCAGAAGAGGTTTTAGGGAGGAAATTTAGGGAGGAATTAGATACCGTGCACCAGTTCTGTCCAATAGAAATATAGCGCATAACACAAATGTGAATCTCATCTGTAATTTTAAAATTTCCAGTAGTCACACTAAGTAAAGAGAAACAGGTAGAATTTATTTTAATGATGTTTTATTTACCTAATATATCCCAAATATCATTTCAATACATAATCAATATGAAAATTATTAATGGGATATTAAACATACTTTTTTTCTGAAAGTCTTTAAAATTCAGTGTTCATTTTACATCTCAATTCTGATTGGTCACATCTCAAGGGTTCTATTTTGTTACCAGTGTCCAGTGCTTACTGTTTTAGATATCATAACTATAGAGATTTATAGGCCTTTGGCTCTTACCTTGGAGGAAATACAAAGCCATTAGAGAGTTTTGAGTAATGACATGATATAATTTATGTTAAAATGACCATTTTGTTTGGCTGCTATGTTGATAGAACATAAGGGCAAGTGGACAAGCAGAGAGAGCAGATGGAAGGCTGTGGCAGAGATACAAGCAAGAGGCAGTGGTGACCCCCATTCTCATAGTATCAGTGGAGATGGGAGAAGTGACTGAACTCAGAACGTGGTTTGAAGGTGGAGCCAATGGAGTTTCCTGACTGCTTGAATGGGTTGTGAGAGAAGAGGAAAGTCAGGAAAAAAGCCAGTGGAAAAAGCACAATGGATAGTTTCTCAAGTCTTAGTCACTTAGTCACAGCATTTAGCTCTTGCGAGCCCAACTGTCATCCTCTTTATGTTGGAAGAAGAGTATCAAGTATGAGGCCCTAAGGCAAAAGTGTGGCAGGTTTGTTTTGGAAAAAACAATGAAACCAGTATATTTGAGGAGGAACAAATAAGAAGGAAAGGGTAGTTGATACAGTTGGAAAGGTGATGAGATGATGGGTTTATAGGAGCTGTGCTGCTCTTTCTACAATTTCAGGTATACAGAGGACAATGAGTAAACTAAACAAAGCCTATGCCATTAGGTTGTGGTTCAAAACTCAGCTTCAGACTCCTCTAGGCCAGATCAATAATAAACAAAGTCTGATGTTCCTTAATACACTGAAATAGATTTTATTCAGGTACTACCAACAGTAAAGAAAAGGCTGAGCTGTGTTCAGGTTTACACAGAAGAGATAGGTATTTAAAAGGAGAATGATGAAATAGGGATGAGTTGGATGGACTGTTGCTCAGTAGAGTCAGGGAAGTGAAGAATTACTCTTTGTTCAGTGAAATTTACTTCAAAATGAGAAAACTGTAGCAGTAGCTCTGCTGTAAGAGTAATGAGACCCTCATTTGTGGGGGTATCTTCCAAGAGCCTCTGTACTTAATTTTGTATTCAGATGTGGATTTTCTTTCTCTTGAGGAGGAAATTCCTAACTCGTGAAAGCTTCAAGATCAATAAAACATGGAAGTCCCCCTACTTAGGAAGGAAATTCTATCGCAAACCTATCATAGAAATAAAAATAACTGATTTGGGTAAAAGAGTGGGAGAGGCTTGTACACACCTATCTGTTATGCATAGTTGGCCAGGGCCAGTCATTTGTGTAGCAGGAAAGACAGCCAACACCTACCTACCCAGCTGCTACTCTTTACAAAGATGAAGTATTATGCCAGAAGATTTATGTGTTTGTCCTTCCCAACCTGGCTGGTCATAAAACTAGGTGTGTTGTTTTTGTTAAATAACCTTTATTTTTTTAAGAGCAGTTTTAGGTTTATAGGAAATTGAGCCGAAGATATGGAGATTCCCTGCCCACATACGTGCATTTTCAACGTACCTCATTTTTAACATCCCCCGCTGCAGTGGTGTGCTTGCTATAATTGATAAATCTACATTGACACATCATCATCACCCAAACTCCATAATGTTCATTCTTGGCATTGTTCATTCTATGGGTTTAGGCAGTTTCATAATGACACAGACACTCCATTATAGTTTCATACAGGATAGTTTCACTTCCATAAAAATCCTATGTTCCATCTACCTGTCTCTCTCGCCTTTCTTATCTTTTTTATAAGCATATATTAATAGTACAAGGGGATTTAATTGTGATAAACCCCTACTTACGTACTTTGAACAAGTACACTCCCCCTATTAGATTCCCTTAACCCCCAATGTTTAAAAAAGGGGAAGAACCTCCCCATCTTTTAAACAGTGTTTGATGGGTTTCATTATGCTATCTTCATATATGTGTGTGTGTGTATCTGTGTATGTATATGTATATATGTACATAGTCACTCCCCTGGACCCTCTCCTTTCTCCCCACTTTCTTTAATTCCCCAGATTGTGCGCTCTTTATATTCAAGTCCCATTATTATTATTGTCATTATTATCTTCATCATTTTAGGTCTCTGTTTTCTTTTGTTGGGACTGGAGTTTGAACTTAGGAATTTGTACTTGAAAGCAGGCACTTTACCACTTAAGCCACACCTACAATCCATTTTGCTCTAGTTGTTTTGAAGATGGGGGTCTCATGAACTATTTGCCCAGGCTGGCCTTGAACCATAAAATACTCCCTATCTCAGCCTCCCAAGTAGTTAGAATTACAGGCATGAGTCACCAGCAACCAGTTTAGGTCTCATTTTCTAACCTCTAACAACCAGTGATCTTTTTATTTCCTCCAGAGTTTTGCCTTTTTCAAAACAGTTGGCTCCACATAGTTGGAATCATTCAGTGTGCAGCTTTTTTAGACTGACTTCTTTCACTTAGCAATATGCATAGAAATTTCCTCCATGTCTTTTAGTGGCTCTATAACTCATTTTCTTTTTAGCACAGAATGATATTCTATTGTTTGGAGGGTCCAACTTATCCATTTACTTACTTAAGGACATCTTGATTGTTCCAAGTTTTGGCAAACTGAATAAAGCTGCTAGAAACATCCATATGCACAGTTTTGTATGGACATAAGTTTCAACTCCTTTGGGTAAATACCAAAGAAGAGTGAATGGAGGGCTATATGATGGGTATGTTTATCAGATTGTCTCCCAATTTGACAGTACTGTTTTGCATTCCCACAAGCAATGAATAAGATTTCCTCTTGCTCTACATCTTTGCCATTATTTGGTAATGTTAGTGTTCTAGAGTTTAGACATTTTAGGAGCATCATTCCTTTAGTTTGCATTTCCCTAATGCAAAATATCACGGGCGCACCTATTCACATGTTTATTTGTCATTTGTATATCTTATTCAGTGAGGTGTTCATTAAGGTCTTTAGCCCACATTTTATTTGGATTATTTGCTATCTTATTCTTTAGCTTTAAAGGATCTTTCCATGTTTTAGATCATAGTCCATTTTCAGATGAGTCTTTTGCAAATATTTCATCCCAGTCTGTAGTTTATTTTTTCATTCTCCTGAAACTATCTTCTGCAGAACAGAAGTTTTCATTTTAATGAAGTCAAGCTTATCAGTTCTTTCTTTCATGGATCATGCCTTTGGTATTGAATCTTAAAAGCATTTGGCATACTCACAGTCATCTTAATTTTCTTCTACGTTATCATTCTAGGGGTTTTATAGTCTTAAATTTTACATTTAGGTGTGTGATCCCTTTTGAGTTACTTTTTTGAGAAAAGAATAAGGTCTGGGTCTAGATTCATGGTTTTTTGGTTTTTTTTTTTTTCAGGTAGATGTCTAGTCTTTCCAGGACAATTTGTTGAGAAAATTACCTTCAATCTTTTGTCATGCCTTTGCTCCTTTGTCAAGTATCAGTTGACCATTTTTATGTGGATGTATTTCTAAGCTTTCTAGAAGAGCCAAACTGCCAATATCACACTTTTCCAATACCACATTGTCTTGATTGCTTTTATAGTAAGTTTTGAAGTCAAGTAGTGTCATCCGCCCAACATCGTTCTCCCTCAATATTATGTTGGCTAATATGGGTTTTTTATCTTTGCATTTAAACTTTAGAATCAGTTTGTTGATATCCTAAAAACAGTCTACTGAGATAGCATTGAATCTATAGATAAAATTGAGAAGAATTGACATTGTAACAATATTGAGTCTTCCTGCCCATGAACATGGATTATCTCACCATTTATTTAGTTTCTCTTTGATTTTCTCATCGGAGTTTTGTAGTTTTCCTTATATATATTCTATACATATTTTGTTAGATTTATGCCTAAGTACTTTAATTTCGAATGTTAATATAAAAGTATTGTGTTTTACAGGTTACTCCAGAGGCACCTGCACACCCATGTTTATTGCGGCACTATTCACAATAGCCAAGTTATGGAAACAGCCAAGATGCCCCACCACTGATGAATGGATTAAGAAAATGTGGTATTTATACACAATGGAATTTTATGCAGCCATGAAGAAGAACGAAATGTTATCATTCTGAGTGAGGTTAGCCTGGCCCAAAAGACCAAAAATCGTATGTTCTCCTTCATATGTGGACATTAGATCAAGGGCAAACACAACAAGGGGATTGGACTTTGAGCACATGATAAAAGCGAGAGCACACAAGGGAGGGGTGAGGATAGGTAAGACACCTAAAAAATTAGCTAGCATTTGTTGCCCTTTACGCAGAGAAACTAAAGCAGATACCTTAAAGCAACTGAGGCCAATAGGAAAAGGGGACCAGGAACTAGAGAAAAGGTTAGATCAAAAAGAATTAACCTAGAAGGTAACACCCATGCACAGGAAATCAATGTGAGTCAACTCCCTGTATAGCTATCCTTATCTCAACCAGCAAAACCCTTGTTCCTTCCTATTATGGCTTATACTCTCTCTACAACAAAATTAGAAATAAGGGCAAAATAGTTTCTGCTGGGTATTGAGGGGGTGGGGGGGCGAGGGAGGGGGCGGAGTGGGTGGTAAGGGAGGGGGTGGGGGCAGGGGGGAGAAATGACTCAAGCCTTGTATGCACATATGAATAATAAAAGAAAAAAAAATTTCAAATTTCACTAATTCATTAGAGGCATATAGAAAAGCAATTGACTTTTGTATATTAACATTTATTGTGTCCTACAATTTTGCTGCAATTGTTTATTAGTTCCCAGAGATTTTTGGACAATATTATTATGTAAATTGTCATTTCACATGCAAACAAATACAGTTTTATGACTTCATTCCAATCCATATCTGTTGTATTTCCTTTTCTGGTCTTATTGAATTATCTGGGATTTTCAGTTTACTGTTGAAAACCATAGGTGAAGGGGAAAATATTTTCCTGATCTTGCAGGAATACTTTGAGTTTCTCACCAATAAGTATGATGTTAGCTGTAAGTTTTTATAGATATTCTTTATTAAGTTGAGGAAGTTCCCTCTATTTTCAGTTTATTAAAATTTTTCTCATGAATATATGCTGGATTTTATCAAATGCTTTTTCTCCATCTATTGATAAGGTCATGTGATTTTCTTCTTCAGCTTGTTGGCGTGATGGACAATATTAATATTTGAATTGGCCTTGCATATCTGAGATAAATGTCACTTGGTCATGGTGTTTCTTTTTATAAATTGTTATTCATTTTGCTAATATTTTATTGAGGATTTTGCTTTCGCATTTATAGGAGATATTTGCCTGTAGTTTTCTTGTCCTGTAATATCTTTATTTGGCTTTGGTATTTGAGTAATGTTAGCTTCATACAGTGAGTTAGGAAGTATCTTTCTACTCTATCCTCTAAAAGAAGTTTATAGGTAAATTTTTTCACAAGTGTTTTCTAGAATATACCAGTAAACTTATCTTGACCTGCTGTGTTCTATTTTTGAAGATTATTGTTTATTAAAGTTCTTAAATAGAAATAGGCCTACTAGGATTGTCTTTTTTATTCTTGCATGAGTTTTGACTGATTGTGTCTTTCAAGGAAGGTCTGTGTCATCGAGGTTATCAAATTTGTGGGCATAAATTAGTCCATAGAAATCCTTTATTACCTTTTAAAAATAGGATTTGCACTTATAGCTCTCCCTTCATTTCTGAAACTTGTAGCTTGTTCCTTCTCTTTTTTCTTAGTTAACTTGGCCAAAGCCTTACTGACTTTTTTTAAAAAGACAGCTTTAGAGTTGATTGATTTTCTCTAGTGGTTTTTGCTTTCAATTTCATTGACTTCTCTAATTTTTGTTTCTTTTCCTTAGCTTACTTTGGATTTTATTCTTTTTTCTAGTTTTGTAAGTGGAAGCTTAGATGAGTGGTTTCAGGTCTCTCTTCTTTTCTAACATATAAATTCATTATTATGAATTTCCCTCCAAGTACAATTTTCATTATATCTTATAAATTTTGATGTATTTCCATTCTCACTTAGTTCAAAATATAGTATGCTTAAATTTTTCTTGATCCATGTGTTATTAGTAGATCTTTCCAGTTAACTTTCTGAGTTCTAGTTTAATTTCATTACACTTTAAGAACAAAGAATATATGGTTTCCACTATTTAAATTTGTTAAGGTATCTTTGATGGCCAAGAATGTGGTCAGTCATGGTGTTTCATGTGAGCTTGAGAAGAATGCATATTCTGTTGCTGGATAAGGTAGTATATGAATATCCATTCTTGGGTGGTGGTGTTAATTTCAACTTTTCTGATTGCTGGTTCTGTCCATTTCTGATTCAGGAGTATTGAAGTCTCCAACTGCAGTACTGGGTTTATTTCTCCTTGGTGTTCTACCAGTTTTTGGCTTGTGTACTGTGTACTGTGATGTTCTGTCATTAGGTGCCTATACATTAAGGTTTGTTATATCTTTATTGTATAATATCCCTCTTTAACCATGATAATTTTCCTTGCTCTGAGGTTTACTGGATCAAAAATTAATATAGCTATTTCCACTTTCTTTGGATTAGCATTACCATGGTGTATCTTTCAAACCTTCCATTTAATTTTTACTACCCATGTCTATTTACAGAATCTATACGTGTTTTGTATTTAAAGGAAGTTTCTTGTAGACAATACAGTTGGGTATTGCTTTTTATTCACTTTGACAATCTCTGTCTTTTAATTGGCACATTTAGATCATTGATGTCCAAAATAGTTACTGAGGCAAATTAATATTTATTACATTTATACTGTTTTTTTTTCATTTTTCTTTTATTATTCATATGTGCATACAAGGATTGGTTCATTTCTCCCCCCTGCCCCCACCCCCTCCCTTACCACCCACTCCACCCCCTCCCGCTCCCCCCCCTCAATACCCAGCAGAAACTATTTTGCCCTTATCTCTAATTTTGTTGTAGAGAGAGAATAAGCAATAATAGGAAGGAACAAGGGGTTTTGCTGGTTGAGATAAGGATAGCTATACAGGACATTGACTCACATTGATTTCTGTGCATGGGTGTTACCTTCTAGGTTAATTCTTTTTGATCTAACCTTTTCTCTAGTTCCTGGTCCCCTTTTCCTATTGGCCTCAGTTGCTTTAAGGCATCTGCTTTAGTTTCTCTGCATTAAGGGCAACAAATGCTAGCTAGTTTTTTAGGTGTCTTACCTATCCTCACCCCTCCCTTGTGTGCTCTCGCTTTTATCATGTGCTCATAGTCCAATCCCCTTGTTGTGTTTGCCCTTGATCTAATGTCCACATATGCGGGAGAACATACGATTTTTGGTTTTTTGAACCAGGCTAACCTCACTCAGAATGGTGTTCTCCAATTCCATCCATTTACCAGCGAATGATAACATTTCGTTCTTCTTCATGGCTGCATAAAATTCCATTGTGTATAGATACCACATTTTCTTAATCCATTCGTCAGTGCTGGGGCATCTTGGCTGTTTCCATAACTTGGCTATTGTGAATAGTGCCGCAATAAACATGGATGTGCAGGTGCCCCTGGAGTCACAGTCTTTTGGGTATATCCCCAAGAGTGGTATTGCTGGATCAAATGGTAGATCGATGTCCAGCTTTTTAAGTAGCCTCCAAATTTTTTTCCAGAGTGGTTGTACTAGTCTACATTCCCACCAACAGTGTAAGAGGGTTCCTTTTTCCCCGCATCCTCGCCAACACCTGTTGTTGGTGGTGTTGCTGATGATGGCTATTCTAACAGGGGTGAGGTGGAATCTTAGTGTGGTTTTAATTTGCATTTCCTTTATTGCTAGAGATGGTGAGCATTTTTTCATGTGTTTTCTGGCCATTTGAATTTCTTCTTTTGAGAAAGTTCTGTTTAGTTCACATGCCCATTTCTTTATTGGTTCATTAGTTTTGGGAGAATTTAGTTTTTTAAGTTCCCTGTATATTCTGGTTATCAGTCCTTTGTCTGATGTATAATTGGCAAATATTTTCTCCCACTCTGTGGGTGTTCTCTTCAGTTTAGAGACCATTTCTTTTGATGTACAGAAGCTTTTTAGTTTTTTTTTTTTTTTTTTTTTTCATTTTTCTTTTATTATTCATATGTGCATACAAGGCTTGGTTTATTTCTCCCCCCTGCCCCCACCCCCTCCCTTACCACCCACTCCACCCCCTCCCGCTCCCCCCCTCAATACCCAGCAGAAACTATTTTGCCCTTATCTCTAATTTTGTTGTAGAGAGAGTATAAGCAATAATAGGAAGGAACAAGGGGTTTTGCTGGTTGAGATAAGGATAGCTATACAGGGCATTGACTCACATTGATTTCCTGTGCGTGGGTGTTACCTTCTAGGTTAATTCTTTTTAATCTAACCTTTTCTCTAGTTCCTGGTCTCCTTTTCCTATTGGCCTCAGTTGCTTTAAGGTATCTGCTTTAGTTTCTCTGCATTAAGGGCAACAAATGCTAGCTAGTTTTTTAGGTGTCTTACCTATCCTCACCCCTCCCTTGTGTGCTCTCGCTTTTATCATGTGCTCATAGTCCAATCCCCTTGTTGTGTTTGCCCTTGATCTAATGTCCACATATGAGGGAGAACATACGATTTTTGGTCTTTTGAGCCAGGCTAACCTCACTCAGAATGATGTTCTCCAATTCCATCCATTTACCAGCGAATGATAACATTTCGTTCTTCTTCATGGCTGCATAAAATTCCATTGTGTATAGATACCACATTTTCTTAATCCATTCGTCAGTGGTGGGGCATCTTGGCTGTTTCCATAACTTGGCTATTGTGAATAGTGCCGCAATAAACATGGATGTGCAGGTGCCTCTGGAGTAACCTGTGTCACAGTCTTTTGGGTATATCCCCAAGAGTGGTATTGCTGGATCAAATGGTAGATCGATGTCCAGCTTTTTAAGTAGCCTCCAAATTTTTTTCCAGAGTGGTTGTACTAGTCTACATTCCCACCAACAGTGTAAGAGGGTTCCTTTTTCCCCGCATCCTCGCCAACACCTGTTGTTGGTGGTGTTGCTGATGATGGCTATTCTAACAGGGGTGAGGTGGAATCTTAGTGTGGTTTTAATTTGCATTTCCTTTATTGCTAGAGATGGTGAGCATTTTTTCATGTGTTTTCTGGCCATTTGAATTTCTTCTTTTGAGAAAGTTCTGTTTAGTTCACATGCCCATTTCTTTATTGGTTCATTAGTTTTGGGAGAATTTAGTTTTTTAAGTTCCCTGTATATTCTGGTTATCAGTCCTTTGTCTGATGTATAATTGGCAAATATTTTCTCCCACTCTGTGGGTGTTCTCTTCAGTTTAGAGACCATTTCTTTTGATGTACAGAAGCTTTTTAGTTTTATGAGGTCCCATTTATCTATGCTATCTCTTAGTTGCTGTGCTGCTGGGGTTTCATTGAGAAAGTTCTTACCTATACCTACTAACTCCAGAGTATTTCCTACTCTTTCTTGTATCAACTTAAGAGTTTGGGGTCTGATATTAAGATCCTTGATCCATTTTGAGTTAATCTTGGTATAGGGTGATATACATGGATCTAGTTTCAGTGTTTTGCAGACTGCTAACCAGTTTTCCCAGCAGTTTTTGTTGAAGAGGCTGCTATTTCTCCATTGTATATTTTTAGCTCCTTTGTCAAAGATAAGTTGCTCATAGTTGTGTGGCTTCATATCTGGATCCTCTGTTCTGTTCCACTGGTCTTCATGTCTGTTTTTGTGCCAGTACCATGCTGTTTTTGTTGTTATTGCTTTGTAATATAGTTTGAAGTCAGGTATTGTGATACCTCCTGCATTGTTCTTTTGACTGAGTATTGCCTTGGCTATTCGTGGCCTCTTGTGTTTCCATATAAATTTCACAGTAGATTTTTCAATCTCTTTAATGAATGTCATTGGAATTTTGATGGGAATTGCATTAAACATGTAGATTACTTTGGGGAGTATCGACATTTTTACTATGTTGATTCTACCAATCCATGAGCATGGGAGATCTCTCCACTTTCTATAGTCTTCCTCAATCTCTTTCTTCAGAAGTGTATAGTTTTCCTTGTAGAGGTCTTTCACATCTTTTGTTAGGTTTACACCTAGGTATTTGATTTTGTTTGAGGCTATTGTAAATGGAATTGTTTTCATACATTCTTTTTCCGTTTGCTTATTGTTAGTGTATAGAAATGCTAATGATTTTTCTATGTTGATTTTATATTTGAGCTACTTTTTTAAAAAACCTTTTTAGTGGAACACTATACATGAGTAGTGTATCTTATAAAAATGAAACAATTCTAATTCCTTCTGCTTATCCCTTGTATCAATATTGTTATCCATTCAACCTATACATAAAAATAAGTGTAATCAAATAAATTGTTGTTGCAATTATTTTGAACAATGTGTTATCTGTTAGTTCAATAAAGAATACAAAAATAAATTTTATTTTACCTTCACTTACTCCTTCTCTGATGTTTTTTTCTCTTTATGTACATCTGGGTTTCTGGTATGTGCTATTTTTCTTCTTTCTAAAGATCTTTTTAAACATTTCTTGCCTGACAGGTCTATTGGCAACAATTTCCCTCAATTTTTATTTGTCTGAGAAAGTATTGTCTGAGAACGTATTTATGCTTCCCTTTTAAGGAATAATTTCACATGATACAGAATTTCAGTTGGATTTTTTTCTCTTAATTTTTCAAATGTTTCATTCCATTTTCTTCCTACTTGGTGACTTTTGCAGTTGCTTTTGCATAGACAAGGTGTTTTATTCTTCTAGCTTCTTTCAGGTTTTTTCTCCTTTGTCTTTGATTTTCTGCAATTTGAAAAAATCATGTCTAGGGTAGTTTTCTGGTATCTACTTGCTTGGTTTCCCCTGAAGTCCCCAAGGTCAAGAATAGGCAAAAGGAGATGAATTTCAAGATGTTGCTCTCAAGATGGCCTTCAATATGTGACCATGCCTCTCTTTCTAGAGGAACACTACCTTTTCACCTACAGGGACCTGCAGTGGAGTAATAGGCAACTTTGCTTCCTTGACTTTCAGCTTCCACACCTGAATGATTCTGCTAGGTCACAGGAAGAAGTTGAGGAAACTGAAACCCAAAGCATCTCCTAGCAAGACAGAGGTGCAATATATAAATAGGAGAAGTAATTAGTTCAGGGTTATCAAACCAGTGGGTTGGTCAGTCTAGTTGATGTTAGAGAAGGATATAATCAGGAATGACCCTTCATGTCTCCATCACATGGAATCTCTTGAATAGAAGAAGGCTGAACATTTCATCAGTCCTGAGAGATGGAAAGACAGGGAATCTCCATGACACCACTAGGTCCCTGAACCTATTCCTTCCCAAGGTCAGCCACATCTTTCTCTCTCCACTCTTGTGGATCTGTAAATTCCCCTTTTTGTGGTGGTTTGAAATGGACTGTTGTGAGTTGCAGCCAGAGTGTTAGAGCTTATAAAAGTGTTTTGTCAGTATTAAAAAATGATCAACTAATAAATAGTCTGACATAGAAAATAATCATGATGACTAGTAAATGACAAAAAAGGTTAATTGCAGAATAGTATCTTTGGTAGCATTCTATTTTTATATATAAAGTACACTTTGTATGGTTTTTTTTTGTTTTATTTCATCTTATTTCATTTTTAGTAAATGAGAATAACTAAAAGCAATCTTACCACACTGCCAGCAGGAAATAAGATTGGGAAAATTTCCCAATTCTGAATCATTTACTGATGATGAGCATGTATTACTTTCATAGTAAAAATACTAAATGTAAAAAATGAGAAGGCAAGAATCCTAGTCACTAAATGTACCCAAAACCTGCTTGCTCCCACCTCCCTGATTTTCTTGTCAGGGAGAAAGAGGTCTAGAGACAAAAAACAGACTAGGTTCTAATATTTGGTCAACCAACACTATATTGACTGTGGTAGTAAGTCAGTGAGAAATAGACATACTTATGTATAACTGAGAGTTTGCCTTATGGTGAACTGTATTAGTCAGATCTTTCATCACTGTGACAAAATACCTAACATAAACAACTTAAGGGAGGAAGGATTTATTTTGCTTCATGGTTTCAGACCATAATCCTTTTTTCCCCTTGATTCTGGGCCTGTAGTAAGGTAGAATATCATGGTGGTTGAAGCATGGTCAGAGGCTACTCACTTCATGGAAGACGGGAAGAAGAGAGAGCCACAGGAAGGAGTCAGGGACAAGATATCCCCAAAGATTCACCCCGAGTTCTTCCTGACAGGGACTACCTCCTAAAGTTTCCAGAACCTCCCAAAATAGCACCATATGCTGGAGACCAATCCTTCAATACATATACCTTTTGGGAGGACACTTCATATCAAACCCATAACATTGAACTAAATGACCAGAATGTAACTAGCCAATGATAATACAAAAATATCTCAAAGCAATCCTTAACATTTAAACCTTATGGTTTGGAAGTAGTTGGATAAGAGGTTGAGAGTCATACCCAGGGCTTCTCTATAGAGGTGTTGCATGAGTGAGTGGGATCATCTGGCTAGAATGCAGAGGGAGGCTTTGCAGGTAATCAGAACTTGCAGCATTACCACTTCCAGTCACATAGTCTGACGAGAAGCCCCATTACACACTCACTTAAAAGAAAGCCATTAAAGGAAAGGGGCACCTGAGAAGGAGCCAAAGGGATCAGCAAGTCATGGCAAGCTAAAAAAGACTAACCCAGGAGCAGAACCTCACTCCCCAACTGAGGTGGAGTAGACTCCAAGGAGATAACTTTAATGAATTCTATTACCTTATTAAAAGGGATGTGAGTAAAGAAGGCCTTTGACTTTATAAATTACAGAAGTAACATGAAAAAATACATATTTCCTCTGATTAACATGATAACCAACTTCCAGAATTCAATAAAGGAAAATTTAAACCTCTTGGTAATAGCTCACAAATTTCAAAATTTTGCAAAAAAAAGACATACATCCAGCAATTAAAGATAGGCTGATTCTTTTAGAACCAATGTACCAGAAAGAACACGAGATTAAAATGGTCTGAGTCAGAGGCAGTATGAGGTTCTATTTTCAAAAATTGGCAGCCTTAGATCTTAGATTCAACCCAAAAGGCAGGCAGTGTGCCAGCATTTGCCACAAGACCAAGCCCCATATCACCCTCTCTGGTCACAGCTGCATACAGAGATAGCACACCCCTATCTTCCCATCTGAGGAAATATGATAAATAGCATGACAACACAGTTCTTCCACAAAGACAACCTGCAGCAGCAGGCACCCTACCTGTGAGTTAAGATTCTCTTTCCATCCTCCCTGTTGATCTGCATCCTCTAGTACTAAAGTCTTCCCCCACTCAGGAACCCCACTTGTCATATGAATCACCTCTGAACATGTTTAGCTGTTCAGGATCTCTCCTATCTTAAGGGCTATTAGAGGAAGAGACAGAACTGAAGCACAAGCCTGCTTGATCTGACTTCAAAATTTGGCTGCTTTTTTTTTTTTGTTTTCCTCTTTTACACAACAACTGATTTCAAGCTAGGTTATTTATCTATCCATGTCCACCTAACTAGGTGAGTATCAGGTGCACTTGCCAGGTGCTAGGAAAACAGAGTAATAAGATATTACAAAACCAGATGTGAGTGTGCCATTGTAATGATGTGACTATGGCTTCGTCAACCCATTCTCCAAGCGTCAACCTTAAAATGAAGCTGAAGATAAATATGTTTGGGAATTATGTTGGGAACTAGAAGTAATGTGTATAAATTACACAGAACTAGCCAATAAATAACATTTATTGCTATTATTAGAGACTACTAGAGGAAAAAAATTCCAGAACACTAAAGGTTACAGTGTAGTGCAATTAGTGCCATGACATAAGAAAACATGGGGTATTGTAAGGTGGGAAGGTTTTAAATCAATATTGAGGAAAGATGTAAAATAAGGTTTCAGAATTTTGAAGAATGAATAGAAGTTACCTCAATGAAGAAGGCAGGCAGAACATTGCTAGGTAGGAGAAAGCAATGTGTACTAAGGCATGGAGGTGTAAATAGCCATGATGCATGGTTTAGGAAGAAGGTCCATATGGATGGAAGGAAGGAATGGCTTCAGGGATCCAGATGGATATGACACTAAAGAGATGATCAGGGGACAGAACATGAGGAAACTTCTGTGCTAAGTTAAGAAGGTTGAGCTTGAGTCTTAATATATAAGAAAAAAGTGGAAGAATTTTAAGCAAAGGGGGATATTATAAGATTTGTAGGAGGGATAAATTGAACAGAAGCCAAGCTAGTTGTAAATGCTTAAGGTATCTGCTGATAGTGTGAATTCCAGGGCTTAGGTAAAGATCAACTTTTGGACCACTATGTCAGAAGAATCTACACTTTAAACCAGTGCCCCAGTATAAATCTTATTTACAATACAGTTGGATAGGGTGCAGGACAGGGTAATGGGTAAGAGATTAAGGGATGGGCTTACATTGTGTTCAAATCAAGAGTCTGCTACTTCCTAGCTGCATAATCTTGGGCAACTGTAGGCTTCCACTTGACCACCTATAAAATGGAAATAATAACAGTATGTGTGCCAAAGTATTGCTGTGAGAATTGTGTGTGGTTAGAACAGTGCTTACACAGAGCACTCACTCGTTACCAGTGTGAGTAAGACCTCTGGGACACTCTCCAGATGCCCATCTTTATTTACTTCTTAGCTTTTACTCTATGAACAAGAATTAGCTGTCAGTTAAACCACATGGGCTTGTAGGAGCTCTTAGTTACAAAGATGATGTGAAAATTGCATATTTAAATGCTTCCCAAGCATTAGGGTTGATTGCCAACTCCTCAGACAACTTAGTTAATTATTTTAACCACCACAAGACAAAACTATATTCTACATTCCAAACACTTAGTTCTTTCACATTTTATTTTTATTCATTTAAAAAATGTAGTCACACGTTGTTTCTTTTTTTCATTCTTACCTATTTCTTAAAATATGAAATATTTGGTGCCTACAAAATAATACGTGCTATAAGTATGTATGTAGACACACATATGTGTCTAACATATGATTATGTTAGAAAACATAACAATAAAACAAACCCAGTGAAATCACTATTCCAGACCATTGCTGATGTCACAGAAGGTTCCTTATGCTCTGCCCACCAACATGCATGATCTGTCTTCTCTACCAGAGGCAAACACCAGCTGAATTTTATCATACCTTTGTTTTTATTTACATAGCATGTATATTTATGTGTCTTTAACATATTTGACTTTTAATTTTTGAATGTCATATAAATGATATTCCAACATATGTTTGCCACTTGCTTTTTTCACTGGGTTTTGTGCTGACTGAATTCATTCATTTTTCTGCAGCATGTTTTTCCATTATATTACTATTCCACCATACTCATGGATCTACTCTCCTAACCATGAGAATGTGGCTTATTTTTAGATTTTTTTTTTTTTTTGGCTCTTCATAGTTCTGCTGGGCTTTAATCCTGCACCTGTCTACTGCTGGCAGTATGGGAGAGTTTCTCTAGAATATTGCATTTGATCCCTGCTGTTGTTATAATAAATTACTACACATTTCATAGTTCAGTAGCTTAAAATAACACAAATTTATTACCTTACTCTTCTGGAGGTCAGAAGTCTGAAACAAACCCATCAGGCTGACTTCAAAGTGTCAGCAAGTCTGTGATCTTTTCTGGAGACTCTAGGTGGGGATCAATTTTCTTGCCTTTTCTGCCTGCTATATACAGCTCACAGTTCTTGGTTCACAGCCCCCTTCCATTTTCAAAGCCAGTAATGGCTGATCCAGTCTTTCTCAGATGCCATCACTCTGGTTCTCAGTTTTTTTGCCTTTCTCTTCTACTTTGAGACTTTGGGATTATTGGGCCCATCTAGATAGTCTGGGATAATCTCTTTATTGTAAAAACCAACTGATCAACAATCTTATTCCCATCTGCAAACTTAATTCCCTTTTGCCACAAAACCTAACACATTCTGAGGATTAAGATGGGGCCTCTTTTGGGAAAGACATTACTTTGTCCACCACAGATATGCATCCAGGTGTGGAACTGCTGAACAACAGGCATGTGGACCTTCAACTTAACATGGGCATGCCATTACTTTCCAAAGTTATAGCACCAATTTACACTCACTCCAGCAAAACAGAAGTGCTGCTCTTGCTTCACACTTCATCCAAAACACCTGCTTAGACTTCTAAAACTCTGTCAGTCTTGTGGGTGTAAAACAGTACCTTAGGCTTCAAATTTTTATTTTCCAAATATTAAGATTAAACACTCTTGAGATGTTTAATGAATATATGGGGTTCCTCTTATGTGTAATGCCTGTGTTTCTATTTAGTTGCTTGTTTTTCAGTTTGGTTCTATTTGGCTTTTTTGTGTGTAATTTGTAGAGGTTCTTTTTCTCTTCTGGTTATTAACATTTTGTAGGTTAAATTTGCTACAAATATCTTCTACTAGCTTGTGGTATCTTCTGGTGAACCAAAGCTGCTAATTTTACTGCATTCAAATTTCTTTGGTATTTTCTTTATAAATTACATTTTTCTGTCTTATTTTTTAAGACTAAGTTTCTATGAACAAAGACAGTTAGAAATAGTCCTCCTGTATGTCCCTCCTTACCTTCCGCGGAGATCTCATAGGACATGTAGCCCTGGGTGGCACATACAGAGAGCACCTGAGTCCCTGAGTAACTAGCAATATATAGCAGTGCTCTCCATAACCGGGACTGGATGGGTAACTAAGAGAGATTCTTACTGTGGTAAGCCACTGAGGTTGCAGAGCTAATGTTACAACACAATGTAACTTATTTTGACCAACATTTTCAATGATTAAATAATTCCATGTAAGAGTTATTATGTCCAGTATATTAAAAATATTTCCCACAATCTTCTTTGATTTTTGTTGTTGAGAACTTTGCTAGTTCCCATTCCCTTACTGATAATCAGTATTTTCTCTTTAGCTAATTTTAATACCTTGTCTTTGTCTTTGGCATCCTTAAGTTTTACAATATGTTTAGGAGTGTGTGTGTATGTGTGTGTGTGTAGTTTTCAGTTTATCTCACTAGGGATTATTGGGTTGGGGAATCTGAGATTTCAGTCTTCATCAATTCTAAAAATGTCTCTTTCATTGTCTCATCAAATACTACCTCATTCTTCCTCTGTTATCTCCTTTTGAAATCCTAGTTAGGTGCATATCAAACCTTCTTAATCAATCCTCCATCACTGCTAAAATCTGTCAGATTTTCTAGCTCTAACCACCCTGTGGCTGCATTCTTGGTAAGGTATTCTGATCTACACTTTACCCAATTCTCTCTTTAGGTATGGTCTTTCTGCTGTTGTTAACTCTTCTACTTAGTTCTAAATTCCAATCCTTTTGTATTTTTTTAAATTTTATTTTTTATCTATTTTTTACTTCTAGAAAGTCTGTTTCTTTCAACTATGTTTGACATTTTTCTGTTGTACTACTTTTCATTAATTTATGTTTCACTAATAAGCATAAAATTATATCTATTAGTGGGGTACATGTAATGATTTAATACACATATACATTGTATAATGTTTAAATAAACATTTCTATCTCCTCAAATACTTATCGTTCCTCTGTGGTGAAAATTCTCCTAATCCTTTCTTCTAGCCTTTCAAAGTACATGGCAAATTATTGTTTTAGAAGTATATGGCATATTATTGTTATCTCACTCACCGTACTATGAAAAGCACACCAAAACTTCTCTAACTGAAACTTAGTGCCCATTGATTAGTTGTTACTCATTGCCTCCACACACTCTCCAGCCTCTGCTAACCACCATTCGACTCCCAGCATCTATGAGCATAGATCAACTGTTCAGATTCCACTTGAGTGGGATCATGTGGTACTTGTCTTTTTGTGCCTGACAAAATTACGTTAATTACTTAATATAATTTAAATGGCTATTTTACAGTCATTCTCCTTCCTCAAATATTCATTTTCTTTACAATATATTTTAACTTGTTAATCACATACATTATAATTTTAGATTTATCCTTGCATTTAAAGTATATTTTATTACTTATTTATTTATTTGGCAGTACTAGGGTGTCATACTTGCTAGGCAGGTGCTCTACCAGTTGAGCTACTCCACCAGCCCTTTATTGTGTTGGGTTTTTTGGGAAAAGATCATGAGAACTATTTGCCCTGGTTGGCTTCAAACTGCAATCCTCCTGACCTCTGCCTCCCAAGTAGCTAGGATTACAGGCGTGAGCTACTGGTGCTTAACAAATTACTGATGTTAAATGCTTCAGAGTAGAAGTTCTCTCTTTATATATTTTTATTATTTATTATTTCAAATTCCTATACCATAAGCTATAAGGTACTTGCCCCTAGGTCCTGCCCTGCCCCTTGATCTGAATCTGGTCACTACACAACATCAATTTCTCCCTGGCTTTGCTGGTTAGTGTGTCTTTCTCTTGTGACTGAGTCTGTCTCTGCAAACCTCATGATTTTAATTCTGAGAATTTATAATTACTTCTCCTGGATACTTACCTCTCCTTTCCATCTCTCTAAACTGCTGTTGTATTTGGAGAATGTCCAATAGTTTGACCACTGCATAAGGGAATGAGACTTTACTAACTTTTGCTTCTTAATAGCATCTGCCCAGGAATAAAAGTCTCCAGACAGGAAGAAATAAAGGAAGGAAGACAATTTTTGTAAAACATCTATATGTACATACTCCCACTGGAGAGCACATGAGAGAAAGCATCCTGTATTCCACTGATGAGTTTTCAACAACTGAGAGTGGTTTCACCAGAGAATTCAGTCTGCTATCCCCTCATTGCCATAAATTCTGGCATATCAACTGCCTACATTTATCCCCCATCTCTCACTGATTTATGGCTGATCATCATCACTCCAATTCTTATAGAATAGGCCTCACCTATGTTGTAAACTTCTTAAGACTAAATTATCTCAGCAATGCTCATTTATTTCATGTGATAAAACAGATTCCAGCTACTAACACAACCACCTTGGATTTGTTTTCAAATATACAGTTGACCTTCCAGCATGTGTGGTGTGATGGCTACCTTTCAACCTTACAATATTTGCAAGTTTTTAACTTAAATCATATGGATCCATCTTTAATCCATCACATGAAACCTGCTTTAGTCTCTTATTAAACTTTCTGTTGTCCAACAGATACCAAATCTTGGTTGAGAGAACTAACATCAATATTATTTTGAATGAAAAGCATCTATCTATATTTGTTTCCTGCTCCTATAATAATGTACCACACCCTGGGCGCCTCAAAAACAAATAAGTTTGTCTATTTCCTCACAGTCTGAAACCAGGTGTCCGCAGGGCCAAGCTCCCTCTGAAGCCTCCAGGGAAGGATCTGTCCTTGCCTCTTCTAGCTTCTTTCAGTCCTTGGCATTCCTTGGCTTATGGCAGCATAGCTTCAGTCTCTACCCCCATATTTCCCTGTGCATCTCTTTGTCCTCACATAACACTCTCCTCTCTTGTTTCTCTCCTCTTTTTATAATGACACCAGTGGTATTGGATTAGGGATCCCATACTCGAGTATGACCTCACCTTAATTAATTTCATCTACAGTGACCTAATTTCCAAATGAAGTCACTTGCTGAGGTAGTAGGGGTTAGGACATCAACATATCTTTTGGGGTAACGCAATTCAACCCAGAGCACCATCTATTTTTTCAGAGAGAACACTTTACCTTCCAAATAGGGCTAGATAATACTGCCCTAGGAACAAAGGAAATGGATTTCTCTGGACTGTGTTTTGATGCCTGTTTTTAGCTTTCCTTTAGCAGCACTACAAGAAGTAGCCCAATGAACCCCACCATTAAGCTTACTAATCAAATCATTAAGAAGCACGCCTTATTTGATTTTTTTAGAACTTTTATAAAAATTGTCCCTGAATAACTGGTAGGTTTTCTTTTAGAGTCAATGGAAATTATGTCTAATTTTATTTCTTCTTGCTTAGATTGCCAGAAGCTTAAAATTTTAGCCATAAGTTAATTTAAATAGCTTTGTAGGGTACCACAGCTACATATCTACATATCTTTACTTCTCCTTTGCTGTCAATATTTTATTTGCCTTCTGATGTTGAATAGTTTTTAAATCTATGCATACCTAGCCTATATACCTTTCCTATTAGGAGGGACTATTACAAGTCACTCCTAATAATTTGCAAAAAAAAAAAAGTAGATAAGTCTGTAGAAAATTTTCTGACTCTATGTTCTTCATTCACAGAAAATGTTCTCCTGTTCTAACTTACCCATCATTGGATGCCAACTAAAGATTATGAGCCACCAACATTAGCCCTCCAGTTTGCATTTTGAATAGGAAGCAGAGAAAATCACTTAACTTATTCTTGAGGAAATCAACTACATCTCACTAATTTCCTTCAAACAATGAAAAAATATGTGGAAAAAATAGCATGAGACCCCTGCAATAGTAAAAATAAATCTAGAAAAGCAGAGGGAAAAAAAGAAGAAATTAAATCACCAAAAGTCATATGAAAACACTAAGGAGAAGAACTTAAAACTGTGGAAAATTGGATGGAGGAGAAGCTATTAGTGAAAAATGATATGGAATGAAGGTGATCAGAAAGAAGATGAAAGATGTGGGCCATAGACAATGAAGACTAACATGAAAAACTGCAGTCTTTGAAGACGTGAATGAACAAATGGGAATGGAAAAATTTACATAATAGAAGCATTTTACTAAATACAGAAGGCCTTAAATTTGCATTTTGGAAGGGCTCCATCTTCTAGGAAAAAATTTAATAATGAAAGCTTTTTTCTAAAACTTTGAGGATTAAAAAAATAATCCTACAGTCATCTAGACAGAGACATAAAGGTCATCTTCATAAGCAAAGAAATCAGACATATTCCAAACCATATAAGGTGCTAGAAGAAAATGGAACAATGGCTGATGAATATTGAAGGGAAAAATATTCCATTTCTATTCTATGCACTTTCTATGTAATGGTAGCAGGAAGACAGGTCTCACATATATAAGAAATTAAGAAACACAGCATTATGGACATCTGAAAATTCAATCTCATATCTTTTACAACTCAGTACTGTCTTAGGGCCTCCATCTCTCAGCCTCTGTGGAAGGAGCGAATCCTAACTTTGATAATCGTCAGCTACTAGACACAACTGCTCAATGAACCTTTAGTAATTTTTCTCTTCCCCAACTCTACCGAGCTCCAACTTGTACCCTTCCCTTACTTCCATTTTACCCCCATAATCTCTTTACGAATCAACACTGAGCTTAATTCATGCTGGGCTCATTTCCCTGTTGTAATACTTATTACTGATCAAAATCTATCCTTAACACTTTAATAGGGTCCAGCTTTATTTATTTTGACACTGATGCACCAAAGATAAAATAAAAACAAACCAAAGAAAGCTTAGGTCATAATGCAAAAGAGAAAACAAACAAACACAAGGATTAAAAAAACAGACATCTCCAAAATAAGATTAAATGTATCTAATTAAAATAATTTCAAATGAGATGCAATAAATTCTTTTTTTCTTGGTGATACTGGGGTTTGAACTCAGGGCTTTGCACTTACTAGGCAGCCAATCCATCACTTGAGCCACAACTCCAGCCTAAGATGCAATAAACTGTATAAAAAGTATTACATGGGACAAGGAGAGTCACTTTTATTTCGCTATGTAGCCCATGCTGCATCTGAATTCACTATTCTCCTGCCTCAGCCTCCCAAGTGCTGGGATTACAGGAGTGTTCCACCAAGTCTGACTAAGAGAGTGACTTTATAATGACAAAGGATACAATTCACAATAAAATTATTACTAGTATGAATCTTCATGGACAAAATAATGTGTATTAAAATGCTTAAGCAAAACTTTAAAAAGAAGAAAAAAATAAGAGAATGTTAGGAAACTGGGAAATTTGTTATTCTTTAAAAATCAAGAATAGAAAAATATATAGATCCGGGGGTGTGAACAACGATCAAAATATTGATGGAGTCTATATGCTATATAATGTGTTCCATACATCTTATTTATTATTTAAGCCCTACAGCTTATAAAGGAAGAAAATACTAATATTTTAAGTATCCACGTAACATTTACAAAAAGAAATCACAAGGACAGGATTAAAATTGAGACTATATATAATTACACAGGTATTTTAAGAAAGGGTTTATTGAGGAATTTTATTTTTTATCATTAATTTCTCATTGTCTTGGTTTTTGCCAAGAACTTTGTTTTCATGATAAACAAAAAATCTGAATGCTCCCTTATCTCTTTAGAATTCTCCTGAACGTTCCTGAATCATTCCATGTTCTTATACCACTTTCCTTCCAAAGATACACAATTCATGGTTTCTTCTCTAGGATGTTATTACACCACTATCCTCCCTGTTCAGGACTTTCTTATTTCTGTACCTAAGGGTTTCTTCACTTAACTCTACAATCACAGCTGTCTCCTGCCCTTAATTCTAGAACAGCCCTTCACAATAAGGGCTCAGTTTCCCCTTGCCTTCTTTGCCAGAATTCTCTATTTGCCAAAATTTGCAAAATTCCTCCATTTCTATAATTATAAATCTATCTCAGCCAACATTCTAGATATACACCTTATCTAATCATTGTTTATGGCTTTAAGAGGAGCTTAAAATGTTTTAGCGGAAAAGCATGGACTCCTTACTCAGGCTTACGAAGTAACTAATAGAAAGAGACAAGCATGGCATTGGCCCTTCACTTTTTATCTGTCGTGGTCTGAGCCTTCTCTTTGTAGTCACTTTGCAATCACCTTGGATTCCAACAAAAACAGGTAACATCTTCATGACAAGGGACAAAAACTACCCCCAGCAGTGGAACTTCCTCAGGATGGACCACCTACCAGTTGACAATAAATCCAGGTAACAATTTAGGATCCTGTCCTAGAACCCTTGGACTGAGAGAATGGTCAACCAGAACACACCTGTGACTTGGACTGTTACCTATGCATACCTTTGTCCTCTGCCCTCAGTTCTTTTGTCTCTTTAAACTTATCATGTCTGTGACCCAAAGATGACTGAAGATGACTTGAGTGCTTACTCTGCCTCTTCCCAAGCCATGTAATAAATCTCCTTTCTCTCCCTTTATCCTGCTTCCTTATTTGGCATTTAGGGATGGGTGGCTGGACCTGGCATATGGAATCTCAGGGGTTTGGGCCTTGGGTCCAAAACTCCAGTTTCATGGCCTTTTGATTTTCTAGTGATTATCAGTTTTCCCCAATCCTCAACTCCATCAAAATGGCCAAGTCCATCCATCAAGAAGATCAAGGGCAGAGGCAAAAGGACTACACATTCTGAAGAAGTCTGCCCAGAACCTGGCAGGGATCTTGAATGATCATTACCCTGGGTACTGAGCCTCTCCTCCCTAGGCTTTCAACATTCCCACATGGATCAAGCATCCACTTGATTCTGAGACCTCATAATCTCCATCCACAGAGTCATGGAGCACAGACATCCACTATACTCCCCACATTCACAGCCTCCCCATCATTCTTTTTCTTGACTCCTCTGCAATTGATTTCACTATTCCCTTTATTTCTATTAGTCACCACAGTTCCAGTCTCTCAGGTCATTCCCAACCAAGCCTCATTTCTATAAGGATCTACACATAGATCTCTATCTTTATCCCTCTTCAACCCCTGAAAGGCTTCCTTTGTGTGCTCAGAAATTCTTGATTTTTTTGCCCACCTCTAATCCAACACTTTTCATTGCTACCACTGTGGTTCATGCCACTATTATAGCTTGTCTGGATTACTGCAATAACTTCTTACTTAGTCTGCTTCTACCATTGTTCCCTATGACCTATCCTTGATGAAGTAGCCACATAATCCTTTAAAAATATGCCTGACCATGTCACTTGTCTGCTCAAAACTCCCCAGCAGCTGCCCATTTCATTCAGAGTAAAAGCCAAATGCCTACAATGCAATGCCTACAAACCTTCCATCAAGATGTCCCCAGCCTGAGAGTTATTCTCAGTCCTACTCAATCTCCAGTCTCTCCCATCCAACTACTCTGCTAACTTTGCTGTTTTCTTCTCTCAGAAATTCACAAAGCTACTGATTATTAGAGGTTGAGGAGAATAAGAGGTAGAGAGGGATAAGGAAAGTTTGGCTAGTGGTTGCTAAACTACCATTAGATAGGAGAAATAAGTGCTAGTGAAGTATTCAGACATTTGTGTCCATCTGGAGACTCACCATGGAAAGGACAGCCGCAACGTGAATGGCACTGATGATTCAAATTCCACAAATGATACTGCCATTCAATTTACTGCGTCCCAGGAAAATCCAATATATTTCAAAACGGTGTGAAAAAACACTTTATGTTTAAACGCAACATAGATTTTAAGCTCAGATAATTAGAAACAGGTTTTCACTAACATGAATGAGCAGTGGGGCAGTCAAGACACACAGGAAGTAGGACAATTCTTTGTTGAGCAGGACTGTCTCAGGCAATGGAAGATGTCTGGCATTTTCAGTCCCACCAACTCTATTCCAGTAGATCCCCTCCCCAATCACTAGGAAAAGCAAAATCACTCTGGCAAATTTCTAAAACAAATCCCAGGAGCAGTTCTACTTGCAGGAGCCTCTATTCTGTTGTCACTTGCTACCTTCTGCATAGGTTGACCTGTTAGAATGTTCCTCCTCACCTTTCCTTCCTTGTTTAGCCCTCCTGTCACTCACTCCTCCACCATTCCCTTCCTGCCATCACCAGTTGCTCCCTAGCAACCTTGTCTGAGTCTTCATCTTCCCTGCTCACCCCTACTGCAATTCCAACTATCTCTCCTAAATAAATGGCTCTCAAAATTCCACATCTACACATAATACCCAAATTCACATTGCCAACTCCCATTTGGTTATTTACACACAGAAAGTCTCAAGTTACACATGTCCAAAATCAAAAGTAGCTATCTTTCTCTAAAATCTGTTTTTTCAGCAGTTGTACTGTTTCTGAAATGGCAGCATCAACCATTTACTCAACCTAGAAATGACAACCATCTTTGATCCCGATCCCTTAATCTCCACATTCAACTGATTGTACTGCCCTGTCCATTTTCCCTCCAAGGTGTCTCATAGCTGCTTCCTTTTCATCACAGTAGTTCAAGACATCACCTGTAGCTTAGAGCATTGTCACAGCCTCCTAAGGGGCACTTCCGCTCCAATTTATCTTTTAATACTTCCACAAAAGGAATTTCTATAGATATTAATAGCAGCTAACATTATTAAGAGCTTAAAATATGCCAGGCACTATTTTAAGTGCTCCTTGTCTATTTTAATCTGCTCTGCCACATTACAGTTGTTCTTATGCAACTATTATTTAAGTTTAAAGATGAGGCAAAAGAGGTTTGGAGAGGTTAAATAAAGGTCACAGAGCTAACTCAGAAGTGACACCGGCAAGATTCCAGGTCTTTCTGGCTTCTAAATACCTTCCTATCTTCCTTTCTTCCTCCCTCCCTTTCTTCCTGATACAACTTTTTCATATTGCCTCTTGCCTGTTCAAAATCTGCTGAATCTCTATCCCAATCCCAGTACCTTATTCTTCATCCTGTACTCTTCCACTACATAGATGCTTCTTTTGTTTGCTTATTTATTTACTACAGATATTCATCTGCCATTCAAAGAAAATCCTCCACAGCATCCTCCTCCTTTGGAGGTGTCTACCACATCTATCCCCAGGCCTCCTCCCCACTGTCTTTTCCCAGCTGCTAAAAGAAGGCCTGGAGAAGGAAATGAATAGTGTGGGTGGCTCCAACCTCCACAAGGTTATCTTTAGCTTTTCTCTGCCTAAATCTTAGTGTGGCTTAATGGTTGTAATACAATGAACCAGTTAAAAGTGCATTATAGAGTGCTGTAGAGCATTCTAGAAGTGTAAGGTCAATTATTCATTCTCCCTTAACACGCCCTGGGCTTCAACTGAGTTATTCTGTGAGCAACAGAATAGGTATTACAAGCAGAGATGCCACATATGAATTCCGGATAAAAGGAGAATATGAATAACCTGAACATGGCCGGAGAAATCTCTTCTTATCATTTACTGCCAAAGCCCAATTTAAAACTTCAGCAAGGTTATCAGGAGCAAGTAAGACAGGAAGAAAATGGTATTCAACTGACAAACTACACTTTAGAAAAATCTTCCTAGGAGAGTCCCCCTCCCTCAGCTCCCGAAGTTTTAAGCTTTTGCAAAACGCCTCCCTTATATGCTCAAGGTCTCCAGTCAGGTCTCTTCCCTTCTGATCCCTGCCTCCCCAACACCCGACCCCCGCCGCCAGCGGTGGACTACAACTCCCGGCGTGCCGCGCGCGTCCGGCGGGGCTCGGCGCGTGGCGACCCCAGCACCGCGCGGGGCAAACCTCCCGGCGTGGCCGTGCGGGAGGTAAGTGGGGGGGGGCTCGCGTGGCTCCCCTCTCAGGAGGAGAGGGAACGAACACCGTGATAAGGGAAAGAAAAATAAACAAGCCCTGCCCTCCCTCCTCGTGCCGGCGTGTCCCGCGCCCCTGCCGCTTGTTGCGCCCTCGGCGTGGACCGTTCCGCTGGAGTGGAGCCGGGACCACGCGGTGGAGGCATGGCGCACGCCGCATCCCCACGCCCCCTTCCCCAGGACGGGCTCCCCAGCCAAAGACCGGCTAAGTGTGAAAGTCTCAGCCACAAACTTTCCCCTCTCCGTCGCCCGTGCCCGCGACTCTCGGTCGGCGAGGCTGGTCCAAGACGCTGCCCGGCGTTGTCACTGTCCCACCCACCGCCGCTCTCAGGCTGCTCGACCTTTTCCCTAGAGCCGCCCTTCGCGACGCGGGGACGTGGCCTTGCCCTTGGCGACTTGGGCTGAAGGCGCCCGGGGCGGACCCGGGTCAGAGGCGGGGGCGATGACTCCTTCGGAACAGCGCGGGCTTTCCCGGGCGGGGAGTCTGTCCTGCTTGGGGATGAGTGCTGATCAATGAAAGCAGCCAGTGGAGGCACCGGTTTCCCGCCTGACCCTCCTCTCCTCCCCCATCTGACTGCATTTCCAAGAGGGCCTGAAAGTTCTCTTCCAGAATCCTGACGCCAGG
This sequence comes from Castor canadensis, assembly GCF_047511655.1. Lineage (NCBI taxonomy): Eukaryota > Metazoa > Chordata > Mammalia > Rodentia > Castoridae > Castor > Castor canadensis. The sequence goes on along the minus strand of NC_133392.1, from coordinate 91,589,584 downwards.
GTCTCCAAAGTTACTTTATCACATCCCATAATATGCTGGATCAGAATCAATCTCTCTCTCTCCCCTCCTTCCTCCCTCCTTTCCTCCCTTTCTCCCTCCATGCACACCTCCCTACTACATGTTCTTTAACCACAGTAGTACAAAAATCACAATACACCACCTACAGCCACCACACAGCTTAGATCACTTAGTGCGATTCACACACATAACTGTGCACATAGATATTGTTAACAGAGAAAATGGTTGATGTCAGTTTTGTTGAAGGGTGAAAGGAGGGAGTGAGTACTAGGATATATTTATAATGACAAATGTCAGTAAAGTTAGAAACCTGTTGTCATAATTTCCTGCAACTCTTTCTGAAACCCTTACACTTACTTAACAGACAAACTCTGGATCGCAGCAGGGAAGACAGGAGGTGACGTCCTTTTCCATGTGAAGGAAGAATGATTGGAGAAACTTCACAGAATCCTCCATGAGTGTGTCTAAGGAAGAGTTGGATGGGACTACATGGAAGAGTGGTGAGCTGAGCATGGCTTTCCTTCTGAGCAGTGCTGTCCTCCATACCCTTCTCCTGCTCCCCAGCCCACAGGACTCACAGTCCAGTTCCCTTCCATTTTATGTAGTTGTTGAATAGTTAAGAAATTTTAGATCAAGCCCAAAAGCATTATGGCTCTGTTGGTGAAAGAGTTCTCTGTCTCCATAGGAGTCCATCATTTTTGATCAGCAGTGGTGACACATAAACATGTTAGACCCATGCTCAAAAAATGGTACCCCAAAATATTTGAACACTTAAGACTTGATCTCCAAATTATGATTATTTGCTTTTGCAAGGGGAGCAATGACACTGATGGGTAGAGAAAACACTTGAAATAGTTTTCAGTGATAGTGCTTCAGAAAATAGATTTCTAATATTATTCCTGGAGTAAGTAAGGGAAAAAAATTTGACTTTGGAATTCAGGTTCCAAATTTATACCGTAATTGCTGATCTCCTAGTGTCCTTGAGGATTCTTAAAGAAAAGGGAGACAGCCACTTTCTCCTCTATCCTTCCAGAAATGTATACTTTGTCACAGTAGGAGATAACTTTTTCCAGGATTCTTCAGGGAAACGTGCATATTGCTCCCTATTTTGACTGTTTTTGTGGATCTAAAAGTGTCCAGATGTTGACTGGTGTTTGTTTAAATGGGGAGGCAACCATGTATATTTTCTACATGTGTACAAAACATTTGTAAAATAGGAATGTTCCTCTCTAGTCATGGTTCCCAGCCCAGCCGGGGACTGTGAGACTGACCAGGTAATTTAATGTAAAGCTGTCACCTAGTTTTTCTACTTCCTCTCCTACTTTCCTGCACTGGGAATTTGGATAATGGTGGATGAGACTATGAACTTAGGCGTTGGCACAATATCTTCTTATTTATATGTGACTCATCCAGTGCCAGGTGCTCAATGGGTTATAAGTAGTGGTTGTATTTGTTGGACTATGCTTTTCATGCAACTGGGATAAACAAAATTAAACCTCACAGAACTGATTTCCTTTTGTAGGGTGTGGTTTTGTTTGCTTCAGTTCGAATTTTCATTGGCTTCATTGGGTAGGATGAAATATAAGAATGTGGGTGTTTCAGATCTGAGCATCTATTTTGCATCCTCCCTGAAAGGTGCTACTTCCTGTATAATGAAATAAAGGGATTTGCTGCTGGGCAGTGCTTGCTTTATTCTCACAGAGATTACTTAAAAGCCGGCTCTGGGAACTTTGTCCATTACTCTGTTGGGGGAAAAAATAACACAGGGCTGGTGCTTCTGAGTGTTTATTGATAATAGCCATAAGTCTTGGGCTCTCTTATTTTTCCCACCGGGAAGAAAAAGAAAGAGTTTGAAACACAACATTCATGCTTAGAACAACACTAAAGACATATGCATGCAGCAACAGTGAATGGGAGAGAGAAAATAAGAAGTTACTAAGGCACCTTGCTTTTCTTTGTACATGACAAGTGCAGGGAGAATACTGCAGTTTTGGACTCACGATGCATTCACTTCCACTAATTGTGCTGAAGGTAGTTAGTCAAAGTGAACAGGCACACTGTAGCTTTAAAAAGTCAGCCATGAACCAGAAGGCAGTTGGTGCAGCTTGTGTGTGATTCCTAACGTCATGTTGGCTGAGAGCCAGCCTGGTTTTATTTCACTGTGTCAAATTGTACCTCCTTATTGAATTCCTTTGCCAGCCTACTTTGTGAAAGAAAACATTGGGGTTTCTTTGGCTGTTCTTGATAAGCCTATAAAAATGATATGTTTTAGTTCCTTATAGGTAGGTTTTCTTTTTACTCTTCCACAGAAAAAGGAAATAATAGTAATAATAATAAGACAATGTAGTGTGATGTTGCAGAGTATCACTGTGAGTGTTTTGTTTTGTTTTTGTTTTGTTTCTGAGATGCTTAGAAAATGGTGAATGTGTAACAGTTTCCAACTGAAGTGCAATCATTCTTTTAGCACCGAGCAGCTCTGTCTTCCTGTCTACTCTGGACCGGTGTGTGATTGTATCTAATTTCTCTATGTATATTAAATGTTGGTTTTCTTTAACAATGATCTAAGTGGCTTAGCAACTGGAAGTTTGTGTGTGTGTTTGAAGAGTGAAGATTATCCCACACTTAGTGTTATTTGTTAATCATCTACTTCTCTAACAGTGATCAAATCTTGTGAATATACTAAATGATGCACTTGCCATGTCAGAGTAATCCCTAGAGAAGGAGTGCCGAAGTATAAAGTGATTTGAGAGGAAATGTGTTTAATTTATGGCTTCAGCTGAATAAGAGCAAGCATGTTTCGGGACTAGTTTTTTTGTTTTGTTTTTTTTTTTTCTTAAAGCAGTTTTGACCATAGCTTTTTCATCTTGCTAATTTCATATTAATTGTGGAGGGTTTTTTTTTCAGTCTTCATCCTATAAACAAAAAGAGAGTGATAGATGCTACTATGTCTCCTTAAATGTTTTGATGATTTTACATAAATCTGATGGGCTACGCGCGCACACACACACACACATATCCCCAGCACCACCTTTCTGTGCTGAGGGCTATCTGGCATTTTTTTTTGAGCTTCCTGCTTCACCACAGCATGGCCATCTCCCAAACTGGTTTTTGAGGCTCTCATAGAGAATATGTGAGGTAGGGGATACTTGCTGACAAAAGCTTTAAGTGCCCTTCTTCTGCATGGCAATGAAAACTCGAAGCAGAGGGAGTGCACACACACACACACAAAAGCAATAAAAGAAAAAGAAAATCACAGCCCATGGTGGGAGGGGGCCGGAAAAGGGGGACTGTTTTTCTCTACTTTTACTCATTTATGAGTTGCAGTGTCTTAAGTGAGAGCCTGGCACCCAGAGGAAGCTGTGCCAGGTCACACAGCACTTGTTTTGAAGGCGGATTCAGTTTCATTTGCAAATGCTTATTGTCAGGCAGGGAGTGCCAATGCAGATGAAAGTACCCCAATCCCTCCTCCAGTTCCTGAGGTTTAATCACATCTCTCCAATCACTGAGGGAACAAACTGGAGATTTTAACAAACATACGTGAACTGGGGTGAAGCTGTGAAAGGGACCATTATGTTTCCAATTCAGAATATCTATTTTCCTCTCACTTTCTAAGAATTAAACACAAGCTTTTCTCCCTTATCGATTAGTTGCTGAAGTAAAGGACCCCTGCAGCCTCCCCATGCTATCTGTTGACATGGAAAACAAGGAAAATGGCTCTGTCGGTGTAAAAAAGTAAGTGAAGCTGGCTTCTGAGTTCTGCTTCTGCAAAAAACAGAGGGACTTTGTTTCTGTTTTTATACTTCTTGCTTATTTCCTATAATACACAGTTTGAGGGTTGTCTTTGTGTGTCTACACTGGCCTCCAACTCCTTTCTCTTCCCAACTCCAGTTGCCTTTTTCTGAAATTCCTATTCTAAGACAGTGATGACTCAGACATCAAAATATGCCTCAAAGGTTAGTGTAGCAGGCTGTGGATCAAGGAGAGTTGAGGATTTCAGCCCTGCATTCTCTGTATTGAAACAAAAACTGAGCAAACACAGACTCTGCCAAGTCCATAAGCTACTAGGTAGGGTTGGGGCAGAAAATAGTGTTTGAGGGATTTTGTTTTGTATTTTGAAATAAAATCACCTGTAACTTTCAAAACTGGAAGTTATAGTGAAAAAAAGAAAAAATTTCCATCAGAATACTAGGTTAAACAACTCTGCCCTGATTTTTTAACTGTTCCTTGAATATGAAATATTTCACGACATATCATGGTGTTCTTTTTTAATGTCTATTCTCACATTGGAAATTTCTGATTATACTTGTTGTGTATGGGTTATATGCTTGATTCTTTTAAATAGGAAAATTCAGTTGTATTGTATAATATCATATTCTGAAACAATGAAAGGCTAACTTGCAGGGTATCCATGAATGTATGAAAAAATATGTTAATGTTCAGTTAGGAGTTACATCGAAGCTATACTCACTTTGATTATAAGGAAAAAGTAAATTCCAAGAGTGTTAAATAGTTCGTTCTTTCCATGTCACTTAGTTTAAAAATGTTATCAACTTGAGATTTGGAGGAAACTAAATGTAATCCACAGAAGCTCTGATACCTAAATGAAGAGGCAGTGTCCTATACATTAACGAATAGAAAGTGGTATTTTGCTTTGCAGAAAAGTTACATTAAAAGGAACTTAATAAAGTATGCTTTTTAAAAAATTTCAGCAATTTCTATACCAGTGTCATACTGCCATGTTTACTCCTATTCTTACAGTTCAGCTTAGATAGCTATAAAAGGAATAAAAGAAATGGATGCTTCCTCTGAAGTGAACAAGTGCTGTCCGCAGGCCTTGCAGCAGTGATGGAAGTACTCTGTACTTACGCTGTCCAGGATGGCAGCCACTGGCTACATGTGATTGTAAAGTATTTAAAGTGTGACTAGAGTTAACTGATATACTGAACATTTCATTGTACTTCATGTTAATCCACTTTTAAATTAAAATACGGTGAACATATAGCAAACTACATATGCTTAACAGATAAAATTTGGTAAGTTTTGACATTTGTATATATCCGTGAAACCACTGTCATGGCTAAGAAACCCTCAGTTTCCTCATAACCGTTTGTAGTCTCTCGCTCCTGACTTTTCCTGTCCCTACAACCCCAGGCAACAATTCCTGTGTTATCTGTCACTATAAATTAGCTTGTTTTTTTCTAGAATTTCATGTAAGTGAATGAATGTACACTATAATATATATATATATATATATATATATATATATATATATATATATATATATATATATACATAGAAATTATAGTCTGGTGTCTTCCTCAGCATAATTTGTGGTTTACCCATATTACTAGTTTATTACTTTTTATTACTGAGTAATATTTCATTGTGTGGGTATACAATTTATTAGCTGTTTCCCAACTACATGATGCTAGACCTTACAGTTGTTTCCATTTTCTTAGGTTTGACACAAATAAAGCTGCTTTGATCATTCATGTATAGGTCTTTGTAGACATATGCTTTCATTTCTCTTGCATAAATACTTAGGAGTAAAAATGCTTGGGCATAACTTTCTAACAAACTGCCAAAATGTCTTCCAAACTGGTTGTCCCATATACATTATCAACAAAGGTATGTGAGTACCCCAGTTATTACATGTGCTCAACAAACTTACTATAAAATCTTTTTCCTATTAGACTTTATATTTGGTGTGGTTTAATTTTCTTTTCCTTAGTGACTTATGATGTTGAGCATCTTTTTGTGTTCTTATTTGACATCCATGTATCTTCTTAGGGGAAGTAGTATTCAAATCTTTTGCCTATATTTTTGTTGGGTTCTTTTTTCAGATTTATTTGCATAGAGATTTTATGTATTATGAGTACAAGTCCTATATCATATATGTAATTTGAAATTTTCTTCCGATATGTGGTTTGTGTTTTTCTTCTCTCTGTCATATCTTTGAAGGTGTAAAAGCTTTTTTTTAGTTTTGATGAAGTCCCATTTATTTTTTTCTTTTATGGATACTGTTTTTGGTGATATATTTAGGAGAGTCTAAACCAAACTTACCATGATTTTCTCTTGTTTTCTTCTAGAACTTTTGACAGTTTTACAGTTTGAGATTTAAAACCATAATTTTTTAATTAATTTTCATGTGGAATCTGAAATAAAGATTGAAATTGTGGTAGTGGTGCTAGTGATGCTAGTTCTTTGCCAATGGAAACTCAGAATTTTCAGGACCATTTATTTAAATTCTCCTGCAACTTTGCTGAAAAATTGATCCCCCAAAAAAATCCTGCTAACGTTTTAGTTTGCAAAACCTTCGGGCATTTCAGCTAGTCTTCACATAGACATCTTAATAGTACTGTGCCTTCTAACAAATGAACACACTATATTTCTCCATTTACTTAGGTCTTATTTAATTTCTTTTTAATTTTTTATTATATTATTATTATTCTGGGGGTACATTGTGACATTTACAAAAGTACTTACAATATACCACAGTTGAATTCACCCCCTCCATCATTCTCCTTTATCCTCCCCTCCCCCCATTCTTAGAAGAGTTTCAACCAGGTGGCCTTATTTCATTTCTCTCACCAATGTCGCATAGTTTTCATATGCAAGTCTTACACACTTTTGTCAAATGAATTCCAACTTTTCATATTTCTTATGATATAAGTAGTATTGATTTTTAAATCTGAATTTCTAGTGGTTTATTGCTAGTATATGTAATTATAATGGATCTTTTTATGTTAATCTTGTATTCAACAACCTTTCTAACCTTGTTTATTATTTCTAGTGGCCTTTTCTGTAGATTCCGTAATACACATTTTGACATAGACAATTATCTCATGCCATTAAAGACAATTTTACTTTTTCCTTCCAAACTTGGATGCCATTTATTCATTTATTTGCTTATTTATTTAATTACTTAATTTTGCTTCCTTACTCCACTAAGTAAAATCTACAGTAAAAAGTTGAAATAAAGTGTAAAAGTTGGATTTTGTTCTTTAGTCTTTTTCTCATCTTTTTTCTTCCACATATATGTCTTTTTTTTTTGTTTTTTTGGTTTTAAGATTTTTTTCTTTACTATTTGAATTTTAAGCAATTTGATTATGAGACCTGGAGTGGATTTCTTCACCTTTCTTTCTTTCTCTCTCCTCTCTCATCCCCTCCCCTCCCCTCTCTTTTCTTTGTGGTGGTACTGGGGTTTGAACTGGCTCTCCAGCTTTTTGGTAGACACTCCACCACTTGAGCCATTCCACCAGCCCTATTCTTCACTTCTTGTTTGTGGGGTTTGTTTTGTTTCTTAGATTTGCATGTGGGCCTGATTTTTATCAAGTCTGAAAATTTTTCAACCAATATTTTCCAAAAGTTTTCCCTTTTTTCACATATGTATGTGTGTTGGATTGATAATGTCCCACAATTCACTGATGTTTTGTTTTTTCAGTCTTTTTTTCCTGTGCCTCATTTTAAATAGGATCTGTGTCTTTGCATTTATTCTTGCTAATCTTTTCTTCTAAAATTCTACTCTCTTAGTAATACTACCCCTACACAGTTTTGATTTAAGACAACATAGTTGTCATCTCTAGAAGTTAATGTCGGTCTTTTTTTCATAAATTCCATGTCCCAATTTAACAAACTCATTTTTTTCTCTAGCTTCTTGAACATATATAATGCAGCCATAATAACTGCTTTTCTATCCTTGTCTATCATTTTATTATTTGAATCCCTCAATTTCAATCTGCTGATTTTTCTTCTCACTATTGGTTATGTTTTCCTATTTCTTTGCATGTCTGGTAATTTTTTTTTATTGAATGCTAGAAAGTACAAATATTACCCTGATGGGTACTAAATATTTTTTAAAATCCCCACAAATATGCTTGAGTTTTGTCTTAGGGAAGCCATTAAGTTGCTTGGAAATCGTTTCCTTTCCTGACTTGCTATTAATTTTTGTTGGGCCAGACCAGAGCTACATTTAGTTGAAGCTATTTTTAATTCTTTTACTGAGGCAGTACCCCACTTTGTACCCTGACCAATGCTCCTGAATTTTGAGATTTTCCTTTCTGGCAGGTGGGCACTATTTTCATCCTTGCATGATCTCCAAGGATTGTCCCCTCTAATTCTTTTTTGGTAGTTCTCTCCCCAGCCTCAGATAAGCGCCCCAGCCTTATCTAAGTAGATGCTGATCAGGACTCTTGTGAACTCTTCAGGGAAGTTCTCTGCAGATCTTCAAGTTATTTTATTTGATTATCTGCCCTTTCCAGGACTGCCCTTTGCACATCTTAAAACCTACTCCAGGCAGTAAGTAGAAAGGACTTACCTTTTTTGTTTCTGTCTCAGGGGCCACTCTTCTTCACTGCCTTTGACCAATGTTTTGACTGTCTTTTGTGTGTGTGTGTGTGTGTGTGTGTGTGTGTGTGTGTGTGTGTGTGTATTTTGTCTGCTTCTTTCACTTGTCTTAAGCAAAAGGTTCAGTAAGACTCCATTACTCCATCTTGACTGGAAGTAGAAGTTCCACTTAATCTCTATGGCCACAAGTGGCTAGTGGATAGCATATTGGACAGGGCAGATTTGGAGACCAGGAGAAGATACGGTTACCTTTGAAAAGCGACACTACTATCACAGATTTAGAGATCAGAGAGAAGAGAGCAGGACATTGCAGTGGTTAGTGCTTTTAACTTTGAGTCAGGTCTTCAGTTCAGAAAATGAGCAGGATCCCTAAAGGCACAAAACATACTAAGGCTTTGCTGCATGGGGGACTGTCTTATGCATCATAAGTTGTTTAGTAGCATCCCTGACCTCTGCCAACTAGCTGTCAGTGGTACCCTCTCTATCAGTGACCATCGAAAGTGTCTCCAGACATGACAAGTGTTCCCTGAGGGTCTGAGTCATCTCCACCTGAGAACCACTGCTCTAGGCTAACCTCCGCATGATGAATGTATGACAGGGTGGCTTCTAGGTATTAGAAACTAGCTTACATGGTGCTCTAAAAGGACGATGAATTTTGAAATTTCATTCTGAAATTTCATTGTGGATATTTCTGTCTTCTGCTTCTTGTTTTATATTTCATAGAAGAGAGGAAAGCAATAATAAAGCAAATGTGGTATTTTGGGGAATCTGAAGGATATATGAGATTTTTGTACTATCCTTAACTTTTCTATAAGTCTAAGTTATTTTTTAAAACTTTATAAGAACAAATACAGTTTATTAGTTGGGAGAGAAAATTGTGTCTTCCTTTAGGAAAGAAGCAATGCTCCTAACCCAGATTCGGAGATGGAAATGGGGAGGGGTTAATGGTTAGTGTTCCCACTGAGTCTAGAAGACTTAGGTACTACCTTGCTGTTGCTTCTTAACTATCAGAAGAATAACAAGTAATCACTTCATTTCTACCTTGGTTCTCTTGTCTACAAAATAGAAATGGAGAGTTGTGGGGATCAAAAGAAAACACTTGTAAATTCCGCTGTGAATAGCAGTCATAGTCTTTATTTTCCAATTCAGAAAATATCAGAGTACCTACTGTGTGCCATGCATTGCTCTAATTGTCTTCATAAATGTTATCTCACTTAATAATTGCAACATTTGATACAGTAAATATATTGTCGTCTTAAAAAAAAGTAGTTAACTAGATAAGTAGTTAATCACATGGAAAAGTGACAAACTCAAGGTTTGAACCAGCTCTTCTGACTCCAAGACAGCGCTTTTTTTTTTTTCCCTACCATACAAGTTACGTCTGAGAACTATTCTTAACTCAGTCCTATAAACTGGACTGGCTCTGGTTTTAGGACACACTTGTTCCAGGACTAGACCCTGGTTTCTTGTGTTACTACTATAAAAGGAGGAGCAGGACGATAGAAACTCCTAATTTCAGGCTTTCTGATTTGTCAGACTTGCTGACCTAAATGTGAAGGAACAAATGCTACCTTGATAATTTTAAGGAAACATGGTATAGGCTTTCTCTTCCTTCCTTGCTTGCTTCACTCATTTATTCCTGCTAAATCTCCCAGCCTTAACCCACAGAACTCTTAGATTTCTAATAAGGATCCCTGTTAAGCTCTTTCTAGTTCTGCATGACAGTCACCAAGGCTTAGATTCTACTTGAACTCATTCTGAAAGACAAGAGTAAGTAAATTTTATGTTAATTTTATATTGAGGATCTTTAACAGTCTGCAAATCACTATGAAAGGTACAAAGAGAAAAATCCCATAGCAGAATGGCCAAAAATCACAAGTAGGCACTCCATAGAAGAGGAAATATATATGGCCAGTTAACTTATAAGGAGACATTCAGTGTTGTGAGTGACCAAGAAAATGCAAATCAAGATCACAGTGATGTATTGGGAAAGTTTTTAAATTTAAAATAATAATCATTAGAAAGGATATTCACTTACAGAATGGAGTGTAAACTGATAAGGTGACTTTGGAAAGCAGTTTAGCATTTCTTTTTAATATTATGTAACTCAGCAACTCATTTCTGAGTATATATCAGTCTGCCCAATAGAAATGAAACCTAAGCCACATATGTAATTAAAATTATAATTCAATAATATTAAATTAAAGTATCAGTAACATTTTATTTAACTATCAAAAATGTTATTTTAACATGCGATCAACACAACATTATTAATGAGATATTTTACTTTTTTACACAGTATATCTCAAGTTAGAAAGTTTCTTTGAAAATACTAGATCTGCATTTAGATTTCATAAAATTTACAATTGCAAAAAGGGAATCACATATCTAGCTAATTATAAACATTTAAAAAGTTTTTCAGTAACTGAAGTGCCAACAAAGTATTTTCATGTAATATTTGCACCTCATTGATATAACTGGTTTATCTTGATTTGACTTTGATACAAAGTATATTGGTTTCAGACCTAAATCTTTCCAAGTTAAGTAAATTTACTAATCACATGTCAACTCAACACTAGTAACATTGAATTTGAAGAGATGTACATAAATTGATAAACAACTAATAAATCATTATTTACATTTTATTCATGTTAGAAAAAATGTATAAAATTGTTATGGCATTATACTCTGAAAAGTTAACTTTCAACATAAAACTGTGTACCTATTTGGCTAGGTCACAGCTTTTCCTTTTCTTGGAGCTTCAGATTTAGCTCATTCATTCATATGCAGCATGATATCAATAAGAAAACAAACTACTTTGCCATTTTTGTCTTTAATGCTTGAATATGTGGCAAATAGTTCATCTGTTTTAATAAAATTTTGAATTACAACCATACTATAAATCTTTGTAAAGTTCTTCCATGACTTAACCGATGAGAACCAGCCAAGAGTACAGATCATTAAACTCCTGCCTTCTGTTTCTTTAATAGTTCCATTAACTGGCATTGACCACCCGCTTGCAAATAATGGCTGAACAACTTAACAGTGGTATCTATGGCACTTTTCAAGAGTCTGCTTCATGAAATTAAACATAAGTATCAGATGGTATAGTAAGGCAATAAAGGAAAGATTGGTCTCTTTCTAAATTATAGTGGGGCTGGGGTGCGACTCAAGTGATAAATGGCTTGCCTACTAAGCACAAAGTCCTGAGTTCAAACCCCAGAACCAAAAAATAATTAAATAAGATTATAATAACCTCTGTTTTTTCTTATATAATATAATTGAAACACCACCCATTGCTGTAGGATTTGATTTTTTTATATCTAGCTGAAATTCTTTGATAGAGGTAAAGGATTTAAAATAGCTCAACCATGAGTTCAGTTTCTCACGTAAATTTCCATTTCATCATAAGGTTGCAAGACTTTTGAGGTAAAACTTCAGTTATTAATTGAGGTGCATCTTTTATGTTCCACTTTCATCTAAGGATAAAGAAAAGTACATGTGGTTTTTCAAGTTTTAATCAGTGGTTCATAGGTTCTGATAGAGGACCTGTGTTCTTTAGGCAGTGATTTGGTGAGTCAGTTGGAAAATCATTCGCTTTTTGTGAAGTACCTTTTAGTTTTTTCTCAAAACATTTTACCAGTTGTCTATAACTGAAATAACCATATGTCCATTGAAAAATTGTTTTCTTTTCTGTGCAGGAATCCAAGATGTTTTTACATGTACAAAATGATAAGCTCACATCCCATTTTAAATCTCCTTAAAATGTTTAATTTTTATCTAAGGTGACTAATTTCATAAGTTCATTTTTGCTTTTATGAGTAAAAACTTAATAAATTTACTGTTTTTGAAAAAATGCTTCCCAACAATAAACATTTATTATCTTAACTTTTTTTTAATGCAACAAACAGCACCTTTTCATTTTTCTGTGCTCTAACAAATTGCAACTTTTTTTATTCATGAAATTGTCAGCATACCTTCTTCCAGTTTCCTGGTTTCCTTTACTGTTTTGGCACTAATTTCTGCATCTCCTTGCAATTCTGCTTCTTGTTAAATTTAATTTTTTCTATGTTTATATTTATCTAAAGATACTTAATTATGCACCAGCTGAAACAGTAACACAAATAACCAGTTTTATTACCAAGTACAACATAGAAAGAACTCTTCATAACTCATGAAGGAATATTCATAACATTTACAGTGTTACCTAGGTGCACAGGAAAATGTGTTTGAATTGACATAAACTAGATGGGTGATGTGAGAAGTTCTTTATGGGATGGACCAGTGAGAGTGAAATGTAGTCATGGGAAAACAATGGAATTGTGTATAACAGAAACATATCTTGCATCACTTTAGGTTTTTAAATTTATATGTAAACTGAATAAAATTAAAAATCGAGTTCCTGAGTCAAGTGTCAAAGGCTCAGTAGCCATGTTACCAATGACTGCCATATTGAAAAGCACAGGTGTGTTCCCAGGAGGACCTCTTGTGCACCTGCACCTGGAGGAAGGCTAAATAAGCATGAGAGTGAGGATGATGATTACCCCATGGGAGAGGAGCAAGAATGGGGTGAGCCGCCTAGGTAGATTTTCCCTCCTGGTAGGTTCATAGGTACTTATTTTACTATTAAAAATAGCTAAGTACCCCAGTTCCACAAAAACCTAAAGAGTAGTTTAGAATATTTCCTTCTAGATAGTTTTTAAGCTCTCTACATTCATACTTATGTGTAATCACAGAAGAATGTACATATATAGTCAGTGTACTCAAGAGCAGACACTAGCCTGTTTCAGTGGATCACACCTGTACTCCCAGAAACTTGGGAGGTGAAGACTGGGAGGAGTAGGCCAACTTGGACAAAAAGTAAGGCCCTGTCTGAAAAATAATCTAAAACCAAAAAGAGCTGGAAGCCTGGTTCAACCCCACTATCACTAGATAGATGATAGATAGAAAGATATAAAAGAATATTCACATATGAACATATACATTTAAAACACATCTGCATATATGAGCTTTTTTTTTTGGCAATGTTCTGGCCTCTAATGGTGATCCTCCTATCTCCACCTCCCACGTAGCTGAATTATAGACTACCAAACTTGCCCCTGTATGCTTTTATTGAACAAATGGAATCATAGTATTCCCTTTTTATGGGTTTCATGTACAGATTTTAGATTAATAATAAACCTTGGAACAGGACATGCTCTTATCATTGATATATAAATCAGCCATGTTAGATCCATGTTAGAATGTTTTCTAAATTCTTAAAAAATTTCGACGTGTTTTACATATATGTGAATATCTGTCCACATCACGTGTATTTGATATCATTTTTTTGTTGTTCTTACTCCCCCTTTTTACAACTTGTTCTTTTTTGCAGCTCTTCCCTTTTATCCTGGGACAGGAGGAAGAAGCAGTGTCAGCTGGCATCTTTTCAGCAGGAAGTGCTTTATCTCCCTTGCCACATGCCCCCTGTGGGAAGTTCCACTGCAGGAGAACTTCCTTAGGAACAAAAGTTTAACAAGGACTTTCGAACTAGCTGTGTAGTCTTAGTGCCTGTCATTTGAAGTGAATGTTCCTCTCATAATTAATAATGTGATACTTTTTTTTCTTGGTAATGAGTATTGTAGGGTTTCAACTAGCTGAAATAACACTTTTTGAATAGCCCTAACAGCTTTCTGTACACATGGTAAGCAAAATATTAAGTTAAATAAATTATCTTTTTTTCTCATATGTATTAGAAGACCAAGGGTAGAAATAAAATATTAGGGTACAGTTAGAAATTGTTATTGATATTGCTAGAATTTCAAAACTCTGACTTCATTGTACAATTACAGTGAGAATTTTTCACTATAATAATAGCTACTGCTGCCTCATTAAAGAAGTCCGTCCATCCCTACATGTACAGCACTGCACATCAGTCAGCCTCCATCTCTAAGGGAAGCAGTTACATCAAAGATTGAATAAATTACCTTACAGAGAATTTGATTGTTTGCCTGGAAGCCTGCTCTGTGTCCTAGGGGAAAGAGGATTGAGAGATTGATACAAGTAATTGTGTGCCTGATCATTGGCTTCAGTTTTTGTTTACTTACTCCTAAACCTGCTCTCCTCCAGCACACATAAATAATCATCACTTGGATGTGTGTTTTTTGAAAGCAGTTTGGGGCTTTCATCTAGCTTGATAGATAGTTTCTGGGTACTCTCTCTCCATCATGCCCACTCTTGTCTGTTCCATCTATCTTTCCTAGTCCCCACAATCACACTGCCCTGACTCCACCTGAGTGCAGATATTAACTGTCTCTTAATAATCTGTTCGAAAAATGGAAAGGAAGGGGACAGGAGAGGGAAAGGAAGGGAAATAAAGGAAAGGAAAGAAAGAATCTGAGCCAGTTATTCAAACACAGTGTCCCACATCTCCTTGAAGCCGAGACAGACTCAGGGTCCATCCACTCTGCGTGTTGTCACCTGCCGGCCTCACTGCTCCAGTGACCCTGGCAAGTGGCCTTCCTAATTAGAATATAATATAAGTCTTGGGCAAACAAGTATGGTGGAATACATTAGAGTCTCTTCCCTCCCTCCCTTCCTTCCTTTCTTCTTTCGTGATAAGAACACTTAACAGGAGACCTACTTGACTGATAACTTTTAAGTGTAAAATACAGTTTTGTTATCTATAGGCACAATATTGTATAGCAGATCTCTAGAACTTACTCATCTCGCATAACTGAAATGTTACACCAGTTGTGTAGCTACTTTCTTCTTCCCCAGCCACTGCCATTCTTCGCTAGTTTAATTATTTTAGTATCTAATGTAAGTAGAGTCATGTAATATTTTAGTATCTAATATAAGCAGAGTCATGTAATATTTGTCTGTGGCTCGCCTCCCTTATTTCACTTAACATAATGTCCTTGAGGTTCCTCTGTGTTGTCACAAGTGAAATTTCTTTTTTAGAGGCTATATATATGTATCATATATATATATGATATATATATATAAAACACACACACATATACATTAGTGAGGTTTGAACTCAGGGCCTTGTGCTAACCACTTGAGCTACACCTCTACCTCTGAATAATATTTTATTGTATGCATTGCATTCTTTTAATCAGTTCATGCATTGGTGAGTTTCCACATCTTGACTGTGATTATGAATGGTTCTACAAAGAACATGGGAGTGCTGATACTTCTTTTGAGATCTTGATTTCAGTTCCTTTTGATAAATAGCCAGAAGTGTATTCCTGGATTATCTGTTAGTTCTATTTCAATTTGTTGAAAACTATTGTTTTCCATAGCAGCTGCATCATTGTACATTCCAACCAACAGTGCACGAAGGTTCTCATTTGTCCACATCCTTGCCAATACTTGTCGTTTTGATGGTAGCATCCTAATGAGTATAAATAATATCTCATTTTCAGTTTGATTTGTATTTCCCCGATGACTAGTGATGCTGAGCCTTCTCTCATATCTATTGACCTTTTGTTTACCTACTTTGGAGAGAGATGCACTTGAATTTAAGAGTTCCTTATTTAAAGACGTATTTTTAATACATCAGATATGGAGTGCCTTTTTTCTCCTGTTCCATAGGATACCTGTTCTGTCTGTTGATTGTTTCCTTGCTGTGAAGTTCATGCCTTTAGTCTGCTTTGAGTTGATTTTCATGAATGGTGTAAGATAAGGATCTAATTTCATTATTTTGCACGTGCATGTCTAGTTTTCCTAACACTATTTATCGAAAGGACTATCCCCATTGTGTATTCTTGGCACCCATGTGAAAGAGCACTTTACCACATATGCATGGATTTCTTTCTGGGCTATTCTGTTTTACCAGTTTAAATGTCTGTTTTTATGCCAGTACTATACTGCTTAAATCATTGTAATTTTATGATATATTTTGAAATCAGGTATGCTACACCTCCATCTTTGTTCTTTTTCAAGATCATTTTGGATTTTTTCTGGTTTCATATGAATATTAGAATTTTTTGTTTCCATAAAAATAAAATCTTGATAGAGATTGCATTGACTCTGTGGCTTGATTTGGGTAGCATGACATTTTCACAGTACTGTCTTCCAATCCATAAACGTGTGATGTCTTTCCATTTGTCTGTGACTTCTTTTTTCATCATTATTTTATAGTTTTTAGTGTTTCACTTGATTAGTTAAAATATTCCTAAGTGTTTTGTTTTTTGATGCTGTTATAAATGGGATTATTTTCCTAATTTTTTTCAGATATTCATATTAGTGTGTAGAAATGCAACTGATTTTTTGTGGTTGATTTTATATCCTACAACTTTACTGAATTCATTAACTTTAGCAACTTTTCTGTAGATTCTTTAGAGTTTTTAATATATAAAATCATATCATCTACAAATAGGGACAGTTTTACTTCTTTCTAATATGGGTGAATGCCTTTTAGTTCATTTTCTTACTAATTGCTCTGACTAGGAATTCCAATACTCTGTTAAATAGAAGTGGTGAGAGTGAGCACCCTTGCCTAGTCCTCAGTCTTCATGGGAATGCCTTCAGTTAGCTATAGCTTTGTCCCTTATGGCCTTTTTCATGTTAAAATAATTTCTGTCTGTTTTGTTGAATTTTTATCATGAAAGGATAATTGAATTTTATCAACACTTCTCTTATCTATTAAGATGATCATGTGATTATATTCCTGATTTTATTGATGTGATGTATCATATTAACTGATTTTCATGTGCTCAACTGTCCTTCCATCCCAGGCATAAAGTTCCTGTGTGGTGGTATATTATTTTTAAATGTGCTCTTGGATTTGGTTTGCTTAATTTTTTTTGTTGAAGATTTATGAATCAAATTCATCAGAGATGTTAGTCTTTAGTTGTCTTTTCCTGTGGTCCCTTTTTCTGGCTTTGGTATCACAGTCATGCTGGTCTCATAAAATGAATTCAGAAGTATTCACTTCTCTTCAATTTTGTGAAAGATTGGCATTGATTAATTAATTTCTTAAATTTTGGTAAAATTTTCCAGTCAAGTTATCTGGCCCTGGGCTTTCCCTTGTTGAGAGGTTTTTGATTACTGATTCAATCTCCTTACTGGTTATAGGTCTGTTCATAGTTTTATTTTTTCATGAGTCAGTCTTGGTAGGTTATATATTTCTAGTAATTTGTCCATTTCTTTTTTTTTTTTTAGTACTGGGGTTTGAAGTCAAGGCCTACACTTTGAACCATTCCACCAGCCTCCTTTTTTTTTTTTTTTTTTTTTTGGTAAGGGTTTTTTCAAGATAGGGTCTGTAAAGTATTTGCCCAGGCTGGCTTCGAACTGTGATCCTCCTGAGTGGTTCAGATTATAGGCATGAGCCACCAGTGCACAGCTTGTCTATTTCTTCTAGGTTATTCAGTTCATTGGCCTGTAGTTGTTGACAGTAGTTTCTTGTGATAATTTATTTTTTATAGCATCAATTGTAATGTCCCTTCATTTCTATTTTAGTATCTGACTCTTTTGTTTTTACTTAGTCTAGCTAAAGGTTTGTCAATTTTGTTTATCTTTTCAAAATCCAACTCTTAGTTTTGTTGAATTTTTTCCATTGTATCTCCTTTCTTTTTTAAGTGAAAAATTTAGGTTTTGTTCTTTTTTGATATTATTGTTGTACTGGGGGTACACTGTGACATTTACAGATGTTCTTACAATATATCATAGTTGAATTCTCGTTTCTCCATTCTTTATTTCATTTATTTCCCCTATAATATTTATTATTTCCTTCCATCTTCTATCTTTGTGTTAGTGAGTTCTTTTTCTAGTTCTTTGGTGTATAAAGTTAGGTGGTTTATTTGAGATCTGTCTTCTGAAATATAGACATTTATTATAAACTTCCTTCTTGGTAATGCTTTTGCTGTGTCTAGATGTTTTCTAGACATTCACCTTTGACTTCTTCTTTGACCCACTAGTTGTTCAGAAGATATTGTTTTATTTCCACATATTTGTGAGTTTTCCAGCTTTCCTTCTGCTATTAATTTCTAGTTTCTTTCCACTGTTGTTGAAAAAGATACTTGGTATGATTTCAATCTTCTTAAATTTGCCAAGCCTTGCTGTATGACCTAACATATGATCTGTCTTGGAAAATATCTTATGTTTGCTTTTGTTGGGTTGACTCTTCTATACATGTCTGTTAGGTCCATTTATCTATAGTCTAGTTCAAGTTCAATGTTTCTACATTGAACGTTTCTTGAATATGGATACTAATGGATGTTAGTAATGATACTTATAATTGATACAGTTTTACTTTTCCTAGAAATTAGAAAAGCTAAAATTTATTCCTTAATAATTTATAGCTGTCTATTCATTTCGATATATGGTCTCATACTAAATGACTTTATTACCTTCAGTTAGATGAAAACTTGAGTTAAGAATTGATTCTGTTTGTTTTCGATGTATACATTTATTGTTCATTGCAAATTACAACCTTAAAGAAGTGTACATTTTCCAACAGCAAAATGTTTAAAACCATACATATCCACACAGCACATTATTAGTGTGAAAGCCACAGATACAGATATTTACTGTGTATCTTTTATACTTTGGTAGCCCTGATGGACTGCTATTTTATACATAGTTTCTGTTCCCCTACTACTGAGATTTCAGTAGAGGCAAAAACCAAGTTTGTCTAAACAACCAAGCTGTATCTTTGGAGTGGGTGGCCTGTGATGGGCCGGAGAGCAGGAAGGAAGGTTCTTTAGGGAGTCACTAGGCTACTGTGCTTAGTATTAATAATTAGCATATTAAACATTCATATGTTTGCATTCAGCATCTGATGCTGAGTAAAAAACAAATTAATTTAGTTCAGGATTTTATTTATATCAAGTTAAGAAAAGGTTAAAAAGGGGGGGCTATTTATATGATTCTTTGTTTTCAGAAAGATGGGATAGGGTGTTGGGGAAAAGTATCTAAGGGCAGAATGTGCTGTATGACTTCAGAGAAAAGCCATCAGGCTGAAGGAACATAACTATTACAGAGGAAAGAATTGATAAGGGACCCACTTGTCTCAGGGTCCTGCTTCTGCTACTGCTGCTGATTCAGGAATCCAAAGTTTCTCATCTACATACCTAGCACAGCCTAACTCACGTGGCCATGTTGACTTTCCATCCTTCCTCTCTCTACCCATGCGCCCTGTTCTATTTTTATGATCTTGCTAGCATATAATAGTTGTACAGAGGGATACGTTGTGATATTTACATGTATGCTTACAATGTATCTTAGTCAGATTTACCCCTCCATCATTCTCCCTCTTCCCACTCCCCCATTCACCATTTCCTGAGCCTATCCCCCTCCCACTGGTACCCACCTCAAGAAAAGATTTATTTTTCCAACCTGCCCTTCTTTTTTTTTGATTAAGTGTATATTGATAGTCCAAGGGGGTTTTGCCTTAGTACTTCAGGTCTGCATAGTGCTTTAATCAAAGTAGCCTCCTCCCCCCATTACTTACTTAATCTCTGTCACCATGCTTCCCTACTATTCAGCTGCTTGCTGTATAGTGCATTGTATTATATTCATATAAAAATGGATTGTTTCAGTATTTTTCGTTCTCTAACATTTTTTTCTCTCTCTCTCTCTCCCCATAGCCCTCTCAGATAGACTTACTAATACAGTTTTGTTCTCTTACTATATATGTGTTATATATTATTATGTATATTATATATTACACATATAATCATATGTTTCTATTTATACATTTAACTTATAGGTCTAGCTTCCATGTATAAGGGAAGACATGCAACCTTTGATTTTTTGAGCTTTGGCTTACTTCATTTCACTTAACATGAAGTTCTCCAGTTGGCTCTATCATATCTTGGAGCATATTCTTTCAGATATACGCCTAGGAGTGGTATCACTGCACCCTGTTTCTTACTAAGTTTTGGAATAAGGCAAAGAGCAAATAGGTCTCTTCATCTCACATCTGATTTGAGATTATCAATTCATTAGGCCATAAGTTCCCAGTGATTATCCAGTGCCTGTCTCATAATATACAGGTTAAAATTTATTAATTAATCAATTTTATTAATTTAAAACATTTTGGACATATTTTAGAAGGGAACACGTAACTGATATTTTTTAACAAGTGGGCAGAGAGGGTTTGAGTGACGTAACCATTGTCATGGACATGGGAAAGTCTAGGATGTTACCCTGTTGAGCTTCAGTACAAATTAGAAAGTAATGTTTGAATCTAAATGCTAAGTTAAAGAACTTGAAATATGCAGAGGGCTTGTTGAATTCATTGCTTGAGTATGCTGAAGCTAAATGGAGTCATCTCACTTACCTGAGTATTTTAAAATGAAAAAAATACCTGTAAAGAATCTTTGAATCTCCTTTCTCTTTTTGGAACTGCCTTTTACCCAGATCCCTACTCATTAGCATGAAGGGAGAGAAAAGTGGAGATAAAAGTAAAGCACATTTTGTTACTTCATTCCTAGTTATGTTATAGGCAAAGAGATCAATATTAGTTCACTAGAATCAGAATTAAATTGCTTTTACCCAAAGGCTGTTTTAAAATATGAACAAGGAGTAGGGTAATTTAATTTTAAAAGACATTATAAAGATTAAGCCAGTACAAAGGTAGAGTATATTTCTGAGTATAAAAATAAGTAACATTTAGAATTAGCTTTATAAAAGGAGTACTGTGACAAATGTATTACCATAAAATGTTAACTAGTTTCTCAAATATGTTTTTCTTTGACTTTGAAGTAGAAGCGCAATGAATGAAAATAATGGAGTTGTGAAATGTCTTGGACTTATTTATCCGGAGTACCCTTGTGAAAATACCTGAGAAAAACAGGTTAAAAAGAGGAAGGGATTATTTTGGCTTTAGTCCGTAGTTGATTGACTTCATTTCTTTGGGTCTGAGAGGAAGCAGAATATCATGATGTTGGGAGCATACAGTGGAGCAAAGCAACTCAATTTGTGGTAACTAGGAAGAAGAGATACAGGAAGGAGCCAGGTCAAAGTGTTTCTTTCCAGGGCACAGCACCAGTGACTACTGAATGAAGTCACAGCCCTTGTGATCCAGTCACCTCTCAATAATGCCATCAGCTGTAGACAAAGTTTTTAACACATGAGCCTTTTGGAAGACAAACTTCATCCAAACCACAGTGCTCTACCCGCGGCCTCCAAAAGGCTCCTGTTTATCTCATAATGTAAAATTCAGTTAGTCCACCTCCAAGGGTACTACTTATATGCTTAACACTCCCAACATTGTTCAGAAGTTCAAGGCCAAGGTGTCCTCTGAGACTCAAGGCAACTCAGCTGTGAGCCCATTTAAAAAAAATTATATTCTTCCAAATACAATACCACAGAAGAAACATTTCCATTCTTTGTTTTGCTTTGTTTTGTGTGAGAAGGAGGACTTTAATGAAGAATGCTACAAGTGTGGACAATAATTAGTTCTCATTTTAAGAAAGATTATAGAAATTACTGACACTTTTCCTAAAAAGACAGTCTGCAAGGATATGAGGAAGACAGGAAGCACAACACAGTACAAAAGGAGAAGGGAATGTTGAATTCTAGTACAAGACACTAACACAGCACTATTAGGGAATCAGGCGGAAGCAACCATCTCACAAAGAATGGAACTGGGCATTTATATTCAATCAGGACTTTTTAAACTTTAAAAACCCAGCATAAGGAAGGAAACTAAGAAGGGGTTGTAGGTGAGGGGGCTAAGCTTATCTACAATCACCATTTAACCAAAATCACACTAGTTCAACCACAAGAAGTGGAGGATAAACCTGTTGACAGCCCAGCACATAGCAAGAGCAAATGCAAGACAGTTGGATCTAGGGTTGATGTCACAAGTGGCTTCACAGTTTTTAAAAGGAATCTGATTCCATAAGGTCTCTCATCAACCCGGGATTATAAGAGTCAGAGTTCCTTGACATTTGCATCAGAAGGCCAAAACTTTACATGGAACAAGTTAACTTCAGATATTGCTCATATTGCTGGTTTTAGCAGGTTGTAGAGACATAAGTGGATCCTAATAGACTCCACCATTTCCTAGAAGAAGATTCTACAGATTACTGGGGATTTAAATTTAAACAAACCACTAAAGAAAGAAAACACTAATGATATTCTGGCACTGTACAAGCTGAACTGAACAGGCTTTCATTTCTACAGGATTCACAAAAGCATAGTTTCTTATGATAGTCCCTGACAGTCTGCTATTTCTTTCAGAAGCTGGCCTGGAATGAGAATTTGAAGCAATCTCCTTCAGTTTTGGGAGGTCCCTGGTCCACTTCGTCACTGTTGGAGATCATGGAACTAAGAGTTTGCAAAGCCAAGCCTACCCCATGCCCTTGGCAGAGATGAAACATTCCCATTCTAAAAAAAAGGAAAAATGAATGGGACCAAAGCAAGTCTGAAACCCAGCAGGGCAAATGTTAAATCCTGTAGTTTCATATCTGGCATCAAGGGCACATAGTGGTAGGATATGAGTGTCAAAGGACTTGGGCAGCTCTGCCCCTGTGGCCTTGCTGGTTGCAGATCACATGAACTCTCCTTTGGGCTGGTTCCATTCACTGCCAGCAGCTTTCCTGAGCAGATGTTCTGTGTTCCTGGCATCTCCAGCTTCCCAGGTTCTCTGTCACATCTGCAGTTCACTCTTGTAGCTTCATGCCTTGCCTTCTTAGGAGCTGCCCATAGGGATTCCAATTGTATTACACATCACCTGCCTTCCCAGGCCTTCATTTGAAATCTGGGTGCAACTCCTGCATTCTGTATGCCTACAAATCCAGCATCACTTGGACAATACCAAAGTCTGTCCATAGCTTGAGCAGTAGCAAGGCCCCCTTAGACCATGTCTACAGTGACTTCTGAGTATTTGGGTGACTGAATTCAGGGAACACTTCCCTAGGTGGCCCTGTGTAGGCACGGTGCCCTGGCAGCCCTCTCTTCTCAAAGGAAAGTTTTTCAAATGAGTTTAGTTTCATGTCCTTGACTCTGTCGAGTCTCACTGATTCCTGAGATGTCCTCAAGGAATACTTGCTGTTGTCCTCTTGCAAAGTACTTGGCTTCTTTTCATCTCTTTTTATCTTTTAACAGCCACATGTTTCCTGACCCCTAAATAAAGTCCTTCACATTGCAAGTTTTTCACATCCTGTGTTCTGCTTTTTGCTTCTGATTCCCATTGTAACTGGCTAAAAGCATCTAGCAATACCCATGCACCAGGAAACTTTGTTGAAATGGATCAAATTAATCCATTTCCTTTAAACTCAGCCTCCCACAAAGTCATGGGGTACAGGCAAAATGGAGACATGTACTTTGCCAGAATGTAACAGTCCAATTCCCAATAAAGTCTTCATTTCCATCTGAAACTTTGTAAGGACAGTCTTTACTATCTGCATTTCTCTGAGCATTCTGGTCCTCTGAGCTCCCACAGGAGTCATCTATTAAACACTGTGTGCAGCATTTTAGAGCTTCTCTACCCTGCATGTTCAAATGTTTCCAAGCTCTCCCAGAAAGCAGTTCCAAAGGCTTCTGAACCTCATAGTCAGGTAATCACAGCAACAACCCAACTACTTGATACTCATTTTCTGTGTCTTCCTGTGACAATCACAGAAGTGGGAAGGCCATTTTTTCTGGTCTTAGCATTTTTTTAATCATCCCACTGAATTATTAAAAGCTGGATTTAGTACAGACCTAAAAGTAGTATCAAAATGAAAATTAGTTCTTGAGTAGAAGACTGATTATCAGGGTTCTCTAGAGAACAGAGCCAACAGGATTTATAGACTTATTACACAATTGGAGACTGAAGAGTCCAGCAGTAGCCATTTGCAGGCTGGAGACCCAGAGACCCAGGAGCTGCTAGCTCAAGGAACTGTAAGCCTCAGAACAAGGGGATCCAAAGATGCAGTCCCAGTTCAAGACTGAAGGCCTGGAAGCTCTCTGGAGAGTCACTTGTCTGAGTCCATGGTGAAAAGTTGAAGAAACTGGATTCTGATGCTCGTGGACAGTGACGGCAGCAGCAGATGCACTCTCTCAGGAAGAGTGGTGCTTGCACATGCGACTAGCTTCCTCCTCCTACCTTTGTTCCCTCCAAGCTCCCAGCCTATTGCACAGTGCTGTGCACATTCAGGATAGCATTTTTACACTTAGTTGCTGCCCCCACATACCAGTCATCTGTACAAATGCCCTCCCAGAAGTGTACTTTACTAATCTCCTAGGTTTCTCTCAATCTAATCAAGATTAACCATCACAACTCTCGCAGCCTGACCAAATCCTCAGAATCTGTAATATCCTAAGCTCCATGAAATGTACAATGTGCTGAACTCAGAAAGCTTCAGTTATTTCTACCTGTTTTCATGTAAAGGGAAGTAGAAACTTTGCCTCCAGAACTTATACTTATGATATGTGAACATGAAAAAAGCTCATAAAGAGGTCTCAATCTGCATCTATCTGCCAATTTTATATTTATTGCATTTCTGTCCCCATTATTCTCTCTTTAAAAGTGAGACAATTATTTCATTAAGGTGTAAATATTTCCTAGTGTGAATTATTCACACATGGTATAATACATGATGTACCTAATCATATGGCCAAGGCTAAAAGGTGGTTGGGTTAAACAGAAACACTGACTTGATAAAGTAAGGAAATTGAGGACAAATTCTGCTAATTGAAAACCAATTTCTTGATAATTTTTATAAGGTTAAATATACATCTCTTTTTTGAAGATTCCATGCCTGAAAAAATATTCATAAATCATCTTAATATGTACTATTTTCTTAGACACATTTTGGTATGATGATAGAGAGTAATAAATATGAAATGACAATGGCACTTTTCTTCCTGCCATCTCATTTCATCAGTGCACAGTCAGCATCCACAATGGAACCATCATCTGGGAAGTGTTTTAAATAGCACCATTTAAATTTTCTCTGAAATCTGATAAGCACATGTTATAAGAGAAGATGTGGAGGGAATGGCCCATTTATAAGGCAATAAAGTCTTAACTTTATAAGACACTTATGTCTCAGTTTGGCCACAAATATGCTTTCCTGCTTTCCCAGCAAGAAAAAAATGCCACTTAAATTCACTCTCCAAAATGTACCAATGTCAGATATTATTTGGCCTTGGGTCCTCACACACACAGGGACCCTTACCCTGCCCTACCCCATTTATGTTACCTTGGATCACCTCCAACTTTCTCCTTAAGCTGTCACTCAAACCACTAGAGGGACCCAGCAAATTTATGCATCTCTGGGGTCTAGCTTTGGGTGTATTTGCAGCAATTAACTCTTTTTAAAATTGGCACCGAAAATCTACAGTGTTCAAGTCAGACAGAATTAAGCAGCCCTCTACTGCATGTGTCCTCACCCTTCAATTCTAGTATTACCTGGAGTTACCTATTCAAGTCTGCTTTCTCTACACAGATTGCCACCTCCTTGAGGGTGGGAACTCTGCATTCTCTGTGCTTAGAACCCAGTACCGAGCACAATATTGAGAAGACTGGACTTTTAGTAAATAGTTGTTATATCACTAAATACAATGGGAAAAAGCATAGGTTTGGAGTCAAGCACCTCTAGAATCCAATCCTGACTCTAACTGCTATGTGATTTGGGGTGAGTTTCACCCTTTCTGAGCTTTTGCTTCCTAACAGTGAGTTAAAGTCGACAGTTCATTAGAGATGCGACTGATGTTAGGCAACCTGTGAAAAGCAGCTGTGCTTCATGGTTAGTCCATTGAATGTAGCAGGTCTTTGCATATTACTTATGCACCAGTCAAACTGTGCTGAGTGCTGGTAAGCTACAGAGAGGAAGATAGATGGGTTTTCCTTCTAAGGATATGAGTATTCTAATGTGATTTTTTTTCTAAATTATTTTGGTGTTTTGGGGGGCTATCAGACTGTAAGGCCTCTAAGGGTAAGGGCTGTGTCTGTTTTGCTCCCCGGTGTGTTTCTAACTGGAAAAGTAGAGGGCCTCTCTTCTGAAGGATCTCCCAAGCTGTTTGGAATTTATCTAAAGAGCACTGGGGAGCCTTTGAAGAATTTTAAGCAGAGGGACAATGTGAATGGATGTACACTCTGGGAGAATCACCTTGGATGATTCTCTATAGACTTCCAAATGATCCTGAAACATTAGAAATGAGCCGTAGTGATAGGAACTGCAGGCCTTGCTGCTCTTTCTCTGTTTCACTTTTCCTCCTCTCTAAAGCCAACAAGAAGAGGTACCCATGGGACTTCTCAGACAAATATTTGTCATCTGTTTATTCATTGTAACTTATATTGAGCATTACTGATTGAATTCCGAAGTACATACTTGACTCTAGGAATAATAAAATGAAAAGTGCCAAGCTCACACATGTTGAATCTAGTCTACACCTATGACATCTGTAGTGTAGATGGTGGTACAGCATGAGTTTGAATGGGTGCATGAGCGCTGATAAATTATAACTGAAACACTTCTTTGTTGAGGCCCAAAAATTCCTCAGAGAAGAAGTGGCCTTTGAACTGTAGGAGTGGTGGGATTTCATTAGCTGAGGGGTTGTAAGGGGCTGGGACAGAATATGGAAAAACCTCAGATGCAGGAGAATGAATATGGTGGAAATACTATGTGCTCATGTATGAAAATGGAGAAAACGAGACCTGTCGGACTATTCCAGGAATGGGGGAGGGAGGATGATGGAGGGGTGAATTCAACTGTGATATATTGCAAGAACTTTTGTTAATGTCACAGTGTACCCCAGTACAACAATAATATGATAATAAAAATTTTTAAAAAGAATATGGGAAAACCTCAATCTGTGAAAGGGCATGGTCCACTGAGGAATGGATTTACTTGAGTGTGTGGGAATGGGGTATAGAAGGTGTAGGAGATGGGAATAGGGAGGTGTGTTGGAGTTACATTGTAAAGTGAATATTCATACTACAAATTATAGTATGAATATCAAGCTGGGGCCACCAAAAGTCACTAGATGATTCTTGGTGTCTCTGGTTTTTAAGAAAACATTACATGAGGAAATAATTTATATTAAAAGTCAGATAATTCATTATGAAAGCAGTGACTAAACCAGTGAGAGTAATGATCATAAGAAACTGAGAAACAAAAGAATGATCATGGTCCTTCTGGAAGTAGAGTGAAATCTGGGTGTCTGAAAGAAGAGAAGGCCTGGGTCCCATAAGCTAGCCCAGACCAGCGTTGGGAAACAAAGTAGTAAGCCTGACGACACCTGCATACATCCTGTGCCATGACAACTATCTGTATTTGTGTTTTGCAGTTCCATGGAAAATGGGAGACCACCGGATCCTGCAGACTGGGCAGTGATGGATGTCGTCAATTATTTCCGAACAGCAGGATTTGAGGAGCAAGCTAGTGCTTTTCAGGAACAGGTAACAGCATGGAGAAGTATGTGATGAACACAGCTACCTTCCTCCCCACAGTGGGCAGAAGAGAGTGAGGAGGAAGAGGACCAAAGAGCAGAAAGGGGGAAGGGAGGCTCAGAGAAACTGCTGAGGAGGAGGATGGGTGTGGCAGGCTCATGGTTCCTTCCTACAAGAGTAAACTCTGGACCAGAGGCACAGTCACAGCTGTAGGGAAGAGGACTAAAACTCATTTCCATCTCTATCTTGTGAAAGCCTGGTCATGCAGGGGTGGAGGGAATCAGCCCTGCCTTCAGTGCAAACACACTGGAAAACAACAGAAAAAAAGAAAGAAGGGACAAATCCAACCAAGAGACATGCCTCAGTACCCATGGTGCAATTTAGTCCGCTGACCTTTGCTTTCCACATACTTAGCAAGGTAGAGTGAAAGCACAGGATATAGAGTCAAATTCTGGTTTTTCTGTCTATGTGTGTGACCCCGGAGAAGTTACTGGAGCTCTCTGAGTCTTTGTTTCACATCTGTAACATGAGGCTATAATAACTAACTGTATAAGGATGTTGTGAATATTTAAGGGCCAGATCTGCAAATTGCCTCAGAGACTCTCACTGTACAGATGCTCAAAAGCATAAGTCTTTTCTGTTAGACCCAGGGTTGGTATTGGAAATAGGGAGATAGGAACAGGTGTCTCTTCCAATTGTCTGTGTGATTCATGACTCCATTTTGCCAGCTGAGCTAACTCTGCAGAGCTGGTCCTCTAGGAGGTTTACTAAGGAGGAGGGAGATTGGTAGAAAACTTGTAGTACACCCAGGACAGCTTAGTATAGAAACACAGAGTTCCTATTTCTCTATCAATGAAGGCGTCAGTCTTGTAGGCATTAACATTACTTTTTTCATAATATGTTGAGAACATTATAAACCAAAAAATGTGTCCAGCTGCTTGCTGCATATCCCTTCAGCTTATTCTCAAGCTTCTGGTTGTATGCTTGACTTTGAATAAAGTAACTTTTCTAATATCACATACTCCAATCTCTTCAACCAATATTCCCTTCAAACTTGGTCCTCATACATATGTATTTTTTGCTAGTTTAGAAAATTTGCCAAAATAGAAGTTTAAATCACTTGACACCCACCAGAAGAACTAAAATTATCAAGACTGATAGTGCCAAATGTTCGGGAGGATATGTGGCAACCAGGACTCTTCTACATTGTTGGTGGGAGTGTGAAGTAAACACTCATACATCTACCCATAATTCAGCAATTTCACTCCTGGGTATTTACCCAAGGGAAATGAAACATATGTCTATAAAAAGATTTGTACAAAATTGTTCTTAGCAGCTTTTTTCATAGTAGTCAAAAATTGGAAGTGTAGGTGTACATTAATAGGACAATAAGTGTATAAACTGCAGTGTGTTCATACAATGGAATACTATCCAGTAATAAAAGGTAATGTTACTGGTATGTACACCCATTTAGAGGAGCCTCAAAAACATTATATTGAATGGCAGAAGCCTTATGCAACAGAGTTCAGGCCAAATGGGTCTAGGTATGTATGTACTTATTTATTTATGGTTTTTTGAAACATGTTCTCGCTATGTAGTCTGGGCTGGCTTCAAATTCTCAATCCCTCTTGCTTCAGCCTCCCAAGTTCTGGGGTTGCAGGCATGGTCATCACGCCTGTTCAATGGGTCTATTTAGTTTAAGTTTCAGAACAGTAAAACAAATCAATACTAGAAAAATAAAAAACCGTGGTTGCCTCTTTCCAGAGGATAGATGTGGGAGTGGGGAATGACTGGGAATGCATATCAAAGAACCTTCTGGGTGATGCTAACATTTAGTGTCTTGATAAGGGTTAGGATTGCAGGTATATGCATTAGTCACTACGTGTATACTGACACACTTAAATGATTCATATCTATTAAAATAATGAATAATGAAAGTGTGGCAGAGGGAAGTATAATAATATATACAGCTTTCCTGGAAATGCACAAAAGAATATGAATTGACAGTTAAATAGTGTGATGACCACATGGATAAATACATGATAAATTAAGCATAGAAAATATTAATTATAAAATCTAGGTAGTAGGGATATGAACATTCACTATAAAACGCTCACAACTTTTCTTTATGTCTAAAAACTTTGAAATAGAATCCTGGTAGAAAATAACAGCTGTGTTGGAAAGTGGAAGCTGGTCATCTGGAGCATATTTTGTTTTGTTTTTTAATGGTATAATATCCATTTGTGTCATTGCAATTGAGGAACTGTCTTCCAAAATTAAATTTAAATAATATTGTGAAGGTTAACAAAACAAGGGCTTAGCTAAAAGGTCTGTTGGCCAGATTCCCAGATGTTCAAAAGCCTTTTCAAGCTGAGCTTTTGCTCAGACTCCTCTGATGTAGACATCCCAGGTTGGGGACTGCATGCTTTCTGGGCCTTATACATTCGGTACACAGACTTAGGGACTAGCCAGCTCTGAGCTTGGCCCAGAAGCAGGCTCTTTCTCCCATGGATGACCTTATTCTGGCATCAGGGACACTGGGATGCGAGAGGGAACATTTCATTCAGAAATATTTTAAGTTTCTGTGTTGAGTTTGCCAACTAAGGAGCTTGGTAAAGGAATTTCCAAAAGATTGAAGTTTTGCAAGCAAGCCCAAAAGCTCAGGTTCCATCATTCTCATGGAAGGGTAGTTAGGTGAAGAGTCTGCCTTGAATTGTTCTCTGGAAATCATCCCATTTTTCTCTTGATGTGAAATTTTCATTACTTTTCCTTTTCCTGTTAAAGGAAATAGAGGGTAAGGAGGGAATCACTGGCTATGCTCAGGCTGGCAAGAAGTAGTCCCTGTGGTTTATATGAGCACTAAGGATCATATCCTCTACCACATTAACAGACATTTTCCTGTCCTTTCCAGCCTTCCTGGCAATGAACCTCAGTCAGCACTGACTCACCAAATACATCCATACGAGGACTGCATGCCCTCTCCAGCCTAAATTCATGACCCTTCCAGCACATTTCTGTGTCATGCAGCAGAGAAACCATAATAGCCATATCTTAAAATCCATCAGGGATTTTGTGCTACCCTTTGAAAGAAGCATGACTGAGCTAGAGTGCAACCACTAAACCATCTTTGAAAAGAGAAAGCCCAGAAAGTTGGGAGCTAATTGCTTTGTAGTTCACTCTTAAATGTTTGTATACCCTAAAAATCATAGGTTGAAGACCTACCCCCGCACAATGTGATGGTGTTAGGAGATGGAACCCTTGGGATATAATTAGATTTCGAAGAGATCATAAAGGTGGGGCTCCATGATAGGATTGTGCCCTTCTAGAAAAGCCAGATATAGCTGGTTTGTTCTCTTTCTCTCTCTCTCTCTCTCTCTCTCTCTCTCTCTCTCTCTCTCTTTCTCTCTCTCCCTCTCTCTTGTGAAGATACAGCAAAAAGGTGGTTGGCCATCTGCAAGCCAGGAAAAGGGCCATCACCAAGACCCTGACCATATGTCACTAAGGTCTTGGACTTTCAGCCTCCATATCTGTAGCAAATTTCTGCTGTTTATGCCACTAGTCTGTGCTATCTTGTCACAGAGGCCACACTGACACTGATACCAGACATGTCCACCACCCTGTCTACTTTCAGGAACTAATCTGCCTCGTGGTATGGCTTCAAAGGACATTATGGATACTGTTTTGCTGTAGCAACCAGACTCAGGTGTGGTTTTCTAATATTATATCTCTTTGGAAGATGTTAGGCCACGGAATGAGGTTTATCTAAAGGACAAAATGGTGTCCACAGTCCATAACCCTGTGGTATGGGGAGGCAGCTATATTAAGCTGCTGGTCTTCCTGACCTTCTTGTCCCTGTGCAGGCACCCTGCTACCACATAGCAATTATATCCATTAGGTTTCCCTCTGGAGCAATTATTTCCATCAAGTTTTCAGGCAAGCCTTGCTTGAGCATTCTGTGTGAGCCACAATCACAAGCCAAGAGAGCTATCAAGAGGAAAGGTCTAAGTCCTGGCCCACTGCCCATCCCCCCAAACCAATGACCCAGTGTCAACTGCATGTATGTGCATGTGCGTATGTGTGTGTGCATGTGTGGTGTGTGCTGCATGTGTTTGTGTGTGCGTGTGTGTGTGTGTGTGTGTAGACTGTATTACTGTTCTGGCCAGTCCCCTTTTATGGCAGTAATGTCACTTTCAGGGTGGCATGTGGTTTGTGTCATATGCAACTGTTAACCATGTGGGGACTCCAGCCCACTGGATTCCATGACATAGTGCCCCAAAGGGCTTCCTGGCCAGTGAGAGCAGGAGACAGTGGGAGCCCTTCGTAGAGAGCAGGATTATAGCATCATCAGCATCATCCCTCTTTCCTACCAACACCATGATGTAATGACTGTTTTCTCAAGTATCTTCTAGCAGGCAGACTTTTTACCCTGAGGTGAAGGGTACCAGTGTGAGTTGAGACTATTGGTTTATTTTCTTCTAGTTTCCTGGACATACTGGGGATTTAGCCTTTGTAGGACTCAGATTTCTTAAAGCTCCTGCTTTAAAAGTCAAGAGTGTCATTTTGAAACTTTCTGGCAAAGTACTCTTCCAGTGCACAGTAGAAGGCACAAGAGCCATTTGAGAAGTAGAATTATTTTGAACAGATAAAAAGAATTAGCACTTGCCCATGGATATGGGTTGCCTGGTTTTCAAGAAACAAAGGTATCTCAGGAATTCTCCTTCCTTAAGAGCTTTTAAGAAAGACCATTTTGACTAATCTCATTGGAAAGTACCTCCACCTTCCTCAGAGAGAACATTTAGGATAAGATTTACTTTTTCAAGCTCTGAAGGCTAAATAAGCAACACTTTCTGGATTGAAAGCCATTTCTGTTGACAGTGTTTTTAGCTGTCACTTAAAGCTAGTACAGTAACTTCACCACTCAAATTGGACTAATTGCAAATCACAAAGACAATTGTCCTATTTGTAGTGCAGTTACTCCATTACTGTCTTCATCTTTCTGATTCACATACTCAAAAGATATCTGGAGAAGATAGAGAGCTGCTGTTCAGTCATTGTCATGTGATTCAGATTTCTCATACTTATGAGTAACAGCAGTGATTTTATTTCAGGAACAATATGTATCTCGAGATCCTGTTTTTCCTCAGAGTATCAGCACAAAATAATAATGCACCTTGAGGTGACAAATTCATTTTGCTCTGTTATCTCCATATTTTTGGCTAGCCACATGAATAAGAACAGTATTTTCCTTTGAACTGCCCATCTGGTTGTTTTAAGTCTTCATTTGAAAAACACAAAGATTGGAGGTTATTTTCAGCTGGCTTAATGCTGCTAACTTTGGATAAATTTCTGAAGTCACTGACTTAATAAAGATAATTAAAATTTCTTGTTGCTACAAATTGCCCAGCAACACCAACTATTCAAAATAGAGTAGTCAAGTGGGAAGCCAGTCAGAGCATCGCCAGGCACCATGTTTTAGTCATGCCCTGGTTGAATTCAATTGCAGTGATTATAGGTACTTATTTCTAATTTGACCAGTGACAAACCTAGTTTTTCTGGGGCCTCAAGTTTCTACAATTCTAAGAGCCCTTCTTAGAAAAGTAAATGCAGAATTATGAATATGAAATTGTTACAGTGAAACCTGAGCTCCTTAGCTCCATGGTAAATCCAGTTCTGAATGAGACCAGTGAAACCTCACACACTGGAAATAATGTTAATTACTTTATCAGCATTCAGTGATATTTTAATAGTACTAAAACTACTCAAAGCATTTTGATGCCTGATATTTCTTAACAAGTGACAGCTACTGAAATGCTTAAAATACTTTATAGTGGCAGCTCAGTCTGCCAGTATGCCCTTTCATTTCAGTCCATAAAAATTTAGAAAATAAGTTATAATAACAAGCAAATGGTAATAGCCAAGATAATTGAAAATAAAACTGATAAGGGAAGAAACTCAACTTTTTTACTGAATTTAATAGATTTTGGTTACATACTCAAATTTCATTTGGAATCAGAGTAACTATAAAACACAGTAAGACAGTGAGGTATATGGTGCTTATTTACTTGCTCAGTTGTTTCCATAGTTGTTACAGCTATTTTTTTTTTTGAGACAGTGTCTCACTGTGTAGCCCAGGCTGTCTTGAAACTCACAATATAGACTAGATTGGCATTGAATTTGTGAACTTCCTGCCTCAGCTTCTTGAGTGCAAATTATAGTATGCACCATCATGCCTGGCTTTATTACAGCTTTTTCTCATATGTTAAAATAAGTGTAAAGCTATTAAATAGTAATAAATGAACAATGTAAAATCATCAGAGGTCTAAGAACCACCCAAGGGCAGCACAGAAGATTCTAGGCAGAGAGAGGACCAACTACAAAGGCATAGAGATTTAAAACAATATGGCTTATCTTGAGAACTCCAGGTAACTTTTAGTAGGAGGTGTCAAGCAGAAAACGTCAGGGAGTAAGACCGTAAAGTAAACGGGTCCACATAACAGAGTATTGGGTGTGCCTGGCAGGAGAGAGACTTTACCTGAGGGAAACTCTGAAGTATATTAAGTAGGAAGTTCCATGATGAGATTGTGTTTCTAAAGGATTGATGTGGTGGCAGTATGAATAGTTGTTTAGAGCACAAGCGGACTGAAGGCAGTAAAGTTGCTATAATAGTCCCATTGGGGCTAGAAAGGAAGAGATGGATTAGAAAGGACATTAATGCATCTCTTAATGACAGGGATATGTTTTGGGCAATGTATCATTAGGCAATTTCATCATTGTGTGAATACCTAGAATGTACTTATATCAACTAAAATAGTTAGGGATCACTAGGAAATAAAATCAAATATAATCTTGTGGGACAAATATCAGATATGCTGTCTGTTGTTGACCAAAACATTGTTATATGGCACATGACTCTATGAGGGAGAAGGTCAATTTAGGAATTTAGCCAACTATTGCCAGTAGAAGTGACAACTTTCCAGGTTTCATTCTCTGCCATAGCTACTGGACAGAAGTCAGTCCTCACAAGTAGGCAGGGAAGGAAGCTCGACGACTACCAAGTTTCAGGATTGGGTGGTTGTAAAGTGGTGCCATTAACCAGAATATTTGTAGGAGGTAAATTTAAAAGGGTTAATAAGCTGGGTCATATTAAATGTGAGGGCCTGTAGGACAGCTAAGTGAAACTATCTAGCAGATGGCTAAGGGGAAGGGTGAGACCTGGAAATAGATATGAGAGCCATAAGAGGGAGAATGAATGAGTGAATGAGTGAGGCATTTAGAGAGGGGAGAGAAAAGGTCCAAAGCCTGAGGAATACCAAGATTTCCATTGTTAGGGAGGAAAGGCAATTTACTCAAGTGACTAGGCTTCAGGGAAATGGGGGAAGAATCAGTAATGAGAGTTTTTATAGAAATCTCTGGAGGGGATAGTTTCATGAAAAATGAAATAATAGAAAAGTTCAAAATACTTCAAAAAAGTCACATCCAGTGGGGTCTGGGAGTGTTGAAGTTTGCCAGTAGAATTTCACTGGAGTTGGTGGAGGACCTTTGGGAGTTCTAGGACCCTTCCTTTCCAGTCCAGAAATGAGTTTGGGGTGAGGCAGACACTGGATGATTACTTAGGTATGACTAACACTCAGGCTTATTTACATGCAGGAGAGTGGCCAAGAGAATTGGATGGTTAAACCTATAGGAAATTGAGAGCAGTTAAATGAGTTTATGGGAAGGGATGAGATCAAAAGTATATGGAGGTATGAGAATGTAGAGAAATTGGAACCTTTGTACATTGCTTGTAGGAATATAAAATGGTGCAGACACTGTGAGAAAGTTGAGAAGTTCTTCAAAAGCTAAGTGTAGAATTAGCATATGTCTCTGCAGTTCTACCTGGAATTGAAAAGAGGGGCTCAGATACTTGCACTTGCCATTGCAGCATTATTCTCAATAAACAAATGTAGAAGCTACTCAAATGTCCATGAACAAATAAGTAAATAAAATATAACATATACATAAAGTGGGCTATTATTCAGTCATAAAAAGGGATGAAGTTCTAATGTGTGCTACTGTAAGAATGAACTTTGAAAACATGCTAAATGAAATAAGCCAGACACAAATTGTAGAATTTTACTTACATGAAATATCCAAAATAGACAAATTCACAGAGACACAAAGTAAATTAGAGGTTACCACGAGCTGGAGAAAGAATTGTTAGTTAATGGTATAGAATTTGTGATTGGAGTGACAGAAAATATTTAAAAATAGATGGTGATGATGACTGCATACCATGGTAATGTAATTAATGTTGCCAGGTACTTAGAAATGGTCAACATGGCCTATTTCATGCTACATGCATTTTACTATAATAAGAACATTTAAAATGTAATTCCAGCCACATATGCATTATGGTTTAATATTCAATAAAATATTAAAATATTTAATTTTATAAAAGAATATGAAGAAATTAGTACTAGCATGGGAATGTCTTCCTCTTGACTTGGAAGCGTAGGTGAGAATTGTACAGATATAGCTAAGATGCCCTTGCATGATGGTTAATTTCATGTGTCTACTTGACTGGGTTGAGGGATGCCCAGATAGCTGGGGAAAATTACTTCTGGATGTGTCTGTGATAGTGTTCATGAGATTAGCACTTTAGTCAGTAAGCAGTCTTACTAAACAAGAGTGTTCTCACTAGTGTAGGTTGGCATCATCCAATCTGATGATGGCCCTAACAGAAAAAAAGAAAAACAGATGGAGAAAGGGTGGATTCACTCTCTCTGTTTGACCTGGAACAGCCATCTTCTCCTGCCCTCAGACACTGGTGCTTCTGGTTCTCAGTGCTTTAGACTCTGACCAGACCTTACACTTTCAGCCACCTCACATCTGACCATTCTAAGTCATGTCTGATTACATTATGCCACCAGCTTTCCTGGTTTCCCAGCTTGCAACTTGGCTATACCTAACTCACACATATCTTCTGGGTTCCATTTCTCTGGGGGAACCCTGACTAACTATACCTTTTCCTCAGGGACATTAAGGGAGTTCCTGACAGACCCCTTCCCCTTTTTTTTTCTTTATAAACAATAAGTGTGCTCTTTTTAGAGTGGGGAGAGATGAATAGAGGTCTAATAAGGAACTAGCGTTCAATAATGAAGGTTAAGAATGGCCACCAAAGGGAGATAACCAAGGATAAATAAAAGAACTGAGCGCAGTGCAGGTGTACAGTGTTTTATCTTCTCAGTTTCCTATTTGTTTCTTTCTCAGCTGCACCAGTATAGAGAAGCTGGATTACTGGACTCCTCCTGGGTAGGGTGCTTTTGGCACAAGCACGGTGGGAGGCAGATAGCCTCGGCTATTTTAGAGGGCTTGTAACAGAATGGCTCTCATGGTCAACCATGGGGTTCACACAAAAGAAGAGTATGAAGGGGACTCCTAACCCTGGAAAAAGTGGAGATAAGATGAAAAAGTGGGTCAATGAAAGTGAGGAGGGAGAGGTGGAACAGGATATTGAGTTTGAGTGCTGCACAGGTCGGACTGTCCTGGTTGATGGCATTGTAGGAGGAGCTCTAAAAGTGGAGAGGAAATTGTAGAAGTGGTTGGTGTATTAGGGACTCACAGATGTCATAAATAGATGAAAATGTATGTAATAGTTTAACTGTAGTAGAAGTTTATTTCTTGCTCATATCCATAACCTGAATTGGTTGGTGGAATGTTCTGCTTCACTGTAATTCAAAAGCCAGGTGGCTGGAGACTCTGTCATCTTCCATTGGTAGTCTGAGCACTGATGCCAGTTAGTGTAATGAAAAAGATAAGGAGGAGCCCATATAGGCAGTTTCATGGTCCAGGCCTGGAAGAAGTGCACCTCCTCCCTTCATGCCTCATTGGCCACACCAAGTCATAAACAAGTCTAGGAAATGTGAAACTGGGTGTCCTACAAAAAAGGACACCAAGCAGCCCCTGCTACACTGGTGTTCTACAGCCATTTTCTTTTTTAAAAGCGTTTGCTGTTCTGATGATGCTACTTAGTTTAGTTTTTAAATCCAGAAATAAATTTCAAAAAGGCTAACATCAACAGACCAAAGAAATCTTCATATCTGACTCTGTATTCCCTCAATATGTCCTTTTTAAAATCTACCTACATTAGTCTTTGTGACCCAATTTCCTCACTTGATGAAGTTTTATTTTTTAACTTCATCAGAAATGTGCATAACATTTTAAAAAAATGATACAGCTCTTTCTCACCCACCTTGTATCAGCAGCAAACTTTAAATAACACAGGGCAATACCCATGAAGTCACTGAAAGCCAGGGCCTCACAACGAGCCCAAACAGGTGCTATGTCTGATTGAAGTACGAGATATATCTGGCTTGTGACTACTACTCTAGCAAGTGAGATAAAGACTCAAACCACACAAATGTTTTCTCTCCATTAACAAGCCATTCAGGTGCTTAATTATTTTATGTGTATATTTTTAAACAAGGTAAATCCTCTCCTACATGTGTATTATGTACCCCAAATATACCACCAATAAGAAAGCAAGGCAAGCAGAGCATCAGCTGAGAGTCATAGGCTTAGAATGTTGAGCTCACAGTCACTCTGCTCACAGTGAGCTGTCAGGACAGGAGTCTGGGTGGGGCATGTGAATTCAGGACCCATACACCAAAGAGGAATTTCTCCCCCAGACGAGATTTCACCCCAAGAACCATGTGAGAAGATTCTAAGGTGTATACTTGAATACTTCACCAACTTCCTTTCGAAAGCTATAGGGAAATTCTTCAGAAATAAATTCTGTGTCTTGGTGAGGGAAGGCTGTTTGAAGAACCATGGTAAATTACTATAAAATCCTAGGGGTGCCTGAGAATGCTTCCTCTTCTGATATCAAGAAGGCTTATCACCAGTTGGCCCTTCAGGTACACCCAGACAAAAGCCCAGATAACAAGCAGGCAGCCGCGGAGAAATTCAAACAAGTAGCAGAAGCCTATCATGTCTTGTCTGATGCCAAGAGTCGCAGTGACTATGATAGGTCCAGAGAGAACTGTGCCAAAAGGGAAAGCAGAGGAGATGGCAGAGACAAAAGCCATTTGAAGGAGGAGCTATGCTTTGAGAGGCCACACCATGTTTTTCAGAATGTCTATGAAGATGAAGACCTCTTCTCAGGAGATCATTTTTCCACTCGCCACATGAGTTCACCCAGGAGAGTTCACTCCTCCATCTTTGATGTGATCCCCATATTGGACACAGGATTTTCCGCTTTCGTATCCCTAGGATCTAGATCAAGTGCTCCTGCCTCTGAGACATTTGTACCATTTGTAAGCAGTGGAATGGGAAATTTCAGACTAGTCACCACTTGTAGCCAGATAGTGAATGGCAAGAGAGTTGTTACAAAGAAAGTTCTAGAAAATGTAGGGGGCAAGACTAAAGTGGAAAAAGAGAGACTATTTCATAAGATTCCTCTACCTCAATGGTAAGGAGTTGCTGCTATATGTTCTTTTAACAGGGACTTTGATATGAAGTGTGTATGTTTTGATGTTTATCTAAGACAGGATTGGAATCTGAGAGTGTTGAACTTGAATGGACAGAGGTCATCTCAGTCCAAACCTCTCATTTCACTGAGGAGGGGAGTAATTGCTCAAATATTGGCACAAGAAATTAGCAAGCAGCAGAGCTGACTGTCTAGGCCAAGTCTTCTAAATCTAAGTTGAACCTTCTTTTCCCTACACAGTTGGAACAGTAGAGACCACCACCACAGCTAAGGCCTTCAAAGTCAGGGAAGGGCACTCCATAATCCCATAGACTTTAACTCTTTTCCTGCCCTACCTAGCTACTACCCCATCCCCTCCCCCTAGTGACCTCTTCCTTGGTTATGCTTTTTCTCTCCTTAGCCTCTTCTTCTCTGCCTCTGCTCTTCCCACTTCATCTTTCTTCCCACGCATTTCCCATGATCCACATCACAATCAGGTTCAATTCAAAAAGTTATCTAGATGTAGATTAATTCTGGCAGAGAGAAAGTGAAAAGTAAGTGGGTTAAGTTTTTTATATGCTTTTTAAATAGCATTTGTTGAGTACTCAGTACATGCCTAGAATTCTACTTTCAACATGTGTTATCTCAAAAATTCTATCAGCAGTAAAATTTAGTAGCTGCTTTTCCCCGTCATATAGATAAGGAAATGAGGCTTAGATTAATAGGCCCCAGGCCCCACCTAGTAAGCCATAAACATTGTCCTACTCTAAGCATGTTCTCACCTACTGAACTGTAGCATCTGGAATACTACTCACTGGTTTTTAAATCCAGGGCCTTACACTCATTGGAAATTTAGACCTATCATCTCTAAACCTTAATTGAATGCATGAGTACTTGCTGGAGCTTACTAAGTGTGCAAACATTTTTAATTTTATGGCTCCTCAGGAACTTAAAGTCTCCTTTTATATGAAGACAAAAAAACACTATAACAAGTTTTGGTAAAACCGACTCATGACTAGGTGTTAACCCAGAAATCCAAAGATAAGAATTGTGTTTTGTTTTGGCTTTAATCATTGCGTATTTACAAAATCTTAGGATGTTGGTTGTGCTGCTTACCTAGAGTTGGTCACAATTCATCCCTTTAATTTACATTAAGAAACAGATTGGGATCTGGATGTGTTGTTCCTTATGGAAAGTTACTGGTGGATTCTGTACCAGAATCTGTCTTCAGTTCCCAGTCCAGGCTCACTCAAGTGTACCACACTGGTGGGCAAAATTTGGGTTTCCTTTCTATACTCTTGTATAGAAGTTGTAACAAATTATTAACTTAATCAAGGAACTTTCCTGTGTGTGCAATTTTTATATAACAAATGTTTTATGTAGTTTTTGAACATACTCATCTTAGTAAATTTTCCTGAACAGGAATATGCCTGCATCCCTCTGGCAAAGGGTCCACACTTCCAAAAAAAGAAACAGAAGGTGGATTTAGATTCAGAACACATCCTATTTCTTTCCAAGCCCATGGATTTCCACTTAGTAGTCACCGAGGGCCTTGCACTCAGTGCTAAGTGCGTTACATAATCATTTTTCTCCAAAGCCTTTGGCAGCTTATTTCCACTTTACAAGTGAAGAAACTGAGTCCCTTACCCAGGGAGGAGTCAGATAGCCACTTGCCTGACCTGAAGCTAATGTGTCTCAGCAATAGACATGGTTTCAGAAGAAGGTTTTATTGTATGGTTGGATTAACAATATTCATTGCAACCTTTCTACCTCCAAATGGGGTGTTCTTCTACCCACTCTGCTCTGAGGTGAACTGCAGTGTGTCTAACAGAACAAAGAGAAAATCAAATTGGAGCATAAAACATGATTTTCTATTTTGTCTTAAGTGAAATTCACATTTCAGCATTTTTCACAGACATACTTGGCTTTTGACAGAAATGCTGAGTTGCAGGACATTTTGCCAGCAGAATTTGTTTTTTTAAAATTCACTTTGAATTAGTAAAGGAAGTTTTCTAGTGGCAGAGAAATGAAAGCAGAGTGCTCTCTTCCTGGTGCCTGTTTCAAATATGTAAGGTTAAGAGTGAGCAACAACAGCACAGGAGAGACAGGAGGGAGGGCTGAGCTGCTTGGCGAAGCCTTCCAAGTCAGCATTTGCCTCAGTGTGCAAGGGAGAGCACAAGCTCTGCAGTCACTTCTAGTTCACATCCCTAGGGCCTCGCGGTGTCCTCAGCTTTGCTCCTGTGCTTTCCGTTTGCCAAAAGCTCCTCTCAGTCAGATTCAGTGCAAAGAGTTGAGAGCTAACTCTCAGCCAGGCCACGTGGCTCACATCTGTAATTCTAGCTACTTAAGAGGCAGAGATGGTAAGGATAGCAGTTCGAGGCTAGCCTGGACAAAAAGTTCATGAGACTCCATCTCAAACAATAGCTGGGATGCATGCCTGTCATCACTGTAGCTGCCCTAAGAAGCACAGATAGGAGAACTGCAGTCTTCAGGCCTGCCTGGGCATAAAGCCCTGTTTCAAAGATAATCAATGTGAAAAGGGCTGGTAGAAAGGCTCATAGTGGTAGAGCACCTTGCCTTGCAAGCTTCAGCCAGTGAGTTCAACCCCCAGTGCCACCATAAATAAGTAAGTTTGAGAGCCATTCTCAAAGTTACAGGTTTCACTAATGGGCAAATCTTTGTCTCTTATTTTCTATTCTTGCCCTATCAGTCTATCAAACAACTGCCTTTTATATGCTATGGTTTTGAATAATTATCCACAAATTAATGTGAAACATTTTGTCTTCTAGTAGCTGACAGTAGATGTTGCCCAAACTCAAACACACAGTCGACCAGCTAGGAGTGATTTCTCATTCTGCTCTGGTCATGCTAGGTGGTGACAAGTGCTGAGGACTGCATTCCAGTGGAGAGCGGTGGAAGGAGTAATGAGCCGCAGGTGTGTCCCTCAGGTCAGGGAGCGTGTGCAAGAATGCTCAAATCCCGTCAGAAGCCCACGCTCCCACACTAACAAGTGAGGACATGGAGGAGGAAGAATTTGCCCATGGTTTCACAGTGGGTTTTCCTTCAGCCCATCCCACACTCAGCCTGGCACCATACATGAGATAGGTGGGAGGTGAGAACAACCTCCCTGGGGCGACATAAAAGGGAGTCAGAGTTCCATGCATTTGCTCATTGTGTCCCCCTGTCAGTCCAGATAGGTGCAAAAAAATGTAGGTAAAATCCTGAACAAAAAGGTCAAGTACAGCTGGGCACTGGTGGCTCACACACCTATAATCCTAGCTACTGAGGATCACGAGGATCAGGAGGATTGTGGTTCAAAGCCTGCCTGGGCAAATAGTTACACAAGACCCTATCTCGAAAAAACCCTTCACAAAAAAGGGCTGGTGGAGTGGCTCAAGGTGTAGGCCCTAAGTTCAAACCTCAGTACCACAAAAAAAAAAAAAAGTCAAGTACAGCCAGCCTACTTCCCGACCCAAGTCTCCTAAGACACAGGTTCTTCAGAGAGTCTAAAACAATAACAAAACTAAGGTGACAGGCAGTCAGCCTCGTTTTCAGGAACTTTAAGCCACTTTATTTATCTGGGGACTCATCCCTTTTGTAAGAATCCCATTATTACTTCACCCAAAAGCTTCGTAGTATCTAAGAATACCTAGATTGTAGTGTGCCTGACTCTGTGCCTGAGGATGTGAGGAAAGCACTCTGAGGAGAGCAGGGATGGGGTTTGCAGTTGGCAGCCCTGTCCCTCACCACCATACTTGGAGTCTTGAGGGCCCATTGAGAGGGACTAAAGTAGGGGTCCTCAGCATGGAGAGGTTGGTTTTCAGGCTGAAGTAGGATGGTTCTGATTTTGAAGGGAAGAAAGAATCTTCCAGAGGGTGATTCATTTTACTAATGCCCATTTTTTAAGTTGACAAGGTTCCTAGAAGCCTTACACTCTAGACCCCATTGGACCATCGAGAGATGACTTGTATTTAATTACAGTGTCAAGAGCAAAGGGGGATTATAAAAAGGACATCAGGTTGGTGTAGTGGCCCATGCCTGTAATCCCAGCTATTCAGGAGGCAGAGATCAGAAATACCATGGTTTGAAGCAAGCCTGGACAAAAATATTAGCTGAGACCCCAATTCAACAAACAAGCCAGGATGGTGGCTCATGTCTGTAACCCCAGATATGCAGGAGGTGTTAGTAGGTGGATGGCAGGCTGAGTCCAGTCCTAGGCAAAAAGTGAGACCCTATTTGAAAAGACACCAAAAGCAATAAGGGCTGGGGACACAGCTCAAGTGGTAGAGAACCTGCCTAGAAAGTGCAGCACCCTGAATTTGAACCCCAGTATGAACCCAAGTCTGAAGGAGGGAGAGGGGAAACAGGCCATCAGCTTGAGCTGCAGGCAGATGAGTTCAAATCCCATGCCTCCCTTTCTCAACTGCTTGCTCTTAGGCAGGTTAACTTCTTGTTTTATTCTTGGTTTGCCTGTAAAACAATGATGATTGTCTTTGCCTGTCCTAATTTGTAGAGTTTTTATGGAATTAAGTACATAGAAAATTGTGCATAAACTTTAATATATTTTATAAATGAAACAAGTCCTTATTCCTTTTGGAAGCATTCTTGATCATAAGAATACAGGTTATAAATTTGCCATGAGTTTTTTGAGATGTGACTTTTGTGATGTAATCTTGAAACAAACCCAGCTATGGCTTGTGTTTAATCCCCAAAACACAAGTGAAAGATGGAAGATAAAAATAGAAAATTCCATTGTTACCGTCTTGACAATAGTGAAAAGTACTGTTTTTAGCTTGGGGATGGCTGGTGTAACTTTTGCCTTTTTCTCTTTTTCTCTTCTTATCCTTGGACTTAAATGCTAACTTTACCCTCTGCCATTATAGGAAATTGATGGAAAGTCCCTGCTGTTGATGACGAGGAATGACGTGTTGACTGGACTTCAGTTAAAATTGGGGCCTGCTCTGAAAATCTACGAGTATCATGTAAAACCTCTGCAGACAAAGCACTTAAAGAACAGCTCTTCATAGGACAGCCACATAGGGGTCTTAGACCTCAAAAAAATGCATAACGACATCACTTAGTTTCATGTGATGAAACTTTGTAAACAAAATACATACACGTGTATTGTAAAGAAATTCAGTCAAAGGAAACGCTATCCTATTGGATAGACTAGGCAGCCCATCAGCTGACCTGCATTCAGCCAGGAGGAGCAAGGGTAAAATGTGCACAAGACGCTTTCCTTGTACAGTGTGTCAGACAGATGACCTTTGACTTGATTACATTCCCTCCCCACGGGGCTTTGAAATCATAAGAATTTTCTTCATTTCTTCATAAGAGAATTCAATGGAATAAGCATCATTGGGTCACAGACTTAGCAGTAAAAATGACAGTTTGGGGAGGGGGAAGAGAGAAAAAGGGATCACTGTCTCCCTTGACTTCCTCTGTTCTGTAGAGCTCGTGCACTTGGATGGAGTTGCCAACACCCTTGTTTGTAGAGGGTCTTCCACTTGACCTTGTTAAGGTTTCACTGGGATATGCTGCGATATTTGAAGTGAACGAGCATTGTGGCCCCTTCAGGAGCAGAACTGCAGCTCTGCAAAAACTCTTGTGTGCTGGGGACATTCGTCCATATTCAGCTTGCTGTCACAGGGGTGATATTTTCTGCATAGATTTGCTTACATTGGTTCTTTGTTTCTGGAGAAAGCATTTTTTTTTTTTTACTTTATGGTTTGTATTTATGGTAATTCGTTTCTGAAGAAATTTGCCAAGAGTT
The DNA here is from genome assembly GCF_047511655.1 of Castor canadensis. NCBI lineage: Eukaryota > Metazoa > Chordata > Mammalia > Rodentia > Castoridae > Castor > Castor canadensis. The sequence goes on along the minus strand of NC_133392.1, from coordinate 91,544,683 downwards.
ATAGATCAAAAAGCCTTGTTACCAGTACAGGATATTTTTATATATATATACATATATATATATATATATATATATATATTCGAATCTTCATGATGCTGTAATATTTTTAAAAATTTTTTGTCCTATGCTTTGATTCCTGGTTTGAGTACTTTTTTTAAAGAACTTGAAAATGTGGACTTGCCATATCTCTGTTCCAAGAGACGTTTGTTCAATCTCTGTGCCAATGCCTTGTTGAACTGGTGCTTTGTGGTTGCAGTGAAACATGGCTGAGTTTATTCCCTCTGTGTCTGTGACTTGTTTGCTTGCCTCTTCAAGAATGAAAGACTGAGGTCTTCTCAAAACCATAGAGAGAAAATGAAATCTTTAAATATCATTATGGACATTATATAGATCTATATGTGAATTGATATTTTTATTTTTTATTATTATTGTACTGGGGGTACATAATGACATTTACAAAAGTGCTTACAATATATCAGTTGAGTTCACTGCTTCTGTCATTCTCCTTTAACCCTCTTCCCCCTGTTTCTGGAACAGTTTCATCAGGTCTCATTTTTCCATTTTCATACATGAGTACATAATATCTCCACCATATTCGCTCCTACACCCTTTCCTTGTACCCTTTCTCCTCCCATTTATGCTACCCTCCAGGCAGGACCTGGTTTACCTTCTGTTCTCCATTTTTGGAAAAAAGGCATTTTTGTTTGTTTAAAATAGCAATGTAGGGAATTTCATTGTGACATTTCTATGTATTTATGTATTATAACCCAAATTGGTCCATCCCTTTATTTTTCTCCTTCCTACCTTAGTCCTCTTCTTATGGTGATTATGAATTGACCTTGATTGTATACCTGTAATCCCAAAACTTGGAAGGCAAGAGGCAGGAGGATCTTGAGTTCAAGGCCAGGCTGGGCTACATAGTGAAATCCTGTCTCAAAAAAACTAAGAGCTGGGGATATAACTCAGTAGAGCTCTTGCCCAGCAGGTGCAAAGCCCTAGGTTTGATCCCCAGCACTCCAGAAAATAACTTTGCAGAGAGTTGATGGACTCTGTGTTTCCCTCTTCCTCCTCTTCAAGTTGAGTCCCTATCTTAGAGAGTGTCATAATTCAGTGCCCTAAAGGGATAATTAATTACCACATAGAACAGAAAATCTGAAGATAAGAATAAAAAGACATAGAAAATAGAACAGATGGCGAGGTTCAAATCAATTAGGGGACTTATGGGCGTCTGGAACTTCAGTAATACTTTGTTTTGTACTACAAATAGAAAAGGTGGTTATCAAAGAAATGATCTATCCCCAAATTCCCACAGTTTACTTAAGCTGCAAACACAAGACAAAAGGTAAAACACAGTGAAGCACTATGAGAAGTGACAGTGACAACAGGTAAGAGCAGCAGTTGCTGGAAACCTGGATGGGGGGGTCAAGGATAAGGAAGACAAAACAAAGAATTTGATTAAAACTTTTATAAAATGATGGTGATGGTTGACCTCTAACTCGAAGGGATAACATGAGGAATATCTGAGCCCTGCTCTGGGCATCTTCCTGATACCCTTTGTGTTAGTTTGAGATAGGTTTGACTATGAGTGATAGAAAGTGGTCTCCCCCACCCCCACTGGGTGGTGTAAACAAAATAAATGCATATTTCTCTGTTACGTAAATGTCCAGATTGGGGACCAAGGGTGGCACCCACCCTCCATGATGTTAAGACACAGGCTTCTTCTATCTTTCTGCTCCTTCATGCATAACATCCATTCCCAGAATCATTTCACAACCCAAAAAGGTAGCTTCAGCTATTGCCATCACCACATGAATTCTAACCAACAGGGAGAAGAAAAGGGAAAGGATATGTTCTTTTAGAATGCTTCCAAGAACTGTGTGTACTACCTCCTCCTATATCTTGCTGACCAGATTTCAGTCTCATTGCCATACCTAAGCTACCAGGGAAGCTTGAAGTAGTCCTTTTACTTGGAAACCATGAGCCCACTTAAAATTCTAAGTCTTAATATTCTGCAGTCAAACAAACAAATTTGACCTAAACCAACTTTTATCTGTGAGCAAGAAATTTGACCCCATGGGGTCTCTGTATATAAAAAACTACAACCTACCTTGATGTACAAGCAAATTGTAACCTAAACCAAGAGTATACCCTTGTAATTAAGCAACTGTGCCTCATCCAATCCCAGCAGATGACTCTAGCTAATCCCAAAATGAAGGTAGCTAAATTATGCCCAAATAAGGTTAACACCAAACTGGAACAACTGGATAATCTCCATATGTCATTTCCTGTCTTTCTGCTTATAAAAATAGCTCACCACATTGTAAGAGAAGGCATTCTAAAGGATCTTTGGTCTACGAGAAGGCATTCTAAAGGATCTTTGGTCTACAGTGCTGCCAAGTTGTAGAGTCTCTTCCTTGCTCAAGTAAAGTCTTTTAAATTTAGCCAGTTTTTTTTTTTTTTAAGAACACCATAGAAAAAGAGACAAGGGATGTTTCAGGATAACCTGTATTGACCACTCTCAGCAAGTCACTTCACACTCAAACCAAATGACACTGAGAGTGTGCCTTTGCTGTGTTTTTCTCCAGATTGAATTTGGGATATACTAATTCAAGTAACCTTCAGAGAAGGATTGGATTTCTCTTAAGTACTTTTGTTGGGGGAGGAGAAAAATGTCTGAAAAGCAACAGAAAAGTATAAAAATCATTCCTCATGTCAACGGCCTGAATGCGCCCAATCTCATCTAAAAATCATTCCTCAGCCTCTGATGACAAAATTAGCAAATTAAAGACTGACTCAGAATAAAATATACAGCAGGCAGGCCTGAGAACCTTGGCAATGACTGAGGTGCTTCCGTCTCACACCATCCAGGGGAAGAGCACCATAATCAAAAACAGGCCACCAAGAGAAGCCTGACGCTTGTCGGGTAGGCAGCCTTTGCAGCCTTTGCCTCCAGGCCCCCATAAAGACTGGAGACATCCGATTCCTTCTCACATTGTGCTGGATTCCTATTCATGCAGTCTTGGCCTGCAGCTTGGAGGCTGCATGGGGAAGCACTTCATGTATGTGAGCGAGAAAGAGCTTGCCCAAGTGCAATGGATTTGATGATAAAGATTTATGTGAGAACTAATTAATGCTGAATCTGATTATCCTCAGCTAAAGAGGCAGAGTATTACAATTAGAAAGCATTTAACACAGTACCTGCCATTCCACTTATCAAACCCTTCAAATAAGATTTAATGAATTGGTTTAAAGAGTAAATCACAAACTGGGCACTTTTCAGTGGAATCAAAACTGACAGGTTTTCCTTTGGCCAGTGTGCGTGTGTGTGTGTGTGTGTGTGTGTTTAAAACTACATTTGGCATCCCTCTAGTGAGGCTTAAAATTTCTATACTCCCATTCCCCAATCCTTCAACCACCACAATCAATTGTCTGAACAACAAAGGCATTTGAGTTTTAGACACCCCAGCTTCCGCCCTTCTAAAGCAAAAACCACACAGAGAACCTCCTTCAAGTTGATTCAGGAGCTGAAGGCGTCAAGCAGATTTAGTTGGGGAAGAATGCGCTGACTTATTACATTGGAATGTGATGTAGATTTGAGCATTGTTTTTGGACATGATGATGAATACAGAGAAAAGGAGACCAATTGCTGGCAGTGTCTTCATTCTGCCCTCAACAAATATTGCTACAGGAATATAGACAGTTGTCCCTCTGAGATTAGCATATGCTGTCAGGGGCATACATTGTCCTTTGATTGTATTAGTGAAATATATCTTTGGGGGAATTTAATCTGCAAAAGCCTGATGACCCACAGTTGCCCAAGCACTGCCATATTTGGATGGCAAATGCACAAAGCACTTACTGCTTGTGATTCATCTGCCTTGAACGATCCCTATGAACAGGATCTGCAGAGGTCAGGTCTGGGCACAGAGCCATCAAGTGTTTTCCGTAACTTCATCAAGTTAAATGTTCAAAGAGCTGACTGCTGCAGGACAGATATGCCTCTTGGAGAAAACTTGTTACTTCTGCTTCTAAACCAGGAACAGAAACCACAGGAAGCAGAGGGAGCTCATCAGGTGCATTAATGAACAGCTTGTTAGTTTCATGCTGGCAATTAAATAGTCTGGGTACCATTTCTAGCCAGTTGTGGCAGTGCTAGATAGAAAAATTAAAATGATCACATGCAAGTACATTTGGTGACGGTGCCTTTTGTGTGTCTCAGAATCTCTTGGTGGTGGTAAATGTCTACTTGTGTATATCCTAGCACTGATAACACAAGATGGAGGGTCCTGCAAGTAGAGTGAGAAATTTTTGGCTACTCCCAAACTGGTAGCTAAATTGATGTCTCTTCACCTTAATTAGGTCAGAGTATTCCTGTCTGCCATTTTACGTAAGGAGAAATCAGGAAATCTGGGCCTGCCAGCTCATCTCCAAGTAGAGAATGTGTCCCTGTTCCACAGAATAAGAACAGGGGCTACAGACTCCTTTATCATAGCAGAGGTGGGGGTAAGGTCAGCGAGTGAAGATGTAAACAATACTGACCCTTCAGGGGATGCTTTGCCCAGGCAGCCAGAGCAATAAGTAACCAGATAAAGTGAAATGTGCAGCAAGATGGTTTGTCACCCAGCCACCATCCATGGGACATCCTAGGTCAGAGGGGTAGGTTACAGACCTTCCGCTTCCAGGAAAGTCAGGCAAAGTGACTAAAGCAAGTCTTCTCGAAAGGGCCTCCAGCGCTCATGGGTGTGGGATATGCCTATGGCAGAGTCCCGTGTTAAACATCTGCTTTTGGAATCAAAAGCAAAGTCATTCATTCTGTTTCATATCTTTTTTCAATGGATTGTACTCCTATCTTTATATGCTGGGAAATAACTGACTTGAAAACAATATTATAGAACATATTGGATTATAAATATATGTTAAAGAAAAGTCGGAGAGACTCTTCCAAAAGTCAGGAGTTTCCTACCTTTAAGAATTAGTGTTTGAACTGGGCTCCAGTAGCTCTCACCTGTAATCCTAGCTACTCAGGAGGCAGCAATCAGGAGGATCACAGTTCAAGGCCAGGTGAGGCAAATAGATTGTGAAACCCTATCTGGAAAAACACCCAACACAAAAAAGAGCTGGAGGAGTGGTTCAAGTGGTAGAGTGCCTGCCTAGGAAGCATTGAGGCCCTGAGTTCAAACCTCAGTACTTAACACTCCCACACACAAAAAAAGTAAGCGTTTGAGGTGATATTCTCTATTCCGTGCCTGAGCTCTGTGACTCCAGGTGAGACACACAGTAATGTGTGAAAGCACTGGGGTTGTGCCAGGTAGACTTGAGTTTGAATCCAGTCCTGCCATTTACCTGACATGGTGACCTGGGTAAGTTGTACAGCTCCTCTTACCTCAGGTCCTGCCTTATTCTCTGCTACAGATATAGAGACAGAGAAAAGCAACACTAGCCTAGCACTGTCCAATAAAAATATAATGTAAACTACATATATTTAAAAAAGGAAAGAAGACCAGGAGAAAGCATCTCAATACATGATTTTTTTATGACTACATATCCAAAATATTTTAATATATAATCAATATAAAAATTGATTGCAATCTGGGTTGAATACGAAATCTTTTGCATAGGCTCATGTGTTTAATGCTTAGTCCTCAGCAGGTGGCATTATTTGGGGTGGGGAGGTTCTGGAAACTTTTGGAGGTGGAGAAAGTAGGTCACTGGGGCATGCCTTTTAACATTGTATCTGGTCCCTGGTCCACTCCTCACTCTCTGCTTCCTGTCTACCATGAGCAAACAGTCTTCTGCTCTATGTGCCTCCACACCATGATGTTCAGACCACCCAAGGCCCAAAATAATGAAGCCAGTCGGCCATAGACCCATTGCTCTGAAACCATGAACCAAAATAAACACTTCCTTATAAATTGTTCTTTAAGGTATTTTGGTCACAGCTATGGAAAGTTAACTAATACAATATATTTTACAATATTTTTTTAAATTTATCTTTGAAAACCAGTGGGGATTTCACACTAGCAAATCTCAGGACACTATAGCTCAATTGTATCATTTAGGATTAGTTTCAGTTGAAAACAAAAATAGCAGCAACTTAAATGGTAGAATTTCTCTACTGCCTATCCAAGGTCTGAAGGAAGGCAGGCTGGGGTTGGGCCCCAGCTACTTCATCACACATTGCTCCATCATCCTCAACACAGAGCTTCCTATGTGGCCCAACCCAAGATGACTGCTTGGACTTCAGGGTATCACAACTGTATTCCAGTGAAGAGGTAAAGAAGAGCAGTTGGTATGAGAAGTTGCAGACAGTGCCTCCAGTGGCATTCCTTTAACAAGAACGTAGTCATTTGGTAATACCTGACTCCAAGGGAGAATGAAAACTGTTTATTTCAGGCAGTCCAGTGGATACACGAGGTTGATGGGGAATTGGATAAAAAGTACACTACATGGTCATTGAAGTTACATAAACAGTGCATTAAAATATGGTTTTTATTACTCTGATCTCACCCCACCTCAAGCTTAATACAGTCATAGAATTAACAAATGTATGCTGAATCCAGATACTGCTTATTTGATACACACCGAACCTGCTAAATACTAAAATAGTATTACTTTCTTAGGTTCTTGGCTATTGGCTAGTTCTAGTGTATTCATAAGGGCAAACAAAATAAACCAAAAAAACTTGCATTACTTAAGCTCCTTAAAAAAATTGCTACTCTGAGTTAAAGGCAACCTGCTGAGAAAAACGCGTGTAAGTTTTTATTGGTCCCCAAAGACTTACAGAAGTTAGTTTGAGGCATTAGTGAATTCTAAATGCATCCTGTCCCAATCTAAAGGGAGCATTCAAAATGGTTTTGTGAGACTAATGAAAGGGAGACTTGTGACACCTTTGTGATTTTAATGAAGGTGGGTGTGGGTCAATAACAAACAGCAAATTTTTTTTAAAGTTAAAAAATCTGTGTGGAGCTCTTGCATTCATCTGAGCCAATTAGGTTGACACCCGTCTCCTTAATTATCTATTTGGGTAAATTTCCATAATGAATTTTTAATGCTAAGTTGACTTCTCCCAGCCACCAGAATGCATGTAGGTTATTCATCAGCCTTGTGTACGGTGTAGTGCAAAGTGCAGAGTAGATTAACACAGACTAAATCTACACGAAGTGAAAAAGGACACCTTCGGAGCTGTGACTCCCCTGTGGTGAAGGAAGAGAATAATGGAGTGGGGGTCAGAAGGCCTGGATTCTGGTCGCAGAACTTCTACTGACTTATCTGCAGGACTTTGTACAAATCTCTTAACTTCTCCTACTTTTGCTGCCCATCTAAAATGACTGGAAGTTTATTTCAGCACCCAATTTCTATAATTTTCTAAGAATGCAACAATCTGAGCTATATGTGTCACTGTTCCATTATACCTCACAGCATCGTCACATTCTTCAACATCATTTCCCCTTCCTAAATGTTCTAAGATTTTGGTCTGATTTGGGTTCTCATTGCAGTGTGCTAGAACAGCTGTTTTTCTTAAGAGTTGCCAAGTTTGATGATTATACAGTTTTAAAGCTCTAAGTTTAAATCACTCCCACTGTGGTCCTGGTGGCATATCCTCTTTGGAAACAGGATATTAGAGTTGAGAAGACAAGTACACATTTCCCAAGTGGGTCACTGAGAGTGAAGGATGTGGGACCATTCCTGGTTACCAGACCCATACATTCTACCTACTTGGGACAGAACTCCACTTGAGTCAAGAATTTAGAGAATCCATTGCCTCTTAAGGACAGCACTCCATGATCGCAGGCATCTCTCCAAGCTACCACCTCTGATGTATCTTTAAGAGATCATTCCATCACTCTATTGAGTCAGCAGCTCTGTGATGGATACTATGCTCACTCACTGATTGCCACTTCTCCTTTATTTGAAGAAGGACCCCTTAGTCTGAGTGATGTTATATGGGATTCTGTATGTGGTACTGGCTAAGTCCCTGTGGGCAGGAATGGCAAACCTATAACCAAAATATTCATCAATTTTAGTCAAGATGAATCACTGTCCCTTTCAAAGCAAAAGGGATTTAGGACCGGTGGTGTAGTTCAAGTGGTAGAGAACTTGCCTAGGAAACACAAGGCCCTAAACTCAATCCGTAGTACCACAATAAATAAATTTAATTAAAGAAGAAAGAAATAAAAAGGGATCCAATGTAGTCAACTTGCTGGCAAGATCTGGTTAGTCTTCTCAAAGACTGACTGGTGCCATGTAAATGTCTCACTCAGTATTGACCTTTACTGCTGGAAGGCTGGATACTTGCTAGCGATAGTTACTGGTCGTGGAGAGCCAGACTCCGTACTTTTGGGTGCATGCTCAGTCTCCACTCCTGCTGCCGTGGTCATTCTACTCATGAATGCATTGTGCCAGCACTGGGATTGCCAGTAGGTTTGGTGTGCTTCCTAAAGCTGTACACATTAGAAGGATTACCCTTCACCACCATCCTTATAGCTGCCCTCCCTTTACAGCCTAGTGTGAGGTACTAAAGAAACAATGGTGGATAGCATGGGATTGGGCTCACTGGCTCATGTGCGTTTCTTGTGTCCTATTGCCCCACTCATGCCTGATCCTCGACCTCTCATTTTCATCTTACAGAGGATTGCTGCTGGACCCAGCAGACCCTAATACTTTGTTGATTTGATAGGACCCAACTCCTAATAAGCAACTCTGGCCACAAACTCTCTTGATGTCCCATGGCCAGACATTTGTCTTTACTGAGATCAAGTTGTATAGCAGGAGCTTTTTTTCAAAAAGGTGAACAATTCTTGGCTATATGTAGTGTGGGCTTGCTCCAGAACCCTAGGTGTCTAGTAATATTCCTATTAAGTCTTGCCATAAGGCTCACGCAGCATCTTCTACAATCAGAGACACCTTTAATTGCACTAAGTCTGTTGATTCATATATCGCAAGCAGAATGGATCAGCTGCTGAGCCTTTTACTGCTCTGGGTCCCACAAAAACTTGAAAGCCTTCCTTGTCACCCAGAAAATGGGTTGGAGCAAAATTCTCAAGTGTGGAATATAATTCTTCCAAAACCTGAAGAAGACTACCAGGCATTAAGCTTACTTAGTGATACACAAATAATGTGTCTTTTGTTTTGGAGGAGATGTCTGCAATGTCCTAGACCAGGGATCAGCAAACTTTTTCCACAAAGAGCAAGAAAGTAAAAGTTTAGACTTTGTGGACCACAGTCTGTTACAACTACTCAACTCTACCTCTATAACACAACAGCAATCCTAGATAGTATATAAGCGGTGTTTCAGCAAAATTTTACTTACAAAAACAGGTGGCAGGACAGATTTTCCCAATTCCTGTCCTAAACCACTGAACTTCTAAAAATTTCACTAATATGGTGTGCTCCTAGTAGATATCTAGCATTCTTCCCAGAGTATAAGGGTCACTTCTTTCCCATCTGTTCCATTTAATGTGATATCATGAACCAATGTGATATGTGGCATGTCCAGATGGTACAGGTCCCATATACAAAGACCAAGAGTTAATGTATTCCTGGAGCAAGACCATAAATGTATACAACTGTCCATCCCATGTGAGTAGAAACTACTTCTCCTCCTTCTCTTCAATATGACAATTACATGGGTATTATCCAGCACCCTGGCATAGTCTCAGATTCTATATAACGGTCTATATAGCATCTCTTTTGGCCCATGATCCTTTCCTTCTTTTACAAGCCCAGCATGTTTCTGGCTTGTTTGTGATGTAACTTTACCATATATATAGGCATCAAGGTGGCGTGTGCTTCGTTGTAGGCAGAAAATCCTGCATTATCTTTAAGCAAGAAGAGGGTGATAGCATTTACCAGAGAAGAGTAGGCTAGTTCTAGAGGCCCAGAGAACTCAGAGAAACCCAGACAGACACCTGTCAGGGTTGAGAATTCAATTTCCTTAGAGTTCTGTAATCCATATAATTAAGTCCTGGGTCTAATCCTAAGCTTATTCTGCCATGTAGATATAAAGTCTCTTTATATGCTTCCACATAGGCTCTCTTGCTTTCATTCTCTGCTTTATTTTGATCATTAATCATCCTCACCTTTTCATTTCCTTTTTAATGCATTAATAGTTTCCAGGAACAACCATCCAAATGTCACAGTCCTTATAAAAACTATTTCTTAGATCTCTCAAGCATTTGAGGTATTTCTTTTGTCAGCATGTTCTTTTCCTTCTGTATTGCCTCCCAATTCACCTCTGGGAAAAAAATATTAACAACTGCATGACTATCTCATTCCAAGGGTTCCTTGCCAGCTAGCCAGAGTGATCCAGCTCCCACATCCCATTTTAGAGTCTCTTTTCTAAATCCACTCATAGTATCTCAGATCAGCTGCCATGCCTCCCTCCTGCCCCCAAAAATCAAAAGCAAGGTGCTGAGATTTTCATGTAGGAGATTCACTGGGAAGCACTCTCTGGAACACTGCCTGTGAGGCTTGAGGGAAGCAGAGGGAGTTTAACAGTTGCAATAGAGTCCTCAGCCAATCAGAAGTTCTGGAGCTAGAGCGGCTGGCAGAGTTGTCCCAACTGAGGCAAAGGGATCAGGACTTTTTATCTCCCACACTGACTAGACACTGGATGTGAGCTGCTCCCAGGGAGTGGATAAAATTTGGGAGGAACAGCTTCCTTCAGCCAAATGCAATTCCTACAGAGTGATTCAACTATAAGCCACTAGAAACCAACACTTTCAGCATCTGAGGGACTGAGTGCTTTGGTCTCAAGAAAGTTCTGGGTAATGTTCCAGAGCATCAGTAATGGAAGTTTTGTCTTCCATTCTGTAGCCACAGAAGAAGCCATTACCATACTCTGAAAATGGAAGGAAAGAGGACTGAATGAGCCTGAGTCCCGAGGCCATCACTGAGTTGTCACATCACTCTTGGAAGTAAACAAATGTCTTTTCCTGTAAGACACTGTTAGGTATTCAGTTGCTTGGCGCCAAAGCATTCTAACTCATGCCCAATCTCAGCTAAACCTTGGTTACCTTGTGCCCAGAAGGCAGGTATTGTTATCAGTCCTGTTTCACAAATACAAGAACCGAAGCTCAGAGTATAACTTGCTCAAGGTCACACAGCTTAGAAATTGATAGAGGCCAATCTAAAACTTAGCACTACCTGGATCCAAAGTCTGTGTAAATGTCTGTGACTCAATTCATCAAACTGAGTGGGGGATATAACCATTCCACATATCTAAAGGGAACAGTAAGTAGCCTCTGTGTAGCTAAAGACCATGTATACCAGAAGAGCTGCTCTTAGAAGTCCAATGTTTCCTTACTTAGTATAGTGGTTGGATGGTGACCTATCAAAACAAAAGTGCAGGTCCTAATTGCAAGAACCTGAAAACATGACTTTAGGTGAAAAAAAGGTTTTTACAGATGTCATTAAGTTAAAGATGCTGAGGTGAAGAGGTAACCCTGGGTGTCCAGATGGTCCTTAAGTCTAATGACAGGTGTGCTTATGAGAGTCACACAGGGGAGGTCTGGCAGACAGGAGAGAAGGAAGCAATGTGACTAGGTAGGTAGACATTAGGGTGATGCAGCCATGAGCCAAGAACCCCTAAGGAGACAAGAACAGAATTGTCCCTAGAACCGGTGTGGGGAGCATGACTGCCAATCTTGATGAGGAAAAACATTTCTACCATTTAATGCCACTAAGTTTATGGAAGTTTGTTATGGCAGCCTCAAGAAACTAATACACCTGGAATCTTTCTCTTTTCTTCTAAACATATTCATTTCTCTGTGTATTCAAAGCTGAGCAGTATACTTACCTTGTATATTTGGTTGACAGCATTCCTCATGTGGCAAATTTCTATTGTACTCCTTTATGCTTTAAAGATAGGAAATAAACTGGTTCCTTAGAGGTTGAGGCACCTGGAGAGAATATGAATGCAAATTTTTCTGGGAAGAAATTCCATAGCATTATATTCTCAATAAAGTCTCAATAGGCTTCAAAAACCTTGAAGAATTTCTAAGAGGAAGCCTGGCAAACGGGAGAATGGGAGGCCGCTGAGCTCGAAGAGAAATGGAAACAAAGACTGAAAAATACAAAGAGACTGGAGGGCGAGTGTGTCTGGTTAGCAGGCTTGAAATACCTGCCCTTGGAAACAAGCTTTTGCTTCCTCTCAAGTGCAGGTTTGCAGACAGCAGTTACGAAGGTTTTACAAAGGCCATTTATAAGGACAAACTCCCCACAGCTGAGAGTCCCAACGAAAGGAAATGGTCCTTCTGGACAAAGCATAAAAAGGTTAGAAAGTTAGTTCAAATTTCTGCAGTTAAAGCCTGCAGATGATTAAAAAAAAATTCTGTCTCTAACAAATAAGTAAAATGCTGAGGGAAGAAAAAGGGGGAAAATCAGTTTACAAAAATAAGGAGTGATATGATCTCAAGCATGATTCAAAAAAGGAAAAGAAACAGATGTATTTTCTGACTCTGTTGCTATGAAGTTATCAGATAAAATTTAAAAGATATGGTGCGTGCCTTAACCAGACTCTTGGCTACCAAAACCACAACCTCCAAATGACAGCTGTGCTATTGAATACCGTGCATCCTGTCGTCATGGCCTTGGAATCCCAGCTTACTTCTCCTTGAAAGTACTTGAGATGCAGCTGTGGAAGATGGAGGTGGGATGGGGGGTGTTATGAGAGCAACTCTGCTCCCCCAGAAATTGGAACAAAACTTCTGTAACCTTCCAGAGCAAAATTACCAAGTGTTAGATACAAATTACCCCAAAGGTGTCCAGGCCTAGAGCAGGTGAAACCCAAGACTGGTTTTCAGCACACACTTTATAATCTGAACTGCAAGAAAGTGTTTTTCACAAAAACAAATCCTTGAGAATTTGACAGGCTGAAGGCTTTCCTGTCACACACCTGGTACAGGGCGTCCATCACCTACTTTGAAATCCTTTATAGCAAATGTGTTAAGATCAGGAGAAGGTTTCTGCCCTTAACATGGCCTTCTTTCCTGAAAAAACAAAAATGTGTTTCTAAAACTTTGCTGAACAAGAAAACATTAATTAGAAAGGCCTAATGTAATTTTGTTTGTTTGTTTTTAGGAAAGCCATGTTAGACTCTTTCCTCTTGAAACAGCATCATCAAGTTGAAAGAGGAATAAAATGTAGCAGCCATTTGGCTGTGCAAGTCACATGATACAGAAGCACATTTTGTAACATGAGTATTCAGGGTAGCACAAAACTTTCCTATCAAATTATTTTATCTTTCTTATCCTGTGCTTTTGAAGCAGGCATTAACTAGCTTGTGAATGGTCTCCATTACTTTATGAGGTTTGGTGTTTTAAAGACCTTTCAACTCTAACCTGACCCATGGAGACCAACAATGACTTTCTAATTGAGCCTAGAAACCATGAAAAGGAGGTAGGTTATTTATTATATTCAACAAATACTTATATAGAAATGTCTATGTATCACTCAAAAAAACCCCATTTAGGGCTGGATATGTTGACATACACCTGTAATCCCAGCTACTTGGGAGGCAGAGACAGGAGGATCATGGTTTGAGGCAAGCCCAAACCATGGGCTAGTAAGACCCTATCTCAAAAACAAGCCTGGTGTGGTGTCACAAACCTGTGGTCCCAGCTACTTTGGTGGCAAAAGTAGGAGGATAAGACTAGGTCTAAAACTAGCCCAGGCAAAAGCACAAGACCCTGCTGAAAAACCAAAGTAAAAAGGGGTGGGGTATGGCTCAAGTACTTGAGCCCTTGTGAGGCCATGAGTTCAAACCCAAGTACTGCCAAAAAACCCAAAAATTAACCCATTTAATCTTTGAAAGATCCGTGGAGTAGGTTCTACTTTTACCTCCATTTTGTAGGTGAGGAAGGTTATATGTAGTAGAGAGTACAGTCTGGATTTACGTGATTTCGTATGATTAACCACTGCACAATTGCTGTGGTTTAGACAAGTGTCTGTCTTCAAAAGTCTACATGTTAAATACTTGTTCCCCAGGGTGGTGCTATTGGAAGATTGTGGGGCCTCTGAGAGGCCTGGTGGGAGGTCCTGAGGTCCTGGCAGTTACATAAGTAATTTTGCTCCTTTTTGTGTTCCCTCCATGATATACTGCCTTGCAAGAGGCCCAAAGAGGCCACCTGATCTTGGACTGCAATCTCTAGAACTGGAAGCCAAAATAAACCTTTTAATTGCCTCAAGTATTTTTGCAATAGTAATGGAAAGCTGACTAATACAACTGTTTTACTTTAGGTAGTAGTACCATAAAGGCTAATGAAGCAGGATTAGCAAACAATACTAACGGATCATATGTGAGCATTTCTAGAGTAATGGGTATTTTATTTTTTAGTTACAAGGAAATTTTTAAAAGGGAGGAAGGTTATCTAGAATGTTCATGTGAATAGGTTTTAGTCACAGGTTTCTAAAATTGTAGTTTATAAAGCCTTGTGGAATATATAAACGAGTAATCCTAGTTGGTTTATGTAAAGCTAATCACATCTCCAACTGTATACATCTTTAAATCATCAGTTATATTTGTTTCCCTGATTATGAAATCAAAAAATCTCCAATATTTGGAAGATTCAGAAAAGTACATGGTGAAAAATGAAAATCACTCATAGTCCCATCATCCAGAAATCATCATTGCTGACATATATATGTATAAGCATATACATATATATACACATATATATGTCTTCTTTCTATATGTATTTTTATTCATGTGTATATTGACTTGACATTTATTAAATATGGCTCTTTACACCAAAGGAATCCATTGTTCAAAGAAAAATAATTTACACTTATTTTAACATCCCAATGTGTACTAAATATTCTCTAAGGATTGTGAAAGTCATAAAATCAATACATTAAGATCATAATCAGTATGGAAATAAATTACTAATGGTACATATGCAACAGAACTGTTAAAAATTAAAAATATTGAGTCAATTGAGGTCACAATGATATATTTTTCAGTATGATTTTGTTACATTTTCTGCATTACCCAGAAGTATCAGTAGTATGAAAACACCATTTGATTCTTAAAGGTGTACTCAAATTAACAGGTGTGTTGCCTCCATAATCCATTATTGTTTTCTTAATTAATTCTAAATCTTCTCAAACATAGGAAGGCACAAGACCACCAAAACAAATAATATTAATTAATTAATTATTTAAGACATTTTGTTTCATTTTCTTTCTACTCAATAATGAAAGTCATGCAGCATTATAATGATAAAATATATTAACATTTTACTCTGCATCAGAAAAGAAATATGAATTTATAATTGTTCTAATACTGCTCAGTGTTTTTTAAGTAAACTATACCCACAAAGCATATTGTAACTATTAATAAGGTAATCCATAAAATGCCTTACTGAACCAGGTTTAGAGAAGTTAATTATCTCAGGCAGAAAGAAAATAGACACCAAAAATCAATATTCTAGCTTGAAATTTTTCAGGGCTAACACAGTACATTCTAGCTTGAAATTTTTCAGGGCTAACACAGTACATTCTCTAGCATCCCAAATGACCGTAAGCAATTCAGCTGAGAGTGGACTCCTATTTGGTGGCCACGATGTCACAGCCTTGATGACAACTTCCTCTTGACTGTACCAGTAATTTTGCCATATGGATTGTCTAACGGCAACAAGACCTGTAGAAATACACATGGTAACTTCAGAGACATTAACATAGCAGTCTGCTTTCTCTGAATCAATTTGAAAATCACAACAAAGACAGCAACTTGTTAAACAGGAAAATGTGAATGCCCTGCAGTAAAGTTACTTCAAGCATGGTAATGCTTTATTTTTCTGACAAAAGTTGAGAGGTGAGTTGATTCTCCAGAAAATTAAAGAATTTTTTAAAAAAATTAATCATTGGATATAAGTGCTTCTAAAATACAACAACCACTATGGGAAACAGTATGGAGACTCCTGAAAAAACTAAAAATAGAACTACCATATAATCCAGCAATACCACTCCTGGGGATATACCCAAAGGAATGAAGTCAGGTTACAACAAAGGCACCTGACCACCCATGTTTATTGCAGCCTTGTCCCCAATAGTCAAGCTATAGAAACACAATAGTCAAGATGCCCCACAACTGATGAATGGATTAAGAAAATGTATATTTACATACAATGGAATTTTACTCAGCCATAAAGAAGAATGAAATTTTGTCATTTGCAGGTAAATGGATGAACTGGAGAACATCATCTTAAGTGAAGTTAGCTAGGTTCAGAAAGCCAAAGGCCACATGTTTTCTCTCATATGTGGAATATGGGCCCAATACAAATGCAAGCAATATTATATATACATAGAAATATATACAGAACGTGTATCCAAAAGTGGGACTGGTAGAGGAGACCAAGGGAGGAGGAAAAGAAGGAAAGAAAGATAGCAAATAATAATGAAGTACACCACATCTGTGTAGGAATAAGACAAAAGAAACACACTGGAAACTGCTAAACACAGTACAGGGTGAAAGGGTGAGGAAGTACAGGAAGGAGGTTATATTGACTTAAGCACAATGCAGGAACAGGTATAATACCAAGGCAAAAATCTCACTGAATAATGAACAGACACCTAAAAAATTAAGGACAAGAATGAAAAACAGGTCATGCTAATGGGAGGATCACCAATGGGAGAGGGAGGGTAAAAGAAGGAAATTAAGAAAGTGAATATGGTTGATGTACTTTCTATACAAGAATGAATACAGAATTTTTAAATCTGTCGAAGTCACAATAAGAAGAGGACTAAAGGAGAAAGGAGAAAAATGGAGGGGATGAACCACTTTGTGATATAATACATGTATACATGGAAATGCCATAATGAAACTTCCTGCACAGATGTCTTAAACAAACAAAAATGTCTTTTTTTTCAAAAATGGAGGGCAGGAGGGTAAAACAGGTCTTGTCTGGGGATTGGTACCAGTCAGAGTGGGGAAGATATAAGGAAAGGGAGAAGGAGGTGAATATTGTGGAAATATTATGTACTCATGTATGAAAGTAGAAAAATGGGAGCTGTAGAAACGATTCTAAGAATGGGAGGAGGAGAAGAGATAATGAAGAATGATAGAAGGATGAATTTAACCAAGATACATTGTAAGCACTTTTGTAAATGGCACAATGTACCCCCAGTGAAACAATAATATAATAAAATTTTTTTAATAATAAATTTTATTAAAAATACATTATATTATCCCCTCTTTTTGAATAGTCTTCTTGATGACTTTCTGTGGACATCAATCATTGTCCAATGCTGTAATCCAACCATGCCTCAAGAGCATCTGAGACCCACAGGGCTCTTAGGACAATGTGAAGTGGCTCTAAATAGCCGTGTTTTTAGAGTTCTTCTGTCTTCCCACCCTGTCATTTGCCACTTCTCTGCTGTTATTAGGCTGCCTTCCTGCTTCTCATGGGTTACTTTCACTTTGTACGCACATGGTGAGGGTCTGAGTGTGGCCCATGCCATCCCCAAGTTGTAGGGGCAGCTTGATCAGGCACTCAAGTGCCTTTATGCAGCATCCTGACCCAAAGGAACTCAGACCTTCTGACCTCCAGGTCCCTAGCTGGGATTTAGGAGAGGGCCTGTGTCTGACTTCTTAAAGGAAGCCCATGGACAAGCCCTTGAAACGGTCAGTGCAGTCCTGAAGTTCAGGGGCCTCCAAAGAACCCTCCTGTCTGCCTAGGCCCCTGATGAAAGGGGCTCTAGTCATGAATCCTGACCTGTTTCTGTTTGGGGCTTCTTTGTTTGGCTTCTGAAGGACCTGGCCATGGTTACTCTCAGGGTTTCTATCTTGCCTTTTAGCAGGTAATCATTGTCAAATGGCTTTTCATCCTAATTAATGAAATTCTAATTGTCACCATCCTTTCTTTCTTCTGAGTTAAAGAGTGCTGCCTCTCCTTTCAGCTGAATAAGCAGCACAAGGGACCAAGTTGCCCTTCTCTGCAACTCGGGGGCTCAAGACCCCCTCTAACAGACATCTCAGTATGACCTTTGTTTTGTAATGCCACCCCTGGTATCCATTTGCAAAGCCCAATGGAGTCTACCCACATTATTTGCAAAACAGAAACAAGGTACCTGAGAGATTGCAAGGCTCCTGGGTCAGCGGACCCAGAATATGATACCTTCCAGTGGTCCCTTTGTTATCTTTATTCACCAAAGAATATGATTTTACAGCAGCAGAGCTGTAGAAATTAGGTAACCTCTTTCCTGTCCCACTCTCTCCTACATACTAAAGAAGTTACCCGAAATTATGTTTCCAATGGATTAAATGGCAAAATCCTACCATTTTGAAAGTAGACCATAAGGGAGGGACAGTTCTGACCTCTTAGGAATTGACCACAGGAGCCACCTGTCAGGACTCTGGGTGCCCTAGTCAGACACTCTGGGTGGTTTAATTATCTGCCATCACTAAAATCAAGCCAGGGCCAATGTCATTCCCAAAGACAAAGGAATCCTTCAAAAAATGAATTTCCTCATCGTGCCTTCTCTAATTGCCATTATAAACAAAACTCCTTCATCTTCCCTGTGTGCACTGTAGGCTACTGAACTGACCACTTAATCAGCAGGTAAGATCATGAAAATCTGATCTTCCCCCGCCCTCATTGCCTCATGATAGAAGAATAATGAAGCTGTGACCTTGTACGGCACTCTTCCGAGAAGTACAGCTCAGAGCTGTTTCTTTGGTCTCACTCTGCTCCTTCTTTGTCTTTTCCTTTCTGCAACTTCCAACCCTCCTCTATAATCATTCATCTACTTCTAGAGTACTCCAGCCTCAGGCATTGAAAGACCCAGAGTCTAAAAGGGCTCTAATCAGTGGCAACTATAAATATTCCTCAAAGCAGCAGCTGTTAAGAGTTTTAGTCAGTGATATTATCATCTCAAGTTTACAAAGAGGCGAATGAGGCAGAAATGTGCATTAAATATCTTTAAAGTTCTCTTACCTCTTCCTTGTTGATCAGTCCCATTTTGGACATGTCTATATTAAAGTAGTGTATGTTTGGCAGGCTGATTTCCATATCTTCTATCTGAAATCCAAAATAGTATATCACACAGGGGCACATGTAAGTCTGTCTGTCACTCCACCCACCCTTCACTCCTCCTACCTACTAGCCATCACCCAGGCTCCAGCTCTGTCTTGAGATACTCTCTGATGTTTCTTGATTGTCCAGCACTGTTCTCTGCTGCAAGTCCAATTATTATATTGCATGCCTACTCCCTCAGTGTACAAAATTGGCTTTTCCTTGAGTCAGGAACCTGGGAGACCTCTTAGACTTCCAACTGGTCTCCAAAAACCAGGCGATCAACATCCTAAATTCCTCCTCATTTTATTCTCTCCCAGGCCTGTCCCTAGCACTCACAGGCCCTGGGGCAAGAGTAACACTGAAAACTCACTACCAAACGCAGAAAGATTTAAAGGTAATACCCAAGCTAGAAAGTTTTTTTAAGTACAGTATGTTCTGTTCTTCTAACTTGAGAAATATACCTTCATAACACCTGGAAGACCAGGTTTTCATTGAAAATTCTGATTCTTTGGAGTGCATGATAAGACCTGGGAACATGGGAAGAGCCAGCCCCCAGTCCCAGGGCCCATCCCATTTTGTGGGCTGGACTCATGGCTAAATATTCCAGCTTGTGCATCAAGTCTCATCCATACTTTCTACAAACACCTGTCCCTTTGCTCATTCTCAGGCCCAAGGATGTGAACACCAGTCCTCTCACGTGTCTTCCAGAGGACAGGTTTCTAGAAATGGCTTGCTCAGGTTCTGGAAGTAGTCTCTGGGCTTTTTGGACAGGAAGTTCAGAAGAATGTGTGGACCCCTGAGAGTTTTTTGCTTTGGCTCCATCAACTCTTTCTTTCTTTTCCTTCCTCCCTCCCTTCCTCACTCCCTCCCTCCCTCCATTTTTTCCTCCCTCCCTCCCTTCCTCTTTTCCTCCCTCCATTCCTCCCTCTCTCCCTTCCTCCCTCCCTCTCTTCCTTCCTTTTTTTGGGGGGTGGTATGGAGTATCAACTCAGTTTTGTGCTTGGCAGGCAGGTGCTATACCACTTAAGCCATACACCTAGCCCTTTCCACTTTAGTTATTTCACAGATAGGGTCTTGTATTTTTTGCCCAGGGCAGCCTAGACTGCCTCCTACCTATGCTTCCTGCATAGCTGGGAAAAAAAGCATGCACCACCATGTCCAGCTTGTTGGTGGAGATGGGGATCTTGCTAACTTTTGCCCAGGCTGGCCTCAAAGCATGATCCTCCCAATCTCCGCCTCCTGAGTATCTGGGATTTTAGGTGTGAACAACTGCATCCAGCCTGTCCATCAACTCTTTACCCAATGGAGGGTGTCACAGGCAGAGAAAGGCCTAAAGGGAGGGCTCTACAGTGCTGGACGAAGGCAGAAGTCCCTGTTATCCCATAGTGCTTTTCTCCATCCCAGCATGACCTTGGCCCAGGCTCTCCTTGCCAGATTTCTGCAACAGATCCCACAGGTCTCATTGCATGTGGTCCATCATCCTTTTAGTTCAACACACTGCTATCAGTGATCTTTCTAGAGTACAAATATGGCTATGCTACACTCTGCTTAAATTCCTCAGTGGCTCATAGAGCTCTAAGGATAAAATACAAACTCTATAAATAAGCCAAAATGGCTCTGTTGGCTGCTTGCCACCCAGTATCTAGGCATGGATAGACTTTCACTTCCAGATCTTCACATATGGTTGAGCCTTACCATACTATCTTGTCTCCATACCTACCCTGCTCCTTGAGTATAAACCCAAATTACCCCAACTTGTCTCTAAAGACTCAACACATACACACCTGTCCCTCCAGAAAATCTGACTGACCCTATCCCCTATACTTCAGTTAGACTGTTCCTCTGTATTTCCATAATAATCTATTATCTATTGTGTTATTTACTGACTTATTTTCTTTATCCACTGAATGATGAGGTCTTTGAAGGTAGGGGTCATGTTCAATTTATCTGTGTATACCTTTTGTGCTGCCAGAGACATAATAACCCATAATATCAAATAAATTGATGGATGAGCAAATGGATGGGATGAATCTGTCTACCTTTAGCTTTCATTCTCTGGACCCCCTGAAAGGTAGAACTTCATCTAATTATCCCTCTGTCAAGGCATTGAAGTGTCCTGAATCTGAAGCCCAAATCAGTGGTAGGTTGAAGGGACTCAAAAAATTTTCAACAAAACTAGAGAACTATAGCAATGGCCTGTGTTTTTAGGTTGAACAGATTTTTCCATTTTTTGCTCTCTTCTCACTTGCTATAACAAGCTTTTAAACAACAACAGATGTCATTTCTCATGTGTCTTCCACTTTCTTATTTTAACTCTCAACTCTTTCTCAGAGCTGACAGGAGACACAAGTTCTCTCAGTCTTCAGAATGGTAAGTGACAAAACATACCTCAGGAAGCTGGCTCAGGGAGAGCACCTGTATGTCATAGAGGGTCTTCTGGACAGAGGGTGAGTACTCGCCTTTGTCATAGGGTCCAGCAAATTTCTCCAGGACAATGTCCCAAACAGTGCCCCTGAAACACAGGAGGAAACTGAGAACTCTCATAAAATAGTATTTTAAGGATACATCATAAAGCTAAGAAGTAGTGACATTTCTGTCCCCAAGGAAATAATTTTATTGATGGTTTTAGAAGAGATTATTATCTTGTAATGCCAAGGACAAAAATTTTTTTAAACTAAATTCCCATTTCTCTGTGCGCGCTCACACACACACACACACACACACACACACACACACACCATTCACCAAACCTTAGATATCACTAGGGTGTTCTCATTGATTGTTAACAAGGCCAAATGGCATTTCAGGGCAAACCTCCCACCATGTTTGAAGAAGAATCTATGAAGAGAAACACTACCCCTCTCATTGCTCTCCTTGGCTGGTTCTATGAAATATTGCCTTAGGGTTTTACTCTGCAGACTATGAGCTATACATTTTGTGATTATGTCATTGAATTCTCAATATTGCTGAAGCAGGTACTATTATTATCCCCAATATAGAGATAATGAAACTAAGCTCAAAAGTTAAAAGATCTACTCTGAGACCCTGTCTTTCGGGGAGGCCCAGAGAGCACTCCCTTGATGCTAATATGTTACTCTCTTACTCTTTCAACATAAATATAGTAGGCTCTTGCTGCCCAGTGAAACACTTGAAATAAAAAAGGGGAAAGAGAACCAATGAGAGGTTCTCTTCAAACATTTAAAAACCTATCACATGATTAAAAAAAAAAAAGCAGAGAAAACTGCAAGTGGGAGGAAGCTATAGGGAGCAGGGAGGAAATAACAGATTCCAGCTCATCATAGGGTAGAAATTTCTAACAATTAGAACTTCCACAAAAGAAGAAGATACCTAGTCAAAAAGAAAGCTCCAGGAGTTCAGAAGCCTAATTATTCCTTGTCAAAGATATTATAATAATCATACCTTTATATTATTATAGCATTTGTCATTTATAAAGTACTTCTATGAATATCATACCACTTTGAATTTAGCCTCGGGTGACCAATTATCCCAGTTTGCCTAGGATCAGGAGACTTCCTGGGTCATGAGAATTTTTAGTGTTAAAACCAGAAGAGTTCCTGACAAACTGGGATGGGTTGTTCACTATTTAGCTGCCTCTGCATCACAATGAGGTACTGAAGCTAGATATTACCTTAATTTGATACAGTGATTCTTGAGTCTAGCAACCCATGGGAGGTTGTTAGGAATGCAAATCCTCAGGTATGGGGGGGGGGTCAGTTCTGTTTTAGCAAGTCCTTGGGTGATTCTGATGCTCACTAATGTTTGAGAACAGCTTGTTTCATAAATTAAAATACTAAAGGGATTTCTGAATGAGGATGTTGAGTAAACCAGCCTCTAAGTTTCTCTTTGAGATCTAAGACTACATGAAGTCTAGGCCTCTGGGAAGACGGCAGATTCTACCTAAGTGTTAGGTCCTAGCACTCATTCATACCAAGTAGCCTCAAAGTCCACATCTTTGCTCTGGTGATAGCGCCACTTGCAGTATACTTGGGTGGCAAAGCACCGGTCCTTCACTTCAGGAAGGGTGGTGAATTGGTCCTTGAGGAATCCTTCAAATCCAGACTGGGTGGTTTTCAAGACCTTGAGGTCTTTGATTCCAGAATGAATGACTGGAGGTCCTGTTTCAAATAGAAAGGGAGGAGATGAGGCCATTAAAACTGATGCCTACCACTTCACTGAGGATCCTGGCCATTAAAACATGGTAGACTCTTTGTAAAAAGAATTATATCTCTGCTTAGGTTTTCTGCCTTCCTGTCTCTCCTGAACTCTGAGTGATGAAGATAATGTATCTTTCCTTTTATCTGGATTCCATGACTATCTGCCTCTCCTGCTTTAAGAAAACTGAAGGTCCAGGAATAAATTCACATAGTGTGCTAAAGGCCACAGAAATTAATAACTTCCTCTCAGCTACACATAGGAGTGTCTTCTCAACCAAATTATTTACATGTTTTGAGTTTTATCTTATTCAACTGGCAGTGTGATGAAATGAATTCATAAACTCTTCAAGAGGTTCTTCCCTATGCTACTGTGATTCCTTTACTGGGGGCAGTCCTCAGTTGATCAATAGTGACTAATGACTTCAGTCACCACTAGACTCTGACAACATCTCAGTCCCCTATGGTAATGAGCTAGGTGAAACCAGACAACCTCATGACTGGGTAGCAGCATGGGGATGGCTGAGCCTAAGTAAAAACTGAAGATGAGGCTGGTGACTCACACTTGCCTAAATTGATTTCTATAAAGGCTTTGGGTTTTTGGCTGAAGTTGGTTCATGGGTATCTGGGGGACAAAATGGAGAGTTGAAAACAACAGAGGGGATGAAATGGTCCTCTTCTGAAACTTCATAAGCTTCAGAAGAAGCTGCTTATATGCCAAGCAGTGCCACCTCAGGATGCAGGTGATAGGTGGAACACAGAGTTAGGCAACGAGAATTTTCTCTTTCTCTCCCTTCATAGAATACACCATAGCTCCAGCAGTTTAGTGGAGCTGGAAAAGAACATGGCACCAGATGACACACTGGGAAACCCCAGGGTATTACGCTCCATGGAGAGCAGTGTTCTTCCTAGGGACAAGTGGCAAAAGACATAGCAAAAGGAAGGCAGAGTAGTGAGGCAGCAGTTATACCCAATGGGTGTAAACTCCTTCCTGGGCATACATGAGGCAGCCCTTCAGGGCTGTCAGATGATGGGAGCATTTGGCTAGACAAGGAGTTTAATAATTAAAAAAAAAAGCTATGAGACCTGGAAAATTCAAAAAGGAACATTACCATGATCTTATTTGTATACACAGGCTGGTGAGGACAGGGGATATTCAGAGAGCATTTGGCAAACCCCTAATCCAATTTTCAGTCTCTAAGTTGGTCCTGACAAGTACCTATCCTTCTTGGCCTTTTCAATCTAAAAGTTAACGGTCAGAGGTATTAGGCATACATGGTCTTTGTAGAAGAACAAGAATGTAACCCGTGATCCTCAATTAAAATCCAAGGGAGTTCTTAAAAATCCAACAATTGCATCACCTATGCTATTTCAATTGTTGTAGCTCACTCATGAGCTGTGGAGTTTCAGAACTAGGTAAATCATAACTATGATATACATATATATATATTATATATATATAATCTATGCATATACATCTATATACATACATACATTTAAACATTAGGAGTACTGGAGCTTGAATTCAGGGCCTCATGCTTGCTAGGCATGTGTTCTACCACTTGAACCATGCCTCTAGCTCTAATATTTTGATATTTTCAAAGTTACATGTGTTCACCTACCAGAAAATAAAACACAATGGCCAAAGGTTAGTGGAAGATCAACTGATTAAATATGTTCTGGTTAAATAGCGATCTGTGCATAGTGTTCCAGGCTAATGTGGTATAACAGAAAATAATTGTTTAACTTTCTGAAGTTCTCATTGGAAGCTATATCTGAAGAACAATCAAGACAAAAATACCAACAATGCTTTAATGTCTTCAGTCGGCCAGGTTATCAGATTCTAAACGTATAAAGACGTGGACTCACAAAAGCAGTATTTTAAATGCAGGCAGCCTAAGTCTCAAATTCAAGAGAATTATAGACACATTCAACTGTTGAATGAATAAGTGCAGCAAAGACTGATTTGTGCCAAGGAATAAGAATCTCACAACTTAGTCTTTCCTTTCCAGACAGTTCAGTTCCATCAGTTTTTAGTTTTTCTTCCTGATTTCCTACTTCACACAAAATGTTTGTTTGTGTGTGTGTGTGTGTGTGTGTGTGTGAGAGAGAGAGAGAGAGAGAGAGAGAGAAAGAGAGAAACAGAGACGGGGGGGCATCAACATCTGCTGAAAGCCTCCTGTCTGTGAGCATGCCTTTGGTTGTTGCCTTTCAGTCTTTATCTTACTCAATCCTCAGAAGTCTATAAAAGCAGGCATTTTTATGCAGGTGATTTTTATTCATCTGTCCACAATCACATGTATAGAAACTAACAGGGGGAGAGTTTAAATTCAGCACCTCATTATGAGATTCCATTCGTTTCTGCCGCCTTTTTAGATCACTCTCCACCTGTGCAATGTTTTCTCCTTCCTTTAACTCTCTTTCCCCATTTCTGAACTGTAAAAGGCTTTTCAGGATATGAGAAGGTTGCCACTTCCCATTCCACAATGGGCTTTGAGGGCTTTCAACAGAGGACCTAGCCTGAAAATACCATCTCCATTGGTCCAAATTGGAGATAAAAGCATCACTTTTAAAATGGCTCCAGTGAGTCAAGATGGAGGAGTATTCGTGAGAGCCTTGCCCCTGGAGAATAGTGATGATTGTGGTGGGGCCTTTACAGTGGGTCCCATGGTAGCAGTATCTTTCAAGCAATCAAAGGTTTTCGAAATTCCCCAGTGGGAGTAAACCACAGACTACGAGGGAGTTTGACAGCGATTAAAACCAGGGCTCCACACATGATAAAAGCGAGAGCACACAAGGGAGGGGTGAGGATAGGTAAGACACCTAAAAAATTAGCTAGCATTTGTTGCCCTTAATGCAGAGAAACTAAAGCAGATACCTTAAAGCAACTGAGGCCAATAGGAGAAGGGGACCAGGAACTAGAGAAAAGGTTAGATCAAAAAGAATTAACCTAGAAGGTAACACACACGCACTGGAAATTAATGTGAGTCAACTCCCTGTATAGCTATCCTTATCTCAACCAGCAAAAACCCTTGTTCCTTCCTATTATTGCTTATACTCTCTCTACAACAAAATTAGAGATAAGGGCAAAATAGTTTCTGTTGGGTATTGAGGGGGGGAGAGGGAGGGGGCAGAGTGGGTGGTAAGGGAGGGGGTGGGGGCAGGGGGGAGAAATGAACCAAGCCTTGTATGCACATATGAATAATAAAAGAAAAATGAAAAAAAAAAAAAACAAAAAAAACCAGGGCTCCACAGTTGGGAGGTAGCTTTGCAGTTACATGGAAAACAGGGAGGCCTGTTTTCCATGATTGACTGTAGTATCACACTGTAGTATGGTTCAAGTCAGAGGAAAAGAAAATCCCTGGAATTCCAACAGAAGTGGTACCTTAACAGGAGCCATCCTGGCAGCAAGAAATTGACCAGTGGCCATGGTTGGCTCAGTTGCGATGGGTGGCATTCTGCTAGCTTTAATTAAGAAGCCGGTATTTTGTTAACAAGGTTTGCCCTGCACCATTTCCCAGTGGTCCTCAGTTTGCTGAAGACCCCTCCCAGTTGCCTTCAAGTCAGTTACCATCCTCATCTTTTGGAGACTATCGACAATATCAGTAGAATTTTTCTCCCCAGGATTTCCTTAACCGAATGAGCTATAGTTCAAGAAGGAGTTCAGATCAAGTTAAAATCTGTTTTTAAAACCATAGGTGGGACTACTGAGGCCAAATAGACCATGAAGAGACATTTAGCACTTTTTCTATTTAAAGGAACATAGAGGGAGGATAAAAGATAATGAGTTTATTTATTCACACTTGGGTTGCATTTGTGATCAAAATAAATGTTAAATATCATTAAAAGAAAATATAGGAAGTGCTTAGAAGATGAAGGACAAATAATAGTGAAATGTGGCTATCATTTCCCTGGGGACTTCTTGGCCCAGTTGTGTGTATAGGTATTCAAACAATAAAAAGCTCTGGAATTTTAAAAAGATAATAATAAAATAAAATGGTTCCTGTGTATCTTGAAAAATTTTGTCTCTTAATTTTTTTTCTAATTGAAATGCAAAAATCCCTTAAAGGAGTACCCCAGGTCTGGTGGAGTGGCTCAAGTGGTAAAGTGCCTGCCTACCAAGTGTGAGGCCCTGAGTTCAAACCCCAGTTCTGCCAAGGAAAAAAATAAAAGAGAAGTGCCTCCAGACTTTGTGAGCTAATATCAGAATCTATCTCCACCAGAAATCCCTTCTAGAAATGAAACAGGCTTGCAATTAGGAATGAATTTAAAACAAAGAGTAGAAACCCTTGAGGGACAATAAAAAGGGGAAAGTGAACCAAAAGAAAACTTTGCCTGCTTTCATCCTTTTTTAATACAGATGGCCTTGATCCCCGGCATCTACATAAGTCAAACAAACTTTGGTTCCTCCAATGGTCTTACTAATATAAAGATTCCTGAATGCATAATGGTTGAATCCACAGTTTGCGGACTCAGATTTCCCTAAATTCAAATCCCAGTGCTCTTCCTGCCTTCTCACTCTTCCTTTTTATAGGCAATATGCTCCTGAGGAAATTACTTAATTACTTCCTACCTTGATTTTCTCATCTGTAAGATGGAGACAGTAATCAGAACTGTTTTCCAGAGAGAATGCATACATGGAGTGCTCTATGATTTTGCCATAATTGACTTTTTCTTATCCACCATAACCAATTGTAAATGTTTCTCATTTCCCAAAGGCTCACTGGGCTCTGAAAACTATTTCCCCTGTGCTAACCTACCTACTACCAGCCTTGAGATGAGATTTATTGACCTCAAGGGGGAATGATAGCCTTCTGAGACCACTTCAAATGATCTACTTTCTCACTAGAGTTTTGGCATCACTTTCCCACAGGCTAAATTTCTCATGTTCCCAGAGACAATTAACCATTGCCACAGTTTTGGCAAAGCACAAAACATCTACTCTGATGCCCTCATCATTCCATAAACAATATCAACAAAAGCTATTCCCTTTAAACGTTAAAAGCATTTTTTCCTTGGCATACTTTAGACTCACTGGATGAAATCAGAGAGCTTATTTTATCTTCTCTATTGGCAGTGCCCCAGCTTTCTGAACACTGGTGAGAACCTGAGGCTTTCAAACTCATGGGCCATCAACTAAAAATACGATGCCACACACACTAAAAAAATTCCATTTTAGACTCACAAGAAGTAATTCAACCAAAAAGACTGTCCTTTTCTAGATTACTTCTCATGAAACCACTTAATCAGCTTTTGTTTTTGTTTTTATTTTCTGTACAGTTAAGGAATAATGCAAAAGGAAGATTTTTCACATTTTATTTTGTTAGAACAGAATTTTTTCAAGCTCTTAGTGTCCTCCCACACACTTAACAGATTGTGATTTATCTCTCAGAGCATACATCTACCCTTTAGCTCTCTAAGGGAAAGAAACTCAGAGAATTAACAGAAAATAAGCCCAATTCCTTACCTACGCATCAGGTGTCACAAAGCACAAAGCTTTACTGAGCCAAGAAAAAAAAATCCTGTCATGAAAAAGATAATTGCTTCCACATTTAACACCTCCAAAAAGGGCACAAATAGCTAAAATGAGGATATTTCAAAACTGTATTAAATCATTCTACTAGAAAATCTCAAACTTGTAAAGTGCTAGAAAAGAGTGAAGATCAATTAACTATCACCTGCTTCTGTGAGTCCATTTAGCTTGCTCAGGGAGAGTAAAAGCCACCTCTGCAACTCTGGATGGGGAAGAGATGACATCACCCAAATGGAGAGGAGCTAACTGCGTTTTGGTACAACTAGATGATAATCAAGGTGATTTTAAAAGACATTGTGTCTGCCAAAAACTTTCTTTATGGAAGAACTAAAGATCTTTAGTCTTGATTTCAAAAGAACAGAAACAAGCTTCTTGGCTGTAACCATGTCATTTGGCCCATCTGACCTCTCCCACTGCCTAGCATGTCACTTCTTAAATCTGTTCTTCTCCTGGACTTCTATTTCATCACCCCCCTTCCTTATCACCACCCCTCACTAGCCTTCAAATCAATAAATGTGCATGTGTTTTTTTCGCTACCAGAAGGCATTATCTCTTTTTTTGAGATCTCGCCTCCATCTTCCATTTCTCTCTTTAGCTATGCTTTAGATTGGTTTTTATAATTAGTGTCAGAATGGAAGAAATTTGATACTTAAAGAATTATGAATTTTAATTCAACCATTGCAGAGGTTTAGAGATTGATTTTGTTCAAATTAGTGACTCAACTATCCCAGTGACATCACAGCTTGGCAAAGCTTATAGTTCACCAGAGACAAATGATAGAATGAGCTCAGAAGATCCAGGTTCTATAAGACACCTAAACCAACAGCCCACATCAGAGATGTCACAGACATCATAACAGCCCTTAGAGTCCTTGGGTGAATAAATTTCTTTATCTCTTCAGATTCTCTCAAGGAATGAGCCGACTTTGAAAACCTAAGAGTGTAGCTTGATGTAGATTAAAGCAACATTCAGTCCACCAGGAGAACCCTAGTTGCATATCCTGCGGGAGCTGCATGGCTGAATGTGTGCTTAAATTCACGTGTTTGCTAGGAAGATGGGGGAAGGCAGAATTTGTCACCATTCTAGCTGGCTCCCAACAGGTGCTACTCAGGGATTTGCAACAATAGCCTTCACTGCATGAACTGGGGTGTGTGTGTGTAACTAACTATTTTCTTCAGGTAAGCCTATACAAGGGCATTTCTTAAGACAATGATTGTAATATTGACCCATGTCACAATTCAGTTTTAGCTCCTAAAAAATAAGCAAATTAAGAACCAAACTTTGCTACCAAAGAACATATATCCCCACTCTCTGAAGAAGGACAGAGTACAAACATCATCTTTGTATACACAACCCTAGAAGACACATTTATATTCAGCTCACACACATACCTGCATACACTTAAGGCAACAGATGTCTCTTCCCCTACCCTGATTCCTGCCAGCCCTGTGTGATATTGGAGGGGGCTTGGGCTCTAGATGACTCAAGTTGGAGCTTCTGGGATCACTGCCACCATGATAGCAGTGCACGAAGCTGCTGGGTAGCTTTCTGCAGAAAGAAAAGCTTCACCTGATTATGAATGGCTAACTTTTCCTCTCTATAGCAGCCAGGTGATTAGAATTCAGGCTGATACTAACTCCTGGTAATTCCTAGAAAGAACAAGGGTGTGAAGCGAAGCCTGTTTTCCTTTTATGATCAGCAGAGCCCTGTACTCCATGGCTGTGCTGAAAGTAATTTTGTGGAAGTCACTAATGATGTCTGTTTGCCAACTACAGAGTTTCTCTTTGGTTCTTTTTTAACCCAAACTTCTTTTTTTTTTTCATTTTTCTTTTATTATTCATATGTGCATACAAGGCTTGGTTCATTTCTCCCCCCTGCCCCCACCCCCTCCCTTACCACCCCTCACTCAATACCCAGCAGAAACTATTTTGCCCTTATCTCTAATTTTGTTGTAGAGAGAGTATTCATTTCTCCCCCCTGCCCCCACCCCCTCCCTTACCACCCCCCCCTCAATACCCAGCAGAAACTATTTTGCCCTTATCTCTAATTTTGTTGTAGAGAGAGTATAAGCAATAATAGGAAGGAACAAGGGTTTTTGCTAGTTGAGATAAGGATAGCTATACAGGGCATTGACTCACATTGATTTCCTGTGCGTGGGTGTTACCTTCTAGGTTAATTCTTTTTGATCTGACCTTTTCTCTAGTACCTGTTTCCCTTTTCCTATTGGCCTCAGTTGCTTTAAGGTATCTGCTTTAGTTTCTCTGCATTAAGGGCAACAAATGCTAGCTAGTTTTTTAGGTGTCTTACCTATCCTCACCCCTCCCTTGTGTGCTTTCGCTTTTATCACGTGCTCAAAGTCCAATCCCCTTGTTGTGTTTGCCCTTGATCTAATGTCCACATATGAGGGAGAACATACGATTTTTGGTCTTTTGGGCCAGGCTAACCTCACTCACAATGATGTTCTCCAATTCCATCCATTTACCAGCGAATGATAACATTTCGTTCTTCTTCATGGCTGCATAAAATTCCATTGTGTATAGATACCTCATTTTCTTAATCCATTCGTCAGTGCTGGGGCATCTTGGCTGTTTCCATAACTTGGCTATTGTGAATAGTGCCGCAATAAACATGGATGTGCAGGTGCCTCTGGAGTCACAGTCTTTTGGGTATATCCCCAAGAGTGGTATTGCTGGATCAAATGGTAGATCGATGTCCAGCTTTTTAAGTAGCCTCCAAATTTTTTTCCAGAGTGGTGTACTAGTCTACATTCCCACCAACAGTGTAAGAGGGTTCCTTTTTCCCTGCATCCTTGCCAACACCTGTTGTTGGTGGTGTTGCTGATGATGGCTATTCTAACAGGGGTGAGGTAGAATCTTAGCGTGGTTTTAATTTGCATTTCCTTTATTGCTAGAGATGGTGAGCATTTTTTCATGTGTTTTCTGGCCATTTGAATTTCTTCTTTTGAGAAAGTTCTGTTTAGTTCACGTGCCCATTTCTTTATTGGTTCATTAGTTTTGGGAGAATTTAGTTTTTTAAGTTCCCTGTATATTCTGGTTATGTATAGTTGGCAAATATTTTCTCCCACTCTGTGGGTGTTCTCTTCAGTTTAGAGACCATTTCTTTTGATGAACAGAAGCTTTTTAGTTTTATGAGGTCCCATTTATCTATGCTATCTCTTAGTTGCTGTGCTGCTGGGGTTTCATTGAGAAAGTTCTTACCTATACCTACTAACTCCAGAGTATTTCCTACTCTTTCTTGTATCAACTTAAGAGTTTAACCCAAACTTCTTATCCCTCTTGTGGCAGAGGCTAAGTATTTCCACTTCTTCCCTGGCACCCAGCTACACCGCATTTTGCTGTCTCTCTTGCAGTCAGACATGGCTGTGGGATTCTCTCCAGAATGCTGTGCACCATTTTCAGGCCTGGCACTTAATGCTTGAGGGGTTTTGCCCTCTCCTTTTTCTCCTCCAGCCTCTTTACCTCTCCTTGTTGTCTGGCACAGGAATTGACTCTCAAAAGTGACCCCACCCCCAAAAGTAGGAATTAGAATGTAAGGTTCTAATTTCATTAACCTGGGATTCTGAGTAACTTCATGGAGCAGAGCACCCCACCACATACAGGAACACTGAACAGGACTTTTACAAAAAGAAGAAACTTCTGTGCTCAGCCATTGCACATGGATCTGTTTGTTGTGCCTCCTGTTGCCTCAGTAACTCTTCCTGAATTCTCCAAGCATGTTTTTCTTCTGTTTCCATGACACCACTGTCTCCAGTCATCCTATCTTTTCTGACTAGTCTCACTCTTCAAACTGTCCAAACCTTGAACTAAGAAATTTTCCCAGGGGCTTCGTCCTCTTTCCTCTTCTCATTTTATCTGGTTTTCTGGAATGTTTTCATTCCCTCTGGTTTCACCTACCACCAATCTGTTGAGAGTCCCCCAAATCCATCTCTATTTCATATTCCAAAACTCACTAACCCCCCCAAAAACTTCTTCCTTATATATGTTCTCTTTAGTCAGTTCCCCCCACTCTTCCCATCTTAAGGTCTACTCTAAGTCCTCTTTTCCTCCAACCTTCTATCTCTATTCAACCTCTACACTTCATAAATGCCTTACATGTGACTGCCAACAACCACTAAGTCTCTCCATCTCTATTTCCACTGCCTTGGTTCAGACTCCATCATGTCTTCATCTCTACAAGTCTCCAAATATCTCACTAATGCCTGCTTCTCTGGCCTACTGACCACACCTTGGTCAGCAAGACGAGCAAAAGCACATACATACACACCCTCACTCACTCTACCTGATCATTAAAGACTTTCTCTGCTTCCTTGTTATACTAAGCAATAATTATGGCTATTTAAGGAGTACTTCCTATGTGCTGAATGCTTTCATAAAATAAATTTAGCACTTTTTTCTCTGGACAGTTATAGAGGCGAACCCTAAAAGCATCCTCATGTTACAAATGAAAGCCCACTGAGGTAATGTAACTCACTTGCTCTCCATAACAAAGTTGCTAAGTGATAGAGCTCAAATTCACATAAAGTTCATTCTGACCTTAAGAAGAGGACAAAAGTAGGAAGAAGAAAAATAGAGGACGTGAATGGATTTGGGTTACAATACATACAGACATGGAAATGTCATGAGAAACCCCCTATAAAACTATCTTAAACAAACAAAAATGTCATTTTTTTTCTTTTACATAATCAGAGAAAGGGAGGGTGAACAGGTCCTGTCTGGGGTGTTGGTACCAGTGGGAGGGAGGAGGATGAGGGGAAAGGGTGTGGGAGGGTGAATATGGTGCAAATACTGTACACATGTGTGTAAATGGAAAAATGAGACCTGTTGAAACTATTCCAGGAATGGGGGAAGGGGAGATAAAGGAGAATGATGGAGGGTGTGAATTCAACTATGATATAGTTGATATATTAAAGAACTTTTGCAAATACCAAAATGTACCCCAGCACAATAAAAAAATATGATAACAACACCATCTACATCAGAAATAAGGTCAATGGAGTTGAGGTATCAAAATCCTTAAACTGTCCATGAAGGTGAATGAAGGTGTGAAAGTACTAATTTTTATGGTTTCCTTTTTCTAGCAGAATAGAGAGATTCTTTTCTTCCTCCTTTGGTTTTTGACTTGTTAGTCAGTATCTTTAATTTTATTGAAGTAGAACTAACACACAAGTCATTACACAATTTCCATGTTTTCCAGATAGTACAAATACAAGATGACGAAGCCTTTGTCAGGCTGGGTCCTTGAGTGACTATGTGGTACAGAGCACCTTTCTCGGCCCTGTGCAGAATGGCCTGGTCAAGAATACAGTATGAGCAAAATTTGATGGTGTGGGCATGAGATTTGGGGTGATGGTATAAATCCACCCTAACCTCAACAAAGTAAAGGCACAAAAGAAAATTTGACTGGGAGTAGTGAGAGAAGTCTGTTTTGTTCACTTCCTATAATACTGCTGTCTTGTCAATTACAATGTAAAATTAAATCCATGCTTGAAAAATAAAACGATTTATATAGTTCATTCTGACAACAAGGCCTCTGGGCTTAACTACTGTGCAAACTTGCCTTTAAGTTGCACTCAACTTGTTAGTACAGCACGTGAAGCCCTTCAGAGGCCTCCAAGGAGCCAGAGCCACTGAACTTCTTCCGGTTTCTTAAATGTTTTTCCCTTCCAACAATTAAATAAATACGTACTCTCCCAGTATAGGACAGTAAGGCAGGAGCTCAGTTATTTAGCTCACCTCTTCCACTCTTTTCTGTGCCCCGTATCCTGTTTCACCTGCCTGTATTCCCCCTTCTACATCCAGCATATTTTCAAATGCCATTTGGAATATTTTCCCCTCCCCGTCAAGCCTTCCAGATTGTGCTGGGAGTTACTTTTGTGCTTTTTTTTGTTCCCTTAGCACGGCTTTAATCCCTCTGTTGTGGTCTTTAGCTCCCATGCTATAAGTCTTAGGTCTGCCTCCTACGATTCATTTACTGTGAACCTACCAGGGTCAGGGAATGTCTCATTCATGTCTTCACCTACAATCCTTGGAGATCATAAGTCCTCAAAATGTTGAATGAATACTATATGAATGGATGACAGCACTTTTCATAAATGCTTTTATTTTTATTCAGCTCCCCTGAAGTCTATTATTTTGTATAATTGAAAATGGAGTGATAGCGTTAAGTGTCCCAAACATCGCTGAAAACCATTTGAAAGCTGTGCTGATCAATACAGTAACCATTAGCCACATGCAGCTATTAAACACTTGAAATATGGCTAGAGTAAAATTCAAAGAATGTAAAATATTTTTAAAATTCAAAGAATGTAAAATATTTTATTAATTTTTTACATTATATAAGTAAAATTTTGGATCTATTAAGTCAAATGAAATATAATATTAGAATTAATTTTCCTCATTTCCTTTTGTTTTTCTAATGTGACTAGTAGAAAAAACTTTAATAACATATGTAGCTTGTATTGTATTTCAGTTGCAGCAGGTTTATAGTTTCTAATTTTTTAAGGGTAGTCAGAGTAGTTTGGGTAAGAAAACACTAGTCTAAGAATTAGGAAAATTTTCTCTCTCTCTCCTCCAAAGTCATGCACGGAAAGAAAGAAGGAAGGAAGGAAAAAAGGGAGGGAAGGAGGAGTCTCTTTTATATAACAATAATTTTATAACTGTTAGTCAAACACTGAGAAATCCCTAGCTAAATCTAGACTTAATACAGATAGCTAAAAACATTAAATAGTAGCTAGAATACTGGAACTTTCTAAGGAATGTATTATCCAATAGAACTCAAGATGAGACGAGACCTTATATTTTATTAACCTTGTAGTATCCCTGATGTGTTTTAGATACCACCTCAAATTCTCACTGAAGTCTAGAGAAGAAAGAAAGAGAAAAATTCAAAGGGAAAAAGAGGAAGAGGAAAGAAAAATAGAAACAAAAACAATTCAGTGTTAACACACTCAAATTATAAAGATCATTAAAAGCTTATTTTTTAATTGGGATAGAGGTATTCTTACCATCATGGCTCAATGGTCCTTAGAAGTCTCTGGTCTAAAGCATAGTGAATTATTGAACTCTGATAACCTCAACAAATTAGTAGAATACAAGCTCTGGGAATTTTAATATTTGCTTACTTTAATTATCAGCACTAATAAGGTCTGTATTATAATAATGTCCCACAGTTAATTTTTAAATATCTTGGTAAACAGAATTATATAATTGTCATTGTTATTTTAAATGAGATTCATTTTATAGAAATTATAATACTATCAGTGATTTGTTATGCAAATAAAATGTCATGGAAACTTGATTGCAATTTATATATTTCCTGTAAAGTTTGCTACAATTATAGCATGATATAGTACAAAAATATTGATCAGAGAGTTAAAAAATTTGTGTTTTTGTTGGTCTTGGCCTTTGTTTTCTCTGCCTTACCTCAAAATTGGGTAATAAAAATGCCCCACCCTAGAGGGTTTGTTGCAAAATGAATCATTTCAGTTTTTTATTTTAAGGAAAAAAGTAGATGATTCTTAATATAATCCAAAATCACAATGTTCATTCCTAGCCTACATTTAAAAGCCTTAAAAACTCTCTATAGTTTTCCTCCATCTTAATAATCAGAGTTGTTTAGGGTGGGTTGGGGGAACCTGAAATTGCTTTTGCAGAATCAAAACATGAAAAACAGTTTCTTACCATTTCTCATCTGTTCAACCTCACAGAAGTGTGTTCCCGTGGGAGTGTGGATAAATGCATGGACATGCTTAACTCCATTCTGAAAATGAGGGGAAAAATCGTTTCCTGTAAAATTTCAGCATTCCCACAGCACCAAGTTCTTCAATTAAAGTGGGAGCAAAAATAAGTGTCATAACCTTTTCAAACCGCTTCCAGGGAACTTCTTCCACGTAGACATGAGCTCGGGTGACGTGGTCAAAAGAAGAAATGAAATGCCCACAGATATTCATAGCAAAGCTTTCTATGCTTTTTATCTGTAAAAAGAAAAATGTTAGTAACCAGAGGTACTTGCCCCATTCAGAAGGGCTTTGTTATTGTTGCTGTTGTTATTTGTGGTTTGTTTGAGACAGGATCTCACTCTGTTGCTCATGGCTTGAAACTTGCCATCCTCCCATCTCCATCTTCCCAGTGCTGGGATTACTGGTGTGTGCCACCATAAGCAACAAAAAGTAATTTTTAAAGAGCTCTCTTTCCTGATCAATTGCTCTTCTGAATGAGAGAAGCACAGAATTAGAAGGAATCCCAGGAGACAAATTAGACCTTGTCCAAATTTTTCACTAGAGCTCCCAAATGTAGTTCAAAGATTACTATCTCCAGATGAGACCCCAAAAGGAAACTTGTTTTACAGGAAAAAATGTACTAGTGCATAAGCAAAAAGTAACGTCTACATTCACATTCTTCTCTTAGTGAACTTGGTCACCTCCTGCACCAACCACAGCACTCTCCATAACACTCTGGCCTCTGTGAGGTTTGCAAATGGGCCTGCCAGTTTCCCAAGTAAAAATGTCACTGAGGGGCCACCTCTCCTTCCTTGCCTTCCATGTGATCTTTCTATTGGTCATCCCCAGCTCTCCAGTCTCATAAACCAGCTCCCTACTTTCTCACAAATTCTCTGTATTAATCTCTAGGCATTATTTGATGGTCCAAACACAGTCTGTGAATTACTAATGGCTTTGCTATAATTAAGGTACACTATTTATACAGGTGTCTCCAGCATAGTTCTGTTTTATACTTGTTGTTTCAGAATAATTTATTAATAGCATCCTTTTCAATCTCAAAAGTGTCCTGGCAGCTAGGCACCAGTTCACAGGGAGTAAACAAGACCCCATCTCAACCAATAACTGGGCTCTTAAAATGGTGCACACCTGTCATCCTATGCTACTTGGGAGGCTGAGACAGGAGGATCACGGTTCCAGACTAGTGCAGGCAAAAAAAAGTTTGTGAGAGTTCATCTTAACAGAAAAACGTTGGGTGTGGCAGCGCACACCTATCATCTGATGGACAGTAAAGCATAAAATAGGAGGATAGTGGACCCAGCTGGCCTGGGCAAAAAGCAAGACCCTATCTCCAGAATAATCAGAGCAAAAAGGGCTGGTAGAGTGGTTCTGTCTAGCAAGTGTGAAGCCCTGAGTTCAAACCATAGTATCACCAAAAGAAAAAAAAAATGTCTTGGCCTGGATAAGAAATTATGTGGTCACTCTCTAACGAATTAATTTAAATTTTTTTCCAATATCCAGGTCTATTCCTTCAGTTTTCTACACAGGAGATACAAGAAACTGTGGTGCGTGGCCCTCTTCCATCTCGCAGTACAGGCCTATTTTCAAAAACTTTATTTTTAATTTTTTTTAAGAGAGCAATTTCTTTTTCCATAGCCCTGCCTGTTTACTGGACCAGTCTGATTAGCAAGAGAAAGGCTCAGGGTAGAAATAATCCTTGCAGAGATTACAACTTTGTTCACTTAATGTATTGTGGATGTGGGTTTCATGCAAAAAAAAATGAAAGTATAAGCTTCCCAGTCTAGATATCTTGCCTTTTTAGACATCTTGGAAAATAAGAAATTATCTTGAATTGGCCAGCAATCTACTGGTGACCCAGCACAGCTTCACTCATGCTTAAAGAGCCCAGAGCTGGATGTACTAAAATACCAGGCCCTATTAGGTCTGGGTCACTCTTGAAAGGCACAGCTAACTACCACACACAGATAGCAATTGGTAATGAACTTGAGGAAGCTGGGAGGGCATTACAATTTGGACAAATAGATTTCAATAATAAAAAGAAATGTCTTATATTCAAGATTTCCATCTGTAGTGACAACAGAAAGAGAAATGGTACTTTCTATTAAAAATGGACTCATTCTAAATGAAAAAAATAAATTGATAGGACTCAAAGAAATACATGAAAAACACATTGAATTTTACTCTGAAATCGTGTTAGGACCCTGATTTGCTTATTGCACTAATTTGAGATGACATGTTAATTTGTCCAATGAGATTCTCTGCCTAAAATACTGAAGAAGAGAGAATCAAGAGGTGAGTTAAAAAAAGAAAGAAAGCAAAAGCAAGTTTTTCAGCAAGCTCGAGGATTTTAGGATAGAAAGAAATTCTTAAATGGTTTAAATGTAAAAATAGGCTAAACAGAAATGAGAACATATCAGTTGAAACTATTCCAGGAATGAGGGGAAGGAGAGATAAAGACGAACGATGGAGGGGGTGAATTCAAGTATGATATTTTTGATACATTATAAGAACTGTTATAGAGTGACTAAACTCCCCCAAAAATCAATGGCCCAATGAAGAAACGGGCAAATGAACTGAACATAACCTTTCCAAAGAAGTCCAAATGGCTAAAAAACACATGAAAAAATGCTTGCTATCCCTGGCCATAAAGGAAATGCAAATCAAAACCACACTAAGATTCCACTGCACTCCTGTTAGAATTGCTACCATAGAGAACACCAAAAACAACAAATGCTGGTGAGAATGCAGGGAAAAAGGAACCCTCATACACTTTCCACTATGGAAAACAATATGGAGATTCCTTAAAAATCTAGAAATAGACCTGTCATACAATCCAGCAATACCACTCTTAGGGATATACCCGAAGGAATGCGAGTCAGCTTACAACAAAGGCACCTGCACACCCATGTTTATTGCAGCACTGTTCACAATAGCCAAGCTATGGAAACAGCCACGATGCCCCACTACTGATGAGTGGATTAAGAAAA
The DNA here is from genome assembly GCF_047511655.1 of Castor canadensis. Classification (NCBI taxonomy): domain Eukaryota; kingdom Metazoa; phylum Chordata; class Mammalia; order Rodentia; family Castoridae; genus Castor; species Castor canadensis. The sequence goes on along the minus strand of NC_133392.1, from coordinate 91,505,219 downwards.
TGTGGTATTTATACACAACAGAATTTTACTCATCCACAAAGAAGAATAAAATTTTGTCATTCACAAGATAGAACTGGAGAACATCATCTTAAGTGAAGTTAACCAGGTTCAGAAGGCCGAAAGCCACATGTTCTCTCTCACATGTGGAATAGAGACCTAGTACAAATACAGCAATATTATGAAACACTGGTCACACTAAAGAGAGATCACACACAGGAGAGATAGGGTAAAAGAAGGAAACTAAGATAAATATGGTTGATATACTTTCTAGACAAGAATGCATATAGAAATCTTAAACCAGCTGAAACCACCATAAGAAACGGACTAGGGTAGAATGAAAAAAGTTAGAGGAGATAAGCCAATTGGGGTTATTTTATTTATATATGGAAATACCATAAGGAAACTCCCTGTGTATCTGCCTTTATCTCGAACAAGCTAAAATGTCATGTTTTTCTTTTTATCTTTTCTCTTTTTTCTTCTACAAAATTGAAGAACAGGAGGGCACAACAGCTCCTGCCAGGGGAGAAGGCTAGCACCAGTGGAAGGGGGGAGAGGACAGAGAAAGGAAGTAGGAGGGTGAAAAAATGTGTTCAAATGTATGTAACTGCAAAAATGTTACATGTTGTAACTATTCCAGGAACTGGAGGGGGTGGGAATAAAGGAAAATGGTGGAGTGGGTGAATTCAGTACGATGCATTGTAAGAACCTGTGTAAATGCCACAATGTACCCCCACCCAGCACAACAAGAAGTAAGTACTACCCCTGATCTCCCACGCTATCTTATAGTAAATCTGCGACAGGACAGACAGCATCTATGAGGAATGATGCATACCCCTTTGAACTTTGCCAAGACCTGAACTGTGTTCTTGATGGTGTCTGTAGGGATGATGTCTGAATTATCGCCATGCAGATAATCTCTTTTGGAGCTCAGAGTCAGTTGTACTGAAGTTGCCACCTCTTTAATGCTATGATATTTTCCATCTCGTTGAATATGGAGAACTTTTACCATATCCTTCCCATAGCCAGTTCGAACAAACTCCACTTCATCATTCTGCAATGAGAGCATAATCATCTTACTGAAGAATACTGAATAAAGGCAAAATGCCAACTGAAATTTCTTTAGGCTTAAAGATCCAGAGATTTTTGAAAGTAATATTACGTCCTACCTTTGAAGAAGAATAGGAACTTGCAGGTTGGGCACAGTGGCTCAGATCTGCAATCCCAGCTACACAGGAAGTGAAGATGGGAAGATTGCAGTTTAAGGCCAGGCCAGGCAAAAGTTAGGAAGAACTGAACTCAAAAAAACAAACGAGGCTTGGTGATGCACACCTATAATCTCAACTAGGTGAGGCGGGGAGGTAGAAGGCTTGTGGGCTGAGACTGACCCAGGCAAAAGTGCTATCCCCTATCTGAAAAACAAACTAAAGCAAAAAAGGTTAGCAACAGGGCTCAAGTAGTACAGCTGCTTGCTGATGACAAAAAAAAAGTGATAATAAAACCTCTAGATCAAAATCATTTAACTTGCTCTGTTTTATTTAATTTCTTTTAATCTAGTCCTTGTAACCACTCTGGGACTAATATTTTCATTTTACAAAGGGAGAAACTGAGGCACAAAGAGGGTAAGTGGCTTCTCTTAGTTCCCATAGCTCACAAAGGGTAGAGTTAAAATACGTACTCAGGTCTGCTGATTTCAAATTTTACAGTGGCCACTATGTAAACCACCTCTCTTCTATAAAATTTCTTGACTATATTATCTGGAAGTAATTCTCTGCCCTTTTTTTTTTTTCTAGAAATACTTTAGAAGAAATGCCCTGTGATCAATAGTAACAATTGGAAAATTGTCTTTTCTGCTTGCTGCTGAAAGGAGAAGAGTAATTGGGTACAGGGTCCAGATTACCTTTGGAAGTCAGAGTCAGGGCCATCTGGCTGCAGGGAGAGCTACACTTTCAGTGGGAAACATTTCATTTAATAGAAGCCTGGTGACTGATTCATTAGGACCCTTGTCTGAAGCTGGAGCCTTAGCTAGAGAGCATGTTCATCTCCACAGGCAGAATCCACTAGATTTGTCACACGGCTGTATTGGTGTTAGAGAGGAGAGGGAGGAAAACATATTCCATGGCATGGAAATTGGACATTAAAATGATAATGACAGAAGGTGACAAAAATAATAAATCAAGAACAGGATACAGTGAAGGTGTATGAAAGTGTTGAGGTAGCAGAAGTGACACTGCTAAGGGCACCAGCTTGAGGAGGCAAGCAATGCAGGCAGTAGCTAGAGGAAGGTTCAGCATGTCTTGAACTGCAAGAGACTCATCCTGGACACCATGAGGTACTTGGCTGCTTGTGGTTCCTGAATGGCAGGGACCGGGGTCTAGGGCCAAAAGTCTCTGGGGTTATTTATCACTTCCATCATGCAACAGAACCCAACACTCAACACAGGTTCTCGGTCCTGTCCCCTGCCGCTAAATATCTGTGCTGCAATAGTTTTAACTTGTGAGAGCAAGTGGTATCTACCATTTGCATAGAGAGATTACATGACAGCCACTTTCAAATCCTCACCCCTGCTCACCTCCCCAGCGTCATGTCTGGTCACTCCCTGCTTTAAACTCTGCTTCAGCTCTCTTGAGCTAATTATGGCTGCTGAGGCTCAGCATGTAGGCTTTTGAATTTGCTTTTCCTTCTTTCTCAAACAGTTTCTTCTCCCTGCTACCCAACCCCCAACACTCTCCTAGTCATTCTCCAGTCCTTCCTTCAGGTACTCTGCCCAACAATTTAAGGAGAGTAGGCGCCCCTTTTATGTGCTCTCAAAGTACTTTGGTCTTGCTGTAGAAGCTTTATCAAATTGTACTGCACTTGCCCCTTCGTGTGTGTGATTCATTTTGAAGCAGTAAACTATGAATGCAAGAACAAGCTCTGTCTTGGTCACTATGGCAACCATAACACTCAGCACAGTGCCTGGAACATAAATAGGTGCTTGATATGTGTGTCATGAATGCATGGATGGTGCTACTAAGCACCTCCACTGCTTGTGTGATGACACAGAACAGTTAATGAAAACACACAAAAGATTGCAACACAGGAAGAACCAATCTAGCTCAGACCCCAATGAGGAAGTTTTGCTTCCTGGGAAAGTAAGGATAGGAACATACAGCTTCTGATCACCATAACATACAGCTTCTCCAGCACAGCCTGGAGATCACAGACACAGATAGCCAGAGAACAAAGGAAGGGCAGAATTGAATGTAAAGTCAGCCATGCAAAGTGCTCACAACGCTAAAAAGATAGCACTCCAGCTCAGTGTGGCCACCTCAAACCAAAGAACAATGAAAATGAAAAAAGTAGAGGGCTACAAGCTCCTGGTTAAGTCAAACAAAACTAGACACCCGACCTGGCATGGTGGTACAGGCCTGTAATTCTAGCACTTGGGAGACTGACATGTTAGGAAGGCAAGTTCAAAGTCACCCTGGGCTACATGGAGTCTCAAAAAAACCTATCTAGACATCTGAGTAAAGTTTGAATAATCAAGTTTATTGGGAAATGAGTCAGAATTAAAAGTACCTAACCATCTGAGCCTGAAGCAAGATGGAGCAAGTCTGCATGGGACACCTGAAAGAGTCTCTTGGCAGGACTCTAGGCAGATAATAGCCTGGACAAGAACTGATACTATTCTCCCCCAGTCCTGTAGTCAGAGAAATCAGAGAAATCAGTCACAGAATGCCACTGTGTATAACACAGGTTTTTGTGCAGAGATCTATGTCCAAGACACCTTTAGGGAAAAGTATAAAGTTTGCTCTCATTTGGAGTGGAGGCAAGTGACTAAGTAAATGACATTTGGGCTCTGGAATCAGGCAGTCCAGGGAGAATTCTTGCCCTGTCACCCATTAGCTGTGAATAGAGGCAAATTCTCCATCTATACAGTAGGAGTGATATAGGTTTCCATCTTTCAGGATTAATGTGAGGGGTACATGGTAAAAGTGCCTGGCAAATAGTAAATGCTCAAAAAATGCTACATAATTATAATTGATAAGTAATATTATATATTACATTTTGCATTGAAGGATCCTTTCAGTTACTGTTAGAAATAAATATATAAAGTATTCTCCAAATCAGAACTGGGGTGGGTAAAATCAAGGAGCTGCTGCTCTGATAGGCCCTACTTCTGCCTGTCTACCCTCAGGTACATGATCTTATTTAAAGTTTCATGATCCACTGATATCCAAGCCTTTGAGTGCCTCTCCTCAGGCTTGCATCATTTAAGGAAACAAAGTTAGGAAAGGAGACTCAATTTCTTACAATAATACTCAGAGCAAAATACAGTAGGAATAAATCTCCACCTTGCTCTGCACAGGAACAAGCCCTTTCCTATATATGTTTTGAAATATAAAGGGCCATCAACTTGTTACTTGTTTGTATGTAACGTTGGAAAGAATTCAAAATTTTTAAATGACTTAGAATTTTTCACTTCTGCAATGAGGTCACAAGTGTTCTCATATTTCTAGGCCATTTTGAAGGTGGTTAGGTTATCATGGCAGGGGTTTTTAGCCTGGAGTCTACTAACTACTCCTAATGGATGGATTTTGGGTAGAATTATGTACTCTATGAAGTTGTAATTTAAGCCTTGTGTATTTGGGCGGGGGTGGATTTTTCTGGGGAATGCACACATAGTCTTCATTAGATTCCAAAGGGGTTCATGACTCATAAAGGTTTAAGAAACATTGCTGCAGATAATTGGGGTCCAAATTGTTAGGATCATTTTGCTTGTTCTGACCACCAGCCATAAGATAGCACAAGGGAGATGACTTAGTCATGCACAGCCTCCCAGGTTCAGTGAGGCAGTATCACGGAAGTTAAGAGCACATGGGCCCTTCAATCCAACTTCTGGCACCACCTGCTAGCTGCATGGCTCTGTGCAAGTTTCTTAATCTTTTTATTTCTTCTTTTTTTTTTGATTTATTAAACAGGATAATGGTTGCAGCTATTTCCTCTAATTGTTGCAAGGTTGAAAGTAAGTGCTTCAAATGGTGAGTAGTACATAGTGTCAGTGAATGTCAGCTGTCATCATTATCTTGCCTGTCAACTTGACCAGAAGTAGTGGTTGGAACATTTTGATATCAATTCCATCACTAAATATGCAGAGACAGTCTTGCTTCTCTTTTTGATAAAGAAGACTTACAATTCCATGTTGTATAGGCACACACACTGCCTTGTGCTGTTGGTATTCTGCTGATAAAACAAATTCTTGTCGATACAAATCATATTTTGAATGAATCCTAGCTGTTTATACACACTAAGGACAAATCTTCACATAAAGCTAAAACTCTTCTCCACCCAGGCACTATGCTTTCTTGCTCTGTGCCTTTACTTACATATACCAGACACCCATCAAATTTCCCCACTTCCTCTATGAAGACTGAGGGAGACAGAAATACATTTCTCTAGCTACACAGCCAAGACTTGACTTCAGGCCTGTCTGTTCTGTTAACTGTGCCTTTGCCTGGAATGCCCTTTCCTCTCTCCATAGGTTGTAGACCCCCTCTGTGAATCATGGCTCTTGCCTTCAAACTCACAGTGCACTGCAGTGAACAGGCTCTTGCTGTTGAAGTCACTTTCTTCCTTTCTTATTCTCATTTGTGTGCATGTCTTAGTATTCCCCAAATCAGTGTTCTGATAACAAGAACAAGTCATCTTTCTATTCCTCACATTGCTTAACAGTGCCTTATAAGTTGCCATAAATTATTTGTCCAAGAATGTCTCCCTCATATTGCAGATCATTTCAGAACAGTTAGATCATTTTTATTTTGATAGGAAAAACATTGTTTTAAGCCCAATGCAACCCTACAATTCAGATTCACATCATATTTTTAAGTTACAGGATAAAGAGGGTAGAGCAAGAGTCCCCTACATCCATCTATGTTTTCCTTATAAGAACTTTTATAGGGAAAAGAAACAAGGCTTGTTTGTGTCACTTGTGAGCTCATATTAGTCTCAAAAAAAAAAAAAAAACCTTTGTGAGCCCACACATGAGCCCCTCTGCATTATTATTGTTTTTTAATATAATTATTTTCATTTTATTAACTTTTTGTGATACTAGTTTGAAAGCAGGGCCTCACACTGTGCCAGCCTCCCTCTGTATTATTAAATATTACCAGAAATACTAATATTATGACAAAATTTCCAACTACTTAAGCTTCTAGAACACATTTATTTTTTGCACAGAGCTCCATTTTACTGACTTCTTTTAGCTATGGCCTTCTGTTTCTGATTCTAGCACACCATACTTCAATTTCTTAATTCTGCTGGCAAAGGAAAATATTTGAATTAAGGTTGTTGTTTTCAGCTTTTTCTAATTCTTAAAAATTTTGGGTGCTGAGAGTGTGGCTCAGGGGTAGAACGCTTGCCTAGCATGTGTGAGGTTCTGGGTTTGATTCTCAGCACCAAAAAAAAAAAAAAAAATTTTGGTCTAGCATGTCTGTGTGTTCACAAATGTATCTTCATATAAGGAGATTTCAATTAAAAGAAAACTACTGGGAAAATATTAGGCAAGATAAGAGGAAATTTTATCTATTTAACATTTACAATAATTAACCTTTTCTGTCCAGTCTTAGAAGAGCTTCTATAAGGACAGCCTCTCTCTCTTTCTCTCTGTCTTTGGAATGTGCTGGAGAGGTTCTTCAAATCTTCTGCCCAGGTTTCTTCTTCATTTGGCTGTTTCCTTGGGCATTTGTATACATACAAAAAAAAATTCAGAGAAAAATGCTGAACTAATATAAGAAAAGTAAGCACTCATATGAACAATTTTAATGTCACTTTGTGGATCTTGACAACACATAAGAACAATAGTAGTGAGTAATAATCTCAGAGGCAGCTGGGTTTTTTTTGTTGTTGTTGTTGTTTTTGTTTTTGGCTGCCTAAATGTTAAGCCTACCCTCTTTGGAGTACATTGATATCCAGTAAAAAATGTCATGTTGCATTAACCTGGGACTGGTTTATTGCTATCCAGGAGGATGTGCATTATGTTCAAAGTTGGTGCTAAAGAGGTTTGTCAAGCAGATGTTTCAAGAGCAGTATAAAAATTCATCTGCATAGTTATGGTAGAAAGAAAAGGTAATCTGTCACCTAGTGAAGACTGCAATTATAGGTGCTCAGATATTTTCTTTCTTCTGCCTGTTACCAAGGAAGAGACACTGATCACTAAATGGCAGAAGAAATGCTAATTTTCTTGCCAATATCACCACAGCACCAACAACCTTAGGGTAGGGAACCTGGAACAAGACTCCTTGAAGCATTTAAAATTGGGACAGGTAACCCACAATGAAGAAGCGGTGGCATGCACTTCGGCAGCACATAAACTAAAATGCAAACAAAACAGAGAAGACTAGCGTGACCTCTGTGCAAGGATGACATGCAAATATCGGTAAGCATTCCAGTTTTTAAAAATATTTCTAAATTTAAAAGGAATTGGCAGTGATCTCCAAAACTGTGGTTGGAAGAAAATGATACTGAAATGCATATACTGAAAGATATCTGTTTCTGAATGTATGTTCTTAAAAATAAAAATAATGGTAGCAAACATGTATTGAGGGTTTGATGTGTATCCGGAAATTTGCATATGTCATTTCTTCTGTCTAAGTTTGATGAAAGGAGACAGGCCAAGAAACCTTCCAAGTGGCATAGTTACCAAGTGAGAGAGGTAGAATGAAAGCCCAGTCCAGTGCCTCCAAATGAGATGCTCTTTACCACTGCATCATGGTCCCTTTGATCTGCTTGACAAATCTTTTTCAAGTCACAACGCATGAAGGAAAGAAAGAAAACACTGATCCCAAGGGAAGGAGTTAGGTTATGTGCCATTCTACCACTTATTTCTCACCCATTGGGACCTACATTATCTTATCTCTTCCTTACAACAACTGAGGGCAGAAAGAATTCCTATTCAAATAAACTAGCTCAGCCATTCAAACAAGCTACCCAAATTCACACAGCAGACAGACAGACTGGAGTAGTGAGAACAGTACTGGTGAGACTGGACTATAACAGGCAGAAACTTACTCAACACCTCTTGCCCTTTACCCACACCATCCTCTTTTCTAGTTCTCTGGTCATTTTTTTTTTAAACTTCAGGGGACTATTAGCTTAGATGGACTCTGTGTTTATGGTGGGCATTGTTGAAGGGCGGCTGCCTCTTGGGAAGGATGAAAGTTCAGCTTCATGTTTTCAACAACAGGACACTCCTTTGAGTTGAACATTGACTTTTTATCCGGATAAGGACCATTGTAAACATCCGGATAAGGACCATTGAAAACATGAGTAATGCAGACTTATTTGAGGCCATTTAAAATTATATCACCAAAGAACTGGTTTTACTCAACCTGCAAGCAAAAGAAAGTCTGTCATAAGTCTGTCATGAAAGAAGAGGAAACAAATGTGGAAAGGAACCAGAAATTAATGGCACCAGTTGTATGCCAAGGTTGTGTATCTATTACCCCAGTGAGCCCTGATAGCTGTCTGTGAAAGTAGAGATTCTGAGTACCACCTTCAGAAAAGGTCAAATCCGCATAGCTTCTGAACATGGTAGTACACATCTGCAATCACAGCTCTCAGATGGCAGAGACAGGAAGATCACAAGTTCAAGGTCAGCCTGGTCCCCAGAGTGAGTTAGAGGCCAGCCTAGACTACATAGTGAGTCTCCAACAATAACAACATATAAAAAAAAGAAAGAAAACAAAACAACACATGGCTAGTGAAAGACAGGGTTAGGTCTGGCTTGTTCTTTTCACAATAGGTGCCTCCCTGACTTATAAACATTATAATGAAATTCTTTATAATGGGATTTTACCTACTAACTACCCACATTTATTTCTCTGATTAGATTTCATTCACTCTAAATTCCATATAACCCCCAAGTTGAAGTCTCTGAGACCAAACTCATTCAACCCATGCACCCACGAAGCTATACTGATTTAGTTCCTCCTCGGTGACAAGCATAGTGCTATGCCAGGAGATGCAAAAACCACAAGGCAGATGCTCTTCTGCCCTCACAGAGATCACTTCAACATATCTCCTGTGAAGAATCAAATAGTTGATATTTTAGGGTTTTTTAGACTATAAGGTACTGTTTTCATGATTCAGTTCTGCCATTATAACATAAAAGCAATTGCACATAATACATAAACAAATGGGGATGGTTGTGTTCCAATAAAATTTTACTTATAAAAACAGGCTATGGGCCATAAGAACTTCTCTGACCACTGTCTAGAGGAAGATTCAGAGAAGTAGCCAAGTAATTAGCGACACATTGCATCAATTACTCTAATTGAAAAAATACAGTGAGCTCTGGGAATCCATTGCAGGGAGACCTAAGCCAGATTGGAAGAGATCAAAAATGGCATCCAGGAAGAACCTCAGAGCAACTTGGACAATGAGTAGAAATTAGCCCAGTATAATTTTCCATCCTTTTCCACTTATTCTACTCATGTTTGCCTTTAAGCACATTTCTCATAAGCAATTCTTTTGTCTTCATTTGCTTCTCTTGTCTCTTTTTAGCAAAGTCAAGCTTTCTCCCCTTCCTTCTGCAGACATATCAAATTTTTCCTTCAGTCTCTCACATGCTGGATTTTTCTCAGTCTTGTAGGAACAAAAATAAATCTGAACTTAAACAGATAAATTTTATGGTATGTAAATAATGCTTCAAAAAGCTACCTAAAATATAAATAAAGCCAGCAGCCTGCTTCTTAGGAATGCTCTCAGGATGAATGTACTTTGATGAAGCCAGGATAGACCAGGGTCTGGAAAACACCTAGCTTTATCTTAATCTCAAAAAAAATCTTCACAGATAAAGCTTCAAGGAGCATGAACTTACAGCCAAAAAATCAAAAATAGACACAATAGCAAGGTATAATGAGAAAGAGAGACTTGCAGCTGTAAAGACTTCAGCTATTGGACTACATATATATATATAATATATATATATATAAAATATATATAATATATAAATATTTAAATGTATTAAATATATAATATATTTAATATGTGATTGAGAATATGAGCAAGAAATAAACAACCAAGTAAATTTAGAAAAAAAGCAATTAAAACTTCTAGAAATTCACTAATAAGTGGATTAAGAAACAGATTAAACACAACTCAAGAAAGAATTAGGTATTTGGAAGAGATAGACTAAGTAACAGATAATTCTCTTTAGAGAATTAGGGAACTAGAAGGTCCAAATAAAGAATCAAGTACCAATGCAGGTACACATGGAGCTAGAATGCATGAGAGAGACAGAAAATGTATAGAAAGATGTAATAAAGAGAATGCAGTGATACTGTTCAATGACATCAACCTAACGATGTCTTTCTGGGCCTTAAAATAAAATTGGATTTATCAAATACCATCCTAATACAGATATCTTACAGGAAAGTAAGAGTGGTCATAGTTAACATTTAAAAAATCAGTTACTACCAAGCATTGTTCTAATTCAAGACTGGGATTTTCCAGAATTACTGGATGAATGAATGAAAACCTTCAAACTTTCGTAAAATCAAAAATTCATTTCCAAGTAAAGAATTCTTCCCTGTTTGCTTTACTTGACCAAGTTACAATGAAGGCATTTTCTATTATTGTTAGAGGTAATTTACTAGTGATATTTTCATATCATTCCACTACTTAAGCTTCAAAAGCAGGAAATATTGTGAAAAACATTATGTCAAGTCTGTGTTTTCTTAATGCACCAAACATGACTTTGATCTTTTTAGTAACAATATGGCTTTAGGATCATACTGGAATCCCTGGAAACCCTTGGTGTGTGGTACACTAGTTCAAAACTAGTGATTGTATGCAGAAGGTTGTTGAATGACAACCAGCAAGTTCAGCTCAGCAACACCAGGAAATAAGAAAGTTTATTGAAAGTGATATCTGAAAGAAGCCAACCGAACAATGTCTTTCCAGACCACGGAATAAAATTGAATTTAGCAAATACCATCTTAATATATATGTTCCCTCAGTCCACCTTACAGGAAAATGAGAATGATTTTAGCTAACATTTAAGAACCCTTTAGCACTACCAGGCATTATTCTAAGCATGTTCTGAGGAGAAGAAAACATGACTTATTTTACATCCTATTCCAAAAACTGTCTTCATTCTGTTCCCTGGAGAAGATGCCGCATAGCCTGGGCCTTGGAGCAGTGAGTTCAAAGTTTTCAGGTATACCAGCATCACCAATAAGCTTATTAAAACTATGGATGCCTGAACCTAACTGGGAGTATTCTCACTTAGCAGGTTTGAGACAAGGCCCAGAATTCTGTCGTTTTTTTCAGACACCTCATTGGTAATGTGGTGTCCCAGAGTGACCCAGAGTGTTCCTTACAATTTATCTTAGGAGAAATAGACCTACACAAGCCCTCCCATTCTCACAAATTCTGAGAATCCTGATTAACACCAGCCAGGAAATAAAAGTGATCTGATTTGCAAGAGTCTGGTTTGATCTGGATCTCCTAAACAACTCTGATCTGAATCTATGATCAGAAGGACAGACTACAGTCATCCTCATTTCCAGGCATGAGGTTAACTGCTATTTATTATGACAGCTAATAATTGATTCAGGAGACCATACATTTAAAGAAATTCTTCTCAGATGTCTATTACTCCTTCCCTCTTCCCAAAAGAGATCCGTCTCATCTTTTTATAATCGTTATGGTAATAGGCCATTTTCCCTTGGCCTTCAATTTCAGATTCAGTGTCAAGAATGAGAAAGAAGAATGTGGACACACAAATGTTTGTCAGGTTTCTTGCTTCAGCTGAAGAGTGGGAGGTCAATATGTTTACCTGATTGCACAGTAGCCTTGTCACAGTAACCAAGGCCTCTGTAAAGCAAAGCACCACATTGAGTGGACAAAACCAGGGAGGTGGAGAAGATATGTCAACATTTTTTGTAAATTGCAATTGAATTTGCTCTTATTTTGAAGCAGCCTTCTACAGTACTATTTAACAATTATTTCCTTAAGATAGGGATTGTTATAGGTGACAGATCCTAATTATTACTGTAGCATAAGGTTTTGTCATTTCTACTTAATGTATGAACCACATGCATTGGTTCTCACTCATAGAGAGTCAATCAGAAGGGGAAGAAAACATGTAATATATTTAATCCAACATCTACTTTTCAATGGAGTTCCTCTTCCCCTGAACATCATACTCACTGCAAAGATATATATAGATATATAGATATTCCTCTTTTTCTGTCCAGAACATTTTGATGACTTTGCAAACCAGTCAACAATTGAGCACAAAGGCATTCCGAGTCACGCTGGGATGTTGTGACACAATCACACGATTACATGGGATTCATCCCATTCTGAAAATGCCTGAACAGCGAACAGCAGAGGTAAATAGAATCCAATGTTGGAGCCAGCACAGCCTGAGAGAGATTGGAAACTCAGACAATCTCTGGGGAAATACCCTGCTGCAGCATAGAATAAAGGTAACAGAAAATGACAGCAAGACTTCCAAGAACAACCCTTGCTTTACTCTTTCTTGGCCTCTTTGGGGTCCTAGAGGCACCAACACTATCGTGCAGAAATGAAGAAGGTGATGCTGTGGATTGGTAGGTAAATGAAATGTCAGGATTGGTGTATGCAAATAGAAAGCCAGAGTGCAGGAGGCAGAGCAGCTGGCTGTGATGTCCTTAAGGAGGACTTTCACCTCACCTCCTCCCTTTAAAAAAACAAAGGGACTTAAAGTGTGCCAGTGGGCTCAACTCAGACAGGGATTGGCTTCTGAGTTAGTGAGTTGTCCCTGAGAAAGAGCAGAGCAGCCATCTGGGACCTCAGTCACTGCTCTCAACAGGGCCAACCCTGTTGCTGCAGAAGGGGAACTGAGCTGACAATTTCGGTCAGTTGGCAATTTCCTTTAATTACATATGGCTTTTCCTAACTCCCCTTTCAGCATCCTTTACGAGACTGACAAAGGAGAGAAGGCAGATGACTTTTTTTTTTTTTCTGAAACTGAAGCTTATCCTTCTCCCTGTGAGTACAGGAAGGAGGATTCGATCAGGCATGGCATTGTTTGATTACCTTGGCTTGTTAGCCAGCACAGGCAGCTGTTGGAGTGGCTGGAAGTTTACTGGCCTCTTGTACAGTGTTAAAGAGATAAATCGCAGCACTCTTTGCTACTCTTTAGTTAGGGTTTTTAGGTTTGCCACTATGGCCAGCATCAAGTTTTGTGTGAACTTCATACACAACATTGGAGCAAAATGTTGTAAAGCTGGTTTTAAAAATGTGGATTTAAAGATTTCTGTGACATACTTTTGTTTAGGTTTAGACCTCAACATAGAACTCTGGGCTAGAAAACAGATAGCTTATAATTAGAAATAGTCACCCATGAAAAATGTTTAAAAATACTATTTCTCAACTAGCGAGCCATGGTACACTGACAATCCATAAATTCTTCACCAAACTGTGATTTACATGTAAAATTTATTTGTTTACTTTTATTCACTTATTCATTTATTAAGACAAGGTCTCACCCTATAGCCTGAACTAGCCTAGTACTCACAACTCTCATGCCTGTGTCTCCTGAGTTCATGGATTATTGGTGTGCACCACCACACCCAGGATAAAGTTTATTTTTGCTATAACTAAATGAACATATTACCTAGCAATTTCTGTAAGAGAATAAAGGCAACTTGTTGCTTAGCTGCTACAATTTGCCAAGAAAATTATAAGGCAAAGGTCATCATGTCAGCATGAAAGATTAGTTGCACATGTCCTATCACATATGAAGATCTGGCCCTGGGAGTGAGAAAGAATAAGAAAGGCAGGAAAAGAAACATAGACTGAAGAGAATCAATGAGTATGGAACTCTCAGGGTCAGACTGTTCATTGTATAGCAATAGCATGTTATTAGAATGTTTAGTTCACTGTGAGTTTAGGGGTTAACTATGGAGATCATACTATAATCATGGTATCTGGCTATATCATTGATTCTCAGCGGAGGGTAATTTTGTCCTCAGGGAACTTTTGACAAGGTTTAGAGACATTTTAGATTACCACAATTTGGGGGTCCTACTGGCAACCACTAGGCTAGAGAGGCTACAGTGCACAGTACAGTTCCCACAACAAATAATGATTGGGATAGAAATGTGAATAGAGCACATTGAAACCCTAGGTTCAGAGATCCAAAATTTCCTGAATGCTATGTGAGATATGTAAAGGAGATATATGAACAGGATACAACAGAAGATTCCTATTTAATTAGATGGTCTTGAGCCCAAATCCTCAATACAGAACACTCTGGTGAACTGAGTTAAAGAATGTGGCTTAGGTCAGAGGCTCAAGGGAGTCTCCCCATCTCCTAAAGCCCAAACCTTAATATCATACCAAGCTGGCCAGTTGCAAAGAACTGAGATGCCAAGCACCTATAGAAGAAGAGAATTCAGGACTTTTTCAGTGTAGATCTGGGACTTGGCCTTCCCCCCACCGCAGTCATTAGAGCTATGGAAATAGCAAAGAGGGTCACTCTCAATATACACAGACTTCCACTTCAGAAACCCCAGCCACCAAGCCATCTGTCTTAGAACATATCCACTCAGACTCACATTTCCATTTCAGGAGCAAAGAAAAGGGTGGAGAAAAGACCTTGGGCTAATCCCTTTCCTTAGAGGCCTTCTATGAAACGTAAGAAGATATACTTGAGTGTTTATCACAGAGACTGCCACCAGGAAATCAGTCACTAAAGGACAGTAATTCATAACTATTTCCTTTGTTAGGTTTACCTTTTATAAGTTACCTAAAAGACAAGACAAGGAAGGTAGAGAAACTGGGCTAGAGTACCTCTACCTAGACTCCACAATTAGAAGCTGGAGGAGGAGTGAGCAACTAATGAATACCAGCAGGAGTGTTCTGGGAAGGACCTTACAACAGCTTTATGAAGCTTATGCCTCCAAGGTATGTTATAGTTAATCATCTGTTTGAATCACAGAAAATGCATTAAACACAATCTAAAGCTTCCTAAAGCAGCTTTGGAAAATTTTTCCTACTCACCCACCAAACCCCCAATCCCAGTAACTTGAAGTAAACTAGCTCAGAACTAGCCCAAGCAACTAACCAAGGCCTTAGGATAGATGTCATCAGAATCTACAGTGATGCCAAATTATTGGTTCACTTAGCACCAATTGCAACGGTATCACTGGGCAAGGTGTGAACAAATTACTTACTGAAGTCTTCTGGCTACCAAAACCTCTGCCAATTTATTTGGCACTTGCTAACTTATCCATCTCATAGAAAAAGGGAGAAGAGTCATCTCTGGTTACAAGGCAATATAGATCTACGATCAACATTTCCTAAGTTATGCATTGTTTATATCATGGTATTGATGAGTGGTGGTGATCAAGTAAAGGGCTCCACTGAGTCTTCCTTTTAATTAATTGTTTCCAAAACCATAGGCTGACAGGCTTAGCTCTAGTTTCAAGGTCCTAGAACTAAATTGCCTGAAGATTTTATCAGGCAATGAACTGACCAGCAAAAGACATAAGGAAACAGACTTGCTGGCAGCCTCCCAATATCCCAGGTTCCATTTGTTGTAGTGACTGCTTTCCAACCAGGCAACAAGTAAAATCAAGCAATAATTAACACACAGTTACACTAATGTATGCATTTCCTAACAATAACTTATAAAGAAGTAAATGTATAAAATGACTATGTTTCTGTAATACATAGAGTTCTGTGCTGGGCTTTCATATATACCAAGAAATTTAATGCTCACTACAAGACTGCTTTAACCTCTAGCACTACTGCACATATGTATCTGGATATTTACTGAAATATACAGGGAATTGTAACTGTGTGTGGTAATGCTCCTTTTATTTACCTACCATTAAAAAAAGCCTTCAGCGTGAAATTAAAACAACTTTGTCGGCTGTTTGAGCACATGTGATGTGTCAAGTACTATGCTAGGTGCTTTTTAAAAATTATTTAATCTCAACAACAACGCTGTTTTGAATAAAAAGGCTATTATGTAAAATGAAAAACTGCCTGCAGCTGCTTCTGCTTTCCAAGGCTGGGAATGAAGACTGCGACCATAATCAATTAGTGAGAAAACGACTACAATGTTCTGAGACTGCTGGACCAGGGAAGAGAGAAATGTAACACTGTCAAGCCTCTGCTGTTCACCTTAGTTGGAGTAGATGGTTCTTTGTCAGAACCCAATAATGACCTTGGAATATTCAAAGGCAACCCCAGAACCCAAGAGGGAGAAAGAACTAAACTGCTTTCAAAAACAAAACAAACAAAAGGGGGAAGGAAGCAAAGAATTAAAAGATGTAAGAAACATGGGAGATTTTTTTTTTTCTTTATGGTGCTGGGGATTGATCCGAGGGCCTTATGTTGGCTAAGCAAGCACTCTATCACTGAGCTATGCCCCAAGCCTTATAGAGGGAGATTGGGGTAGGCCACTGTGGTGATATAAAACCAATGTTTCATACCTTAAGTAAAACCTGCACACATACAATGCCTTGAGTGATTGGTTCTGGGGAGAAAATGACAGGAAAAGGGCTGGTTGCCATGTCTGATTGGCATGGAGCCAAAAGAAGAAATCAATAGCAGTGGGTGATACCCAGGTGAGATTGTGTGTTCCTTGAAGCTGGAACTAAGCCACCAGTGACTATGAGAAGATAAGTTCCCCATCGCCTAACCTGAACTTGAACTTCTTTTTTTTATTATTATTTTATTATTCATATGTGCATACAACACTTGGGTCATTTCTCCCCCCTGCCCCCACCCCCTCCCTTACCACCCACTCCTCCCCCTCCCTTCCCCCCCCACCCCCTCAATACCCGGCAGAAAATGTTTTGCCCTTATCTCTAATTTTGTTGAAGAGAGAACATAAGCAATAATAGGAAGAAACAAGGGTTTTTGCTGGTTGAGATAAGGATAGCTATACAGGCAGTTGACTCACATTGATTTCCTGTGTGTGTGTGTTACCTTCTAGGTTAATTCTTTTTGATCTAACCTTTTCTCTAGTTCCTGGTCCCCTTTTCCTATTGGCCTCAGTTGCTTTTAAGGTATCTGCTGTAGTTTCTCTGCAGTAAGGGCAACAAATGCTAGCAAATTTTTTAGGTGTCTTGCCTATCCTCACCCCTCCCTTGTGTGCTCTTGCTTTTATCATGTGCTCAATGTCCAATCCCCTTGTTGTGTTTGCCCTTGATCTAATGTCCACATATGAGGGAGAACATATGATTTTTGGTCTTTTGGGCCAGGCTAACCTCACTCTCAATGATGTTCTCCAATTCCACACATTTACCAGCAAATGATAACATTTCGTTCTTCTTCATGGCTGCATAAAATTCCATTGTGTTTAGATATCACATTTTCTTGATCCATTCAACAGTAGTGGGGCATCTTGGCTGTTTCCATAACTTGGCTATTATGAATAGTGCTGCAATAAACATGGGTGTGCAGGTGCCTCTGGAGTAACCTGTGTCACAGTCTTTTGGGTATATCCCCAAGAGTGGTATTGCTGGATCAAATGTAGATCAATGTTTAGCTTTTTAAGTAGCCTCCAAATTTTTTTCCAGAGTGGTTGTACTAGTTTACATTCCTACCAGCAGTATAAGAGGGTTCCTTTTTCCCCTGCATCCTCGCCAACACCTGTTGTTGGTGGTGTTGCAAATGATGGCTATTCTAACAGGGGTGAGGTGGAATCTTAGTGTGGTTTTAATTTGCATTTCTTTTATGGCTAGAGATGGTGAGCATTTTTTCATGTGTTTTCTGGCCATTTGAATTTCTTCTTTTGAGAAAGTTCTGTTTAGTTCACTTGCCCATTTCTTTATTGGTTCATTAGTTTTGGGAGAATTTAGTTTTTTAAGTTCCCTATATATTCTGGTTATCAGTCCTTTGTCTGATGTGTAGCTGGCAAATATTTTCTCCCACTCTGTGGGTGTTCTCTTCAGTTTAGAGACCATTTCTTTTGATGAACAGAAGCTTTTTAGCTTTATGAGGTCCCATTTATCTATGCTATCTCTTAGTTGCTGTGCTGCTGGGGTTTCGTTGAGAAAGTTCTTACCTATACCTACTAACTCCAGAGTATTTCCTACTCTTTCCTGTATCAACTTTAGAGTTTGTGGTCTGATATTAAGATCCTTGATCCATTTTGAGTTAATCTTGGTATAGGGTGATATACATGGATCTAGTTTCAGATTTTTGCAGACTGCTAACCAGTTTTTCCAGCAGTTTTTGTTGAAGAGGCTGCTATTTCTCCATCGTATATTTTTAGCTCCTTTGTCAAAGACAAGTTGGTTATAGTTGTGTGGCTTCATATCTGGGTCCTCTCTTCTGTTCCACTGGTCTTCGTGTCTGTTTTTATGCCAGTACCATGCTGTTTTTATTGTTATTGCTTTGTAATATAGTTTGAAGTCAGGTATTGTGATACCTCCAGCATTGTTCTTTTGACTGAGTATTGCCTTGGCTATTCGTGGCCTCTTGTGTTTCCATATAAGTTTAACGGTAGATTTTTCAATCTCTTTGATGAATGTCATTGGAATTTTGATGGGAATTGCATTAAACATGTAGATTACTTTTGGGAGTATAGACATTTTTACTATGTTGATTCTACCAACCCATGAGCATGGGAGATCTCTCCACTTTCTATAGTCTTCCTCAATCTCTTTCTTCAGAAGTTTATAGTTTTCCTTGTAGAGGTCGTTCACATCCTTTGTTAGGTTTACACCTAGGTATTTGATTTTTTTTGAGGCTATTGTTTCCATACATTCTTTTTCAGTCTGCTCATTGTTAGTGTATAGAAATGCTAATGATTTTTCTATGTTGATTTTATATCCTGCTACCTTGCTGTAGCTATTGATGATGTCTAGAAGCTTCTGAGTAGAGTTTTTTGGGTCTTTAAGGTATAGGATCATGTCGTCTGCAAATAATGATATTTTGACAGTTTCATTACCTATTTGTATTCTTTTTATTCCTTCTTCTTGACTAATTGCTCTGGCTAGGAATTCCAGTACTATGTTGAATAGGAGTGGAGATAGTGGGCATCCTTGTCTGGTTCCTGATTTTAGAGGGAATAGTTTCCCTTTTTCTCCGTTAAGTATAATGCTGGCTGTAGGTTTGTCATATATAGCTTTTATAATGTTGAGGTACTTTCCTTCTATTCCTAGGTTTCCTTAGAACTTTTATCATGAAATGGCATTCAATCTTATCAAAGGCTTTTTCTGCATCTATTGAGATGATCAAGTGGTTTTTGTCTTTGCTTCTGTTAATGTGGTTTATTACATTTATTGATTTTTGTATGTTGAACCACCCCTGCATCCCTGGGATGAAGCCTACTTGGTCGTGGTGAATAATCTTTTTATGTGTTGTTGAATTTGGTTTGCTATTATTTTGTTGAGGATTTTTGCATCAATGTTCATTAAGGAGATTGGCCTATAGTTCTCCTTTTTGGAGGTGTCTTTGCCTGGTTTTGGGATAAGTGTAATACTGGCTCATAAAATGTGTTTGGCAGTTTTCCTTCCCTTTCTATTTCATGGAACAGTTTAAGGAGGGTTGGTGTTAGTTCTTTAAAGGTCTGATAGAATTCAGCAGAGAATCCATCAGGTCCTGGAATTTTCTTTTTTGGGAGCAGTTTCATTTTGTGTTATAGATCTATTCAGGTGTTTAATTTCCTCTTGGTTCAGTTTTGGATGATCATATGTATTTAGAAATCTGTCCATTTCTTCAATATTTTCAAATTTATTTGAATATAGGTTCTCAAAGTAGTCTCTGATGATTTCCTGACTTCCATCGTGTTTGTTGTTATCTCCCCTTTTGCATTCCTGATTCTACTAATTTGGTATTTTTCTCTCCTCATTTTAGTAAGGTTTGGCAGGGGTCTATCGATCTTGTTTATTTTTTCAAAGAACCAACTTTTTGTTTCATTAATTCTTTGTATGGTTTTTTTTTGGTTTCTATTTCGTTGATTTCAGCTCTTATTTTTATTATTTCTCTCCTTTTTTTTGGGATTTGCTTGTTCTTGTTTTTCTAGGAGTTTGAGATGTATCATTAGGTCATTGATTTGGGATCTTTCAGTCTTTTTAATATATGCGCTCATGGCTATGAACTTTGCTCTCAGGACTGCCTTTGCTGTGTCCCATAGGTTCTGTGAAATTGAACTTCTAACAGAGAGTGGAATGCAAGCTCAGACTCATTCACTTTAACTTGACATTTAACAACAAGGTGACTGAGGCCAATAGCTAGGTTATATTTGGAATTACTTCCCTCCATTCACCATAAGAACACTGCTGGTTGCCTATACTTTCTTGATTATATTACTTGCTAGACTAGGGTCAGAGACCAATCCCCTCTTGTTCAACAAGCAATAGTTAAAACAACACTGAACACATAGATTTAAGGAATAAAGCAGTCCAGAGACACACACTTATGTCTTCCTCCCTTTTTTTGTGTTTTTTTTTGGGCGGGGAGAGGGGAAGGACAGAGACTCACTAATTTGCCCAGGCTGGCCTCAGACTTTCAATCCTCCTGCTTCAACCTCCTGAGTAGTTGGATTACAGACAAGGATATGACACCATGCCTGACCTGTATATGGTCTTTCCCATTCATCAGTAGCCTCCCTTTGCACCTAGGCTACAATCCATTTAACCTTAGTTGGCTGTTAAACTCCTTGTTAGGATAATAAACCTTATCTATTGTAAGAATAAAGTTCTTCACAGGATCTTCCCAGAGTCCTTTCACATTGTACCCCCAAGGCACACAAATGGCCTCTTTATCACATTCAAGGTCTGCTCCTGGAATAACTTTCAGAGTTCTCCACAGAAGGATGATACAAATTCCATTCTGTAGCAATGGTTGATTATGGAAAATGAAGGTAAGATAATAGCTTACTTTTCTGAATATGTTAAAGCATAGTAGCCAACAATGTTAAAGACTGTGATGTTTTAGATTACATCAAATAATGAAGTAACTGCAAGAGACCAATTATTGGCTTTTCCTCGGAGAAAATAGAGGGCTTTTTAAAAGGCCTTTCCTGCTTTTATAATATCACTGAGTTTTTTTTAATATCAACATTATTTGCTTCAATAAAAGTCACTGCAGCATGGCGGAAGTGGAATGAAACAAACCAGAACAAATATAAATAAGTTTCCAAAACATGACAAAGAGATGCTCAAAATAATAGCTTTTTATGACTTAGGAATTTGGCTGTTTGGAGAATTGATTCATATTTTGCCTTATCAGAGGAAATCCAATATCACATATTAAATTTTACCACATTTTCTAAGCAAGAAAATATCATGTTAGGAAGGTGAAGTGGCACTGAGAAATGGATTGAAGAAGAAAAAATCTCTCCCATATCAGAGAGGAAAGGAAGCAGATAATGAGGAGTCCTGATTAAATACAAAGCTATGACCAGGCAGGGAAGCACAAAGTAGGCAGAGGAAATCAAATTCTGACAACCTGATCTGCACCGTGCCTATACCAGTGGAAAAAACAACAACAACAACAAAAAACAGGTGTAATCCTTGGCTGGTTGTTCCTTCTTCATTTCCTGAAC
The DNA here is from genome assembly GCF_047511655.1 of Castor canadensis. NCBI lineage: Eukaryota > Metazoa > Chordata > Mammalia > Rodentia > Castoridae > Castor > Castor canadensis. The sequence goes on along the minus strand of NC_133392.1, from coordinate 91,483,678 downwards.
AAATAATTCAGAACTCTTTTATCATACACTGGTTGCTTAATCAGAAACCTGTTTCCAAAACAACCAAGAAAAGTAGAAATACTGCTCTCACACAAGATCACAGTGCATGGGGCTCCTGTCATGTGAGTCAAAACCACGCATGGTTGGGATTGGACTCCCCCCACTCCATTCTTGCATGTCACAGAATTCATATTGATGCAGAAGCTGCCTATTAGGAGACTGGATGACTTCTCATGTTTATTAATGAAAATTCTGTACTGCAGTCTGGGTAGATGGTAGAAATATTGTAAGCCTTTGTGAGTAGAAGATTTTCACTATTATAATCCTAATATATTTCTACAGGGTAACGACACAGCTTATCTAATATACAATGATGGAGTCCCTAAATCTGTGAATTACAGCAGAAAGTATGGACACACCAAAGGTATGACGATGGCTCTTAGTTTCTCTTTCTTATTGGAAATCATCATTTTCTTTTTTTTTTTTTTTAACTTGGCTTTTCTGCTGATGACATCGATTTCTTTTTTTTTTTTTCATTTTTCTTTTATTATTCATATGTGCATACAAGGCTTGGTTTATTTCTCCCCCCTGCCCCCACCCCCTCCCTTACCACCCACTCCACCCCCTCCCGCTCCCCCCCTCAATACCCAGCAGAAACTATTTTGCCCTTATCTCTAATTTTGTTGTAGAGAGAGTATAAGCAATAATAGGAAGGAACAAGGGGTTTTGCTGGTTGAGATAAGGATAGCTATACAGGGCATTGACTCACATTGGGAAATCATCATTTTCTTAAACCTTTCATCTTGAACATTCTTAATGGCTTATTTTGACTTATTGAAATGTATGGTTTGTATGATTACTATGTAACAGGTTGTAAAACAGTTATATAACTTGACTTGGAAATATCCTTCTCACAAATCCCATTTTCTTTCTTTCTTTTTTTTTTTTTTTAGTGGCACTGGGGTTTGAACTTAGGCCCTTACACTTGCTAGTCAAGTGCTCTTACTGTTTAAGCCACTTGACCAGCCCTTTTTGGAGATGGATTTTTTCAAAATCGAGTCTCAAACTATTTGCCTGGGGCTGGTCAAAATCTTCCTGATCTCTGCCTCCTGAGTGGCTAGGATTGCAGGCATGAGCCACTGCACCTGGGCTTTTTTTTTTTTTTTTGACTTTTTATACCTGCTTTTTGGAACTTCCTGGGGTGTTACTACACAGACAACCATTATTCCTTCCTGAGCTGCCAGTTCTGATGCTTTTGAAGATTAAAGACAAATTTACCTTTAGAGCATGATCTTGAATGTACTTGAGTAAAAATTTTAAACAATTCAAATGGATAGAAAATGAAAAGTAAAAGCGTTCCTCCCCAGGGTCCTCACCAGTCCCCTTCTCAGAGGGGACAGTGCGTCTGTTGTTCCTGCTCTGGACTCATCATTTAAGCAACGCCTGTGGGTTGTCCACTGTGAGTGATAAGCAGTTTATCTCATGCCTTTCCTCCTCACCAATTTGGTTAGTTATATTCTGGGTCTTTTTTCTTTTCCAGAGCTGCTGGGGTTTGAACCCAGGACCTCATGCCACTCCACCAGCCTGGTTCTTCTCTTGGTTTCCTTCATAACTTTAAGTAGTAGTTTGTTTCTTAAGCCATCATTTTAGTGGTAGGGAGTCTCCTGGCTCCCTACTGTTGAGGAAATGGCCACTGCATACTTCCCATCCAGCTCATTACAGCCTTACATCCTGACTGCTATTGTTAGACCTGTAGTTCATCTGATCAGTGTTCTTAGAGGTTTATTATTTGGGGGATCCATACTTGAACTATGTTTTCCTTTTATATATTGATTCTAAAACCTGCAAACCAATGATTAGGAGGAGTGCTAGACTATATAAGGGTACACAGAGGAAAGCCAGGAGCTGTTTCTCCTTCCACTTATCCAGTCTTACATCTTTAAGTCTATGCAGGTTTAAACAAAAGGTTCCAAGCATAAACTCTCTTCTTTCAAATTATACCATGTGTTACTTGCTTCATAATTGGGTCATGGCTTTTGCAGAATTGTAATTTTTCCTGTAGTATGTAATTACTTTAAAAAATTTTTTTGACAGAAGAAAAGTTATTTACTACAAATCCTTTTTTTTTTTCTTTTTTTTAAGTACTGCGGTTTGGACATAGGGCCTACACCTTGAGCCACTCCACCTGCCCTTTTCTGTGAAGGTTTTTTTGAGATAGGGTCTTGCGAACTATTTGCCCAGGCTGGCTTTGAACTGAGATCCTCCTGATCTCTGCCTCCTGAGTAGCTAGGATTATAGGCGTGAGCCACTGGCACTTTTTTTCTTAATATATTTTAAAAATATGTGTTTTAGAGCAAAAACTCAAGCACTGACTTTTCAAATACCAGTTAGTACCTATCTGTACATGAATATACTCATAGGTACAATCTCTGTGTATATCCACAGAGACACCAACAAATCTACGTTACACTATAAATAGGTGTATGTGTGTATGTAATGTATGTATACACACATTTTAGTTACGTTGATTGATTCATAAGCTTACATTGAAAAAATTTACTCTTCATGATGTGCAGTTCCATTTGAAATAAACATTTTTAAAAAGTATTTTTAAATCATTTTTCATATAACAGTAATTTTGTTATATATTGTTATTATATACAGTAATTTCATTATGGTAATCTTGGTCATTTTCTATTTATAAATTATGCATTAAAGAAAAATTCAAACACACTTAAACCTTTGTACTTTTTCTAAAATATGCAAAACATTTTTATAAAACTATTATAAGTACTATTTTTCAGCTTTTTTTCAACTTATAATATTATCAGGAACAACTTCCTAGGTAATAAGTAGTCTTCAGAATAAGTACTCTCAAATATTCCAAACTCAAATGCCTTCAGGGGACAGCAGATAATGTCAGCAAGTAAAGTGAACTCACCTAGCAGGTAATTGGAGAAAAAATACAATGTCTGAAGGGGATAGTTAATTCTCACTTTGCCTTATATGGATACAATTTCTCAGGAGATATCGAAAATTAGTATTTGTGGAAAAACACTCCAGATTTTGAAGGTCAATAATGAATTCAAAGTTTTAAAATCACAAACCTATTAAATTATATTTATATCATTTAATTATATCTATATAACCTATTAAAATGTATCTTCAAGTTGCATTTGGCCCATTGACTGCTAATTTGCAATTTGTAATTAATATAATCTGTAATGACTGTCAAAAGTCATGCACACTGAGAGATTTGGTTTAGTCAAGTTTCCCTTGATGGCCCTATTTACAGGTAGCCTAATGATTTTCATAACATGCCGTATTCTACAATCTCTCCTCCAGTAACCTTTGACTACCACTCCTACTCCACACAATTAGTTGTTGCAAGGGTTTGGGAAAAAGAAAACAGGGTTCAATGTGAAGTTGGGTGTTCTCTTTGCCAACAGATACCCTAATATCTGTGACATTCATCCCAGGAGACTTGGATTACAGCAAAACAATGTATTCATCTGGACAGAAGAGTGAACTTGAAGGTCATTCAGCTCTGTTAGGCAATGGAACTTTCAATAGTTTCCACTTAGACATAGGTATTGTTTCTATCTCCACCAAACGGTATGCTTTCTTAAAGCATGCTCTTTGAAAAAGACATAAGTTTCAGGCATTTGGCTTCCATTCTAATAACAAGGCAAACAAGAATGAATTTCAGGTTTGCATATTTATATACACACTACAAAGGCTAGGTACCATATCAAACTTATCCTGATATATTTATAAACACAGAAATAGTCAGAGATGCTTATTGGACATGGTTCTTTTTTGCCATGGTGTAAGATGATAAAAACTTTTCTAATTTTTTTTTTCCTTTCTGGCTTTCATTTTAGAAAGCAACAGAAATTTTACAAAACATGAATAGCAAAGAAACACTAACATGCCTCCTTTTTCTCTCTTTGCCTCTTCTATCAGATCTGTAAAACTGGTTGACTCTTCTCCAATAAACAAGTCTACAGTTTTTAAAACAAAACACAGTCAGTATATTTCTTCATTTGATATTTTTTTCTTTTAACTCTGCTTTTTTAGCAGGCTTTTGAAAATATCTCAGTTGCTTAACAGTAAAGACACTATCTGAAGCTTGCCTGGTGACTCTAGTTTAACAAGGTCAAATTCCAATTTAGCAAATTTGCATCCTGCCAAAACAAATTTTCCTTGTAGTTTCAACATGCAATTCCTCTTAACTCTTCATAGGGTGACTTTCCTGGCATCCCTTTTGTGGTGGCTTATTATTAGTAATGGGGCATTGTAATATGTGTCCGAATTGTTTTTGAAATACTTAAAAATTGATCATGATCCTTGTGGTTATTAGCCTAATAAAACATTAGCCTAAAGCACAAACAGCCTAAGCCGCCTGGGCCTTATTGTAAAAGGAGTTTTGTTTTTCTAATTTATCTGTATCAAATGTATCTTTGGTAGGTTTGCTGCTGTGGAACAGAATCCAGGGGTTCTGGCTGATTCATTCCATTCCCGGGTTTCCTTCAGTTCCCGAAGAAGGCTATGATTATCCATCTACAGGGAGACGAAATGGACAAAGTGGGATCTGCATAACTTTCAAGTACAACCAGTATGAAGCGATAGGTAACACCAGAATGTGTGAAAGGAGATAGCAGTGTTGAAGAAGTCATGGGAAAAGAATTCATAAAAGTGCACTTCATCTGTTAATCTATCCACAGGCCCTCTGATACCTAGATTCTAATTCTGGCCTCTGCTATGGTAAAACAATGGGCAGGCTCACTTATTAGTCCTCAGATCCTGGTCTACCAATGACCTTGTTGAATTTGATCAGGACCAGTAGTTTCAAATGAATTCAAGAGCCAGGTAAGGACAAAGATGGGTGAAGCCAAAAGATAATGCATGGACACTGGGGACAGTGACACCAAGGGTTTGACTTTCCCCTGGGTGTCTTCAAAGGCCTCAGTGCCACAGAATTGTCACTGTACAGGAATACAGGCCTACTGATTACAGATCTATTTTTCAAGAGGCACCAGAAACCTAGAGGGTGTATATGTGTGTGTGTGTGTAAGAGAAAGATACTTATTTTTAAATATGGACTCAATCTTTTTTTTTTAATTTTGCAGACCAAATGTCTGTATGCTGCCAACACTACACCTCAGCCAGATGGACTTCTTTTAAGAGCTCAAGTGCAAATAGTCCAAAATACTTATATTTGGCAAACTATAGTGTGGAAGGAAGAAAAGTAGGAACATCATTTTACTTAGGAAATTGATAAGTAGCAGTGAAGAATGACTTGCCTCTAGATACAGACCATTTAGAAAACGTTTCTCATTAAATTCCCATCTTATGACAAGTACCATGGCACTTCTTAACTCAGTCAAGCTCTAATCTAGCTAGTTGAGTTCATGCAATAGTTAGAGAGCTCAATATTGGAGATAAGGTATGTGCCATGATGACTTGATTTTTCTTGAAGTTGAATAATGAGTACAAGGAATTCTCTGCTTTTATATATGGATATATAGGAGGAAAAATATATCTGGTCTCCAGGCCATATTATCTGAGTTTGAATAGTAATTCCATCAGTTACAAATTTTATAACCATAGACATGCTACATAAAGTCTTGGTTAATTCATCTATAAAGTGAGGGTGGTGGTAATAAGAGAACTTAACCTAATAATGAGGTTGCTGTGAGGCTTAAATGAGTAAAAACATGTAAAACCTGTGGAACAATTTCTGGAAAGTAGGAAGGTCTCAATAGGTGTCAGTTACTTCAACCAAAGCCATTTGGAGACCATTGCTTGTGAAAAGGGAATCCCATGCTTGGGTTTTGTTGTTTGCTTATATTGTTTTGCTTTTTAATCTGTAACAAGATCTATACTATCAATAGGTATTTCTATTTGTATCCAAATTCTCAACTTTTCTTTACTGTTTCTTGATTCAGATTTTCAGCTCTTGGTCTGCAACCCAAACATCTATAGCTGTTATATCCCGGCCACCTTTCACCAGGAACTTGTCCACATGCCCCAGCTGTGTGCCAGGTTCAACTTACCAAAGATCCCTGGTCGGCACCTCACCACACTTCAGTCAGCCCAGGGACAAAACTTCCTCCACTTTGCAAAATCTGACTCTTTTCTTGATGGTATGAAAAACCATTATCAAATAGTATGTTATATAACTCTGCAGTTGGACCCCTTATGGATTACTTAGAGAAAGAATTCTGATTATTCAGGGGAAGAGAAGCAGAAAAGAAGGGAGGAAAGAGGAAGGAAGAGAAAAGAGACATCAGGGATCAATGCAAACATTTCCCTAATCCACTATTCAAGTGTAGGATTGTTGATTCAGCCACAGAAGGTTCTCAGAGCCATACAGTGAGGGGCCCATAAAAACTCAATCTCTAGCTTCTGCTGGGCACGCAGGCCACAGCTGTCCCCTCTTCTCCCATCCCCTAAGCAGTTACTTTGAGTCTTCCTTATTCTCATCCCTTACATGACCCTGGCCCCTCCCCAACAGAAAGAACAAAGATCACCAGGGAGAAACCACTTTACTATCCTCCTCACCCCAATCCTTCCAACATTCTTACCTATCTGTTCCCATCCCAACAAAAGCTACATACCCCCTGTTCCCTGGAATGCATTCTAGCCTCAAATCACCTTGATTTTTCACTTGACCTATTCTGCCTCTCTGCTTCAAGTCTCCCACTCTATAGGTTCCTTCTTCATAGCTTACAAGCATGCCTAAAAATCCTCTTTCATTTCTACATTCCTTATATCTCTGTCCCCTCTCCTCACACACACCACCAAATTTCTTTTGAAAATCGTCAGAGCCTTCACTTGCTGAATTCTCCTTCCCTATTGCTTTGCTTCTGTCTGTGGATGCCAATCTCTCCTGAGACAACAATGGCCACCTTAGATGACCTTGCTGTCTGCCTTGCCTACTTGCTTCCTTATATTATACATTGGTTGTAATTTGCTGAATGCCTAGTATTTGCCAAGCCCAATGTCAGGCACTAGAGATGCAAAAATTAACAGAAAGAAAAAAGCTCTATAGATATTGGTACAGTTGAAACCCTTTCCTTTCTAACATTACTCCTTGTTACTGATTTTTGGGAGTATCTAGTCTCTACGTTTTCCTTTAACTTCATTCAAGTGTCTTCTTCCAGACCTTACTCCTCTGGCTACTCCTTAGGTCAAGGGATTGCCATGTGATCCTCTACCTTTCCTTATCTCATTCTACAAACCATGCTGGGTAATTCCAGCAGGCCCTTAGGTGATTCCCAAGTCCGGATCTCCTCCTCAGCCCTGTGTACTGACTGACATACTCAACAAGAATAGGTCATTTCTACTTGGAGGTGGTACAGCCCCACCAAATACAACATGCCAAACTCATCTCATCATCATCCCTCATAAACCCATTCTTTTTCTCATGTTCTACACAGTCACACAGGCATTCTACATTCCTTCTTTCCTCATTCCTCTTATCAAACCATCAAATCAATCAGTTCCAAGTCCTTAATAATTTCTACATTAATCTTATCCTCTCCAAACTTTCTGCCACCACCTTAGTCCATGCCCATGTGTATTGTCACACTTATTGTGACAACCTTATGTTTTTCTATTTCCTTTCTAACCCATCCTTCTCAATTCATTCTGCATACTGCTTCTCACTGATATTTGTGATCATAAGTCAGTTTCTATTAATTCTCCATTAACATTTCTTTAACATTTCTCCATTGATTTCAGGAAAATCCAAACGTTTTAGCATGACTTATAAAGATCCTTAAAACTGACCTGGGTGTGTGACCAAATGATAAGGGAACCTGCATTAACCAGCATAAGGTCCCGAGTTCAAACCCCAGTACCACCAAAAGAAAAAAAAAATCCTTAGAACTGGCCCCTGATTAATTCTCTAGCCTTATTCTTTCCAAGGGTGAAAACACATATTGGTCCTTGGATATGTGGCACAGAAGATGTTTGTAGGCACCAACATCATCATAGTAATCATATTATCTTTTATTTGCATATCACTTTAGGATTTAGAAAATGTTTTTCCATATACTATCTCAGTTATGTTGTTATTATTGTGCTTTGACATCCACATATCAGGAGCAAGTGAAGATTTCCATTCCTGAAAATATTTTCAGAAGCTTATTTAAGTATAAATACCAACCTTCTATCTCTCTTTTTCCAAATCCTAGACATCTTTGCAGCATGGATGGCTCAACAATTGAAGACACACTTGCTAACAGAAACTTGGCAGCGAAAGAAACAAGAGCTTCCTTCAAACTGCTCCCTTCCTTACCATGTCTACAATATCAAAGCCATAAAGATAGCTCAACAATCTTATTTCAGTTCTTACCAGGACCATGCTAAATGGTGCATTTCCCAAAAGGGCACCAAAAATCGCTGGACATGTATTGGAGACCTAAATCGGAGCCCACACCAAGCCTCCAGAAGTGGAGGATTCATTTGTACCCAGAATTGGCATATTTACCAAGCATTTCAAAGATTAGTTTTATATTATGAGGACTGTAACTAGACTTAGGGAAAGGACATATATACTCATTGAAAACATTGATAATGAGATTTCTTGCACAGAAGCCATTTTTATATATTAAAAGCCTCTAAATGTACTCAACATGCAATAAAATAAAACACATGCTTACCATTTTATGTTCTAATTGGTAAAAACTTACCTCTTTTGCATTCATGGTATCATAAACCTAAACTATGACGTACAACTAAATGATAACAGTGAATTAAAGGGAAAATTTTTTTCCAAATTAGTCATCTCCAGTTGTCCAGCGATTGATTGGTCATCTTGTAAATTAAATTTCATCTCCTCCATGCAGACTTCCTTTACTCTCTTCACCATCCTTTTGTGAAGAAAAACAGCTCCTTCTGTACTTGCACATGATTCAGTCATATTCATCCTACAGTTCTGTCTCACTGGTTTAGGTTCAGTCTTATTTGTCACTCTTGCAGGTGCTACTTACTAGTTGTTCTAAATTCTCTGAGCACTGTTTTTTGTAATCTATGAAAGAAAAATAACGATAATATCTAGGTATGTTCAAGTACCTAGCACAGAACCTGATGCATAGTTAGCACTTAAAAATATGAGTGGCACTTGAATTTGAGAAAAAAGGGCAAAAAGAAATTTTAGAAATGAGTAATATATATTTTTTAAAAATGTAAAGTTAGTTTAAGAGAGACAGTGTTGGAGGTGTGACTCAAGCAGTAGAGCACCTGTGTCGCAAGTGTGAAACACTGAGTTCAACCCCCAGTACTGCCAAAAAGAAATAAATGCAACCTATGAACTTGAAGGAAATAAATGCAACATAAAGAAACCAGAATCAAAACTAACAATTTTAGTTTTAGTATATTTCTTTTTCTAGCATTCTTATCACTAAACATAATTCATATATAAAAGAACATTAATAAACTTATAAGATACAATTGCTAAATAAAGCTTGAACTGTAAGTCCCAAGTTCAAGAAGCTTACAGTCTAATAAAAATAATTACAATATTATAGTTAGCACTTACAATGTAGTAAACATTCAGCCCATATTTTGTTATTTAACCTTCACAACAATTCTGTGCAGTAGGAAATATAATCCCCATTTTACTGACAAGGAAATAGAGGCATAGAGAATTTCAGTAATCTGCTTAGGTCTATTTGACTTCTGAGTCTATGTTTTTAGCTTCTATTCCAAGATACAATAAAAAAGAAATGAGGCAATATAAGATAATGTCTAACTTGGTATCTCAATACAATAACAACAACAACAACAAAAACAAACCATGGGACCTAATGGTTTGATGACTAGCAGAGAAAAAGCTGTTTATCTTCCTGCTAGAAGCAAGTATAAGCTCTGAGCATGTTGAATGCTATCTAGATAACTTATTTGAAAATCTGAAGAGGCCTCAAAAATATTTTAGCCTCTCAGAAATCACATGAGTATAAAGAATCCCAATAAAATAGGATTCTTAGAGAAAAATCCAAAAGCACAAGATAATGATTTTAAAGCTGAAGAGGGTCAAAACTTAATCTAATGGTATAGAGAGGGATGAATAACAAGTAAAAAGAAAGTTAAAATGAAGGATTTCTACTGAACTGAAAATACATAATAGGGGCTGGGGACATGGCTCAAGTGGCAGAGTGCTTGCCTAGCAAGTGCAAGGCCTTCTCTCTCTCTACATAGATATAAATACAGATATAGATAATAGGTTGGAGCCCCCTTCCCCAACAGGTAAGTCCAGATCTTCTAGAAATGTGGCTGCATCCCAAACTCATCAAAATAATCTAAAAACAGAGATCAAAGTCAGATTCCATAAAATGAAGAGTGGAGGAATGTGACAGATTTAAATGAAGGATGTGGCTCCTGCTAAAGAGGAGATGGGAAGTGGCTGGACCCTCCTCGAGAAGGAAAAATATTGAAAAGGACTTGAATGGTCCTGTTGTTCAAGGATATCAAATCACGACCCTAGGAGGAAAGAATATATCTTGGTGTTGGTAACAACCTGTAATGGAGCTGAAAGACAGCCACAATAAATCCAAGTGAGCATATGAGCAGGACTGTTACCCAGTCATGTTGATTCCTGCAGGGACACTGGGGAGGTTTCTTTAGGGAATGACAACATTGGAAGGAAATTAAAATACTTCTGAATATAAATAATGCTGTTATTGATTCTCTTTGGAAGAAATGGAGGGCATGGAAAATAATAATGAATGAAATATAAGTTCTACATTGTGGCTTAAAACACTGGAATAAAAAACCCATATCAAAGTTGGGAGTATATCTTACCAAAAAAAAGTGTAAGATTGTAGTTGGCTACAGACTTGTTAATGTGATTGTGAAGAAAAGAAATTAAAAACTGAAATAGACCTATAGAAGTAATTACAGTAGAAGATGGCAGTTCTAAAACGCAAATGCAAATAATTTCTGTCTACCATCATAATCTAGAAGAGCTATTGTCCACTGTCTATTACTGATCATTTCCTCTTCAGCTTCAATGACTCGACAAAGTGTGGGGTTGTAACACCAATAAATAAATAAATAAACAAACCATAGGCCAAACTAAGTTGATCAGATTTGGGGGAGAGTTTAAAGTAGGAGTAACAGGATTGTGTTTTGGGGACTTAGACAATTGATCTGGAAGAAGGGCTCTGTGTATTGCAGCTAAAATCATCATTTTCTGCCAGGTGCATACTAAAGTAGAATATTCTGGACTGCAAAAGCTAGAGAATGGGGCAGACATGCTGCAAGAAGACCAAGAGCACAAACAGGGTGATATCAACCAGATATCAGTTGAGTTCCTCATGAGCCCAGCTCTTCTCCCTGGTCACGTATTCTATGACATATCCCTATATTCATTCATTAAATGCCCCAGTTTTAGCTTACACTATCTTGGGTAGTGTTTTGTTTCTTGCAAGCAAACAATCCTCAACTGAATCATATAGAAACAAGAATAACAGTGTGCATGTGGTGCTAATCATTTCTGTTGAAATGATCAACATAACTCCCAGTCTCAAGATCTCAGCTGTTTTACATACCAACATGGTATATGGATTATAAAGGAAATAAACTTGAGATTATAAAATAGGATGGAAAATATGCTTTCACAGGAAGCAATACAAAGAAATTAGTGGGATAGAATAAGAAAAGGTAATGATGGGACTTCAAATATTCAGATATTGACTAACGTTCTCATTTAGCTAAAGTAATCCATGATGGGCTTTTGGCTTAATACACTGACAATTTTGTCTCTCAAGGAGTAGATATAATGCCTAGAAGAATTTCAACTCTGAACCTAAGTCTTACAAACAGAGGACATTTTCAGTAAAATGAAAATAATGGTGTCTTAGAAAAGTGTGCCTGAATGATCACCAGGGGGAAAAATAGCTGAAAAAAATCAAGCTTAGAAGACTTCAGATTGAGCTACAATAGAAAATGTGACTCTTAAAGAAAATGCAACTCCAGATGTTAAAATGAAATTCTGACTATGTGATTTCTCCATTAGGAAGAAAAGAAGAAAGGATGAAGGGCAAGCAGTGCTCTGTACAGTCTGATTTTCCACAAGCTCATATATGAATTGAGTGTGTACAAATTATAGAGAAAAAGGCCAATAAACAAAGAAGAATGAAAGAATGGCACCAACCTGTGTACAGAGTTATATGAAAGCTAAAACTTCAATAATCACTATTTATAAAAAAGTTAAGAGTAACAAAAATTGTTTTCTACTTATGTTTGGATCAGGAGATAATTATAATTTTTGAATGCCAACAAACTTTGCTTTATTTCTTTTTAGTGAAGGTGAGTGATATTCAAACTAAGAAGGTACAAAAAATGATCAGAGAATTTAATCAAGATCTCTGCAAAGCAAATTTAAAAGAAAACACAATTCCCTATCATGAGGTTGTGTTTCCAGATCCAATAAATGACAGTGACAACTGCTGAAAAGAAAATGATCTTTGAGGTGACATAGAAGACAGGTTTTACTTTTTAAAAATTGGATGGAAGATGTGGTCTCAAATGTAATACCCAACAAGGATCTTCAGTGAATCTTTTAAAGGACTAAGTTATAATTACTTGGAAAACAAACAACTACACAATCTTCAGATGTCAGCATGAACCAGGTTGTTTATGAATCAGACATTTTTGAATGCCTCATTTCTACTTCTGATGAGTGTTATAAGACTTGTGGATTATAAAATTGTAGGTTTAGTATTCTGGAGCAGCAATAAACCAAAGGTCTTTCTTAATATCTTTGAGGTCAACATGATATCATAGGATGAATGAGAGTATAGTTCAGTGAATTTATGCATTATTCAAAGGGTGGTAAGAGAGGAGCTGTGCCAATTTAAAAAGAACTCCTTGGTGTCATATCAAAGGGCCAAAGTACTTTTTCCAATTGAATCCATTAAACATTCTGTACCAGCCTCTGTAATGAGCAGAAGGAGCAATCAACAAGACAGACATCCTCTGCTCTTATAGATCTTATACTTCCTGTGGTCCTTAGCCCTCTTTCAAAAACATTTTTAAATGATTTCTACAGTTTAGGCCTTAAGTGTCCACCAAATGTCCATGTGACACTACTGGGAGGTTGTGGAACCTTTAAGTGGTAGGGTTTAGTGGAAGGTCTTCAGGTCACTGAAGGCATACCCTTGAAGGGGATTGTAGGATCCCCAGTCAATCTCTTCCTCTTTCTCTCTTTTTTGCCTCCCAGCCATGAAGTGAGCAATTTTGTTCTGTTACATGCTCCTGCCATGACATGTTGCCTTACTATAAGCCCAAAAGCAATGGGGCTAATCAATCATGGACTGGAACCTCCAAAACTGTGAGTCAGAATAAAGTTTCTTTTTATAAGTTGATTATATCAGGTATTTGTTACAGTGATGAGTATTTGACACAATGACTTTGGTGAGCATCTGAAAAATACATTTATTAAATTTGTGGATGACAAATAGGTAAGAGAAATAGCAGATCTAGAAGACATGATGACATAGGCTTCCCAGGGGATCTTGAAAGGCTTGTATAATGGGTTAAATCAAATAATACTAAATATAATAAGGATAGATACAAGATTCTTCCCTTGAATCAAAATAAAACAAAACAAAGCACAATGGTCATCAGAAAGGTATAGGCTGAAGGGAAATATAATGTAGCAGCAGACAATGTAAAAAATGACCCAGAAGTTTTGGCAGAAACTAGTATAATTAAATAATGTGATTGTCTGACAAAAGAAATAACTAATACAATCTCAAGATGTATGAGCAGAAGGTATAGCAGAATGAGTAAGGAAATAGGCCTACTGGATCTATCCTGTTAGTGGTCTATGTGTTACCTGGATAAGGAGGATAGAAAGAGGGAAGTATAGAAGAAATTAGTCAGAATAGTGACGGCTCCCAAAACTGTAGAAAGAAATGAAAATGTTTGTGCCTGAACAACCTCCTTAGAGATAGGATATATCTTCAAGTGTATAAAAGACCATTCTGTGGAACTGAGTCTATACTTTTTGTACATGATGTCTAGAACAGAGCTGGGATAAAGGAATGGAAAGCTGAACCAGTTTCAGCTCCAAATAAATACAAATTGTGTTGTCCAAACCTCTTATCATGGCATAGGAGCTCTACAAGGCCTACCCTGGCTCCTTCTTCCAGCCACTTTTCTCACCTTTCTCCTACCCATTCACTACACTTCATCCACTGTCTTTCCTCTTCCTCAAACTCACTAGATTTAGCTCCAATTCAAATCATGCAATTATTTTTCCTTTTTTCTAAAAATCTTTTCTCCAAATATACATATGGCTGACCCCTTCTCATCATTAAAGTCTTCAATATTAAAGTAATTTTTTTGTGTAAATGATTGTCCACTGATTAGAAGGGGGTGTTGAAATCCCCACTCTTGTAGCACTGGAGCCTATCTTCTCTTTATATCTCAAAATGTCTACTTCATAAAGTTGGATGCTATAATGCAAGGTGAGACCATAAAGTCAAGCAAGAAATTAAACTCAATGGACAAACCATGAGTATTCTCAAGTTAATGGATGAATACTACAGTAAAGGCAATGATTTAAGGAAGTTAATCTCTGGCAGGATCTGTCTGAGCCTTGTAATTGATTTGAACTAAATGATGTCCCTTCAGTTCTACAACAGTTCATTGTTTTCCATTTTATTCCATTTTAGGAAACTCTTAACAATAATCCCAATATGGGATGATCAGGTCTTGGCCTAAAATATTAATAAGTAAAACAAGAAAAGATCAATGTGAGAGACTTTTTTTAAAATAAAATCTGTCAAGATTTCATGTCCAAATTAATAATATTGATAATTGTTTCCATGTAGTAGGTACTCAGTAAGTATTTGCTTACATATGATAAAATGCATGTTCTTGAACACTGCCAAGTGTTTGTGGAAGAAAGACAACAGATTTGCACACACTGTCCCATTCAGATTCCTTTGTTATCAGTGTTCCACAGGTATTGGTTGATCACAACCAGATGGAAAAAGATGTCCTCTGTTGTAAACAGAGAGCCTCTGTGACCTATTGACTGACTTTATTGGAATTATCCTCCAGTTGGGCTCACACCTGTAATCCTAGCTACTTAGGAGGCTGAGATTGGGAGGATCATGGTTCAAAACCAGCCTGGGCAAATAGTTTGTGGTATACCCTTCACCAAAATAACCAGAGCAAAATGGACTGGAGGCAGAGTACCAGCTTTGTGAATGTAAGCCCTGAGTTCAAACCCCAGTCCCACCAAAAAAAGAAAAATTATCCTCCATACAAATGATTTGTTATATCTTGATGATGTAACCAGACTAGGCCTGTATGAGGCAGCACTGTAAAGGGATTAAAATGATTTCGTATCCACTTTGCCAGCACTTATGAACACAGTCTTTTCTAATTAATCAATTTTAAAATGATTGCAGTCAAATGAATGTAGTTCTTTCAAATTAATCACTTCAAAGTTCCATCCCCCATTCTCATTCTTTTTGCCCTGTAAATGCCAGAGTCCCTTCAAAGCATCAACACAACTCCCTGCTTTAGGCAGTCATGGTTAGAGATTAAGATTCTGATCATCCCTAATCCCACTCACTCTTCCTTAACTGGCCTCTCTTCTCTTTCCACAAGCCCTGTTTATTTCTAACGTTACTCGATTTTTTTGTTGTTACTTCCCACATTTTTTTTTTGCAAAGTTCTTTGAAGGAAATGTTAAATATATTCATGTAATTTGAACCAATTAAGTATGCCACCCCATGAGAGCACAACAGTTCTGGCATCACAGCATTGGTATAAAACCTAGCTCTGGTGACCTTGAGCAATTACTAGCTGTGTGACCTTGAACAAATTATTTAACTCTCTAAGCAAGTCTCTAAACTGAAAAACAAGAATATTAATAATAGGAATTAGATAATTATGTAGAAGAGTTCAGTGCCTAGCACTTACCAACATTCCTTCACCTTCCATTTTAAACTGCCAGAACAACAATGGATATTAAGTATACTAATCAATCATATCAAATCAGAGGTTGAGAGAAAGCAGTTGCCATGTCTGCACCACATTCTAACTACTCAATTCCATGAAGAAATCAGTCCAACAGATTGGCATAAACTGAGTAGAGGAACTGCAAATGCTATTAGAATTGTTCCTTTTTTCTATGGTGACAGCGTTTTCTCAACAGACAAATGAATAAAAACCAGTCATTTTCAACTTTATCTCATACTTGTAGTATCAAGAGGAAATGAATGCATGACATATTCTTAGAGAAGATTAAGCCACACATGTAAGTCTTACAGGCATCCATGAAAGGTCTTTGCAAATGCTTTTAACACAAACGTTCCTGATACAGCAGGAACAAGCAGACTACACAGGGCTCTGCTGCTAATTGTTTACAGAGCAAACAGGAGTGAGACCTGTTTCTAGATTCTAGAGACTTCAGTTCCAGTTCTGCCACTTTCTAACTGCACAGCCTCAGAAGATTTACTTAAATCCTCAAAGCCCTGACTGCCTCACCTCTAAAATGAAGGAAATTAAGAAAGAAAATACATGTAAAGTTCTTACACAAAGTAAGCAGGCAATATATCAAAGCCAGATTTGTTGGTGCATGCCTGTAATCCCAGCACTTGGGAGGCAGATGCAGGAGGATCTTGAATTCAAGGCCAGCCTAGGCTATATAGTGAGACTCTGTCTCAAAAAACAAAAACAAACAAAAAAGGTATATAAAATCCCTATCCTATGTTAATAGAATAAAACTATGTGTTATGTTCTGGGTTTCTAAGCTGCATTATCTGAAGTATACATGGTGTTTTGGTACAAAGGAGAACTTTGTATCTGGATAATAAGCAGACAGGTGGTGTTCAGCAAATATTTGATAATTTGTTTTGGCTTTAATAGAAGTACTTTGTGTACCTAATACCTAGACTAGGATCTTCTTCATTACCTTTGTAGATTAGATAGGGAAGCCACCATTTTGCTAGGTCTCCAACTAATCTAATCCCAAGATCCTATCTCTTTTATTCACTTCTGTTTTTCTTCATTTCCTTTAGTACCAGGAAGTTTCCAGTGATTTGGCAGGACAGCTCTCTGCAGAAGGCAATCTTTCTTTTTAAGTATACTTGGACTGTGTTAAGCTTCTATGTTCAATTGTTACTGTATGATGTGATAAGGTATTAATAAAAGAATTGAAGGAAGAGGAGTAATTTTAAACAATTATTTTAATGAACTGATATCATGATCATATATCTACAATCTTCTGAAAAAAGATCTGTTTCCTTCTGTGTTGGGTGAGAAGATTGTTATAATCCTTGAAGGCCACTAACTCCTGAGGGAGATGTGGAGCTGCTGGCTTTGGAGGCAGGGATGGTGTATGTGTGTGTTGGAACAATGGGTTTAGAGTCAGGGAGCAGCAAAGAGGCAAATGGAAATCCCACCTGTTCATGTATGTGCTATGGGGAAGGAACACATAAATTAATTTTGAAAAACGTATCACAAGTTAATTTTTTGCATTTCTTTCCTACTTTTAGCATAGCTTTAAGTTATTTTTAAATTTTAAAATACTTATTTATTAAAAAAACATATGTTCAGTAGAAAGTATTATAGCATGCAGCCAAGCAAAAGGAAGAATTCAAAGTACTGTTAAAAAGGCCAATCAATGGTTGGGGAGGGGGTTAAGGGAGGTAAATTGATTAAAAGGGCCAAGAAGAAAGTTTTGGGGAGATGCAAATGTTCGATGTCTTGATATTGGTGATGGCTACAAGTATATATACATTTTCAAAATTTATCAAACTATGCTCTTAAAATGGGTATATTTTGTTGTATATAAATTATATCTCTATAAAGTCAATTACTTTTTAAAATACTTTTATAATCACCCAATTATAGTTACTTCTCTCATGTGCAGTCTTTCAAATATTTTTATACATCTTTTCATTCATATATTTGGATGTTTAGACAAAAATGGTATTTTTTAAATTAAATCTAACTGGTTTGTCATCTGCTTCAATTTTCTACTTTCTTTTATGAAAGTAGATTTTACTACCAAAACTAACTGCTCCCACAGTACTTACTTCATAAAACCCAAGTGGGAAAATTGCTTTGGGGAGAGAGAAACAGGAAACTACTTTGACTTTTATAGCTTCCAAGATCTCATTATTGACAATTTAATAACCATTACACACTTAATAGGCAGGGCCTCACTATATAAACATTGTATTGCAAGGGTTGCCATTGGTAATTTAATGGCAACTGATTGCTGAGAAACTCATTGGCAGCTCCTGCTGATATCCTTGACATCATAACACGTTTGCCTCTGACAAAGGTAATTCCATCTGTATTTCTATACCTGATACACAACCCTTTGCATCTGGATTTTTACCAGACAATTTAAAGGAGAAGAAAACAGAACATTTTGAACACTTCTTCCAAAGGCCAACCATCATTAATTCCTGAGAACCAATTGTTTCCTATCTGTTCAAGGCCTCAAGAATAAAGAACTCAGAGGAGGTAAACTCAAAACCATCCCTGCCATTGATATGGCTGCCAGTCTAACGGCCTGACTGCAGGGAAAGCAGCACTGCTCCCACCTAGCTACAACCTCTGCTCCTATGGATACATGTGTGCACACATGTGTGCGGGGGAGTTAGACAAAGAATCTACCTCTGGGGTAATCTGTGTCTCAGGTAGCTGGTTCCTAGAGAGCAAGAAAAGGAGCTATGAAACACCAACAATTTTGCCAGGGACAAAATAATTCAATCCCACTAACAGAAAAACAAAAATAAAACACAGGATTTCATGACTCACTTTTACAGCAGTGCCCAGCAGCTCAGGACCATCTGCAGATAAGGGTTTAATCAGAGCTTCCTGATGACTCAGGTCTACACACCTCCGCAAAGAGGAGGTGTACCTGATAATTAAGGACAAGCTGGTCCAAGCTATAGAGCTTGCTGGATTTGTCCCTATACCCAAGAAGTGAGACTTGTAGCTAAGCCTCAGCCCCATTCCGGGCCCAGCTGGGAGTTTGCAGGCAGGAAGGCCTGAGTTCTTTAGGGTCAGGGTGCTGCAAAAAAGGACTCAAGTGGCTGAACAGGCGGTTCCTGGGTTCGTGTCTGCACCTTGGAGACGGTTAGTGCTACTCTTGGACAGTCACCCGGCAGATGAAAGTAACACATGAGAAACAGTAAGTCAGGACACTCTGACAATAGCAGAGATGTAAAAAATGACAGAGTGCAAAACCAGGACTCCAAAAGCACAGCTGTCTGAAGCCATTTAGGTTTGGCCTACAGCCTGCAGATCTCAGACACTCCTGAGGGCACGACTGGATTACAGCATTGGACAATGATTGATGTCCAAAGTGAGTCATCAAGAAAAGGTCAAATTGTGCACAGAACATTTTGT
Source organism: Castor canadensis (assembly GCF_047511655.1). Lineage (NCBI taxonomy): Eukaryota > Metazoa > Chordata > Mammalia > Rodentia > Castoridae > Castor > Castor canadensis. The sequence continues at coordinate 91,464,277 of NC_133392.1, read as the reverse complement.
TTAAAAATCACTTTCCAAAATGGAAATTTTAAGTTGGCATTTAAGTTTAGGTTACAGTATGTTGGCTATTAATTTTACCCCTACTTAAAATATTAGATCTATCCATATTATAGTATTAAAACTCCACCCACAGAAAATTGTTTTTATCTAGATATTCTTTCTGATATATAAACATATACTCACACACACACATACACAAACATATGCATGCATATCTTTTAATCAAATGCCACCACTGATTATTCTAGATCCCATATCTTCCTATGTCTTATGGGATTTGATACTATCATTTCTCTTCTCCCACAGCTGTAGTTCTATGTTCTCTACTAGGCCTTGTTCTTCAGCATAGTCAACATGTTGAAGTCCCCCCACCTTGGTACTATAACAAATTTAAAAACCTACCTGGGTCCTACAACATGCAACCCTCCCCCTGCCACCCCGCCCCAATCACTGGCCCATGCTTCTTTTTCCATTCCCAATCATATTTTTAGGAAATGCTCTCAATCTTGTGTTCATTTCTTCAATGTATCTTCTCTTGCTAATTTCCAAAGCTTTAAAATAAGCTCTAATTACAGCTTTTGCACATTTGACCATGTTCCCTTTTAAAGTCATGCTTTCCTCTAGGTTCCTGGGATACTTCAGTGCCTTGTTTTCTTTCTACCTCTTTCCTACCAGGGTCTTCTTTCAAGTTTTCTTTTCTTTTGCCCTAATGCATTGTACTGTCCTGAATTTCCCCCCACTTGAACCATTCTCCCTGAGTAGTTGTACCTACTGTTGCTCTGATGGCAACCATATTTATGTTTCTGACAAAGTTCTCATTCACGTGAATGTACACACATGTGAGGTTGTAAAACAGTGCAGTGAATAGTTGCACGTTGATGGTACTGAAAATGTACCATATCCATGCCTCCTTCTTGCTCATCTGACCTGTCCCTTCTTGATTTTTCTTGTCTGAGAACCACTCATCTAATTATTTAACTTTGGAGACATAAAGACTTCCCTTTTCTTCATTCACTGATTCAAACAATCACCACCACCACTGGACTCTATCCCCTAAATGTCTCTCAAATCTACCCTCTCCAGTCAGCCTATATGCTACTTTACCTGGCCTTTGGATAGGGAATGTCTTTAGTCTTCACCTTCTCACATTAGTCCTCCTTGAACTCTTGCTTCTGTTACTTGGTAACTCTTTAGTATCTTGGACTTGGTAACCCAGATTTCCCAATTTTCCTCACCACCACTGCCCTGGAATTTTAGATTTACTCATACTCAATCCAGGCCACAAAGGCCTTGTCCTGGTGTGCTGTCCAAAAACCACTTACTCTTACCATTCCCTCCCCTACACAATAAGAAGGAGAGAAATAGGACAATTTCTTTCAGTTGAGGACAGTCTCTTATAAACTGCAACTCAATTATAAGTAATTATTACTTTTTCCTGGAATTATTGGTTCCTTTGAAGGTTTCAACTTCATGTTCTGAATAATTTTGAAGTTCTTGTCTGCTGACTTTAATGTCTAGATACCTGTAGAGCTGCTTGTATCATCTGCCTTTTTTCTTGATTACTAACTACATTTTATTGCATTGGTACATGTCCACTAATTTTGCATTTGCCAGACATTGTGCATAAAAATATCATAAAGATTCCAACAGCTGCTCTCTACCAAAGAGGGTTTCCCTTTTCCCCTGTTAGGAACGGAGGTTAAAACATTGATCATTTCAATCTCATGAGAAATTGAAGTATGTTGGACCTGAATTGCAGTTTTATCAAGACTTTCCCTCCCTCTGACTTGTTCCCACTACTAGGCCATGGTCTTTCTGGGCTTATGACTATGAGCATAGAAGTCTACATCTCACCTGCCCTCAAAGGTTCCAGGAAATCCAACGCTGCTGCTCATAAGTTTCAATCCAGATCTTTAGCCTCTGTTACCCATAGCTTCAATATCTGGCAAATGTCTTCAGGAAAAATTGGAGGTGTATTTGGGTTAAGGTCTCCAAACAGCCTTTGCGTCCTAAGCATTACGAAATTATGAAAGATGTCACTTTATTTTTTAGAACCTTTTGCCCTAGATCCATGGCCTCCTGTGCAGAACCAGAATTCAGCAACTGTGCTATGGGGAGAATCTATTGTATACTTAAATCTTCCTTTTTATTGTATCATCTCTTTATAACTGCCCAAGAATTAACTGGTTTTCTTTGCCGCAGCAGAGATTCTCTATCTAGGCAAACCCTTCAACACACACTTAGAATCAGCAAATCACCTGGTAGAAAGGTGTAGAATAATGTCAGATCAGTTTGAAAAGGATTCTACTCTTTGTAGGATTTTAGCTCATATATTTCTCATCACTTCCAAAAAAATATTGATGCCTTTAAAACATAACTTTTATAATTTAGCCAGGTTACCCCAGTGGTGAGCTGGAGAGTTTGGACTCCCATGAGCCTACTACATCTTACCTGGAAGTTAAAATCTCTTATTTCCACATTTCAAGATCGATTCTGATCTCCATCTCAGTATTTTGTGCATAATAAGCAATATTTTGCCATGTGAATTTTTAATTAATCAATTAACCATTTCTGAGTGAATAGTAATAATTTACATGAACTTAATGCTTAATGATATACAAAATATCTTCAAGAAAGAATGTGGTCCATATTCAGTATTCATTTAGTTCCTACAATACTCTTACATAGGAGTTGTAGCAGTGATGAGGAAGAAAAGGCAGCTACTATGACCGGTCTTTACTGTGCTAAGTGCTAAGCATTATGCTGAGTACTCTGCATATATTAACTCATTTAATATGCACCATAAGCTGGAACATAGAACATAGGTATTTTCTCCCCACTCCTCTATGAAGGAATCAAGGCTGTGAAAGGCTAAGTGATTTATCTAAGTGTTCAAAACCAGAAAGTAGAGGTTGGAATTCAATCACTAGTTGCCAGGGCAGGCTGTTTCTCAGTGCACTTCAGCTTTTGACTGGTATGATATCGGTTTCCTGCAGGATTTAATTAAAATGCCTGGAATCTCCAACATATAACTTTTTCTAAGTACTACATCAGTCTAAAATACAATTATGGATGAACTATCTGTCCCAAGTTGATAGGGAAAACACTTAGAAGTAAGGAATGAGACTTGGTTGCCTCTTGGGTGCCATATTTAGATGACATTTTCATTCCCTGGTCTTGAATCTGAACAGCAGTAATAATCTGCAAGATAAGTGATTACTTAGGATTAAGATGCATCTGTGGCAAAAGTTGAACCTCTTATGAGTTAAATTTATTACTTTGACTTCATCTGCACCTCGCTGTGAGTTAACTGGCCACAGATCAAATTACACTTTACAATAGAAGAATATAATGTTAAAATAAAAGCTATTCCATTTGTGATCTTTAAAATGCATTACTTAAGGAAATGAAAACTTAGTGTCTCATGTTAAATTATTTGCTGTCATTTGGAAAAAGAAAGATGTACTAAAAAGAAATCAGCCATTTTAGAAATTGAGTGGATAAAATGGATGCTGTCTTGGTTCCAAACCAGATTATTTATTTATTTTCTCTGAAAATGTTTATAAAATATTTTGATGCCATGCTTCCATTCAGTGTATAAATGAGATGAGGGAAAAGTGAACTGGCAGGGTGTCTTATCAGGCATATTATTAGATAAGAATACTCTTTAGTTAAAGCATCATCTCTAATTCTTTCCTTATAAAAATGTGCTTGAGAAATAAGTGATATAAATTTCCCTTCATCAAATAAGAATTTTAAGAAGTAAAAGGTTTTTCAAAAAAATCCTTTATTAATTCTGCCTGGAACTATTATCATTCTCAGTGAGTGAGTGGAATAATTATTATAAAGAGTATAGTACTTTCAGAAAGAATTGTCTTCATTTTATACTTCCTGTATGTGTATAGATTGCTTTCATTTATACATATACACGTTTCTTAATTAGATATAAACATATCAGTGTAGTTATGCACACATATATATGTTCATACATTCACACAGGGTATATATGCACTAGACATTCATTTCTAACCTACATATGAAGGTATTTATGAGCCAAGCTAGGTCCCTGGTGTAAATTGCTACATGGCTATTTCATGATCTCTCAAGGTATTTTCCAATTTATTTTATCATTTCCTTTTCATAAAAATATGTGATGTTTATATGAAAGAAATCTCTGTGCAAAGGGTAAGGTTGAATATTTTGTTCACAATCACAATAAAATCCAGATTCTATTGCCTGGTTGCCTATTCTTCCTTTTCACTTGGCTACCACTCTTGCTGGATAGGCTTTATTCCAGCCAGCCAAGTCTGAGAAGGACACCATGTCCCCATTTCCATCTCCTTAAATCAATTCACTCAAACAAAAGGTCATTGTAGACAGAAATCCAGTTTGACTGATTTCTCTCACTGTATTGGCCAGTTTAAATAAAAACGAGCAAACCCATGTCTTTATTTCTGTGTCAAACAGATGCAGCCTAAATACTGACTGGGTGCTGTAGCACTAGCCTCCCTGACCCATTTTAAACCCTACATCCTGGATTAAACACTTCTTTCTCTAATTAGAAAATAACTGACAGGAAGGGCAGAAAGGGTGAAAAGAGAGCCAATGACAGTTTTTAATTACAAAGGCGAAAAAAAGCTATTTTTAAAAATTGCAACCATAAGGGAGCAAGTGTATCGATCATACCATTATTTTTTCCTCTTTGTTGCTAGAATGTGGTCTATATTAAAAGATAGTTGTTGCCTTGGTGAAAATCTTCCCAGAGCAAAGTGATAGTGCTCCCTCTGCTGACCAAGAAGTCCAGACAGTTTGGTTGCTTTGGTGCTTGTTTTTTGTTTGTTGTTGTTATTTGCTTTTTCAATTTCAAACAAAACAAACAATGCAATTATATGTCTATAGGAAACAGCTTTGAACTGTATCTGCAAAATTATATTCCAAGGACATTAGAAACTTACATTAAACAATACTGGAAATTTTCTTCCATTCTACACATCATGAGACCTGAGGCAAATACTTACAAGGTGCAAAATCTCTCACTGCTTGGGGCTCTCTCTCTCTCTCTGTCTCTTTTTTTTTTCCTGTCCTTTAGCTCATGTGAGCCTAGTGATTAAGACCTTTTTCAGCTTGCTCATTTTAGCTCTTTTGGAGCCATTTGAATATTTGAGGGGCTAATATTCTTAGGGAATGACTTTTGCTAACCACTAAATGAGAGAGTGAATTCCACTGGAATCTTGAAATAATGACCATGTTTAATATTAAAGCTGAGAAGTGGCAGAGGTGGTCTGGTGGGCAAATGAGCACCACTGAATGTGGGTAGCCACAGCCTATCCAGGTAGCTATCACCAGAGGCAGTTAAGTTCAGGAGAGATTGGGGAATGGATAGATATAAAACCCATCAGCCTATGTGTCAGAAAAATCATGGGTATGGGTAAGGTCATACAAAGAAAGAATGTAGAAAATGAAAAGGACTGAACATGGACACTTGGAAAACATTCCAAATGTTCTTTAAATAGGCATGAAAGAAATTGTTAATGGAAACTGAGTCACAATGCTAAGAAATCTGGGATGAAAACTAAGAAATTATCAGAAGACAAAAAGAAGAGAATTTCATAAAGGAAGTCAACAGTGTCAAAATCCAAAGAGAAGTCAAGAAGGATGATAACTTAAATAAACCATTCACTTGGTTATTCTGGGGGTTCCTGGTAATCCCAAGAGAATTTTTGTGCTACTTGTGATGGTTAAAGTCCAATTTTAATGGTAGTTTAAATGACAAATGAGAAAGTAAAAGTAAGGGAAAAAACAGGGCCAAGAAATTTCACAGTGAAATAAAGGAGAGAGTAAAAGGGTGGAAACCAGAAGAGAGGTTGAGGTGAAAAAAATTTTTTCCTAAGCTCAACTAACTTGAATGTGTTTGAAGTTTAATGAGGAAGAGCCAATGAAGAGACATGATTGGTTCTGCCAGGTTCAAGAAAAGTTAGAAAGGAGAAAAGAATCAAGAGCACAGGTTGAGTCTTGGAAAAGAGTAAGAATACATTTTCATCTGGGACAGTTGGAAAGTAGGAATGAAGGTACAAGTGACTTTTGAATGATGAGGGAAGAGGGTTCAAAAGGACAGTGTTGCAATGAGGGCAAGGAGACTGGTGAAGGCTTTATGCTAGAGCAGTTGCTATAGGAGGAAAGAAAATCAAATCATTTGAAAATGTATGAAAGCTTCTCTAGGCCTAGCAGTGTAGGTCAGTGGTAGAGTGCTTGCCTAGCATGGGTAAGGTCCTAGGTTCAATTCCCAACACTAGAAAAAAAAAAAAAAACTTCTCTGGGCAGTATTGAGGAATATTAAGAATGGAAATATAAAGCTAAAGAAGACAAAATCAGCATGATTGAGTGGTTTTCTCCAGCATCACAGGCAAAACAAACAAACAAAAAGCATGAGAAGCCAAAACAAGTAATTGGGTGGATTCAGAGGTGTAGATTGTGACTGCCATTGGAATAGACAAGAGTGATGCTCTAGTGAGATTACAGAAGTGAATGCTGTTTCGTGCAGGAGGAACATGATGGTAAATGACGTTAACATGGAGAGAAAGGATGGGGCGAAGGGCAGAGGGGTGGGCTGAGAATTTGGGAAACTAAGGAGGAATCCAGAAATCAGATAATCAAAGGGACTGAAAATTGATTTAGTGGAAGAGTGAACTGGAAGAGGGAGGTTAAATGACATAAGCTGCAGGCTAGAAGGGGGTTTGAGAATTGAAGTTCTCTAGAATGGAGCAATTCTTAGTTCACAGTTTGCTGAAGGGAATGTTCAGGAGGCTGTCTTAAAGCACACTGCAACTTACAGCCTGATGTCAAAACCCTTATAAAGGTGCTAAGGTGAACCTAAATGATGATAATAAAGATGGAGCAGTGAGATGGCTCTCATTTTTAAGCCCCTACTATGTACATAGCCCTGAATGGAACTAATTTGCACATGATATCTCTTTTATTTGTTGCCACCCTGTGAGAAGTTAGTATTACTCCAGTTTTACAGAATATGAACTAAAGGTCAGAGAGACAAAGTGATCTACCCAAGGATCCTCAGCTGGTAAATGACAAAGATGGCATACATATGTTCCCCAGGCTGTTAAGCTCTGTACTGTATACATCAGTGTTGTGTCTCTAGCAAGTATAAAGGCCAAGGACATTTCAGGATTGTTTTTTTTAAAAGTCAAAGAAGGAAGGAAAAAGGAAAGAAAAGAAAGCATAAATTAATGACAAAAAGGAAGGAAAGACGGTTTCTAAAACCCATGTGCTTTCCACCATATCCCATTGTATCCCCAGTGAGTGTGGTCAGATTGGATGGCAAAATCTAATGTCCAGCTGTAAAACAGGAAGAAACCCTCCAATTGCTCCCTTATTTTCCCCTCCCCATTTAATGTAGGATTCCATTTTTAAACCAGAGCCTCAGCTAAATTAAGTGTCCTATAACAAGCCTTCTTGGTATATCTTCTATCTGCTCTAATTTATTATATAGACCAAGTAAATAAAATAATCTGTTCTTCTCTAACGTGCACATTTCCCAAGACTGTCCCAACTGTCATCCAAAATGGTAAGGAAAATGAGTTTTGATTCTTTAAGAAGAGAGACAAGTAGTACAAAAGGAAATTCAACTGGATTTTTCTGGTCAAAAGCTGAAGTGAAAATGAGAAATGTTTTGTGTCATTGCAAACTCACAGGGAAGTACTTTCTCACCACAGTCACTGGAAAGGAGAACATTATCACAAGTGTCTATTTTTACTAAATATTCATAAAAGTGTAATGTTATAATAAGAGAAAACTTAGCACTTATATATAGGTCCTAGGAAAAATTCCCAGGATCCTCATCAATCAAAACTAGCCACATGACACTCACTACTGCAAAATGTTGGTAAGCCTGTGACTACCAGGGTTCTGGCACCTAGTTCCCCAAATAGACTAGGGGGGTAGGTAGATAATAATCTCAAGTTCACAAGAACAGAGATCAGATTTTAAAGGGGCAGGAGGAAGTATGAAGTAAAACTGATTGACAGTCTTCATCAAGCAAGTCAGGCAGTTTCCAGAGGTCTCCTATGGACTGATACTTCTATGGTTTCTCCTGGGAATACAGGGGTGAGAAGTTGAAAGACTAAAAGGACCCTTTGGTTCCCAACTTGCACAGCTCTACTCTTACAAGTTTTATAAATGGGTTTTCCAAGTAAGAGTTCTTTAAAGCAAAGACATGCTGACCAACAAACAAAAACAGATAAGTTCTAAGGTTCCTTTTAATTTATTCAAAAATATGCTATGATTATAATTCTATAGAGTAGCTACCTTAAAGGTGAAATGCTACAATTTGCTGTGGTTCAAGGAGAGGCACAGGATCTGTTTGTTCCTAGATGGGGGACTGAAGGAAGAAAGGCAGATAGCAGAAGCCCAGAAGAGAAAAGGCCCATCAAGTGATCCTGAGGGGACCATGAGGAGTTCAAGGGGTAACGTGGGGTGCAGAAGGCTCTGAGGGCTTGCAAGGCAGAAGGGTTTTGACTAAGGTGATGGAGTGCTTAGGAAAATTCCACATTAGCTAAAACTGAACCTAAACCCAGCTTGAATTATTTCTGGTATCCAAGGAAACATAATTAAGGGATAGTCTTTCCTAGAATTGACAGAGGTAATCCTCAAAGTCTTAAAAACTGAGTTGTGTCAAACAAACAAGCTTGACTAATTGGAGGAAATTAATATCTATAATCAGACATGATAAAATAAGTATTGAAGAAGTTTGGGGAATGGATGGAAAGGATAAAGGAAATAGACCCATGCCCATTCTGTGCCTGAGGAGATAAGAAGACAGTGATACTTAAACCTATGGTCAAAATAGGAAAGTGACTTAAGATTTACAATATTTGTGTAGTGAAGATTCATTTTTAGTTTATGAATAATAATGTCTAAGAACAGAAGGAAAATTGTTATTAGTAGAAAAGCATATATTGAAGATAACTCATACATTCACTGAACTATTTGATTCTTAAATGTTTTTGTCTTCCCATATCAACATGCACATAGTAGGTGTTCAACAAATACATGCTGAATGAACAAATAATTTAACATTCTTGCAGGTATTAAGCCATGGAATCATCAAAGGTTTTTTTTTTTAACCATAAAATTCAGTCTTCTGAGAAGTGAAGGAGGAATTCTTCACAGGACCTATCAGTGTTAGGGAAACATTTTTAATACATTACAGACTTTAATACTCAAATTAATGATTCCTTTTTGGAAGAATGCTGTAAAGGATCTCTTCAAGTCTAAAATTATGTAAAATGTACTAGTAGTATGTATAGTAACACTGTCTGCTCTTGGAAACCAGCTTTGGGAGCAATGATGTTACTATTTTCTAAGCATTAATTACAAAAATAAAATGAATTCAGTATGTCAGCAATGTAGTATATTTAATGTCATTCTAGGAAAATACCAACAGCGCAATGTAAAGACTTTGCTGGAAAGGGGCTGGTGTGAAAGCTGAGTTTCTATATATAAAGGAAAAGAAAACACATTTTTATACCGTTTCTCATCAAAAGCTCTTCCTAAATTGAAATCTTGTGAGCCTAGATTAACACCATCAGGGAGTAGCTGCTCTCAGAGGACAAACTATTCCTAAGTATCCTAAGTTTATTTCTTTATAAGTCATAATTTTGCAAAATGTGATTTCTACCAACACAAAATATTAAGTAGACTCATGTTTGCATTTCTATTCCCAAATCTGACTGTTTTTTAAATAAAAATCTCTTTGATGATTACTGTTGAGCCAACTGTTCTAAAAATTATTCTAAGCTTATGTTCAACTTTTCTTACTATATAATTCATTATCAATAACAAGTATTAATTATGACAAATGCCCTTGTACATTAGTAAAAATTCCCAGTTCATGAAGGCACACATACTCTGGAATAGGTAATGGAAGAATATGAAATCAAAATACAACCTTCTAACTATCAACTCCATTTTCTCCCTTTTCCTCTTCCACTTTATTATCAAGACTACAGTCAATTTTTTTAAAAAGTCAGAATGCTTCATTTCTCTACTCAAACCTACATGATCTTTACAATACCAAATCCTTACTTGTCTCTAAGATCCTGTCTGGCCTCATCCCCTATGACTTTGCTCCAGCCACACTGGCCACCTTGCTGTCACTCAAGGCAGGTACATAATTTCTGATCAGGAAGTATGCTGTTACTTGTGCATGGAACATTCTTCTCCCTTATATCCTTGTGGTTTGCTCTATCTACTCCTGCACCACTTCACTAAAATATTTTGCCTCCTCAACAAGTCCTTTCTTGGCAAACCATCTAATGTTGCACTATTACTTCCACTCAGCACTTTCTCTATCTCCTTTCTATTTCATTTTTTTCTCCTTAACCTTTCTCACCATCTAACATAATCTATATTTTCCTCTAATATCTGACTTTTCTGTCCCCCAACTAGAAAATAAGCTCCACAAGACAGAAATGTTTCTGATGTGTTCCCTGCAATATCTCTCTTTTATCCCCAAAGAGTGCCTTCTACCTAACAGATACAGATAGATATTTGATGAATGAGTTAAGCAAAGCCAAACAGCATCAATTTGCTCAGCCAAGAATAAAGAGGAAGAAGGTGAAAAAACATGTAACTTAAATTCATTAAGCTTAACCACTTTGGTCAACTGTTGTTGATAAAATTAGAAGATCTATCCCAGTGGGATCTTCTGATTACTGTATTATTTTCATTTACCTGGCTTTCAGTCTTTCATCTCACAGAACCTTTCAAAGATGATATAGTAAGTAGCAAGTACAGTGCTTTGCTTTTGATCCGTTTTCTCTATTTCTTTCCACCAATTTAAAGACACAATGACATCATTCTGAGTGAGGTTAGCCTGGCCCAAAAGACCAAAAATCGTATGTTCTCCCTCATATGTGGACATTAGATCAAGGGCAAACACAACAATGGGATTGGACTATGAGCACATGATAAAAGCTAGAGCACACAAGGGAGGGGTGAGGATAGGGAAGACACCTAAAAAATTAGTTAGCATTTGTTGCCCTTAACGCAGAGAAACTAAAGCAGATACCTTAAAAGCAACTGAGGCCAATAGGAAAAGGGGAACAGGAACTAGAGAAAAGGTGAGATCAAAAAGAATTAACCTAGAAGGTAACACCCACGCACAGGAAATCAATGTGAGTCAATGCCCTGTATAGCTATCCTTATCTCAACCAGCAAAAACCCTTGTTCCTTCCTATTATTGCTTATACTCTCTCTACAACAAAATTAGAGATAAGGGCAAAATAGTTTCTGCTGGGTATTGAGTGGGTGGGGGAGAGAGAGGGAGAGCAGAGTGCGTGGTAAGGGAGGGGGTGGGGGCAGAGGGGAGAAATGACCCAAGCCTTGTATGCACATATGAATAATAAAAGAAAAAAAAAAGACACAATGAGAGAGAACAGGAGTAAAAGCAAAAATCATAGATAATATCTAATTGGGCAACAGTTACTGAGAAAAAAAAGACAGTTGGCCTTATCTATGGAAATTATCAAATGTGGGCAACAAAGAGGTTTTCTTCAATGAGGCACTCCATTTGGTTTAGATCTTTGAAGCCACTAAATCCAAGTGTGCATGTGTATGTGTATGTGTGTATGTGTGTGTGTGTGTGTGTGTGTGTGTGTTTGTATACACTAATGAGCTAGAAGATAATTCTCATTACACAAGGAGGCAGTGTTGGGCAAAAAAAACCCTAAAGATTGTACTTCCTTAGCTAAGTCACGGATATGAATCATCATCATCCACCCAAAACCACTACAGAAAGAACCAGAATAACTTTCCTTTTGGCCACTGGCCCAACTTCTCCAAAACTCATCATTCTCTAAATGAAAGTTGATGTTTGGAGAACACAACAACCCCAGTGAATTTTTAAACCCCCTGCTGGAAGGTGTTTTGTTTGAGTAGTCACTCAAACCTTTTTTCTCAGGTCAGGATTTTGCCTTCCATAAGAATTTCCATAAGCTTTTCTCTCAAGAAAGTTTTTATAAAGGTAAATTTAAAGGTTAAAAAAAAAGTAGCTGGTTTCCGGTTACTGTTTAAATTCTACAACTTTTGACTGGTTAAACTCATTTCAGCAGGAATTCAGGTCTTTACTTCATTTAAATGGAGTCTGCATTGTCAATGTGAGGACAGAGGTTTCCTTTCTCTGCTCTATCAGTATCTTATTAATTCTTAGAGATGAAGATACTGATTACTTATGTCATGGGAATTAGAGCTGCAGCTCAACAAAGTCATAAATCAACTGGAGAAATGAGTTTTGCTTCTAAAACCAACTCTCAGTTATTTTGTGTGAATTACTATTGGGTAGATTTTCCACATGAAATGTTACACCAGGCTGGCTTTCTCTTGCTGTCAACATTCTCCCAAACCCACTCAGTCTGCTCCAGGTGGTGGGTGCTCCTCAAAGTAAAGTCATTTTAAATGCCACCTGCCTAAAGCAAATCATAATTAGAAGGGAAAATCTGCTACAGGACAATAATGCAATGCATCCCAAGACCAAACTAGCTACTTGCTCAAAGTTTTGAATAACTGGCAGTCCCACTTCCTGTGAAACCAAAAACTGACTGCTAATAGAATTGTACCTTTTTGAAGACAGATGATTTTTTAGGCCTCCTCCTAAAGACTAATCCAATAGGCTGGGTGACCCAAGAATTTGCATTTTCACAAGTTGGTTCTAGAGAAGGACAAGGTGTGTGTAAAGCTTGCCTGGATCCTTAGAAGTAAACCCAAGCAGCACTTATCCCTACTTTATAATTCTCCCTTTGTTAAAGAAAAAACATTCAGTGGTACTTTTAAGGGGTCTGCTTGTTAATGATTACCTACCATCATGATAGGTAATATGGACCACTATAACAGGGACTTGAAGTGGGCCCAACTCCAAATACAGTGTAGAGAAGTGGGAATTTATAACCAAAGAGTAGGGTGGGGGTCAGTGGATAGAAAAGTACTAAGAAGAAACAGGGGGTTAGGGCGATTCTGGCTCTTGCTGAATCAACTTAGCAGAGCTCTTTGCTAAAACTAGATTAGACAAGGAAGTTCATAGATAGGTCTAGCAGAAGATTCAGAAATCTGACTAAGTGTGGCCCAGCAAAGAATCTTTGTTGTTACCCTCTACTACCAAATCAATGTTGACATGTATTTGGGTTTAATGAAAAGTAGATTCCAGGATTACCTGAACATGTGTTCTATAAAGAAGAATGAAATTATGTCATTTGCAGGAAAATGGATGGAACCAGAGATCAGCATGTTGAGTGAGATAAGCCAAGCTCAGAAAAGCAAATATTGCATGTTTTCCCTCATAAGTGGAATCCAGACCTAAAATGATGGTAATGATGATGATGATGGGACTTGAGTGTAAAAGGGGGGATCAGGAGGAGGGATGAGGGGGAAAGGAGAAGGTACTGGGGAGTTAAGAGGATTGAAGTAGATTTTATACATACATATACATATATATACATGTATACACACACATAAATATATATAGGTAGAAAGCATAATGAAACTCAACAAACACTATTTGACAAAGGGTGGTGGGGAGGCTACAGAAATATAATGGAGAGGAAGTGACCTTGTTCAGGTACAATTTATGCATCAGTGGCATGGCACTATCACAATGAAACCCCTTTGTGCATTTTTTTTTTTTTGCAGTTATGGGGTTTAAATTCAGGATCTTGTGTGCTTGCTAAGCAGGCACTCTACCACTTTTGAACCATACCTTCAGCCCTTTTTGCTTGAGGTAGTTTTGAAATAGGTTCTCACATCTATGCCTAAACCAGCCTGGATTGAAATCCTCCTATTTATTTGTCCCACACATCTGGGATGACAGGAGCATTTCACCACACCCAGCTTTTATTGGTTGAGATGAGGGTCTCTAAGTTTTTGCCTGAGCTGGCCACCAACTGTGATCTCCTGGTCTCTACCTCCTAGGTACAGTGACTTAAGTTTAGATTGGGTGTCCCAGTTTTTGTTAGAGAATATTCTGCACCAATAATTAATGAATGTGTAGATGACTGACCATAGCTGCAGCATTATTATCATATTGCATGCCAGGTACTTGTCAGAAATTTCATTTTGCATAGTGTGCCACTCACACTAACAGCTCACTGACCAGAAATATTAAGAGTGAACGCCAGCAAATACTGTCCAGTTAGTCCTTTATGTCAGTGATTTTTTTTTAAATGCTCTTAGCCTCTTTGTTTAAAATGAAATCCTATTTAGAATTCTTTTTTTTGGTAGTCTTACAGTTTAAACTCAGGGCCTTGAGATGGCTAGGCAGAGGCTCTACCACTTGAGATCTACCCCAACACTTTTTGCTTTGATTATTTTTTAGATAAGGTCTTGCTATGATGTTGCCCTGGAAAACAACGACACTGTTCAAAGAAACCGGGAATTCAGGAAAAGCCCAGCCTCTAGGAGGAAGATGAGTTCATCACTGTAGATATCACTCATTCCTAGCAGGGCAACAGTGCACAGAACGGAGAGTTACATTAGTTTATGTTACTAAAAGCCATGAGGAAAATGGACTGGAACTGGTTCTTGCTTGCTTACACAGATTTTTGGGACATTCCTTGCTATTTGAACAATTAGCATGATTTAAAAAGTGAAGTCAGAAGGAAAATAAAGAAGAGTGTTAGTTTCTTTAAAAAAAAAAAAAAAGAAGGGAATCTTTTCCTTTAGGAGTTTCTAGTCTGTATGTCTAAGCCAATGCATGGCTCTGTATAACAGCCACCAACAATTTGCAACAAGATATATAAGAACTATCATGATAGGCACTGCCAGAAAAAAAAGTTTCACCTTTTTGTGGAAACTTTTGCTCTATAACTATTGCCACCACCAAAACATTATCATAAGGGGAATTCTTCCATGAAAGAAATTCATGATTGGTGGTAAAAATTTCAGGCTTCTGCCACTAACTAGTTGAGTGAACTAAGCAAGTAACTTGACTTTTCTATGCTCACTTAGTTCTCTCTATAATCAATTTCACTCAGATTTAATTACCGTTTGTTGAATGGAATACTAGGATTCTTTCTAACTCTATTTTCCATTATTCACAAAGGAAGAAAGAAAGGACAAAAGTCTTGAGCCTAATATATCTGAAAGTATGTACTCCAGGATATGATAGAACCATTTGCACACTCATGTATACTGCAGCACTATTTACAATAGTCAAGCTTTGGAAGCAGACCAGATATCTCATGACAGATGAATGGATTAAGAAAATATGGTATTATATACACAATGGAATTTTATTCAGCCATAAAGAAGAATGAAATTATGTTGTTTGCAGGTAAATGAATGGAAATGGAGAACTTCATGTTAAGTGAAGTAAGCCAAGCTCAAAAAATCAAAGGTCATATGTTTTCTCTCGTATGTGGAAGCTAGACCTGTAAGTTAAATGTATATATATATACAGTGAGAGAGAGAGAACAAAATCATATTAGTGAGTCCATCTGAGGGGGTTATGGAAGGTGTGAGAGAAAAAGAAAATGTTAATGAAAAATACTGAAATAACCCATTAATATAAGAATATAATATAATTCACTGTAGAGAAAGCTGTCAAATATTAGGGGAGCATGGTGATAGAACATGAGTAAGTAATGGGGGGAGGGGGTTAATAAGATTAAAGCATGATATACACAGACCTAAAGTACCAAGGCAAAATGGTACTATCAATATACACTTCATCAAAAACAATGAAGGGCAGGAGGGAAAAATAAATCTTTTCTGGAGATAGGTATAGTGGGGGTGGGCAAGGAAAGGCGGAATGAGAGTATATATGGTGCATGTATTTTGTAGCCACATAAGAAAATTGAAGAATAAAACCTGTTGAAATTGTTCTAAGAAGGGTGGAGGAGAAAAGAGGGAGAATGATGGAAGGGGTAAATCCAACTAAGGTATATTTTAAACACATAAGTATATATCACATTGCATGCCCCTGTACAACTATTAAATGCTAATTAAATCATAAAAAGTCTTGAGCCTAAATAGACCATTAGAGCTCAAAGCAGTGTTATAGTTCATTATATAAAATCAAATGCATTATATGAAATCAAGTCCATTATATTATATTTATATATTTTCATTTATAAATCAAAAAAGTGAAGCAGAAAGTCTTGATCCATTCTGAATAAAAAGCTGGTTAGCAACAAGTCCAATCCAGACCTGAGTCCTAGTTGGCAATTGTGGGCTTTTCCCCAAAGACACCGCAGAGTCTTTTCTAATTGGCTAGTTTGGAAATATTTGCCTTGGATGAACTCAGAGTGAGTTATAAAAGGAAAAAAAAAAAAAGCTTAGCTGACCTGAGAAAGATTTATGTGTGGAATTTCCGTTCTTATAAAATGAAATCCCATAGCACTTCACTTGCAACATAAAAGTATTAGGCTTGTACTTTTTATATCATGGCATATAATGGCTACAGCCTCAGACAGAATTTCTGTTCTCATTGCCACAGACACAGCACAACTTCCAAAAAGCCATTCTGAAGTCAAGGCTACTATATAAAGGAGGTAGTATACTCTTCTACCTGTGAGTGCACTCAGCCAAGCCTGCTCTTGGTATCCACTTTGGCTTTGCTACTAGAGAAGCAAAGGAGGAAAGCAATATTCTGAGTTAAGTAACAAGAAAAGAAGATGGGACAGAGGATACTAGCCAATTTCCCCACTAACATCTCAAATCTTTATCTTTAATTCCCCATCTCCTCACTGCTGGGCTGAGAAAGATGCAAAAAATAGAAAAGCAAATACAAAATTCAGAAATGGAAACTCTAGTGAAAATCTGCTTGGCACTGCCCAAAGAGCTCTGGGTATGTCATGCTCACCCCAAGGGCTGGCCCTGCTCCTAACCTCCAGGCTAAGCTGTGGGGTTTAATATGACTATCTGGCTGGTACCTTGTGATTCTGTAGAGACAGGCACTAATGAACAAATAAAAAGACTAATAAATAGAACTGATTCATTGCTTTTCTAGATCAGAGTCTTTTACTACTAAATAAGAGTAAAAATGAAAAGGGTCAAATGAACTATAAGTCTTCTTTGAAGCAAAATGATCTGGAACATAAAATGGCTACCCAGATTGCACATAAAGGAGTGTGTTCCCTCTCATGCTTGGATGCTACAAATCTTCATGGGGTCTTTTTCTAAGCAATGGGCTTTATTGTATTCATAGTTTCATATTCAAGGTATATAATATGCCTCTTATCCTAAAATGAATTTTTCTTTTTAAAAAAATCACACTGACATTCATTCATTAGTTCAGTCAGTCGGTCATCAACAAATATGTATTGAATGTCACCTCTGTACCAGGCACTGTTTTGAGTGCTAAGGGTATGGCAGTGAATGAAATAGACAAAAACCCTCCACTCATAGAGCTTACACTCTAGTTGAAATCTCTCCCTCTGTATTTTCAAGATGCTCAATTTCCTAAATGTTTGAAAGAATGATAAATAATACTTGTTATAATCTATAGGACTCAAACTATGTTATAAAGATAGGCTGTGAGTCATATGAAACCTAAGACAAAATGTACAGGTGTTATTAAGTCTAGAAATTTACATCCATTCCCTTTTAAGCCCCCTTTTTCTTTATGACCAGCATGCTACAAAATACAGTGGAGGTAATTCCTAGGAAGTATTTCTCCCAAGGCACAGAGTTTTAAATAACAGAAGAGAAAGAGGCTCTTACAAAGAGAAAAGAAGGGAGAGACTGCTCAAGGTCACCTTCATTCAGTGAGGTTTACATTTAGAGACTCCACATTTCTATCCAAAGCATCAAATTTTAAAGGCCCAATGAAGTGTCATCTCAAAAGGCAACACAAAAGTAACTAATAATCTGGCTGAAGACTTACTTCACGACAATTCAGAGATGACCTTGTAGAGCCTAGTCCTGGAGTTTCCATGCTGCTTTAAGTTCAACTGGACCCAGCACAGCACTGCTGACCTCCCGTCAGGGCAACTTCATCTTCATAGTGTCTAGGTTGTGGCTGTGGAGAGGTGTGTCAGACAAACCCATGTATTACGTAATGCAGTAAGGCACAGAGCATGTCCTTTGCCTCTGGGAAGTAAAGTTACGAGGGCAAAGCTTATGAAGGAAATCAACTCTAGCATCAAGGAATTGCAGCAAATATGGAAACAAACATCAAAGTCTGGGCAATATGAAAGCAAGTCTCCAAAGAAAGAAGTGCTGTCATTGGATGAAGCCTTATTTCATGATTCCCTTGTAAGCTATCTGGATGAAAGAAAGGGGTTTATTATTATACCAGGAAGAAGGGGGGAAGGAAGGAGAGAAAGAAAAAATAAAGAGAAAGAGTGAGAGATAGAAGAAAGAAAAAAGAATGAAAGCAAGTAAGGAAGGGAAGAAGCAAGGAAGTAAAAACAGAAAGGAGGGAAGGAGGAGAAGGGGGGAAGAAAAGAAAGACTAGAAGAGCTACGTTTATGCTAGCATAAATGATGATACTTTCACCTCAGGTAAACTCCTCTTAGAAGGCAAATCTGTAATAAAAGGGAAAAAATAAGCTTTTAATCCCTGTTACTCTTGGCAAACTACCATTTATATTATTATCAGCTACATTCATATCCAAAGAAAAGATTTGAAGACAAACAAAAGTTTATAAATATTAAGAAGGATATACAGGTAAAAAGAAACACAGAAAATAAAATATAAACATGAACAAGAATAGAGAGTGGTTCTAGGATGTTGAGAATGCAAGCTACCTCTATTCTAAGAATAGTAAGAGGTGGGTTCAAACCTTAATTCCCATATTTTGTCATCTTCTCAACTCAGTTCCTTGGAACAGAGATAACATCCCTTCACACAGCAATGATACAGCAGTTAGAATCAGCTCTGTTGAATTAGAGGAACCCAAGCAATAAGGAGCAATCACTTTAAGACATATATCAAAAGAATGCACTCACAAAATTTTTACTTTTGTGAAATAGCCTCTTAGACAACATGTGCAGCTGAAACATTCTGTATCAGAAATGTTTGGGGGAGGGGTGATAGATGCAGAAGGGAGATGGGCAAGTGTATGAGGAGAGCAGGTGTGTGACATTTTAAAAATAATTTTTGTTGGCTAACTCTAATCATTTGCTTTTGAATACTTTCAAAATGTTTTAAGGGCATTGATTGATTCCTTCTTCACACTCGAATTTTCTAGTCTTCTCTGCAATCTCCTTTCTTGGGTTTTCCCCTTTCAGTGCCTTTTCCCTTCCTTTTGCCTCAGTCTTCTGTATAACCACAAGCTCCACATTTCAGTAGCAAAGAAAGAAATGATGTGAGAAGGAAGGATGAGATGTGACCAGCATCAGAGAAGGAGCCATGTTATTCTCTTGAGCCCTGTCTCTAACAGAACATGTGCTTACCTAAAGAAAGTTACTGTTGAATTTGGCAGATATGGAGAATAAAAAACATCGCTATAATCTAGTGGAAATGTTATGTACTCATGTATAAAAATGGAAAAATGAAATAGGTGTAAACTATTCCAGGAATGGGGGAAGAAGGGATAAAGGAGAATTATGGAGGGGGTGAATTCAACTATCATATATTGGAGGAGCTTTTGTAAATGTCACGATGCACCCCCAGGACAACAGCAATATGATAATAAAAAAGAATAAAATTTTAAAAATCACCCCAAGTTCAGCAAGAAGCATGATAAAGCATTCATAGTCACTTCTTGCACCCCGTACTTTCTGCCACCCAGATTTATTTATTTACTTATTTATTTATTTTTGCAGTACTGGTGTTTGAACCCAGGACCTTGCATTTGCTAGGCAGACACTCTACCACTTGAGACATGCCCCAGATTTCTTTTATATAAAAGCAGACAGGCAGTTTTTCATGTCAGAAGTCAGAAGGTGTACATGAAAAAAACCAACTAAATGTTAGTAACACCTTGACAGTAACCCAAAAGCTAGTCCTGAATATTGACAGGCTGCATACTAAACATTTTGATGGGAAGCGTGGCTTCTGATCAATGGAAAATGCATGAAAATTGTTCATCTTCAGACACATTGCCAGAGTTACAGTGACTAAAAGGAATCACTATGTCCCCAGGAAAACAACCTAACACATCTAGCAATAAATTTACAGTCTCCATCTGTTAGCAAGATACAAAATGAAAACATACAAACAAAAAGCCATAAAAATAATAAATAATAATACATATAGGCACTATTATTTTTATTATTAAAGGACTGGGGCATTTAAAAATATTAACTTGTGTTCTTTTCCTTCTCTTGTCCTTTCATTTTTCTTCTATCTGCATCTTGCCTCCCTATGCAAGCACACAATTATATGTTTATGGCCTCTGAGTAGCTCTGGGGCAAGATGGAAAGCAGAAAAGACCTATCAGTCTTTTTCATTTTGAAGAATATGGATGTTTTTGTGAGAAGAACGTGGGTGTTTCTGTGAAGGAGATGACTCCCTATGCTAAATATTAAAAAGTGTCTTGGCCAGATATGAAATGAAAACGACTCTTCACAAGTAGAGAGTCCTTCTGTTCTAGGCAGGTTCCTGAGAGGAGAGGAGAAGAAAAAGGAAGATCTCCAGGTTCTGAGATGAAAGCAAACCTGAGTTATTTCCTGCTACCACACTGGCATAGCAGCATGACCCAGAAGGAAAAGGATTGCCTACTGTGTTCTCAGAAGTAAAACACCTTTCGTACAAAGTTTCCAACTAACTTCAGAAGGTAAATCTAGGCAAAACATCCTCCTTCCCTGATGATGAATAAATTAAGGCTCTTAGCTCGGGAACAAACTGCACCTGGCTTGAAGAGAATTTGTTACCTTAAGCAAAAATGGAATTTATAGGTAGTTTATGAGGAACTCCAGGGAATCGAAGGCAATCAGGGATACCTAGCTTCAGAAAGAGGAAGACTGAGGAAACTGATAACCTGAGCAATAGGAAGCACAGACTGTCCCTTTAGGGTGGTGACACCAGTTGGATCAAGTTCAATCTTTTCCCATCCTTGAGGCACTCCTCACAAAATGTAAATTCCTGGAGGAAAAGGAAGAGTCTTGCTCAGATCTCTTACTCAAACTTCCTTCAGCAAGACAATTTGTTTGACAATTGTAGGAAACTGTAATCACTGAGGGGAGGGGTAATCCCCAAAGGAAAACCAGGTACTATTACAGAAGAAGAAAAAAGAGGAAGCGAAAGAAGAGGAGGAGAAGTGGGTGATACACACACATAAAAATGTATGTTCAATACAGATGGCTATGTTAGAGATATAAAAATCTCATACACTTCATTGCTTTTTACTATATTGTTCACATGTAATAATCAATTGAAAGCAGTTAAGACTTAAACTTGTTTGAACACTAAATTCATTGTCATTTCCCTGCTTACAACCAATCATTGGGTCACCAGTTTCTTACAATAAAATCCCCAATTGCTTTGTATTTTTCCAGTCCCTGCCTTACTCATCCAGCTTCATCTTCAATTCTCTTCCTTCCCTGAACCTATGTCCTCATAATAGTAATGAGTTCCTTGAACACATTGTCTTATTTCATATTCATGAATCTTTACATATGCCACTACCTCTGCTTGGAATGTCCTTCCCTTTTCCTTGTCTGTCTAGAAAATGAATTTCCTCCATTTAAGAACCTCCTCTTTGAAGATGCCTCCCACTCATCAGTTGTAGGGCATCTGGGTTGTTCCCATAGCTTGGCTATTGTGAATAGTGCTGCAATGAACATTGATGTACAGGTGTCTCTATTGTATCTTGACTTATGTTCCTGTGAGTAGATGCCCAGGAGCAGTATCACTGAATCATATGGCAGTTCTGTCTTTAGCTTTTTGAGGAATCTCAATACTGCTTTCTATAGTAGTTGTACTTCATATACTTATATGAAATAGAACAAAGATACCTCTTGCAATTGCTTAAAGTGAGGCAGGGAGAGGGTTGAGGGAGAGAGAGGATGGGGGTGATCTAATCAATGTACAACATAAGCCTAACCAGAATTGTCACTATGAATTTCCCCCGTATAACAAATCTATCCTAATAAAAAAATTTATTAAAAAAAAATGCCTCTCAGGAATCTTCTCCTCCCTAACATTTCTTCATTTCAGTATCCTCATTGCATACATGGTAAATGCCTCTATTTTATTTATTTTATTGTGTTGCAATTATTTGTTGATATAGTTACCTTCCCTACAGATGTGTGAGCTTTTGGGGAACATTCTGAATAAATGGTAGTTGAATGAGGCCAGCATCCCCAAGAACTCACTCTGCTTGAACTCATATATAGCATGTGTAAAGAATGTTTACGAAAGCTGTAATTCTCTACCAGGGGAATGGGGACTATCAGTGGGAAAGGAACAAATGATGTAGGCAGGACACAAGATTTTTATTACAACCTGCAAATATTCACTCTCCTTAATCCCCACGTCCACCTGTAAGCATAATATGCCATTTTTACCTACTTTATTTGCCAATATTACTTTTGCAAATTTTTATTCCATTTCATTTCTGGAATGGTAATATTATCATATGTTTAGTCACTAATGAGATACTTCGCTTTATATAGTGAATCATTTCATAGCATAGCACCTAAGAATGTGGGCTCCGGAGTCAGAGAGCCTGGGTGTGGATCTGGCTCTTGCCAGGTGACTCTGGGCAAGGTATTTAATCTCCCTATGCCCCAGATATGTACTTTATAAAAATGAGGCCCATCATAGTATCCAATGCATTGGATTGTTGAGAGTATTAAATGAGTCATAGATGTAAAACACTTACAGCATTACATGTCACAGCATGTAAGAAGTACTAAAAATTTTGACCATTACAATAATACAGTAAATGAAATGTATTATATCAGAGTGCATGAAAACAGGAATTTATTTGTTTTCGTCAGAGTAGGATCCAAGGTCTTTGGGAAGTAATTTTTTGTACATGAGAAACAATTCAAAGACATCACAACATTATTTTAAGAAAATAGATTCCCTAATTTGAAGTGGCCAAGACAGGGAAAGGAAATGCCTTTTAGTCTGGGAGGAAAGCAGCAGCGAAAAAATTTTAAGATTTGTGGGAAGGAAAAAAAACCTTTTCGCTCACCTGGCTTGGGGATTGGAACTAATTAACAAATATAGCTAATTCATGAATCAATAGTTTATATTTTTAGTCAGTTTTATTTCCTGGGATGAGAGCTACAGAGTTTATTGATCAGTCATGTATCAGAGTCTCAAATCATTTATTCAGAAACTGATCTCTGTTAGAGAAAATTTAAATAATTTATTCTCTCACTTGTAAGCCTATAAGTTCAGTTGAAGTTGGTGGCATCCAAAATTGATTTTCCTGGCTTTTTAAGCATGCTTGTCATTCAGTAAATGTTATATAAAGTTAGACTGTTCAGGAGTTTCCAAATTGTTATTTTATTCCTATGGGGAGATGTTTGGGAACCGAAACATTTCTGTAGTTTTTTATTATTACAAGTTGACTAAGGACATTGTATTTTATGGTATTCATGAAAATAAGCACTGGCCCTAAAGTCAATATGATCAAGGACAAAGTCATAATCGATTATTTAGCCTACTGAGATCTCCGAAACACTTTGCCTTCCTTTCTGATCTCTCAGAGTTTAGCTTTTTTCTATGTGCATTCATGAGTAAACAAAGATTAATGGCTAAAAAAAAAATAATGTCTATTTTTGTGTATTTGAGATAAAATGTGGTGATGTCTTAGAGGATGGGAGAGACATGTTACCTTGGGAAATGTCTTAGGTCAAAAGGAATTTGAAATCTAAAATGTTTAGCACTAAACCAATAATAATGAATACTTGGTTTTGGTGTAGCTGAACTCTTCTCTTAAACCTTACCTCTGACACAAAAGGATCAGAAACTCCCTCACTTTCCACAACTGAAGCCTGCATGTCTACACAAAAATGTACCCATCTCTTCTTGCTTTCCTTTTTCCAATCTAAGGCAATTTCTCTTTCTGTGCTCTCTATCCCATCCCAACTGCCTTCTCTCTTGTGGGTTCTATTCCTAACCCCTTCCCATTAGTTTTTTTTCTCTCATTATACATTTCTTTTTTAAACCCACCTTGATCTAACTTACATTTCCACTGCTCTGAAATGACTATCTTAAGATCACCAAATGGTCTTCAGGTTGTAAAATTCAATACATCATGTTGGTCCTTAACTCACATGACCTTTCAGCAGCATTCATCATGCTGATGACTCCCTCCTTTATGAAACGCTCTCTTCTTGGACTCTAGTCTACTTCATACTTCTTTTTTTTCCTTTACCATTGTTTCTTACTCTTTTTTCCAGCTTGTCCTCCTTTATTCAGCTTTTCACTGTTGGAGTGCCTTAAACATTAGTCCTAGGCCTTTGTACTGTTTTTTGCACTTTGTTCCCTCCCTAGGCAGTTACATGCTTATTGCTGCCCTCAGTTATTTTCTAACACAAATGGCTCCCAAAGTCACACCTCTAGATCAGACTTCTTGGAGCTTCAGTCTATATGTGCAACTGCCGATTTGTTAGCTCTAGTTGGATGTTCATATGATGCCTCACACTTAGAATGAGCAAAATCAGTCTTGGGGCTTCCCCTCTATCACAGTAACATGGTTCTTTTGGTTTTTCCCTATTATACCATCCATCCTTTTCCTGGGTCAGAAATGGAGAATTATCCTTGACTTTCTTCTCCCTTATCTCCCATATTTAATAGCTCAGGATGGTAACTCTTCTCTATTAGTGTTCTCGGAATTGCTGTGAACACTCCAAAGCTGACAATAGGCATCAGGAACCACCATCATCTACAGAGAACCAATGAGTTACAGAGACAACAAAACAGGCTTTGCTCTTCCCAGCAGAAATCCCTCACCCTCCCCTCCTTCCTTTTGTATTATCTATATTTATAGACTGGAAGGACATGAAGAAATCCCTGGGGGAAAGTAATATGGCTCTTCCCCTCCCCGCAAGCCAAGTTAGGGAAGTCAATCAAATTACTTGTTAAGAAAAAAAAAATGGCTATCAGAAGGAGACCCAATTATCTCATTGCTGTGTTGGACATCTATGTAGGCAGTAGCCTTCGCTAATCTGCTCATTACACTAACCTGAGCAGAAGAAAAACAAGAATTGCAACAAAAATAGGCATGACAACAGCTGAGGTTACAAGATGTTTGGCATTCTGAAAAGACACCATAGAAGAAAACCAAACTTGAAGTCCATTGATAATCAAGAGTGCTACACATGGAGTGAGCAGAACCCACATAAAGAGAGGCAAATGGCTAAGGAATATATCAAAAGAGATGACCTCCTCCACATCAGAGAACTGTGCAGAGGCCCTTGAATACCTTTCTGAAGAGTGCCTAATTAAATAGAGGAAGAACCAAGATGCCTACCAGAATGTAGTAGGTAGATACTTCTGACTTCTCCCCAGCTCTCCATTCTGGCACTGTAGGACAGGAAAATTATAATAGAGAAGAGTAAGAGAACAGACCATCTTCCAACCCCACTTCCAGGGTTGCCTCTCAATTCTTGACCATGATTGAACTACAAGAGCACTGGGGAGACTGGAGGAGAAGATTTAAGTTGAGCATAAGATTGGACTAGACTTTTTAATCCAGAAAGTCATCTGAAAGATATTACAATCTATTGAAAACATTAAGGAATTTGAAGGGAAATTTTATCAATACATTTGAAATTCAGTAACAAAAGTAGAACCTTTTTGTATGTATACCCCACAGAATTTAGTCTCTTCAATCAGCTGGTTTCACATTGCAGAGATACCTCTCTAAGTCTAGTACTCTCCACCCTCTCCAAACTGCAGCCAGAGTGCTCTTCCAAAACATGCATCTGATCACATCATGCCTTTTCTTAAACCCCTTAATGGCTTTACTATTAATACACTGGGGATAAGGATTTAAATACTAATCAATGGCCCCAGAGCCCTTATGTCTCATAGGCCCACCTCTCTTCTCTCTTTCCTCCATCCCTAGTTTCTCGGGGCCTCAGGCACACTAAGTTCAGCCTTCATATATACAGTTTCCCCCTGCCCACACCTTTCCCCAATCCTCCCTTTTTACTTCCAAGTCTATTAGGTTTCAGTTCATAAGTCACTTCCTCAGGAAAGTCTTTCCTGAACTAGGCAAGTGTCCCCTTGTTACAAAATTCAGGGGGTACAGCACACTCCTTCAGAGCACCCATTGTAATAGTTCGTGCAACTATTTGTTAAATGTCTGTCTTGTCCATTAGACTCAAAGAAGAGCTTGAGTGTTTTTACTTGCCTGTGTACTCCTGATACCTGGCAGAACAGCCAGCAATGAGAAGGAATACAAAAAATATAACTGAATACATAATAAATTTACATGAATTTTCTCAAAGTCATTGAGTAGATCTCCACCGGAGACAGCATTGATCTCTTATCCCCAGTATCCACAACAAATGATTTAGGGTTTGTACTCAGTTCAAATACTGGACAGATCAACCTTGACATTTGACTTCTCTGAGAAAATTCTGACTATACTAATAAATTATGAATAACAGGAGTTATTTAGTGAGAATGTACTGTAAGGCAGATGGAGCTATTAACTATTCTCTGTATTGTCAATTTCACAAAATCACCACAACAACCCCATGGACTAGGTGCTACTTTTTTACAGAAAGCAACAGAGACCTAGACAGGTTAAGGAACTCTTTAAGATGATATAATTAAAGGGGTGAACTAGGGCTGAACCCCAGATCTGGCCAACTAAGACCTATGTTCTTAACCATAATAATTCATTGCTTCTAAAACACAGGGATCTCTCTCTTTGCTTAATATCACAGCACTTATTGAGCTCTTATTGGTGTACACAATCTTGTGACTCCTGAAGAACTGTGCTATTTAACACCTGATTGAGGTCTAAGATTTCATATTTGTGTGTTTGTGTTCTGAATTAGACTTTAAGTTCTTTGGAGAAGGAGACTTCATATTGTCTTCTGATTCCATGGCCTCCTCACAAGGTCCCTGTCTATGAGTGCTCAGAAATATTTTTAGATGAATGAAAAAATGGAATTTATTACTGGGATAATCTTACTTAATAGTTTATATCAATGGAATGTGCCATATCCCAGGTTTGTGGAGGCTTCCATTTTTAATGAAGATAAGTGTGGATCAATACCATGTGCCCTACTTAAATGTGGATTATGATAGTACAATGTGCCTCAGGAAAACATTCCACACACTGCTGGTAGAATGGCACAAGTGGTATAGCACCTGCCTAGCAAGGGCAAAGCCCTGAGTTCAACTCCCAGTACCACCCTCCCCACCAAAAAAAAAAAATCCATACTACATCTCCTTATTGAGAACAAGCCATATGACATTTCTACATTAGATGTTAATTTCATAACAAGCACATAAATTCTCATGTCATATTTGAGATAAAATACGAAATAGATGATATTTTTGTCATATATGTAAAGTATGTAGGGTACATCTATTTACAGAAGGCTAGAAGGTACAGTTTTCTAGCAGTTCAAATGGTAGATCTACTTTCATCAGCTCATATCGCACACTTCCCCATGAATAATTTGAATGTAAAGTCTCATTCAAGTACTAGGAAACTACTTTATTTCTGAGAAAGAAACTTGGAAGAAAAATCAGCAATTCATCTTGGTCCCTGATCAACATTTTGTAATTATATCAACTAAATAATATTCAATTTATTAGCTCACCTCATGAAATCATAAAGATAACTTTTTCCTATTTTTCCATAACTGTAAATGCCTGCACTGTCTCTCTAAATCAGGGAGAAACTACATAAATGGGAAATGAGACATCAAATATGTTTTTCTTAAATTACATTTTACCAAAAGTATATCAAACTCTACCATCTGTGCAATAGGATACACGAGTTAAAATAGTTAAGTCAAAAACAGATATTGCTTTTACATTCTCTGCTCCAAACTTCATATATGTGCCTCTTTTAAAGGATTCAAATTGTACTTCATCAAGTGCTTTGTTTCTGAAAATACACTGCAGAGCCAAGAAAAGAAAATACATACAGATGTATGGGGTTGTGTTCATCTGATAATTTAATATGAAGCTAAGAGTTTGCTACATTATTAGTTAAAAGAGTAATAAGCAATGGCTTAAGAATTATAATTTATAGTTTAATCTGAGTGGTATTTTCATCTCTTTGAATTTCCATTTTCCAACTGGAAAATGAAGATAATTCCTGCCTTGCATCTATTTTATTTGAATTTTAAATGATATGTTAGAAACACTTTGAAAATATCTAATGTTAAGCATATCATAGCTCTTGGTGCCTTAAAGTAGCTTTGACTTTAGTTCCTGTAGCTAATACTGAAGAGGATCAGAAAAATAAATGGTTCTTTCTACTATAGGCTTTTTTCAAAATTTCTGAAGACATAGCAATGGCTACCGCAAGATTCTTGATTACCTTAGAAAACAAAATAAAACAAACAGTACAAAAGAAAACCAGTAACTTTGTGTGCAGCCCATATTTTATTCTAGAAATGTTAACTTCGCCACGAACTGTTCACCTTCAGTCTTGTGTATTTCACATGGATGATTTGAATTTTTTGATCTACTGACAAATTCTGCATTTTGACAAGTTTTGATGAAGTCTATTCACTCTAGACAATTTGTGCAAACCTCACTTGAATAGTTGGTTTTGACTTTATCCCTTTGAGTTCCTAGAACTGCCCTGATTAAAATTTAAATATAATTACAGGTAGCACATTGAGTCAGTTAGTTAGTCAGAGATCTGAGCTCTGTGAATGCAGTACACTGCATTAAGTGCTCTGGAGGAGGGCGGGGGTGGATGAGAACAGTCACCCATGAAATGATTTAAGGATTATTATTAAAACAATATATCACCAAGTGCAAAGTGCTTGTGTAGAAATTCTATATATAAAAGTTCAAGGAATAGAGAGTAAAGGAAGCACCTTTCCTCTTTTAATTGTCTATCCTATATATTTAGCAAATGTGTTTTGTGGTTGTCAGTAAAATTGTGGCATCCCAAAAAAGCAAATTAAACTGTTGGACTACCTACAGACAGACAGCCCAAATTGGTGCAAAGCAGCTCTTTAATTTCTTCTACCTGGAAATACTTAAAGGGCTTTAAGTGAGAAGTCAAGGAAAAACATTTTGTAAAGTATTTTATTTTGGAATAATTTGAAATTTGGAGAAGTTACAAAAATAAAATAATAGTACCTGCACATCCTCCCCAAGTTCCCCATAATGTTAAAATCTTACATTTCCACAGTAAATTTTTCAAAACTAAGAACAAATTTGGGACATTACTACTAAATAAACTTTGAAATTTATTCAGATTTTATCCCTTTCCCACTAGTGTTTGTTTTTCTCTTCCAAAGTTTATCCAGGATATCACATTGTATTAAGCAGGAAAAGACTTTAGTGTCTTGTTACTGAGGTTCAAAAATCAGCAATGTCTGGTCAGTGCAGCCAATCACAGTTAATGTGAGCACTAATAAAACTGAATTGAGTGTCTAAGAATCATCTGGCCATACCATAATGCCAGATTTTTAACTAACTTTAAGAAAAAGTAGCCATGATTTTGTAGCCAGTCATAAATCTCTCCTTTATTTACCTAAATGTGCTAATTACATCAAGTTTTACCATAATTGCCAAGTATTTTTATTGTATATCCATAATAACATGTTACTATAATAATTCTTTTGGTATTACCTAGCTTAGACACCTAGATCTTTCCACATGAAGACATAGGAAGAGGCTGATTTGGTTACTAACTCTGCCTATCAGGGAATATTACTGTAGACACCAAAGAAACAGAGCCCTAAATGGTTTGTCTGTGGGTGTCATAAGATAATAATAGAACAAGACTATTAGAGTATAAATTAGGATCACCTGGAGGGCTTATTAAACTACAGATTTCTAAGTCCCACCTCCCAGAGTTTTTGGTTCAGTAGGACTCAGGCAGGCAGGTCTAATAAGTTCCCAGTGATGTAGATGCTATTGGTGTGATTCTCTGAGAATCACTGTTCTAGACCTTTTCTGTTAACCTTCACAGATAAATGAATAAAGGAAAAATTAAGCCATTTTTTCTGGTTCCCTAAATTGATAAGATTCCTACAAGTCAGGTAAGTGATTTGCTAAACCTCATTCCAATCCTATGCAAGGACTAAATTAAAAAGGGAAACAAATATATTAGGTTCCCATAATAGTTTTATCAGTCTGTCCTACCTTCAGGCAAAGCATTAATTTTTAAATAATAAAATATTATTTTTAACAACAAAATAACTACTGCTTAACACCAACCATAATAGTTTCAGTCTGAAATAAGATCTCTAATTGATGCATAAAAATTAACAAGCAGTGGGTGTGATGGATGTTAACAAACATCATCTGAGACAGTGCTTTTCAGTCTTTAAGTGTTTCTGAACCACCTGGGGTTTTTCAGTTGGCCTTGGGGTGAGCCCCAAGCTTCCGCATTTCTGCTAAGCTTCAGGATGTGGCTCCATGGTTTATACATCAAGTAACTCTATATGCTTTTTTGCTAGGTTTTGGCAAGTACAAGATGTTCTTGCATCTAGTGATCTCTGGAGGGCACTGGAAATTCCTACCTCGTTTCAGTCATAGGTGGTATTTAGTGATATTGACTAAGGCAAATATTACAATATATTGGTTTCTATCCTGAACTCCAGGCTTTAGAAACAAGAAGAGATAATTTTAGGCAAACCAAATCAACAAAATCTTCCTGTAGTATACTGGAACATCTAGAACCTGATCATTTACTGGAAGTTTCTTTATCCCTAATCCCTACTTATTCAGTCCAGTATCAGCATAGTAAGAAGCAGTGATATAGCAGGGAAAATGGGCAAGTAAAGAATATAATTCAGTACTGCGTTCTCTCCAAATCACCCCATTTGATACTGATCTTATTAACACACCTTCCATTCCTCAGACTGTTCTTCCATCTTTTTACTTTTCCCTCTTCTAAAGAAGCCCTCTTGGGCTTTGTGATGAAGATTTCAGGAAAGCTACTGAATTTTATTTTTCCCCTTAAAGCTTAACTTCTTTCAATGTTTTGTGGAGCTAAAATGGTGTTAATTAGACCTATCTATTCTATTGGACTGTAAAGAGATAAAGGATAAGGAGACTTACCTATTTATTTTCTGTGGGGGGTAAGAAACCATAAAAAAATTAAAATCTTTATTGATTGCCTCAAATATAATAATAGAAGTCATAAGAAAACATTGTTTTTCTTTACATAGTCAGGAAAAAGGAAAATCTTTACTTAGAAACAACAATTGGCATAAACTTTTGTTCCCCCTTAGGATCTATCATATGGTCAGGTGTGGCTACACAACTGAGTAGGGGGAAGGAACTCCAAAAAGCATTCCTCATATCGCCTTCATAAGCAGACTCCCAGAATATATTAAATCTTTATGATGAGGTTATTCTTATTAGTTAATCAATGGTGACAATAGAAAGTAAACCAAATTTCAAGGGGGCAGGGTGATAGCCAACCCTGAAAAGTAGTTCTGAGAAGTTTATATCAACAAGAGGCCCTCACTGCCCATAACTCTTCACTCCCCTAACCCTCCTTCCTCTGTACCTGGGTTGCCTTGAGAGTACCATCGTTGATGTCTTGGAGCCAAAGAGGCCCCATTTCAAGGGAAAATTAGAATTTTGAAAAACTTATATCCACCACTGGGAGCTTGACAGCTTACCAGTACTTCAAGATGCTGCTGATGAAATTAGTAGTGTTTTTTAATATTATTTTTTTATTTTCTATCATGAGATGTATCAACTTTTAGAAGACATACATAACTCAGTAAATCAGTATTTTCCAAATGACCAACAAATGTATATGGTTACAAAATCACACATGTGTAAAAGATTCATTCAAAATGCAAGATAGACCAATAGATTTCAGTGTAACAAAACATGAAAATCTTGTTGATATGACTCATATTCAGTATGCAATCAACCTTCAAGAAACTTACCATTTCTCAAATTTTGATGTGGTATCAAAGAATATCCATAGTTATCTAAAAAGGTTCTTAAATACTCCTACTTTGTCCAACCACCTACATAAACCAGATTTTCCTCATATACTTCAACAAAAATGGTATATCACAACAGATTCAATGCAGAAGCAGATATAAATCTAGCTGTCGTCTAGTAAATCAGACATAAAAGAGATATAAAAGATATAAGATAATGCTACTCTTCTTGCTTTTTTTGTTTTGGAAAATATAGTCATTTTCATAAAGTGTTAAGCTATCAGATAATGGTTTTGTTGCTATTTTCCTTAAATAGATGCATATTTAGTTTTTAAAGTTTTAAATTCTAAACAATAGTATTGTTAGGTATTAAACTACATAAACAAAAGCTCTTTGGGGGGGGTCCTTAATAATTTTTAAGAGTGCTCTGAAACAAAATGTTTAAGAACAGCTAGTCTTAGCTAAGGATTATGCTGTATTATCTTATGTTTTAGTTATATATTTCTCTGGCCTGACAGATCTGATCACAACACATGGGTTAATTTTTACGGAAAATACATGCTGAACTTCAACAGAAGACTTCCTAATACAGTCATGAGTCACTTGATGATGGAGAGACTCTGAGAAATGCATTACTAGCTGACTTCATCATCATGTGAACGTCAGGTATGCTTACACGAACCTACCTGGCAGAGGTTAGTCACTCAATATGCCTTCCTGATGCAATCAAGAGAAAAAGTCAATACAAATTGCGTAAGGATGATGATGCAACATGGCATACTGTTTTACAGTAAACATTTTCATAAACAAGGTACACTTTAATGATAAAAATTATAGTGCAAGCCAGGCTCATGGCTGTAATCCTAGCTACTTGGAAGCCAGAAATCAGGAGGATCACGGTTTGAAGCCAGCCTGGGCAAATAGTTCATTTCTTGAAAATTCCCAACACAAAAGAGGGCTGGTACAGTAGCTGAAGCAGAAGAGTACCTGCCTAGCAGGTGTGAGGCCCTGAGTTCAAACCTCAGTACTGAAAAAAATGGTACAATAAATATACAAGCCAACAACATAGTAACTTGTTAACATTATCAAGGATTATTGTTTTGCTATCTTTTATATGACTGCTATTACAGTAGATTTGTTTACACCAGCATCACCACAAACATGTGAGCACTGTGTTTTACTACAACATTATAACAGCTACAACCTCACTAAGCAATAGGACATTTTCAGCTCCATTATACTCTTATGAGAGAGACCACCATCATCTGTGAAGACTATCACTGGCAGAAATGTTGTGATGTGACATGTGGCTGCTGTTTATCAACTCTGAATCTTTGAAGAAGACACTAAAAGGTATAATTCTAAATATGTCTTTTTTTCAATGTAATAATAATTTATTGAAGATTGACAAACTTAACTTGAAGAGCATAAAATAACTTAAAATACCAAGATAAAATGAATTCCCTTAATCCTTAACATCTTTACATGTCAAGATCATTTTCATGATTAATTAGACTCAACTTTATTCACAATGTTTAGTGAATAACAATTCTTCATGTCTGGTGTCTCCATACATGTATTTGTGTATGTAGTGTATACATACACTTTGTGTGACAGTGTATAATAGATTTGTCTCAAACCTATTATACAGTTAGTAGGTTAAAAACTCGGGGATGATCATTTTATAGTTTATCATCACAAGACAGTATATGTAATATCCCAGTACAAAGTAGCAGTCACAGAACCTCTCAAAATTTTTGCAGTTGCTGGTGCACTCTACTTGTTGGTCCACTGGAGCTTCCTGAGGGCAGGAAGTGGCTAATTATTGCAGGCAATATCCAGAAGATCTGGCAGACATAGTATCTTAAATGTTTGTTGAATGAATGTATAAACAGAACAAATAGGTAAAGAAAAGACATTCCATAGTCACACAGTCATCCCTCCATATACAAGGGATTGGTTCCAGAACCCCCTGAAGATGCCAAAATCTATAAATGTCTAAGATCCTTATATAAAACAGCACAGTAGCTTACACAATCCTCCTGTATGCTTTAAATCTCTCTAGATCACATATACTATCTAATACAGTATAACTGTTATGTAAATAGTTGTCATACTATATTACTACTGAATAATGACAAGAAATGTCTGCACATGTTCAGTACAGACACAATTTTTTCAAATATTTTTGAAAGCAACCACAGTTGGTTGAATCTGTAGAACATTAATTTCTGACTATATTGAAATTATATTTATGGTTGTTCCACTTTCAGAAGCACCAGCCACAGAGTCATATACATACCCAAGGTGTAAATAAAAATTTCTTTGCTAAACTCATATAACCAAAAATCTTTATAACAGTTAACATTTTGGGCTGGGGCATGGCTTTAGTGATAGAGTATCCACCTAGCAAGTGCAAGGCCTTAGTTCAAATGCCAGTTCAGAGAAGAGAGATAGAGAGAAAAGAGAAATGGTATTTTTAAAATTATCATATTATTGTACTGGGGGTACACTGTGACATTTACAAAAGTTCTTACAATATATCATAGTTGACTTCACCCCCTCCATTATCATTTAATGGAACTGCAACTTGACTATGGTGTTGCTTTCTCTGGTCACAAATGTGGGTCATTTGAGAATACACATATAGAATTATATACATGCTTTCTGGACATATTAACAGGCATAGAAATTCCTGTATATCTAAACAGCTCATTTTATTGGTAGGGATTACCCTACTTGGAAAATAATAGTGAGGACTGTCCTTATATCCTAAACTATCATGGCAAGGTTAAGATCTACTGAAAAAGTTAAATGTCTGGAGGAAATGATTAGGAATTATTTCAAAGATACAATCCAAAGACCTATCTATAGGTTTCCTAGTGTAATTTTTGTTTTTGAACAAAAATTTCATAGGGTAGAATATATATAGATGATAGTAGTTAGCATACAATTATTCCCCAGATTTTTGGTATCTGAATAGCCTTCATTCAGTTTTGTGTGGGAGGTGGTATGACTCTAGTATCTCTTCACAAAATTGTGTTAATTCTAGTCCTGCTGATTTCAATTTTGTTCACTGTTTTTTTTTCTTTTTAGGCAGGACTGGGGTTTGAACTCAGGGCCTTATGCTTGATAGGCAGGCACTCTTTCCACTTGAGCCACTCCACCAGCCCAATTTTGTTTGCTCTTAAATTGTATATATTTAAGATATACAACTTGATTTGATGTACCTATATTATAAACAATCAAGTTAATTTAATATGTCTATCACCTCACATAATTTCCGTGTGTGTGTGTGTGTGTGTGTGTGAGAGAGAGAGAGAGAGAGAGAGAGAGAGATGAGAATGCTTAGGATTCTAATATAGTAGAATACAATATAGTTACCTGCATCAGCATGCTATACAACAGACCTCCAGAAATTGAATTCACCTGCAATAACTTAAAATAAATGTTTTAGTTTGAATAAATGTCCCCTAAATCATGTGTTGAGACTTGGTCACTAGCTTATGGCACTACTGAAAGGTGGTAGACCCTTTAAGAGGGGAAGCCTACTAAGAGGAAGTTAGGCTGCTGGAGGTATGGTGTTGAAGGAGATATTGGGACTCCGACCCTTTCCTCTCTTTTTTTTCACAGCAGTTATGAGGTAAGCAGTTTACTCCACCATAAATTCCCTGCCATAATATGCTGCCTCACCATAAGCCCAAAGGAACAAATGATCAGAGGACTGGAACCTCACATTTCTCAGTTCCTAGAATATGGTAATCTATTTTGATATGTGTACATAACTGTTTAAAAATTGACTGTAGTTTTATAGTACATATACCATTATATAATATATTCAATTATTTGATCATCAGAATTTTTGAGTTGTTAATCATTCTTCCATATTTGAAACAGTCATCAGATACAAATTAAATATATTATCAGATTTGACAATATTATTTCAGTTTGTATTTTTAATGTATTTCTGTGTGAGAGATTACCTTATAATTGATTTTTCTTTTTGTCATCATTGCAATTTTTGTTTCTTACAATCATTTGGCCATTCTTTACCTTCATTTAATTGAAATTGTTTATTTAAATTGGAATTATCTCCTCCTAGTAAACATTTTGTCTATAAAATAAAAGAGTACCTAGATAAGATTTGCTGAACAGAATCTTGGTTTGGATCATTGAACTCATCTGGTGTCTAAGAGTTGAATCCCAGGGTCCCTAAAATGTCAGAATCAAAATAAGCAAAAAACTGTTAAATATTAAAAATAAGCATGTTAAATATTAAAAATATTTTAGGAATGGGCTTTAAAAATAATAATAAAACCTAGTGAGAAAAAGACAATGGCTAAAGTGGACCTTATGAATTACTCTATGTACTCTATTGAACATTTAGCAATGAGACTAATGTCTCATCTTCTGAACTATACCCTCATTAGGGGTAAATATGGTGTCTTTTTCCTCCTCACTGTTAGCATAGTCTCTGACACTGAGAAATTACAAAAATATCTCATCAGCGTTTATTGGATGTTTCCCATTCTTTAATATACATTATCTCTACTCCTCTCTGTAAACCTATGTGGTAGTATAATTGATTCAATCTTACAGATGAAGAAACAGAGCCTAACAGAGATGATGTGACTTCACTGAGATTTTGTAGAAGCTAAGTAAGTCAAGACCTAAACATAATTCTGATACACTCTTTCTGTCACACTCACCATCCTATGCATTTTATTTAGTGTGTTAGTCAGCTTTCTGACAGTATTGCAAATACTTGAGATAACCAACTTGTAAAGAGAATAAGTTAATTATGGGTCCATTCCATGATCAGGTGAATCATTGCTTTCAGGTATCTAGTGGGGATGCCAGGTTGGCAATGGCAGGGTGTGTTTAGGAGAGCATAACTGCTCACTTTGTGGACAGGAAGAAAAAGAGAGGAAGAAGAGACTGGAATCCTATTATCCCATTCAAGGACATGCTCCCAATGAGCTAATAACCTCCCAGTAGGCCCTACCTCTTAAATGCCCCACCATCTCCCAGTAGTACCAAACTGGTACCGAGCTTTTAACTCATGGGTCTTTGGGCGGACATTCCAGATCCAACTATGATAAGTAGCACTCAATATATTCTGAATTGACTGGTGTTTTCTGTCTTCTTCTGATCATAGAAATTCATACAACTCATACAATTGTTACTATAAATAATGCATGAAGGAAAAAAGACAATCTTTATTAAGCATCTTGTGGTCTCATTTGTAGGGCACTCTGAATAAATTCAAGAAAGCTATCTAAATCTACTACTTTTGAGAAAGGATAAATCATACATAGGGAGATAAAATATTAAGACTGGTAAAGAAAGACTGAGAACAGTTCAAGTTAGCAAAGTTTACTTGAGCAAGAAAAAGGTTCTAGAACCTAGTAGCAGTCCAAAGGGAAGATGGTTCTGAATGTTTTACTTCCCACACGTGCAAATCATATTTACAGCCAGAGGAAAGGCAGTCCCATACAGAAACAACTTGGTTGGTTGGAGTTGGCACTTGCCTTATTTAAATGGTTATGTTTTGGTAGCTTTCAGTCTCTGATTCGCGGAGAGTTCAGCTGCTATGATTAACTGAGTCTCAGTTGCTTGGGTCTTAGGTTACAATTGTTTACACAGCTGGACATGATGGTTCAAGCCTATAATCCCAGCACTGGGAGGCTGAAGCAGAAGGACTCTGAGTTTGAGTTTAGCCTGAGCTACATAGCAAGACTTACTTAAAAAAAAAAAAAGCTCAGCTCTAATTCAATATATACAGAGGTCACTTCAGGCCAGTTATCCTTCAAGTACAGAGGCTGGTTTAGGTCAAATTTATTTTGCTTCAACAAGCTAGAAGAGGCTTCCAAAATATTTTTCCAGTACATATTTTTCAGATGATAGTTTTTCTCTCCCTCTTTCCTTTTCTCTCCCTATTATCTCTCCTTCTCTTCCCTATTTTTGGTCTGATTCTCCCTCTAAATAAAATACACACGAAACTACATGATTTGTTACAGACAGCTCACATGTGATTTTTACACTCAATATATTTAAAATTATTCCTTTTTTATTGAATTGTATAATCCAAATTCAATTTTTGGTCTAAACATGATAGTTTTAGTTTTTAATCACAATCTTTGACTTGTGGTCTAATAGCAGGTAAAAATGGGGCTTGCATTTTGGAAGATACAGTTTTGATGGTTTCAACATCCTACATTTGTTTTAAAGAACTTGAATGGGTGAAAAGTGAAGTATGAACACAAAAGTACTGCTATATCAAATATTCAACATAGAAGGCTCAGCAAAGAAGCTCACACCTGTGATCCCACCTACTTGGAAGGCAGAGATAGGAGGATCACAGTTCGAGACCACCCTGGACAAAAAAAAAAAAAGGTTTATCAAGACTCTATCTGAAAGAACAAGCTGGGGATGGTGGTGCACATCTAAAATCAGAGCTACCTGGGCAGTGTAAGTAGGAAGACAGTGATCCAAGGTTAACCTTGGAAAAAAAATGTGAGACCTTATCTGAAAAATAACTAAAGTAAAAAAAAAAAAAAGCTAGAGGCATGGCTCAAGTGGTAGAGTGCTTGCCTAACATACTGCAAAACCATGAGTTCAAACCTCAGTATTTCCAAAAACACAAACCAAAACAAAAAAATCCTCAATGTACAAATTGGAACATCTGGAAAATTGACTCCTAACAGCAAATCAAAAAAATTTTGGGGGTGGGGATTTTCACAAAATTAAAATGAAGAATATAGCAAATCTAACCATTGGGGAAACATTTTCTTCACTAGATTTCCATGAAACTCCACTCTCTTGATTTTCTTTTCTCATTCTCCTTTTCTGAGCCCTTCTTTTCCACCAGCCTTTCATGTGAGACTGCTCCAGGGTTCAGTCCCTGGTTCTCATCTCTTTTCCAGTTCTCAATCTATACTAACTTTAATGAGTGAAATATTAAAATATTATCTACATGCTGTTGCTCCCTAATTTTTATCTCTAGCCCGTATCTCTTTTTCCTGCTGCAGAATCATATGTCTCATCTGGCTCCTTGACAACACCAATCAGATCACATTTCCCAAAATTGAAATTTTGATCTTACTTCTCAAGTTTGCACCACCTGAAACCTATCCCATGTCAACTGATTGGTCTCCATGCATCTGGTTGCTTAGTTCAAAAATCTTCTTTTCAAATTTGGAGGCTACTTAAAAATCTAAACATTGATCTACCATTTGATCCAGCAATACCACTCCTGGGGATATACCCAAAAGACTGTGACACAGGTTACTCCAGAGCCACCTGCTCACCCATGTTTATTGCAGCACTATTCACAAAAGCCAAGTTATGCAAACAGCCAAGATGCCCCACTACTGATGAATGGATTAAGAAAATGTGGTATCTATACACAATGGAATTTTATGCAGCCATGAAGAAGAATGAAATGTTATCATTCACTGGTAAATGGGTGGAATTGGAGAACATCATTCTGAGTGAGGTTAGCCTGGCCCAAAAGACCAAAAATCCTATGTTCTCCCACATATGCAGACATTAGATCAAGGGCAAACACAACAAGGTGATTGAACTTTGATCACAAGATAAAAGCGAGTGCACACAAGGGAGATATGAGGATAGGTAAGACACCTAAAAAATTAGCTAGCATTTGTTGCCATCAATGCAGAGAAACTAAAGCAGATACCTTAAAAGCAACTGATGCCAATAGGAGAAGGGGACCAGGAACTAGAGAAAAGGTTAGATCAAAAAGAATTAACCTAGAAGGTAACATACATGCACAGGAAATCAATGTGAGTCAACTCCCTGTATAGCTATCCTTATCTCAACTAGCAAAAACCCTTGTTCCTTCCTATTATTGCTTATACTCTCTCTTCAACAACATTAGAGATAAGGGCAAAATAGTTTGTGCCGGGTAGCAAGGGGGTGGGGGGAAGAGGGAGGGGGCAGAGTGGGTGGTAAGGGAGGGGGTGGGGGCAGGGGGGAGAAATGACCCAAGCATTGTATGCACATATGAATAATAAAAAAATTTTAAATTAAAAAAAAGTTCAAAATCTTTTATTTTTGTGGCACAGGGGTTTGAACTCAGGACCTCACTCTTGCTAGGCTTGAGTCACTCTGCCAGTCTGTGATGAAAAGTCTTGGAGTCATACTTGACTCTTCTTTCTTTCATGTTCTCCATTCAATCATCAGGAAATTTACATTCCAGGAGAATCTGATCACTTAACACCATATTCACTAGACATATCCTGGCTTAAGCCACTGTCATTTTTCCTCTCTTCCCACTCCACCCATTTAACCACAGTTTCTTTTTAAAGGGGTATGAATGATGTCTTTAAAATGCAAGTTGAGAGGGCTGGGAATGCACCTATAATAGATTTCTTGCCTAGTATGCTCAAGACCTTAGGTTGATCCCCAATACAATAAAAATAAAAATAAATGATGATGTCCTCAGTGCAAAGGAACTAATGCAGAAACTTTAAAGGGACAGAGGCCAATAGGAGAAGGGGACCAGGAACTAGAGAAAATGGTTAGTTCGAGAAGAATTAATTTAGAATGTAACACTTATGTACAGGAAAGCAATGCAAGTCAACTCCCTGTATAGCTATCTTTATCTCAACTAGCAAAAACCTTGTTCCTTCCTATTATTGCTTATACTCTCTCTTCAGTAAAATTAGAGATAAGGGCAAAATAGTTTCTGCCTGGTATCTAGGGGGTGGGGGGGTGAGGGAGGGGGTAGGGGGGAGAAATGACCCAAACATTGTATGTACATATGAATAAAAGAAAAAAAAAGAACAAACTCAAAATAGATAAATTAATAAATAAATGAAATAGAATGTAAGATCCTATCACTCTTTTTTTCCCACAAAATCCCATAAAAGATCTGTATCTTCTATAGAAGACAAAGTCCTTACTTTGGCTACAAAATATGTCCAGTTTCTGCCCCTGTCCACTTCTTGCTCTCCACACTTTTCATATGACTCCTGGAGTCCTTTGTGTTTAACAGTCCAGGCTTGCCTTACTGACCAGGAGCCTCAGAGCTGGCTGTTTTCTTTGCCTGGATATCTTTTCTCCTACATAACCAGTTTTTCTCACATTAATGCTCTTCTTCCAGGTAACTTCCTTCAAAGTTTGGCTCCATGTAATTTTCTCAATGGAAGCATATTCTGACAATCTTCCTTAAAATTGCAGTGTGTCTTCATTTTTTCATATCTTTCATCCTGTTCTGTTTTGTCTGTCATGTATTACTTTACAGGTTACCATACAATTTATTTATCTGTGAGCTCATTTTATATTTTCAGTAAAATGCAAACTAAATAGGGCAAGGATTGTTTTGTTCTGGGCTGGACACATAGCAGACACTCAATGAAGGAGTCCACAAACTCATATTTTCACGGCTTATTCGGTTGAGCAAGCTGTCTATACTTTCTTCAAGCCTTGAGTTTCAGCACTTTATTTCTTTATTCATTCATCTATTGGTGGTACTGGTTTTTGAACTCAGGGCTTAATGCTTGCTAGGCAAGTGCTCTGCCACTTGAGTCACTTCGCCAGCCCTTTTTTGTGTTGGGTATTTTTGAGTTAGGGTCTTACTATTTGCCCGGTTGCTTTTGAGGAACGATCCACCCCCCATCTCTGCCTTCTGAGTAACAAGGCTTACAGGCGTGAGTCACCGTGCCAGCACTTTCTTAAACGCCTAAAACTCATCAACCCGTCTTTACCAAGCCCTGTGATCCCGGAAGTAAAAGCATAAAGACCGGCTCCGAGAAGAAAGGCACTTCCGTTTCCGTACAGAAGCAAACATGGTGAAGGCCAAGGAAAGGAGTGGCGACAGCGGGAAGAAAAGTCTGAAAAGGAAAGCCGCTGCTGAAGAGCTTCGAGAGGCAGCGGTTGCAAGGGATGCGGCGACAGAAAGCGGGGTGCAGCCCCCGAAAGCGGCTGCCCTTCCCCCAAGCTTCAGCATCTCGGAGATTAAGAACAAACAGCGACGACACTTGATGTTCACGCGGTGGAAACAGCAGCAGCGGAAGGTAAGCGCGGGCCGGAAGCGGCGGGGCGCATGCGCGGTGCCTCCCCCACCCCCGTGCAGGGTTGTGGAGTGCAATGCATGGGCGATTGATTGGTCAGCAAGGGTGATGTGGTGGCTTCAGCTTCCCGGCCCCTTCGTCCTGTTTCACAGACACTTGCCTGGGCGTCAAGGTGAAGGGTCCCTGCCTTGCCAGCTCGTCCCTCAGGTCCTGGGCTCAAAGGAAAGCCGGAAGCTCTGCTCCCCTTACTGAAAACTACCCGCAATGCCTAGAAAGCACAAGGCTCCCTCCCCTGTTTTGCTCAGCCTGCCCAACTTTTCTAGTAACTGTATTTGCTCTGTGCAGCCTGTGCTTGGAGGTGAACATAAACTGAACTGTGGAGAGGTTTAAGTGACTTGCCTAGGGGCGTTGTGTTCACTTGTGGTTAAACTGCAATTGAAAGAAAGCATTTGCTTATTCTTGGATAACATAGAAGTTCATACACAATATTCTGTTTATTCTAATTATCTTCCCAGCTCTTATTTGATGCCAGGGGCCGATTCTTATTATAATGCCCAGGTGCTACTGCAGTACTTATGAGAAACAGCTAACTCAGTTCTTGTGTGCCAGGATGGGGAGCGATGCCCTGGAAGACTTGTTGGTACTATAATTTCTAATCTGAGACCGGTGGATTGAGGGTCAGTAGGCACTGGAAAAACAGAGTATTTCCAATTGTATGTCTGTCAAGCATTCTGTCTAGAAATCAGAGGATACAGATTTACAATAAGTAATCTTAACCAACCTTGCAAATTCTTACTAACTTTTAAGAGCACATTTTGATTATGAAATAGGATAACTCGTGATAATTTTATTGGATACAACTTGAAAACTCATCTCCCATTTCTATTCATTTTTAGAGCTTTTCGAGAGAAGCAACCCTCATAACCATGATTATATTTAACCATTAAGGAAAAAGAAAACTTGTTAAACTTGCTTGTGTACACATTTTGCACTTCCATTAATTTAATTTGCAGCTTTGTAGTAAAAGTTAAAAGCTAGTGGTTTAAATGTTTAAACTTGCCAGTTTTGACTTTTTTGAAGAAGCAAGATCTTTGTTAAGTAAATCTTTCTGATTAGCCTGCCTATTTGTCTTACAGTAATTTAGCTATAAAAATTTATGTCTGGGTATGGTAGTGACACATGCCTGTAATCTCAGCACTAGCTGGGCAGAGGATAGAGAGTCGGAGCCAGCGTAGGCTACATTAAAAAAACAAAACAATAAATAAAAACCTATGTTTGGATGCTTATTTTAATAGATTACAAAAATTTCCCAGTCAAAATATTTATAGAATTAGTAATTTGTAGTTTTGGTAGATATGTTATGACTGATGGTTTCTCAATATTCTTTTGTTTTTAACTCTTTAGGAAAAGTTGGCAGCTAAGAAAAAACTTAAAAAAGAGAGAGAGGCTCTTGGTGATAAGGTAAATCTACTTTCTATCTTAAGTAATGTTTCCTGATACTACATTGATTACTTTTAATATTTATGAAGTATTTCAGATGTATAAAAAGTTATAAAATATTATAACAAACTCTTTCTTTTACCCAACTTAGCAAATAATGTTGGAAGCCCCTTGCATGCTTCCTTTTGATTGCCTTCACTTCCAAAAACAACCACTCATGAGAAATTTTTTATATTTCCCACACACTTCTTTATACTTTTACTATGTATTTATATTTTATTACTACTGTATATGGTGGTGTACCTAAACAGTAAGTACAATGATGGTGTTTTGTATGTTACTTTATATTTTTGAGAGGCAAAGAAAGCTCTCCCTGACTCTAGGAATGGGGAAGCTCCCCATCTTGTGGCTTGAAACAAAGGCTTTTTGTCAGGCAAGACTGGGGGAAGGCAGGACAGATCTTTTCTGTAGTAGAACGGAGTTAAAGGTACCAGATAATAATAACAAGAATTTTTGAGGAAGGGAAAAATATTAAGAGTACATACAAACTAAGCACTTCACTATTTCATACATTCTCATAATAATATTAGGTTAAATCATAAGAAATTGTCAATATTAAACTGTTTTAACCTGTAAAATTCTAACATATCAAGCAATGTTAGTATCTTGGAAATTCTTCAAAAGCCAGTAATTACAGCAAATTAATATGTTAATCACCATTTGAAAATATTACCATTCTCAGGCTGGGGTGTAGCTCTGTGGCACAGTGTTTGCCTTGCATACTCAAGGCCTTGGATTCCATAGCAGCACTGCCAATGAAACCAAACAACAAAATCTCATTGTTTTTGAACTGAAA
Source organism: Castor canadensis (assembly GCF_047511655.1). Taxonomy (NCBI): domain Eukaryota; kingdom Metazoa; phylum Chordata; class Mammalia; order Rodentia; family Castoridae; genus Castor; species Castor canadensis. Next base: position 91,419,968 of record NC_133392.1, on the reverse strand, counting down.
GACAACTTCTTAGAATTTCTTCCTTTAAAGATTCCTTAAAACGTACTGTAGTATTTGTTTCATAGAGTAAAAAAAAAAAAAAAAAAATCCTAGTTTTTCAGTTCATATTTTCTTCATATATCCGCATAGCCTGTGTGTATTTTGAATTAGTATATCCTTACAAGTGTATTCCTACTCCTTGATAGTTCTTTTGTACAATCTGTTGGTCTAAGCTGATTCTAATGGTGTACCATTATGTTGCTGTGCTGTAATGTGTAGTCATCACCCTGTTGGATATTTGCTCTATTTGCTGTGTTTTTCCATAAAGAATAATACCAGGAATTAGTTTAAATGAATGACTCTGTCCCCCACCCCCTGGATTCCTTACCATAAATTCCCCAAAGCAGAGTTACTAGGTCACCTAATAGAATTTTGTTGTATATTTCTGAATAGCTTTCTGGAAGTGTTGAAACAAAGTCACTGCATATGTACTTTTATAATTTTTTTCAATTGTTTCTTTACTTTTTTACTGTTGGATATTTTTCTCAATGATGGATAATTATTGTGATCTCTTCTTCTCTGCTACTTCTGCCTAGATTTAAGCCATTTCATTCAATATTAGCCATTCTTCCAGTATGTATATGTCTCTGCTCAGATTGTTAAAAACAGTACTATTACTCAATTTTGTTATTAGGGTTGATGTAGCTGCAAGAGTAACAGCGGGTTGAAATGAGGAACAGATTGTGTTTTGGGGTCATTTGTAGATTTCTTTCGTCCCCAACTGTAATGTAAAATAATTAACATAAAACCTCTTAAACTTAATTGTTTCTCTTTTTTTAGGCTCCACCAAAGCCCATACCCAAAACCATTGACAACCAACGAGTCTATGATGAAACAGTAGTAGACCCCAATGATGAAGAGGTAATGTTAGAAGTTTTAAATGACTCACCCTTGATTTGTTTACATTTTAACCTTATGCTGCCTGGCAAAGTTGTACAATAGACTGGTCCAACTGTAATGTTGGTATCTTATTTGATACAGATTATTTTATAATTAATCTTCCTATTAATGCAGTAAGTATTTGTTTCCTACAAAAGTATTTATCTTACGCTCTAGGTAAACTTTTACATTTGTCTTCTCATCTCTGAATAGTATGATTAATGTTTTAAAAGAATCCCTCATACTATAGATTTTTATAATATCTTTTAGACATTTTGATACTTCAAGAGAACATGATGGTATTTCTTGTATTCTTACAAAATTCTGGGTTTCAAGATAATCTTCCACCTTGATGTTTTCTCTTTAAATAGTTTGCAAAGTTTTCCATTAAATCGGAGCTTTAAATGTTCAAATATTTTGGGCTGGGGACATAGCTCAATAGCAACTGGGAGGCCCTGAGTTTGGTCTCCTGCACCACCAAAAGAAAAGATGAAAGAGTAAAATTTTGAATATTTTAAAATTTCTTATAAAGGAAACCTGTTTTTGTAATGTTTGTTTTTGAACATTCAGGAATCACCATTCTTTTGTATATGTTGCAGTATAGTGTTCATTCAGTCAGCCAGTCTTCTAGCACATATTTATTGAGCATGTGTTATGTATTTGGATCTGATTTAAGGACTTGAGATTCATTGCACCACTAAATTCTCTGGGTGTTTGTCTGTGTTTATGTCTCGCTGTCTGTCTCCCTCTGTCTCAGTGTTTCTCAGTGTCTCTCAATCTCTTTCCCTTACTCCCACTCCTCCTCCTTCCCCCTCCCCACCCCCCTACCCCCACCCCCCCATCTGCATACCCAGATTTTATTTTGTAGGTATAGAGACAAACAATAAACATAGCAAAATACATAAATTAAGCATATATTAGTAGGGGATAGATTAAAAGAGTAAAGGACTACTGGAACAGAGAGGTTTTATAATTTTATATATAGAGATTTGTGTTTGTGTATGTGTGTGTGCATCTGAATTTTATTTTAACAATTTCAGATTGAATAAAAAATTGGAATTCATTTATACCCTTCACCTCAACTTCCAAAACATATTGTACCACACTTGGTTTTCATTTATATTCTCTACAAATTGCTTGAGAGAAAGTGACAGACATGCTTTTCCTTATTTCTATATATTTCTATATGTTTTACCTATAAACAAGTGGGTTTTTTTTTTAATAAGTACAATATAGTTATCAGACTTAAATAGTTAAAATTGATACATACTATTATCAACTAAAGTATTGATCTTATTCAAATGATATAAGCTGCTCTCAAAGTGGTTCTTTTCATAGCAAAAGAGAAGTTCCAGATCATTCTTTTAATGAATTTTCATGGAATGCATTTCATTTCATCCAAGGGACTCTTCAGCCTCTTTGATTTACACCTCCTCGGTCTGCTTGCTTTTCATGACATTGACATTTTTTTAAAGGATGGACCAGATATCCTGTAGAATGTCCTTTAATGTGAGTTTCTGTGATGTTTCCTCTGATTATATTCAGTTTATATACTCTTGACAAGGATTCTGCAGATGTGATATTATGTCCTTCTCAGGGCCTCCTTACTAGGAATTGTATGATGTTGATTTTCCCATTACTGTTTATGTTATCTTTGACCACTTAGCTAAAGTAGTGTTTTTGCCAGTTTTCTCCATTGTGAAGTTACTTACAGAGTTTTCCCTTTGTAATTAATAGGTATTTTGGAGGAAGATATTTGAGAATATGTTAGTCAATGTTCTTAAAACTTTTGCTCAAGATTTTACAATAACCATATTCAGTCTGATAATTTAGAAATTGTATCAGCGTAGTCTTTAATTTGCAATTTTCTTTTATGAATGAAGTTAGAGTGTTTTCTTTCTTAATAGTTGTTTGTTTGTCTCTTGTTCATTTTTCCATTGGGTAAAGTTATGATTTTATATTGAATGGTTGTGGAAGACCTCATTGAGAAGATGATCTTTTAACAGAGTCTTGAAGGATTTAAGGAAGTTACTCATCTTTGGACAGAAAGAACTCTAAGATGAGAAAATGTTTAGTGCAAAAGCTCTAAGGCAGGATTGTGCTTAATATGCTTTTAAAGAATGGGAAGAATGTTAATGTGATTGAAATTAAATGAGCAAGGGGAGGATCGTAGAAAAGGTGCCACAAAAGTATGGGGAAAGGGAGGGAGCCAGATCAGTGACTTTGTTGGCCACTCTGGGGACTTTGGTTTTACATTTAATAAAATGAGCAGCCATTGGGTGGTACTGAACAGAAAACCCACATGATCAGACTTAATTTCTAAGTGTAATTGGCAACTGTAGGAGAATATAATTGGATGAGTAAGCAGTTTACTTAGGAAGCTATTGTTTGCAGGAAAGAATTGATGGTGACAACTTGGATAAGGATTGTTTTAGTGAGAGTGATGAGAACTCTCTGATTAAGTTTTATTTTACCCCTGGGTATATTTTAAAATTTAAGCTACAGAGATTTCCTGATAAATTGGAGTGTGAAAAAGATGATTCAAAAATGGTGTCAAGTTTTAACCTGAGCAATTAGAAAGATTGCTCTTTTATGCCTTACTGACCAGGTGTAGAAGACTGGGTGGAGCAGATTTAAGGAGATCAAGAGTTCAGTTTCAGGTATGTTATGTTTAAGGTGACTCCTAAAAGTCTTTAGCAGAGTCAGTAAGAAGGCAGTTGGAATATGAGTTTGGAGTTCAAGAAAGAGATCTTGATTGGAGATAAATGTGGGGATCATAGGCATGTAGAGGATATGTACATGTAAAAGTTTCCCTAGAATACTGACCTTTGGGAGACTTCATTCGATGATGGGATGTGTGAACATTCAGCTTTACATGGTAGTACGAAAATGTTTTCAGAAGTAGTGGTTGTTCATTTTACTCTTCCATAGTGTAAAAGCAGTATTCCTGTTCAGCTACACTCTGACCAATTCTTTTTATATTCAGACTAGTAAGAGGGCAGTCTCATTGTAGTTTGGATTTGTACTGCTGCTTTCTAATACAGTTGAATATCTTTTCATATGTGTACTCTTATTTTAAGGAGGGTAATATTGGGAGTTGAACGCAGGGCCTTGAGCTTGCTAGGCAGGTGCTCTACCATTTGAGCCACACCTCCAGCTCCTCCTATATATACTTTTTTTGTTAGAGATATACTAGTTCATTTCTTTTGCCCAGTTTTCTATCATGTACGGTATTTTACTGGTACGTAGGACTTTCTGTATGGTTTGAATAGTAATCCTTCAATATGTGTTAAAGGTACTTTCAGTGTATGAACTATTAGGTTCTATTGTGTCTTTTAGGAAATAGAAATTATGCAGTTGAGTTTTAATATTTAATGCTTATTATGTCACTTAAGAAATCTTTATCCTGTGACCATAAATTCTCTTTTATTTCCTACCCACGTACCTCTGAAAAGAATTAAAAGGTTGCCTTTCACATTTACATGCTTAATTGCTAGGAATTTTCTGTTTGCTATGAGAAAGAAAACCAGAAGAAACTGTCTCATCCTTTCCCCCTTGCATATGTAATCAGTTTCTCTGACATTGCTTTCTTCTCCCCCACCAACCCCCTTTTTGAGACAGGGTCTTGCTATGTAGCCTAGGCTGGCCTTGAACTTACATTCCTCCTACCTCAGCCTGCTCAGTGCTGGGATTACAGATGAGAGCCACTATTTCTGGCCCCAGTGCCATTTTTTTTGGAGTAGCACTTTTGCCCACAGTGAATTGCAATGCCTTGTCACATCAAGTATCCATATTTGCTTCATCTTTTTCTGGGCTATTTGATTGGTCACCTTGTCAGTATCATTTCTTTCCTTTCTTAATTATTTAACTTCATAAATTTTGATAACTGTAAGGGCAAGATGCCCCTCTCACCCCCGCCCCCCTCCCCCAAATCCCTCTGTTCAGGATTGTTTTGGCTCTTTCTGGGTCTTTGGTCTTCCATATAAATTCCAAGTGGCACTAAATCAGATCAGTTTGGGGATCTCCATGTATTGCTTTACTTAAATTATTTTAAATATTGAAAATGTCTCTCAATGAATTTTGTAATTTTCTTCGTTTTACACATAAATCTTATTAGAGCTATTCCTGGGTATCTTACATTTTTTCTCAATGGAAATTACATCTCTTTGAAAATTGTTTTGTTTGCTGATTTATAAAATACAATTTATTTTTGGATAATGCTCTCCTAACAAATAGCCTACCTAATTTCTAATAATTTGTCCAAATACTGTTTGCATATTAACGCATAATCATTCCTACAGATGACAGTTTTTCTTATTTCAATCCATTAATACTGTTTTTTTCTTCTACCTCTGTGGTGACTAGAACTTCTAGTATAATGTTGAATAAATAAAAAAGGCAATAATGGCATCTTTGCTATGTTCCTAATTTTAAAAAGAGTAAGTATTGAGATGATTATGTGTTTTTTCTCCTACATTGCATTATAAGCTTTTTCTTTTTTGGTGGTACAAGGGTTTAAACTCAGAGCCTCATGCTTGCTAGGAAAGTGCTTTACCACTTGAGCCATGGCCCCAGCCCTTGGGTTAATGTAGCAAATGACATCTATGGATTTTTTTTTGGGAGGGAAGGGGTGCTTGGGATTTGAACTCAGGTCTTGGAACTTGCAAAGCAGACACTCTACTGCTTGAGCCACACCTCCAGTCCATTTGGCTTTGGTTATTTTGGAGTTGGGGGTCTCATGAACTGCCAGAGCTGGCCTCGAATAGAGATCTTCTTGATCTCAGCCTCTGAAGTACGTAGGGCTACAGGCATGAGCCACCAGTGCCAGTACATCCATGGATTTTCTAGTGTTTAAAATAAATATCTTAAGTTCTTGAGATGAAACCATTTTGGTTATGTTTTATCTTTATACATTGGGATTAATATTTTTCTTAGGATTAATGTATATTTGTGTTCATAACTGTAACTATAGTAATGTTTGGTTATTATTCCTAATATTATTTGGACATTTTCTTTATCAGTTTTTACCAGAAATAATATCTATTTTGTTTTCAAAGTACTTTTTCTTTGATCCTCTCTACTGAATCTTTATTTTCTAACTTATATCTCCTCTTATCTTTATTTCCTTTTACTTTCTTGAAGTTTATCCTGTTTTTATTTATTTTGTTGACTTGCTTATTTTTCATCTTTTTTAATGTGACCAGTTAAGGCCAAAAACTTCAGGTACCATCTGTGGTATATCCCAGAAGTTTTAAAGAGTGCTGTTTTCATTATTGTTTAATCTGAGTATCTCTTCTAATAGATTTGTTGACTTCTTGTAATTTCATTTTTTTTATTTAAAAAAATTTTAAATTGGCATAGATTAATTGTGTAATAATTTTATACATGTATATAGTGCCTAATGGATTAAATCATAGTAAACAGCATTTGCATCTCCTTAAATGTTATCACTTCTGTGTGCTGGGAACCATCAAACTCTTCTCTGGATACTTTGAACTGTATTATAAGTGGTTTTAAACTGTATTTAACCCTACTCTGCTGTAGAACATTAGAACAAAGTCCTTCTATCTAGCTGTATTTTGGTACCCATTATCTTAACTCTTCTCTATCCTACCAGTATATTTTATGTCATTAGTTCTCTCCTTAGTCTTAATTTTTTTCACCTGTTACCTTGGATTTTATTTGCTCTTTTTTTTCCCCCTTCTCCTGACTTTTTAAGACAGAAGTTTAGATTATTAGTTTGGTACTTTTCTTTCTTTCTAATAGAAGCATTTAAACTCTGGTTTTCCACTACACACTACCTTAACAATAATCCATAAGTTTTGATGTTAGTTGTGTTTTCATTTTCACTCTGTTTGTTTTTGATTTTGATTTTTTATTTTTTGGTAGTCCTCGGGATCAAACCCAGGGCTTCACGCATGCCAGGCAAGCCCTTTACCATTGAGCTACATCTCCAGCCACAATATTTTCTAATTTCTCCTGTGTCGTCTTTGGCTCATCAATTAAGTATGGTTGATTTCTAATTTGCTTTTATTGTGGTTGTGGAACATACTTTGATTTTGATCCTTTTCCAGACTCTTTCTTGTCCTACCATAGAGTCACTTCTGAAGAATGTTTAATGTAGCCCTTGAAAAACTTATGTATTCTTTCTTTTATTTTGGGATGGATTGTTACTGTTAGTTCAAGTTAGTTGATAGTGTTGTTCACATCTTATACTTTCTGGATTTCTATCATATAAGGGTTACTGAGAGAGGAGTGTTTAAATCTCCAACAATGCCTGCCAAATTATTTATTTCTTCCATTACTTTCAGCTTTTGCTTCATGTCTTTAGGGAGTTCTTTTGTTAGCTGCATGTATGTTTACAATAGGGATACATATAATTACATAACTGTAAATTATAATTACATTTTCTTGATGTATTGGCCCTTAGTCCATTATAAAATATCTCTTTATTCTCTCCAACAGTACTTCTTTTCTTAATGTCTATTTTTTTCTGATGTACAATAGCCACTTAAAACTCTCTCATAAGTACAGTTTGTTACATTTTTTTCATGCTCTTACTTTCAGGTTATATATGACTTTGAATTTAGAATGTGGCACATATTAAGATTATATGGTGCTGGGCACTACTCAGGAGGCAAAGATCAGGAGGACTGCAGTTTGAAGCCAGCCCAGGCAAATAGTGAGAGCTTATCTCAAAAAAATCTTTACAAAAAAGGACTGATGAAGTGGCTCAAGGTGTAGGCCCTGAGTTCAAGTTTGAGTACCACACACATGCACACACACACAAGTCCTATGGTTGGGTCCTGCTTTTTAAAGAATTCAGTCTGACAGTTAGTGTATAGTGTTGATTATTCATGTAGTTAGATTTACATCTGCCATTTTGCTTTTTTACTCAAAATGTATTTTTATTTTTCCTCTGTTCTTCCTTGACTTTCTTTTGTGTTGAACATTTTTTAGTATGCCATTTAAATTTCTCTTGTTTTAAACTTTAGGTTTTTGTTTTTTAAGTAGTTGCTGTTGGAATTACAACATGCTTCAGGCCAGAGGTGTAGCTCAGTGCTGCTTACCTAGCATGCACAAGATCCTGCATTTGATTCTTATTATGAACAAAAAGAAAAAGACAATATGCATCTTTTAACACAATCTACTTCAAGTAAATACTGACACAATCCCGGTAAAATATAGGAAGATTATACTAACATAGCTTTGTTTCTTCCACCTTGTTTGTACTATTATCATATATACTACATCTGTGTATAACCTTGTGTTGTAATTACTGCTGTAAACAATCTGATGTTCTCAAGGAAATGAAGAGTGTACATTAACATACCACAGTCTTGTTTTGCACCTACATATTTTCCATTTACAGCACATTTTTCCACCCTCTGCAGCTAAGTTACCATCTAGTGCTATTTTCTTTCATCTTATGGGACTTCCATTAGTCTTTTTGTTTTAATAGCTTATTATATAGCTACTAATTCTCCATTTGTGTTTATCTGAATGTAAGCATATTTTGCCTTCATTTTTAGAATAATTTTTAGAATATAAGATTCTTGGCTGACCTTATTTTCCTTTTAGTACTTTGAACATATCACTGCATTTTTAACCCTCATCATTTCCACTAATCATGTGTATTTAGCTGCATCTTCTTTTATTTCTGGTTGTGCTTTTAGCAGTTTGGCTCTAATGTGCTTAGGCATCATTCTTTCTTTTTATCCTGCTTGGGATTTGCTGAGCTCCTTGTATTTGTAAGTTAGTGTTTTTCATTAAATTTGTTTTTAGCCAGTGTTTCTTCAAATACTTTTTCTGCCCTTCCCTTCTAGAGATTTCCTTTATATATACAATTGAAATGTTGATATCCTGCAAATCTCCCCAACTTTGCTGTACTTTCTGATGGATTTCTCTGTTTTTCAGACTGGATATTAGTCAGTTTCCAAGTTCATTGATTCTTCTACCATGTCAGATCTGCCATAAGTCTGTGTTTTCCTTTAAATCCTAGACTGTATTAAGGCTGAACACACAGTAACTATTGACTGCTTTTTAATTTTTGGATCATCCTTTTTGTTTGTTTTTGGCAATACTGGGGTTTTGAACTCCAGGGCTTGTGCTTACTAAACAGAGGCTCTACCACTTGAGCCATGTCCTCAGCCCTTTTTTGCTTTAGCTGTTTTTCATGATTTTTTCTAGGGCCAGCATCAAACTTTGATCCTCTTATCTCTGACTTCTGTGTAATTGGGATTATAGATGTGTACCACCATACACATTTGTTTGTTAAAGGACTTATTTTGTTTTTTACTTAACAAAACTTTTTAGCTGGGCCTGTAATCCTAGCTACTCAGGAGGCAGAGATCAGGACAAATAGTGAGACCCTATCTTGAAAAATCCTATCACAAAAAATTAGGCTTGTGGAGTGGCTCAAGGTGAAGGCCCTGAGTTGAAGCCCTAGTAATGCAAAAAAATAAGTATTTTTTTCTTTTACTGGTACTGGGGTTTGAACTCACGCTTCATGCTTGCTAGGCAGGCGCTCTACACTTCAGCCACTCCGCCAGCCCTTTCTTGTTTGTTGAGATAGGGCCTCAGAAACTGTTTGCCCAGGCTGACCTTGAACCTCACCCTGTATCACAAGTGCTGGGATCTACAGGCATGAGCACCGCACCTCGCCCCTTTCTTGTTTCTTTTAGATCTAATCATTTTTAGTTGAAAATTAGACATTTAGACAACATATTGTAGCATCTCTGGGTTCTAGTTTGTTACGGGTTTTTTTCCTTTGCTGTTATTTTATAACTTGCTTGAATTTAAAGTGTGGGATCTCTTAGACACTAGCTCAGTGTTTTGTTTTTTCATTATTTTTAATCTCCCTCACTAGGGATTGCTCCTGTGTTTGTGTGGTTTGTCAGCCAGTGATTAGGCAGACTGTTAAGATGCCTGAGCCCCTAAGACGTAACATACTTTTTCCCATCTGAACTGTGTGAGTTTAAGAAAACCTTCAAAGGTGCATCCAGTTCCCAAGTCTCCCTTGCCTTTCACATCCAGTGGATTCTCAGGTCTCCTTCCCCACACGTGTATGGTTGGTGTCAGATATGGATTTGTGGAGAGATTATTTCAGGCACTCTATGGCTCTTTCACTTCCAGAGTGCCTGTTTAAATTCTGGCTGATCCCTACCCACCCTGAACTTGGTCTGCAGCCCTGGTTTGGCACAGCTGTGTGTTTTCACCTTTGCCCCACCAATTTCTCTCCCTGTTCTGGTCAAGTCCACCACCTGTAAATCTAAGACTGCTAGTTCTTACCTATCATCACCTTGAAAGTTGGTTAAGTTGTTTTCACCAACCAAGCAAGATTCTGATGTTCTTTCCCATAGACATAACTTTTTTTTTAATGCGTTTTTTTTTGAGATAGGGTTTCAGGAACTATTTGTCCAGACTGGCTTTGAACCATGATTGTCCTGATTTCTGCCTCCTGAGCAGCTAGAATTACACGTGTAAGCCACGGGTGCCCAGCTGAGACATAACCATTTTTTAAGAATAAACATGTCTTAGTGTCCTAAAATGATTTTTGACAATTTCAACCAGTTTTATACTTGTGTTCTTCTGCAAAGTAGAAAATTAAATAATCAGTGTCAAATAACCCTTTAAAATTCAGGCCCAGAAGAATATTTACTTGATGTAAAATTATTTCATCTCTGTTCTCAGGTTGCTTATGATGAAGCTACAGATGAATTTGCTTCTTACTTCAACAGAGAAACTTCTCCCAAGATTCTCATCACAACCTCAGATAGACCTCATGGGGTAAACACATTGTTAATTGCTTTAGATAATGCCTGTGATAAGCTAAATAAAAATAACTGGTGATAGATGTAGGTTGCATGATTCTTCCGGATAGGGTTTCCCAATCTCAAATTAACAGTTTGGGCTGGGTAAATAATTTTCTTTGTTATGGTGACTTACCCTGTTCATCATAGGAGGATGGTTAGTAGCATCTGCAGTCTCTATCCATGAGATGCCAGTAACAAACAACACACCCTACCACCAGTCATAACCACGGAAATAAATGTCTGTAGACATTGTCAAATACTTCGTGTGGCACAGTCACCCCTTGTTTAGAATCACTGGTTTAAGATAATCAGCTTTTGTTCTGATTTCATTCTTTCCTTAGTCTTACTTTATTGATAACACTCATAACTATCATTATTCCTTTCCTTATGCATATATACTACATAACATTTTATTCATGTTCACTTTAGAGAATGTTTATTTTGTTTTACAGAGAACAGTGCGGCTCTGTGAACAGCTCTCCACAGTTATACCAGACTCACATGTTTACTACAGAAGAGGACTGGCTCTGAAAAAAATTATTCCACAGTGCATCTCAAGAGATTTCACAGATCTGATTGTTATCAATGAAGATCGTAAAACACCAAGTATCTTTTTTTTAAGAACGTTTTCCTGTCCCTTCCCTCACCCCCTTTTAAAAATATATTGAAAAGAATAAGAAAATGTTCCTTATAACTTTTAGAACATAGTTTTAAAACAGGAAATTATATGTCTGTATCTAAAGATTCTGTAAGCACAATTTCTTTTTATTCAGCAAACATTTATCAGCGCATTATAGCCAAAACACTATTTTAGTCTTTAGTAAAGGTTGTAGAGATACAAGAGATAATTAGCCTTCAGGGAATTCAGAGTAAATAGTAAACTAACAAAATACAGTGTGGATGAGGGAACAATTAAAGAAATACAGAATAGAGTGGATACTGGGTATGCCTGGCACGCTATTCCAGGGATATTAGGGAGGAAGGACTTCATAGAAAGCTATGCTTAAGCTGGGTCTTTGTGGGTAAGGGTGAATGAGGCAGAAGAGGAGTGCCTAGTACAGAGGGACAATCATTTGGAAAGAAGTAAGTATAAAAGGGCTGATCCAGTTGGGGATCTGCATATATTTTGGTATGGCTAGCTTTTATATTGCCAGAGATCATAACACAGGATTGTTTCTGAGGTAGGAATGAGCCTGTATTATGTGGTTGGAAGTGTTACTGATGCCAGTAACAACAGAAACTGATAGAAACTTTTTCTGTGAGTCTCAGGTCTGAAGTGAACTTATTACCTAAACACAAGTTATTTCTGTTTTGAGGTAAGATTATATAAAAGATGTCTAGGTTTGTTTTTGTTGTTGCTGTTCTTTTATTTATTTACTGTGAATTCAGTAACTTTAGGATGCCCAATTAGATGAGTCAGGCTTACTTAAATGAAATTAAGGATTTACAAAAAATAGCAAGAGGACTTTCCATCTACCACCAGGACAGAGAGTACTGATCATTTTAATGTATGAAAAGCTCTATTTTAAAAATCTAAAATAATTTAATGGCTTTTCATGTTCCAGGAACTAAAACAGATAACTAGTTTTATATTGTGGTATTTTGTTGCTGTACTATAATTTGGCTTAACTAAACTAAAATCTTTTTGAATACCTATTAACTTTTTTTAAATTGCCCCTCTCCCCCCAAATAAAGTAGAATGGTGTGTTTTTCTCTATTTATTTTTTGCAGTACTGGAGTTTGAACTCAGGGTCTACACCTTGAGCCACTCCACCAGCCCTTTTTTGTGATGGGGTTTCATGAACTATTTGCCCAGGCAGGCTTTGAACCTCGATCTCCCTGATATCTGCCTTCAGAGTAGTTAGGATATTAAACGTGAGCCGCCAGTGCCTGGTTATTTTTAACAGTTAAAAAAACTGTCATTTCAAGGTATTCATCAGTTCAATAACTGTCCTATTCTTGTTTTAGTGAGATATTTTCTAAAGGTAGTTTTCACTTATACCATCTATACCCTTCAGAAAGCTTACATCGTCTTTTCTTTGAAAAATTTTACTATCTTTTTATCTAAAATATATCAGTTTTTCTGTTTTGCTATATTGGACACCTTGTAGGGTACGCTTTTGAGCCACTTTTCCTCATAACTGAAATGGGGAAGGTGATTGCTGGTTTGTATGATTTATATCAGGGATTAGCAATAACTGAAAGCTTTTGAACAGCATAGGTACCAAGTTATGCAGGAACTGATGAGTGTGGATTTTGTACTTTGCTTTTGACATAAACCACCATGTAGTAGGAATGTTCCAGAAAGGATTCAAGCCTTGATTTGGGTTGGGAGAAATTACTTTTACATTTAACCTCCTCAATTTTTGTGATTTTTTTTCAATGTGTAAAAGATGCACATTGAAAGAATTCAAATGTTTGTTGATGATCGGCATTGTTGACAGACACTAATTAGTATCTGTAAGAAACAGATCTAGTTCCAAAAGTTAACAGATTAGTTTGGAAGACAGGTATTTTCATGACTCTTAATTCCAGTTTTAAGTGACAAGTACTATAGCAAGAACAATGAGAGCTAAGATTTAAAGCTTAATTCTGTGTTAAAAAAAAAGTGGAATTCAGATGGGCTTTGGTGATTAAAACACTGATGTTCAAAATAGCATGAGCAAAAAATGTAAGATTGTGTGAGTGCCTACTAGTCAGGGAATAAGAGGTAGTTTATAGCAACAGTAATAAGTAGTATTATATATACTTTTGTCTTCACTCTGTAGGTGAATCAGTGATGACAGAATAGTATGAAATTAGGTACTGCTGCCAAGACTGTGAAGCTATCTGTAGTTTTTACTTGCATGTTAAACTGTGGTACAGATAAAATAACACAGCCAAGTCTCATAGAGAACTGAAGACTAAATCCAGATGATTTACAGTCTGTATGAGAAGATGTAATTGAAATGGGAGGGGAGGGATAGGATAAACCATGACACTGTTTTAATAATCTAGGTGGAAAAGCGCAAGCTCTCAACTAACTAGTCAGGGTAAAGAGGTAGTTGCAGAAGTGGGAACTTCTGAAGGTGAAGTAGTAAGATTTGATTGGGGTAGGGACATAGGTTGAAGATAACCAAAGATGGCCACATCTGTCTTGTAAACCTCATATTATATGCACAGCTATTATGTATTTAAGGTGCATTTCTTGACAGAACCAGAAGTGTTTGAAAGTTTTTCCAAATGTAAAAAAATAATATAAATTGACATCTTGGCCATTGCTATCTATTCTGCCTACTTGTGGCACCGCTGGACAACAGCCAAAACTTGCTCATCGAAAAGTAAAGGAGAGGTTAAAGTCAAGTTGTGCTACAAAGATTTGAATGTTTTATATGTAGTAACCTTAGTTTGCTGCACCCAGGACTCCTAGGGCCCTTGAGCTGCTATCCTTGCTGACTACAGGTAGGTATCTATTTCATTTGTAGTTTAGAGTGTCTAGCCTAATTCTGTGTTCATGAGACAGTCCATAAATGGTTGTAATTGGTTGATTATAATTTGTGGTGCAGTAATCCTAAAGAGCTTATTATCACTTGAGAAATAATCTTGATTTCAACAAGAACTGGTTTTGTGGGATGATATTCAAAGCTGACAGCATATCCTAACCATACAAACATATAAAAGTATTGTAAGTTTTCTAAAGATACTATTTACATTACTATATTCTAGAATCCTGGATCTTATTCCTGCTTGTGTAGTAGTTATTAAATACTTTTTTTTCATTTAATTTCGTTGAAAGCTCAAGATACCCTATTGAGAATAAATAGCTATTTATCAATTTGTAAAAAGAAAAAAATAAAATGAGTAAGCTAGGTGTGGTGGCACGCATCCCTGAAACTAAGGAGGTAGAGGCAGAATGATCACAAGTTCCAGGCCAGCGTTGGCTACATAGTGAGTCCACATCTCAACAGAAAGAAAAAAAAAAATCTTTCTTGGAAGATTTAGGTTGACTGTTAACTGATTATGTTTGAGGTTTGACATGACAGGAAAAGTTCAGTTACCCCAGAGGACTAAGTGCATCCCACAACTAACTACTGATTTTAAGGGACTTTGAAATACAGAAAACTAGTTATTTAAATAATTTTGGATTTAAATTAGAGTTTAGTGTGTTTCTTAACTTTTATGAACAGATGGACTTATTTTGAGTCACTTGCCAAATGGTCCAACTGCTCATTTTAAAATGAGCAGTGTTCGTCTTCGTAAAGAAATTAAGGTAAGTTTTATGCACTCCTTGATTGGTGTTGATCTCACATTATTTGATTAATAAGAACTTTATCTTACAGATCTGATTGATTTTTAACTATATTTGCTCTGGTTTAAAGCAGCTCTACCAAGTCTTCTTGTGAGATAGTGATTGAGCATGGCAGAAGCAGTAGCCCTCATTTACTATGAAACATGGTGATTTTGTACTAGAGCTTTCTTTTTGGTGCATTCACTCATATTAAAATAGTAATGTCTTTGTAGGTGTGATAAGTCATCTGTGGTAGTTTGTCATTTTAGAAAATTACTAAAATCTTCAAATGTCATATAAACTGTTATACTCGAAATTGCTTTTCAGTGTACTCTTGCCAATTAGTTTAATTGATTATTAAATTTTTCGTTATTTCTCCAGAGAAGAGGCAAAGACCCTACAGAACATGTGCCTGAAATAATTCTGAATAACTTTACAACTCGGCTAGGTCACTCAATTGGACGTATGTTTGCCTCTCTCTTTCCCCATAACCCTCAGTTTATTGGAAGGCAGGTTGCCACATTCCACAATCAGCGGGATTATATCTTCTTCAGATTTCACAGGTGAGTAACATACTTACTCCTTGGACTTTGATGTCAATCATAAAAGACATTTTCAATGTCTTAATTTTATAACACATTAAATCCTTTAAGCTGACATGAGAAATTTTGTGTAAATGAACCTAACTGTTTAACATTAACTCTTATTTTGTCCTTGAAGATACATATTCAAGAGTGAAAAGAAAGTGGGAATTCAGGAACTTGGACCACGTTTTACCTTAAAATTAAGATCTCTACAGAAAGGAACATTTGACTCTAAATACGGAGAGTATGAATGGGTCCATAAGGTAAGTGCTTACTGTTTGAAAACCCATTTAAGTCATTTTAAAAGAAGGAAACCGTGTGCCTACCTTAAGTTATACTTCTGGATTTCTTCCCCTGTGAATTAGAAAGAACCAATCTAATGATGTCTTGGCCTGCTGATTAACCATATAATCATTTGAAGTAGCCTAAAGATCAGTGGTCTCAAAGTGGAACTAGCAGCATCACCTAAGGGATGGAAACTCTTGAGCCCAGACCTACTGGATAGGCTACCTGGGGATAGGGCCCAGTGCTTGTAAGGTTTTACTGCATAGCTCTTGAGAAATACTGCTATAGTGCTCTCACAAGTTTGATGATTATCATAAATGAAAACATCAGTATTATATAATTAGTAACTTTAGTGTATACTTAATATTTTTACTTTAAAATAGCAGTTATACACATGCATGGAACAATAACTTACATAACTTGCAACCCCTTTATGTTAGATCTAAGACTGACTATTGAAGGTCTCAGACAAACCTACTACTAGTGTTACCTATAAAGATTTAGGGAAGTTAATTTTTACTATCTTAACCTAAATTGTTCTTCATTATATATATTGTCCTTTGATTTTCAGCCACGGGAAATGGACACAAGTCGAAGAAAATTCCATTTATAAAGTACTGACAATAGTATTGGATATTGCTAAAAAGGCCTATCTTGAACTTGGTAAATTATTTGGGACATCAAAATGATCTTTATTGACTTCATAAAACTTTGTATGTCTGATCAAATGATCATGTGCCACGAATTGCCATTGTATGTTCACATAGCAAGTACAAATAAAACTAATTTTGGTAAAGGTTTAGAAGTTGCAATTTAGGTTTCCTAAAACTTAAGTCAAGTTGAAATCAACATTCAGATTCACTTTCCCATCTGCATTTTCAAAGAACATATGGGCTGGACAGAAAGTATGGTTGATACTCTGTAACCCCTAATTTAATACCAGATTAATTTTGGATTCCTAGTATCTGGTACACAAAGTCTTAAATTAGAGGCCAGATTTATTTCTTTAAAAGCCTTTCATCAGAAAGGTGTTTAAAAGCAAAATGATTTACTAGGACTTAGTGAAGTTACAAACTACTGGAGCTAATGTTTAGTTTCTGTTTTCATCACATTGTTAAATCTCATTACACGATACTGTAGTATTCCATTCAAGCATTGTCTCAAGTTCTAAAGTTTTTCTAGTTCAAGTAAAATCTTTATTAGGTAACTTCTAAAAAAGAGCTTATTTGCAGTATTTATTGTTAAAGCGAACCCTGTGGGGCATGACTCAAGTGGTAGAGCACCTACATGCCAAGCAAGCAGGAGGCCCTTAGTTCAAACACCAGAGAGAGAGAGAGAGAGAGAGAGAGAGACACACACACACACACACACACACACACACACACACACTCTCTCTCTCTCTCTCTCTCTCTCTCTCTCTCTCTCTCTCTCTCTCTCTCTCTCTCTCGGTGGAAGAAACATTAAAAACTTAAACCCTTCAAGGGAATCTGTTGAAAACAGATTAATGAATGATATATTTCATACCAATACAAAAGCAAAGAATCCTTTATACTAAGTATTTTATTATATGCTGCTGCCAGTGTATATAAAACAATTACCTTTGTGAAATAGAAATTCATGAAAATTCGGGGAGGTAGATGTTAAGAACTGACAAAAGCAGAAGTCTGTATATTATGGCACATATGCTATAGAGAAGCTTTTGTACAGGCTTCAAATTTAGCTTTCTTCAATATTCACTGGTTCAGGAAAAATGGCTTGGGAAACCTGAAAGGGGAAATAAAAGACAACTTAAGGTTAAGTATCAAAGAATACAGCTTTTTACATTTTCCCACCAATCCTTAACTATTATCCTTGTTTTGATTTCTCAAGTTTTTTATAAATTGCTCATGTCCTTTGCCTGTTTTTGTGAGTAGCAGCACATTTTGTACAGATGGTCTCTGACTTCACCTTTGCAATACATACTCATTAGAAACTACTTCAAGCCTTGAATATTAACCTTTTCTGAGCTAGGAATGTTTAGTATGGTGTCTCTCAAGGCAGTGGGGAGCAGCAGCAAATCACAGCTCCCAGTCTACTACATGACCAAAAGGGTAAACAACTAATACCCTATAGATGTGCTGTGTTAATAAGCTGTTATGTTTGATAGTCTAAATGCATTCTTAATTTGCAATGGGTTTATTGGGATGTAACCCTATCCTAACTCAAAGGAGATACATTACAGGGTTCTGAAAAATGAAAAATAGGATGGGAAAAGCCTGTGGTATGTATGGCAAGCAGTAAAATCCAGCTTTCTCTTAATTTTCATAACCACTCTGAAGTATCTATCATTTTGTTTTATAAATAAACAGACTTACAGATTAACTTGCTAAGATTACTGCTGAAATAAACTCTGTATCATAATAAAAGTTAATATAAGTCTCAAATCAAGAAATATCTGGGCTGGGGCTGGCAGAGTGGCTCAAGTGGTAACAGTGCCTGCCTAGCAAGCACAAGGCTCTTGAGTTCAAACACCCATGCTGCCAAAAGAAAAAAAAAAAAAAAGTTCTGAACATCTTTGGAAAAATAAAAGTATTTGGAGAATAACTTGGTAATATATAAGATGCAGTCATACTCTGTTTACCTAAATAAACTTAAACACAAAATGTGCAAGGTTATTGGCCATAGTAGTGTTTAACAGCATAAACAGAAACAGCTTTAATGTAACTCAGTAGGGGAAAGGACAGACCAAGGTATACATATGATAGGATACTATGTTAACAGTTTAAATGAATGAATGGGCTATACAGATAAATTCAAATCTCAGAGATACAGCAAACTATTATGCCTTAAAGATATTTTAAAACTAAAATGCATTAAGTATATATGATAGAAAGTAAAAACATAGGCATACCAGCTTGAGGATAAGTTATCTATACAGAAAGGTAGGAAAGGTATAATAATCCATTTTATCTACTTTTAAAAACTTAACGAGGTAAAGCATTTAGCTAAGAATGGTACACACATGATTCACCTTTGTACTAATTTGAGGTATTTTGTAACAAATGTTCGAGAGGTATAAGCAAAATTGATGTTATGGTGAATAAAACATGAAAAAGTTTGTAACTTCACTTAAAACAATAGCAAAGAGACTCAGGTTGTTTGGCAAGATTTCAGCAAAAATGCACTCATGCGCATAGTAGGAGATGAAAGCATTAAATTGGCAGTGCTCATCAAGTATTACTGACGTTTTCAATGTTCACTCATTATTGATTCATTTTACTTCTAGAAATTTTTCTGAATAAGAGGTAAGTATACATACAGTCACCAAGATGTTTTCCTCACTGCAGCCTCAAATTTGGAAACTTCAATATTAAATGAAGTATAATTAAGTTGTAGTGCAACCATTGAAAATCTTGTTTATAAAGAATATTTAATGACATAGGAAAATTCATTAAGTGTTCTTAAAAGGCAGAATGTAAAATTGCCCATACTGTGGTACTTATTTTTAAAAAATAAAAATCTTTTTCCTCCAAAAGGAAATATATGTTAACAGTGGCTATTTCCAGGCGCCTTGGGTCATGGTATTATTTTAATGATAAGAACCACATAATTTAAAAATGCTATATTTATAAGTATACAGCCTTCAATGTAGATTTTTACATCCATGCACTCAAGGTGGGATTAGGACCATCAGCATCTAAATGTAAGATGAGAACATGTAAGAAATGCAGGTTCCAGAGCCTTATCTCAGACCTACTGGATTATGATATAATATGCATTTTAAGAAGGTGATTTGTAGATATATTCAAGTTTTTAAGAAGCAATGCTTATACCCAAATATCCTTTCCTTAGCCCAAAATGCTTCATCCATAACAACCCACAATTACTTATGGGATTGATAGTCATATTTTGCTTTGAAATCTGTGTTCTTATCCCAGTCATAATTATAAAATTAAGCAAGTCACTTAAACACTTATCTGTAGACTCCTATGTAAAGTAAAACTGTTAACAGAATGCTCAGACCTCTTGACAGTATTTAAAATGAAAACAAACCACACTGTAAATACAAGAGAAACTGAAGTTACAGAACTTTTAGTAAACCATAAAAATATGAATCTTCTAGCCTGGCACCCATGGCTCATGCCTGTAATCTAACTACTAGGGAGATAGAGATCAGGAAGACAGCAGTTCAAGGCCAGCCCAAGCAAATAGTTCCTGAGACCTTATCTAGAAAATACCCAACACAAAAAAAGGGCTGGTGGAGTGGCTCACAGAGTAGAGTACCTGCGTGGCAAGTGTGAAGCCCTGATTTCAAACCCCAGTACCACCACAAAAAAAAAAAAAAGAAAATTCTAAAAGCTCCCACAAAGAACTAAATGATTGTTGCCAGAAGCAAGGAAATACGTTAAGTATATAAGAACCTGGTACCTGCCTGGCGCTGGAGGCTCATTCCTGTAATCCTAGCTACTCAGGAGACAGAGATCAGGAGGACTACAACCTGAAGCCAGCCCTATCTCGAAAAAACCCTATCACAAAAAACTGGGCTGGTAGAGTGGCTCAAGGTGAAGGTCCTGAGTTCAAGCCCTAGTACTGCAAAAAAAAAACCAAACAAACCCTCTGGTATCTAAAAGTGTGGCTTTTGCTCCCTGATGTTTCAAAAAAAACTTAGCCAATTTTAACCAATCACTGTATTTATACACAGACTTCCTGGATACTCCCAAGTCTACAAAGCTTAATTAGGGAGGGTACATATACGTAACAAGGTATTTTTGGACTTTTCAAGTCAGAGTATTAGTAAAGGGTGTGTGCCTATAAAAAAAAGTTGTTTTTTTAATGCATTATTAAAGTTTGTTTCTCAGTTCCTAATTCAAATACACACCCTACCAAAGCATGTTTTTGGTCACGTCTTTTGTACAAACAGGTTTCTGCAAACATGATATTTGATTGGGAAGATAAAAATATATAAAGTGTTTTAATAAAACACAAGTCATTAGTTTCTTAACCCTCTGAAATCCAGTCCACTGTCTGTCTGCCAACACATACTGAAATACTTCATTTATCTCACATTGTATCTTTGCCTAACAAATGAGAAAAAGGAGTAAAAACTGTTACTCCTTACTCTGTATGTCTGTTCCAGGTAGGCTTACTTAACCAGGACTTTCCCAATTCTTTGCTATATTGCTCTATAGTTAAGTTCTACTATGCACTAACACCAGAATTACTCCAAAGGAATTAAGAGTACTTAATTCATCTACATAAATACTGCAGATTTTGTTAATTGTCTTTTACTAGGTACATAAAACAACAAAAAGCATCTGAAGAGCCCAAAATATACTTGCCATTAGGCCAGTGTTGTAAAAAATAACATATGGCTTGTGCCAGCAGTAGAGTTTATAGTAACTCTCCTATACCCTTCTTTACAAAGGGTTATTAGTAAATCCTATATTAACCTTATGATGAAATAGAAACAATTAGTCGTCAGGACTACTGAATCAGTAAATTTCATCAATCCTAACTTTCCTGCCAGAACAGAAAAAGACGGAAATTTGGAGTGCCAAACAAAACTGCATGACTTGACCTTGTCAGTGCTGCAAATAAAGAGACCTGACTAGTTATTCCTACTATGTAGGATTTTGTTGTATTTAAGGAAACTTACCTCTGAAAGATTTGACTACAAAAAGGAGCAGACTTTCTGGGGTCTGAAGGGATTTGTACTTGAAGACACTCCAGTCAGCAGGGGGTCATGTTGAGCATTCTGCAGACAGAATTGTTTCAAGTCTGCAGCTGCCTGGGAAACCTATATAAAACAATGAGAAGGGGGAAATGCCAGTTGGTAAGGTTTTAATGGTTTCTGTAGATCTTTGGAAATACTTGAAATAAATAGCACTTCTCTTCCCTCAAAAGATATTTATGTTAATTGAAGACAAGCAGTCATATACTGGCTCATACTTAAAACACTGCTAGTAAATAAGACTGAATTATAGTATGTTTTTTCTTGCTTATTAGAAGCATTGAATGATTCAATACAAAATACAATTACATTTATGTATAAAGCATAGCATGTCTTGTTTATTAACAGGCTTTCCAGTGTGAGCCTTAACACCTTGTTTTTTATTAAAAGCAGCACATGGTATTAAAGGTTAAACAGAAAGTGTTATTCTAGCAAACTATTACTGTCTTGAAAGCTGTATTGCTGGAAAAATGCTACTATGAATAACTAGCATAGAATTTAGAAAATCATACACTGATCCATTCAGTATATTGTTCCTCAAATTTACAGACTCATGAATTCATTCACATAAATATCTACTATTTGTACATTTTCTGGTTAGGTGATTTAGGATATAAGCAACATAACCATAGAGCTATAGAAGTTCTTTAAAATCCTATTTGGGGAGCATTGCATACATATATGAACATACTAAATCACATGAGGCAAGAACACAATTTCTTAAAGACTGCCTGTTCAGAAAGGTTGTTAAACAGGTTTGCTAACTAGCCTTTCAAGTCACATGACATAGAGCAGATAGTAGTCACTGTCAATATTAAGCAGTTGATAGTACACTAATAGAGAAACAACTGAATGGTTCCATGTAGACCATGATTGATTTAAAAAGATGCCCCAAAGACATCTAATACCCTCAACATTTGTCTTATTCTCAATATTAACTATCAAGCAAATTTCCACTCCTCTGCCTATGTGACCTTAAGAGTTAACAGCATCACAGATACTATCTATACCAAGAGCCCTTCAGAATGTAGCTATATTCCAGACTTAATTTTTAAAAAAATCTATTAAACTGAGCACTGGTGGCTCACGCCTGTAATCCTAGTTATTCAGGAAGCAGAGATCAAGAGGATGAGATTTGAAGCCAGCCAGGATGCACAGTTCATGAGACCCTATCTGGAAAACACAACCATCACAAAAAAAAAAAAAAAAAACACACTCCATCACAGGTGGAAAGGCTCAAGGTGTAGGCCCTGAGTTCAATCCCCAGTACCACCCAAAAAAACCCCAAAATTCACAAACGAGGGCTGGCTGAGTGGCTACAGTGGTAACACCAGCCTAGCCTGTAAGAAGCCCTGAGCTCAAATCCCAGTGCCGCCAAAAAAAAAAATGCAAAAAAATCTGTTACTCTGAGATGAATCTAAACTTCTCAAATCAATTTGTGTTTGGCTTATACAACAGTCTAGGCTAATGAGTCTCACAGGTTTATATGCTCCCGTGTATAAGAAGTACCTGCACTTTTTAAATACTTGCACCAAATAGTTTTACAAATGGCCACACCCTGCCTCCTCTCCCTTACAAAAGAGTAGCTAAAGTAGGGTAATGGATAGTATCTGTTTTCACAGTATTAGTGTCTGGTTTCATTCACATCAACCAGCAGTAAGCATACAGTAAAATACCTATTAATTTTTGTTTAAACTGTAGGTAGGGTCCTAATTTCCTTTCACAAACTTCTCACATACCATTATGTGCCAGCTATACTCTCAGGCACTGAAAATAAACAAACAGATCCTTACTGTTAAGTGGCTGACCATACAGGGGAAAAAAGACAAGGTGTCCTGCTGAAAGAAGAGTGATTTGTTAAATGACTGGGTGGCCACCCTAGGGAAGGTGTCTAAGTTGACATTTTAGGTGGAATCTCAATAATAACCATGCAGCCAAATAACCATCAGTGAAAAACAGCATTCCAAATGGAGGGAAAACCTGAGATTCAACCTGGACAAGTTTCTAGCTCCAGGTATGATAACCGCCATCCAGGAAGTTGAAATCATGACCCTGGCCTAATAATACTAGTGGCCCCTTTACACTCAAAAGTATCCTGAACTATCTTTGGGAGAGTTTGCTAAGCATTTGTGATAATTTTTATCAGTTGTACTCAAATATAAGGGCTAAATATAATAAATTTGTGCTAATTTTGAAATGTCACCAAAAACCACCTAGCACACAGATACACTTACATGAGATGGAACCTAATCACACTTGGCAACATGTCCAAAGCAAAATCACTTAAAATCCCAAAGATACCCTCCCCTCTTTGCCACAACACTAGCATCAAGCAAAAATTGAGGACTCCAAAAACCAAGTCATCTATGTTGGTTTTAAAGATGCCAACCAGAGGCCTACAGGTATACAGGGCAAGATCACCAGATCAGGCTGGGGAGTTGGGGAGGAGACAGCTAGGATTTTCAAGGTGAAGGAAGCGCTTAAGAGTCTGAGGACTTCATCTCATTTTCTTTAGCGACTAGAGCTTAGTATTACATTTACTTCTTTCACCAGCCTTTTTTTTTTTTTGCCTCCCAGGCCTCCACCGTCACCCCCCCCCCCTTTTTTTTTTGTTTTCTGGCTCACTTCAATCTATGATAATGGCACACATGAATAATATAATGGTTAAGACAATTTCAGAGCTAAATCTAGCCAAGACTGCCTAAGCCACAGGGAAGAGGGTGAGAATTTGAAAATGAGAGACATGGATTCCAAACCAAGGCTGATAGGAGTTTCCCTTCCCTCTTGGAGTCACCACAGCCACTTCTAATTAAGGAAGCTAAGTAGGAGCCCTCCCTACACAAAACACTATAGGAAAAAAGTAAAGATTAGCCTGATGTATGTGAAATCATCTGGGAAACCTGCTGCTTCTAGCAGGGTATGTGATTTATACCCTTCCGTTTCTTTTTTCAATCACAAAAAATGTTTCGCATGTAACCTGACCTACTGCATCACAAAGAAGCCAATCCGTTTCGGATTTTTAAAAATAAGGAAATACTTGGAATAGTACTTTGGATGTCAGGTTGTCCTATTAACCACGGCAAAAAGGCTTTTCTCCCAAAGCAAACATTCCAAGACAAGGCCAATCCTACCCAGACGCCAAAATAAAACCAACAGTGGCCAGCTCTAATCACTCTCTCGGGCGTGTGGACCAGTAAACAGATATCCACAAGGTCAGACCCCAACAAAGTGTGCCCAACAGGTGTGAGATGCACGCTTTGTTCCAGACGAGCGGGGCAAGCTTGGTAACCTTGGGCTCCGGAACGTTCCGAAAGCAAACTTGCTTACCCCGCAGTTTAAAGTTAACCAGGAATTCAAGTGTGTGTCCAGTGGACGAGGACATATGGACGTAAGATTCTATTGCCAAAGGGGGAAAAGTGGGGACGATCTGAAGTGAAAAGAGTAAGAGTCAAGAGTCGGATCACAGCCGTCCAGCGCCGAGGACGAGCGGAGGCTGCAGGGGAGGACAGCGAAGGGGAGACGCCCGGGCGAGGCCAGCTGAGGACTCGCCGCCCAGCGAGGGAGGGAGGAGGGCCGGAACGCGGGCCGTGGAAAGTCCTGGGCGGAAGGGCGGGACACTCGGTCCCCAGGCCACAGCGCCCACCGCCCGGCGACTCCTCCACAGCCCGCGGCGACTCCTCCACAGCCGGCCCACTCCGGGGTGGTGGCCGCCCGGCGCGGGAGCGAGAGGCTCCGCTCCCACCGCCTTCCCCTCCCCCCGGGCCTCCCGCTTACCTTCACGCGGTTGAGCCCGGCCTCCAGCCGGAGCTGCTGAACCACCTTTTTCATAGCGGCGACGCTGGAAGAGCCAGACATGGCGCACGAGAGCTGGTCCGAGGGTCGGCAGGTCGCGGGTCGGCGGAGCCAGACGGCGGGGAAGCGCGCGGAGGGGGCGGGGCTCCGAACTTCGTCTCCAAGTTTCCGGTTCTGTGTCTGGGACTCCACCCTCGGCGCGCATGCGTGGCTGCGCCGCCCTGGGTTCCATCCCGACGTCCCCGCGGGAGCTCGAGCCCCGGAGCGCTGGGGGAGAAGGGGCGGAGCGGTCGGTGGGCGCGGCGGGCGAGTGCGGCCAGACCCTGGCCTCTCCTTCCCTCCACCCGGAGACTGGTGTGGTTGAGGTAAGGACCGTGAGGGAAGTCAGGTGTTTGAGGGAGTTTCTAAAACCCCTGGGCTTGAGGGAAAGTAGGGAGCCCAGTCGAGGCGTGGGAGAAGAAGCACCCGCCCGCCCCCAGTCAGTCGTGTCCGACCGGGTCCCGAGTCCACGCCGCCGTCAGACCCCCGAGGGGGAAGGAAGGGGACCCGCGGCCCCGTAACCGCCGGGGTCCCGGGCGGGGGTCCGGGGCACGGATGGAGAAGTCGGGTGGAGAAGGTGACACCCCTCTCTGTTACCCAGTTCGTTTGGGATACTTTTTAAACACAAACTTTCCTTTTGTGTTGGGCAACTTTTATTCTTGTATTTCGGTTGTAATTGATTATCTTCTGCTTGCAATCGAACCCCAGGGGAGTTTAGGAAAGCTGGATTGTAGGGTTTAACCGTACAAAATAGGCTCAGCCGAGGCGTCTTGCCCTGTGTCACCGCGCCTGAGAAGTTTCCGTTTCTGGTGGGGTAGTCCAGCCGCAATACCTGTGAACATGACTCACTCCATTCCAACTTAGGTGCGTTTCAACGGTTTTGCATGGTGGGAAGATCATGTGTGATTTGTTTTGGATCAGCAAATCCCAACCAGTTTTTTAAACAGTTTGTTAAATCTGTTTACAAAAACGTGCTTTCTGGGGCTGGGATGTAGCCCAAAGGTAGAGCTCTTGCCCATCTTGCCCGAGGTCTTGGGTATCATTCCCAGCACCAAAAAAGAAAAAAAAAAAAAAAAAAGTGCAGTCTAAGTTTAGCATTTAATTCCTACAGTGGATATAATGACGGATTAAAAACCATGATTTGGATTCTGATTCTACTAATTATTATGGGTATCCTTAGGCAAGCCATTTAAACTTCACAGAGCCTCTTACTTCCTTATTTGGAAATGAAATAAAGATTCCTGGAGTCGTTTTTGAGAATGAAATTATGTATGTAAAAATATGAAAGATACAAAAATAAATATTGTTTCTCTCTTTTCTCCAATAGTAAATTATTTCTTCTCTTGGTGCCTTGTTGAACTATATAATGCGTTAAAATCTCAATCATACTTTACAGATTTGTAAGATTAAACACAAGTAAGTTTACTCAAGGACTGTTCTATTTTTCAGTATTTCTTACTCTAATGTAAGAATGAAGACTGTTGAGAAATAAGCAAAGCCTATATTGTGTTTTAGGCTTAAAAACAGGAAGTTATTTTTTTAACTACTAGGGATACAGAGTGTATTGCTGTCATAAGCACCATGTATTATCTTTGTTTTTGTAGTATGTATTTAATAAAGGATCTGATTTGGGATAGAAAAGAAGGAGCGGGGGGGGGGGGGGGGGGGGGAACAAGTCCCTGTAAATTCAGTTGCATCTGAAGTGATCAGCAGCAGCAAATATAGTTCAGGTACTATCAATATCTCCTAAACCAACAAGTCTGTTCTTTGATCTTTCACAGTGATCTAAGATATTGTAAAAGACCTTACTATCCATAGGAATTTACATTTTAGACGGTAAAAGACAGACCATGTTCTAAAACCAATTTGATCATGACAGGATATAATAATGAGTAGCAAGAAAATGCAAGAAGAAATCTGTCATTTTATATTTTGTCAGCAGAGCATCATCCATTTAAATTTACCTGGGATCTTTACCTTACTCAACTAGTACTTAAGTTCTTCAGTTCACTGGGTCTTAGTTCAGTATTTGCATAAATAAAATGCTTTTAAGATTCACACGCCTTGCGGTTTAAGCACCAGATCTCTTTAAAGGGAGATTTCACAATGTGGAATCCTTTCTCAAAGAATGAATTTATATTATTCTGTTTATAATTACTAAAGAAATTGAAGTTTGTAGCGAATGAATGCTTGTGGGTGTACAGCTAGTTTGTGGAAGAAAAAAACCAGAACTTTGTCTCTTAATTTTTATCCTGTCATACAGGTAATGTAGTTCTTTCTGTGGAATTGCCCATATATTGGAGTAGTAAGTAGTTTTCATAACTAAATATAGAACTATACAGAAATTTGATTAGAAAAAATACTAAAAGGCGGTAAGATACCTAGTAATAGGGTGGGTCAGAAAACTTCATTGTATTTTTAGCTCACCATCTATGGATATTATCCATGTTCAGGGAATGAGGTAACATTAAATATATTTATTTTTAAAAATTAACATTTTTTTCTTTTTCCTTACAATATTAGCCTTCATCTCATGTTATGGTTTGGATGTTAAATGTTCCCCCAAACACCCATGTACTAAAGGCTTAGTCACCAGTCTGTGATGCTATTTGTAGGTGGTAGAACCTTAAGAGAGCCCTAGTGAAAGAAAGGTCATTAGAAGTGTACTCTTGAATGGGATATTAGGACTCTGGCCCCTTCCTCTGCTTCACTTCCTGGCTGCTATGAAGCGAGCATCTACTCTGCCAAGGTGTACTGTGCTGCTATAGGCCCAAAGCAACAGGGCTAAGTGACTGTGTACTGAAACCTCTGAAATCATGAGCCCAAATAAATCTTATCTCCCGATAAGTTGTTTAAGATATTTTGTCACATTGAAAAGCTGACTAATGTAGTTTAGTAGTTATAATTCTCCAAAAAATGATAAAAAGTGGGTTTTTTTGCTGTTGTCCCTTTCTAGAGGCTTAACGAAAGGTACATGGGGAAATGATCAGTCTTTTATCACTGGACATGGGTATAGTTAAAAAACTGTGTATTCCTTCATAAACAAAGAGGATAAAAGTATTCTTTCTACTTCTGTTTATAAACCCATGCTTATGTTTCCATTGTGTGTTGACACTGTTGACTAGTACAATCCCCAAGAACGAGAGAAGGTTTTGTTTTCTGCATCCAACCTTATACTTAAAACTGAATCATTTTCATTCTTAAACTTTGTCTGCTTTTGGAATATAAACTTTGAGAGACTCTGTAACTAGGCATTCAAATACCAGTTAGGAAGAGACGCATCAGTTGTATTGTGCATCTTAGTTCAGGTTTATGCTGGCAAGAAGATAATTCTAGCCCTTTAAAAATTTATATAATTTTTGTATTTGAACAGAAATTAGCTGAAAATATCCTATTGAGGTATTAGAATTATAAAAACTATACTTGCTCAAAAGGGAGATATGAAAAAAATGTGTAATTCCTTTTTCTAATATAGATTCTAATCCTGTATCATCAGTTACTCTCTGTGAGACCCTTCATCTAAAATGTGCCTATATGACCTGAGAAAATCCCAAATCAAGACAAGCATGCCAAAATTTTTTGTCTACATTAGCAACCTATATAAAAAATAAGACTTCATTCTTCAGTTAGTCCTATATTAAGGACCTTAAATATATACAAGTTTGGAGTGCCTTCAGGCATTTTAACCTGTTTACCTAAAACAACCATTTAAATGGATTAAAACCTTATTTACAGGTTAACCACGAATTAGATAAAGCAAAATTCTCAAGACATAGATGTAACAATTTATCCTGATCAGATTGACTTCATGTCTTGATGATTTAATAATCAAGAATTATGTCAAGAAGTACTCCCATCTTGTGGCATGAATTTGACTATATTCTGATAGTGATAACTATCCCTTATCACTTCCCACTCCTCAGATAATCAAAGAATTTTAGAGTCCATGTCACTTTCCTCACATAGACAGTGAGTCTCAGACCAGTGAATGGTCTTGGAGGGTGTATAGGACTACAAACCTGGCCCCAGGGCTAGAATGTAGCATGGCAAGGCCCTGAGCTTGAGCCTCAGCACCAAAAATAGAAAAGAGGAAAGAAAGAAACCTAGCTCCCAATTCATTTAATTTGTGTGAAATACTAATACACTAATATAGTAGACTATATTTGTATGTTTAAATATAGCCCATGTCAGGTTCCCGATTTAAATATTAGAATTTCTACCACCCATGGGGCATCTTTTTGTATGCCCTATTATCAAATAAGACAGGAACTAAACATTATCAGAATCCTATTTCTAGGCACTGAACAGAGTATCAGATATTCTTAAGCTTGATTTTCAGCTCTGCTACTTTAAAAGTCATCCTTCCCAAACCCACACTTGACTGTGATAATCAGTTTCTATACTTTTTTCAGCACTTGTACTTAGGCCAGATGCAGCCTTGGGGCCTGTGATGGTTAAACTTTATTGTCAACTTGATTGAATTGAGACTTGCCTGTGTCTGTGAGAGTGTTTCTAGAGAAGATTAACTGAGCAGAAAGAAGTGCTCTGAATGTGGTTGACCACATCCCATAAGCTAGGATCCTGGATAGAATAAAGAGGGGAAAGGAGAAGTCACTAGGGCAGGCATTCTTGCTCTCTCCTTGTCTGCCATGAGGTGAGCAGCATCTGCCACATGTTCCTACCACTGTCATTTTCTACCTCATCATGGCCCCAGAATCAACAGAACTAAAGATGACTGAAGCCTCTGAAACTAAGCTGAAATAAATCATTCCTCTTTTAAGTTATTTTGTCACAGTGACAAAAAGCCAATATAGTGTACTTTTCAGTAACTTTTATTTATTGTGTGATTCTGGGAGTCAAATCCATAGCCTTGCACATGTTAGACAAGTGCTGTGCCACTGAGCTACTACTCAGCTTACTAACTCACTTTTAGAAATTCAGTACCAGTGGATAGGAATTAGTATGCAAGAAAAAGTTGATTTCCCATTTCAGTAGGGAGTTACTGGCCAAAATTTTGTACTCAACGTGAGATTAGATTGGAACTCTACAATCACTTTATCTTTGCTCATTGAGTTTCCTTTTCTTTGAAGTGTTGGCATTATTTTGTTCGTTAGCTAATTAATAATAGGTAAAAAATTTGAAAATTCCAAATGTTATACGTCAGGATTTAGTATGTGAAATGGTTAGGATCAACTATAAATTCTAAGCCTGCCTACAGTTTTAAGTAGCCTCTTGGCTGTAATAGGAAAGACTTAAGTTATTTGAAGCAATGTAATGACCAACACAGAGTATACTGGAGATAGATTCTCCTTGGAATTCCAAAAATAAGAACTGTCCTACTGATGGACCAAACTGGAAGTAGATCCAAGGCTCAGACAGTAAGAATTCTTAACCCTTCCCTATAATGCCTAGTTATAAACATGAAACAGCTATGTATTTTGTTGCCATAATGAGTTCAGTTACTCTATTTTTAATGTCTTTTTGCTATTTCCGTTTATAAATAATTTTAGTTTTTTCACAATTTGAGCTCTCTCATGGCTATGATAATACTTCATGACTTCTTTCAACATTCTTTTTGCTTCAATATCTACCAACTAATACTTGAATATTGAGCTTTTCACCCAATTCCAACTCCTAAGGGCTCATCTTTTTATATCAGGCCATTTTGTTTCTGGCCAGCCAGCCCAAGATTTTGTTTCCAGCTCTTCAGTCAGAAGTGACAAAAGTAAGCTGGGCATGGTGCCCCAAGCCTATATACTCAGGAGACTGAGATGAGGTGGATCACAGTTTGGGGTCAGCCCAAGCAAAAATTCAGAAGATTCCATTTCAGCTGATGACTAGGTATGCCTATCATCCCTGCTATGTGGGAAGCACAAATAAGAGAATCATAGGTCTAGACTACCCTGGGCATAAAGCAAGACCCTACCTCAAATAACCAACAAAAAGGACTGGAGGAATGGCTCAAGTGGTAGAGTGCCTGCCTAACAAACACAGGCCCTGAGTTCAAACCCCAGTACCACCAAAAAGAAAACCATGAAAATAGTAGTTCTAATAGCTCAAAATATGGCTTCTTTGCTGTTCTTTAGAAAGAATAATATAGCAGGGAAGTTTACCTTAGGACAATAGTAAAGCATGTCTTTATTGATCTGTCTTGAGCTTTCTTAATTAAAATTTGTTCTGAATTAAAATACCAAGTTTTTAATATTTCTACAAAAATGAAAATTTTAGTTTCTTAATTTGCATTCCAATGGATGAATTCCCATGCACTATAATAATTATAGATTATTACCACTAATTCTTATCTGTTAGAAAGTGACCATAAATGTATCTGAGTCATGCTTCATTTAGATTCATAACAGAGTAATATTAATCAGTACAATGGGAGAAAGAGCTTTTGAATAGACATAAAAATGGAGCTATATAAATGTTTTCTTAAAATATTCATGTATTTAAAGTAGTGCTGAAAATGGTCAAAATGATAAATCACATTTTAAGTTTTTAATTATTCTAAGAAATTTATATAGGAAGTAAAATGTAAAAGTGGTTTAGAAGATTGAATATCCCAGGAAATAATTTTTAATATAAGCCAAGACAGAACAGTGCTTTGAAATCTCAAAAAAAAAAAAAAAAAAAAAAAAGCCTCTACTGTGACATTAGTATAATTAGTTTATCCTTAAGGACTGGCCAACTTTGAGGATTCCTTTCTAGAGTAATAATTCAGCTACCTTATTTTTCAATTTTTACTCTATATTTATGTGTCATATTATCATGCATTCCTAAACACTGCCATAAATTCCATGAGAAAAACACAGGAAATGATATACAAATGATACCTGATATATTTAAAATAAAAACCAGTATTTTTATCTGGAATGATTGTTTACATTTATTAAGACACCTAAGCCTGAAAAGAAATGCATATAGGAAACAATTTTCATCATTCAACACCCATTTGTATGAAATTCAGTCTTTCCACTTCCAAAAGTATATTTCTATGTTACAAAAATTCTGTATATTTAACTTATATTTGAAACTGAGAAAATGAATTGTTTAGTAAAATATGTTCTGGTCAGAAGTCCATTGTAATATAATGTACCAGTTTACTTAATTATCCTTGACTTAAGATGAAGTTATATTCTGATAAAGCAATTATAAGTAAAATATCAAATGTATTTAATATACCTAACCTGCTGAATATTGTTTCTTAGCAACAGTACCATACAGAATATTACCTGTTCACTCTTATGATCTTGTGGCTCACTGCTTTTGCCCAGAATTGCAAGCGATTATCAAACCACACATTGCCAGCCAAGAAAACATTGAAGCTCTAAATTTGAAGTCCAGCATTGCTTTCCTACCATCATAAGCTGGGGACCATCTATATAGAATATAGATGAACATATGTTCATTCCATTGCAATTACCAGCCTACTCACCAGAAGTGTCTTTTTTTTTTTTTTTTTTCTTTTGTGGTACTGGGGTTTGAACTCACCTTGAGCCACTCCACTAACGTGAAGAGTTTTTTCAAGGTAGGTCTTGCGAACTATTTGCCTGAGCTGGCTTTGATCTTCCTGATCTCTGTCTCCTGAGTAACTAGGATTACAGGTCTAAGCCATTGGCACCTAGCTCAGAAATAAGTCTTTTAATTAGCACAATAAAATTATATACATTTCTAAGTTTCCATTTCAGCCTATTTTAAAGCTTTTTGTGTTTTTGTTTTTACTTTTTGAACAAATCAGAGATCAGAAATAAGTGGAATGCTATCTCAAACAAGCCAAAAATTTATTTAATATTTGTTTAATACTACTTAAACGAAGAGAGATTTAAAAAAAAAAAACAACAACAAAAATCCAACTGATAATTATTCTATTCAGACATTGGTGAGTATGTCGCTCAATCCAAGTCGACCTTCCTCATCAGAGGTAAGAAAATTATGCTTGTCATTGGTTTTGAAAAGTTTTGATAAGTAAAATGTGACCAGGCACCAGTGGCTCACGCCTGTAATCCTACCTCCTTGGGAGGCTGAAGTCAGGAGAATCACAATTTGAGACCAGACTGGGCAAATAGTTTGTGAGAACCCCAATTCCAAAATAACTAGAGCAAAGTAGATTGGAGGTGTGACTCAAGCAGTAGAGTGCCACCTACTTTGCAAGTGCAGAATCCTGAGTTCAAACCC
This sequence comes from Castor canadensis, assembly GCF_047511655.1. Classification (NCBI taxonomy): domain Eukaryota; kingdom Metazoa; phylum Chordata; class Mammalia; order Rodentia; family Castoridae; genus Castor; species Castor canadensis. The sequence continues at coordinate 91,386,383 of NC_133392.1, read as the reverse complement.
CAGTCCCACAAAAAAATTTACATGATTCAAACTTCGTGTGTCCCTTATCTGATTGTGTTTCTTGCATTTCTAGCTCATTTTCTCTAGTACTCTGTATGGAGACTTCCAATGAATTGATCCTATCACCTTTTTTTACTGTTTCTCAACTGGTGATATCCTCCATATCCTAAATTTCATAGAGCAATTTTGATTACTCTTTTGCTCATACTTTTGACTCCTGGCCCTGTCTTGCTTCATTGTACTCTTTGAAAAACAAAAACTGGTTAATTCCTTTCTACTCCATTGAGTAGCTGAGTATAGCTGGAGAAACATACCAGCATAAGGACTATCCTAATTTTAAATTCGTGGCCATGTATCTCAAGTGGAATCTTTTGCTGTTTGGCAGTCATTCTATCTGCCACTCAGTCACTCTACTCTTCCCCTCTTCTACCCAAGTATTTCATACCTTCTCAAACCCCCAATACCTTCTCCCCATTCTCTCTTAAAATACTTCCAATCAAGTTTTCACCTGTCATAAAACTACTGTTAAACTCATCTCTTCATTACTAGATCTGTTGGTTAATTCTTGTTCTAAACATACTTGTTCTATCTGTGCATCACAGTTGACACAATCACTTTCTCATCCTTGATATAATTCCTTCACTTTGCTTCTAGCATACACATTGTCATGGGTTTCTTCATACATCCCTGGTTATTCATTCCTAGTCTTTTTTTTTTTTTTCCTGGATCTTCATCTTCTTCCTGACCTCTTAATATTGAATTATCTCAGGGTTCAGCTCTTTGTTCTCTTCTCTTTCTGCACTCATTACTTTATAGTCTCATCCAGTCTAATAGATTTACATACCAACTTTAGGATAAGTATTTCCACATTTTTATTCCCATCTCAGTCCTTTTTCTCAAAAACCAGTTTCATGTATGCATTTTTCAACTGACTACTTGACATCTCCATTTAGATAATGAATAGCCATCTCAAACTTAACATGTCTGAAACTAGATCTTTTTCCTCTCTCAGAAATATGTACCATCTGTGACTTTCCCCATCTCAGGTGATAACAAATCTGTCCTTTTAGTATTTGAGTCCAAATGCTTTAGAGTCATACTTGATTCTTCTTACATACTTGTGTGAGAGCAAATGAAGTGATTGATTTGGAGGCAGAGTGCATTGTTGTCTAGTCGCATGCCCCATACAGTAAACTAATTACTAATGTTTTTGTATGTGCATATCTCCGTATGAATACAGTTGGCCCTGCTCTAAGGAATAAGGTCGAAGCCCATGAAGTACCAAGATTGTCTGCTTTAGTAGCCAGGTCAAGAATAGTAGAATTGAATTCGTGGGCTGATTTATAGATACCACTGCCAGGACTACCTATTTACTACTAGCACATTGGCCTGAGTCACCATATCTCACGCTTTAATTTCTCTAAAGCTTCGTAACTGGCTCCTTTTCTTGCCCCGACACTGTTTTGGGTATTCTCTTAACCCAAGTTGTTACATTTGTAAATATTTTAAAAGAAAGCATTATTTGTTTCCTGATATAATGCAATGTGAAATAGAGGGCACCATTCATAATATATTCTCATCCCCACATGGTTAACCTGTGTCATTTGATGGCAGGACAGTTAATTGTCAAGGAGGTGGAGGGATTGCAGAAATAGGTTAAATAACACATAAGGGTAAATTCAAACTGCAGAACATTCTGTAAGATAACTGACTCAAACTCAATGCCATGAACGTTAAAAAACAGGTTTGGGAAACTTTGAGGTTAAGGTTTTAAGAGTACATAACAACCAAATGCAATATGTGACTTTTTTTCAGGGGACTGGGTGGGGTTTGAGACAGGTTTTACTTTGTAGCTTCCTGGCCTTAAGCGTAACTATCCTTCTCTCTTAGCCTCTTGAGTGCTGGTATTATAGTCATGCCTGGCTTCCAGTATGTGATTTTTGATTAAATTGTAGATTGAAAAAATATCTCTAGGATAATTGGACCACTGGGAAAATTTGACAATGGACTGAATATTAAGATTGACATTAAGATTGTTAATTTCTAGATATGAAAGTAGTAATTGTATCAGTGAAGTCCTTATTTTTAAAAGATGGGTGCCAAAGTATTTAGGAATATATTATCATGTCTAATTTACTTTGTTCTATCAAGAAACAGAATGAATAAGCATAGCAAAATGTCAGCTTTCAAATATAAATTATAGATATTTGGACATTCATAATATTTCATTTGTATATATCTATGTAGAATTTTTCATATGAAACAAAAGTGTAAAATATTAAAACCCTGTACTTACTTCCCAAAGTAAAAACCTTACTATGGCCCAAAGACCCTACTTAATTTGTACTCTCTTTATCTCCTTTTCCCCTAACTTTATCTCCTACTACTTTCTCATTATTATGATTATGATTATTATTATTATTATTACTAATTTTTTTATGGTAGTGGGATTTGAACTTCAGGGCTTCATGCTTACTAGGCATACACTCTACTTCTGGTGCCACTGCCCTCAGCCCTCTGATTTCTTAAGGCTTTGTGATTACTTAGTAGTTTAGCTAGAGAGTGGTCTTTTTAATGCTCTGCTGTTCAAAATGCAGCATATGGCCAACATTTAAATGGTAGGTTAGTATTTCATCATCAGAAGTATAGAAGTTATTTATTTGGTTTATAAAACAACTTATGCAAAACCTACAGTTCAAGAACTGCAATTTTCCTCTAAAAATTGCTAATTTTACTAATAGTAGGTCATATTCAAACTTTTAAAGTTTTCTCACTTAATGTTGCAGTTAATATGACCATTTAAATCCTTTGACTTTATTTATTTATTTATTTATTTATTTATTTATTTATTTATTTTGGCATGTGAATTGTATATTTGTGAGTGATAGCTTATTAAGGCTGTTTTTTTTTAATTTTTTTTTTCATTTTTCTTTTATTATTCATATGTGCATGCAAGGATTGGTTCATTTCTCCCCACTGCCCCCACCCCCTCCCTTACAAATCCTTTGACTTTAAATGTTCAGTGGTTATCAACCTTCTTTAGTCTAAACAATGAGACTCGCTATGCCATAATTGTTGTTTCTGTGATAGTAACCTAAATATTCTGAATAGAGAGCTTCTAATTAGTCACAACAGAACATTCATAGAAAAGTTGACCATTTGTCAAGCACAGAAGCACTTATAGACAGGCCCTGCAACAAAACCGCCTTCTTTCGGGAATCCTGAGGAACAAATATGTTCCCCCAAACAGGGTATTAACCCTTTTGTAGGTGCTAAGAGTTAATAACCCTTACAACTCCAGAAGGGAGATGATGTTCCAAGGACAGGATTCCATAGGTCACTTCAGTGGAATTGAGAGTATGGGGAAGTGGAGGAGGGATAAAGGTTGGTGAGAAGGAAAGTGGTCTTTACCACCTATGATTTTCACTACAGGCCGTAGAAAGAACACCATTTATCAAGGGTGCTGGGATAATCTAGGAGCCAATTATGTCTATGATATTGTTTTCTACCCCAAGTGCCAAGCAGCCAACAAACGTTTGGTTCTTTATCTTGTTTTTTTATTGTTTTTTGTTTGTGCTTCAGAGAAATGCATATATTCCATATGAATTTCAATTATGTTTATTAAATTTAAAATTCTGTAGGACATCAATTGATTTTTTTTTCCAATTTAGAAATATTTTAACTGATGTTCTTCTTATTCAGTTGGTGGAACTTCATGTTTTTTATGTCCCTGAAGGATCATGGAACTATAAGTTAAATACTATTTCAATAGAAGTTATTAACAAATTTATTTCTGCTGGATTTATAAGGTAAGTATTTTGTGGTCATGTAACAAAGGTACCTGAAAAAAGAGTATTTTTTTCTACAGAGAAATATGTTTTCTGAAATTTAAAAACTAAAGGTAAAAAACATTTGGTCCATGGGATGGATTTATTCCTAATTTAATAAATACTAGTAAGAAATAGTACATATGTGGCTCAAGTGGTAGCACACCTTCCTGGCAAGAGTGAGTTCAAACTCCAGTACTTCCAAAAAGGAAAAAAAAGAAATAGTACTATGTAACAGTTAAATCAAACATTACTATAGGAAAAAATGTCACTTGGCCAGAATACTACCACCCATAAAATGGTGTATGACTTGTGTTTTACTAAGATTATACACAAAAAGAATTAACAGAGAAGTTAGGTGGGCATGGTGGTGCACACCTGTATCCTAGCACTTGGAAGACTGAGACAGAATAGTGAGTTTGAAGTCAGCCTGAGCTACATAGCAAGATCTTGTCTCAAAAAACTGAATTGACAAGAGAAGTTATCTACAGTTAAAAACCTGTTGAAAAGTTATGAATAATAGTTAAAATATCAACAATGCTCTTAAAATTGTTTACAAATATAAACAAATATGTGTATTTTCATATTCATAGAAACACACGATACTACACAATCAGACCACCTGTATTCCTTCTCTCTCTCTCTCTCTCTCTCTCTCTCTCTGTCTCTCCCCTCCCCCTCCCCTTCCCTCCAGTACTGGAGATTGAACTCAGGACCTTATGCTTACTAAATAAGTGCTCTACCACTTGAGCCATACCCTCAGTTCTTTTGCATTTAGTTTGTTTTTCAGATAAGGTCTCACACTAACTTTGCCCAGGGTGCCCTCAGACCTCAATCTTCCTACCTTCACCTCCTGAGTAGCTGGTCTACAGGGGTGTGCCCTCTTACCTGACTTGTTTTTGAGATGGGCGTCTCACTAACTTTTGCCCGGACTGGCCTCCAACCATGATCCTCCTGTCTGTGCCTAGTAGATGGGATTAGAGATATACACCACCATTTTTGCCACTCTCTTGAGTGTACTTCTAAACTTCCCCATCACTTTCTTCTACCTCATCAATCTCCTTTCTGTTCTGGAACATTCCAGAAACAGCCCTACCTCAGGACTTTCTATTCTTTTTTGTCCCTTCCTATATGCTGTCTTATTTCCTTCAGGTATTTACTCAAATGTTACCTTTTTGTGTGTATATTCTCTGATCACTGTATTTTAAATAGCAGGTATAGTTCCCTTTTCTCTGACTTTCTCCCTGTATTACTTGGCAGTATCTTTGAATTACATGTTTTACTGGGTGCTTTGCTAACTTTTCTCTCACTCTAGATTATAAGGTCCATGGGAGTAGAAATTTTTGTTTTGTTGATTACCATATTCCCATCCTTTGGGGTAATTTCTAAACATAATAGATGCTCAGTAAATATTTGTGGACTAAACAGTGGATCAATGAATGAGTTCTCTAATATTTCCTGTAAGATTAGAGAAACAAGAACATAGAAGAAAAACATAAGTGGTGACTTCAAATTTTATACATTGAAGAAAGCAAAGGTATACCTAGCTACTATTGCTAAACATCCAAAACATCTATAGCTAAATCATTCTCTGACATATGACTGAAAGTACATAAATTCTATAGCAAAGTTTTGTTTTAATCATAAAACTTGGAGGTAGATTAGCAAAATAATCATTTTCCTTTTCCATATAAAAAGGATTTTTACAAGTAGTATTCATTTGCATAATTTTAAAAGAGACTTTTTGTTGTTATTGTTAGTACTGAGGTTTAGCATCCTGTTGCTTGAGGCACACCTCTAGCACATTCTGCTTTAGGTTATTTTTCAGATAGGGTCTCTTTCCTCAGGGGCCAACCTCAGACTGTGATCCTCCCTACCTGTGGCCTCTCCAGTAACTGGGATGATGAGGGATTATAGGCATGAGCCACCATGCCCTGCTAAAAGACAGACTTTTAATCATTTATATTGAAAACTACTTACTGAAGACCTGTCAAGTGCCAAGTTCTGTAGACACATAATACATTATGATACATCTGATGCGTTAAATCACTACTTATGTTTGAGATAGATGACTAAAGTAAGTTACTGAATCATTAGTATATCCAAAATCTATTCGCTTTTACATTGTGAGACAACTTCATGATCTTTCAGAGTGTCTCCTCAGCTTACTTTACAAGCCCTAAGGGAGCGCCTTGGTGAGTTTCTTGGTGAAGATGCTGTTGCAGAAAAATTTTTATTTCTGAAATGCATCGGAAATAATTTAGCTGTGGTAAGTTTTCCTAATTTTTTCCTTCTAATTAAAGGAAAGCATACCTTATCAAATTGTATTTCTTAATGTTATGAGATGTGTAATCCATCCAAACTATAATGAAAATGGAGACATCACTAAACACACAGATCATGAAAGATGCATCTCATTGGCATATTATCTGGCACTGAAATAATGTTGTTTAATGTGTGTGTATTTCCTTGAGAAGAAAAGGAAGACATTTCAAGTTTAATCATGTAAGGAATGCATACATTTTTAGTTATTTGCTTTAGCAGTATTAGGACTTGAACTCAGAGCTTTGTACTTTCCAGGCAGGTGCTGTACTACTTGAGCCATGTGCCCAGCCATTTTTGCTTTAGCTATCTTTCAGATGGGGTCTGTGTTTTTTGCCTGGGGCTGGCCTTGGACAATAGTCCTCCTACCTACACCTCCAGCATAGCTGAGATTATAGGCACCAGCCTCCATGCCTGATGTTGATTGAAAATGGGGTCTCACTTACTTTTTTGCCCAGGTGGGCCTCAAAACATAATCTTCCCAACTTCTGCATCTTAAGTAACTGGAATTGCAGTCATGAGCCACCATGCCCAGCCCTATATTTTTTAATTTATATGGTAGTTTTTAAAATGTATTAAATAATTACTTGTGATCTGAAAAAAAAAATTGGGTTTTCATTGCTTGGGCCACAACCCAAAAGTTTGGTGTGAAAATGATATGTCTCCACCATGGTTTTGGTGTCAGATATTATCTGCTTAGCTCTCCTATTGGTAGTTTCCATGATTTAGTGACAGGATTTTCTAAGTAGAGAATGTTATTAACTGAAATCCTGAATCTTAACAAGCCATCAGATCTCAAAGTTTCTGCTCTCTCATTTCTATATTAGGTTTATTTCCTCATCAAGATTTTCCATATTTAAGCTTCTAAAAATGCAGTGTATTTTTATTCCACTCAAGTTAGCATGTCATTATCAGATGCTCATATATGTGATTATTTAGCATCTAATTCCACCATGAATTTTAGCTCCTTGTAGGTTGAGACTTTAATCACCATTGTATTTATAACCAATGCCTGACAAGGTACTTTGCATTTAGAAGTGTTCAATGTTCATCAAATAAATTAAAAAATCAATTGATAATGGAAAAAAATAGGCATTTCCCCCCAAAGTAATACTGTAATTTGCAATATAAGATTCTTGAATTAACAGCTAAATTTGAACAAGTTTTGTCATTGAGGTTCTATTTAATATGATAGAGTATTAATTTACTGATTAAGTTAGTCTTCTTCAAACAGGGAAGAAAAGAAACATAAATTTTTGTTCTTTTCCATGATATGACAATTTTTTTAAATGATATGTCAATTTTAAAGTACCAATGACTGAATTCCAGATTGGAAAGGACCTTAGAGATAGTTTAGGTCAACTTCTAAAATCCTAATATTTTGTTTTATCTTCAACAGGTATTTATGGATGTTTTTCTGTATGTAAAACTAGAACAAAAGAATTGAATATGGATCCTGCTGTTAAAGTGTATTCAGCATAGCAGTGAAGATATGATATATAAAATAAATTAATTAAATATCATCTTATATATTCAGGAAAAAAGAGAGTACTTCCAGCAGGGAAGTGGGGAGGTGGGGAACTTTGAGGAAGAATGGACTCAGGGTCTTAAAAGATAAGTATTTGGTTCTGCATAGATGAAAAGTTTTCAGAGTAGAGAAAATAGAATGAGCACAGAAGTAGAAAAGCAGGTAACTAAGGAAGAGTAGATAATTCTTTTTTCTTATTTATTTATTTGGGGGACAGGGTCTTGCTATGTAGCTCAGACTGGCCTCGAACTCACAATCCTGCCTCAGCCTCCTCAGCAATGAGATAACATACATAAACTTTGAGACAGGAATAGTAGAGTTATAAAATAGGTTGGTAAAGGTCTTGACTGCCACACTAAATGAAGTGTTGGAGTTTTTGAGCAAAAGAGTGATTAGAGCCTTTTGTAAACTTAATTGGGCCTCATTTAAGAAGAATGGATTGATGTAGGAAGAGACTGGAGACAGGAATTCCAGTTAGGTTTTTATAGTGGTTTAGGCAAGAGATAAGGACAGCCCAAAGAATAAGCTGCCTCTGCTACCATTTACTCCTTGGTCCTGCACACTTCAGCTCCAGACATCTTCCTTTGGTCCTCAAATATGCAAATTCAATTCTGATTTATGGTCTTTGCTCTTGCACCTATCTGGCAATCACTCCCCCCCACCCCTGAGTTTTGGGAAGCTAGCTGCTGCTTTCAGAATTCAGGTCTCAGCTAAAGACCTTTTGAATAGGACCTTCCCTGACCATCTAGTTTTCAGATGTTCTTTCTCCAACTTACTCTATTACATTTGCCTATTTTATTCTTATGAAGCAAAATGTAATTTTTTAACTTGAGTGGAATAATAATATACTACATTTAAAAAGTTTAAATATGGAGAATCTTTTTTTTCCTTTTGTTTGTGGTACTGGGGTTAAGCCCTGGGCCTCACAAAGTAGCAGTCTACAATTAGAGCCATGCCCCAGCCCTTTTATTTTATTTTGTTTTGAAATAGGGTCTCCCTAAGTTTGCCAGGTCTGACCTGAAACTCATAATCTTCCTGGCTCCACCTCCCAAGTAGCTGGAGTTACAACCATGGGCTGCCACACCCAGCTTAAGTATAGAAAATCTTGATTAAAGAAATAAACCATATATAGATGTGAGAGAGCAGAAACTTTGAGATCTTAAATGATTTGTTTATTTTAACTTAGTATTTGCTCACCCAAGAGAAATATAAACTCAGAGCAGGGACTTTGTCTTATTTATCATTATATGCTCACCAAGGAGAACTTTATCCGACATAATGTTCCCTCAGTATTTGCTAGCATAAATAAATAACCAATGAACTCTATGGGTTGAGCACATAGGAAATAAAGAAGACAGGTTGGACTCTGAAATCAGATTCCTTGGTTCTGAATTCCAATTTTTGGATCCACTACTTACGCAGTCTTGGGCACGTTACTTAGCTTTTCTTCACCCCAGTCTTCCTCTCTATGAACATTAGTGTCTATCATATGAAATTGTGAGGATTAACTGAGCTAATATATGTAAATGCACATGGGATAGGCCCAGGTATGTGAGCTCATGCAAGTATATACTGATATTTATTATTATTAAATAACATAAATTTCATACAGTGAATAGAAACTGCATTCTGTGGAATCTTGCCATGATTACTAGTTTTTAAATTTGATTTGTATGCAACAGATACATGCCCTCTGCAAAAAAAAGGAAGTAAAAATAATTGGAAAATGTTACAAAAGCTTTAATTTTTTCTTGTTTATTTCTAGGTGAAGAAAAAGCAAGAATCAGAACTGAAACTCGAATCATTTGCTCCTCCATATGTACGACATCTTAAACTTACACTGATTTTAAACTCACACTGCTTTTAATTGTTTCAACTATTCTTATAAAAATAAATTTCCTGTATGTTTTAGGCTCTCCAACCAGAATTATATTTGCTTCCTGTAATGGACCACTTGGGAAACATTTATTCACCATCATCTGTAGTTACTTTAGAGGAGCAGCAGGCTGATAATGATGTTGCTAAGGTTGATGTAACAATCCACAGACCAGTTAGTGTAACTTTGTCAAAGGAAGAACTCGGAAGAGAGCCCAGTTCCTTAGAAAACACTTTGAAAGATCTTAACAAAAGTCAGGAAGAAGGTAATTTTCACTACAATTGAAAAGGCAAAGAGGTTTTAGCAACCATGTCTATGAGCAAATTCTGCTTAAACCTGGCATTACAAATATAGGTATGATAAAAAGAGCTACAATTAAATTTGGGGATTAAAAACAAATTGCCAGGTGGGAGAGAATAAAACAAAGTACTACATTAAAAACAAAATCATAATAGTCATGGTACTTAAATAACATCTACCATTCTACCACCTTTACTTAATTTCATATAAAATTAAAGCTACAGGAAAAGAGAAAGGAAGTGATTTTCCTTGTAAAACCATGGTGTTATTGAGAGACCCAAAGAATCTTATCCTGGAAAGTAGTGTAGAGCCAAGGCAAAATCAGCTTTCATTTGGAAAAGCATATATATTTCAAAGAATTTAAATTTTTTTATTGGATTACACTTACCAGTTTACTAATTATGCAACTCTTTATAAGTGTCAAGTAATTCAAACACTTCAGTCAAAATTAAACTTATAAGGGCGGGGAGCTTGGCTCACATGGTAGACCTCCTGCCTAGCAAGCACAAGGCCCTGAGTTCAAACTCCAGTACCACCAGGAAGAAAAAAACCTGATGAACATAAACAAAGCTGACTATACGCTAAGCATCAATAGAAAAAAAATTAATTGAACTTTTCAGCCATATTACATAAAGAAATAAACTGTTTGCAAGGGAAAAGGAGGTATATTAAATACTTATAAATGAAGTAAGTTCCCATAAACTAATGATGACATCCATTATAGCTGCTAAATATATTATTTCCTAACTAGTTATATTTCTTGTCACCTAAACTTATGCTGTATCTGATGATGTCCCAAATTTATCACCTTTTTAAATCTTAGGCACATTTATATTTATTGTCTATTACTTGACACCAGTGAGATGTTCAGCGAAAATATTTACCTTATTTACCTGGGCCTGTCTCTGCTTTTCATTCATGACAATCACTTAAAGGATAAAGGAGGGTACAATTGAGGTACAACTCAATTGGTAGAGCACTTGCCTAGCGAATATGAGGCCCTGGGTTCAGTCCTCAGTAAGCCCTCCCAAAAAAAAAGACTAAAGCTTTGAGATGTTGGGATATTTATATTTAATGTAAATATTGAGACCATATTGCTTGCTACTCGTTTTCTTCTTGTCACATGTCTTCTATTTTCTTGCCATTTAAGGGGGTTAAGTAGTTGTTTGTGAAACAATTTTTTAGCTTTCTTTTTAAAATTTATTTTTGAATTAGCATAAATTAACAATATAAGGGGATTTCATTGTGTTAATTCTATACATGCATGCAGTGTACTTTGAACAAGTTCACCTCATTCATTATATTCCCATTTCCCTCCTCCTTTTCAAACAGTATTGGAAGGTTTCATTATGCTATCATTTATGATACAACTTTATATTAGTATTGGTTTATTCAGTATAGCTAATTAGTTATACTACATTTAAAAAATTTTAGTGGTTTCTCTAGAGTAAGAGGTCAGAAAATACTGTTTTGTTTTGTTTTTTTATTTTAAGTTATGCCCAATGGTCTGTTTTTTAGAAATAAACTTATTGGAACAGAGCTGGGCTTATCAATTTCATATTATCAATAACTGCATTTGTACTAAAACAACAGTGTTGAGTAATTGTGACAAAGACTTTATGGTCCCACTATCCTGAGATACCTACTTTAAGAACTTGGAGCTGATGGAATGGCTCAAGTGGTAGAGCACCTGCCTAGCAAGCGTGTAGCCCTGAGTTCAAACCCCAGTACTGCCCAAAAAAAAAACAAAACACCAAAATTTGGTGACTCCTACTCTGGGCTATGTATTGTGTACTTTAATTGAAATCTACTTACAAATTATACTTAACTTCGCATGTAAGAACTTTACAGAAGTATACTTCTGTTTCTTCTCTTGTGTTGTTACCAATTTTATTTTTGACAGTTATCTTTTAAAGACATTAAAATAAGGGAAGAGCTGGGTGCTGATGGCTTATGACTGTAATCCTAGCTACTTAAGAGGCTGAGATCCAGAGAATCATTTTTCCAGGCTAGCCCAGACCAAAAAAAGTTTGCAACACCCCATCTTAACCGAAAAAAAGTTATATGTGGTGGCTCATAGTGGTCATTCCAGTTAAGTCTAAAAAAGTAGATCATGGTACAGGCTAGCCTAGGCAAAAACCCAAACCCCATCTCAAAATAACCAGAGCAAAAAAGGGCTGGAAGCTTGGCTGAATTGATAGAGCCCTGTTAGCAGGTGTGAAGCTGTGAGTTAAAACCCCAGTACCAATAAGTAAGTAAATAAATAGAGAAATAACTGTATTTACCTTCATTACCATTTCTTTATGCCTGAAAATTTTCTTGTAAATTTCAAGTAGTGAAGAAGGTGTGCTAAGAGTAAATTCTGTCACCGCTTATTCTTTTCTGGGGAGGCAGTACTGGGTTTGAACTCAGGCTTCATGCTTGGTAGACAGGTGCTCTACCACTTGAGCCACTCTGCCAGCCCTTTTGTGTGTGTGTTGTGTATTTTTGACATAGGGTCTCTTGAACTATTTGCCTGGGCTGACCTCAAACAGTGATCCTCCTAATCTCTGCTTCCCAAGTAGCTAGGATTATAGACGTGAGCCACTGGTGCATGGCAAAAATGTCCTTTTTTTTTTTTTTGTCTTCATTTTTGAAAGATATTTTCACTGAGTATAAACGTCTAGTGACAAGTTTTGTTTGTTGTTTTTTGGTATTCAAAGATATCTCTATATTATTTTCTACCCACATAATTTCAGATGAGAAGACTGCTGTTATTTTTACTTTTGTTTCTTTTTTTTAAGATTTAACTTTTGTTTTCAGCAGCATGATTATAGTGTGCACAGTATTTTATTTTATTTTTTAATTAAGTCCTTAGTAGGGTTCCAGATACTGGGCTCTATGTTTTCTTTTTTTTTTTTAACTATTAATTTTGGAAAATTATTTCCATTATCTTTTTTAATTGAAATTCAGTTCTAGTTGCTGCGCAATATCAACTCTCTGAATGAATTTGAGAAAAATGATTATAAGTTATTGTTATCTCCTGGTTCAGGTGGGAGATTCTATTTGCTTTCTATAAACAGATGCAGAACTATAGTTCTTAAATTTTAATATAGTCAAATTTATCAGCATTTTCTTTTAATGGTTAGTGTCATTTTGTCTCTTTTTTCAGAAACCCTGTTTTATCCCCAAGATCATGAAAATAGGGTCCTGTGTTCCTTGCAAACATTTTATGGTTTGCTTTAATGTTTTATGTTATGTAAACATTTTATGGTTTGGCTCATTAATCTACTAGGAATTATTTCCTTATGTGTTGTGAGGTGTTAATACTTAATTTTTTCCATACATATGTATTACATTTTTTATAAAATATACTACATTCTATTGATGATAGAAATTTCTTAAAAATATTTTTACACAGATTGCCAGATTTCTCTACTGGGTCATGAGACTGTAAAATATCTTTGCTCTAACACTGAGATATTGTCCGTCTCAAAAACTGCCATTTTGACAGAAAAATATGCTCATCCTTTTTGTCTTAAGCATTTTTCTGATTCCTCATGAAGCTGAACATCTTATAATGTTGATTGACTATTTTTGTATCTTTCATATTTGTTTTTATTCATTGCCTGTTTTCTGTTGATATATTCATACTGTAATTTGATGTATAAAATTTTTGTCAGGTCATAAATATTTTTATAGTTCACAAACTAACATTGATTTTTATAATTTTCCAAAATATTTTAGTTTTTATGTCCAAATGTTGTACATTTTTATAGTTATCACTTCCTTTCCTGAGAATCTGTGATACTGTATTTTTCCTCCAAACTTTTTTTGTTTTTGCAAAAGTAAATAGGGATGTGTGTCTGCTTTGTTACGCTGCATGAGTATTACACCTAGAGCAGCAAGCACACCATGCTTTAAGCTGTTACTAGTAATGATGGAGACATGTCCTGTATTCCTGTCAAGATGAACCTGGGAATCTACTAAGTTTTACATTGTTGTTTCTGTTTTGGGGTAGGTGGGGGCATCATATTTTACTGGTTTTTCTAAATGATTCCTGTGGGGGAAATTAACACTGCTATGTTCGTGGATCTTTTTTTATGTGTATAGATCACTTAGAACATTAATGTTAATGTTTAAAGACATCTTCTTATGAGAAGGAATACTGTTTAAATGAAAGGAAATTTTATAAATGAAAATACATGTAAAATAACAAATGACATGCTATGTTTTATACCAGCATTTTCCAGAGAAGGATCCATAGAGCACCGTTTTAAAAGATGCTTTTGCAAAATATCTCTGAAAACAAATTGGAGTAATACCCAACTTATGCCCTTTTGCAGATTCCTGTTGCACATAAGAAGCGAAATCCCATTATAGGAATGGTCTGCATGGGTCGGCAGCGGGGAGGTGTTTCTGTTTAGTATCACTCAGTTCAGTGTTTCCCAAACTTAATTGACCAAAAATTTTCTTTTGACATGAATTAATGTTTCATGAAATTCACTTCAGAAAGTGTTGTTTTATATCTATATGGGAAAGGTCATGCGGATTCTGAAATAACTTTTTAAGATTAGTTTATATAAGACAATATTAGTTTATATAAACAAAATTTTATTTTAGTATTTTCTTAATATTCTGAACTTTATTTGCTATTCTTTATTTGCATGAATATCAGCTGAGGGTAAAGGCTCCCCAAAAGAAAACCAGATGGCAAAAAATCACATTGGAAATTTTGAGTTTCCAGGATCTTTGGAAGATTCAAATGATGATTATAGCAACACAAAAAGGTAATTAATACAGATGCTGATTCCACATATCATAATCTAGACTATAAGAAAAAGAATTTGGGACTGGTGGAGTGGCTAAAGAAATAATAGCACCTGCCTAGCAAGTGTGAGGCCCTGAGTTCAAATCTCAGTGCTGCAAAAAAAGAAAAAAGAGAAAAAGAATTTGGCATCCAGAGTGATGTTTGAACGACTTTTTTTTGTGGTGGGAACTGAACTGAAGGCCTTGCACTTGTGAGGCACGCTCTCTACCATTTCAGTCATGCCCACAGTCCTTTTGCTTTTAGCTTTTTTGTTGCTTTTTTTGTTCAGGTAGGGCCTCAAACCTTTTCCCTGAGCTGGCCTTAGATGGCTATCCTCCTACCTCTGCCTCCCAAATAACTGGAATTTCAGGCATATCCTACCACACCCAGCTTTTTTCTGATAAAGAGTCTCACTAACTTTTGCCTCTTACCTGTTAGAATTACAGGCATGTACCATATTGACCCTAGAAAGACTTTTAATTAGAACAAAGATGAGTGCAATTAGTGATATCTTTCATTAAGATTACCTTGGTAATGTTATATTCTAACATTCCTCTCTAATATAATGAGAGATAACTTACTATTTAAATTTACTTCTGGGGCTGAGGATGTAGCTCAGTGGTTTAGTGCCCCCCAGTACCACAAACAAAATTATTTCTTTTGTAATATTTGTATCATCAGGAATAATCTGATGACAGAAAATTTTCTATCTTTGTTTGCCTTTGTTAGAAATGATTCTTATGCCACTCTTAAATTTTTGGTTGTAAATAAATCAGTATGTTTGAGTATCATATTGGTGTCATTCATTCAAAATTATAGTATTTAGACAACAATTTTGCTTTAGTCTTTTAAAATAAAGACAAGGATTTTACTAAAATATTCACAAAGGAGGTGGAGTGGCTTAAGTGGTAGAGCACTGGCCTAGCAAGCGTGAGGCCCTGAGTTCAAACCTCAGTACCACCAAAAAAATAAAATATTCACAAAGGAACTATGAATAAAATATGTTTCTAAAATTTACAGTTGTTTTACCTTGTCATAGTCATTGGACTGTGATTTTAATTTAGTTGTAATACAATGAATGTGATTTTATTACTTATACTAACTGTAGTATATGTTGATCAGTAATGAGTTTGAAAGAAAATATGATAATAGCCTCAGGCTGACACTTTCTCTTTAAGAGATAAGGCCACTCTGTTGCCTAGGCTGACCCTGAACTCCTGGGCTCAAGTGACCCTTCTGCCTTTGCCTCCTTTGTAGCTGGGACTACAGGTACTTGCCACCTCACCTGGCTTTTGGCTTTTGGGCTAACTCTAAACATTTCTACTATTATTTTTATGTCAATAGATTGTCAAAGAAAACATTAAATGTTTATATTCATACATGACCATAAAAAGTTAATATTGGAATCATATTTTAATATAACTTTCAAATATGTCGTTTCCTTTAAGTCATTTACCTTGGAAAAACAAAGATGATACAACCATCAGTAGAAGACAGGCCAGTGAGGTATGATATTAAAATTTTTGTTTAAATGTTGTATTGCAACATAATATGTATATTGAAATTAAACTGCAGATTAAAATATGTACTTTTCTGGTTATAATACCAGAAATATATTCTAACACCAATATTGTCAACGATAGTCTGATTTTTGTTTCTGATATGAGTGAACAAACAATATGCACAAATAAGAGTGAGGAAAAATTATCTACCAGTAGTACCTTTTTGGATTATCTTCTCAAATGTTACTACTATTTTGGCAGTACTGGGGGTTTTTTTGGGTTTTTTGTTTTTTTGATGGTACTGGGGTTTGAACTCAGGGCCTCATGCTTACTAGGAAGGCACTCTACTGCTTGAGTCATGCCCCTAGCCCTTAGTATCTTAAAGGTACGTTAACCTTAACTGGCAGCTTTAGTAGCTAATTTGTAATTTAATACATTGATACCTCAGCTCTTTACAACAGATTTCTCTAATGTGTTAAGAGAAAGTATAGTAGTGGTTAATTGTTTATTACCAGTTACTAGTTACTAACTTTGTGACTTTGGATATGTCATCTAATTTGAATGGCAATAGTTTAAGGAGTCAATGAACACTATTCAAATCACTAGTTTATTTTCAAGAAATGATGGAGAGACCAAAAAAATTTTTCACTTTCTCACAGAATGAATTTACGAATTGTAAGATGTTAATAATATTTGTTTTAATAATAGCTAACAATAAGCACCTACTACCAGGCACTATTATATTTTACACATGTGACTCATTTTATGTTGGTGTGATGGTTAATCTCGATTATCAATTTGATTGGATTGAGAGACATTCATGAGATGAGTACAGCACATTTCTGGGTATACCTGTGAAGGTATTTATTAGCTAAGGGGGGAAGACCCACTCTGAATGTGGTCTAGGAACCCAAATGGAGAAAAAAAGGTGGGGAGGAGAAAGTCCCCTAGTACAGGCATTCTTGCTCTCTGCTTCCTGGCTGCTTTAAGGGAAGCAATTTTGCTCTACCACACACTCTTGCTGTTATGATGTTCTGCCTCACCAAAATAAATCATTCCTTTTTTAAGTTGATTTTCTTAGGTCTTTGTCACAGCGACAGAAAAACTGACTACCTCAGTAGGCTATGATTATCATTCCCATTATACAGAGGAGGAAACTGAGATACACAGAGGTTCATTAGCTTGCACAGGTCATATGGATTGGTAGGAAGTATTAGAGCTGGGATTAGATCATATTCTTGACCACTATCATAACTGTCTTACTAAATAATAATGGGTCATGACTGGTGGTACATTCCTGTTATCCCAACTACTTGAGAGGCTGAGGCAGGAAGATCTTAGGTGTGAGGCTACCCTGAGCAACTTAGTAAGACCCTGTCTCAAAATACAATTTTAAAAAGAGCTGGAAGTGTAATTAGGTGGTAGGGTACTTACCTAGCATGTGTGAGGCCCTCAGTTCAATCCCCAGTACTGCAGATAATAATAATTATAACTACAACATAGTGACAACTAATTATATGGCATTTTTTGGGCCAATCATTATTCTCAGTGCTTTACATTTATTAAGTCATTTAATACAACTCTTTGAGGAGGTATACTATATCCCTCTTATTAGAGGAAAGACTAAAACACAGAAAAGTTGTGTTAACTTTTCCATAGTTACAATCTTTCATACTCACTTGGCAAAACCCCAATGCTATTAACAAACAACAAACCTCAAATGAGTCTTTAGCTCTGCCAACAAGCATATACTACATTTTTCTGGTCCATTACTACTCTTTGAGGCAACTCTGTCATACCACCTCAATTCCACCTTCTCTTACAATCTCATTGATAATTTTTCTTTGTGGATAAGAAACGATTTGAAAAGAACCATGACAACTCAAAATTTTATGTACAGAGTGAAATGGGGTTTGATGTTCAGGTTTTTTCCTCAGATATCCATTTGTTCCCCCACCACTTGTTAAGACTTTATTTTGCCTGTGGCATTATTCAAAAATCAATTGACTATAGGGTCTCAGATAATTTCTGGGCTCCGTTTCTGCCCCATGATTTTTTTCTATCCTTATTCCAGTACTACATGATTTTCACTACTGAGGCCCTTATCAGAAAGCATAAGATTTTTAAATGAATTGGCATTTTGCTTTCAGCACAGTTCTGATGATGGTTTTAAAGATAGTACCTTTGCTACAGAAAAAGTTATTCAGAGAGACTAAACCTAGCACCATCTCCTTCAGTCTTTCTATTGCACTTAATTTCTTTTATTGCATTCCTTTTGGCTTAAGCCCATGCTGCCACTTAGGCCAGTATTTGAACGGACAGTAAGATATGGAGCTGGGCATGGTGATGCACGTCTGTTAACCCCAGCTACACAGGAGGCAGAGATGGAAGGGTTGCAGTTGAAGCTTGGCCCCCCGGAAAAAAAGCAAGAGATCCTGTCTGAAAAATAAACGAAACCAGAAGGGCATGGTTCAGTGGTAGAGTGTTTGCCTAGCAGTTCATAAGGCCCTGAGTTCAAGTCCAGGTACTGCAAAAAGAAAAAGAAGTTGAGATATGAGTAACAAACTCTTAAAACTGAGAATCTCAGACTGGTTATTACAAAACAATTGTAATAGTTTGCTAATCTGTGTTAGTAGAAATTCAGAGGAATACTATTGGGAATATAAATTCAGACCAGAAATGAAAGAACAGAACTTTAGATTGGCTCATTTTAATGATGGATACACTTATAACTAATTCCAGATTTCATGAACTACTTTCAATAGTTGCAGGTAGTGAAAACAGTTTGCTGAATTGACAAGAACTGGGCCTATATGGGAACTTACACCAACTAAATTTGGAATGCCAGAAGTCTCTTGGTAAAGACAGCAAGATATTCAAAGACTTCAGGGGATAAAAATGACAAGAGATTATACCCTTCACCCCTTTAACCAAACATTGAGGTTAAACATAAAACAGTGTTTGTTTTATGGGCCTAGAGTGAAAATAGGAATGTATTCCCTGAGTTCCTTAGAAATGACAGGATCTGGGTGGCAGAAATCTATCTATTACATTTTACTATATAGTAATAGAAAACTGCTCCAGAGTGATCATAAGTTGATTAAGAAATTCTTGAGAATAGTTAATTGCCATGGTGTCCCTAAGATTAAGTGATCACAGTGTCCTATCCCTCAGACTGAAATGGATAAGCACACCAGTAAGCTCTTGGTCTGTGTCACCAAAAATTAATCTTCGTGTTAGCAAATAGAGTTCTAACTTGAATAACCACATGAATACTCACATTTCCTCATTGAATTGTCATACGTTAGCCAGTGTGCATACCTAGAACCTCTGGAGTGGAGGGGAGGCCAGGTATCATCTAGGAAAGACTCCTGCTACCCAGCCACAAGTAAAAATGGACTATGAATTTCCACCTTTGTCTTCTTTAAAGGGATCAGAGGCCTGTTTTCCAGGGTGACTGTTCAAGGACCAGGAGGCACCCAGACTTTTCAGAATGAGTTCACAGTGGCTTTGAACCAATGCAAACCTTTTGGAACCTGAATACCTTAGATGGAGGTGAAGTTTTAGTTTATGGTGTGCTAAATGGGTTTGCAAATTCTCCCTGCAGGGATTTGCTGGATTTTTGAATGAATATTTTGAAAAGATTTAGCAACTGGCAGAATCCCCAAAAAATGCCTCCCTGACCCATGCAGCATGGGCAATAAGGAATGTTAGATAGAAAGGGCCAAGCAAAATGTGATAGTACTATTTATTCCTTACCAAAGTAATAAAGGGATTTTCAAATTCCTGGAGCAATTGCAGCTATATACAATAAGCAAAACTTGAAAATACTATGGAGTCACATGATTCCTATCTCAGCCACATTTGACTCTTTACTAGAGCAAATTATCATAGCATCATGCTCCTGTTGCACTACTCTGGACTTGGAAAATGTTTTTTTCTCTCCAAATAGCAGGGAAAACTAAAAATACTTTTCTTTCAGCAAATAACAACAGCAGTAGACCTTCATCGTCTTGCCAAAGGGCTGTGTCAATTCTGGTTCTTTGTCATAATCTAGTTCATGTGGAGCTTGACCTTATCATGATACCCTTAGACCTGGCAAGCTGAAAATAGTAAACACTCTAGATACCAATTTATTGAAGTTTCTGGGAATTGCATGGACATGTTGAGGTGTCTCCTTTCAAGTGAGAGCCCAGCTACCATTGAGAATGAGACAAAACACTTGATGGATGCTTTTGGAATTTGGAGAGAATATGCCATATTTGGATGTGCTCTTCTAGTCTTTTTTTTAAACCAAGTAATTTTGAAGACTGGCAACTTTGAGCAGGACCCAAACAAGAATGTTTTCAAGGTGATGCAAGAGGCATTGTAAGCAATTCTGCCACTTGTAGGGGCTTTTGTTATTGTTTTTGTTTTTGTTTTGTGGTACTAGGATTTGAACTCAACCCCACAGTTGCTAGGTAGGTGTTCTGCTACTTGAGCCACACCCCCAGCCCTATGTGTTTTTAACATCCTACTGATCCAGTGATGCTAGATATGTAGTAGATTGGAATGCTGAATGAAATCTTTCTAAGTCCTGACAAGAGAATCACAGCTCAGTTCCCTTGGTTTTGGAACAACAGCAAATTGTTGTTCTACTGCTGATGGTATTGGTATTGTTTCTGCTTTACCTATTATGAACAGTGTACAAAACAAGAGAAGACTATATGTCTGGAATTTTTAGAAATGTCTGTCTATAACTTAATTAAATCATGCCACATTTTTTACAAAATAATTGTACAAATTTATAATCCTACT
Organism: Castor canadensis; assembly: GCF_047511655.1. Classification (NCBI taxonomy): domain Eukaryota; kingdom Metazoa; phylum Chordata; class Mammalia; order Rodentia; family Castoridae; genus Castor; species Castor canadensis. The sequence continues at coordinate 91,365,442 of NC_133392.1, read as the reverse complement.
AGGAATTCAAGAAATTTCCCATTTCTCTACATCCTCAGTAACACATTCTGTCTTTACACTAAAGTTTTCAGCAATCTGGTGGTGTGCTGAGTGCTATTTTACTATGGTTTGATTTTATTTTCCCTAATATCCATGAAGTTGATCATGTGTTTATAATTGATTGACCCAATTTTGATAATTTCTTTTTAAAATTATCTGTTCAGGTATTTCCACTGGGTTGTTTGCAATTTATTTCTAATAAGTAGAAGTTTAAATATATTTTAAAGAAAGTCCTTTGATACTTACCTGTGTTGTAAATAATCTTCTCTTATTTCTGGCTTATCTGTACCCCATTGTTGAATACATGTCAGACTATTCCAAATTCTTAATTTTTTCCACATTCTCTTTCTGTGACTGAGAACTGTATGTTAGAATCTCCTTTTAATAGGGTGCTACTAATTGTCCTTTCATTGCTTGTGGTTTTGGCTGCATGGAAGTTCTTAATGCATAGTTGTTCTTACGTGAACATTACTTCTTTTGCATTATGAAATGTCCTTCTTTGACTCACTTAGTGCTTTTTTGGTCTGAATTTTTCCTTTCTAGGTTTGTATAGCAAACCTGGTTTCTTTTTGTTTGTATTTATTTGGTAAAATCCTCAGTCTTCATCATCCTTCATTTTTTCAGACTTTCTGACTCACTCTGTTTTAGATATATCTTCTGTGCACAGCATAGAATTGGGTTTTACTTTGTGAGCCATCTAAAAATCTTTTTCTTTAGTAAATGAGTTATGTCCATTTATATTATTGATAGGATTAATATGTTTGGTCTCAGATTCATCATTTATTCTAAGCTTTTTTTTTTTTTTTTGGTGGTGCTGGGGTTCTAACTCAGGGCTTCACACTTGCTAGGCAGGTGTTTTTACCGCTTGAGCCACTTTGCCAGCTCTATCATTTATTTTATATTATGATTATTGTGAACCTTGTACTATGTGATCTGTTTGCTTTTTTTAACCCCCTCCTAGTATTTAGGAAGGTTTCAGGTTTTGTTCTAATGCTTACCTTTATAGTAATAAAGTTATATTAGTATTGTTGCTCCTTTTTTTCTTTTAAAAATTTATGCTTCTGTTTTTTATTTATTCACTCTGAAATTATGCTCTGACTCCTACTGGTTATGTTCAGGGCAATCAAAAACTTTCTACTTTTCTCCTTTTGTTCTACTTCCACTTTTTCCCCTTTCTCTTCTCATTTATTTTTAGTTGTATTATTTCTACTTTATATAAGAACATATTTTTGTACTAGTCTTATAGTCTCATCCCCTCACCATTGTTTTGGTCCCAGGTCTATAATTAAATGTATTCAACACTTAACTTACATTTTCTTTGGAAAAGATTTTTCAATCATCTCTTGGCTGAATAAAGCATAGCTTGTACATAACCCTCCTCTAGAAAAGACAAAGGTAAATAAGTCCTGCAGTCTGCTTAGTAAGGCCTGAAAGCTAAGAAAAAGTTTTACGTTTTAAAAAAATTCTAAAAAAAGCAAAAAGGAAAAATATAAGAGACCATATATAACCCGCATGTTTGTTTACTCTCTGGCCCTTTACAGATGTTTGCTACCCCTGCTCTGGGGCTTTATGATTGAAAGATAGTTTCATTGACTATAAAATCCTTGGTTTATTTCCCTTGAGTGTCTTTAAAATGTTGCTCTACTGATGTCTCGCTTTATATGTCATTATTTAGAAGTATGATGCCAACATTATTTTCTTTTCATTGTAAACTAAAATGTCAGAGGATTCCTTTACAGTCTGAACAGTTTTCTCAAACTATAGCTCAGTTGAGAATTCCAGGTCAGGTTTTTCTAGATATACACCATCCCCTTTTTCTCAATATGAGACATTTTGTGAAGAATGTTTTCAAAATTACAATTTTAAATAATGTGCCTGAGCTGGGCATGGTGGCTCATGCCTGTAATTCTAGTTACTAGGGAGGCAGAGACTAGGAGGATTGCAGTTCAAGGCAACCTAAGCAAAAAGTCATGAGACCCTATTTCAACCAATGGCTGGGTACAGTTATGTGCACCTCTCATCCTAGCTATGTGGGAAGCAGAAATAGGATGGGAATTAGCACAAGACCCTATCTCAAAAGTAACTAAAGCAAAAAGGTCTGGGATGTCACTCAAGTGGTAGAGTACCTGCCTGCCTGCCTAGCAAACATAGGCCTTGAGTTCAAAACCCCAGCATCACAAAAGGAAAAAGAAAAAAAAAGTTACTGTCTGTTCTATTTGATTTTTCTATTTCAGAGACCACAATTATTGTGATCTCAGATCACTTTTAGCTTTATATCACTTTCTTTCTGATCCATTTAACTACTTTTTTGGGGTTTTTTCTTCTTTTTATTTCTATTCTTTTTTGTGGTACTGGGGTTTGAACTCAAGGCTAGGATTATACCAGTGCCCTGCTCCCTGCTCCATTTTATTTCTGTTCTTTATTATCCTTACCATACATTTGTTTGTAGCTGTTCCCTCTTAGATACCTACTAATTTATTCATTTCTGAGATGATTTTGTTTTTGTTTTTTTTCTTGAGTTTGGCTAACTTCCATTTCATATCTCTTGTTTTTCAATTTTTATTTTGAGTTCTAAATTGTTTTATTGTGTTTGTTGATATCTAGAAATGCTTAATTATATTTAACTTATGTTGGGAATATTATTAAGTTTTTTTCTGCTTCTAGGATGTCTTTGTTTTGATTTTAGCTCTCAGTTGTAAGGTTTTCTTCTAAGTAACAATATCATTACTAAATTGCTTTGTAGATACTGTCCTGTGTATTTATGCTGGGTTGAACAGGGAGTGGTGGTCCATTTTCTTCCTGAGATCAGAAGTACCCTCTTCTATCACTGCAGTGAAATTCAGTTTACTCTTTTTCAAAAAAATGACACCTTTTTGGTGGTAGAGGCATCTGGATTTGGGGAGATTCCTTTCTACTAAATTAATTCAGTGAAAGTCTTATCTTGGCCACTTCCTTTTGTTTTACCAAACTAGCTCCCCCAAAAGACAACTCTCTTTCCAAAGTATTTCTCTCAGAAACTATTTCTTCCCATGACTAGCACTGCTAGCCCCTGCATTCTTCTGGCCCTTTCCCCTCAGAGAAAGTTCTCCAATCTACTAGGTCTTTGCCTTGCTCTCAGTAGTTCTCCACTACAATGGGACCCTTTCCTTCCAAACTGAACCATGGTTGGTACTTCCTATGCTATCAATATATAGTGTTCTCTGATACATAGTCCATATTTGACTCTCTCTACTCCAATGTGAGATCCTGGTCACATTCTAGAGTTTGTACTTCCCCACTTATATGTAAACAGAAAGATTCTGTGTCCTAGTTATGCTGCAAGCATAAGTATAGGTGATGTTTTTTTTCCTTCCTTGTATGGTATGAGGAAGGCTGTGTGGAGAGATTCAAATTTAGGTGGTTTCCGTTGCCCTGTAGAAACTTGATTCTACAACTTAGTAAAATGAAATAAGCTAGAAAAGGAACAATAAAACAAACAAGAGTCAGAACTTGATGAATTTTAAAGTAGGGCTTGCGGAGTGGCTCAAGCAGTAGAGTGCCTGCCTAGCAAGCATGAGGCCCTGAGTTCAAAGCCCAGTACCATCAAAATAATAATAATAATAACAAATAAATAAATAAAATGGTTGAAAGAAATAAGTAAATTTAGGAAAAAATAAAATCAAAGTATAAGCTAATGAGTTAGGGAAGTAAAAACCTAGCAGAATTGAAAATAATTTAAGATCTATAAAGTAGTAGTGGGAAAACCATCAATATGATAAGGCATGAAGTAGTTTATCAAAAAAGGTAGAAAGCAAACATTAGGAAGGATGAAGATAATATAAACACAGACACAAAGGAGTCACAAAGGATATAAGACATGCAAGAATAAAATGTACAACTGTGCTAAAATGTGATATAATCACTAATTTTCTAAGCAATTATAAATTTTCAAAATTGACTCAAGATGAAAAAAATCAGTAGCCATTTTAGAAAATGTAAGAAGTTATTAGCTCAAACCAATCAGACCAGAAATGTTGGAAGGAAATCATGATGCTTGGAAAGAAAACTACTAAGTCTTTTTAAAACTTTGTATTTGAAGTGTCTCTGTAGAATGTTAAGCAGTAGTGAGATGGAGAAGCAGGAGCATGAGAGAATCTGTAACTATAAATACAGAATCAGGAGCTTATGTAAGTGAGACAATGCACTGTTGGTGTGTATTATCAAATACTTGCAGACAAAATGCAAAAAAATATTTTACCCTGTCAGATCCTATTGATTTCCATGTTTTCTTGCAGACAGGTGAAAAGGAGCGTGTCACCCTGCCAGACCTTATTGATTTTCCTTCAATTCCTTTTCAACCTGTTCTTCCTTCAGGACTAACTGATACCTCTTTATTACAAATTGAGAGTAAGTAGTGAGGTAGTTAAAAATGTTAATGAGGAATTACTATTTACTGGGCAGTTTCAGTTTAGGAAGATAAAAAAGTTCTGGAAGCAGATGATAGTGATGGTTGTAAAGCAATCTGAATTACACTTGAAAGTGGTTAAAATGGTAAAATTTCTGTGTATATTCTACCATAATAAAAGTTAAAGTATATGAATTTTATATTGATTATTGCGTATGTTTAGTCACTAATATTTTACTCTAAAAAATAGTTTCCATGTAACAAGTACAATAACTTGGGCCCAAGATAAATTTATCAAAATAAAGCATAACTTAAGCATAATTACATAGATTCTACACATGTACATGATGTAAAACACACACACTGTCTAATACATCCACTGTTAGAAACAGAAATGACTCCTCCACATTCTCTATAGTGCAACAAGAAAAACAAGAGTTTTGAATAAAATTTATTCTTGCTTTTTAGACAATTTTTAAAAAGGTTTACCCTCCCTTAGCATATGGACCACCTTTTAGGCTTTTGGCATTGATGAGTATGGGTTATAATCTCTTTAGGAGAGAAGATTATTGAACAAATGAAACAAGTAAAGGAAGAAAGAAGGTATCTGGAAAAAGTTAGAGAAGAACTAATTAAGAAAGTCGAAAAGCTATTTGAGCAAAGCAAATTGAAACGACATCATGGTAAAGTTTATTACATAGATTTTATCACTATAAAGAAAACTGAAGTTTTGCAGACTTGATACTTTAGGATAAATAATAAAGTTATCCTGTAATCCCAGCTATTTGGGAGGTGGATACAGTAGGATCATGGGTTTGAGGACAGTCCAGGGAAAGTCCCTATCACAAAAAAAAAAAAAACAAAATCCAAACAAAAGACCTGTGAGCATGGCTCAAGTGATAGAGTGCTTGCCAAGCATGTGTGAGGTCCCAGGTTCAATCCTGGATACTGTAAATAATAATAATAATAATAAAGTTATAATTAACACTTGCTATTTTACTGCTATATTTTGAGTTACATGATTGAGGGATGTTCATTCAATATAAAAGAAACAGTCATTCAACTTTTGTACAATTCATGCTTTACATAGGGCTTTGTAAATTAAAACTCATTTTTATAACTAAAATTTTTAATTCATTCTTCTGTTTGTTTATTAAATAAGTCTTAAGTGCCTACTGAATCTAGTTCTAGGGGCTGAGCAAATAGTAATAGGCAGACCAATCATGTCCTTGCTAGTGTAGGTCTTATGCCCCAGTGGAAAATGATAATCAAATATTAATGATACATCCTGCTTAATGCTAATATAAAGGAACTACAAAATTATATAGATAGGAATACAGAAGAAGGACACCTGAATTAGATGGAAGAAATCAAGAGAAGCTTCCAGGAAATACCAGATATGTAGGATCTTAAGTATGCTTCTTGGTTTCATGCTTCCTTCTACCATCTATTTCTTTTTTTCCTACCTTCTCTTCCTACTCTCTTCTTCCTATCCCAGTTCACCTATTTATTTCCTATAAATCATTTCATATCAGCCTAGATATCATTTATTCTAGGAGTTGTCTGAATCACTTGGTCTTCTCTTGGTGTTTAATTTTTGAGATATGTGTGTCTGCCTTGCTAAAGTGAATGAATGAGGAAAGTTAGGAAAATTAAGTAGTTTTCTTACAATAGAATTAGAAATGGTATTGTTAGGACTGGTAGAAATAGGAACATGAGCCAGGGTGAAGAAAGTATAGGACAGTGGTTTAAGAGGCTTACATTTTGGAATGTAAGGATAAAAAATGTATATGTGGAATTAATTGGTTTTAGGATTCTCAGCTTATGGGAAATTTGTTATTTAAGTAATAGAACTGACTGAAGGTTATAGACAACGTCAGGAGATTTTTCTAATGATTCTGCCTCATAGTATGGGTTTGTTATCCTGGAAGTAGTGGCAATGATTTAGCCTTGCAGTAATGTTAAAAGAGTGATTTTATCAGACAGATTTCAGTAATGGACTAGAAATCATAGGACCTGGTGTCTAGTACTAGATTAACCTTTTACTTAAGCAAATTAGTTCCCTTCCTTGAACCTCTCACTCTTTTGGTATATAAAATGTAAGTGATCAGTCATTTTCTACTTCAAGAGGAATATTTCAAGATAAAAGGTATTTATTAACCATCAAATATTTAGTGAGCTTTCTGTGTGCCAGATATGTTTTAAATGCTGAGGATGCAACAGTGAACAAAATAGACTTGGCCCTGTTCTCTTTTGGTTTTTAAAATTTATTTATTTATTTATTTATTCTTTCTTTCTTTCTTTCTTTTTTTGCTGGTACTGGGGTCTGAACTCAGGGTTTCATGCTTTCAAAGCAGGCACTTGCAAGGACCTGCTCTTAAGGAGCTTGCTCCCATATGGAAAGGAAGAAGACAGTAAGCAAATAACTAAGGCATAATCAACTACTAATCAGAGTTGAGAAGATAATTAAAAAGACTAAACAGTGATGCAGCATGGGAGAGGTGCTTTAACTAGCGTTTTCAAAGAAAACATCTCTGAGAAGATATTAAGATAAGGAGACAGACATATAAAGAAATGGGGTAAAAACAATCTGAATAGAAGGAACAATAAATATCAAGGTCCAGAGATAAGAATGACCTTGTGGTATCCAGTACTTGAAATAAGGTACATAATAAAAGGAGGAATGTAGACAAAAATCAGAAAGCTCAGCAAGGAGCAGAGAGTCTAAGTCATAGAGTTCCGAGTTTATTCTAAGTAAAGCAGGAAGCTATTGGAAGATTTTTAAGCTAGAGATTTACCTGATTTTTAAAATATTTTAGTGGCTGGGAGTGTAGCTCAGTGGTAGAGCACTTGCCTAGCAAGTGCTGCCTTGGGTTCGAGCCCCAGCACTCCCAAAAATTTTTTTAAAGATCAGAATAATTGTATGGAATAACCTTTATATGGGTAAGACTGGAAACAAAGAGACCAGTTAGGAAGACAGTGAAGCTTTTTTGGTAAAAGATAATCGTTTATTGTCTAGAAATGTAGCATTGAAGAATGTGAAATGTACCAGATGCTGGAAGTATTTTGACAGTAGTACTGTAGTACTGTTCATTAGTAGTAATAGTAGTAGAAATTTTAAATAACAGGGCATGGGAGAAATAGCTAAAATCTTTCTGAAGTTCCATACAGCTATATAGCTGTCATCAAATCACCTTATAAGGTAGACTTGTTGAATTTAAAGTTTTCATGTCTATGATATTCTAAAAGAAATAATCATAAAATATTCTGATATACTCATATGCAGATTGTGTTCCTGTTAAGTTTGTATTTAGAATCTCATTGGTGTCAAAGTGACTGCCAGAATTGTTATTATTTCATTTCTGATTTTCTCAGTAAAAGGCCTCAGGTTTGAGAAGCTCTGCCTTATAGAACTTTAGAGATGTATTTGGAATAATTTTGAAAAGTAATGAATATGAGTCATCTAATCTCATAAAATATAAATCATTATGGTGACTGAAAGATAAATCTTTTGAAATATGTATCATGTCTTTTACTTTAAAAAGTAATCAAGAGGTAAGACACCTAAAAAATTAGCTAGCATTTGTTGCCCTCAACGCAGAGAAACTAAAGCAGATACCTTAAAAGCAACTGAGGCCAATAGGAAAAGGGGACCAGGAACTAGAGAAAAGGTGAGATCAAAAAGAATTAACCTAGAAGGTAACACACACGCACAGGAAATTAATGTGAGTCAACTCCCTGTATAGCTATCCTTATCTCAACCAGCAAAAACCCTTGTTCCTTCCTATTATTGCTTATACTCTCTCTTCAACAAAATTAGAAATAAGGGCAAAATAGTTTCTGCTGGATATTGAGGGGGTGGGGGGGAGAGGGAGGGGGCAGAGTGGGTGGTAAGGAAGGGGGTGGGGGCAGGGGGGAGAAATGACCCAAGCCTTGTATGCACATATGAATAATACAAAAAAAAAAGTAATCAAGATAAATATATACATTTTGGTATAGGCAGTATTTTTTAATAAAGATTTTTCAGAAACTAGGTTTAAAGGAAAACTTGGTTGTGGTTCTTGGATTATTTTACTATTCTACGTAATTTGTAAAATTTTTTGAGACAGTCTGCTGTGTAGCAGCCAGCTAGCCTCAAATTCAAGATCCCCCTGCGTCTGCCTCTCAAGTGCTAGAATTACAGGCATGCACCACTATGTCTAGTTAGGTAATTTATTTTTATTATCTAACAAACATTTCTCTCTTAGCTCTAATGTACTAAACATATAAAAGATGGAGAAGAAGAAAGGAGGAGGAAAATTGCTTAAATTGCCATTAAATCTAGGGTCCTTTCTACATTAAAAAGTTTAAGCCTTTAACCATATTCAACCTATAGCCTTTGTGTTTTGGTTTTGGTTTGGTTTGGTTTTGTAGCCTGTGATAACTGGAAGAAAAAATACTTTGAAACAAAGAAAATCACTGCATCATTGGAGGATGTTTTAACAAAACTTCGAGAAGATTTGGAACTGTACTATAAAAAATTGCTTATGCAACTTGAAGCCAGGGAGATCAAGATGAGACCAAAGAACTTAGCCAACATCTCAGACTCTAAGGTAATACTAAATGTGCTCGCCTTCTACTAGAAGAGTTCTGTTCAGAAAACATGCTCTGTAATTGTTGTTATTACTGTATTTAGGATGCTACAGGTAACAAAACTGTGACTTAAACTTGCTTAGACAGTAACAAAATTCATGACCTCACATAACAGGAGGAGGGCTACTGAAGAGATGACCATCAGCAGATTAATGATGTCATTAGGGCCTGGATGCTTCTGATATTTCCTCCCTATTGTTTTTACTGCTGGCTTTGTTATAAGTCTGCTTTTTCTGATAATCGCAGCAGAGTTGCCAATGGCAAGAAGGGCTATATCTCTCCAAAACAAGAGAGAGCTTTCTCTGAATCATGCAATATGTAAGTCTTTCCTTTTAGCCTGGTGGGGGATAAACTAACCTAACTCTGAATCAATAATAATTACCAAGGAATGCTATCATGTGATGTTATACCTTAGACTAGCTAGCATCTATCTCTATCCATGGGAATAGAGCCACATTTCCTGACTCTATGGCAAGAGATGAATACTGGATGAAGTGGGGTAGGGCCAACAGTGTCCACTACAGTGCATGTTTTAGAATTTGGGGAGGGTATGACACTCACAGAATTTAAAGGTATTAATATTCTTGTGAAATTATATAAAATTTAGATCAATTCGTTTTTTTGAAATAGTCTTAAATCTTAGATGAGAGGTATGAAGTTTATTTTATTATTGAGTAACTATACCATATAATTAAACAGCAGATAAAATATTCCAGGGGACACATAACAATATGATTTTTGTTAGATTAATCCCACTTGTCCAAAAGATTTTAAAATATATTAATTATAATTAATAATAAGGATTAAACTTTAAACATGATGAAATATTAAAAGTTTACTATTTTGGAGAAATTTAATATAAAATCCAAATTGGTTCAAATAATTATTTGTCCATATTAGTTGATATTTCTTAGCACAGAATTTTTTTAGCATAAGAATTGTTTTCAAAATAAAAGTTTAAAATTTTTAAATAACTTCTTTAGTGAAGACTGCTATACCTTATAAACTTTTCTGGATGAAAGTAGTCAAAAAGTTGTCTTATTTTAAGTAGGTTTGCATAAAATGTGTTTCATGATTAAATATTTAAAAGTAATTCTTAATTCAGCTGATAAAGCATTATGCCAATTTCTAAATTCTTGCTATTGTCTTACACCTAGCTTATTCCTCTCATAATAATAGTTATTAGCTTATATGGTACTAATTGAATGGTAGCTTTTACAGATATCAGTTTTTTACATAATAAATGAATAGTGGTAGATCAGAAAGAAGCCCCTAAAAGTATAAAAAAGCAACAGAAAATAATAGTAGTAGTTTTGCCAAAGCGGTAAGTTCATTTTATGGAACAGATTGTTCTCATAACTTGCTCTTTTGATATTTATCACTTCACAGTTTATATTTGCAAGACAGTTTATTATAAAGTATATAGGTATTATACTAAATACATATATCTTTCTCTGTCTCACACAGAATTACCTTATAATCCAGATCACTGAGGTACAGCATGCAATTGACCAACTTAAGAGAAAATTGGATACTGATAAAATGAAACTCATAATAGAAGTTAAGGTAATCTATATTTCTCCTAATCATAAATATTTTGATATTTTAACCTTGTGTGTCAATAGTATAAGGGTAGTCAGGATTGACTTTCTTAAAAGTTGTTTAGTTTAGCAATAAAGAGTATAAATGAAAAACTGTAAAAAGAAAACCTGAATTCTGTGGAAAGATGAATGTTATACAAGACCAAAAGGAGACTTAATAAAACTTCACTGAAAGTAATTAAAGATAGAAGGACCCTGTAATTCAGTCCAGTCTTAAAAAATATTTTAAAAGTAGTTTTCTGTATTAGAGTCATTCATAAATAAGTCTGATAAAACTCTGAGCACTCCTTTCACATCTCACTTATTTTTCTCCTCACTCTTGGGTAATTATTTCATTCTCTCTGGTTATTTTCATATCTAGTATCTAGTAGATACTCAGTTCCCCTCAGGGTAGAGGCTATGCCTTAGTTAACTTTGTTTCTCCCTTAGCATCTTTCATACAGTAAATGCTTAGTAGATGTTTCTGGACATACTTTACTTATTTGATAAAAATATCACACCATAGGAATACTCACTTGAAAAATAAGTATCCTTTTTTTTTTTTGGCAGTGCTAGGGATGTGATCCAGAGCCTTGTTTATGCTAGGCAAATGCTCTACCTCTGAGCTATATTCCCAGTCCTAGATATCTTTAAAAAACTTGTTGGAAAAAGACACAAGAGGACAAGTACAGGAAAGTAAGAATGACATTACAGGAACACTCCATTAAAAATTGCTTTATAGGACAGAATAAATACCCTTTCCTAGAATTAGCACTGTCCATTAGAATTTTCTGTAAAGACAGAGATGTTCTATACCTCATTTATTAGTATATTAGCCACTACCACCTATGAATAGTGAGTGCTTGAAATGCAGCTTGTGTGACTAAACTAAATTTTAAATTTTAACTTTAGTTAATTTAGTAGCTGTCTGTAGCAACTGCCTACTGTTTTTGGTCAGTGTAGTTCTAGATTCTTTTCACTGTTCAGAATTCTCAAAGCTAAGCTTAAAACTTTAAATACAGAAAAGGAAAAGAGCAAAGGACAATTTTTACCAAAATACGAGTTAACCATTCTTATATATTATGTTCTCAAGAATAATTTGAACAGTGAATAAAACATTCAATATGTGGAGAGAAAACCAAGATGGAAACTTGAACACCTAAGGATAGTTAGATGAGTAGAAAGAAGTAATAAAAATACCCCAGAACTTTCAATATTTGCTCTGTTCTTCTGTAAAGCATGTATGTTAGAGCCTACCCATTTTGTACATTTCAACCTTATAAATATCACTTAATGGTTTGAACCTAAATAATTGTTAGTACAAAAATAATAAAGACATCAGGGTGCCAGTGGCTCACCCTATAGCCTATAATTCTAGCTACTTAATAGGCTGAGATTGGGAGGATTATGGGTTCCAGGCTGCCCAAACAAAGCACAAAAGTTTGTGAGATGCCCCCATCTCAATGGACAAACAAGCTGGGTGTAGTGGTTCACACTTACCATCCCAGTATATGAAGCCTAAAATAGGAGGATCATAGTCCAGGCCAGCCTGGGCAAAAGCCAGACCCTATCTCTAAAATAGTCATAGCAAAATGGGCTGGAGATGTGGTTCAAGTGGTAGAACTCCTGCCTACCAAGCAGAAAGCCCTGAGTTCAAACCCCAGTATCACCAAAAGAATAAGTAAATAAATAAAGACTAATAAAACAAAACAGCTTTCAGCTTGCACACTGGGAAAAAATTTCTATGTTTCTATAATTTATATATTTAACCATAATGTCTCAGTGACACATAACAGGTAAGTAGTTACCAGTTTCTGAATGAATTACAGAAAACATCCCTACCAATAATATCCAGAACTAAGGAGCAGAAAATCTAGCCTGAGTCTTGCTGCAACCATATTTATTCAGAATAGTGTAGTACAAGTACTTGAAGTTTATCTTTCTTACCTGGAGAACTGTTTTTCCAAATTGCATCACCTAGCCAGGGGCCAGTGGCTCAAGCCTATAATTCTAGCTACTCAGGAGGCAGAGATCAGGAGGATTGGAGTCGAGTAGGGAGGACTGGGGATTCTTTTTTTTTTTTTTTTTTTTTACATTTTTTTAAATTTTTATTTATTTTTTTATTATTCATATGTGCATACAATGCTTGGGTCATTTCTTCCCCCTGTGCCCACCCCCTCCCTTACCACCCACCCCACCCCCTCATTCTCTCCCCCACCCCCCTCGATACCCGGCAGAAACTATTTTGCCCTTATCTCTAATTTTGTTGTAGAGAGAGTATAAGCAATAATAAGAAGGAACAAGGGCTTTTGCTGGTTGAGATAAGGATAGCTATACAGGGAGTTGACTCACATTAATTTCCTGTGCGTGTGTGTTACCTTCTAGGTTAACTCTTTTTGATCTAACCTTTTCTCTAGTTCCTGGTCCCCTTCTCCTATTGGCTTCAGTTGCTTTTAAGGTATCTGCTTTAGTTTCTCTGCGTTGAGGGCAACAAATGCTAGCTAGTTTTTTTAGGTGTCTTACCTATCCTCATATCTCCCTTGTGTGCTCTCGCTTTTATCTTGTGATCAAAGTTCAATCCCCTTGTTGTGTTTGCCCTTGATCTAAGGTCCTCATATGAGGGAGAACATATGATTTTTGGTCTTTTGGGCCAGGCTAACCTCACTCAGAATGGTGTTCTCCAGTTCCATCCATTTACCAGAGAATGATAACATTTCTTTCTTCTTCATGGCTGCATAAAATTCCATTGTATATAAATACCACATTTTCTTGATCCATTCGTCAGTGGTGGGGCATCTTGGCTGTTTCCATAACTTGGCTATTGTTAATAGTGCTGCAATAAACATGGGTGTGCAGGTGCCTCTGGAGTAACCTGTGTCACAGTCTTTTGGGTATATCCCCAAGAGTGGTATTGCTGGATCAAATGGTAGATCGATGTCCAGCTTTTTAAGTAGCCTCCAAATTTTTTTCCAGAGTGGTTGTACTAGTCTACATTCCCACCAATAGTGTAAGAGGGTTCCTTTTTCCCCGATTCCTCGCCAACACCTGTTGTTGGTGGTGTTGCTGATGATGGCTATTCTAACAGGGGTGAGGTAGAATCTTAGTGTGGTTTTAATTTGCATTTCCTTTATTGCTAGAGATGGTGAGCATTTTTTCAAGTGTTTTTTGGCCATTTGAATTTCTTCTTTTGAGAAAGTTCTGTTTAGTTCACTTGCCCATTTCTTTATTGGTTCATTAGTTTTAGGAGAATTTAGTTTTTTAAGTTCCCTATGTATTCTGGTTATCAGTCCTTTGTCTGATGTGTAGCTGGCAAATATTTTCTCCCACTCTGTGGGTGTTCTCTTCAGTTTAGAGACCATTTCTTTTGATGAACAGAAGCTTTTTAGTTTTGTGAGGTCCCATTTATCTATGCTATCTCTTAGTTGCTGTGCTGCTGGGGTTCCATTGAGAAAGTTCTTACCTATACCTACTAACTCCAGAGTATTTCCTACTCTTTCCTATATCAACTTTAGAGTTTGGGGTCTGATATTAAGATCCTTGATCCATTTTGAGTTAATATAGGTATAGGGTTATATACCTAGCAAACTTACAGGTGATCCTGTACCTGTAATTCACTGCTGATTCATAAAGTAGTTGGAATGGTAAGAGCTCTGGGACCAGGAGGCTGTGCCACTTTTTAGTTTTATACCTTAAGCAAGGTACTTGCTCCTGGGGTCTGAAGTCTCCTTAACTATAAAATATAATAGTATCTGCCTCAATAAAATTGTTTTTTAAATCAAAGTATTATACACTTAGAAGAGTGCTTGGCACAGAATAAACACATTTCTTAAGTATTCAGTTCCTAATGCATAGAATTAAGAGGTTTTCGTGTTTAGGTTTTGTCTGTCTTACTATTTTCTTTACAAATTGAGAGCAACAAATTTTGAAGCTTAAGCAAAAAATAAAATTCCTTCTCACTCTAGTTGTTAGGACAGTATAATTGTCCCTATATGCTAATAAAGAAAACTATCTCATGGTACATCTAATTATTAAGCAGGAGTCATTATCTGCAAATTTACTGTAGGAATTCAGTAGGAATAGAGGGAGAGAAGGCAAATGAGAGAAGACAGTTAAAACATTACAGAAGTAACAATTAAGTATTTTAGAAGGGTAAGGTGAAGTTCATTTTTGAAAGATAATTCTTTTTCTAGATGAGAAAACAAGCGGTTTCAGATTTACGAACATTGAAAGCTGAACTGACAAAGAAGAAAATTAATACAACTCTTCAATCTCAATTAGGTATGTTCAATTTTTTGAAAAATTTTAAGTATTTAAATAAATATTTAATACATATTAAACTATTGTTCTCCGTGGTGATGTTTTATATAAACCATAAAGTTTATGTATCAAAAAATGAAGTAAAACGGTTTCTTCACTTTTCAGGTGGATATTACAAAGTGTCTCAGGAAATATTAGCTGTAACAGAAAGCTAAATGGCCGCTGCTTATTCTTGAAGGTTTCAAGTCTGTTACCCATTATTCTATAGTTTGATATCTGATAATAACTTTTTATCATTCATAACCTTAAAATTTCAGAGCTAGTATGACTATAAAATCTAATTACAAGGAAAATGTTTTAATGAATACTAATGTATTTGCATGAAAATACATTTAATCTGTCCACATTTATTTTGTTAAAAGTAGTGGCATATAGAGTTATGGTAGAAATTAGTATCTACGAATTGAATTTTATTAACTTATTTTAATAAAAAATAAAATTAAGTAAAAATTTAGAAATGTAAAGTGATTTTAGAAATATAAAGTAATTTAACATATACTATGAAAATGGTTAATTTTATTATAAATAACTGTGTAAATAGAAAACACATTATTCTCATTCAGATGGTTGAACTTATTCCAATTTGAAAAGGGGTTATGTGCAGGGAGGACAGGATTTATGCAAATTAGAGTTCAAGGATATAGTTTTGTTTTTTTGGTGGGACTGGTGTTTGAACTCAGGGCTTTACACTTGCAAAGCAGATTTCTATTGCATGAGCCACATTTCCAGTTCATTTTGCTCTGGGTATTTTGGAGATTAGGGTCTTGCAAATGATTTGCTCAGCTGGCCTTGAACCTTGATCCTTCCAGTTCAGCCTCCCAAGTATCTACGATTACAGGCCTGAACTACCAGCATCTAGCTAGGATGCAAAATTTTAATCTGTGTATTCACAGAAACTAATATAAATGCAGCACAATATTTTTGTTAATTGCTTTAAGAGAACAGAGACTTCTTTGCATTTAGAAAAACTCTTTGCAGGCTGGATTTGGTGGTACATGACTGTAATTCAAAAGCTACTTGGCAGGCAGAAATCAGGAGGATCATGGTTTGAGGTAATCAGGCCAAAAAGTTAGCAAACCCCATCTTTTTTGTTTGTTTGTTTGTTTGTTTTTTGCTTTTTTTTTGGCTTCTTTTTTTTTTATTTCCTTTATTCATATGTGCATACAATGATTGGGTCATTACTCCCCCCTTCCCCCGCCCCCTCCCTTTGCTCCCACCCCCTCCCTCTCGCCCCCACCCTCTCACTTCCAAGCAGATAATATTTTGCCCTTATCTCTAATTTTGTTGAAGAGAGAGTATAAACATTAATGAGGAGGACCAGGGGTTTTTGCTAGTTGAGGTAAGGATAGCTATATAGGGAGATTCCTAGTTTTGCTTCCATGTACATATGTGTTACTCTAGTTCCTAGTCCCCTTCTCCTATTGGCCTCTGTTGCTTTAAGTTTCTGCATTAGTTCCTTTGCATTGAAGACATCAAATGCTGTCTTTTTTTTGGGGGGGGTTACCTACCTATCCTCATACCCCTCTTGTGTGCACTGGCCTTATCATGTAATCAAAGTCCTATCCCCGTGTTGTTTTTGCCCTTGATCTAAAGTCCGCATGTGAGGGAGAACATACGATTTTTGGTCTTCTGAGCCTGGCTAACCTCGCTCAGGATGATGTTCTCCAGTTCCATCCATTTACCAGCGAATGATAACATTTCGTTCTTCATGGCTGCATAAAATTCCATTGTGTATAGATACCACATTTTCTTAATCCATTTGTCAGTAGTGGGGCATCTTGGCTGTTTCCATAACTTGGCTATTGTGAATAGTGCTGCAATAAACATGGGTGTACAAGTACCTCTGGAGTAAACATGGGTGTACAAGTACCTCTGGAGTAATCTGTGTCCCATTCCTTTGGGTATATCCTCAAGAGTGGTATTGCTGGATCAAATGGCAGGTCTATGTTTAGATTTTTAAGACGCCTCCAAATTTTTTTCCAGAGTGGTTGTACTAGTTTACATTCCCACCAGCAGTGTATAGGGGTTCCTATTTCCCCACATCCTCGCTAATACCTGTTGGTGGTGTTTCTAATGATGGCTATTCTAACAGGGGTGAGGTGGAATCCTTGTGTAGTTTTGATTTGCATTTCCTTCATGGCTAGAGATGGTGAGCATTTTTTCAAGTGTTTTTTGGCCATTTGAATTTCTTCTTTTGAGAAAGTTCTGTTTAGTTCACTTGCCCATTTCTTTATTGGTTCATTAATTTTGGATAAGTTTAGTTTTTTGAGTTCCCTATATATTCTGGTTATCAGTTCTTTGTCTGATGTGTAGCTGGCAAATATTTTCTCCCACTCTGTGGGTGTTCTCTTTAGTTTAGAGACCATTTCTTTTGAGCAGAAACTTTTTAGTTTTGTAAGGTACCATTTGTCTATGCTTACTCTTAGTTGCTGAGTTGCTGGGGTTCCTTTGAGGAAGTCTTTGCCTATACCTGTTATTTCCAAGGTATTTCCTATTCTTTCCTGTATCAACTTTAGAGTTTGGGGTCTGATACTAAGGTCCTTGATCCATTTTGAGTTAATACTAGTACAGTGTGATAAACATAGATCTAATTTCAGTTTTTTGCAGAATGCTAACCAGTTTTCCCAACAGTTTTTGTTGAAGAGGCTGTCTTTTTCTCCATCATATATTTTTAGTGCCTTTGTCAAAAATAAGTTGGGTATAGTTGTGTGGATTCATATCTGGGTCCTCTATTCTGTTCCATTTGTCTTCATGTTTGTTTTTGTGTCAGTACCATGCTGTTTTTATTGCTATTGCTTTGTAATATAATTTGAAGTTGGGTATTGTGATACCTCCAGCATTGTTCTTTTTGATGAGTATTGCCTTGGCTATTTGTGGCCTTTTATGTTTCCAAATGAACTTTAGGGTAGATTTTTTCAATCTCTTTGGTGAATGTCATTGGGATTTTGATGGGAATTGCATTGAACATGTAGATTGCTTTTGGTAGTATAGCCATTTTTACTATGGCTATACTACCAAACATTTTTACTATGTTGATTCTACCTATCCATGAAGCAAGACCCCATCCTAAGAAATTAGCTGGGCATGCTGATGCAGCCTGTCATCCCAGCTGTGTTGGTGCCACAACCAGGAGGATGTCAGTCCAGGTCAGCCAGGCAAAAAAGGCCAGATCCTATTCAAAAAATAAGTGAAACAAAGGGACTGGAGGAATAGCTCAAGTGGTTGAGTAACTGCCTAGCAAGCATGAATTCCTGAGTTCAAAACTCAGTACTGTCATCCAGACACCAATGGCTCACACCTGTAATCTTAGCTACTCAGGAGGCAGAGGTCAGGAAGATTACAGTTTGAAGCCAGCTGAGACAAATAGTTCTTGACCCTATCTTGAAAATACTCAGTATAAAAAAGGGTTGGTGGAATGGCTCAAGTGGGAGAGTGTCTCCCTACCCCTGAGTTCAAACCCCAGTACCACCAAAAAGAAAAATTCTTTGCACAAAATTAACCTTATAGAGGGCTGATGGAATGGCTCAAGTGGTAGAGCACTTGCCTAGCAAGATTGAGGCCCTGAGTTCAAACCCCAGTACCACCAAAAAAAAAAAAAAATTCATCTTTTAGATAAAGGAACTAGTTAAGAAAGTAATGTCTTTAGATAATTAAAATTAAAATGCAGATGTAGAAAAACATTTTCATATGACTATGAAAAGAAAACTAGCCACGAAATGGAATTTATAAATATCCATAAGTTAATAACTGGAAGTATAAATAACAGTGGATAGTATCAAGTTCCACACTAAGTTAATCCTATTGTAAAAATGTTTACACATAAACCTCATAAAATAATTTAGGTAGCTTTAATTTACTAACTCAAAATATTACTAAGTTATCTTGTATTTTTTAAGTAAATTTGATTATTTTTCCCATCACTCATTGTCCAAAGGTTTAAATGACAATAGGACATACTCAGAGAACATGAATACATTCTATAAGGAGTCAGAAAGCAGGAAAGTTATTTTCATCAGTTTGACAAATATAAAGAGACACAAAATTCCACATTTTGAATTTAAGATTTATTGGGGAAAAGTACAAAACAGACTACTTCTCTGAAAGGCTAGGTTTTTAAAACTCTATTGTAAGCAAACAATTTCTACTTCAAATTACAAATTTTTTAGTCTTTTAGTTAATAATATAGTGAATATTAATTGTACAAAATAATGAGTTTCATTATGAAATTTCCATACATTGTGTGTATGATCATATCCACCTCCCATTACCTTCTCTTGTCTCTCAAATATTTTAAATCAGCATTGATTTGTAAGTATGTTTTATTATTGGGAGGAAAATTTGGCATAATGAAAATTTAAAGCAATTTTTCCTAATTACATGAAATAGGAATAGGTAATATAATTAGTTGACCTGTTTCTTGCCTTTTTGTTCCTGGATATTTAAGAAAAAAAAATGTGTATTTTTCAAATTCAAACAACGTATTTCTTTATTGTGTACCTGTTTTTTGAGTCTATTAATAACTAAAGTTATAACAACATGACAAAAATGTATGCATTTTTTTAAAAGAAACCAGATCTATTTATACACATAATTTTTCTAAATCTCTGTTAACAAACTGACAAAAGATGTCTGTCTGTCACAACTTTGGCTTTAAGGCTGCCCACATTTCTTCAGTCTGCTGTCTGGCTGCAGCATCTCCTGAGTAGTCAAGACAGTTGGCATTCCACATGCCAATGCCGCGTAAGCCATAGTTTTGCATATATGCTGCCTTTAAAGAGATGCTCCGAGGGTTATCATACCACACTTGATGGAAATGGCCATCAGGATCCTATATAAATAAATTAAAATGCAAATTTAGAGTTTACAGTAAAAGAGGAAAAGTTTCTTAAGTCCAGTGATTCAAAAAGGATACAATGAAATAATGAAAAAATTATAGCATAGTACTTTCTTGCTCTATTATTACATGGATCTGTATGTGATTCTTTATAGATATTATTGTTTATGACACTTTTAACAACAAAGATTACACAAATGAACCTCCTAATGTATTCTATTTGAGATTCTTCTTAATCCTAAGTTACTTTCCTTGATTTGATCTTTGATTTGATAATTTCCTTGAATTATCAACCAATATGTACATCAGATTTCTGTGCTCCGTTCCACATGAAACCTGTTGAATCAAAACCCTCTAAGGTTGGTGCTTGGATGTATATTTGTTTGTTTGCTTTGTAAACAGTAAAACTACTGTTCCATTATGTTAGGCAGGTGCTCTATCACTTGAGCCACACATCTAGCCCCTACTGTTCCATTATGTAATTCTGATACACAGCCAAAGTAAAGAAGAATTACTGCTCTGATCTGCTAAAACCAACTTCTGTTTTATATTTTCTACAGTTCCTGGGAGTGTGCCTATATAGTAGCAGCATGGATGATTTTGTTTATGTTGAATCTGCCAAATCAAAAGGTAATGGCAATAGAGAAGAAAAGTACCTCCTTTTGTTGGTCTCACTGAATTGATTCTAAAAGGCTACTGGAGGTGGCTTCATTGAACTTAACACACACTGGTTAAGGACCATAAACTAGATTCTGGTCTTATACACACCTTCTACACTATACAACTTTCTCTCAGGAAGCACATGAGCTATTGGATAAGAGATAAAAGTAAAAGGAAAGAGGCAGATCTAGGCAAAGAGTAAAGGAAGGAGAAAAAAGATAAGTAAAAATAGAATGAAGACTAATAATAATTCTGATTTTTTTCCTTTATTGTGCTGTGTGCGGGTACCTTGTGGCATTTACAAAGATTCTTTTTTTTTTTTTTATTCATATGTGCATACAAGGCTTGGTTCATTTCTCCCACCTGCCCCCACCCCCTCCCTTACCACCCACTCCACCCCCTCCCACTCCCCCCCCTCAATACCCAGCAGAAACTATTTTGCCCTTATCTCTAATTTTGTTGTAGAGAGAGTATAAGCAATAATAGGAAGGAACAAGGGGTTTTGCTGGTTGAGATAAGGATAGCTATACAGGGCATTGACTCACATTGATTTCCTGTGAGTGTGTGTTACCTTCTAGGTTAATTCTTTTTGATCTAACCTTTTCTCTAGTACCTGGTCCCCTTTTCCTATTGGCCTCAGTTGCTTTTAAGGTATCTGCTTTAGTTTCTCTGCGTTAAGGGCAACAAATGCTAGCTAGTTTTTTAGGTGTCTTACCTATCCTCATCCCTCCCTTGTGTGCTCTCGCTTTTATCATGTGCTCATAGTCCAATCCCCTTGTTGTGTTTGCCCTTGATCTAATGTCCACATATGAGGGAGAACATACGATTTTTGGTCTTTTGGGCCAGGCTAACCTCACTCAGAATGATGTTCTCCAATTCCATCCATTTACCAGCGAATGATAACATTTCGTTCTTCTTCATGGCTGCATAAAATTCCATTGTGTATAGATACCACATTTTCTTAATCCATTCGTCAGTGGTGGGGCATCTTGGCTGTTTCCATAACTTGGCTATTGTGAATAGTGCCGCAATAAACATGGATGTGCAGGTGCCTCTGGAGTAACAGTCTTTTGGGTATATCCCCAAGAGTGGTATTGCTGGATCAAATGGTAGATCGATGTCCAGCTTTTTAAGTAGCCTCCAAATTTTTTTCCAGAGTGGTTGTACTAGTCTACATTCCCACCAACAGTGTAAGAGGGTTCCTTTTTCCCCCGCATCCTCGCCAACACCTGTTGTTGGTGGTGTTGCTGATGATGGCTATTCTAACAGGAGTGAGGTGGAATCTTAGTGTGGTTTTAATTTGCATTTCCTTTATTGCTAGAGATGGTGAGCATTTTTTCATGTGTTTTCTGGCCATTTGAATTTCTTCTTTTGAGAAAGTTCTGTTTAGTTCACATGCCCATTTCTTTATTGGTTCATTAGTTTTGGGAGAATTTAGTTTTTTAAGTTCCCTGTATATTCTGGTTATCAGTCCTTTGTCTGATGTATAATTGGCAAATATTTTCTCCCACTCTGTGGGTGTTCTCTTCAGTTTAGAGACCATTTCTTTTGTTGAGCAGAAGCTTTTTAGTTTTATGAGGTCCCATTTATCTATGCTATCTCTTAGTTGCTGTGCTGCTGGGGTTTCATTGAGAAAGTTCTTACCTATACCTACTAACTCCAGAGTATTTCCTACTCTTTCTTGTATCAACTTAAGAGTTTGGGGTCTGATATTAAGATCCTTGATCCATTTTGAGTTAATCTTGGTATAGGGTGATATACATGGATCTAGTTTCAGTTTTTTGCAGACTGCTAACCAGTTTTCCCAGCAGTTTTTGTTGAAGAGGCTGCTATTTCTCAATCGTATATTTTTAGCTCCTTTGTCAAAGATAAGTTGCTCATAGTTGTGTGGCTTCATATCTGGATCCTCTATTCTGTTCCACTGGTCTTCATGTCTGTTTTTGTGCCAGTACCATGCTGTTTTTATTGTTATTGCTTTGTAATATAGTTTGAAGTCAGGTATTGTGATACCTCCTGCATTGTTCTTTTGACTGAGTATTGCCTTGGCTATTCGTGGCCTCTTGTGTTTCCATATAAATTTCACAGTAGATTTTTCAATCTCTTTAATGAATGTCATTGGAATTTTGATGGGAATTGCATTAAACATGTAGATTACTTTGGGGAGTATCGACATTTTTACTATGTTGATTCTACCAATCCATGAGCATGGGAGATCTCTCCACTTTCTATAGTCTTCCTCAATCTCTTTCTTCAGAAGTGTATAGTTTTCCTTGTATAGGTCTTTCACATCTTTTGTTAGGTTTACACCTAGGTATTTGATTTTGTTTGAGGCTATTGTAAATGGAATTGTTTTCATACATTCTTTTTCCGTTTGCTCATTGTTAGTGTATAGAAATGCTAATGATTTTTCTATGTTGATTTTATATCCTGCTACCTTGCTATAGCTATTGATGATGTCTAGAAGCTTCTGAGTAGAGTTTTTTGGGTCTTTAAGGTATAGGATCATGTCGTCTGCAAATAGGGATATTTTGACAGTTTCTTTACCTATTTGTATTCCTTTTATTCCTTCTTCTTGCCTAATTGCTCTGGCTAGGAATTCCAGTACTATGTTGAATAGGAGTGGAGATAGTGGGCATCCTTGTCTGGTTCCTGATTTTAGAGGGAATGGTTTTAATTTTTCTCCGTTAAGTATAATGCTGGCTGTAGGTTTGTCATATATAGCTTTTATAATGTTGAGGAACTTTCCTTCTATTCCTAGTTTTCTTAGAGCTTTTATCATGAAATGATGTTGGATCTTATCAAAGGCTTTTTCTGCATCTATTGAGATGATCAAGTGGTTTTTGTCTTTGCTTCTGTTAATGTGGTTTATTACGTTTATTGATTTTCGTATGTTGAACCACCCCTGCATCCCTGGGATGAAGCCTACCTGGTCATGGTGAATAATCTTTTTGATGTGTTGCTGAATTCGATTTGCCATTATTTTGTTGAGGATTTTTGCATCAATGTTCATTAAGGAGATTGGCCTATAGTTCTCCTTTTTGGAGGTGTCTTTGCCTGCATATCATACTTGAATTCACCCCCTCCACAGCTCTCCTTTATCTCCCTCCCCCGAATAATGTACTGATTGTTATATGCATCTAGGAAACTGCTTAAAGGGAATTCTAAATAAATGCCAGTGATTATTTATGGTAGCACTCTGGAGTTAAAATGGTCTCCTAAGATGACTACTTGGAAGGACAGGGGTAACTTGGAAAATGAATAAACTGTGGTATGTTTAAGTATAGTAGTCTCATTACAAAGAGGCATGTCTCATTCTTTATCTTGTATCCCATTCCTTTTTTTTTTGTTTTAGAGACAGTCTCATTCTGTATCTCAGGCTGGCCTCAAACTCTCGATCCTTCTGCCTTAGCCTCCTGAGTGCTAGGATTATATGTGTGCATTGCCATGCCTGGCTTGTATCCCATTCTTGTAACATTTTTAGAGTATTGTTAGGAAATTTCAAATGTCTCAAAACAGTGAAGGATCAAAGGGTAATTGATTTATTTAGGAATGGTTAAAACATATGCTTTCCAGAATACTGTGTCCAAGATGAAGCTTTTTTGCTGAAATAGAATAGGAAAGCAGAACAACTCTCTCTTCAAACACAACAGAAACTTGATATGATTACCACATAATTTTACAATGAATAAAAAAAGAGGAAAATAACAGTTATAACTAGGTTGTTTTCTAAAGTGGCATCCAGTGCTCACCAAAATGTTTCCTGAATTCTTGACCTCAAAGAATTTGTTCTGGTTGGATAATGGTTGCCAAAACACAGTCAAAAGGAGTTAGTTTTGTTGTTCCACAGCACAGATGACTATAGTTCACAAAAACATACTATATATTTTATGAAGATCTAGAGGAATGGAACTCAAGACTCCAGACATAAAGAAATGATAAAGAAATGCTAACTACTTAGATTTTATCAGTGAATTCTTACACATGTGTTGAAACATCCCCATTAATATATACACTTAATGCATGTTTATTAAAAATAAATTTGTTGAGGAAATAAAACATGCATACTTAACTAAGAAAAAGGATATGTTCATTTCATAAAAACTAAAATTGTGTTACTAGAGGCTATATCTGGGAAGAATGCAAGATATTGGTCAAAGGATATAATATTTCAGTTAGACAGGAGGAATAAGTTCAAGAGATCTGTTATATATGTTTGCAACTACTTTATAACAATGTACTGCATACTTGGAAATTGCTAAGAGTAGATTTTAAATGATCACCATAAAAAGATAACTATATGAAGCAATGTATGTGTTAAATATTTGATTTATCCATCTCCCAATGTGTGCATGCATCAAAACATGTTGTATACCATAAATATATACAAATTTTCTTGTCAGTTATAATTTTTAAGAAAAGAATGTGTTCCTGCATCTTCTCACTCATTAAAGAAAGTAAGTTAGGGATTACAAAAAACAGTGCACTGTAGTATGCACTATCATCCATATTACATATTTCTAAATTACATGTACTTGGTTATCATAGCCACTACCAAACTATATCCATGAAACATTGTTCCCTGGTTCTAAGAGGGCTATGAAACAGGGCTCTATGTCAAGCAATTACAAGGCTTTATGTATTGCACCACTTCTTAAATACTTTAATATATATATTAGAAATCTCCAGGACAGGCATATAGTATATCTCTTCTAGATACATTTAGCCCTGGCACACGTGAGCATGCATGCACACATGTATAATGTTAGCAGTTCCTAGAACAGAGTTCAATAAAATACTGTTGACCAAGACAGAATTATGATACACCCTAGTTTAACTAATAGATACATAATTTTGATTCCAAAGTTTAGAAAGCTTTACACTAAAAGCATTCTATATGATTGATACACAGGCATATATGTGCATATCAATTCTAATTTATAGTAGTGTGTTTGTAGTTATTTTTATAAATGAGTATCAGATCATTAGTCAAGAATATAAATCTTGGCCAGAATATAAATCTTAGCTGGGCACTGGTGGCTCACGCCTATAATCCTAGCTACTCAGAAGGCAAAGAAAGCCAGTCTGTGCAAATAGTTCATGAGACTCCATCTTGAAAAAAACCCTTCACAAAAAATGGCTGGTGAAGTGGCTCAAGGTGAGTTCAAACCCCAGAACCACAAAAACACATTAAGAAAAAAAGAATATAAATCTTGCTAGAATAAATATCATTTCAGAACTCTTTTTAAAGTAACATAATCCAATGTAAATTCAAAGATTATTTGTACTTAGGTTTTTCAGGTATGAAAAATGTTTTTATTACACTAAAGGTAAATTATGAAAAATATTTTCTTTGCCTCTTTGTTATAACAATTTCTATTCATTAAACACTACCTATCAGAATTGTCTGTCACTTACTACATTTTTTTCAGGTTTCCTGCTGGAATATTTTTGTCTCTGATTTTTTAACATTACCTATAATTTGTTTTAATTATGAAGTAAGTTTGAAATGATACAGCCTTTCCTTTATAAAGGTTATGATTATACATCTTCTGTTCTTAACCTTATTCCTCCCTATCTGACTCTCTTCAGGATCTTTAGGCTACTTTGAAATGGAGACCTTCAGAACTGGTAACCTACTGTTGCCTAAAGCCCTTTAAAAGCAAATTATCTTAACATAACTGTCACTATTAAGGAAGTCTTGTTGATAACACATGCTTTTATAGCATCGTCTAAAATTATACAGCCCAAACATAGTTAGCTTAACTTGAATTGCTCCCTAGAAAACTAAAGTTTAAGGAAATCTTGGTGATAAGGCTTAATTTATAACATCATTTAAAATGAAGTGGCCCAAGCAGAGGTCTGCATTATTAGCATAACTTGAATTGCTCCCCGGAAAACTGATGACACAGAGTCACAGCCAAGTATACTCATGAAAACAGCAGCCTGTATGGTATGCCCTAAAAGAAAACTGATTGTTATGAATGTACAGTTATGAAAACTACTAGAACAAATCTTCACAGTTTGTGAAAAGTCTTACCTTATAGTTATAATAAGGAGCCTGCTGATATTTATCCCACTGGCTTCCAGAAATAGAACTATTTATTTGCTTCATGATCATTTTATAGGGTACCTGACGTCCTGCAGCATCACTACAAGGAGCCCCCCGGAAAGGGACTTTGGCAATGGTACAAACGTGATCCTAGAAATAAAAAAAAAGTTCACAATATAGATAACCAAACAAATCTTAAGGAAAAAAATGATCAAAAAGTAATAAAAATCTATTTGTTAGAAATTAAATATGTGCTATAAATAGATAACCTTACTATGTAGAATAAAAGTTAATTTTGTTTTCTTTTGGTAGCACTGGGTTATGAACTCAGGGCCTCATGCTTGCTAGATAGGTGCTCTACACTTGAGCCAACCTATCAACCCTAAATTTTCTTTCCTTTTTTTTTTAAATTGTTGTGCTGGGGGTACATTGTGGCATTTACAAAAGTTCTTATAATATATATCATACTTCAATTCACCCCCAGCCCTAAATTTCCTAATCAAATAAAAATGTATGACATTCAGAAGGTTCTATGGAATTAAATGACTCAAAATAAACAAACTGTTAGTCTCAAACTACATTTCAGACATTCTAGATAAATTTATTAGTGAAACAAAATATATAATGGGGGTAAAATTACTTAACAGATGATCTGTTCTTACCTCAGATAGATTCAGGCATGTATAATCATAACCATACCAGGGAACACCCATTACAAGTTTCTTAGAATTAATGCCCATCTTGATGTAGTCATTATATCCTAGTCAAGTAGAGACAGAAAAAACATATTTTTTTCCTCTTCATGTATCTGTTAATATGTTCAAACAAGCTCTGCAACCACTCAGGATCTAAGCTTGTAAAGTAGGTACAATTACTGATAGAATACAAATTCTCTCTTCTATTAGATGATAGGCATAGTTTAGGAATCCTAAATTAGATAATTACTTTGTAATTATTGCACAATAAAATTAAGTTGTTTTTCACATTTAAATAGTGTATGTTTATGATCAGATCGCTGTTTCCAAACAATGAGGACATGATAAAATAAAGCCAGGTTCTAAGATTTTAACTCTTTATGAAAAAGAAAAAATATTTCTAAATCAGTATCAACTGCCCCAGAAATTTCACCTGAGTACAAAAGATAGCAAACAATCTTTCATCCATCTGATTAATGGGACACAAACAATCCAGACTTTGAGCTTTGTGGGAGAGTTGTGAGGCTATACTGTGTACTTGCTAGGAACTCTACCATTTGAACAACATCCCGAACCCTTTTTGCTTTAGTTTATTTTTCAGAGAGAGTCTTAAGTTTTTGCCCAGGGCTGGCCTCAGACTACAATTCTCCTAACTGTGCCTCCTGCACCAGTCTAAACTTTGGAGAGGATAATACAAAGACCACAGCATATGAATGACAGGTCAGAAGTATCCTCAATTCTATTAGGAGTAGAATTTTTAAAATACACAAGTACTAAAATACACAAGGCCTGGTGGTACATATCTATAATCCCAGCACTCAGGAGACTGGGACAGGAGGATTAAGAGTTTGGGGCCATGTTGGGCTATGTAGTGAGATTCTATATAGTCTTAAAAATACAAACAACACCCCCTCACCAAAGACAAAGCTAATCCTGTTAATCTATGGTAATGTTTGGTAGGTACCCATATTATAACTATCTTTGGTATTAAACTATGTAACATTGATTATTTTAACAAAAATATCCTGTCACAATCCAGATACATATCTTCTTCATGTGATTTCATGACAAGAGTGTGGGACTTGAAGTTAGAACACCTTTATAATTATGTAACCACAAGAACTTAATTCCTTTCACCTCATCTGTAATAGAGGTTTAATGATAACATACCTATCCCACAAAGATTCTTAGAAAAATTAAGTGAAAAAACTTTTAAAATTTCAAAATTTTTTAAACTTTTTGTAAATATTAAAACCTTCCAAATTAAGTGACTTATAGGTTTGAAGAAAGTTTTACAAATAGAAAGGTATATAAATAACTTGGAAATAGAAAAGATACCTTAATGTTTGAGATTATGGAATAATCATTATACTGTGGACTCTTACCAGTTAATGTCTGATTGTAGGGAGCATTGGCTGCTGCAATACATTCTGACCAGATTTGACTTTGTTCATCATAAGACATCACAAAGAGAAAGTCACAAGCATCTGCAATTCCAGTATAATTATAGCACCTTCCATCTATGCATTTTGGAGACCAAGCTACATCAAAGGTTACCTGTGGAAAAACATATCTTTTATGTAATATGATTGAACATGCATATTGTGTCAGATTTTTTAAATTATATATTCTCTTGTCTTAAAATACCCAAAGAAAAAAAGAACTGCTTACAGTATATGAATATAGGTTTGACACATACAGAAGTTCTAAGAAATACAGTTTTTGACTGCATTGCACCGACCTAGATGTGTATTTGGACATACAATGGCCAGGAGGAAGACACTAGAAGAGGAATTTTAAACTCAAATGTCTTCAGAGGCTGGACTGGTACTCCACTGATTGAAGCAGCACATTTGATGACACTATAGTCTGTTGAATCCTATGAACACATGGAGAGTAAAGGCACACCAAAAGAAATTTTTAAAGTACTGTGCAGGCTTACGCAGGTCAGCTATTGGCACAGCCTGTCTTTATTGTGAATTCAGGTCCTTGACTGACGACTGTGTTACATGGTAGGTTTGGTCACACCTAGACACCTGTGGTGGTTTAGGCCCAGAAATAAGAGATTCATTAACTCAAACTGCTGGACAAATCATTAAAAAAGTTTTATTTTATGAAACAGTCAAATAATTTTTGAATGATGCACAACCATTCAACAAGTGTGAGTCTTTCAGAATACCTGTTTATTACTTTAGCTGAATACTCATGACCCTTTAATGTGCAGAAATGTTCTAAAATTCCATTAAAGGTTTCCCCCTTAATTAGACATTCAGTAAATTCTTACTGATTAATTATTATAAAAGTTTGAGACACTTTAGGTAAAATTTGTATACATTGGCCAATTTATCCTAGCAGACTCTTTCAGGACTCTTTAATTCTTTGAGTTTAATTCTCACTATAATTCTTTGAGTGTTAGCATTGAAGATACAAATTTTTTTCTCCATAGTTCTACAACAAAATAGGTTATGAGATGAAATTTTTACATTCCATTACAGTAAACTAGGATTGAGTTAATCATACATTCAAAAACACATTTTGATACATAAATTTCTAAAAAATGAATGAATGTTTACCTGTGACCCCTCAATCTCATGATGGAAAGAGTCTGTGGTTTCTTTGACTAAAGCTGTTAATGCATCATATTCAGGGGATGAACAGTTAACTTCTTGCTCTATATCTATATTAATTCCGTCCATATATTGTGCTTTGGCCAAATCAACTTTTTGAGCTATCCAGGATGTTCTGAAAGTAGGATCAGTAATATCCTTTAGGGAGACATCTCCTATGGAAGAAATACACATCTTTTCTACATATGCTTTTCACAGTTAAATGCCAGTTATTTCACAAGCCCATTTCCAAAGAGATCAAAGTGTCTTTAAAACATTTTATTATTTTAGAATACTAAGCCTCTAATTTAAGTTGTCCAAACAGAGAAATAATATGCAAAAATAATAGAATATAATTGCTTACAAATCTCCACAATAGCTATTATGAGTAAGACAAGTAAGATTATTCTCAAATTAGAAGCAGAAATTGTAGATTATGACTAAAGGTCAGCATGCTAACTAGGCAGGCACATATTGCTCAAAACCAAAAACTGTTTTTTTTTTTAAATTCGCTGTCTTTGTGAGAACAATTTAGTAGTACATAAGATTTAGTATAAAGAAAAGATAAGCATAAAAAAGGAATTTCTTTAGAAACCAAAGACTATAACAAATGATAGAAATAAATTTACCAATTGGCTAGACACATTTATCTGGTAAGAACATACCTTTTAGCACTACTCTGGCTCCTTTTGAGTGAGCATAGCACATAAGGTCTGAGTCATATTTTCCAAAAACTGCCACAGTTGTAATCTGTGACCAGTCATAAAATTTCCAAGTTTTCTTTCCCACATCAAATACAAAGACCTGCCAGAACAATAGAGGTAAGCACCATCACTAAACCAATACCATGCTGACCATCCAAAATGAACTCCACACAACCACGTGCCAGGTACTATGGTGAGCACTGAGAGTATAAGAGTAAGACAGAACCCAATATAGTTAGTAGCAGGGGTGATGAGCCAGGCCTAGGAAATGGGGAAGGCTGGGCCAAGAAGAAAGAAAGTGCCAATGCCCAGAGGCAGAGAGAGCTGGATAAGTAAATAATTAGCACAGCAACACTAGAATTTAGAGAGAGCATAGAGAAGAAGCAGAATGGTAAGTAGGAATTAAATCATGGACACCCTTTGTAAGCCCCTGAGAGAAAGGAAGAGAATAAAGACATTTTTAAGGAGAAAATGTGCATTTTAGAAAAATTTCCCACTTTGTCTGAAGTGGGAAATGGTTAAAAAGGGTCTAAAATGGGAGTCAGAATAGGGAAACTGTTGGATGAATCCAGGGAAGAGATGATGGTGATCTCAACTAAAATTGGAGAACTGGCAATTGGCCAGTTAAGAGGACAGGTCTGGGAGAGACTAAGGAGGCAAAATTAGCAGCCTTGTGATGAAGTGAATAAGGCAAGAGAAAGGAGTGTGATAATATTCAAGTTTCCGGCTGTTCTAGGTGGATCCATAGACACTGCATGAGTTATGACACAGGATTTTTGGTGAAGCTTACTTCTTGGAACATTTAAGTCCAAATTCTAAGGCAACTGCTGTTGTGTTTCTCCAGCATTTTCCTCCACAGATGATTTTAGAAGTGAGGCTCAGTGATTATATTTCTTTTATCCTGAAGGATTGATATGTTAATTCAGCAAATATTTCTTGAATTCCAAGAAGGTATTGCAGGAGTATTTTGCTAGGAACTAGGGACACAGAGGTTAATAAGGGAAACTAGATCCATTAGGTCATTAATTATTAAGTACAACACTATTAAGGACTACAAGAGAATATAGGGAGTCATGACCCTATATAAAGAGATCCTGCTAGCCAGGTAGGACAGGAAAACTTCCTTGAGGAATGCACATGTTGAGAGGACTGCAATCTGTAGAATGACAAAAGAGAAGGGCTACCTGTGGAAAGAGCATTCTGGGGCTGAGTGTGGTGGTATGAGCCTATAATCCAAGCTACTCTAGAAGCAGAGATAGGGAGGATCACAGTTGGAGGCCAGCCCAGGCAAAAAGGTAGTTAAGACCCCTTCTCAACAAATAAGCATAGAGGATCGCTCTTATAATCCCATCGACATGGAAAGCATAGGTAGGAGGATTGAAGTCTGAGGCAAAAATGTGAGACTCTCCAAAAAATAGAGCAAAAAAGGGCTGGGGGCATGTCTCAAGTGATTAAATGCCTGCCTAATGGGGGGAAGGGAGGAAGCACTCTCAAATGAGGAAATACCAAAGGTCCCTACAACCCAGAAGTCTAAGCTTCTAGAACTGAAAATATAAGCACAGAAATTCTGGAAGTGTGTGTAATCACAAAACTTGTAAAGTTAAGTGGTGACAAGATCAAGTGGTGCTGTGTAAACCACTGAGGAGTGTTGGGCTTTATTCTGGGACCCAAGGGAGCCATTAAGAGTTCCAAGCAAGGGTGGGGCATAAGGTCTGCATTGAGAAAAAGAAAGGTGAGGGGACTGCTGTGAGAAGGGATGGGGGAGAGCACTGGGAAGCGTTAACTATAAAAGTTTAAGCAACCTTGTGTTTACTTTTCAGAATTAACTATGCATATCTCATTTTTCTGCTATATAACTGAAGTAATTACAGAATGTGAAATTGAATGGCCCATTATCTTTGGATTCATATTTCTATTAATAACTAATATGCAATGTGTTTTAAAAATACAAGGAGCTTGTAACATAATAGAAAACCTTAAAGTAACTCAATGAACCAATTAAAGTATAAAGGAAGAAGGGTTGGAGGTGTGGCTTAGTGGTAGAATGGCACTTATCATGCTTGAATCCCGTTCAATCCCCAGTGCCCACACATCTCAAATATATGTATGGGGGAAAAGACATATAATCTAGCCTTCACATTTGAAAAAATACAGAAAAGGACTCATTTGCTCTCAACATAAATGAGCATAATTTTGCTTCTTTGTATGACTGATTTCAAAATGCCCACAAATATTACATAATCCACTAAGTACTGAGTGCTACCATAAATCTTTCAGATTGTTTAAAAAAAAAAAAAAAAAGAAGCAAACAGCACTTATGGGGAGGCCATTAGGCTGAAATAGCTCCAGTGCCTTGGACTCCTACTTAAGCAGAAAACAACCCAGTGTAACAATAAAGTGACTCTTAAGCTTAAGCCATCAGAAACCACTACCTTACAGTAAGTAGAGCTTTCCCTCCAGATCATACCCAAATAAGCCAATCAGCATCCACTTGGCCTACAAAAGTCCACTGCACAGGCTCTGGACCTCTTCTGTCTTCTGTTTGGATGACTGCTGATATCATGACTTGTTCTCTGTTCAAACTGTCTTATTAGTCTACAGTTTTTCTTTTAAAAAGTCTAGGTTTCCACACTGGGCAGACTCTCCAAAACACTTTCACCACTGCTTTTTTTAGTAACACTGAGATGTTACTCAAGGCCTCACGCTTGCTAGGCAGGCACTCTACCACTTGAGCCACTCCACCAGCCTCAAAAGTGGTGGCACTTTTAAGTCTTCTAAACAATGTGCACATACTTAAAAAAAAAAAAAAACTTGTCAAGTGAATGGCCCTGCCTCAAAATTACTCTACTAGATTAAGACCTAGGAATTTTTCCTGTCGCTACAAAAGAATTTTCTTTAGACTAAACTTCACTTCCCTGATTTTGTCCACTTCTTGCTAGTCATTAAACTCCAGTCAAGTGGTTTTACTATTGCTTCCAAAAGAGTGTTTGGTTCAAGTTGCCAGAAGCCCTGTAGACTGTTAGGTTGGGTTAGGAGAATGTACTGAAAGGCCTATTTTTACCACCCTTACAAAAAGTAAAGGTAAGCAAAACGTTATGCCTTCCGATGTACTTTTGAAACCTGACATTTTTTCATAGTAAATCCTCACTCCCTTGAAAACCAAGGAATGGATCATCCTCCTTCCCGTCTTTCACGCCAGAGAGCAGCCGTAGGAGGCAGAGCGGGTAAGGACAGGAGCTGGCCCTGGCGTCACTTGTGCGCGGGAGTGCTGGCCTGCCGCGAGACCTGGGAGGGGTTACCCAACCTCTGCGCCACTTTCCTCTACAAACAGGACTGTAAGCAGGAAGGCCTGCGAGTGCTTAAGCTTGTGGTGTTAGCACCACACTCTTTTTAGGACTCGGTTCCACTCTAAACTTCTCTTCCAGCCCCGACGACCAGGGGGCAGGGGAAAGCGCTGACCTCAAAGTCCGGACGGTGGCGGATCGGGCGGCACAGCGCGGGCTCCGAGCACGGGCAGTCGGTCCCGGCCGCGAGCGGCAGCGCCAGCAGCCGCAGCAGCAGAGTGAGCCCTCCGGCACCGCCAGGCCCGCTGGCCGAGAGGCCAGGCCGGCGACGGAAAGACGGCGGGGACATGCGAGCTGGTGGCCCGCGACTGGAGTAGGCTCCTCCCGCGGGGTCCGCGGGGCGGGGCCTCAAACGCGGTGGGGCGGAGCTGGCAGGAACGCGCTGCCGCCTGACCGGCGGGGCGGGGCCTGAAGCACGGTGGGCGGGGCAGGACAAACCCCTCCCTTCAGCTTGGCCGGCGGGGCGGGGCCTGAAGCACGGTGGGCGGGGCAGGAGCGCGCTCCTTCTGCTTGACGCGCGGGGCGGGGCTGATCGCTCTGCCTCCGAGCGAGCGGTGCCGGGGGTCTTGGGCTCTTTGCAGGTAGCCGGGGTGGGAGACCGCGGGGAAACAAGACACTGCAGGCTGAACCTCAAACTGACAGTATGCCAAGAAAAGGAGGAGAAGAGAAAGCCGTAACAAGAAGCAATTGAAAAGGGCAGGGAAGGTCCTTGGAAATAAAGAAGATACCAGAAATGAAAAAAATCAACAGAATGAGGAATGTAGAGAAAAGAGTTAAAGTTGAGGAGTAGTACATGCAGGAAGAAAATAATCAAGGTTTATAATAATATTAAGATTGCTTGAGAAAAAGAGTAGCACAATAGGGAGAAATTAATTCTCAAGATTCCAGGCCTGAAGGATATGAGTTTTCAAAATGAAAAGGCAAATGATAGATTAAAAAAGTTTCCAGATGGAAAAAAATCACAAAGGATCAATAACTTGAAATTCCTAAAGAATGTGATTTCTGCTTAAAATTCTGCCAAGTTATCAATCAGACTTTCAAAATATTTACCTACCATACACCATTTCTCAAGAAGCTACTATAGAGAATTTGTTTTAGTAAAATAAGGAAATAATGAAAAAAGAAGCAAAAAGGGTACAAGAAACAGATGTCTAAAACAGGAAAGAAAGTAGAAATACCTCCAAAAGATGATGAATCCCGTGATAATTTGAGCATAAAAGGGCATCTACTCCAGATTGGATTATGGCAAGGAATTTATAATGTGATGGACTGTGGCTTATCAGTAGTCACCTTTTTCATGACTGAACAGATAATAATTAATGAAAGTCCAAGAAAACATCTTTTTATTGATGAAGGACAAAAGAATGATGGTGTAACACTAAGAGTGATTGATAAACTCAATGAAATATGTACTTAATGTGAGTGGTTTCACTGAATCTGATTGTCTTTTATCAGGCTATTCTGATACAGAAGAAAAAATGTATTGACATATATTGGGAGTCCCCAAGACCATCTCCAGGTTTAGTGATGTACAGGAAGAACTCACAGGACTCAATTCTACTCACAGCTAGACTTCTTATTACACCAAAAAGCTACAAAGAAAAATCAGCAAAGGAAAAGACCTGGATAAGGCCAAGCACAAGCTTCTAGAAGTTCACGCCTCATGGGGTCACACAGGACTGAGTTACTCTAGCATCAAATTGTGACAACATATGTGAAGTGCTGTCTATCATGGAAGCCCATGAGAAACCTGGCTAGATAATGTTGAGAACCCTCCTTAATTACAGTTTCTCAGATACCCGCTAAGGACTAAACTTGGAAGCAGTCCTTTCTAAAGCTAGCAGTCTTAGGTTCTAGGGTTAGACCTCTTGTCTGCATTCTACCCAAAGGAAAAATTCCTATGAATTCCTGAAGACACAGATAGCCGTTTGTGCTCATATGTGAATCTGGAAAGATACACAAGAAAGTACTACAGCATTTACCTCTGAAGAGGAGGAAAAAGTACCTGAGAGAGAGATGAGACAGACTTCTTACACTTTTTTTAATTTGTTTTTTATCATATTATTTTAATTTTCATGTAGTCCCATTTGTCAATCCTTTCTCTTAGGTGCTAATCCATTTAAGTTCTGTTTAGGAAGTTATTGCCTATGCCTATTAGTTCCAGAGAATGCTCTGCTCTTTCCTAGTCTAGCTTCAAAGTTTCAGGTCTTATAGTAAATTCCTTAATCCACATTAAGTTGATACTTGTACAGGCTGAGAAGCCCGGATCTAGTTTCAGTTTTCTGCAGGCAAATACACAGTTTTCCCAGCAACATTTGTTGAAGAGGCTGTCTTCTCTCCATCATATATTTTGGGTGCCTTTGTCAAAAATTAGGAGGGTGTAGCTGTGTGGATTCATATCTGGGTCCTCTATTCTGTTCCACTGGTCTTGGTATCTGTTTTTGTGCCAGTAACCGTGCTCTTTTTATTGCTGTGGCTCTGTAGTATAGTTTGAAGTTGGGAATTGTGATACCTCCAGTGTTGTTCTTTTTGCCCAGTATTGCCTTGGCTATTCATGGCATTTTGTGCTTTCAGATGAACTTTAGGGTTAATTTTTCAATCTCTGTGATGAATGTCATTGGGATTTTGATGGGAATTGCATTAAACATGTAGATTGCTTTTGATAGTGTAGCCATTTTCACAATATTGATTATGCTAATCCATGAGCATAGGAGATCTTCCACCTTCTATAGTCTTCAATTCCTTTCTTCAAATGGTTTATAGTTTTCATTGTAGAGGACTTTCACTTCCTTTGTCAAGTTTATTTCCAGATATTTGATTTTTTTTTTTAGGAGATTGTAAATGGAATTGTTTTCCTACATTCTTTCTCAGTCTGTTCGTTGTTGGTATATAGACAGGCTACTGACTTTTATAAATAGATTTTTGTATCCTGCTACTTTTTTGAAGATGTTTATGATGTCTAAGAGTTTTTTGGTGGGGTTTTCTGGAACTTTTAGGTATAAGATCATGTCATCTGCAAGTAGGGATAGTTTGACTTCTTCCTTTCCTATTTGAATTCCTTTTACTTCTTCTTCCTATCTTATTTCTTTGGCTAGGAATTCCAAGACTATGTGGAATAAGAGTGGAGAGAGTAGACCCTTGTCTTGTTTATGACCTTAGAGATAATATTTTCCATTTTTCCCCGTTTAGTATGATTTTGTGTATAGGCTTGTCATGTATAGCCTTGGTTATGTTGAGGTACGTTCCCTTTATTCCTAGTTTCATAGAGCTTTTATCATGAAAGGGTGTTGAATTTTGTGGAAGGCTTTTTCTGTATCTATTGAGATGATCATGTGATTTTTGTCTTTGCCTCTATTAATATGCTGTATTGTATTTAATGATTTGTGTATGTTGAACCATCCCTGTATCCCTGGGATGAAACCTACTTGATCATGGTTTGTGATCTTTTGGATAGGTTGTTGAATTCAGTTTGCCAGTATTTTATTGAGGATTTTTGTATCTAACTTCATTAAAGAGACTGACCTATAATTCTCTTCTTTTGTTGTGTCCTTCTCTGGTTTGGGGATGAGTGTAATACTGGTTTCATAAAATGATTTTGGCAGTGTTCCTCCCCTTTCTATTTCATGGGAAAGTCTGGTAGAATCTGGTAGAATTCAGCAGTGAATCTTTGAGGTCCTGGACTTTTTTGGGAGAACATTGCTGCTTTAATTTCATTGCTTGTAATAGATCTATTTAGGTGATTTATATCTTCTTGGTTCAATTTTGGATGGTCATATGTGTCTAGAAATTTTTCCATGTCTTCTAGATTTTCCACCTCACTGGAGCCTTTGTGACACAGCAAGGGCAGTGATGAGAAAGAATTTTATAGCTATGAGTGCCTTCATTAAAAAATTAAATCAATCCCAAATAAATAACAAAATGATGCAGCTTTTAGAAAAATAAGAGCAAACCAAACCCAAAAACAGTAGATGGAAAGAAATAATAGAGATCAGGGTAAAAACTTTAAAAAATATTTTTATGTTTCAAAAAGTTACTTTTATTCCAAAATAGTTTTCATTTCATATTAAAATTTAAAGTCAAAATACAAAATATTTAATGAATATAACTTTTTTAGAGGAGTTTTAGATTCACAACAAAATTGAGCAGAAGGGCTGGGGGTGTGGCTCAAGTGGTAGAACATCTGCCTAGCAAGCTTGAGGCCCTGCGTTCCAACTCCAGAACCATCAAAAGAACCTTTTTTCTTAAATCTCATAAAAAAATCTGAGCAACTCCAAAGAGGAGAAAAAGCCCATAAAATAAAAGGAATTCCCATATACCCCCTGCCCACTCATGCACTAGCTCCCCAATTATCCATATCCATACCAAAATGGGATATTTGTTACAATCCGATATCCATTGCCATCACCATTATCACCATCATCTTTGCTTTACCACTGGAGCCATGCCCCAGCCCTTTTACTTTAGTTATTTTTCAAATAGGGCCTCACATTTTATCCATATCAGCCTGGACCGTAATCATCTTGCTCATACATACCTCCCTCATAACTGGGATTACAGTTGTGCATCATCATACCAAGTTTTAATTGGTTGAGACTGGTTGGATTTCATTCACTTTTTGCCAGGGCTGGCTTCCAAGCATGATTATCCCAAATTCCACGTCCCATGTAGCTGGGATTACAAGTGTGAGCCACCACACTCAGCCACAATATAGTACATATTATTATCACCCAAAGTCCACTACAGTTCTGTTTTGCTGCCATACATTTTGTGGGTTTTGACAAATGTATGCTGACTTGTAAGCATATACATATATACATAAATACATATGGGGTATTTTCACTTCCCTTAAAATCCTCTGTGTTCCTGTTCATACCTCCCCCACTACTAACCCCATGGCAACCACTAATCTTTTTACTGTCCCTAGAGTTTTGCCTTTTCCAGGATGTCATATGGTTCAAATCAGATTGGCTTTCTTCACTTAGTAATATGCCTTTGAGTTTCTTCTGTGTCTTTCCATGGCTTAATAGCTTACTTATGTTTGGCACTGAGTAAGACTCCACTGTCTGGGTGTGTATGTCACAGTTCATTATCTCACCTATTGAATGACATCCAGGGTTTGGCAGTTATGAATAAACCTGCTAGAAACATCCACATGCAGATTTTTATGATGTAGCATTTTAAACACCACAGAAAAGTGTACTTATTTAAACAATTTAACTAAATTGTATTAAATAGCTTTATTAAAATAAAATAAAACCGTTTATTAAAATAAAGCCACTCACAATTCTAAAATTATATATCCACCTATTTGGTCCATAGTAGCATACCAAAAAGCAAATAAACAAGTAAATAAATTTATAGTAATAACATAAAATATAAAATATTTAGGAATAAATCTAACAAAGCATGCAAGAATGTAAGACCACTCATAGAAAAGTTTAAGACATTACTGAGAGAAATGTTAAAAGGTTGAAGTAAACAATGTACCCCCACCCAGCACAACGATAAAAATAAATTTAAAAAATTTATAGAAAGTCTTTGCAGTGCTAAAAATATATATATATATAGGTAGATAAAATTGCAACAGTTCTTTTTATTGTTTGGGGTCTGTTTGCTTCTTTAGTTTGGGTGAAACTTGACAAGCTGATGTTAAATTTTATTGGAGAACACAAGAATAGCCAAGTCAATGCAGAAGAGCAGTGTGGAAAGACTTGTTCTTTAGGGCCTCAAGAGAAGGAACTGATTTATTCCACAGACTGCTGATACAAGAACAGATAAATAAATGGGACAGAAAACTCAGATCCATGTACATATAGATGCTTGATTAAGGACAAAGAAAATGGAAGAGCAGCATAGAAAAATAGTGCTGTGACAACTAGATACTGATTTGGGGAAAAAAATGAAACTTGACCTCTACCTCACACCATACACAAACACCTGAATGCCAGGTGATTTATAGATCTGAATGTAGAAGGCAAAAGAGTAGCGCTATTAAAAAGTAATGTACAAAAAATGTTTTCATGACCTCTGGAGAAAGAATGATTCCTTAGATCACCCAAAGTATTAACTACAAAGGAGAAAAGAATCAATAGATTTGGCTACCATCGTTTCTTCAAATTTTCTTAGGCAGAGATAGTGGCTATGGTTTGTCCTCTGAAGGTTCATGCGCTGGAAGCTTGGGGGCGGCAGCGTTCAGGAAGTGGAGTCTTGGAGAGGCAAGGCCCACCCCAAGGGAATTGTCATGGAGCACCACCTCCAGAAAGGATTGATGCTGGTCTCCTGGAGCGAGCAGTTCTTGGAGAGCAACTTGTTATAAAACAAGGCCACCCCACACACTTGGCCCCTTTGTCATATAGCCTGTTGGCCTTCTATTCCCTACCATGTTGTGATACAGATAGTGGGCTCTTGCCAGGATGCCAGCACCATACTGTTTGGGCCCTACAGCCACCAAAATCATGAGCCACATTTCTTTATAAGTTACTCAACCTCAAGAATTTTGTTATAGCAACAACAACAATGAAAACGTAATACAGTATTTTTCTGTTAAGTCTGAGCATGATTGAAGGGGTACAGAAGACTCTCTACCATTCCCTTACTCTCTTTCTCATCAGAAGTGCCCAAATTACTCCAGTGCCCACAGGAAGACAAGGGTGAGGGTGCTATTAAAACACATTTCAAACAGTCTTATTATGTTGACATCGTGGATATATAAGATTTAAAAATTCTGAGATAAGTAGAGTCAATAGCAGTGGGCATACTTGGGAACACAAAGGTTAAGAATTTAGGAGGTTCCAAAGGGATAATTCTAATTATAGTGGTGAAATCACAAATATGTTATTCTAAATGTGCTTTGCTCTTTCAGGCCTCTGTGCTTCTACAGATGATATTTCCTCTCCCTGGAAGTGTCTTTCCCCACCTCTGCTTTGCTTGCTCTCAATCCATGGTGCTTGGGCTTTGGAGGCACTGACAACATTAATACTTTGATATCAATACTGATACTTTAATATTAGTTTTCCCATCTGAAAAACTAAAGTGATATTTCCTTATAGAGGTAACATGATGACTATCTAAGAAAAGTGAATAAAAGGTGCTTAATGTCACTTCTAGAGCATCAGTAAGTACTTAATAACAGTGGTGATGATAGTGACAATCACAATTATTATTCATCGCTTAACTCAGATGTGTACAGTTCTCCCAAACTGAGCCAAGTGGACTTGGCTTTTCCTCATCACCCCTGTGTACTTATTACACTGTTTGTAAATGTTTATATTTGTTAATCCAAAAGAACTTTTAAGGACCTATTTAATCTATTGGAGTAACATCTTCTTTTAGGTGCTGGGTGTAGACCTGATAGTCAGGATGTTCCCATGGAGTTCACAGTCTTGGTAATTAATACAAAAATAGTGTTTTCAGATAGTGATTTGTCCTGTGATGGGATGTAAGGGGGAGGTGGCTGCTATAGACAAGGTGGTTAGCATTTGAGCTGGAACTCAGAAAATGAGAGGAAACTAGCCATGCAAAGAGAAACAGAGAACAGGGAGTGCAAAGGTAGATATTGGGAACAAAGTTGGTTTGCACCAGAGGCAGAAATCGGCTCACCATGTGGTTGAAACATAACGAGCAAAGGATATAGTGTTGACGAGGAGGGCAGGGACTGCCACACAGAGCCTTGTTGTTCATGGAAAGGGGTTAGGAGAAAAACCTGGGAAAGTTTTAAACAGGAAGTAGCTGGATCTGATTTATGTTTTTAAAATAACTGACTGGTGCATGGAAGATTGATTATAGACCAGATAAACTATTGGAGTCCAGGTGCAAGACTGATACCTAGTTTGGTTCTGGGTTCTTCATGGCCAGCAATTGTTGACTAGATGCAGTCTAATTGGCTGGTGCCATGCTGCACCATTATCAGTTGTTAAATATTTTGATTACTTCCCAGTACTCCCAAGGCGAGCCTAAGGTGTGGTTCAAAATATGATGAGAATGTGAACACAGGCTAAAACTGATATATTCTGAGATACAATTGGAAAGGCCCACTAATGCAATAGAGGTGGAGGCTAAAGGGAAAGAGAAGCATCAAGGATGACAACTATGTTGTCTGTCTTCTGCATTAGTCTCCGTGCTCCTTGAGAGCAGAGATGATCTGTGTGCACTGTCTGATTCCAGCATCCAGCACTCTATCTAGCGTGAAGAGGATCAGACATTCTGCCGAGTGGAACTGAATGAAGCATGATCTGGAATGTTCTCCAAAGGTCCATATGTCAAACGCTTGATCCCCAGCTTGACAGTATTAGGAGGTAATGGAAACTTTGGGAGGTTCTCCTGAGGAGGCCTTCAGGTCTGACTGCATGCACTTGATGGGAACAGTGGAACTCCAAATCCTCCCCCTTCCTGGCTCTCATTTCCTGGCCATGAGGTGAGTTATTTTGCTCTGCCATATGCTTCCTTTCATAAGCAATGAGGCCAACCAACCATGGACTGAAACCTCTCAAACAGTAAGCCAAAATAAACTTTCTTTCTAAGTTGATTATGTTGCTATTTTGCTACAGGAATAGGAAAGCTGAGTAACATACATAAAAATGGAGTCCAGAGCATAAAGACAGTGTGGTCTAGGGGTAGCAGGTTAAGATAAGGAAAGACAAACCCTTTATCTGTGGTCTAGCTAGGGTCATATATCTCAGAGGACCATCTCAGTTGGAGTGAGGCAAAAAGTTGGTTTTCACAAGGAAAATTTTAAGGATGAGAAAGGTTGTGGCTTCAAACATCAGGTGTGAAAGATTCCGCTTCTGTAAGAGTAGGTTATGGCCAGGGATGGTGAGCATTTTTTCATGTATTTTTTGGCCATTTAGACTTCTTCCTTTGAAAAAGTTCTGTTTAGTTCAGTTGCCCACTTCTTTAATGGTTCATTAATTTGGGGAAGTTTCGATTTTTGAGCTCCCTGTGGATTCTGGTTATCAGTCCTTTGTTTGATCTATAACTAGCGAAGATTTTCTCCCACTCTCTGGGTGGTCTCTTCAGTTTAGAGACCATTTCTCTTGTTGTGCAGAAGCTTTTTAATTTCATGTAGTTCCATTTGTCCATCCTTTCTTTTAGTTGCTGAGCTGCTAGGGTTCTACTGAGGAAGTCCTTTCCTAAATCTATTGCTTCCACAGTATTCCCTGCTCTTTCCTATACTAGCTTCAAGGTTTCAGGTCTGATATTAAGGTCCTTAATCCACTTTGAGCTGATACTAGTATAAGGTGATAAACATGGATCTAGTTTCAGTTTTCTGCAGGCAGATAACCACTTTTTCCAGCAACATTTGTTGAAGAGGCTGTCGTTTCTCCATCATATATTTTTGGCACCTTTCTCAAAAATAAGGTGGGCATAGCTGTGTGGATTCATATCCAGGTCCTCTATTCTGTTCCACTGGTCTTCATGTCTGTTTTTGTGCCAGTACCACGCTGTTTTTATTGCTATGGCTCTGTAGTATAGTTTGAAGTCAGGTATTGTGACTCGTTTTGCTCAGTGTTGCTTTGGCTATTCGCAGTCTTTTGTGATTCCAAATGAACTTTAGGGTAGATTTTTTAATCTCTGTGATGAATGTCATTGGGATTTTGATGGGAATTGCATTGAACATGTAGATTACTTTTGGGAGTACAGCCATTTTTATTGTGTTGATTCTACCAATCCATGAGCATGGGAGATCCTTCCACCTTCTGAAGTCTTCTTTGATCTCTTTCTTCAGTGGTTTGTAGTTCTCCTTGTGGAGATCATTTACATCCTTTGTTAAGTTTATTCCTAGGTATTTGATTTTTTTAGGCTAT
Organism: Castor canadensis; assembly: GCF_047511655.1. Lineage (NCBI taxonomy): Eukaryota > Metazoa > Chordata > Mammalia > Rodentia > Castoridae > Castor > Castor canadensis. The sequence continues at coordinate 91,321,795 of NC_133392.1, read as the reverse complement.
TGTAAATGGAATTATTTTCCTATATTCCTTCTCACATTGTTCATTGTTAGTGTGTAGAAAGGCTACTGATTTTTGTAAGTTAATGTTGTAGCCTGCTACATTGCTGAAACTGTTTATGGTATCTAGGAGTTTTTGGATGGAGTTCTTTGGGTCTTTGAGGTATAGGATCATGTCATCTTCAAATAGGAATACTTTGACTCTTTCTTTACCTATTTGTATTCCTTTTGCAAATGAAAACCACAAAGATTCCACTTCACTCCTGTTAGAATAGCTACCATCAAGAACACCACCAATAAATGATGGCGAAGATGCGTGGAAAAAGGAACCCTCATACACTGCTGGTGGGAATGCAAGCTAGTACAACCACTCTGGAAAACAATATGGAGGCTTTTAGATCTGCCATATGATCAAGCAATACCACTCCTAAGGATATGCCCAAAGGAATGCGACTCAGGTTATTACAAGGCACCTGCACACCCATGTTTATTATGTTTATTCACAATAGTTAATCTATCGAAATAGCCAAGATGCCCCACTATTGATGAATGGATTAAGAAAATGTGGTATTTATACACGATGGAATTTTATTCAGCCACAAAGAAGAATGAAATTCTGTCATTTGCAAGTAAATGGATGGAACTGGAGAACATCATCTTAAGCGAAGTTAGTCAGGCTCAGAAGGCCAAAAATTGCATGTTTTCCCTCATGTGTGGATTATAGACCTAAAACAAATGCAGTAATATTATTGGACACTAAGTAATATTATATCACACACTAAGGGGAGACTATGCATGGAGGAATAGAGCAAAGGAAGGAAACCTAAAACTTGAATGTGTTTGATGTGCTCACTGTAGAGGAGTGAATAAAGTAATCTTAAACTGGCAGAGGACACTTTGGGAAGGGGACCAGGAAGTAGTGAAGAGGTCTGGTAGAGCTGAACCAATGTGGGTTGCAATACACAAGAGCATGGAAGCAATGCCAGGAATCTCTCTGTATAGCCATCTTTATCTCAAACTAGCAAAACCACTGTGTCTTTCTTGTTATCTTTTATGTTTTTTCTTCCACAACATTGGAGAACAACAGGGCAAAAGAGGTTCTGCCTGGAAATGGGGGTTGGAGGGTGGGGGGCTGCGAGGTTGCCCAAACAATGTATATGCATGTGAGTAAATGTAAAAATAATAAAATAAAAATAAAAGTAGGTTATGAGGGTCAGGAAGCCCAACTCTTGAGGAAAAAGTTAGAAAATTAAGTTCAGGAATAATGGCTTAAGGAGTGGAGAATAGCGCTAGGAATACTAACAAAGCAAACCATGATGAAGTAGCAATGCTGATGGGACAGTAAAGTAGCAATGCTAGTTGAATCCCTTGCCTGAGTGCCCATGTATCAAGACCATGTAGGCTCCCTGCCTAGGTGAGAATTGGTTGCACTGCCTAGAAAACGAGACTTAAGGAAGCCCCACTGCTGGGTTGGAGGGCCAGGTAGTGGGTGGCCTTTTCACTGTCACTTGTCTGCTCATTCCAGGAGCCAGTAAAGCCCCTGAAAGTGATTCACAACCACTTGCTCAGTACAGTACTTGGCACACAGCAAGTGCTTAATAAGTTTACTGTTAATAAAATTTAAAGGTCTCACATTTAATTTTTAAAATTCAAATTGGATTGGGTTAGACTTAAGGGCACTAAAGGCATTCTTTTCCAAGTCTCAAAACAGGATATTAGAAAACTGTAGAATAGACAAGAGAGTATTATTTTCATATTACCAAATATTCAGATAAGTATGTTTATGATTTCCCAGCCAAAATAAATCTAAAGACAAAACAAATTTAAGTAACCATAAGATACATTTAGTGCAATGGTCTTAGCCTGTGGATTATAACTTCATACAGAGCCCTTTGTTTTACAATAGGAATGTGATATGTGAGCATCCACATGTCTACCAGATCCTCAGACGCATGGTTAGGTTCTCTGCTCGGCAATACCAGTAGATCCTAGAAAAAAAGAATGTTTTGAGTGTTATTGTGTGTCTTTTGGGGATTGTCCTGTTTAAACATCAACTGGAATAAACATCTTCTTCATGACTATAAAGGAAATTGAATACCACAAACCTCATAAAATAATAACAATCAAAACACTAATTACGGCATATTAGTTTAAATTTATTTTAAACTCCCTAAACACCAATAAAAATTTAAGCATGTAAATTCCCTTCCCAGAACCAAATTATTATCAAAACAAAGATCTCACTCCAGCTCTCTCAGGAGAAGATGGTACTTTAGCTAACTAGAAACAATATTTCTACTCCTCGGTAGATTGGGAAAACTTAGTTGGAAATATTGTTTCTGATAGGAAACCAAATTTACTTTCTTCATCTTAAAGTCCTCTTAGTGGTCCTTAGTGGCATCATTCTTCATTCTCCTAAGCTCAAATACCTTAAGGGTTTTGTTTGTTTTGTTCTGTTAATATTTTCCTCCCCATTACTTGCTCTGATGCACATTCAGATCCTCGCTTTTAAAGCACCATGGTAGCCATGTAAGGCAGGAATGAATCTCAACCAATTTTATAGATCATGGAGCTAAGCTCACAAGTTGATGGGCCCAAGGAGCGAGTTCCCTAACATGGTGAAGTTGGGCCTCCACCCCGGCCTGCAGTGGCTCGACTGCAAGACCTGGAAAGCTCTTGTTGCTATCTTGCTGCCCCGGAGTGTCCAGCTGAAGCCTCCACCCTAGTCTCTCCCCTCTTACATGCCGCCAGACTGACCATGCTAGGCCCCTGAGGTCTCTTGTCATTTTCCTGCTCCAGAACCAGCAGGAACTCCTGAATCAAGTCCAAATTCCTCTGCCTGACTTCAGCATTTCTCTGGGATCTGTCCTAACCTGGCTCAGTGACTCTCTTTGCCTGCCCTTCTCTCTATCCAGGTGGTCTCCACCTGTTCTCAATTTGTGCTGCTACTGACAAGGCTCACCAACTATTCAGCCTTCTGATTTCACTCTAGTTTCTGTGCTCTTTGCTTTCTTTTTGTCTCCTGCTTCATTCAGTCATCACCATACAATGTAAGGGACACAACTGACCTCTAATTGTTTCATGTGTGTCAGTCTTTGTAACCTAGAAGGAGACTCAGAGCCTACAGAGCAGTGTCTGTCCTCAATCTGAGGCATCAGTGTCACCCAGGCATTAGTAGGGCAATCTTAACCCTTGTCCGAGATCTACTACTTTAAGAACACTCTCAAACTTGGGCCTTTCTAAAAACGTAGACACCCTTAGAGTCTCTGGTTTAGGTCTGCAGTAAGTCAAAAAACTTGCATTCTAAGAAGCTCTCAGTGGACGCTGATGCAGCTTATTCAAGGAACACCCAGAATCACTGTTTCCAGAGTATAGCATGGAGCTTGAATATTTAAATGGTTTCCATCTAAAATCTTACTTCTGCTTCAAAGATTGATCATAACTTGGCAAGATAACACCTCAGGTTTGGATCTAGGTGGCATGTCCATGTATTGAGATCATTTTAAAGGCTGGTTGCAGTAAGCATTCCAATGCAGGTGTCAGCCTGGGGGCAGAAAGGTTAAAAGTACGTTCTAAAATGTGTAACAGTACACTGTGTTCCAAGCATGTAACGTTCCAGTGCTCCGCTCATTTACCTCTCACAACAACCTAGGGAGCAGATTCTATTAATGTTTCTAGTTTACAGACTTAGGTGCCAGAGGTTAAAAAGAGTTTTATGTGGATAGTAAGATGTGGAGCTGGGATTTGAACTTGGGCAATGATCATGCTGACTATGCCATGTAGTGTCCACTTTCTATCAGAGAAGGGCGATGCCCAAGCTGCCTAGGATTCTCCCCTCATCCTCTCATCCCTTCCACCTCTGTCCACTCGGATGGAGTTACACAGCATCCCAGGCCCATTTTCAGTAACTACAGTAACCCTATTCTGGTAGATGGCAATTTAAGTTAGCTAACAAGCCTACAGTCTACTTTAGTGGAATGAAGAAAACAGAGTCACTATTAGGGTGACATAGCTTAAGACTACTATAGTAGAGTCAGGAGTAGGGTCAGGACAGCTTCTAGAATTTTCTACTCCATGGGCCATCCTTACCACCATCTTTGAATAGCAGCTCTTGAGTTTCCACCTTATAACCCATCTTTCCCTCCCATGAGAAGTAGTTTCAGTTTTTGCTTGGCTCATCCTGAATAATAAGCTTGCCATCCCACTGAGCACGCAGCTTATTTAAGGAAACTAATACTACAGATATCTTCTTAACCTCGAGCTGAGAATTGTCTGGTTCTGATTATTTCTTTTTGGGACTCCCTAGAAAACTATTATCTCTTTCCTATAATGTACTCTTCACATGTTTGAAGACAGACAACAAGTATTTCCTCCTCTATTTCCCAAATCTTTGCCTTTCTGGGCTAAATAAAGCATGTCCATCAACTGTTCCTGATCTAACATAGTTTTCATACTTCCATCATCCCACTCACACCATTTTCCATGAACTCTAAGGATGGTACAAAATTCATGTGTACATTTAGATGTCAGGTGTGATCTGCTCTGGGCAGCATACAGCACAACTGTTGCTCCTCTGAGCTGACATACTTTCATGCTTTCTGGACAGTGATATCCCTCTTGGCTCATAATAACCATGATCAATTAAAACACCTTGCTACATCTGACAGGAAAGGTTGTTCAGCCAGCTCTAATTCCTCTTTTGTCTGTACAGTAAACTTGTTTAATTAAGAAAGAAAGGAATTCACATTCATTCCTTGAAATTTTATCTTGTTTGAGCCAGTCTGCCCTGAATACAAAAACTTAGAGGCAATGTGTCTTTGTGTACTCTAGAGAGGTTTGGAAAACAAATTGACAATCTAGAAACATAATACTTTAAAATGACTCTTATTGGCATGGACAACCACTAAAAGGGGGTCCAGTTACCAGCTGCCAACCAAAGGAAACCAACAGAGGCTGGGACTGTCCTGTGGCCAGGTTTTCCATCAATATGCCAAGACCAGCTGAGTTGGGAAGCAGGTGGAAGCCTTCTCTCAGAGCCTATGTAGTTTGACTTCCACCACAGCCCACACCCCAGGGAGATATTCACAGTATTTCATTTGGTGCCTGAATTAATTCTCTAGGGCTGCCTCAAAAAAGTGCCAGACACTTGATGACTTAAACAACAGACATGTATTGTCCACAGTTGTAGAGACTAGATGTCTAAAATCAAGGTGTTAGGAAGGTTGGTTCCTTCTGATGAGAGAAGCATCTGTCCCAGCCTCTGTCTTTGGCTTGTAGATGGGCACCTTCATGTTCATATGGCATTCTCACATAGATGTGTTTGTGTATATCTCCAGATTTCCCTTTTTTATATGGATACCAGTTATATTGGAATAGAGTCTACTCTACTGGCTTCATTTTAACTTGATAAAGACCCTCTCTTCAACTAAGGTCATATACTGAGGTACTAGGGTTAGGAATTAGACATGAATCAGCAGGTGGGGAGCATGATTCAACCCATGTAACCACCTACTTTGTAATATCAATTTCTTGCATTGAACTCAAGACACAGAACAGGACTCTCCTGGGTTCTGGTTTAAAATAATAGAAAATTTCCTTGTCATTTAGACAATGATGACAGTAAAGTTGATGGTGATACTGACCATGGTGAGGATACAAATGGCGGCAATTTTATTAAGAACTGCATTTCAGTGCTATGCCCAAAATAGTGTGATAGTGGCCTGAAAGAACTAGCAGGCTACGATACGCTTCACCTGCTTCCACAGCCAGGGCATAGATCACTGTAAAGTAGGGTCTGATCAACTACTCAGACTTAACTTCATAAAATGCTGACGTGTCCTACTGATTGTACTTCTGGTTCTTAGTATACTGGTCTCGTCCATCACTATGATTCCATGGGTGTCAGTACTGATCTTGCAGCACTTTTGATTTTAGACAGAACCAAAAGACTTGAATTCCACTCCATGGTCTATGTCTTTACCAACCCTATGGCCCTAGGGAATTCATTTAATCTCAGTTGTTATTGAAAAGAGGAAAAATAGAAAATGGTACTCAGGATCATGCATTCATTTGTGGATTTAATTTGCATGAGTCAGTCCTGCTGAGGTTGATCACTTGGGGTGATTGTATTAGTCTGTTTTCTGTTACTATAATTAAATACCTAAGACAGGGTAACTTTATAAAGAAAAGAGGTTTATTTAGTTCACAGTTTTGGAGGTTCAAGGGCATAGTGCATGCTCAGCTCTAGTGAGGGCCTTCTTGATTACATCACAGCACAGCAGGAGTGCATGTGTGAGGAAGGGATCACATGGTTAGACTGAAGCAAGAGAAGTTATGGTCCTGTGAGCCCTTCCAAGGCACGTTCCCAATGACATAAGAACCTACTACTAGGCTCCACATCTAAAGGTCCACCACCTCCCACTACCATGCTAAGAACCAAGCCTCTAATACCCAAACTTCCGTGGCAATAAGCAGCATACAGACCACAGCAGCAACTGGGGAAGTCAAGCTGATACGTTAGCCCAGCCAAGGTCAGGCATGAGGCAGCTGGCACTCTCGGAATACTCTGCCCTGCCTTGAGTACAAACAGGCCTCCCTCCTTGATGTTGCACTTCACTCTCCAGCGGACTCCAAAAGGCAGACACAGAACTTAAGGCAGCCCATGTGTCCATCTCCTCCACAGGGATGTGCTCTGCACAACTACAGGCATGCTTGTTTCCTGCCAACTAGAGGTATACATTCATCACTGAATTTATGCTGGTGACATTCTCTCAGCACATGAAACATAAATCCACAATGATTAGATAGTAAAGGACCCTGCTGTATTACTCCAGAAACTTAATTTGCATTCTTAGTTCAAAAGTAGGTATTGGCAAGTTGTCAATTTATGGCTGAACACAATCCATTTCCCCTGAATTCCTAGAACTGCCTGAAAGCATTCAAGGCTAAGCAAAGCCCACTGCACGTTTAGCTACTTAGCCACTAGATATAGGGAATGGTAATTTTGTTTTTCAGCATCAGAATTTCCACACATACCATGGATTTTTTCAAATCATCTAAAGAGCAAGTTGAATCTTTGTTTTGTTTTTCAAAAAAAAAAAAAAGACATAGAGAAAATTGCTTACACATTTTTAAAAGCAGACAAGTTAATGAACCATGCTCATAGTGGTGACTGTGGTGCAGTGCACGCTTTCCTTCATCGTGCTCACCATCATAATTGGGGTATGAGCGTGAGACAATTCTATCATGCTCAACCGCCACTTAGACTGTGTAGTGAAGAAAAAAAGTTTAAGTAGAAAACTTGGATTCTGTTGTTCCTTATTGTGTTTCTTATTTTAAGAAAAAAATAGAAACTAAAAAAATACCTTTTCTAGTGGTAATGGGCTTTGAACTCATGGCCTCACACTTGCTAAGCCAGCACTCTACTACTTGAGCCACTCCACCAACTGTTTTATGTTGGGTATTTTCGAAATAGGGCCTTGCAAACTATTTGCCCCAGCTGGTTACAAACCACAGTTTTTGATCTTTGCCTTCTGAGTAGCTAGGATTACAGGTGTGCATTACTACAGGTGTGTAGTAACTAAAATTTTATGCAGAAGAGTTCTGTCTAGCATAACGCATGTCCAGCCACTAAAGTTGGGGCTCACAGTGTCAGAGCGGCTGCAGCTGTGACTGCTTTTGTTGCTGCTGCTGTCACAGTTGCTTTTGCTGTTCTTCTCACTTTTCATTTTTGAATCCTAAAACAACCCAAATAATTTTCAAAAAGATAATAAGACACAAAATATTTTCATAGGAGTTATAAAATTGCCTTTGTCTGCAAATATCTCTTTAAAAAATTCAAGTCCTAACCCATTACTGTTTTTCTTTTCTCATATCCTTTCCAAGGCAAAAAAAAAAAAAAAAGCATTAGTTGTTCTGGCATGAGCAGGAAATAGACAGCAAAGGCTGGAATTTACATCCCTTAAATACCATCTTTATTGCCTGGGTGACCCGAGCCACAGCTTGCATTCTTCGTCAATGGAAGATGTGTTCTTTGCAAAATTAGAATTCACTCAAGGAATAAAACCTACCTTGTGTTTGTAGGCTAACTTGAATTTTAATTGATCTTAGGAGAAATCTTTGAATCAGAGGAAATGAACTAATAATTCTAGGACATCTGATGAACTAATACTCTGTGATTTCAAGTGGAGAAACAGAACCCATGATGTCTGTCAAATAAACTTTTATTTTATTTTGACATCTTCTAACATTTACATAATGTACTCTAATCATATTCACTCCTCTCATCCTTTCTTCTCCCTTCTTCCTCCTATTTGCCCCCCTCCCTACCCCCACCAAGCTGGTCCCCTTCCTGTTCCCAAATAGTCCCCTTCTACTTTCATGTCTTTTAAAAAAATATCTACGTTCCAAATATGAGAGAAAACATATTATATTTTTCTTTCCAAATGTGGTTTATTCCACTCAGCTTGATGATCTCCAGTTCCATCCATTTTCTGGCAAATGGCATAATCTAGTTTTTCTTTAAGGTTGAATAAAACTTCATTGCATATATATGCAATATTTTCTTTATCCATTCATCAGTGTTGGGCACCTAGGCTGATTTCATAGCTTGGCTATTGTGAATAGGACTGCAACAGACATGGGTGTGGAGGTGCCACTGTTGCGTGATGACTTAGATTCCTTCGGGTATGTATATCCAGGGGTGGAATAACTGGATCATATGGAAGTTCAATTTTTACTTTTTTGAGGGACCTCCACATTGATTTTCATACGGCTGGACTCACTTAAATTTCTACCACCAGTGTATGGCGGGTTCTTTTTCCTCCACATCCTTGCCAGCCTTTGTTGTTGTTTGTTTTCTTGATGATGGCCAGTTTTACCGAGGTGAGTTGGAATCTCAATGCTATTTTGATTTGCATTTCCTTATGACTAAGGATGTTGAGTATTTTCATGTATTTATTGATCATTTGTACTTCTTTTGAGAGTTGTCTGTTCAATTCATTTGCCCATTTATTAATTAGGTTACTTGTCCTTATGGTATTTAATTTTTTGAGTTCCTTATATTTTATGGATATCAATCCCTTGTCAGATTAATGTCTGGCTAAGGTTTTCTCCCATTCTGTAGGCTGTCTCTTCACTCTGGTAGTTGTTTCCTGTGCTATGCAAAAGCTTTTTAATTTGATACAATCCCACTTGTCAATTCTTGCCAGAAAGACTTTGCCTATCTTGAAGTGTTTTCCTGTAGTAGTTTCAAATCTTCTGTTATGGCCTTTGATCAATTTTGAATTGGTTTCTGTACAGGGTGAGTGATAGGGCTCTACTTTATTTCCTTTGCATGTGGATGTCCAGCTTCCCCAAAACCATTTGTTGAAGAGGCTGTCTTTTCTCCAACATGTATTGTGGGCACCTTTGTCAGGACTCAGGGGCTATAGCTGCATGGGTTTATTTCTGGGTGTTCTCTTCCATTGGTCTACATCTCTGCTTTTGTGCCAGTGCCAGGTTGTCTTTGCTATGATTCTATAGTAAAATTGGAGTTCAGGTATTGTGTGATACCTCCAGCATTGCTTTTTGCTTGGGATTGTTTTGGTGCTTGGGGTCTTTTGTGGTTCCATATGAATTTTAGGATTATTTCTTCTATTCCGGTGAAGAATGGCTTTGGAATTCTGATGGAGATTGCATTGACTCTGCAGATCACTTTCTGTAATACAGCCATTTTCACAATATTAATTCTGCTGATCCATGAACATGGGAAGTCTTTCTATCTTCTCATGTCTTCTTCAATTTCTTTCTCTAATGTTTTATATTTTCATTGTAGAGGTCTTTCACCTGCTTAGTTAAGCTTATTCCTAGATATTTGGTGGGGTTTTTTTCCCCTTTTGAGGCTATTTTTTTGGGATTGTTTTCTCAGTTTCTTTTTCAGCATGATCATTATTGTTACATAGAAAAGCCATTGAGTTTTATATGTTGGTTTTGTATCCTCATAATTTGCTGAAAGTGTTCATCAGATCTAGGAGCTTCCTGGTGGAGTCTTTAGGGTCTTTTAAGAATAAGAGTACATCAACTGTGAATAGGAAAAATTTGAGTTCTTCCTTTCCTATTTGTATTTTTTTTTCTTTCTCTTGCCTTATTGCTCTGGCCAAGAATCCAAACAATTCATTGAATAAGAGTGGACAGTATTGTATTCCTGGTTTTAGAGGAAATGTTTTTAGTTTTTGCCCATTTTGTATAATTTTAGCTATAGATTTTTATCATATGTAACTTTAATTATGCTGAGGTATGGTTGTTCTAGTCCTGCTTTCTTTAGGACTTTTATTATGAAGGGGTATTGAATTTTGTCAAAGTTTTTTTTCTGCATCAATAAAGATGATCATGTGATTTTTGTTCTTGATTCTATTTATGGTCAGTATTACATTTATTTATTTCCATCTATTGAACCATCCTTGCATCCCTGGAATGGAAGCAACTTGACCATAGTGTATGATCTTTTTTAATGTGTTGGAGAATTCAGTTTACAAGTACTTTATTGAGGTTTTTGCATCTGAGTTCATCAGGGAAATTGGCCAATAGTTTTCTTTTTTTGTGTGTGTCCTCATCTGGTTTGGGATCAAGGTAATGCTGACTTCATTGAATGAGTTTAGAAGTATTCTGTCACTTTCTATTTTATGGAATGTTTGAGGAGCATTGGTGTTAGCTCTTCTTTAAAGATCTAGTAAAATTCAGTGTGGAATCCCTCCAGTCTTGAACTTTTCTTTGTTGGGAGACTATTCTTCAATCTCACTACTCATTATAGATTTGTTTAGGTTTTTTTTAAACTATCCTTTTGATTTAATTTTGGTAGGTCACATGTGTCTAGAAATTTTTCCTTTTCTTCAAGATTTTCCAAATTATTGGAATGTAAGTTTTCAAAATATTCCCAAAGAGTCTCTGGATTTTAGTGATATCTGTTGTAATTTCCCTCTTTTACCACTTACTTTACTAATTGGATCTTCTCCTTCTTTCTTCTGGTTAGTTTGGCTAAGGTTTTGTCAGGTTTGTTTATCTTTTCAAAGAACAACTCTGTTTCATTGATCCTTTCTTTTTATTGCCCTTTTAGTGTGTCTCCATTTCATTAATATCTGCCTGATATTTATTATTTCTTTCCTTCTGCCAGTTTTGGGCTTGGCTTATTTTTCTAAGAACTTTAGATGCATCATTAGGTCATTTGTTTTTTATTGCTTTGATTTTTAATGTAGGCATTCCTAACTATAAACTTCCTTCTTCAAATTGCCTTTGCTGTATCCCAGAGAGTCTGGTAAGTTGTGTTTTCATTTTTATTTGATTCTAGGAATTTTTTAACTTTCTTTCTGATTTATTCAGTGACCCACTGATCATTCAAAAGTGTATTGATCACCAGATGCTGGTGGCTCACATCGGTAATCCTAGCTATTTGGGAGGCTGAGATTGGAAGGATTGTGATTCAAGGCCAGACTAAGCAGATACTTTGCCTTCATGAGACTCCTATCTCCAAAATAACCAGAGCAAAATGAACTTGAGGCGAGGCTCAAGTGGTAGAGCACCTGCTTTGCAAGCATGAAGCCCTAAGTTCAAACCCCAGTCCCACCAAAACAAAAAGTAGATTGATTGGTCAATCTCCATATGTTTGTATAATTTTTATTGCTTCTCTTGTTACTGATTGCTAATTTTATTCTACTATGATCAGATGATATACAAATTTATATCAATTTTTTGTATCTGTTAAGAGTTGTTTTATGGTCTAAAATATGATCTACTTTGGAGAATGTTCATGGGTTGTTGAGAAGAATGTGTGTTCCACAGCTATTGGATGGAATATAGACAGATGTCTGTTAAGTTCATTTGATCTATGTGCAGCTTAACTCTAAAGTTTTTTTTGTTGATTTTTTGTCTGTATGGTCTATCTATTGATGAAAGTAAGGTATTGTATCTGGACCTTTCTGTCCCTTTATGTCTAATAGTTTTGTTTTGTGAAACTGGATGTATGAACATTTGGTGCACATGTATTTACAAATCTTATGTCTTCTTGTTACATTGCTCTCTTTATTAATGTTTTAACCTCTGTATTCCTCTTGACTAATTTTGGCTTGAAGTCTGCTTTGTTAGATATGAGTATAGGTACTCTCCTTTTACTTCAAGTCTCTCTCGCTCTCTGAGAGAAAGAGACAGACAGTGAGATGAGTTTCTTACAGATAACAAATAGTTGGATCTTGTTTTTTAATCCATTCAGCTATTCATTTTTTGACTGGAGAATTAAGTTTGTTTTCACTTAGGGTTATTATTGAGAGGTGTGTACTAACTTCTCCCTTCTTTATCTTAGAGGTTTGCTGGTTTACTGAGTCAATAATGTTTGATTATTTCCTACTCCACATTTGCTTATCTATTCTCCTAATGAGATTTCGTCTTTCCTAAGCTCTCATGCTTCCTCTTCTGCCATATTGGTTTAATGGTTATGAATTGCTTTAGTTTATGCTTATCAGGGAAGGTCTTTATTTCTCCTTCAATTTTAATGGATATCTTTGCTAAATATAGTAGTCTTACTTGGCAGTTATTTTGTTTCAGGGCTTGAAATACATCAGTCCATGTCTCCTGAGTATGTAGGAGAGTGGGAGAAGCAAACAGAACTCTGGGAACTATGCTGGAGGGGGAGAACTGATGAAATCCAGCACTCTGCATGCTGATCTCAGGACTTCCACATCCCACCCAACAGTAAATCAGGAGTAAGGAGAGTGAGGAAGTTCAGTAATACTCCAAACCTGGTCTCAGAGTTCAGTCCTGCCAGTCAGCACACCATGAGCAGCAATGAGGCAGCTCCAGAGGCTGAGCCACCTGCTGGCCACAAGCTTGGACTCAGAGCTCATATTCTCTGCGGTGACCCTCAGGGTTAGGGCCCACTCCTCAAAATGGTCAGGGCAAAGACACCCTCCACACCTGAGCTTCTTGCTGCCTAAATTTCTCAGAGTTTATGTCCAACCCTCCCCCTCTCCACAACTCCCTCTTTTTGCTGTCTCCCAGCCAAACAATGTGGCAGGGTTTGGCTGGGAGACAGGCTCTTTGACTTGTGATTGTTCCTTGTTTTCAGGTGCCCAGAGTAGCTCAGTCTCAAGCGATAGGCTGCTCTCAAGATGGTGCCTGACTATAATACTGATATATGGGGAGTGGCACAGTGACTTTCTCCTGCAATGCTGGCCAGTCATGCAGGAGGAATCACTGTCACACCAAATCCCCACACTGGATTTAAGGTTCACGAAAACTATGGGCTTGTCCTGTAGCTATGATTACCATTTGTTGTCACCAGTGCTGCTTGACTTACCCTGTGGCTGTGGGTTCGATTCCCCACTTCACACTTCAGGGAACAGGGTTGGAGCTGTGGGCTGTTTCCTGCTTTTCCCTGTATACCCTTTTGCTTCTCCATGCTTTTCAGGTATTCTGTCACCTCGTTTGTGATACTCAATATTCTCCATCTCTCCCTCTTTGAAATATATTCTGCTGTTTGTTACCCCAGTTCTCCTCATTCACAGAGTCAAATGGAAGAAGCATTTAACCAGCTATTTTGTCCCAGACTTGGTAAAATTCTGAAGTAGTATCCACTCTTCACTCAAAATTGAAGCCTCATTAAAAGTTGTCTACCAAAAACAACTAAGCTAGGGTGCAGTGGGGGAACACTTGAAATGCTCATTAAAGACTCTGAAAGCAGGCAGACTCATTTTGGAAAGTGGGAAAAGCAAAAGAACTGAGCAAAACACAACAGTGGAATCTTATACAGGATGATTAGGCTTATTTGGTGCAGACTCAATTGATAAAGTTCAGCTGGCCGTCCTTGGTAACTACCTTGTGGTATAGTGATTAGTCTGGATTTAAAAATTGGCATTTTAAATTATTAATAATATTGTTTGTGATCATTATTGTACCATTCCTAACAATAGTATAAGTAATTATCTCTAATCACCACAGTGCTGTTTACAAAGCACTTACTGAGTGCTGGTCCAGTGAAGGTGCTGGGGAGCTGGAATCCTGGAATTCATCCAAGTGTAGACTGGAAGGTGTTCCATGTACACAGTCCCACTAGTCTTCAAAACCTTTTCTTAGCAAGAGCTGAGGTCTTTGTTCCTTCTTATAATCATCCAGTTGTTCGTTGTGTCTTCCTGGATGGTGTATCTGGATGGTTTAACTTTAGAAAAGGAGAGAGCAATCCCTCTGCCAGCTGCCAGCCCCCTGGCAGCTGAGGAACAGGTCAGCAAGCAGGGGCCTGTCCTGCAGTTCACACACTGATTGTAGTTCCTCTTTGGTCGATGGTCGTGTGCAGCATGTGGAGGATTATGAGAATCAAAACTTTTTAAAGAAAACCTAAAAAATAAAATAGGAAAAATTTTCTACCAAAAAAAAGAAAACATAAGCAAATGTTCCTAATATTTATCATTTTTTGGTTTAGTTCATGCTAACAGTCTGTTTATTGATGCATCCTAGAAATAATGGGTCAAGTATCTACTTTGTGTCAGGCCCTGTAATGTGCAGAACCTTGAGATCACTTTCAATGAGCTGGATAATACCTCATTTGAGGCCTTCAGGAAACCCACCAGACTCTGGGCAACAACCTGATTATCCTTTTAGAGAATCCTCAGAGACCTCAATGGTCACTATTGACATTTTGAGCCATTTTAATCCAGCCTAGAACAAGCAGATATTATGTGGGCATGGGATCAGGTTTTATCATCTGCAGGCAGAGGTACAGCTGGTTCCTCCCAGAGGAGAAAGAGAGAAATGAGAAAGCCATTTTCAAATCCAGTCGGCCGGAACCAGAGGGAAGGAGAAAATATTCTGGCAGTTTTTAAATGCACTGTCCAAAGTATTTTGCACTTGAAAAAGCAACTAAACTGGTAAGATGAATAGTTGGATTTCACTGGATTGCCTCAAGTGTAAAATGGTATGGCCAAGTGTGTTAGTCAGTTTTTCATCACTGTGACAAAATACCTGAGAAAACAACTTAAAAGAGGAAAGATTTATTTGGGCTCATGGTTTTAGAGGTTTCAGTTCATGCTGACTGGTTCTGTTATTTCTGGACCAGTAGTAAGGCAGAGCATCATGGCAGAAGGACAGAGGTGGATAAGTCTTGTTCTAAGGGACAGAGAGACAGACCAAGAAAGTATAATCCCTACAGAGAAATGCATCGCTAAGGATTATGCTTTACATAAGTCTCAATTTTGTTTAAATTTCATTCTTTTAGACAAATTGGATTTTGCTGGCTATTACAAATAGTAATATATCCCATTGTATATGAGCTTCCTATAAACTGTTTTGACACAGAAGGGTTAATAATGGCTTAGAGTCTTAAGATTAATTCTATTGTAGCATTTTTTAACAGCATCAATTAGCTATTTTTACTGCAACTCACTTTAGGAAATGCCATTAAGATAAATAAGAAACACAAGTTGCTATTTCATTATGGAGGCAGGTGCAGAATGGGACTGAGTGGTAAGGACAGGGTGTGAAGAAATGCAGCAGATGATAGCCACTCAATGAGAAGTTTTGAGTTAAAAGTAATAATAGCAGTCAAATAGAGCAGGTGTGTAGTGTGATTTGGGGAGCTCTGGATATGTTTGAAGTTCTGACTTAAACTATGCTCGAGAGGAAGAGTGAATGGAGAGATAAAGGCTGCAGATATTTGGAAGAAGATAAGTCCAAAGGAATTGGAGCCATGAAATGGGGGGCATGGGAGAAAGATATAACCCTTGGGATCAGGAGAAAGGAGAAGCTGGGGTAGGGACTTGGCACTGTCTGGCTCTGTGCCCCACTAGTCACAGAATACCCAAAATGCACCTGGATTCAACACTTCATGGTTTTCCCTTCTAAAGTCTTGTACCTTAAAATCTATGCATGCCACATAGATTTGATCATATGCTTTTCTCTATAAAATACTTCAATGGTAGGGAGGGGGCGGTGGGAAGGGGGAAGAAATGACCCAAACATTGTAGGCATAAATGAATAAAAAAATACTTCAATGGTTGTTTATTAAACTATTTTTATAGGGCTGATGGAGTGACTCAAGTGGTAGAGCTCCTGCCTACCAAACATGAGGACATGAGTTCAAACCCCAGTACCACAAAAAAAAACCCACTAAAATAAATTATTTTTTCTAAACCCTGACTTAGGAAGTACAGCCCCATTTCCTACCACTTTTTGCTCCACCACTCTTATCTACTATATTCTGGCCTCCCCATAGTTTAAGAGTATGGTGCCTGATCAGCAACAGGAATCTCCTGTGGGAACTTGTTAAAAATGGAAAATCTCAGATTTACTAAATCAGAAACTCTGGAGGAGGGGCCTAGCAATCTGCATTTTGACAAGGCTTCCAGGGAATTCTGTTGCATGGTCAAGTTTGAGAACTATTCATCTAGTTTTACTGAACCACTGGCAGTTCTCCAAGCCACGCTGTGTGTTGGACATTTCAATGCCTTTGAACAGGTCATTCTCTGACCAGAAGTCCTTTCTTTCTCCCATTCCTCTTTTGAGAGTCAACTCCTCTGTAAACCATGTTCTGGCCAGCCCAGGTGACTGCCTGTCTCCCTCTGTGCTTCCGTGGAAGCCAGTAAACACTAGTACCATTCGTGTACCATTCTTCAATTATAGCTCATAGTTTCTGTGTCTGTTCCCTCAAAATACAACAAACTCCCCAAAGTAGGGTGGCTGTTTGTTTTGTCATTGTGAAGGGGCTCAGAAAATGTTTGCTGAATTGAAATGTTATTGAAAATAAAGCTTAGGGAGAGGAGAGAAAAGGAAGGTGAAAGTGTGCAAGAGATCAACAACCACCACAGTATAACAGCTGACAGTGAGCATGCTAGCTTCTATGCTAATGCTTCATGGTAATTGTGCCATACACTCCTCCCAACAACTTTGTAGGCCTTATTCCCCTCATTTAACAGAGTAGCAAACTAAGGCTCCTCCCCAACTGTGCATGGTAGAGCTGAGATTCACTCAAGAGTCTGTGCTCTTAACCCTCCAGTCTGAGAGAGCTGAGAGCTGTTTGGAGCCATTACAAATATTCACAAGTATAATAAACATTTCCTCAGTGACTGCTTTCTGCCTGACTGAGAATACAAATAGGAATGCAGAGCAGAGCACAGCAGATAAAACAACGGTCAACTATAATCCTGACCTTGAGAGACTACATTTTACCAAGGAAGAGGCATCTGTAAATCAGTATGTATGATTCATCTAAGGACAATATCTGAGGAATATTCTAGCAACAGTCGGGATGGATTTGTTCTGCCAGAGGTGACGTTTTATTTGCATCTTGAAAGATGAGCAAAGCAGAGAAGTAAGAGAGGATGACAGCCAAGATTGAGGACAGAAGGAAACACAGAAATGGTGTAAAGGAGGCACAAGCGTGTGAAGCCTGCAGAAGGGTGTGCTGTCCTGTAAGGCTGGCCTGAGGAGTGTGGGTGGACACTCTGGGCTAATTTATTCTCTGTGTGCTCCCAGTGTGCTTGCTGCTCTGCAGAACCAGAAATAATGCCACATGTCATTATTTGCTACGGTTCTGGGTGTGAGTCTATTAACCAGAGTAGTTATTTAAAGTTATTACTTGGGAACAGTGGAAAAAGAAAAGTATCCATAGAAATCAAAATGTTGGAAGGCCAAGTGGGTATGGTAATAAATTTTTATGGCACAAGTGATGAATTCAAAGACCGTGGGATTAACTGGCTTCTCCAATGGAGTATAAACAAAGAAAAAGACAAGCATGGGGCTAATTTCTGTGACAGTTAGGATTAGGCCCAGCAGCAAGGGATGCATACCCCACAACAACAGCAGCTTGACCAACGAAGACACCTCAGAGAGAATTCCAGAGGTAGGTAGATGGGCTGTGGCAGTTCTGCTCCATGGAACCTTCCCGCTTACTGCTCCTCCTTCTCTTGAGTATGATCCTCATCTTCATAGGCCAAGATGGTGACTGTCACATCTAATTCTGGGCCATAGGGTGAAGAAGGGAGCAAAAGAAAAGGGACAAAAACTGGATGCCAGATTAATCTTTAAAAAGTTCTTGGAAACTCTCACATGGTATTTCTGTTTATATGCCACTGTCCAGGCCACATATAACTGCAAAAGATGAAGAAACGTAATCACCAACTGTCATTAGTTTAATCAGGAAGGAGACAATTTAAAGTGAAGGCAGTCTGTACCTTTGCCCGCAGATGTATGGGGAGAGTATCAGAGGATGAAACTGGGATGTTGGGAGCCCAAAGGGGAAAGATTTATGACAGGCCAGGGAATTCAGAATTTTCCTTGCCGGCAATGAGGAACCATTGGCAAGATTTCAGCATCAGAGAAATTTGAACTGAGCTACGTTTTATAGCCATTTTCTTAACACCACATGGATAAGTTCTGGTGAATGCTACTGTGACCAAGAAACAGGTAGAAAGCGTCTTACAGTCCAAGTGAGAGAGGATGAGGACCTGAGTTAGGGAAATAACAATGGGATGGAGAAAGAAGGATGGAAAGGTGAGACATTTTGGGAAAGAAGGGACAGACTTTAGATGATGGAGGAGGGAGAACATGAGTTTGGATGACAACAGAATTTTGGCTTGGGCAATTTGGTAAATGACAATGCTATTAACCCAAATCAAGAAAAGAATACAGAGAATGAAGGAGGCTGCTAGTGGTGGGACAATGTGATTTGTTTGATTTGGGCTGTGCTGAGTTTGGGGCACCTGTTGTGTGGAAGATGTCTGACAAGCTGACAAAAATATGTGACTGGAGCCTGGTGCTGATGGTTCACACCTGTGATCCTAGCTACCCAGGAGGCACGGATCAGGAGGATCACAGTTCAAAGCCTGCCCAAGGCAAATAATTTGTGAGACCCTATCTCAAAAACACTCTATCAAAGAAAAAGGGCTGGTGGAATGGATCAAGGTGAAGGACCTGAGTTCAAACACCAGTAGCACAAAAAAAAAAAAAATGTGTGTGTGTGTGTGTGTGTGACTGGAGAGAAGCCAGGGTTGGAGGGATCAATTCAGAAGTGTGTGGGTTTAAATGACAGTCGCAGCGATGAGTTTGGAGTGGCTTGCCAGAAAAGAATGAGGGAACAAAGTCAAGGATGAAGTCCGGAGAGGCCTCAGGTGTGTGGTCCTCAGCAAAGCCCATCCAGTAGGAAGGCTCTTTGGGAATTGTAGGAAGGAGATTTGAGGTTGTGACAAATCCCCTTCCTAGACTTCTAGGACCTGGGTCAAGTCTATTTAGGGAAAACCACTAAAGGCGTTTTCTTTCCCACGTGGAGATACTTTAATACCAACTAATTTCAAGTATGGGAGGAAAGTCATCTTTAAGGTTGAGGCTTCCATTTCTACTCTGTAATACGGTGCCCAGAAAAACACTTGTCTTCCCATTGTCCAAGGAGCTGCCTGTAATCATTCTGCCGGATCTGGGAGGGGACAATGTTAGCAGATTGAGATAGTCATTTCAGGCAGTGATTGATTACAGCAGCTCTCTTACAAACTGCTTTTAACTTCTGGGTGATTTTTAAATTTTACTTTTGAATTAGCATACATTAATGGTAAGAGGGGTTTTCATTCCACACATACATACAGTGTACTTTGAATGTGCGCATCCCCTCTGTTGTATTTTCATTCTCTACCCTCCTTTCTGGGTGATTTAATGCCCTCAGAATTGCTTTCAGGAAATGGGAAGTTGATTGTTGGTCCTGGTATCTGCTTCAGTTCTAGGAAAGGTTTTTAAAATCTGCTTGTGTGTAGCACCCTTTTACTTTAAGTGATTCATCTTGTCCTTTCCCTTGTCCTTTTCCACCTCCACTCTTTCTTTCCTGCTCATCTCTTCTTCCTCCTCTTTCCTCTCATTTTAAGCTATTGGATAGCACAGCCCACTCTCTAAGCCTTGCTTTCTTGCAATTCAATGGCTATAATTTGGAAAAGATTTTAAGTCAAAGAATATATCAAAATAGTCCATTCACTAACAGAACACATTTAACTGACAAAAATCCAAGTTAAAAAGAAATCTAAATCATCTAGAAAATACTATAAATCCAAGCCCATCAGAAGCAACAAAATAATATAAAATTAAAGTAATTGGTATACTTAAATAAATTGGAAAGTTTGGTTACACAATTCATGTGGGATCTTAGAATTAGTATAAATTCAGACAAATATCTAATATTCCTCACCTCAGTGTACTTGGCTATGTTCACTGATACTCATCATGCTTGGCCCTAAAATATTTTGAGAAAAGATTCCACCAAAAAAGATTCAATTATAGTCATTGAGCTCTGGTAACTAAGATAGACAAATGGATAAAATGCAAGTTATCAGAACATTTTCACTTGCGGAAAAGAAAAAGGGAAATATACTAAAATATTTTGCAAAGCAAAATTATTTTTAACACAGTCCTTACTCTGAGCTCATATCCTTTTTATTGTTATCAATGTGTCCTTTCTTTTGTAAAGACAGCAGTGCCAGTAGATGACCAGATCGTTTTCTATGACCTTACTTGGCAAAATCAAAAATTGGCACACCAATGCCACTTCCTAAAGTTATTTTGGAATTTTTACTTGCTGGTGAAATGTCAAAGTCTGGGAATTCATGGAGGAATGCACTGCACACCCCCCATAAGCTTGGAAACAGTTTTCTCTCCATTTCCTGACAGTTAGGCCAGTCTGGTTCTCCGTGGTCTCACTCACTCCCTGTGGCTTATCATACAAGCTGGTGAAGTAGGTGAACAGTAAGAATCTGTTAGATATGGGGCCCACAGGGAATAAAGGGCTTAAACAGAACTCTTGGTTGTTCACTCCATTTGTCATAAAAATTAAATATTTCAATTTACTTCAAAATTGTGATTCTTTTGGAGTGTGGCTCAAGTGGAAGAGCACCTGTCTAAAAAGTATGAGGTCCTGAGCTAAAATTGTCTGGTACTGCTAAAATTGTGATTTTTGAAAACACATGTATTTTAGAAAAATCATTTCCATATACAAACATCAAACCAGATCATCCCCAAAGGGCAGCAGGGCAGGGCAGTCTCTCAGGCTTGGCGTGCTAACCCCAAAGTTCTGAACAAACATCCCAAGCAGGCCTGGATTTGGGGTTCCATATGCTGAGAGTGAGCATCAAGCCCTTCTCCTCTAGCAAGGAAAGGAAGAGTTAAAATCTCCATCTACGTAACTCCTTGTAGGGATTCAGCTTGACATGACTTCAGCCATCTTTGTGCTAACTGCTATTTTGCCTGCCAGGTGATTCTGGCATGTATCCCAAACCCTATAGGAAAAGCAAAGTCATTATGATAGTCTGCCAAACATGTCATGCTGGCCACTGACTCGGACGGTTTCTTAACCGACATGGGACATGTTAGGAGTTTTTAAGAAAGTCCAGGTACATTCTGCTTGACTGGGGCTCACCTTTGTCTAGCTTTGCATATCAATTTTGGGGTGCTGGGATCCTCCTCTTTCTTCTGTCCTTAAGCCCCTAGCAAACTGCACTTTGTATAATCCTGGATGTACCTGTCTCTTTTTTGATCTCACGGCATCATCTACTTCTGGTGGTTTGTCCATGTACATTGCGACCTGAAACACTGCCAAAGACAATAACAGCTCTAGGTTGGTTAGAACAAGTTTTAAATCAGAACTTGAGTTCTCTGATCTCTAAAATCAAAGAAACATTTCAAAATTGCTTTTTAAGAATAAAAAAAAAATGTCTTTTCCTGTAGGTTTTTTGAGCCAGAGTCTCCATAGCACTGTCATCATGATTCTCTTGTTCTTTCCCAGAGGCCAGTGGGGCATCACCTCGTAAAACTGCTTCTGGAGCTGTGAACACAGTCAGAAGCCTGGACATTATAATCACTGACCACAGAGTCACAGACTCCTCTTCCCGGGAGATCCAAAGTGCTGCTTGATGGAGGGAGATGATGAGTCAATCCAAGCAAGTAAGAGCACCCAGAGCCACCACCCAGAGTTAGCCTGCTTATGTAAAAGTGAGAACAGCCCCAAGAGTAGATAGCATAGCCATATTTTCTTTTGTATTGGAACCTAATGGGGCAGGGAGACATAGAAGTAAAGAGGACTACTGGGGATAAGGAGGGGAAGGAGGAAGACGGAGTAGGGAGGAGGATAAGAAAGAGTAACAGAGGGAATGCGTATGATCAAAGTACATTAGCTGCATGGATGAAAATGTCCTAATGAACCCCCTTTGTACAATTAATGTACATTTACAAATAAAAGAATGAAGCCAGGCACCAGTGACTCACACCTGGAATCCTAGCCACTCAGGAAGCAGAGATCGGGAGGATCGAGGTTTGAAGTCAGCCTGGGCAAAAAAAAAGTGAGATCCTATCTTAAAAATAATTAATACATACCAGCTATTCATCTGATAAGGGACTAATATCCAGAACCTACAGGGAACTCAAGAAACTCAACCCCTCAAAGAATCAACACCCCAATGAAGAAATGAACACTTGAATTGAATAGGGAATTTTCAAACAAAGAGGTACAAATGGCCAATAAATACCTGAAGAAGTGTTCAACTTCCTTGGCTATAAAAATGCAAATTAAAATTACACTAAGATTTCATCTCTCCCAGTTAGAATGGCCATCTTCAAGAGCAAAAACAATAACAAGTGCTGGCTAGGATGTAGTGAAACAGGAACCTTTATACACTATTGGTAGGAAGGCGAATTAGTAAAACCACTATGGAAAGCAGTGTGGAGATTCCTCAAAAAACTAAAAATAGAACTGCCATATGATCCAGTGACACCACTCCTGGGTATATAATCCAAAGGAACATAAATCAGGATACAGTAGAGATACTTGAACACAGTGTTTATCACCGCACAGTTCACAATAGTCAAGCTATGAAAATAACCCAGATGCCCTACAACTGATGAATGGATCAAGACCATGTGAGCAATATATCTATATATATGACTTTTACCCAGCCGTAAGGAAGAATGACACCATGTGGTTTGAAGGTCAATGGATGCAGTTGGAGGACATGATGTTAAGTGAAAGAACATCAGAAAGATAAAAGCCACGTTTTCTCCTATGTGGAAGATAGATCCAAAAGATAAACATATACAAACATGATCACATATAAATATATATGTAGACCATGTTTGTAATAGTAGAACTACACTATGGAACTCTGGGAAGGAGGGAAAGGGAAAGGAGGATGATAGAGTGTCAACAGTATTGTAAAACATAACATCTGTGAAGGTACAGGATATAAGGATATGTATTGAAAGCTGTTGAAAATGGGAGGTGGGAGGGGGCAAGGGAGAGCAATGAAGGGGTTGAATAGACCAAAGTAAAGTATACTCCCAGTAGGGATACAATGAGAAACTCCTTTGAACATTGAAAGAGAAGACTATAAAATAGGTACAGTATAGCGGGGACCCGGGTACCTGTGGGAGGGGAGGGTGAACAAAGGAAATTAAGGTAAGGGAATATGGTTGATAGACTTCATATAGTTATACAAATAGAACAATGAAACCTCTTACTATTGCTTTAAGTGGGGTGGGAGGAGGTTGAGGAGGGGAGATGGTGGGGGTGATCTAACCAATGTACAAGGTGAGCCTATTTGGAACTGTCACAATGAATTCCCCCCCTCCCGTGCAACAAATATATCCTAATAAAAAAATAAAAATAAGAATAAAATACTCAACAGAAAAAAGAGGCTGGCAGAGTGACTAAAGTGGTAGAATGCATGCCTAGCAAGTGTGAGGCCCTGAGTGCAAACCCTAGTACCGCCAAAAAAAAAGGTGAGATCCTAGATTTGATCTCAAACACCACCACCCTCCAATAAAAAAAAAAAAAGACAAAAGTAACATACGCACACATATATTTTCATTGCAGAACAATTAACACAAGAATCACAATTCCACCACCTAGAATTTACCATGGTTAACATTTTTATTACTCTTTCCAGTGGTGAATGGATGGTTGATGAGATGGACAAATACAGATATCCACACAATATGCTTATTATATGTATAAAAATGCACTAAAGAGCCCATTACTCCTAGTTGTCTATTGTAGGGTGGGGGGAACTCGATAAGGTGGTGAAGAGACACTTATTTTTAAGTACAAAGACGTTATTGGATCTTTTCACAATTACATATTACTGCTTGTATTACTTTCCTACTTTTTAAAAATTGTAAATGCAAGGAGGCAGTAGCTGTTGGGAGCAGTGAGGTCTGTTGGGGGCTCCATGGGGGGCAGGGGTTGACCACCGGGACGCAGGGCCCGGGAGCTCCGGACCAGGGGGAGATGAGTGACAGGCGGCCCAGGGTTGGGAGGGGCCGCTGCGCGGTGGGCGGTGCCGCGCGCGCGCACTGGGGGCGCCGGACTGAAGGGTGCAGAGGAGTATTTTTTTAGAACGACCGCGTCGTGGGTCCGCTCCATTGGATTCAAAATGCTTTCACCTCCGCGTTGGCTCTTCCACGGCCATGGGTGGGTCTCCCTTTTCTCCTTCACTGGAGAAGACAAAGAAGACACGGAAGCACCAAACCAAGGAAAGGAGAGGACGCGGGCGCCCGGCCCAACGGCGCCCTCTGCCGGCGCGGGGCGGCGGAGCTGGCCTGCAGGGAGGGCCTGATTCACCGAGCCCGTGGCCGTCTCCTGCGGTGCTGAGATAATAGATTTATCATTTCCACTTTCCTGTCTCCCCGTGATTTTTTTATTGTAATCATTTTTAGCATGTTAATTGTAAGAATACATGGAATTTGCTGATATTTCCATGCATTTATATACTGTGCCTGGGTCACATTCACCCCACCCTTCTACTCTCTCCTTTCTCTTCCCATTCCCCTGAACCCCTTTCTCAGTCCCCAGTAGTCTCTCTTCTACTTTCAGGTTATTTAATTGATTGATTAATTTCAGTGGTTTCCATACATGAGAGAAAATTTGAGACACTTGTCTTTCTGTGTCTGGCTTGTGTCGCTTGACAAGATGTTCTCCAGTTCCATCCATTTTGTGGCAAATGACAGGATTTCATTCTTCTTTAAGTCTGAGTAATACTCCAATGTATTACTTCTGTTGATGGGCACCTAGGCTGATTGCATTCTTCTGTTGATGGGCACCTAGGCTGATTGCATACCTTGGCTATTGTGAATAAACAAGAATATGAAGAAGTTACTTTTGTATGCTGACTTCATTTCTTTCATCTACACACCCAGGAGTGGTCCAGCTGAATGATAGGGTAGTTCTGTTTTTGGTTTTTAAGGAAACTCCATGCTGTTTTCTATAGTGACTATACTAATTTACATTCCTCACCAGCATTTGTTGTTGGGTTTGTTTTTGTTTTTTGTGATAATCATTCTACCTGGAATGAGATGGGAGTCTCATTGTAGTTTTAACTTGCATTTCCATGATGGTTAGAGATATTGAACATTTTTTCACATTTTTATGAAATAAAAAGAAACTTTTGAAAAGTGTCTGCTTCAGATCATTTGCCCATTTTTTACTGGCTTACTTGGCTTTTGTTCATGTTTTTTGAGTTGTTTAAATCCTCTGTTTCTTGTTTTGCTTTGTTTTAACCAACATCAATTATTTTTCAAGTTATCCAAAATAATGCTTATTTATTACAAAAAAAATTGGAAAGCACAGAAAAGCATAAAGAAAAAATAACAAAGCATATTTAATCTCATCCTTCAGAGATTAGCACATTTGAAGTATTTCTTTTGTGTTTGTTTTTTGTAAACAAACCATGTATATAATAGCAAGTATCTATTTAAATGAACTGGGTGATCTATTGGAAGAGTCAGACCTGGTGTCCAACTGGCCCCACTGGAGAAAACCCAGAACACCAACAGCAGGGAGTTGGAGCTGTCTGCCCTTAAAAACAGGCCTGGTTGCCTCTTAGTTTGATCCTTCTGGTCCCCAAGGAAGCTTGTCTTTTGCTCTTTGACTGGGGTTACATAAGCTAAAGTTACCCTTTCCTGGGGACAGGTAGGTGGCCATTGGGTCTGGAGGAAAGAGGAATTGGTCTCCATGTTAATTTTCAATAACTGGAAGACTCAGAATTTTCACCATGCCATGGAGCTCAGCCTCCATCCCTGCACCTGGTCCCGAGCTGTTCCTGCAGCTGTCCATCCACCACGTGTGAATCTCCTGCTGCCCTTTAAGGGCCTTTGCACTTTTTCCTTCACTTGGCAGAGTGCTGAAGTCACTATGGTCGCTGTCTTCTCTCCCTTTATACACCTCACATAATCACGTTGCTGGT
Source organism: Castor canadensis (assembly GCF_047511655.1). Classification (NCBI taxonomy): domain Eukaryota; kingdom Metazoa; phylum Chordata; class Mammalia; order Rodentia; family Castoridae; genus Castor; species Castor canadensis. The sequence continues at coordinate 91,295,577 of NC_133392.1, read as the reverse complement.
TTGCCATTGTCACCCCAGAGAAGGGAAAAAGCAAAGCAAACTTTCCATATGCAGCTCTGGCAAAACCTTCTGCCCTTCCTTCCAGCTAGACTGGGACCCCTAGGCCAGACTCTTTACGGAAATTCTGAAGTGGCTTCTCTGCTGTGTGTGGTTAGGTTTTGGGTTAGAGTCATTGGTTTGGAGTGGAGCATCTATTTTAAAGTTTGCATGAGGTGTCCTGGGCTCTTCTCCCTCACCCTGACTTCCCCTCTTCCCTTTTGTTTCCTCCCTCCTCTCCTCTGGTCACCTGCAGCCTGGCAGAGGCTGAGGCAAACAGAAAACCCTGAGAAGACCCATCCATGGAGTTGATGATGTGACGTGTGGAGGGGTGAAGTCAAATCCTCCAACCTTGATAGTCCTGTGAAATCTCTCATGAGATCTACATTGCTCAGCAGTGCTTACTCCATTAGATTTTCCTCTAGGGGAGTATGGGGAAGGGCTGAGCTCCCATTCCAGTGGGAATTGAGTGAGTAAAGGCTTCAGTAAGTAAAAGCAGCTCCTGATAGCACTGGGAAGACTGAGCAGACCTTGCCTGAGCTGACCGGTTTTCATTTTTATAGAGTCAGTGAGGGAGGGAGAAAATGTGCAGTCCTCAGAGTCTACATTTGTCTTAGGCTTCTCATTAGCTGTGTGCTCGTAAGATAATTACCTTACTCTGCCTCAGTTTAGGTTCTTCATCTCTAAAAGGGATAATAGTATTCCCTGAAGATCATGCTTCTATCATGTGGGACTCAAATGGGCTGAAGGAAGCTGCATTTGCAAATTTTCTAACCTTGAAAGCGTTACAAACGTCTTCACATGTGATTCTTCTGCAGTACTGCTGAAGCCTGCAAGCTGGCAATATGGACAGCCTGATGGAGAGGGTGTGTGGCTCAGCCTTGAACTGGTGGTGTCTCCACCATGTAGTGGAAGCATCTCACACCTGTCAATCAAAGACTGTACTGGAATTGATCTTATTGCAATTGAAAAACCGAGGCTCAGAGAGATTAAACAACTTGCCCAGAGGAACACAGCTCTGCCACGACAAGGCCAGATCTGGTATGTAGCCCAGTCCTCCCACCATCTCCAGTAGAGATAGGAAAGAAGTATTCCCTTGGGACCACACTGGGATGTTACTGTGTCCTATGACTGTGTGTCATGCTGAGGAAGGGATGGAAGATCTCAGACCTTGAGAGTTCAGTAGTGGGAGGATGAGACCATTATTCCTTATGTGCTTAGTCTTTTTCTTTTAATAATGCTTTTCGCATGCATAACAAAGCTGAAACATGCATTTGGAAGCCTTTCGAAATTTTTATAGAATTTCAAAATAGACAATAGACTGCCTCTGCATTAAATGAGTCACTTCACATTCAAATTCCCTCTACATTTCTCAGAATAGGGGGGATGATTGTCTCTCTCAGGGCCTTGGTATAGAGATACTCTGACCTGACTGTTGCAAATATTGATCGACCAGCTCAATGCTAAACACTTGCAAGTTGGCAGCTTTCTTTGCCAATTCCAGAACTAAGTACTGGGCTGTGTTAGGACAAAAGCAGCCCAGTAATACTTTACTTGGATACTAGACTTGACCTAACAGAGGATGATCCTCTAATTTTGGTCTGACTGAGCAACCAGCAAGAATATTTTCCATGAAGTCACATAGCATGTACCTGGCCTTATACTTATGTGTGCACATGTTGTCATTTGTAAGGCTGTCTCTCAACATAAGAGAATTGCATCCCCCCCCCAGATGGCGTAATCTGCCATAGTAGCCTTTTAACAGTCAAACTGGACTTTGAAAGCACTCATCCTCTGACTGCCCAAGTTTCTCCTGGGGTGTAGATCAGTAGGCAAAGATAGTCGCTCCGCAGTTGCAAACAAGAACCAGAAACATTTAGAGATGACGGCTGGGGACAGAACAAGGTGGAAATGCAGTGTTCTGGGAGTAAACACAGATGGTAGCAGGGAGGGTTTTTGAAATTCTCTTAAGGATTTTTTTTTTTAACCTGCTTATTTAAATAACTCACCTAAAGTGAGAACTTTCACAGTAGGATTGAATTTTCTCTTTTTCTTGGGTACAGAGGATGATAACCAGTGTTTTTGCTCTCTTTGCCAGGGCTCTGTTGTGTTTAGGGACAAATCTTGCAGGCTGTGACTCCTGTTAACCATGAGCACAGTTCAAGGAGTAGTTCTGACACACACAGAGGTGTGGGGGTGTTACTGGCACTGCCATCCCCGTGCTGAGCTCTGGGCTCCTAAAGAACTACTGTCATGGGTCATTTCTTGATGCTTCCTAGTCTATTATTTTTTCTACTAGCCCTCGCTAGGTGATGTCCATGTGTGTAACACACACTGCATGCTGGCAGTTAGACTGCAACTTTCTATCCCTTCCAAAACTAATGAAACACATTGTGTGGGAATGACAACAGAGATCAACTTGAATTTCCCCCCAAGTGACATTGGGAAAGGAATTCACTCAGAAGCATTAACACTTTATTGTCATTAATTTCTTGTTGCATAGCTGTGGGTGAGAACCTCTGACTTGGTCCTTGGGATTGGGATTCCACTCAGATGCTGAGAGGACTAGAGTCTGACTGTGGGTCTGGGGTCCTGGTCACTTCCACAGGCCTCACTAACTTTATCTCCTGGTGGGCCCTTTGCTCTGTATTTCCAATTATATGTTGGCTCCTTATTTTATCAGGGCACATTTCTAATGCTCTTTCAATGATTTGTTACATGAGTTTCCAGATTCTCCTTTTGTTACTTCCTCTTGGGTTGCCATCACTTATATTCAGAATCAAACCTGAGTTTGCTGTGGTAGAACTCAAATGGCTGGTCATGCCCCTTAAGGATCAGTCTAGCAGTTAGGATGGTGGTCTCATGGTCAAGCCCTCAAAAGAATATTTTGCAAAACTCACATGACATTCCATTCAAAATCATTTTCATTAGTTTACATACTCTCTATGACTGCTTTTATGCTAAAATGACAGGCCAAATAGTTGTGGTGAGGCCTGTATCCTGTCATTGCTTGGCAGCACTGCTCGGTTGTCACTGTGCACTAATTGCAGTTATAATATAATAATGCTTCAAATGCCACAAGTTTCTCCATACTGTGACATTTTGAGATTCTTTTTTTATACTCAAAAAATCCAGTTTATTTTAAACTTATTTATTCAGCCAGAACTTTAAAAGAATGAAATAGAACAGAAACATCATAATAAGAGAGCATTTTGTTAAATTTCATCGTTATGTGTGTGTGTTTTAGATCATGATGTGGAATGCATTTTGTTTTTTAAAGCAAAAGATATAATTTTATTGCAAATAAATCTAGCACACCGATAACCAATGAACTGGAGGAGAGGCAGAATGATCTCGAGTTGGAGGCCAGCTTGGGATATAGTTTAGGGATGGGAATATAGCTCAGTGGTGGAGTGATTGTTAAAATTCTTATTATCTGTGTATACCCATCATGACAAAAAAGAAATGTGGGCTTTGAATGTTGCATTCCTAAGGAATAGTGGAATGTGAATTATTTTGTTATTAAGTAATATTTAAGTGTTGTTTTGTTATACGTTCATACTATTACTAGGCTGAACGAATGTAACATGTTGACATCAGACTGAGAATTTATCACGGTATATACAAGTCATGGAAAAGCAACTGCTAGAAAAAAATTTTAATTTTATATAAAATACCTTTTCAAGGTAGAATTTCTTCAAAATATTAAAAATTAAAACAAGACTGTAACAAAACTAACTTTCCAGGTGGCTGATTTGTTAGTCAAGGGAGAAAAACTGTTAGTTGCTGTAGCTGAAGCAACTTGTCCAGACAAAATGAACTTATTTAAGACTGTTAGGTTTCTGGCAAGAACAATTAGTCAACAAGTTGGGAATATCAGAATATCCTGATCAATAAACAATCTAAAAAACCAAGGAAAGTGATTCTGAAGATTTATCCTCTGCTTTTGATGAATCAACAGATATTATTAATACTGCATAATACTTTACTCAAGGAGTCAAAGACAAATTTGAAGTAACTGAAGAATTACCCTGAATAAATAGTTGATGTGGAACCATTACGGGTGATAATTTTTTCAAGGATAACAAGAAACAGTATTTAGTACAATATGAAGTAGAATCTACTAAGATGTTATAATTGATGGTAATAAAATATATGTGCAGAAGCAGGTATCGTTAGAAAGAGTTCAATCTACTTGGATCTATTCTGTGATGACATTGTAAGGCAGCTATTTGTTATTGAACTGATTATGCTATCAGTAAACTCCATTCTCATGGACTAGACTATAGTTGATTCCTTGCTTGCTTATGAGAAATAGAAAATGGATGTCCTGGTTTCCCAAGTCATACATTGGTTTGATGGTTTAGCAGTGGTGAAATTTTATTATAATTTTTGAGCTCAGGGCCAAGATTGACATTTTTCCAAACAGGAAAAAAAATCTATTTTTGAACGCTGAATGGCTTTGGAAATTAACTGTTGCTATAGACTTGATAATGTGTATTACAGAATTCAGCCTAAAATTACAAGGCTTAGATGTGAAAATTAATTTGCTGTAAAATCATTTGACCACAACTAAATGAATCCATTAAATACGTCATGCTGCTTTATCTACTTCCCATGTTGTCAAAAGTTAAAACAAGAAGTGAGATTGTCATTGCCACACATATTTGGAGCAGATACATGTTCTGGGATCTAAGTATTACTCCTGTAGCACTTTTCAGACCTTAATGCAAGTGCAAAGGAAATTTCTGTTTTTCAAGGTCCATTAACTGTGTAATTGAAGAGTTTCCACCACCTTGGAAGTAATTAATTTTCAATACAAGAGGCAAATATCCAGGCAAGAACCTAATTCTGTACCTGCCTTTCAAGCAACGAAAATGCTCAATTAAATCCTGGAGAGATGTTGGCATTAGTATCTTCTGCATTTTTAAGGTGAAATGTGTAAAATCTCAGTGCAGATCAGCATTAACCAATGTATATTTATAATTAATTTTGCTAATAAGGAAAAGTTATTTTATTGTGAATTTTATCAATAAGAGAATTTTAAAAACATATTTTTTTCCATGTTGGCTGTCAGAACAGAACTCAAGACTATTTACTACCTGACCCTTGTCAAAAAGTTTGCCAGCCCAGCTCTAGTCTAATGTATCCTACATACCCAGAACAGGGCTTGACATATTGTAGGACTCTGTAAGTATTTATTAAATGACTTTGTGCTGGAATAAGTAATAAGAGAAATTAAGTAATCATAAGACTGTTGGAATGATCTTTTGAGTTTAACACCGTCAGCGGTAGGAGGGTTCACTTTCCATATCACTTAATTTTAAGATAAACAAAAATAATGAATTTAATAACAGGTTTTTTTGGGAAAATAAGCCAAATATGTTTAATGTACATATTAAGTATAAAACATATTCCAGTTTCAGAAAATTTAAACTGTTAAAATGCACACACATATATAAATATACATAGATATGTATTAATGTGCATGTGAGTAAAAAATTGGGAAATCAGATAATTTTCCATACTTCTTATTCAGTTTGGGTATAACTTTAAATCGAGGCCAAATAGCTAGCCTCTCGTCATCTAAGAACTGGACATACAGCTCCACAGAAATAAAAGTCATCTTGTCTTTTTTCTAGGCCAAGGTTGTATATTCAATGTGATCTGAGTCCCTCCACTTGACTGGGGAGGAAGTGATTTTAAGAATTCACAAATTATATGTTAGGTGAGAGAGAAGTAATGATTAATATGGGAAAGGCTAAAGCAAAGCAGGGTAAAGGAATGTCAGGACTCGGGTGCTTTGCAGTGTAAGTAGGGTTGTCAGAATATCCCTCATTGAAAAACGGTAAGGACTCAAGGAGATAAATGCAAATGGTCAATGAATAAGGGAAAATTCTTCAAGTTAATAGTAAAAGATACAAAAAGTAAAAGAGAACATGAAAATCTTTATAAAAATCAGCAAAAGTGACAATATCAAAAATACCAAATGTTCTCTCATGTAGTGCTAGCAGCAGTGTGAATTCTGCTGAGGGCCATTTGGCAACACACCATACACATACATACCTCTCGATTTAGCTATTCCAATTTCAGGAATTTATCAGAAGCCAAAAAAGGAAGGAAGGAAAGGAAGGAGGGAGAGTGGGAGGGAGGGAGGAAGGAAAAGTGAGTGAGTATGCAAGCTCTCATGCAGTAGAACCACCAAGCAACAACTTAAAATAATGGTGCAGATAAGTATGTATTGGCCTAAAAGATCGCCACTAAAAATTGCTTGTGTGTGTGTGTGTGTGTGTGTGTGAAATTTTCCTGGAAACTCCCTGGATATTTTGAAAGTTTTCTTGCTGGAATGTGGAAATGGTGAGTGAAAAGCAAATGCTGTTTGAGGGTTAGGAATAACATGCAGAGGACTTCCTATAGGATTGAAGAGTGGCCCGTGTCAGGAGGCTCCCCTCATGTGCTGAACATGGAGCCCTGATATCAGGCAGTTTCTGAAGAACCAGCTCACGTTCAAGCCCACTGGGCCTTCTTGTTTCACGCATTGGTTATTTTAATATTTTACTTTAGGTAAATGCCATGCTTTACAGATGGATTTTAATTTTGAAAACAAGGTTTAAAATCGGTTTGCCTTGGTGACTTTACCAGTTTCAATACTTTCCCAAAAGTCTGTCTTATTCAATTTTTACACTAGACATGTAGTGAAGGGGTTCACAGGGAGAAAACTCAGAGGAGCGTATCAGCAACAGTTCTCTCTGAGTTTGCCTCGACTTATTTCTAAGGGAGCATAGGGATCCTGTGCTAGCTGAGGAGTGTCAAGGGTTCTGGATTCACTCTGCCCAATGGGTCTCAGATCCATGCCAGGCCAGCTGTGCTTCTACTGACTCAGTGGGTCAGATCTACCCTAAATTAGAATCTTCCCTAAATCTAATCTAGGAGAAAGAAACATGGTTTTTAACTTAAAACTCTAGTGGTAAAAATATCAACATATCAAACAGAAAACCGTGAAATCATTCTGCTCCCCTTATAAACCTCTAGAAAACAGGCAGGAAGCTGGGTTCAACTTACATTTTGTAAATTCAAGCCTCTAAAAAAACTAAAAATAGGACTATCATATGATCCAGTGATACCACTCCTTGGCATATATTTGAAGGGGTGTAATCCAGGATACAATAATGCCACTGGCACAGCCATGTTAATTGCAATTCTATTACGTTTAATACGATAGCCAAATTTTAGAAACAGCCCAGACGCCCCACAACTAAGGAATGGATTAAGAAAACATGATATATATGTACAATGGAGTATAATTCAGTCATAAAGAAGAATGAAATTAGGTTGTTTGCAAGTAAATGGATGTAACTGAAGAAAATCATGTTAAGTAAGCCAGGCTCAGGACAAAGGTTGCATGTTTTCCCAGATATATTGAGGCTAGACCTGTAAGATAAATTATACATAAATACATACATGATCTTTAAATAGATGAGAGAACATGATTGTATTAGTGGCTTTGAGGAGACTACAGATAGGTAGGAAAGCAAAAGAGAATGAAAGACAGTAAATAATATTGAAATGCAATGCATCTGTGTATGAAAGTAGTATTATGTGATGTACCCTAAAGCTGAATAATGGCGGAGGAGGACGATAGAGAAAGACAAAGCAATAGAGAGGGTTGATCTGAGTAAAGCACAACATATACATGTGGGAAATACCAAGGCGAAACCCCTTTGAACAATCACTATACACTTAAAAAATGAAGGACAGGAAGGTAAAACAGATCCTGACCAGGGGTAAGGACCAGTGGGAGAGGGCAGGGTAAAGAAAGGGTGAAGGAAGGCGGATATGGGGGATATCCATATTTCATGCATGTAGTCATGTATGAAAATAGATCAATGAAATTTGTTGAAATAATTCTAAGGGGAGAGAGGGGAGATGAGGGAGAATGATGGAGGAGGTGAATCTAATTAAGATATATTGTAAGCACATATGTAATTGTCATAATGTATCTTCCCTTTACAACTATTATATGCAAAAAACAAAAAAACCTCCCGAATAAGCAAATAAATATATAAATGAAAAAGGCACAGAGAAACCTAGATTTGGAGACCAAATTCATATTGCATTTCATGCAGGAAGCCTTCCTGCATAACTAGAGACAATATACTGAAACTGTTCTGAGTGAGGAAGCAAGTGGTAAGTCACACACGCCCAGTAGCACCGTCCTCTAAGGGTCAGAATGTCAAAGCCAACTGTGGACTGCAGCTGTCAGCAAAAACTTATTCTCCACATGGCTGCATTACCACTGCAAGCTACACCTGTCAGAGCACAGTTTCCATACAGCTGGGTGAAGATGGCATCTGTCCCCAGGCTTGCTGGAGGAGCCCCACGACTCCCTGTCCCCACCCCTCCTGCCCCAGGCCTGCCATCGGCTGGGAGGGACACCACAATGGCAGCAGTGCAGGCTCAGCAGGTCTTGAATGTTCCTCCCAGGACAACTCACCCCTTACCTAAAATTCACCTATTAAAATAACACTAGAGTTCTTGTCTATCTGTTGATATTAATAGTATTAGAAGGGGTGAATAAAATTCCACATCAATTATATAAAGAAAACAAATGAAGTCTAGCGTAGTGTGCATGACGGTAAAAGACTTGCCTTCAGAGAGGGCAGCAGATTGACTCTATAATGTACCTCAACTGAAAGCCTCAGTAGGATCTCCTTGCCAACACCTTGGAAAGCACGCATAAATCAGAAAGTACACAGTATAAAAACATAGGTTCCCAGATGGCCCATTATTGGCTACATGTTGAGCTTGAAAAGAGGAAATTTAGAGATGCATAAGGACAGGGGGCATGGCTCAAGTTGTAGAGTGCTTGCCTGGCAAGCATGAGGCCCTAAGTTCAAATCCCAACAGACAAGAATAAATAAATAAATAAATGTGGTCCCTTGGGGACCACATTTAAGAATGAATCCATACAGCAATTGCAAGTAGAAGAACTTCACACCCACAGGTCTAAACACCAGGCCTGCTGACTTGACTCCCTCAAGTCATTGTCCACGCAATTACCAGGCTGATCTGTCATTCAAAGTATAGCTTATCACTTATTCCTCTGCATTACATCCTCCAATGCTTTGGGATAATTCTCAGGCTTTCTTGATAGCTTGTCTCTGGTCCCCTTGCTCTCTGCTCTTCATGCTACCCCACACCCGACAGCAAATGGTGGCTTGCACAAGCCCCTTGTGCTGAGCCTTGACTGGTGCTTTAAGATGCAGTTCAGGATACCTAACACCCCGCCACTCTCAGCAACGAGGGAGGTATGTCCTCTGCACTCGTCCTGGGAGACAGGTGATGCCCTCTTAAGGTAGAACCAATTACCTGGGCACCTCCTTTTTGTGCTGAACTCTTGAAGGCTGTTATACAGTGGGTGCTCAATGAGTGTTGGGTAAATTCACTTAGAAAATGCAGATTTTCCTCCTTAATAAGGATTGCTATTTTTCTATCTATATCTTGTCATCTTTGTAACATTTGGACTTCCTAGAAATTCTCCCCTTCCTAAGGATGGCTTCTGACAGCCTCCCGATATTCCTCAGGTCTCTGGCTCTCTTCTCCCTAGAAAGAGCCTGCTTCCACACCTGCTTAGGCAATGTAATATTGAAATCTCTACCCCAGGCTTCTCAGAAGCTCTCCTCTGTGACCTCAATATGTTGATAGCTTCAATAGCCACTGATGTGTTGACTCAGATCTTACTATCTAGTTTAGACTTCTTTTTTGAGCTCCAAACATACATCACATGACTACTTGACATATGAACTTAGATGTCACAGAGCCCCTGAAGTCAACATGTCCAGAACAGGTCATTATCCCTGAGCTGGGGCGCCCCAAAATCTCCCATAGGCCTGATGATTCATAGTGAACTCTTGGGGTTCAGAAAACCTGTTGTGCTCCTGCCTGTAATTTGTTACAGCCAAATCCAGATTAGCTTTGGCAAAGGGAAAGGGCATGGCAAAGTCTAAGGGAATCCTAGCACAGCTTCCAGGTGTCCTTAAATCACAATAATGTAGAGTCACAATAATGACTAACATGCAAAGTGCTGCCACAGGAGTTCACCCAGGCATTGGTGATTGAGGCTCCTGTTGGTAGGTATGCAGAGTCCTTCCATGTGAATGACATGGATTACTATCTCCAACCCATGGGCAGCAACAGGTGTTCATCATAAACCACCTTATTGGGATAAAGTCACCTGGTTGCAGTGGTACAGCATGGCCCAATGCCTGAGGCACATAGAAATACTCTTAGGCAGAATATGCCAACACTCAGAGGCTATTTCCCAGGAGCCAGTGGGGCCAGTCCTAAAGATAGACCTTTCTTGGGAGTACTGTGCAGACAACCCAGGTCTGCTGAGTGAACCACTTCCAGAACAATCTCCAAAGCTGTTCTTCCTTAAAACTATCACTCATCACTACCTGGGCCAAGAACCAGCCTAGGTTGTTTCACTTAATCCCAATATTATTACCTACTCTACCTGTAAACCTACCCCTCCTCTCAACCACTTGTCACTTGAATTACTGAAGCCTGGTCTCTTCTCCATTTTGTTTTTCTTCCAGCAATACTACATGTTACTTCCATCTGGAAGTTAGAATTGTGCAAATGTTACAACAGAAGTATATACAATTAGGGCTGGCAGAGTGTGGCTCAAGTGGTAGAGTACCTGCCTAGAACTAGAATTCAAACCACAGTACTGCCAAAAGATTAAAAAATAAAAAAGGGACTATCCTTTAAAAAATGTGTATACAATTAAGGCATTTGTAATAAATACTTTAACAGAGGAGTGTTCATGGTACTGTGACAAAGCGAGGAAACAGTCCCGTGTCACATTTGTGCTTGAATTATTCAGTATTATTACCAAGCCTTCAGGGTAAGTTCCAAATCCCTTGTAGCCATGAGCCTTTTAGCCTGGCCACTGCCTGCACTTCCCACTGGCCTCCCAAATCCTTCACCATAGCCATTTGTAGTTTCTCCGAAGGTCATGTAGTTCCCTAACATCTGACCTTGAATGTCCTGTTCCTTCTCTCTCTAATGCTCACTCTTCAATTTTTAGCTGAAGCATCCTCTCTGATCCCCTTCCCCTCAGTCCAAAATGCTGCTCCCTTTTTCCGCTCTTGGCACTCAAGACACCCACATCAGAGCACTTGCCCAGCTGCCTTAAGCTGCCTATGCACTTCTTCCTATCAGTAGACTGTAAGTCTCTGAGGAACTGCTAAGCCACCTTCAATGTTAGAGCCCCACACCTGGCATCACAATCCTAATAAGCACTTAACAAACTTTGCTGAATGAATAAAAGGAAATTCAATGCTGAGAGCAGAGAAGGGACTGCCTGCCTGTGAGAATCAGGGAAAGCTTTTTAGAGCTAAGAACACTTACGCTGATACTGAAGGAAATTAAAGACACAATGTGCCATAAGACAATCTGAATCTGCTTCCCGGTGTTCGAATGCCCTCTCCACCACATGCTAGCTGTGTGCCACAGGGCATGATTCTTCAGCCTTCTTTGTGGCATTTCTTCATCTGTGATGTAGCAATAGCTCCCATGTGTGGAGTCTTCAGAAGTAGAAGAAATTGCTTATTAAGGTTTCATGTGGTGACTGGCACAATTAGGGATCAATGCATTTTAGATACTTTAAAGTTTCTGTCCAAGTAAAGTTTGGTTGGGTTATAGATGTGTAGAGAGAGGAAATTTGGCATGGGATTCTGAGAAACTGTCCATCAGTCGGAGTGGGGAGACAAAAGGCTGCTTTTTTGCACTAGTCTGCTTTAATGCCACATATTAAAAATCACAATAGGCAAAATTTACACAATAAATCCACAGAATATATGGGGAAAATGCTCAACACTCAAAATTTCATTGATGACTCATTAAAAAAATGAGATTTCAATATAAACATGGTTAAAAAGTTAAGAAACACATGCATACAATATATGCATTTCACCTTGAAAAAGACTGAAGTTTGTGGAAGTGGCCACTAGAAGAGTTGCAGCTTGTGAGTTGTGACCTGCTGGCGTTAGGTAGAATTGCCTAAAGTCTGAGGGAGAAAAGTGACGTCAGACAGGGATGGGTGTGGTTTACATAACACATCAAGTAAACCAAGGTAGCTGGAAGACATTTGAGGTGTGTTTGGTATGTTCCTATCCAGCTTGGTTCAGTTGGGTGCAGTTTTCTACACTTACCTGTTTCTCACAGAATCACACATAAACAAAGGCAATTTTGTGTTTTGCCTAAATTGTTCCATAACATATCAATTGCAATTTGGGGCAAATTTTTGCTTTTTCCATAAAACTGTTGTAAGAGAACTGACTTATCTTAGGACTACAACTTGATCCTACCTTTCAAGAACTATATTTGAGGTATGAATTAAAGGAACTCATTTTGGGGGGATTAGGGTTCAGTGCTAGAAACTCAAATCAAAGTTCTGGTTACTTGAAGAAAGCTTGAATCATACACATTTGTCCTAGTTTATGCTGGTGGTGGCAGGCCCAATCATGAATAGCTCCTCCTTTCATTATCAAAAGCGTCTCCTTTTGGATAAGTTACAGCCTCCAGAGCAATCATTAACAAATGTCAGTTACATAGTATTATTGGGGTTTATCTTAGAACAAACAATGTGCCAAGGCATTATGTGGCCAGACTTTGGATTTCCATTTTTTCTTTGGGGTAAAAATTGCTTGGAAAAGTTTGATTTTCCTAAGATGGAATAATTTATAGATTTTCACTATCATGTGATTTTTTTTTTTTTTTTTTGGTGGCACTAGGGCTTGAATGCAGGGCCTTCATCTTGAGCCACATCACCAGCCCTTTTTTGTGAAGGGTTTTTTCGAGATAGGGTCTCGTGGAACTATTTGTCTGGGCTGGCTTTGAACCACAATCTTGATCTCTGCCTCCTGAGTACCTAGGATTACAGACGTGAGCCACTGGCGCCCAGCTGTAGGAGTGTGGTTGGAATAAGCTGGAATTCAGGGATCAGAGGACATTTTAAGTTCTGGTTTTTCTACTTTCTAACTGTGTGATGCTGGGCTCATCATTTAACATCCAACTCTGTTATCAACTCTAAAAATAGGAAGGTTTATATTATGGCTCACAGAGTTTGTTTTTTTTTTTTAAATCAAAGGAAAATGTGTTCTGTGCATTGTAAGATATTTCACTAACTAAATGAAATGGCTAAAACTACCATTTTCTACTATGAAAGGGTTTGAGAAGAGAAACTTTAAAGTACATTCCTTCCAAAGATTAAGAACATTTGAAGCTTTAAAAACCACCACCAAATCCCTTGCTGCTGTTGTAATACACAGCCACAGGGATGAGCTAGCCAGCATCAGCTATACTACACAGCAGAGACCACCAATGCCCACCAAATAGCTATGTGTTTGATATCTCCCAGCCTTGTTTGCAGTTAGGCTGGAGGTGTGGCCTCTTTCAAACTGGACCTTAAAAAAATATACCAGGAGTTTTTGCTCCCATTTCCTGCATTAGGAACAGGAAATTTCTTTTTCCCTCCCCACTGACCCCGTTGCTCTCTCTAGAGACAACCCACTTAATCTGCTTTCAATCTGCTGAAAGTGTAATCCTTTCCTAATAAACTTTACTATTACTTTTACTGAAAAAAATATGTGTCACACCACCCACCGCTCTCAAGTCCTAAACTTTTATATCAGGTGCCATCACTTTAGTGTTGCCATGACATTCTACTACTGTGCAAGGAATCAAAAAAAAAAAAAAAAAAAAAGAAAAAAGGGTTGGGAACACACAATCATAAAGTAAGGCTCCTATCATCTAAACAGCTTTAGGACTCACCCAAATTTTATAGCCCACTCATTCCAGTATAGAAACATGCTATTTTCATCAGTATATTTCTCATCAGCAAACATGCCTGCTATATGCTTGCTGTGTTAAGCGCTATACTTGGTAAAAATACTTCTGAATTTTAAGTACATGAATATTGAGGTGGGTCTTCATGTATCATTAACATAACAGTGTTTCCTAAGCCCTCCCAAATCCATCATTTGTAAGTAGATTTCATTTTTAAGAAAAACGTCGACCACTCAAGTGAAGGTTTTTATATTAAATAATTTAATCAACAGTCCATTCCACTCTAATTTACATCCATCCCAGGGGAGGGGAAAAACAGAACATTGTTTAGAAAAGAACTACAATAATCTACTTCCTTATCTGCATGGCCCACATCCTTGCAAATGGTTTTCTATCAGATAATGCATGTTGCACGTGGGAAGAAAGTCCTATACTGCTTTGCATGTCAGCAAACAAAACCCAGCAAGACATTATTCTATTACATAGCAAGTCCCGCAGAAAACAACGCCAAGACGCAAGTGAAAGCCCAGCACCGCTGTTAGGAAACCGGTGTGTGGCCTGGAGCAGAAACTCCAGCCCACGCTTTGTGAACAGACTGAATGTGTGGATAGCATCTACCACTTCATTGCAACTCAGGTTGCTATAGCTGGTCTTCCACTCAACTCAGCAATTCTCAATGGCGATGAGTGTGCTTGTCTTCTGATCCTCAGGGATTAGACAGAAGCGACAAAGCTGTGATGTACAGCAGGTACTCCATAAATGCTTATCAACAGACTAAGAGTAAACACAGGTGTAGGAAAAGGTATATTTACTAGAGTTCCACGATCCTTACTTTAAATCCTTTCTACAAATAAGAACAGGATTTACATTATGGTACACACTTTGAAGATTTTCATAAGAGTGACCACAGAAGGGTCTTGTTAACTTACAGTGCTCCAGGCATACACACTGTAAAAGCCTCTCCTGGAGTCCCAGAGGCTTTCAAATGGTCCCCACAGGAGGTCAAGACTGGGCTTTAGGGTGCTCTCTTTCTCATCATGCGCCATGAAGTGTTTTCCACTTAGCTAAGGATGGAAATGCAGAATTCTTTCTAAGTAACAGTATTCAATTATACCATGAAGCAGATAATTTGCTGTAGATTGTCCTGTGAACCCATCCATTTAAGAAAACACCTACTAAATTTTAGTCATGATTTTCTGGTCATTGATTGTTCCATTAAATTTCTTGTCACTGTAAATTACAAACATTTAAGAGTTAGGAAATTTATCTCAAAATTTCATTTCCACTTTTATGTTTTGAAAATTCAAAATGGATCTCATGTAGAAACAAATATGAGGCACAAAATATAATTTACATATTGATAAGAGAACATGATATCAGGAGGGCTTCTGAGCCGAAGTACACTCTGGCCCCATTATCTAATCGTGGCACAGCTGTACAATCTGTGCAAGGCAGATAATTAGAAAAGGAAGAGAAACAAAGTCTTGGGAGTTTTGTGTGTGGAATTATGGCTTTAACAACATGGAAAACAACCATCCGGGAGGTTTGGCTGATTGGGGATCACTGTAGCGTTGGAACGTGCAGCAAAACAAGTGAGTTAGGTAAAGTAACATACAACTTCCAGTGGATCTGTACAAACACCAAAAGCACAGGCATAATCAATCTGGTTTTCATTTTACTGTTTCTTTCACATCTTAATTTAAAAGTAAACCTCAAGGAATTTTTCTTTCCAATGAGAACTTAACACACTTTAAAATGGAAACATACAACAACCAGATGCTGCTTTCTAGAAATTATTCTCATGGAATAGAGTATCCCTAAAGTACAAAGTTTGTATTAAAAATCAGAATGTTTACTCCTGGCAAAGTACATTTCTGCATGGAAATCCCACAAGGGAGGAGGGTATCTTGACAGATTCATCAATGACTACTTTTAAAATTTGATTGCCTTTCTTTCTTTGACTATGCAAATCCTGAGTGGCAAAAAAAATTATATCCCAGCTAGATTTCTTTGTCTGGAATATGGTAGTATCTCTGAAATTCTGTAGTATCTTAAAGAGTAAAAAAGTGACCATGCACCAAGCTCACTGTAGTAAGTGACTAACATTCAAGAGCCAGACTTTTGAGACTATAAACACGGCTACTGCTAGGACTATGCTCAGTAATGTCTCATAGGATACTCAGTGGTATCTGATGAACCCTGGGAAAATGGCTACTGCTACACAACTCTATCACATACAGTGAATGGATGACACATACTTTTTTTTTCTTCACACAATGACAAATTTAAATGGAACAGTCACAGAGTAAGTGTATATACTGGTTAAACCACTAGAAAAGGGCAAGGCGGATAGACTAGCAACACCTAGCAAGGACTGGATCTGTGTAGACTGCTTCTATGTGGAGACAAGCAAGGTTAGGCACTTAAAGCTTTTGGATGAGAATCCAGGAGAAGAGCCTGGGCCTACATTTATTACTACTACTGCTACCAATAGCATACTTCTCATGAAGAAACATGCAATCAGAAACACTATGGAGACAAAAGAGCCTAAGATGGTTCTGAAAATGAAATGTCACAAGATTGTCCAGAGTTACCATATTCATGTTAAAAAAACCCAATGATTTTATATTGTGTACTTCTTTATCAGTAGTGTTGTAAACACTTCACTGAAAAATTATTAAAAAATTATTGGCAATGATAGAAAGCCCTAGCTGGTACAGATATTAACTGTACTGGTATCCATCTGGTAAGGAAAATATTACCATGCACACATCTTAACTATCTTTTATCATCCAAATATCTTAAATCAACGTTCTTATACTGTGATTCAAAAGTAATTTTACTGTCTTGTCCCTCCTACTCCACAGTCAATAGTCCTCTCAAAAATTATAATAGCCTACATATATAAAATAACAATCTAATGCTGTAAAAAATCTCAAAAATGTAATGTTAGTAATGCTGATTACCTAAAGAACTCAGCTACATGGCATAAATTTGAGTATTGATTGCCCAGATGGATTAAAAAAAAAAAAAAACCTTAAATGTGGCAGTGATCCTAATGCTTCTGTAAACAGAATGCCGCTAGAAAATTTTATTGGCATGAAATACTATATTTAGGGTTGTGTGAAATTTTTAAATCTTAAAGCCTCTTAACATAATCATGTATGTATATCTATGTACAAAACATACATAAATTTCACTTTATTTAAAACATATGAAAGAGGTAATTCCAAAATCACACTAAACATAATAAATATAGAACTTGTTTTGTTAAAAATCTACAGTATACATTCAAGTAAAGGCTAAACTTTCAATGCCATCTATATTTGGGACAAAAATTAAACATTTACAATAATCAGTTTCCTAAAAGTGCTATTTTTTAATACCTAAAAGAGGAAACTCATTCTAGTGCTTTTGTTTTCATCCGAACATCTATACATTCCTTTATTCACAGAACCAGATGCTTCTGTTACTAAAAATACATATCCAAAGCTTTTACATCCTTTTAAATAAATTTAGCATTTCAGCTCTTTGGGGGAAGACAGAGAAGTCCAAACAAACAACTCAGACTGTCTTAGATTATTAGAGGTGACTGACTTTATGACAGACCCTGTTTTAACGTAGATGTGAAATCAGATGCACACAGTAATGAAAAGTTCCAGTCCACATGCCTATGGTAAGTCATCTTTTTCTACATGAGAATTTGTGTAGGTCAAGGTGCAGCCACTGTAGAAACAACCTTCCCGTGATCCAGGTCTTGATGCCATGCTCCACTTCTGATTTGTGTATTCTCTTCCAGGTTGATTTGGCTTAGTTTCTTCAGAAGTGATATTCGGCACATTGACTGAACTGCTGAAAAACAAAGGTAGATCTTAGTAAACTTTTTCTCTCCTTCTTTTACACTTTAGATATGTGTGAATGACTGAAGTCTGTCCCATGCCATGTATGAAGTAAAATTTTAGGACATAACAATCAAAAACATGATAAAGAAATTTTTCAAAATTGCTAATTTATGACTTTTATCCATCCAGTTATCTATTTATCTATATATTTAATTTATCCCTAGACCCTATTTTGAAGCATGCTGCCCAAGTGAAGAAGATAGAGAACATGAGGATTTTGAAAGTTTGTGTTCCACATGTCTCCATCTTTGTGGCCCTAATTTTCTGATCTCCTTACAGTTTCTTTCTTTACTTGTTCATTTGCTCATCAATGCTTTCACCTATCCATCCATTCAAATATTTAAGGCCAGGCATGGTGGAGTATGCCTAGGAATCCTAGCTACTCAAGAGGCAGAAGCAGGAGGATTGTAGCCTGAGGCTGGTTGGGGCAAAGTTACGGAGACCCTATCTAGAGAACAAAATAAAAACATTTGGGAATGTGGCTCAAGTAGGACAGCACTTGTCAGCAGGCAAAAGGTCCTGGGTTCCACCCCAGCACTGTACAACAAAACAAAAAAAGGAGGCTAAGGGACCAGAGTCTGAAATTTTAAAGTAATTACTTTAAAATTTGTGGAGTTGAAGCCAATGATTTTTATTAACTCAGTATTTTAGGTAATTTTTTTCCACAAACACTTTTAAATGTACACTTTTATCACTATTTACTAACCTGACCTTAGAAAATGCTAGAAAACATTAAATTACTTTGAATTCTAAAAATGGAAAACAAAAACCTAATTAAGTTTTGCTTAGGTTTATTTACCAACACTTGGAGGGGAGGAACTCAAAAACTTGTTTATAATTCAGTCTTCAGAATTCCTGTACCTCAGAGCCATCTCCAGTGAGATCAATGATCAAATTAGTTGCATCAGTAACACGGCCTTCATCTAAAATTCCATTCTATTGTGAAGACTCAATGAGAGTGTTGTAGAAATCAGCTACAAAAAACTCCTAATTATTTTTCGGTAATCTTACTATAAACTGAGATTCAAGGTACTTTAGAAGAGATCCAAATTTACAAAATAAAATTTGAGAACCATGTCAAGCTGCACAGCTTCTGAGTTACTCTTTTCTGTGTCATTCTCAGAGAATAGAATAGCTTAACAGTTCCTTTAAGCTCCAAAATTCTGGTTCTATGCCGCTCATGTTTAAAGTAGCCTTTACAATGCAAGAAACAGGAAAGCATTTAATAATACATTTGTGTCATATTCTCAAAGAAGAATCCTATTGTAAAATTAGATTATTAAAACACTCAGGTAAGAAAATAAACCGGAATAAATTGTAAGCTTAATAACTGGGAAAAAAAAATAATACATTTGTGTCCACATATATTTTTGCTGTCAAACAATGTTTACAATGGACCAAATACTGTTTAAGTGCTTTACATAATTAATACTTACTATACCCTTTGATGTTTAAGTACTACATACTGGACTTTTCCTCTTAGCTTTATTAAACACATAAGTATGTCCTCAGGTGATATGTACTTTTTATTTTTAATGAGGATATATTCATTATATGGGGGGAATCATAGTGACAGTTCTGATTAGGCTTATATTGTGCATTAGTTGTATCACCCCCCAACTCCCTCCCCACCCCACTTAAAAGTAATTGTAAGAGGTTTCTTTGTTCTATTTCATGTAAGTATATAAAGTCCATCAACCATACACCCTCACTTTAATCTCCTTCATTCACCCTCCCCTCTTCCACTAGTACACTGTACCTATTTTACAGTCCTGTCTTTCTTTGTTAATATATAAGTTGATGTTCAAAGGGGTGTCTCAATGTATCCTCACTGTGGGTATATTTTCCTTTGGTCTGTTCAAGTCCTTCCAATACTCTCTCTCACCCCTTTGCCTTTCACCTCCCATTTTTCAACAGCTTTCAGTACATATTCTTACACTCTCTATCTTCACAGATGTTATGTTTTACAATATTACTAATGCTCTATCATTTTCTTTTCTTTTCCCTCTTTCCGAGTTTCATAGAGTAGTTCCACTGTTACAAACATGTTCTACGTATGAGTTTGTATACGATCATGCTTGTTTTTGTATATATGTCTATCTTTTGCATCTATCGTTCACGTATGAGAGAAAACTGCAGCCTTTGTCTTTCTGAGACTGGCTAACTTCACTTAACATGATGTCTTCCAATTGGATCCATTTACCTTCCAACCACATGCCATTATTCCTTATGGCTGAGTAAAACTCCATTGTGTATATATACCACATTTTCTTGATCCATTCATCAGTTGTAGGGCATCTGAGATGTTTCCAAAGTTTGGCTATTGTGAATAGTGCTGTGATGAACAGTGGTGTACAAGTGTTTGTACTGTATGTTGACTTATGTTCCTTTGAGTAGATGCCAGGAGTGGTATCACTGGATCATATGGCAGTTCTATCATTAGCTTTTTGAGGAATCTCCATACTGCTTTCCATAGTGGTTGTGCTAATTTGCATTCCCACCAGCACTGTATAAGGGTTCCTGTTTCACCACATCCTCACCAGCATTTGTTGTTATTATTACCCTTGATTATGGCCATTCTAACTGGGGTGAGATGAAATCTAAGTGTTGTTTTGATTTGAATCTCTTATAACTAGGGAAGTTGAACACTTATTCATATATTTACTGGTAGTTTGTAGCCCTCAGGCAATATTTATATGTTACGTACTACATAACTAAAAATGATTGTGTAAAAAGTAAAAATTTAAAATTAACAACAAAGACAACTATGTTGTGCTATTTATTAGATGTAAAAGCATTATTTACAAATGGCGAGAATTTGTATATTTATCTATGCAGATAATTCTAATTGGTCAAATTTGTCTCAGGAATATTACATGTTACAAAAATACTCTGGTCAGGCGCTGGTGGCTGCTATGGGAGGCTGAGATCAGGAGGATCACAGTTCAAGGCTAGCCTAGGTAAATAGTTCCCAAGGCCCCATCTCCAAAATAATCAGAGCAAAATGGACTGGTGGTATGGCTCAAGTGGTAAAGCATCTGCTTTTCAAGTACAAAGGAAGTTCAAGTGCCAGTCCCACCCAAAAAAAAAAAGAAAAGAAAAACACTCTTATCTTTGGATTATAAATAAAATAAACTTTTACTTTCTGTATCTAATCTATAAGTCAATATACTGGCTCTAACTTCAAAATGTATCCACAATCTAAGCATTTCTATCTTCACATCATGGCCCGAGTTCAAGTGCCCATCATCTCTCACATCTCAGCTTCAATAATGCCTCCTAACTGGATCTCCTGACTTCATTACTGACTCCTACAATCTTTTTCCACATAGTAAGACAAGAGTACTTGTTTTAAAACTTAGACCACCTGCCCCATTCTCTTATTTAAAATTCTCTAATGCTTATCTATTACTCAATAGCTGACCTACAATACAGACTAAAATATTTTATAAAATGAAATAACAAGTGTGACTCTAAGGGGGGTGGCAAGCAAAGTTGAGATCTATATGAACAATACTGACCATGAGTTAGTGTCTGCTGCTCCTGATGAGCACACAGCACCTCCTAATCATATGCTCTGTGTGTGTATATAGAGAACTTTTATACCTCTCCATTCTCATGTTTGTGCCCATCACTACAAACATACTAACTGTGTCCCACCTCAACATCCCATACGTGCCTGGATGGTTCTTACTCAGCTCTTTGCTGGCTTACCTAGAGTCCTAATTCCCCAACCTGTTCAAAGTTGGCTATGAATTGTACAGCCTATCCTCCTCCTTTGAAAACTTTTCTGTTCCTGTTTTAAAATCCAGCCTTTTAACCATTCTTGGCCTTGGGTAGCTGGCTTCTTCAATACTTGGTTCCACACTAGGCTCTATCACAGGCAAGTGGGCTGCAGCTCCCACTACTGCTTTCTAAAGCACCTGCCAAACTATGAGGCCCTCCAGCTATGGTCTCCTACTTTAATTAAGTGGAAAGAGAGCTGGGCACTAGTGGCTCACGCCTGTAATCCTAATTACTCAGGAGGCAGAGATCATGAAGATCTTGGTTCAAATCCAGTCCTATCTCAAAACCCTATCTAAAAAAAATCATCATAAAAAAAAAAAGGGCTGGTGGAGTGGCTCAGGTGTAGGCCCTGAGTTCAAATGCCACTACTGCAAAAGAAAAAAAAAAAAAAGAGGAAAGAGACTATGCTGGGGACATAATGCTCTATGGTAAAGCACTTGTCTAGTACACATACCTGGGCTCAACCCCAGCACCAAAACAAAAATGAAGAGATTACCACACTTACCAACTTAACCCTTTAAGTTTTTTTTTTTATTATTATTCTCTATCTCACTAAGAATGCTCTGATTCCTGATTCCTCTGTTTCAGTCAAAATTAATCCCGCAATAGCCTGTGAGGTAGAATGCTGCTGTTATATTTTAGAAAATGACTTAATAACTTGAGACTCTAGAATATCAAAATGCAGCAGTTCATAGCAATACATGGGCCTCTTGAGGATGGGAAGCAACCTTTTTTGCTTGTCACCCCTGGGCATCCAAGATGAACAAGTTTTATGAAGTTCTCTGACCTTCACTACAAAGCAAATGGGCAAACCAGAAGAAACTTTAAAATATGTACTCTAAAAATGGTCAAAATAGCATCCTTAAATTAAATACAATTGTGGTTAAAAGTTCAATTAACTCCTGAAAATAAGACTATATTTAAAATTATATATGTATATACATGTATACATACAAGTATATATGTATATGTATATGTATTTGTAGGCAATGAGATTGAACTCAAGGACTCAAGTGCTCTACCACGTGAACCATGTCCCCAACCCTAGGGCCTCACTTATGCCTGGAGCCTGCCTCTGACCACAATCCTCTTACTTTTGACTCCTGTGTAACTGGGATTATAGGTATGAACCACCATGACCACCCTCCAGCTGTGAGGATATGGTCTCACTAACATTTTTGCCCAGACTGGACTCAACCATGATCCTCTCATCTCTGCCTCCTGCATAGCTGGGGTTACAGATGTGAACCACCATGCCTGGCCCTTCAAATAACATTTTGAACGTGAAATACAATCACGTACATTATGAAAGTGGAAAAGTGAAACCTGTTGAAACCAGTCTGGGAGTGGGGGCAGAAGGGATAAAGGAGAATGATGGAGGGAGTGAGTTTAACTGTGATATACTGTAAGAACTTTTGTAAATGTTACAGCAAACACCCAGTACAACAATATGTAATAAAAAAAAGAGAAAAAGACAAACATTATATGATTTACCTCCAAGACCAGGAACCAGATCTATCTTGTACACTACTGTATACACACAATGTCTATATATACTAGGCATCGAATAAGTATTTGTAGAATGAATACATCAAACTACTAAATTCCTCTTCAACTCTTTACTGTTGCTAATACTACAGATATACCAACTTCTCTCCAGCAACATAATAATGAAAAGATCACCTATAGACAAATACCTATGTTCAGATACACAGGAACGTGTCTGGCAAAAGTCTGAAGTACAAGGTGAAGCAGGAAGAGATTTAGTCAGTTTAGATGTGCAAACTGGAGACCCACTGGACACACCGTGGGGCTTCTTCTGCCGTGGCCTGGAGTGCACTATAAGATTGTCTGGATCAGAACCTGTTTTTTCAAGAGAGAAGCAGGTACTTTAAGTGCCAGTGCACCAGCGAAGCATTAAATACAGTGAGACAGCTATCTAGGATGATTCAACTGCAATTCTGAGGTATGAGAACAAATTAACCTGACTTCTCTGTTGCACATTTACAGTTAGAAATATCTACCTTTAAAAATGGTATCTCTAGATTATAAATTTTCAAAAATGTGACATTATTATATGTATCCACAAAAAGGTCACTTTTGATTTTCATGGTTCTCTTGTTTTCCTCACTTTTATTCTGGTAAATAAAATATTAACATTAATTTTTAGGGCTGGGGATATTACTCATTGGTAGAATGCTTGCCAACCAAGGATAAGGTTCTGGGTTTGATCTCCAGTGCCACAAAAATAGATACATAAAAATAAAACAAAACAGCCTTTACTTTTTAAAAGTTGATTTTTAGTTCAAATTAGAGAACACTTATTGGTGACCTCTGAAGTTTTATATTAGTAAGTGGTACATTTAACTTAGATGCATGTTCAGATTAAAGAGTTTATGAAGTACTTACTTCCTGAGAAGGCACTGAAAAGTTTCACATTTTCAGAGTTCTGGTGATCAAAGGTAGTCATATTTAAAAATTGTTGTTTTAGCCAACTGGCTCTTTCTTCTTCAAAGGCCTTTCTCTACCATAACAAACAAACCAAAGAAATAGTGATCAATCCCTCGCCATTCACACAGCTGCCATTTTCATGTGACTTCTCTAGCTGTCCATGTTTGCTCTCTGGCTATCTACACATATTTCTTATTCAAATAAATGAACCTATAAAACTAAGAAACATTTCACTTTAAGAAATGTATGTTTGAAAATAAAAATTCACCCACCTCAATATACCAACAATTGCTACTTTTACATTTATTTTGAATGCAAATACTGCAAAAACACTGAACAGAGTATCAGAACTTTTGCATATACAGAACACATTATTAGCATAAAATTATAAATAGAAACATATCTTACATCATGTATTAATCACTTAAAAAAACAGGACTTCTGACTTCATTAAGCATATCTCTCATTATCTAGCTATCTACTACTAAACCACAAGAGGGCATATGCAGAGTATGCTAAACTTCCTCCTGATAACTGATAAATACTAAACTGAATTCTCTCTTGCCCCCCAGGTCTCTCATTCTTCCATCCTATGCCCCACTGTCCCCAGTGATCACAGGGGATAGGGCAAGTCACCAGGCAGGTGGTAGTAATCTGGAGTAGTGTTTGGAATATAAGCTCAGAAACAGGCGATCCCACTGGGCAGGAAAACATGCTGGCACAAACTGTTTTGTTCCCTGAGGAAAACAGCTATTGATGAAACAGACTTTTACAATAGTGGATAAAATCCATGTCAGCTACTTAAAATAGCTAGCCAACAGTCTTTCACTCATAAATCATGAATCACCAGACATTTGAAAAAAACTAATAGCAGAAAAGAAAAAAAGGCCAACATATAAAAACTGAATACAGAAAGCAGGTAATTCAAGAGATGGAACACTTTTCATAAATACTCATAAAAATAATGATACTATATGAAGAAAAGCCAAAAATAAGCCATTAGAAAATTTGAAAGATAAATTCTGAAGTAAAACATCAGTGGGTGAAATGAAGTTTTAAAAAATGACCCTACAGACCAGTTTGGTGACCCACAAGAGAAAGCTGGAGAATATTCAGAATTCAGAACACAAGGTCAATCCACAGACATACTCTTAAGATTAGACACTGTCTAATAGAAGTTCCAAACACAGAGAAGTTGAAGAAGGGAAAAATAAAAAATAGGAGAAAGTTTCTCTAAACTGTGGAAATACATAATCTTCCAAATGAAAGGAATTATCTCAACATAGGCTGGAAAGATTTCAGAACTTTAAGACAATTCCTAAAGCTTCCATAGTAGAGGGTAACAAAAAATAAAACATAAGGTTACGTACAAAGTAGTTAGGTTGTATTATAATCTAGCTTCTCCTCAGTAACACAAAGAGAAACGGAATAATTCTTTCAAGATTTGAGGCAAAAAGTTGGAAATCTAAATTCTACAGTCAACCAAACCAATCAAGTATGAATATATTTTTGGATATTTCAAGATTCAGAATGTTTATCATGGGCTGGTAGAGTGGCTCAAGTAGCAGAGAGCTAGTCTTGCAAGCGTGAGACCGAGTTCAAACCCAGTCCCCAGCACTACCAAAAAAAAAAAAAAAAAGAATGTTTATCACTTAAGTACTATTACTTAAGGGAACAACACAGCAGATTCAAATGGAATCCAAGAAGAGTATAACCCAAGACATAGGAAACATGGCAGCTAAATCTGATTTAGAAACTCACAACAGAAGCTAAAGAAAAAGTCAAAGAATTCATGGGAGAGTGATATATTTCTTCAGGGTGACAAAGTCTTAATACAGAATATTTTCTCTTATATGTGTCAAAATATTATTTGTTTATAGAGCGATTAATATTTACATAATCATGATATTATCAATGTTTTCTGGCTTTCAAGTTTTAAGCCTCAACTTCAGACAATGCCTACACTGTATTTCAAGACAGAATATAATGTGATGACACTGGACAATGAAAACACCACAAACAAAACTACAAAGAAAACGTGGAAAAAGGGTAACTGTAAGAACTTCCTCAGCTTGCTGGTGGAAAGGCTCAAGTGGTAGAGCACCTGCCTAACAAGCATGAGACCTTGAGTTCAAACCCAATCCTGCCCAAAAAAAAAAAAAAAAAACTGTATACATTAGTTTTTAAAAAGTACTTTGCAGAAAAATTACGAATAGAAACTTTTAACATTGGTTACCTCTAGAGAATGAAACTGGGAATGATAAAGGAGGTGGGTACTTTCTCACTATGCAGGTTTTTGTATGGGTTACTTTTTTTTTTTCAGACATTACATCTTTAATTTTGAAAGGGCAAGCTATAGAAATATACTGTGCATATAACAAACTGCTAATGCACACATTACTGGATAAGGGACTAGAAACAGAGGAAGGACTATTTTTCACTGCACTTTCTTTTAAAACAAATGTGTTCTTAATTGTTTTGTCTTCTGACACCTTATCTATTGACAGTAGATAAATGACAGATGCCCAAAGGAAACTGAATACTTAACAGAAGGAAACCAGTCAGAAATGGATAAATGAATACTTAATAGTTTTCTGGTTTTTAAAATTTCAATTCCCAAATCTTGACTGGCAGAGTGGCTCAAATGGTAGAGCACCTGCCTAACAAGTATAAGGTCCTGGGTTCAAACCCCCAGTGTCTCTGGAACAGCAAAAAAAAGTTATCAATTCCCAAATCTGGTATGGGGAAAAAATGTCACCCTACGATAGTTCAAATGTTCAGCTCTTCAGTTTCAAGTTTTTATGGATGACCAGTAAAACAGTTTAGAGAAAAATTAAGACAGCAAAGAAACAAAATCAGAACTAAGAAGCATCTGACCAAGTTCCCTCCTCCCCAGAATTTTGAAAAGCACCTCTAATCCCAGGCGAATAGCGGCTTCTGTAAAGCTTCGTCTTTCTCTCTCAAAATTCTTTTTTTGCTCTTTAAAAAGTGACCATTCTTCCTTGAGGCGTTCCTTTTCTTCCAGCAAGTAACAGTCCCGCAACAGTGAAGTGGTGTCATCATCGCACGCAGTAGCGAGCTGCTGCTGTGGAATTTGAGAACCTAGTAAATTCCAGGAGCCCTACATACCTCAAGCTGAAATAAGCATGCACCACAGGTCAGACTCTGGGCAAGGACACAGACTACAAAGAATCACAAAGTCAGATGAGGATTATCTTTTCCCAAATGCTTGCAACCCCAGCTGGCAAAGCACGGAGCACTTGATGTTAGTGGAGATTAGGGAAAATGACAAATTCTATAAATCTTATGAAATAAAGGAATACAAAATCTAGTAAAATTTTGGCCTTTCATGGGGGAGAAAAGCTTTAAAAGGTAATTCACATTTACCTGTAAAAGTTGCTGCTGTGTTTTAATCATTTCTTTACATTGCTGAATTTCTAACTCCAGTTTCTCAGTTTCTTGCTCATGGTCTTGCCGTGAGATTACATCTTCATCAATAAAACCTTCTAAGTGTACCTTGGAAACTAACACACACACACACACACACACACACACACACACACACACACACACACACACACACAGAGTAAGCTGACACAGGTTTACTGCCGCCAAAGTTTATGAGTGTTTTTGAACATATATTTAAAAATCAAGGTTCTCAGAACTTGTCTTTCTGAAATCTCATACACTTAATTTATAAACCATACTTACTCAAGACTACATCCAGATTAAACACAGATGACCTGACTACATTCACAGAAGAATCAAAAACAAATTTGTAAACTATGTTCTTGTTGATATTGTTTCAAAGATCAATGCAGTGCTACAAATCGTGCTCCCGCATATTAAATTCAACAAGCATGAAGTCCAAGCATAAAGTAATGACTGAGGTGAGTTATTTTATGTTAAGTTCATATAAAGTAAAATTGGTACTGTTTGCTGATTACTCTTTACTACTTAAGGCACTGAGTTCATTATTTTGATAATTTAAATTCATGTTTCTTAAAATAGACTTCATTTACTGAGTGGAAATCTTAATTTTCTTGATTTAAAAACATGAAAACGTAACAAAGGTAAAATGGTACATCGCTATGAGCATTTCTTGATTTTCAAGATTTAGGAAAAGAGGCTGGGTTCACACCTGTAATCCCACTTACTCAAAAGGCAGAAATGGGGAGGGTTGAAGTTTGAGACCAGCCTGGGCAAAAAGTTAGTAAGACTCCCATCTCAACCAATGAGCTGGGTATGGTGGTGCATGGCTGTAGTCCCAGCTACACGGGAGGTTGTAGTAGGAGGATCAAGGTCCCAAGTGGCCCTGAGCAAAAACACAAGACCATATCTGCAAAATAACTACAGCAAAAAAAAGGGCTAAGGGTCAAGTGGTAGAGCATCTGCCTAGCAAACACACAGCCCTGAGGTGCAAAGCCCATCACCACCAAAAAAAAAGACTTAGTGGAAGAGATTCAGTTCTCTTCATTCAACTTTATGTGGCAGGAACAGTAAAGTGTTTTCTCATGGAAGTTCAAGTCTCATTGCAACAAGTAGACAAAATCTTTTACTCAAACCACCAAACTGAGCTACAGAGTTCCAGTCTGAGCCATAATGTGGTTTTCCAAGTGAATGAAAATCAACAGCTGACTGCTGCAACCCACTCCACACACAGTAAAGCAGTAGCTACCTTGGTTATCAAGTTTTTCAACATGGCTTTTCAAAATTCTCCACTGTTTTCTGATGCTATTTGTAAGCTGTTCTCTCACAGTCTCACAGGAAAGGTCCCACATATTCTCTCTGCTGAGTTCTCCAGCATCTTCTTCAACATCAGAAATAACCTATAAGTGGTGAAAGATGAAAAGAAAAGACCAGTGTCTTAAGATGACCCTGTCTTACTAAGCCAGTACTCATTAGGCTAATTATCAGAGACAGCCTTACCAAAATAATTCCTGCACTGTATATTACATGTATGTGACCCAGTACTTAATATAAATACCTTAGAAAAAAGCAATTAATACTGAGGATAGAAACTCCCCAATTCAAATCTCTTCAGGCAGGAACTTGAATCTAGTTAGTGACAAGTCACAGAGTTGGGTAAGAGACTGTCACTACCTATCTAATGCTGTGCTAAGTATTTTTTCACACATTATTTAATCCTCAAGTCATGTTACAATATGGAAAAATTCAGGTTTAGGAAAGAAGATTAAGTGTCATACAACTAAGAAGTAGAACTGAGATTTGAAGTTAAATCAACTTGTCTCTAATCCTAGGCTTTCCTCATATAATTCTGTTTACAACTAGAGCTATTTCCCTTCCATTGTACCAACACACAAAATCACAAGAAAATGTACCAAATTTTATTGATAAGTTATCATAAAGGATCAAAGTAAGATAAAGAACAGGGAAACGATACTAAAAGGTACATGTCATAATGATCTAGGGGCTAGACAAGGAGTTAGGAAACTGTTGGCAAGGAATCACATCCTAGACTGTTGACATACAGCAGGGCCTTGCTGACCTACAACCCCTGCAGCCTACAAAAAATAACAACACCCTCCAGTCTGACCATCTAAGGCCAAAAACTCCTCTTTTCTAATATGTGAGAGGAGTTGATAGCATACGGTCCAGTCTTAAAAAGATAATGCATATTACCCAGTTTTCCAGAACTGACCACTTCCATTTCCCCAGACCCCAATAAAAGCTTGAGGTCTCCACTGCAGTGCTCCTGCCCATTCTCCCACAAGGAGAGTGCTCTTTTGTTTTGCTTTTGCTTTGCATTAATAGACCCACTCCTTCTTAAGTCTTCTCTTTGTCTGTCTTTACATTTTTTCTCTGATGAGACCAGAACTTTCTGGCTCCTAGACCTGATGACCTGAATCCAGGACATATTTTGGTGGATCAAGGCAGAAGGCTCCAGGAGACCCCCATTTTCAGGAGCAGGTGACTTTATTCTCCCTCTGATTCTGATAAGCCTACCTGATTACTTATTGATATAGAAGGACCTATGCCTTCTCAGTTTTACTCTCAAATTCTGGATTATTTGGCAAAACTTGTAGAACACTGGAGATTTACTTCTCCTCCACCTGTGTCCAGGAAGACCAAATAATTACCCATCAATCCGACTTTTGTATCATAAACTTCAGGATTAGTATGTAAAGGTTTTGAGCTCTTTATGTATTTTTCCTCTCCCTTCTGTCTTCTTCTTGCTTGTATTAGATAGTTTTGCTATTCAAGGTCATTCAGAAGTTATCTCAGCCACCCCTGGGTGGAATGTAACATTCTATAACTCTTAGACTCATATTAAGACAAAAGGGGGGAAATGTGTAAAGATAGCCTTTTAAAAATCTAAGCAGCAGCCAAGTTTGCATAATATCTATAGCTGTGGACAGGTAACAAGGAAAAGGGAATCAGTAAGTAGATGAGGCATTGCCAAAAAAAAAAAAAGGGTATATATGTACATATATACATATATATATATACACACACACATATATATTTACATACACACACACATATATATATGTGTGAGAGAGAGTATTTGTAGATACAAAAATATTTTGTATTTGTCTTAAAAGCAAAGGATTGTTTGAAGATGGAAACAGGCAGAAAAATGCAAAGCCAACAGTCTAAAAGAATGGTGCAGAAAGATTATTAGGGTTTATGCTGAGATACAATTGATGGAATATGGTAAGGCTTGAGGGACATAACAAAATTATGAGAGGACATTTTCTGGATAAAAATGGTTTGGCATGGTACAATAAGGTTCTGTCTTAAACTAAAGGATTCTTCCAAAATGGAAATAGACATGGACAAAACCAGGAGGGAAAAGCATGTCACAGAAGGATTGTGGTAGGATTCATGATGAGATATAAGTGGTTAAAAAATAAAACAATACTGTCTTAATAAACTTTTAAAAGGCTATTTTAAAAACTTCTTAAACCGCAATAAAGCTGAGAGAGGGAGGAAGAGGGGTGGGTGGTAAGGGAGGGGGTGGGGGCGGGGGGAGAAATGACCCAAGCATTAAAACAAAAAATTTCAAAAACAAAAAAAAAGAATTAAAAAAAAAAAAAGAAAAGAAAAATGCGTCACTGATCTCTTCTCCGAGATGACCTGCTCTCCTCTGTAAAAATGTATCCTTACTTCTCTTAATAAACTTTGCTGTTACTTTCACAACATTTCACATCTTGCTTGAAATCTTTTCTTGTGGGAATGCGAGGACCAAGGACCCAAATGAAACTCCAGTAACAATAATAACCAGCAGTGACATAACTTGTCCTAATTTATTACTAACATCCAGGAAGGTGGATATATCTGACTAATTTGAAGGAGAAATAACTTGCAGGAGAAAAGACGGGGCTGATAAGACTGTTTCCACACAGATGCAGCAGCAAGCAGGCAGTGAGTGAATCAGCAATGGGCTAACAGAGGTTAAGACCCCGAGGCAGAGCAGGTGAGGAAAAGGCCAGGATGTGGCTTGCTGTGACTCTGGCCCTTGCCCATCATTCTTCAGGGGCATCTGCCAGTAACTCTTCCAAGGAGAGACATCTTCTCTTCCATGCCTTTTAAGGCCTCTCTGAATACAGGTTTAGCAGCCCTTATCCAAAATGCTTGAGATCAGAAGTGTTTAAGATTTTGGATTTTGCAAGGCTTGAATATCACATAAGGGATGGGATGCAAGGGTAAGCAAAATTCATTTATGTTCTAAATAAACACCTTATATGCATAGCCTGAAGACAGTTTTATATAGTATCTTTACTGCGTCTTCATTCTGACTGATATGAGTGAGATTAGGTGTGAAATTTCCTACTTTTAGCATTATGTTGGTCCTCAAAAAGTTTCAGATTTTGTTGTACTGTGGATTTCAAATTTTCAGAGTAGGAATGCTCAACCTATGTCATAAATCTTTTGTTAAAAAAATTAGTAATTACTGCATATTTCCCAGATTTTATAAAAATCTATTACCACAAGATGAAAATTAAGAATCCACAACCTGAATTTTGATACATTTTTTTGGCTACAACTAAGTAAGCCGAAAAGGTGAAACCTGGATGCTTATGTAGGCATTCCAAAATTACCTTATTCCTCTTGCTACAATGCTAGAAAATCTTTTCTTAAAACAAAGCAATGGTTGAATTGCTCAAATTTTAAGAGTAAAGGTAACTAGAAAAATTGGTCTTTTAAAAATAGGAAATATGCTACAGAATTATTTCTCCAAAATTAAACATCTGAATTATAAGGAGTTACAACAAGATACCACCCACTGCTGAGTAATAGGTGGGGAGGAGGTAAGAATCTGAGAAAGACCTCCTGGAATTATTATCCACTTTTGCTGAGATTGGTAATAAAAAAAAAAATCAATAAAATAAATTTTTTTTAAAAAGGGAAAAGTCCATAAAGAATGACCCAAATCTGAACCAGCCTCATGAGTAATGTAAGCCACTAATCCTGAAGAGTGAAAGGTAGCAAGTAACTAGAAGTGGCAGACTTTGAGAGAAAAGGTTAAATAAATACAAAAGGTCAAGCCTTAAATTAGAGATTGTAAAAAATATAGGACTAGTCTTAGTTCCCAAACATACTGTGTAGTTTGACAATAAGATACTTTGAAGAAAGATACCATATTCACATAACATTTTATTATAGTATATTATAACAACTGTTTTATTAGTTATTGCTGTTAACCTCTTACTATTCCTAATTTATACATTAAACCTCCTCATAGGTAAAATACATATAGGAAAAACATGAGAAAGCTTAATAGGAAAAAACATAGTATATATAGGGTTTAGCATTATCTGGTTTCAGGCATCCACTGGGGGTCTTGGATCATATCCTCTGTGGATAAGGGGATTACTATATTCAAGTAATATTTTAAAGCAATTTTTAAAGGATAAAAAAATTAGAAGGTAAATGGGCTTATTAATTGGATTGATTTAAGATCTTACAAAATAATCCTCAAATACAGGTTTAAAAAACAAGTTATGGTGACTTGCTGGTGATTAGCATTTTCTATCAACAAGGTTATTGTCAGATTTTAATAACTAATGAGAGCTTGCTAAAACCCAGAATTCAAACTTTTATATAAAGTAAGTAAAAAGAACTTTTCATCATGCTGTGATTTTTTTTCAGATCTC
Organism: Castor canadensis; assembly: GCF_047511655.1. Lineage (NCBI taxonomy): Eukaryota > Metazoa > Chordata > Mammalia > Rodentia > Castoridae > Castor > Castor canadensis. Next base: position 91,262,426 of record NC_133392.1, on the reverse strand, counting down.
TCAATACATATTCCCCCTGCATCAAATGCTTTCCCCATGTTTTTGTCAAAAGCATTCACTGATTTTCTTAGGCGCCTACTCAGATGTCACTTTCTCTGTCTGTGGTGGCCTCAATTGCTGTGTTGACTGTTGTTTTACCTCTTGTGCCACCCTATCACAGCACTTCACACGTGTGATAATCACTTATCCACATGTCTGGCTCTCCGAGAAAGAATTTTTGAAGGAAAAAGTAAAAAAATCTTTCCAGCTTTTTCTCTCCATGAGCCCTCAATAAATATGTGGAACAAATCTGGCCTCCAAGGTTAAAAGTTTCACTCTGAAAAACAGAGTACACAGTATTTAAAACAACTGAAAGGATATCTGGCACAATGGCTGTCAGCTTGAGCACTGGAGGCAGACTTGGATTCAAATCCTAGTTTGGCTCTTACGGTGGAGCGTCTGCCTAGCAAGCAAAAGCCCTGAGTTCAACTGCCCCAGTACTACCAAAAACAAAATAATATAAAAATAAATATATCAAATCCTAATTTTGTCATATGTGATATTGTGCTAGTAACTCATCAGTTTCCTCATCTATGAGAAAATAAATCATCACACTGTTATAATATTTGGAATATTATAATGCTTAAAAAGTTTCTCCTATGAGAAATAATATAAGACAATGCTTATGAAGTGCTCATCACAGCACCTGGCAAGAATTAAGTCCCTGGAGATTATCTTCATTGTTTCTCAGGCTGTGTCTGAAAACATAACAGGGACATTTGTGGCTGTCACAGTGACTTGAGGCAGCACAGCAGTGACTATCTTGTTGAAAATAGCAAGTGCCCCCACTAAGCAATCTGAAGACCGTATGAGAGAGAAAAGGCCACTTACAGCTCCTGTGCTATCGTCTGCCCTTTCTCTAGGTTTCTTCTTTTGGGGAGAAAGAAGAGAAATCATTTCCTTTTTCATTTGCTGAAGAACCTTCTTAAGTTCAGCATTTTCCAGTAGGATTTGTTTCTGACGGTATTCATAATCATTCAAGAGAATTTTATACATTTCATCTTCATTCCTGAGAAAGAAAGAGTCAGTGTGAAAATGCAGTGAAGAAAGCAAAGTCTGACTATGTTTATCAATTTAACCTGGCCTTTACCTGGCTTCTGTTTTACCCGTCCTCCAGGAGCCTCTTTTTCCATCAGCTCTCCCCACATAATTTAAAACGTCCATTGCTACAGAAGTGAACACAAAACAAAACCAATTTTTACCATATGTGTTTAAAACTCTAATTCATGTGATTTACATTAGGGACCTAAGTCAACCTAGTATATAGGTTAGGATTTGAGCACTAGTAACCTAATTTCAAGTTCTAGTTCAACCACTTGTAAGCACTGTTGATTCTGGTAAGTTATTTAACAGCTTAGCCTGTTTCTTCCTTGATACAGTGGGAAGAATGGATGAATATGTCAAAGAATTGTTAAGATTGAAAGAAGTGAGGTTAGAACACTTAACACAGTAGAGGTGAACACAGTATCTGGCATTACTAATTTCAATACTAGAGATGACAATCTGTGGCTTGCAGGTCAGCTGCCTAATTTTTGCCAATGAAGTTTTACTGGAACACAGTCACAGCCATTTGTTTATATATTGTCTATGGATACTTTTCTCCAACAATGGGCAGAGGTAGCAGGTCTAAAAACTACTTGTACATCCAATACAACCAAATATATTTACTATTTTTTTTTTTTTTGGCAGTGCTAGGGATTGAACTCAGAGCCTACATCTTGAGTCACTCCACTAGCCATTTTTTGTGCTGGGTTTTTTCGAGATAGGGTCTCTCAAACTATGTGCCAAGGGCTGGCTTTAAGCCACAGTCCTCCTGATTTCTTCCTCCTGAGTAGTTAAGATTACAGGCGTGAGCCACAGGTGCCTGGATACTATTTGGATTTTTACAGAAAAAGTTTGCCAGGCCCTATCATCATCATTAGAATAGTCAAAAGAGGCAAGGCCCTTGACAGCAATTAACATCTCTTCTGAAGAAGGAAGAGAATAAGTTACTATAATTTTGGAACTAATAAAAATCATTACTGGAAATGTCACTTCCAATTAGGTTGGGAACTGGAAATAGCTAGACCCCTAAATACAATGTTTCTAGAGTTAAATCTTTCATAAATTTCTCTAACTGGATCTTAAACTTTATATGTTCAGCATTTCATCCTGCTCCTCAATTTTGTTCCATTATGAATGAATGAACATGAGGCTAATTAATCTTAAAAATTAATGACTGTTCACATGCATAAGAATATTAACTTGGAACCTGATGGTTTCTAACTTTGTTTTAACTGATTATTATTACACCTTCATTTTCTATCTTTTGGTGATTTTTTTTTTTTTTGGAGGGGTTGGTACAGGAGTTTGAACTCAAGGCCTCTTGCTTACAGGTGCTTTACCATGACACAAGCCCTCCCAGTCCTTTTCTGCTTTAGATATTTTTTGGATAGGGTGTTCATTTTGTTTTCTGCCTGGGGTTAGTTTCAGATTGTGATCCTCCTACCTATGGAACCCAAAGCTGGGGTAACAGGCATACATCATGCCTAGTTTATTGATTGAGATCAGGTCTCACTAACATTTTGTCCCAGCTGGCTTCAAATCTGCCTCCCAACTAGCTGGAATTACAAACATGAACCAACACACCTGGCCCTATTTTTCAGTAATTTTTAAAATACAATATTCAGATAACTCCACAGCCTGCTGCACAAAATGTAATGATCCAATCAACATGGAACTGCTTTCAGACAGCAGTCAAGCCCACCATGTGACAGCCTGAAATATATACTCACCAGTTGTTGTTGAAGTCCAAGTGCAGCTTTGGAGAGACGGCTAAGAGTACCACTGAAAAATGTAGGCTAGAGGACTCCCTGCGATTTACTTCAATAAGTTAAATGCATAGACCTTTTTTCCTGAATTGTAACCAGGCCAGCAAACTTCACTGTACAGCTCTACTTCTGTCTGTGCAGTTTGACTTTTTAATCTATACTATTTACTGGAAATCATGCATACACTTGCACAAACAGTTGCAGATTAAAGTTTTCAAAAGAATAATACTACAGCTGGGTGTAGTGGCACATTCCCGCAACCCCAGCTACTTGTGAGCAGAGATAGGAGGTTCATGGTTTGAAGCTGGGGCAGGCAAAAAGTCAGCAATACCCTATCTCAAAAGCAAGTAGGGCAAAACCTGTGGTCCCAGCTACTTAGGAGGCAGAAGTAGGAGGACTGCAGTTTGAGGCCAGCCCTGGCAAACTCAGCAGAAACCCTATCTGAAAAACAAACTGAAAGTAGTAGGACTGAAAAGCCAAGTAATAGTGCACCTGCAAATGGGAGACCATGAGGAAAGCTACAATAATAAACAAAAACCACACCTCAGACACTGAAGTGACATTTATGGTGTACCTGCTGACTAGCTATTTCAAAAATGCACAGGTGCTGGGTGCTGGTGGCTCACACCTGTAATCCTAGCTACTCAGGAGGCAGAGATCAGGAGGATCATGGTTCAAAGCCAGTCTGGGCAAATGGTCTGTAAGACCCTATCTCAAAAATACCCAACACAAAAAAGGGCTCGCGAGTGGCTCAAGTGATAAAGTGCCTGCCTAGCCAAGTGTGAAGCTGAGCTGACTTCAAACACCAGTACACTTTAAAAACAAAAAACAGTTAAGTCAGGTACCGGTGGTTCATGCCTGTGATCCTAGCTACTTGGGAGGCTGAGATTGACAGGATCATGGTTTAAGGCCAGCCCGGGCAAATAATTCTCAAGACCCCCATCTCCAAAATAAATAGACCAAAATGGACTGGAGGTGCGGCTCAAGCGGTAGAGTGCTTGCTTTGCAAGAGCAAAGCCCTGAGTTCAAACTGCAGTCCCACCAAAAAACAAACAAAAATATCCCAACAGGGCTTGGTGGAGTGGCTCAAGTAGTAGAGCACCTACCTAGCAAGCATGAGTCGCTGAATTCAAACCCCACAAAAATTATATATCTCTCAACCCCCATCCCCCCCAAAAAAGAAGAAACTGTCCCACACACACAGGTAAAATTATTTGAAGGAAAGAAGAGCTGGATGTGGTAGTTCATGTCTGTAATCCTAGCAATTGGGCAGCTGAAGCAGAAAGATTTTGCTTTAGAGTCAGTCTGAGCTACACAGGAGATTAAGGCCAACCTGGACTTAATGATTTGGTCTGATGAACAATTTTATGAAGTTTACTCTAAAATCACACTTCTTTTAAGTAGCACATCCTGATTCTTATTATTTTCAGTCCTATAGAATGGAAAATCAGAGCATCCTCTGGCTTAGTTTTTCTCCATGAATCAATCCTATACCTGTCATGTTAAACAAACACATGCAACCAAAGGCTTTTTGTGTTTGTGTGGCATTAGGAATTGAACTCAGGGCCTCACACTCACTAGGAAGGTGCTCTACCACTTAAGCCACTCTGCCAGCCCTTTCTGAATTACTTTTGAGACAGGCTCTTGCTTTATGCCCAGGTTAGCCTGGACCTTGATCCTCCTATTTATGTTTCTCCATAGCCAGATGACAGGTGCATGCCACCTCATCCAGCCTTTAGTTGACATGGGGTCTCAAGGACTTTTTGGCCAAAGCTGGCCTCCAACCTCGATGCTCCTGATCTCTGCCTCTCAAGAAGCTAGATTATAAGCATGACAAAATGAGTTATTTTCCACTACCCAGTTGTCTTAAATTTCTAGTTTATACAGACATACACGATCTAAAATAAACTATACAAAGTAGGAAAATTACATTTCATGAGTTGTACTCAATCCTTTTACACTTATTTCTCAGCATATTAGCTTATTTACTTCCTTTGCTGTATTTAGCCAGCTGCTTACCTATTTTTTTATCTTTCTTGTTCATAACAAGTTGATGTAGGCGTTCTTTTAATTTATTATACTCACGCTCCTTTCTCTTCATATCATGATTATACTGAGTAGCTCGACTTGCAATGATATTTTGTAATTTTTGTACCTGAAAAAAGGCATTTTCTATCAAATGATGGTTGATAAATGCAATAAAAATCCCCAAGTTCAAAGGATACAAGTCCTAGCATCCATCTTCCCATGTAATAGTTTGTAAATTCTAGGATTTTTCCTTTTTGATGACACTGAAAGCTACTTTTTAAAATACCATTAACTGAAACACAAAGATACTACTTTTTAATTTTGAAATTTCCAGAAGTGTTAACTTTGTAAGTTAGCTTCAACATCTGTTACCTGTCATTACAAGACTATGGTAATTTTGGGGTGGAGGGGATAAAAGAGACTAATGGAGGGGTGAATTTGACTATGATATATTTGACATAAGAACTTTTGTAAGTGTCACAACGTACCTCCAGCACAACAATAAAAAAATAAATAAAATTATGTGTATTAAAAAGAAGACTATGGGGCTACCAGAATGGTTCAAGTAGTAGGGCATCCACCTAGCAAATTAATTAAAAAATTATAAAAAAAAAAAAAAAGAGACCAAGTACCTGGTCCCTATCATCTACTGCACTGCAGACAAAAAGAAGAATATGGTAATTTAGAAACCAGAAGCCTTATAGAAGTATTAAAATGATTAGAGCTTCAGCTAAAACAACTAGAATTCACCCGATCATTTTTAGTGACCTCCTTATACTACAAACTTGCCATCATGTTACTTACCAACCTGTGACAGGCGCATTACACAGTGGCACATGCCAGCAGGTAAACCAGGCTTACTTCTCTCTGACCAACATTTGTTAAGTACCTGCTGTGTCTCAGGCACTGCTGTTCAAATTTTCTATCAATTACGGTTTCTTGGGCAGCTCTTGATGGAGTATATATTATCTTACATAGCCACTCTCAACACCTACTAGAGATTCATACGATTAATTTACCCGTCAAGCCATTTAAATGCAATCAATAGATCAAGTTCAAAACCTCTGAGAAATAACCTCAGGAAATATTTATTAACAACCTTCTGGTCTGGTTAAGATATTAACTACCCACTTATTAAAATATACTACTAAATAATCAAGTATGGAAAAAAATCTATCTAAATCATTTCAAGGATCTTTAAAGAAATATGCTTCCCTCAAAGTCTTTCAGTTAGAAGATCTAAAACAATGAAAATAAGTATATTTTTATAGCTATTATATGGATGGATTTCTTTGCAGAGCAATAAAAACAGTTTCTTCTCAGGTACATTACAAAATAATATGTGCAAGTGCATTAACTCTATACATTTAAGTAAGCACTTAAGAAGAAATTAAAATTATGTCAAAAGACCTCATGATTCTAAGTTGCCACTAAATTAGAAATTAGAATTCTGCTAAGTAACCACGAAAAGCAAAAAAAAAAAAAAGACCAAGAATTCTGATATCTTTTTGGAAATGAATTTTTAATGTGAATTGGCCCTGTGCTCATTTAGCCAAGTAACTGGCTGGTGGATGAACAATGCCAGTATTTAAGAGAGTTTAAGAAGGGGCATGCCAGGCACCAAGAACAGTACAGCGGAGACTAAAAGATTTGCATGGAAAGCATCTTTGCACCTGAAAAAAAGTAGGCGACTGTGAGGCAGGAAGGAAGGTGTAGGGCACTAGTCACTTCCATGTATGAACTAACACACTAAGTCACTGAGCCCCCGGCACAGGGGATAGAGGACCTAAAGGGAGGGCTCTGACCTCTCAACTAAATATGACACAATACTGTACACAGAGGTCCACTATACCAATTCAGCATGGGAAGAATGGAAGGTTCTTTTCTTTTTTAAAGTGAAGGGGCTCTTATGGTCATAACTCAACTTATATAGCAAAACAAAACAAAACCCAAAATTCGCTTTATGTACAGTAACCGACAACTCACTTCATCTTTCTCATTTTTCAGTAGCTGATGCAAATTCCTGTTCTTGCACTGTAGCTGTCTGTCTCTCTCCTGTAGTCCAATCATTTCCCTCCTGGAGGTTTCCAGTTGTTCCTAAAATACACATATGCTATTGAATAAAATTTACCTAAGATTCAGTGAATTCTCAAAAGTTAACAGAGGCGATATATACTAGTATAAGCACATAAATCTTCAAAATAATTTTGCTCATCAACTTGAATGAATCATATCATAGCTCTAAAAATTTCAAGAATAGTGAATAGTGATGCACAGCTATAATCCTAGCTACTCAGGAGACAATGAGGCTCTCTACATGAGGCCAGCCTGGGCAAAGTTAGCAAGAACTTATCTCAAAAATAAAAAAAAAGCACTTGGAGTGTAGCATACAGTGGTAGAATACTTGCATAGCATGTGCAAGGCCCTGGGTTCAAACCCCAATATCACACACAAAAAAAGAAATTTTGAGGATAGATCATCGACTTTCCCTACTGAATATAATTTCTGACCACAGCTGAACCAAAACAACAGATTCTAGCCCAGGTTAAATACCTGGAAAAAGATTCTGGCTCTGGATTGTCCTAATGAATGACCACTTCTTGAAGGAAAGCCTTAAAAGATCTAGATCACCAACACCATTGTACAGTTCTTCACTAGTTACTTACAAAACATGTGGCCAAGGATGCCCAGATATAAAAATACTGTCTTCTAAGGTTTCCAGATATGAATCAATCTAATCCACACTAAGACCTGCCACAGATGTCAATGATCTGGATTAAAGAAGTATCCACAATGCTCAGCCTTTTTTATTAGCCTAGAAGTTACTAACTCCCAGTTCCCTAGTCAGTCAAGACACAGTTGAATAATCTCCATCCCTTAAGTAAATGGAATGTACAAAAACCTAAAAACATTACTAAGAATATATGTACTGTCACCATTGCATATGAGCTAAGAAGTAACATATATAGAGCAAATCTCCACCATATCCACTTCTAAACATTCCATAAATGATCCTATTCTCTTACACAGCTCAGAGATTCAAGATTCCGAGTTTGATTTTTATTAACTATTGTTGGAAGGGTGGGGAGAAGAAAAAGGAGATGGTCATGGATCAACAGATGAAAAATTAGAAGGAAGCTAATTTTCTGAGAGTACATATATACAAAGGCCTCGATTCTCATAAATAAGGAAACCCAATATAGGATAATGGAAAAAAACATTAGGTTGGATTGATAATATCCTTAATAATATATAACTATAATCAGTGAGTATACAAGTCCTTACACTGATTTCACACATCTTGTTCCTCTCCTTCTCAAATAAGTATTTTTTAAAAAGAAAAACATAAAAAGTTAACCAAAAAAAGTAAGTGAAGCGAACCAGAAACCAATAATAAATGTTCTACATTTTAAGGCAGCAGGTCAACAGGCCCATGAAAGCATTCCTTTTTTTCAGAGAAAAGTTAATTTACTAAAGCATTTTTTATGATCTTTTCTAGAGCTACAGGGACTTCTAATGGCTGGATGCTATATGGCCTGTTTCCATTATTGAGCTTGAGCTCCTTTGACCTACATGCCTCAAAATTATTTTTTTTGTAATCAAGAAAATATAGCCTACAAGACTCTTATTAAGCAAGGACATAAGTATTTCCTAACTTTCTACAGATTCAACAAGTAACTAACGAGTTCATAAAACCAATGCTTTCAATACAGACATTGGGCAAATTATTTAAGTTCATTTATACTTACCAATTTTAAAAAACCCAAAGCTTTAAAAATAAAATTTATTTAATAAAGCCAATGAACATTTATAGCACAGGCTTCTATAATAATTACATTAAAATGCAAATAAATGTACAATTTCTACCTTAAGTTTTGCATAGCAGTTCTGTAGATGGTCCATATCACTTCCCAGTTTCAGATTCTGTGTTTCCACATTTTCCTGAGCTAGAAGATTCTTCCGTTGAAGTACAAGTAGCTCATTCATACAATTTAAAACAGCAACTATATTTAATTCTCTCTTTGTGTCTTTACTTTTGGATTCTTCATATAATGAAGGAAAACCAAAAGTAGTCAATTCCTGGTAGGAGAAAGTGTTTTTTTTAAAAAGTTGTTTATCCTTGGTAAGATATTGGCTAAATGATACAAAATATCAGTTATGAAGGAAGAATAAGAGTAGGAAGAATGAGATCTACTGTATAACATGGTAAGTATTACTAGTAACAATGTATTATATTCTTGAAAGCTGCTGAGCATAGAATTGAAGTATTCTTTCCTCCAAAGGTATGCATGCTAATTAGCTCAACAAAGCCATTCCACAATGTATATGTATTTCAAGACATTGTGTTGTACACAATACATTACATACATATATATAATTTTTGCTTGTTAATGAAAATTTTAAATAAGGTTAATTTTTAAAGGTTAAAAAGGATAAATCTTTTCTGAAACAGAAAACTATTCCCAGATTATTAAGAAAATAGCAAATATCCCTCAAAACAAAAAATAAAGAAAGAAATGTGCTTTTTTTCTGGACTCTGCTCTAGAATCACCTGTGACCTGACAGTAAGGTGTGTAGGTTTCTGCATCCATACAATGAGGGTCAGACTGTGGAGGAGCCTGGGATGATGGAGCGGACAAACTGCTCCAAACAGAACCGTTAACCTTGTATTAGAGATGACCAACGAGGTCCTCTGCAAGTGTGACCCGAGTCTTAGGCCACTGCATAACAATATACTTGTACATGACAAATGTTTTTCTTATACCCTTATATTTTCTATTATATGACTCATGTATGCTCTTGCTTCTTTTACCAAAACATGTTACCTGATCAAGATATGAAATACTTTGTTCAATATTCTCTTCTGTGCAGAAGGCACTGAAAAAACTGTGCACATTTTTTGATAAAGGTATTGAAGAACATAGCACTTGCTGTGAATATAAACTTGATGGAGACATCTTTGTTTCTGAGGTATACTGAGAGATATTTTTGCTTTCTGAAAGAAAAGAATTCATATAAATAATTTATAAAAATGCATGTAAAGTTAAAAATCTCCATTATCAAAGTTTTTGAATTATAAATACACACACACCCACACACACACACTTTATATGTATTTTAAAGTACTTTTAAATTAGGAAAAAGCCATTTTTATATGAAACCTATATATTTTAAGTGGTGTTCTTGGTACGAATGTTAAGTGACAACAAAACTTAACCTCAACTACTTTAGATTTATAAAAATAATCGAAAAACACTTATGTCAAAATTTATGTCTCTAAAAGAACTGGAGAAAAATAAGTAACCAATGAACATATTTCAAGTACAAAATTTTCTTAAAAATAATCTATTTATTATATATAGATTTTTAAAAAATCTATATATAAATATATATAATGAATCTATTATCTATTCATTACATGGATAATAATAATGATAATGGATACAAATAATCTACTATCCTAATTCTCTTTGAAGATGAAAAATAGGCATTTTATACTCATTTATGGCTCCCTCTAGTCATATCTTCAATATCTGCGTTAACTATTTTATTTTGTTGAAAAATTCACCTTTACTATTTCCAATTATTTTAGACTCAGTTACCTGTAGACAGACCTGGATCTGTAACAGTCATCCAATCTCCCATAGCAAATTCCAGAGCCAGGACACCTGAGGAGATAGTTCAGAACTGAAACATGAAGAACAGCTGCTGTCACTCTTCTATGTAGGCATCTCCTTAAAGGCAAATGACAGAATAATTGCATCTAATTTAAAATATGAAAGCCAGTATAAACCAACGTGCGAGAATTAGACATATGTGCTTCAAAAACAAGAATTTTGCAGTATTTATTACCATGAAGACACAGAACACAATAGAGATTAATAATTATATAAAACAAATAATACATATGTATAAAATACATAAGGATCAAAGTTAAAGGCTTTCCAGGTAAGTGCACAACAAAAAAACTGCAGACCAATTTCCTTGATGAACATAGATGCAAAAATTCTCAATAAAATTCTTGTAAACCAATTTTAATAACATACCAAAAAGATCATACACCACAGTGAAGTTGGTTTCATCTCAGGCATACAAGGATGGTTCCACATATGCAAATCAATGAACACATAATCATATATATAGCACACAAACAGAGTAAAGTACAAACTACATAATCATCTCAATAGACACAGAAAAAGCCTTTGACAAAATCCAACATCACTTCATGGTAAAAAGCTCTGCACAAACTAGGAACAGAAGCAACACACCTTAGGCTAAGGACAAACCCACAGAATAAAAATAACTGAAACCATTTCCTCTAAAGTCAGGAATGAGACAGGGTGTTGACTCCACTGTGTTTGAAGTCCTAGCCAGAGAAATAAGGCAAGAGAAAGAAACAGAAGGGATACTAATAGGAAAGGAAGAACTCAAAGTATCCCTATTTTGCAGATGATGAGATCCTATGTCCTATACTTAAAAGACCCTGAAAGACTCCACCAAAAAATTCTTAGATATAATAAACACTTTCAGCAAAGAAGCTAGATACAAAAATCAACACACAAAAATCAGTAGCTTCTCTACATACCAAGAAGATCAGGCTAAGAAAGAAATCAGGAAAACAATCCCATTCACAATAGCCTTGAAAAATAAAATACCTAGGAATAAACTTAATCAAGGAAGTGAAAGATCTCTACAATGAAAACTATAAAACATTGAAGAAAGAAACTGAAGACCTCCAATGTTTGTGGATTGGCAGAATACTGTGAAAATGGTTATATTACTGAAAGCAATCCCATCAAAATCCCAGTGTCACTCTTCACAGAAATAGGACAACCAATTCTAAAATTCATATGGAAGCATAAAAGACCCCCAATAGTCAAAGCAATCCTAAGCAAAAAGAGCAGTGCTGGAGGTATCACAATACCTGACCTCAAGTTATACTACAGAGCCATAGCAACAAGTCACGCAAACAGAATAAGATAGAAGACCCAGAAATAAACCCGCACAGCTGATTTTTGACAGAGGAGTCAAAACTGTATGTTGGAGAAAAGACAGCAAGACAGTTTCTTCAACAAATGGTGTTGAGAAAACTGTATATCCATATATAAAAATCTGAAATTAGATCCCCCTCTCTCATCCTGTACAAAAATCAATTCAAAACGTATCAAAGATCTTAATGTATGAATGAAACTTTGAAACCACTACAGGGAAACACAGGAAAAATACAAAGTCCAAGTCAGCACCAGTGGCTACTTGGGAGGCTGAGATAAGGAGAATCACAGTTCGAGGTCAGCCTGGGAAAATAGTCTGCAAGACCCCCATCTCCAAAAATAACAGGGCAAATAGTTCTCAAGGCCCTGGCTCTAAAATAACCAGAGCGAAACGGACTGGAGTTGTGGCTCAAGCAGCACAGCACCTGTTTTTGCAAGCACCAAGTCCTGAACTCAAAATGTAGCCCTACAAAAAAACAAAAAGGAAAAAAAAGATAAACACTAGAAGGTATATACCTAGGCAAGAACTTTCTGAATAGGGCTCTAATTGCTTAAGACATAATGAGAATTGACAGATGGTATAACATCAAATTAAAAGACTTCTGCACACCAAAGGAAACAATTATCAGAATCAAAGGACAAGAATGGGAGAAAAATCTTTGCCAGCTAGTTATCAAAGTATTAATATCTAGAATATATAAAGACCTCAAAAAACTAATTACCAAATAATAATTCAATTACTGGGCAGGCCATTCTCAAAAGAAGTAAAAATGGCCCATAAATACATGAAAAAAAAGGTGAACATTCTTAGCCATACAGGAAATGCAAATCAAAACACTGAGATTCCATCTCACCCAGTCAAAACGGTTATCATCAAGAAAACAATAAATGTTGGCAAAGATGCAGGGAGTGGTGGGTTGTTAGTGGGAGCGTAAAAGTCCAGCAACTATGGAAATCAGTATAGAGGTTCCTCAAAAGACTAAAACTAGAACTATTATATGATATATGATCCTGCTATATGCCACTCTTGGGCACATATCTAAAGGAATGTAAGTTAAACACAATAGAGCTATCTGCACATCCATGTTTATAGCAGCACCATTTACAAAAGCCAAGTATGGAATCAGCCAACAATTAGCAAATGGATAAAGAAAACGTGGTATATATCAATGGAGTGTTATTCAGCAATAAAGAAATTATGTTGTTTGAAGGAAAAGGAACTGGAAATCATCACATTGAGTGAGATGGGTTAAGCTCACAAAGACAAATGTCACAGTTTCACTCATGTGGAATCTAGGCCTTAAAAAATGATGTGAATGTAAAACAAGGATTATTTTGGGAGGGAATGTATGAGAAGGGGAGTGGGGAAGGGTGATGAGGGGATGAATATGATCAAAGTACATCATATATATATGAAAATATCATACTGAAACCCATTAAAAACTTAAAGGAGGGGAGGTGAGAAGGTCTAACAGAGGAGGTGAATTTGGTCAAAGTATTTTATATGCATGTATGTAGATATAACAGTGAAACCCCTTTGTACAATTAACATATGCTACGTATTTCTATATTATGTCTTTTAAAATAAAGTAGAGAAGATGAAAAACTTGGCCAGCATTCCAATTTTTTATATTTTCTAAATATATTAACAGAACTTTGTAATTCCTAGTGTTGGCACAGTTGTAGGGATATGAACACTCACTGTTCATTGTTTAACAATAACATCAATTTATAATATCACCAGTAAGTTGGCAATATGCCAGAAAAGTCTTAAAAATGGCACTATTTCTCAATCTAAGAAAAACAATTCTAATGAAATTGTTAAGTGGCAACTGGCAATTGATTTCAAGGTCAGGGAGAGAAGGAGGGCACATGCCAACACTTCAGAAAGCTTCTTCTCCACTATAGTAAGCTGTAGTCAAAAGAGAAAGCAGGTACTTCTTGACAGATCCTTGAATTTTTAGAGATGTTGGAATTCTGGATTTTTATATGAAGTCTTCCAATTGTTAAATGTTAGAGGCTACTTAATTCTATGCAAGTTACCCTGTGGGAAGTGGCAGAGGCAAGAAAGAGCTATGAAAGCCTTCTGGGTTTCCACAAATGTTAAACATCATTATCTGACAGATAGTTATATAGTACACACATAAGTACAATTCATGAAGTTGTACACTAAGCATCTGTGCCCTTGACTATAAGTTACAACTCAAACAACCTTATGGAACAAGTCAAGTGAAATGTATCTCTAGGCCAGACATGGACTGAGGATCACAAGTTCACAATCCATTTTAAATATTTGAGACTGGCAGATGATATTCACAATGATGCTAAAGTCAGATGAAAATTTCCATTCATTCAATAAATAGTAATTGAGCTACTACTATGTACCAAGCATAGTTTTCTAGGCTTTGATTTCTAGAAAATAAAGATAAGCAAAGACATTAAAGAAGCAAGCAATAAACTAACATAACAGAATGATGAGAACTACAAAGAAAATGAAACATGATAATTATGAAAGTGTTGGGGTAGAGAATATCTAGATTAGTCAGAGAAGGCTACACTGAAATGGTGTTATGGTTTGAATATGAAATGCCCCCCAGAGGCTCATGTGTTGAAGCCTTGGTCTGCAACTGCTAGCACAATTTAGGTGATGTTGGAAACTAGCAGAGGGTGCCTAACTGGAAGGAGGAGATTCCTGGGGGCATATCCTTGGAGTTACACCTTGTCCTGACCCCCTCCTGTATCTCTCTGCCTCCTGTCCACCACAGCTGAGCTGTTTTACTCTCTCACATGTTCTCTACCACGATGTTCAGCCTCACCTTGGGTCCACAGCAATGGAACTGGCCAACCATGGTCTGAAGACTTGAGCCAAAACAAATCTTTCCTCCTTTTAAATATGACAGATATTTGCCACACTGATGAAAAACTGACTAATATAGATGGTGACATGAACTAAGACCTAAATGATATGGAATCAGCAAAAGAATCAATGACCAGAGCAGCCCTGGTAGAGGACACAGCCCATACAAAGACCTGAGGTGGTAATGAACTTGTTAAGTAAGAAAACATCAACAGTCATTGTGTCTGACAGTATACTAAGTAAGGCTGGAAGGTAGGGTTGGTTTCTCTGAAGTGCAATGCAAAAGTGTTGAAGGGTTTTAGGCAGGAAAATAACATCATCTCCTTTCCATTTGAAGAACGTCCCTGACTGCTTTGAGTATAATGTAGGTGGGCAATAATAAAGGCTGCTAACGATAAGGAAACTATTCTAATAGTTCAGGTAAGGTCACCAGTTCAGTTCCACCAGTGGAAGCAGAAACAGGTAGAAGAAATAGGGATGTGTTCAAGAGAAAGAACCTTCAGGACTCACAGAAGTATCAAGGCTAGCCAGGTGCTAGTGACACACCTGTAGTCCTAGCTACTCAGGAGGCAGAGATTCGAGACAAGCCCAGGCAAACAGTTTGTGAGAATGTCTCAAAAATATCCAACACATAAAAGGGCTGACAGAGTGGCTCAAGTGGTAGGGTGCCTGCTTAGCAAGTGTGAGGCAGAGTTTGCACCAAGTAAGAAAAACATACTAATTTTACTTTTGGCCTTCAGAAATACAGCAGTAAGTATAGCAGGATCCAAGAGGCATAAACCCTTATATCCTATGACAGCTCTACTTTGGACAAATTACTTAACCTCTCTGAACCCCTTTCTTCACTCTGGTAAGTCACTACAAAAATGAACTTACTTCTCTAAATTTCCCCTGAGGATTAAGTGAGATAATGTATAAAGTATTGAGCACACTGATTGGCACATGGAACACACATAATTAATATCAGTTATCACTGTGTTAAGTCAGCCTTTCTTATTGCTGTGACCAAAGGTCTCCTGAGAGAAATAATTTAAGGAAAGATTTATTTGGCTCAAGGTTTCAGTTCATCATGGCAAGGTGGACGTGGCAGAACAAGTGCATCACATCACAGTAGCCAGGAAGTGGGGGGGGGGGATGCACTAGCTGATTTTCTCCTTTTCCCAATTTATTGATGAACCCCCCAAGACTATGGGCTGGTGCCACACATATGCAGGGTGGATCCTCCCCCATTCGTAAAACCTCTCTGGAAACACCCTCACAGACACACCTAGAGGCATGCTTTACTAATCTCATAGAAGCTTCTCAATCCAATTAAGTTGACAACCAAAATTAACCATTACACACATCACCATCTAGACACAAGGTTGTTTGGTATAAACACAGATAAAACCTGTAACAAAATGCACTGTTTCTCTTAATAAAAGTTGAACACTGATCCCTAGAAAATCCAGAATTCAGTATCCTTACAAAAGCACAAGACAGTGGGCTAATTCTTTGTCATCAATAGATTTGGAGAGGAACAAGAGTAGAGGAAAACAAACACACATTTTCTCAAGATTTCTTTGTTCTTTAATTAGAGATAAGGGCAAAATAGTTTCTGCCAGGTATTGAGGGGGTGGGGGGGAGAGGGAGGGGGCGGAGTGGGTGGTAAGGGAGGGGGGTGGGGCAGGGGGAAGAAATGACCCAAGCCTTGTATGCACATATGAATAATAAAACAATAATAAAAAAAAGACACAAGAGGGGATATGGGGCAGGGGTGGAGGATGGGGTGAAATTGTGTTCTAGGTAGAGAGACTAGCAGAGAAACTTGGGGCAAAAAAGGGTTTGCTTTATTCTAAAAACAAAACAGATAAAAAAAAAAGATTTCTTTGTTCTTTTGTTAAGATATTTGTAGTAAGACATAATAGTGCCCTAAGTGTCTTTTCACCTCATTCAGAAAGATTGAACACCGAAGTTTTATTACATATTCATTTTTTAAAACTACAACTTAAGTCTGTTAGTCTTTCTTCATAAATTTGGCTTTCCAGTGTCTACAAACTTAGATTATGAATTACTACTTGTCCTATTAACATAACCAACAAAACTCTGCAAAATATTCAGGTCTAGTTATAAATGTTCACAATGAAAACCAAAACTCCATTTTAAAGTCCTATGAAACAAAGGACATACTAACAGAATAGGACTTCAGTATATGATTTCACATAACCAAAAAGTTTCCATGAATTCACTTCTGTACAATGACATACCAAATTATACACCATGAGCATTAGGACAAAAGTTACCCAACCAGTTTTTTTTTTTTTCCAAGAAAGGGAACTTACAACTCAATCAATGTACACCTAAAAACAGAGGCTAAGTCAAGCAAGGTGTTGTATTCTAGCTTGATCACAGCTAAAATTTAATTGTTGATGGTTGCAAACCATTTTTATGATGATTTTAAAAATAAACCTGGGTTAATCTCAAAAGAAAAAGAGGTTTATGCTTTGTATAAACCTAACACATCATAAGCCCACTGCAACCTAAAAGCTTTAAGAACAACCAAGGGCTCCATTACAAATCTAGCACTAGAACATAGACTCATACTATACAGATCAATCAAGTCAGAGGAAAGCATTATATAGTGGATTATCCATGACAAACCATATAAACAAACTTGATTAGACTAGCACTGTTACTGTAGTTTCATTAGAAGAAAAAAGTTAGCAGCAAATCAGGTTTCGGGGTCAAGCAATATGGAAACTACAATTCTCTAAATTCACTATATATGCACCATTAGTTAGGGTTGTTGCCCAGATTCCAGGACCCACAAGTGAATTTTATGAAGAAAACATGAATAAATAAATATCTTACAAAAGCCATGCCATTCACCTAAGATTTGGGGGGCAAATTTTTTTAAATACATTAAAGAAATAAATCTGTAATACAATCCATAAATTAATAAGAATTCTTAGGCTGGGAATGTAGCTCAGTGACAAAGTGCTTTCCTAGCATGCACAAGGCCATGGGTTCATTTCCAATATTATCTAAAACACCACTACCACCAGAAAGAGATCATTTTATTCACTATTAGTAGGTAACATGTATACAGCCACCTAATATACTTTCTTATTTGAAGTACTTCTAAATACAGATTCTAATAAATAATTTTCATAATAAAATCTTAGCAACTGCAGTAAAATTGCAATAATTTCAGTGCAAAAGCTATCTTACCATTTTTAAAGTAGTAAGTTATTTTGAACTATTTTTTCTTCCTATATGTTGCTAGAGGTTCCAAAATACTAATGCTACATACTTCAGGTATATAAGAAGCAAGGGCAGTCTGGTCTTTTCTAGGAAAAATAATCATGCAAAGCTGAAGAATTATCTAGTAGCATTTTTTAGGTTAGAAGCTAGACAGAAAACTGGGAGGCAGTGAGACATTTGAAATTATTATTATTGTACCTTTTCTGAAAGAAAATGAAGAGCTTATTAAGTTTCATAAAGCCTACCATTCTCCATGTACTTTATTTTATGTAAGTTTCTGTATGAAAGACAGAAAACTAAGGCTCAGAGAGATTAACAGGATTGCCCAAGGTCACATTTTTCATTACAAAAACAGGACACAAATCTCAGTTTCCAAAATTCTATACTCCTTACCTTCTAGCACCATTTAACCTTTCAATACTATGCATGAAAATCTATCTATAGCAACTGAAAACAGAAATCAGAAACTGGGGGCTGGCAGCATGGCTCAAGTGGTGGAGTAAAATGTCCAGGAAGTATAGGTCTTGAGCCCAACCCTGTACTGCCCTCTCCCACCTGCAAAACTGAGCTCTTGCTGGGAGCTGGTGGCTCACACCTGTCATTCCAGCTACTTGGGATCCTGAGACAGGGAAGATCCAGGTTTGAGCCCAGCCCAGGCAACAAGTTCACAAGACCACATCTTCCAAATAACCCACCGCAAAATACACTGGAAGTGTAGCTCAGATGGTAGAGTGCCTGCTTCTAAGCTCATGGTCCTGAGCTCAAACTCAAGTCCTTCAGGGAAAGGGGGGTAGACAGTTCTTGTAATCCACTTTAAGTGATTTCATTCAAAGCATATAATTCGTACAGAGATATTACTTAAATACTTTTCTATCCTAAATACTAGTGCAACATTGAAACTAAGCTTAGACTTAGCAAAAACATTGAAGATTCTGGTTAATGAGATCTGTTTTTTCCATCACAAAAGTTCCTTAGCTAATTCATGTTATTTCTACCCTAAAGACTCAGGTGTTCTCTCGCTCCCTCGCTCGCTCTCTATGTATGTATGTATGTATCTATTTATTTATTGGTACTGGGGTTTGAACTCAGGGCAGGCATTCTACCACTTAAGCCAATCTACCAGCCCTTTTTTGTGTTGGGTATTGTGATCTACTTGTCCAGGCTGCCCTTTAACCTCAGCAGGTTGACAGTTGTGAGCCACTGATGTCCAGTTAAGACCCAGGTTCTTAATATACATCAATAACTTACAGAGCTTTGGGGAAGACAGCCTCCAAGATGGGCCTCGTTATTCCTGCTCCTGCTAATGTACTTACTCATCTTTGTGGCCAGGTTTTTGAACTACAGCAGGTCCTCAGCAAATCTCTATACAATGACTGGGTCTCACACAGGGCACATTCTCTTCAGTTTCTGTGCCTTTAGCTGTGCTCTCTTCTCTCACCCATCCCATCCTCAAGGCACAGCTCAACCATCCTCAACTCCTCTACACAGTCTTCCTCTTACAGCAGCCCATGATCTCTATCGTTAGCCTTCCCTATTCTTACCAGTTTCTTTCACCTTTTCCACCTCCATCTCACTCCTAAGTACCACACATTTAACATTTTTGTAGTCCCTCCCACAAACCTTAATATACAGAATAATCAGTGAACACTCAGGTAAATAACTTACCACAAGTTAGTGTGTTAACACTGGTAAGCAAATGTGTATAAAAGAACACAGCAATGGAAAAATGAGTCAATCCTTTAGAAAAAAGAATTATCCTTGATTCCCATTTCTGTCCTGTCATCTCCCAAATCGCTCGTATCTACAAACTGAGAGGGAGTTCATCAGAAATAGTTATCTTCATTACAAGAGCCCTACACAGTACCCTATTTTAAGTGTTCAAGTTCATTTGCGATTCAAACTTGAGAAGGCGCAAGTCCTATCTGATCAGAATTCTAAAATGTCAATCAAGTGTCAGAAAATAATAGCTTTTCATTATACAGGAACATAGTAACATTAAACCATTTGGGCTTCCAAATATTGCACAGGATATTTTACAAATAGCTAACTAAAGTTTTTGCTAAAATATCACTAAGTTAGAGTTACCAGATTGTTCGGAGAAGAAAATTGTTAGTAACACCAAGCTAAAAAAAAAAAAATAAAAACTGTGTAAGAAAAGGAAAATGATGCTAGATGCAGGTGCTTCCCGCCTGTAATCCTAGCTACTCAGAAGGCAGAAATCAGGAGGAACATGGTTTGAGGCCAGCCCAGGCAAATGGTTTGTGAGACCCGATCTTGAAAATACCCAACACACACAAAAAAAGGCTAAGTGAGTGACTTAAGTGGTAAGAATGCCTACTTCGCAGGCGTGAGGTGTGAGGCCGAGTTCAAACCCTAATACTGCAAAAAAAAAAAAACAAAAAAAAAAACAAATTGTTATGGAAACAGCTCAGGTAACCTGTAACTGTCGAATGGATTAAGAAAATGTGGTACGTAAATACAATGGAATTCTATTCAGACATAAAGAAGAATGAAATTTTGTCATTCACAGGAAAGTGGACGAAACTGGAGAACATTATATTAAGTGAAGTAAGCCAGGTTCAGAAAGACAAAGGTCATGTTTTCTCTCATATGTAGAAGATATATATATATATATATATATATATATGCAGAACATGTTTCCAAAAGAGGAACTGTTAGAGGAGACTAAGGGAGGAGGAAAAGAAGAATGAAAGAGAGGGAATTAATATTGAAATATATCACAACTGCGTAGGAACAAGACACAACAAAACATACTGAAAACTGTTAACAGTACAACGTATGGGGGAAAGGATAAGGAAGAGTACTAGAGGGTGTTTGACCGACTGAAGTACAATATATTTACAGGTATAATCCCAAGGCAATCTGGGTGCCAGTGGCTCATGCCTACTCAGGAGGCAGAGCTCAAGAGGATTGAGATTCAAAGACAACCTGGGCAAACAGTTCGTGAGACACTATCTCAAAAATACTCAACACAAAAAAAAAGATGGCAGAGTGGCTCACGTTGTAGAGCACCTGCCTAGCAAGTGTGAGGCCCTGAGTTCAAACCCCAGTATTGCTGCCCCCCCTCCAAAAAAGGGCTATACTGAATTATTAAGAGAATAAAGTAGCTCTGCATGTATAGAGACTTAAAAAGGTTATGAATTAATGAGAATAGTATGATCACCATTCATGTTAAATCAAGCCACATACATTTTAGGAGAAAAGTTTGTGAAAATTACAAACCATTATAAAAGTCATCCTAGGGATGCCTGGCTGGCTGTAGGGAGGGCTGGAAGGGCAGGACCTTTGTCTAGCTTGCAAAGAGCATGCATTATTCTATAAACCTTTTAGAAGCAGGGGATGGAGTAGAGTTAAATGAAATGATGTGTGAGAACTCTCTACAATAGCACTCCTGCCTTTTCTTAGAAACCTCTAAGGCAAATGGCAGTCTTTCCACCAATCAAGTGCACTTCTCACACCTATTTCACATGTTCATGCATACTCGGGTGCAAGGACAAAGCAGTTTACACAATGCCCTGCTATGCCAAAACATGTCTATGAGAATGTCTGTGGGCGAGGGCCCATCAGGAAGAAAGGTAACACACACAGAAGCCAGGCTTTCCTCAACTGTTGTAAGGCTTAAGTTGCGGAGCTCTAGGAGACAGTGAAGTTGGACTCTTCTTCATCAATTAAAAATCCAACTTTGGTAGGAAGAAAGGAGGAGGAGACTGCCTTTTATTTACAACTATTCTTCAAAAGAAAATGTTTTTACTCTATCAACCTATGAGCCAAGCAACTAAGATGCATTTCTGCTTCAAGGAAGCAGTTCACTAAATTACACAGGTAGGCACTTAAGAGTCTATGCACACCATCTGTTATTTCATTATACACTGACTTCTTACTGGTAATGTGTTCACCTGTTTTGGCTTGGCTCTGCAGTTAAGCTGTTAGTTTTTCCAGTGAGGACACTATTCCATGAGAGAAGCTGCACCTGGCCCATTGTCAGGGGCTATGGTTCTCAGCAGTGCTTCCATCACTTACTGAGCAACCATATACTGTCAGAATTTCTTCACCATTCAGATTCCACTTCTGTAAAATGAGGAGTCTAAACTAGATGATCTTTAAAGAATTTTCTGTTCTACTATCTGTGCTTTTTATATTTCTCATGGAACCTAATATGGAATTGAGTATAGTTATTTATATCAAAATTACCTCTCTACATTTTTATAATAGAATGTACATATATTACTTTTATAATACAATGTTTACTAAATAAGATTCTAATTTCAATAATAAAATAAAAATTACTAAGTATATGCCATTTACTTGGAACAATTTTAAGCATTTTACATGTATTTACCTATTCAATAATCTTACAATAACTCAAATAAACACTTTTCCCCATTACAGATGAGGAAACTGAAGTCCGGTTTTCTTACTTGGGTAAGGTCAAATAACTAGACAAAGCCAAGACTCAAACCCTGGTAAACCATCCATTTAACCATGACACCCTACTACAACCTTTTCTGCAGGAAAGGAGGAGTCCACACTATGCCAGCTGCTGCTCCAACTGAATATAGACAGACAGGTACTCTACTCTCTACCACTTCACTTTGACACTAAGTTACACTCAGAAATTCTTCCAACTGAGTAACCAGAATGTGAACTGTAGAAAAGCAGACAAAGCATTAAATGTAGTAATTGTAAAATTTCCTTTAAATCTAGTAATATAGAGCCCAAATTACCAGACTTTTCCAGAACTGCCATCCCCTTTGTGCTTCCAGAACACTTTGCACTGACCCTACTACAGTAGACCTAACCTTAATGAAACTTCTCTCCACTACCTAAACTGAGTTTCTGTTCAGCAGGTCTGTCATCACACTCTTTGTATGCCACCTTGGTATGAGATTTCATCACTCATACCATAGTAGGAACTGACTCAAGTTTGCTGAATGAAGATCCAACCAAGTTCAATGGCACATCAGGGAAGGTACAGGACTATACCTTGTAGACAAGTCTTAGCATGTTAGCCATGCTGCAACTTAGAAGGGCTTTCAATCTGATCTTGATTACAGAAGCAGCAAGGTGATTCAGGGGCTGAATCAAAAGCATGACAATTTAGACACAGTATAATAATCTCAAGTTCTTCCAGTGTACATGTAGGAACAGCAGCAATCAGATTCTTACAAGAGACCACCTCCCAAAAATTAAATAAATAAAAAGTGCAAATGAAGGTTGAAAATAATAGTCTTGGGCCGGGGGTGTGGTTTAAGAGGTAAAGCACTGACATAGCAATTCCAAGGCCCTAAAAAAAAAAAGTGCAAAACAAGCAGTTTAGGCTACAGTTTCAGAGGACCTAATAAGGCCTTCTAGAGACTGTATTCACAGATTTATTACATGCAGTCTTGACCAAGTACAGTTAAAAAAAAAACAAACTTCAAAAGCAAAAATTTAAGTTTCTGTGTACACAGTATGCAGCTCAGATGATGCAGAGAACCTCTCGTCAGTCTCGCATTTTACCAATTTATATTGTTGTATGATCTGCTGAGTGTTTTCTTGCCCTAAATCTTGTGAAAATCTGTCTCCCCAAAAGCAAATGGTGCCCAAAAAGCAAAAAAGCAGGGTAAAAGTTAATGTGTTTATTTCAAGGGATAAAATGAAAATTTTAGCAAAAATTGGGCAGCATTACAGGAAAAATGAATCAAGCATCAGTACTTGAGATAAAGACCATCAATAAGATGTAGCTTTTGGAGTTGGGCAGCTCACACCTGTCTTCCTAGCTACACAGGAGGCAGAGATCAGGAGGATCCAGGTTCAAAGCCAGCCTAGGCAAACACATCGAGAGACCCTATCTTGAGAAAACTTTTCACAAAAAGGCCTGGTGGAGTAGCTCAAGGTGTAGGTCCTGAGTTCAAACCCCAGTACCGCAAAAAAAAAAAAAAAGATGTAGCTTTTGGTGAGCAGTATTAATGTGTACAACAGTAATTTTTGGGATAGCAATTAGCAATATACCCTCCTCCACGCAGTTTCAAGTTATGGATGCTCAGACCTGCTGTATTGTACAGTACAGGTAAATTTGAGTAACTTTAGAGAACTGAACTGTATGCATCCTGCGCAGTCTTGATTTTTCCTCACAGTGGTCTCCTTGGAACCAACTCCTGTGGATACCAAGAGTCTAGTGCGCTGAAAGCTAAGAACTCCTATACCAAGTTATTATGTGAAGCTAGCTGAAGAGAAGACGATGAACTCCGAGTGACTACTGCATGCCAGACTGGATCACTGGCTATGTCACTCAATCCTTACAATGGCCCTAGGAAGGAGTGGAGGTGGCCCTATTTTACTTATGGAAGAAACTGAGGGAAAGAGATAAGGTACTTTACTTACCATTACAAACCTGGAAGAGAGGAATAAAAACCCAGCTATTTAACCTGGAAAGTGAGAATAAAAAATTCTAGAACCTTACAGACCCTGCCCTCTTCTTAATATGTAAGTAGTCTGAGTGAATGATACAAATTCTGAGCCCATCTCCTCATTACAAAAATAACATGGCTGATGATGAGTTAAACTTACTAATGATTCTAAGATACTGTCTCTCATTTTTATTCTAGATTCTATGTAGAGGATCTACAAAAAACCTGAATATAAAGTAGAAAAAAAATAATGTTGAGCAGGGAGGTGACTCACACCTGTAGTCCTAGCTACAGAGGAAGCAGGCAGACATCAGGAGAATCATGGTTTGAAGCCAGCCTGTGCAAATAGTTTGCGAGACTCTAGCAGGTGCCATCTTTTCTGTAGGAATGCACAATCAGATAATTAACTAGCAAAAGAGTGGCAAATCCATGGTACAATGCACATGCAGTAGCAGATACACACAATGGATTAAGTGTCTTCCAGCTACTGAAGGCTACATTTAATACATAAATCAGATTTACTCCTGTAGTTTTTTTTGGCAGTACTTGGGTTTGAACTCAAGGCCTCATGCTTCCTAGGCAGATGCTCTACACTTGTGCCATGCCTCCTCTCCCTGCTGTAGCCCTGTAATTATGGTTTTTTTTTTTTTTTTTGTGGAGGAACAGGGGTTTGAACTCAACTTCACATTTGCAAAGCAGGTGCTCCCCTGCTTGAGCCACACTTCCAGTCCATTCATTCTTTTAGAATATTGGCAGAACATTTTCTGCCAATCTCCTTCAAATTCCAAAATAAATTCTGTATTTAGTGGCTTTGGTATTTAGGGCTCACTGTATTCCAGGAACTATATTGGTAATATTTTAAAAATACTATTTTGCCTTTAATCTCTATTTTGTTTGGTTTTTTTTTACAAAATGAGTACATTATTTTTATAAAGTACTTTTATAAATGAAAAAATTCTTCAAGAAAGATAGCAAATGAGAAATTAATAGACAGGGGCTGCTGACTTACTCTCTGACATTGAGGATAGCGAAGAACAGATAAAAAATACTTCACAAGTTGGACTGACATGACTAGTTACAAAAGGGAGGCACTTATCTTCTCATGTAAAAACCTATCTTTGGTACTAGATGGATAATAGTGTCATTTAGATAAAAAGAACAGAGAAGTAAGAGCATAAAATTGAGCTTGGGTAAATATGTGGAGATAATGTGTTCAGTGCGGATCTGACTGGGTTTAGATCCTCTTGGGAGACATTCAGATAGGGATATACTCTATGGCCTGGTGATCAAAAGACATCAGACCAGATTCAGAAGTCATCACTCATCATCCTGTCCTTAAATCAGTTCTTATTCAATTACAGCACTTTTATATCAAATGGATATATTAAGTGTTCAATAAGTATAAGCTATTTTTCCACGCACTTCTAGGATACTAACGTATTTATCTATCCTAACTCATAGTCGGTAGTGTTATTACCATCCCTCATTCACAAACGAGACAACTAAGGAGGCAGCAGTTTGGTGGTCAAACCAAACGTGGTTGGAAAGAATGTGAGGGAAGGAAGGAACATGAAGCAAGAGTTAACAGGAACTACAGAATTTTAGCTGATTGTTCTGATTAACTGGCTGCAGTTTAATTTCTATTAAGAACTTATTTGTTCTTAATAGAAATTGTTCTGATTAACTGGCTGCAGTTTAATTTCTATTAAGAACTTATTTGTGTGGCTGGCAGAGTGGCTCAAGTGGGAGAGAGCCCATGCAGCAAGCATGAGGCCCTGGGCTCAAACCCCAATGCTGTTTAAATAAATAAATAAAACACTCACTTTTGTTAACTTAAAAGACAATTTATGTCTTTTCTCATCTCAGCATCCTACACAGCTTGAGCCTGACATTTCTCTGTGCTCGCAAAGCAGAGATTCTGTACTGTATTATAATGGTGTTGTTTCGACTAATGGAGGCACATCTTATTTACCTTTGAATCCTTACCACCCCAGTTTTAATAGAAGATAACTCAAGATTTGTGGTATAAATAATTATTCAGGATTTCCTAAAGCTTCTAGGGACTTCAATAAAATATGTTTCAAGTCTACTGTGTAAAGGCAGCTGCTTTCAGATATTATCTGGATTATGTATGTTCAGAACACTTCTGATCCATGTGAATTACTGGTTTTGGCAGATACTCTTAAAGTAAAAACAAATATAATTCCCCTAAATAAATCTTTTTAAAGGTTCCTTATCATCTGCTGGTCAAAGTTCATGGCACAGTTCTTGAACCTTATCACTGAAGTAACTTCTACCAGGTCCAGCTCTACCAAACCACGTGTAATTCCTAAATCATACGTTACAGAATGGAACACTTGTTTGTGAAGTCCTCCTCCATCAAGATATACTAAAACCCTTTTCTAAAGTTTTCCCATATTTGCATTTTTTTCTTTCTCCTTTACTACCCAGTAAATTTCCTAAGTACAAATTCCTTAAGGCAATGCTCATCTTTTTATCTTCAGGCCTGACAAAGTAACAGATTAGTATTAATAAATGTTTTTTTATGGAAAAAACTATTGCAGCACAATTCAGTAAGTCTGCTTGTACATTATACCTTTTTCCATAATTAATGAGTGGTGCATATCCTAATTCATCCCATAAACTCATGAATTAAAGATAACTTGTACTTTCATTACCAGCTAATCATATACCATTTACCAAAGACATAAAACAGACCCATGTAGAATCAAAACCTCTCCTGAGAAAATGGCAAAAGCAGTAAGGCATGTTCACAGCTATTATAAAGGACAAAAATATCACTTTAAAAGGTCTGGAACTGCTCCAATATTTAGGGGTGGGGTGGGTGTGGACAATATCAGTATGAGCTCAAGCTATGGCAGGGATGTGCCATCATGCCCAGCTTACCGCTCCAAATGAAATAAAAATCACAAAAGCCTGGGGTAGTACCTTTTCACCTTTTGTAGCTTTAGGTTCATACTACATAGAAAGCACTCAAATATTTACTTTTATAATACCTCTGTCACAGCCAATTTTAGCCAAAGAGCACACTATTTCAGGTTTTAGGAGAGACCAAGTTATATAATTTGACTCTGTGCTGGATTTGAGGCGCCTGGTAAACAATCTGAACAGTTAACACTTTCATTTCATATATATGGGCCTCAGCATGTTTAGAACATAATGCGCTTAGCAAGTCTTGTCACGAAGCCCAATGTGTTATGAGATCTTCGCAGTTCGTCCTAGAATAGCTGAGTCTCTGCAGTTATCGTCAAGCTGCTTCACCCACGTTACTTAATCCTAAACCTTTATCTTCACTGTACAGATGGGGAATGAGAAAGGAAGGAAGAATATACAATGACTTGGCTGAAGAGGCCCAGCCAGTCACCAAAAGAGCCTTGGTTTTAACTGTTCCAAATCCTTTTCTCAAAGAACCATTTTGTTTGAGAAACTCAGTGACAGCAGGCAGAACAACTTGTCAAATTAGAATATTAACTTTTCTTAATTGTTTAGTATGAATGAATAACCCTAAGTGTTATTCACTATCCACTGATAGCTCAAGAATAAGATTTGATGGCTTAAGTTTTGTGGGGTGGACTAGAGTTCATAAACCTACCTCTAAATTCTGTATTTTGACAGCTTGATCTAAACTTTAAACACATTTCTTTTCTGCGTGTCTCTTTCTAAATTTCATTCGGTCAAGAAAATGTGTTAAGTAATACAGACCTCTCGACTTCAGAATCAAATTGTAAGGCTGCCAGGATTTTCTTCCACCTCCAGTCTCCCCTGAGACAGGAAGGGATCCAGGGCGCCCACCATTCTCAGCCAACTCCAGACCCAGACTCTTATCTGAACCCGGGAGCCCAGCAATTTCAAAGTCTAAGAAGCTCAACCCACTATTTGGTCGAGGAGAGGGAAATCTCAGTTCTCTTACCCACTGCATAAGCGTCACTAGTATTGAGTTTGGCACTCACAACTATGGACCTAAATTGTGATGTTAACAACAACAACAAAAAACTCTTTATCTGTGTTGTGAGCAACTTACTTTAGCAGATTCTATTTGCTGGGCCCAAGTGACTTGCATAACTGTGCGGATTAGCACCGGTTCCAAGGGGGGCAAGGACCTCACAATTCCTTTCCTGGGGAAAGTCGAGCCCCCCCCCACACCCCCCATATCCAAACTCCTCACACACGCCTGTCTCCTAGATGACTCTTAACCAGACCACTATCGGGTGCTGTCCCCTGCAGCGGCCACGGGCCACTCCATAACTTATTTTAACGACTGCCTCTTGCGGCGGGCCCTGACAAACCACCGAACCCCGCTTGCCTTGCCGCCTACGGAGCTCACTGTAGCCCCAAGCCGGCCACCCTTCCCCCGCCGCGTCCCCGCGCTGGCCGCCCGTCCGCGCTCCATCCCGGGAGGCTGCAACCCCGCGGCGGGCGCAGTGCGGCCAGTGACAACCGGGGCGGCCCCGGCCAGCCCCTACCTTCCACCTCCCGCTCCGGCGCGGCGGGAGCCAACGCTCGCCCGCACAGCCAACGGCCCCAACCGCCGCGCTGCGCCTCTCGCCGCGAAGCCGGGCACACAGCCAGGTGCCTGCGCTCACCTCCAGGCCCGCCCGCTGCCAGTCTGCTCAACCCAGCCCCGGCCGCCCCGTGTCCCTCCCGGGCCCCACGCGTCACAATCCCCTCCCGCGGGGCGCGCGGCTCACCGTCACGGCCCCCGGGAGCGGCGGGGAGTCACCGCTCGCGGCGTCCTAGCGCGGCTCCCGCAGCCCCGCGGGCCCGCACAGGCGCGCGGCGGGAAGCAGCGGCTCGCGCCGGCCGCCCCTCCTCAATCGCAGGCTCCCGCCCTCCCCGCCCCCGGCACGCTGCGCTCCGCCCCTTGCGACCGCCTCTGGGCCTCGGCAGGTTCCGAGGTTCCCACCCCGCCCCCGCGCGCCGGCGCCGCAGGCCCGGCCGCCGCCCATTGGCTGCAGCAGTTGCTAGGCGACGAACAACCGCGGCCTGCATTGGTTGGGTGGGGGCGTGGAGCCGCCTCTTCACCTCCAAAAAACCCGAAGAAAAAGAAATCCTTATCCCTGGAGACTCGGGCGTGCTGTGGGCGCAGCTGCTGCAGCGGCACCTGTTACGCCCTGGGGTTCATCCGGCCGCCTTCCCGCCCCTCCTCACGTTGGCCTTTTGGGGCCCCCGGGCTCGGGGACGGGGAGAAGGTAGAGGGTCCTGAATGTTTTACAGTGCAACCCCGGTTTCCCGGTTCAACCCCAGCACCCAACCTAGGAGCACAAGTGAAGATCCCAGAAGAGCCACGTGCGTTGGTCAAAGTGGAGAAATAGACCAAACAACAGCCGGCTCCCAGAATTAGGTCAGGCCCAAGGGGAGGGAGGCTGAAGCCTAGGGAATTGTGCATCCAAAACAAGCCATCTGGTAGAAAGTTACCTGTAAAATCAGGGCCAAGAAATGGATCTAGGAGAGAAGATAGCAGCAAGAGGAAGACTATAAGAAATGGCGCTCGTGAAGTAGAAGTTGACGCGAAGGCGTCCCACACCCACTCAGCAAAATATGTGTTAAGAAAATGTATGACTGCTGCTCATGGCTAAGGTCAGGCCGGCTCCTCCCCGATCTCACATCAGCCTAAAATTCCCCGGGGAAAGAAAAGACATCAGCTGGAGAAATCGCAGGCATGTGAGTTGCGTTATAAACACAAAGATGTTATTTTGGATGGGGGTAGGGGTCGCCAAGGGTTTACTCAAGGAAGAAAAACAGGTTTGGCATTTTAAAGAGGCTCCCGAAGGCACTTTGAAACCAAAAACAGTGTCAGAAGAGAACAAGAAATACAAGACACGTGCACACCCTCCCAACTTAATTGACACTCCAGTCCAGGAGACTCTTCTTCCAATGACGCATGGTTGTAAGGAGGCTTTTGGCACCTGGCTGGAGCTAGGAAGAAATCAGTCACTACCAAGAATTACCTTGCTGCCTAAATCAGACTTCAAATGGACGAGTGAGGGCTCCCCCTACTCCCAAGAAGGTTTTTGAAATTGTCCACTCCCTCAAATACTGCACCTCTTTCCATCTCTAGAAACAATTCAGTGTCAGGCGTTTTCTGAAATAGCACTTAAGGCTTCATTTTGACCATTTTATCTCCTGGCAAAAGAAAGCTCTCACTCCATTTTTAGCTAGAAGGCTGGAGATCGGGCAGTGCCCTACTCCAAAGTTACTCCAGGTAGTATAAAGCAGTAGCTTTCAGTTGTGTTCTGCTGGGAATGACTCCATTTTACAAAACAGTTTACTCTCCATTTTGAGCGCAAATACTGAGGCAGAGTGACTACATTTTGCTTAGCAACCACCATCTGTCCAGCACAAACCCATGGGACAATCTGATAACTTATTTATGCAAATAAAACATTTCCACCTATGAACTTGCCAAACTGAATCAGGAACACATCGATGCGTGGGCATATCAAACCATATCAGAAAAACCAGTCCCATGAACTTATCACAGCACACCCAAGAATAATGCAACCCTCTCACCTGGATTATATAAAAAGAGGGACACCTAATACTGGGGTACAGGGGCACATACCTGGCTCGTCACCAGACTCTGGTGCATACATGAAGGGACTGATAGGTGACAAACTTCCAACTGTCCCCGGGGCTTCAGCTCAGCTCAGATCTCTCTAGCTTGACCTGGCCGCCTAGGTCCATCTGTCTGGAACCAGTAACCCTGGAATCAACTCTGCACCTTGAACAGGTACTGTGCCTTGCACAAGCTCTGTATTTTGACTCCTCCAGGCCTCATAGCTCTAGCACCGGATTAGGTATGTTAATATGTTATCTAAGCACCTGCAGGAATTCTCTTTGCATCCTTATCAGCTCTCTGCTTTTGCCTTCAGCAAGGCCTCTCTGAACTCTGCAACCTCTTTAACCCTTTCTTAGCAATGCCTATATGTTGTTATGTGAAGTGTAATGTGTGAGCTGAGAGTTAATATTAGTAACTAAGAAGAACCTGTGTTGCCAATGACTTAGGCTGCTGAGTGACATCCGTAATACTTAGCACATTAGTGCCTGTGAAATGATGTTGCTTGTGAATTTGTTATTCAGTAAATTCTGACATTGTGGAAAGACAGGCATGTCCATCTAGGTTTCTGACATAGCTCACCCACAACAAAGATCAATAGGTTCAATATGCAAGTTCTGACACGCCTTGTTGTGACTTTGTCACTGACAGTCATATTTTAAGAAGGTTTGGGTCAGGCTTAGGTGAACTCTGGAAAGTTTGACCTTAACTGCTCCCCCTGCCCCAGCAACTCCAGGGATAAATCAGTTCTGCCTGAGTAAGTCAGAGCTTTTCAACCTGTCAATCTCAGTCCCCTTTCTACGCAAAAATTATAGAGCCCCCAAAAACTTTTATGTTTTATGTCTTCTTGATATTGATCCTACTAGAAATTGAAACTGACTTCAAAATATTTTTAAAAAATAATTAAAAATTAGTGTCAACATAAGTTGCACATTTTAATGAAAAACAAGTGTATTGCCAAGAAAATAGTAAAAAGAGGGTTCAAATGGTAGAGCAACTGCCTAGCAAGCACCAAAGCCCCAAGTTCAAACCCCAGTACAAAAAAAAAAAAAAAAAAACTAGTAAAAGTGTTGTCGGCTGACAGTGGAATCTGTGATCAGAAGACTTCCAAAATTCTTTGTCCCGTGTAGAAGAATCCATGGCAGGACACACGGATGTAAAAAGAGTTTATTAAAAGTTAGGAAAGGGAAATACAAAGGAGGGCATGGTGGGGCCCAGGTGAAACCTGGAGGTAGGGAGAGCGTGCTTCTCCTTTCCAGCTGCTTTTAAAACCTACCCTAACCCTTAGGAAGGGCAGAACCAGGTGATTCCCATCCAATGATCAGTGAGGGGGGCGGGGCATGGGTGTCCCCAGGCCAGGTGAGGGCGGTCCCTGAGCCAGAGTGTGGTTAAAGCAGTATTTTTCTACGAGTCCCGAACTTTCCCTAATTTTAGCCTGCCTCAAAAAGAATTGCATTAATTTAAAAGTCTGGCTTAATAGAAGGCATTCAGATTTTCATACTTGGTTCTGCATTCAGTCTGTGGTGCAATTTCTGGTAACCTCTGAAAAACTATTATGCACTCATGAGAGAATGAGAGTGAGCAAGGCAAATAACAGTTTTATAGTGAAAATAGTTTTGACCTGGCATATTCCCTTTGAAAGGGTCTTGGGCGCCTCCCCCACCCAAAGGTCCCACAGATTATACCTTTGAGAAATGCTCTGTCCCTCTGTCAGGGAGGGGCTGAGCATGTGACCTAATTCTGGTCAGTGCATAATGGGAGAGGAGTACTTTCAAGGGAAGGGTTTTACCCTTCCTATCCATAAGGAAGGATTCCTTCTTATCTCTGCCGTCTTCCAGTGAACAAGACATGTTTGGGTTTGTTTTGGCACAGCCTGTAAGCCAAGGAAAATACAGAAAAGAAACCCAAGAGCCCAGAAGTCACTGAGAGGCTAAGTTAACCTCCTCCGACTGCTATCTCCAGAGTGCTGCTCACAGGAAACGCTAAATGGCCTGTTGCTTAAGCCTTTTAGGGTCAGGTATTCTGTTACTTGTGGCCAAGAAGATCCTGACTGATACACAGGACAAGACAAATAATTTGGCCATGTCCTGAAAGTACTGTAGGGACCCTCTAACCCAGGGCTAAAAGAAACTGTACTTGAGAGAAAGAAATTTGCTTTGATAAGGAAAGGTAATGAGGAAAGATAAGTTCTGGAATTATTTTTAAAAGCTTTATTTTGCTCTACTTTCTTTGGCAAAATTGAAGGGATGTAACTATGAAATGCTATTTTTTTTTTTCTAAAACATAGCAAACTTGGCAAAACTTTCACACTTCCTCTCCTAGGGTCTATTTACATCAGAGCAGTCAGAGAAATTCTTATAAAACGTAAGTCAGGTCGTTCACTTCTCTGCTTTGGCTCTCCTCACTCAGTGTTAAAGCTAAAGTAATTACGATAGCTGCAAGGTTCTTATGACCTGTAGTCTACCTCCCTACCTCTTTAACTTCATGTCCTCCAACTCTATCAACTAATCACTAGATGTCGTCTTGTTCCTCAGCCTTGCACATTTCTGCCTCAGGATCTTTGCACTACCTATCCCTTCTGTTTAAATGTTTTTCCTTAGCATCTCTATTATTTACCTCTCCCCTTTCAAGTCTGCTCAAATGTCACCCTCTTTGTAAGGCCCAACCAGACAACAGTTATTTAAAACTGGAACACCCTTTCAGCTCTCCATGTGTCACTTACCTTGCTCTTATCTAATCTTCAACCATAATTTATAATTTTCTGATTGCTTCTTTTTTTGGTCTGTCTCCTTCCACTAGAACAGAAGCTCAGTAGGAAAAGAGGCTTTTGTCTGCTTTGTTTATTAATGTCTCCCAGTGGCTGAAACTTTGTGGTTAGTGTTCAGTAATCATTTGGTGACTGAATACATTTATAACTTCAGATGAATGTTTGTTTCAAGATAAGCAGCTTAGTAGGCCGCATGCATATTCCAGTAACAGTGCTCAAAAAGGGACACATCTGTGGGCTCTGAATTTGGGGCAAATAATTCTTACAGAACTATCCAAAACTCACTTGGTCCAGTCTGATAACCTGGTGCTAAATGTTAAAATACCAAACCTGTGTTCCCACTATGTTATTGAATTTTGGTGGATAAGAAAAGTTCAAAAACAAAATGTGTTTGATTGTCTAAGAGAGACAGGAAATAGAACATAATTCCAAGGAGGAGTTCTAAAAATGCACACCAGTAACTAGTCATAGAATAAATACTGTATGTCATCATTTCTGTTTGAAAATGTATTGATATATCTTCTGAACTATACTCAGGCTTCCATTTTTTTGTTTCCACTATAGCAGAATCATCTTTAACAAATGAAAATCAGTTCTCCCTCCCCCAGCTAAGAACCTCCCATTGACTTTTTTTTTTTGTGTTTAGTATGAAATTGAATTTCCTGTCAGGCAATGGTGGCTCACTCCTGTAATCCTAGCTACTCAGAAGGCAGAGATCAGAAGGATCTCAGTATTAGATCACCCCAGACAAATAGTTTGAGAGATCCTATCTCGAAAACACCCAACACAAAAAAGGGCTGGTAGAGTTACTAAAATGGTAAAGCCCCTACCTAGCAAGTGTGAGGCCCTGAGTTCAAGCCCCAGTACACCAAAAAAAGAAAGAAATTGAGCTTTCTATTCATGCCTGCCTGGCATGAGCTGAGCCCCATTCCCTTCTGGGATCTCTTATTCAGCACAAACAGTACCAGCCACAAAGGCCCCTTTTGGTCCCCTGGTCTTTTGCCCAAAGTGACTGTTTCCTGTCACTTTGACAACATGAGACAATCAACTTAAAAGGAAGGATGGTTTATTTAGCTCACATTTTCAGAGGTCTCAGCTCATAGTTGGTCTATTGCTTTTGGGCCTGTGGCAAGGCTCCCTTGTAGAAAGCACATGGTAGATCAGAGCTCCCCGTGGTGGCTGGGGAGTAAAGAGGCTGGAGTCCTGGTGTCCCCTTCAAAGGTTATAACCCCAGTGACCTAACTTCCTTCCACTAGCCCCGGCTCCTAAAAGTCCATTGCTACCCAGTAGCTCATGGGCTATTTGGGGAGACATTTCACATCCAAACTGTAACAGTCTTGCTGGAAGGCTTTTCCCACAAAGGTTCAAGGCTGATTGTGTTTTATCATTCAGATCCCACCTGCATAATTCTCAGGCTTGGTTTTGATTGTTTCTTTGCTGTGATCTGTTTCCTCCCATTAAAGCCTAAATCCCTGAAGTCTCAGGAGTCATGTTGGTGGTATTCACTTCTGTGGCCCCAGCTCCTTATGCCTGTCCTGAAGGATTCTAACCCAACTGTTCACAGTGTGATTAGGAATGAGGGAGGCAGATGGAGGGAAGGCACATTTGCTTTACACCTTACTAACTTCTGCTATATATCAATTTTTATAGGTAGATATGATGATTTAAAAATATTTTAATTCTGCTGAAATAGCTTCTGACCTCCCCTAATTCTAGTGAGATGTCTTTCTCAGAAGCAAGTGTTTCAAATACCCCAGCAAGCATTCAGGCCACACTTCTTCTACTGGCATGCATAGTCAGAGCTGGGTAATGGGCCAACCCATAAAGGCTTTCTGCCACAACGCATACCGTCTGGGTTCATCAGCAGCAGCAGCAATTTCTGGGTCTCCTAGAGGCCTTTCTTGTTAGGGCCTGTGTGCTGTAATAGATGGGAATATGGACTGAGTCACCTCTGCTTAGCGGTCCTGCTTTATCCTTCTCTGTTCTGGCCTTGTGCCTTCTCAGGGATTTTTTGAGTGATTATTAGGTGCCAATATTGAGAAATATAAAATAAGAAAATATCTTAGGACTGGGGGTGTGGCTCAAGTGGTAAGAGTACTTGCCTAGCAAGAACAAGACCTTGTGTTCAAAGCCTAGTTCTGCCACAAAAAGAAAAGGTCTCTGTCTACAACAGGAATTCAGAAGTCTCCTAGGAAGGTAGAATAATGACAGTGTAAGTATTGTAGGGAAGAAGAGCCTTCCGTAGGCACTTGAGTCAGACTGTCTGGGCTGAAATCTTAGTTTGACCACGTAGGTCACTGAGCTGCCAAACCAAACTAGGGCCACCTTTCTCTGGGCATTTTGTTTAGTCAGCAATAAAAGCTTTGTGTTCTATGCTACTATTAGTTAAGTTGCTGTCACTTGCAAGCAAAAGCACCTTATTTGGTAGTTCAGTGAGAAAAAAAAAGACTTGGGAAGTGATAGATACTTCATTTTATTGGTGTAACTATGATCAGGTATCACAAGTGAAAGCCATCATGTAAGCAAAAACAGCCAATGAGGACTTACTTATAACATGCTGAATGGGATAATTAAGTGAGGAAAAACATGACACTTATATTAGCTTTCTGCTGGTGTGATAAAATAACTGAGACAAAGGAGAGATTTATTTTGGTGCATGGTTTCAGAGATTTGAGGCCGTGGTCAGTTGTTTTGGGGCCTGTGGCAAGGCAGCACATCATGGTGGAGAGTGTGATAGAGCAAGCCATTCACCTCATGGTGGCCAATAAACAGAGAGAGAGACAGACAGACAAAAAGACCAGGGTCATAATACCCCCTTCAAGGACACACCCCCAGTAGCCTAACTTCCTCTGACTAGGGCCTACCTCTTAAAAGTTACAGTACCTCCCAACAGTTGGAGATGAAGCCTTCAGCACATGAGCCTTTGAGGGACAGTTAAGATCCAAACTGTAAAAGGACTGTTACTGCCTTGTATTAGAAATACATATCTAAAATATAAAAGTTTTTTCTGAATCATATTTTCTTTCTTTGCTACTTAAGTAGGCCAGAAAAATTAAAGCACACTGATGAATACGTTTCACAAAATGATTTATTTCTCTTCTGAAAATTTTAGGCCACAGGTGTTTGTCTTCTTGCTCATATGTTATGTAATAGATATTTTCCAGGAAAAATAATATGTAGATAATGCTTGATTCATAAATCAAATCATATTCTAAACATACTAGTGAAGTCGAATATTTAAAAGAAGACTATGATAAATCTTTTCATATGATGAATGACACCTTTTTAGAGCAAATAATCTCCTTATAATTTATCCATCCTATAAGATCCTATTTTAATATGCTGGATTTCCTTAAGCAAGTTTTATCATCCATCAGCTGAAAGTCACATTTTGTGAGATGATTTTAATGAAGAGGTTTTTTTTTGGTGGGGTGGGTAGCATGAATCACACTACAGAAGGCTAAGTTGTTGTAACCAGCCAAACAGTTTGTATCTTTTTATTCTGTAATTGGCAATTCAATTTTATCTTGCTTGCAAATCTCCATTTGATTTTATCAATTATATTTCACTGGGCAAAATTTCTTTTTCTACATTCCCAATGAAGAAGAAATCTGGGGGCATGCTTCCTGATAGATTTTATTTCCAGTCTTTTAAACCTCTGTTAGTGATGTTATCAGATAATTACTAAGATTGAAGTAGAGTGGAATACAATCCTCTATATACAGAATAAAACACCCACATAAAATTTCAGACTTGGAAAACTGGTATCAATTACAATATAGTATTGAGGAACAGGAGGGGATAAAGGAGAATGGTGAGGGGGATAAATTCAACCATGATATAAGAACTTTGTAAATGTCACAGTGTACCCCCAGTATGACAACAATAATAAAAATGGTATAAAAAATAATATACAGTATTGTTCTAAAATAACTGCTTTAGTCATAATATAAACGAGTCTGCCTGTCACTTTAAGAAGAAAAGCAATTGCGTTCCAATTGCTGGGCTCTCTTGGATTTATTTTATCTTAGCAGCTGTTCCTGAAGTTGATGCTGTTCTCATGAGGGTTTTCAAGTTCTTTGTTGTGTTTTTCAACTTGTAAGGTGTGGAGGTGGGGACAGTTAGGAAGATGCCCTCTCATTTTCATTTAACAAAGATAAGACTGTTTCACACTATCTGCCTGAAGCCCTAGTAACCACAGCAAGGCGAAAGCCCCAAGCCTGTAAGTGCTAAAAGTTGGATGATATATTTAGTAGTAAGTATGTGGGGTGGAGTAAGAGTTGGGAGGAAGTGTCCTAAGTGAAAATCATGGAATTTTCTGTGGCTATAAAAGGTGAGGAAAGAACATTTCTTGCCACTCTGGAAATAAGCACATTATAAATTTTGCACTACCTTATCTAACACACTACCCTTAGAACTGGCACATTTCCTCTTTCATTTATTTTTATTTTATTTGTTTTTCAAGAGACGGTATTATAGTGTGGTCCTTAAAAGTGAAAACTCTGAGCTAGAGTCATGGTTCTGCCACACACTTGCTGTAGAAATGTGTACTCTTTGTGTAGCTGACCTACAAAACCAGTCAGCTTAGGTAACAGTAAGGCTTATATCAAACTTTAACTTATTTCGGCTGTTACCCTAATTTTTATGTCATATATAATGGTTTCCTAGTATTAATGTTAATGGTTTGTTGAGTGATTACTGTCTGCCAAGCATTGTTCTAATTGCTTTACCCAGTAACTCATTAATCCTTATGATAACCCTGTAGGTAGGTATCACTGTTTTCTGTATGTTCAGATGGCAAATTTAACATGGAGAGTTTAAATAATTTTCCCAGTTGGTCAATTTCAGAGCGAGGGCTTGCAGGACTTTCCCTTTACCATACCATCACCACCAATCTACTTAGGACTGCCTTAATCTCTGTTGCTAAAGACTGCTGATTAATTAATGAAAATCTTCAAACTGGGTTAAGACTTCCCCAGCCCTCCCACCCAAGCCCCAAAGTACATGAAAACTTCCCATGTGGTACCAATCACGGACAGTTTTAAGGGAATAAGTTCCTCATCTTTGACTTTCTTTTCTATGTATTTTCCTAAAACTAGTGCACGCAAGAATGTGCTTGTGGTCTCTCTTCCACCCCTTGTCACAATCGCCATTTTCTCACTCGGTAGAAAGCTATTCTTCTCATAGATCCACATCTTACTGCAGCATTGTCCCCAGGAGCACAAAAATGGGAAATTAAAAGCCTGTGCTGGCACTGAGAAGGGAGCTGGAGGAGCAGCTCAAGTGGGAGAGCACCTGCCCAGCAAGCGCAAAGCCCTGAGTTCAAACCCCAGTACTGACAAAAAAAAATTATTTACATCAGATCATTGTATGACATCTGGCATATAATTGAAAGGAGGAATTGAGTAACACTGCTACAACAAATTCCTTTCTTTTTTTTTTTTCAGTACTGGGGTTTGAACTCGGCCTTCACCTTGAGCCACTCCACCAGCCCTTTTTGTGTTAGGTTTTTTTGAGATAAGGGCTTGGAAACTATTTGCCCAGGCTGTCTTTGAACCGCAATCCTCTTGATCTCTTCCACCTGAGTAGGTAGGATTACAGGCATGAGCCACTGACACCCGGCAACAAATTCCTTCTTGACAGCTACAGATTTCTGTGGACACAGTACCTCAAGCATTATAACAACTGTGTCAAGCTCATGAATATATTGGGTGGAACTTTGTCTACAGATAATATTCATCCACCAATATACTGGTAAAGGAAAAGTCCCTTCCTTATAATTGCCAGATGCACTTTCAATAAATTTTTATTTTCATGTTTAAAAATACATGTCAATTTGTAATGTAGCTACTATTTGATCATTGTATACACAACAATTAGTATATGTGTGTACAATATTGTATACTACTATTATTACTGTGATAATTTCCACACACAGTCATTTTACTACCTAGAACCTTACAGTAAAATTACAAAAAATATGCAGTTACAGTGTCTATTGTGAAGAATGATGTAATGATTAATAGACATTTTCCACCATAGCAATATGCAATATGATAACATTTTATGGGGTATATGAAGTGAAAAATCTGAGTTCAAGAAGAAAAGGGAACAGTGTGAATTTTCTGACTGTTAAAAAAAGCAGGTTTATGTATATTTAAAATGAATTATGTTGAGTAACAAATCACTGGGATTTAGATTCTTTGGGATACATTTTGAATGCTGGAAATCACACTCTTTGCAAACTTGTGATAAAAAATTATAGGTGACAACAAAAAAATCTGGGAGGTACTCAAGGGTTTTCAAATTTTTTCAGGAGGGTGAGTTGGCAAAAGTGTTTGCACATCACAGAAGATCTCCACAGGCTGCTTAAAATCTGGTCCAAATCATCATCCACACAAACATTTTACATAGAAAGCACAGCTCCTGGGTGAAACAAGATGCCATTGGTTGCTGCTGGGCACCCAACAAATCTGACCAATGAGAACCAAGATTGTCTTTACTCAGACACATTTGTCTCTGGCTCTTCCTAGTCATGCTTTAGTCAGGTATACTAAGCATAAGAGCTGTTTCCTTGTGAATTTGTTAGTTGGAATAGGAAAAGCTGTTATTTAAGAACTTGGATAGAGATTTCTTACTATAATTTGAATTCTAAACTTTGTGGTTTAACTTACTCTATAAAATTGCTTTTTTTTCTTTAAGCCTGTTTGTGTGACTAGCTTGGTAAATACAAAAATTTTAAACTTTTTTAAAAATAAATTTTATTGTATAATTTAAGGTAAACAGTATGATGTTTGTTACAAGATACATGTGTGTGTATATATATATATATATATATATATATATATATATATATATATATATATATATACAGGTCCAGGAGAGATGGTATAGGCCTATAATTTCAGCTACTCAAGAGGTAGAGATAGGAAGACTGTGGTTAGAGGGCCATCTGGGCAAAGAAAGTGAGATCCTACCTAAAAAAACCCAAGGTGGACATGGTGGCTCACAACTATAATAACAGTTACCCAGGGAGGAGATGGTAAGAGGATCATGGTCCAAGGCTGACTGGCACAAAAGCAAGAGACCTTTATTTGAAAAACAACTAAAACAAAAAGGACTAGGGGTGTGGCCCAAGAGGTAGAGAGAGTGCTTGCCTAGCAAGCATAAGGCCCTGATTCAAACCCCACTACCGCAAAAAAAGAGATAGGTGCATAGTAAAATGATTATCATAGTGAAACAAATGAGTGTGTTCATCATCTCAGGTCACTCTTTTTTTTTCTGTCTGTGGCAAGACCAGCGATAATCTGTACATTTATCAAAAATCCTGAATACAATACAGTATTGTTAACCATATTTGGCCCCACATTGTACATTAAATCTTCCCTTGGAGAACTGGAAAGGCAAGAAGGAGCCTGATTAACAATTTACGAAGAATTCCCTGGCAGAAATGTGGAGGAGGGATTGGGAAGAGGGGAAATGGGTGAGAGAGACCAGTTGGGAGGCAGTGGCAGTCACTCAGGGAAGAACTAATGACCTAAATCAAGTCAGAACCAACATGGACTGAAGGGGGCAACTCACATCATTAAGGAAGAAGTATGGAAGCATTATTGATTCAACTGGATTCCAAGGAATTTAATCCCTGTTCTCTCCTTCCCTCAGGATTGCCTGACTCAAGTTCCAAGAATAATCAGAATTATCCCCTCCCTTTAAGCAGTTACCACATCACCCTGTCTTGTCTTCAATATTCTAGTGACCTCAAGATGTCCAAGCATCCCAGGTCAAATTTCACCACTCACATTCTTACCTCCCTTTGTCATCAGAAAAATCCCCTCCAACCACTAAGTCTGAACAGTCCCTCAACTTTTAGCAATAAGAGAAACCAGGCTTTTTGCTGAGGTCACTGAATTCCCCGCAGCCCTTCTGAGTAGTGGCCAGGTTTTGCTCACGTATCACATCAGTGAGTCAGCAGGTGATGTAAATGGCATTCTTGCTCCTCCCTGTCCCTTCTAAACCATTGTTTCCCCCATCATTGCTTTGCAGCTCATGCCATCAGTCTTTACCTCTGTATAGTTGACTTTCTGTTACCATACCAAATACCAGAGACTATCAATTTATAGAGAGAAAAGGTTTATTTGGCCTCATAGTTTTGGAGGCTTCAGTCCATCCCTGGTTACTTTTGGGCATGTGAGGAAGCAGCACATCTAAAGAGCAAGTGTCAGGCCAGGTGCCGGTGGCTCACAATTGTAATCCTAGATTCTTGAGAGGCAGAGATCAGGAGGATCACAGTTCAGAGCTGGCCCAGGCAAATAGTTCGTGAGACTCTACCTTGAAAATACCCAATGCACAAAAAAGGGGTGGTGGAGTGGCTTAAGTGAAAGAGTACCTGCTTAGCAAGTGTGAGGCCCTGAGCTCAAACCCCAGGACCACCAAAAAATACATAAGTAAATAAATAAATCAAATGTTAGAACAAAGCCACTTATCTTCTGGCCAGGAAGTAAAAGGGAAATAAAATGGGACTGGAGTCCTACTATCACCTTTGAGGGCACTCCCCAAATGACTTAAAGACCTACCACTAGGCTCTGCCTCTTAAAGGTTATACAACTTCCCAATAGCACCATGTTGGGAAGCAAGCCTTCATGACATGGACACTTGGGGGACACTTGTAAGATACAAAGTATGGCATCTTCACTGCAGACATCCTTGATGTGGTCCTGTCTTTTGCTCCTCATTGCTTCCACACATTCTTGGAAATTTCAGCATCAAGTTTATTGTCTTTCTCTCCTTCATTCTTTTGTCATTATTCCTGGTAATTTTAATACCTACAGAGATGGTTCATCTAATCTTACGGCCTCTCCATTCATCAGTCTCTTTACCTGGTTCCCATTCCACTTTAACCACTATCCTCAGGCACTGTCATCTGCAATAACAGCTCCCCCACAATTATCTTAGTATCAAGCATCTTATGCCTACATTTTCAGCTCACGCCACCTCAATTCCCCAGCTCAAAAAATTCTTCTATCGCACTAGGCACTTAATTCATTTGACCAGTGTTTATCTCCATCCCGTAGGCCCCCATTTCTCCCTTACCTACTTAAATTCCATACTCCTTCATTATAATGACTCCTTTAAGTATGCTTTTACCTTTCTTGCTTCCATTATATTACCCTGAAAAAAGAAATAACAACTTTAGTAACAATCCCCCTCCTAATTTCTCTGTTTCTGCCTTAAGAATCTAAATGTTGGGCTGGAGGTCTGGCTGAAGTGGTAGAGTGCTGCCTATCAAGTGTGAGGCCCTGAGTTCAAACCCCAGTATTGCCAAAAAGAAAAAAAAATCTAAATATTTATTAAGAGAAAAGATTATGGTGATCCCAAACAGCAGTCCTCGCTGCTGCCTACCAATTCTCTGCCTAGTCCTAGTCCATTTATTCTTTGATTCTCCCAGGCCATCTTCCTCCTCCTCAAAACTCCATTAACATCCTTCATCCATTCCTCACTTCACTGACCATGATTTCCATTTCTCCCAGAAAAATATAAGCAACAGAAGAGACTCTCATCATTGAGTTACCTGCTTTCTACCTATCCCCTATGTACTCTGCCACTCACCCCTCTGCCCAAAACCATGTCCTTCACTGTGCACTGGATTCCATCTTTGCCCCTACTCGCACAGCTACCCATTGCTTTCCTAGATCATATGTTCAAGTTTTCCCCTTGCCGTTGAATCATTTCCATCAGCAAATAAACCTCTTTTTAAAAAAATCCTCCTTGACTCCATTATCTTCTCCAACTACCACCTCATTTTCCTGCTTCTCTTTACAGAAAAACCCCTTTAAACAATTGTCATCTCCACTTCTTTACTAATTCAGTTTACATTCCACCAAGGAAACCTCTTCTGTCAAGGTCACATTGGTGACCAATGATCATTTCTTAATCTTCATGTTTTTATTTTGTTCAACTTCTAGACAGTGTATGATATAGTTGCAACAAGTCCTTCTCTTGATCGATACTCCAGCAAGCCTCCATCTTCCTTCTTTTTCATTCTGCTCAGATTCCCTTGCTCAACTTTCTTGTTTTGACCTCTAAATTTTGTGGTAGATACACTAAGGTGACCCTCAATGAATCACACCTTTTGTAATACTCCCCCAAGTGTGGCTGGAACCTGTGTCTTGTTTCTAGTCAATAAAATATGGCAGTCATGAAGGTACTTTGCAGATATAATTCAGATCCCAAATTGGTTGACTTTAAGTTGACCAAAAGGGACATTATCCTGAGTGTGGCCTGACCTAATCAGAAGAAAGCCTGGATAAGGAGGCCTGGGGCCCTCTCTAAGGTAAGTGACTGTCTTTTCTGATGGCCTTAAAGAAGTAAGCCACCCTGAGTGTCACAGAAATAACTTCTGCCAACAAGCATGGAGACTTGGAAGCAAATCTTTCCCCAGATAAGTGTCTGATGAGAATGTAGCCTGTTGACTCCCAGAATGAATGAAGCCTGGTGACCCAGCTAAGCCATGCATGGACTCCTCTCCAAGGCAAAGTGTGAGGTA
Organism: Castor canadensis; assembly: GCF_047511655.1. Classification (NCBI taxonomy): domain Eukaryota; kingdom Metazoa; phylum Chordata; class Mammalia; order Rodentia; family Castoridae; genus Castor; species Castor canadensis. Next base: position 91,218,160 of record NC_133392.1, on the reverse strand, counting down.
GTAAAGTGTGCTGTTCTAATTCTCTAAGGTTTGTAGTGATCTATTATTGCAGCCATGGAAAACAAACACAGGGTATTACAGGATCTAGTCTCCAGGCACCCTATTCTATTGGATGCGCCGTCAATGGCTCCCATCTTCTATTGCTTCCTTATCCTAGTGGGGGCCTTACAGCAGCAGTTACAGAGGTAAAGATAATGCATCACTCAAAACTTCACAAATAAATAATAGATGAAAATTAAGTCCCATCAATTAAGATACCTCAATCAAGATACACTAATGTGAGAGTTGAGGGGGGGGAAGTGAGGCACAGGTAATTCTGCTGCTTTCACTGTTTTCTATAAGCAAATTTGAAGGTCAGAGTGTTGAGTCTGGTGTGTGCATCTTATGAGGTAGTTTCAGTGCTGTCATAAGTGCTATTCAGCATTCCAAAGTCCACACACCAGTTTTCATTTGTCAAGGGGAAGTTATGGTGGCTGCTGATATGAGTCCACATTCCACTAGCAAACAGCTAGTTGTGGTGTGGCAGTACTACTGGTCCTGATTTCTTGCATTCACCTGCAGCGGTGACATTCATTCTACAAAGGTTATCTAGCCTTTATGTGCCAGGTAGTATTCTGGATGCTGGGAACGTAGGTAAGCAAACAGACTAAATTGCTCCCTTGTGAAGCTTATGCCATAGTGATTCAATAGTTCCAGTGGAAACTTCTTGACTCTCCACTTTCTTAATTATCGTAAGAAATTAATAGCTGTCATGGTTGACCAGGTATTCTTGGAGACCCAACTTAGAGCTCATTCCTGCAGTCCTTCCAATGACTCCAAAGGCCCTAATTCCCTAGATTGAAAACTGTCCTGCTTAAAGTAACCGTAATGATTTCTGTTTCATGGAATGAGCAACTATCATCATAACTTTGCTGAAGAAGTACCCATGTGGCACATGAGCTTCCAATATTTGAGCAAAATTAGGATTCTATTTAAGAAGAGGATAGTTAAAGATGAGCAACCTGCGTGTTCGCCACATTCCTTCCCTACCAGACTGAGTTAAGTGCACTTCCTGTGCACGATCTCAGCCCTTTGCACAATTCGGGATCATTTTTATGGTAGAGTTGGACACAAGTGAGTATAAGCTGGGATAGAGAGTTTGACAAAAACGATGAGGGAATGGAATAGTCATGTTGAGACCAAGTGAGAATGCCATTGGTCTACACAAACTATGAATATCTAGTACAGTCTCAGTAATAAAAACTCTTTAGAATTTTACTTAAGAATGGCATATAGAAAAGTAATACATGGTGGCTCAATTAAAGGTACATTATAACTTTACAGATAACAAACTAAATCCTTATATTTTAGTTCATGCTTTTCTGTGATCCTTTGAATCCTGATGGTAATCATAGTACCAACAACTCAAGCTGCACCTTGAAGGATAAACAAGGCCTGGCTGTTGAAGGCAGAAGAAAAAGGAATTTGAGGCAGTGAGAGAAGCATAAACAAAAGCTGGTAGCAACTGTTATGTTTACATTAGTCAGAATTCCTTTTGCTATATGAATCAGGAATTCAACTCAAACCAACTTAAGCAAAATCGAAATTTATTGGATTGCAAAAATGGGATGCTAGAGGTAGATCTGGTCACAGGCATGATAAAATCTAAGATTTCAAACTTTGGATTCCATTGTTACTGGGATGCTCTGTAGTATTTCCCTATACTCTGGCAAGCCAAGTCCCTGCTCTGAGCCCACAGAGAGCCCTGTCACTTAGAATATCTTCCTTGAAATTTTCAAGTCTTCGGCTCTCAGTGCCACTGGAGTGGGGTACCTAGGCTAAGACCAGATCCCACTTACATCCCAGTCCCTTGAGTATCTTCACTGAAATGTTCTAAGTCCCCTTTGTGACTGTGATTGGCCAGGACCAAAAGAGTTACACAAACTCAAGTCAGGACCAGAGGGTACTCCCTTCCCTGTTTCTTGCCTTTGGGCTGCTGCTCTCCAAGCTGCCACTATGCGTGTGGAGTCAACCGGATGCCCCAAAGAGCTCCATGATTCACACTTCACATTTTCAGTTTCTCAGGCTCTGACTCTGTTCTGAGAAGACATCCTGGTGAGCAAATTATCCCCACTGGACAGGACGTTAACGCTTGTGTGAAATTGTGTGAGATTGGGTCTCACAAAGTGCTGACGGACTGATTTTATGTCTCAGTTCCTATAGATGTAGGAATGAGTTCATCCAGGAGATCTGTTCTTTTGATATAAATGAGGTTCTGAAGAACTATCTCAATGCAATAAGAGCACTGCTACATTTTTCTCATTATGGGAGATGTGCCATTAGTGGGTAACAGTGCATCTGATAAAGGTGAAGAGTTAATTCCTGGACCTGAACCGATGAGGTGGTGAGCAGACACTACAAATACCTCATGTAAACTGATTGGAAAATAAACAAATATGAACAAATCTTTACCCACTATTCCAAATATTCAGCAATAAATTATTATACTTTGCATAGACCCCAAAATTTTAGGGGTAGCTCATTCTTGGATCAAATTGTTTATATAAATAGGGGTTTGCAAAAATTATTTCCCTGCACTCAGGGTCTCTATCTTTTATCTCTACTTCATTTGCTATGTTTGACATCATTGTGTCTCCTTGTCTGTCCTGCAGACACAGTTTCACCAGGAATTAGGAAACACAGATGCACATTTCTACTGAATTCCACCCAATTGCTTGTCACCAAAAAGAGATGAGAATGATAAGTATTTCAGAAAATTTCAGGAAGACATTCTGATCATCTCAGCATGGGTAATATGCTCACACCTTGAACAAATCACTGTGTCCTGAGGAATATGGTTAAACAAGTAGCCTAGCCTGAATCACTTACTTACTAAATCTTTTGCCAGAGGCAGTGTTACCTTGATTGGCAGTCCCACCAAAACCACATGGAGTAAAGAAGTGACAGTTGAGGGATATTTCTATGATCAAAGAAAAATGGGAAACAGGGTAAATGAAAATATCAGATGTGCCCATTAAAATTCCTAAAGTAGAATAGGGACCTGTAAAAGTGGGTGGCAGAGAAATCCTAGAAGACATAGATTATAGTATATTTAGATTATGATTTAGTCCATATCTAAAGTGGAGTTGGTGAAACAAATTTAAATGCCTTAGCCAATCATCTGTAAAGTTCATAAACTATTAAGCAAGGGGCCTGTAAAGTAAATTTTAAGGAAAGATAAAAGTTGTCTAAGTTTAATGTTTCAAACTGGCAACATAAGACATACCCCCAATCATACAATATAGTTATGCCTTTCAAATTTTCATAAGGAAAAAACTCTTCAAGTCTACATACTTTTCTGCAAATGTAGTATAAGAAGTCAAACACATTAAAAAATATTCAAACAAACATGGCCTTAAGAAGTAAAAATAAAGCCAGGTGCCAGTGGCTCACACCTATAACCCTAGCTGCTCAGGAGGCAGAGATCAGGAGGAACACAGTTCAAAGCTAGTCCAGGCAAATAGTTTGAGAGACCCTATCTTGAAAATACCCATCACAACAAAAAGGCTAGTGGAGTAGCTCAAGGTGTAGACCTTGAGTTCAAGCCTCAGTACCAAAGGAAAAAAAAAGGAAATAATAAATATTTGAAGTTCTTACTCATATAGCATTTTTTACTGTATCACTTACTTAGTGTAAGATTAATTGTTGGTATTAAAATATCCTTTCCCTGCTATAGTTAAGAAGTAAAGCAAGGTGAGCAAACAAAAGGAACAAAAGAAGAAACCTCACAAACTGTGTTCAAGGTTTTGAGAGGCTAACATTTTCACAACTGTTGCTTCCATTTCTAAAACATGATGAACTATTTATAATCTGAACATTTGCAGAATTCAGCATATTTAAATTTTGCTACCTGACTTTATAAGTAAAGAAATTTAAGCTAGAACTGTAAGAAATGTGGCTAGACTAGTCAAACCCAGACCAGATGGCTCTTTAATGCAAGTCAAGAAGGCTGGTAGTAACATGGCTTTATCTAAGGATTGCCTCCCAAACTTCAAAATTATCTCCTTATTCAGAAGTCAAGATGTCTGAAAGTCCACCTTGAACAATTGGAAAGGGTAGAGACATACGTTTCCTTTGGCTGCCCAGCATCTATTCCTCCTACTGGTGACAGCATCGTGATTCTCCTCAGGAGAGCATCTCTCTCAAGCCCTTCTTGAAGCATTTCAATATAGTTGATTCTGACCCTAAATCAGAGGTGGACATGAGACCCAGTTTTGGCTAAAAGAGTACTCCATCTCCTGGTCTCAGTGATTGGTTGTGGGAGACCAGTAACTAAATAGACTGAGAAGAAACCTTGACATGAGCAGGGCCATGTTAAGGTCCTTTGTGCTGAGAAGGCAAGGCCCTGGTGCGAAGAAAGTGAGCAAGGTTCAGCAAGGCTGCCTTGCAAGAAGGAAGACTGAGGCAGTGGAAGTAGGTCTTGACATAAGCATAGCTCTGTCAAAGGGCCTCTTGGCTGATAGGCACAGACCCAGCCAAGGGGAGGCAAGGTTCAGCAAGGCTGTCTTGCAAGAGAAACAGGACACGCTGACCTAGTCAGGATAGTCTGTGCTAAATAACAACATATCACAGCTGCACTTTTCCTACCACCTACATGACTGGACCCATGAGAACCTGACCTGCGTTTCACCCCAACTTTCCCATACATGCTGTGTAAATAAATACATGCTGCACTTGGAGGCAGAGGGTGTCACTGGCATCTCTCATCAAGTGTGTCGGACCCACCCAACCCTAGCTTTTCTCTATGTCTGTCTTTGTGTTCTTTTCTTAGTCCCCAGTCACTCCCAGCAGGTCAAGGGACCTGCTCACATTTGCCATAAGAATTGGTTAATGCATCGATGTACTATCCAAAGAGAGACAGTTGCGGGATTAGAGAGAGGGAGGGACTAAGAAAGAAACAGCCTTCCTTCTGCTAGAAAGCTAGCAGTGTTTGCCTGGGCCATTCCCTCTTCTACCATCCTTTCACTTAGACCAATCACTGAGGTGCTGGGATTGGGATAGGCCTTCATAGTCTCTGCTTAGGCCCTCAGAGCCAATCAACACTGCTCCCTGTTGAGATCTTCTAACTCCTTAAATACTCTAGGATGACTCATTGAACACTATATAGCCTAACTTCCATGTTTTCCAGACAAATCGCAGAAGCCCTGTTCAGGGGAACCATGTACCCTAAGTAAATGTGTGGTAACACTATTACTGCTAATACACAACAGGGAGGAAAGAACAATCCATTCAAGAATCACTTGAATATTCTTTATATTTGGCCTCTTGGAAAGAAGCTAAATAGACATTCAGGTTTTCCCATTACCAAAATAGAGACTATTTTAAATTTACCATTTATACCGTAAAGGAGCTCTGTAAGTTGCAATGGTATCAAAAATATTAGTCAATAAAGACCTCTGAAATGAATCCACCTTCTTGTGCTCATGGAAGTCTTCTGTGGTGACTGATGAAATGCCAATAGAAACAAGAAAGACATGATAAGATGATTTCTCTGAACATATGTCATTTTTCCCTTCTTTCCAAATTTGGCAAGGTTCCAGAAGAAATTATCTAGAGTGAGAGGAGGTAGCTTAGCAATAGGCCCCTCTTATAAATATTTAGAAGACTGACCTGAGTTTGTGTACATTTTTTGCTTCTTCCAATCCTGTTGCCTTCAAAATTACATTCTGTCTGCCTGCATTGAAATAGAGGGACAACTGTATGACATTGTCCTAGATATTAGGTACATAGCAATCAAAAAGACAGTTAAATTATTTATCTTGTGGAGCTTATACTTCCTGTTGGGTGAGACAAAGAGAAAACAAGCAAAGTAATCAACAAAGTAACTTCAGATTTTGATGGTGCAATGAAGAAAATAATGTGTTTCAAAGGGTGATGGGCAGGCAGGATACCTCAGGTAGGGTAATCATGCTAAAATCTAGGACAGAGCATTCCAGGTAGAGAGAACAGCAAATGGAAAAGCCCTGAAGCCAGAACAAACTTGGTGGGTGATTATTTTTGTTTTGTTGTTTTTCATGGTGTGTGTGTGTGTGACTGGAGTTTGAACTCAGAGCTTCGAGCTTGCAAAGTATCTACCACTTGAGCCACACCTCCAGTCCATTTTGCTCTGGTTATTTTTGTGATGGGGGAGTTTCTCAAACTATTTACCTGGGCTGCTCTCGATCCTCTATTCTTCCAAACTCCCATGTAGCTAGGATTATAGGTGTGAGCCACCAGCACCCAGTCAAACTTTGTGTATTTGAGGCATTGAAAGTCAGTAAGGGAATATTTGTTTCCCATTGCTGCTGTAACAAATTATCAGAAACTTAATAGCTTGAAATAACACATAGTTGTTATCTTATGGTTCTGGAGCTAGAAGTCCAAATTAGGCTTCAATGGCTGAACTCAAGGTGTCCACAAAGCCATACTCCCTCCAGAAAGTCTAGGGACAATCAGTTCCCTTTCTCTTTTTAGCTTCTAGAGGTTACCTGAATTCCTTAGCCTTAGCCCCTTCTTCTGTCTTCAAAGCATTTTTAAATCTCTGTGCCTGCCTTTTTTCCTTGGAAGGACACCTGTGACTACATTGGGTCCTCCCAGATAATACAGGATAATTTTCCCACCTTAAATTCCTTAACTTTATCATACCTGTAAATAGCCTCTTTTGCCACCTAAGGTTCCAGATATTAGAAGATGGACAGTTTTGGCAGGATATCAGTCTGACTATCACAGCACACAAAGAGAAAAGTGATGGGAAATCTAAGCTTTAGTTAGCTCAGTGGATGGAAGCCATCAGGGCAGGGACTTGATCTGATACAAATTTTTAATAAGGTTACTAAGAATGCTGTATGGGTAATGGAGGTAGTGATGCCAAAGTGGGAGCATACTGAACTGCTATGGTTCAGTAGTGAGAGGAGGTGGGAGAGCTGCTCAGCTTCTCTGTGGTTCAAAAATCTTACCATAAAATAAAGTTACAGGTCTGTATCAAGTTAACAATAATGCATGTAAAAGATCCAGTGTAGTGCTTAATTCAAATAGTGCTCAAGATAGGGTGTATTATTTTTTAGTATGTTTTTATTTTTCTTGACAGTACTGGGCTTTGAATTCAGGGCCTCAAACTTGCTAGGCAGGTGCTCTACCACTTGAGCCACTCCACCAACCCCTTTTTGTGTTGGGTATTTTCAAAATAGGGTCTCATGAACTATTTGCCCAGGCTGGCTTCAAACTGCAATCCTCCTGATCTCTGCCTCCTGAGTAGCTAGGATTTTAGGCATGAGCCATTATGCTTTTTTAAATTTATGTTTTAACAAAAAATTAGAACATTTAAGAAATAGGAGAAACTGTAAAGATTAAGAAAATGAAGCCCAGTTAGGAGAAGCAGGGACACTTTGTAGATATGGGAAAACAAAAGAAGTAAGGAGAAAGAGCCAGTTCCTATCCTTAAATAATAAGAAGGGCAGCTCAGAGCTCAATGGGAAAGGCACAGGGAGGCTGAGACTATGAAGCATGTAGACAAAGACATTGTGGTTGGAACTGGGGCCGGGAGGACATGCAGGTGCCATCCAAAGACCTAGTTTCAAATCCTAATACAGTACTTATCGTCTATGCGATTTGGAGCAGGTATCTTAATCTTTCTGTATATCATTTGTTTCTCTTAAAAATGATCATTATGTCACATTCCACAAGGTTGTCATGAGACTAAAATGAGAAACATAAGATGAAGTATTTTGTAAACCACCGAGGCTGTAAAATTACGTATTATTTATGCCCCTCCTCCCAAGTCAACTCAAATCTTTAAGGCATGAGGACATGCTTATTTTCAATTGTGTAGCAAATCTCATCTTTTCACAAGGGTTTCTGCCTGAACAAATAGTTTTCTGATGTCCCTGTCTAGATAATGGATCTAGCAATGACATCAGAAGTTTCTACATCTTGAGCACATCCATATTTCCCTTCAAAATTGACATCCATACACAAAATGTGCTTTCTCCAGTAATATGGTTATGGGTTCTCATTTCCTCAAGCTTTTTTCAGCTTGCAAATTCATTTGTTACAAACTAGAACTCATGCAATAAAAATAGCTATAATCTTCAAAAAGATAAAATAGATTTGAAGCTATATGCAAGCTGAGAAATATTTATAGCAAAATCAGTTTAAGGAAGTATTTAGCCAACGAGCATATATATGCCTTACATAATAGGGTTTGCAGAAGTTTTAATGAACATTAGGTTTGACAAATTTTGAGGCCAAGTAAGGGAATATAAATAAACCAATGCTACTATCGCTCAAAAGGCCAAAGCTAAAATAACAAGAGTGCCTTTCAGCGTTCACACACACTTGGAAGTGTGAGATGGCTTATCTGACTATTAAAGCGCAAGTACTTGCTCGAGTACAACATGACACTCTCCCTCCCCCACTCTTCTGTTTTCAAGAAGAGTTCTCAGCTGTGAGTATATCAAATGCTGTGTAGCATTAGCTAAGCCCACCTCCTCCCAGGGGATGGTCCGATGGTCTATGTTCTCTGTAGAGGCCTGAGTGGAAATAAGTAAGCCATTCAACATGTCTAATCAGATGAAAGTTATTCTCTGAAGAATAACCTTAGTCCCACAGTGAATGGGAAGGGATTAGCATATCACTAGTCCCAGGGTACTAGACATTGTCTGGTAAACAAAGAGAAATTAGAACCACAGGAGTGAAGCACAAAAGCCAAGATAAATTAATGCTTTATGTGTGTAAATGTTTTTCTTTGTTGAAATAAAGATGTTTGAGACAAGTGGTGAGTAACCTGTAAATAAGTGTCTGGGTAAACTGTTGTGTGGGAAGAAGGGAGGGAATGCTCATTCAATAGAATATATGAGATTCAGATTTCACATGAGAAAGCTTTAGAGTCATTGAAAGTAAAGATGACTTCCTCCTCCTCGTGGTGGAAGTGTGGCTTAAGCAGTAGAGCACTGCAAATGCAAAGCTCAAAGCCCTGAGTTCAGACCCTAGTACTGCCAAAAATAACTCCCAAAAGTACCTGCCTTAAAAATGACTTCCTCCTACCACCAAATCTTTGGAGGATATTGGTTTTGTTTTTTAGGCAAGTCTCTATTATATTGTAAGTATATGGATAGCTGAAAGGATAGAGAAAGAGCTTTAAAATGAGGCCAAGATGGTCATGGTGGTGACCACCTATAATCCCAGCACTCAGGATGCTGAGGCAGAAGGATAGAGAGTTTAAGGTTAGCCTGAGATACCTAGAAAGACCCTGTCTCGAAAAAAAGAAAGGCTACTAAATGTTAGCAATAACTACAGGAATGGCTAGAAACATGCTTAATGATATGATAAAAATCAGTAATACCAGGAATTTTCAAAAATGTACAGGACAGATGATCTGGATTTTCCAATAAATAAAATACAGTGAAAAAAATTAAAGAGGAGGAGAACCTCCAGAATAAAAGGGACATGAGAAACATATCAATCAAATGATATGTGTGGACTGTACGGAGACTTGATTTGAAAAAAATTCATGAGATAACTCAAAATGCATTGAAGACTTAAAAATATAAGACCTAAAACCACAAAACTCCTCTAAAAACACATAGGGGGAAATCTCCTTGATTGGTCTTAGCAATGATTGTCTTTTGAGCTATAACACCAAAAGCACAGGCCACGAAACCAAAAATAAACAGGTGGACTACATCAACTAAAAAGCTTCTGCATGGCAAAGAAAATTATCGGCAAAAAGAGAAAGCAAACCAGGTGCCAGTAGCTCACTCCCATAATCCTAGCTACTCAGGAGGCAGAGATCAGGAGGATTATGATTTGAAGCCAGTCCAGGCAAATAGTTCGTGAGACCCTATCTTGAAAAAAATCCATCACCAAAAAGGACTGATGTAGTGGCTCAAGGTGTAGTCCCTGAGTTCAAACCCCAGCACTGCAAAGAAAAAGAGAGAGAGAGAGAGAGAGAGAGAAGGCTAGAAGGCAACCTACAGAATGGGAGACAATATTTGTAAAGTCTATTATCTGATAAGGGGTTAATAATCAAAATACATAATATACACCTCAATAGCAAACAAAACAAAATAAAAAACTCCAAATAACTACATATTAAAATGGGCAAATGGCCTGAGGTATATGTAAAGGTGACATCATCTCTGTTATCAGGTAAATGTAATTCATAACTGTGATGAGATATTGCTTCACACCTGTTATGGTTGCTGTTATCCAAAAGACAACCGATAAACTGATAACAAGCGCTGTCAAGTGTATCAAAAGAAGAGAGCCCCTATACACTGTTGATGAGAATGTAAGGATGTAGTAATTATGGAAACCAGTGTGAAAGATCCTCAAAAAATTAAATACAGAAGAAATATGATATGAAACAGCAATTTATTGGGTATGTATCCAAAATATATGGAATCAGCATGTCGAAAAGAAGTCTATACTCCCATGATCACTGCAGCATTACTCACCATAGCCAAGGTAGGAAAACTGCCTCAGTGTCCATCTATGGATGACTGGATAAGAAAACATGATGTACATATCCAATAGAATATTATTCAACCATAAAATGAAGGAAATTCTGCCTTTTGTCAACAGGCAAGAGCCGTAAAGACATTATACTAAATGAAATAAGCCAGGCACAGAACAACAATTAATGCTTTGTTTCTCTTATATGTGGAATGTAAAAAAAAGTTGGACACAGAAGCAGAGTGGGGAACCATGATTGCCAAAGATTGGGAGTGGGGGAAAAGAGGGGTTTGTTGGTCTCAGAATGCAAACTTTTAGTTATAAAATGAATAAGTTCTGGGGATATAGTGTACCTCATAGTAACTATATCACTATGTTTTATATATATATACATATATATATATATATATATGTGTATATATATATATATATGTATATATATATACATATATATATGTGTTGTATATAATATATATTATATATGTTATATATTATAATATATATGTTATAATTTGTAATATATAACTGTAGGTTACTGTAGGAGGTAGAGATCAGGAGGATAGCAATTCGAAGTCAGCTCAGGCAAATAGTCCAAGAGACCCTATCTTGAAAAAACCCTTCACAAAAAAAAAGGGCTAGTGGAGTAGCTCAAGTTGTAGACCCCAAGTTCAAACCCTAGTATCACACACACACAAAAAAAAAATTTAAAAGATAGCTATGTGAGGTGATGGATGTGTTAATTAACTTGATTAATCATTTCATAATACATACATTTATCAAATCCTCACATTGTATACCTTAAACATATACAAATTTATTTGTTGACTGTGCTTCAGTAAAGTTGAGAAAAATTGATGAGATACTTGGAGAAATTTGAACACGAGATATTTGATAAAATTAAGCCCTTTTTGAGATACATACTGAATATTTATAGATAAATATCTAGGATTTGGTTCCAAATATGAAACATGATTGTCTACAATTGATAATTATCAAGGTTGGGAGATGGATTTATGGAAATTCTTTATACTATTCTCTATTTTTGTAAATGGTTAAGATTGCACATAATTTTTTTTTGTAAATTGGTGGGTTTTGAAAAAACAAACAATAGTTGTTTTGTTAGAAATACATGATTGTGAAGCCAGGCACCAGTGGCTAATGCCTGTAATCCTAGCTATTCAGGAGGCAGAGATCAGGAGGATCATGGTTCAAAGCCAGCCTGGGCAAATAGTTTGGGAGACCCTACCTCAAAAATAGGGTCTCCCCCCAAAATAATAGTTTTGGGGGACCATATCTCAAAAATATCCAAAACAAAAAATGGCTGGCAGAGTGGCTCAAGTGGTAGAGAGTGTGCCTAGCAAGGGAAAGGCCCTGAGTTCAAGCCCCAGTACCACCAAAAAAAAAAGTCAAATCAAAGCTCACAAACAAGAAGCTCCTTCCTAAATGAGTTAGTGCACATAAAGCAGTTAAGACACTAATAGGCACAATATAAGATGAGTGTTCAAGAAACATTAACCAGGGTTAGGGATGTACCTCGTTACAGTACTTGCCAAGCATGTACAAGTCCCCAGAATCACACACACACACACACACACACACACACACACAGAGTTAACAATTATTATTATTATTAATGTAGTAGTGGTGGTAGTGGGGCTTGAACTCAGGGTCTCGTACTTGCTAGGCTGGTGCTCTACCACTTGATCCCTGCATCCAGCCCTTATTATTTTCTTAAGTGCAATAAATTTAAATCTCAGCCAACAAACTCAAATGCATAAGAAACAAAGCTTTATCTTCTACAATTGAACATAATCTCTTTTTCTGTCCCATTTTCTCCTGGATAGCAGGCAAAAACCTCAGTCAGTTTTAAGATCCTCCCTAACTTTTCCCTGTGAGTGTATCTAAGTTGCAGAGGCTTTGTCTCCCCAAGTGTTGGAGTTGGAGGTGTGAGGGGAAGGCTATCTGACCCTCAGAGTCTTTCCCACATCCATCTGCTCTCTCTTCCCCATCTTTGGGTTGAGTGTGTCTGTAGTATAATCTAGGTCAATCTTAGACCATTGAGAGTCATGCTGCTTCATTTACCACAACGCTACATCCTTGAGTCTCCAAATGGCATTTCAATTCTAGTTTTCTCCCTCCATTCTTTGGAGCTCTATCAGGGAGAACAGGTCTTGTCTCAGATGAATTGAGAAATCTGGGTGGGGCAAACATTCATCACTCTCCACTCCTCCCTAGTCCAGGCTGAGCCTAGGGAAATGCAGGGGGGCTTCCTTTCTTCAAGATCAATCAGCAACTATTTCTCACATCTATCTATCTTATCCCTCAACACTGCTTTCTTTTCTAATCCAGAAAGCTCTTGTTCTTACTCAGCTATTCTCCCTCACATATTTTTCTGTGCCCATTTGAAACTCAACAACCAGGAAAAGGGTGCCTTTCTCACATCGTATTCCCCCTCATCTTTTTTTTTTGAGATGTTATGTGCTGGTGTTGAAGTGTTGCAGGCTGATGTCAAGGGTCCTTGCCGTCACAGGCCAGGGAACTGGCTCATGAGGCAGTTGGTTGATGAACCAAAGCCAGCATATAAAGTAGGATATATTGGAGAGAAAGGAAAGGCTACGGCTGGAGAAGTGCAGCGGAGCCCAGAAACCAGTAGCTCACTGCTCAGGTGAAGGCTGGGGTTTTTATGGACGTTTAACTCTGGGTTAGGTGGATTTTTCTTATTGGCCATGCATTTCACAGGCTTTCTTAGGTGAACTGGTATAGTTAGCACCTTTATTGGGGGAAGGGAACAATCTTGAGAGCATTTTGCTCACCAGCCCTGTAGCAGATCTATCAGACTCTGTATCTCTCCTTTAGGATGCAGGAATGCAGGCCCCCATCTCTTCAGGATGTAAGAATGAAGTTGCTCTCCATGGGGGATGAGATACTCACTCATCTGCCTTATGTCTCCAGACCCAACAAATCCCCCCTCTGAGACAAGCACCCAACTGCTTTTGGGGAGAGGGGCAATGACTCATCTAGCTGCTTCATGCTGACAATGGGGCAACGGGAGATAGGGGAGAGGGTACTTGTCTCAGGAGTTGACCCAGGTATTCTCCAGGGGCCCCAATAGAACAGGATGGAGGGCTGATGCCTACGCAGAGGTGAGTATTCCTTGACTAAAATCTGGGGTTTGATCCATTGGACCCGTAAAGATATAAATTTGGAGAGAGCATTTATTATATAAGACCAAAATAGGAATATTAGAAGGAGCATATAAAGGTGTCTGCAAAGGGCTGCATATCTAGGGATCCAGATTCTGCAAAACCCTGTAACTCTCAATAAAGCTCTAAGCTGTTTTATGGTATGGGCCAGTGGAAAATGGAGGATTGGGTTGAGTCACTCATGACTCAGGGAGTGAGTCTGTCCCTTTAAGACCACACCTAAGTAGGTGACCTGTGGGAGACATAATTGAGCCTTCTTAAAGACTTTGTATCCCCGGGAGGCCAGAAAGTTTTAAAAAAGACTCAGTTGCCCTGTAGATGAGGGGCTCTGTGGCTCTGCACATATTGAAGAAGGGTGGCCTCTGGGTAGTGACAACCTAATAAGTCTCTGGTTAGGACATGTCCAAAAAGATGAGGGCTGTCTCTAAACCCTGTGGTAAAACTGTCCAAGTTGGTTGCTGTGAAGGGTTTGTGGAATCTTCAAAGGCAAATGAGCTGACTGTCAGGATGCAGGCTAAATGTAACACTTCTGGATAAAAGAGAGCTTCAGCTCATCGTTTTACATAAATTGACACTTTTAATCCTGTAAATGTACCAGATTTAGATCAAGTATAGACACAACAGTTATAAGGTGGTCAGTTAAGATACATGAGCAAATATGTAAATGAACTCTGATTTAGTAGTACTTAAAACTTGACAAGATCAACAGAAAACACAAGTAAGTTCTTTGATAAAATCTTTCTCTATAACAGTTTTCTGTAGATGTTACTCAGAGTAGAACAATATTAAGATAGCTTTGTTATTTTATGTACAAAGAGAATTAGATTTTAGTTTGACATGACCCTAAAAAATCTTTTAGGCAACTGTTAGATTATAGTCAACTTTAACTTTATCACACACTGAAGCTTTTATTATATACTTTTAAGATTTACTCAGAACCTTTATATAATATTCTGAACCCTCTGATGGTTTGTCCTTATCCCTCCTCTCCATATTTGGAACAATCTTTAGGACAAACCCTTCTTTACAAAATCCTTTCTCATCTAAAAAATTTCTTTTTCTTTTTAAATCTTCCCCCAAAAATACACTCAACACCTATCTATATCTTTTCTGCTCATTCACTTTGTAACTTGTATTTTAAAGTAACTTCCGTAAGAATTTTAAATTTAAATTTAAATAAAATTGTTTTTCCAGTTAGCCTTATTTTTATTATATAGACCCATATATAAAGGCAAATTTAAACTGTTTTTATATAATAAGTAACTTATAAAGACATCATTTGTTAATAGTTCTAATTTTAAAGGAATTGACTGTAAATTACCTATGACAAAATGGAACATAATAAGGTTACTGTCCATAAAATAAACCCTTTAATTTAGTAAGAACTGATTAACATAACTTAAAAAAAACTGTTTTTTCTTAAAAGTAGCAGCAGAAGAGGTGGGGGAGAGAAAAGAACAGAAGCCTTGTATTTCTTTACGTTAATTTTATAATAAGAATCATCCTAAAGATGTTTAAATATATGCATATGTTAAAAAGTTTTAAATTAGACATGCCATAAATGTCAACTTAAGTGTGCATAGATTTAAAAGCTCAAGAACATATAAAGTTTAACTAAGTGGCCACAAAGTTTTTTTTGTCTTGTTTTGTTTTTTTTAATTTTTAGGAGTGGATTGAGAAGTGTCCCATTCGTTCTTTTAGGACCCATTTTGGGTGGATTGATAGCTGAAGTAAGAGTCAACTTTAGGAATAGTGTTTTGAGTCAGTCTCAGTTTTTAATAAGACTGTTATCATAGCTATTAGATTTTTGTCTCTAATAAATTAATCATATCATAGACATACACAACTTACACAATGAAACACAACACAATTATATTAATTTCGAGTGTACTCTTGACATTGAAAACTTTAGATTTAGGAATGCAAAAGAAAGTGTCCTTTAAATCTAGTACAGAATAATATGGGGCTTTTGAGAGTATTTGAGCAATAGAGTATAGGGATCGGGAACAATTGGGTGGAGGCAAATGACTGTTTCATTAATGAGCCAGAGGTCTTGAACCAATCTCCATTTGTTTGGCCCCTAGTGGACAGCAAGAATAGGAGTATTATAGGGGCTGGAGCAACTAATTAGTAGCCCTTGGTTTTTTAAGGAATTTATGATAGGCACAAGGCCTCATCATCCCTCAGGCTTGAGGGGATATTGTTTTTGGTGTGGAAATTGTGAGGGATCTTTGAGTTTTATTTGAATAGGGGGGGCCATTTTGGCTCACCCTACAGTCATCCCATTAGTCCACACTGTGGGATCTTCTTGTTCCTGAAGGAGGGGGCAGCAGAGATAGCTGCCTGGGGGAGGAGAATTTGAGCTTTTAATTGAGATAGTAAATCCCATCCCAGCAGAGGCACTGGAGTTTCAGGAAATATGAGGAAAGAGTGACAGAAGAGGAGGTCTCCCCAACAGCAGGCCAGAGGCTGGGTAAACTAGCGCTCTAGGGGCTGGCCAAATATGCCCCAAACAATAACTTTGTCATTGGACCAGGGACCAGGAGAGAATGGTAAGACAGAGAAATGGGCTCCACTGTCTAGCAGGAAAAAGACCTTTCACTTCTCTACCATTACAGTTACCCGAGGTTCCTCAACAATGATTCTAAGAAGTGGAGCCTGGACAGGAGGCCCATCAATCCATAGGAGGTGGCACCCTGCCTTCCATCTAGTGACAGGGGCACTTAGACCTCCAGTGGTTACCCTTGCAGAGAGGGCAGGGTTCTGGTTGGGGGTGGGGCTGTCTCCCGGGCTGCTGTCCTCCCTTAAGCATTCTCTGCAGCAGTGCCCCTCCTGTCCACAATGGTAGCAAGTTCAGGATGCAGGCTCCAGTTGGGTGGGGCCCTCTCTGAGAGCAGCAATGAGGCCATGATGTTTCTTATCTTTTTCTCTCCTGTTAGTAAGGTCCTGGTTGTAGTATACAGACATGGCTAGCTGTATTAGTTGGTCCAGTGATTTTTTTTCCTTCAGCCACAGACTTTTGGAGTTTTCTATGAATATCTGGGGCTGACTGTGTTAGAAATTTATCTTTGAGGAGAACCTCTCCCACCTGTGACTCTGGGTCCACTATGGTATGCTTTCTGATAGTGTCCTTAAGATGCCATAGAAAGGTAAGGGGGTTTTCTTTAGGGCCTTGCTGTACTACAGTCACCTGGGAATAGTTTAGAGGTTTGACTTTGGGCCTTTTTAGCCTTTCTACTATAAGATGGATGAAGTGGTGTTGATGCCATTCATCCTCCTCACCATTTTGATTTTAGTGTGGATTTGCCAAGGGGACTGCCTGTGCCCTTGTTGGTATAGGCACATTTATTTCCTCATTTTCAGGAGCCATGGGTATTGGGGGCTCATTGTAAATGGCAATCATTTCCAACCTGAGCAGCCTGGGCCAGAACCCATTGCTTTTCTAATGAGGAAAGAGTCTGGTCTAGTAGAAGCATAATATCCTTTCATGTCAATTTAAAGTTTTGGATCACAGAGATAAAGGCTTGGATGTATTTGTCTGGGGCATCAGTATAGCTGCCCAGATCCTTTTATAATATCCCTTGGATCTGACTGGAAGGGGACATAGACTCACCCTCTTCCTACCATTGCCTGTTGAAGGGGGAAGCACCCATTAGGAGGTTCTGAATATTGGGGTGGCTTACAAAGAATAGCCAGTGTTTGAGTATCTACATGGTAATTATGGAGCCAATCTGGGTGGTCTTGAAGATAAAAGAAAATTTGTATAAGGGACCTCAATTCACTTTTCCTCCCTTTTACAGAAAAGATCTAATTGGAGTATGGAATTGTAATTTAAGGAACCCTGTGAAGGCCACTTCACTTGGTCATCTAAGGTACTGTGGCTCAAAGCTTCCAATATTTCCTTTCAATGTTTCAATAGACAGGCCAGTGGAGACCACTTGGGTACTGAGGCCAGAAGACTGGAAGGGGCAGGTCCCATCTACATGAACTTGTCAGACTCCCCTTTTATCAGTGTCTGACTGGGGATTGACTCAACTAACGAGACCAGGTGTCCCTGTCTCATGACTTTCCCCCCACCATCTGTGGCCAGGATCAGAGAAAGTGAACTGGTCGGATTAGACCACCTACACAGTGAGAAGAGTTCTAGGATCCTGCCTTTTTGCTAACTGCAGGCAGCTTCTTTAATAAAGGCTACCTTTTTAACAAAGGAATACATCATCTATAACGTTATAAGGGCGTTCAGAGGGCATCCCGGGGCAATAACAGTACCATAAGGGATGATTATGCCAATATTTGGACAGAAAAAAATTTTATGATGAGGCCAAAAGTATAGGAAATTTTAAATGAGAAGTTTGGAGACCGCAGTAACTCCCATTTTGCTGTTTTGGGGACTATAACCTTGAGATAACAATTAGCTTACAAGGGCTGGGTCAGTCAGGCCCAAGGTGTAAAGTGGGGCTGGGAATTGGGCTTGAGCAAAGTGCCATCGCCCCCTCCCATGCCCGGGATGAGTGACCCCATCCTGCAGCCTGTCACCTCTCCCCCCTTCCTGTATACACGCACCTGTGGGCGTTTATTTTTCCTCTCATCCCTTTTAGGGGGAGTGGCAGTGGGTCACAGTCACTGCCTTGTGTGGCTGGTGGCTTTGGATGTATGTCAGTCCCTCTCTATGGATTCTCTTAGGTATGGCAGGCTGTTCCCATTGTGCCCAGGGGCCGGCATTCCTATGCATGAGTGCACCTGCACCTGTTTGCTTTCCCTCCTCCCTTTGTGGGGGTGAGTTAGGGCGTGAGTGTGGAGGCTGCAGTTTTGAGGTTTTTTTTGCGAGTGCCTCTGCCTCTGCCAGTGCCCAGCAACTGATTTAAAGTTGCTTTGGACCAAGAGGCCTGACAAACTAGATGTGGGAATAACTTTAAAAAGTCATAAGGTACCATGCTACAAGTTTTTCATGGGAGGCCAGGGTCCCTGTAAGTCCAGGGAGGGGAAGGCAGACAGAGATAAAGGACAAAGTGTGACCAGGGAGAGAGCACAATGGGTGTATGGGTTTTTTTTTCCAAACTTACTGAAGAAGGAAGCCCACTGCTGTTTAGAACAAAAGGGGGAGGCCACTCATCCTGAACTGCTTGGGAAAGCGGAAGGAGAGGCTAAGGATTGGACAAAGAGAGAGTTTCCAGGCTCAATGCATGAGGGATTATTGGTCATCACTCCTGTCCAGGTCAATCCTGCCCAAGGGCAGTACTGGAGCACTGGAAGTAAGGGGTGACGTCCATTCTCAGCCATGGAAACCATGAAGGAAGCATAAGAGATCTGATTGTCTGTTTGCCTCAGACATGGCTGGAGGGGTCTGAGACTTAGCCACCTTTGGAGCCTCAGGGCGGGTCAGGATGGTGCACCTCCAGCCTTCGGGTGACACCAGGGAGTGCCCTGGCCAAAACACCTTTTTATCTTGAAGAGAAACTTTCCTTTCCACTGGCTGTTTTTGGACCTCCTCCTAAGCAGGTCAGATCTTGAAAGAGAGAGAGTGTTTAAGAAGAGGGGAAAAAAAGCCTTGGTGCACTGAAGACTGGCTCCATCCACGTAGCATTGGCAGTCCAGTGTAAGCCCCCAGCCAGCACCCACGTTCTCTCAGGTTGCCTGCTTTACAGCTGGGCTCAGAGATTTTCCTCAGTTTCCCAAGGGAGAAACCCTCCTTAACAAGAGAGAAAGAGAAGGCCAGCCTGAGAGGTCCACTGTAGCTAGGCTGTGGTGGTGGTGGGGGGCTCTCCTGGAAAACAGACTCCACCGGAGTGCCAGACAGTCACCGTCACTTCCTAGACAGCCTTTCCCAGTTTGGCACAACCTGTACCAACCTTGGTTCAGAAGAAATGTCCCTTCGTGAGTTGCCAAATGTTACGGGCCGGTGTCGAAGTGTTTCAGGATGGTGTCGAGGGTCCTCGCCTTCACAGGCCAGAGAACTGGCTGGTGAGGCAGCTGAATGATGAACCAAAGCTGGTATATAAAGTGGGATTTATTAGAGAGAAAGGAAAGGCTACAGCTAGAGAAGTGCAGTGTAGCCCAGAAGCTGGTAGCTCACTGCTCAGGTGAAGGCTGGGGTTTTTATGGACGTTTAACTCTGGGTTAGGTGGGTTTTTCTTATTGGCCATGCATTTCACAGGCTTTCTTAGGTGAACTGGTATAGTTTGCACCTTTATTGGGGGAAGGGAACAATCTTGAGAGCATTTTGCTCACCAGCCCTGTGGTAGATCTATCAGACTCTGTATCTCTCCTTTAGGATGCAGGAATGCAGTTTACAACTCCCTTTCAGGGTGCAGGAATGCAGGCCCCCATCTCTTCAGGATTCAGGAATGATACTGCTCTCCATGGGGGATGGGATACTCACTCATCTGCCTTAGGTCTCCAGACCCAACAGAGGCAATGATTAGAGAAAGTGCAGCTGACTAAATGGGGAAAGGAAATGATGGGTGAAATGTGACTGTAAATATTTCAATTTTTTTCCTTCCATCCTAACAATGGTTTGAATGGAAAAAAGTACACAACAGTTGCTTAACCTCCAAATTCCTATCATGAGTTAAGATAGCTACCTATATTGCAGAAAATCCAGAATGAGGGCCATGTGACTGTCAGTCCTTAACTCAACCTCAACCCCTGCAAGAACACGTGAACCCTCCAATGTATGTGTTACCTTCCCCCCACCCCAGCTGGATTCTTCATTCCTTCTGGAATTGTGGACCTGTTGCTGCCACAGGAGGTGTCTGTGATTAGAAGACTTCCAAATTGTTTGTGGCCCTCAGGGAAGACTCCATTGCAAGA
Organism: Castor canadensis; assembly: GCF_047511655.1. Classification (NCBI taxonomy): domain Eukaryota; kingdom Metazoa; phylum Chordata; class Mammalia; order Rodentia; family Castoridae; genus Castor; species Castor canadensis. The sequence continues at coordinate 91,197,677 of NC_133392.1, read as the reverse complement.
CATGTGAGCATAAATGGAGTCTTTTAAAAGTTAGGAAAAGGAAATACAAAGGAAGCATGGTGGGTCCCAGGTGAAATCTGCACAGAAAGCATGTTTCTCTTCTCCAGGTGCTTTTAAAATTTACACTAATCTATAGGAAGGAAAGAAACAGGTGATTTCCATCCAATAATCTATGTTTGGAGAGGGGAAAGAGTGATTCCATGGGGAGGTAAAGGTGGTCCCTGAGCCAGGTTAATCTGAGATGTAATATTAATTTTCTATGAGTCCAAACTTTCCCTAATTTTAACCTGCCTCAGAACCAGTAACAAGACCTAGCACCAGGGCAGGAGGTATGCTCAAGTGGTAGAGTGCCTACCTAGCAAGCATGTAAGCTCTGAGTTCAAACTCTAGTACTGCCAAACTCCCCCCTCCCCAGTACCAATTAAGTAGTGTTCTTGGCCAAGAATTGGGAGATAAACTCCCTTGAGGTTGAAGGGGTTATAGAGAAAAAGAAATGAAGGTGATAGATAAGCTAATGAAGAAGAGGAATATTCATGAATTTTCCAGGAATGGGTGGAGATTTTCTGGAAGTTCAGGCATCACCTATTTTTATGTTTATTTTCAATCATAACCATATAAATTGTCACCTGTCATGACCCTGGAAAGTGTGTCATTTGGGATACAGATGGGATTATAATGAATTTAGTGGTTGTCTGGCCATCACTCGGTCAGCCATCTTAGATCCAACTATTAGAGGTGCTCAAACTGCTTTTGCAGGGAAGCATGTACTCATTACTCAGGCCCAAGACTTAACTAAGAAAAGCATGGCATCTCTCCTTCATTTTGTATCTGTCTTTGCTGTAAGCCATTCTCTTTGAAGTCACTTTACAATCACCTGGGATTATATCTTTATGACAATGGAGAGAAACTACCCCCAATAGTAGCACCTCCTCAGCACAGACCACCCTCTAGATAACAACTCCTGAGCCTCTGCCAGAACAAAGACTCAGATAATGACCAACCAGACCACACAGTGACTGGAACTGTTTAACTATACATATCTTTTATTCTCTGCCCCCAGTTCTTTTGTCTACTTAAACCTGTACCTCATGTCTGCACCCAGAAGATGGCTGAAGATGGGCTGAGTGCTTACTCTGCCTCTTTCCACAGCATGTTCCAAGCCCTGTAATAAATCTCCTTTCTTTGCCGGTTACCACGTCCCTTCATTTGAAGTTTAGGTGGCAGTGGCTGAACCTGGCATGTGGAATCCCAGGAGTTTGGTCCAAAACTCAGATTTTACAACTGTTGTAAGCTCCTGAAGTCTCTGATCAGAAGATTCCCAAATTCTTTGTGTCTCACATGGAAGCATCCAGTCAGGACACATGGGTATAGTAAGGGTGGTAATGGAGTTTATTAAAAGTTATGAAAAAAAAGTTACAAATAGCCATGATGGGCCAGGTATCAGGCAGAAGCTGAGAGTCTTCCTCTTTACAGGTGTTTTAAAAACCTACACTAACCTGTGAGAAGGGAAGAACCTGGTGATTCTGTTACATGCCAGTTTGAAGTGTTACAGGCCAGTGTCGAGGGTCCTTGCCTTCACAGGCCAGGGAACTGGCTCGTGAGGCAGCTGAATGATGAGCCAAAGCTGGTATATAAAGTAGGATATATTCAAGAAAAAGGAAAGGCTACAACTAGAGAAGTGCAGTGGAGCCCGGAAGCCGGTAGCTCACTGCTCAGATGAAGGCTGGGGTTTTTATGGATGGTTTAATTCTGAGTTAGGTGGGTTTTTCTCATTGGCTGTGGATTCGTGGGCGTTCTCAGGTGAACTGGTTTGGTTTGCACCTTTATTGGGGGAAACAGTCTTGGGAGCATTTTGCTTATCAGCCCTGTGGCAGACCTATCAGACTCTGTATCTTTCTTTAGGAATGCAGAAATGTAGTTTACAACTCCCTCTCAGGGTGCAGGAATGCAGTCTTCTAACTCCTCAGGATGCAGGAATGATATGGCTCTCCAGGGGAGATGGGATACCCACTCATCTGCCTTAGGTCTCCAGACCCAACAATTCACAATCACCAATAGTGGATGAGTGAGAAGGGGCATGGAGTGGGGGGTCCCTGGACTGTGGTGGGTGGTTTGAGTTATATGAATCACCTATACATATTTGCAAAAGAAAAGAAGGTTCCCAGGAAGAGTGTTCAACCTGCAATGCAATATTAAGTCCTATTAGTTTTAAGAGTCTTGAACCTCTCCTATCTGAGCCTGCATCACAACCAGTGTTGACTAGCTCTCTTCAAGAGGAGCTTCTGATCTTCAGGCATCCTGTCTTCAAAGATAACTAGATTGGCACAGGGTAGAAATTCAGCTAGGTCACCTAGGCAGGAGTCAGGGTAACATAAAGTTACAGGTTCAAAGGAAATTCCCACTTTAGTGTTTTCCAAAGAAGTCTATTCTAATCCAACCAGTAAAAGCTAGCAAGCGCTCAGACCAAGAGAAATGTGGCCAGATGTCACCACCAACTGCTGCACCTCAACTTTTAGTTAAAATGTTCAAATTTTCAGGAAAGTCTATGTTTATTTATTTATTTACTTGGCAGCACTGGGGTTTGAACTCAGTGCCTCATGCTTGCTAGGCCAGTGCTCTTACTGAGGCAGGCTAGAATTAAGGAAAGTCCAGGACTCTTAGAACATATATGACTTGATACTGTATTTCAGGTTGAACATTCTTTCTTTTTCTGTGCCTTCCTTTCAATTGCAAATGTGTGCAGGTTATTCACACCCTGGCCCAGGGACCAACCATGCTCCTCCCCACTCATCCATCATTGGTGGTTATAAGTCACCAAGTTCTTCCCTTCCCATAGGTTAGCATAAATTTTAAAAGCACTGGGAAATGAGAAAGACTCTCTGCATCTGGCATCCACCTTGCCCCACCATGCCCTTTTGTAATTCCTTCCCTAACTTTTAATAAACTCCATTACACCCACATGTCCTTCCTGGATGCTTCCATGTGGGACACAAAGAATTTGCAAATCTTCAGATCACAGACTGCTCAACTGCTGATAACATTACTGTTGTTGACTGACTGTGGAGACTGTGATCAGAAGATTTCCAGATTCTTTATGTCCCTCAGGAAGAATCCATCACAGGACATGTGGGTATAAACAGAGTGTATTAAAAGTTAAGGAAGGGAAATACAAAAGAGAGCATGGTGGGGGCCCAGGTAGAATTTGGAGGCCAAGAGAGCATGCTTCTCCTTGCCAGGTACTTTAACATCCTATGCTAACCCATGAGAAGGGCAGAACCAGGTGATTCCCATCCAATGATCAGTGAGGGGGGCGGGGCATGGGCGTCCCCAGGCCAGGTGAGGGCGGTCCCTGAACCAGAGCATGGTTAATCTGAGATGCAGTATTTTTCTATGAGTCCCAAACTATTTGCCCGGGCTAGCTTCAGACAAAGATCCTCCTGATCTCTGCCTCCTGAGGAACTAGGATTACAGGTGTGAGCAACCAACATTTGGCAATTTTTTTATTTTTAAAAGACAAAATAGAAGCTAGTAAAAGTTTATGCTTTTAGTTTCAGATAGTCCCATCCTGCTGCACATATATAAATTATGCTGTGTTGGAAGTTTCATTAAATTTTTTTCTATTCACGTATTCAGTGAGAACTATGTACCAGAACTTGTGCTGAGGGCTTACAGGCACAGCTAAGCATGAGGCAACAAACTTGGGATATGAGTTTGCAAAACTATTAAGCCACTGAAGGTTCTGGTTGGATGTGTAGATGTGTAGTTAGAGATGTGTGACTAGACAGAAGACATTAATCGTGGCTTTCAGTTGAACAAGCAGAGAACAAAATAAAAAGGCTTTTATTAATGTGTAACTGTGTGTGAACACAGCATGGTAAGGAGAAGAGCATTGTGCTTGAGTATCAAGTTAAATGCCACTGGGTTATTAATGGTCTAGTGGATTTTAAAAGTATCATTCTATCGCAAATCCAGTGAGCAACAAAGACAAAGAAATTCTACTGCCACAGCTGAAAATATTGCCACTACCAGAGTGCTATCTAACCAGCACACACTCAGACTGGTTTGCACTTTGAACCCACTAGAAGCTCAAAACTAACATCCCTTTGAACTTGTAGTTCTTAATGCCAGTTAAAGATCAGGAGGAAAGGTACTAATTGTTACCTAACCTAACAGTTTAGGAACCAAAAGGTCACGTGTTCACCTTATGTCACTGTCTCACACATGTCCAGATTTCTACTTCACTGAAGGTAAAGAAACTAATGTTACATTTTTTCCCTTACACATTATGCATTTTTCCACCAAAATATGAAGTTGAAAATTTCTTTGCTAAATTTCTTTTGATTAGTGGTAATCATGGGCTTACAGCCAGTTGAATCAGGTCATTGGCTAAAAAGAAAGATTCCCTTATAGAAGTTGCTGGGGTGTTCTCCCCACCCCATGGCATAATTTTATTATTTACAGACTAGTTAAAGGGTCAAAGCTATTTCCATAATGAAGTCTAAACAAAGAGGGTATTCAGATGATTTTTCCCTCTGGAGAAAGGGGACTTTGAAAATAAATGAAGACATAGCCCTTTTCAATACTTCAACTGCAGTTAAGTATAAGAATTACCTTTATTTTATAGACTACACTTCTCAAACCATATTTCTGTTAAAAAAATATGTCCATGCAAATGTTCATGGCAAAGAGTAAAATGAAGAAAGAAAATAACTTCTTGAACTAGGAGACCTGAAAGATCTTTTTATTGTAGGCAGATAGGAAGACTTAAAGAGGAAGGAGGAAATGCCCCAGGCTATAAGACTCCATATTAAAACCTCCTCATGGCCCACACCTGGATTAATGGATTGATATTATGGCATATACCTACATCCAAGGATTGAAATAATGGCCCTGTCTACTTATGGAGCCCACTCCCCAAATTAAGGTTAAACTAGAAAGGGCAAAGAGGTTCAAATGTGCAGGTCTATGCCTTCCCACACCTGGGCAGTCTCAGTGCTTGGTGGCCAAACCTGGGCAGGGATATAAGGTGAGTGCCACTTAGTAGTTTCAACTTTTTGGATAAAATCCCAAGTCCCCACAGCTTCTGAGCAATTAATCTTTACCTGAATTGCTGCCTCACTCTTCAATAAATCACCCTTTACTATCTTCCCATTCTTTGTAGATTGCAGAATCCTCTAATCTTAGGTAGTTTTAGCCCTGGTGCCCAAGAACTTGCCTACCACAGGCAAAACACTCTGCTGTAGCATTGTAAGTAACTGGGAAGCATGATTCAGCTACACCAGAGAGAACATTTTCTGATGGACAGGGTATTGTTCTCTTCCCCAAATTAGGAACCCTGCCGCCAAGTGCCAAAGCTTCATCTGCAAATCAAACTGGCTAATTCTTAGGTCACTGCACAGTGTTAGTAATAAAAGGTTATCTAATCACAACCTTAAATCCAATAAATAAATTGCAAGAGTTGATTTTGTTTCCCATTTTTCCAGTTAGCCCAATGCCCAGATCCATGGCTTGCTTCCATTTTTGGCATTTGGTTATCCTGTCTCTGAAATAGCAACAAATCTGCCTCTAGCTTCATTCTCTTCATATTCTTGACTAGTAAATATGAGCTCCTAATGAAAATGATCTTACTGACTTTAATAATTGGAGATTCCCCATTTAATGTTTTCAGGTTTAACTGGTCAGTGGTTAGACTTTATGCCTAACCAAAGGGAGCCAGAAAAGGCCCAGCATCCTGTTTTCCCTACATACACTCTATGAACATCTTTCCAAATCTTTGTAAACTGATGGGGCCCAAAAACCCACATTTATATCAACCTGATGATGAGTATGGTCTTACCTGGTTTTGTTTTCATCACCTGAAGTCCCTAAGGCAGCTCAGTGTAGTTGGTTGGTAATTAAATACTGCTTTAGGCTTGCTGATAAACAGGTAGTCAAGTTCTATGGCTGGAAGTTAGGGATTCTGACTATCTGAAGGTTATTACTACACTCTCATCATCCACGTTCTGAAGTAATCAGCTTCCCTTCCCTTTCACAAAGTCTAACATGTCACCTTGTGCTATATGGCATCATTATTATTAGTCAGGTTGAGTAACATGGGTTAAGGGATATTAAGTCAGCCAGCTAATTCATTGCTGACAGTGTCATATTAGTCTTCCCTTTGTCATATCTGTCATTGCATTAGATCCAGCCAAAGTTCAAATGAATTAAAACATAAGATATAAGAGACACAAAATGGCTTTAGATTTGTGCAATTGGATGATCCCCAAATCTGCCTTTTTCTAAAGATATATCCACTATGTCATTGGCACAGATATATAACCATAAGTCTCTGAAACAAGAACAAGCCCTGTAACTATATGTAGAAAACTGAGGAAGAGAAGTAAGTGTAGGAGAACCGACAGAGGCCTTTAGAGGCTGGCTGCTCAGAAGGATAGAGAGTTTGGTATGTTCCTATCCATCACCAAATTCACTGATTAGATAAGTCCTCCTTCTTTGGGGAGGACAGGGTAAAGAGGCAGAAGAAAGCTGAGTGCATTCTTTTCTTTTGGAGAGAGGTGTGGCAATTCCTTTCTCTCTATGGGCACATACGCAGTGGGGAGTAAGCATTCACCTTTAGCACACTTATAAATGCTAGAAGAGATCAGGGAGGGTACAGGTACATTTGGGTCTGGGCCACACTTGCCAACATGGACTTGGCTGGGCCCTATAGGTATAGAGATGGCAGAGCCACAAATGGCTCCTCTTTAACCTTCCCCTTGGCCAGTGATGCCTTGGAAATGCTAGACTTGTGGAACTCATGACTGCCTGAGCTCATGTGACTCTTTCTCAATGAATAATCTCTGGCTTTAGGGGACACCTCAGTGCCTATCCTCCCACCCCCATGCAACCCCCAATTCTAAAAGAATAGCCAAGGATGTCTGGAGTGGACCCTGTATCTCTCCTGACTGATAAGCCATTGCCTCTTTAATGCACTGCTATATTTTAACTTTTACTTTATCACATTAGTAGAAAAATTCATAGCTAATAGAACTCTAAAGAAAGTCATTAAGAGATGCTGTGAAATTTGATAGAATTAGCCTTGACTAAGGGGAGTGGACTTTTTTTTGTGTGTGTGGTGGTACTGTGGTTTAAACTCAGGGCCTCACACTTTCTAAGCAGGCACTCTACCACTTGAGCCACTCTGCCAACCCTTTCTTTGTGTGTTGAGTATTTTCAAGATAGGGTCTCACAAACTATTTTCCCAAGCTGACTTCAGACAGTGATCCTCCTGATCTCTGCCTCCTGAGTAGCTAGGATTACAGGTGTGAGCCACAGGGGCCCGGCAGGAATATACCTCTTAATTTAACCCATGAAGTCCTGCTTCACCCTCTTATTTAAACTAATTCAAGTCTTCTTGATATTTTTAGAAGTCAACTATCTTAAGAAAAAGAAGTTGCTGGCAGAACAGCTCAAGCAGTATAGCACCTGCTTAACAAGCATGAGGCCCTGAGTTCAAACTCCAGTACTGCAAAAAATAAAACAAAAAAACAACAACAAACCAAGAAGTTATTTCTCTTTGAGAAGAAAGAAAATGTTAAAACTGAGAGGAACACATTTCCAGAGAAGTAAATCATGCTTGTAACCTCAAAGGGTTTTATTACCCATTTATAAAAAAGACAGTTATACAAGTATTTCTTGATATATAAGTGACACGTGTATATTTACTCTGAAGAAGACAGCATTCTTAGTATTTCAGAATGCATTCTGGTTAATTTAAGCAAAAGTACTATTTGAAGACTATTAGGTAGGTTGGAGGATCAGTATTAGAGGCTATGAGGTTAGTGAACTAGGCACAAACCACATTATGGGGCTGTTCCAGTGGAGAAACTGTAGCTCATCCTAGTAGATATGGGATGAGAGGCCAGGAGTTCTGCCATGTCTGCTCTTAAGACATGGGATGCTTCTAACCCAGCCCCTACCAATAGTTCTATTCTGCACTCTCATTTTTCTCACTTCTATTTTGCTTGTTTATTAGCATATTATAGTTGTACCAGGAGTACATTGTTGACACTTACAAAAGTGCTTGTAGAATATCTTAGATTCACACCCCTTCATCTCTCTTTTTTCTCAGCATGGATTGTTGACCCTGAGTTTGTGTCCTGGTGAAGTAGATGATTGAATATGCCAGACCAGGAGTTAAGAGTAAAGCAAGCACAAAGTTTGTGCTGATCTGTGGGAGGAATTTGAAAATTTGGGGGAAGTTGGCTTGAGAAAGCCTAGCATGCTGTAAGTGGAGGTTAATGTACAATTCTCATGGTAGCTCAGAAGACCAGACTGCCTATAGGGATGAGGAAAGTAGACTGTGCTCATGAGGTTTCGGATGGGAATGTGGAATTCTACTGGAATTAGACTAGGGGCCATGCATGTTACATTGTGGCAAAGAACTTGCCTACATTTTGTCCATACCACGAGACTTTGTGGGAAGCTGCATTTAAAGGAGAGAAAATAATTAATTGGTTGAGAAAACTTCAAGGCAGCCCAGCATTCATTCTGTTGCATGAGTATTGCTGCTTTTTGCCGAATTTATGATGAGAATTTGGGAGCAAAAAGCAGAGCAGAAATATATGGAAAGCTGGCAATTTGCCCAGAAAAGAGTATCTTTAAAGTTGGGGCCATTGGAAGGTACAGTGTTAAAGAGATCGTTGCCAATAAAAAGAAGCCAAGTACTTTGCACCAGAACAGTAGGAAAGATGCCTTGAGGGCATCTCAGAAATAGGTCAGGCCCTACGCATAGGCTCAAGGGTATGAAAGACTAAACTCATTTGAAAGACCTTCCCTTGAGAAGAGTGCCTTGCTCACAGAGGCTGCCTAGGAAAGTGTTTCCCCTTGTTCAGCCTTTTAGACACTCAGAGACCATTGCAGCCATGGTCCAGGGGGCCTGGCTATTGCTTAAGCTGCTGGCAGATTTTGGCATCACCCATGTGATGCTGGCTTTTCAGGAATGCAGAATGTAAGAGTTACAGGGTCACTTAAGCTTCCTCCTAGATTTCAAAGGAAAGCCTGGGAGGTCAGGCAATGTGCATCAGGGTCAGAGGCCTGAAGCGAGCTTCTGAGAGGGCGATGTGTGAAGCTGTGATAGTGATAGGATTGATGGAGACCCCAGGAAGTTAGAGAGACCCCAGGAAGTTAGAGATGCCAGGCATGTGGAACATTTGCCTAGGAAAGCTGCAAGTAACCAGTGGAGCCAGCCCAAGAGAGAGGCTTTAGGCTGCAAATGGCAAGGCCATTGGAGTGGGGCCGGTCTAGGGCCCACAGCCCACCACCATGGGCCCAAGATGCCGGGCATAGAGCAATAGCATTTAAATTTTTGCTGCTGGGTTTTGGTCTTGCTTAGATTCCATCTCTCCTTTCTGTGCCCCCAATTCTCCCTTTTGGAATGGGAATGTATATTTTGTGCCATTGTATCTTGGAAGTATGGAACTTGTTTTTTATTTTCATAAAGGTTCATGAATAAGAGTATGCTTTTAATTCAAAGGACACTTTAGACTTGGACTTTTTTTTTTTTGGGCGGTACTGGGGTTTGAACTCAGGGCCTCAAGTTCGCTAGGTGGGTGCAACTCCACCTGAACTTGGACTTTTCCTGAACTTGGACTTTTGAGCAATATTGGAGCTGTTAAGAGTTTGAGGACTCTTGGAGATGGACAAAATGCATTTTGCATAATGAGCTGGCCATGAACCTTTGGAGGTCAGCAGTGGAATGCTAGAGCTTGGCTATGAAATGCCCCTCACAGGTTCACGTATTGAACTCTAGGTCCCCAGCTGATGGTGCTGTTTTGGGAGGTGCTGGAAAATTAAGGAGGTGGGGCTTAGCTGGAGGAAATAGGTCACTAGGGGCCTGTTCTTGGGGTTATATGTATCCTTCTCTGGCCCCTTCCTATATCTTTCTTTCTGCTTCCTGGCCTCCATGAGGTGAGAGGCATTCCCCCTTATGCCCTTATCCATAATGCATGGCCTCACTATAGGCCCAGGAATATGTATCGTAAACGAAAACCTCTGAAATTATAAGTCAAAATAAATCTTTCTCCCTTAAGTTGTTTACGTCAGGTATTTTTGTCATAGTGATGGAAAAATATGATTTTATACCTTGTAAACCCAGAAGTTAATGTGACTCAATATAAATTAACAGCCTCCCATTCAGAAGCACATCCAGAGAGAATTCCACAAGTTTCTCCCAAAGAACTTTAAATGGGATCCCAGGACACATCAATACCTTTCCTGGCCACTTTCTCACACCCTGCCGTAGCTCTGGTGGTCCTCTCCTCGAAATGCCTCTGTGCTCTGGCATGACCTTACTGTCATTATTATGACAATTTTAGCCTTTAATCCAGTGCTTCACGTTTATTACTATGTAAATAGGTGTTTGGAAGTGGGCAACTCCCAAAGAGATTGGGGTGGGGAGTTGCCCACTTCCAAACACCTATTTGCATAGTAATAAATGAGCATCCTAGAGGATTCTGATGTGGAGGGTGAGTATGAAGAGCAGAGGGAATTGCACTTACATACCAATGCAGTAATAATAAATTAAGCTCCATTCCCTTCTTTTCTAAATTAAAAAAGTTTGTTTTGGTGATACTGGGATTCAAACACAAGGCTTCACATTTGCTAGGCAGGGGCTCTACCACTTGGGCCACTCCGTCAGCCCCTCCATCCCCTTCTTGCTGGCCAAGATCTCTATTCCATCCCTCTCTTCCTGTTTTCCAAAGAACAAGTTCAGTTCCCTAAGGATAAAAATCCCCTCAGAGAGGGAAGAAGGAAACTAAAAAGGCAGAATCCCTGTAAGGGAAGAAGAGAAGTTAAGCATGCAGAAACACAGGGCATGGAGTGATAGGATGTGTGAAAATTCCTATAGTGACCATTTTTTTGGGTGATCCTTATTCATTCATTTGCTCATTGTTTTTGCCTTATTTAAAAAAGTATTTAAGACATTGATGTGTACCAAGGCAGTAGCCTAGATACTGGGAACTCAGTATTAACTCCACACTCTTTAGACTCTTTGTGGTTCCCTCCTACCCATCCAGCCTTTAGGGGCTGCCCTCTGATCTGGTTATCTGAGGTCTTCAGAATGGCACCCCCTGGCTGTTCCCTTCCTAGCAGCTCTCAGAAGATGACAGCAGCTTCCCAAATGCCTGACTTATTGGGGCAGGGCAGGGGAGGGAGCAGTTCTCTTAAGGGTCCTGTTGACTCAGCATTTTGTGCCAGGCCTTGATCTTTAACAACAGGGCTGAGGGGCCCAGCATCACCTCCACGGATACTGCTCATAGTAAATGCCACCAAGAGGTAACAGCCCTGCCAGGTAGATCCTTTTTCCAAGGCCCTTACTCAAAGATACCAGGGCAAGTCACTCAACTTTAGTACTACAGACTCTTGAAGAAAAACAGCCCACACAGCTCCCAAGAAAGTGTCTGTGAACGGAGACACTCTTTCTTTCTTCCTTCCTTCCTTCCTTTCTTTTTCTCTTTCCTTCCTTCCTTCCTTTCTTCTTTCCCTTCCTTTCTTCCTTCTTTCTTCCTTTTTATGATGGCAAAATTTATTAGAAAACAAATTTTACTATAACAGGGTAAAAGTAGAGAGAAATAGAAGCGGGGAGTGAAAAACATTTCCTGCTCTCCATACAGGAAATCTTCAATAAAAGCTTTTGTCTAGTTAAAAGTAATTGCATGGGTCTGAGGCTACCCACTTTTGATACAGAGAAATCATGCAGGACTGAAAGGCTTCACTCAACCTGTTGACTTAAGTGTCACTGCATTTAGCCAGAGGGAAGGTCAATGTTCCAATGTTATGTTCTTTGTCTCATGAAGCTGAAGAATGACCTCCATGAACAAGGAAGGGTGAGCATAAAGGTAGAAAAGTTTATTAAGCGAAAGAACAAAGCACCCACGTGAAGGGAGGGGGAACCAAACTGGTTGCCCACAAACTTTCTTAAGTAACATCTGTAGGTGTTAAAACATTCTTCAATTACATGCTTGAGACAAGAAAATTTTCTCTTTACAGTATATGAAATAACTTCTTTCTAGATTATCATTAAATGGAGAAAAATGTGGGAAGATGAGAATCACACAGAATATGTCTATGGTCCAAGTTCGATCCTATATCTGGCTGCGGAAGCTAACCTCCCCCACCGGACAGCTCTTCACACCTGGCCATTTCCTTCTGGGCCCCTTGTATAAGGCACAGAGACCTGATTCTCCAATGGCTTAGGGTGACCTTTCAACCTCCTAGAGAGTCCTCTCAGGACCAATACATCCAAAGGTAGAAAACCAGGAACTTGGCAAAAGCTGAAATGTTTTCTTTGTTAATCCCCTCCCCCCACCCTCAAAGGCCACAGGGACATCAGACAAACCCAGTTCCCTGCAGCTTAATTATGAGTGGCAGACACTGCTAGCTGCCCATCTGGTGCCTGTGCTTCACTGCTAAGAGAGTCTCCATTTTGTTCAAGGTAACAATGTATCTTGCTACATTTCCCTGTGGAGAGTGATGAAGGTACATATTTCAGTCTTTGTTTAAAGCTGTAAGCAGAATTGCTAGGCAGGGCTTCTAGACAGTTCTTTAAAAGGTGTGGGATTAGGTAGTTTTTGCCCTTCACCCTACTCTCTCTGTAGAGGTGGAATGGCCATCGTTCACTGGAGGATGGCTGTGAACATGATAGCCATCGTGCTGAGTGTGGCAAGTCCAGGGCCTTATTCTTGATGGCCTTATGAATCCTACATACTGGCCTTAGATTCTCTACTGCCAGACTGTACTTCTATAAGGAAAAAATAAAAAACACCTAATTCATTTAAAATGCTGTTTTTAGGGGTTTTAGCTACTCACAACCATGCAAACTCCCAACGGATAAGCTCCACAGGACTTGCCTGCTACCTTCCCAGTGGTGCTGCAAGCAGTGTTTCTCTAAGATTGTTTTGAAGCATGTTGAATCTTCTCCCCTTTGAGATTTACAAGTATTTGGGGCAAATTTATTGTTTTTCTTCTCTGTCAAAATGAAGAATGGATCCATATTTCCCGTATCTCACAGCTTTGTTGACAAAAAGCAGAACTGATAGTTTAGTATATCTGAAGTGGGTCTTACTGCTCTGTCTCGTTTGCAGGTTTGTGTTAGTCTGGGCTCTCGAGAGAAACAAGCCAAATGAGATGTGGGTGTATGTGTATAAAGAATTGGCTCATGAATTTGTGGAGACTGGCAAATCCAAAATCTGCTCCGTGGGTCAGCAGGGTGGAAACCTGAAAGCCAATGGTACAGTTCCAGCCGTAAGGCCAGTAGCCTAGAGAATTCTCTCTTGCTTGGCCCACCCACATTATGGAGGGCAATCTGTTTACTCAGAGTTCACTGATTTAAGTGTTAATCTCACCCAAAAACACTCTCCAAGTTGACACATAAAATTAGCTGTAATGGGCTTTATTTGTTGGTTTATTTTTAAAAGCAGATTATGTCAGGAATAAGTGGAATATACATTTGAAGCCTTAATTAATCCCTGGAGATTTTATATGTATAAAAAGAGAGAGAGAGGGAGAGAGACAATAATATCTAAAATTCATAGCTACCTCTTAATAATAATTTTATTATTTCAAACCTTAAGGAAAGTTAGCAGAGATATCTGGTCTCAGGCCAGTCAAAACTGCATTTATTGAAATTATTCCTTCAATTCTTGCCCAAATGTGCCCTAAATCCCACATGTTTCAGAGATTTAAAAGATTAATAACCAAGAGTAAGGGTACCCACATTGAAATATAGCTGGGAGCTCCAGGATTTAATTTTGTGCCATAGGTCTGACATTCTAGTTGTGGAACTCAGTAAGATCATACATTGTTTTTTTCTCCTTCAAAATAAATAAAATATCATCCAGTTTTCTTTATCTGAGCTCTCAAGCATTCTGGGAGCTATTGTCCTTAGCAGATGGTCTGGCTGTTCTAAAATCGTGTATCAAATCTCATATCATTCTACAAAGAATTTGGGGCATCTTACAAAAATCTATGTGATGTGACAAAATGAACAAACAGGTTACTCGTATGGGTAGGAGGATGATAAATTCAGAGGTGAGGTTATCGTATAGAATGTAACACGCATATTTTCATACATTTGTTAAACGTGGGGGATAAAGTTGGTCCCAGCATTTCTAGAGATCAGAGGAAAGTGAGAAACCCAATCAGTTACAGGAGTCAGAATTTTCCAAAGAAAAAGGGGGAGAAATATGGTCTTTCTTGATTTTTGAGTATCCTACACAGAAGAAATATCATGGATAATTACCCTTCATAATGTTCCTACTAAAATACATACATTTATGTTTTTAATATTCCTGTTTATGATAAAGGATTTTTTTGAGTCGGGGTCTCATTATGCAGGCTTCCTGAGTGCTAGGATTACAGGCATGTGCCACCATGCCCAGTTGACAAATGGTGTAAAGTAGGTAATTCTGAAGAAAAATATTTTGCAGGGGAGCAAAATATATCTGTCAGTCACTTTCTATAGCTTAATGTAAGGGCAAAACATAGAAATACTAGGGTAGTAGTTTTCAGCCATGCATCCTGAACACTCTTGAATTTCAGGGCTGCTTCTAGGGCAGCCACAATTTTGAGGGTTGAGGGTTGAGTCTGAGGGATTCTGATTCTTGTTGTCATCTGTTAATGTAATTCTGGATTCATTTGCTAAATTTTGTTGAGGATTTTTGTATCTATACTTATTAATGATGTAGATCAGATTTCTTTGCTTGGAAAGTCTGTTGGAAGATGCTGGCCTTATAAAATGAGTTCTATTTTCTGGAAGAGATTGTGCAGAGTTAATATTATTTATTTCTGAAATATTTGGTAGACTTTGCCACTGGCACTATCTTATACTTTTTACTTCCTTATCCAAGCCTCACCTGGGTAGGGTTGCCAAATAAAATACAGAATTCCCAGTTATATTTGAATTTTATATAAACAACAAATGTCTTAAAATATGTTTGTCCCATACAATATGTTAGACAAATTTATATTCAAATATTCATTATTTATTTGAAATTAAAATTGAACCCACTAAGAAAATTAAAAACCTATATTTTCACAAATACTTATATATGAATTCTCAGGGTAGTATTTATTATAGCCCCAAAGTGGAAATGACCCAAATGTCCATCAACTAATGAATGGATTAACAAAATGTGATCTATTCATACTTATTAGTCAGGGTTCTCCAAAGAAACAGACCCAATGGGATATAATAGAAATTTATTACAAGATATTAGCTCACATGACTATGGAGGCTGAGAAGTCCCATGATCTGATGTGTGCAAGTTGGGACCCAGGAAAACTGGTGGTATAATTCAATCCAACTCCAAATGCTAGAGAACTATGGGACTCAATGATGAAAATTCTAGTCTGAGAACAGAACATGTGATGAGATGTCCCAGTTCAGTAGCCAGGCAGAAAAAAAGCAACAAATTCCCCCTTCTTTAGCTTTTTTGTTCTTTTTAGGCCCCCAACATATTGGGTAATTTCCCTCATATTGGTGAGGAAATTACTTTAGTGTGTCCATCAACTCATCTGTCTTACAGACATACCCAGAAATGATGTAGCGCCAGCTATCTGGGCATCCCCTAATCCAGTCAAGTTGACAGATACAAATTAATTATCACATCATACAATGGGACATTATCAGTAATAGAAAGAACAATGTACATATTTTTCCTATGATATGAATGAACCTCTAAAATCTACTAAGAGAAGCCATACATAAAAGGTTGCACATTATGTCATTATATTTGTATGAATTGTCCAGAATAGATAAATCCATGGAGAGAAAACAGATTAGTGTTTCTGGAGGCCAGGGGAAGGGGAGAATGGGGAATTATTGCTAGTGAACATGGGATTTCATTTTGGGCTGATAAAATATTCCAGAATTATATGCTAGTAATAGTCACACAACTTTGTGAATATATCGAATATACCACATTGTGTAGTTTAAAAAGATAAATCTTGAGCTGGGCTTGGTGGTGCATATCTATAGTCCCAACTACTTGAGAAACAGAGGCAGGAGGATCACAAGCTTGAGGCCAGCCCTAGCAAGGTAGGGAGAACTTGTCTCAAAAACAAAATACAGGGGCTGGAGGCATGGCTCAAGTGCTAGAGTGCCTACCTAGCAAGCACAAAGCTCTAGGTTCAAACCCTAGACAGTCAAAACCAAATTCACCCCCCCCAAAAAAAACCCCACAAAATAAAAGGGCTGGGGGCATGGCTCAAGTGGTGGAGTACTTGCCTAGCATGTGTAAAGCACTGGACTCAATCCCTAGTACTGAAAATAACAACAAAAATTATGATTATTATTTTTAAAATATAGTATGTGAATTATTTCTTAATAAAAGTTTATATAAAACTTTAGTGAGGCATCCTGTATTGTTTGCTAACTTTGAGTCCATTTGGTGAAATCCAAGTTACATCTCTGCATTCTAGCTGCAAGGGAGCCTTGAAAATGTTCCTTTGTGACTTATAAACTAGCAAAATGTGGAGAGAATCCTTAAAACATATTGGATGTCCTCAAATGCTAGATTTTTATTGCAGGTTCTGAAGCCCACTGCCTGGATTTGAATTTTTTTTTGGTGATACTGGGGATTGAACTCAGGGCTCCAGGCTTTCTAGACAGGTGTTCTACCAGTTGAGCCATTCCACCTGCCCTGGCTTTGAATGTGATCTCCGCCACTTACCAGGTGTGTGACTCAAGAACGTAGGTTAACCATCTGTGTCTCAGTCTTCTCGTATAAACTTTGTCAGTACTCGTATTGCAATTGTTTCCTAACAGGTGTTCTTGTTTCCCTGTTTCTTCTCCCCTGCAGTCCTTATTCAACAGAGCAGCCAGTGTGGAACTTTTAAGGATTAAGTTAGATTCTGTCACTCACTACTTTGCTCAAAACTTTTCAATGGTTTCTCAGATTACTTGAAATAAAAGGACGGAGACACATACCAAAGAGAAGTTTTTGACAGTGGAATCTAAATAGAGCAAGACGGAGACAATAAAAATAAAGAAAGATACACAAAAGTGGTGGAGCAGACAGAGTCAGGAGGTCTCACAAAGCAAACCATCATGTTTTCTAAACTCTACTTTAAAAAAGAGCACACAAACACAGAAACATAAACAGAACCGGGAACTCTCTGTGATGTGTTAACCTCAATAACATCCAGGCCGAGACTTTCCAGAGAACAGTGATATTTATCTGAGACTAGCAGGGCACCACAACAGGAATACATGTGCTAAAGTAAATTATGTGTTTTTAAGGAGGTTGAGGCCAGGGGATGTTTCTAGAGGAAAAAATGAGAAGGATTATGTCATATATTTCACAACAATGCTTGGCCAGAAGGATTAATAGCAAGGTGGCACCCATCCAAGATTGAACAGTTGCTGGGCAGGTGTCCTTGAAGAAGTGGTTTCTGTGCGAGGTCTTTCGTAGTGGTCTTTGTGTAGGCTGGTTGTTCTGGCAGAATCGTTTGTGATAGTATCAGGCAATTGTGCATGAAAATACTTCCTTCATAACCTTCCAGCTTTATTTATTTTTTGTTAGAGACTGCATTTTGATTCTGACAACCTTCACAGATGTTAGAAAAGCTACTTAGAAATAAGTTAAAATGAACAACAAAAAACTAATTGAGAACAAATCATGTGCAAAGTTGTAAGTACAATGGTAATTTAAAAAGAAGCCAGTGCCTTTAAAATAAGTCAAAACTGCTGAGCGCCGGTGACTCATACCTGTAATCCTAACTACTCAGGAGGCAGAGATCAGGAGGATCATGGTTTGAAGCCAGCCCAGGTATATAGGTTTGTGAGATAGGGTTTGTGAGACCCTATCTCAAAAAAACCCTTCACAAAAAAAAGTCAAAACTATGAACTATTACTTTAAAACAAACTTAGACTATAATGAATATATACTAATAAACGTTTATAATAAAATAAATGTTAAAAAAACTTAGAAAATAATACAAGAGATGAGAGAGCAAATTAAAGTGGTAAACACAGAAATAAAATGACAATTCAAGAACTCAATGACAAATAAAAGAAAAAATTATCATACATATGAAATCTAAAGTAGAAAAAACATTGAAATAAATAAATACAATAAATAATTTCCCAACAGAAGTGGAAGGTAGAGAAAGAAAACTATTGACAATACAGAAAATATAAAGGAGAGAAAATACAAGTGGGGATAGGCAAATTTCAGAATAACAAACAAAAAGTCCTATATAGGTAAAGGGAATCATTGTCCCAGAAGTGCAAGAGAAGGGGAAAAATACCAGATGCTGCAATTCAAGAAAAAAAAAAACTGAAATAAAAAATGATTTGAAAATGTAAGGGCTAGTGGAGTGGTTCTGGTGGTAGAGTGTCTGCCTAGCAAGCATGAGGTCCAGAGTTCAAACCCCAGTGCCTCTAAAAAACAACAAAGGAAAGAAAATGTATAATGAAAGGCACACACTTTACTTAAGAATATTAATTTTGAGTGATTAACAAGCCGGGTTCTAGAAAAACTACTAGATTTAGAAGAAAAAGGAAAACATCATTTGGGGATTTGACTAAAAACCTAAGCGCTGCATAAAGGGTAACAATTAGATTGTCCTCAGACCCTTCAGTAGTTGTGCTTCATGCCAGAAGAAAACTAAACAGCATATTTAAAATATTCAAAGAAAGCAAGTGGAAGCCAAGAAATTCATATCCAGCGAAATGACTTTTAACCATAAAAGGAACAAGCTGTTATCAGCATACAAGGGACCCGGAGAACATTGTTCCCCTGATCTGTATCTGAGGAGTTAACTGGAAAACATGGGTCATACAACATAAATGGCTCAAGACACAGCCATATGGATTAACTCAGGGCCTCACACTTTCTAGGCAGGTGCTCTACCACTTGAGCCACTCCACCAGCCCTGGATATGTGTGTGTGTATATATATGTATATACATATATATACACATACACAGAGATATGTATGCATATGTATATATATACAGAGATATACACATCTGTGTGTGTGTGTGTGTATGTATATATATATATATTTTTTTTTTGTAGTACTGAGGTTTGAACTCAGGACCTACACCTTGAGGTATTCCACCAGCCCTTTTTGTGATGAAGTTTTTCAAGAGAGAGTCTCACAAACTATTTGTGGGCTGGCTTCAAACCTTGATTCTCCTGATCTCTGCCTGGAGATCAGGAGCCACCATGCCTGGCCCTAGATTTGAATGTGATCTCCATCACTTACCAACTGTGTGACTAGAGAACATTGCTCCCTCCAGAGTTAAAATGAAAGGAGGTTCTGTGAGGCAGAGAGCATTGTATGTTATGGTTGGGTTCCCTGACAGTGCAGTTGTACAACTCTATATAAAGAAAGAAGAATGGACGTGAAGAACACATTCACTGCTTTAAGTAATCATAACTGATGTGTTGTGATAGTGTTAGTATAATTATTCTGAGAATGTTGTGTATGCAGTGTAGATAAAGAAAATGTGTATTTATGGAATATTCTAATTCTATCATCCTCTATGTCATTGAGAACCAGAATTCCTCCTACAGAAGGAATTTTGAAATTTATAGTCCTGATATTTGAATGAAAAATGTTAGTATGAATAAATGAAGTACTTTACCCTTAAGAAACTAGTGGTGTGTGTGTGTGTGTGTGTGTGTGCGCGCGCGCATTTACATGAATCTACTGAAAAGCCCTGGACACAATAACCAACCCAGGTCCCCCTCAACTCCACTAGGGCCCAGATTATGGTCTTTTTTTTTTTGGTGGTGGTGGTACTGGGGTTTGAATTTAGGGCTTAATAGACAGGCACTCCACCAGCCCTTTTTCAAGATAGGGTCTCTCGAACTATTTGCCCAGGCTGATTTTGAGCTCTGATGCTCCTGATCTCTGCCTCCTGAGTAGCTAGGATTACAGGTGTGAGACACCAGATCCCAGCCAAATTGTGGTCTCAAAATACTATTTCCCAACCATTTTTTGAAGAACTAGTTGATTTCAGGTCTGGGGCAGGAAACCTATAAACAAGCCTGGAACATCTCTTCACTCTAGATAGCAAGGAAGCTGCCAAAGATTACGTGGGATTATAGTAGAAAGACTTGGAGCCAACTTAGAGAGGTTCCCACTATTCAAAAATGGAGTAGTAAGCCAGGCACTGGTGGCTCACACCTGTAATCCTAGCTACTCGGGAGGCACAGATCAGGAGGATCTTGGTTTGAAGCCATCCTGGGCAAATAGTTCCAGAAGCCCTATCTTGAAAATACCAACATAAGAAAGGGCTGGTGGAGTGGCTCAAGTGGTAGAGTCCTGCCTAGCAAGCATCAGACCCTGAGTTCAAACCCCAGTAACCACAAAAAAGGAGTAGTATGAGCTTTAGTAATGATAATAAGTACAATGGAAGAAGGAGGAAGTTATCACTGTAGTTGCATCAAAGTGTATGCAGGAACTTCCAGAGTGGATGGCAAAGTTCTTTTCTTTGGCTTGGGTGGTACTGATAATACTTTACTAAGCATCCATTTGTTTTGTGCAGCCTTGTGTGTTTTTGTTTGATTTCACAATTAAAAGTTCTGAAAAATAATCATTGATTAAATGACATTATTTAAGCCTCTTGGGTCTTAGCTTCTTTGCCTGAGCCATATACACTCTGGAATTTTACAATCCAAATAATGTTGATCTTAGAGTAGTTATTTGCCATGGTTATGGGAATTGACTGCCTATGTTATAATTCTTTAGGCTAGTGCTTAACTCACATTTGCGGAGTGGAAGCAGTGAAGAGGACTGGCTTAACTTTGACAGTAATTGCCTGTGCACTCCCATTTTCTATTTATGACTGCCTGGGAAAGACAATACTCTCACCAGGAGCCCAGCAAGGAAGAGGAGGAAGGTGTAATGACCAGATCTTTTGATGTGGTGGAACCTCCTGGCTCCTCTCTTCCTCTCAGGAAGATACATATTTGTACCTGCTATCATACTATCCCCACTAAAGACTGGAGTCATTATATAGTCAACATCTGCAGAGAACTGTCACGGGTTTAAGGTCCCATGACTTTTTCAGCCAAATAAATGGGGACCTTCGTGAGGAGACTTGATGCTACATGGCAAGATCCCATCCCACTCATGACTGAGATGTTGGTATGGAGAACTCATAGAAGCACTTGCCCAGGACTGGAAGCTGAAGACTCCTTTTTTTTTTTCACGATGTGAATTTATTTATTTATTGACATTTCCATGTATATATGTATTCTTTTTTCTTTTTTCTTTTTTTTTATTGTTGTACTGGGTGGGGGTACCTTATGGCATTTATAAAAATTCTTACAATGTATCAAATATATCATACTTGAATTCACCCTGTCCCCATTCTCCTTCATCTCCCTCCCCACAGACCTGGAACAGTTTCACCAGGTATCATTTTTGCATTTACACACATGTACACACAGTACTTGCCCCCATTCATCCTCCCACACCCTTTCCCCATAACCTCCCTCCTCCCACTGGTGGGTGATAGCAACCTGGCCATATCTCTGTGGCAGCCATGCCACGTGGCAGGCATGTGTCCTGACCTCTGGAGGTTGGAATGTCTGTTACTGGAAAGGCAGTCCCCTGTCCTCAATGCCAATTCACAAATAATGACAGCGCAGTTTTCAAGGAAAAGGAAATAAGGTTTATCAGATGAAGGTTCATCAGATGAAGAGGACAGGGAGGAACAGCCTCTCAAAGCACTGCCATCCATTTCTGAGAGAAAATGTTTGCTTCTTAAAGAGGAGTGCAAGGGCTCAGCTTGACTACGTGATGAAATGCATATCCCACAATGGCTGCTGGCCTTGATTTTCCAGGTGTCTGGTGCCACATCTCTGAAGTTGTATGTTTTGGCTGACAGTTTTACTGCTCTGGTGGTCAGTAAGAGATAACAAGTAGAAGACTGCCTTGTTTAATTGAAGACTGAAGGGAGTAAACTTTGGACTCTCCAGCATGAAGACAAAGAGTGGGAAAATGTCAGCTTAATTAACCAGCAGAGTAACTTGGCCGGTATGCAAGCTGGCTCCGCCAAACGCTCTCCCCTTTTGTAGTCCTGGTTACTTTTTCCCACTGCCAATTTATCGTTTCCATTTCTATGGAAAAGTGGTCACAGCCATCTGACTGTCTTCTGCCTTTAGTTAACCCATGGGCCCAAGTAAGGAGTCAGTGCTCCTCAACAAAAGCAGCTTTTAAGCCCAGTTACATGTGGACAAAGGAAATTATGAGTGACCTTGAAAACACTCACCTGGTGTTAGAACATTTCCATCCCTTTATTTCTCTTTTTTCTTTCAAATGAAAATTAATTCCCCCATCTATAAGTACTTTAAATAAATATTTTATTACTATTCTTATATTTTGTCTTTATTAAAAGATTCATATGTAGTAGAACAAAGGCATATTAATGTAATTTTATTAACTTGTTTATTGTATTTCACACAAATATCAGTCTGATTAATTGAAAATTCAAAAACAAAAAAGTGTACATTGCAGATAGTTTGAAAAGCACTGAAAGAGACTACATTAAAATCAATAAATTCTTTTCATTTAAGAGTTACTTTTTAAAAACAAGCCACAGAGTAGGAGAAAATATTTACAACACATAAAACTGACCAAGGACTAATATTTAAAATGCATAAAGAATTCATTTAAATTGATTAGAAAACTGGACAAAAATGGTCACTTCACATGAGAGGAAATCCCAGTGGCCAATGAGCAAATGAAAGAGGTTCTGTTCATCATGGAAGTGAAAATTAAAACCACAGTGAAAACCAGAGCTGTCAGACCAGAAAGCACCTGAAGTCTGCCAATTCTGAAGGCTGGTTGAGAGCTCAGGAGATCTCCTATGGCTCATGGGAGTATAAAATTGGGGAAATCACTTTAGAAAACTCTCTGATAGTGTGTATCTTCCAAAGCTTAATATACATAGCTGCTGTGAACCTGCAGCTCCACTCTCAGATACGCCATAATTATTTGACACTATAAATCAAACAGCAGGTACAAAAATTCTCAGACCAACATTATTTGGAATAGTCCCAAAATTTATTTATTTTTTTATTTTATTCATATGTGCATACACTGTTTGGGTCATTTCTCCTCCATTCCCCCCGTAGTTCCAAAATTTAAACAACACAAATGTGCCATCATCTACCTAACGGATGAACTGTGGCATATTCACACTATGTAACACTATACCGGAATGAAAATGAATAATCTACAGCTTCACAGCTTCACACATCAGCACAAAGCAGTCTCTTGGACATGCAGAATTGTCACAGGATTCACCATGGTTTCCCCAAGGGAGAAGCTGAATATTTCAGTGGACAGAACCTTCTATAAATTCAGGTACGGTCTAGTGCTAGAATATTCTGGAGAATGGAGCTATGGCGTTGTGGAGAGGAGGTAGATGCTGATGTCACTGATGGAGTCTGGGGGCCAGAGAAAATTTCAGATTCTAATTTGCAGTTTGGGGCCTGAGAGTCAGAAGCCAAGACCTTAACTGAGGCCATCCGATCTCCCTGCTGCAATCCTTGCCTTGGGCACACCAAGATAGAAAGTTCTTCTACTGTTGGAATTCCCAAGGGGCTATGTGGCGTGGAGATGTAGGAATCTGAGACCCTAGGACAACAGGACTGGCAGGAGCAGATACTGTGCCCAGCATCAATTCCCACAGGCCCCCTTTCTTGATACCATCCATTGCAGATTCGATTCTAACAAAGGAATTTGGGGCAGTGTGTAGTAGCATGAGGCTAATGTATTTTATGATGTTGAGAGCCTTATCCATGCTTTGCCCTTTCTATCAGTGTGAATCATGAAAAGCTACTTGCATTCTTATAGAAGAGGAAGTGCTTGTCGTTCTCATATGCTAAGCTAGGGCTTTCCGGTCCACAGTGAGAAGGGCCTCCTCACATCCTGCACATCTTCCCATAAGAGGCACAGAACTCTCTCACGTGCCCACAGGAAGCCGTGGTTGGTGGGCTAAAAGAAGAGCTTCAAATTGTGTTTAAAAGCCGAATGTGGGAATGGGGTTCTAATTGCCAGCCATGTAAAAAAACCTAACATGTTAGACTTAATTACAAGGCTGAGAGTTAACATTCAGTTGTTCCTCTGCACTTCTTTGAGGGCTGCAGACTGCTGCTTTTTGCAACTCTTGTCTGTGTGTGACTCCCTCTTGAGAATAAGCATCCCTAACTCGTAAGCACAGTGAAGATTTCTAGTCTGCTGTAAATCCGGTTGCTTCACAGTTTGAAAGCTTGTTTTGCAGAGATGGTAAATTAATACCATTTGTAGCTTTAAAACACTTCTTCCATTGTACCAATGTTCTACTCCAGTACCCCTGCGGAGGGTTTTCTCTATTACATCGTTCAGTTCTCTTATCCTCAATTCTCTTAAGCCCACTTCTCACCTGACAACAAGAAACACAGTCCACTCTGGAATACACCAGAATATAAGGAGAGGACCACCTCCCTTCTGAGTTACAGAAACAGGACATTTGTGAGGGAAAAATGCATTCAATTATAAGTGGCAGATTTTTACACTTTCTATTAATTATGTCAATCAAAATGTAGCAAGGATTTGTTGTGAGCAGATACCATGTTGGGTGCCAGGGTCATGACATTAAATAAAATGCATCTCCAACCTCTATGTTCTCATTGTCCAGTGAGGATTAGTACCTGACTACATGCAGCACGGTGATTTACAGCTTCTTACTAGTCTCTCGAAATTCCATGTCTCTAATATCACTCACGTGAGCATCAGTCTCTTCTTTTAGGTTATGAGACAGGCAAGCATCAACTTTAATTTCCATTCTCTTGCCCCAGCCAGCAATATTCCTGAGTCATCTACCTCGGTATTTGTCTAAAGAAGAGAAATGCTAATTGTGGCACTGACACTGCAGTGGTACCATGTTGGTGGGCAAGTTGACATGTTATCATTTGTCTACAATGAGGAGAAATTGTGATTTATAATGATAATCCCTTTCTAAGAAGGATGTCGCCTTAAAAGAGAGACCAGCTTTTCAGCTGAGACTTTCCCAAGAGTTGAGTTTGAAAGCAAGGGTTGGAGAAAGTTGAATTGCTCTGCATAATGAAGTGAAAAGAATTGGGGGTTCTCAGTGCCAACACATAACAGAAGAGGCAAAGAGGAAAGTGCAGAGGCAAAGGAGACCACAGGAGTTAGAGGAGAGTGAGGAAGGGTAGGAGGAGGCTAGGGTGCTCTGTAGGGTGAAATGGCCGTGGAACCACCTCCATCATGGAATGGTAGATAGGATGCTGTCTGGGAGTCCATTTGAACTAGTTTCTGGGGCTGCAATGAAGCATTCTCCTCCCTCACTCTTCAGTGAAGTCTGCTACTCATGCACATCCCTTGTATGCAAGGGTGTTGGAGTGTATAGAGAGAATAATGGCCCCAAGATTGTCTGAAGTCCTGCAGCCTGTGATTATGTTAGATGGCTTTGCAGACATGATTGAGGAGAGTAAGGGGGGAGGAAAGAAGAAAAGAACGATAGTGAGTGAATAATATTGTAATACATCGTATTGGTGTAGGAATAAGACACAATGAAATGCACTGAAACTGTTGAACAATACAGGGTAGAGGGGACAGGGTGAGGAAAAGTAATAGAGGGGTTTCAGCTGATTAAAGTACAATATATGTAGAGGTTGGAATACCAGGCAAAACCTCACTGAACAATGTACAGACAAACCATGAAGGGATGTAAAACAGATCATGTTAAGGGGAGGATAATAGTGGGAGAGGGAGAGTAAATGAAGAGAGTAAAGGAGGGTGAATATTGTTGATGTGCTTTCTATACATGTATAAATATGGAACATCAAAATCTATCAGTTAAGAAGGTGGTGGAGGAAGAGGAAGAATAATGGAGGGGATGAACCAAACCAGGGTACAATATATGTTATATATATATATATATATATATATATATATATATATATATGGTGCAATGTATGTACACATATATGGAAATGTCACAATGAAACCCTATGTATAACTATCATGTTCAAATAATGTTTTAAAATTTTGTTTAGAAAAAGGATCTTGAGGTGGGGAGACTAAGACGGACTATGTGGGTGGGCCAATGTAATCACCAGGATCCTCACAGTCAAAGATGGAGCTAGAAGAGTCAGAGGAGGTGTGACCACAGAAGGAAAGCAGAAGCACCATGGCTGGCTGTGAAGATGGAAGAGGGTGACTGTCCTTGTGGAAAAAGCTCCAACTGTGGCGCCTCCAGAGAGGAAAGCAGGGCTGTTGATGCCTACATTTTAACGCCATGAGACTCACATTGGACTTGGAACTACAAGGTAAATTTGTGTTTTTAAGCTACTAAGTTTATAGTTGTTTGTTACAGCAGCAGTAGAAAACTACTACTGGGTGTAAATCAGGGAGAAGAGCTGAGTGCAAAGACAGGAAAATCTCAGTGTGATTCGGGGATAGTCATTAGAGCAGAGGGCTGCTGTGGATGAATAATAAAATTTCAAGTCAGAAAGGTGAGTTCCAATCAGACTGTGGGGAACTTTAACTGAAAGATTAATGAATTTCCACACTCCCATGGGTCATGGAAAGCCACTGTAAGATTCAAGAATGGAGTGACATAATAAGCTGAAGCAGAGGCCTCGAGAACTCTGAGGTGGCAGCTCACAGCACTCTGTAAAGACACCCAGAGCTACCCCAGAGCAAGTGAATCTTTCCTGGGATAACCTTCCCACTGCTCAGAGCACCTTGCTTTGTCACCTGTTCTAGATTATGGTTCCATTCAGATTTCATTTGGACAAGGGATTTGCATCTAAACAATAAAATGAGAATACTAGAGGAGCCCAGCTCACTGTACAAAGAGGTCTCTTTCTATGCTGCCGAACTAAAAAGTAAAAGGCAGGGCCTATTCCCTGAGAATTCTGACTCCCAGACCTGGGCTCTTTTGTTGTGGGGCTGTAGGATTGGGAAGGGGAGTTAGCAAAGCATGTGTGAGGTGATCCAGGTAGTAAGTCACAGTCTTAGAAGTTCAACTATGAAAGGAAAGGTGTGGGTGTGAGGGACAAATCCATCTGAACAATGTGTCTGGGAGACTCAGTGAACCCTGAAGTGCCAGGGCTTCATCCTAAGGTCAGCAGGTGCTCATTAGAAACACAGCTGTGACCTCCCTTTCAAGTTCAATAATCCTCAGACAGAAGGACTCCAACACAAGGGGGATCCCGTTATCAGACCCCACAGAGGGCACACTAATGAGCAGAGAATGCTTTCTAGAGGAAGGTCCAGTCTTGGCTTAACCAGCCAGACAATGAATGAAGTGACAAAGCAGGAAGCTGACACCTAAACCTGGGCTTCTGTCAACAATCCCAGAAGAAATATAGCCTACAAAATCAACCTCCTCATGAACCTGCTTCCAGGAAACTGGTATAAATCATAAAGCAGCTAGTTCTTGGAGGACTCAAAATGAATGTTTAGGTCCTGTGGTTCTCCAGACACGCCTTTCAATTGTCAGCGTGTTATTACTGAACCGGGAATGTGGTAATTACTTGAGCATTATTACAATACGCAAAGTGATTTAAGCAGTGAAAAGGCTTTGATGAATTGGTAGTTCTTTTGATTCCTACAGTTTTGCAACTGTGGTTCAAAGACATCTTTTGAAAGTGTTCAGATTCATGGAACAGCTGCTATAACTTTACCAAGAATGTTTTCCTTACTCCAAATGCTTCACCCACAAGTCCAACCCTTACCTCCGACTCGACTTGTTCAAAACTGACTCCCAGTCCCTTTCTTCCCAGCTTGCTTTCCTTCCTCGTGTATTTTGCATCTGGATAAATGGCCCCTCTACCCACTCAGTTATGCAAGCCCCAATTTTGGAAGTCATCCTCATTCTTTTCTTCTTTGTCCTATTTCCTGTCATCACCCTTTACATTTATGTAACACCAACCACCACCATAATGATAAGTAATAGTGGCAACCATTTTTTAAATGCCTGCTATATTCTAAGTATTTATTATTATTATTATTATATGTAATAACATATATTATTGCAAATCCCCCAAATTTTGCATTATTCTCCTTGTTTACAGTCAGAGAGCCTGGAATTCAGAGACATTATTTGTTCAAGGTTCACCTGCTTGTAGGTAGCAGGCAGGATGAGAATTTGAACCCACATCTTCAGGATTTGAACCCACATTTGTCTGATTCTAAAACATATGCATTTTCTACCACAGGGCTGTATCTAGTGGATCCCTACTAGTTCTGCCAGGTTTTTGTTAAGTGTCACCTGCCTCTCCCAAGCCATAGGGCTGTTTGCTACCCTATGTGATGCTTTCATTGGTTCTCACCTGGACTGATGGCACAGCCTCCTCACTGGCCTCGCCTCCCTGCCTCCAGCCTTGCAGTATTCTTAACAAACTTCTCCTAGGGTGGGGTCGTTCCCTGATCACATCCAGGTTCCCATACACACACACCCTAGTGCTGAAGCAGAATCTCTAAGCCTGGGTGTCAATTTAGCAATAGGTGTCACCCACTGATTCCTTGGCCAAGATCGACAAGAACCTTTCTAAGAAGGAAAGTCTCAGCTCAAAACTTTCAGTGGCTCCAGGTCCCACACAGAATAAATTAAATATGCCTCAACCTGATATATCAGGACCTTTCATGTCAGCTTCACCTCATCCTTTTGAATCACGTCGGCACATAGAGATTACCCCGCACATGGATAAAGTGTGGGAAGCAGGAAAATGGATCCCTGCGATGTTCCATAGCATAATCCCCAGAAGCTGTGAGTAAGTCACCTCATGGGGCAGAAGAGACTGTAGATACGGTTGAGGTTGTGATGTGAAATGGGAAGATTATTGAGATGGGTCCAATCCACCCACGAGTTGTTAAAAGCACAGAACCTCAAGTGGCAGAGCACCCACTTAGCTAGCGTGAGGCCCTGAGTTCAAACTCCAGAACCAATTAAAAAAAAAAAAGCAGAGAACCTTTGCAGTTATAGTTGGAGAGAGGTGTCATGATGGGAGGAGGGTCAGAGAAATATAAGGGCTTGGCTTGTAATGACACTCTTTATTTTGTTTATGATGCTAAGGATCCTACTCCAGGTCTCATGCATGCTGGCACGTGCCCTACCACTGAGTTACATGTCCCCAGCCTCTTCACGACTGGCTTTGAAGATGGAAGAAGGAAGAGCCAATGAATGTGGAAACCTAAAAGGAAAAACAAATGGTTTTTCCTCTAGAGCTTCCAGAAAGAAATGCAGCCCTGCCTATACCTTGATTTCAGTTCCTGTCAAACTTCTGGCCTCCAGAGCTATATAATAAATTTCTGTTGTTTTGCAGCACTAAGCTTAACAGTAATTTTCTGAAGCAACAATAGAAAATGAATGCATCCAGTTTTCCAACAGGCTCATCCACACTTCTTGCATACACCATTTTCTCTACCCACAGTGCTCATTAGGTCCACTTGGAAAACTCCTATTTACCCTTCAAAGCCCAGATCAAAATGGTTGATTCAGATTGGCACTTGTACATGTTCCTTCAACTCAAGTTGAAGTATTTATTCATAGTAAGCATGAACATTATCTTGTTTTGTATGAATTCTGTGCACTTACCTACACTCCCTGTTCTTCTTAGGGCTAAGATCTTGTCTTTTAGCTGGGCACCCATGGCTCATGCCTCTAATCCTAGCTACTCAGGAGGCAGAGATCAGAAGGATAGCAGTTCAAAGCCCGCCCTGGGCAAATAGTTCACGAGATCCTATTCTTGAAAATAACTAACAGAAAAAAAGGGCTGGCAGGTGGCTCAAGTGGTAGAGCACCTGCCTAGCAAGTGTGAGGCCCTGAGTTCAAGCCACAGTACCGCCAAAAAAAAAATAAATAAAGTTCATATATTCTACCTTTCATATGCCCATCCTGGGATAATGCCTGGCATATAGTCAGTGCTCGTAAAAGATTTGCTGGTAATACTATGGAGATATTGAAAGGCGTGTATTATGGAAGCACCTCAAGTAAGCTCATCAATTCTGGAATCCATGAATTCTTGTTATTAGAATATCAAGGTGTCCAAGGATGAGTCTCTTTGAAATTGACAGTTCTTGTTTGTTGCTTAACAATTACTTTCTTTTGAAAACTTATTTTTTCCTTATATGAAAAGCTTTATTTCTATAAGGAAGACAGAAGAAGAAAGTTATTAGTAAATCCTATAGCCCACTGTCTTTGTTAGAGTTGAGTTTCCCCATCTTCCCAGGAACTTGACTCATTGGTTCCCTAGTCAAACGGAAGCTAGGGGAATTCTCAGGTTCCCACCACAGCATGTGAGGAAGCCCTTGGTAGCTGGAAAAGTCCACCCCAGACTCAAGGTAAGAAATCAGATGCTCCTAGAAGGAACCTATGCCTTGACCCACTCTCCCCAGATTCTCATAGACAGTTCTGAGATGAAACCTGGACATCTGCTAGTTTAACCTGCAGTTCTAATGAGGGAGCACTGACATGGCCAGTAGCTGCCATCTGTAGGTGCCTGGCTCAATCCATTGTGGAGAGGCTATAACATTGTCCTAAGAAGCAGAAATACTGGGAAAGGACCCTTAGCTAGGGTCCACAAGACAAAGAATGCACTTCTTTGCAAGATTTCTTTTAGTATGCTCTGCTGACAATGTGAGAAGGGGGAAAAGAAAGGATGAGGTTCGTTCATGGCACATACACAAAAAACACTTCTTTTTCCTACCGAATGGTGAACAAAGCAGGCCTTTAGGAGTTTCTCTAGGTAACAGTGCTTGAAATCTCAGGGTTACCCTGGCCCCCACATTTCCCACAGTGCCTGTCCTGTGATAGCCACTAACATCCTAAAATCCAATGATAGATTTTAAAGATTGAATTTCTTTTTTTTTCTTTCTTCTTCAGTAAATGGGAGTTCAACTCAGGGCCTACTCCACCAGCCCTTTTTTTGTGATGGATTTTTTTTTGAGATAGGGTCTCACAAACTATTTGCCCAGGCTGGCTTCTTTTTTTTGAGATAGGGTCTCACAAACTATTTGCCCAGGCTGGCTTCGACTGCAATCCTCCTGCTCTCCTCCTCCTAAGTAGCTAGGATTATAGGTGTGAGCCACTGGTGCCCAGTTTAAAGGTTGAATTTCAAAGAAGGGTTAGAAGAAACTCCCATGTTGTAAACATCCAGTTATTTTAGATTCATCCAGCTTTTATTCATTCTAGTTTTTATTTATCCAGTTTAAATTTCATAACAAAAATGTTTTGACTTTATTGACATTAAGAATAATGGATATTGGTGCTGCTGCCCGGGAGGTCAGACCTGCTTTGTCGTCTTCTGTTTATCCTCTGAGTATTTTCAGAGGCAGTTCTACTCATTAAAGGAGAAACAAACTTTTTTTTTTTAATGTGAGATAGGAAAGCACGGACTTACCCCTTGCTCTCTTTTCCCAAACTGTTGGTTGAATGCCAACTGGGGTAGAATGAATGAGTCAGGTCAGCTCATGTGCTGAGACAAGCTGGCTTCTGACACACAGATATGCCTGCCCTGATGGAGACTTGAAACAGTGGTAAAATGGGTCATCTCAAGGTGAACTCAGCTTCCTAGAACTCAAGAACTCTGGGGATGATAGACAGCAGCAGGGCTGGGGTTTTCTACTACCAATCTTAGTGGCACTAGAGTTTGCTAAGAACCAAGGATTTCAACTCACCTCCTACACAAACACTCAGGAATCTTGGAAATGCAGTGGGCTTGGCTGGTGGTGGGGTCACTGTCTTCAAGATGGGTTGGTATGGCCTGGCATGTATGGATCTTCCCTGCCTTCTAGGCCTGGCAATGACCCACAATAAGTATTTAACATCCTGTAGGTCATGGCACCTACAGGTCCTTCTTCAGGGACAGCTGTTAATCAGGAGTCACAGCCTCGGGAAATTCTTGGTGGAATATCTGGAACCAATTGGTTTTCTAGAAATCTGAAAGGGAGAAGACATGACTAATTGTTCACTTGCATCCACTTTGCCAGATTGTTGGTTAGGCTGTCTAATGGCCAACACTGGTAGTGTGTAGCTAACTCTCCCTTTAGAGTCTTACCAGCTGCAGTTGCCTGTAATTTGTGGGGACAGTATAAAGATTATAGGGAGAGGGGGCGTGAGAAGTCATTTCTGCATATACTTGTGCAAGCCTCACCTGCATTCAAATTCTCCTAATGTGTTTCAGACAGCGTACAATGCACTTGGGCTAACTAATTTTTCAGATTGGTTTGGATCTTTTGTACAGGAGTAATCACTTTACAATAGTCAATAGTCACATATCATCTGCACTGCCAACTTTGTCATATAATCATTACAATGTCTTCATCTGTTTAGGAAGAACAGAGGCTCATTCCTTTTTTTTTTTTTTGACTGGAGTTTGAACTCAGGACTTCATGAGCCACCTCTCCAGTCCATTTTGCCCTGGTTGTTTGGAGATGAGATCTTGTAAACTATTTGCCTGGGCTGGCCTTGAACTGCTGTCCTCTTTATCTCAGCCTTTCAAGTAGCCAGGACAGAGGTTCATTCTTTTTCTCTGAATGTATGACTCTTACCATAATCCATCCCAGAAAAGAGAAGAGTCAGGGACTTGCAGAAGACCAAGCTTGCTTATCATTGGATATCCACCATCTACCAAGTTTGCACTCAGTGGACCCTTGGAAATGTTAATTGAATAAAAGAGTCAGTCAATGAATGACACACTACGTGACTTAGTAATAGCCAAGTTTAATTGTGCTTCTATGGTTTGACAAGCTGCTTTTGGAGGTGAGAATTTGAGGCATGCCTTCAATACCATCGACAATGCAAAGGTTTCTGTGGAAAGCAGTGGTTTATTGACTGACTAAAATCTGTTAGTGGCAGAAGTCATGTGTTTGCAAACAATTCTATGACCTGGAGGTACTCTAAAATGCTCACAGCTTTGGGAGGCTCTGGGTGACTCCCTGGCACAAATATTTTGTGGTCCTTTGACTTGTATTTTCCTGCCTGCTGAGGCATTATTATTCAGAGCATTGTCACAAAGCTTTTTTGACCATCCATGGAAGGATGTGTGCATACATACAGAAGATAGAGAATTTGGAATATTTTAGTACCCCTCCAAAAAAGACATCTGTTTGCAAAAAGTTTATGTTTAGAACAAAGCTTCATGCCACCAAATTATGGCATAAATTTGCATATTCTAGGGCTAAAGAGGAGATCTAAGTTTAAACTGGAAACTATCCTCTCAGTTCTATAACGGCTTGGAATTTCATGGAAGTGGGATACCAATACTCGTAAGGAAGTTTGTTCCCTGGAGCTTATCAGGAAAGGTCACCTAGCAGGGCTGCCACAATCCCCACATTGTGCTTTAACTTTTAAAAGCCTTCTCCTTACTGTGCAGTGAATCTTAATAGTTTCCATTCTATTCTACTTTGCTTTTAAAAACACTGGTCACATTCACTGTATTGATTACCTGACCCACTAATGGAGTGTGACCTGTAGTTGGAAAAATACAGCAATAGAAAAATGAAGAGTGACCCCCAAACTAAAGACTCCAACAGAAAGCCACAAAGAGTGCTGGGAAGATTTTGGGATGTTGAGGTTGGTGTACATGCCACAGACTCCTCAAAGAGGCCTGGGGCTCTGGCCCTGGGAAGCACAGCTGTCTGGACAAGCAGGGTGGCAACCCTCTGCGAGCAGGGATAGGAGAGGGCTTTGCATTCTTTCTCTTTTAGAAGCACAAAGTGTTTAGGAAGAAGCACCACGTTAGCTCTCAGTGGAGGCTCATGGACTGTTGAATTCTCTGAGCAAACATCTCACTTTTGAGATGAAATTCAAGTTCATGAGACTGCTTGATCCTTCCAGTTGGAAGCCCTCTTTCTTTCATGCCCTACGGCACTTAATCCATACTTCCCTTTGTGCACTGAACACTTCCTACAGTACAGATTAGTTATGCTTTGGGCTATGACCTTCATTGACTCTAAGTAACATGAGAACCATGATGTGCCTTATTCATTTTTGCATCTCTGTGTCCATTACAGTGCCTTGTGCCTCTTAGGTACTTCATCAATATTTGACACATACACATGGAGGACAGAGAAATGCTTTGTCTCAACCCTGAAAGCCAAAAATGATTTATTTATTTATTTTTTTTTGGCAGTACTAGGGTTTTGAACTCAGGGCCCATGCTTGCTAGGCAGGTGCTTTACCACTTGAGTCACTCCACCAGCCCTATTTTGTGTTGGGTATTTTCAAGATAGGGTCTTGCAGACTTGTTTGTGGGGCTGGCTTTGAACCTCAATCCTCCTGATCTCTGCCTCTCAAGTAGGTAGGATTACAGGTGTGAGCCACTGGTGCACAGAGAAAATTATTTATTCTTGAGAAAGTGTCACTGAAATTCCATAGAAGACTCATTTATACAGCACTGGCATTTCTACACCCATTCCCCTCTGCTGCCCATCCATCCACACGACACTTATCGAAAGTGAACTGTGTTCTTCTGCTACTTGCTGTGGTTACTTAAACAGGTATGAGTGTCCCTACAACTGGACCCCAGCCCCAAAAGTCAAGTTAGGGAGTAATGACCACATAACATGAGAAGAACTGAGAAGGGGCAGCTCCCCAAGTCTCCCTCCTCACATTACAAATATTCTTTCTAGTCCAGTGATCTCTCACCAAAACTCTGTCTGCTTCTCTCACACTTCCTAAATTCTACCCCACCAGCAACTATTATATTAAGCTTTATGTATCCTATGTTTGTACTGTAATAACAATAGCTATATAAAATTGTTTAATATTGAATATGTTTTTCTTTTTTGTTGGCATGGGGATTTGACTCAGGCAAGTGCTCTACCACTTGACCCATGTGTCCGGCATCTTCCCCCTTTTTTTTGCTTTAGTTATTTTTCAAGTAGAGTCTCGTGTTTTTGTCCTCAGCAGGCCTCAGAGTGTGATTATTCTACCTATGGCCTCCCACTAGCTGGAGTGAGACATGCACTATCATGCACACCTGGCTTATTATTGGTTGAGATGCGGGTCTCTCAAACTTTTTATCTGAACTGCAAACCTCCAGATCTCTGCCTCCCAAGTAGCTGGGATTATAGGCATGAGCCACCATGTCCAGCCTGAAATGTGTTTCAAAGTGTTGACATATTATCTAAAGCAACAAATTCCCACAGCAAAGTGGGAACTGCAATACGGTGTGAAAAGTAAACCATTAAGCTGCATAACCTGACTGTACTACTTACCCGCTTCACTTGCTTCCCCTTGCCTAATAATAAAATCGGCACTGAGCTCTGACTGTGACCTAAAGGGTTCTGCAGGGTCTGGCTCCTCTCTGCTCATCCCTGCTCTCTCACTGTGCTGCAGCCCCGTGGCCCTTTCTGTCTCTGCTGGTGCACAATTCCTCCATCCCTGCAGGGTGTGTGGGGGGCACTCCTTTTTATCCTTCGGGTCTCAGCCTAATAACTCATGACAGATTTTCCTGATCCTCTTCTATGAAGGCAGGCGTTCAATATCTGTCTCTGCCATAGGAGCCTGATCTGCGTTCATACACCTCATCTCAACGTGCATTTATCTCATTTGTTTACTCATCTGTCTTGCTAGACCATGAGCTCCACCAACTGTCTGTTCACCAGTCTATCCCCAGAGACTCACATGGTGTCAGGCACATAGTAGACACTATAAATATTTTTTGAATAAATGAATGTTAGGGTGTCTGGCAGAAGGAGCACCTACTTGGAGCCGAAGGGCACCTTTAGACAGCGGCGGAACAACAGCGACATCAAGTGGTCAGTCGTTCCCAACGCGTGTGCTGCTCTCCAGAAATCTCAGGCAGTAGCGGGCTCTTCCTGGCATTCAGAGGTGAATCCTAGTTCACTGTTTGCTTCCTTATTCTTGTCCTTAATTTTAAAAAACCAAAATCTGTCCTCCAGCATCTCCTCATAGAGAAGGACATTGGAAGCATGTGGCAACTCGCTAGACAGACTTTGGAGTTGCTATGATAACTTTCCTTTTTGCTAACCATTTAGAAACCTTACATTTTCAAATCCGTATGCTTTGGGAGAAAAAAAAGTCTGTTTGCTTCTACTCTTTTCAAGCTTTGATTTGATGTACCATATTCAGTTCGCTTCACCTTCTAATTTGTTCAATGACATGTTATTAACATCCCCCAGGGAGCCAGCGGAAGACCATTATGTCATCCCTGCCCAGCCTCTAAGCGAGCAGCCCCAGGCACCCCCAGTCTTTGTCAAGACTGGAGAAGCCTGCCCTAACCTTGGGCCATCAGCGCCATCTTTGCTGCCACCCAGCCTCGTGCGAGAAAAGTGACCCTGATCACTCTTTGCTGGTGGTGGTGCTGGGGCTTGAACTCAGTGCCTCGTGCTTGTTAGACAGGCGCTTTACCACTTGAGCCACTCCACCAGCCCTCCCTCTTGTGCATCTTGTCTCCCCTCATTAGCCTCCCCTGCAAGACCAGAAAACAAGGCCAAAGGAAAACAGGGCTCCGTGCCCTTGTGAATGACACTAACTTGCATCCCTGCCCATCACCTGTGTGAGAGGACCCGGGCAGCAACACTCGCCATTAGGCGACAATGGCCAAGGCCCTGCCGGGGTCATAGCTGAAGGAAATGAGGGTGATTTAGTGATACTGCCCGACGCAGACAACATGGCATGGACAGCAAATAAGTAAAGGAATGCAGCAAACGATGGTCACAGAGAGGCTCTTGATGTTTCCAGCGCTGTATGTGCCAGCCCAGGAAGAAAAGCCAGGGCAGAACTTCTTTACGTTGTAAGAAAAATAGATCCCAGCTCCCTCTTCAGCATTGGTAAGTAGTGTAGGAGGCCGTCTTGTCCTTCAAATAAAGAGGCAGGCAATTCTTCCCAGCAAAGACCAAAGCACTGATGCCTGTTTTCTTAATGTCAGGTGCTTCTTCTCCACCCCCGCCCCCATTTTATTTTGTAAAATGATAAGAGCTGGGGATGTAGCTCAGTAGTGAAATGTTTGCCTAGTATGCATAAGTCTCTGGGTTCCATCCCCATTACCCAAAATAATTGAGAATAATAATAATAAAATATGTGATAGTTATTATATCTGAATGCATATCCCTTATAAAAGTCATGCCCAGAACTTATATGGAAAAAAGTGAAAGTCCTCTCACCTTAGGCTTTTTTGCAGGACCCTCTTGGAACAATTTGGTGAGCAGGTACCCATGCACCTGCAGACATGCAATTTAGGTGTAGAATTCAGTGTTGTGATGCAGTTACCTCTTTTTGCTATTGCCAGAGTGCAGTTTTTATTGTTATTTTGATTTTGGTCCAGTTCGAGTCTTATTCACATAAGACTGTGACTTATTCACAGCTGACTGGACTGTGCTTTTTTGGCCTGCCCTGGAACTGGATAATGGCCTCCCTACAAACCATGCCTCCCTTCCCAGGTCAGGTCTGTCCATGACCACGTGCAATCTGGATTTTGCCTATGCCTTTCTGCCTCCCTCTGGTTTTCTTTAAAAGCACAGCTCTGACACTCATACACAGAATCATTTCACCTAGGGGAAGTTCACCCCTTCCTTTACCCCACCAACAGTTGGTGTCACCATGATGTCCCTTTGTCTTTAGATGTGACACAAAATTTCACCTGTCCCCTCTCCTCACCTCTCCTTACTCTCTTCTCTTCTCCCCTCCCATCCCCTCCCCTCTCTTCCCCTCCCATCCCCTCCCCTCTCTTCCCCTCCCTTTCCTTTCTCTCACTCTCTCCCTCCCGCCCCCACCTCATGTGGTGCTGGGGCTTGCACTCTGCCACTGAGCTGTATCCCCAGGCTCTCTACTGTGTCTCTTTGGACCCTACACCCACCTGAGCTCTCTTTATACCAAGCTTGTTGCTTTGCTGCCCTAGTACCCAAGCTTGGCTCTTTTAACACTAGAGTTTCCTGGATTTGGATAATGGAGGCCATGCCAATCATACACACACACAATTTATCGGGGGGGGGGGGGAGTGAATTTTGTGTTTATATAATGACAGCTCTTTTGCTTAATAGCAAAATGAGAAAGAAACCTGTCATTACAAAGCTTGTCAAGGTGGCTTCACAAAGAAACCATGTTGCTATTTGCTTCTAAGTGGAATTATAATGTCCAATGGCTTCCAGATCCTCCAAGACCTTTCACATCTGTCATTTTTATCTATGATTTCTTTCTTATTGGAGGCGAGAGTATGCATTCGGGCATAACCCTGTGATAGGCACTGTGAGGGATATGAAAAAGCCACAGGGCCAACTCTTTTAAAAAGGTGTTAATTGGATTTTTCACATATAACCCCCCATAGCATTTTATTTCCTAGCTGTGCTTCTCACAGTCAACTTCATTTGCCCACTTAATGCAATTTGCTTCTCATGATAAGATTCTATTAAGTGATTATTAAGACATTCTGAGTTACTTCAGCCAAGTACCACCATAATCATTCCCTACCTCCTGGGGGTGATGGGAGGTGTAATTAGTTAAAGCTCACTATTACTTCCCAGCATCCAGAACTACAAATGGAGACCACTTCCACTCAGCAACCCTGAGCTCCAAACTTAGCCAAGAAGCAGGCCCGGGGCAGCCTGCTCACATTTACCTAAGTCCCATAGAAATGTGTTTGATGCCCTCATCAAGGTTGGGTAGAAAATGTGGAAACAGAATACTGGAAATTGCCTATTGGTATCAAATTATATCTCTAAGGGTTGATTTCTTTTAGTTTCTAAACCATATTACTTAATAGTTCCAATCTTAGTGGTAATAAAAGAAACACAAAAAACTTCCACTAAAAATTGAAATATGCTGAAAGCAAATCAATGTAGCCTTACCCCCCAAACCTCTCATTCTCTAAGTCTTCCAGAAATACGTATTGATTTCCTATTGTATGTGAAACTCTGAAGTAGAATCTAAGGTTACATGATTTTGAAAAAGAAAGCCACTACCCTCAAGGAATTAAAGATAGTAAAGGACGCGAATGGTAAGAATGACTTTCGGAAAGTTTCACATTTACTTAAAAACCTACGGGGGGGGGGGGGGGGAGGGAGAGAGGGAGAGAGAGGGAGAGGAAAGAAGAGAAGGGGAGGGGAGGGAAGAGGAGAGAAAGAGGGGAGGGGACAAGGAAGAGGAAAAAGAAAGGGCAGGCTTACAAGTGTTTTAAATAATTTACTGATGAAAGTACTCAAGTCCAATATCAAAGCCCCCCAGGCCCCTGGGGGTCTTTTCTCTCCTGGAGAGCTGGTTTTAAGTCCAGGGAAGATTGGAAGCATTTAATTAGAAGAGGGAGGCAAACTGTTTCAGTCGGCACAGAGACAAAAAAAAAAAAAGGACATGGATGATATCCCAAAAATAAGGGACCAGGCAGAAAAAAGTGAAAAAAGAAACAAGAATTCATGGAGCATTGCCATGTGAGGACATTTGGGAGGAAGGCAAATAGCTCTATAAACTCTAGTGGCTCCTGAGGGTTTCTCTGCATTGCAGCACAGTACAATAATTTATTTTCATAATAACCCTATCACACTAAGAAAAGTTTACAACATGACTGCTAGGCAGGAAAATGGGTCATACACAGCAATTTCCACCAAAAAAAAAAAAAAATTCCAGAAATTTGATCTGCTCTTAAAGTAATTCTTTGGTAGTAAGACAAAACAGGAAAGTTCCAGGGCAATATAAAAAAGTATTTTCTAGCAATTTAAGCTGCCCTTAAATGGATCTGGTGACTTTGAGAGGTGATGAGTTTTTCCTATGGCTTAGAAGTATTTAAGCAAAGTATAACAGCAACCGACATGAATGTTGAAGTGACTTCAAATGTCTGCCTGTGGGTCAAATTCAGCCCCCTGTTTCATATAGCTCGAGAGCTAAAAGTGATTTTTCTTTTTTAAATGTAAATTGTAAAATGTGAAAAAAGCTTTTCAGTGACAACAGATGCTCAATTTTGCCTCGACCCACAAAAGCCTAAAATGTCACTGATCTGGTCCTTTGCAGAAAAATTTGCCAACTCCTACTGTAGGAAGCTGTCTCCCAACTCTGCGGTTCTAGGATCTGAAGCCCAGTCCATTTCCCATAGTGCCTTAATCAAAATGAGTCTCCATCAAAACTGCTTCACAGGTTAGCCTGGCTCAAAAAACCAAAAATCGTATGTTCTCCCTCATATGTGGACATTAGATCAAGGGCAAACACAACAAGGGGATTGGACTATGAGCACATGATAAAAGCGAGAGCACACAAGGGAGGGGTGAGGATAGGGAAGACACCTAAAAAACTAGCTAGCATTTGTTGCCCTTAATGCAGAGAAACTAAAGCAGATACCTTAAAGCAACTGAGGCCAATAGGAAAAGGGGAGCAGGAACTAGAGAAAAGGTTAGATCAAAAAGAATTAACCTAGAAGGTAACACCCACGCACAGGAAATCAATGTGAGTCAATGCCCTGTATAGCTATCCTTATCTCAACCAGCAAAAACCCTGTTCCTTCCTATTATTGCTTATACTCTCTCTACAACAAAATTAGAAATAAGGGCAAAATAGTTTCTGCTGGGTATTGGTGGGGGGAGAGGGAAGGGGCGGAGTGGGTGGTAAGGGAGGGGGTGGGGGCAGTGGGGAGAAATGAACCAAGCCTTGTATGCACATATGAATAATAAAAGAAAAATGAAAAAAAAAAAAAACTGCTTCACAGTGGCCAGGGTAAATTGTTCCTGGGGGAGACACTGACAGCCTCTGGAAATGAACTTGATCTCATATTAGGGGATGTTTATGGAAATATACCAATATTAGATTTCCTTCTCTTCCCTTCTTGCAAATTAAATTTTATATGTTCAGATTTCAATCATTGGCTGTGAGAAAGACAACTCAATGGTCTTTACTAGGCAAATAACAATAACGGGGAATATTCCAAAGTCATCCAGCTCTTCCCTAACATCCATGCCAATGGGACCATCACCAGGACATCCCACAAACAAGCCCAAACAGCTCTGGACCATTTGCAGAGGCCCCACCAGGCAAGGTGATGGAGGCAGGGGCTCTGGTCTCTTGAAGACTCATGGGCCAGCAACTCTCATGTTTTTTACCTAAACCTGGGGAAAAGAAATCTTAGCTTAGGGAAATATCATGTCCATCTTCTCTGCCTTTGCTGAAGGATTAGCAGCCCTTGAAAAGCTTTGGTCTCTGGGTATGCTGGGAGCCTGAAGAAAATGGCTGGGTTTGTGACTATCAGGTGTGAGGTGGTGGTTTTCAGTAACATCCTGTAATCCCTGGGTCTTTGTGAGAAGAAACAAAGCAGGAGGACAGTCTAGTTAATTTTACTGTAAGGTAATAAAGCCCACTGCTTGGAGCTCAAGCCAAGAGAATAACAGTCTT
Organism: Castor canadensis; assembly: GCF_047511655.1. Taxonomy (NCBI): domain Eukaryota; kingdom Metazoa; phylum Chordata; class Mammalia; order Rodentia; family Castoridae; genus Castor; species Castor canadensis. The sequence goes on along the minus strand of NC_133392.1, from coordinate 91,156,328 downwards.
CAGGGGATATCTTGGTCTCTAAGGACAAATACGTATTTCAAGTATTTTTTTATACACCCTACATGCTCTTATTGCAAGACTACTGAGCATAAGAGGGAAATTCATTATCCAGTAACTACATCTAAAGTACTGATATTTGAAAAAAGAGAAAAAAACAGATTCATTAAATTGTGATTTGATTAAATCATCACTAAACAGAAATTTTATATAATAAAGCCAGAATAGGTTGTAAAATATAGTTTATAATAATTATTCAAGGCTATATATCAATTCATAAAACAATGTGGCCTGAACATGAATACAATCCAAATAATTCATATATTGGAATCTAAATAGCAGAGACTGAGCCAAAGGCCAATAGTAGCCAGCAAAGAAACTTACATAAGAATAAAAATATAAAATATATATCCTAGTATTTTAAAAATATGCATCTGTGTATATTTGTGTATTTCTGAGCACCTAGTGTGCCTAGATATGGCCCAGTCACTCTGGAGACAATAGCATGAAATATGTGACATTAAATGTCAAACATATAAATACTTTTAATTGCTTCGAGGAATTGTACACACACACAAGTGCACACTCCCACACAAGCACACTCCCCAGCTCAGCGCTCTGTGTGACATTTATTAGTGCTGCCTCTTACTCTGCTGTGTGTCAGGTTACAGGAGCTCAGAGCAAAGTTAGCCATACAAGAAGGGCCAAACTAATGCCACAAGCCCTGCCTGGGTTCTCCACACCTTTCATTTTAGGACTCTTGAAAAAGAGAATTAGGATCCTTCTTACTAAACATTGATTTTGTAACCCAAGTGGCTCCTGAAAACACAGTTTTCACCCACTGTGGGTGATTTCGTGGTGACTGTTTTCATAAGCATCTGTGAGAGAGGCTGGAAATGTCAAAATGTCATTAGAGAGAAATTGTGATCAGGAACCTACACATAGATTCACAGCTACTTGCATCACAGCTTCCCTTTCCCTGACCTCCTTTCCCCTCTCTTTGCACCGCTGCCTTCCACCCTCTTTTTCTCTCCCACACGGTCTTATGGCTCTAGCACAAGTGACAGTCAGAGTCAGAATGGGCACATTTCTTCTGCCACAAAATCATGCCTTGTGTCTCATCCAGTCTCCCCTCCCTTTTTCCGTAGCCTGTGCCACAATTAGAATTCGGCTCAGGGTGAAAAAACTGGCATTCAACAGATGGCTACAGGCAGGCCCTTCTCACAACCTGGACACCCACTCCTCAGCGGAGAGAGCCCGGAGCGCCATATGCCGAGCTCCTCTGCTGCCAGGAGAAGGGAGGCTTTGTTCTTTGGTGGGTTTGTTTTGAAAGGGGAACATAAATAATACACACCCACTACTCCTTCTCCAGCAGTCTGGGCAGAGCTGGCTGGCGGTCCTTGGGGTGGCTTGGAGCACTCCAATTGTTCCCTGAACACTGCTGGGTACGAGAACTGGTCTTGGCCACCAGATGGGTTAAGTCTGATTAATTGCCAACGGTAAATTATACTCCTGTTGCTTTTCTACTGTTTAATCAGTGAACGAGCTTTTTGCTGAAACAATTGTGTTTCCCTATAAAAATTAAGATCTTGGTTTTCACACAACCCCAAAGTTTTCTTAAAAAGTCATTGGAGTGATAGATATCCCTCCCTGTATCTTGGCCACTGTGTGTTGGCATGGAGGGGAGAGCCGAGGTGGGGTGTGAGCAGAAGGGGTAGGGGCAGAGTCAGAATGTCCTTAGGGATCTTGAGAAAAGAATGTCAAATAAAGGGAGCTACAGATCTGCTGGGCTGTTAGCTAGCCAAGCTTGTTTCTTAAAGTAATCCTATACGCTTCTCAAAGGCACTCATTTCAAGCTGTAAAGAACCCCTGAAAGCCTGGGGAGGTGACATGGGCTTGCTCACCTCTCTCTTCAGTCCTGGTAGGGCTGAGCACTTCAAAAGTTCTTAGCAATTCCTGCTGGAGAGGTGAGTGAGTGGTAAATGAATGTCTATTCCCTGGGTTAGATAAATTCTTGATAGCTTGATATATATTTTGGAAACACATTTTTTGTATGTATGTGTCTATAGGTATACAAAAAGGGTCTTAAATAATCTAGCCAAAGAACCCTAATGTAAACTGTGGAATTTGAGCAGTAATGATGTCTGAAGGCAGGTTCATCGATTGTGACACATGTACCACTCTGGTGGGGATGTTGCTAATGGGGGAAGTTGTGCATGTGTGGAGGGAGGGGGTATATGGGAAATCTCTGTGCCTTCTGCTCAATTTTGCTGGGAACCTAAAATTCCTCTAAAAATAGTCTATTATTTTAATAAAATAAAGTAAAATAAGATAATCTATCTAAGATATGAACAGTGTTTAATATTATTTATCAGTAGCCCTTATTTTCTGTTTTGCATATACTGCTTTTAATATTAGAAAAAAAATTAGCTTCATTTTGGAAAGGAAGCAAAAGATGTAACATTTGTCTTGGGAGAGTCTGGGCTAAAGAATGTGCTGGTAGGAAGGAAACGTAAACCCATACAGTATAAATTATCATCACCACAGTAATCACGATTTAAAAAGAAACTAGAGTAGATGCCAGGCAACAGGCACTGCTCCGGGCATTGTATATTCATTAATTCATGTAATCTTTACGACTACCACACTGTGAAATAGGAACTATTGTTAACCCTTTCTATAGAAAGATATCCATCAATGCAAATGATTTATGGGCATGATGCAAAAGTTAAATAAATGAACACAAAATACAATACTGCTACAGTTTGGCTGCTAATGTCTTCCAAAGGCTCATGTGTCAAAGGATTGGCTTCTAGGGTGGTGCTATTAGGATATGGTGGGTGGAGCCTCTAGGAGATGGGGCCTGGTGGGAAGTCCTTAGATCATTGAGGGCAGCCCCCAGGGGAATTATGGAGTGCTGCACCCCTTTCTCTTTCTCTTTGCTTCCATTGCGTGAGTGGTTTTGTTCTTGCCACACATTCCCATCATGGAGGTGCCACCTTACCACAGGCCCAAAACAACAGGGCCAGTTGATTATGAACTGTAACCTCCAAAACTATGAGATAAATGATGCCTTTTCTCAGGAGTATTGGTTTAGCTGATTAACAGAAATACAGCGGTTTCTCCAGAGTAGTGTCTAGCTAATTATTGGGCTCTGAGGTTTCTAGCAATGTAATAAAGTCCACCTGAACACACCTGTTTATTGGGTCTAAGAGGAATAAGTGTGATATGGAACTTTTGGGAACGGTCCCTGGCTTCAAGCTGGGGCTTAGTGAGTGGTGGTTGTCCTTTCCCAGCTTTCTTGAGGCCCTTCATGAGGTGAATTGGAACATCTCAGGTCTTGGATGAAGCCTCTGGAAATATAACAGCAGATGGGCTGACCCTGTGTTATGTGTCTTTTATCTGTTACTTATTTAGTTAGTTCTGTTTACTAACTTTGCTGACCAAGTGGTAATCCGTATTTCCTTCCATTTGTCAGTAAAGAGATGTCAGCTGGGATTTACACAAACACCATGAGACTTCTGAATCTCTGAATCTCCACCACTCCTAAAAATCATATTCATTGCCATCATGGTATAAAATGGATAGTATTTTTAAAAATGTTACTTCTTTCTAAGTCAGTAATCTGTATAAAGTTGTCACCTCCATTAACTCTGCTATTTGCAGGAAGTTCATACACCATGAGCTAAACGAATAGGAAAGGCAGCTGTGAGTTTTTGCAGGCAGTGGAGTAGACTCAAAATCAGGAGTCCAAGTCTGGGTGCAGTGGCTTAAGCCTGTAATCCTAACTACTTGAGAGATATAGATCAGGAGGATCAAGGTTTGAGGCCAGCCCAGGCAAAAAGTTCATGAGACCCTCACCTCAACCAGTGGCTGTGTACAGTGGCATAAGCCTATTATCCCAGCTACTTGGGAAGCATAAATAGGAGGAGGCTCTGGCATAAAGACCCTATCTCAAAAATAACCAACACACAGAAAGAACTGGTGGAGTGGCTCAAGTGGTAGAGCACCTGCCTACCAAATGCAAAGCCTCTGAGTTCAACCCCCAGTACCACCAAAAAAAAAAAAAAAAACCAGGAGGAGATAGTATTAATCCTGACATTGCCTCTCACACGGTTTCCCCCAAGAAGACACAGCTGAGTTAGATATTTACAGTTGCTTCTAGCTAGTACGTTTCATGAGCCTGAGCCTTTGGGTCAAAAGAAGCAGTAGGGATATTTTAGTAAGTGCACAGTGGGTCCCAACCTCACTTATTCATAGACTCCATGCTCTGGCATGACATGATATATTTGTGATGTCACTCAGAAGAGCCTTCTGAGAAGGGGCAAGCGTGAGCTGGAGGGAAGGAGCTATTCTGTTACAGTGGAGCAGGATCAGAGAAAGGAGTCCAAGGAGGGTTTTCCCACCTTAAATGTATTGAGTTCTTCCCAGATGGGGCAGAACAACAGTAGTGTATTTATGAACATCTAATAAATTTACATTTAATAAAAGCAGGAATTCTCTATAATTATTTAGTTCAACAAATGTCTGTGGGGTACTTGGGCATAGGTTGGTAATAGGATGACAGAAGACTGGTCCCTGGTCCCTGCCCTAATGGAACTTGCAATCTAGTAGTCAAGTCAAGAGTAGACCAAGTCACCAGAGGCCTCAAGGTCCCCAGAGTTTGGGGCAAATGGAAGTAGTGGAGGGATTCTCACAACTCAGACAGGCAGTGACCTTATGGCACTGCCATGTTGGCACAAAGGAAGGAAGACAAAGGGATGACATTCTCTTCTTGAAGATCCTCCACTCTTCTCCAGGCTCCCCTTTGTTACTGTTCTGAAACATGGAAGGCTGTGGGTGACCCATCAGCAATTGCAGGCTCTTCATTTGCTTCAGGAAACTCTTAGCACAGCATTCGGGGCCCTTCAAGGATGGCTTCAGCCTGTGTTTCTAGCCTCACCCTTATGAATCCTTAAATATGCCGGAAGTGCACTTCTGTCCCTTGGCCATGGTTCTTGCTCATTTCTCAATAGTCTCCACTCCCTCTTCTTCTTAAAGAACCAACTCAAGCCCAGTGCCGGTGGCTCTCAACTATAATCCTAGCTACTCAGGAGGCAGAAATCAGGAGGATCGCGGTTTGAAGCCAGCCCAGGCAAAATAGTTCCTGAGACCCTATCTCAAAAAACCCATCACAAAAAAGGGCTGGTGGAGTGGCTAAAGATGTAGGCTTTGAGTTCAAACCCCAGTACAACAAACAAAACAAAAAACAACAAAAAAAGAACCAACTTAAACATTATCTTTCCTGGGAGGGATTTCTCATCTTATCAATTCGTTTCCCAGACCTCAAGAAAACATTCACCATATCCTTTTTCTTCCAGTGCTTGGCACATTGTCCTAGACGCATAGACATCCTAGGAAGCTAACTTCTCAGAATATGACATGACTTTACATGAAATTGCTAATGGATGACTAATTTGTGCACCAGAGTATTATCTTGCATGATAAGCCCTGTCCATTCATAGCAGCTGGCTGGAACATTGCAGAGGATTTTCGTGCAACATTTTGATCATGCAGGAAAGTATGGTGATTGATTAATATGCCTGCAAGTGACAGCAGGTGTGTCATTTTTGCACTGTCCTCATATTTTTAAAAGGCATATACTTTTTTGTTGGTGTTAAAATAATCTTGTTTATATATTTTTTTTCTTTTGTGGTACTGGGACTTGAATTTAGAATCTATACCATGAGCTACTCCACCAGCCCTTTTTCATGATTTTTTTTTTTCAAGATAAGGTCTTGCAAACTACTTGCCTGGCCTGGCTTCAAACTGCAATCCTCCTGATTCCTGTCTTCTGAGTAGCTAGGATTACAGGCATGAGGCTTTTTATAATTTTTTGTGAATATAATATGATCTTTATTGATATGAGCCAATTGTTCAGCTGTCTATTGCACACCACCTCCCCTTTTTGAATACTGAAGTTTCAACTCAGGGCTTTGGGCTGGCTAGGCAGGTGCTCTACAACTTGATCCAGACCTCAAGCCCTTTTAGCTTGGTTATTTTGGAGGTAGGGTCTCGCTTATTGCCCAAGCTGGCCTGGACTGCAATCCTCCTATTTTATTCTTCCCTCTGTAGCTGGGATGACAGGCTCATGTCACTATGTTCAGCTTTTGTTTTTCTTTTTCCTTTTGCAAGTAAAGTGGGAGACTTTATTTAGATAGAAAAGTATAAAGTGGGAGCATAGAGCCCCCAGAGTTGGGGGAGGATGGTCCCAAGAGAGAGTGCCCCTATATACAGCTTTTTCCATTAAGAGGGGTCTCAAGAACTTTTTGCCCAGGTTGGGCTGGAACCGTGATCCCCCCTCATAACTTGGGATGACAAATGTGCGCCACTGTACCCAGCTATTGGTTAAGATGGAGGTCTCACATACTAATTGCCCATGCTGGCCTCAACCTGTAAGCACTCAGATCTCAGTCTCCCAAGTAGTTAGGATTACAGGCATGAGCTATAGGTGCCGAGCTTGTTGCTTTTCTAATTGACTTTATCTGCATTTGGTCTATAGATTCCTGGAGGTTTCCACTTGTATAATAATTTCCATCATCCATAGCTCTGGCTAAATAATAAGAAAATGGATCTTTTAAAAATCAGTGGTATTGAATATCTTCCATGGATATTTGGAATTATTGAGGTATTATTATTTGGAATCGTAGTGTGCAAAGTTCTGGGCCTCAACTGTGCTCATTGCCTGCATAGCTAATCCTGCCTGACACTGTCTTCTACATTCAATTAATAATGTGCTCTGGATGCTTAACAATGAACACAGTCTGATTTCCATCCAGCTAACTGAGGAGCAAAACGCTCTTGCAAAAGACCAAATCTACCTCTTTGCATCCTTATTTGACTGGGTTCCCATATCAGGGAGATTTGTGCCTGAAGCTCAAGCCAGATCCCCTGTTGTCTACAGCCCATCCCTAATGAGGTTTCTAGTGCAAGTTGGGTTGTCTCCGCAGTGCCCTGTGATCAAAACCAACTCACGTAATACAAGGAAACGACCTGTGTGGAGGCTGAAAGCAGGTTTTATTCACTCTGGGTATTATTTATTTATTTATTTATTTTTACTTTCTCCATAGGCACTGAAAACGATTATCTTCCCAATCAGGGAACAAGCACTGCAAAGGAATGCAAACCTTGTGAAGCCCAAGGGCACACAGGTTTCTCAAACCAGAAACATGCCTCATGATGTGGAGAGGCCGCCTGGGATGTCTCCACAGACAAGGGAGGCCAGGGAACCAGAACAGCAGCACAGGAGGGTGGGAGGAAGAGGAAGCCAATGCTGGAGGGGAGGAGGCTGCCACTTGAACTAATGCTTTTGAAAATCTCCTGCTGGGGAGAAATGGGGGAAGTGCTAATGGATGTAATGAACCAAGCCTCCCAGGGAAGTGAAAGAGCTGTCCCATCAGTCGGGTCATTTAAAACTAGAGCAAGGAAAACTCTTTGGCAGAGAGACAGAGGTGCAGTACAGTACATTTTTCCCAGAGGGAAATAAAGGGCCTAGCAGTCAGCCCTGCAGCTCTGTGTCTCTAGTACAGAGACTAGAGGTGGATGATTTGCCCCAGAAGGCTCCTGCGTGTCAACCTTGGAAGACCTCTGGCAGACGTGGAGTATTTGTACCTGAGACCATAGCACTGGGCAAGTGGGGGAGCACACAGGGGGCAGCTGGGCTGTGTCTTCATCCAGCATAGTTTTCATCCAGAAAAATCTTCCCATCTTTAAATCCTTAAGTGCATCATGACTGCACAGGCTCGTTTGTCATGTCAGGCTCTGAGATCAAGGATGGGAACATCTTTGGGAAACCATTATTCTGACTGCCATATCACCTAGAGTCTAGTTTTAGCAACCAGAGTGGCAGAAGAGTCAGGCTGTCCCAGGGCCTGGGGCTCAGCGGGGGGGGGCACTTTATCCATGGGGTCGCCCCTGGATGTGCACCTGCTGGGATAGCCTTACCCTTCTGCACCTTCTGGAAGGATACTCACCCCAAGCCTAGATCTTCTCTGCCCATATATGTGTGTTTGGCCCCAGAGGTGTAACCCTTTTCTGTATGCTTCAGTCTGACTCCCCGCTAGGGCCTGACAACAGGAGAGCGTTAATAGGCTGTTTTTTCCCACTCTCTTTTCCTCACCCGGTGCCAGAAGCAGCTCTTGAATCACCACGACACAAAGGGGCATTTGAGTCCTGGCATACCTTTTTGGAACTTAAAGTGCATTTTCCAATGAAAGCTGTATTAACAGTCACGAAGAGAAATTACTGAAATTGTGCTATGTCCAAGGTATAGTGTGTGTTAAACAAGTGTAATGGGTGACTGAGAAGCTCATCCCTTTAAACTTTATTTCTGTGACAAAAATGCCACCGAACAGCACACATTCATCAGCCAGCCCGGTCTGAATGACGGTTTTCCAGCTACTGTGTTGAAATTACCATTTCACTGCCTTGTCTACTCCACGCTCTTGCCTCGATTACTACTCTGTTAACTTGCTGCCTTCCTAGGAGTTTTATTATTTCCACGGTAGCTTAAGGTCCCCCTCTATGTTGAAGAGACACGGCATGTGCTTCTTTGCCTTTTAGAAAGTGATAAAATTGAGACCTCAAGTATATTAGTGGACAAATTGCTAAACTTGATGTAGCCATGTACTGCAGAGGAGGAAAGTCTCTGGTGGTGATTTAGTATGGGCTCAAGATCAGAGTTTCCTGAATTTCAGTCTGAATTCTGCCATTTCCCACTATGTGACTTGGGCAAATGTAAATATAAAAACTCTCATGCCTCAGTTTCCTTGTTTGGAAAAGGGAGGTAGCAATGACACTGCAACAATACCCAAAATGTTGTCTACCCAATGCCCACTGCCATCTTCCTTGCCTCGAATGTGGCAGACACATGCTCTTCCATTCTCCTTTGCAGCTAGGGACGGCCGTGAAACCGAGCTCTAGCCAATGGGTTGGAAGTGGCTGTCTGCAAGGGAACATGGGTAAATAGTTTCCTTTATAATAGGCATAGGAGGAGATTCCTCTTTTCTACGTTCCTCTCTTCCTGCTTTGGGTGCAGCCATGTTTGTTTATGATGTTCATGATATACTATGCCACTATGTAGGGAAGACCAAGATTGTAGTCCTACTCTGTTTTCTGCTGCCATAATAGAATAACACATGTTGGTATTGGCATCTGTAAAGAAGAGAGATTTATTTGACTTATGGTTATGGAGACTGGGAAATCCAAGATCAAGGGTCACATCTGGTGAGAGCCTTCTTTCTATGTCATAAATGGTGGAAAGGATCACCTGGCCGAAGAGCACCTGTGACAGACACAGGGCCACAGAGAGCAGAACTTATAACAAATCCACTCTTAGAATAACTAATCCACTGCTCCAGGTGATACTAATCCATTTGTGAGGGAGTGCAGAGCCTTCCGGATCTAATCACTTCTTAAAGGTCCTGCTTCTAACACCATTGCAATGGCAATTAAATTTCACCATGAGTTTTGATAGGGACACTCAAATCATGGCAGATGCTGACCTGTACCCTGGCTACTAAATGACCTTGAAAGAGCTCACCTCTTTGTTAAGTGACAGCATTAAATGGCTGAGAATTTGGGTTCTTGATTCTTGCAACTTAAATCGTTTTAATAAATACTAATTCCTATCTCCGGGAGTCTTAGTGCAAGTCAAATGCCTAGCACAAAGATAGAAGATATCATTCCATAAGTGGTAACCTATAATTATTGCTATTAATCCCTGGGGAAAATAAAGACCTACTATTACTTGCTTTTTATTTTCCTACTTTTCAATATTACTAGCTCATTAATTTATGCTTGTGCTGGGAAATAAGGTGAAATCTCATAGGCTCAGCTGCATTTGTTGAGTAGTTTGTATCTTATTTGAAGTTCTAGGAAACAAGAGCCCCTTGCAGCCAGAGTCTGTCTCATTCTTTAGTGAGTTCTGTGCCTGGAGCATAGAGTTCCCTCAGTAGATGGTCTTGGCGGGTGGGTGGATGGATGGATGGATGGATAGGACAGATGGACAAGTGAACTAACCGCAGAGACTTTACAGGATATATTCTTATCCAGCAGAGGGTCTGGTAGCCTCTTGTTCTGTATAACATTTAAAAAATGAAAAGTAGAATCAGACTTTTTTTTTTTTTTTGGAATTTAGTACTTCCAACCTTGAAACCTGAACCAATGATACTTACATGGTCTACTTAGAGAGGTTTCTATCCAAGCTAAGAATACAATTCAGTGTTCTCCCAGCCCAGCATGAGCCAAACTGTCTATTGCTTTGGCAAAATGTCTAAATATGCTGTAAGAATTTTTATATAAAAGGGCTTTTTTTTTTCAAGAGGAAAGAGAGGACTTGCATAGAGGAGTTTTAAGAAAATTGCTTACTGCAAAGAAAAAGTGATGATGTTTTTATTACACAATCAGTGCAAAAAAATATTGTTTCCAATAACCAAATCCTGTTGAAGCTTCTGCTAGACAAGATCATCTGATTTCTGAATGATTATAGTTATTCTTGCATTTGAAAAAGAGATTGCGAAATTTGAGAATAGATGTTCAATCAACTGTTGGGGATCAATGTAAAGTACACTATGGTTCAAAGCTACTGATCGATTAATTCAGGCAATGTCACTTGTTCTTCTGTCAGACCTGATGTCCCTTGTCTATGCAAATGAACCATTGGGCATGCATGCCCAATATATTTATGTGTGTGTGTGTGTGCAGCTTATTCTTACCTCCAAGATTTCTTTCTTCTTCTTATTTATTTATTTGGTAGTACTGGAGTTTGAACTCAGGGTCTTACGCTTGCTAAGCAGGTGCTCTACCACTTGAGCCATACTCCACCAACACTGTTTTGCGTTGAATTTCTTTGAGATAGGGTCTCAAGAACTATGTGCCCTGGATTACTCTTGATCTCTTCCTCCTGAGTAGCTAGGATTACAAGTATGAGCCATTAGCGGCCAGCCAAGATTTCTTTCTTATGCACAAAAATTTTGTGGGTCAAGACAAAGGGATTTCTTCTTACCATTTACACTATGATGATCTGCCTCAGTCATCAGAATTTACTCTCTGTCTCACAAGCTATTTCATACTCCTGGGTCAGTTAGGAATTTCCATGTTGCTAATAACAGAGTGGGAATGGTGTACAATAAATGTGTACTTTGGAGATAGATAGTCTGGTGTGATTTGGCCATTATGTGGCAAATTCATGATCTCAGGCTATGTTCTCTCCCTGTTATAGCATGTGGTCTTCAACCTAATGGTTGCCTCACATTTCAAATATGCCCACAAAACTCCAGTCATTAAGCCTGCCTTCCAGATAGGAAGCAAAAGAAAAAGAAGAAGATCATGCTATTACTGGGTTTTTTTTCCTTATTAAGAAGCCTTTCTAAAGCTAGGTTTGATGACTCATGCCTGTAATCCTAGCTATTTGAGAGGTGGATATAGGGAGGCTTGCTAGCTCAAGTTCAAGAGACCCCCATCTCAAACCAATGGCTGAGCACAGTGGCTCCCAACTATACCAAGAAGCACAAATAGGAGGATTGTGCTCCAGATTGGCTGGGCGTAAAGTGAGACCCTGCCTCAAAAAATAACCAAGTGTTGGTAGAGTGATAGAGCACCTACCTAGTAAGCTCATGATTATGAGTTCAACCCCCAGTACTGTTAAAAAAAAAAAGCCTTTTTGGACGTTCCACCCAACAACATTCCTTTATATTTCTTTAGCCAGAAGTAAGTCATGTGTGAACCATCTGCAAGGGAAACTGGGAAATGTAGTCTTTTTGCTGGTTGTATTGCCACCGTGTATGCAACTGAAGATTATTACTAAAAAAACAGGAAATCAGGTATTGAACACATCAGTGTATGCCTTGCCCTGTCTTTACTTTACTTGTCCCCTGTCACCTCCAAGACTCATGTAAGTTGTGACTTCTGATCTGTGTGGATTTTGGCTTTTCCTTAAATCATTGTTTTGCTTTTAATGTTTATTATTTGTTCTCTGTATGAGTTGGCTAATTGTGGCACTGTTAGTGATAAACTTCAACCAGACAGACTGAGCAACTTGGCCCACCAAGGCCCCACTCTCACCTTAAACAGAAGCCCAATGCTTGTAGGGTAGTTTGTTGCTAATTTGCCCCCACCATCAATGGCACTAATGTAGAAAGAGTGAGACAAACTATTAACTGAAACTTTATCATACCTCATCTAATCCTTCCAACCAACAACCATTATTGACTCCCATTTTACACATCCTCATTTATACATCCACACATCAGAGGTAAATTGTCCAAGGTCACACAATTGTGAGTGGGATTTAAGCTTGCGTATGTTTTAATTCAGAGCTTTTCCTGCATGTTGTAGTAAGTTTTAGGCTATCTTGGGAGAGTGAGGCTATCTTGGGAGAGTGAGGCTAGGCTCAATCTGGAGCCCACCAGATGTGGAGAACTGCCCAAAACACATCAGCCTCAGTCTAGTTGGAGTTTCTAATTTCAGATGCTGCTTTTGACCCTTTGCCAGTCTTCAAGGTGGAAGCAGGAAGTAGAGGCAAGGTTTACCAACATCTAGTCTTCAACCTCAGGGTTGCCCAACTTCTTTCACATTGTGGCACATGCAAAAAGTAGTCCTATTCATACAGCATAAGGCTAGCAGAGGATGATCTGAGCCCCTCTGCCAAAAAGAAAGAGGTCCACATCTTGGTTGGCCCCATGGCCTTTTCTCTTGCTGCCCCCCCTTCTAGGGACACTAATGTCTTTTCTCTGTTCTAGTATCCCTCATTGCATTTAGTCGTCATATCTCCTTAGTCTTCAATTCGTGACACCCCCAGCCTTTCCTGCTCTTTCATGACCTTGACACTTTCAAAGGCACTGTTCAGTTATTTCTGTAGAATGTCTCTCAAATTGAATTTAATTGACATTTTCTTATGATTAGATTGGGGTTACACATTGTCTGTAGGAATGCCATAAAAGTGATGTGCTCCTCTCAGCCTATGGTATGAGGGGCACATGAGGCCGGTATATCTGCTATTGATGAAATTGACTGATTATTTTCTTCAGATGATGTCTGCTGGGTTTTCCCTTCGTAATAAATAAATGTCCTAGAGTAAATTATTCCAATATCTTGTTTTCCTTCAGACTTCTGCCCACTAATTTTTAGCATCCATCTGTGGATCTTGCATGTGGTATCCTAAGGTCATTTTATGTTCCTAATTCCACATTTATTAATTATAATTCTTGACTGAAGATTTGTTCCTTCTTGCCTATTATCTATCCAATTATTTATATCAGTATTGACTCACGGGTATTTATTTTGTTGTATAAATTATAATTCAATGTTCTCATCATTTATTTTGCTGCTCAAATGATTCCAGCTCTGGCCATTGGGAGCTCTTTCAGGCTTGCTCTCCTGCCCTCTGGCATGTTATCTTTTTTCTTGGGTTACTTCCTTATTTTCTGGCACCACCAGAATCATCTTAGGTTTCCCCAGTCCCAGTCTAATAATTAACTGTTTTCTTAAAAAAAAAAAAATCCTGGTTCTTTTACTGGAGAATGGTATTTAGAAGCTAAGATCTGGTTGTGCCTCATGGCGTCATCTATCATTATAAGATAATTTGTAATAAAAGTAGGAGCCCAAGTTTAGAGCTAAGAAGTACGGAAACCAGAGAGTTTACATGACTATCCAGTGTTACACAGCTCAGAAGTGGCAGAAAAAAAGGTCAAACCAGGGCAGATCTTATACTCTTAAGCTTTCCACTAGTGTTAAGTTCCTCATTTATTATAAGTATGAATTATTACTTGGCAGAAGTGCAGATATGCCAAATAGGGGCGATTTCTGTTTGACAGAATATTGTAAAAGTAACTCATATAAAAAACAAATAGCAGGTGTGGCTCAAGTGGTAGAGCACCTGCCCAGCAAGCCTAACACCCTGAGTTCAAACCCCAGTACTGCAAAAAAGCCCAGAAAACAACAAAAGCCAGCATCCAATAAGTATATTTTCAGTGGATTTTGTTGAATGAGTCATAGTTATACTCAAATAATAATTGAAACATGGTAGGGGAATATGTAAAGTAATAAAGACCACGGAATATATTATATTAAAAAAATGAAAGTAACAACAGGTTTACTTTCTGAATTTCCATGGACTTTTTGGGTGGAAATTTGATGGTAGCATCCATGCTTCCTCTTTCATGTGACTTTGGTTAGTTAAGAAACCAAGGCTTAGGGACAGGAATGATTTGCTTTAGGTGCATGAAGCAGTGTGCACTGGAATCATGGTTGCTGGCTGGACCCCCATCTCCATTTGACCTTCACACCCAACACTGAGCCCTGGGTGGGGAGGGCCAGGGGAGGAGTCTCTGTATCTTGTGAGCCAAGCCTTTGGGTCATGTGAGAGGCCTAATTCCAAACTGGGAATTCAACTGACAACTTCACTCCCTTTCTGTTTTTAATTCTCAACACCAAATCCACCTCTGTCTTTAGCTGAGGCCAAGAAGCTAAGCCAACTATACCTAGAGAGGAGAAAACTTAGTTATCTAAAAGTTATTCTACCTGATTTCAAGTCCTAGAGACTAGAGGTTGTTTATAGCAGGTGAGATCTTTCATCTTTCTGAACTCTTCTTTGGCATAAAATGAGAGAGCAGGATGTATAAGTTCCTATCCTGCTTTGAAATCCACAGAAGCTTCATCTTCCTTTCCAGGATTTCCCTAAGAAAGCTTTGGGCCGGCTGCAGTCTCATTGATAGAGCTCTTGCGCCACCTAGTGGCTGACTCAGGAGCCTTGCTTCTGCCAACATGTCCCACCCACCCCAATTGCAGCAAGAGAACAAAGCCATTTCAGACCTTCCTTTGCAGGAGTGCGGCAAACTGCCAGACCTGGGAGAACACATGTTTAATTCATGTCCTAGAAAGATATGCTGGGTGAACACAATGCCACTTCCTATGCAAAGGCCTTGGTGCAGTGGCATAAGGTTATAAAGCAGGCTCCTGATGTCAAGAACACCCAGCAAGGTGCCCTGATAAATGCAACCCAGAGGAGATGTGTTTGGGTTACTTCCCGTGAACTAATCTGTTACATGCTGGTCCTTAATGCTTTCAGCTGCTCCCCAGTTAACACTCATTAAGCATGCATGCAGCGCTTTCATCCTGGGCCTTCTCCCTGCTGTCAGAGCTCTCCTTCAGACATCTGAAGGAGAAAAAGGCAGAAAGGACCCCTCGGGTCTGCGGCTGATCTGTAGAAATCCTTCATCCTATGGAAGGTTTTTCCTTCCTCTGACATTCCCACCCAAATAAAAACCACTTTTGAAGCCTGTCGCCCTCAGTGTTTGAACCATCTGAACTGTGGTCCATTTGCTCCACACATCATTGTGGAATGTTACCATTGCTCCCGGAATTACAGAGCCCTATCATTCTTATGGTGACTGCTGTTCACCTGGGTACAGAAGTTCCATGTCTTTTGCTTTTGGTTTCTGGATCCAGTGAGGCAAGCACTGGATATTATTGATGCCCATTGGCAGGCAAGGAAACCAAGGTTTTAAAATGGACTGGGAATCCTCCAGGTATCCCAACAGGAGTGTTGGGATAATAAAACAAAGATGTTCTACTCCCTTGTTCAATCATGCAGTGTTTGGGGGGAATTTGTTTTTTATGGTTGCAACGAGGGACCATTGGTTCATTAGTTTTTACCACAAACATTATTGAAAACCATTAATTGCCTGTGCTTTAAATAGCAGTGTGGTTGTTTTGTTTTTTTCCCTTGCTAAGCCAGCAATGTAATCAGTGAGTGGAGGAAGTATGGGGCTGGGACCCAGAAAGTTTGGGCTCTTATTTAACATGGCCACCAAGGTGGGGAGCCAGGGAAGTCACAGCTGTGGAGGCTTCCCTTTTCTCCTCTGTGGCCTTCAGGGCAAGACTAAGATTCCTTCCCTGTTAGAACTCTGGATGTACGAGGAAAGAGCATTTCTGATATGGGGTGTGTTTCACTCTCTCTAACCTTGGCTCTATCCAGAAAAAATGATCAAGAGTGGATATCTTAGCTTAGTAAGTAAGTACCATTCACTGGTCAGGTGGATTTATTGCCTTGTTGACTTTTAGACTTTTAATTTATTTGTATCTATTATCTATCTATCTATCTTCTGTCTGTCTGTCTATCTACCTATCATCTATCTAGCTATTGACCTGGCCTATCCTTGGTGAAGGATTCCATTCCCAGGTGATACAGTCCTTTAGGGTAGTCATGGCGAGTGGCTTTCATTTTGAGTGCCCTTCAAATCAATGAGCAGTGGCTGTCAGGAGCTCTGTGTTAAGGTGGCTGAGGTCAAGTTCTAAGGCTCCATAGGAGAGTGATTGATTAGCCATGCCTGCCTTGGGCAGGGGCAAGGGCCATACCTGTGGTAGCACTGAGAATGGAAAAGGGAAGGGAAAACATGCCAGGTACAAAGGCACAGAGCTGCTGAGAAGCAGAGCAGAAAACAAGATCCAACCCTCCTCCCTTCAGGTTCAGCTGCCCATTCCCTCAAGTCTCCCTTCTTATTCCACGTGAGGGCAATCAGATGCTTTCTGAGGATGACACAATGGACGGCTGACAGGTGGGAACGGGAGGAGAGGTGGACCCAGACTGCAGGTGGGAGGATGGAGAGGAGAGCAGTGGGACAATGGAACCAGATGTTTTTGGCCTCGCAGGGGGCATGTGAATGAACACATGATGGCTCACGGCCTTTGAAATGGCAAAGGAACATTCCCTGAGAGGCCAGCTGTAGGGGCTCCCTGCCCACATGGAGGCACTGAACTGTGAAGGAACATGCTGTGCTCCCTGACTGGTAGCGAGCGCCCAACCCATCAGCTTCCCCTGGCTGCACACCCAGGCCCTCACAGCTTTCTCACAGGGCACCCTGGAGCTTCTGCCCCAAGCACATGCCTGCTTTATGTTCTCACAGAGCAGCCTTGCTGCAGGGCGCCATTCATCCCAGTCTGCATCTGGGAGGTAGCATGGCCACCCTGAGTGTGCGCAGGGAGCTCTCTCGCCGGGCTAGGGAGATTGCAGCCAGAGTAGGGAAGGCCTGGAGACTAGTGCCCCTTTTGTTTGCAAGGAAATAAAACCTACCCTTTCAAAAAGTGTCCATGCTGCCAAAATCCCACTGGGGTGCCATTGTCATGTATGCTGCTAGGCAGGAATTCCTTGAGCTCTGTGGGCTATAAGCCCTCTACAGTGAAGGCCTGGCCTGGGTCCTGATGCTGGTGGATTTCTCCCCAACACACACACACACACACACATGCCTCTGGGCCAGCCCACTGCTCTCAGGACAGTTGGAGGAGGAGCTCTGGATTCAAATGCCTGGCTTTTTTTCCTGGAGCAATTTGCCTTCCAGTCAGTCCCTTGGGCAAAGACTTTCCCATCAGTCCATAGTGCTTCCTCTTAGCTCTGAGGAATGCCTGGATCACGTACAGCCACCCTACTCCCACGTGACTCTGATCTGCACCCTTTACAGGTCTTGACACTGATACGCCAAGTCGTCTGATAAAAAGAGTAACCCAGTTGTTTCTCATGTTCCATGGCACTGTGCCCTTCTCCTGTAATAAGGAAACCTTCGAGGCTGGAAGTCTGCAACACATGGTCTGTGTTTATTTCCACATCATGATTATTGCCAAATGGTTAAACATGATTTGGGTCCTAATGGGCCTTAGATTGGTCAATGGCGAGTTTGTAATAAACCAGGAGAGGCTAGAGACTAAGTTCTGTCTCCAAGGAGGAGAGCAAAAGAGGACGAAACACTCATTGCTTAAGTCAAGCTGAACCCCAGGTGCTCAAGCCATCCTTGCCCGTGGATTGGATAAGGTGATTTCTGTAAGGATTCTGGACCAAGCTGCATGGACACCTCACATTAAGGACTCCTTATTTCACTTCACCTCACCCTTGTCTTTCTTCTCTTGGAAATGACCCCCTCCAGCCTGTCTGAATGTGTCAGGAGTTGCATAAACTAATCAGCCAACAAAAACAATCTTAAGATTTACAGGACTGGAAAAACATCTGTGACTAGGCAATTAATATCGGATATGTATCATCTGGCCACAAGCCTGGAACCTTCACCCATTGTGAGAAAGCACCCACCAGTCTGTGAACACCAATCACCCACTTACGTAAACCTCTCCTAAATCAGCTTGCTAGCAAGACGGACTTTGGACAGTAGACCTACATCTGGTTATTCAGCTGGATCTTTGAATAAAGTCACCTTCCTTGCTTTAACACCTTTCTTTCAGCTTAGCTGGCCTGTTGTATGGTAAGCAGACAGACTTCAGTTGGTAATATCACATTGGGTTTCTTTACATACCTAGCTATGAGCCACAGTCCAAGCCATTAATGGTTTCTTTATACTTGTTTTGTTGTTTTGGTAAGCAGAGGCTACTCCTATGCATAAATACAGTCACTGTCACTCTCAGGAGGAAGGTCAGCAGACAATTAGGTGAAGCTTCACACATTCAACAAGCATTTATTCGGTATCTGCTATCTTCTAGATACTGTGCCAGACTCAGGGACTCCCGTAGGTCCTCAAAAGACCTCCAGAGATTGAAAAAAGCAACAATACAATACAGGTACTAGGTGAGCAGTAAGTATTGATTTCAGTGGGGGCACAATGGAGGTTTGGATCATTTTCTCCATGAGGCAAGAGTAGAAGTAGGGGGACAGGAAAGCCTCCTGGCATTGGAGTTGATTCGGGATGGAAGCTAAAACATGGAGGTGTTAGATAGAATCTTAGATCTGCTTGCTCAGTCCTGAGATTCCAGGCTGGCTGTCTGTCCAGTCTGGTGGGGACCAGTACCTATAGATCGGTTGAGCTCTGCAAGCTCTCAAAAGTTGGGTAGGACAATGAATTGTCACTTTCCCAATGCTCCACCATGGGGCTCTATCTGTTCATATGACAGCATAATTGCCTGGACACAGGCCACTCCCTCCAGGGCACAACCCTGACCAGGAAACCCCAAACACAGGTTTTCTTCAATAAGAGCTGGGGTTATCTAAGAAACACTCCAAGTTGGGGAGAAAAAAGGCAGTAAAATAAAAAGGAGAAACAACCACTCACTAACAGACACCTGAACATCACCCAGGAAATCCAGCAAGACCTGGGCAACGAGTCCCCAGACTCAATACTTTGTGTAGAATGACTAAGGAAAACACTTCTGCTATACATGTCCGGGCCTGCCCCAGCACACGCACATGGCAAGTGGGTTTCTCCCAACACCCAAGTCCATGATTCAGGCTATTGCAGCTCTTATGACTTCATCTAGTCATGGCCACGTCCACAAGTTACAGTCATAGTTATCTAGTTCACATGGAAATCATGTCTACCTCAGAGACAATAATTCCTAGCTAAGGATCAAAGACAGCTTCCTCTCTAGCTTGCTCATCACAGATACGGGGAAACTAAATCCTAACATTGAGTTATTGCAATTGCAGGGTCACATGGAGTTCACGGTAATGCTTTCCTTTTTGCTATCTGTTGTTTTATTTAATTTGTTTTTTATCTCTTGCTTTATTTCTCTGTTCTATGCAGCCTTTGGAAGCCACACTTCTGCTTACTACGTCTTCGGAAAGTGCTGGAAATTTGCAAGCCTTGCGTTTTGAAGAAACTCCACACCCTTTAGAAGAGGCTCTAAATTCATCTCCACTGATGGGAGAGTCACATTACTGTATGCTCAAATTACCCTGCACCCAATTCACCTGCCACCTGGATTTTCTCAGAATGGGTGAGCCCGGAAGCCTTGGCAAGGCAGGGCCAGGATGCCCTCACTGACCTCTGTTGTCCTGCCCTTCACTAGGAAGAAGCAGTAAAGAGGTTACTGTTTGCTACAGAGCTGCTGTGCCTCTGTTGATCGGGTGCTATCCATGGGGCTGTGATATACAAATCACCAGCTGCTGCATTTCCATGGTAGGCAGGAGACCAAAAGCAAAATCCTCTTTTGCTTTTACTGACTGAAAATCATGAGCCAAGTTAAGGACTGCCATTAAAAAACAATTTCTGATCTCAAAAGCAGTAAATGATCCATTACCATGGTTAGTTTGAAGATGTGCTTTTTGTCCTTAAGAAAGGTGAGTGACCCCAAAAATATCTGGAGGGAGAGTGGGAAGAAGAGGCTGGAAACTTACAGGGTGTCAGTCACTTCAGGCTCTAACTTTCCTAGCAAAGAAAACTGCTGAGTTACTTCAGATCCTCTGCAGCTCAGGGCAGTGATTGCTTGGTACTGAGCTCAGTGCGGTGCCTTAGTGGGTCAGGACTTGTGCACCACTATGCCGGTGGATCTGAAGCCCAAGGCTTGCTGCAGATATGCAGTAGCTCCTGTAAGTGAGGGATCGTTTTCAGTTCACCATTGCATGGAATCACAGTCAATGCCACATATTCATATGCGTTCAGTACGCCAGGCACCATGCTAGGTGGAAGCCAGGAGTAAGCCTGACACAGTTGCTGCCACCATGGCACTGATGTTCTTCTAGAAGGAAGCAGAGCATAAGCAAATAAACACATTTTCATATAATCCAGTCTCTGGCCATGACAGGTGCCTTGAAAAGCATAAGACAAGGTGGGAATTTGAGCACTACTCTGGGTAGGTGGCCAGGGGAATAGCGTGCTGGCTAGAGGGGAGCCAGACACTGGGCTGTCAGGGCAGAGCATCTCCGAGGGAGCAGCAAACACTCAGCAGACGGAAGAATCTGGCAGAGGTCTAAGGACTCATGCACAGCTGCTGCTTATGAAATGTGTGCTGTACCAGGCCCCTTTGCACACACCTCCCGTACACCTTACAACTATGTCTCCACTGCCTTATGACATAGCTACAGCCACACTCCCGTTTTGTAGATGCTATCTGAGAGATAGTGTGCTTATCACCTAAGCCTACTTTTCTTTGCATTTGTCTTCTCTTTCTTATTTGGAATCATTGTCCAATCAAAATTGCTTTTGGGGATTGTTTCCTGAGTCTGTTGCTTCACAGATTTTTGTGGTACACGTAGTTGCTACCAGGATGGCCACAAATGTCACTTTGGTTCCCAGATTCATTGCAGGGACTTCCTGGAGGTTCCAAAATGTTGTACAGTTCTTTCAAGAACCTTTCACTGGGACCCCCACTGGCAAGGTTGTTCTTAAGTCAGAAACCATGACCAAAGGGGAGTCATGTTGGTGATGCTTCATCCAGTAGAACCACATGGACAGTGTGGCATAGCAGAAAAATAAACAGTTTGAAATCAGTCACTTTGTAGTGTTGCAGAGTAAGACAAAACAATAACAACAACAACAAAACCTCAAAGAAACCAGGCAGGATGATCAAATAAGTTGGTAATCTCTGAGCCTCAGGGACCTCATTTTAACAATGGGAACAATCATGCCAACTTCTGTCCACCTTGCCAGCAGTGATGAGTCACCCAGGATCTCCTTCACCACTGCCCAGAAGAGAAACACAAGATGAAACACATGGCACACAGCCCAGCTCCTATCTCCTGGATGTGTACTGCCAGCCTGCTACAAAATCACCCTGGTATTTATCCTGTTCTAACAGCAGTGTTGTGTACTGACTGTCTACTGTGGCTGCCAGCCCACGGAAGGCACAGAAAGGGCATTGAAGGGAGTCCCTATAAGCAGAAGCCACATGGGACAGCTGCTGTACCAAGACAAGCAACACATTTCGAACATGCCCACATTCATTGCAGCATTATTCACAATAGCCAAGATGTAGAAACCACCTAAATGCCCATTGAGGGACGAATGAATAAAGAAATTATGACATATACATAGATATAGATAGAGAGATAACAGATATTGATAGATAGATAGTCAACCTTACAAAAGGATGCACTGACATTTGAAACAACATGGATGAACCTGTGGGTCTTTTTGCAAGTGAAATAAGCCAAACAAACAAACAAAATTTACACTTGATCTCACTAGTCTGTGGAATCTTTCCATTGCATGGAAACAGAGAGTAGAATGCTGGCCACTGCAGGTGGGAGAGCTGAGGAAATGGGGAGAGCTTGTCAAAGGGTGCAAGCTTGCAGTTACATGGGATGGAGAAGTCTAGAAAATCTAATGTACACTAGGAGGACTGTAATTACTAATGTTGAAAATTTGCTGAGAGTAGATTTTAGGTGCTTTAACCACGAGAGAGAGAGAGAGAGAGAGAGAGAGAGAGAGAGAGAATGAGAAGGGAAAGTGATGGATACATTAATTTGACCATCTGTAACATCATTTCACCATTATTATGTGTATAAAACATTCTGTTTTATATCTCAAACGCAAACAATAAATATAAAATAAACTCATTTGGATTTCAAAAATCTAAGATATATACACGTACATATGCTGTAGGTGGAATTAGTGGTTAGGGCGTGGAGTCTGTGTTCAGATGGTAGCTCTGTCACTTTCTCACTGTGTGATCTTAAGTGACATAATTGGCACTTTGAACCTTTATTTACCCTCTGCAAAACTAGAATACTAACACCCCAGGGTTATCAGGAACACCAGTAAGTAAATGGGAGCAAGCACACACACATACCCAGATACTTGGAACTGTTTCTGATGAATTAAACAACATTTAACTGCTGGCTCTGATTAGAAGGGAAGAGCCAGGTAAATGCCGGTGCTTGAGAGAAAAAGAAACAAGACATACCCAAGAATCTTCCAGATAAAACTACTTAGTTTAGGGTTAAAAAAAGTGGCTGCATCTTTTCAAGCCATGCATGAAAAGATGCAGCCACTAAATTATTCAGAGACTGACTTTTCTCTTGGAAAGCAACCCAAATTGTGCACTGGAAGACCATCTCCTTGGCTGAAGACACACGTGGCAGCTCTTGCCTGGGTGCGGATTAAGGTGTAGTTGCTTGGCTCTCTGGGCAAGGGGAGCAGGAGGGATGTGAAGTGCACACTGCATTGTCGTTAATTAATTTCTCAAGGGCTGCAGTAATCAGGAGGCTCGTTAATGTGTTTTAGCCTGCCTTTCATGTAGAGGATGAGTCTAAATGTAAATGCACTGCACTTAGATATCTTAAAAGTCATTCAGTGCTGCAGTGGGAGGGAGAAGCCGTGGTCTGTCTCTAAGGAAAAGAGAAAGCCCACAAGGGCTTCTTTAATCACATGAAAGAGGAGCAACTCTAATTCAACAGCAGCAGAAGCTCCCTGTGGCTTTTCAAAATATTATCATTTGGACCTGGTTGTTCCTCTCTTCTGTATAATGTTTAAAGATGCCCTGCTCCATCCATATTTATATTTCTCCCAGCAGGGAGTGTAATCCTGAAGGGCAAATTCCAGGGCCAGGGCTTGGCAGGACCCTCCTGAAGAGGCTGCCCAGAGGTCACCAGGCCCTGCATGCAGAAGTGGGCAGGAGGAAAGGTGCCCCCTACTGCAGGCCTGGCTGCAGGGCCAGGCTGTGGGGCAGGGGACCAGCGGCTTCTCTAATTTTTCAAGGCCAGCCTCAGGGCCACTGTGTCTTCTTTCCTCTTCAGAGTTTGAGGCACTGAGCTAATTCCTTCTTCTCTCTGCAGCCAGCATGTTTCAGAGGACCCCTCCATATCCATGGACCATTCTGCAATCCCCACGACTCTGATTCCACGAATACGCAAAACACTTAGAATGATGTCACCGTGTTTGTTACGTTCATAACAGTAATTGCTAACCGCTGGCTGACAGTGAGCCACAGCACTTGGGGCAGGAGGCGGCTTTTGCCCTTCTCTTCCCCCAGTTTCCACAGTGGGCTTCCTGACAATAATCACTACACTGTTCTTTGCCTAACCAGCCCCAACTGCATTATGGGCTCAAACTCCATCTTTCCTATTTTTGTCTCCTAATCTTTGGTTCATGTAGAACAGTAACACATGCTCTCGTTTCTCAGTGAGGGAGGAGAAGCAGGCCTCAGTCTATCCCCCATCCCCAGAATGGGACATGCCTTTGGGGGATGTGGAGATGAGCTCCCAGAAAGCAGAGCTTCTGGGTAGAAGAGCTATACCAAATAATCTGTGTCAGTCCCCACAAAAAAACCCCAAAGTTTGGGTCATTTAGTGTACGCTGCCCCTCTAACCCCATCTCTGCCAGGGGATCTTGGATACAAGACCCTCCCATGACCCCAGTCTTCCTTTCTTTTCAAGTTCAGTTCAGCAAATGTCTATGAGCACATGCTATGCCTCAGGCCCCATGCGAGATGCTGAGAATTCAAAAATGAGTAAGACCTGTCTCTACTCTTAAGGAGCAGACTAGGAAGTAAGTCACATCTGCAAACATGAGTCCAATAAATGGGAGCAGAGAAGAGGGCCAACGAGTATTTCCTGGGGAGGGGGTAGGACTGAGGATGGTCTTCAAGACACAGGTGGGTTCCCCAGACATGGGCATGAAACTGCATGGCATGTGCCTGAAGGAGAGGTAGTGCTTGGCAGTGCTGGCTGCTCAGCGTGCCCTCCAGCTGACTGAAGAGCTGAAGCTCAAACCCCAGGAAGGTCTTGAGTGCCAGCCTTTATCCTTTCAGAGCACAGTGGCTCAGTCTGTAATTCTAGCTACTTGGGAGGCAGAGATCAGGAGGATTGCAGTTCAAGGCCATTCCAAGCAAAATATTCAAGAAACACCATCTCAACCAATTCCTGGGCACAGTTCACTCCTGTCAATCCTAACTAAGCAGAGAAGCACAAAAAGGAGGATCTTGGTCTAGGATGACCAGGACATGAAGTAAGACTCTACCTCAAAAATAACCAAAGCAAAAAGGGCTGGTGGAGTGGCTTTAGTGATAGACTGTCTGCCTAGTAAGACCCTGAGTTCAAACCCTCTTACTGCCCCCAAACAAAAAAACTAATCGAATGAGAGTTTGAAGTGAATGGGTGACAACAGTTTTTCATCTTCCTTGTCTCCTCATAACTCTTCTTCCCCAGAGGAAGATTTCTGAGAATTCTTTTTTTTTTTTTTTGTTAGGTCTGGGGCTTGAACTCAGGACTTTGTGCTTGCAAGCAGGTACTCTACTACTTGAGCCACACCTCCCTCCCGCTTTCTGAGATTCTGAAGAATTGACCTCAGAGATCAATTGGTCTTCCAAGGGGAAGTTCCAAGCCATATTATCACAAAATTATTCCTTTATTAATCAAATTTGATAATTTAATATTTATTTGTGAGGTTTTTTGTTTTTGTGGTACTGGGGTTTGAACTCAGGGCTTTATACTTGCTAGGCAGACACTCTACCACTTCAGTCACACTCCACCCTTTTTGCTCTGATTATCTTGGAGATGGGGTCTCACTTCATGCCCAGGTCAGCCTGGACCATGACCCTTCTATTTTACACTTCCCACCATAGCTGGCAATGTGCCACCACAGTCAACTGTTGTTTGAGATGTGGTCTCATGAAATTTTTGCCTGGGATGGTCTTGAACCTCAGTCCTCTCAATCTCAGCTTCCCAAGTAGCTAAGATTACAGGTATGAGACACCAGGTCCAGGCTAATATTTAACCTTGAGATATATGGTCAAAAGTTTGCAGCGTGAAAATTTCAACTTCTACCTTAGTTCCTACTCTGTAAATAGAGCTTTTGAATTTATTGAGATGTGTTCTCTTTTGTGAACTGTTTCTGTTAACAAGGGTTCATTTCTACTGCCTGTCCTCAACCCTCCATACTGCTCTGTCACAATTGCGAACACGTCTGGGCATGTGGGAGCACCCAGTCTTATTTCTGTACTTACAGGTCGATTGTTACAACCTGGATCAAGTTCTCAAATGCAACCAGCTTCATGTTACAACATAGAAGAGAACTGAATTCTAGGATTGGGCACCAGTTGGACGAAGGCTGAAATTCAAAGGAGTAGTCTTTATTGTAATGTCTAGTTTTAAGCCTGGTCCTGCCTGTCTTTAAAAGTTTTGCTACATTTTAATGATTTTTCTGAAGATTAAAATGAAATGATGAATGAAGTGCTCAGTAAAGTTGTCATGTCTCTCACTGTTAACAGGGTACCTCTGCTGAGCAGTCAACACTCCCAGGGATGGATAGAAATGACCTACAGTGGGGAATGGGGTTGGTGGGTTAGGTTGATTGTCTGGACTTTATTTACTATTAGTGTTGTTCTTTAATATTTTGTGTTTATAGCTTGCTTGCTCCCCTAATTAAACTATAAGGAATCTGAATTTCTAACAAGATTTTCACAGAATCTAGCACCATTCTTTGCCTGTAGTAGATACTCAATAAGCATATTATCTAGACTGAGTATTGCTAGAGGGCTCTATAAATGTGTATTAAAGTGCTGACCGCCACAGCACTTGGCAAATGACTATCTAACTCCCAGTGCTTTACTTGCTACTACTTCCCATCTCAAGAAAACAAGCAGGTTGGGATTATACAGAGCGTGTGGTGAGCCCAGAGGACTGTGGACAATGTTGTCTGACCAACTCACATACCCTGGCTGATCAGTGTGTCTCACACTTATCATACTGGCCCAGAAAACCTTGTGACCTTCCCTGACCTCCAGGCTCGAGGGTCTAGATATAACATCAGTTCCCCAGGCTCTTTGCTGTGCTAAAGTACAAAGGGCTCCTGCAAAGGAGGAGGAGCTTCACACTGGAGAGGGGGCCCTCTTCTTAGCTATCACTTGCAACAAGCTGGGGCAGACCAGGCTGGCTCCATCCACCCTTTGAAATAACGAGCCATTCAGTCTTGAGGAGAGAGATGAGTCAGAAACCCCAGGGCCATTTCAGTGGCCTAGAAGGCTGCCAGCTGGACAGCCTGTTTCAAACAACCAATTAGTAGGTGCACCACAAGTTGATTTGAGCAAATCCAGGCACCTCTCTCTGCAAGTACTGGATGGTGCATGTCTGCATGGAAAATGAAGTTATTTCACCTTCCGTGGCATTGTTCCATCCCAAGAAACAAGCTTTATTTCTCTAAAACTTGCTTCCTTTGACTTTCCAGATGGAAAATGATGTGAAATCATCTGCAAAGAGAAATGAACGACACAGGGAAGGATGTCTTTCTGCCTTTTCAAAGCACATCAGTCAGCTAGGCTTATAAGCAACATAGGATTTGGCTATCAGGTAAAGACAGCAATTATTTCAATTAGCAATTGCATTAGATGTAGCAGGTAATGAGGACTAAAGATGCTGACCCAGTCCAGTGATTCACTCTGTATATTTCTTTCTTGTTTAGAAATCCACAGAGTGGATTCAGCTGTGGGGTAATGGGAGCTTTTCCTTCCGGGTGGACTGAGTCATAATTCGTCCTTCACCTTCTGATGAAGAGGAAGCACAACCCTGAAAACCACATGGACACGAGATGCCAACCATATTCCATCCACCCTTGGTCCAACACTGCCCTTGGAGTGCAGTGACCCAGGTGGAAAATGAAAAACTACAAGGGTTGTGTGTCATTGATACATTAATTTAAAGCTATTTTCAGCTCCATTGCTACACTGAAATAAGGACATTGAGTATTTTTATTCTTTTAATTTTTTTATTATCATGTTATTTTGTACTGGGGGGTACATTGTGACATTTACAAAAGTGTTCACAATATATTTTAGTTAAATTTATCCCTTCCATCATTCTCTTTTATCCTCCTCCTCCCATTCTTAGAATAGTTTCAACAGATCTCATTTTTCCATTCTCATACACAAGTACGTAATATTTCCATCATATTCACCCTCCTACACCCTTTCCTTATACACTCCCTTCTCCCACGGTACTAACCCTCAGATAGGATCTGTTTTGCCTTCCTGTCCTTCATTTTTGAAAGAAGACATTTTTGTTTGCTTAAAATAGCTACACAGGGGTTTCATTATGACATTTCCAAGTATATATGTATTGTATCTTGAATTGGCTCTAGAGTATTTTTATTCTGTATCTTCTGAACTGAATCTTTTTAATTTTACATATACACGTTTCTGGAATGGTAGAAGATGAGAGAAAACGAGGGCTTTCTTGCTCTGGAAACACTTTGATCAACGTGGGCAAACATGACAGAAGAGACTGAAGTGGCCAATGGACTTTCTTCACACTTAGAAGATCTGAAGTTTCTCCTAGGATTAGTGCCTCTCTGTGTTATCTGAAAAGTCTATCACAAAAGCAAAAACAGACAGCACTTCAAGGAGTAATTGACAAATTCATGATCAGAGTGGGAAATTTAGCATGTCTTTCTTAGTAATTGTTAGATCAAATAGCCAAAAAATAAAACAATGGAGTTACAAAGAGTTTGAACAATACGATTAACAAATTTAATATAAAAGACATAGCACTGCACTCAATCAACAGAGAATATATACTCTTTTCAAAAATCACATATTACAGTTACAAATACTGAAAATGACAAAGCAGCTATCAGGCCTCAAGTTGCAAAGAATTGGCATCATGAGATTATATCACAATTAAAGTCCTCATACATTGAGAAAACTTAAAAGACATTGCTTAAGGGCCATGCATGGTGACTCATGCCTATAATCACAGCTACACAGAGGGGGAGATGGGAGGATCGAAGTTCGAGGTCAACCCATGCATGGTACATGGTGCATGCCTGTAATCCAAGCTCTGCTGGAGGCTAACGTAGAAGGATCACAGTCCAAAGTCAGTCCCAGGCCAAAATTGTGAGATCTTATTTGAAAAATAACCAAAGCAAAAAGGGTGGGGGTATGGGCTAGCAAGTGCAAGTCCTGGGGTCTTGGAGGAAAGGATATTGGCTGTAGATTTTTTTGTGTGTGATGATGAAAATGTGTAGAAACTAGACAGAGGTGGTGGTTGCACAACACTGTGAATTTGATGTCCTAACCACACACTTTCATATGGTTCACTTTAGGTGAATTTCTCCTCAATAAAAAAGTGCTCATATCCCTATGTTTAAATCCCAATATGTGGACACACGGTGCAGGTAGCCTGTGAGGCTTTCAAGAGCTATACACTCACAGCATGTGTGCTTTTCTGTATTATATGTATGCATGTTTACATTTTCTGTATTACATTTATTTATTTACTCATTCATTCATTCATTCATTGTGGCACTGGGAATTGAACCAAGGCCTCCCACTTGAGCCAGGACCGCAGTCCTTTTGTTTTCTGGCATTTTGTTCTTGAGATAGGGTCTTCCTAACTGGAGATCCTCCTGCCTCTGCCTCCCGAATATCTGGGATGACAGGCTTTTGCCACCATGTCTGGGTTTCTATATGATGTTCAATAAAGTTTAAAATTAAAAAGTGACTTAATAACTCATGGGTCAGAAGGCATACTATAAAATACAAAAAATAAATAACTATGTGATAACTACCCTCAAAATTTGTGGTATACAGTGCATTCATCCAGATCAAGGTACCTGCAGGTAGGACAGCAGGAGTGACAGAGGATGGCAATGGTTCTCCAAAGTCAC
Source organism: Castor canadensis (assembly GCF_047511655.1). Classification (NCBI taxonomy): domain Eukaryota; kingdom Metazoa; phylum Chordata; class Mammalia; order Rodentia; family Castoridae; genus Castor; species Castor canadensis. Next base: position 91,126,980 of record NC_133392.1, on the reverse strand, counting down.
ATGGAAGAAATTCATATCTTGAAATGTTTATTTGGAGATAGAAGAAAGGCTTAAATTAAAAAGGTAAGCATCAAATGTAAGAAGGTAGATAGAAAACAACAGAATATTCTGCCTAAAAAAGCAAAAAGAAGAAATAACCTTAAATTAGAGCAACAGCTAACAGATACAATAAGGATGGTTGACAAAGCCAAAAATAAACTCTAAAGAGACTGACTCCTGAAAAGATTGACTAAAGAAATTAAAATACATACATAGTTTAAATTTATTTATATATATGGAGAGGGGAAAAGAGAGAGAGAGAAAGCACAGATAAAAGATCAAAAACATAATAGAAGATGGAAACCTTCATACCGATAGGTTTGGAAGTGGGCATTAAAACAAATTCCTAGAAAAATATCAGTAAAAAGATCAAAAGAAAACCACAGTTTAGAGAGTTTTATTTCAATTACAGCCTCAGATTATAACCAGTGTGTTAAACAGGATTCATGGGATATAATCGAGAATTATTATAGCTTTGTCTTCTACTGTCCTTTCATGTCTTTCCATGACATTGGATGAAAATTAAGGCAAGCTCCTTGGCTTTGTGATTATTATTAAGTGATAGAAATACCTATATTTTTATTTTTAGAAGCAAACCCAGACTCAAGGAAATAACTGAAGTGTCTAGTCTGATCAAATAAATCAAGCTTTCTTTCAATTTGAAAGCTAAGTCTGTGCCTCACTTTCCCCACTCCAACTAGGTGCTGTGACAGGCTGATAGGCAGACTGCCTGTTTGAGAAGGAAATGAAATCAATGTTCCTTTTCTCTCTCACCATCTCAATTACTCCTCCTCTGTACTAGTCAGAGTTCCCTCAGGAGACAGAAAACACACTAGTTATTTAAGAAGGAATTTAATATAAGCAATTATTAACTCAGTGTAAAGCTACTGACCAGCTAACTAAACAGATTCGAAGATAACCTTATCATATCAGAAGCAACAATTTCAGGAAGCAGCTACCATCTGCAGGGATGAGGGAATGCAAAGAGGAGGTTAGAGTTCTTAAAACCTGAAGACTTAGACAAAGAATCCTGCATAGTCAAAATTATGACCCCTGAAGTGGGGGTGATACTTGGCTGGTACTGGGGTCTCTAAGCTCAAAGGAGCAACACTAAGAGGCTGGGACCCAGACTCTGAAGAGGAGGCGCTGGCCAGCTTGTAGGACTGTCTTAGGATGAAGGGGAAGATGCAAGTTTTGTAGAAACTGCATACTGGATCAGTTGCTACTATGGAAGGAACCACAACTGATGGGGTGAAGATGTAGTGCTGGAGACTAACCGTGGGCAGACAGAAAGCCCACAGGCAGTAAACCAGAGGACCACATCCTTCTGCCTCTCCAGGCTTCTCATCTCCCTCTGGTACCCAGATTGGCAGAGCCCACAAGGAAGAGCCGGCAAAGTGGAAGTGTGGTTTGCAGGGTTCTGGCCTTAGCACCCCAGAGCAGAAAATAAATGGGTGGTCTAGGAACAGAAAGACAATCACCTAATGATGAACACATCCTTCATTCCCTCACTCCTGTTTCTGATCCTCTCCAGGTTTGCTGTCTCCAAAACAGGAGACAGGAAGTCCTTATTGCCTGGATGCTGGTATAAGAGTGCTTTCCTGTCTTTGAATCTGTCAGGTACTGGAAACTGATTCTTTCTTTTCGTATGGACTTTGGAGAACTTGTTTTCTTACCCCTTCAGTGATTTTTTTTTTCCTTTGATCTAAACAAATGCACTGTATTCTGGATGTTGCCCAATTACTTCCTCCCCTCCCCACTGCCCCAGTGCCAAAGAAAGCAGTGTCCGTCTTCAGTTTCCTCTGTAATGGAAACTGTTCACTTCTCCAACTGACCTGGCTCTATGTGTGCTAACCTAAGAAGACCAGATGCCAGCTCTTCTGTGCACATCTGGCTGTATGTGTGCTGAGGCAACACTCATACATTCCTTGTCCAGGCAAATTTGCGAATTGCAAGCTTACTCAAGTCCAGCAGTACCTTCTTTTATTCCACCACCAAACCAGCTGGCCAATCCTTTTCTTGCCTTCTGCATTCTGGATGGGAGCCAAACACAAGGTCACTGGACCCACCCAGCTTCAGAGGATACATCGGGAGTTCTCTAAGGGGACTATAGAATCTCTTCTCAGTTGGCTCCATTCCTGTCAGGAATGGTTTCTAAAGAAATCCTCTTGAGAAGTCCCCATTGAACTCTGCTACTGAACTCCCCTCTCCAGCTATTCACATGCTTGATGGGAGAGAGGCCATTGGTGTCAAGGACTGAATTCTGAATATTCTCTTTGAAAAGGTAATCTTGGTCTAACAGCTTACTTTGGAATATTATATCTTTTGAATCTTAAATATTTAACATCTTTTTTTATACCAATCTTAACTTCTTCACATTCATCATCACTAATTCACATGAAATTAGTATAACATTGATCAAATAAAACAACACTAGAAAGGAAAATTGTAGGCTAATCATGTCATTAGCAAAATTGCAAAAATTCTAAGCAGAATATTATTAACCAAATACAGGAAGGTATGAAAAAGATAATCTATCATACTAAGTTGGAATTATCCCTGGAATACAAAGTTGGGCTATCATTATAAAATTAAATCATGTAATTCATTCTATTAACAGATTAGCAATGGGAGACAATTTGATCATTTTAATAGATGGAGAGAATGCATTTGAGGAAAACCAGACTAATTTGTGATAGCAATGCTGAAAACTATAATTAGGAAGCTAGCTTCTTTAACAGGATAAAGGCCCAAAGCAAAAACATACAACAGCTATCATTTTTAATCATAAAGCTTACAAGTATTTATTTTAAAATCAGAAACAAGTTGAGTATGTCCACTATCATCATTCTATTAAAATTGTTCTAGTGTTTCTCATTAAAAGAACTTAAAGAGGAAAGCAAATAAGATATACAAGTTGGAAAGGAAGGAATAACATTACCATTGTTAGAAGGTTATATGATTGTTCTTGGAGAATATTCAGAAGAATACAGATCCAAATTGTTAGGGTTAAGAGTTTCTCAAGGGAGCTGGGTATACAAAAACCAATTGCTTTTCCATACAGCAGTCATGAAAATTATAGTAATATAAATGTTTGGAAGATATCATTATAACAGAAATCAAACTATAATAAAATAAGGGTAAGAACTTTATGGACAGACTTTACTGAAAAACATTTACAAAGACCTGAACTAATAGAGAACTATATCATGCTTATAGGTAGAAAGACTTGGTTTCGTAAATAAGCCAATTCTCTCCAAATATAAAGCAATTCCAGTCAATATCTCCACAGTTTATCCTGAGCCTTCTTAAACAGATTCTAGAATTTACATGGAAGAGTGAAAGCCCACAAAAAGTCAATACTCTTGAGGAAGAAGAGCAAGGAGTGTGTGTGTGGAGGGGTGGGGGTTAGAGACAGGAATTGCCCTGTAAAATCTATGCAAATCATGATAAATTTATGTACTTCAGAATATGGCTTGGAACAAGGGTAGACTGAAGAAAAGGACAGTGAGCCTCCAAATGGATTCATGAATACATGAAAATGGATCTATGAATATATGAAAATGGATCCATGGATATATGAAAATGGATCCATGAATATATGAAAATGGATCCATGAATATATGAAAATGGATCCACTGGCACTGCAGAAAAGTTGAGGGGTGGAAGGGGAGAGGGCTCACATCCTCGAGAGAAAACATCATAAAGGAGAGCACAGAAAACACTCAGATTTAAAGAGGTAATGTGTACAAAATCATTTCCCATCTGTGGGAAGGATCTTACTGGAGGGAGAAAAGCCTTCCATAAAATTTACCTGATGAAAACTCAATACCCAAAGACTCTTTCTGAAGCAAGTGCACAAGCAAAACGTAAAGTCTTTGCAAAAAATACCAAGGATCCAAAGAACAGGAGTGGGATATTCCAGCACAGCGAACAGCTGGGACCTAGGGATAGGGCTGTCCTATCATTACCTGAGCTCCAGGAGAGTGAGCAGGTCCACTTCACTCCCTGCTGAATTTCTAGTGCATACTCTGGTGACTGCCATAGGTTATTCTCAACAAGGTGTGGTGGAATGCATAATGAATGCAAGAGCAGAAAAGGTAGTATTAAAGATAACTATAAGAGGCTTCCAAAGGCAGAATGAAAAAGTCACATCAGAATCTGCCAACAATCTTATGGATTCCATTGTGATTATGTAAACTGCTTACTGCTCCCAAAACAAATTCTATGTCTATAAAGCCCTGAATTAAACGAACTCCTGGGAGAAACCTACATATCTATACCAGTCAGGAAACTGGTGCTCAGAGTGGGCAGAACCAAAGAAGCCTTCCCTAACAGATGTCACCTTAACCAGGCTGCTTCTGCCTGGGTTTGCCTGGGTGCTGGGCAGCACTGCTCGATGCATCGTTGGTTCCTCCTGGAAGACCTTGAGGATGATAGGATGGTAGCCCAACTTCTGACACCTTTCCTTCTGATATGAAGTACTGACATGCTGGTCTTCTCCATTGATTCTTGCATTTAATTATCCATTCAAGAAGCATTTCTAAAGCATGTGCTAAGCCCTGGAGATTTAAAGGAAGCATTTAATGGGCACTTACTAAGTGCTGGCCCATGACTTAAATTATTTCACTTGAACCCAAAGCAGTAGGTGCTGTTATTATCCTGTTTTACAGATGAAGAAATGCAGAGGGCTGGGGATATAGTTCAGAGGTAGAGCACTTGCCTAGCACGCACAAGGCCCTGGATTCAATTCCCACTTTGCACTTTGCAAGGAAAAACAAGACAAAACCCACACTTGAAGCCTCAGTCAGTGGCTTCAAGAGACAAGACAGATATTTCCAATATGTGGTTCTGAGGATTTTCCCAAGGGAACAGAATGTATATGTTACCTTAGATGCTGTCCCTAACCACCTAGATTAGTTTATTTATTGCTTCATAACAGCATTACCGCCAGTTAGCATCTTCAAACAACGCACATTTTTTTTTCCCTCACAATTTTGGTGGGTTAGGAGTCCAGGCATGTTTAGTTCAGTCCTAAGCTTCATAATGTCATCTGCACATTACAATCAAGGTGTCAGCCAGGGCTGGGTTGTCATTCTTCAGCTCAACCTGGAGAAGATTCACTTCCACGCTCATGTGGTTGTTGACAGCATTCAGTTCCTGGTGGCTGTGGACTGAGGGCCTCCACATTTTCCTTGCTGTCAGCTGTTAGCTGCACTCAATTCCTTGTAGGTTGCATCTCAATCCAGGCTCTGAACATGGCAGCCTGCTTCTTTCCTTATAGTCAGCAAAGGAAAGTGTTTCCTAGCAAGAGGTGCATTAAAGTCATATGTAACATAAGCCAGAAGGGGTATTCTCTCATCTTCATCCTGATGCATCAGTTAAAATAAAGTCAGAGGTCTGACCACACTCAAGGGAGAAAAGGTCTGACCAACCAGCCAACGTGGAAGCTAATGGAGATTTTAAGACCAGAAGGTACACATAAAGAAACCAATGAGCACACGGTGGCTCAAGCCAGCTATGTGTAAACTGAGATCGGGAGGATTGCTGTTTGAGGCTGGGAAAACAAATTAATGAGACTCCTCATCTCAACAGATGGCCTGTGGTATGCACCTGTAATCACAGCTAAGTGGGGAAGCACAGATTGGAAGACTGTGGGCCAGGCGAGCTCAGGCATACAGCAAGACCCTATCTCAAAAGTAACCAATGCAAAAAGGCTGGGGGCATGGCTCAAGTAGTGCCTGCCTAGCAAGCACAAGGCCCTGAGTTCAACCACCCAGTGCATTAAAAAGGGAGAGAGAGAGAGAGAGAGAGAGAGAGAGAGAGAGAGAGAGAGAGAGAGAGAGAGAAATAGAGAGAGAGAGAGAGAGAGAGAGAGAGAGAGAGAGAGAGAGAGAGAAAGAAGGAAGGAAGGAAGAAAGGAAGAAAGAAAAGAAAGAAAGAAACCAATGATTTAAGCAGAGTTGAAAGGGAACTGAAGTCCTAAAACTAGAAGTGGTTATCACTACAAGGCACTTGTTCTGTGGTTTTTCCATGGAGATAGAGTTGGTTCATCAAATTAAACAAAAGAAGCAGCAAGTCAAACGCTTGCCTAAATTCCATGCTCACAGCCTTGTCTTGGAGGGATGAGGTGGAAAGCATCCTTTGATGGCATGTGCTTTATCTGTCAGTCGTTAGAGGCTTTTGGACCTGATGTTCTTCCATGTGGCAAGGGACACTTTGACTCAGAACAAAGGCACTCAGCAGCAAAGTTCATGACCTTCTGCTCTCCCAGCACAGCACAATCACCTTCATTCTGTCTGGACACTGATGACTTCTGCTGACCGCCTCCCCCGGCCCTGTTCCTGCAGGATAGAATAATTTAAAAGTTTTTTCTATGTTGCTTCTATTACATGAGAGTTTTTGGTACCCTCAAGTGGTTTTTGAAGACAGTGAAAACTATTCAGAGGTTAACATTGTTTTTAAAAATTAGCGTTCAACTTATTAAAGTTACAGATAAAGAATCATAATTTTCATGAAGCTTTTATGTTCTGCAACAAATCTTATCATTTTTTGTATATTCCACATAGCCTCATATTTTTAAAGACTATGCCAAGGGCCTTTGAATAATGTGTGATCCTACTTACAAGCCTCCACACATTTTAAATTACATTTACAAATCAATATGCTCTATTTCTTTTTAAAAATTACTTCAATGGTTCGATTAAATAATACAACCTTCCCCAGCACTCAAATAACACAGAACACCAGTAAATCTAACTAAAAAATAGGGTTTGCCTTTACTTTTTAAAAATGTTTCAATACTATATTTATAAATGTAGTGAAACTATGAATTGAAAGCCTAAATCAATCATTCATGCATTGTAAGTTGAAATTTAAAATCTGTTAATTTCAATATTAGCTCAAATTGTCTTAGACATAATAGGCACAAGAGATACCAAATATGTGCTTCTCCCTCACACAAAACATTAATACACAACAGGTGATTTCCTTGAACACATCCATACTTAGTCTAAGCTGGCCTAGGATGGAGGAATGCTGATCACTGAATTAGTTTGTCAGGACCTCAGTAACTAATCACCACAAACTGGGTGGCTTAAAATAATAGAAATGTGTTATATCATAGTTCTAGAGGGAGAAGTCTGAACTCACTTGTCCTCAGGGATCGCTCTCTCTGTAATCTCTAGGGAGAAGCATTCCTGTGCCATTTACAGTTTCTGGAGCTGTCTGCATTCCTTGACCTCCTTAGCTTGTGGTCACATCTCTGCCTCCATCCTCACATCACCTTCCTTCTACGTGTCTTTTCTTTTGTTTCTTACAAGGACACTTGTCATTGATTTTAAAGCCATTCAAGTATTCCAGGATGATCGTATTTCAATTCACTAACTTCATAACATGTTCAAAGATCCTTTTCCCAAACAAGGTCACATGAAGTTTCCAGAGACGTGAGGATGGACATGACATTTTAGGGACCACTATTCAACTCACCACCCCCACAGAAGAGCTATCATTTCAGTGAGCCATGACAATACCCGGAGATGGTAGCTGGGATGCTGATTGTGATCCTGGTAGCACCACTGCTGGAACCTGCTGAATTCTATTTACAGCTGCGCCATAGTGGCCTTCATATGAGATTGTCTTATAGAAGTCAGTGGCCCTGAATTCACGTTCTGCTTTGTTGAATTTCTCTATCTCCTCACAGAAGTCTGCATACTACTCCTGGTTAGATTTTTCATTTATTAAGTTTACCATATAGAAATACATTTTCTGATTATATCTAAAAACATCTACACTTGACAGAATCCTGCATTCTTTTCTTATGCTTGAAAACCGTTAGAATCTCCAAATCTTATGGATTATTAAATTGACATCCAATTGAAATGGTGATCAATTCTAACATCTTTCTTGTGAATTTGCCTGGCTAGTTAGTCACACTTCTGAGGTCTTTCCCCTGCCAGTTTCAAATAGTTGGTTAACTGTCTCTCAGTGTTTCACACATATTGTTGGGAAAGGAATCTCAAAGAACCAGTTCTGAAAGTAGGTTTTTGCTTAAAGGAGGTAGAATTATAGAGTGGTTAAGAAACTCCTCTCTCTCTCTCTCTCTCTCTCTTATATATAAGAGAGAGAGCTGTGTTGCTTAAGGAAATTACTTAGTGCCTTTGAGCTGGTAGACTCCTGGCACTGCAAGTTAATTCGCTGGGTTGTGAGGCTCAAAGAGATGGTGCACATAGGGTGTTTTCCACAGTGTCCAGCTAATAACCAACACACAAAAACATCAGCGATTAAGGTACTAGAACTTGTGTGCCCAGTAATTGTTCAGGAGAACAATTGTTGTGCTCCCTTGAGGACTGTATGAACACAGATTTAAAAGAAAGAAGCAACAGAGTGAGCCCTTTAAAATATATCCAGAGGATAGTTCTCATATTAAGTGCTGTCACCATGAAGTTACACACACATACACACACGTACATGCATGAACACAAAGATATTTGGAGGTGATGGACATGTTCAGTATTTTGTGGTATATGCCATTGTTCAAATTAAGCAAAATGCATACATTAAAATATGTGCAACTTTATATATCAATTACACCCCAATAAAGCTAAGAAATTCAATAAAAGGAAATATTCCTTAAAATGAGGTTCCCTCCTGTATACTATACATCTATTCATTATTATTTTTATCCAGATATTTATAGAGCACCTATTCTCTTCTAAGCACTATTCTGTTTTTTTCCTCAAAGCATTTTTATTAGTATACATTAGTTATACAGGGGGTACTCACTGTGAATATGTGAGTATTCTGAATATGCTTGCATTGTATGCTGGTTTGGTCCACCCCCACCATCATGCTCCCTCATCCCTTCCCCTTGCCTACCTAAAACAATTGCAGATTACCTTACTCTATTTCATATATGTATATAAAGTACATCAACCATATTCACCTTCCTTTATTCCCTTCCGTCACCCTCCCTCCCCCACAGATACCCACCTCTTCATATGATCTATTTTACAGTCCTGTCTAATTTTAATTCCAAAGTCAGTGTTCAAAGGGGTTTCTTGATGAATCTCAGCTGCAAATACACTATACTTTGTCAGTTCAACCTCTCTATTACTCTCCCAACCCCTTTCCTTCCCATCCCCTATTATTCAACAGCTTTCAGTACATATCGTTATGTCATCTGCCTGCATAGATACAATGTATTTTGACATTGTTGATTTTATATCATTCTCTTTTCCTTTCCTTCCTCCCACCAGTTCCACAGAATAGTTCCACTCTTACAAACATGTTCTCTATATAAATGTGTATATTATCATGTTTGCTTTTGTGTATACATTTATCTTTTAGATCTGTCTTCCACATATAATAGAAAACATGCAGCCTCTGTCTTTCTGAACCTGGCTTACTTCACTTAAAACATCGTCTTCCAATTCCATCTATTTACCTGCAAACAACATAATTTCTTCTTTATGGCTGAGTAGTACTCCATTATGTATATATACCACATTTTCTTAATCCATTCCTCAGTTTTAGGCATCTGGGCTGTTTCCATAGTTTGGCTATTGTGAACAGTGCTGCAATAAGTATGTGTGTTAAAGTGTCTCTAGTGTATCAGGAGCAGTATCACTGGGTCATATTGCAGTTCTATTTTTACTTTTTTAAGGAAACTCCATGCTGCTTTCCATAATGGTTGTACTAATTTACATTCCCACCAACAGTGTATAAGAGTTACTGTTTCACCACATCCTCACCAACATTTCTTGTTGTTTGTGTTTTTGATGGTAGCCATTCTAACTGGTATGAGATGAAATCTTGGTGTTTTGATTTACATTTCTTTTATGGCTAGGGAAGTTGAGCACTTTGTGTATTTATTGGCCATTTGTATCTCTGCATTTGAAAATTGTCTATTCAATTTATGTGCCCATGTCTTCATTGCATTGTTAATTCTTTGGGAGTTTAGTTTTCTGAGCTCTCTGTAAATTGTGGTTATTACTTCCTTATCAGATGAATAGCTGGCAAAGATTTTCTTCTATTCTGTGGGCAGTCTCTTAAATCTAGTAACTGTTTCTTTTGCTGTGTAGAAGCTTTTTAGTTTGATGCAGTTTCATTTGTCCATCATTTCTCTTAATTGCTATGTCATTGGAATTCTGTTTAGGAAGTTGTTACCTATGCCTATATGTTCCAGTGTATTCCCTGCTCTTTCCTGCAGTAGCTTCAGAGTTTTAGGCTTATATTAAGGTATTTGATTCACTTTGAATTGATATTGGTACAGGGTGAAACGTGTGTATATCCAGTTTTCCCAGCAACTTTTGTTGAAGAGGCTGTCTTCACTCCACCATATGTTTTAGGCTCCTTTGTTAACAATCAGTTGGTTGTAGCTGAGTGGATTCATATCGGGGTCTTCTATTTGGTTCCATTGGTCTTCGTGTCTATTTGTATGCCAGTACCATGCTGTTTTTATTGCTATATCTCTGTAGTATACGTTTAAGTCAGGTGTTGTGATACTTCCAGCATTGGTCTTTTTGCTTAGAATTCCTTTGGTTATTCAGGGTGTTTTATTCTTCCATATGAACTTTAGGATTGATTTTTCTAGGTCTGTGAAGAATTTCCTTGGAGTTTTGATGGGGATTGCATTGAACATGTAGATTGCTTTTGGTAATATAGACATTTTCACAATATGGATTCAGCCAATCCGCATGGGAGATCTTTCCATCTTCTTTATATCTTCTTTGATTTCTTTCTTCAGTGATTTATAGTTTTCATTGAAAGGGCTTTCATTTCCTTCATTAAATTTATTACGAGGCATTTTTTGAGGCCTACTAATTTTTGATATTTTGTTGTAAATATCCTGGTTTTGTTCTTAGTCTGTTCATTATTGGTATGTAGAAAAGCTATTGATATTTGCATATTGACTTTGTATCCTGCTACTTTACCAAAAGTGTTTATGATTTCTAAGAGTTTTTTGGTTGGGTTTTTAAGGTCTTTTAGGTATAGGGTCATGTCAACTGCAAATAGTTTGACTTCTTCCTTCTCTATTTGATCCCTTTTATTTCTTGCTCCTGCCTTATTGCTCTGGTTAAGAATTCCAAAACTGAGTTGAATAAGAGTGGGGAAAGTGGACACCCTTGTCTCATTCTTGACTTTAGCAGAAATGGCTTCAGTGTTTCTCCATTTAGTGTAATGTTGGCTATAGGTTTGTTGTATACTTTCCTTCTATTCCCACTCCCTTCAGTGCTTTTACTATGAAAGGATGTTGAATTTTATCAAAGGCTTTTTCTGCATTTATTGAGATGATCGTGTGGTTTTTGCCCTTGCTTCTGTTTATACACTATATTACATTTATAGATTTGTGTATGGTGAACCATTATTGCATCCTTGAAATGAAACTGACTTGATAATGCTTTATGATCTTTTTCATGTGTTGTTGAATTTGGTTTGCTAGTATTTTACTGAGAATTTTTGTATCTATATTCATTAAAGATATTGGCCTATAATTTTCTTTTTGTATTGTGTCCTTTTTGGGTTTTGGGATGAGTATAATATTGGTTTCATAGAATGAAACCTTTCTATTTCCTGGAAAAATTTGAGGAGTATTGGTAGCATTAGTTCTTCTTTGAAGGTGTGGTAGAATTCAGCTGCAATTCTATCAGGTCCTTGGCTCTTCTTTGTTGGGAGTTTCTTTATTACTGCCAAGCATCATTCTGAATACTTGGGACTGAACAAATGCAATAGTTCCTGCCTTATGGAGCTGAAGTTCTAGGGTAGGGAGGGTTATGGGAAGTGATACGTACTATGAAAAAATGAAGCAGAGAGAGATGGTAAGGATGGTCTCATGGAGGAGACATCAGTGTCAAGGCTTGACAATGTGAGGGAATGAGTCCCATGCCATATGTGGGGAGACAACAGTTCAGGCAGAATAATCAACAGTGCAAAGGTCCTGAGGTAGAAGCACCCCTGACATGTTCAAGGGCAGCAAGAGGATTAAGTAACTACAGTGTTGTGACTGAGGCCAAGCAGAGCAGATGAAGTAGAGAGATGAGAGAGTTAGGTCATGAAGGTCACTGACACTATTGTATCAAAAATGTGAAAATACTGTGAGGTTCAGAGCAGAGAAGTGACAGGATTTAAACTGAATTTTAAAAGGGTCTGCCCTGGTTTCGATGTGGAGAATAGACTGTAGGAAAGAAAGGTAAAAGCTGGGAGAATAATGAGAGGATATGCAGGAAGTTAAGAGAAGGTAGCTCATACCAGGAAATAGTACAGGAGGTGGTGAAAAGTGGTTGAATATTGCTTCTAGGCTAAAAAGAGGCGAGATAATTTTTTGGCATATTGGATGTAGGTATGAGAAAAAGAGAAGTGTCAGGCTCTTGGTGGCTCACGCCTGTAACTCTAGCTATTTGGGAGGCAGAGATCAGGAGAATAGTAGTTTAAGGCCAGCTTGGGTGAGACCCTATGTCAAAAATACCCCATATACAACAAAAGGGCAGATAGAGGGGCTCAAGTTGTAGAGAGCCTGCCTAGCAAGTGTGAGGCCCTGAGTTCAAACCCCAGTACTACCACCACAAATAAATAAGTAAGTAAATAAATAAATAAATAAAAGAGACATGACCTGAGCAGACTGAAGGATTGTGTTACCATCAATTGTGATGTGGAAGACTGTGAATAGAACAGGTTTGGGGTGAGAGAGTGTTTAGTAGACACTCAAGTGGAATTTTCTCTATGAATTTGAAGTTTAACAGAGGAAGTCTTGTCTGCAGCTGTAAATTTTGGAGTTGTCAGCATATGGAAGAAATTTAAGGCCTTATGACTGGTTGAGATGACTAAGAGAGTGAGAAACCAGTGAAAGAGCCCTATAGCACTTAGAAGTGAGGGAGAAGAGCAAACCCACCATAAGTGGCAAAGAGAACATGGCCCAAGAGAATGTGGTATCGTGGAAGCCAAGGAGATGTGTCCTCTGGGGTATAGTCTCCATTTACTCTATGGAGTGCCCTCCATGTGATGATGGTGAACTCCTTAGCAATCCTGGGGACACCTGGCACAGCCCTCCTGGCAGCCCCCAAGCTCTTCCTCTCTAGCTAGGGTCTTTAGACTTTCTGCATACTCTGCTATAGGCAAATCAAATGTGTTTTAATAATTAAAAATAATAAATGAGATAAAAAATCAAGGAATTTGCAAATACTCTTGCAGTTATTGATTGTTAAGAAAATGCTAGCTGGCTCAGGAGCAATAATAAATTTTATACTATACCCTGCAACTCGTACAATGTCAATCCACATGCCACTTCTTGGTGGTCATGATCTGTAAGGGAGCTGGTTATGCCTTTTGGACAGTGTGGGTAATCAGTGAGTACGAAGCCCCTTACTCACCTATTTGATACCTACTAGAAGAGCCTCAGCACTAGTGTAAGCGCTGTTCTTTTATTTCTGAGTTGATTTTATTTCCTCAGTACCTTTATTGGTGCTAAGAACACTGTCTGATCCATGGTAGATACTCTATAAATTTAGCTCAATGAATAATTCAACAGTGCATGCTGTATCAGTGGATGAGTTAAACTAAAAAAGACCTTTTTTGACAGAACTGAAATTTAGGCAAATGTATCAATTACACTTAGAAGTTACCTTTTATGTTGAATTTGTTGCATAGTTTTTGGTTTGGTGGTATTGAGTTTGAACTCAGGACCTCCAGCTTTCTAGGCAGGTGCTCTACCACTTGAGCCATGCCCCAGCCCGAATTTATTGCATACTTTTTGATAAGATCATTTGTACTTCTCCCCTCCCCCACCCCCCAATAACACAAAAACTCAGAAGTGAATGATTTCTACCCAAGGGTAGACAAGTTATTTTCCATTTTACTTGGACCACAAAAATTTCCAAAAGGAATAACTTGGCAGAGAGGGGAAGATGCAGTTTTCTAATCAGAAATACTGTTGAGAAAGATGCTAGCTTACTTTCCTTCTATCACATTTTTTGCTACCATTTTGGAGTTGTAATTTTTCATATTACACAGTAAAAACACCTGTGTGAGAAGGCAAGCAAAGCAATGTCACCGCTGAGCACATCACACAGGTGCATATGCATGTGGGAGCCTGAATCCACTGGCAGTGGTGGGTGGGGGGGGAAATAGAACGACTCTGCAAACCAATCAAATGGACTGCTTCCATGAGCTGCACCAACCTTATTATATGCATGATCAACCGTCTACCTTGAGCCTCTCTCTGAGGATGAAGATCGGGAGCTAAAGATTCATTTTGTCAGCCTGTTCTAGTTTTTCATATGATTCTTAGCTGTCTTTAGAATTTTTTTCTGCACTCGGATAGACAGCTATAAAATAGATTGGCTCGAAAGCCAAACAATATAAAACATGGTAGCCTACTTTATCATTTAGTACTAGCTATTTATTACAAGCAGTGCTGTGTTGGGATACCGACCCTAAGATTAAAACTGGAGAAATATAGACTCTGAGGTTCTGTGGACACATAAAGCTTCCAAGCCATGGTGACAGATGATAATGAGCTTATCCTCAGAGGCCATCTTTTTTCTCAACGGAGCCCAACAGCTATCATTTTTAAAAAATAATGAATTGTACAAATAATGCAGGGAAAAATGCTTAGCAGTTTTGCAATGCAGCCTCCTCGGGCCCCAAGCACACTGTGAGCTGTCCAGATGTCTGGCTTTTGAAAATTCACTCTCTCCCAACTCATTTGTTGATTGTTGGTTGGTCAGTTGGTTGGTTAGGTCACATATTCTTTCATTTATTTCAACCTATCTGGTATGGGAGGCATCTTGCTCATTGCGTATTCCTTGGACTCATCACACCCTTTTTTTTTGCCCCCATGTTTTTTTCTTTAGGTGGGAAGCTGTCTTGCATCAAAATCCTGCAGTTCAAGTCTCCCATCTGCTACAAAATCTTAAGCAAAAGATGAGAGTAACTTGATTCTGGATTCCATCCTGATTTACTGCTCATTGTCTGTAGGTCTCTGAGTAAATCCCATTTCTGAGTTTCAGTTTATTCATTCTGAAGCAGAGCATGACATCCTTTATCTCCAAGGGTTGTTTCAAGACTAAATATGTACAGTGCTTAGCACAATACAGTAGGTACTCAGCCAGTGTCCTCCCCCCACCCTTAGTTCCTATTCTCTGAATGATGATAGTGGTTAAATTTATACCTAAGCCCACACTTAGATAACTAAATATATGCCAAATTTTCACAGCTGCATTTCTTGGACCTGGCTCTTTAGTGTACCTTTACTTTGCCCTCTTATTTCCATACAATGTTCCCAATCCTGGCTGCACATGACAATCACTTTGAATGTACCCATGGCTGGACCCATGCCCCAGAGACTCAGATTTAATTGGCAGAGGCCACACATTACCTAACAAAACAATTCAACTCTGTCCCTACCACAACAATGACACTAAGCAGCTAGATGAGCTGAAGTGATAGATACACAAGGCCTTTCCAAACGGTTGTACCCTAAATCTATGGCCACTGAGCTCACAGCAGTCTGGTCTGGCAGCACTACTCAGTAGTTTGGCACACTCAACACTCAAATCATTTGGACTGTGACTTCTTACTTTATCTTCTTCTCAAACCTCAACTCCTACAAACTCATCATTATTCTCTCCTAATGACCTGAAACACTCACTGACCTGTACGATAGGGAAAAAAGTAAACACAGCTCCATTAATCCATCTTTCAACTCCTCACTACATTCCCTGTCTTCCCTCCTCTTACCATGGATGGAATGTCTCTGTATGGGTGAAAGACCAGAACCCTCCACCCATAGCCTGGAGCCCATTCCTACCAGCTATTGTCACTGCCCTCCTGATTTATCATATAGTCCATCTCTGCTGGACCATTCCCATCAGCATCTAATATGCTGTAATAATTCTTATCTTAAAACTAATCCACCCATGACCTCACAGGCCCCTCCAGATGCTATTCTGTTCCTCTGGTCCCATTTCAGGGCAAGCAAAACAAAACAAAACAGCATCTCAAAAATAGTCTGTCCTCCCTGCTTCCAAACCTCTCCTCCCATTCTCCCTTGAACCCTTTCCAGCCTGGCTCTATCCCCACGACTCCACTGAAACAGCTGTGTTGATGTCCCTGTAATGTCTAAGGCCAGATCAGCAGTTGTAGTCTTTGACACAGTTGTTCACTCCAAGAGCTCCATGATCTTCTGGTTCTTTTTCTACAGCATGGACTTCTTCTGTCTCCTTAGTTGACATTTTTTTTTTGTGGTCCTGGGGTTTGAACTTAGGGCCTACATCTTGAGCCACTTCGCCAGTCCTTTTTTGTGATGGTTTTGTTTTTGTTTTTTTTTTTTTTTTTTTGAGATGGGGCCTTGTGACCTATTTGCCCAGGTTAGCTTCAATCTGAAATTCTTCTGATCTCTGCTTCCTGAGTAGCTGGGATTACAGATGTGAGCCACCAGCATCTGGCTCTCTTAGCAGGCTTCTCATTTCCCTGACTGCAAACATTGGACATCCTCAGAGGTCAGTTCTTAGGCTATAGTTATCTCATCTATACTCACTATCCAAGTGATTTTTTGTCTCGTCTCATGGCTTTAAATACGGCCCATCACCAGAGACTCTGAGATTGGTATCTCCTGTCTGGACCTTTTCCCTCAGCTCCAAATTTGTTTATCTGGATGACTTCTTGGCATCTCCACCTAGTTCTGTCTCTGTGACATCAAATGTCACACATCTAAAAAACAAACAAACAAACAAAAAAACCTCCTGATTCCGAATTCTACTACTCTTACCATCTTCTCTATCTCAGTAAAAAGCAAATTCATCAAATTGTAGTAGTTCAGACCTAAGCCCTTACAGTCATTCTTAAGGCACATCTCTTCATTCCATATCCATTCTATCAGCAAATAGAATAACTACACATACACAGGGTCCAGCATGGGTCCAAGTGTTTTTTATAATTTCTTTAACTTCCATAAAAACTCCGTGAGGTACAACTACTATCTTCATTTTATAGATAAAGTAAGGCACAGAGGAACTTGCCCAAAGTCACCCAGCTAGTAATAAAAAAGACAAGATGGCCTGGGCCCTGGTGGCTCACGCCCATAATCCTAGCTACTTGGGAAGCTGAGATGGAGAGGATCTCAGTTTGAGGCTAGCCTAGGCGAATAGTTCTTGAAACCCCGTCTCCAAAACAACCAGAGCAAAATGGACTGGAAGTGTGGCTCATGTGGTACAGTGTCTGCTTTGCAAGTGGGAAACCTGAGTTCAAACCCCAGTCCCACAAAAAAAAAAAAAAAAGGAAAGAAAAGCTAAGACGGTTCCACAGTCCATGCTTGACTATTATGCTTGACACTTACTCTGTGCTTGAATATGTAAATTGTTTAGAAGCTTCCAGGTGCTATTAATCATGTGTATACCAAAGGTGGTTAAACAAAGAATCATTTCTTTAGCCTGTATTCTAAGAATCTGAATTACTTAAAGAGTACAAACCTTCTTCATTTCTCTTATTACTAAACATTGACTCCTTGGAATTTGAGGCTATGTATAGTTACTAGGAAACTAATATTTTCTGAATAGAGAAGAAAATTCTAAAGTACTTAAATAGCCAAATTTGGTTCTTGATGTAGTACTATGTATGAAATACTCATCTAATCTTGTGGCCTTTAGCTTCTTATGTGTAAAATCAAGATAATCCCTACATTGCAACTTCCTCAGGAAGGAGGCCTGATGCATCAATCAGGCCTTTATTTCTCTCAGAAGAAGAAATTTTAGTGTTACTTTCCCCAAATAAATCACAAACTTTGCAAATTAGATCTATAACTGCCCTTTTCTAAAAAGGAGTTGGTCCATTGCAAGTCTTTTAGGATCATAGGAACGCTGAAGTCAATGACTTTGCATGTCTGAATTCTACATCTACTTTGCTCATTTGTTATTTATTTTTTACTTTTTGGCAGTACTGAGGTTGAACTCAGGACCTCTTGCTTGCTAGGCAGGCACTCTACCACATGAGCCACTCTGCCAGCCGCTGCTCATTTGTTATTATGTCATAATCCTATTCTTTTCTCCATCTGGACACTGAAGAAAGGATTATGTCACCTTACATTTGCCATGGTTGCAGATCAGCTATGACCACAAAAAGTTTATCCTTGCACTGTAATGTAACTTTGGTATCACAGATTTGGATAAGGAATAGCTAATAGTAAGTGAACTACGTAAGCTCTTAGGCTATTTTATTTTTGTCTTTGGCCTTCAGAAAACTCTTATTATAATGTGAAACTCCAGTATTATATGTAGTGACATTTTATTTTTTAGAGAAATTTCACTCCATTACTGCAGAATTTATTTTATCTTCTTCCTTCAGTCAAAACAAAACAAAACAAAACAAAACAAAAAGCCAAAATGATAAAACCAATAAAAACAAAAACCTAATAGAACTGGTATCTTCATATGGGGAAAGTTCCAAAAACTGGGAAGTCCCCTGTTTCTTCCTTTTTTCTTTCTGCATGTGGCGGCTTGTCTGTTGGCAGTCAGTTCCCCTATGGCTGGCCCATTCTGTGCTCTCCTCAGCAGTCCCTTGATTCCAAAGCCAGCAAATGACCCTGTTTAGATTTGCCAGCACCTGACAATTATGAGAAGTGAAGAGGACAAAGGGGAAGCAGAGACCATTTTGTTCCTCTAGCAGCAAAGCTGAGACTTCAGATTTTTTCAGGGGTCTTTAGGACTCCTTCCATGAATCTCCTGCCTCTGAAGGCAGTTTCCAGAAGTTCTTGGCCTGTGTGGCAATAATTCCGTAAAATTTAACTGAAAACCTAAGACCTAATTATGGGTTTCCCTTCCCTTTGCTCTGTTTACCCTTCCCAAACACCTAATTGCCTGGTTTCAATACCCACCTGCTTCAAATACCCAGAATGGCTTCTGTTTTTCTGACCAAAGACTGATTGATATGCACCACTTCCTAGATTGACATAAACTTGTGGTCAGGCATTCACCTGACCACAAAGCAAAAAGAAACAAACCAAAACAAACAAGGAAATCTAGTTTAGATTATCAGCATCAATCCCCAACCCATAAAACTGCAAAAAATGTTAATTCCCCCAATGCAACCTATTTATCTGATTTTCTTTTCTTCATCCAGGTCGAAAAAAGTTTGCATCAAGAATCATAAGCCAGAGGCCAAATTCCAAAATACCATAGCAGTATCACCAATGTTCCAGTGTGCTACCTTGAGGATGGCTGCTTCAATATGTACATGTCTATCCCTAATATTTCCAGCTCCCTCTCACTTTATTCCCCTTGATTTATTTGTGTAGACCTTTGATCTACTGTTTTGTTAATTCCTTTTAAGGGCAAGGCTTTTGGGGAGGTGTTACAAGTTCCTAAGAAGAACTCAAAAGATACTGGTTAAATTAAACATAAATGTGTGATTTTTCTATTTGCCTTGATGGAATAAACAGTAACTCACACATTTCAAATTAAGTTCACTTTTAGCAAACTTGACCCTTTTGGGTTCTCCACCTGGGTTAGAAAGTCTATTTTATTTTAGAGCCCCTTCCTCCCCTATATTGGGGATGGATTTATGATCATACATTTCATAACTGCCTAAAACAGATTTTGGATAGTCTCCCTAGGTGATTCTTATGCACACTAATATTTGAGATCCACTGCAAAAAGTGAAAACATTTTCTTTTTCTGTGAAATCCCTGTGCAAGAAGTACATCTAAGGAATACACAGAATTGGGCTCTTTCCAGGATCCGCTTCTGGGAGATGAGGCCTAGGAAGAGAATTTCAGACCTGCAAAGGTCCTTACTGATCATTTAACTTAAGTCCCTCATTTAGGAGATCAACAAGCATGCCTAGCATTTCATAGACAGTGTGGGACAGAAAAGAAGTCAGATCGCAGGTATTCAGAATTGCAACCCAGCATTTTCTTTATCAGGGCTGTGATATGCATTTGTGTGAACTGCACAGCTTCACCATGTGCCAGTCATGCTGTGGACAGACATGTGTGTCAGCACAGTTTTCAGGTCAGATAGCAATAATATTTTAACAAAATTAGTGCTTTAGATAATCTACGAAAAGATACAAAAGTGACACCATTTGAGGAAGGGATACCATTTTCTAATATGCATAAAGATGTAATGTGGGCTTGTGGTAGTCACTCCCTCCCCCCTTCTATTCTATATTCCATATTATTAATGGACAATGTGCAGGCTCTATTCTCAATAATAAATACAGTACAGACACATTTTATGGAAAGTTGAATTATACAAAGTCGAAAGAGCTGATACAGAAAAGCATCATAAAGTTTTGCTGCATAAAATTACAACAGTCCCAAAAGTACAGATTCCAAACTGGTTGTTCCAGTGAATCGCCAACTGTGTTCATGGATTGTCACGCAGAGGTGCTGTGTTACCTGGCATAGTGTGACCCACTTTCATTGATGTGCACTGGAAATTCCACATGTAAGTTCATAGTCTTCATGCTATGGTTTGCTTTTAGCTCAGAAGTTAGAAAGGATAAAACACTCTGAACTCCTAATGATTGCAATGAAGAGTTTACCATTTGTTAATTTAGGAGACAGCACATTCTGAAAGGCGCTGGAGAAAATGGTGTAAAAATAAAATACACCAGAGGGTCCAAAATACCACAGCAGCAGTATCCCACCTAATAATTATTCCTCTGTGAAAACTAATTTTAAATTATGTGATGTGTTCAGGACAGCACCCCTCACTCAAAACACAGCTTTACTTACTTTGAAAATTCTTCTTGTCTTTAAGTGATTCTAACCTCAGTTGTTATGCCTGAAAGACAACGTGTAAAATAGAAAGGAGCCCTGGGGGTTTCCAAGTTAACACCACAGTTAGTGATCCACAAAGGGGATGTAATTCAAGTTTCCCAGAAGTCAGATCTGGTTTTGTGTGTTATTAATTCTTTTTGGTACACAGCGAGAGGGAGCATCGCGTTGGATACTGCTGAGGTTATTTTGACTCCAGGCCGTAACAGGTTTGGAGGTTGTTACTGAGTCACCTTCACAGGTGTCCTCACAAGGTTTAACTTCATTATGCCTGTTCAACCAATTAGAAAAAGAGGGCCAAGCAATCTTATTGTCCCCCCACCCATATAATTACAGGATTAGTGAGCTAATAGGCATAAATACTTTCAACCTCAGCTTATGTACAATCACAGGGTTTGGCACCCCCTGTAGCTTGTGTGGAACTACATCTGCAGGTGACAGAGCCACACCCTTGAAACACCTGATGCTCTAGCTACCTACTCCATTGGGTCCTTGGTCACTGGCCTTCCTACCATTATTTCAAATAAGACTAAAATCTCAATGCCTTACATAGAAACCTTCAGTCAGTAGTTTATGTATAGGAAACACTAATTTTTTAAATTGATTTTCCTTTCATGTTGCCTCCTTAGGTCTTTGAAGGAGAAAATTTCAAGACAGGACCTAACTTAAAACTCATTCCATAAGTAAGAAAAGTGCTAAAGTATGTTGATAACCTTAGGCAGGAAGTGAGGCAGTAAACTTGACACACATTGACTTTATTATTTGTAAAACGCATTCAAAGTGCTGCGTATGAGGAAAATCAGAAAGTTGTTGCAGTTACACTTATTTTATGGCTTAGTATTGCTTTCATTTGGAATCATACAAATGCAGGCTACGTGGTACCATGACCACATCCATACTTAGGGCTTCTTTTTTATGTTTGTTATCTTAAGGGCTGTTTTGTTTCGCTTTGGTTTTGGCAGTACTGAGGCTTGAACTCAGGGCCTCCCACATGCTAGGCAGGTGCCCTACCCCTTGCACCACTCCCTCAGCCCTGTTTTGTGTTGGGCAGTTTTGAGATAGGGTCTCACGAAATATTTGCCCTAGTTACCTGGACTGGCTTCTTACTGCAATCTTCCTGATCTCTGCCTCTTGAGTAGCTAGGATTACAGGCATGAGCCATGGATTCCCGGCTAGGCAGACACTCTGCCACTTAAGCCACTCTGCCAGCCCCTTAGGGCTTCTAAAGATCACAAACTGGCCCTTAATCTACTACTCAATTAAAAAAAATCACCAAGAAATTTCAACAATTCATTTCTGAAGAAGGATTTATTTCCAAGAAAGCAGTCTCCATGAAGGACTAAGCTCTCCTGCCAATGCGGATTGAACAGAACGCTTTGGACAGTGCAGCAAATCTAAGAAGATGAAGTCTTTGGCTGGAGAGTTGCCCATGCTGACAGTCAACGGCCAAGCTGATAAGGTCAGTGTGAGGTGTTCACTATCACCATCTTAATGACTTGCAGATAAGCTTTCAGTCTTAGAAATTACAGACAAATACTCTTTCTTTGCATTTTTTTTCACCTTTCTAAGGGCTAGGTGTGCCAAGACGTCTCCGTGAGCTCTGTGACCCCTGGCGCTGTCATTTCTAGACACACATGACTTCCCTACTCTTGCACATTGCTGAGATAGGTGTGTGCACAGAACACCAAAGTTATACATTTCTACTCTGCGTTTCCATGCTTTGGATCCCCTCCAGACACCATTCTGAATGACACTCTGCTGCAGGGTACTAAAAATGGCTCTTTCTTCAAAATAAAACCTTTAAAGATCCCTTAGCAGCTATTCAGGGACTGGAATTCAATTTCAATTCTCCACCCTTTGGCCAGCTGTAGATTCAAAATGCTTACATAAAACACTGGAAGTATGTTCTGCAAATTTGATTTTTCTTCTGCAACAGAAACATGTGCCAGTTACCACAAACTGTATTCTTACTTACAAAATACACAAAGCAATAATGCACCTCAATGAGAACAGATCTTTTTAAAATTTTATTTTAAATGTAGCTTTGATATAAGCTTCAGGTAGTCCCACTTACTAACAAAGCATGTGAAATCTACACCTTCAAATCTTAATACTCTCTATTTTAGGCCATTATATCTAAAAGCATGAGTTCTCAAATTCTTTTATTACAAGTAGTTCTTGCACATAAATGTTACAACACAATAGCAAAAAATGTAAACTTTTTTTTGCAAACTACATAAATACTATAATGTCTGCCTTGAAGTTATTCTTATTTCAAATCAGAATATATTCTAAATGCCTTACATAGAAAACTGTGGTCAGTAGCCTAAGTGTAGGGAAACATTTTTTTGTATTGGTTTTCCTTTCATGTTTACTTAGGTCTTTGAAGGACCTAAGTAAAATTCAAAGAAAACTCAAAACAGAACCCAGGTCAAAATTCAGTTCATAAGTGAGACAAATACTGAAGGACGTTGATAACCTTAGACAAAATGTGAGATGTGACATTGCTCCCCAGACTAAATCCAGCAAGCCGCCAGTGGTATGGAGGTGCCAGAAAATAAGGACTGTAGTCACCATCATCTATGATCCTATGTGGAAGGGATTCCAGCCTGCTTATCAATATATCCTTTACTCTGCTATAAAAATATCTGTTTCAAAATAGACTGTTTTTTCTCTATTTGTCATTTCTGTAACTGGGAAGTCTAGGTGGCAGTGAATCTACTGCACCATCACTGTCCTCGGGGTCTTTAAGTACAGTTAGATTGTGTAAGCACATGTGTACATAACACACATGAATATCTGCTTAGAGGACCATGGCAAGCCAGGCATTCCTGACTTCAAATAAGATTTTAAATCTTTACCATTTTTAAAATTATTTGTAAGTAAATGTGTTTCAGTGAAAAAACAAGTTTATTATGGAGTCCTTACTGATTTGCTATTTCTGGATTCCTATTCCTGAACACCTACGTACCTACTGGCCATGGTTTCCTTGAGGAAAAACACCATTGCTGAAGGATTTCTGAACATTTTCAATGCATGCAGAAAGAACTACACAGATTTCCCTAGCACCTACATAACATGGCTCAAGTAACATTATTTATTATTTATTGTGGCCTAAGCCCTTTAATAACATCTTTAAAACACAAAAAGAATGGCTACAAGATGGCAGCAGAGCTGGGATGCCCGACCAGCTGGCGGATGCTCTGAGCAGTTCACAGGACAGTAAATAGAAATCCACGGAGCCAGCTCCCCTCTCTCTGGACATTTTCATTAAATGCAATGTCTTCTCTTTACTGCCCATGCTTTAAAATTATCTAAAACAAAACAAAACACAATTAAAACCTAGCAGTGATTAATTCAGACCTCAGATAACACTGTACATGGGCTTTGTTAGAGACAGGTATGATTGTACAGCTCTTTTCCTCAGGGGAGGCCTGGTGGGCAATGGCAGAGGTGTCCACAGCCTAGGATCTGCTCTTATTGCAGATCGTGCTTTGGCTAATACTATCTTCCATGTACTGGCTACCCGTGTCACTCCTGCTGAGGACGGTGGAGGGGATGCGGGAGGGGTGTCTCTCTGAGTTGTTCTCCTGAGCGAAGCAACAGATCATCTTCTTCATGGTGCCATACATATCCTCATCCTTGTATGAGTAGATGATGGGGTTCATGACAGAGTTGAGCAGTGCCAGCAGCAGGAACCAGCGTTTGACGTGCTGCACTCCACACTGTGTGCAGTTCAGGCCATCCAGGAGCAGAACCACCAGGCCTGGGGTCCAGCACACCACGAATGCTCCTGGAGGAAGAGAAGAGCAACGTGCACTCAGACCTCAGGCTGCATATTTGCGTTTTCTCTCCCACTGGTATGAAGGTACTAAAGAGTTTGTTTTGTCAACTGCAAAGCAAATTTCTAACCTTCTTCAGGGTGTTGGAGTCCTGGGCTTGTCAGAGGCAAACAGCTGCGGACCTCCTTGACGGTCTGCCACCGTGGCCCTACTCACTTGGTTATGCATTTACCCAGGTCTTGTTATTATTAAGAGTATGCATTTACCTCTTGCTCATGAGGCACTACAACTATGTGATCTCTGGCAGTTCTCCAAACCACAATAAAAGGCTGCTGCCATCTTTATTCACATTTGACAAATGAGGAAACTGAGGCCCAGTTCCAAGGGAACGTGTGCACAAGTCTTTGTGATTCCAGGCTCACACACTCCCAGTCTATATTCTACTGGTTCCCTCCTTCAGACTTTCTAAATGCTTCCTCAAGAATCTAGTAACTAACTCAACTAACACTGTAGATGGGTTTTGTTAGAGTCAAGCAACCACTGCATCTATGGCATTCTTCCAGTGATTTATTTATTTGGTGGCACTGGGGGTTGAACTCAAGGCCTTGATCTTGCTAGACAGGCACTCAACCACTTGAGCCTCTCTGCCAGCCCTTCTTCCAGGGTCTTAACTAAATCACTTGCTTAAAAGTTTTATTTCTGCTCAGGGCATGACTCAAGTGGTTGAGTGCTTGCCCAGCAGTCATGAGGCCCTGAGTTCAAACCCTAGTACTGCCAAAACCAACCAACCAAACAAGCACATTCTTCATAATTTCACGTTGATGCTGAGTATGGCATATTCACAGACCATGTGCTCAATCATCTGCTCTAGATTTCTGATCAGAAATAAAATTTTCACAGCAACATAGTTAGAAATGTGCTTTCTAAGAGTCTCCATCCATTGGGGTCATGCTTACCTTGGAAGATTCTTGATTTTTTTCTCCTAAAATATGAGATATATGTTCGATATTCTGCTCCTTTGTTATCAGAACCTGCGATAACAGTAGTAGTAGCTTACCTTTATGTGGTGCTATGAGTCAGACACAGTGTAAATGCTTTCCTGAATATCTAATATGACCACACTATGAGGTCAGCAGGAGTAGCATCCCAAGGAAACCGAGGCACCAGAGAAGTTACATAACTTGCCTATATCAAATAGCTTTTAAGGGACACCTAATTTTGAATGAAGGCAATCTTTCTCCATAGGCTGTGCTCTTGGCCACTGCATGACACACCTCAGTAGTGTGATGTGGTTGCTTTTCCTTCAATGTGTTTATAATGTGCTTGTTTATCCATTCAAGGTATTCATCTCAAGCTTACAGTGTGCCAGGAACTGTACTAGTCAACTAAAGAGCTGAAGATTTTGTTTTTGGGGTGCTAACAGGGGATAAGCAAGCAAATCTATAAAACCATATCAGCAGCTAGTTATTCTTGCTGGTGAGCATCAGTCCTGGACAATATTTCTCTTGCTGCTTTCTCTTCCATATGTGAGATATAATAGTCAGAAGACAAGTCAAGAATTACAAGGAGGCAGTGTAAGGTAGGGAAGCACCGTGAGCTTTGGGTTCAGAAAGGCAGCCCACCTCTTTATTTTTTTATTTTTACTTTTTTGGTAGGACTAGGGTTTGCAAGTGCAAAGCAGGGTCCTGGCTTCGAACTACAATTCTTCTGATCTCAACCTCCCAAGTCCTTAGGATTACAGGCATGAGCCACAGACACCTGGCTCTACTTCCTGATGATCTACCCAACCAGGGAAATTACTTCACTTTTCCCTTCCTTTAGAAAATCAAGATAGTAAACCTATGTGGGGTGGTTGTGAGGATCAGAGGTAATGGGAAAAGGCACCAAACACTGTGTTGGGTCCACTAAGCTGTGGTTATCATGAGATGCTTTATGTCCACCAAAGGAGAGGGAGCTGTTTAACGATGCAGAGTCTGGTCCCACATCAGCTCTGGGGTTGGACATGGAAATCTGTAATACTAAAAGATTCCCTAGGTGGTTACAACACACAGTCGATTTTGTAAACCACATCTTTCCGCTGACCCAAAATGGCTTAATCAAGCTGACTCCAACAACAAAATTGCAGACTCCATATAGACTTAGCAAAAACCGATGGAAAACAGAGAAAGGGGGAGAATTCTTTAAAATGAGAAAACAAGTATCTCTAGAGATCAATATCTTCAACTTGCCTTTGGAAAAATGTTTGCGCACATATGAATAAATCAATACACAAACCCTGGCTGCAAAACTAGTCTACAGGCAAGGCACACACATCTTCCTCTGGGCTCCATCAGCTCTTCATTTCACCCTGCCTGAAATAACTTCCCACCTCCAACTCTAAGGTCTACTTTTGTTTCTAAGCTTGGCTCATTTTCTGCCTTCTCCACTGGACCTTTCCCATCCCTTTAACCCAGAGTGATTATTTCCTTCTGTCAACTTCTCTAGCATTTTCCACTTTCAACATTCATGCGCTAGACATATTACCTGCCTAATTCTGTACTACCATTTCCAGAAAGCCCTGGGTCAGGCAGTGTCCTCAGGGCTTTATATGTTCTTCCAATTTAAAGCTCACAGTTCTTAAGGGTGTTTGTGTTGCTATTATCCTAGTCTAACATATGATGAGGGGCTCAGTTGTTTGCACATCATTTGAACCCAGACCATAACTGTCCCTTGCAAGCTCTTTTGCACTGTGCAATACTGAAGGTAGTTTTGTTTGTTTCATTTTGTTTTTATGGGACTGGGGTTTGAACTCAGGTCTTTGCGCTTGCAGAGCAGGGGCTCTATTGCTTGAGGCACACTTCCAGTCCATTTCTGCACTGGTTATTTTGCAAATGGGGTCTCTCAAACTATTTGCTTGGGCTGGTCTCGAAACACGATCCTCCCAATTTCAGTTCCCCAAGTAGCTAGGATTATAGGCCCGAGCCACCAGTGTCTGGCTTGGAGGTAGGTGTTTTTTTTTTTTTTTTTAAATACATAGGTGCTGCCTTTCAGGTCTGTTAGACCTGTTTGCATCCTTAGAACTAAGTGTGGAGGCTCACACTCAGTAGCAAAGGAGATGAGTCAGGTGAACATAACCCAAGTTTATCACCTACAACACACGTCTAGATACTGCTGATGTGGACCGAGCACAGTCCTGGCAGGGATGGAAACTGGACCTGATAGTTCTAATGACTCTCAAAGGAAAGCTGAGCTGAATGACAGTTGAGCTGGGTGCTGAAGGTCAATAATGACTGTGCAGAGGTGAGAAATACCATACTGCATTTGGGGAATCCCAAATAGTTAGGATGGTTTTAATCTAGGGTGTTGATTGAGGAAGTAAGATGAAGTCTGAGAGGTAAACATGGGCCAAAATTGGAAGAATTCTGTGTGCATTACTTAGGTGTTCGGATTTACTGTGTGGATCTGATAGTGTAAGCCTTTTTCAAGGAATTCATCCAAGGAATAAGCCTGACTGCCTTCAGGCATCCATTGTATGTAATAAATTAACTTCTCTCCCAAGCATCTAAAATGGAGTTATGTACCATTCTCAAGTTATGTACCATTCTCAAGAGGATTAAGAAAATATTTCTATGTTCCATGGTTCATAAAAGAACCCCAATAAGAAAGGCTAGATCAAAGGTTTTTCAGACTCAGTAGCAACTCAGTGGGTCGTGAAATCAATTTAGTGGGTTGGAACCACCAATTTAAAAAAAAAAAAGAGATAGAACAGAAGACATCAGAGTGCATCAAGTAGAGTAAAGGCACATTTCATAAAACTTGTTCAGCTGTGATTCAGAATGTACAGTATTTCTTACTGTGGGCCCCATTTAAAGAAAAAATTTGAAATCTATAGATCAGTGGTTTTCAAATCATTTTTTAAAACGTAGAGGAATACTTTTCCCAAAGGAACTTTGTTGTTAAACTTCAAAAGCAAGGTTTCTCTGACTAAAGAAACAGTTGGGGAGAGGGAGGTGTTGGTAAAGCACCTGGTATCTAAATTCACTCTCACCACAGACTCCACATGCCTCTTCCCCTTCTTCTCTAACACATATGTACACCGAGGCACTTCTGAGGAACCCTTGGCTACTCCATTGAAACAGTGTGGAAACTACTCCTATGGCATGGGAGTTATTTGAGACTGAATCAAGGGTGTGGCTAAATCTTGTGTTTTAGAACAAAGCTTTATCCATATCCTTAGGGTGGACAGGAGGCAAATGAAATTTGAAGTTCACTCCTACCTGATTCAGAATCATCTGGGGTGCATGTGTACCATTCAGATCATTGCCAAATGAGGAAATGAAGGAAGTGAGATCTGGGCATCAACCAGGGGAATGAATTTGCATAGTGAAATTTCAGAACCTCTGGTGGAGGCAGAGAGATGCATCTGAAGACTGGTTACAATCCAGGTGACACTGAGTAGGATCTGGAAAGGCAGTGGTTTGGATGGACAGAAGATGGGTTTAAGGGATAGTAGGGATAAAGGAACTGAAGACATTGAATATGTGGATCTAGGAAGTGAGGTAAAGAAAGAACCCAGGATGACTGGCTGTGATCAGCAAGCAGAGGAGACAGGACCAGGTTTAGAAGGAGGAGACAGTGGTTCAATTTTAGGCACTGGGAACTTAAGAGATTTTCTATCTGTGGCAATCCCATGTGTGGAAAGCAGCCATAAATGAAATCAGAACTCTAAGAGGTCCAAATAGAAATGTTGACTTGGGAGTCATCAGCAATAGATGGCCCCTGAAGCCATATGTCCTTCTGGTAATAAATATTTGCTAAGCAATCACCTACCATGTGCCAGCTACTAAAAGTGCATATCTTCATGAGGGTGAAGTTTGGATTAGAAGTCTAATTTCCTTCCATTTCCAAGTGACAGGTCAGCTATATTGATCACATGCAGTTATTTTTATTTTAATGGTGTTTTATGTTCTTTCAGTACCTGGTTAAAAGACTCACTAATGGTCTAATTATGCTATAAATGAGCTTTCCTTTAGGAATCAAATAAAGTAGTTTGAATGCTATACTCAAAAATCAATAACATGAGTTCAATGCTAATTTTCAAAGTATAGTGACTCACATGTGAGAATATTTATTCAATTACAGTACAGAGATGACATTTTAATGACTGCAATTTAAGGAAATCAGAAACTTCAAATTAAAGAATATTTAATGCTTTGGAAGGTAAAATTACAAATGAAAATGTTGGTGACAAGTGAAATAAAAGGTCTTTCCAAGTCCCTCAATCAATATTATGTTTAGATAATCTATATTCATCTTCTACCCCAATTTGGAAGTTTATCAAACATCTCAAACAATGCCCTAATACCTCATGTCCACATTGTAGGAAATAAGAAGGGAGTATAGCACTCAATTTGGGTGAAATGCTCTCACTGGAATGTATTTAAGATGGTTTAGCATGCCTGGGGTTTTGGTGACAGGATATACACAAGATTGGAGCTTCAAGTTGCATGAAACCTGATCTTCAAAGCTTATGTGTTTCTATTCCATGTAGTTGCCTTATAGTTGTATTTTCGTCCATTTAAAAATTCACACATGCAATTACAAAAAAAAAAAAAAACTTGACAAGTGAGTGGCACACAAAATATCCATAATGATAAAAACAGTCACACAAAAGAGTCTCATTTTGGCACATGGACTACTAATTTCATCAAACAGGAAGATATATTCTAAATCTGTTCACTTTGTTATTCTTTGTTTTTAGTCCAGGAAATAGTAGCAATGCAAAAGCAATAATACTAACCTAGTAAGCCACAGGGCTGTCTGATTTACTAAAATAGCAAATTATAGCTCTACATAAAAATCAGGTTGTGGACCTCATCCTGGGGGAAGCACTCTTCTTATTTGAAAAAAAATTAAAGTAAATAGCCATTTTTTGGTTAGAAACATTAGATGCATAAGTCACATATTAACAGAACATGAAAGGATGTATTTAATGATTTAAAATAACATTTCCAGATGTGGTATGCATTCAAATTCAGGTTCATTTACTTGTAGCATTGTAGAAGTCTAGTCATTGAGAAGACAGATTGTCACATGTATGAAAGGAATGAAAATATATACCTTTAATCAATCTGAATTATTTTTATTGCAGAAAACAAGAAAATATTCTGACATTTCAAACAGATGCTGAGCAGTTAAACTTTCCACAAAAGATTCCTTTAATACTTCTGGTACCACTGCTGGATCTTTTGATTTTTAACAGCCAGCTTTTAGACAACTTGTTTTAAATTTGAGGCCAGTTTTGGAAAATTGAAAAGCTTGATGCCAAGGGTTTATAAAATAAAATTTCAAGCAGAGGCATACCAGTTACAACCACAGCCTAGACCTAATTCTAGTGTTCAAATCTGGGTGACAGCTGGAAATCGTAAATTGTATGAGTAAGAAAATACCATCTCCGTCTCCACATTCCACTTTCAGCATCATGTGTATTTACCACCAACTATTCTATCAAGAGCTCACTAGCATCTGAGGGAAGGTGGGAGGTCAGCTGTGTTCATTGGCAGAGTAGCAACTGTTCGGTATAAACTTACAGACTGACAGATGCCAACTAGCTTATTGAGCTGTAGACATGTACTATTTAATCACAGAAACTGCCCTTAGCACAGAACCCAACCCTGGGGGAACATGGAAAGTATATCTTTGGTGGAGTTGAAGATTTCAAAGGGCATGGGACATGCACAGGAAAATTGATCCAAATAGGACATGCGGCTGTGGACAGTGGATGGTGCAAAAACACCATTTTGAGCTCAGAAGAGGGAACAGGAAGTAGTGGGAACTGGGGGATGAGGTGGAAAGCATGTTCACTTATAGAGGTAAACCTGGAAGAACAATAGCATGGTTTAGAGCAGGAACAGTACAGCTACCACTTCCCACCCCATACCCACGGCCACCATCATTAATCAACCATGGCACTGCTGCATGCTGCTGAGCACAGAATGACCTAGAATCCTTTGTAGTTTGGTTCTCCCAGCAACCTCTAGTAATCAAATAGAATTTCCCTGAGAAGAAACCCCCTTACTAACGCTGGTACAGTAAAAAACAAGCAACCCTCCCCCCGCCAAATTCTTGAAGTCAAGCACACTCTGAGTTGAAATCCTGGTTTCTGATGGAGGGCAAATCAGTTTACCTGCCTGGGCCTCCATTTTCTTAGCTGCAGAAGTTTTGCGAGCATTTTATGAGATAATATGTGGGGGTGCCCAACACAGAAAGCACTCAAAAAATGTTAGTTCTGACTGCCTGTTCACAACAGTGTTTGTTGCTTCCCTGGGAAAGTGCTTCAGCTGCTGTTATCTGCTCACTTATGTGCATGCCCTCACACGTTGCTGTCTTGGACCATTTTCTGCTGCTACAGCAGAATGCAACACACTGGGCAAATTACAAACTACACAAGTTTACTTGGCTTATGGCTCTGGAGGCTGAGAAGGGGGAGCATGGTACCAGTACCTGCTGAGGACCTTCATGCTGTCACACCATGGCAGAAGGGCAGCAGGCATGTGTGAGACCAGGGAGGGGGCAAGAAGGGTCTGAACTTACAGTAAACCCACTCTTAAGATAATTAACTCACTCTTAGGTAATGATGTTAATTCTGTCTTCATGGCCTAATTACCTCTTAAATGTCCTACCTCGTATGGTATTTTTACAATGGTGATTGTTTTGGAAGGGACACTCAAGCTGTAGCATGTGTACCCATACCCCTCTCTGGACAATTTATTACACTCTGCCTCATTTCTGTAGGCTTTTAGCTGTCCTGCTACACTGATGACCTCAGGAGAGATTTCTTTTGTATCTTATTCAACTTAGAATATCTAGTGCTTAGCCAACTGTTTTATACTTAGTAGGTGCTTAATACATGCTTGCTAAATAAAACAGTAAAGGGGTCATGATGCAAGAGCAGACCCTGAACTACAGTGTGATCTTTAAAATGTTGCTCTACTTCTCCCCCAGCTCCTTCAACTATGTGTTATTAGGATTGGACAAGAACGATGTGTAAGGCTACTTCTGGCTTTTATTTTCAATGACTGTCAGTTTTACTCACAGTTTCCTTTAGTTGTTGCCAATGTATAGCCCAAGTCACTGAGGGGAAGACAAAATGAATAGTTGGCATAGTGCCAGGTAAGAGAATTCTGTGGTAAAATTTAAGATAATTATCACATGATTCCAGCAGAAACTGGTGTTTTGCTGGGGCACCCAGAATGCTCTCAGATATTTGACATTTATTTTAACATAGAGATATTTAATAGACAGTATATTTAATATGCTGTGTTAATTACTGGGATAGCAAGACAAGGAGGCAGAGGAATGTGTGGTTACCATTCAGAGCACATACAAAATGCTGTAAGAGTGTCTTGT
Organism: Castor canadensis; assembly: GCF_047511655.1. NCBI lineage: Eukaryota > Metazoa > Chordata > Mammalia > Rodentia > Castoridae > Castor > Castor canadensis. The sequence goes on along the minus strand of NC_133392.1, from coordinate 91,094,001 downwards.
CTGAAGGTCTTCACAAGAGTTAGAATGAAATATCCTCTGTAGGGTCATTTGAGTTTTCAGATTGATAAGAAATGTGAATACCTCTGACCATGCATTACAAAGAGGACTTTCTCCAGGACTAGACATTTTCTTTCTGTTCTACTGTATAAGTACAAGTCTACAATTGCTAGACTTTTTTATTGTTTTTTTTTTCTTGAGGTTCTAGAGTTAGAACTCAGGGCCTCATACTTGCTAGGCAGGTACTCTACCACTTGAGCCATGCCTCCAGTCCTACATGCCTCATTTATGGGCTTCCTCTGTTTACAAGTATACCATGAAACAAAATTTTCCCAGGTTTAATAACGACTTTAAGGAGTTTCTTACTCAAACAAAGAAAGGTCTAAGAGGCAGAGGCTGGCTTGTCTTGGTCGTCATTGAAGTGGAGAAGCCCTCAAGACCCCAATTCTTTTCTGTGAGTTCTCAGAAATACTGGACAATGACTAAAGGAACAAATGGATGAACAATATTAAAAACATAAAAGAAACCAGGCTAAGTAGTAACAGAACCTTATAGGCTATTTAAATGATTCAAAAGCTAGCACATACACATCATGTGGACCTCATATTTTTTGTGTATAAGGCTTTGCAAGGTGTGCTCTGTGTATCCCAGACAATAAAATGACAATGGTGCCACCTGGATTTATACAATGTGATGACACTGTGCTAACAGTCACATTACTACTCAACAGGTATTTTACATATATAAATATGTATAATAGCTCAGTAGTGTTAAAAAATTATATCTAAAAAAGAAAAAGATAGGTGTGATTTTTAAAGATAGTCTGAAGAATAGCTACTAACTATAATAATAACTACTAACTTGTCATTTCTGATGAAAGGTTAATTGTCATTTCTGATGAAAGGTTTATCAGAAAAACTCAACTACTACATTAGTTACGCTTTTAGGTCAGAAACATTCTGTGAGTATTACAGGTTTTCATATTTCTTTTCCTATCCTGGCTGAGGTTCTCTCTGGCAGATTGCAAACGCATTTCTTTTTCCTTTTGATCTAAGATTTAAAAAAAAAAACCCTTAGAAGCTGGTCATAGTGGTGCATTCCTGTAATCCCAGCACTCAGGAGGCTAAGGCAGGGGGATCATAAATTCAAGGCCATCCTGGATTACATAGCAAGTTCCAGGCCAGCCTGACCTACATAGTGAGACCCTGTATCCAAAAAACAAACAAATAAATAAACAAACAAAACCTTAGGAGTCAAGGAATTTATAATGCAGCTAATTGTCCTGAAAAAGAGAGGTTTTAAAAAATGGATTGCATCAGTGAAGGTTTACTTAACAAACTGATTTATCAAAATAGTGACACAACATGTAGCTGTTGAGAACAATTCATACTGATGTGAAACATATTCACAATTTATTGTTTTGAACAAAAACAGGTTAGAAAAACACTATGCATAGTATGATTACATTATGCCTAAATTGCTTAATTTATTAAGTGAACTGATTAATCAATTATGCATGCATATATGTGTATCTCTGTGCTCAGAAAAGATTTCAAAACAGACACTAAAAATCTTAACAGACGTAATCTCTAAGAATCAGTGTCCAAATGATTTTTCCTTTTTCCTTACATCTTTCATTGATACATAATTTTTTTCCATGAGCATGTCTTTATTTTAAATAATCTATTTCTGCTTGTATTTAGGGAATAAGTACATTTTCACACACCAGATTTCTACTGTAACAAATGCCATAAGATTGATCCTACAAGTTAAAAATCCAGAAGGCTATGCTGTCTCTCCCACAGAATCTTTTAATGGTAGGCTCACTCCATTTTGTCGACCATGTTTAGTTCACTAAACAGAAAAATGCAAAGCAAGGGCATGGGGGAAGTCACTAAATAGGAAAACCCTGCTGTAACTCTTGAAGTAGAACCAATAGAAATCACTTACGTAAAACTTGAGATTTGTTATTGCAGTACTAGTTAATTTCTTCCCATTAGTTGTACAGTAGGCCACACAAAGTACAAGGGAAAGAAAGAGAAGCATCTGGACTTTATCCAGATGATCACTGCCCCTCCCCTTTGCCCCCAGAGCACAGGTATAGCTGGTCCCATCTGAAAACAGGGCAGGGGAGATGGAAGCCAGCACCGTCTGTGTGCAATGCACACGGAGGATGCTAGGTCCTTTCAGTTACCCACTCTCAGAGGATGAAGATCCACGTAAGTCCATCTTCCAGCCAACTCACACTAAAATATTTTCTAAATAGAGTCATCCCTTCCCTTCCTTGAGAAGAGAAGCCTACTGATCATGTTTGCTTTTCTTGATAGCCACGTCACCGCTATGAGTGTGCATTACCCCCAGAGTGTGTGCTATCACTGGACAGTTGCCCTTCACTTGTCCCTGGAGTGGAGGCCATCAGCTATACATATGCAGCAGGCATACCTAAACAAGGCCTGCTGTCCTCCCTTTTGCTTTACAGCTTCTAAGGCATGAAGAGTGTAAGCAACTCCATTTGCTGAGAACTGCAGTTAACTAAAGCCAGCAGAGCTCTGAGGAATAAGCCAGGAATAAAGCACATCAAGAGACTATGAGACAACTATTTGTGTTGAGAGGTCGTTTTCCACCATGGGTATAAGATGCCAGATTGTCAGAGATACCAGAAAAACACAATTCATCTCATATGGGCTAATTTTAGGAATTCACTCTCCCATGAAAGATGGGAAATGAACCCACTATTATTATTACTACTGAAAATTAAAACAAAAGAAAATACAAAATAGCTATATGCCCCCTGCACCCCAAACAGAGTGTCAAACAGGTCATTTCTAGCTCAGCTCCAGAGATTGATCAGAGATCTGGACACTGGCATTAGGACATAGGAAAAAACACATCCACTTCTCTTTTTCTATTCGAAGCCCACACAGTGAAAGTAGGCTGAGCAAGCACTGGACACACACACAAATGTAAGACAGTCTGTTGTGACTACACCCTGCTAATTCTTAAATAACCAGATTCTCCAATAACTCGCTTTGCTTTTTTTATGCTCTCTATTGCCAAGAGGAAAAAACAAGAATCAAAATGCCGAACATCTACAGTTTTAACTTGGCAAGGGTATGATTCAAAGACCTTTCAAATTCTGTTGAATACCTTACACTTGTTACTTCTGATCATATCTGACTTTTCCCAAAGTTAGGTGGAATGAGTACTGACCAGAACTTGCTTTAAAGGAATGTAATGTAACACCATCTTTGTCTGCTAAAGACTTTTATTCAAAGTTTACTTTGTCATAGACAAAGCAACACGAGTAAGAGCATACTGTTTCATCTCAAGAATATGCCATGATTACTGATTAACCTTTTAATTGGCAGTACCTAATGCCAGAGGTACAAATATAGACTTGTTTTCTTAATCTCCTTGTTCTTCAACTCCTTAGCTATCCAACCGTTCCCGCAGCCTATTCTTTTCACATGGTCTCATTTATTCAGTTTCCTTTCTCCCTTAGCAATTCTGATTGTATTCTGTTTGTGACAACAACCACATCTAGCTAGGCAACTCCTTTAAACTTAAACAACAGTCACTTGATTCTATTGTTCAGATTCTGGGTATAACATTGCTGTCTAAGGACTTCATGCATCGTTTACTGAATCCCTACAAGGAGCCAGCATTAGTGTTAATTGCTCAGGACACAGGTAAACAAGTGGCACAAGCTCTCCCCTAGTCAGTACCTAACTTCACCAGCAACTTTGTGTAGTTTAGATCCAAAACTGCCTTATTGGAGAAACTTCTTGTTGTGCTATACAAAGTAGCACCCAACCTGATCTTATCTCCTCAAATATTATCCTTTTGAATTTCCTTTTATTACTCCCTGCAATTGTTTTGTGGGTTGCTTGGCTGATTTATTAATTATCACCCCAGTTGAAAAGTGAACTTGCAATTTGCATTTAATTCACCTACAGGCACGTCGCATCTATACAGTGCCGTCCAGTTTCCCTCTGGAGACTCAGATTCCATGATTTTGGAATAGGGCAGTAAGGATCTCCATGCTTGGGCAAATGTGGGAAGTGTTGGATTTTATACAAACCTAGATCTTTAACTCTCATCTGCCAATCCAAAAGTCTGATGTCCACATCTGCCTCCATCCCATTGAGAAAATAGTTTCCCAGGGGCCCTTCTGTTGGAAGGCTTACATGAAACATGAAAAGTAATTTGGTAATAAAGAATGGTCTGGGCCTACTGGAACCTGTAGGCCATCAGTCAGACTCATACTCAAGAAAAACTTACTGGTAAGGAACCTTTTGGTTGATGACCTACTATAACAAATAAACTATGCAACCAGCAAAAGAAAAAAACAGACATTACCTGGGAACTTTCTCAACGTTTGCACTGAATAAGCATTCAAAGTTAGATAGCAGGAATATAAGTGAATTGAGTGACATAAGTGTACAATAAGGATGAAAGCAAAGGTGGGAAAATGAAAGAGAGAACATAAGTAGAGTATGTGAAAAGATAAAGGTGAAAGGAAAAGAAGGACAGACAGCAAGCAGTGCAAGGAGATGCCAATGAGGTATCTGTCTCTGGAACAAGAGAAAAAGGTTGCTCTGTGAGTTAAACCTAAACAAAAGCCACCAGACAGAGATGTTCTAGTCCTCAGACCTACAAATGCGCTACTGAAACCTAAATGAAGGCAATGGTTTTCAGGAAAAAGAGTGTCACCAGAGCCAGGGATGTCTGTAGGACTCTATACAACTTTCAAGGAGAAAAGTTCTTCATCAAGGTTAGTCTGTTCACATAAGCTGGGATGTCTGTATTGTTCTGTTTAAAAGGCAACTTCTGATTGTAATTGCTAGGTAGGGGATGCTGAAACCCATGCAAATTATTTTTCCTTGATCAAAATAAATACCTTGGCATTCTATTTTTTCTTCCTTATTACAGTGCTGGGTGGGGGTACATTTTGGCATTTACAAAGATTCTTACAATGTATCGAATATATCATACTTGAATTCACCCTCTCTACTACTCTCCTTTATCCCCACTTCTCTGATTCCTAGAACAGTTTCAACAGGTATCATTTTTACATTTACATACATGTGTACACATTATTTGCACCATATTCATCCTCCTACCCCCTTTCCCTGCCAACTCCCTCAACCCACTGCTGCCACACACCCCGCAGGACCTGTTTTGCCCTCCTGTTCTCCAAATTTGCAGAATACCTTGGCATTCTTTCTAATTGAACACACACACACACACACACACACACACACACACACACACTCATACACTTACCACTGAGGGAGAGGACAGGGCAAAGCGAGAAAGGGAGGAAGGAAAGAAGAAATTAGTTCTAACCCCATTTCTTACATTTTTCCCCGTCACTGTTACTACCTGGTGACCTCATCTGCCACCTATTCTGCAAAGCATTCCTCAGTCTCTCTCCCCTTGTTTGAATCAAACACACTCATTCTACATTCACACAGCACTCTTCACACAGTGAAACCAGAGACCATTGTGGGTCCCTTATGTGGTCAGCTAACTGGAAAGCACCTCACCGCAGAAACACTGCCACAGTCACCTTGGATCTCTCAACCCTGATCTGGCTGTGTGCTTAGTAGTTGCTGTGTTTTCAGGGATGCAGGAAAGGAAAGCTGAAATGGCAGAGATAAGAAACACAGACAATGGGAAATGAAGTGTGTTCCTTTCAGGTTTTCACCTAGAAGGACTCGTTCCAATGGACCATTTTGAGACAAAACATTTCTTGAGCAACTGACCCTGATCACTTCTTGGTGTCATCAAGGCCACAGCACCAGAGGAGAACCACCTGATGCATTTACTCGGGAATTCAAAACACATTTTGTTATGAGCACACTGGTACATATATATGGCTTGCACATCTCTCAGAAAAGTCTATTTCACCCACAACTGAGAGCAAGTTGATTTGCAGTGCTTTTTGTCATTAATTTATTCTTGGCTATTTATATCCTTTTAACCCTTGCTAATATTTAGGGAAACTTCCAACAGTCTTCTCCCAAACTATGAGCCTCATCTTGCATAAGATCCTAGTAGTTCCTGCAAGAAGTGCCTCTGGTTATTTTAGTTGTTTCTTCAAGACCCTTAAGTCCTCTCCCACCACTTCAGTTACTCTGGATACCTGTGTATTTGAAAAAAGCTAAATTAAATCTTAAAACATATAATCGGTGACTCTCTTTATCCTGTATAAAATACACACACACACACTTTAAATGCATATGTTTGTTTTATGATACATACAAATAAATGTACAATTCAGAGTTAATAAAATAGTGTTATACCCACTAGAGAAAGACTAATATTCCAGGCCCTTGGGTGGAAACCTGTTCCATACTAAGACATTGTTTCTACTGAAAATTAGGTTGAACTTAGTTTCTATCACTTCATTGTCCTGGAAAGCATACAGCAAGCTTAAATGCGCTAGCAGTGTTGTACTGCCAAAGCATCACAGTCCCTGTGAGAAAGGAAGATCACTGCTCCAGTCTGTGTTGTTAGCCATAAAACAGGTCCCTCAGCACCTCGGAACACAGAAATTAAATGCTAATATGCTTCTTTCTCTTCTTTCTTCACATAATCATCACCATGGTTATCAATCTCTGTAATAAATGTTTGGGAAGTCAACATGGTGTAAGAGACAATTCCTCCATGTGTTTGCCCTTAGTCAGGCAAAACAGACTCATGTGTAAAAATAACTGTTGCAGGTTGGGGAAACTGAAGAATGATGCAGAAATGGGTCATGAAGGAAAAACAGGAAGTAAATTATTAGAGAAGAAAACTATTTATAATTTGTCCCCATCCCTTGACCAAACCTACAACATACAAATAGACAAAAACACCTTCAAGGTCAGGCACCATACATGCACTCTTATAATGACAAGCTGGGACAGTTTACAAGTCACATTTCACCCAATGAACTGTAGACTATGTTATCCCAGGGCTCTTCCTCTTATTTTAAAGGGTTCTTATGACTTGGAACTTAAGAGATCAAGGCTCTTTTTCAAGTTCCCATTTATCCACACTATGCTGTCCACATTGGCCTTGAACTCCTGGTCTCAAGTGATCCTCCTGATTCAGCCTCCCAGGTGCTAGGACTACAGGTGCTATGTGCCAACACACCTTGCTCTGAGCCATATTTCATCATGGTTTGAAAGAATTCTCTGTTGAAAAAGTTACTTTTACTAGTACTTGATTTACTAACATTTGATTATTTTACTAGTAATCAAATATGGTTAATAAGTCAATGTGTGCATAAATATTTCATAAACTGTTAAGAAAGAAGACATTTCTAAATCGCATAAATAATACAGATGCTGAGAAAGATAACTCAAAGTTTGGAGGAATCTCTGAATTAAAGATTGCCTGCCTTGGTCCAGATATAGGACAAATCAAGCACTCTAGCTTCAATGAAGGGAGCCTAGGATCTCTCTCACACTGTGGAGCTAAAGACATCTTGTTATTCAAATACCAGAAAGCTCATCCTCTTATCCCTTAGACCTCTTTTCCCACAGGAAAAGTATTAAAGCTTCCTCTCTCAACATACTGCTTTGCATTTTCCTGGAACAACTGTGTTTATTATTGTGTACAATGACTAATTTGGTATTTTTACCTACTGATATAGACATCCTGGAGGATTTACTAGTTAGGTAAACTTGGGTAATACCCTCTAAGCCTCGTTTCTCCATCTGTAAAACAGAGACAACAAATCCCTCTCTGGGGCTGGTATGACTGAGGGAGAGGACGCCTTCTGTGTGGCGTCTGGCTTTGGGTCATCATCACAGTCTTGATGGAGACTGAGAGCTTTCACTACCATTCCAGGAAAGCCTACTGTGGCATGATATTTTGGAAACCCAGAACAGTTTGTCAGAGGGGCAATATGACACAGTGCTTTCACAGGTCAGCCTCTATAGCCAGGCTGCTGGGTTCAAATCCTGGGTCTGTTACTGGCTTGTGAGTAACTTTGACCAATGTTTGGTTAAACCTACATCAGTAACCCATCTGTGCCTTAGTTACTTTATGTGTCACATGGGTTAATAAGGATACCCACCCACTGTAGTGGTTGTAGGGTTGCATAATGACTTCTTATACAAGGCCGTGTTTTGCTGTTGATCCTGCTCCCCAGCCTTAAAGAAGTCAGAATCAAACTTGAAAGGCTGGAAAAATACTAAGAAACCAGAGCTATCTGAGTTGCAGAAACTAGCTGCTGTTTTCTACGGAATCACAAGGAAATAAATCTATGAGTTTAGAACCTGGCTGCATGAGTGAAAAAGCCGTGAGTGTCAGAAGCAGTATGCTGAGGTCTACCCACTCAGCGTGCCTCTGTCACAGCACCGGCAATGCTGGAGATGGTTTCTTAATGTCTTTCTGTCAACTCAATCAGGTATATCTTAAGGACTGGGACTATCTATTGCCAATTTACTCTCATATCCTCAGTGTTTGGCATATGCCTGTCATAGAGCAGGCACTTGATCAATATTTATTCATGAGTGAACGACCAGGTGAGTGAACAAATGAATGGTCATGTAGCTACTTGCCCAAGTGTGAGAAAACTTTTGAACACTCACAGAGCAGCAGAATTCACACCTTGGGTAACCAGGAGGAGCCAAAGGCAAATCAGAAGGTAGATGAACAGGAGTGGCTCTACCGCCAAAGCAACATTTAATGCTGTCAGTCTTTTTCATTGAGATATCATGGTGGATGCTACTGGTACTGCTTAAATTTTAGGGTATTTATTTGTTTTCTATGTGAATAAAAATAAATCTTAATAAAAATGGATAAGAAAAAAACCAGGAGTACCATTCCTATAACCTGGAATATCATTTTATAGCTGCTATAGGTCTATTTTTACTGAACCGAGGTTTTATTAGGAATCATTTTGTTTGCTTGGCAATTCTAGTTACTACAGACAGAACAAAGGTATTTCCTGGGTCTTTTTCAAGATTGTTTTGCTTTTTGCAGATGATACACACTCAGGCAACTAAACTATTTAATGTTTATACCTCGGTCAAATGAAATCAAGTAGTTGTTGCCACTGGAAAGGAGGACTGAAATAAGAATTGTGAGAACAAGGTACAGAAACAGGAGAGTAGTTGGTACAGATTTCAAGCAAGCTCGCCTTTCTTTTCTTTACCACTTCTTACCTGAGCCATCGTAAAACCAAAGAGGATATGGGTTCTGCCTTTGTGTAGAAGTTATATTCCTTTTTGTATAAAAATGGGTGAGAAGAATGCTATTTGGAGCTGGAAGAAAAATGATGTGATTGAAAAATGATATCCTTAGTACACACATAGCTCAGTACTGAGACACCCATTGGTAAAATATCGTCCTTGTATGGTTAGACTACATGACTTTCAGGGTCCCTACTTGTGTCATATAACATGATTTTAAAAGTCTCTTAGAACACCAGAGCTCTGCAAAACACAGGTTGTTGCATGTAGGGGGCATGAAGAGCTCAGGCCAATGCCTGGAGATACAGATTGCACTCACCTGTTGCCAGAGCAGGCTCTGAAGGGTAGGTGACAGATGGGATTCTTAGGAGAGGAGGTGTCTGAAGGGGAAGATAACTGCTGCCCACAGCCCTGTGCCTTTCAGCATGATAGTCTAGTCATTATCCTTTTAGCATGGATGTTGAGCAACCTGTGCCAGTCAGTGCTGACGCCTGGATCTATTGCACTGGACACTCCACCATCTTCTCATAATCCCATTCACAGTTACTCAGAATCTGTGCTGGTATATGGGTTACATGGTTTGAGTTACAGTGAGCAGTATGACTGTCTGCCCAGCTGTCCAGGTCAGACATCCTTGCCCACCACCCCACAGTAAGCAATCATCAAGCTTTCTGTCAAGTTTGCCTCCTTAATTCTTCTCCAATCCACTCATTTCTTTGTAACTACCCTATTCCTCCGATGGTGGTTACATCAGGGCCACCATCAAATCTACTCAGAATTTCTTAAATAGCCCTCCAAATGGTCTTCCTGCCATTTGAAATGTAGTCAGCAATCTTCATAAGAATCAAGTCTGAAAAAGACCTCTCAGCTTAAAAGTCTCTGGATAAGACCCAAAGTCTACAACCTGACAGGCAGGCAGTGTTCACGAACTCTTTCCCTAGTTTGCCGGCCAGCTTTTTCGCTCCTCTGATCAAGCCCTCTTTTGATGACTTATTCCTGTCTTCTGTGTTATCTGCAGTGCCCTGAACTGGCCATTCTGTCTTTCATCTCTAGGTCTTTTTGTCTGTGCAGCTCCCTCTGCCTTCAATATGCTTTATGGGTCCACAACTAGTTCCTTACATAACTCAAGAGCTTGTAGCACCTGAGTTAATTAAGATAATAATTTACACTTATTGTGCAGGGGTCCATTCTAAAGAGTCTTTTATGCTTAGTCACTTAATTCTTACCCTTTGAGGTAGGTAATAGTTATGTTCCCCTGTTACAGAAAAGGAAGCTGAGGCCATTGAGATGTCACTTGGTCTGAGAAGCTTTCATGATTTCTTAAAGCTGGGGAACCTTATACTTACACTTAGAATCCCTGTTGATTATACCACTGACAATGATCTGCTTCCTCAATTTTCTGTAGCACAGACAAGTCTTTCTTTTCCTTAACGGAAAAAGACATGTTTGATTTTTGATAGTCTCACAGCATATGCTCAATAAATGTTCGTGAAATTAATAAATGATGAAAATGCTCTGTGGTATCGTTAGGAGCATACTCCAGAACCAATGTGTTTGCATTCAAATCTCAGCTCTACCAATTACTGACTGTGCGACCTTGAACAAATCATTTAACTTCTTTGCCTAAAGTAGGGATAATGGTAATCCATACTTCAGAGAAGAACAAATGAGTAAATATCTGTGACTGCTTAAAGGACTTCCTGGCACATAATAAGGATTATCTAAGTGTTTGCTGTGCTATTGTAAGCATTTAATGATAACGAAGAACCTAAAAGCACTTGCAAAATGAAATGAGTTTCGTTAGCTTAGTTTTACAGGCAAGAGGAATAACAGAGATAAAGTGACAATCCTTAAATATATGCTAGCCATCGAATTAAATATCAACATCCAAAGATTTGTTACAAATATTCAAATGACTAACTGAAGGTTTTCTCACAAAATATCCTATCAGTAAACGTTTAAAACAATAGGAAAAAACTAGCAGATGAATGAATAGACTCCTAATGAATCCTTAAGAGGCAATGATCTGGAAGTACCATTCACAGAGAGCACATCACTTACTCATTATATGAAGTATAAACTCCTATACACAAGGACCAATTGATAAGAAAGTTATAAGGAAATGTTTCCTTAACTTTGTGAGAATGTTTAGGACCAAAGAAATTTCATTTACTAACAATGAAAAAATTGCATCCTCAGACCTTGACAGGGGGCTTAATTGTGTAACTTCAAAATAAAGCAGATGACTCATTAAAACAATAATTAGGTTTAAGAAAATATATAACCAAAGGAGTTTACAGTGTGCCAGGAGTTTGTGGAGTAATTAAGTATTGCATCCCTTGTGGGGACACTATCTTCTGGGCAAAGATTACTGGAAGCAAGACCATATTTCCTGAAAACACTGGCTGGTTTTCACCAAAGAAGACATAGAAATATTAAAGAGTTTTATTCAGAATCGACTTCTACTATTGAATCCAACACCATCAGCCTTATGTCTGTGACACATTTAAATGCTCCTCGGAATTAACTTATGAAGAAACAATAACTGGAACTTTTACTGCATATGGTCCAGGTCCCTCAGTTCTGAACAGTTGTCCTCCTTTGGCAATACTTGGCAATGAAAGGAATAAAGTGTTCACTGAGGTTTACATCTTTCCTTTCTAGATCATAGATCAAAACTGAATTCCTGAAATCTCCTTTCCCATTTTTGTGATCTATATTAGGTCCTACTTAAAATATTAATATAATCATGAAATTACTTATCTAAGAGATTTATAAGGACAACCAGTGACCCTTATGACATACTGTGTTTCTTTTGCTCACTAATGTAATCAAAACATTTTGAAACAACAAAAGCCCATTAAAACTGAAACACATGAGTGTTTTTGGATTTCACTGAAGTGAGGATTGTCTTTTAGTGAAAAAGCAAAATGGATGAAGCACCCCCATGAGATTCTAAGAAATTCCCATTGATCAGTCTCCAAGCTCCCATTTCTGCAATATTCAGGTTATTTAATGTACACAGCTTTGTGTTTGGGGACAGATACAAGTTAAAGATCCCCCCTACCTCCCGTGGTAACTACTGCTATCTGCACACCATTCTCTAATCAGTCTCCCACACATGCACACATCCTCCATCCACATGGCTCCACAGGTGAGAGAAATGGGATTGTATTCCTGACCAAAACTGATTTCTTCAAAGCAGACTGAACTAATCAAACTCCCATTCCTAGACCCCAGCTTCTGGAATAATATAAGGGTGGATATCTGATTCTAGGCTTGACAATCTGAGTCCTTTCCTAGAAAAAAGAGAGAGACCCTGTGCATGTGGGGCTATGGGCTGACATGTTTTACACAATGTAAACAGAAGTGGTGGAAACAAGGAAGAATAAAATACACACACAGAGAGAAGCTCAGATAAGATGTGAATAGAGGGGTGACTTTGATCAAAGTATCTTATATGCATGTGTGGAAATGTTGCAATAAAATCCCTTTGTATAATTAATGTATGTTAATAAAATGAAAAGGTAAAGTCTATTTGAAAGTAAATAAAAATTAAAAAGTGACTTAAAAGAAAGAGAAGTGAATAGAACGAACTTCTGAATAACACAAGGCTTTCCCACCCCTATTCTAGGCTGTTCCTTAGCATGGTAATCTCCACACCCTTAAATTGCATGAGGCATTGCTGTTTCTCTCCTTATTCACTTCAGCAGACATGAGTTGGTTTCTATTTTTGTAATCAGAAGCACAGTTAACACATAAATGGTACTCTACATTTAAGTATAGGGCCAAACCTGAAGTAGTTTCTTTCAGATATGTCATACCACCACCATCAAATCAATTGTTTGCTGTAATCTTAGAGTCCCAAACAAAAGTTAACTGGTCAAAGGCCAGAAAGTTCCCAGAGTTTGAAAAAAACAAATAAATTCATATTATATGGTTATGCAAACAATTTTAATGCTGTAAATGACCTAGCAGACAGGATTTTCCTTACACTTCCTTTAGCTTCATAAATTAGTGAGTGTTTCTGAAGAGATGTTTTAAAAGCAATGCACTTAAGTTGATTAGTTTTCATTTTCACAGTACTAGTGTAAATTATAAACCTCATCAGCTTATTCACAGCACTCTTTAAAAACTGTCCTCCTCAAAAATTATCTATTAAAGTACTTATGAGCAAGCACATATTTTTTTATGTAGGTAAATGAGGGTAGGAATTGGAAGTTGCTTTTAGAAGCAGAAGATAATAATAACAGTCCTATGTTTGAATTTCAAGTTCAATATCACACTTGGCATGGATTTCAAAGTCTTCCAGGGGTGCTGTTTTGTTCACAAGGAGGTTTTTCTTGTTTGAGCCCTCTTGCATAAGACTCTTGGAGAAGAGCAAAGAAAAAAAAAGCCTTCTACATGTTGAAACACAGAGGAATTAGTGTGCAGGAAGCAAAAACCACTCAATAAGCAATGCTTTTGTCTGCTTAGGCCTTCTATCAAGGCAATTTCATCCTTCCTTCAAATAGGAGGCTTAAAAAAATGGGGACCAAATGCTGAGGAGAGAGTGAACTCCTGACTTGGTCTTCACACTGCTAAAAGCCAGTCAAGCCTTCGCGGGTGACAGGGCTGAGCCACAAGTCCAGTGTTGTGGAGGCTCTGGCATGTGGGAAATTCTAACTTCTGACTTTAACTCCACATTTGAAACTGCCTCTTTTCTTTCACCTCACCCTCTTTTTCCCACACAGTCATTCCTGCTGCTTTCAACCTATGCTGGAATCTCTGAGTAAGTGGTAACTGTCCTTAGACACAGGGCTGGTAAGTAGAAGTTTCTCTGTGATCAGCTTTCAATTAATTTCACTTTCAACTGTGATCTCTTCTCTCCAGTGGTATTCGAATACACTTACTAATGGATGAGGCTCTTATGAAGAGATGAAATCAGAAGAGGGACCCATCAGTCAAAAGAGGGTCCCACCCTTCTATGCTGGGGGTGCAGTGGCCTGTTTTACCCTGGCATAAACTACACAACATGTACTCTGGCTAGGGATGGAAGATGTGCTATGTCATCAGCTGGATGTCTGCAGAGACTCACTGATGATTTCAGTGGTTAAAATCCTGCTGTATACTAACAGTATCACTCTTCTAAAGAGACATGGGCAATTCGTGTCACCTAAACATGGCATTCTGCAAAGAAAATAAGTTGCCTATTTTCCTTCAAAAGTCAATTAGCAGAGGCCACTATGGGAAGAGGACCAAGAAGTAGTGAAGAGGTCTGGGAGAGATGAACCAACGTGGATTGCAATACACAAGCGCACGGAAGCAATGCTAGGAACTAGCAAAAACCCTATGTCTTATTATCTCTTAAGTTTTCTCTTCAACGAAATCAGAGAAGAGGGTGGAACAGGTTCTGCCTGGAAGTGGCGGGGGGGAAGGTACAAACAATGTACACACATGTAAGTAAATGTAAAAACGATAAAATAAAAGGAAAAAGGAAGAAAGAGAAAAAAAAAGTCAATGAAGCTTTGGGGCTATTTCTGGAACCCGCCCAACCAGCTCCTTCTTCAGGTCTGTTGCTATTGTCAGCTCTGCCTAGAGCTTTCCAGAGAACCTCAGTGGGCTCAGTTTTCACTCGTTTAGGTTCTGTTAAAGGTCACAGCAGCAGAGAAGCCTTCCAGGACCACCCAGTCTTGGGGTAGCTTCCCCTCCCCGACCTGTCCCTGCCACCCTAAGCCCTTTCTTTGTTTAATTTTTCATTGGAGGTCTTAACAGTACTTGTGGTCACATTCTAATTTATTTGTTTATGGCTCAGTCACACTAAAATGCAAGCTCATGAAGCAGGGACTTTGTTTATCACTGTTCCCAGGGTGTAAGCAGGGCCTGGTCCATAGCTGCCCTCAGTAAATGTTGCTCAAATGAATGGATAGGAATGGAGGCTGAGGATCTTAATTTCTAGCTTAACATCTGTTCACCTCCCTGTCAGCTTTAATTTACTTCTCTGTGCTTCCTGTCCTTTTTTCTTTTCTTTCTGGCAAGGGCGATAGATGGATAGCTCTTACCCTTTCAAATATCTTATGCTGAAACAGAAATGTTTCACCTAAAGGTATGAGAATTATAAAAGCCTGCTGTTGTCAGAGAGCATAAGAAGATTTGCAGCACTGTTTGTGGAAGTACTGTTTGATGGAAGGGGTCACTGGAAGACAATTCAGAAATATCTAACCAAATCTTAGAACAGGCATTTCTTAACCTCAAATCATAATCTTAACCCTCAAATTATAGAGTCCATGGAAATAGTCCAAGAATGTTTGAAGGTGTATGTATATATGAGGAGCTCACTGCAGCGTCATTTTAATGGTGGAAAATTAGAAATAGCTCATAAAATATCAACAATTCACTGTGAAATGCAATATAATCTTAGAGTCACTGCAGAGAATTATATATATGTGTCTATAGTGACGTGAAAAATATTACTCTCTTGTCAAGTAAAAACAGCAAGATGAAAAGTTATTTATTGTGAATACTATGCATTTCTAACCAAAAATGATTACTACGTAGTATATAACACACACACACACACACACACACACACACACACACACACACACACATTTATTATTCGTAGGCAAAGTGTCTACAAGATCACACATCAAACTGCTAACAGGGGTTCT
Organism: Castor canadensis; assembly: GCF_047511655.1. Classification (NCBI taxonomy): domain Eukaryota; kingdom Metazoa; phylum Chordata; class Mammalia; order Rodentia; family Castoridae; genus Castor; species Castor canadensis. The sequence continues at coordinate 91,078,163 of NC_133392.1, read as the reverse complement.
GAAGTCTCTAAAGAGAGAACTAGAAATGGCTTCCATGTTCTAAACCATACATTTTGTAATATGTAATTTTAGCAATAAGCAAATTATATTTGTAAGAACAAAAACAAGATGCTAAAGATGCTTACTTTACTCTGGAGCCAAAGTAATTTAATTTTTATAAAACTATTTAAATTCTGAGCCCTCATTCCAATGTTTAGATTAACACATTCTGTCACTTCTGTAGGCTTTATTTATTTCTGACCCATAAAACAAGGCTAGGGATACTTGTCCCGTCTACTGCTCAGGGTTATTGAGTGACTAAATCAAATCCACAGGAAACATTTTTAAATCACTAAGTAAATTCTTAGTAGCCCTTATGTATATTGTTTAAGCTTTTAGTCAACTTATATTTCATTTACTCTTAAGAAAACACTCTTTGTGTTATGACTTTTACAGATGAGGAGACTGTGGTGTGGAGAAATCAAATTTCTTCCCTGGAATGCAGAATTAGAATCAAACACTATGACTTTAAAACTGCTAAAACTATTTCACACACTGCCTAGGGAGCAGGCAGGTGAAAAGATCCTGGAAGCTAGAAATCTATCCAAGACAAAAGGGTCTAGGATCATAGTCAGAGACAGTTATAAACTAAACTAAACTGAACTATAAAATAAAACGGCAGTGAAAAAAAGTGTGTTTCTTATCTTGCAAAGTGCATTGATCTATTATTATCTAAACCAATTAATCATTTAATGAGGTACTGATGCTATGCACGTAGGCCCCCAAACTCAGAAACCTCTTCATAATATTCAAGATTTTTTTTAAAAAATGGAGAGAAATGTAGGCTTTGATAAAACAAACACTGGAGGAAAAATAAGACTTAGAAAAAAAAAGCAGGGGCAATGAATGTGCCAAGCTGTAGAAGGAATACTTTTTCCACTGGGAAATTGATGAAAGTTTGTTTGTGACAGGAATAATACCATCACATACAAACAAACAAGGTATACAAACATGGGGATCGGACATCATGGTCTGCCAGTTCCAGAGAGCCACCATCCTAAATTATTACTCCTAGCAAGGCTTCAAGTAAGAGGGCTCATTTCTAAGTAGGTGGGTGGACACCAATTCCCTCGGCCCCAGGCAAGCAGCCAAGTTTAGTTCAGTATTGCAAAGGTCTATCAAATGCCCAATAGCACAGTTTCAGGAAATAATAGAGCAATTCAACATAGGAAGTTTACTTATCATAAGACATTGTCAAGAAGACTTGCCAGACTAATTTTCCTAGATGTTAAAAAAGGTGTCTTAAAGATGTTTCAGCCTTGTAAGAGGCCAGTAGAGAAGTACTAGTCACATTGTTCCCAACCAAGATTAGAAATGCTCTAATTTGCATTCACTCAAATATTCCACTCTTCTCAGAGAGAGTCTTAACACACAAAATGCAGGACCTCATGATTTTTACTTTCCTGGTGCTACAGTGACAGGCTCCTGTGCTCAATTCAGACATGCTAGTGACTTGCCACTTGAAACTAGCAAACCTTGTCATTGTTTTAATTCTAGAAGCCCATTATTGGTTCTCACTTATCTCTCAGCTTTTCTTTGTGCCTTTTCCACATGAAGCATTCTCTAAAATATTTTCAGGCAAGACTTCCTGCCATGCTTCCCCAAGAGTGCTGTAATACCGAAGCACATTTGCAGGTTGCTGTAAGAGGTCAGCGAGAAGTCCCCTGGTATTCGTAGCTTGAGTAATACTGTTTTCTCCTTCAGACCATGCCATTAAATTGTCTTCATTACCCACAAAGGGGTTATTTGTGTCAGAGTAAATGAGATCAGATACAAATTCAAACTGGCTAATTTCAACCTAACAAAATAGTGTATTCCTAATAACTAAAAGACCAGACATGACAAAAAATTGGAAACTCTTTTAAACGATATATAGGTAGAAGAGAATAAATGTTTTAAAAATGGATCCTACCAGAAAAAAATGAAGGTGTGGGTGGTATAGGGATGTGTGTGTTCCTACCCTGTAGTTTAATCTCCTAGACATTAGGGTTGAGGAGTACTTCCTGAGGTTTTAATAGAATGTATATTTTATGCTCCCTAGTGATATAAGAGATTTCACTTTAGGTTTCTTTTTAGTATTAGGCTTCTTCCATCTCTAAAACACCATTGTCTTTGTTTTTCCCATTAATCAAATTTAAAATTCCGAAACTGGATTCATCCATCTGCTGCTCAATGCCCAATGTATCTCCATTTTCTGAGCCTTCTGTCATTTTAGTGCCTTTTAGATCCATTCTTCCTTTTCCTTTCTCACTGCCACTGCAGTGACCCCTGCCTCTGAAATGTCCCTGCTTGGGATGAGGGCATTAAGAATACCTTGGTCATTTCTCCAAAATCTGCATGTCCAGACCCTGATGTGTGTGTATGTGTGTGTGTGTGTGTGTGTGTGTGCCCCTAAGTTGAAAATCTTGCCTCTTGACACAAAGGGCCACACCACCTCCTGGGACCACATTTCTATAATGAATTGAGTAGGTCCTGTTTGAACGAACCTCCAAACCCAAGCACTTGGAGCCTACCCGAGCCCATCAGCAGGCCCTCCCTCTGATCAAGAGAATTCTGAAAAGCCTGGCTCTCAGATGGGCCTGATGACTAGCACCTGAATGTCTACCTTTTATCCTAGTTCCTCTAATTATCATCTCCAGATAACCTGACTCGTACTCCAGATCTGCTCTTGCTGGGGCTCTCCCAACTCCCATTGGTCTTCAGGGACACACTGTCCCTTCCAGAGAAGGTTTCCACTTGTCCTGATTCCCAAACTTGTCCACATCAATAGCCAGGTCCCTTTACCTGCTGTCAGCCTTCCCTGGCCCTGACTTCTGACAGGTGATCTCCAAGTGCACCGAAGCACCTGTATGGTAAGAAGTAGTATCTGTTATCCTCAACCCTTCCTTGGTGGTCCCTGAACATATTCTGGGGCCCATGCTGTTGTACCCCATCATCCAGGAGCTGTTGCTATGTGTTAATTTGTCCGCAACATTCTCTCAACACTGCCTTGAACAGCAGGCACAGCCTTTGGGAGTCTGCCCTCGGACAGTCAGTCTCTCCCCTCCACTGAATCATCCAGCATCCTGAGCCACAGCCTGCCAGCAACTTCAGCCTTTCACCTGCTTCAGAGCTCACACAGTGGCAGCCAGAGAGGGCATGTGTCTACCTGGAGGAGGCCAGCCTCCATTTGTATTACTTTGAATTACTTCCTTAAATGTAGGCCTTGCCATCACTGTATGACCCTTTCCTGATCTGAGATGTTAGAGCAACTTCACTAACAGGTCCACAGGAAGTCCTGGATTTAACATTTATACTATAAGCCTTGTCTTGGACTAGACAGACAGTCTTAGGACAAATACTGAGGGGAACAGACTGTCTTCTGATTCATTGCTAAAAACAGTTCTGAAAGCTCAGGCTCGTAGCAACTCTAAGTGGAGCCCCTGGACTCGCCAGTTGCTAAGATAACATGCAAGAGGTATTGGCCACACAGTGTCAGGCTTCCTCTTGTTAGTGCTTGAGGCTGGTAATAAATACCAGTCCAAAAGAAGACAAGGAGACTCTAAGAAAACACTTTTTTAAATAAAGGAGGCTGGTCATGAGATAACACAAGCAGTTAATCCTCCTGATCCTGTAGACACTAATTTAAGGCGATCAAAGTCTCCCCAAGTGCCCTGGATCTTAGTAGGGTGGGTCCTAACTGTGTGGATGCCTGTCTCCTGCCCCACCCACTTCTTCTCCTTTCTGCAAGGCCTTACCCTCTCCTCCCCACTTGCTCCATAGAGATTTGGCTTATGGCCTACCTCTCTGGGGAGGTCTTCATGGACCACCCAACCCCACAGTATTCTTTTACTTTGACCCCCTTATTCAGCCATATATATATATATGCCTTTTTTGTATAGGCTTCTCATTTCCTCAGCTAAGTCCAAAAGTACAGTTCCCTATAAGCCAGACATATGAAAAGCTACATGAAGTAGATCTGTCTTGGTGTACCTGTTTCTCACATGTCACAACTGTTGACTCTCCTGACAACTATAAAACACTACAGCAAACCAATGCAAAGTGTCTCAGAGAAGGGACCATGTCTTAGTGTTACTACACTGAGGCAAACCTGGTAGGTAGCCCATACACATTCATGATTAGAAAATTCAAAAAACAGAAATCTCTTTTTGTTGAGAAAATACAAAGAAGGAACTTAGGCCCACTAAGGGGATTTACCACTGTTGGGTGGTAAATCCTTGGACTTGATGAAAACAAACAGCTAACACTTGTTGTGCATTGCTGTTACTCAGGTACCCAGGACAGGTCTCTTTTTCCAAGGCAAGAGAATGGAACCAGCTAGAAGATGGTGAGAAGTGCCTCAACTGGAAGGACAACTGACAGAGTAGGAGGGAAGGGCCTTTGGTGTCCCGATCCAGTCCTTCCTGGTTCTCCTTCTCTTTACCACAAGTTTCCACATTGATCTCTAAGTCTGTGAAAAGATGTGATTACAGCAAACACCTCCCACTCCAGCACCTTCACCTTAGCATAGCAGTACTTAGTTGAAATCTTCAAAAAGTAAAATGTTATCATGAGTTTGATAAAATTCGACCATGAGTCAACACACACCATAATGCTCCAGGTGTTAAATTAACCTGGTAGTGTGACACCTGAGTAACAGATAATAGCCACATTCTCCTCTCCAAGAAATCAAGGCTCCAAGATTGGATACTGCTGAGTTCTGGAACTCTGAACCTTCCAGGAGGTCAGGTGTAGGTAGGAGGGTTGGATATAGTTGGGTAATGGGACTTTCCCTGCAAACTTTCTTCTTAAAGAGATCAGATGTGAGAAATGTTTCTGTCCCTTGCACTCAGAAAACAGCCAAAAATTGTTTGTTCCAGCTGAGGAGGAAGGTCTTGGGTTTCTCAAAAACAAAAAAAAGAAACACCAGAATGGAGTTCTGAAGAAGAGTGTGTGAAGGGGGAATAAGGAAGCTGAGTGCACTTAATTTAACAGCACTGAGGGAGTGTGCAAGAAACAGGAGAAAGGCAGAGTGGGGATGATACTGGAAAGAGAGATAATGATTTGGAAAAGTGACTTTGAATGACTGCAAAGGGAGGCATCTGAAACAGTCAATAGGAAGAAAAGGAGCAAGAGTCAGACTTGAGATGATGAAGAGGCAGAAAAAAGAAGGCAAGGCTGTGGTGGTGGAAGTGGCAGTCTGAAGAGGTAGGATGGACTGGCGTACAACAATGGATTTTTCAAAAACCATCTTGAAGCTGTCTTCCTTCCAACATCAAACATATTTGTCTTCTTAATCCTATGCTCCCCCTGAAAAGGGGAGGTGATGTGTCCAACAATATTGTTGGGGCAACAACTGAGAGGCGTTTGTCTTTCTGTACTCACTCATTTGCAGCTTGTCCTAAAGGCAGATGCCCCCTCCTATAAAGCCTTATTGCAGCATCATGAAGCCCATAAGAAAATTTCTACAACAAATTGGTTCTCTGATTATCTGCTTCAAGACCAGAGTGCGGACACCCCTGGACTCTGTAGTAAGTATTGGTGCCTGGATGGCTTTACTCAGAAAAGATTTAGTCTTTCTTATCTGATATGACTTCCTGCATAGTGACAAGGAGCCCCTGGGTGCTAATAGTCTGTTCATTCCATAAGGCAAAGCTTTAGTGGATACTTGATTACTAAAGCACGTGAGGCAGCAGATGCTGAAAGCAGGCCTCTGTGTTGCAGAGGCAGCTGGAAGGCCACAAAAGCTGGAAACGAATGTCTCTGATTTCCCATGGATTCTGGTTATCTTCTGCCGCCTGGTTTTGAAGTGTGTGTGTGCACAGGCACAAATACATGTGTCTTCCTCCCTCCCTCCTTCCCTTTATGCCCTCCCTTCTTTATTTTGAATGGACGAAGACATTTCATTGATGAAACCTGTGGACAACATCAAAAGGCCTAGGTTCTGGTCTCAGTTCTTTTCAGACTCAGGACGAATATCTCAGTTCTAGCAAAGGTGATAAGAGCACTTATGAATGAGGTGCTCTGGAAGGATTTGTCAGCAAGACAGGGACCATTTCTTTTGAGGATGTCTGGCACGTCTATACACAGATGCTGGTGCTGTGTTAAAGGACTCTTACCAAGCCACTGCTTGGTGGTCAAGGTCTCATTTATGTTTTATTTGTAAACATTGCAAAAGTGGAATGAATTTTTAATGCAAAGATCATCTGTCAGAGATAGGAATCACTAGCAGACTTTGTGGGGAGAAGGTAGGTAGTTCACAGAGACCAGTATTGTGAGGGTGAGACTTTTCAGTTTCGTGGTGATGCCATGTTCAGGTTGACTTGGGTCTAGGGACAGAGCTGGTACCATGTCAAGCAGCCTCTGCAAAGCACACCCAGTCAGCTTCCTCTTAGCTTCTCAACCATATTACAAAATCTGACACCATGATGGCGCCAACAGCCGGCAGCTAGTCCCTGTCTCCATTGTGCCTGGTAACACTGCTGGGGATAAAGGGCGTTCTGCTTGAATACAGGACAAAGCTCTTCAAAGTCAAACCAAGGCCTAAGAAAAGCAGCTAACACTTAGTGCCTACTGTGACCAAGCACTACCCTAGCTGCTTTGGGAGTATTAGCTCCCTGAGTCTTCAAAACCTTACCATCCCAAAGGTACTAATATACCCATGTTACAGATAGGGTAATCAAGTCACAAAGAGACTAGGTACATTGTTCAGGGTCACACAACTTGATAGTGACAAAGCCAGGATTTAAATCTAATTCACTCCTAGATTCCAAAGTCCTTACTCTACCCATCTGTATTAATAAGCATTCAGTGTGAAGAATATGGAGCTGTCACTCCCCAGGAGATGTCATAATTGTCACTACCACACTTCAAAATCTTTACAACAAACCTGGAGTGAGCTAAATAGGTATAAACTTACCTAGAAATCAAGTGAGATACAAGTTCTAAACTTAAGGACTTGAGGTTACCTCATTCTAATACCCTCTTATTTGCAAAAGGCCACTAATTGACTGGGAAGAGTGGATCCTGGAGCCAATCTGCTTGGGTTTGAAACTCAGCTCTACTATTATTCTTGGGCAAATGCCAAACCTCTATTAGCATCAATTTCTTCAACTGATAATAACATACCTTTTCTCATACGGTTGTCACGAGCACTAAATGAAATAAAACATGCAAATCATTCAGAACCATGAATATTAATATTTTTACCAGTGTGGGTCTATGGGAACTATATGTAAGCCTACTCAAATGTCTTTGTATCTAAAACATCTGCATTGAGCCAACCATGGTGACTCACACTTATACTCCCAGCCACATGGGAGGCAGAGGTGGGAGGAGTGTGGTTCAAGAACAGCCTGAACAAAATGGTTAGTGAGACCCTATCTCAAAATCTAAGTTTGGTTGGGCACCGCTGGCTCACATCTGTAATCCTAGCTACTCGAGAGACTGAGATCTGGAGGATCGAGGGTTGAGGCCAGCCTGGGCAAATAGTTCACAAGGCACCAAGACCCTGTCTCCAAAATAACCAGAGCAAAATGGCATGTCTCAAGCAGTAGAGCACAAAACCCTGAGTTCAAACCCCAACCCCACACACACAAAAAAAAGCCAGGGTCAGGAGCAGTGACTCCTGCCTGTAATCCTAGTTATTTGAAATAGAAAGATCATAGTGCAAGGCCAACCTGGGCAAAAGTTTCAGATAGGGCAAGATCCTATCTGAAAAATAAGTAAAGTGAAAAGGGCTGGAGGCATGGCTCAGGTGGTAGAGCACTGGCTTAGGAAGTTCAAAGTCCAGAGTTCAGAACTTCAGTACAGTGCCTAAAAAGAACAAACAAAATCTGCATTATTTATTATAAAGGTTAAATAAAATGAAATCCTAAAAGCGCACAACATATTGACCTCATCATAAAAGGCTTTTAGGCAAGACGCCTTTCTTTTTTCCTTCCCAAGATGGAACCCTCCCTTACCTTAGCTCCTCATATTGGAAAGTAGGATACCCACCCATTCCCCTGACACTGTCTACCTCACAGGCATGTCCCAGCAGAGCTTCCAAAGACCAAGCTAGAAGTGAGGGAACCAGGTTCTTCTTTGAGTTTCAGCTTTTGAAAAGCCACTAGGCTTCCTTAAATCTCAATTTCCTCATTTATTCATTCTCTCACAATCCCAACAAGCATGTGCCAGACAGGGTGTTGCATGTTGGACATGCAAAGACAGATAAAAAGGGACAGCCCCTGACTTCAAAGTGTACAAACTTTAGTTCAAAATAAAGGCATGCAAACAATTCAGTGCACTGATAGAGCTACAGATAGGATTGAGCAGAGGCCCAAAGGAGGAAGTAATCAGATTTACACAGGTCAAGCAAAGAAAGGTTCAGAAAGTAGGCATTTGAGTTGGGTCTTAGATGGTGAATGTGAGTTTCCTAGGCAGAACCAGGGGAAAGGTGAAATATGGAGTGGTAAGTAATTCATTATAGCTTGACTATAGGGGAAATGGCAGGAAAATAGGGTAGTGATATCTTCTGTACTTACTTTGCAGGGTTTACATGAAATCAAATGAAAGCAATGTAATACAATGGTGAAAAAGACTTAGTATTGCAGAGACACCATGTGTGATTATTTGCAGTGCTCTAGCAAGGCTCTTTCTGGTAATTCATCTTCACCCATTTCCTTCTAGCCCAGGAACTCCAGGCATTGTTTCTTCACTTACCACCACTTTGCCTCTTCCCTCTCTCCTCCAAGAAAAGGAAAAGAGAGATTCAGCATCAATCCAAGTGAAGAAAAGGGAGGATGAAATGAGGACAAAACAACCAGCTCCTCCTGTCAACTATCAAAAAACATTTTCAAAAACCTTAACGAAAATAATGTTTCATATTTTAAGACTTCAGTCCTATTGGCTATGAAAGAAACCTTGATCTTAAGACCATGGCTTTTCAAATGTTCTGGACAATAACCAATGCTGAACGATATATTAAGATCACAATCCAGTACCCACAAACACAGATGAAAGAAAAGACTATGAAATAGTATTTATTCCTATTAAATGCAATGTATACTAACATTTCTTTTTATTTGATACCATTTTTAAATGTGTTGGTTAAAATCTCATGGTAATACTACTCCCTTATTCACCTTCCAGAGTTTCCATTAACCACAGTCAATAGCAATCTGGAAGTTACAAATGGAAAATTTCAGAAATAAGCAATTCTTAAGTTTTATGTTGTGTGCCATTCTGATTAGCATGATAAAATCTCACATTTTCCCACTCCATCCTGCTGGGGACATGAATCATCCCTTTGTCCAGCATATCCAAGCTGTATATGCTACCCTTTCATTAGTCACTTAGCAGTTATCTGGGCAATCAAATCAACTATTATGGTATCACAGTGCTTGCGTTAAAGTAACCCTAAGTTTACTTAAAAGTAGCAGCAATGTGCAAGAGTGGTGATACTGGAAATTTAGATATGGCAAAGACAAGCCAAGAGCTGCTTCTTTTAAGTGAAAAGGTGAATGTTCTCAGCTTGAAGGAAAGAAAAAACTTGCATACAGAGGTCGATAAGTCCTATGATCAGTTGTTGGTGTTAATCTCTAACTCTGCCTAATTTATAAACTAAACTATATTATCAGTGCATACGTTCAGGAAAGAGCACAGTATATGAAAGATTTGGTATATCCCCAGTTTCAGGCATCCATTAGGGTTCTTGAAATGAATCCCCCATGGACAACTGGGGACTACTGTAGCGGTATATATTGTACAGTACAGTACAATTTGAAAACCATCACCCTAACAAAGTCTTCATGGAAGTCTTCAAAAGTATGGTTCACAAATCCCTTCATCCTTTCTTTTCTTTTGCAGTTCAAGACATTGCAAAAGGGAAGAAAGTCAGCCTATTTTCTGATCTCTGTGTGCACGGTTTACATGGTGTGTTTCCTGACCATAAACACAGGCTTTTTTCTGGCTTTGGGTACACACAAAAGTAGGATTTCAAAACTCTGTCTTAGGCAGGGCCTTGGTGACCTTGGGAAAGCAGGATCGTATGTCTCCAATGTCTTTTCAATGAGCTCCAATAAGCAACTTCTTTCACATACAGGGCCCCATCACACATCGCAGCTCAGAGGTGAGCAAGCATTTGCCTTAGGGCTGCTGAAATGAGAACAAGACGCCTACAAGACTTTGCAATCATGCACAGATTTGAAACACACATCACCATCATCACCACCACCTCCCTCAAGGAAAGAGTCTGATTCACATTCTGCTCCATGTACTTTTGTGTTCAACCAAAAGTCCTCATGCTGGGAAGGAACACACAGGCCATCTGGTCTACCTCTCCTCCTCCAAAGAGGACAGCTGACTCAACTTTCCTGGCTTATCGGTGTGCTGCTTGTCTCTGTGTCACAACAAGCATCTGTGCTCCTGGGCCCTTTGTTGCATACTACACACGCTTTAGATGTTTCTACCATCATACTTTGGATTATGCTGTTTTTCCTGGTTAGAATATCTTTTGCTTTTGCCTATGAAATCCCATCTATCCCTTCAGATTACATCCCATGCCTTCAAGAAGCTTCACCAAACTCTGTAGCCCCTGTCCACCCTTTTCTCCTTCCTGAAGTGAGATTAAACTCAATGAATTTATGCAATCACTTGCATCTCAGATGCTATTTAATAGACAGTTAATATGTATTTAACTGACTGGCTTTCTAATATATAAAAGGAGAGTGTTTGTAAGAAATTTTGGGATTTAATCTTATATGACCTTTCCTTGCAAGATATATATGAATAAATCAATACAAACGTTTAGCATATTGTCATAAAGATATTTAAATCATGTGATCATTAAATAAATTAGGTCACGTATGGTGGTGCATGCCATAATTCTAGCTATTTGGGAGGTGAAGATTGGGAGGGTCACTTTTTAAGACCAGCCTGGGCAAAAAATTAGTGAGAACCCATCTCAACCAACAAGCTGAGAATGGTGGTGTGTGCCTGTGGTCCCATATGTATGGAAGGCATAGGTAAGAAAATCATGGCCTGAGGCCAGCCCCAGGTAAAAACAATAAGACTCCTATTCAAAAAATAACAAAAGTGAGTTAGGGCTGGAGGGTATAGTTCAAGTGGTAGAGTGCAAATGCAAGACCCTAAGTTCAAACTCTAGTACTTCCAATACTGCTACTACTAGTAATAATAATAACTTAGTATTAGGCTATTCATTTCCACATACAGAGACATTTCCAGGCACTACAATGATGGTGGATTTCAGCACTGCTAGGTTTTCTAATGTACCGTCATTTGGGAGATGTTTGACTTAGGCAAGCATTGACTTATTGAATTCAATTGAATTATTACATGTATTAGATAGAGCAATGAGGGGCTTCCTCTCTAGGAAGACATTGTGGTAGGTGCTCTCATGGAAGGGGCTCAGTGCTTTGATTCACAAGTGGGGCCAAACCCCAAATTCATGTCATCCAAAGAAATAAGAGTGAGACCTCTTCAAAACTTTACACCATCTAGCTCTTCAGTTTCGTTTCCCCTGTCCCCAAACTTCCTGTCTCCACCAGATCCCTCTGTCTCACCAAGGAGGAACTTGACTAGATCCTCAATACCAAACTGTCTTCCTGCCATTGACCAGTTCCCCAGGGCTGTGTCATCTTCATCCCACAACTTCTCTTCTACTTGGCAATTTCATTGTTTATTCCGTTTTTCTTCTGCCCAATACCACACTTATCAAAACCACACAGCTCATTTACTTTAAACTTCCATAATCATTAATAAAGTTACACATGACACTGATGCTAGAGACTGTGACTACCGCATAGAGTCCTATTCTGCCCATCTGTAAGTACAGATGCCCTTTCTCTCTCCTGCTGTATGCTATATATAATGTACTGAAAAGGAAAGTTTCCTCTTTAAGCAGGTAGGTAATTCCTCAAGACATGTAGCCAAGGAAATGATTATGCCTACAAATTAAGTGGGACACATGGCACAGTTCACCTATAAATGCCCAAATTCACTCTTTACCAAAAATCATCAATAGCCTATCTAGATCAGGAGGGGAAATACTGATGAATGTGAACTTGCCCTTTCTTGTTCTTGTCAAGATGCTAAAAGGAAGGTGAGGTGTTCAAATGAGAAGACTGGACAAATAGAATACCAATAAAAAAATCCAAATAAATAAAAAGTAGCTTCCGAGTTTGGTCTTAAACGTATGTGTCCTGGAGGCCAGTCCCACAGGGTCTTGGCCCCTCCACTAACACAGTAACGACTGGGTATGTTGTTAAACTCCGCCCAGTTTCACCATCCGGTCAGTGGGAATGACAGAAGCACCTACTTCACAGACTTGCCATGAGATTAAACAAGTGAATATTCATAAAAACACTTAGGACAATGTTTGGCAATTGTAGGCACTATATAAATATGCATTAAATAAACCCTTGGTTTGAAATTATTTTAACAGTTGTACTGTGTCTCCGGTCACCTCCAAATCTTATAAGCAATGTAAGGACCTAGAGACATGATGTTTTCTGTCCATACCACATGTGCTCTTCATCCTCCAATATGAACTATCGCTCCAGAATTCATTGTATAGCCACTTCACTTTGGGACTTGACTGAAATATATCCCTGGATCTCTCTCAATAATTGTCCCCCTGTGGTGACCACCACACATGCTGAGAAGACAAGGCATGTGAAACCACAGAAGTTCCTGTTTGCCTACACATCACAAACTCAACCTGTTACCCAGGACTGAACTTGTGAGACAACAGGCCACCTACCATAGTGAAAACAAAATACAGGAAAAGCTACCATACCACGTGTGCCTTCTTGAGACAGGCCTCACTGTGCAAAGCAGAACTCCTCAGGGCTGCCCAAACTGAATTCCCTAAAGTGTCTTCTTCTTTTCTTTCTTCATTTTACTCTAATCAGACTTTCAGCTTGACCAAGTTTGATGCTCTCAAGGTCATCAAAACACTACCACTTTGCTAAATCCAGTAAGACCGAGTCTTAAATCACCTCTCAGGATTATTACCAGTATCGACATTGCTAATATTAGTTGAGCATTCCTAATCTCAAAATCTAAAATCTGAACTGCTCCAAAATCTGAAACTTTTTGATTGTCAACACATAAAAAGTTTGAAACTCTTCTGGTTCCAATCATTTGAGTCTGGGATACTCAATCTGCATTCCCTTCCTTTGGCTGCCTTCTTCTCTTAGCTTCTAGGCCACCCCCCTCCCCATGTTCTGGGGCTCTGGCTCCACCCCTGGGGCTCCCTTGCAGGCTGCTCCTTACTGTGAGGGAGGCTCCTTCCTTGACCCTCTTCTCTTCACATTCACGTGACCTCAAGCAGTCTTGTGCTTTAAAGTACATTTTCTCCCTGCAAAGACTATTGAGTGGATATAAGCACAGCCCCAAATCCTGAATTCCTGATTCACATATCCAACTGTCTATTCTATAAGTTTGGCACTCCACTTGGATGTCTTCATAGGAACCTTTACCACTTCCCTACCTTCCCCTCCTCCTCTCACCTTCCTCAATGGCAAATTCTATCAATTCTATCTTTAAAAAATATTCAGGATCTAACCATCACCTCTAACTGCCCTTTGGCCTCTGTGATTTCTTCAAACACCCTGCTAAGCAATTGTCCTGCTTCCACCCTTGTCCCAAGATAGCATTTTCTTAAAATAGCAGGCAGCGATATAGCAATAAAACGTAAGTCAAATCATGTCATATCCTTGTTCAAAACCTTCCAGGAGCTTCTCATCTCACTCAGAAAAGCCAAAGTCCTTATGACTACCTGGCTTCACATAATCTGAGTGACCTCACTCCTCTCCCTTTGGCTCTCTGACTTCATCTCTCCTACTTTTCTTGCTCACTCTACTCCAGACACATCAGACTCCTTGCTATTCAGTGCTCCTATGCTTATTGCATCTTCTTCCTGGAACTCTTTCCAGATACCCACATGGTTCCTTCCTTCACTACCATTACATCTCTGCTCAAAAGTCATGTATTTTTGCTTAGGTATAAAGCCTTTTTATTTTGTGAAAATCTCCAAGAGTCACAAATTATGACTTATAATTGTAAACAGAAATGGAATGATATAGTACTTAAAAACACTTGAAGATAAATGTAACTTTCCCTTTTATTTTTTTACATTCTTGAGTTTTTTAGTTCAGTTTTTTCATTCACATGGAATACATGTTTTAAAACAAGGGTTAATGTATTTTCAGAATTATTACAAATCTAGGACTATTTTTATGTCAGTTTCACACTGTGAGAGACCATCTTGCATATGATAAAATGCTTTTTTTTAAGTTTTTTTTCTTTTTCCCTTTTTTATTATCAAATTGTTGTTGGGATACATTGTGAGTTTACAAAAGTTCTTGCAATGTCTCATAGTCAAAAGCCATCTTCTAGGTGTCTCACATGAGTTTTTTAAAGTGTAAATTTATTGTTCTAAGGAATTTCATTATGGCATTTCCATATATGTATACAACGTACTTTAATCAAATCCATCCCCTCTATTATACTCTCTTAACCGTTCTACCCTCTTTTAAACATGTTTGTGGGTTTCAATATGCTATCTTCATGTGTACATATGAAGATATATGTATATATCTATATACATATATAAAATCTCACAAGCTATACCTACTTAGCACTCTGTAATTCTCTTCCTTGACTTATTTTTCTATATAAGACTAATCTTGATTTTTATATTTATTTTGCTTACTTCCATTAGAACAGTTATTTTGTCTTCTTCTATTAGAGTATAAGGTACATGCAGGTGGGATTTATGTCTGTTCTTTTCTTTTGTTACATTCTGACTGCCAAGTCAGTGCCCTGCACACAGCAATGTTCAAAAAAGATTGCTGAATGGGTGGAAATAACGGCTCACTTAGCTTCTCTTACCTAAGACAGTCATCACTGTCTTCATTAGCTTCATGGGTGTCCTCCGGCGGCTGATGGACCCACTTGTATGTGGAGACAAGACGTTGGTTTTCCTCTTGACATACATGTAGATCCGCAGGTATACCGCCACCATGATGAAGAAGGCCATGAGATTGGACGCGCTCCAGAAAATGAGGTAACTCCTGCTGTAAATGGGGGCCAGGGAGGAGCAGGCAGAGATGTTGCAGAGGCAATTCCAGCCCAGGGTGGGGACTGCCCCCATGAAGATGGCGATAGCCCATACAAACAGAATGAGCAGTGTCACCCTCTTTTTGGTCAGGTTGCTGTGGATCCGCAGCCTCATGATTGACATGTGTCTCTCCACAGCAATAACTAGCAAGTTGGTCAGGGAGGCAGTCAAGCTTGCATCCAGAAGCCCCTGGCGGAGAAACCAGCGGTTGACAGTCAAAGTCTTTGAAACTGGGCCAGTGTTAAACATCAGGAATACATAGGCAATTCCAGCGAAGAAATCCGCAGCAGCTAAGTTAGCCAGCAGGTAGTAGAAGGGGAAATGAAATTTTCTGTTTTTGATCACAGCTGCGATGACCAGAGAATTAGAGAAAAAAATAAACAGGCAGAAAAATGTTCCAACACACAAAACAATCATAAGCTTTGCTCCTGTCCAGTCATCAGCAGTGTCACTGTTGCTCCTATTATAAAAAAAGTCCATCCGTTTGTCATAGTGACACTCATTCATTGTGGAGAGGCACTGAACATCCTAGAAAGAAATTTAAAGAAACAAATCTCACTCTTGGTGAAACCAGTTACTAAGCTACCAATTACCATCACTGGGCCCCTTTTTCTGGCTAACTTCTATTAATCCTCCACCTCCCAGTAAATGACTTTGCTCCAATAAATTTGCCCCTGACCTCCTAACATGGCATTTAGCTTGCATTTAATTGTTTCACAGGCTAGGCCACAATTTCAATGAGACAGGTTCTGTGTTTATTTTGTTCACCATTATAAATAATCCCGGGATCCAGTTGTCCTGTCTGCCTCACAGTGGGTAACTGTTGAATGGTTGACTGACTGACTGGCTGAATGAATGGTCATGGATGCATCAATATTCTTTTATTGCTTTTAGAAAAAATGGCAGATCACTGTGATGGTGCCCAAACCAAGACAATAATTATCCAACAAAAAATTTTCCATTTTTTATATATTACTGTTGTACTGGGGGTACATTATGACCTTTACAAAAGTTCTTACAATATATCATAGTTGAATTCCTTCCATCCATCATTCTCCTTTATCCTTCCTCCTCCCATTCCTAGAACAGTTTCAACATGCATCAATATTCTTGCACATTAATCTTTATATATTTGGCCAATTATTTACTTAGGAATACCCACAGATTCCAAGTTGAGGAAAAAGATATAAATTTATCTAAAGATTTGTGATATATCTTGTCATGCTGTGGCTGAAAGTGGCTGTATTTCTAATCTTACCAGCAGCGTATGAGAGTTAGGTAGAAAACACTTATCTAAGGAGAAAATTCAGTTTTCAACTGTATTGCAAGTACATAAAAATTCAAGATAAACAATCTGAGAAATACATTGTGTCCCTCCCCAATTCATGTTGCAACCTGCTCCAGGCAAAACCTGGAGGGAGGTGGGGTGTGGGGGCGTGGGGGAGACAGGACGGGACACTTTGGGAGACAACCAGGTCATAAGGGCTCTGCCCTCATCACTGGATTAGTGCCCTTATAAAAGAGCACTTCTTCTTTTCTTTTTTTTTTATTAGCAAATGTTAAATGCAGAAAGGTGTTTCACTGTGACATTTACAACATGCATATAATGTACTTTCATCAAATTCACCCTATCTGTACTACTCTTTCTTAACAGTTTTTAGTGGGTTTCACTATGTTATTTTCATACATACATACAACGTACTTCTATAATATTCACTCTCCATCACCCTCTCTGAAAGAGCACTTATTAAAGAAACTTTTGAGTCACTTTTTTGCCATTCTACCATGTGAGGACACAGCAACAAGGCACCATTTTTAAAGCAGAGACTGGGTTGGCATCAGACACCAAATCTTCTGGTGACTTGATTTGGGACTTCCCAACCTTCGGAACTGTGAGCAATACATTTCTGTTGTTTATAAATTACCTAGTCTAAGATATTTTGGTTATAACAGCAGGAATTGACTAAAACACCACACAAGAAATTTTAATGATATAATTATGATACTTCCTTTCACTAATTAAAAATAATTCATGTATTTTATTTTGTTACATGGGCTAGACAACTAAGAGAAACATATTTCTAGTTTAAATGTCATATTATCCTCAACTGATTTATTAGAAATGTTAAGACTAATACTTTATAAGGATGTTGGGATTCAGATGTTAAAAAAATACTGCTAAAATTTTCTAATTTCTTAAAGAGATGCTAGATTTTTAGTTTGAGTTCTTACATTTGGCTACATTTGTAATTATATTATGCACTAAAACCTCAATGATTTTTATTTCAAAAATCTTCAAATTCAACTTTTCACCATCAAAAGCAAAATGGCAATTCTTAGACATGTTTTTGCAAAAATTGTCATGAGACTCAGAAGTAGTTTTGTCTTAAAATGCTGAGATATCACCAAAAACTGGTTACCCAGAATTACCACTATGTAGCTCCTTCCTCCTGGCCCCAGAATCTACTTTTGGGAGAAACAGGCAATAAGAACAACAAAGTTTTATCTTGGGAACTGGTTTTAAAAAATCAGGATGTGATATTATGCAGCAAACGAAAATAACACTATGAAGTTGTAATAATAGAAGAAAAAGCACATTATTGCTTTAATTACAGATAATCATATACAGACACATGGAGACATAGATATTGAAATATATGTGCTTTGACTAATTTTTAAAGGTTCAGAAAAAGGTAAGGAAAACAATCCCAAAATATAAATACTTAATTAAGAATGGTAGAACTATGGGTCATTTAAAAAAAAATTCTTCCCAGTTTTCTCTATGTCCTGTGTAAGTTAATGGACTTAAACCCTAGTTCAAAAATTTTGCATACATTCTACTTAATGTAGTCAATCTTTTTCCTACAACTTCTACAAGATGACCTTTCTTCTACAGCTCTGAAAAAGCAAGTTTAACATTGATAGGAAGCACCTCAGGGACCTGTGTGAAAAACCAGAGTTTTTCAGTGGTAATGAAAATAAAAGTGATTTTTTTACTTAGAAAATCATACAACTATAAAGCTTCCCTTGCTGACATCTGACCACATTTGGATGTTACTTTCATCAGTTCTCCCGAAAACACTTCCTATCACCATCACCCCAGAGCTCCAAAACTAAGTAACTGGGCATTCTGAGATAAGTAATTCTATGTTTATTTTCTTCTCTACCATATGCTACCAAGCCTACTGGCAGTCTCCAGTACAGATTAAGCACACATTATCATATTTTCTTAGCTGGAAATTACCAAAAACTTTGGCAAGTTTATAACAACTGACCAATTAATCATCTCTTGACCTCTCTTAAACCTTAAAACATGATTCTGCAATTTCAAACAAATTGCTAAGTTATTTCAGTCCTAGCTTAAAAGTCCTCCCACAAGACTCCTCCTCTGATCAATTCAAATTGGCTTCATCGCTCTCACTATCTGAGAGCCTATTTTAGCTTCAGGACAACTGCTCAGTAGCTCCTTTGATAACCCGTATGTTCTTTTGTGGTTATGCACTCAGTGTCCAACTCCGTATCACCTGCATAGCAGGGACCTTGTCTATTATGATCACCTTGATAGTGTCAGAATTTATTGAATGAACAAGTGAATGAATCTCTGTCCTACACTCTGTCCCCCTGTCCCTAAAATTAAAGTTTGCATTCAGTGCCTTTGTTGACTTATACATCAAACACTAAATATGACAATTTGAGAATATCATCACTTTTTTGGAGGGAAGTACTGGGGTTTGAATTCAGGGCTTTCTAGCAAGCACTCTACCACTTGAGACATGCCTCCAGAGCTAATTGCTTTAGTTTGTTTAGATATAGTCTCATGCTTTTGCCAGGGCTGGGCTCAGACCATGGGCTACAATCCTCCTACCTATGCCTCCTGAGTAGCTGGGAAGGCATGTGCCATCATGCTCGCCTCCATCACTTATTAACTATGTGGTCTCAGGTGAATTATTTAACATCTCCACTGTATTCTTGCTATTTTTCAATTACTAACATTTGAGTGCAGGTCAGGTGCTAGACTGCATTTTACACAGATCATCTCACTTAATCTTCCTAAGAACAGATACCATTATTATACCTATTTTGCAGATGGGACAACTGAAGCGCCTGTCAAAGGTCATGTATCTGGGAAGTGGAAACTTCTATTCAGACAGCCTCATCCCATAAACTGCATGTTTATCTACAACACCACGCTTTGTCTCCTTGGGCAAACAAAACACCAGACAGAACCAAGGGAAAAAAGATACTTTTCTGAAAATATATGTTCAACATTTATGGTAAGGAGGACACAATATGATCAATTTCAGGACCATAGTAAGGTTGCTAAACCTTATTTCTGCCAAATCCCAAGCTGATTTTGTTTGTTTGTTTGTTTTTCATACTAAAGGTTTAGAGAGTTTAATTGGTCTGACCCAGAAACAAAGGATGCTAAACTTTGGAGTGATAACCACAACTTCAAGCTTCAGTAATTTAAGACTTCATAAAATGATGGCTTAGAAAGTCTATATGTAGACTCCAAATGAAAACTTCATGAGCAAAGCTTTCATTTAGACTCTCCCAAACTTGCTTCTCTGAAAAAATGTCCAGCCAGCCCAGAATGTGGAAACAATTATGAAAATTAAGACATTTGAAAACCACTCAAGCTGCTTTTATTTCTAGCTACATCTTACAAGTTCCTGGCTGGCTTTTTAGTTGGATTTCAAGAATACTCTCTTCTTCCACACAGGAGGAAACACGGCATCGAAGGCAAGGTCAGTTGGTGCTGTGTATGTTTTCTTTTCTTATGGTCCTCAAATGTAGAACAATACTTTTTTTTTTCTAGAAACCCCATCCAGATCGGGTGTTAGGTTAGTTGGTACCTCACCAACAATCTATGCACAAGCAATTGTGTTTATTCCTGAATTCTTTTTAATTATTCATGTTAAGGATGCATGGGAGATTTAAATCTATACCCACCTATAATTCCTGAAGTTCACATTAGCCATTATTTTCAAGGCCTTTGCACTTGACATTCCTTCTGTCCAGAAGCTTCTTCCCCCAGACACCCAGAAGGCTCATTTCTCTACCTCATTCCTGCACAAACATCACTGTACCAGAGATCCTCTCCCTGCCTCTCTAAGAAGCACTCCACCCGGCCAGGCAGCACTTATGCCATTTGCCCTTGATGCCTTCTTGTTTTCTTTACAGCACTCCTCACTGTCTGACACTAAGGAGTTGGGTTCATAGACTCTCTCTCCAACTAGGCGGTAGATTTAGGAATACAGGGATTTTGTGTTGTTATGATACACCTCTAGTACAGGGAACAAGGCCCAACACACGTGTTCTCAATAAATAGTTGTTAATTGTAGTCTAAAGAGCATACGTGACCACTGGCCCCTAACCTTCACCGAAGCTAACCGTTATAACTTTTTTCTTCCTCTGGATACATACTCTCTAATTTGGGTCTTACAACTCTTATTTCCTTGGATAGACTTGACTCCAAGTCCTGCTGGCTGAGGTGTGAGGATGATGTCTGCTATCATGGAACAGCAACTTAACCAGACACAGAAGACAAGTCCTGGTGGTCTGAAGGGCAGTTCTACACAGGTGGCTCCCCTGTGAGTGTGGACACCAGAAACACAACTTCAAAAGACAGGGGGACCCAATGGCCAAAGTGAAAACAATTCAAACAACAAACATAAGAAAGGCCATATGGAATTATAATCCAAAGTATAAAATAAATATTCATGGGTCCATACTAATATAAATAAACGACTGGATTTAAAAAAATCACTGGGAATAAACAGACAAGTCTCCTGGGCAGAACTCCTCATAGATTATACAGATATTCCATTGTAAATGAGGGGAGCATAACTCCTTATTCCTCAAATAGACCTAGTGACTTCACTTAGTGACTCCTTCCAAAGACTACAATAGGGAAGTGGGTGGGGGGAGGCAGTGACTTTTCAGTGGAGAAACCTGATAAGCACTATTTCAGCTAGATGCCAAGCTCAACATCAATAGTTCTGTAGTCTATAATCTTGCTATGACGTGTTAGGGACAGCAACTTACCCTGTGATCCTCCTCCCAAAACCCCAAACTCCAGGCTAATCGTGAGAAAAGCACCAGCCAAATCTCAAGTGAAGTACTCTTTAAAACTGCTAAGGTCGTCAAAAACAAGAAAAATCTGAGAAACTATGACAGCCAAGACGAGTCTAAGGGGATATAATGACCGAACATAATGGCATCCTTGATGGGACAAAGGACACTGGGTAAAAAAAAAAAAAAAAAGCTGAGGAAATCTGACTAAAGTATACAGGAAGGCAGACATGGAAACATACAGAACTAAATAAAAGAGTGACACATGGACTTTGGATGACCAGCAAATTCCCTTAGTTTATTCGAATGCAGTATTAATTTTTAATTGTGTTTACTTAATGTATTGTGAAATTTTAATCTCTGTTTAACTCATTAGGTCGGAAAGATGAGCCACAAATGTCCTTTGACCCTCATAAAAGTAGAGATGCTGGACAAAACTCTTAAAATGAATATTTATGTATAATAAATGACTAAAGTATAGACTTTAGTTAAAAATAATACATCCATATCAGTTCATTCATAATAATAAATGCACCACAAAAATGTAAGATTTAATAATGGAGGATACTGTGTGCAGGAGGGGCTATAACATAGGAACTGTACTACTATCTGTTTGATTTTCCTGCAACTATAAAACTATCCTATAAACAAACATTTTTTAAATTTAAAAAAAAAGCGAGGGTGTAACCAACTCTATTATACTGCAATAATTTCAAAATAAATAACATTCCTGTTTCATAAGCAGTTATTTTACTCTTTGCTGTGGTAAAGTAAACAGAGGAGCAGTAATTTGATGCAGATTAAACATAAAGGATATAATCCAAAATAGAATATTAGAAGCCTCTAATAATCTAGGAGAAAGTCAGTATGTGTACTTTGTGGGTGGTCAGTAAAGGTAGTGCTGTTACTAATCTGCTTCCTTATCTTATTACACTGTATCACTTCTCTTGAGAAAGCTTCAACTTTGCTAAAGTTTGGTGACTCATTTTCTTAAAAGCGAATCTTAAACTCAGGCATCTAAACTTACTCAGAGCTTCTGTTCGTCACTATACAAAGTCTCTACAATTCTCTACACCCATCAGCAAAAATTCCAAGAGGAGCAGCCACAGAGGAGAGGCAAGGACTCATTTGGTGTGCTTGGGAAAACACCTAATGAAATGAGAAACTTGAGGTCTTAGGTCATCTTCAGCTCAGAGATGGTGGTGACATGTGGGGCAGAATAAACAGGCCATGGTGTCTGAGCACATCTATGAGCCCTGCAGGCAGGGCAGACAGCCTGTGACATGTCAGCTAGCTCACCTACTCCCTTCTCTCCCATAGAGTGGGTGGGTTTATAGTATGTGGTATACACACATAGCTTCTCCTCTAGGACTTGTTTAATAAACAACTATAATCAAAGGTATTGTTCCCCGGATGTTCCTGATGACTGAAGAATGTCTTAAGCCCCTTGATTAAACAGGAAGGCAGACATGGAAACATGCAGAACTAAATAAAAGACGACATATGGACTTCATGTGACCAGCAAATTCTCTGACTTAGTTCATCCAAACATAATATAAATTTTAATTGCACTTACTTAATTTATTATAAAATTTTAATCTTTGTCTTAATTCACTAAGCTAGAAAGATGAGATACACATGTCCTTTGACCCTCATAAAAGTAGAGATGTTAGTCAAAATTCTTAAAATGAATATTTATATATAATGTAACTCTATGTCCTATGATATACCAAATAATCCTTAGACCATTGAGTAATAACATTTCAGTAGTTCAAATGTTTGAAGGAGTCAAGAATGTCAAAATTTAATGTGTGGACAGTCATAGTTGAAAGAAATATTTTTCTTGTCCAAAGAACTTTGTCATCTGTAAAAATATATTTTGGAAAATTTCAAAGTGCTTGATTAGAACAAATAACTTCCCATGGAAAGAAAATTATATTTCTTTATACTGTGAAATTTACAACACACAAAACTGTTACCCAAACTATTCCTCCTAATCTAGCTTTGATATTGACGACCCTTGCTCACTCCATTGAGTGACCTATCTCCTGCCTCCAGTCCTGAGGAGGGCATTCAGAAGTCTCTTGCTCTATAGGCTCATTCCAAGTAAACTTTAAAAAATGTTTTTAATTAGAAAGAATTTCTCTAACAAAACTCTGTGGCCTGCAGCCTGGATGGAAAATGGTAGATGATTGTTAGACCCTGGTGACACAAACCAGATGTAATCTTTAAGTAGATAAAGAAGCTTGAGGATCAGAGCACTGAGAAGAGGGCTCAGAAATAAGCTCCCCCTGTTCTATCAACTGCCTCATCCTAGTGCTGCGTACTTAGCCTCTGCTCTCCCACCTGCTCCTTCCAATCAGAATCCAGTCAAAATCCTCAGATTCTGCAATATGTAAGTCTTCTCTATGTCTATGTCCACCTTTACCAACAGACCATGAGATTCTTAGGGGGAGAGCAGTCATGTTTGTGAACCTAATGCTCAGTGCAGAAGCTTGTAGTACAGGAACAACAAATGCTTAGTCAATGTGTTAGCTGGCTGAATGGAAGTAAAGGAGCTGGAAATCTGATCACATTGTGCTGAATGATGCTTGGGTAATGCATAAGTAGAAAGAAAGTGTAGGCTGTTCTTTAAATTTTTGACTGAGAAATACTTGGCACCTCTCCTCTGGCATTCAACACACTTTATTAAATATTTATTTATCTCAACCTCACTTCTAAATTTGTTGGAAGCAGAGCTGGTAGCCTTCTGTCTCCCTGGTCTTAGAAATACAAACACAGAATTGGGCTTGTAATAGGCACACATTTTTTTATGGTGCATTCAATCTGATTTTCCAAATCCTGCTTCTAGTCCTACTTTTCTTTGGTCTCCTAATGACAATAATGCCTTTTGCTAACAATAGTTACTTCTTTCTCAAAACTCCACTCCCTCGGCCTCTGTGACTGGACTCTCCTGGGTCTTTTCCCACTGTCCTTTGTATTCATGTCTCTTGTTCTTCTGCCAGCCTTGAACAGTAAACAGTACTAGACTTGGTTCCCAGCCCTCTCTTCTTTTGCCTTTAAACTATCTTTCACCAAAAATACCATTGCTTAAATTATTTCCACAGTGTGGATGACCCCAAACAATCCCCCCCAACCCCTGACATCTCTTACACCTCTGTCACTCATGCAAGTCAGAAACCCAAGGTGCTTGGAGTTAGCTCCAAGCTAACTGTTCTAAATAAGAAGAGAGTCCTCATGTCCAGCACATACAGTGTCAGGAATTTTCAACCTCCCTCAGCTCAGTGATGGATGGAAATGATGGACCACAATAAAGAATAAGGTTTCAGCCATAGGGGCTGCAATAGGGCGGCTGTAACCCCCAGTTGTTTGTAGGACAGCATTCGCAGGTTGGCGGGGTGGTTGGAAATGGAGAGCTTCTGTCCAGCTCACACTGGCTAGGACTTTTGTTTTCCCTTTCTCTGGTGTTTTGCTGAGGTTCAGGGTTGACTATTGCAACCACTGTGCCTTATGCTCTTTGTGCTGACTTGTACAAGTAAAACAATTTACTTCTTTGAACCTCAGTTTCTTTTGTGGTAAAGTGGGGACAAGATCTAATTTAGGCTATTGAGAGGAAGTGAATGCCATAGCAATTGGAAAGCTCTAGTCCACTCCTTGGTCTAGACAAGAAAGTCCAGTGAGCTCCAGGCTGAGCCTGTTCCCAAGGCAGGGATGGAAGGCTGGGTGGGCTCAACAGAGATTACTGGGAAGAGGAGACCAAAGGAGGAATCATTTCCCTCAGATGGGGTGGGTCACCAGAATAACAACCCCAAAGCCAAGGCCTTCTTTCCTTTCCCACCTTGTTCAGAATCAGTAGCTGGTGTTTTTCCAATACAACTGAATATTTAGTGCCAGATGAATATGTATAATCAGGAAAGAAGGGCTTAACCTGCTCAGCCAAAAACTTGGTGTTTAACATTCTAACTGCACATGGTTCCTAACTTATGATGGCATGACTTATGGTTTTTTTGACATTATAATGGTGCAAAAGTGATACACTTCCAGTAGAAAACATAGTATGAATTTTGATCTTTTTCCAGTCTAACAATATATAGCATGATCCTCTCTCTCAATGCGTTGAACCACAGCTCCCAGTCAGTCATGCAATCATGAGGGCATCAGCCCATATTTCACAGCGTACTGTGTTGCTAACCTATGATGTTCAGTAGGCAAGGTGTATTAGCTGTGTTTTCAACCTAGGATATTCTCTAGTTACTATGGGTTTATCAAGACATAAGCCACTGGAAGTTAAGAGTTGTACATTACTACATTTCCTCTAGACCACTCTACTGGTAGCTTAAAGTGGCCAATCAGGATACACTCATTGGTGTACCACCCAACAACCTTTGGAGTAAGCTCACATCACTTTCCTCATCTGATCCTGTGGTGAGACGGTCAGGGGGGATTGCTCTCTTCACAAAGAGACTGATTCACTCTGACCAGCTCCTCTCCTTCTGGCCCAGGGCTCTTTTTACTATACCTGACCATTGCAGCCTCTTTTTGGTAGCCAGTTCTCTGCTCCCATGAGAAATGAAATATGTGGAATTGTTCTGCTAATGAGAATAATGCCTTTTGCAAACTTTTACTGACTCTAGAAGAAGCATAATATGATTGTGGTAAATATCAATAAAAACTTGTAAGTGCCTCTCTCCATAAAATTTCTGATGAAAGTTTATCAGGGGAAAGTCCATGTAATTAAATGAAAATGTCAAGATGAAACACTAAATACATTACAGAAAATAGCAATGATTAGTCTAATTGTTTCAGAAAAAACACAGAAAAGAAGCAGCCTGGTTTACATCTATCTAGCACCACGTACCTTTTTCTAAAGTATTTGACTTTCTTCCTCAATAAAACAGTCTATCATCTTATCAAGGGTATACACTTCAATTATCTGGCTATAAGAAATTTGGGTGGAAATAAACTAAGAAAGACTAGTAATGACCAGGTAGCAACCCAAGAAAATTTACCATTGCTAGCTGTCATTCCTTTAATTTCCCTCTCTTGGATGTTCCTGACATTTGTACTTATAGAGAGTTGATGTAAAGGACAAGTTCCACTGATCCTGTTATGGTAGAGACTATCCAATTTCTGCCCTGTCAGTTAACACTTCCTTACTGTTCAAGATAAGCAATGCAAAGACAGAGATGTGCAAAGACATTTAAAAGGATATAAAAATGCCCTCACAAAGGTCATGATCTATAATAATGGGTTACACAAATAGCTCATCCTGCCCTCCTCCCAAAGACACCTGGCACTATCTAGAGACACTTAACGACAGTCACAAGTTGGGGAGCAGCTGCATCTCCTGGGTAGAAACTAGATATGCTGCTACCCCTGCCACAATTCACACACTCAGCGTGCACACAAGAAATCAGCATTGCCAAAGCTGAAAAATGCAGGTGAAATGAGACATAGGAGTAAAAGACAGGGAGTAAGTATGGTAAGAGCTGAAATAGTGAACGAAGGGAAGTGCTGTCAGATTGACATCACCTAAACAAGCGAGTAACACTCATGGTTGACAAGGATGTAGAGAAAATGCACCTTCATAAAATGTTGGTGGGGATGTAAACTTTTGAGGAAGGCAATATGCCAATGCATATCAAAATGTGCATTTTAAAATATATATACTCTTTCTATTTTTACTTTCCTTCCTTTACCATCTTCTCTTCCTTTCCTTCTCTTTTCCCCCTTTCCCAGATCAGAGCAGTCAACACATGGCTGAGAAGGCAGTACGATACAGTGGAGTGTGGGCAAGTGCACAGTCACAGGCTGTGGTTGGGAGCCATGCAGAGCGGTGACCTGGAGGGACCACAGGCTGATGAAGAAGCTGCACAGGGAGGGACGCAGGCTACCAGGCCTGGAAGCCAAGGACAAAAGGCGCAGAGCAGGCAGGGTGGCCTTCATGACAGGGAGATTGGTACCTTTCAGGCAACAAGTAAAAATATTGAAGATAACAGAATTTGGCTTTCTAACTGCCAGAAAAGGCATGCACAAATAAATAAAGGGAAAAGAACAGAAAGATCCCAGGGTGTTGAAGCTGGAGGTATGAAATGCTTGATTTTATAACACATGCCTGCTGTAGAAAAATTTATAAATGTGTATATGTGTGCATATATACATGTATTTATTTGTTTGTTTACTTATTTCCTAGCTGTCTTCTGAACAATCTAGAAGCAATGATACCTAGTAACAATGGGCTTATCAGTCCTCTGTATCTTAGTGTCTTCATTCCATACTCATGTTGCAACATTGAGTTTCTAGATTCCTGCATCCTATATAACTACAATTTTTCACCTTTCGATCTGTATCTTCCCTTTTCCCCTGTTCCCCTCCACTGTGCTAAACTATTGAGGACTATTGTTAAGATATTGTATTGTATACTGGTAATTTTCCAAGAAAGCAGATTTTTAGGTAACTCTACATGTACACACACACACACAAACACACACAGAGAGAAACTACCTGAGATGAGGGGGTATATTAATTTGCTTAACTGTAATAATCATTTCACTGTGTGTGTGTATATATATATGTATGTATGTATTAGATATAAAAATAATTATCTCAAAACATCATGTCATACTCCTTAAACATGCACAATTGTAGAAAGAAAACCAGGCCATTCTCTAAAAGGGAGGGTGAACTAAGTTAGAGAAAGTATAGGAAGAACCTAGAAAATCCTATGGTGTCAGAAAATAAAGGAATGCTTGATAAGTGTAGGCATGTGTCAAAAGAACACAGGAGCAAGCCTCACAAAGTTCCCACTGGCCAGACTGAAGACAGTTTGAGCATCAACATAAATAATGATCATAAAAGACTTAAATCTATTGAATACAACAGAAACCCCTGAATATTTCCTAATATAAGTGAATAAAAACATGAAAACTCAGTTCTCTTTTATAGTAGAATGCCAACTAATATATGTAGAAAGAGTAACGGAAGTAACGAATCACACTTTGGGAACTTTCACAGCCAGGGCTGACTCTTGGCAGAAATCATTAATAAAAGGTGAGTCTGTGGGTGGAGGTTCAATAAGGAACAAGCCTAACATGACCAGAATACTTCCCCACAAACACCAATAAATTTCAAAGGAAAAAATTATTGGATTTAAGGTGGGAAGATCTGGCAGACACGAGTGTAACAAGGTGTCCCAGTGGTGGGATGGACTGGCATCACGCTCCCTTATTGTGAGGAACTGAGAAGAGCAGAATTCAATTCTGCAACATTCCTGCTGATACTTCAGACCTGAGTCTGGTTCTGAGGAAACACCCAACGAGCCAGGTTGAAAGTCATCTTACAGGATGTAAGACCTATACTCCAAGACCTGAGCAACTGTGAGGACTTTAGGAATAAGGAAAGTCTACAGAGCCATTTCAGAAGTGATGAGATGCACCATGAATTCCAGATCACTTATGGCAAAAGACAGTTGGGGGACAACTGATTAAACATTAATGAGCTCTCTGGATTGGATGGTAGTTTGGAGCCCATGTCTATTTCCTGATTTGGTGGGTCATACACTGGTCATATGTGCTTGCTCTTGTTAATGAAGAAGAAGGAGGAGGAAAGGAAAGAAGGAAAGAAGGAAGGAAGGAAGGAAGGAAGGAAGGAAGGAAAATACTGGAATGTTCAAGAGTAGTGGAGAATAATACCTACAATTTGTTCTCAAAATATTCAGAATAAGTACTAATTATGTATTATGTATTGTATGTTATGTATGTAATATATATATACAAAGAGACAGAGAGAGAGAGAAAGAGAAAGAGAGAGAGAGACTTTGATACTAATTCCTAATGCCATAGGGACATAGAAAAACATTATATAATTACCCCTTGGTATCTTCAGGGGATTGGTTTTGGGACTGCTGTGGATTTTACCAAACTCCATGGATGCTTAATTCTGTTACATAAAATGCCATAATAACCTGTGCGATCCTTCTGAATACTTTAGATCATTTCTAGATAATACCAAACACAATGTAAATGCTATATAAATAGTTATAAGTGTATTCTTAGGGAATAATGACAAGAAAAAGGATTGCTACATATTCAGTGTTGGTGCATTGTTTTCTCTGAATGTTTGGGATCCATGGTTGGTTTAATCTTCAAATGTGGGACTCGTGGAAACAAAGGTTAGACTACTCATTTTCTTTTTGTCAGACTCATATGGTAATTTTTGTGCAGAGAAAGAATCCCCAATCAGAAGGCTGACGTTAAAAACATCAAGCAATCAGGAGGCAAATGATCTGTTGACGTTCTCCCAATAGACCATAAATATCTGACTCCTTGCTTTGGCTTTCAAAAAGTAGTCACTACCAATGCCTGTGGGTCGTTGTCACTGCCCACCTTTGACTAACACAGTCCAAGTCTGTGTGGGCCAGCTCCAGAATTTCCACAGAGGGTGGGATTTGCAGCAAACTGGCTTAAAGGAAAGACCAGGGGCTTGCCTTAAACCTTCATTCACAAAGCAAGTACACCACTTCTATCTCTACTGCATATGATCATACCCTTTGGGTAAAGGGTGTGATCATGGAGGGGCTAATGTGCCCATCAACAACCCTGCTACCTGCCAAGCCAACCCTTGTCAACACCTCAAATTTGCACATGACTGAGTCAAGGCAAGGCGTAGTAGAACCTCCAGGCTAACGTCCCAGGAAACAGTGACAACTTGGACTAGCTGATGAGTAATTAGATCAGTAATTTTAGGAAGGGTGGGGCAGGCTGTACCGAGAAGGGTACTTTCTCAAGTGGCATGCAGTCTGGCCCAGCCTGAAGTGTATGAATGATTCACATCTGAGGCATGGGAGTTGGTGATGTCATGGGTAAGGGAGGAGTTCAAGGCTGTATGTGGACAGAACAGGAGCTTGGGGTCAAGTGCTGCACAGGCCAAGCCAGTAGGGGAAGAGGGAAGAGGAATAAAGCAGAGGACATGAACCTAGAGGGGTGGTGACAAGGGGTTGGGTACAACCCAGGATGTCAAAACCTTTCTAGTCTCATGGTCAGGCTAAGACCAACACATACCTTTCAGACTAAATGAAGTAATTAAATTGTCTTGGGCAGAGGGGAGGGGAGTGCTGGACTTTAAGACCCAAGTAAGCAAGAAGGTAGAGAGAGGGAGGAGCTACAGGTGGCCCCAACTCCACGTCCACTCTCTTCCTGACCTACTGGCAGGTCAGCTGACTCTCTGGTTTTGTTCACTAAGCACAGCGGTCTAGGTAATTGTAAGAAGGATTTAAAGCTTCTTTGGAACTCTGCCCTGTGCCTTCGATCACATAGTGTTAGGTAACCTCAGTCCTGAAATTAATCTTTCTCTCATATTCCACACAGAGCAGTTTCTCAACCTCTGACTACTATCTCTTCCTTGAGGCCTAGTATGACTACAAAGGACAGGAGAGAACGAGGTGGATGAACTGCAGCAATGTCTTATTGATACACAGGACATCTGCCTGAGCATCCTCCACCCTCACATAGCCATTGTTAAGTGGGCCTGTGTGGGATGGCCCACATCAGGAAGCCCTCCCACTAAAATTCCAACATCTATATGGCCCTTCACAGGGTACAAAGTTCTGTCAAGTACGTAACTTAATGGGACCCATCAATAACTCCTGCAGAACTGGGGACAGTGGTACACGCCTATAATCTCAGGACTCAGGAGGCTGAGACAGGCAAGTTTGAAACCAGGTGGGCTACATAATGAGTTCAAGATCAGGCCAACTACGTAGTGTATTTCAAAACACTTAGGAAGGAAGGAAGAGAAAGAAAGAAAGAAAGAAGAAGGAAGGAAGAAGAGAGAGAGGGAGGGAGGGAGGGAGGGAGGGAG
Source organism: Castor canadensis (assembly GCF_047511655.1). Lineage (NCBI taxonomy): Eukaryota > Metazoa > Chordata > Mammalia > Rodentia > Castoridae > Castor > Castor canadensis. The sequence goes on along the minus strand of NC_133392.1, from coordinate 91,047,085 downwards.
GGAAGGAAGGAAAGAAGGTAGAAAAAGAAAAAAAAACTCATACAGGTAGGCAGAAAAAGAATTATTATCCCCATTATGTAAATGGAAAAACTGCTTCAAGGGTGAAAAGTAATATATTTAAAGTCACAGGAGCTCACATTGGAAGCCAGACTCCTGTGCTCCAAATGTCTCTAGGCCATCATCTGTAAAAAGCACACAAACTCTCAGCTCTTGCACAGACACTCTCACAAGCATCTCTCCCATCCATTGCAGGCCTGAGCTCCAGGAAATGCCTCCACTTGCATATAAATTCCAAGACAGAGGACACAAAATCCTCAAGGCCAGAGAGGAGGTGGCTCGGTACCTGCAAGAAATGCAAAAGGTTTGTGGCCAGGAAACAGGACAGCTCTTAAGTCAAGGGTGCATAACAACTCTAAGTCACCCATAGCTTGGGAATCTACCTTTGTGCACTCATTGCTGGAACAATATACATTTGCATCCTGGTTTACACAATTGTTAATACTTCAACATTTACCTAGAAGGAATGAGAGCAACTGCCATTTGAGTACTTCCTGTATATCAGAGACCCTGTTAAATGCTTTCTCTTTTAATCTTGGGAAGTGGATACACTTGTCATTTCTACAGATGAGGAAATTAAGGCCAAGGTGAAACAATGTGCCCAAGGTCACAAGGCCGGCTGGAACAAAGGCTAGTCTCACTGCAAAGCCTTGTCTTCCCTCTGTCCTGCACTGATAATGCCTTGAGCCTGGTTTCTGCCATTTAGAAACTTGCAATCACACTCAGCCACTCTGTTGGGTATAATCACAGGTCAGAAAGCGTTTGAACTAATGTATACTCAAAGGAGAATGGCTAATGGGTAATTTGACTTATAGGAATTCCCACTTGAGTTATACTGATTCCCCTTGCTCCAGCCCAAAGAAATAAGAGGTTGGCTTAAGTTATGGCTGATTCCCACCCCCCAGCAGGAATCTGGCACACTCAAAGGAGAAGCAGCCAACCTGAGGCGTGAGTGTTCAACTGTTTTACAGTGTGTGCCTCAGTTGCTACCTGGCTACAACACTGTGTACGTGTGTTTCTCTGTGTTTTGAAAAATGAGACAAAAGTTAACATGTAGCATCTCCAGTAAGTGCTGATAAACATGCAAAAAATTCATATATTTAATGTTTTCATTCATAGAAAATGCATGCAGATCTGTTCTATCAGCCATCTGGTAAAACAGCCAGACACCTAACAGAGATGTGATCAGATTCAGAATCTTGTAGTTGGTGGATGCCTTGGCGAGATTTGTAACTAAATCAGAGCTTCAAAGTTTTGAATTGTAAAGACAAAAAAGAGAAATAGGAAAACATTCCAAAATGATCTATTTTACTAGTTAGATGGGGTGACAATCAATACAAGTGTTGTACAGATGGTTGGATGTCCAGGTCCTTACATAGCACTGGGTGCGTACAGTCCCAAGGCTTTCCAAGAGAGAGCTCTGGAAGCTTATCACCAGTACACAATCCCCACTGGCAAGGCTTGGTTGCTGGACTCTTTAGAATGGCCCTTTGTTTAGATAAGTATGTTTTTAACAGAGCCAAGGTTGTGTGTTTCTAACTATCACTTGTGGACAAAAAAGAGAAAATTTCTATTCACTGGACTTAGACCACCACACAACTTTGATGCACTGTCTCATGGGAAGCAGGGCTAGCAACTTTTGATAATTCACAGGAAAGCCCCAAAATGCTCCTTAGTAATGCACTGCTCATGCATTAATGAAATGGCAAGCATGCATGGAATTGTCACCTACATGCAAAGACGACATGTCTGTGACTGAAGTTCACTTTACTCTCCAACTTAGAAAAGACAAGTAGGAACGTTGAGCAGGCCCTTTACTTCTAAAGTGACATTCCAAGACCAGGTAATGAAGAGGGAAAAAAGTGTTCCAATGACAATAACACATTAAGGGGGAAACATTTTGTCAAAATTACTAAGTTAAGAAAAAAAAACTGACTTACAAAAAAATTGCTTTGGGGAGCCTTTATAATGATTACATTCATAAGACTAAATTGTTGCCAATATTCAGTCACTTCTCAAATTACATGCTTGAGAAATTTCTAAGCAATTTTGGGTAGCTGCAACTTGCTGACAGAAGGCAATAAAGTAACAGTGCTACAAAACAAAGCACTTTTGTCGCACCCCGGGGACTTCCACTTACACGTCCAGCACAACTCCGATCAGCGTTACAAGCGCGTTAATAATCACTTTGCCCCAATCTTTACACGGCTGTGCGTGGCTCAAGCTTTCTCATCGGACACATCATCGCACCGCACGGGGGTAGTGAAAGCTGAAAAATGCCACCTCTCTAGGCCCCACGGGGGAACCTGAGTTTGTCACCTCCGAAAAGCAGCACCTGTGCCGGGCGCAGAGTGCGCGGCGCTCTCTGCATCTCTGCCAAGGCGACACAACACAACCCCGGCTTTTGCATCCCCATAGCTTTTTGCTCCCATTAAAACTAAAGTGAGGAAGGGAAAGATGCGCCACACACCCGCCGGGAAAGTTCTGTCCCCGGATTTTGGAGTGGATTGGGGCCCACGCTGCAAGCCGTGGGCTGGGGCCGGTGGAGAGCCCTGCGCCCCGCGTGGAGAGCCCGCCGCGGCTCTGTCCGCCCCCAGCGTCCCGCACCGCACCTCACTCACCGCTCACGCTCGCCCGCGCCGCCGAGCCCGGGAGCCGGGGTCCCTGCGGCTGCCGCATGCCCTCGGGGCCCGAGCGCGACGCGACGGGGCCACCAGGTACCTGGCTCCGGCCGGGCGCGGAGGAGCAGCGGACAACACGGTGGCCGAGCACCTCCTCTCCAGCGGCCGCGGCGACGCGCCCGGAACCCAAGCAAACTTTGGCGGAGCGAGGGAGGGGATGGAGGGACCCGCCGCCCCGCCCGGCCCCGCCTCGCCGGGCGCGTCCAGTGTTCCCACGGAGAGCGCCCCCCACTGGCCAGGCCTCCATCCCCACGCGCGGGGGCTGCGGGAGCCCCGGAACAGCTCTTTTGCAGAGGCCGCTCTGGCCTGGGACTTCGTCCCCGGGAGGCTGGCTAGCCCCGAGGCAGGGAGCGCTCCCACTAAGGAATGCTAGCACCGCGGGCCCTACAGGGTCATACTTCGGAGGGAGCTTCTGCTCCCCCCGCCCCGCGGGGGAACAAGGGACATTTGTTTTGTGGCTTGGGGGTGGCAGGACGCACATCTCACAGCCACCACCTGTAGGAGGCAGGCTTCCTGCCAGGGCAGGGCTTGATACTAAGCTATGTGAGGTGCAGGCAACCCCCAGAAGTCAAGAATGTGCATCTGGCCTGGAACCTATCCTAGCCAGAAACATATGTAAGCTGCTTGTAAGAGGCTTCTTGGCCTTCTAGGATAAATAGTCCTGGACATGACTGCTTTCAAAGCGTTGGTTGACCCACTTTTTGGAAAGAAGAAAGATGCAAAGTAAAGCAAATGTCATAAAAGCTTAGTTCTCGCTCGCTGGACTGCAAAACAACATGAAGGAAGTTTTGCAAGGTGAGAAGTTCTTGCCACTCTCATGCCTCAAACCTTCTTGTAGCCCCTGACCACTCATTCATTCATTCATTCATGTTGCATGTTCAGCACTGATATTGGGACCTTCTGTGTCCCCATAAGAAACCACATCCTAGAAAACAACGTGTCAGAAACTGTCCCCTGCCTTCAAAGAGATTCTGCTGTATCTGAAGACAATGTTTTAGTAATGTAATTTTCCTTACTCAGTGGATCTCATCCCACAGACCCTGACAGGATAGCATGCCTCAGTCCTTCACAGCAATAAGGCTGCATTTCTATCAGCACGTGCAAACTATCCTTGCTTCATCTGGGGATTCAGGAAATTACCGTGCTGTCTTGCAATTTGCAAAACTAATTCTAAAGAAAGATCATATGTTTATGAGAACAAAGCAGAAACCCTGCACATAATATATGAGAACCAGATCAGAAGAGTAAACAGCCCAACTCAAATATCACAATGCTGGGGAACAGTGCGGAGCACAAAAATTCTCAACCACCAGCACTTAGTGAAAACTCGAAGTAACAAATGTGTAGTATGTCAAGAAGTAAGCTGTATAAGCTGGACTGGGAACTGTAAACACCACCTAGGGCCTCCCTTTGCTGGGAAAATCTGTTCCAAATTACAAACAACTTATTAACAAAGCCACTTTGGAAACACATTATTTTGTGATTTGGGGACTTCCTGAACTTGAGTAGTGCAAAGAACAGGATCCTGCAAAGGCAAGTGTGATGACCCTAATGCGGGAATCCTAAAGAAGGAGAAAGGGTATGGCAAGCTGTGTTGTGAAAGGAAAAAGACATTCTAGCTACCACATGATTTTGGGGGGAGGCGGGGGACAGAATCAGGGTTTGAAATCAGGGCTTCATGCTTGCTAGGCAGGTACTCTACCATTTGAGCCCCTCTAGCAGCCTGTCTAGCTACTACATAATTTTTAACAAATGTGGTCAAGCATGAGGAGAAGGCAAGAAATGATGTGGGCAGACAGGAATGATAAGGACCTAGGGGCAGTAGTGGGGTGGGGGTAGGAGAGAGACAAAAAGCAAAGGACAATTAACAAGAAAGATAGGGCATGAAACTTAATTTTTAGAGTGAAGTTTAGGTACTATCTATCCACCAGAAGATTTTTAATGTCCTTGTTAGGTCTGGGATGTCTCATATCTTTACCAAAATACTTTATCAGCAAAACCAAGTTAAAATTAATGTTAAAAATGGCAAACATGAAGCCTGATGTTCTCTACATTGCCATAGAGGTCACTGGCTGGAAAGTCACTCAAAACCTTTTAAACAAACATTTACTGACTGGCTTTCTTGTGTTTTGTGTTCCTGAAGAGGCAAAGATTTATAATATTTCTGTTTTCCTTACAGGACAGAAAAGCAAAGCTGAAGGAACCGTGGCCTTGGAGACCTGGTCCAGCCAGTACTGACATGGCAGGGCATAGATGCTGCAAGGTAAATTGATAAATAAAATGTAAAAGCAACCGCCTCCTGCCGCAGTGAGAAGCAATGAGGCCCCAGGAAGATTTTTTTCCCCATCTGGTTTATGGAAAGAGACCCATATTCCCTTGTCCCCAACTCAGCTCATACCTACAGTCATATGCAGGCAAGAATTTCCGTGTCCTTTACTTTGGAAAGTATTTGAACTGAGGCACTGTTGAAATGTGCTTGTCTAAACTAATTAGCTGTGGGGATGCCTACATTTATGGAAATGATGTGAGGAAGTGAGATGGCATATAGTGAGAGATGCAAGTGGTACCCCAAATCACAGTTAGCTAGAAGGTTCTTAGGAAAGACTGAGTATACAGTTAACTGCACAGAAGCCAAAGGAAAAGAGAGCTGGTGTGAGAAACGTAGGTGACTCTGCCCACTATCTCTCAAGTTCATGTAGCTTCAAATGGGAAGAAAAAGTATAGAAGTAGACCATAAATACCAAAAACTTAAAAAATCAGCATCAACATAAGTTCATTTACACTGAGCAAATCATATCTTATATGAAGTGTAGAACTCTAGATATGAAGTAAAAATACTTCTTGGATATTCACCTTGTCACTACTTAATTCCATATATTTTCACTCTTTCCAGAGTGAGAAAAAAAATTTTGGCAGTACTGGAGCTTGAACTGAGGGCCTTTCACTATGCCACGCAGGTGCTCTACCACTTGAGCTATACCCCAACCCTTTTCACTTTAATTATTTTTCTGAATAGAGTCTTGCTTTTATGCTGGACTGCAATGGATGGCGTGCCCGGCCATAGGTTGAGATGGGGTCTCACGAACTTTTTGCCTGGGCTGGCTTTGAACTGCATTCCTCCTCATCTATGCCTCTGAGGAGCTAGGATCATAGGCATGAGCCACGTTAAAGTTAGATTCTTACTGAAGTAATTTTCATATAGATTAAAGAATTAATTTGTCAAAGAAGAGAGAATTAAATAATTTCCTAATTAAATAATTAGAAAAAATTAGTATTTATTTGATTTTAAGTTTAGGAAGACATTTTTAAACATAAGAACAAGAGAAGAAATCTCAGAGGAAAATGTTAATTGACTACATGCAAATAGGTGTATCTGTATATGATAAAATAATCCCATAAGTGTAAATAAAAATCACACCAGACACTACGGGGAAAAAACTATTTGCAAGGTATGATAGCTAAAAGATTAGCACCCTTCCTATATTACTTATTGAGAGGTATATAGAGAACTCTTAATAGTTAAAAGGTTAATACCAATACAGAAAAAAGTATATGAACAATTGGCAGAAAAAGAAATACAAGTGACTGAAGTATGTGAAAATAACTTTCAGTTGGTCTAACAATAAAAGAATTATGAATTAAAATGAACTAGTACCGCATATCAAATTCACAAGTTTTTGATTATAGAGATCTCCAATATTGACTAAGATTTAAAGGAAATAGGTAACTTCATGTGGTTCTGGTGGAAGTACAAATTAGTAAAACTTTTCTTGTGGGCAACTTACAATATAATGTATTTCAGTCTCAAGAGTACTTTTTTTTTGGGAGGGGAGCAGTACTGGGGTTTGAGCCCAGGGTCTCATACTTGCTAGACAGGCACTCTAGAACTTCAGCCACTCCATCAACCCTTTTTTGTGCTGGGCATTTTTGGGACAGTGTCTCATGTACTATTTGCCTGGGCTGGCTTTGAACCCCTATCCTCCTGATCTCTGCCAATTGTCCTTTAAGACACTGCAGCTCGCTGCCTCTGGGGGCATTCAGTGGATGAACCACAAAGAGTTGTAAGGAGAGTCAGAAGAATGAGGAAGTTCAACCAAGGTTTTTCTTCTCTATTGTGGATATACAAGAATAACATATATGCAAATTTTATGTTTAAATAAGCTGACTCTGAATAATTACAAAATAAAAGTTACAGATGGTAAGAAAGCATTATGTTTAATTGGCATGTTTTTCCTGACATACATACACACATAAAATATTAATGGTATATATTATAATTTATGAGATCTTGGGTGTAATGAACTATGATATAGCAAGAACCTTAACAGTGGACATTGACCGAGTAATTTCACATTTAGAAATTTATCCTAAAGACACCATGAAACACACACAAAGATTTTAACACCAATGTAAACATTTCAGTATTATTTATATAATTGAAATGATAAAAACAACATAAAAATGTAACCTAAAAGTCCAGGAAAAAAATTTTTGGCAGTACTGGGGTTTGAACTCAAGGCCTTGCAACCTGCTAGGTAGACACTCTACCACTTGAGATACAACCCCTAGCCTTTTTTTTGCTTTAGTTATTTTTTACATAGGGTCTTGCATTTTTTCTGGGGGTCAGCCTTGGGCTACAGCCCTTCTACTTATGCCTCTGGTGTGGCTGAGATGACAGCCATGCACCTCTATGCCCAGCTTACTTATTGAGATGGGGTCTTCCCACCTACTGCTGGCCTTGAACTGCAATTCTCCTGATGTCTGCCTCCTGAGTAGCTAGGATTAGAGGCAAGCACTATCACACCTACCCAATAGAAGACTGATCAAATAAATCATCGTATATCCACAGGATAGAATATTATGCAGCCATAGCAATAATTTTTTATTCATTTATTCATATATGCATACATTGTTTGGGCCATTTCTCCCCCCACCCCCCTCTCTCTCCCCCCACTCTCCTCATTTCCAGGCAGAGCTTTTTCTGCCCTTTTCTCCAATTTTGTTCAAGAGAAGACATAAGCAATAATAAGAAAGACAAAGCATTTTGCTAGATGAGATAAGGATAGCTACACAGAGATTCCTAGCATTGCTTCCATGCACAAGTGTATTACAACCCAAGTTGATTCATCTTTACCTGAGTTTTACACTAGTTCTGGATCACCTTCCCATATTGACCTCTGTCGCTTTAAGGATTCTGTATTAGCTCCTCTGCAGTGGGCACATCAAACACTTTCATGTTTTGGATTTCCTGCCTATCCGCATACCTCCCGTATGTGCTTTCCCCTTAGCGTGTGACCCAAGTCCAACAACATTGCTGCATTTGCCCTTGATCTAAAGTCCGCATATGAGGGAGAACATACGACTTTTGGTCTTCTGAGCCTGGCTAACCTCGCTCAGGATAATGTTCTCTAGTTCCGTCCATTTACTTGCGAATGATAACATTTCGTTCTTCTTCATGGCTGCATAAAATTCCATTGTGTATAGATACCACATTTTCTTAATCCATTTGTCAGTGCTGGGGCATCTTGGTTGTTTCCATAACTTGGCTATTGTGAATAGTGCTGCAATAAACATGGGTGTACAGGTGCCTCTGGAGTAACCTGAGTTTCATTCCTTTGGGTATATCCCCAGGAGTGGGATTGCTGGATCATATGGCAGGTCTATGTTTAGATTTTTAAGAAGCTTCCAAATTTTTTTCCAGAGGGGTTGCACCAGCTTGCATTCCCACCAGCAGTGGATTAGAGTTCCTTTTTCCCTCATTCTCCCAACACATGTTGTTGGTGGTGTTGCTGATGATGGCTATTCTAACAGGGGTGAGGTGGAATCTTAGCGTAGTTTTAATTTGCATTTCCTTTATTGCTAGAGATAGTGAGCATTTTTTCATGTGTTTTTTGGCCATTTGAATTTCTTCTTTTGAGAAAGTTCTGTTTAGTTCACTTGCCCATTTCTTTATTGGTTCATTGATTTTAGGAGAGTTTACTTTCTTAAGTTCTCTGCATATTCTGGTTATCAGTCCCTTGTCTGATATATAGCTGGCAAATATTTTCTCCCACTTTGTGGGTGGTGTCTTTGGTTTAGAGACCATTTCTTTTGTTGTGCAGAAGCTTTTTAATTTTATGAAGTCCCATTTGTCCATCCTTTCTCTTAGTTGCTGGGCTGCTGGGGTTCTATTGAGGAAGTCCTTGCCTATACCTATTAGTTCCAGAGTGTTTCCTGCTCTTTCCTGTACTAACTTTAGAGTTCCGTGTGTGAGATTAAGGTCCTTGATCTATTTTGAGTTGATACTAGTATAATGTGATAAACATGGATCTAGTTTCAGTTTTTTGCAGATGGATAACCACTTTCCCCAGCAACATTTGTTGAAAAAGCTGCTTTTTTCCATCGCATACTTTTGGCACCTTTGTCAAAAATAAGGTGGGCAAAGCTGTGTGGATTCATATCTGGGTCCTCTATTCTGTTCCACTGGTCTTCATGTCTGTTTTTGTGCCAGTACCATGCTGTTTTTATTGCTATTGCTTTGTAATATAGTTTGAAGTTGGGTATTGTGATATCTCCAGCGTTGCTCTTTTTGCTGAGTATTGCCTTGGCTATTTGCGATCTCTTGTGTTTCCAAATGAACTTTAGGGTAGATTTTTCAATCTCTGTGATGAATGTCATTGGGATTTTGATGGGAATTGCATTAAACATGTAGATTGCTTTTCGTAGTATAGCCATTTTTACTATGTTGATTCTACTGATCCATGAGCACAGGAGATCTTTCCACCTTCTGTAGTCTTCTTCGATCTCTTTCTTCAGGGGTTTGTAGTTCTCCTTATAGAGATCATTCATATCCTTTGTAAGTTTACTCCTAGGCATTTGATTTTTTTGAGGCTATTGTAAACGGAATTGTTTCCATATGTTCTTTCTCAGTTTGTTCATTATTGGTATATAGAAAAGCTAATGATTTTTGTAAGTTGATTTTGTATCTTGCGACCTTGCTGTAGATGTTTATGGTGTCTAGGAGTTTTTGGGTAGAGTTTTTTTGGTCTTTAAGATATAGGATCATGTTGTCTGCAAATAGGGATATTTTGACAGTTTATTTACCTATTTGTTTTCTTCTTGCCTAATTGCTGTGGCTAGGAATTCCAGGACTATGTTGAATAGGAGTGGGGATAGTGGGCATCCTTCTTTCATTTCTGATTTTAGGGGAAATGGTTTCAGTTTTTCTCCATTAAGTATGATGTTGGCTGTAGTTTGTCATGTAGAGCCTTTACAATGTTGACGTATTTTCCTTCTATTCCTAGTTTTCTTATAGCTTTTATCATGAAGTGGTGTTGGATCTTGTCAAAAGGCTTTTTCTGCATCTATTGAGATGATCAAGTGGTTTTTGCCTTTGCTTCTATTAATGTGCTGTATTACATTTATAGATTTGTGTTTGTTGAACCACCCCTGCATCCCTGGGATGAAGACGACTTGGTCATGGTGAATGATCTTTCTGATGTGTTGTTGGATTCAGTTTGCCATTATTTTATTGAGGATTTTTGCATCAATGTTCATTAAGGAGATTGGCCTATAGTTTGCCTTTTTGGAGGTGTCTTTGTCTGGTTTTGGGATGAGTGTAATTATGGCTTCATAAAATGAGTTAGGCAGTTTTCCTTCCCTTTCTAGTTCATGAAACAGTTTAAGAAGGGTTGGTATTAGTTCTTCTTTAAAGGCCTGATAGAATTCAGCAGAGAATCCATCAGGTCCTGGACTTTTCTTTTTTGGGAGATTCTTGATTGCTGCTTCAATTTCATTTTGTGTTATAGATCTATTCAGGTTCAATTTTGGATGGTCATAAATATCTAGAAATTTGTCCATTTCTTTAAGATTTTTCAAATTTATTAGAATATAGGTTCTCAAAATAGTCTCTGATGATTTCCTGGATTTCCATGGTATTTGTTGTTATCTCCCCTTTTTCAGTTCTGATTTTACTGATTTGAGTTTTTTCTTTCCTCATTTTAGTCAAATTTTCCAGGGGTCTGTCAATCTTGTTTATTTTTTCAAAGAACAAGCTTTTTGTTTCATTGATTCTTTGTTTTGTTTTTTTTTTTTTTTGCTTCTATTTCATTAATTTTAGCCCTTATTTTTATTATTTCTCTCCTGCTTGTTTTGGGATTTGCTTGTTCTTGTTTTTCTGAAGAAAAACAATGTAGGTCGTGTTTTCATTTTCATTAACTTCCAGGAACCTTTTAATTTATTCTTTTATTTTATCGATGATCCACTAATCATTGAGCAATGTGTTGTTCAGCTTCCAATTGTTTGCATGTTTTCTGCTGTTGTTTTTGTTGTTAAATTCTAGTTTTAATGCATTGTGATCAGATAGAATGTATGGGATTATTTCTATTTTCTTATATTTGCTGAAGCTACATAGCAATCATTTTTTTAAAAAATGCATGACTTCATATTTTAATAAAAAGCAGAATATGAAATTACATAATCAATTTTACATTTTCCTTTTTTGAAAGCATGTGGGGGTTTTGTATGAAAGAAAAATACTTCAAATAAATACCCCTATATATTAACTGTTATTATTTGGGAGAATTGAGCTTATGTGCACTTTATTTTTATATATGTTCCTATTTTTCAAAGCATTCTTCAATGAACATATATAATGCTTGCAATCCAAATATTTTTAAAAAATAGTTTAAATGTTAAACTCTTTCAAATAAATATATTCATGGCTTTTCAAACATAAATAATTATAAGACCAGGCTTTGTGGTTCATACCTATAATCCTAGTTATTCAGGAGGCGGAGATAGTAGGATCAACAGTCAGAGGTGGCCCCAGTAAAATGAGCTCCAGATCCTATCTAAAAAACAAACTGAGAGTAAAAAGGCTAGGGTTGTGACTCAAGTGGTAGAACAATTTGCTTACTAGGTGAAAGGCCCTGACCTTAATTCCCAGCATTGGGGGGGAAAAAGTAATAATTACAGACAAAGAAAAATGTAGCATATATGAAACTGTCACAGTGAAACCTATTATATTATACAACTCATATATGGTACTTTTTTAAAAAGAGAAAATGCATACACCCAAATGGAGACAACACAGGGAGGGTTTGTTACATCTTAAATGGTTCAAGAAACCAGACTCTTCCTTTTTTACTCATTTGTTACTTCACTCTAATTTCACATGTGTTCACTTGAGTATTGACCTAGCAGACCTGTGAGTTTGGCTAGTACTCAACCATGGACAAATTAGGTATTTTTCAAAAGGGGCAAAGCAGAAAACAGGAAGTTAGCATTGTAAACCTTTTACAAATCCTTCAAAATGAGCCTTAAGAGTTCACAGACGAGAGAGGACTATCCACCACCACTGAGGTGCTTTCTCTTTCTAAATTCATGCAGGAAGACAGCACCCCAATGTTCTCACCCAAGAAGGCTTTATTTTGGCAACCACTCACTGTCTTTCCAATAGTGCCAAGCTTGCATCTGGAAATAATTGACGTTTCCTTTGATTGCCTTTCTTTGTTGCCCCACGACTCCTTAGCCCACCAAGCCAAGAGCATCTGTTGTTTCTGGGAGTATTCACCAAGGAAGGACACAAAGTAAATAAAATGAACAACAAATCTTTAAAAGAAAAAAAATAGAAAGAGCAAACAGAGTCAGTTCACAGCTGCTAGGCTCCTAAATAGAGTTTTTTAAACTCATACCAGAAAAAACGAATTTTAAAAGCCGTGCAATGCTTGTGATTTACAAAAGATGGATTCTCTGGCACTTCAAAGGGCTAACCTCAGAAAGAAGCTGACACATTGGTAATGGTTTCATCCATAACCAACCCATGAGAAGAGAATAGAGGAAGGTCCAGACCACCCTCCCTGGAGACCAGATGAGATTTCCTCCCTGGAGAAGAGAATTTGAGTTGGAGAAGAAATAACACTGAAAATTACGGGTGTGGGATCTCTGACACCACCACTTTCCTCAGGTTAAATGATCAGAGAAGCTTACATCCTCCTTAAATTTAGGAATACAGGAACAACATGTATTTTAGAATAGAAGCTGCACTGTTCTGGACAAGAATTCAATTTCTCTGGGCTTTGCTGTCAAGCTTCTCTGTTTGACTTGCTTTGGCCAACAATGTGGGAACTTTTCTAACCAGCGAAGGTTCGCTTTCTTCTCATTTTCTTTTATCTGACACCAGCAATATCAGATTCCATGAGCCTGGATCCAGGAGAGAAGAGAACATGAAAGAGCAGCAGGGCTTACCCCGGAAGGCTTCGCAAGTAAGAAGTAAACCTCTGATCTTCTGAGCCACTGAGATCTGGGGAACCTTCGTCACCGCAGCATAATCTAGTCTATTCTGATAATTCAAACAGAGGGCCCTATGCCCTGCCTTCCATCTGCGGCGTGCAGAGTGCCCAGGCTCTGTGCGGAGTCATGATAATACGGGAACGGTGGTACCATGGCACAGCTAGATCCAGGAGGGACCAATTCTGCTCTGTGGTCCTGGGAATGATGCAGAATCTCACGAAGGAGAGTTCTTTGCTGATAGAGACCTAAGGAAACCTTCAGCAGTGCATGCAACAGGGTGAGAGGCCAACATCCAAAGATTAGAAGGGAGAATCACTTCTGAAGAGAGAATGTGGTGAGCCAGGTGTCCATTACCCATCCTTTCCCCAACACCTGGACAGTACAGGGTCACTTCAGTACTTGAATGCCACAACAGAGAGAAAATGGGAGGGACGGAATTCTAAGTGTAAACTTAAAGTGATGGAGACTGTAGATGCCTTAGCTTACCCAGAAAGTGACAAGATAAAACATTCTCTGTGATTGAAGGAGACTCAAGATAGAATTTAGGTTCACTTTTACAAAAATAGTTATGTGCTTGCCTGGCTAAGTGTATATATATATAGCCTGAGAAATGTGGACTCATCCATCAGGATATTTTCTGAAAGAACCATCAAACTTGAATATTCAACACCCATGTTGTGCTGAGGGGCCGCTCAGGCAAGGATGACCATGTATGGACAATTGTAGCACTTAATATGATAGGTGACCTTCTCCCAAACCTGATGTTTAAGCTATGACTAGACATCTGCCTCTCTAGAGGCAGCCAACAAGAACCTGCTCTTAGCAACCCTTTCAGCTGCACAAATATTTACTCTGGTAAACCTGAAAAAGAAAAATGGAAATTATTGTAAATAAACCCTGTTAGAGTTCTCTGCATTCTATGCACTAAACTTCTTTCCTTGTTTTGCAAAAAGAAAGTTGGAATGTGACACTAACATTCTCATCTCCAGGACTGATTTATTTTTTTCAATTGGATTTGATGGATTATGGCCAGATTAATATTTAATGGTTTCATAAACTTGAATAATAACACAGTAGACCAAGACATGAATGCGCTATAAAAACAATCTGAACTGTTATTCTTTAGCTCATTTAAAACACATGATTGATTCATTTAAAGTGGAGAATCAAGAGCTAAGCAGTTTTCTGTGTTCTCTGTAATGTAATGAAGTTTGAAATTAAAGAAGTATAAAATAAAATAGGATTCTGTCATATTATGAAGGAGTCACAGTATAAAAATTAGATCTCATGGTTGTATACTGGGCTTCACAATCGTTAGTGTTTGACTTACCAACAACAAAAACACATGCCACTATAAATTATCTCAGTATAATAAAAGGTTTTCTACAAGGCTATTCATTTCATTTAATTACTTGGACATGGCTTACTTTGATTTATACTGTGCTGTGATGGGACCAGATATAGTGGAGACAAATAAAATGAGGAGTGGGAAATAAAGACATGAGAAAGGAGAATACCCATGTGTGTAGAAATAAACATAAGCAAACAACTGTGAAAATCAAGAGGATAAAAAATATGACAAGTTGTAGGACTTTAGCATTGTACTGATTAAAGTACCCTGAGTTCTAAGACTCACTGTCAGTTTCAAAAACTTTAGTATCCTCAAACTTTGGTTTCTACAACTCTAAATAGAGTAAAAATAGTGCCTACCTCCAAGTACCGTGACAATTAAAAAGAGATGGTATACTGTAACAATTTTAAAATAAGCTTATTACTAGAGGAAAAAATAGTGCTATTTCATCATGAAAAGAGGATGGAACTCGTCACACAGCAAACCTTCAAAATACATGAGATAAGAGGCAGGGTGGTGCACACTTACACCTCCAGCACTGGGGAGGCTGAGGCAGAAGGATCCTGAGTTCCAGGCCAGCCTGGGCTACATAGCAAAACCCTGCATGTCTCAAAAAAAAGAAAAGAAAATACATGAGAAAAATTAGCATAACTAAAGGGAAAAATAAACAATCCATAATCACGACTGGAGATTTTAACATTGCTTAATAATTGATAGGACAGGCATACAAAAAATAAAGTTGAAGAATATTTGAACAACACTGTCAACCAATTTGATCTTTTCGGCATTTATGAAACATTATACCCATCAATTACATAATATATACTTTAAGTGCACAGGCAATATTCACCAAAATATGCCATATTCTGAATCACAAAACAAGTTTCAATAAATCTAAGAGAACAGAAATTATTCTCTGCACAAAATGGTAGTAAATTAGAAGCTAATAACAAAATTAATTAAAAATTAAGCAACATACAACCCATGCATCAACAGAGAAACCACAAGAGAGTTGAGAAAATATCTGAACTAAATAATAATGAAAACACTGCATGTCAAAAATTACAGCTGCAGCCAAAGCAGTACCTAAGAGGATGTTTATAGCTTTAAATGCATATGTTAGTAATAAAGTTTAAAAACTATTATCTAAAACTGTACCTTAAAATGTGAGACTAAAGAATATAAAAGGAAGAAAAAGCACAAAATAAGTAAAACAGGAAATCATAAAGACAAGTATGGAAAACAATGAAATAGGAAACAAATAGTAAAGTTGAAACCAAATGAGAAGTCAAAAGCTGTTCAGTTGAACAGATAAATAAAACTCATATGCCCACATTAGATTGGTTAAGGTAAGGAAGGAAAAAAAATACAAATTTCCAGTGCCAAGAATGAAAGAAAGCCCATCCCATCTCAACTGAAAAAAGCTGTGTGTGATAGCACACACCAGTCATCTCAGCAACAGTGGAAGGAAGCCTAAAATAGGAGATCAAAATCTAGGCAGGCCTGGGCAAAAAGCAAACCCTATCTCCAAAATAACCAGAGCAAAAAAGGCTGGAAGCATGGCCCAAGTGCTTGCCTAGCAAGTGCAAGGCCCTGAGTTCAAACCCAGTACCACCACCAACAACAACAACAAAAAGAATGAAAGAAGGGCCAGGAGTAGTGACTCTTGCCTAAAATCCTAGCTACTCAGGAGATGGAGATTAGGCAGTTCATGGTTCCAGGCAAAAAGTTTGCAAGAACCCATGTCAACCAAAAAGACCTGAGTGTGGTGGCATGTGCTTGTCATCCCAGCAGCAGTGGGAAGCCTAAAATAGGTTAGCTTGTACAAAAAGTGAAAACCTATTTAGAAAAATAACTAAAATAACTAAAGCAAATATTGTGCTAGGGATGTGACTCAAGTGATAGAGCACCTGCCTAACAAGTTCAAGGTCTTGAGTTCCAACCCCAGTAACACCAGAAAAAAAAAAGAAAGACAGAAAGAAAAAGGACATTATTATAGACCCCTCACACATCAAATCATAAAACAATATTAGAACAACTTTATGCTGAAAAATATGACATCTTAGATTTAAAGGACATTTAAAGGTATTTAAGAAATACCACTTACTAAAACTGACAGTAGGATCTCCGACTAGACTAACACTGAATCTATCAAAGAAATTGAATATGTGAGTAAAAATCATTTTACAAATAAGCCTGCAGGTTTGGTGGTGAATTGTTTTTCTGGTTTTTGGATTTTCTTAGTTACTTTGTTTTGTTTTGGATACCAGGATCTTTCTCTGTTGCCCAGGCTGGCCTGAAACTTCTGGGTTCAAGCAACCCTCTTCCTTAGTCTTCAGAATAGCTGGGACCATACGCACATGTCACCATGCCTGTCTCTATTAAATATTTGAGGAAGAAATAATATTCATCTTACAGAAACTTTTTGTGATAATAGAGAAGTTCCGTATGGCTTTCCCAGCAAGACCTGACAAGGTTATAAGAAAAGAAAATTACAGATAAATATCATTCATTAGCATATTAATCTTCAAAAAAATTGCAAATCAAATCTCTAGCAACATATACAGATAATACAACATGACCAAGTGAGATTTATCTTATGATAAATGAACCTTATTCGTAAGGTTCATTCAACATTTGAAAAAATCTAAGTAATTCATCATATTAAGAGAACAAGGAGAAAATTATATGCTCATTTCAATTTGACAAAAGCTAATATCCATTTATGATTTTTAAAAAACCCTCTGAACAAACTAGAAGGGAATTTCCTTGATCTGATAAAGGGTATCTATGAAAAAAATTTGCTGCTAACCTCATACTTAATGAAAAATATTGAGCACTTTATCCCTGGGATCAGGAACAAAGCAAGAAAGTTCATTTTCACCACTTCTACTTGACATCCTTCAGGAAATTGTAGCTGTGCAATTAAATGAAAGAAAGCCGTCCAGACTGGAATAGAAAAGGAGCAACAGCATGCAGATCTAGAACCAACGTTGTCCGAATCATGAGCCACCATGCTTCCTCCAAGTTGATTCTAAATCTGGATGAGAGGCAAAAGACCCAAAGTAATCAAAACAATTTTGAAAAAGATCAAAGCTGGAAGATTTATACCACTTGATTTCCAGACTATAAAAACACAGTAATCAAGACAGTGTGATTTTAACTCAGGGTTAGATAACTAGATCAATGTGATAAAATAGAATCTAGAGATAGACCTCCACATATGGGTTCAACTGATTTTCAACAAAAGAGCCAAGGTAATTCAACACAGGAAACAGAATTTCAACAAATAGTGCCAGAAAAACTAGATATCTACAAGGAAAATAAATGAACTTCTACCTTAGCCTCATATGAAAACTGTCTCGAGATAAAGTATATAGAAACTTGAGATTATAACACATCTAGAAGAAAATATAAAAAACTTGAATAAGATAGTAAAAAATTTGTTAGATAAAAAAGAGTGCTCACAGAAAATTTAAAAATTAATAAATTGGACTTCAACATAATAAAGTCCTGTTCTTTGAAAGACACCATTAAGAAAATGACAATAGGTCAGGTGCTGGTGGCTCACACCTGTAATCCTAGCTACTCAGGAGGCAGAGATCAGGAGGATCATGATTTGAAGCCAACCAGGGCAAATAGTTCATGAGACCCTATCTTGAAAATACCTAACAAAAAAAAGAGCTGGCAGAGTGACTCAACAGATAGAGTTCCTGCCTAGCAAGCATGAGGCCCTGAGTTCAAACTCTACTACTACTAAACAAAAAGTAAGATGAAATGAAAATATAATCCATAAACTGGGGGAAAATTGGTTGCACATGTGTTCGACAAAGGACTTACATTTGTAATATGGTAATATGAAAGATCTCTTACAACTAAGTAGTGATAACAAAGAAAACCCAATAAAAAAAATTAAAAGACAATCTATTCTTAAAGTGAGCAAAATGCTTGGACACTTCACAAAAGAATATAAGATCTCACACATACTATAATGACTAAAATTGAAAACACTAAGAATCCTAAATGCTGGTAAAAAGTAAGTCAACTGGGAGTTTTGTCATTGCTGATGAGAGCATAAAATGGTCCAACCATTTCAAAATCTATCTGCTGAGCCAGATGCAATGGCTCACACCTGTCATCCTGAGTTACATGGGATGAGGATTCAGTTATTTCACTTGTAGTTATTTGTTCAAGAGAAATGAAACATGTGTATACTAAATACTTGTATAGCTTTATTTTTAGTAGCTAAAAACTGAAACTAGCACAACTATCCATCAATAGATAAGGAAGAAAATAAATTATATATCTAAGCAATGGAATTTATTTTTTGGTGGCCCTGGGGTTTGAACTCAGGGCCTCATGCTTGCAAGGCAGGCACTCTTACCATTTGAGTCACTCCGCCAGACCTAAGGAATGGAAGTTTTAAAAAGGAATGACACAACAACCAGGAAGAATATTAAAGTATTACGCTGAGATGGGCATGGTGGTGTCTGACCATACTCCCACAACTCAGGTGGCTGAGACATGAGGATTGTGAGTCTGAGGCCAACCTGAGCTGTGTAGTGAGAATTTGCCTCAAAAAATAAAAGCATTAAGCTAAAGAAAGAAGCCAGGTGTGAAACAGCACATAGTGTATGACTCCATCCCACTTATATGAAGTTGTGGAACAAGCAAAGTGTAGTGATAGAAATCCAAGTGCTAGGAACTCACTGGGAAAAGTACAAGATAATTTCTGAGGCTGACGTAAACATGATTTTTCAAAATTACCTATTATGATTCTCTCCACTATTGGGTATATTTTTTCATTTCCATAATAACGTTTTTTTTCAGTTAAAAATGATTCTAATTTGTGGCTTTAATGGCTCTCTCTTCTTTTCAGTTTTGGCTGAAGTCCCAAAGGTCTATCACAAAATATATGCCAGCAGCTCATCTTCTAAGATGACTAGGAGACCCCACTTGTGCAAGTATGGTACCTGGTTATAAAACTGTTTCCTACAGCATCAGTAACCTACCCCCTCCAGCCTATGAAATGTTGAAAGAAGAGGCCGAACAAGGAGATGGCGCTGGAAAAATGTTACTGAAATACCAAGATGTTCTTTCTCTCCCAGCCCTAGACAGTAGAGAATGGTGTTTCCTCTAGATCTCAAGCAAGTGACATCAAGCAATGTACCTGATGTATGCCCTAGGCCTTCAAAGTATGGTCCATGGAACAGCAGCACAGACACCATCTGGTAGCTTGTTAGAAATGCAGAATCTCAGTCCCCAGCCCTGACGCTGAATCAGAATCTGCCTTAACAATACTCTCCAGGTGTCTGGTGTGTGCATGGGAATCAGAGACACTGCACCAGGGTTTGGGTGGGTGGAAGACTAGAGTGAAGAACTGAGCCTAGTTTGCCCTGAGATGACAGAGCAAAGTGGGGAAGAAAGACAGCCAGGGACACTTTTACCTGTGGCACCACAGAGGGCATTAATTTCCATGAACCAAACAAGATATGTCAGCCTGAGGCTGATTTGAAGGAGCCTTTGCTGTGGAGGCCACCTTGAAAGCAAAGTCATCCATGAGGGGACATTTCAGGAGGCCCAGGATGAACACTGGAGAAGTGAGCAACCGACTACAAGTGAGGCGTTGCCCACTTCGGGGAATTGCAGCATCCCGTAAGAGAAAGAGACACCAACTGATTATTTGGGATCAAAGCTGACCCGAAGTTAGACTGAAGGAGTATAATATTGTGCCCTTTCTTCTAGTTCCCTTACCTCTTAGACTAGTCCCTGGAGAGGTTAGAAATGGAAGCAACTAACTACAGGGTCACAGATAAGAAAAAGAAACGCCAAAGCAACCAGGCTTCCCTTTTCCACTTCATGTCCTTCAAGCTTGGAATGAGAAAAATTTTAACTTTGAACAAAATTCAGAAATTTAATTATTATACAACATAGAACATTATAATTATGGAAACATACTTAAAAATAATCAAAAGATGTCTAATTACTTAAGAGTAAATAGAATGTTTTATAAGATTTCACCCAAAATAACAGGGAAAGTCCAGATCACAGGTCAAGTTGGCAATTTGAGAAAGATTAAATTTATCTTTGATTCACATCTTATTGAGTTTATAGCTGGTTAAATAAGTTGAGATTTTAATAAGACACATTGAAAAGAGGTCATTAAGAAAAAAGAACCAAAAGAACTTTTAGAAGTGAAAAAGAGTCAGTGAAATAAAAATAAAATACTCAATGAACTACTCAAAAGTTTATAAGTAGCTGAGTCTTTAGTCTGAGGGTTAAGGAACTGAAAGATACATCTAAAGAAATTCATAACATTGCTGAGGAAAGGAGAAAGGGAATGAAAATATGAAAAGAGATTAAGATATATAGGAAAGAGGTGAGAAGGCCAACGTGTTTCTACTCAGAGTTTCAGCAATCAAGACAAGAGAAAATGGGCAGAAGGAGGTATCTTTTTCAAAACCTCATAAGTATTTTTCAGAATTGGGGATAAGCCATGAATTTGTTGAGTACAACAACCTCATACAATAAATTTAACACCTCCACTCACAAATAAAAAGACAAATAAACCTTAAAATTATCAACCAGTGACAAGCAACCTATTCATTAGACTGGTAATAGATTTCTCAGCAATAAAGGGGACGGGAGAAAATGAAATATCATCACCAAGCATGGAAGAAAAATACTGGGCAAACTGGAATTTAATTCCTAGCTAAAAATTATTGCAAACTGAAGATTTAAGAAAGATGTTTTTCAGATGAAGACTAAAACTAAATTAAAAAGCTACTAAAGAAAGAAGGAAATTGAATCCAGAAAGAAGAAGTGGTCTGTAAAAAAAATGTTTTTTCCTGTGGTAAGTGGTAAAAACATGAGTAAATTTGAATGAATATTGTCTTTACCAGACAACAATTAAAAATAACAATCAATAGGGGAAGGAAGATGGAAAAAAGAACTAAAGTACTGACCAAAAAAAAAACATGTAGAGAGAGCAAATGGAGAATGAGGGTGGCCTGAGGCACCCTCTTATGTGGTTGAAAAACAACATAGAGATTTTGATTAACTTTAGATTTTTCTAAGTCAGGTAAAAAGTTACACCACATGGAAAAAAGGAAAAGAAAGGACTAAAGAAAAACTCTATCAATTCAATAAAAGGAAAGGAAAGGGGAAAAAAGCAAGAAAAAAAACCCCATCATTTATTAAAAAACACGTTAGAATTACAGAAATACATCAGTAATCACAATAAATGTAAACAAAATATGCAATTGAGTTCCCATAAAGATATTGCAATTGAACCAACAAATCCAGCTACGTGCTAACTGAATGAGATATATTCAAATTGTAATAAGAGATAAAGACTAAGCAAATCTTAACCATAGAAAGCCTTGTAATACTATTAATGTCAAACAAAAGAGACCTTTAAAAAAAAAAGCATTTGGGGGACAATAAAGAGAATCACCTAACATATAAAAGAAGTAATTCTCCAAGAAGTTACTTTTTTTTTTATTCATATGTGCATACAAGGCTTGGGTCATTTCTCCCCCCTGCCCCCACCCCCTCCCTTACCACCCACTCCGCCCCCTCCCTCTCCACCCTACCCCCTCAATACCCAGCAGAATCCAAGAAGTTACTTGGATGGAAAGCAAGGTTTTGTCTATAAAATTATAACCTCGCACTTCCGTTGGAAACCCTTTAGAAAAGTATTCCTGCTGGAAAAAAAATTAACACTTTTCCATCCCCCTCCCAGATAAATCAGATCAAGAATTGCTAAATTTGGTTCCTTTTGCTCTCTTTTTTTCATTAGCCTCATGGCAATATAGAAGGTTTACAGCTGCTTAAAATTTTCAGCAAAGTCGAAGGAAAAGGATTGATGTTCAGTACTTGTGTTATTTTATTTATTAAATCCTGATTGCAAAAAGCAGCAAAAGGAATTATAGATTTAAGGGAGGGTTCTCTGCAGGTTGGAAACACTGATTCTAGTGTATTAGCAATTATATTAAATATTAAATACCATAAAGAAATGAGAATTTCCAGGCATAGCCACAGGTAGTTTCAGAAACTGAATGCCTTATGCCAGATTTCAGATGCAGTACCTATAAACCATGGGTATTTCAATTAGCTTTCTCTCTTTCATCTTTCTGTTTGTGAAAGAACACAATTTCCACATATATAAAACAAGGATAATACTACAAACTACTTGACTGAGGTTTATTGTAAGGCTAAAACTAAATGACCTATGTGAAAGCCTTTGCAAACCTTTTAGTACAATATAAATGCAAGAAATTATTCATATTATGAATCATACTTCCATGGTGGATTGTTCATATTAAAAAGTATTACCATTTTTGACCACGCCTATAATATCCCACTTGCCTGTTATTGTGTGCCTCTACCTATAAGAGTAAAACGACTGTCATTTCTATATTCACAGAAACATAAGTAAAGAACATGGCATAAAAGAGTTCTCACCACTCACCTTTCTATCACTGCAAGTGCACACAGCCAGGGCTACATGGATATCCAAAGAAAAGGAAAACTAGCTTCGGTGCTTAGTGTAAAGAAATGTTTTTTTCTTAGTAATGGGTTTTGTATCTCTGATAAGCGTGACTAGAACGTCTTTCTGTGCCTCCCTGCATTTGGTCTATAACTCTTACTTAGATAACCCTAAATTCTTGAGGTAGTTAAGGTGAGTCTGGAAAAAAACCCAGTAACAATAACAATAACAATTAAAGGTTAATTAGCAGTGAATTAATTTTTGATAGACACAAATTGCAGTGCTAATACAGTCATTGGCTGACTGGCTGGGAGAAACTGGTCCCCACGTGGATGGGGACTGAGCGGGGCACTCTTCAAAAGGAAGGACTGAGCCATCTACATGTATGATGTTCATGAGCATGGCAAAAATGGCAAAACTAGACAATACAGCGACTGTGTGACAAAAATGAATATCACCAATAAGGACAATATCATGTTTTTCTGGATAGGATGCCCTGAGAAGGATACCACAGTGATTCTGGGTGTGCTTGCCAGAAATGTTAACCGAGATCTAATAATGAGGAAACATTAAGAAATCCAGATTAAGGTTATATGTAAAATAATGAACAGCTATTCTTCAAAAATCACGGTGTCATGAAAGAAAAGCTGAGGATTTTCTGGCATGGTGATATTCATCCATAATCCCAGCTACTCAGGAGGCAGAGGTAGGAGGATCAAGGTCTGATGTCAGCCTGGGCAAAGCAGGAGACCCAATTTGAAAAATAAGAAAGCAAAAAGGGATGAGGGTACAGTTGAAATGGTAGAGCGCTTGACTGACAAGTGTGAGGCCCTGAGTTCAAAGCCCAGTACCACCCTACCCTCTAAGGAAGGAAGGAAGGAAGGAAGGAAGGGGAAAGGAAAAGAAAGGCTAAGGAACCATCGCAGAGTAGAAAATACTAAGGAGGTATTACAACTAAATTTAGTAGTAACGCTAGATTGGATTCCTGTGTTAAGGGCAAAAGAATGCTGCAAACAGAACTATTGAAAAGACTGATGAGACTAAATTTGAACTGAAGACTTGTTGAAAGTGTGACTCAGTATTAAAGTTCCTGAATTTGACCGTTGCACTGTGACTAGACGAGGTTATTCTGGAGTTTAGGAAACACACGTTGAAGCATTTATGAAGTCATCCTCTTTGTGCTTTATGGTGTCACATTGTGCCCCTTTCAAAATATGCACAACCTTCTCTCAAACATTTCTGGAAAGCAGACAATATAAATTAGAAGGAGAGAGACTACAAAGAACATCTCCCAAAGGGTTCATGCACTAGGATGCTAGGACAACTGCTGATTTCATCAATGATCAGATACTGCAACAAGACTTGGAGAAACATGAGTGATATTAAAATATGTTATTAACACCAACTCTTTTGGCTTCTGGCCAGTGAAATGAAAAAGGTGCTGAGTCCAGGTTCTATGGGGGTAACTATCTTTTTTCAATTTCAACTATTTGGTGATTCATTACTGCACATGCCAAAAACTCCACCCCACTGGATGCAATTTTTTTAAGAAGATAACTGGATAAGATTCTATTATGGGGATGCTGGTTTTCATCCATCAATCAGTACTGCTCATGCACAAATCTATAAATCTATAAATGTCATACAGCACATTAACAGAAGCAAAGGCAAAAACTACTTGATCATCTCAATAGATGCAGAAAAAGCCTTCGACAAGATCCAACACCATTTCATGATAAAAGATCTAAGAAAACTAGGAATAGAAGGAAAGTACCTCAACATTGTAAAGGGTATATATGACAAACCTACAGCCAACATCATACTGAAAAGTGAAAAACTGAAACCATTCCCTCTAAAATCAGGAACGAGACAAGGGTGCCCACTATCTCCACTCCTATTCAACATAGTACTGGAATTCCTAGCCACAGCAATTAGGCAAGAAGAAGGAATAAAAGGAATACAAATAGGTAAATAAACTTCAAACTATCATTTGCAGATGACCCAAAAACTCTACCCAAAAACTCTTAGACACCATAAACAGCTACAGTAAGGTGGTAGGATACAAAATCAACTTACAAAAATCATTAGCTTTTCTATACACCAACAACGAACAAACTGAGAAGGAATATATGGAATTAATTCCATTCATAAGAGCCTCAAAAAAAATCAAATACCTAGGAGTAAATTTAACAAAGGATGTGAATGACCTTTACAAAGAGAATTACAAACTTCTGAGGAAAGAGATCGAGGAAGACTACAGAAGATGGAAAGATCTCCTGTGCTCATGGATCGGTAGAATCAACGTAGTAAAAATGACTATACTACCGAAAGCAATCTACATGTTTAATGCAATTCCCATCAAAATCTCAATGACTTTCATCACAGAGATTGAAAAATCTACCCTAAAGTTCATTTGGAAACACAAGAGACCGTGAATAGCCAAGGCAATACTCAGCAAAAAGAGCAATGCTGGAGGTATCACAATACCCGACTTCAAACTATATTACAAAGCAATAGAAATAAAAACAGCATGGTACTGGCACAAAAACAGACATGAAGACCAGTGGGACAGAATAGAAGATCCAGATATGAATCCACACAACTATACCCACCTCATTTTTGACAAAGTTGCTATCATTTGCAGATAAATGGATGGAACTGGAAAACATCATTCTGAGTGAGGACAGCCAAGCTCAGACCAAAAATCGTATGTTCTCCCTCATATACGGACTTTAGATCTAGGGCAAATGCAGCCTCCTCAACAAATGTTGCTGGAAAAAGTGGTTATCTGCTGCAGAAAACTGAAACTAGATCCATGTCTATCACCCTGTACTAGTATCAACTCAAAGTAGATCAAGGACCTAAATATCAGACCTGAAACTCTGAAGTCACTACAGGAAGGATCAGGAAACACTCTGGAACTAATAGGCATAGACGAAGACTTCCTCAATAGAACCCCAGCAGCTCAGCAACTAAGGGAAAGGATGGACAAATGGGACTTCATAAAACTAAAAAGCTTCTGCACAACAAAAGAAATGGTCTCTAAACTGAAGAGACCGCCCACAGAGTAGGAGAAAATATTTGCCAGCTATATATCAGACAAGGGACTGATAACCAGAATATACAGGGAACTTAAGAAACTAAACTCTCCTAAAATCAATGAACCAATTAAAAAATGGGCAACTGAAATTAATAGAA
Source organism: Castor canadensis (assembly GCF_047511655.1). NCBI lineage: Eukaryota > Metazoa > Chordata > Mammalia > Rodentia > Castoridae > Castor > Castor canadensis. The sequence goes on along the minus strand of NC_133392.1, from coordinate 91,021,035 downwards.
CTTTCTCAAAAGAAGAAATTCAAATGGCAAAAAAACACATGAAAAAATGCTCACCATCTCTAGCCATAAAGGAAATGCAAATCAAAACCACACTAAGATTCCACCTCACCCCTGTTAGAATAACCATCATCAAAAACACCACCACCAACATGTGTTGGCGAGGATGTGGGGAAAAAGGAACCCTGATCCACTGCAGGTGGGAATGCAAGCTGGTGCAACCCCTCTGGAAAAAAATTTGGAGGCTTCTTAAAAATCTAAACATAGACCTGCCATATGATCCAGCGATCCCACTCCTGGGGATATACCCAAAGGAATACAACACAGGTTACTCCAGAGGCACCTGTACACCCATGTTTATTGCAGCGCTATTCACAATAGCCAAGTTATGGAAACAACCAAGATGCCCCACTACTGATGAATGGATCGAGAAAATGTAGTACTTGTACACAATGGAATTTTACTCAGCCATGAAGAAAAATGAAATCTTATCATTTGCAGGTAAATGAATGGAACTGGAAAACATCATTCTGAGTGAGGACAGCCAAGCTCAGACCAAAAATCGTATGTTCTCCCTCATATACGGACTTTAGATCTAGGGCAAATGCAGCAATGTGGTTGGACTGGGACCACATGACAAGGGGAGAGCACATTTGGGGGTGATATAGAAATAGGTAGAAAACCCAAAACATGAAAGCATTTGAAGTCCCCACTCCAGAGGAACTAATACAGAAACCTTAAAGCAACAAAGGTTATCATGAGAAGGGGATCAGTAACCAGGGTAAAGATCAGTTAGAGATGAATTAACATGGGTCATAACACGTGTACACGAAAGCAATGCTACGAATATTTCTGTATAGCTATCCTTAACTCAACTAGCAAAAACACTTTGTCTTCCTTATTAGGCTTGTCTCTTTTCTTCAACAAAACTAGTGATAAAGGCAGAGCAGGACCTGCCTGGAACTGAGGGGGGAAAGGGGGAGAGAGTGGGGCAGGGAGGCAAGGGGGAGAAATGACCCAAACAGTGTATGCACATGTGAATAAAAGAATAACAAAATAAAATAATTAATTATAAAAAAGAAGATAACTGGATAAGATTCTACGATGGTATGCTGGTTTTCACCCATCAATCAGTAATGCTCACTGGTTTACTGTAAAGGGTTGGGAAGGAGACATGATCTGTCTACCGAATACATTTTAAACTATATTTGAAAATAGATATTAGGTTAAGAAGGATACATGCAGACATCTGAGATGTCCCTTTTGAGCTCTACTTTTCACAGTTCTTGCACCAAAAATCAAGTTTAGTACTTCAGGTTTTATCTTTGTTCTTCCTGTCTGTACAGATTATCCTATGCAAAGCTTGCTCATATCCATTATTTCCTGGACGTCAAATCAGCCTGTGAACTATACAGCTCTCAAGTTGGCTGCTTGGGTTTGACTCCCAGCTCTAACAGTTACCCCTGTGTGACCTGGGACAAGTTACTGAGTCTCTCTGTACGCCTGATTTTGTTATCTGTGTATTGTGGATAAGGATTCTGAGACTTGGAGAAGTTTAACAACTTGTCTAAATCACTAAACAATTTAGGGTTATAAATGGACACTTCCATGGAAGCTTCCAACTCCCCCACAAAGGTAAACATTATTTTCATTTAGCACTAGAAAACACTGTCTGAGTTCAAGTGGTGTTGCTCCACAGACGTTATTTGAAAAATACAAGTCATATTTCTCATTAAATAAACTAAACATTTTTGCATTCAACTCTAATAAAGAAAGAGGCAAACAGCAGAAGGGGAAGAAGGAAGATAGCTTTGAAGTTAGAAGCCTTGGGTTTGAAGCCAGTCTTCACTACATACTTTGGCCTCCGTCTTCTCTTTGGTAAATGGAAATCCTATTTTTTAACTTTTATGTTTTTTGAGATGAGAATTAACAATATGTGTAGATGTTAAACATTCAACCAAATATACCTTTTTAAAAATTTTGTTTGTTGAATGCCCGCCAGTCTCCAAGAACCTTGCTAGGCACATGAAACAGAAGCTCAGTGCTTGCAGTGGATTCTGCAATGAGTAATGGTTCTTTATATAGGGAGGATGCCAAGACAGTAATATAGGCTACAGTTATTCTCCCCTTGCCCCCCCAGTGTGTTTTTTAAATTTTGTTTACATTTTCATTTTCTAATAGTTTTTGTTTTATATAGTACAATCTATTTGATTTTTTTTTTGCTTGTTTGTTTGTTTTGTTCTAGGATCAGATTAACAGTCATCTGCATTTTTTCCTAGTTCATTTATAAACTTATTTCTTCACATCCAAGTCTATAATCCATCTGGAATTTATTTGGCTACATAGTCCTAAAGATCTGAATATTTGTGTTCTTAACACATGTTCCTAATGATACTAGTTGATGATGGCTCGTTTGGCTTCTACCCATTTCTGTCTCAATAACTTAACCTTCTAAGCTGCCTACAGTGAAAATGACTTACCATTTTTTGGAAAAAGCCAAAGGGGAATAAACATTTATCTGAGGGGTTTGTCCTATTTAGTTTCTCTTTCTTTCTCTCTTTCTTTCTTTCTTTCTTTCTTCCTTTCTTCCTTCTTGATACTTTCTTTCCTTCTTTTTTGATGCTGGGGATTGAACCCAGGGCCTTGTACATAACAGGCAAACACTTAACCACTGAGTTACATCCCCAGCTCTAGTTGTTTCATTTTTAATGCAGAAAATAAATGCTAGTTCTTTCATTCCAATCATATAAATGTGGAAACTTTGGGTAATTTGCAGAAGGGTTAAAGGTCAGGGTCCCCCTCAGCTTACAGAAGTATGTGTTTGGGGTTGAGCGGGAGTCATGTCATCAATATCAGACACAGCCATCCTCATACATCTGCCTGATGTCTCTTCTCCTGTGCCCTTTTCCAGAAAGACTGTGGAAACCATTTATGCAAGGGAGATAAAAATCTAGTAGAAGAATCATCACAGATCCACCCACCCCTTTCTCCATCCGTTACTCTGAGGCCTTAAAAGCTGTTCTAGGAACTTGACCTTCAAGAGAAAGGATATGGGAAGAAGTTTTCATGTTAGTTTGGTTTGATACGAAATGCATTTTCCCCAGAGAGTGGACCAGGAGTGGGAAATTCTTATTGCCAGGAATGATTACAAGATAGTCATGGTTTCCGCTACTCGTGTCTCCCTGTTCATCCAGAGTTACATGCTAGTGTGGATCATCTTAAGACCATAACTTGACCCTGTGGGCATGCTGCAGAGAGCTGAACCTCCAGCAGGCTGTGTCAGGCTGCCCACCATGCAGTTGAAGAAGGTTCCCTGATCCCTGGTGGGTCTGTAAGGCCACAGGGGTCCTCTCACCACTAACAGCCAGTCTGGCTCTGCTGACCTCCTGCTTGGAGAGGTGAGGAAACCCTTCAGGGTTTCCTGCCCCCATTCGTTTCAAGCACTAAGGAAGCATTAGTTTACCACCTCTGGTCATCGGGGTGCAATTGTCAGAGGATGGCAGAGTGGGGAGGAGGTGTCTCTAGAGTTGGTCTTGACACCAACTGTTAATTCTTTCTACAGATGACTGATGGAAGGAGGCAGATTGGTACCACTTGGACTCACACATTTGTACAACTCCATCAATTCTCCATTTGTGAGGCTGGGCTACATTCTTGTCTCAAAGAACAAATAACCAAAAACTGAAACAACTGCCCCCTAAAGAATACACTGTATTTAACCAGATGTAGTGGTGCAGTATGGGGGGGGTGGCAATAGACTTTCTGGATAAAGGGAACAGAATGGCAAAGGCTTGATATCTGAGACCGACCCTGGTCAGATGCGTGGACTACTTTGAAGTGGGCAGAATACAGGTTGTATATTGAGGAAAATGATAGAACACTAGAGAAATGACAAGGCAGGGCCACAAAGACTGTGTATACCGTCAGAGGTCTGTAGACCCGGAAGCCATGTGACTAGAAGGTGGAATTGTAAAGGACAGATTGAGATGTAGTGAAGTAAATAGAGAATTCAAGTCATAATGCTACTGCCATCATCCACCATTCAGTTTTGTGTGTGTGTGTGTGTGTGTGTGTGTGCGTGAGAGAGAGAGAGAGACAGAATTACTCTGTCATTGCACACAAAAATAAACACAATGAACAACTGGCCTAAAAATTGTCTCTAAAGGAATATGCCAGGTTATATATATATGTATGTAGACTATCTGTATGTATATTTCTCATCTGTTACGATGATGTATATTTCTATCACGTGGACATTTCTTCTTCTCACAATTTTAAAGAAAGCAGCTTATCCAAGACTTTCTGTTTCTGCATCACCTCTTTCCACCCACCTGACACCCATCACTCTGAAGCCCTCTGACCTTGGCTAGCAGCAGTTTTGTGTCTATAAAGGTGGCAGGACTTGTGGGTATGACCACTAACAGGGTCAGCCTGACACCTGCAGTCTGAATTTTCCAACTGCACAGGGACACACTGAAGACTCCACTCAGCCCCTGGGTCCCTACTGTGACCACCATCAAGATTTGGGAATGGGAATGAACAAACTGAAAAAGAATATATAAAAACAATTCCATTCACAATAGCCTCAAAAAATATCAAATACCTAGGTGTAAACCTAACAAAGGATGTGAACGACATTTACAAGGAAAACTATAAACTTCTGAAGAAAGAGATTGAGGAAGACTATAGAAAGTGGAGAGATCTCCCATGCTCATGGATTGGTAGAATCAACATAGTAAAAATGTCTATACTCCCAAAAGCAATCTACATGTTTAATGCAATTCCCATCAAAATTCTAATGACATTCAATAAAGAGATTGAAAAATCTACTGTTAAATTTATGTGGAAACACAAGAGGCCACGAATAGCCAAGGCAATACTCAGTCAAAAGAACAATGCTGGAGGTATCACAATACCTGACTTCAAACTATATTACAAAGCAATAACAATAAAAACAGCATGGTACTAGCACAAAAACAGACATGAAGACCAGTGGAACAGAATAGAGGACCCAGATATGAAGCCACACAACTATAACCAACTTGTCTTTGACAAAGGCGCTAAAAATATACGATGGAGAAAAAGCAGCCTCTTCAACAAAAACTGCTGGGAAAACTGGTTAGCAGTCTGCAAAAAACTAAAACTAGATCCATGTATATCACCCTATACCAAGATTAACTCAAAATGGATCAAGGATCTTAATATCAGACCACAAACTCTAAAGTTGATACAGGAAAGAGTAGGAAATACTTTGGAGTTAGTAGGTATAGGTAAGAACTTTCTCAATGAAACCCCAGCAGCACAGCAACTAAGAGATAGCATAGATAAATGGGACCTCATAAAACTAAAAAGCTTCTGTTCATCAAAAGAAATGGTCTCTAAACTGAAGAGAACACCCACAGAGTGGGAGAAAATATTTGCCAGCTACACATCAAACAAAGGACTGATAACCAGAATATATAGGGAACTTAAAAAACTAAATTCTCCCAAAACTAATGAACCAATAAAGAAATGAGCAAGTGAACTAAACAGAACTTTCTCAAAAGAAGAAATTCAGATGGCCAAAAAACACATGAAAAAATGCTCACCATCTCTAGCAATAAAGGAAATGCAAATTAAAACCACACTAAGATTCCACCTCACCCCTGTTAGAATAGCCATCATTAGCAACACCATGAACAACAGGTGTTGGCGAGGATGCAGGGATAAAGGAACCCTCTTACACTGTTGATGGGAATGCAAACTAGTACAACCACTCTGGAAAAAAATTTGGAGGCTACTTAAAAAGCTAAACATTGATCTACCATTTGATCCAGCAATACCACTCTTGGGGATGTACCCAAAAGACTGTGACACAGGTTACTCCAGAGGCACCTGCACACCCATGTTTATTGCGGCACTATTCACAATAGCCAAGTTATGGAAACAGCCAAGATGCCCCACTACTGACGAATGGATTAAGAAAATGTGGTATCTATACACAATGGAATTTTATGCAGCTATGAAGAAGAACGAAATGTTATCATTCGCTGGTAAATGGATGGAATTGGAGAACATCATTCTGAGTGAGGTTAGCCTGGTCCAAAAGACCAAAAATCGTAGTTCTCCCTCATATGTGGACATTAGATCAAGGGCAAACACAACAATGGGATTGGACTTTGATCACATGATAAAAGCGAGAGCACACAAGGAAGGGGTGAGGATAGGTAAGACACCTAAAAAATTAGCTAGCATTTGTTGCCCTTAACACAGAGAAACTAAAGCAGATACCTTAAAAGCAACTGAGGCCAATAGGAAAAGGGGAACAGGAACTAGAGAAAAGGTTAGATCAAAAAGAATTAACCTAGAAGGTAACACCCACACACAGGAAATCAATGTGAGTCAACTCCCTGTATAGCTATCCTTATCTCAACCAGCAAAAACCCTTGTTCCTTCCTATTATTGCTTATACTTTCTCTACAACAAAATTAGAAATAAGGGCAAAATAGTTTCTGCTGGGTATTGAGGGGGGGGAGAGGGAGGGGGCGGAGTGGGTGGTAAGGGAGGGGGTGGGGGCAGGGGCGAGAAATGACCCAAGCCTTGTATGCACATATGAATAATAAAAGAAAAAAAAAGAAACCCTAAATGATAAAAAAAAAAAGAAGAATTAACCTAGAAGGTAACACACATGCACAGGAAATCAGTGTGAGTCAACTTCCTATATAGCTATCCTTATCTCAACTAGCAAAAACCCTTGTTCCTTCCTATTATTGCTTATACTCTCTCTTCAACAAAATTAGAGATAAGGGCAAAATAGTTTCTGCTAGGTATCGAGGGGGTTGGAGGGAGAAGGAGGGGGCGGGGTAGTTGGTAAGGGAGGGGGTGGGGGCAGGGGGCAGAAATGACCCAAGTGTTGTATGCACATATGAATAATAAAAAAATAAAAAGATTTGGGAATGGGACCACAAAGGTTTAGATCTGATTGTGACTGTGTGGGAAGCAGTGTTTCTAGAAAATGCCAGGAAGTGCCCTCCATTTAGCCTCTCTTAGCCTAGGGCAGTGTGTATTATGAGGGAAGTCTAAGGGTTAGGGGAAGAGAGATGGAGGGACTCCGAGGAAGTCAGTCTGTGGCCCCCATGACTGGCTTCATCTGGAAGGTGGTAGTGTATATAGTCATGTTAGAGGCAAGTCCCTGTGCTAAAATAGCCTGAGTCTGGGGTATGGGATCCTCCTGCCACAGCTTCTTGAGTGTTGGGATTACAGGCATATGACACCAAGCAGCTAGTGTATCCTGTAAGTTTCAGTTCTGGCATCATCTAGTCTAAAGAGACAGGAGAAGCACCTATCTGCTCTCATGTAGCATCTTGGGCTGACCTTGCACTCTCCTTGCTTTTTACATGGTAGTTTCTTCCCCTAGACACCAAACTTAATGAAGTTAAGGATCTTGTAGTTCAGGCCTTGCATACTTATTAGCTAGCAAAGTCCTGGAAATGAACAAATACATATTGAATTAACAGTCCTTAATACCATCATCATTTTCCTTCCACACATCCTGTATCTAGTGTTTTCTAAAGTTAATGATGCGTATCATTTCCCTTGCTTGCCATCTAGGAAACTTCATGCTTACTGCCCAAGTCTACCTTTTGCACCACCCCCTACACCTGGAGAAGATTACGTGTTCCTACCAGCAATTGGTTTCTGAATTCACTGTCCTATCATAGGTAACACATGCAACATGGCACCAACACACAGAGCAGGGTCTGAAAGGCATTATTAATGCCCTCTCCTGTAGACCTAACATGGCAGGCTCACAAGTGAGAATATAAATTCACTCTGTCAGAGCAAACATTCCTCTTGGGGCACATCCACTCAACCTCAAGGACAGAGTGATGACCACAGCCCAGAGGCGGCAAGGGGATGAGTAATTTACTGCTGCTAGGCAATTAGTGTTGCTAGAAAAAAATTACTTTCATTTAAAATTCTCTTTAAACCATATGTATCACGGCTCATGAGATAATTTATGTATCATTAGAAAGTAGGGAACATACATCACGCTAATAAATTGTCTCCCCCATTCACCATAGCCAGTAGCTCCCAGGGGTCTTTAAGAAGTAAGAGTTTTGCTGTCCTTGTTATATAAGCTGGTATGGACTCTTCTCATTCACTCCCTGGTTCTCTGGCAGAGCACAGATGGCAAGAGAAACATTTGCCATTATTTCCCAGCACTGGTTTGTAGCAGAGTTTGCTGTAATGAGTCCACAGTAGAAAAGCCATGAGGTGTATTGTTTTCCCTAACAACCTGAGTGTCTATTTTGAAGTTTGGTTTAAGTCCTCCCCATGCTAATAGGCAATTTTCTCCAAAGCACAGCATATTTAAATATCCTACTAATGCCCATCCACAGTGAGGCACTTCAGACTAAAAGGAAATGGCTGTGAAGAATCACTGGAGAGAATGCTTATAGGTCCAGTGTATGGTTAGGTCCCAAATGACTCCACTGCACAAGGTCTGAGGCCATATGGCAACTGGGCAAATGTGCTTGCGTTTAGAAGTCATACCACCCTAAACTGATTCTCTGTCAAGGGAAAAACACTAAATGAAAATCCAGAAAACAAGGCTCTTCATTAAAGGAGGGTGAGGATAGGGTAAAGGAGAGCCTCATAGCACTGACCAGTTGAGACAGCATGGAAATCTCCCACCACAGAAATTCAGTCTTCATCTTGGTCAGTTGAGGGACAAGCTTTCTTTTCTTTCTTTTTTTTTTTCTTTGGTGGTACTGAGGTTTGAACTCAGGGCCTCGTGCTTGCTAGGCAGGCTCTACTGCTTGAGCCACACCACCAGCATCTTGGTCAGTTAAGAAGCAGCTTCATGGACACATATTTGTGTGGACATGAAAAATGGCAGACCCAATGCCTGTTAACTAGTCATCCCATGAAAGGCATGGAGGAAATTTAAATAATACTAGTAAGTATTAAGGGAATCCAAAACTGTGGAATTCCAACTATATTACATTCTAGAAAAGGAAAAACTATAGGGATAGTAAAAAGGATCAGGGTTTGCCAGGAGTTGGGACAGGAAGGAGGAGAGAATGACCAAGCAGAGCAGGGTGTGTTCAGGGCAGTTAGATTATTCTATATGAATCTATAAAGGTGAATACATGTTATACATTTGTGAAAACCATAGAGTGCACAACACCAAGAATGAACCCTAACTCTGCACCTTGGGTGATGATGAGCCAATGTAGGCTCATTGATGGAATTGTAACAAATGTACTATTCTGGTGTGAGACGTTGGTAAGAGAAGAGGCTATGTACATGTGGGAGTAGGGAATAAGTAGGAACTCTCTGTACTTCTCAACTTTGCTATGACCCTAAAATTGCACTAAAAAAAGTCTATTTAAAAAAGAACTATTAAAAGTTCTATCTCAGATCACTCTTTCCTTTAATTAAATTAAATTAAAAAGTGCAAAACTGGGCCAGGAGCCATAGCTCATGTTTATAAACCTAGCTACTTGGAACATGGTGAAAGAAGGATCCCAGTTTGTGGCCAGCCCAGGCAAAAAGTTAACAAGATCCTGTTTCAAAAGAACAAACGTGTGGTGGCACACACCAGTAATCCCAGCTACATGGGAGACTTAGGTGGGAGGATTGCAGTCTGAGGCTGCCTCAGGCAAAAAGCATGAGACTTTATTTGAAAAATAACTAACACACAAAGGTCTAGGGGCATAGGTCAAGTGGTAGAGCACTTTTCTAGCAAGTTCAAGGGTCTGCGTTCAAACCCCAGTAACCCTACTCTCTGAAAAAAGTACAAGACTTGATATGTAGCCTTTCCTTAAAAAGGGCATGCTTTAATTACCAAGTTATATAGTCCTATCATCAAGATTAGCTGTCCCACTTGTGGAACTCACTAAAAAGTGAACATTTGGGACCCTTGTTTAAAACACTAAGAAGATCAAAACTGTGGTGACAGATCAGTAAGCCAAGAGAGGAAGGGTGTTTGAGAATGCACAGGCCACACAGCCAAATGGTCCTGCATACCATCAATCCTGAGAGCCTGGAACAGCTCAGATGGGAGAAAGCGAGGGCAGAGGTGCTCAGCATGTGCTCTACATGGAATCACTGGTCTCTTACTCCCTAGAAAATGGAGTACTTCATAAAATATGCCATCACACAGAATGCTGTGCTCAGTGTCAGTGTGCGGGGTCCTCCTCACCCTGTCAGGTAAGAGCTCCTTCATGCATGCTTTACAACTAGTGTGAGATTGCAGATATTCTGTACAGAAAGACTCAGTGTCATGGGAATACAGAGTTGAGATGGTCAAACTTAAAGTCAGGCAAGCAAAATAGAAAAGTTCCCACAAAAATAAAGATACAAGTAAAATGAAGTCTATTCATCCAACGCCACTGTGATGGGCAGCTGTCACAAGTGAATCCTTCAGATACGTGGAATCATATCTTACCATAAGCATCACTGCATGTCTTCTTGTCAGGAAATGACTAAGAAGATCAAAATTTAGCCAATATGGCCAAGACATGGTAACAATTTAGTGAGCATACTTTGCTAATAACTGTAAGGCCCCTTTTCATCCATGCCAATGTTAGGCTTTTCACATGAAGGTCCTCAGGCACTGAAGAGTGGGTGGTTATTCGCCCCTTGATAAAAAGCTAAGCTACTCTGTTTTTCATAAACCCAAGATTCCAAGCATGGGTTTCCACTGGGGCCAGTGTGCCACTCTTACCAATATTGCAGTATAGGCCCTCAGCAGGAGTGGGAGGGCAGGGACTGGAATCCAGTGAAGAGCTTTGGCTAAACACCCCCTCACCCTTTTGCATTCACCATATAGAATCAGCATGGGCTGAGAGACAAGCTGACCTGTATTTCACACATCCTGGCAAGCCTGGCTGGGGGCAGTGGGCTCCTGGTAGAGAGCCGAGTGTCTCAAAGGACTCGGGTTGTGAGAACTTGTGCACCTCCAGGGGCCTTCACTACCCTTCCATCAGGACAGCTATGCCCTTGGTGACGGGATATTCAGGCTGCTTCATCGTGCCACCCCACGAGAAGAGGTGCATGCTTCTTGGGGTGGCATTAATAATGACTCTGTGTGTCCAGAACAGAGTTAGATGGGGAACTTCTGCATGCTTAAAATCCTAATCAAAACAAAGTCCACCTAAATTTGTGACAAACTTGTAGCAAAATAAAAGGTTTTCCTGGCTGGCTCACGTAAACAGATTTGTACATGTGCAGACCAAACAAGAAAAGCATTTTTTTAAGCCTAATCTTTGTTGAACATTTAACAGTCATGCCTTGTTCCATACATTTTACATATGACTCATTTAATCCTCACAGTCTCTGTTTTACACCTGGGGAGACCGAGGCATGGTGTGACTTGTCCAAGCAAGCTCGGGAGGACAAGAACCAGGCACACTAGCCGTGGAAGCAATGCTCTATATGTTTACTACTTCACGGATGCATGGAACCTACTCCTACTTACAAACATGGCTGAGAATCAGAGGGAAAGAAAGGCTCAGGTTCAAATCATGGCAGATGTTGTATGAGCTATGTGACTTAAAATGCCAACCTCTGTTTGTTAACAATTATCATCATCTTAAAAGGAAGAAAGTAACTTGTCCAGGGCCTCAAAGCTACACACTAAGCTGGAATTTTATTTCAAGTGGCTCCCATGCCGATCCTTTTTTCTACCATTCCAAGTCAATAAACCTAAGACATTGCATCTGGCTTTGACTTTGTCATTGCAAGCCAAGGGGGTACATTCTACAAAGGGTAGCGATTCCAGAATGAAACCAGTAGGTTGGTTTCAAACTGTGTCCTAATTTTCACAGTGACCTCCCAAGTAGAGGCCTAGGAGAAGAGAAAATGGTTTGTTTCAGATGTGTCACTTAGCAGAGATATGAGACAACATTGTTCAAGAAAATCCAAACAGATAATACACTTGGGAAAGTGATATTTGTTTTAAATTACTAAAAAGGAAAAAAAAAAAAAAAACCAAAACAATGTTTCCACAGAGGTAGGGTAACCTAGAAAAAAATTTTTCTTCCTGAAAGGGTTTTGTCCAGCTGAAGGAAAAAGAATTAAAAAAAAAACATGGAATCCAACAAAAGAGGAACACAAGCAGGGTGGACCATTGTTCATATTCTTAATTAATCTTCTTGGTCAAATGGCTTACTAAGTGAGAGACAGTTCTATTCAGAGATAAGCCAAGCATATGGAGATAGACTCAGAAGTTAACAAGTGGTCTAACCACATGCCTGATTCTGAAGTCAGGAAATAAGCCCAGAGAAATCAGTCTTCAGTTTAAAAATCAAACATAACTTGACAGTTTTTGTACAAAAGATTAACTAAAATGATAATTTTAGCAAAGAATTCTGTGTGTATACATGAGTCATTTACTCTCTTACAAATTTTAATGGTATTAACTGTATGATCTTTCCTGCCTAGGTTTGGAGTGGGCACTTGAAGAAAGAGAAGAGGCAAGGAGAGAGAAGGGGGACAGAAGAAAAATTAGGCAAGGGCTTAGGAGAAAGGGTCATGGTTGAGGCCAGGGAAAAGCAAGGACAGCTCTGAGATGAGGGTGCTGCTTAATTCATATTCTATTCTTCACCAGTAAACTCAAGATTATCCATCTCTGAGATAGCTTAAGTATAAAATAAATCTATGCATGACAGATATTAATCTCTCATCATTATTATAAGTATTTATTGAATAACATGTGTAGTAGCCCCTATATCTCCTTCACTGCTTTTTAAAAAATGAGAAATCCCTTCTGTAAACCAGTAGTAGAGATGTGATCTGAATTTTTCACTAGGTAGATGTTAAGAGGTACTGCATTTTAATAAATAATAATGTAATATCATATGTTGAAAATAAATTTATTTAAGGAAAAATACACCATATTTCCTTGCTTGACAAGGATATATGGCAAGTTTTGATATTTTAAAGCTTAAAAAAACTCTCCACCCTAATGGAGGCTAATTGTTAAAATAAGTGACCACTGTGCGTGTACAGCCAAGGCTTAACCCAACTGAAAAGGTATCCAAATGTTCTGTTTCCAATTCAGCCCGCGGACTATGCCAACAGTCACTTCATACCATGCTGAAGAAGAAAACTCCCTGAGAGCAGGCCATACTTCAAAAGGTCTTTTTGTTGACATAAGTGTAATCTCTAAATGGCTTACTAATTCTCCAGCTTGAAGTCTTAATTTGGCATCACAACCAACTACATGTCTGTGCAGACCATGGATTCACAAAGGTCTTCAAACCCAAGAACCACTTTTAAAACACATCTTTACCTGACAATAAACACACATCTTTCAGTACAGGGCTTTAAACATCCTTGGTTTTCACACTATGAAATGGGGCATGAGGGCAAAATTCCATCCCAACATTATCATGTCATAAATTATCAAACTAATAGAGAATTTCATTATCACTGCTCAATTGCACTCATGCCTGTAGGTCTATTTTTCATCCTCAAACTTATAAAAAAAAAATAGCTTCAGGACTTTGGTCCTCGTTAGTCAGTTAATGTCAGTCTTCTTTTCCAACTCTTTTGGTATTGCCGGTCTGTACCATCTGGGGTTCCTCTGAATTCCCATTGGTTAAGGAGGCCTGAAACAACTGTCTTTAGCAGAAGGACTTCAGTTAATAAGTATCAAGTGGTCATCACTTCCTTTCCTGTAATAAAAATAGGGAGGAAGAAGAGAAAAGAAAGCAATTATTTAAAAATATTTACCAAGAAAGAGGAACACTATGCACTGTATTCACACATGGGTGATGTTGATGAAATGTGTAAGACAAAAAGGAGAAATTTACATTATTTGAGGTTGAAGTAGATGCTTTCAGAAACAACTGTGAGCAGCCATCCAGCTCTTAGGCCCCACCACCCCTCTTCTTTAATGAAGCTTTATCAGTGGCCACAGGGCCAGCTTCCCTAGTCTACTGTAGTAGAGAAGGGGGAATTTTAACTCACATTTGCTCAACCAAGCACCCCTCTCTAAAGAACCACATCACTTTAGGCCTGGAAGAGATTTCAGAAGCCACCTGGCTCACTCTGATGACATTGGTGGAACCAAGGGATTGAGGAGAGGTTGTAGGATACACAGGACATACTTGATAGTGGCAGAATCCAAACTGAAAACCTAGGTGTTCTGATGACCAGGTGAAAGATTCCATCAAAAATTCAGTGTGTGTGGGTTACCAGACTGCTTTGTTGAAAAAGGGCAACCACATTCATACCCTGCAGGAAGCAGAGCTGAGATGAATGGATGTCATCTTATAGCCTTTATCAGTTTCACTGCATCCTTCTATTCCTAGCCTTGAAGCACACAAAGGCATAATTTTTGATGGGGCCGATGCCAATGTCATCTCATCACTTGTTCTCAAGGTCCCACTGCAGTCCATTCCTTCTCAGTTCTGTGACTTTCCCAACCTCTCTGCAGGGTCCAGCCAACCATTCTGGCATCTAGCTTTGGTTTGATTGTTAATGGCAATGGTGCAGCCTGTGATCAGAAGATTTCCAAATTCTTTGTGTCCCATATGGAAGAATCCATGGCAGGACATGTAGGTATAATGGAGTTAAAAGTTAGGGAGGGAAACTACAAAAGCGGGCATGGTGGGACCAGGTAGAAGCTGGAAGCAGGGAGTCTTTTCTTTTCCATGTGCTTTTAAAACCTTTGCTAACCTATGGGAAGGGAAGAACCTGGTGATTTCCAACCAATAATTGTGGGGTGAGAAATGGGCCAGGTGAAGGTGGTTTGAGTTGTTCCTGACCTAGAGCGTGAATAACGAGCCCACAATTTGCAATTGAAAAGAAGACTCTGAGAAAGAGAGGAATGTTCAATCTGAAATATAATATTAAGTCATATTTTCTAATAGTCGCAAACTTTCCCTAATTCTTGCCTACCTCGTTATGACCCCACTTACACCACTCCAGCTGACTTCACCAATGACCAACTTTGGGTCAAACATGGTAACAGCCACTTCTGTTTTTATATTTTCTATTCTCTTTTTCTTTCATCATTCTAGTTCTGCAGTTGATTGCCTTGGTGGACTGTCTTGTTCTCTTTAATTCTTTCATTCCTCATAATGGACACACCCTCCTTTACACAATGCATCTTCCAAACAACCCCTTAGTGCACCTCAGGGCAATTGTCTGCTGTTGTGGCTTCCTTCTCACCACCCAGGCCCAACCTTAGCAATAAAGCTTCCAGCCCAACCCTTACATCTTCCATTATTCAATAAGGCTACACAAGAAAACACTTAACAGCCTTCTCTGGGCTTTCTGTGATGCAAAACAAGGTCCAAATATGAAGTAGCAAAGACCATCAGTTACCTTTGAGAATTCACAGCTACATTCTCCAATGAAATTTCTTCCCTGTTACAGTCAACTACAATAGTAGCAAAGCAACTCTGAGAGACTTTCCTTATTCAGGCTGACTCTTTGGAGACAGCTGCTAATTAAGAAAAATTAATTTCCCTTTACTCCAGCTTCCACAGCAACAATTTAATGCTCTGAGAGGATGAAATGTGATTCTGAAAACTTAATTCTTCTCAGAAGACCTCTTTTCATATTTACCAGACATTCTTTGGATATGCTCAATCATAGCATTTCAAATCCCAAAATGTGGTATGAATTGATTAACAGAAAAATACATCTTGTGGTTCTAAGTAGCAATTATGCGCTCCCATCTTCCTTTAGGAATTTGACTTAGAGAATCCTTCTTGAAAAACAAGGGTAGGGTATAAAATTCCCATCCCTGACTTCAGATGAAAACACAGATGGGCACGTTTAAGAAAACTGCCCCCATCTGACTCCCACTCTAGTTCCCAGACCACTGAAGTCTCGGCCATTTTCCTAAGAGCCCAAATGGTAAGAAAAGCCCTGCTGGTCAATGAAGACCTACTGGTGTCCACTTCCAAAAAAGAGCTTCACCTCCTTCCAGGCAGGTTTCTGCTGGCTCAAGGAAGCCATTTGCACCACATACTATGAGAAGGGAAACTGTTTGATATTCCCAGAACGCCACATCCAAAAACAAGCTCTGATCTCTTCCTTTGGCAACTTAAGAGTTCAGCTTCTCCACTTCAAGGACATAATTCATACCTTCTTATAAGGGTCTCACAATATCCCTAAGAGATGTGAGTCATGTCACGGAACCTTGTACACAACCTTGTTTTACAAGAAACAATTCATTTTGAAAGCCAATTTTGGTGAGAAGAAAGAAATGAAAGATGAACTTTGTCCCATAACAAGCTGATTTCAGAGTGTAGTGGTAACCTTGGATCAACTCTTCCTTAAGGCAACAAAGCAGCTCTCATCTCGGGAGCATGGAGATTAAGCATGATACTGACCTCAACAGACAGCAGGCGCGGGACAGGAAGGTGGAGGGCTCTCTCTGATACTCCTCCTTACTACTACATTCCTTAAGGAATTCCTGCAGATCCGTTTCAGGAAACCCATTCCGCTGGTATTTCTTTTAGAAAGCACACAATGCTGTTACCTTCTTTATAAAGCATGAGAAATTACTCCCTTTATCAATAAACCAAACCCACTTTTACTAAAATAAAGCTCTCCCCCTCTGCTTATTCAGATCCAATAAGTAATATTAGCAATGATAAATCAATTTGTCAGTTCCAGAAGAGCCAAGCCAGGGCCACCATGGGAACAGAGAACAATCTAAAGGAAAATTCCAGAAAAAAAGCCAGTGGGAGAATGGGATGGGGAGGATGGAGGGGGGAATGTTGAAAAGAGGAATGAAAGAAACAGTCAAAATAGAAAGCTAGAATTTACTAGTAAGACCAGATAAGATTTCCAACTCCACATTCTGCCAACCTAGAATCTGCCTGGGATGTCATCCACTTCTAGTCTTATGGAAATTGACTGCTGAATGGAACAGCAGACTTCCCCCAGAAGACACAAATCCCCCAGTATCTCCTCCCTGAATTCATGCTTAATGAGGTTACCCACCTCAATGCTGAGGCCTGCCCATGCACTGGGACACTGCCACATCAAAAATGAACCTCTGTGCAGGAGTGTGCAGTTCTCTGTCCTGCCATCTCTTGCTGCTGGAGCTGACCACTGTGCCCACCCACCTAAGCTGTAATCTACACCTTGACAGTGTTTGATTTTTCTCCATGACTGGCTTTGTTCTGAGTTAGTCTAGGAATGGGCTGAGCAGAGGATGATACCCAAAGGCACCTACAGGATACCCATTGTTGCTCAGGAACTGGGCCTGAAGTAGGGTTTCCCAAGCACCACAACCTCTACTATGGAGGTACCAGCACCCAAGTATATGAACTTGCTTCAAGCTAGAATCACTTCATCAGGCCCAGTCTGAAAGTGTATGGAACACATCAGGTAGCTTAAGAAAGTAGGAAGCCATTACTCTTTTTTTGAACTCAGGGTCTATATCTTGAGCCACTCCACCAGCTCTTTTTTGATGATGGGCTTTTTTTTCAAGATAGAGTCTTTCAAACTATTTGCCCAGGCTGGCTTCAAACTTCAATCCTCCTGATTTTTGCCTCCTGAGTAGCTAGGATTACAGGCATGAGCCACAGGTGCCCCTCCAACTTTCATAATTTGAAGGAAACCTGTACCACACAAGTGCCTGACAACTGCCATGAGTTATCAGGGTGGCAGTCACCTCACATCACTGAAAATTACCACCCCAAACCTAAGCTCCAGGTAGCCATGGGGGCAGGTGCCTCAGTCAGTGTTGGGAACAGCAGCCTGGCTGCCACACTCACCATGCTTAGGCCATCCTTTCCTGTCTCCTTTCTTTTTCCCACAGCACCTCCAACCCAGCCCACCCTGATCTGTCCCAACTAGGACAGAGATAATATCTTGAATGCACATTTAAAATTGGTCTCAGTATCTATAAAACCTCAAAACCTAATTAAAATGATAGCATTTAAGTAAAAATGTAGTATTATTCTAAGCTCCAATCTATACAGAATTTGCAGTGTTTCAAGCAGCAAATATTGATAATTACTTACCTTAATAGTGTCATAGGAATCTGTAATAAGAGCAATGAAAAGGCTGAGAATCATGTATATAAAGAGGCTGATGAAGGAATATAAGTAGAGACGGCTGAACAGCCACACTAAGATGCTCTTCTGCTGGATTTGAGCAAAGGTTGCAAACATGTCATCCCCGTTGACCAGAGAAAACAGGCACTCAGCAACTATGTCCAGGCTTTCAAACTGTAGGGGAACAGAAATTAGCTTCGGAGAGAAGCATCCTACAGAGCAGAACGATGTCCCTAGCTTGTTTAAGTTTTGCTTGTTTGTTTTATGCCAACAGTGAAAATAACCTATTCAAGATAGCTAGACCACCACACAAATAGGAAAAGATTATTCAACCCCTTCCCGCCTTGCATTCTCAAAATAATCTCAACATCTCTCTTCAGCCTCTTCCTATGTACATTTTACATATTGGTGCTCTCATCATCCAACAAATTTGGATTCTGAGTTTTTTTCATCTTAACCCAAGCATCTTCTGTTATTCACACATAGAGAGCACTTGTTACCTAACAGGCAATTTCTTGGAAATTGCTGGTCATGCCTGCTTGTCATTATACAGCACAATGTAATGAATATTTCTATGCATGTTTTTTTCCTGTTGGTGAGTCTAAACAGTTAACATTTGCAAGGCTACCCTGTGACAAACTGCTTTCTGAAAATACTGCAGAGGCCATACACTGGAACAGCAACCTATGGAAGAGGCTGGATAGAACCCAGGATCAAAAAGGTTTGCTACTACTTGGGAGGCAGAGATTAGGAGGATCACAGTTCAAGGTCAGCCCAGGCAATAAGTTCAAGAGACCCCATCACAACCAGTGGCTGGGTGTGGTGGTATGTGGTCCAGGTTGCCCCAAGGCATAAAGTGAGACCCTATCTCAAAAATGACTGGCAGCGTAGCTCAAGTGGTAGAGCACCCACTTAGCAAGCATGAAATCCTGATTTCTACTGCCGGTACTGCCAAAAAAGTTTTGCTAAGTGACTTTTTCATAGCCTTCCCAGCCACATGTCCAGGTAATTTTAGCACATTAAAAAATAAAGATTGCCAGGCACCAGTAGCCCGTGCCTGTAATCCTAGGTATTCAGAGGCAGAGATCAGGAGGATCTCAGTTTGAAGCCAGCAAAAGACAACTTAGTCTTCAGAAACACAGATCAAACAGGTTACTATAGTGTTTTGAACCAAATTCTGCCCTTGCGGTCAGTGCTTATGTGTTCACTAAGTCAGTGTGGCTCTGGGGAGACTCAAGGCCTTATGAACATCTGGAACTTCTTCACTTGGGAGTTGTGCTATTACTTCACAGGCAACAAAACAGGCCTACCACCACCCTATCCAGAAAAGAGGTTTTCCTTCCAAATTCCTCTGTATCTGGCATTGACTCCAATCTTCTACCAAATAAATATTTACTCTATAATAACCAAGGAATGAAAACTATACTGACTTTGCTAATATTCCCCTCCCTTCAGTCTAAAGACTGTCTGTTCCTATGACATATTTTTCTGATCCACTTTTCTCTTCCACTCTGATGTCAACTGATTATGACAGAAACCTCCAGGGAGGTCTCTCTGTGCAACCTCTTCATTCTCCAGTCCAAGCTGCAGTAAAACCTAGACTTCTTAGGAAATGGGCTTCAGGTCATTTCTCTTGCTTATGGCCAAAGTCTAGATGCAAAATTAAAACTCAAGCTAAGAAGGCTGGAATCAGTTCCCCTTCATGTGGTCTCACTGTTTTTCCTCCTCATCGGTACAAACACCTTGGGCTTGTCTTCTCCCCCAGCCCCAACCCACTTCTGTGTCTTTTGCTCATGGGGATTTTTCCCTTCATCTCACCTATTCTTCCTTCTCTTCTGTGTCCACGGAAGTTAAGACTAAGAGCTAGTTCAAAGTCTACTTCAAGACAGACTACACTGGCAGAGCTAGCCCCTTCGTGGTTCTCTGTGTCAGGAAGAACTACCACAGTAAACTATGAAATGGTCTTCTAATTGTTTTTTGTTCAGTTTGCTTTTTGGGGTTCTTTGATGTTGTTTGTTTGGTTTTGTGACATTTTTGAGGCAGGGTCTCACTATGCAGTCCAGGCTGGCCTCAAACTCAAGATTGTTCTGTTTTTTCCTCCCAAGTGCTAGGATTGCAGGTATGTGCCATCACACCCATCTTCTAATTGCTTTTATAAACACTTCTCTAAACCCCAGTCAGATAGCAAACATCATGTTTTACACTTCTTGTCCCATGGCTGGACTAGGAAAAGTAAAATTTGTACCCAAAGGAGAAGGTACACAAACAAACCCCAAACAAGGATCACACCCATTCCCTGCTAAGTCAACAAGTCTGATGAGCCAGCCAGATTAAAGTTGCTAACCATAGAGACCTGGATAAGAATCCAGCTGAGCAAATCCTGTAACAGTAGGCAGATCATTTCACAGCAAAATAGGCAGCTCCTAGTGTAAGTATTTCCCATCGTCTCCACTATATTTAAGACAGCAAAGTTAAAGCTGGCTTTTATAGATGTCAATGGTAGCAGTATCATAGTTCTCATGTTTTCTTTTGCAATCTAGTCAAGTTCTTTCTTTGGTTTCAAGAACCCCTAAGAGAGCTGGGCACCTGCTTCTCACACTTATAATCCTAGCTACTTGGGAGGCTGAGACTAGGAGGATCACAGTTCTAGGCCAGTCTGGGCAAAAAGGTTTCCAGACCGCATCTCAACCAATAGCTGGGTGTGGTGGCATGTACCTGTCATCCCAATCAGGCAGTAAGCTAAGACTGGGAAAATTGCAGTTCCGGGACAGCCTGGGAAGAAAAAGTTTGTGAGCTCCCCATCTCAACAGAAAAAAGCTGGGTGTAGAGTTGTGTGCCTGTCACCCCAGTGACAGAAGGGAGGTTGGGAGTATGGGGCTAGATGGAGGTGATGAATTTAACCAAGGCACATTGTAAGCACATATGGAAATGTCACTATGAAACAACCAATATATGCTAATAAAAATGTGGAAAAAGCAGAGTAAAAAGGTCTGGAGGTGGGAGAGTACCTGCCTTGCAAGTGTGAAATTCTGAGTTTGAACCCAGTACCTCAAAAAAGATAGTAAAGAGAAGAGAATGAAAGAAAAGAAAACAACCCCTAAAGGTTTGTATTTCAGGTTTCAGAACTACAAGCAGCCCATTTGTCAGTACCTATCAAATTCCTGTCTTATGGACAGAACATCTGACTCAACATTAATGTTATCCATAACCATACACCTCACACCTGTGTGCACATAAGAATAATTTTAGCTCACCAGCAAGTTAAAACAGAGGCCTAATAAAGTGACGGGTGCCCACCTTCTCATGTTTGTACCACAAGAATTGTCTACAAAACAGTTTCAGTGGGCAAATATCATGGAGCTGAGCTTGCAGTATTTCCACAGAAGGTCTTAATGTGTTTCCAGTTAGAAGAACACATTTATAGAGCATTGTTTTGACATGTGAGGGCCTATAAGCCCCTGGAAGGCAGGTACTGCTGTCTCTCTTCGGTACACTTGGTAAGTACATGCCACGTTCTATGGCACCAGGCTGGCCACTGGGAATGTGAAGAGGAATAAGCCATAGTCCCTGCCTTTCAAGAACTCATCAGTGTACAGAAGACATTTAACAAATATTAAATGGGCATTTCCATAAAAGTGCCTGTACGTATTATAGGACCACAATGAGAACCCAAGAGTTCATTTCACAAATGATAATTTTGTGATTGAGCCAAAAGGAACTTTCATATAACCTGCAATAGCTTTATGTCAAAGAATGATGGAAAAGTTTGCTTCCAGAGTATGTCACAAGAGTCTTATGCAGCATTTAGGTAAAATGTTTTAAGTGGCTCACAATTATTTTTGAATAAGAATGATGCTTGGCTAAAACCAGAGTCTTTGGAAGCATCGAGGTGTAGTGCAAGGTCTTCAGAATTTTACTCCTGGCATCAGCAAAGTCCAACAAGTTTTTATTGCCTTGGCCTTCTGACTTGTAAAAATGGGGACAATGCAAGACTATTATTTATCCCTCATTGTTAAAAAAAACCCTCTGGAAATGTAAAAGCCACTTTAAGAGAAAAGTTTAATAATTCAAGATGAGGTTTGGAAGAATACCAACAGTTTCTAGCCCTCTATACCCAGACATCTTTGAAGGGCATAGTGCCAAGATCCATTAGTGCTGGAGACAAACATATCAGCAGGACACTTTTTGTTCCTTTGTTCCTTTTAGTTGAGTCACTGAAATTAGTTGTCTAACTGGAAGACAGGAAGCTAAAATGTTTGAGAGTCTGCCTACCTCTCATACAGTACAATTGAATTGTAATTTTCCTGACACTTCCTCATTAGAGTTGGTTTTTTTGTTGTTGTTGGTTTTAAATAAAGAACAGCCTTCACACTCAAGATTACTGTGATTCTAAAACTACTAGAAAATGCTAACATTAATGCTTAGGTTTTCAAGGGCTTGGGTAACACTGATGATTACCCAACAGATATTGGCAGTTTGGCTAGATTTGAGAGTGGTGGTGCAAGAGGCAGTAAAATTTTCTAACTTCTAATTCAAAGAAGCAGCAAGATGGAGCAGAAGAGCATAAAAGTCCAGAACCAGACTGGAATTCTTTCACTTTGCTGACTTGGGCATTTATTGAATTAACTCTACTATGTACTTCCTCAATCTATCAGCCTGGCCAGAGACAGAACGGGGTACCATAAACAGACCTTCTGGGAGACCCTAGAGACATCTCCCATCCCTTTCCTATCCATGGGGATAAAGGGAAGCCGACATTAAGTGAGAGACAAGGCAATAGGGTTTGATGTCCAAAGTGACAGTCACTCTCCATGTGGGACTCTTGAGAACCTGATATGTAACTTCTCCAAATGGAAATGTGTGATGAGGATACAGTAGACACTAGATTTCAAAGACTTAGCACACACACACACAAAGAATGAGATATTTGCATTGCTTATATGCTGAAATAATGTTTGGCTACACTTGATTTAGTAAAATATATAATTAAAACCAATTTTATTGGTTTATCTTTTATTGTGACTATTAGAATGTTTTAAAGTATACATTTGGCTCCATTTGTAGCTCCCATTACATTTTTATTGGACAGTGCTGGCCCAGTGCATCTGACTTTCCCCTAGATCCTTTGAAAGGACAAAATTGAACATATGGGAATTAGGTCAGGCTCACAAAGCAAAAAACTCACTTTCTATTAGCTGACCTTGACACACATTAAAAAAAATAAAACTGATTATGTGGTTTTTCTCTCACAGTTGATCCAGAAGGACTACCCTGCTTCCTGGGTCAAATAAACTCTTTTACAATGGTCTATTTTAGATAATATAAAGAAAAGCCCTACAGGTCAGGCAAACCAGGGTTTGAATGTTATCTTTGCCATTTATTATCTGAGTAACCTCAGATAACAAATATAAGGTTCCTACTTTCTGTAAAGTAGTATAATACTATTTTCCCACAAAGAAAGGAAGAGGAGGTGCTATCGGGTGGATCTCAAATGTCCTGTGAAAGCCTGAGTGTTGAAGGCTTTTTCTCGGGCTTGTCGCACTATTGGGCAGTGGTAGAACCTTTAGGAGGTAGGTTCTGAAGTCATCAGGTGTGTGCCCCTGAAGAAGTTATTGGGATCCCAGCCCCTGCCCCCTGCTTGCTTCTCCCTTTCCTGCCTGGCCCCCATGAGGTAAAGTTTTCCTCCACCACAAGCTCTTGCTGCCATCATGTGCTGTCTCACCACAGGCCCAAGTGACCATAAAATGACAGTTCTGAATCCTAGAGCTAACATAAACTTTCCCCCCCTTAAGGGAGAGGAAGGGGGCAGGGGGGTGGGGAGAGATGGGGGAGAAATGGCCCAAACAATGTATGCACATATGAATAAATAAACAACAACAAAAAGATTACAGAACACTAAAAAATAAATAAATAATAAAATAAACTTTCCCCCCTTAAAAGTTGATCCTCTCCAACATTTTGTCACAATGACAGAAAGCTGGCTAATAGGAGGGTTAACACACAAAGAGAAAGAATTTGAGAACTAGGCCTAACGAATGGCACTTGAGAAGTCATTTCAGTAAAATTCAAGGAACATTAACTGAGCACCTTCCAGAATAATGATGAGGTGGGGAGAAACAGGAAGCAGGTGGCAAAGCCGATAGAACCACTTGTCCTGAGGTCTTGTGGGGCCAATGAATTAAAACCAAATCCTTAGGCTCCATATTTATTCCACAAAGTGCAACACTGCCCTCTGGTGACAAAGAGGTGGAGCAGCTTTCGGAGCATGAGACAAGGGGGAAAAAATGTGAATTTCCTTGGACACTATGACAGTAAATTCTCTAAATTAGAGATAGCATATCAAAGATGAATTTTTATTCATGAGTCATCTTCCAAGAAGTGACATGGAATTAAAAACACAGTAAGATTATCAAACTTTACCATTAAGCCAGAGGTTGTCATTTTGTTAATTCTACAGTATTTCAAGTAGGAAAAACAGGAATTCTCTTTGGACATATTAAATGTGACACTTAGAGAAGAAAGCCTGGGTGTGTTGGGCTACTAGATTTTATTTTGATAGGACAACATAGGAAGTGTGAGCTTCAGGATAATTTACTCTTTGTGAATAGTCCCTCACACACAAGCAGCAAGGATTAGTGGCTGTTAGTTTATTATTTCTGTTGCCCCAACACTCCCAGGCTGAAAAGAAAAATTATAAGATGCAATAACTCTTTTACCTTTGTGGTTTGAAAACAAGGTCCATTCAGTTTCATGATGTATCTAGTCACTGATTTCATCATTTTAAAACCAGAATATCCTGGCATAACTTTGACATTCCTGAGATTATAATGCTGACTAATGCTAAGCCATAGTTTGAAACTCAGATTCTGATCTTTAATAAGACACGAAGCTGATGCTGTGATCAAAACCACCTGCAAAGACATGTTCTCATTTTCAGAGATGAAACGGTCATTCCAGGCAGAACCGTCACCCACCTTCATTCTCCTCAGTTAATATGGCTGAAAACCCTAGTATGCTAAATTAGAAAGATTCTGTAATAATTTCCTCACTTTGACTTTTATTTTTACTATAGGATCTCATGTCCTAACAGCTCTCATTTGATGACGAGCTAGGTGAATGTGTGACCCGTAAGTCAGGCCCATACAACTATGACCCAAGACTTCTAGTCCCTTGCAGTTCTTGTTCTGACATCCTAATGTCACTTCAATACCCTGAATAGGAAAAGGAAACCGAGACCAAGCTATCCGCTTGCTGAGTCAAGGACGCATTCTGGAGAAGAGTGGGGAAGAAGGTAAACACTAGAGACCTGGACAGTGCCACACACCTTCTCGTGATACGGTCCTAAGACAATCCAGCCACAGAAAGTGTAACCCAGGTAAATCATG
Organism: Castor canadensis; assembly: GCF_047511655.1. Lineage (NCBI taxonomy): Eukaryota > Metazoa > Chordata > Mammalia > Rodentia > Castoridae > Castor > Castor canadensis. Next base: position 90,995,636 of record NC_133392.1, on the reverse strand, counting down.
CCAGCACAAGCACAGAACCGGAGAACTTTGGGCAGTGAGGCTTGCATTGTTAAAATCAGCACCTGAAAAAAAAAAAAAGGGAAATTAATAGAATGAGAGTGATGAAAAAGAAGCTTCCAGAACCCCCAAAAAGAAATGTATCCCAATCACAGGTTCTTCCCAGTGCCAACTGCTTACATTATATGTTTGGAAATAACCCAGGTATCTGATGACTCCAACCCAAACAAAGAGTGTAGATGTCCCAAGCAAAATGCTGCACAGATCATAATTTGTGAGATTCTATGGGGAAAAAAAGACAAATGAGTAAAACATTGCAGTCCACTCAGCTTACTTATTTCACTTTAATTGATTGGAAAGGATGGAATGTCTTCCTGTGGGAGCTACTAAGAGTTTTTAAAAAGAAGAAGAAAAATGCAGGTCACCATTCACATGTTTGTTTCTTATTTCCTTTTAATATTTCAACTGCTTAAACTGATTTTTCCCAACAATATTCTGAAATAGAAATTGCATTTACCACTGACCTAACTAATCTAAGCATTAAAAAAATATAAGCTGAGGATGTTTGTTAAAATATCAAACAATACAATTCAGCTATCCTAAAAGCACACTCCAACACGATTTATTAACACAGTTCCCACTCACAAGGAATTCTAGGTCTTACTGAGGAGTCAAACACAAGACGTAACCTCCTGCTTGTCCCAGAGGGTTTGCCATGGTGTGACCCCAGTTCCTTCAGGACAGGCTAGGGAAATCTTCACAGGAAAGTGGAAAAAGGCACAACACTGAGAACTGGCAAGTTATCCTGGAAGGACCAGGGTGGGGATAGGAGGCAGAGCTACAGGTAAAGCTGGATGAGGGAGATCCTGGAGGCCATGTTCAAGGAAGGCCATTTCATCCTAAGTAGGTCCTAGGAGGGAACAAGACAGACACTTCCAGAAAAATCACTTTGGCAGCTGTGCAGATGGATCTAAGGCTAAAGATGCCAAGCCAGGGAGGAAGAGGCCTGAAAGAAGCCAGAGGCAGCTGGGATGGAGACTGGGAGGCAGTATAACAGTGAGGAGGCCAGGTTAAGACTGACTACTGACACAGCATGGACAGGAGAATAGCTGAGTGAAAGAGGAGTCAGAATCTGGTTATGAGATCAAATCAATTTATTTATACAATGTGTCAGGTACCAGTATTCTTGCCTCCAACCCCATCCATCAGGGCATCCAATGTCACAGATCGTTACCACTGGCTCTGGAGGCGCGTTTGGGAAGTGACTGGTTTATGGGTCAACTGCTACTTTTTGCAACTTAAACAAAATGAAGCCCGACAACCAATCTATCGAAACTTCAGGTACTATTCTGAAGATGCCACACACTTCCTGGAGGATTTCATAGCTCACAGCATCCACAGTCCACCAGCTTCCTCATTTCCCTTCCTGAGGAACCAGGTGAGAGGAGGGAGGCCTCACTTTGTGGGTGTGAGGAGAAAAACCATGAGAATCAAGCTAGTCTCAGCCAAGAGTTTGCATCTCAAAATGCCCAATGTCGTCCAGAAAAATGCAAGGAACAAAAGATTTCAAACAGGGTGCCCTCACCTTTGCTTTAATTTCCATTTTTAATATGGATCCAATTATTGTCATGAGGTCGCTGATAATCACCAGGACATACCATCCACTGATGAACTCCCACTGGTCAGCGTCACACACATGTCGTTTGTACTTCTCCAGGAAGAAATCTAGAAATCTCTACAGCAAACATTTAAAAAGCATTTCTTACAAACCACACTGCCCTCTGGAAGGGGAAGGCAAGTGAAAACAGTGCTCTCGTCTATATGGCACGGCATTACCTTGTTCAAAGAGATGGGTCCACCTACTTCACAGGTGTAGGTGAGAGCATACCTATTCCCCGTCATCTGGCCCAGAAGTAAGCATCTGAACACCTGCTAAGTTAACTCAAACGCTAAATACGTGTGCTTGGACTCCAGTAGACTCTCACCAAAATACCTAACACGGGGCTCAGGGTATGGGCCAAGTGGGAGAGCACCTGCCTAGCAAGCGTGAGACTCTGAGTTCAAACCCCAGTTACCACACACACACACACACACACACACACTCACACACACACTCACACCAGCTAACACATAACACACAGTCTGTTCCATATGCTTTACATATTTTCAACTCATTCAAGCCGACCCCAACCCTATGAGCTAGATACTATGGGCCCTGTCATTCAGTGAGGGAACCGAGGCACAGAGAGGCTAAGCCAGGCTCTAGAGTGTATTCTCCCAATGTTGTTCCCCTCACTTTGGCAGAGACAGGCTTTTAACTTTGGATTCAGAATACTAGAGGGTTGTAGGGAAGATCAGAGAGGTGGATGTTTACAAATAAATTGACAAAAGTTAAGATCAAGGAAAACTGAATATCGACTATTTTCTTGCTCCACAAATGGTATTCCAATGACTTCCTACTTCCCCTCATCCCAGTGGGAATTTGCACACATCACCAGTCACAATAAGATCTGCGAGGAGCTGGAGTATATATTCATCAGAGCCCTGAGGGCAAAAAGGTAAAATGAAACTTAGGGGAAAATTTTTAACAATTTTAAAAATGTAATAAAAGTATTTTATGCTTCATTATAACCCATTTGCCATGCCTACTTGTCAAAATGAACTTGGATTTGAAGACAAAAATAAAACCTACACACACTATTACTCTGTTCTTAAGATCACTCCTGAAGTTAAAAGGGTCTCATTTATTCTACAAACATCTAAAAGCTTGAGAGTTCACCACTGTGCACCTGTACTTACCAGCTCAGTTTTTAGCAGGATAATTTTCGGATCCCAGGTGACACAGCCTCACTTCCTAAACCTCAGGCTAATTAGTGCCTCATAGCAGGCTGTCACTCAGTGGAACCCAGAAAGGACTCAAGGACCTCAGAAAGGATAGGGTAAACTAACTTCAATGTCCACTATTTGGGCAAACTTGGGGTGCAGGCCAAGAGGGTGGGAGGAGAAAATGCAAACACACACTTACCTTTCGTAACCTTAGAGCAAGAACAATGGACCGTGTGCACAGAATAAGAGATGCCAGACAAATCACAATGACAAAAGCATCAAACACCAGGACGTACTGAGTATTTTTCTGAGCTGAACAAAGCAGAATGCAAATATTAAAACCTCTCACTTGAGAATAATTACCAAGCAAAATGGCAGTTCTAAAAAGAAATGCAAATGAACAATGTTTGTCTATTTTAAAAATGAAATAGTAAGAAGTAGAAATAAATGATGCCACATTTGTTCCCGAATCCAGGAATAAGGTAAAACACCCCCTGAGTTGAATAGTTATACACTTAAAAACATCTGAGCTGTCAATAAAGGCACTAAAATTTATGCATAAATATTTACTGTAGAAGAAATTTCAACAGAATGTGATCCATTTGAGCTCTATTCAAAAAAGAAAAACTTCTAATACTCTCTGGATTGTTTGACATCAAAGCACAGACATTCAGTTTACAATTAATAAGAGAACAAGTTAAAATGCCACCACCCAGAAGCATCACTTCTGCTTCTCAGCCTCACTGTACTTTGCCAGCAGAAAGCACGATGATAAGGCCTTTCTGCACATAGAGAAAAATCCCTTCTTGGAATGGAAGTAAGGAGAGTGTGTCTTGGAATACACGTGGCAGAGAGATGAAACTGCAACCTCAGCTTCTCTCAGACTTCCTAGATTCCCCCATTTCAACCACTGCTCTCTCCTGCCTGACTCCACCTTCTCTATTCTGTGGATACACTGGTTTTCTTCCCTGCTTTCTGCTTTCATCTCAGGGACTTTGCACCTGCTGGTCCCTCTGCCTGAGACCAGCAACACCTCTCCCACACATACCTATGCTCAGATTATTCTGCTGTGTCTAGCATTGGGTTTCAGATTAAGAACTCCCTATCTCAGAACACAGTTCCCTAAATTCTTGTCTCTACTACACTTCCTACATTCTTTCATAGCACTGTCTATGACTATACTCTTTTTACTCTCCTCTGGGTGACAACCACTGAACTTAGAATTTACATCCTCAAAGACCCCATGGCCTGGAACACAGAGACAGGATAAAACAGGGAAGAACATGGTGCCTGGAGCCCAGGTTGGAGTCTCTGCTGTGCACTATGGAAGACTATGGGAGCCCAGCATGGTCATGCAGCCCTATAATTCTAGCTACTCAGGAGGCATGGATGTAGTGTAAGTCTGGCCTGAGCAAAAGTGTGAGATTCTATCTAATAAACAAACTAAAAGCTAAAGGGGATGAGGGCATGGCTTACGTGGTAGAGCACTTGAGAAAGTGCAAGTCCTTGAGTTCAAACCCCAGTACCTCAGAAGAAGGGGGGGTAGGGAGGGGGGAGGAGGAGAAAGGAAGGGAGGGTGAAGCAGTTTTAGGGAAGTTACCTAACCTCTGATACTGTTTCCTCATCTGAAAAGTGGGCATAATAATAATAAAACTTACATCACCGGGCTGTTGTGAGGATTATATGAGTTCAACTATGGAACAGCCCTAGGAAAATAACAAATCAAACATGCATAGCGCCCATATGTCATCATTCAATATTTATGTTCCCCACCAAATGATTGGCTCTGTGAGGCAGGGCCCCTGTGTAGTGCTAAATACACCTGGCTTGTAACACATGAGCCAAGAGCTTCAGACAGCACACAGGAAGAACACTAAAGAAGCTCAACGAGAATTCAGAATGGTTTGAACCAAGTCAGAAGCAGAGGACACATGGAGGCAGAGATGAGGAGAGTCACCACCTCGTCACAACTGAACAGGGTATAAGGACAGCCAAGAATGACTGCTGGTTTTTAGTCTTAAGTAAACTGAGTTCAGTCTGGATGATCAAAGGAGGCAAAAACCACTGGGTGGTAGAAGCCATGGGTGTAGACAGCCACACAGAGAACCAGTGGACTGGGCAGGATGGGGCAGGGAGCAGCAATGTTTGAGAATTAGAAAGGAACACGTGCTCAGGAACTACATGGATGAGAAAGGCCAGAGGGGAAAGAAACTGGACTGGGGATGGGGAGGGACAAGCATGGTGGCTCACACCTGTAATCCCAGTAATTCAGGAGGCAGAGATCCAGAGGCTCATGGTTCAATATCAGCCCAGGCAAAACATCAGTGAGATCCTTTCAACCAATAAACCGGGCATGACGGCATAGGAGCATCTGCTGGAACAGCACTGGCACCCTGTGCCCACATTTACCTCCAGCCAGTTTGTACTGGAGAAATTCAAGTCATCTTGAGATCTCACCTAATGGGTTGATAACAAAATGACTTCACCAAAATACAGACCTTCGCTTGGACCTACAAGATGAGGCAGAAGAAATAGGGCCAGCTCTTGGGAAGTCAGGACTGAAAATCTTATGAAATTCGAGGATAGCATGTGACACTTCCCCTTCTGGCCTATACTTAACAGAAATCTCTAGGACTGCTTGTATTGGGCCTCATTTACAGATAGGAATACAAGCAGCTATAGAAAGTAAGCAAGCCCTCCTAATAGACAATCCACTACTGCATTCTGTTTTTTTCTTGAATTATTGAGAAGACTAGTTTTGTGTGCTCCTTATGGAAATTGTCACCCTACAAACTCTGTCTTGGGTTTGGAAGACACTAGTCTAGAAAGATGCCCTGTCAACCTGTCTAGGGAAGTCCCACGCCCACTCCACCCTTCAAAGGCCTGAGATTCCCTATGCACACCACCACTGGGCCTAAAAAATACGGGCCTCTGACATGAGCCACCAAAACTTGCTAACCTGTCCTGTGAAAAATGTCATTTACTACCAGCAATGGGGAACCTATCAGTTCCTCCCCAAACTACTATATTTATAGAATCAGGTTAGATGAAAGTAGCAACACACTCCTGAGTCACCAAGGGCCATATGAGGCTGGCCTGTGAGAAGGAACTTTCCTCATGTTTTGCTTTGAGACAATTTGGTTATGACAAGGAGAATCAAGAAGCTGTATGGATAGGAAGGAACCCTTTAACTTTTTGGAAACAGCACAAGGAGCCCACCAGATGTCGCCCCAGCCTTTATTCCTGTACTTCCCCCAAACCCAGGGCCATCTCAGTCCCCAAGACAGCTTCATATACAAGAGGTAAAATCCATTTCCCAAACTGGTTTCTAAGCTTCAGCTTTTAAGGCTTTCATGTCTCCTCATTTTAAGTGCTAGTGATGCCTAGTTTCTTAGGCCACAGCTCTAGGAGAAGCACGTTTCTAAAATTTTAGGGATTTTACTCAGAGGTCTGGAAGGCTGCACTTCTTATGTTGACCACAGGAGGAAGTCAGAACTCCTTCCTCTGAGCAAAGACCAGGAAGCCCCAGTGTTCCAGGAAGGACTGCTTTGCGACACCTTTGACCCACCTGCTCCCTCCATCATTTGGACCTATATGGTGATTATCCCAAAATCATATCTTACACGCCACGAAGGTTAGTTTCTGTTCATAGAAAATAGCTGCAGTTTATACTTGAACTTGGAAAATATTCACCTGATCTCTTGTGTCTAGGAGAGATAGTGGTGTATACTAGAGGTGGGAGCCACTTTTAACAAAAACCTGTATTCACATACACAAAACTTTAAAAAAAGAATTCAAAGTCATCAGGTCATATACAACTAAAAAGTGGCAAGCCACAAATCCAATCTAGCTTCAAATAAATCTAAGACAGAAACCACAGATATTTTATATTTTTTTCATTCTGATAATCTGGTCAAAGGGAAGTTCATTTAAACAGAGTGCCAACTGAAAACATGTTGGCCATTCATCAGTGACATCACACGGACCCTTCACTAAGCAAGCAGAACAAGGTCAACACAACCCATTTTAAGTGTGTGGGCTAATGACTAAGTAAATGACCTTATGTTTTACAGGCTACAGACTGGCTGTGAGGCTTTGCTCTGCCCACAGCTTGGATCAAAACACACCTTCTCCAAAAATCACTTCTAGATCTCCCACTCTGCCCCAGTCAAACTTATCCTTTCTTTTCTTCTTCCTCAGATCTTCTTATACATTCCCACTTGTTCTTCTCTATTATGCATTAGAGATCTTATCAGCAGGTCAGTCTCTCTCACTAAGGCATTTTCCCTTTTCTTCATGGAGCCCAGCAATTCCTCAGCACCTGTTCTCCAGGCTTTTTTTTTTTTTTTTTACTAACTCAATACTTAACATCCCAGAAGGCAAGTACTGTTATTAACCATGTTTTACAGAGAAAGATTCAGAGGCAGAGAGGTTAAGAAATGTGTCCAAGATCACAGGCATGGTAAACAAAACTGGGACCCAAACACAAGCAGTGTGGCTCCAGAGCTCCATCTCCTAACCACTGAGTCACCCTGCTCTCCTCAGAGGTTGGTAATAAGCGTTTGTTGAATTAAAGTCAGTACAGAGCTGCAGGACATCCTTTGTACAATCTAATGTCCAAACTACCATTTTCTGGAACCCATCCTTCCTATCACCATCCAACGCAACCACTTAAATGTTCCAAATCTCCAAATAAAGTGTGAAAAGTCATCCGGTCACCCACACAGGGCAGGTGCATAGCACACTCACTGGATCCGGATATGTTCAAGTCTTTACATTCCTCAAGGTTGGCGTCACTGTCAAGGTAGATTTTGATTTTGCCACTGTGAGCTCTATTGTCAAAGGTAATCTGGAGATACAAGCAGATCGAGAGGTTAAACCCTAAAGGAAGGAGGACTTGTTAGATCAACTCTGCTTTAAAAAATCAGTGGCCTCTCAAAAGAGAACCGTACTGATGAAAATGTCACAACTTTCAGTTATTAATGAAGAAATATAGGCTAAAGGATAAATACACAAATTTCTACTAAATCTCAGACTCCAGTTCTCTGCTTCAGAGAAATCCTACAGTAAAACACCAACCAGTTTCTCGAACTAAAATAAGACTCACCAATCTTTGGCAAAAGAACGCAAGGGCCTTCCTTAATCATTACACTGAATGGAATTTAAAGCATCTGCTTCAATTTAGTCCTTTGGCTATGGAAATTTAGGTTTTTTTACTTGACTGGAAATTCTTCTTCTGTTTGCATGAGCTATGTACTGTTTTTCAAAAATGACAGAATTTTCCCAAGGCTGCAGACTGTACTTAAGATGGCTGAGTGCTATTAATTGTCCACATTCTGAAACTTAAACTGATCATTTATCACTTAAAGTTTACAAGTGACATATGTTGAATGGTTCATAGGGTGGACACATGAACACCCTATAAATCCTTATAAATCCAAAGATTTATAAGCAAAGAACATGAAGAGCTGAATGTGTAGGTGACTAAACCCACTTAACACCCAGACACGGGTGAACACAAGCCAGGTTCTGTACAACCCAAAAATGTCACTAAGACTAAACCAGAAGCTCAAGAGTTGAACCCTTTTCTGTATGCATCAGCCAGGACAAACCTCCATAGACGCTGGCAAAGGGTCTCTGTTCTCCCATAAGAGAGCCCCTAAAATATTTCCCTTGGGCCTTCAAAATCTTTTTTGTTTGTTTGTTTCTTTTTCTTTTTCTTTTCTTTTCTTTTTTTTTTTTTTTGTAGTACTGGGGCTTGAACTTAGGGTCTATACCTTGAGCCATTCCACCAGCCCTTTTTTGTGAAGGGTGTTTTTGAAATAAGGTCTCCCAAACTATTTTCTCGGGCTGACTTCGAACCACAATCCTCCTGATCTCTGCCTCCAGAGTAGCTAGGATTACAGGCATGTGGCGAGCCTTCAGAATCTTAAGTGGACAGAAATCCACAGAACAAAACAAAAATGAAAAGCCAATTTGTTTTAGGTCACACTACTGACCATGTCATGACAAAGACATCAGTGACCTTGACCTTGAGGGGCCCACTCCTGCTTCCATCCTGGTCCACCCAGTGCTGCCTGCTCACCCTAGGGAGGGAAAGCATGACCTTCTCAGCCATGCTATGGTTTGAATGTAGTCTCCCAAAACTCACGCACTAGAAACTCAATCCCCAATGCAACAGCGATGGGAGGTGGGGCCCAGTAGGAGGGGATGAGGTCACAAGGGGTCTGCTTTTGAGGATGGATCAATGTCATCACCATGAGAGTGGGTTCGTTGTCTCAAGAGTGGATTATTTTTATAAAAGCAGCCCCTTATTGTTCTCTTGTGTGGCCTCTCACCACCTGATACCCTCTGCCATCAAGAAGACCCTCCCCAAATGCAGTCCCTCGGTCATGGACTTCCCAGTCTCTGAAACTGTGAGTAAATAAACTTTTATTGTTTATAAATTACCTAGTCTGTGGTATTCTACCATAGCAGCAGAAAATGAACTAAGACAGCCAATACTGCAATCTGCAATTACTTTTATTTCTGTACTTATTTCTCTGTCTTCTCTCCACTAGGCTGCAGGCTTCCTGGAGGCCTCCATGCCTCTAGGGCAGAGCAAAGTGCCAAGGATGCACCAGGGGCTCCTACTTATTAATTGTTGTTGAATGAAGCCTTCTGTTGAATTGATGAAAGACAGTACATAAAACTTCCAGCCAAGCCCTCAGTTTGGCCCTTCACACAGGGAAGGCAGGGAGGGAGAAAGGAAAGGAAGGCAAGAGAGAAGAAAGAAGAGAGGAATAGTGTTCAAGCAAGAAGGCCATTTACTCTGCCCCCAAAGGGGAACAGACTCTCTGCTGCACGTGGCTGACCCCCAAAAAGGAGAGACAACTGCTCCTTCACAGTCTGACCTTCAGATCAACGGTGTTGTTTCTGCCCAGAAGTTCAAAATATCTGCTACAACATTTGCGAGCACCTTCCTTTGAGGCCAAGGAAATGACTATAGTGAAAATACTCAGCAGAAGCATTCCTTTTATATTTTAGGAGAACTGGAGGTTAAATGTAGTTTTGAAAACTTCTCTTTTCAAGTCAGAAATCTGCTTTACAAACATGGGAAAGCACAGAGGTGTGGTCCCTGCATCAGTGATCCCATAAACGGTCACTAAAGTTGTTTGAAACCCAACTGCATCTGAAGTCTCCAGACTGGGCTGGTAGAGAGGCTCAAGTGGGAGTGCCTGCTTAGCAAGCATGAAGCCCTGAGTTCAAATCCCAGTACTACCACAAAAAAAAAGCCTTGAGGCTGGTGTGACTTATACTCTGCAGCTACAGAAGGAGTAGGGAAAGACAGAAAGTGGCCTAGTGAAACAAAGATACTTGCCGTGTTCCGAAAGACGTAACAGTCGGGCAGCTCTCGGGAGTGAATGGCCTGCAGGTCGATACCTTTGAGGTGAAAGGAGATTTCAACTTGTAAGAGCCTAAACAAAATAAAATTCAAAGGTGTTTGATAAAAGCGAGAGCACACAAGGGAGGGGTGAGGATAGGTAAGACACCTAAAAAATTAGCTAGCATTTGTTGCCCTTAATGCAGAGAAACTAAAGCAGATACCTTAAAGCAACTGAGGCCAATAGGAAAAGGGGACCAGGTACTAGAGAAAAGGTTATATCAAAAAGAATTAACCTAGAAGGTAACACCCACGCACAGGAAATCAATGTGAGTCAATGCCCTGTATAGCTATCCTTATCTCAACCAGCAAAACCCCTTGTTCCTTCCTATTGTTGCTTATACTCTCTCTACAACAAAATTAGAGATAAGGGCAAAATAGTTTCTGCTGGGTATTGAGTGGGGGAGAGAGGGAGGGGGCGGAGTGGGTGGTAAGGGAGGGGGTGGGGGCAGGGGGGAGAAATAAACCAAGCCTTGTATGCACATATGAATAATAAAAGAAAAATGAAAAAAAAAAAAAATAAAATAAATAAAAAAAAAAAAAACAAAGGTGTGAATAGTCATAGTCTTGCTATTCTACTCCCCCTCCCCCACCCTCATCTCTGGGGAAAGGAGACTTGAAAACGTATTTACCGATAAAATTCCAGCCTGAAGAAAGAGGGCTGTATCTGGTCTGGAGGGCTCCCGGACAGCACCTGCAGGTCTAAGACGACACAGTCTAGGACAAAGGAAGAAGGGCAATGACTGTTTCAGGCAAGGATTAGAGGTGAAAACCAGGGATGCTCAGACAGTCTTAAAATATCTCCCCAAAATAGTCACAATCACAACCAAAAAAGCAGTAACCTTCCAGTGGGGAACCTGGGAGACACTACACTAATTGTGACCAAAGTTAACATCACCAGTCATGACATAGATGACCCCATGTGCCTCCTGCCACAGCCGTTGAGGACACATAGCTTGCATGGCATTTCTGTGCCAAATGCATAACCTCAGTCCAGTCATGAAGAAACAGTGAGGGATATTCTTCCCTTTAAAAATGTCACCATCACACTGGGGGTGTCGCTCGTGTGCCTAGCATGCATGAGGCCCCAGGTTCAGTCCCCAGTTCAAAAAAAAGAAAAAGGGCAAAGTAAATAAAAATGTCAAGATTATAAAAGAAAAACAATAAATCCGAGCAACCTTATCTGCTCCAGATTAAAAGAAAGCAGAAAAGACATGACAACCCAATGCAATACATGATTTTGAACAGGACCCTGGGGCGGGGGCAATTTTTCTTTGGTTATCAAGAACAACAGGATAACTGATAAGATGTGAAGAGCACAGTGCTGGGTCAGTGTGAATTTGTCATTTTGAACACCATACTTACGTTAGCAAGATGTTCTTGTTTGGGGAAAATACACCCTGACATATTTAGAGGTAAAGAAACAGCATGTCAGCCAGGCACTGATGATTCACGCCTGTAATCTCAGCTACTTGGGAGGCTAAGATTGGGAGGATTGTGGTTCCAGACCAGCCTGGGCAAAAAGTTGGAGTCCCCCTCTCAATGGGGGAAATAAAGCTGGGCATAGTGGTACACACCCGTTACTCAGCCACTAAAAGAACTCAAAATAGGACTGAAGTCCAGGCCAGCTTGAGGGGAGAAAAATGGCCAGACTATCACCAAAGTAGCCAAAACAAAAAGGGCTAGAGGCATGGCTCAAGTGGCAGAGCACTAGCTTCACAAGCACAAAGCCTTGAGTTCAAACCCCAGTATCCACACCCCCTCCAAAAAAAGAAAGAAAGAAAAAAAAAAAGAAACAGCATGTCTATGCTTTCAGGAGAAATATTTACATATAGGAAGAATGGTAACAGCAGTTGTGAACAGTGATTTAAAAAAAAATAAGGTTAGTATCTGGGGAACAATGAAAAAAGATACAGGCTATTTTGTTCTGTTCTGTAACCTTTCTGCTAAATTTGACTCTTTCAAAATAAAAAAATAATAAAGAGAAAGGGACTCATATAGCATGGGGTAAAAACAAATTATAAGCCATCAACTAAGCAGAACCATAAAGATTAGTCTTGATAGTGTGTATCCCGATGCCCTTGCTTTCCAGGGCAAGAAGTAGGAGGTCTGGAGGCCAGGCCTGCCATGGGCACCGTGACCTGGTGGCAGAACTGGTGTGACTCCAGCCAGGCTGACTCTCCTGGACTAGGGTGTACCTTTAGACAGTCTGACATGGAGAAGTTGGGGCCTAGTGCAGGCCTTGCACCCAGAAGGCCTTCCAGGACAGCCACGCTCATTCCTTCAGTGTCATCCCACAACTGTGACTCCTTATTTGTTCACTTAACCCCTCAACTGTTTATTATAAGAATATGTACAGGAATACAAGAGCAAGAGTCCAACTGTGTTGCACCTTGTTAACACTCACTGCCCACCATGCAGCCAGCACTGGAAGCATGCCCCAGTATGTGGGAGACATTTGTATATAATAAAAATTAGGCATGCTGGACCAAACACAGGGCCACAGAGCTGAACAGACAACTCAGAGCAGCACAGAGCAATACAGATGATGTGGAAGCCTTGCGGGTTTTCTCCCTTAATGTACTGTTCGCTTAATCCTCAAAGCAACCTGTGAGATTCTACAGGTGAACAAAGCAAAGTACTGAGAGGCCAAGAAACTTCCCTGAGGCCACACAGCTGGTTGATTTCTATCCAAATTTTAAATCCACCTGTTTGTGGATCTATATCCTGAGCTCAACTGAGGCTGATCTCTGAGCGTATTTTGTTTGTTTGCTTACTTGTTTGTTTTTGCAGGCTTTGCACATGCAAGGCAAGTACTCTACAACTTGAGCTATGCCCTTCCACCTCCACCAGCCTTTTCTTTGTTTTTGAGACAGGGTCTCTCTGCTACTTTTACCAGGGCTGGCCTCAAACTCATGATCCTCCTGCCTCTTCCTCCCAAGTAGCTGGGATTACAGATGTGCACCACCAAGCCCAGCAGAACATGTGTTTTAGAACATCAAAGCCCCAAGCTCCCTTCTGGACTCATTCATTTCTTCAGGAAATATTTTTTGAAGGCCAGGCGCTGTGCTGGGCAATGAACCAGACAGACATGATAACTGCCAACATGGAGCTCGTCTTCAACAATACGTAGAAAACAAATGCAAGGTCATTCCATAGTGTGGGCAGAAAAGGGAATGAAGATAAGGTGATTGAGTGGACAGCCCTACCTTAGGAAAGTGGTCAAAGAATCACTTTCAAGATGCTGAAATTGTTTGAACTGAAACAGTTTTCCCTGAAAGAAAAAGTGGTAACTGTGCATAGATACAAGGGGAGAGCAGAAAGGACTCCTCACAAGAAAGAGCCTGGCTTATTCCCTGAGCAGAAAGGAGGCTGGAATGGAGGAGAACTGGGGACAGAGCTGTGGGGAACGTGGAGTGGCAGGCAGGTAGCTGTTCCCACAGGGAATTGTCGATTCTGCTCCAAATGGAATAGGAAGCCACTAATAATTTTGAAGCCAGGAAGTGATATGACCCAATTTACATTTTTCAAAGTAGCACGCTGGTTGCTGTGGGAGCAGGAGAGGAGGGTGGTAGAAATGAGACCAGAAGCAGGGAGGACAGTCCAAGCAAGGAGTGGCTTGGGTTACAGTGGTGGCAGGGGAAAGAGAGAAAGTAACAAATTCAAATACAGGGCTTGAGAGACTGGGGATATTACAGCTGAAAATGTTGCTATTGTCTTCCAAAATGGGGAAGCCAAAGAATTAAACAGCTTGGGCCAGGAAGATAGGGAAAGTATGAAACATTCTGGTTTGGACACAGCAGATTTGAAGTCCCTACTAGATAGCACTGGAGAGTTGGCAAACAGCCAGGTGAATACGTGGGGAGTCTGGAGGTTGGGAGAGAGGCCTATGTCTGGGTGCTCCAGAGAAAGTCGATGATTTCTCAGAGGCTAAAGGAGCTGGACCTGGGGAAGTGAACTGTGGCCCCTCTCTGCGCTCCTCTGTGACAGGGTGAGAGGAAAAGAGAGAAGCAAAGCAAAGAGCTTTGAAGTGTGGTGGCAGAACTCTCTTGGAAGCACCAGTTACTGAGACACAGGGCATGGGATGGAGGAGGCTAGGGATGGATGTCAGTTGACTGAATCCAGGTGGGAAGGGAGAGGCAAGCACCTTTACAGATTCTGTAAGGGAGTGACACTGTGGACAAGGGTGTCTAAGATGTGTCTAGAAGGCACTGACGTCAAGAGGTGGCAATGGACAGTGGGAAATGTGAAGTCATTAAAGAAAGAAAAAGGTCTGTGTAGCCTGGTATAGTAATGTACACCTGTAGTCCCAGCACTCAGGAGACTAAGGCAGGAGGATCCTGAGTTCTAGGCCAATCTGGACTACACAGTGAGACCCTGTCTCAGAAAACCAAAAATAAGTAAGCAAATAAAGAAAGAAAGAAAGACCTGTGTGAAGTCAAAGGTCTCTGGTTAGAGAGCCCTGTTTGGAGGCAGAGGCAGAGGATCACAGTTTGAGGCTAGCTGGGGCAAAATTAATGAGGCCGAAGCTGAAAAACAAACAAAAAAACAAAAGGACCTGCAGCATGGCTCAAATGGCAGCAAATAAGAGGCCCTGAGGCCCTGGTTAATTCCCTTGTACTGAAAAAAAGAAACAGTAATGGTCAGGAATCACTGACCATTAAGATGCAACACGACACACATTTGTATTCAGTAGGCCAAGGGTGGGTCTGAGACTGCCTTTCTCTCAGGCTCCCAGGGATGACAGTTGCTGGTATTTGAATAGCCAGCACCTGCTGTTTGTAGGTTGTTAAGCCATTACAGGACCTGGGCTTCGGCACCTGTCTTGACTGAGCAACAGTTTTTCAACTGTATAAGGATTAAGGTCCTTCTGCCTCTAACATTCTTATTCTGAGGTAAAGTAAAAAAAAAAATAAATAAATAGATTCAACTGATGGAAATGAATGACTACAGTCTGAAAGAAGTAACATGTTCAAGACCCATGTGCCAGACATTGTCCTGGCCCTCTTTTCCTGTCTTTCATTCACTCTGAGATGCATATGGTTCCACTTCAAACATCTCTGAAGCCAGGCATGGTGTCGTATGCCTGTAATCCCAGCACTTGGGATGCTGAGGCAGCAGAATGGCTGCTTTAAGGCCAGCCTGGGCTACACAGTGACACCTTGTCTCCAAAATAATTTAAAAATAAAAAATAAGTAAACATCTCTAAAGCAGTTGAGGTTTTTTTAATTGATGCATCTTAAACTCAGAGAAATATGACAGAATTTTGTTGCTAATTTTATATTATTTACAAAACTTGCCTTATAAAAGTCTACTTGTTCAAGTTTTGTATTATTTTGTAATTGTAGCGCTTCATGTTTTCTCAGTATTCAGAAGTCTCTGAAATCTGGCTGACCCCGCACTACAGTCATTGCTACTGAGAACTGAGGCCACCAAGTAGCCAGGCCTGGTGGCAGCAAAACAGATTTTTTTTTAAAGGATGGCAAAAGCCCCCAGCAGAACAAACTGATACTTAGAACGACAACTTCCTCACCCACATGAATACGCTGGTTGAAGAAGAGTGAGCACAGATTTGACATGTGTGTGTCACAACAGCAGGACAAGGATGCATGGCCACCGTGTCCCGTGCTAAGAACACGTGGGAAGAAGAACATAAGAAACTAAACTGTATCACAGAAAATAAAGCAGTAGACAGAGTCAACACCCATAATTCAGTTGTGGAACTGAAATGCACACAAAATCTGACGCTCACAAATGGAAAATTCCACACCTGACTAAAAATGCTGCGTAAAATCACCTTCCGGCTATGTGCCTAGGATGTATGTGGAACACAAACGAATCTCATGTTTAGTTTTGGGTCCCCTCCCCAAGATATCTTTTGTATTATCCAGTTACAAAAATTCCAAAATCTAAAATCTGAAACATTTCTGGTCCTAAGAATTCTGGATGAAGGATACTAAACTTGTATTAAAACAGCAGTCACTTAATTGTTGGGGAAAACTTTCTGACAGGATTCACAACACTCCTTTCAATAAAGCTGAATTGGAAAACTATACTGCTAGAGGCAGAAATGGAAGAATTCATACCCGTCAGCATGAGTTAAGGGAAACCCTTAGCTCGATCAACTTAATCAGCTGTGCGACTGGACACCAGGAAAGCAGGACATGTAGCCAGATCTCTGCATTTTGCACACCAAAGGCCAATTCTCTTAAGAGTAGAGAAAATGCAAAACTTTGAGTAGCTAGTGCAGGAGTTTCTACCAATTCACCTACTCAAACCGTTACGCTACCTCAGAGAAGTCAAACTGAGTTCATATTCACACCATCCAATGGAGCCAGGAAAAGAGGGCTTAAAATTAAGTATCAAGTATTTTTTAAATCTTTCTTTATACATTTTGATGACTGAAAGATTCCCTTTGACAACTTATTCTTAATCAGGTCAAGGATTACAATTAGGCTACTTAAGCAATCTAAAAGAGACTTTAAAAGAAAGTCAGATTAATAATCAACCTCTTTGCAGTCACTCAAAAATATTCCATCTTTTATAGAAAGTAAATGAACAATGGCACCACTGTCCAGTGGTCAGAGGATTAAATAAATGCTGCTCTCTGGTCCTGCCCATCCTGCCTAGCCACTGATATTGACTTTGGCCACATTTCTTTGACCAATTTTCCAAGAAGAGTTAATTGAGAAAAACAGCGAATGAATCACTGGAAAACAGTTGTATGGTTGCATTCATTTCGAGTGACACATTTTTAATAGGGCAAATGACTAGGGCTTGGGTGAAGCAGAAGGTGATGGGACCAGATCTCATCCCCACTGTCAAAAAGAATCACCCACAGGGAGGCACATGGCTGAGCGCCCAGGTTAAAGGTTAAGAGTGAGCCACGATTGTCCTCGTAGGCCAGTGACCAAGTAGGTCGCAAGTGAGCAGAAGCCTCCAGGCAGTCACACCAGTGGCGTTTTGGTGTTCCTGGCTACTGAACCAAGCAAGTCTCCACCAGAGGGTCTCTGACAGCAGCCTGTGAGCCAGGCCACTTGTGGGCCCCACATGTGTGACCGAGGGGCTGCTTCATGCAGGGTTAAGAGCATGGAACACAATTTTTCACGCAGATTCTGAACAGGCAGCCTGAGCAAACAGGTAAAGCCACAGAGGAGGGTATCCTCCTCTGTGTTCCCAAGGCACCTTAAAATCAGATAGTTGGAAATGCAGCCAAATGAACTGTGTGATGCCCTCACTCAATAAAGTCCACTCCAAATTTAAACTGCTACCAGGACTTCTGCTCTTGGACTGTTAGTTACTTGAGGAGCCAGTATGGATTCATCTTTGTAGGAAACAGTGAATGCCTTGGGTTTGTTGAATGAATAACAAAACTCTCAAAGTCCTAAATCAGGCCCTTTACATTTGCCTATGGTGTTTTGGGCATTCTTGAGAGAAAGGCACAAACTAATCCTATACAATTAGCTAGTGTTAACTTTTGGCCAAGTGATCTCCTATAAGTGACAACTAGATCTTAATCACAATTCATCTTTGAAGAACACTTACATATTTTACACATAAGAAAAACAAGGGTACAGGATTTTTACCTACACTATTTCATTTGATACCCATGCACACATTTTTTTCCCCAAAAGCCTAATCACTTCTTGATGGGGGAAAAAACTAAACCAACACAAACATCTGGGCTTTTACCCCAATTTTGAGTTGTCCCATCCCAGGGCCACCTGGTTTCTTGAGCCAAAGCATTTGCAGGCAAAAGGAAAAGTGACAGCCTGGAACAGGTCCCCTCTCGCATAGGCAAGCTGTCCCATTTGAGTTGCTAGCACACGGGGGCTGTTCTTACTCTTACCACAGAACCACAGAAGGTGACAAAGGCGTATGACAAGATTATCACTGAGTTACCTGTCTCAATGTCACTGTCAATATTCAGGGTCTCGTTAGAAGAGAACATGGTCCCCCTCTTGTAATGCTGCTTACAGACTTTTAAGCCAATTCTGTTGTCTTCATTTGGTCCATAGTCAAGGGTTGCCAGGGAACTGTTCTTTAGAAGACGGTACTATTTTTAAAATGAAGAATTAAAATAATAGTTAAATAAAAGCACAGGTGAGCTTTTAAAAGTTTGATCAGAAGTCACAGCGCTTGAAAAGCTCCTTGAGCTACCTTTTATTGTTATATCGTGTTGCTCAGCCACACTTGGCAATGTAAGACAGTGCACAGAAGCTTGGGCCAGGTTGTGTGGGACACCTTGCCTCACCGAGCCCCACACCAAAAAGATGTGCTAACCACGCTCCCCCTCCCTCAGTGCAAGCCAAGGCCCTGTCTTATCTCTCAGACTTTATCACAGGCTTTGGCCCCAAGTCACACTGTCCTCCAGGCAGTTCCTGGAGCTTCTGCCTCTGGCCTGGGCTGTTCTCTCTACTGGAACTTCAGTATCTACCTGCTCAGTTCACTTTATTAGGCCCCAAATATCACCACCCCAGTGAGGTGTGTCAAGAAAAAATGCAAACATCAAAATCCCACATTGTACCATGTAATACATAAAGTATAATTGTATCTGTCAATTAAAAATACAAATATAAGATGTAGATAAGTAAAAATTGGCAAATATCCATCCCATGCTCAGATGCTCCTTAACTCCTTCCAGGTTTTACTCCTTAGCAGTTCTTGGACCCAAACCATCCGCACGCCATGGTTTGCTACCACCGGCTTACGTTCACTCAACTTTACTATTTGGCTAGCTGTACCACCAGGGCTTCACTCCGCCCCCCCGCCCCATCTTCACAGGTGGAGCTTTTTTTTTTTTCCAGGAACCTTTTACCCAGGGACACAAAATTTGCAAATAACTGTATTGCTTATTTTAGGAGCAGCCAAGACCTCATACAGATGGAGAACAATTTGAAAATTTAATCTGATAACTACTCTAAGAGTCTTTGAAGCTGTTCCCCCATCCCTTGTTGTGTTCATCAATCTCCTTACCCAACTGTAATCAAAGTTCTTCCACATTAAAGGACCCCCAATGTGACTGGCTGAGGCAGCTTCATTTACCACAGCAAGTGAGACGTCCAGCATTGCTTAGCAACATGTTTTGGGGATAGTATTTTAGGGAGCTGGCATTCGATACTGCACATTTCACTTGTCTAGCTCTCCCCTCTAGGAAGGCAGGGATTGCTATACCCCCAATGTCTAGAATAGTACTTCTTACATACCAGGAACTCAAATATTTTTGAATGAATGACAGAAAAAAAAAAAACCCAAAACATTAAGAACAAATTGGTTGCTGCTGGTTTATGCCTGTAATTGTAGCAGCTTGGGAAGTTGAGATCAGGCAGTTTGAGATCAGCCTGGCCAAAATGCCTGTGAAACCACATCTCAATGGGAAGAAGCTGGGTGAGCTGGTATGGGCCTGTTATCTCAGTGATGGCAGGAAACAGGAGAGCAGTCCAGGCCTGTCTGGGAAAAAGTGAGATTCTATCCCCAGAATAACCAGAGCAAAATGGGCTGGAGACTATAGAGTGCCTGCCTAGCAAGTGTGAGGCCTTCAGTTCAAACCCCAATACCACCAAAACAACAAAACAAAAAAAGCAAGAACAGTCTCTTTCCCCTAAATGCTTTCTTCAGCTCTACCAATCTGCTTTCTTATACTTGTCTGATATAACTATATTATATTCCATATTCTCAAGATTCAGGAAGGATTATGAACGGTAAAACAGCAAAATTGAGCTGTACACAGACTCTTAGATCGGGTCTCAAATCTTCATCAAGTCTGAGCATATAAATCTCTTGCTATTTGATCTGAGATAATCTCCCAAATGTAGTGGGTCTGAAGAAATAAATTTAAAAAATAAATCTTACAGAAAAAAAATCAAAATAGACAAACTCTATTGTGGAGCTCCAGAAATAATAACAACTTTTGGAAGACAATGCAAAATTTACATTTGAATATTTTAGTATATGTATAATTTTGGCTTGTTTGTTAAGACAACAAGGTCAAGTATCAAGAACAGGTCATTTTCAACTAAGCACTTACTTGATTAATAGCAAAAAAGATGCTGTCATAGGTGTCCTTTTGAGTGTATACACTGCAGCTGTAGTCATCCTCATCTACACCAGAATATCCTTTCAAAAACAAATGCTTAAAAGCAACACGGTTGTCTTCTTTGAAAGCAACCACCAACTGGTTACCTAATCCAAACCAAACAAGCTAGAAAAGAAAATCAAGTTGGAATGTGAGCTTTACCATTTACCAGGGGGAGAAAAAGCCCTCACCTCCAACCATCAGAAAAGTTATCTTAATTCATTGCTTTACACTAATAGCAACAATGTCAAAACACAAGTACCCCTTCAAAAGAGAACCTTGTTGGGCTCTGTCAACATTTCCAAGTAGCATGTGTTGGGGTCAAGAAAAAAATCTCAAAGTATGCCACCGTGATATGCTGAGTACCTTGAACTGCAGAAGCAGGCTGAGAGCCAAGGTCACTCTGACTTCACACCTCCTGTCTGTCTGGAAGGGCAGAGAAGGACTTTCGCTGCTGTTCCCTTACTGAAGAGAAATTCTTTTAGAGGAACGTAATTGTCATGAGCCCTTTCCCTATAATGTCATCAAACAGGGAAGAATAACTCATAGGAAAGATTAGAGTTGACCTCACACCCAGAGCACAGAGGAGATTTGTCCTGGGATATTGTAAGTTCTTCAGGTCCATTTACCTCCCCTATATCTCATTTATTGACTGTGTTAAAGTTCTCTAGAGAAACACAACCAATGGAACACATGTCATTATAAGAGCGGCTTTACTAGATTGGCTCATGTGATCAGAGTCTAGATTGTCCCACAATGTTCATCTGCAGCCTGAAGAGCCAGGGAAATATAGGTGCTCAGCTGGAGAAACCCAAGAGAGAGAGAACAATGCACCCTAGTCTGAGGTCAAAAGCCTGAACGCCCTGGAGAGCCACTTAAGTTCTGCTCAAAGGCTGAAGAACCTGGAATCCGAAGTCAGTGGTTAACAGCAGTTTAAAAAACAAAGCAAAGCAAAAAAAAAAAAACCACCCACCAAGCATAGAAGAACAAGCTTCTCCCTTCTGCAGGCCCCCAACCTACTGGACAGTGATGCCCACACTGAGGGAACATTTTCCCCACGCAGTTCACAGGATGCCCATGCCAATCTTCCCGAGAAACACCCTCACAAGCACACCTAGAAGTGTTTTACCAATTTTCCAGTCCAGTCGAACTGACCACCAAGATTAACCATCACACTCTTCCTCTCAAAGTGCTTACATCCTCACCAGTCCTTCTTCCCAATGGAGAAGGGTATATACACATCGTGATGCCCCACGCACGTAATAAACATGAGTGCTTTCTCTCCTGGTAGTATCTCTAGCATCCATTTATTTCAACTAATACAAATGTCAGAGAACAAACCTCCAGAAAGTGGAGGGCAAATTCCTTTTGCTCCTACAACTGGAAAAATTACCACTTCCAATGGCTAACCACCCTAGTGGCCTTTAGGAAAGAAATAATCCATATTAACTAAGTCTAAATCCATTTTTTAAATTCTTCGTTTCAAAGCCAGGCATTGTGGCTCATGCCTGTAATCCTAATTCTTCAGGTGGTAGAGATCAGGAGGATTGTGGTTCAAAGTCATCCCGAGCAAATGGTTAATAAGACCCTATCTTGAAAATACCCAACACAGAAAGGGTTTGGCAGGGTGGCTCAAGTGGTAGAGCACCTGCCTAACATGTGTGAGAACCTGAGTTCAAACCCTAATGCCACAAAAAAAAGCTTTTTTGTTTCAAGTTAATTGTGTTCAAAATTGATTACTTTGTGAAGCATTAATGCATGTTGTTTTAATATTTAGAAATTGTATGTATTTTTTGAAATCACATTTGGCTTTTTTTTTTCTGGTAGGATTGGGGTTTGAACTCAGGACTTCATGCTTGCAAAGCAGGCACTCAACTGCTTGAGCCACACCTCCAGCCTACGTGTGACTTTTAAGAATGCTTTTAAAAAATGACCTACATAAATATTTACTCTAACTAGGATACAACAGAATTCAATTAATCCAGCTCTGCAAGAATTCTCATAGAACGCTTACCTACAAGTTTGTCCACCAAGATTTGCAGGATCAAAGTATGTGAAAGATTAACAGAGCTCAGGACTGGAAGCATGGCTCAAGTGGTAGAGCACCTGTCTAACAAGCACAAGGCCCTTATTTTAAACCCCAGTGGTATCATACACACACAAAAAGAATAACAGGGCTTGCTTTACCTTTACCTGGATGATGGCACAGTCAGCCATTGTCACCAAGCATCCACCTTCTCCTGATAAACACTTGCTTGTTCTCCCTGCCTTACATTGTATCCTGAAATAAGAATAAACATCCAGGGGGTCTCCTTATCAGGAGTGAATTTTTTTTATTGGAACCCAATAAATAGGGAAAATTAGCCAGCACCAAATGTTTACCAAAAAAACCTTTAAAAACTACATATATAGATACACACATGCATACACACAATATAACGTAAGTGTGATCTCTTTTTCACACACACTTCTTATGTGTACTCTCTCCTGCTCTCTCTCATACTCCCTGTACTCTTCTTCACACTCTTGCCCCCTCTGTCTCTCTCTCACATACACATAGGCAGAGATGGTGGTGAAGTCAACCTCCATATGTCCCATCACACATACCTTTCCCCACTCCCTAAGCTGTCTTATAAACCAAGGAGACTCTGGAAAGTTCTCCCCAAGGCCTTACCCAACTAAGTCAACAAAGCATTTTGGAACTGCTTCCTTAGCAAGTTTAATTAGATGACCCTGACAATTCTGTCATCTGTCATTCCATCACTCAATATACTATCTGCCTGATAATATATAGGATATCAATTGTGAAGAACTCAGGTGAAACTTAACGTTAATTTGCATATGCAAGCTGGTACAAGGGTTTCTAGTTGCCTATATTCTGAACCTTTTACATTTTGTCTATTTTTGAAGACTGAAAAATTAAAATAACCACTGTTTTTTCAGCAATTACTATGTGCCAGGAACTGCACTAACTGCTGTACCTGCATCACTTTGTTTGCCCCACAACCACCGTATGAAAACGTCACTACTGCTCTCCCCATTTTACATAACTGGAAACTGAGAGTTAGCCTCATTAAATTGCCCCAAGCCACTTCACTCTAGAAGGCAGATCTAACTCCAAAGCTATCTTTGTTATGCTACATGAATAATTTCCCTCTACTAACAAACTTGTCTCTGGGTCATCGCTTATAAAAAAGAATTTAAGCACCAGCTCCTCAGAATTAGGAAGGATAGCTACTGCTTGAGTGTCCATACATGATACTTCAGCATTTTTAATCTCATCATGTCACAGTCCTCAAATACCAAGTCAAATCGCTGAGCAATTGCTAAAAGCCCAGCTATTCAGCTCTTCTAAAGTAAGATACCCCAGGTCATCAACCTTGAGCTGAAAGTCAAGCAACTAAAGGTTACAAGTTCTTCCAAGCTTGTGCTATCTGTCGATAGTGCCTGTGGAGACTCCAGTAAAGATCAGGCTGCTGAAATAGAAAACCAGGCAGCAACGCATGTGTGCATGTGTACCTACTGTGATTCAAAGTGACCCTGTCCACCTCACCATTAGTACACGGAATTAAGTTCCTCCAGCACAGTTTTCTGAATGTGTGCCAGACAGAGGTCCAATGTGGGCAAGATCAACGCTGCATGGGTTGAATAATGATTCTTATCATTGAGTATGAGGCACTGTGCTCAAAATTGATAATTATTTTTCATTTGATTTCCCCGTACTGTATGGAGCAGCTATTATATTGGAGTCCATACAGACAGGAAGTTTTTTTTACTCAGGGAATGAAGTGTGGTCCATCACAATGCTAGCACCAAATACTGAGTCAACTGATGACTACAATACCACTTTATACATACGCAACCTGAAGCCCGGAATGTATCCAAGCTGGAACATCTGGAAAGTGTCAGAGTGAGGATCTGAACCCAGGCGTGTCTGACACCATAGCTTGTTTGTCCTCTTGCCCTCTTGGACATACTACCTCTTAAACTGAATATATTAGACCCTTCCCATGCTCATAATGAAGCTAAAGAAGCATGTGTGATGGTGCAGAAGTGGAGGTAGGGGGATAGACCCTATCTTAAATTAAAAACAAAACAAACAAACAAACAAAAAAACAGAACTGAAGCCAGAAAGGCTGGAGACATGGTTCAAGTGGTAGACTGCCTGCCTAGCAACATAAGGCCCTGAGTTCAAACTACAGTACTGCCAAAAACAAAATAAATCAAAACAATCAACAAAAAGTCTAGAGAATGGACAAATTGATCAAGAAAGAGACACTACTTGCTGATATTTAAAACCACCACCTTATTTAAACTCAAAGTCACAAATACAGTGCTGAGAAGAAGAGAACATGGAGTTGTGATCTCTGCTTGGAACCACCCCTATCTGGCATCAAGAGCGAGAAACTTCCAGGACTGGAGGTGTGGTTCAACTGGTAGAGCACCTACCTCACAAGTGTGAAGCCCTGAGATCAAAATGCAATGCCACAAAAAAGAAAAAGAAAGATATTTCTTCCAATCTAGTGGTCACTGAACAAGCCAAGGTCTTCACATAGAGCCCAGCATCAGGAAAGGCCTGGATTTTCATAGCATCTCTTAGGGGAGAGTACCCTGAAGAGAAAACTGCAATGTCTCTTTCTTGCTATGAAAGAACCATGTTCTCCTTACAGAGTGAGAGCAAAAGAGGATGAGGTTGACCAAATAACTTTACCTTCAAAAAGCAGGGGATATCAAAAACATATCTCTGTCCCACTAACTAGTACTTAAGTTTGCTGAGAATATGATTTGAGACAGAAAAAGATTAAGTCTGGAAAAAATTGTGAACTAAAGACTTCATTATTAAATTGATGTAGGAGGAAAAACTTTTGAGCCATGTTAAAAACAAGATAAAACTCTAACTATGTACAAGGAATACAGACAGAGATAGTGGAGCTAGGGAAAGAATGCAGACACTTCCCTGGAGATTATAAATTATTGTGGAATGCAGGTAGGCATGTTGGTTTTGAAGTCTCCTACTCAGCAACCTTAGACTTGAGAAATGGAATGCTAAAATACAGAAAAAAGAGGAGGAATGACAAGCTATCCAAGTAGCAAAGCTTAACAGAAAGAGGCTACAAAGGAATAAAAACTGTAATCTTTCTCAATTGTATTAGGGGAGACACAAAATATAAATGACCACTTCCTAGCAATACTTTATTATTAAAAGTAAAATTAGTGATGTAGACAGCAGAGGACTGGGGAAAACCACAGGCTGAGTGGTTAGGAAAAGACGAGGGAGAGACAGGACTTTAAATGGCACCGGTAAGATGAGGGGGAAAGAATCACTTTGGACTTGAACAGGGCAGGGATGAGAACCATCATGTTGGTCTGGCTGCCTGGCATTTGCATAAAAAGCAGTAGATGAACCCTTGTTGGAAAGAAGTTGAAAGAGACTACGAAAATCTGCTATTTCGGGATATAAAGTCCCCATTTTCTCCTGGGAGAAGAGGAGTCTGTGGAAATTTCTGAGCAAGATAGTGACACAGTAAAGGCGAGTCTAAGAAAATCTAATGTGATATTAGCATTGAGACAAATGGTATATGTGCGTATAAGAAAGATAACAAAGACAAAAACTAGAGGAAGCCTGGTTCTGCAAACTTGGAGGTCAGAATCTGTATCCAGCATAGGCACAGAATGAGAGCAAGAGTGCATACAGAAGAGCCAGACTGTCAGAGCTCAAGTTAAGTACATTGCTTAACTCTTTTGTCCCAGTTTCTAACCCATATAAAGGAGATTCTAACTGAATCTACCTCACAGGGTTAGAGACAGGATGAAATGCATTAACACACATGTCACCAGTGTGTGGCACATGTCAAACACTATGGTATGTGTGAGCTGTCAGCAGCAGTATGATGCATCAATAGCTGTACCCCCAGCTCGATTCTCACCAAGTGAGATGCTTCACAAGTATTTTAAATTGAAGATAAAAGTCTATGCTAGAGGGTTGGAGGTATGGTTCAAGCAGTAGAATGTCTGCCTAATAAGCAGGAAGCCCTGAGTTCAAATTCTGATACTGCCAAAAAAAGTCTATGCTAGAGACAGATGGCGGGAATGGAAAAAAAAAAACATAAATAAATGGTATTTTGAATGAAAAAAATGGGATTTAGTAGGTATCAGGACAAAGAAGGCTGAGTCAAAGATTGCAATAATGTGTTATGCCTGTGTAAGTTAAAGTTTTAGTAACACTATTAGATCAAAAAGTCAAAATTGAACCTGGTTTATCAAGACAAAAAATTGGGAAATAATTAACCAAATAACAGGAGGGGACATTATTTCTTCTCAATTAATACTAGCAATGCATCTAGTTTATAGATTGCCAGAACTAAAACCAAGAATTTAAAAAGCTAGTACACCTAGCTTTTAATGGTTTCTGTTTCTCGGCCTTGTTAACTTTTTTGAAGTTAAAACTCACTTTCCCTAAAGCTCATTGACCTGGGATGGCATGTCACATAATAGGAAGACCTACTTACGAATGCAGAGCAAAGACACAACTTCAGTGACAGCAGAATTCCCCCTCTCATTTCTAGAGCTATATGGAGGTATTTTTAAGTATTTATTATTACATTTTAGAAATAACATGTTTGCACACTTTTCATTGGTAATAGAGTGATTATTTGCCAATAAAGCCAAATATTCCAACTGTTGTTGTTTTTTTTAATTTAAAATTTTTTTTTTTGATGGGACTGAAGTTTGAATTCAGGGCTTTGTGCTTGCAAAGCAGCCACTCTACTGCTTGAGTCATGCTTCCAGTCCATTTCGCCCTGGTTAATTTTAGAGATGGGGTCTTGCAAGCTATATGCCCAGACTGGCCTAGAACCTCAATCCTCTCGATGTCAGCCTCCCAAGTAGCTAGGATTACAGGCATGAGCCACTAATGCCCAGCCAATACTGTTTTTTTTTAAGAGCACATGTTTCAAATGTAGTTACCTCACAGAGGGATCTCCCCCAGACTGGTTCAGTATCACAGCCTAACAGCTAGACAGCAACTCTAATGGTTTTTTTGCTGCTGGTGGTAAACTGCTCAGCAGTATAAACTTAAACAAATGGTCAAGCATAGCCTGTGCACAGTCTTGATAGTGTCCAGTAACTGTCCTCACTTGGAGTACTCTGCTACTGATGAAAGGGAAACCTTAACATTCTATGCCTTAAGACAAAAAAAAAAAAAGCTGTTTCGAAAGCATATTTAAGTGAGGTGTATTTGAATGAAGATGATGGATAGGACTGACCAACTGGCCAGCCTATGGGCCTCATGCAGATATAGGAATTCAAATTCCACCCCCATATGGATCAACATTCACTTAGTATTTAGGACCTGGGAGAGGTAACTTCATGATCACTTACTAAAATAAGGTTGTCTTCCAAACTGAATTTCAACATACCATCTGCCCTCCAAACAAACATAATTTTACAGTTCTTTGAACTTGAGTATGGACTTTTTGAAACAAAAGTCAAGTAGAGAAACATAAAATAGTTCCCTTTTGGGGTAAGGAAAAGAATAGTATAAGGTACCTGCATGGTAACCATGACAATCTTCAAAATCTGCAAACCCAGTTTCCATGGGATCTGGCGTCTGGCTCGGTATTTCTCACAGGGGTTCATGAAGTAAAACTTCAGGTCTTCCCTGAGACATTCTTCTTTCACCTCAGAATCAAGATGCACCATTGTTTGGCTGCAACAGAAGGTCAATTTTTAAAGGAGTCCGTCCCTCAAAAAAGGTGCCACATGTCTTCCTGTTCACATGCTTCACCTGTGTGGGGGAGCATGGCTTGCTCCAACCAGTGAGCTCTTTTCTTCTGTAGAAATCTGAAAACTACTCCACCCTTTCTACTACGTGCCTCTCCACATAGCTGCCAACTTAATTCAAAATGGCCATTCTGGAGAGTTCTAAAATTAGAATTTTATTAGTTAGACTCATTAGTTCTGGCATCTTAATACATATCCTTGTGTGTATGCATGTATGTTAGTGTGCATATGACTGTGTGTGAATGCATAAGTGTCTGAGTGTGTTTGCAAGTGTGTGTATGAACAAAAACTACACGGGACATTTCCCTAACACATTTCTTTCAGGCCTGAAATGACATAAATTTAGTATAGAAACTAATGGGATTAAATTGCTATGGACACAAAGAATCTTTATTCTATAACTCTCCTGAGAAAGGTTATGTTGCCCCTTTTTGGATAAAACGTCAATAATTATAAGGTTCCAGAACATAAATAACTTGAAAAAGTAGAATA